>NW_027361913.1:3692500-6132500 GCF_039654945.1 Dendrobates tinctorius | reverse complement strand
TCCGACATGACAGTACCCCGTCTTCTACGAGGGACCCCAGGGCCCTCAAGACTCATAGGACCCGGCTTGTCCGGATGACGACGGTGAAAAGAACTGACCAGCCGATCCGCATGTATGTCTGAGGCTGGAACCCAAGACCTCTCCTCTGGACCATACCCCCGCCAGTGCACCAAATACTGAAGAGTACGGCGTACTACTCGAGAGTCCACTACCTTGGCGACCTCGAACTCTAACTCGCCATCCACCATGACTGGAGGTGGCATCGGCGTCGTGTCCACCAAGCCTACCACCTTTTTCAATAAAGCCCTGTGAAACACGTTGTGTATCTTGTACACCGCGGGAAGTTCCAACCGATAAGCTACTGGGTTAATGATGGCAGAAATCCTAAAAGGCCCAATAAACCTTGGACCCAGTTTTAAAGAAGGGATTTTGAGTTTTATGTTCTTCGTAGCTAACCACACCCATTCACCCACACACAGGTCCGGACCTGGCACGCGTCTACTGTCAGCCACCCGTTTGTACCTGGCACTCATGCTCAACAAATGCTGTTTCACCCGCCTCCAGACTGATGACAATTGGGCTCCTAGCAGATCCTCCTCCGGGACACCCCCGGAGTCACCCTGACGTAAGGTGCAAAACTGAGGATGTTGACCGTACACACAAAAGAATGGAGACTCTCCTGATGACTCTTGGCGGTGATTATTTAATGCGAATTCGGCCAAAGGAAGGAAAGTAGACCACTCCTCCTGGTTGTCGGACACAAAGCATCGTAAATACTGTTCTAGATTTTGGTTCATGCGCTCAGTCCATTAGACTGTGGATGAAACGCCGATGAATGTGACAACTTGATCCCCAACCTTGAGCAAAAAGCTTTCCAAAACCTCGCCACAAATTGCGTACCCCTATCAGATACTATGTCAGACGGTACTCCGTGGAGTCTGACCACCTCCTTCACAAATACCTGAGCCAACGTCTTAGCATTGGGCAAAGAGGACAACGCCACAAAATGCGCCATCTTTGAAAAACGGTCAACCACCACCAGGATGACCGTGTTCCCTGCCGAGGCTGGCAAGTCAGTGATAAAATCCATGGAGATTTCTGTCCATGGCCTATTGGGTACCCCCAGAGGCTGTAGCGTGCCAGCAGGACGGGTTCGGGGTGACTTAGCCCTAGCGCACGTGATGCAAGCTGCCACGTACGAGACCACGTCCTGCTGGATTTTGGGCCACCAGAAACGACGCGATACCAGCTCTAAGGTGCCCTTCACCCCTGGGTGACCAGCCAGTACCGAATCGTGGTGTTCCTTCAACACCTTAGGCCGAAGATGCAGGGGTACAAATGATTTGTTGGCGGGAAGTCCTGGTGGTACCTCCTCTTGGGCCTCGGCAATCTCCGCCTCTACCTCAGTCGTGAGAGCCGAGACCACTACCCCTTTCTGGAGGATGGGTACCGGCTCTTCCCGAGGTTCTCCCCCCGGAAAACACCTAGACAAAGCATCCGCCTTGGTGTTTTTAGCCCCGGGACGGTACGTCACAAGAAAATTGAAACGAGTAAAAAACAATGCCCAGCGAGCCTGCCTAGGAGACAGACGCTTGGCCGACTCCAGGTAGAGCAGATTCTTATGGTCGGTGATAACTGTGACCTGGTGAGCCGCCCCCTCCAAGAAGTGTCGCCATTCCTCAAAAGCCAGTTTGATGGCCAACAACTCCCTGTTGCCGATATCATAATTCCGTTCGGCCGGCGACAACTTCTTGGAGAAGTAGGCGCATGGATGCATCTCGCTCAAGGACGAGCCTTGAGACAGTACTGCCCCCACTCCCACCTCCGACGCATCAACCTCTACCACAAAAGGTTTAGACACGTCTGGTTGCACCAGAATGGGGGCTGAAGCAAAACTATTCTTCAGACGCTCAAATGCACGTATAGCCACCTCAGGCCAGTTCGCCAGATCGGCACCCTTTTTTGTCATGTCCGTGAGCGGTTTGGCGACAGTCGAAAAGTGTTTTATAAATTTCCTATAATAATTCGCAAACCCAAGGAACCGCTGGAGTGCTTTCAGACTCTCCGGCCTCTCCCATTGCAACACCGCTTGCACCTTAGCGGTGTCCATTTTAAAACCAGCTGCGGACACAATATATCCCAAAAAGGGCAACTCCTGGACAAAAAATAAACATTTTTCCAGCTTAGCATAGAGCTGGTTCTCCCGGAGCAACTGTAACACCTGCCTAACATGCTGCAAATGAGTGTCCCGATCGCTAGAATAAATGAGGATATCATCCAGGTATACAATCACAAATCTCCCCAGGACATGAGCAAAGACATCATTAATAAAATGTTGGAAAACGGCAGGCGCGGTGGTCAACCCAAACGGCATAACCAGACTCTCAAAATGACCCTCAGGAGTGTTAAACGCCGTCTTCCACTCATCCCCCTGACGGACCCTTATGAGGTTATACGCCCCCCTGAGGTCCAGCTTGGAAAACCATTTTGCCCCCGCTACCTGGTTGAACAAATCCGGGATCAACGGCATTGGGTAGGGATCACGGATAGTAATCTGGTTTAACTCTCGGAAATCCAGACACAGGCGTAACCCCCCATCTTTCTTCTTAATGAAGAAAAACCCCGCGGCTACAGGCGAGGACGAAGGCCGGATGTGACCTTTGCTCAGACTCTCCGCGATGTAGTCTTTCAGAGCTTGTCTCTCAGGACCAGAAATATTAAACATCCTGGCCTTAGGTAATTTGGCCCCGGGTTTTAACCTAATAGCACAGTCATAGGCTCTATGTGGAGGCAGTTCTGAGCAACCCTTCTCAGAGAAAACATCCGCGAAATCCTGCAAAGCCTCCGGCAGGCTGGGCGTCACGGCGGACACACATGTGGCCAAGCAATTGTCTTGGCAGAAACCACTCCATTGTACTATGTCCTGAGTTTTCCAATCAATTACCGGGTTGTGCCTGGACAGCCATGGAAAACCCAGGACCATTTGAGCTGGGAGATTACGGAGGACCCTACATGTAACCGACTCAGAATGTAGGACCCCAATGTGGAGTTTCACCTCTGCCACAAACTCAGTAATCTCCCCTTGAGGGAGGGGAACAGCATTAATGGTCACCACCTGTATGGGGTGAGGAAGTTTTTCAATCTTAAACCCGGCGGTGTGTGCAAACTCCTCATCTATGAGATTGGTGGCGGAACCGCTATCCACAAACACTGATATAGGTAGCTCTCTGCCGGCGACAATAACCTTGGCAGGGAGCATACATTGAGATACCATCATGGAGGATATGCATACGCTCAGTTGGGTCTCCTCCATACCCTCTGAGCTTAACAGTTTTCCGCCGGTGTGACCCTCTTAGGTAGTACCGGGCAAACGTTAACATAATGACCTCCTTTACCACAGTAGAAACATGCTCCGGACTTCCGGACTCCCGGAGCGCGAGGCTGAACCTGTGCCACGCCAGCAATCTGCATAGGTTCAGGGGACTCATCTACTTCAACCACACCTGCACCTCTGTTTTCCCCCAGAGGTAGCGTCTCCTGTGCCCCCTGACGAAAACGGCGATCAATACGTATCACCAAACTCATGGCAGACTCCAATGATGCCGGAGTCTCATACATCAGGAGGGCTTGTTTCACCCTCCCTGATACCCCATGAATAAACTGGCTCCGCAGTGCTGGGTCATTCCACTGTGTGTCTACAGCCCAGCGGCGAAATTCTGAACAATAGTCTTCTGCCAAGCGCTCCCCCTGGCGGAGGGCGCGGATTTTAGATTCCGCTAGAGCCAGTCGGTCAGGGTCATCGTAAATGAGCCCGAGGGCAGAAAAAACATTATCGACCGAATGAAATGTAGCAGAGTCAGGTGGTAAGGAAAATGCCCATGCTTGGGGGTCACCACTCAGTAATGACAACACCAGCCCTACTCGCTGGGCCTCATTACCTGAGGATATTGGCCGCATGCGGAAGTATAATTTGCAGGCCTCCCGAAATACGACAAATTTGCTGCGATCGCCTGAAAATCGTTCTGGCAGCGGAAACTTCGGCTCTGCACCGATACCTGCAGATGCCGTTTGCACCTTTGCTACTACCAGGCCCTGCTGCTGAACTGCCCCATTCAACTCGGAGACCTGTATGGACAGCGCCGCCAACTGGCGGGTTATGGAATCTAATGGATCCATGGACTCCTGAAAAAATGTGGGCCGATTATAATGTCACGGGGGCTTAGTTCAACTAAGGCTGAAATACCCGGGGCCCCTGTGGTGTCCCTTTACTAGGGGAAACCCTGTCTGACCCTCAACCCAGGGTTTTTGCTGAAGGTGCAAATGCCTGAGCCTCCGACCTTTCCTTATCTCCTGCTCAGCCCTGCACTTAACCCTCCACCCTCCACCCAGTGAGAAGTCACCACCAAAGCTCCCACACAAATAATGACAGACAGGGAGAACTTAAATTGCACTGCGCTGCACACACACAGGAATAAACAGTAATGTGAACAGGGCACAACTAAACACAAATATGGGAAGGAGAAAGGATAACGACGGATCATACGACACCAGATATGAATCTCTCTCTCTTGAACACCTCCACTCCAGACCGGAACCACTTGGTATGAAACACAAGCTATAATCGGCGACGCCCATAGGCCAGCATGACTATTTAAAGACCGTGGGCGTGACTAACCATCCAACCTGGTCTCCAGCAGGATTAACCCCCGAGAGCCTGAAGATCAGGCAGGCGCCACTGAGGCTATAGTGGCTGGAGGTGGAACTACCTCTGCCTGCCGGATGCTGTGGTGTGAACAGCGTCCGACATGACACAGGGTTAGGGTTAGGGTTAGGGTTAGGGTCAGGGTTAGGGTTAGGGTTAGGGTCAGGGTTAGGGTTAGGGTTAGGGTTAGTTAGGGTTTAGGGTTTGGGTTAGGGTTAAGTATGATTTGGTTAAGGGTTAGGGTCAGGGTTAGGGTTAGGGTTAGGGTCAGGGTTAGGGTTAGGGTCAGGGTTAGGGTTAGTAAAGTCATGGTTTGGGTTAGTGTGAGGGGACATCCAATGTTGGAAAAAAACGCAAACGCGGTAAAAACGCACTAAAAACGCATACAAACGCTTAAAAACGCTGCGTTTTTTTCATGCATGCTCATAAAAATGCTTGAAAAAAACGCAGCAGTTGTATGCTTTTGTATGCGTTTTTTCAATGCGTTTTTTTGCGGGAAAAACGCGCTGCAAAAAAAAGCAAGTGTGAAACTAGCCTAAGGCTGGTTTCACACTTGCGTTTTTTTGCGCTGTGTTTTAGCGCAAAAAAAGCATGTGTTTTTTTCCCTATACTTTAACATGGGTGCGCATATGTGCGCATACACTTGCATTTGTACGCGTTTGTATGCGCATGCGTTTTTTGTAGTGTGCGCTCGGGCGCACAAAATGCATCCTGTTGCATTTTTTGTGCGTCCGACTTGCCCAAAAAAAACGCATGCGCACGCAATGCGTTTTTTTTTACAGCAAAACACCCATTAAAATCTATGGGTGCGCATACGTGAGCATTGTAATGCGCACGTATGCGCAAAAAAAGCATGTTTTTTTTAAAAAATGCACCAAAACCAGCTAAAAAACACACACAAACGCATGATGCGTTTTTTTCATGCGTTTGTGTGCGCAAAAAACGAGCAGCAAAAAAAAACGCAAGTGTGAAAGTAGCCTAAATTTGTGAATATGGGTTCAGGAAAACCAATTCAAGGGAATCTGTCAGTAGTATCAACCCTCCTAAGCCATATGTGTGGCCATGTGAGTAATAGGAAGCTGAATAAAATGATACCTTCAGATTTGTGATCCAATGTCTTATTCCAGAGAAATTCATGTTTTTCTTAATATGTAAATGAGCAGTTAAGATCTTATGAGTGTGATATATAATGACCGACAGTCTGCTCTCCTGATCTACATGACTCACACTGTTAACACCCCTTTCATTTAAAATAAGCCATGGAAGCAGATTCTCAGGGACATCAGTGTCCCGCCCCTAGATCTTAGCTGCTCCTTTACATATTAAGATAAAAGTGGATTTCTCTGAAATAAGAATTTGGATCGCTGATATCACGATATTATTTTACTCAACTTTCTATGACCTACATGTTTATATAGACAGCAAAGGATACATGATCCTATTAACATGCCTTTTAAAGAGGTCTACTCCTGTCACCAGACTAAAATTGGTGATATTTTGTTTCTACTTTATTCTCACTGACTCTGCTCCTCTGAGTAATGTAGTTTTATTTTATTTTTTAAATCCGTCATATAGTTCCAGAGATACGGCCTTTTTATTTACTGACAATTTTTATGGTCTTTACTAGAAATGGGCGAACCCGAACAGTAAAGTTCAGCATCGGTACCTAACATCTACTTTCGGGCATGTACACCGAACATGGACTTCACCAGATAGTACGTGTAACTGCTTGGGTTTGGCTGCCAGAACACCTGGTGTTTGTCGCGCTGTCAGCGGTCAAATCATCTTCACGTGAGCTCTCAGCTGTGATCGGAGGTATAAAGCTTACCTCTGGTCACTGGTGTCAGCTGATGGGACAGTCGCTCCCATCATCCGACACCTACTGCCGCTAATTAGCTAACTACAATGAGAGGAGGAGTGGAGGATAGAAGTATTCATTAGCCGCTCTTGCGATGTACATAAATAATTTAAAATAACGGAGTAGGTTTCTCCCTACTTTTGCTAACCAGCCAGACAAAACTCACAGATGGGTGTTGTAACCCTCAGCTGTCAGCTTCAGCAAGGCTGGTTATCAAGAATAGAGGGGTCCCCATGCTGTTTTTTTAATTATTGAAATAAATCATTTTAACAAACGCCATGGGGTCCCCCCATTTTTGACAACCAGCCTTGCTAAAGCAGACAGTTGGGGGCTGGTATTGTCAGGCTGGTAAGGGGCCATGGATATTGGCCCCTCCCAGCCTTAAAATAGCAACCAGCAGCTGCCCAGAACAGGCAAATTTACTAGATGTGCCAATCCTGGCGCTTTACCCGGCTCTTCCTACTCGCCCTGTAGCGGTGGCAAGTGAGGTGATAGTTGGGGGGTTGATGTCACCTTTGTATTTTCAGGTGACATCAAGCCCCGAGGTTAGTAATGGAAAGACGTCAATAAGACACCCCCATTACTAACCCCATAGTCACATTATAAGAATACACAGACAACCAGAAAAAAGTCTAATTAATTAATTGAAAGAATGACACAGACTCCTTTAATAATCTTAATTATCTGTCATTCTGTCCCATGCCATAATCCATGTCTGAGGGATAAACTGCTTTCAATCTGGATGGTGCCAAGATGCAACTGTCCAGGATGAGAACCACTGGGGAACGAACTACTGCTAGCAGACCATCAGTGACCGCTGGTGACGTCATTGAGGTTACGTCTGGCAACTGAGGCTCCATTTACAGCTGGGCTGAACTGCAGTAACCTCGGTGAGATTCCCACTAGCACCGTGACCTGAACATCCAGGTGTCTACCCATCTCTAGTCTTTACTAAGGGATTGTGGCTCACAGGGTAATAATGCAGAGGAGTCTAAAGACATGCCCCCTTGTACTGAACATAAAATATGACACTAAATAATCTCACATCTTTGGAATCAGAGAATCATAGAATCATAGAGTTGGAAGGGACCTCCTGGGTCATCTGGTCCAACCCCCTGCTCAAAGCAGGTTTCACTAAATCATCCCAGACAGATGTCTGTCCAGCCTCTGTTAAGACTGTTAAGGAAATAATGAATTTTTTAAAAAAAGAAAAACAATAAAATACGAACAAAAATGAGTCACTTTTGACATGGTTTGACAGGTCATCTTTAAGAAAGTTGCTTTATGCGATCAGCACTGATGTAATACCTGTGAAGAACTGTTGTATATTTTTAGCATATCTATGAAACACTTGTAAAGTGACACCTTTACAAGTGTCTGCATTAACTTATGCAGATCTGGTAAATGTGTGACATTGTACTTAACAGAACAACTAACAAGGATATTCAATTCTATATTTTATGCATTCAATGTAATTTGTTGAGAGCAATGCATTTTGCTTAAAAACTAAAGTTCAATCTATAGGTCTTGGAAGAGCCCATGGCCATAAGAAGTAATTTCTCTGTGCTTTAAAACAAAACTGAGCTTGGAGCAAATGGCAGAGTAATCCAAAACTATTCACTTTGCTAAAAGTTTTTCAAAGTCTTACCATTTCTGGAGGCATACTTGTCACTTCAAATGTCCACTTCTTCCCCACTGTGTTCAGCAATTGTATCCAGTGCTTTTACAGATCCTAATGTTGACCAGAGTTGTACATCTGTTTTCTTCGTTCCCTTAACTCCTTCATACATAAAAGGCTGAGATAGATATTTTCAATCTTGCGCTCTGAAAATATCACAGATGGGGAAAAAAGAGTAGACCAAGTAGAATGAGATCAAATTTGCAATACCTTCCTTTCGGTATCACACTGACATGATAAAATCTTGGTTAGAAGCATTTCTCCAGGTTATAGGAATCCTAATGAATGTCTATGTCAAAGCTTTTACATTTCTGGATCAGTTTTCCCTTCCTGGCTTTCTCAGAGGTCCTCTATTTGATATTCTCAGAGTTCAAAGAAACAGGAATCCACACCAATGCTGTGTGAATAAGGCCATGGTCACATTTTCAGCATTTGTTCAGTATTTTACATCAGTATTTATAAGCCAAAACCAGGGGTAAGTGATGAATCCAGGAGTGGTGATGTGTTTCTAATATACTTTTCCTTGATTGTTCCACTCATGATTTTGGCTTACAGATACTCATGTGAAATACTCACTAAATACTGAAGTATGAACTTGGCGATGACATGCTGTACTGTGCATGAACATGACTACTGCAGCCAATCATTGGCCTTAGGGCTCATACTCACATGCGAGAAACTCGGACGAGTCTCGCACGTCAATACCCGGCACTGCTGCCGGCACTTCGATCGGAGCGTTCAGCTGCATAGAAATACATGCAGCTGCACGCTCCCCTCCGAGTGCCGGCGGCAGTGCCGGGTATTGACGTGCGAGACTCGTCCGAGTTTCTCGCATGTGAGCATGAGCCCATAGCGATGAAGGCTGCATATACAGTATATGCAAGAAACTGCTGAGGCTAGTGCTTGGCTACAGTTGTCATGTGCACATGTACATACAGCACATTATCACTGCAGAACATGCGCCAGATTGACTGTGCTGGAGCATCAAGGGAATGACCCGTATAGACAAATTATGCTTATTTTACAACATTCGCTGCCTTTAATACATTTTAGAAGGGAAATGGACAACCCCTAAACTTCACATGTTCATTAATTCTTTAAATAAAATAAAACTCATTCAAATTATTTCTCTTTTTTTAAGAAAAAGAGGGCTTATTTATTTTTGGGGTAGTGTCTTTTTCAAAATTAAGTGCTTTTAAAATTAATTTAATTTTTCTGCTATTCTGGCGGTTGTGGCATGAAATTAGCATGATAAAATGTTTTTCACAGAGTGGGGATCCACTACCTAACTTTTATGTATATTTTGGGGGCCAGTAATGTGTTGATAAATATAATTCATAGTACATATCCATACATTTCCACTTACACACTGGACATACAGTATACTGCACCATACAATCACATATTGGACCCACAAACTGAATACTCAGATTGATTGCCATCATATGTTCCTGCATCTTGAAGCTTGAAGCTCTGTATCTTGGAGGATTCCTTTTTCCGCACATGACTGGAATGAAACAGCATGGTTAGAGTGGGAGCTGTTGCTTTCATAGGATGTAGAGGCCATGAGCGGAGTCAATGACCTAGTCTCAGACAGCACCTCTGATGCTGTAGCAGCTCTGGATGTTATAGACACACAGTCGGCTATGAGCTGATTAATTGTATAGCTACTGTCAGCTGATCGTTTTTAAGATTGGGATCCCTGGATGCTTTCTTTAGTGAACATGCCAGCACTTCAGACAGCTAGCGCAAACATTTTCCTGTGTAATGTATTTAAAAGACAGTTGTTTGTCAAGGTCCTGCCAACCCTCTCTTCCCACTGCTGCCGAATATTCAAACAATTTTCTGGCAGCAACAGTAGGATGAAGAAATCAACATTATTTTTTTTAATATTCCATACAAGCCTACCCCCTTCCTTTTCCTGCCGCCATAGGCACATGCCCAAGCATAACTAGGATGTGAAGATTTGTCAAATTCTAGTGCTAGGCAATATGCAAAAAAAAAAAACAAATCAAATGGATAGTAGAAAATCAAGTTAATTTATTTGCAAAGATTATTTAGCACCTGATACAGCTGGGATACATTTAGTTTTGATTGCCTTAGTGTAGGGCACATTACATGGTTGGGCATTATCTCAGTTGCTTTTTTGAAAAATCGATAGAGGCTACGATCATGCAAGTTAAGGTATGCTCAGTGATAAAGGGATTTGACTTTGGAGAATATAAGGACAGGATAATGTTGATGTTAAGTTGCTTCTTTTTCAGTTGATAGTATGTTAGTGATAGTTAGTTAGTGAGTGTGCATATGAAATTGTTGGGAAACATTTCTTGCCTAAAAATAAAATTGGCAAAGTCTATTAGCTGGAGTATTTGGAGATTAATATTTTCAAGTGTATCAATATAATTTCCTTAATATTTTTTTTAACAGTCCAGGAAGGGAACAAAAATACCTGCCCGATGACTTTAGGGGAGATAAGGCTAAGGCAGATCCTTTTATTCTCTGAGTAGATTTTTTTATGCTTACTCTATTCTCCGCAAAGTGTCGAGCCAAGCTTTCATTTCTATGGTGAAGTCAGGAAACTCTCAATGTAAGGGCACCTTTATACCAGAATAAAGGAAATGCTTTGGTTTATGACTTTTTTCTCATTTTGTATACAGTGGGAAAGGGCATGGGTGAATTGAATGAATAAAAGTAAGCAAAATAGTTACTGTTGGTTGTTTTATTGCATTAGTCAAGGTTCTATAATTCTGAAAAATATTTAATAAAAAGTAACAAAATATTCCATCCACTTTGAAGACGCTACTGAATTATAAAAGTTAATAGTTATGTTATTATCTAATAAATCTTTTTCCTTTAGCACAAGAATTGGACCCCAAATTTGACAGGTTTTTTGGTCTCAAATAAAAAAATAGTTTAAGTCTTTTGGATTAATAGGGGTTGTTCCATAAACACTGTATATTTTAATAAAAGATCTTCGAATAATAATAAGTTCCACAATTGAGAGGGTTAAAAATGTTTCTGAGCTGAGATAATCTCATAAAAGTGTCCAAACTATGTAAAGTCTTGTTTTTCTATTTCCCACTATACAGACCTGCTCTAGCTCAAGGCCAGTCTATGCCATAGCTCCTGGCCAGGGGAAGAAGCATAAGAGAACATATAAATGACACAGCAGAGGCTTGCAGCTGGTTCTTTCTCTGTGAGGTAACATAACACAATTCCCTGCCTGTATTATCACAGGAGTGTGTTTATGCCATATATCCAGCCTTGTGAGTTCATCACAAATCAAGTCAGTGATATATGAGATCAGCAGTAGCTGAAGCTTGAACATCCCAAACTTGATTTAAGATGAGCTCACAGGGCTGGAGATTGGAAGAAACACTCACTTCTGTGATAAAACAGGCAGAATAATGTGTTAGCCCCCAGAAATAAGCAGCGAAGAGCCCCTGCTGTGTTGTCTGGCTGCTCTCTTATGCTTCCTCCCCTGACCAGAAGTTGTGGTTTGCACTGACCATGAACTGGAGCAGCTCTACATAGTCAGACACAGCAAATAAGACACTTCATACAGTGGGGAAAATAAATATTTGATACACTGCCGATTTTGCAAGGTTTTTCACATACAAAGAGTAGAGAGGTCTGTAATTTGTATCATAGGTACATTTCAACTGTAAGGCTGGTTTCACATTTGCGTTTTTTTTCGCGGTATTTTAGCGCTAAATAGCGCATGCGTTTTTTTTTCCTATACTTTGCATGGGATGCGCTTATGTGCGCATACACATGCGTTTGTACGCGTTTTTCCGCGCATGCGTTTTTTTGCGGTATGCGCTCGGGCGTACAAAATGCAACCTGTTGCATTTTTTGTGCATCCGACTTGCCTCAAAAAAACGCATGCGCGCGCAATGCGTTTTTTTACAGCAAGACACCCATTATAAGTCTATGGTGAGCATATGTGCGCATTGGCATGCTTATGTATGCGTTTTTTTGCACATGCGTTTTTTTTTTACCATTAGTTTAGACAATGGAATTTAGGGGTTTGGGTTAGAGTTAGGGTTAGTTAAGGGGGTTTAGGGTTAGGGTTAGGGTTAGGGTCAGGGTCAGGGTTAGGGTTAGGATCAGGGTATGGTTTGGTTAAGGGTTAGGGTCAGGGTCAGGGTTAGGGTTAGGATTAGGGTATGGTTTGGTTAAGGGTTAGGGTTAGGGTTAGGGTCAGGGTTAGGGTTAGGGTTAGGGTCAGGGTCAAGGTTAGGGTTAGGATCAGGGTATGGTTTGGTTAAGGGTTAGGGTTAGGGTCAGGGTTAGGGTTAGGGTTAGGGTTAGGGTCAGGGTTAGGGTTAGGGTTAGGGTCAGGGTTAGGGTTAGGGTTAGGGTATGGTTTGGTTAAGGGTCAGGGTTAGGGTTAGGGTTAGGGTCAGGGTTAGGGTTAGGGTTAGGGTCAGGGTTAGGGTTAGGGTTAGGGTATGGTTTGGTTAAGGGTTAGGGTTAGGGTCAGGGTTAGGGTTAGGGTTAGGGTCAGGGTTAGGGTTAGGGTTAGGGTTAGGGTATGGTTTGGTTAAGGGTTAGGGTTAGGGTTAGGGTCAGGGTTAGGGTTAGTAAAGTCATGGTTTGGGTTAGTGTGAGGGGCCACCTAATGTTTGGAAAAAACGCAAACGCGGTAAAAACGCACTAAAAACGCATACAAACGCATAAAAACGCTGTGTTTTTTTCATGCATGCTTATAAAAATGCTTGAAAAAAACGCAGCAGTTGTATGCTTTTGTATGCGTTTTTTCAATGCGTTTTTTTGCGGGAAAAACGCGCTGCAAAAAAAAGCAAGTGTGAAACTAGCCTAAGAGACAGAATCTCAAACAAAACCCAAAAAATTGCATTGTATGAATTTTCCATAATGAATTTGCATTTAATTACATGAAATAAGTATTTGGTACAATAGAAAAATAGAACTTAATATTTGTTACAGAAACCTTTGTTTGCAATTACAAAGGTCAGAATGTTCCTGTAGTTCTTAACCAAATTTGCACACACTGCAGCACAGATTTTGGCCCAGTCCTCCACACAGATCTTCTCCACGTCTTCTAGGCTTTGAGGCTGTTGCTGGGCCACATTGAGTTTCAGTTCCACCCTAAGATTTTCTATTGGGTTAGGTATGGAGACTAGCTAGGCCATTCCAGTGCCTTGAAATGCTTCTTACGGAGCCAGTCCTTAGTTGCCTTGGCTGTGTGTTTCAGGTCATTGTCATGTTGGAAGGCCCAATCACAACCCATCTTTAATGCTTTTACTGAGGAAAGGGCATTGTTGGCCAAAATCTCACTATACATGACCCCATCGAACCTTCCTTCAATATGGTGCAGTCATCCTATGCCCTTTGCAGAAATGCGCTCCCAAAGTATGATAATTTCCCCACCATGCTTCATGGTTGGGATGGTGTTTTTGGACATGTACTCGTCCTTCTGCCAAACACGGCGAGTGGAGTTGATACCAAAAAATTTTATTTTGGTCCCATCTAACCACATGACTTTCTCCCATGCCTCCTCTGGATCATCCAGATGGTCATTGATGAACTTCAAATGGGCCTGGACATGTGCTGACATAAGCAAGGGGACTTGCATGTTTTATTCTTTTATGGAGTAGTGTATTACTAACGGTAATGTTTGAGACTGTAGTACCAGCTCTCTTCTGGTCATTGACCAGGTTCTCATGTGTAGTTCTGGGCTAATTCCTAACCTTTCTCAGAATAATCCTTACCCCATGAGGCGAGATTATGCATGGAGCTGTAGAATGAGGAAGATTGACAGTCATCTTGTGTTTCTTCCATTTTCTTATAATTACATTGTTGTTACCATCTCACCAAGCTGCTTGCCTATTGACCTGTAGCCCATCCCAGCCTTATGCAGGTCTACAATTTTTGTCCCTGGTGTCCTTAGAAAGCTCTTTGGTCTTGGCCATGGTGGAGAGGTTGGAGTGTGATTAAGTGTGTGGACAGCTGTCTTTTATACAGGTAACAAGTTCAAGCAGGTGCAAGTAATACAGGTAATGAGTGCAGAGTAGGAGGGCTTCTTAAAGAAAAATTAACAGGTCTGTGAGAGCCAAAATTGTTGCTGGTTAAGGGTGATTAAACACTTATTTCATGAAATACACTGCGTGCAGAATTATTAGGCAAATTGGTATTTTGATCACATCATCTTCTTTATACATGTTGTCTTACTCCTAGCTGTATAGGCTTGAAAGCCAACTGCCAATTATTTAAATCAGGTGATTTGCATCTCTGTAATGAGGAGGGGTGTGGCCTAATGACATCAACACCCTATATAAGGTGTGCTTAATTATTAGGCAACTTCCTTTCCTTTGGCAAAATGGGTCAGAAGAGAGATTTGACGGACTCTGAAAAGTCAAAAATTGTGAGATGTCTTGCAGAGGGATGCAGCAGTCTTGAACTTGCAAAACTTTTGAAGCTTGATCACCGAACAATCAAGCGTTTTATGGCAAATATCCAAACAGAGTCACAAGAAGCATGTTGATAAAAAAGGCACAAAATAACTGCCCATGAATTGAGGAAAATAAAGCGTGAAGCTGCCAAGATGCCATTTGCCACCAGTTTTGCCATATTTCAGAGATGCAACGTTACTGGAGTATCAAAAAGCACAAGGTGTGCCATACTTAGGGACATGGCCAAGGTAAGGAAGGCCGAAAAATGACCATCTTTGAACAAGAAACATAGGATAACATGTCAAGACTGGGCCAAGAAATATCTTAAGACTGATTTTTCTAAGGTTTTATGGACTGATGAAATGAGAGTGACTCTTGATGGGCCAGATGGGTGGGCCCGGGGCTGGATTAGTAAAGTGCAGAGAGCTCCACTCCGACTCAGACGCCAGCAAGGTGGAGGTGGGGTACTGGTATGGGCGGGTATCATCAAAGATGAACTTGTGGGACCTTTTCAGGTTGAGGATGGAGTGAAGCTCAACTCCCAGACCTACAGCCAGTTTCTGGAAGACACCTTCTTCAAGCAGTGGTACAGGATGAAGTCGGTATCGTTCAAGAAAAACATGATTTTCATGCAGGACAATGCTCCATCACATGCATCCAAATACTCCACAGCGTGGCTGGCCAGTAAAGGTCTAAAAGAAGAAAAAATAATGACATTGCCCCCTTGTTCACCTGATCTGAACCCCATAGAGAACCTCTGGTCCCTCATGAAGTGTGAGATCTACACGGAGTGAAAACATTACACCTCTCCTAACAGTGTCTGGAAGGCTGTGGTGGCTGCTGCATGCAATGTTGATCGTAAACAAATCAAGCAACTGACACAATCTATGGATGGAAGGCTTTTGAGTGTCATCGTTAAGAAAGGTGGTTATATTGGTCACTGATTATTTTGGGTTTTGTTTTTGAATGTCAGAAATGTTTTTTTTCTAAATTTTGTGTTATATTGGTTTATCTGGTGAAAATAAACAAGTGAGATGGGTATATATTTGGTATTAATTAATTTGCCTAATAATTCTGCACAGTAATAGTTTTGTGCACAAACAGATATCCTCCTAAGATAGCCAAATGTAAAAAAAAAAACCCACTCCAACTTCCAAAAATATTAAGCTTTTGATATTTATGAGTCTTTTGGGTTGATTGAGAACATAGTTGTTGTTCAATAATAAAAAGAATCCGCTCAAATACAACTTGCCTAATAATTCTGCACACAGTGTAAAAAGCAACTTAATTATTTAAAAATCATACAATGTGATTTTCTGTTTTGTTTTTTTTTTCTTTAGGTTCTGTCTCTCACAGTTAAAGTGTACCTACCTACAATAAAAATTACAAATCTTGCCATTCTTTGCAGGTGGGAAAACTTGCAAAATCAACAGTGTATTAAATACTTATTTTCCCCACTGTAGATGGGTCATGTTTATATGATTATGTCAGCACAGCAAAAAAAATTTTAATATATCAAATTCTGGAACTAATTATTCCAATATTTATTAAAATGTACTTTATTAAAAGATAGTGTAGACATCTATAATATATTGTATATATATAACAATACATAATTATAACCGCCATTTCATGCATTACATAAAAGAGATGTTATTTTCTTTTAAAACAGTCCTTGTTTTGTATTTTATTTTTCACAATGAAATAGGGCACAATAGCTACCTGGTCCTGAACTACTGATCTTGTTGCATAGTCATGCATATATTCAACTGTTGCTAGATTTTAAGTCAAGATGCTACAACATTAAAGGACTTGTCCACTTTTGGGGACTTTTTTTTTCCTTAAATGCATTTGGGGATAAAAATTGGTTGCAAACTCTCCAATTGATGGAGCTCACTAATGGATTCTCAGTTAATTTATTCTGCAGACAGCAATAGACATAGGAACACAATTTTTAGCACTAAATACATAAAATTCCCAATGGTGGACAACCATTTTAATTGAATTGAAATTTTGTTACAAAGAATGCAATGGACGGACATTATTGAATCTACAAAATATGTAGAAAAAACAGCGAAGAAGTCCAATACAAAATTAGCAAATTTACAAACAATTTTATTCAAGCATATCAGGATTATCGAAAAAAGGGGAGAAGTGAGAAAATGATGACCATAAAAGGTACATGTGCAAAAACAATAGGGCACACAGTGGTACAGTCACTCAAAATAGTCACACAACATCATATTACCTTCAGACTGGCCTGTGAAGTAAGTCCACCCAAGTGTGCCCACCCCAACGCACGTTTCGGCTAGATGGCCTTCATCAAGGGGTACCCCTTGTGTGACTATTTTGAGTTTACTTCGGTTTTAACACATACCATGACTGGTGGCTGGTTCCACAGCCTATGGTAGAGCTGTCCGGCCTTGATTAAGGGATACTGTGACTGGTTATTTTTCATATATGGGATTATGGTGTATATTTCAACTTTGTATGATACATTTGTAATTTTATGTACATTCCCATGTCCATGTACCACTGTGTTCCCTATTGTTTTTGCCCATGTACCTTTTATGGTCATCATTTTCTCACTTCTCCCCTTTTTTCGATAATCCTGATATACTTGAATAAAATTGTTTATAAATTTGCTAATTTTGTATTGGACTTCTTCGCTGTTTTTTCTACATATTTTATACATTTCTTTGCGATTGCCCTCTATGTCCAGATAAATTGTACCCATTTGGTTGGTTATACTATACATAAGTGTATTTGTTTTACTATTTATTAATGAGTTATCTTTCCATGATAATATTATGATTATTGAATCTACATCAGATAAGTGGCCAAGTGCTCAATTTTATGGAGAGGTAGCACAATGTCACATATATGTATATATGATGTGCGGTAGCTGGCACTGGAGCTGATAGGGGACTATGACATTTCTAAATTTATTTGCATAAATGGATAACCTAAGATTTGACATTTTTCTACCCTAAGGTGCAGGTTAGAATAATTTAGAGAAACCAGAACTTTACATACACCATATAAAAAGACACATATGCATGTTTTTCTCAAAATCAGAATAAACCTTTCACGTTTTAGGTCAATTAGGATTACCATAATTATTAATATTTACCAAATGCCAGAATAATGAGGGAGAGAATGTTTTAAGGCATTTTTATTACAAGTCAAAAGTTTACATACACAAAGATTACTATGCCTGTAAACAATTCTGGACTGCCCATATGATGATGTCATGTGTTTTTTAAGCTTCTGAAGATGATGGCAGAAGCTGGTAAGATTGTGTCAATATCCACAGTTCAACGAGTACTGTATCAACATGGGCTGAAAGACCACTCTGCCAGGATGAAGCCATTACTCTAAAAGAAACATAAAAAAGCCAGATTAATGCTTGCAAATGCACACAGGAGCATAGATCTTAATTTTTTGGAGACATGTCCTGTGGTCTCATGAAACTAAAATTGAACCTTTTGGGCATAATGACCATCATTAAGTTTGGCGGGAAAAAGGGAGAAGCTTGGAAGCCTAAGAACACCATCCCAAATGTGAAGCACAGGGGTGGCAGCATCATGTTGTGGGGTTGTTTTGCTGTCGGAGGGACTGGTGCACTTCACAAAATAGATGACATCAAGAGAAAAGAAGATTATGTGGCAATACTGAAGCAACAGCCAGGAATTTAAAGCTTGGGCGTAAAAGGGTCTTCCAAATGAACAGTGACCTGAAGCATACTGCCAAAATGGTAACAAAGTGGTTTTAAGATAACAAAGTCAATGTTTTGGTGTGGCCATCACAAAGCCCTGATCTCAATCCTATTGAAAATTTATGGGCAAAGCTGAAAAGGCAGGTGCGAGCAAAGGGACCTACAAATTTGGATCAGTTACACCAGTTTTGCCCAAATTCTGACCAACTATTGTGAGAAGCTAGTGGAAGGATATCCCAAACATTTCACCCAAGTCATTCAGTTTAAGGTCAATGGTACCAAGTATTAATAAAATGTATGTAAAATTTTGACTTTGCAGTTAGTAATAAAAATGCCTTAAAACATTCTTTCTCATTATTTTGGCATTTGGCAAATATTAATAATTATGGTAATCCTAATTGACCTAAAAGGGGAAAGGTTTATTCTGATTTCATGTCAGATATTGAGAAAAACAGGCATGTGTTGCTCTTTATATAGTATATGCCTGATCTTATTCTTTAGTGAGTATGCTTCAATTGAATTTCATAATCTTAAAGGCTACCTGTCAAAAGATAAATCAGCAAGAGATAATAAAGGCTTCTTGAGGACTTGAGGATGAGAAATATTGATTAGTGGTAGCACTTTGAACTGCAAAAACCTTCAGACAGGTTTCTGTTGTGTGTTCCTTGGCAATAATGGTATTAATGTTATATTGAAATGTCCATAGTGTATCTGCAAAAAGAGTACCCAACTTTGATTTATTTAATTATTCTCCCGGCATTGCAGACTTATGAACTTTTTTTATATACTTCATTATTTTATTTTAGGTCCTTCTTTTCCAAACCGTGTACTGCAGTGATGCTTCAGTGCCCTGTACATGTTCCTTTACAAGCTCCTTCCGACTGCTGCTTGGCAAGATCTGTGCACTATATTCAAACAGACTGCGCATGAGAATTTCTCTTTCTTATCCTTTCTGCGCCGCACCCCTTTACTCAGATGGTGGATATCAAGAACTTTGATTGCTTGAATGTTGTGTGCATATCTTATTAAGCAGCAGTTGAAAGTAAATTCTAAAGGAGAATGAACTAAGCATTGAATCAGTGCTGCAGAATAGTATTTGGAAGAGAAGGAAGCAAAATAAGGTAATGAGGTAAAGTACAATAATCATAACTTTGCAATATTTGGAGAGCAATCAAATAAAAAGTTGGCAACTCTCTAAACATTTGTGGAACGTTTGTGTTCACAGTACATAGTATGTCAATATCTTATAGACATTTTAATCAGATATTTATATACAAAAAATGTTTGATTTCTATGATTCTTGGAAAATAATAGAACAAATCAATATTTTGCTGGTCAGCTAGAAATCTATTCATGTGCATACAGTAAGAGCTGGTGACTTTGATGGTTAAGCATGGAATAATGATTACCTCGTTATGTGTCTGTACTGCAAATGTTTGCAGGTCCCTTTGTAGAAAAATTTACAGAATTTTAATGCATGTTTTGAAATTTCCATATGATTCTTATTGAAGGTGACATTGACATTGTTTATTTTCTTCTGCAGATGGTCTTGATTTGAAATCAAGCTGATCTTACAATTCTTGAGCAGCCCATCGGACCTGGCTCCGTCATGGCTTCCGGGGTTGCAGCATGGCTGCCCTTTGCAAGGGCTGCTGCCATTGGGTGGATGCCAGTGGCCAACTGTCCCATGCCATTGGCTCCAGCAGACAAAAACAAAAAACAAGATGAGCTTATAATACTCAATGTTAGTGGGAGGCGGTTCCAAACCTGGCGAACTACTCTGGAAAGGTACCCAGACACGCTACTTGGAAGCACAGAGAAAGATTTCTTCTTTAACGAGGAGACCAAGGAATACTTTTTTGACCGTGACCCTGAGGTATTCAGGTGTATTCTAAACTTTTACAGAACTGGCAAGCTGCACTATCCTAGGTATGAATGCATCTCTGCCTATGATGAAGAACTGGCTTTCTATGGCATATTACCTGAAATAATTGGTGACTGCTGCTATGAAGAATATAAAGACAGAAAAAGAGAAAATGCAGAAAGACTGATGGATGACAATGAATTTGAGAACAATCAAGAAGCCATGCCCTCCCTTAATTTACGCCAGACTATGTGGCGAGCCTTTGAAAATCCCCACACCAGCACATTAGCCTTAGTCTTCTACTATGTGACCGGCTTCTTTATTGCAGTGTCCGTCATCACCAATGTGGTTGAGACTGTTCCCTGTGGCACTATGCCTGGAAATAAGGATCTTCCATGTGGTGAAAGATATCATGTAGCCTTCTTTTGCCTGGATACTGCATGTGTCATGATTTTCACAGTTGAGTACCTCTTGAGACTTTTTGCAGCCCCAAGTCGATACAGATTCATGAGAAGTGTCATGAGCATCATCGATGTGGTAGCCATTATGCCATACTACATTGGTTTAGTCATGACCAACAATGAGGATGTGAGTGGCGCTTTTGTTACCCTAAGGGTTTTCCGGGTATTCAGAATTTTCAAGTTCTCTCGCCACTCCCAGGGATTACGGATCCTTGGGTATACCCTGAAGAGCTGTGCCTCCGAACTGGGATTCCTCCTTTTCTCACTGACAATGGCAATCATTATCTTTGCCACTGTGATGTTTTACGCGGAAAAAGGGTCATCATCCAGCAAGTTCACTAGCATCCCTGCTTCGTTTTGGTATACCATTGTTACCATGACAACCCTAGGGTAAGTTGTTCCACTTATTATATTTTTTTCAATGCGGACTAACAGCCTCGATGTAGCTTTGGAACCCTTCATTTGTTTCCTTCAGGTAGCTTACCATTCTTGTACAATGACATTTAATGAAGCTCCCTCGGGATTTCAAATGCATTTTCCTTTTCACTAAGCTGCTTACACAGACACACAAAATCAATTAGAGGAGATAGGGCTGAAGTAAAACAACAGATTATAATTATGCTTATTCTTTGTGTTCATTTTGCATCTACCTGCTTTCTTGATTAGCTAGCTGTTGATGAGATGAAGGTGACTTTTTATATTACGTCTTGGGAGTCGGGGAGGTCTGTGTATACATTAAACACTATGTCATTAACTTGAATGAGAGGAACAACTGGCTTGACGAAGATTATCCCATTAACCTTATATGCACAGACATTAAAATGTAACAGGAAAAATGCTGCTTTGCCGTCTGTCCCTGTGATTGGGGCTCTCGCTGGCTATGAATAATCCTTTTATATGCAGGAAATGCGTTTAAACCCTTGATTTCTTCCTACCATTTCTGGCCTCCTCTCTCATACTCTGTTGAATCTCAGTAGTGTCATTTGTACACATGAGTAGCTCAAGGATATCGGATCCTACTTTCAAGGCTCAGGTTCAGTTTATTTTCAAATATATTTGTAATAAAAAAAATAAAGAGATGAAGGTTATGGATCATATATACAGTATGCTGTTGTTACTGATATAACCATATACGAGAAAAAAGCTTCTACTGTCTGTGTTCATTGTGGCATTTTAAATCTTCTATGCAATTCTGTAAATCATCTGCATCTAAATTGCAAATGTGTCCTTTCTCTTTCTTCTCTGCTTGACATATGCCAGGATGAGTGGCATATCATCCCCAGCTATGAAAATGTATTGCAATGTACTCTGTCAGGAGATAATTATGCTACAAGTGTCTGAGGTCACCTATTGCATGTAATCAGTATTGCAGTTAGTCAAGAATTTTGTTATTATGTGATCACTGATGATGTATTGAAGTTGTGTTGTGAGAAAAGTGGAATTGTTAATGAGATTATCTAGCAGATATGGGGTTAATTTGCAGGTTTATAGCATTCTGAAGCTACCCGACGCCAGCACTGAGAGCCCTGCTGCTGGGGGAAAATGAACTCTATTCTATCAGGCAGCCTCGGTGTGACGCTAATCACTACTCATAGACAAGCCACAAGGCTGGGTAATCAAGAGGTCCGAGGTCAAAAGCCAGGAGGGTACGTCATAGACAGAGGGGGGAGACAAAGGCGTCGTCAGGTCACTGACCGGGGTCAGAATTCCAAGAAGGAAGCAGAAAATGACTAAAGGTCTAGGCTAACACAAGGTCAAAGACAAATCCAAGGCCAAGCAACAAAGAACAGAATATAAGACTAGGAGCACAAAGCACACACACACCTTTTGATCATGGCTATAATTGGCAGCAATTTAATGCAGAGAGCTGGCTAAATAGCAAGTTAATTACTCTGAACAGGAGACCCAGTAATGAAGCCCCAGCATACCCTGGCCCTGGTTGGATAGCTAAACTGTCACTCAAGATACTGAGAGCTCAGTTCATCCCAGCATCTGATTGGATGGCTGAGCTGTCCATCACCATACTGACAGCTCAGCACATGCCTGACCTAGATTGAATGACAGAGCTGTCATTCATTGCATCCAGTCATAGGGGTGGACCGGCGTGTCTTCAGTCACCACTCAGTGCATAGTGAGCAGCAGCTGTAACTACACCTTGGCACTGACTGACAACTGGCTCCATGCCTTTTCACTATGCATTATGTGTATGTGTTTTTAGTGGGGAGAGGAATACACTGCGATCGGGCACCTCCGACAGTGGCTTTATCTCTTGTGCAACAAAACAAGTCATATTGATTCAGCATGCCTCATCCTTCTCTACCCTGATAGCTGCCATTGGAGGAAAGTCAGAGTCAGAGCAACTCCAAACACATTAGTCAACTGGCTCCCCCAAAATCATACTGGAATCAGGCTCTTAGTCAATACTTCATACTGTTCTTAGAATACAAAGTAAAACCTGCTGACAGATTATCTTTAAATTTTATGTACTGCCAGAAAACTGCCTAGTTAGCCTGTAGGGTGAAGTCGACATTACATCATTGAAGGCAGTGGTGCATCTCACTGGTGAGGCCACCTCAAAGCTGCTGGACATTCATGCTACACTCTGGGTGCTCAGGAACATAAGCAATAGTTATATCCTAGGTTGTCTTCTAATTACGTTGGCTTTAGTATTTAGTGTTAGAAATACAATAGGTTATCAGTGAAGAGATGGACAGGTCCTTTCTTAACAGATGGAGGAGACCACACGACTTATCTGAATAGTAAGTTTCAAACAAGTCAGAAATTCTTGTCTCCAAGAGTTTTCTTTGGATTTAAGTGTTGCTATGCTTACAATGCTATACTAATGAGCGCTATTTCTGGCTGCCAGGGTTTTTATTCAACTGTCTTCAATATGTGTCTTCAGGAGGTGGTGGAATAGGTTAGCGGTGAAAGCTAAGTCTCATTCTCAGAAGGTGGAGAGGTACAAAAGTCTTATGTTGAATACCAAGTCTTGATCATCTGAAATCCATTGCTACAAGGTGTATTAGTTGGTGGCAAACGTTGCTATGCATACAGCTCATGCTTGCTAATGAAGGCTATTTCTGGCTGTCACCATTGCTTCTTTACTGCTGTAGGGAAGAGGTAATGAGGAGATTTGGGGTTGCGTGATGACTTTAAACACAGTTTTTCTTAATTAAAGAAGGAGGCCATTGCTCATTCCTTTATATATTGTAAATGTATTGTATTAAGTAGAGCGGATTGCTACCTGATCAATGGAGATCTGCTTTATTCTGTGATATCTCAACATTTTTTTTTTCAAAGATCACTTCTTTTAAAATAGGGCAATGGGAAATGTGCCAACATATTTCTCAGAAAATTGTGGAGAGAAGCTGAGCCATACATTTTGTTATGTGACATTTGGGCTGCTCATTTCTCTTGTGCCTTCCTACCTTAGGTAGAAAGTATTCAGGTGACTGAAACGATTTGTGAAAGTACATGATGTCAGGTCTCGGGTTTTTTTTCTCTCTAATGAAATCCTTTATTCTTGAGTTTTTACAGATTTCAATTCATAGCCAACTGCTGTTCAACGTGAAATATTTTAATGGTTTACCCTACAAAAGCAGGATTATTACATGTCTAAGTATAACACGCCATGAATACAATACGCTAAGGAGCTTATCTACACTTTTATTTTACACTGCTGATTTGCTGTATGACAGCTGATTAATTTAAGATATTAGAAACTTACCAATTTGGTGGACTAAACTTTTTTTATCTGCCTCTCTCCCTAAACTTATTGTTTTGCCCATTGTTTTTAGGAAATGCTTATAATAGGTTCAAAAAATTAAATTCAACAATATTCCTTCACTGTTTCCTTTCTGTTTTGTTCCGCTGCTGCCTGGTCCCCCGCCGGTCTCTAATTCCTGCTACTGTAATGAGATCCAGACATATGACCCTGAATCCAGCTATTGGTTGCAGCAGTCGCATTACCGTGTGTTGAGACATCAACAAAAATTAGAGACTACAAAGGAATTGGGTTGTACTTTTTTTTAACCCATTTTAAGCAGAAAGATTTTGCTTGCTTAACACTAGTGGGCCGGACTGGCCATCTGGCAATTCTGGCAAATGCCAGAAGGACCTGTCTGGTCGTAGGCTGTCTTGTCTGCTACATTGTTAACAGAATCGGTGTTCTCAAGACACCCATACTGTTAAGTGTTGTGATGAAGCGCAAGGTAGGTGACTCTGTCAATTACCAGAGCAGGCCTCTGGCATCATTAGAATCATTGGTCTTGTAGGTAGGGTGACCGACTGGGGGGTGACCCGCTTCTTGCCGCAGACAAACACGAGACTTGAGACAGAATTTGTATTCAACAGGTCCATTTTTATTGGCTGCCCTTCTGACGACCACAGCAATTCAGCACAGCAGCTTCACATTTCTCTATACACAGGCCCGGGTACCTTCATTTTTTTTTACTGTAGTCGTGGTGTCTTTCGTGGCTCTTTTCACTGTGGCTGCCCTAGGCCCATCCACCACAGTGCTTCACCAGTCTGAGTCCGCCGTCTGTTTGGTACCCCCAGCCTGTCTTCATCTGCGGCTACTGGGCCACCCCCCCCGTGACCGCCTCAACTGTCAGTCCCCTCCGGAGCCTTTCTACTGTCTCTTTCTCCTCAGCAGAACTTCCTCTCTACTGTGCTTCTCTCGCTGATTGACCCTTCCAGAACCTTCCCTCAGCCTTTTATACTTCCAGTTCTGGTAACTCTGCCCACCATGACCTGACAGTTTCTCTGACCAATGGCAGTTGTTCAGTCCCACTCTTACACTCTCCACTGCCCTCTAATGGTCAAACTACAATACTATACCCTTTCTCTTTATCTCAGCAGTTTCACACCTATACTGCGCTACACCTCTGCCTTCCCACTACAAACAGGTCTGTCCGTCAGTCCACCTTCCCTACAGTCTTGTAGTAAATCTTGCTTTCCTCAGTCCAGGGTAAAATTAGTAATATATTCCATCTGGTGCTTGGGGACAGTGACAGCATGGGCCTGTGTGAGTTCAAATGCCAGGGCAGAATTTCAGTCCCAGTCCATACCTGATTCCGATGCCTTGATCAACTATACATAAGATTCCTGTAATGGCCTGTTTAAAAAGGCTGACAAATACTGATGGCAACAGAAGAATGGTTCATACAATGGCTCTGTCCCCATACAGCATCATGTTATCGTAAGGTCGTCCTCTGTTTATATTTTTTACTCGATCATAGATTGCCAGAATGTTGACATGGACATATAACCTGGAACGGGCAGTCTTGCTAACAATTCAGATTTTTGGCCTACCTAAATTTTCCTCTAACATTGTAAGGGAAGAATGTATAGACATTTACCTTTAATTTCACTTCATGACCGAGTAAGGCTAGTTTCACATTAGCGTTTACGGCCGCAGCGTCGGGCTGTGCACGGCCGCCGCTAAGCCCCGCTCCCTGCCACGCCTCCACCGGTAGCTCCGCCTACGGATGCATGACACTGCATGCGTCCTGCGTCCCCTATCTTTAGCACTGGGGACACAGGCCGTGCGCAGTATGCGTTTGGCGGCGCATGCGTCCTTTTAACGCTGCGCCGACCAGCGCCAAATGCAACAGGTTGCAATTTGGTGCACTCGGCGCAGCGTCAAAAGGACGCATGCGCCGCCAAACGCATACTGCACATGGCCTGCATCCCCAGTGCTAAAGATAGGGGACGCAGGACGCATGCAGCATCATGCGTCCATAGGCGGAGCTACCGGCGGAGGCGCGGCAGGGGGCAGGGCTTAGCGGCGGCCATGCGCAGCCCGACGCTGCGGCCGTAAACGCTAATGTGAAACTAGCCTAAGTTGAATTTTTTGCAGCGTTTTTTTCCGCAGCATGTCAATTATTTTTGCGGACCCGCAGCATCGTTTTCTTGTCTGGCATATTCATTCTCTCTCTCTCCTCCAAGAGGCACACAGAGAAAGTTCACAGACCAAATCCATTCCCAGTACCATCAAGCAAATCGGCACAGCAAAAACGCATTAAAATCTGCAAGAAATCCGCATCAATTCAGCATGAAAACCACAAGTGTTTTCTGCCAAGAGATGCAGATTCTCTGCTGAAAAATTCCGCAGGCTAATCTGCGACGTGTGCACATACCCTTAGGCTGAGTGCAGACGGAGTTTTGAGCCCTGTGTATTTTTCCGTGCAGAATGGAAGAAAACCGCAGGTCAAATGACCTGCATTTTTCCTGAGGTTTTCTTCCATTTTTCACGCGGTTTTCATGCGGTTTTTGTGCGGTTTTCCATTGCGGTTTTCCCCCTGCGGATTTGGTGACAGGGGAGATGGAAAACCGCACAAAAGAAGTAACATGCTGCGGATTTTGTACCGCAGGAAAACCGCGCGGAAAAATCCGCAGCGTCTGCACAGCGTTTTTTTTTTCATTCATTTTAAAGCTACTGTACATCACAATGCGGATATGCAACGTTTCTGCGCGGTAAAATCCGCTGCGGATCCGCTGCAAATCTGCATCGTGTGCACACAGCCTTACACTTACGGGTCATGAGTAATAATTACGAAGATCCTGAAATATGTGTTGGTTGAGCAAGGTATTATTGAAGAAATTAATTATTAAACTTCTTGCTTCTTTGTATCCACATAAATGGCTAAATTATCCTTTAGAAAGGCAGAAATGAAAAATTCTGGTCCCCAATGCAAGATTTTTACCAGCTCCCACCTGCCATGTGCCATTTAGAATACAGATGTTTGTTTATACGGCAAAGGAACCTTTAAGAACCTTTTACACTTTGGAACAATATTTCGCAGGCTTTCACTTTGTAAAATATTCCATGCCATTCTACTCAAGAGATGTACTTACAGGTGTTTTCTTTGTACACACTTCATTTGACCAATGTAAATGTACATTTTCCTAATGAGAATCTATGATGTGGTACTTACGGGAAATGTCAGGACTATAGTTCATGTTTTTTGTTAAGCCTCATACGCTGCATGGGAATAAGCTGTTTGATTATGCGATGTGAATGTGACAGTACTGCACCGTAATGAGTTTTCATTATACAAGCTTTTATCTTATATTGATGGATCTAATGTGGATGGAAGCTCACTCCTTGATAAATGAATGAAAATTTCCACAAGCATTCAGATATGTAAGATAATTTTTCTGCAGCAGAAAATCAGATAGTCTATAAATATCGTAATAAATAACCGAGATTGACATTAAACATTGAACTATTGCATGTGCTTTGGCGAGTACACTTATTTGTAAAAAATGTGCTATAGGCATTGCTTATTGATTTTACGCCAATGTATAGACTTTATTCTATATGGATGTGGTTGTAGCCTATTGCATGTAGTAAAAATAAACATGATTGTACTACATGAATTCATAGTATTTTTAGCCTAATAACCAACCCACAAGATTAAATGTGCATTAGAACCATTTCAGAATTTAAGCTTCCCAACATGGGGGCAATTGATACAAAAGTGTGGGAAAACGAAAGAGAATGTACAGCGAGTGAACTAAGAATTGAACACATCACCAATTTTCTAAGTGAATCTGTTTCTTAAAGTGCTATTGACATGAAACTCTCACCAGATGTTGGTAACAACCCATCCAATCCTCACAGGAAAATAGATCAAACTGTAGATGTCCATAAATTAAGTTATGTGTAATAATGAGAAAAGACCCAGGGAAAAAGTATTCAACACATGAAGAAAGAGAGGTACAAAGAGCCATGGAAAGTTATGATAGCAGCTGAAATCTATCACTAATTAGAAAGCAATCCTGCTTAGCAAAAAAAAAATATCAGCTGGTTCAATTGTTGGCCTCAGTACCAAGGTGCCACACAAGAACCATCTCATGATGCGTAAACCAAGTGAGCTGTCTCAAGACTTTTGCAGCCTTATTGTTGCAAAACATACCGATGGCATTGGTTACAGAAGAATTTCTAAACTATTGAAAGTTCTAGTGAGCACTGTTGGGGCCATAATGCACATCATGACTGGCAACAGGTTAAAGAAAATCTAAATGGTAAACTCTAGTGGCTATATTGTTCAAGTGTGATAAGAAATGACTTCCGAATTTGTAACAGAATTTTCTACAATGTCTCCTAATTTCAAGGAATTTATCATGGCACATGAGAAGAGGAATTTTGTGCATTATCAACATATTATTTTCTTCTCGGATCCATGCAGCAAAATAGGGAATACTAGGATTCTTCCAACTGGATAACATAACCTTTCTGACTTCATAAAGTAAGCTATGTGCATCAATACTAGCAGAGATTTCATCCTTAAGCTCAAAAAGAGCGAGTTTTATATTAATTCTTAGGTGAGGGCAATAAGTTACATAATATCATGCCAGTAGTCCAGCAAACAAATGCAAAACTGTCCCAATGGTCAAAATACATTATAGGCATTCTGCTAAGGGTGACCTACTGTACTCATTGTGAAGAGTCAAGAAGGAAACAATTTCACCTGTTTTTCCCTATCTTCTAGTAACACAAAGGGGACGTTAGCTGTCAAGTGTATCCGTATTAGGTACTGTACATCAGCTTTCCATTCCTGAAGGGCTTTTTCCAACATATTGTGGGGGTTTTTTTATCTATAAAAACTATGGAGAATTTTTCTTTCATTTTTACGATGCCATAATAACGTATATACTACACGCTACCAAAATAGTGGTCAATAGAAATATCAGGCATTTATCGAGGTGACCTGCCTATTGCATAAAGTCAAGAAGTGATATAATAAATCTTACAGAAAATGTTGACCTGTATTACCCTGACTTGGAGTAATACTAATGGATGACCAGATCTCAATGAAGTGTATCAGTGTCTATGTTAGGGACATCAACTTTCCATTCCTGAAGGGCTTTTTCCTTTAGAGAAGCAACATATCGTGTAAAGTGTCTATAAAAGTGTGGAGCATTTTTTTTTACAACGTCATAAAATTGTATATATTGTAGTATTCCCGTTGTAGAGCCTGAGGGGCCGATGCATTGCACGGACAATCACAAGTACTAAAGATTGGCCCTCCAATGAACATGCGACATTGTTTTTCGTAGAGTGTACCTTTATGAGTCTTATAAAAAAAGCAGCGGAAACCTATTCTTGTAAGTTGCGTTTACATTTACTGCATCTTTACCACTATAATTTATCAGCCAATTTTATTATCCCCTAAGGTGCTAGGAATAAGGACAATACTCTTTTATAGTTATTTTAATAGGTAATGGTTTTGTTCATTTGCTAGCACCGCTATACTTTGGGGTTTTTGTAATGTTGTTTTGTTTCTGATATGCAAATCAGTAAGTATAGTCTTTTTTTTCGGTGTGCATGGTTTCCCCTTATTTCCAGTTTCATTCAGCCTGGTTACTTTTAAAATGTAAAATGACTTGCAAATGTTATGTCTGTTTACAGTATCAAATCTGCTATTCAGAAAAGATTTAATAATTCATAAGTAGCAGTTCACTCTCGCTGTTGTTTTCTGCTGCCTTTGCCGATGTGAAATCCTTTGACACGTTTTAATTTTGAACTCTGTTGACATGAAAACGGTCGGGCTCTCTTCACCTTTGTGATTGTTTTTTGCTTTTTGGCTGTGAGGCGACCACAGACGTAATATGGTATACGTTAATTATCCATATAAGTTACTGACATACTGTTTTACTATACATATAATGCATACTCTTCAATTCATACCTGTTATTTTAATGGTTTTCCTGACTGTCAATCACTGTGAAGGTTTGTGACTTTTTTTTTGCTTTTTGAAACTTTATAAAGGGTTGAAAAAAGTGGGCAAGATTAGGAGGAAGTCAATGTGACACATTTATTGACAAATTTATTGTAACTAGTCCAGAAATTTTAGCACAAATATGTGCCTGCTCAGAGTAGGTGTAGTATTCAATTCTATATCAAGGTGTGTGTAATAAGAAGAGGCTGATCACACTGCTGATCACTCTGTCTTTCTGAACTAATACTAGAGATACCAGGGTAGTGGGATAAGAAAAAATCTGCTCACACTGCTGTTCAGCATGTCTTTTTGATCTAACAATAGATACCAGAAGGGCTGAGGTAAGAAGGAACTGCTTACACTGCTGCCCACCATGTATTTCTGATCTAATACTGCAGATAGCAGCGATGTTAAGGTAAGAATAGGCTGCTCACACTGCTGATCACTGTCTTTCTGAACTAATACTAGAGATATCAAGGTACTGGGGTAAGAAGAATCTGCTCACACTACTGTCCAGCAGGTCTTTTTGATCTAACAATAGATACCAGAAGGGCTGAGGTAAGAGGGAGCTGCTTACACTGCTGCCCACCATGTATTTCTATCTAATACTGCAGATAGCAGCGATGTTAAGGTAAGAAGAGGCTGCTCACACTGCTGATCACTGTCTTTCTGAACTAATACTAGAGATATCAAGGTACTGGGGTAAGAAGAATCTGCTCACACTGCTGTCCAGCAGGTTTTTTTGATCTAACAATAGATACCAGAAGGAATGAGGTAAGAGAGAGCTGCTTACACTGCTGCCCACCCTGTAATTCTGATCTAATACTGCAGATCGTAGCAGTGTTAAAGTAAGAAGAGGTCTTCACACTGCTAAGCACTCTGTCTTTCTGAACTAATACTCAACCAGGGTACAGGGTCAGAAGAATCTGCTCAGACTGCTGTCCAGCATGTCCTTCTGATCTAGCAATGAGATACCAGAAGGGCTAATATACAGTAAGAGGGAGCTGCTCACACTGTTGCCCACCCTGTATTTTTTATCTAATATTGCAGATAGCAGTGGTACTGAGGTAAGAAGAGGTTTCTTACATCGCTGGCTACTCTGTCTTTCTGAACTAATACTGGACATACCATGTTTGTTGAATTAGGGAGAGGCTATTCACAATGCTGTGCACCCTCTCTATGTGATCTAATACTGCAAATACCAGTGGCTGTGAGATGTAGGGGGCTACTCACACCACTGTCCATCATGTCATTCTCATTTAAAACTGCATAGAGGAGGGGTGTTGAAGAAAGAAGAGGCTTCTCAAACTTGTCTTTATGATCTAATATTAATCATAGCAGGGGTAATGTTGAGGTAGGAAGAAACTGTTCCCACTGCTGTCCATCCTCTCTTTCCAATATAATACTGGAGATACCAGGTTGCTGATGTAAAAAGAAGCTGCTCACACTGATGTCCACTCTGTTTTTATGAACTAATAATGGAGATACCAGCAGTGCTGAGGTAAAAAGAGTCCACTTAAACTGCTGTCCACCCTGTCTTTCTGATCTAATATGAGAGATGAAGGGTGCTAAGGTACGTAGAGGCTACTCACACTGCAGTCCACCCTATCTTTCTGATTTAATACTGGATACTGGCCAACATATAATGGTAATAAATAAGTTACATTAAAAAAACACAAATGTGTAACACAAATATAAAATGTACAAGAAAGACATAATGATGTATAACTTTGCTTTTAAAATTTTATGTCTAGTAGTAATCGTCCATGGCTTAAGGGATGCAACCAATGCTACGCCACTGAAATAATTATTTGATCCTTGCTGATTTTGTAAGTTTGCCCTCAGACAAAAACATGAATGAACAGTCTATAATTCTAAGGGTAGTTTATTTTTAACATTGAGAGAAAGAATATCAAAAATGAAATCCAGAATATCACAATGTATAACTTATATAAATTTATTTGCATTTTGCTGTGAGTAATAAGTATTTGATCCCTCTGGCAAACAAGACTTAATACTTGGTGGAAAAACCCTTGTTGGCAAGCACAGCAGTCAGACAGACATTTTTTGTAGTTGATGATGAGGTTTGCGCACATGTCAGAAGAAATTTTGGTCCACTCCTCTTTGCAGATCATCTCTAAATCATTAAGATTTTGAGGCTGTCGCTTGGCAACTCAGAGCTCCAACTCCCTTCATAAGTTTTTTATGGGATTAAGGTCTGGAGACTGGCTAGGCCACTCCATGACCTTACTGTGCATCTTTTTGAGCCACTCCTTTGTTGCCTTGGCTGCATGTTTTGGGTCATTGTCTTCTGGAAGACGCAGCCACGATCCATTCTTAATGTCCTGGAGGAGGGAAGTTGTCTCTCAGGATTTTACAATACATGGCTCCATCCATTCTCCCATTGATGCAGTGAAGTAGTCCTGTGCCCTTTAACAGAAAAACACCCCAAAACATAATGTTTCCACCTCCATGATTGACAGTGGGGACGGTGTTCCTTGGGTCAAACGCAGCATTTCTCTTCCTCCAAACACAGTCAACTGAGTTAATGCCAAAGAGCTCAATTTTTGTCTCATCTGACCACAGCACCTTCTCCCAATCACTCACAGAATCATCCATGTGTTCATTGGCAAACTTCAGACTGGAGCCTGCACATGTGCCTTCATTGACAGGGGTCCTTGTGGGCACTGCAGGATTTTAAACCTTTATGGTGTAATGTGTAGCAATGGTTTTCTTGGTGACTGTGGTACTAGCTACCATGAGATCATTAACAAGTTCCCCCCGTGTAGTTTTAGGTTGATCTCTCACCTTCCTCATGATCAAAGATACCCCACGAGGTGAGATTTTGCATGGTGCCCCAGATCGATGTCAATTGACAGTCATTTTGTATTTCTTCCATTTTCTTACTATTGCACCAACAGTTGTCTCCTTCTCACCCAGAGTCTTATGTATGGTTTTAAAACCCATTCCAGCTTTGTGCAGGTATATGATCTTGTCCCTGATATCCTTCATCCTTAGAAAAATCTTTGGTCTTGCCCATGTTGTAGAGGGTAGAGTCTGACTGATTAATTGAGTCTGTGGATGGGACTCTTTTATAAAAGTGACTATGTAAGACAGCTGTCTTTAATGCAGGTAACAAGTTGATGAGGAACGTCTAACTGATCTGTAGGAGCCAGAACTCTTAATGGTTCGTAAGAGATCAAATACTTATTTCTCACTGCCAAATGCAAATAAATTTATATAATTTATACAATGTGATTTTCTGGATTTTATTTTTGATATTCTATTTCTCAATATTAAAATTAACCTACCCTTAAAATTATAGACTGTTCATGTCTTTGTTAGTGGGCAAACTTACAAAATCAGCAAGGGATCAAAAAATTAGTTCCTTCACTGTATATACTGTATATACGTGTGTGTGAATGTGTGTCAGTTCTTGTAGCTGAATATAATAACGTCAGACAGCTGTGATGGCTTTCCACTAGGATATACTCTTAAATCACTGAATCCAAAAGAGGATCGACATTAATTTCAGCTGGATTCTGATCTCTCGAATCAACAGCTGTATAGCCCAGATAAGTGGAATGAAACATGAATATTCAGTTTCTGAGTCTGCACATCATCCTTTGCTCTGCATCCAGTAATTGCCTTATCTCCATAAAGTCTTTGCAGTCAAGTAAAAGGCTAAAATCTGTGCGAAGATTATTACTGTACCTTATCATATTAGAGCCTTTAGGAAAGAAGAAATGGCTTAATAGACATGCATTCTGACACATAAGCTGCATTATAAAATTAATGTAAGTCTTGTTTGCTGTATAATTCATAAAACTTCACAAGTTATGCCATTGTATGTCATCAGGAAAATAAACAGGAGATAATCCCCAAATCACTTGATCTGATTTTGACAGTTCTCACATGGAATCCATAGCATTGTAGGTAGCCGGTAAAATACATTTTATAACCAAAGTAATAACCAAATGTTTGTTGTTTGAAATATATGTAACATTTGCATTTTTAAAGAAGCATCAATTACATTTTGCATAACCATTCTTAAAGAACATTTGTCACCAAGATCTTTGCCACCTAATCTGAGAGTAGCAAAATGTAGGGGCAGAGACCCTGATTCCAGTGATGTATCACTTACTAGGATGCCTGCTGTAGTTTTGATAAAATCACATGTCTTTATAAATTCCAAAGTACAACCAAACAACAACCAGTTGTCTGAGCCAACCAATTTAAGCAGGACCACATAACAGTCCTTTATATGGAGTCTTCTAAGTGGGACCAAATAACAGTCCTCTATATGGAGTCTTCTAAGTGGGACCACATAACAGTCCTTTATATGGAGTCTTCTAAGTGAGACCACATAACAGTCCTTTATATGGAGTCTTCTAAGTGGGACCACATAACAGTCCTTTACATGTAGTCTTCTATGTGAGACCACATAACAGTCCTCTATATGGAGTCTTCTAAGTGGGGCCACATAACAGTCCTTTATATGTAGTCTTCTATGTGAGACCACATAACAGTCCTCTATATGGAGTCTTCTAAGTGGGACCACATAACAGTCCTTTACATGTAGTCTTCTATGTGAGACCACATAACAGTCCTCTATATGGAGTCTTCTTAGTGGGACCACATAACAGTCCTTTACATGTAGTCTTCTAAGTGAGACCACATAACAGTCCTCTATATGGAGTCTTCTAACTGGGGCCACATAACAGTCCTTTATATGGAGTCTTCTAAGTGGGGCCACATAACAGTCCCTTATATAGAGCCTTCTAAGTGGGGCCACAAAACAGTCCTTTATATGGAGTCTTCTAAGTGGGGCCCCATAACAGTCCTTTATATGGAGTCTTCTAAGTGGGACCACCTAACAGTCCTCTATATGGAGTCTTCTAAGTGAGACCACATAACAGTCCTTTATATGGAGTCTTCTATGTGAGACCACATAACAGTCCTCTATATGGAGTCTTCTAAGTGAGACCACATAACAGTCCTTTATATGGAGTCTTCTAAGTGGGGCCACATAACAGTCCTTTATATGGAGTCTTCTAAGTGAGACCACATAACAGTCCTTTATATGGAGTCTTCTAAGTGGGGCCCCATAACAGACCTTTATATGATATCTTCTAAGTGGGGCCACATAACAGTCCTTTATATGGTATCTTCTAAGTGGGACCACATAGCAGTCCTTTATATGGAGTCTTCTAAGTGGTACCACATAACAGTCCTCTGTTGTGAGTTCATTTTCCCCTTCATTACTGAGGCCCGAGGAACTCCCTCTTCTGGTAAAGAAAGGTAGTGAGCCTGATTATCAAACACCTGAGGCTGATGATGATGACTGGCTGAGTGGAGTTACTGACTGGATATAAGGCTGCCGACGCCCTTCTGCCCTGCGGGTGATTTCTCTGTGGGATCCTTGGAGACCAGTCTGAATTCCTGCTCCTCTAAAGCTAAGTTTGCTGCTCGGCCTTTTGCTTTGGTGCTTTGACTTTGTTTTGCTTTGTTTTTCTGGATTTCTGCCATTCCCTGCTGGGGTGTGCTGAATTCATTTAGCTCTGTCTTCTGAAAATACCTGAGTGCTGATTTAGTTTTTGAAGCCTAGCTGCTTCAGGGCCTTTTTCATATCAGCTTGTTGGCTTATGTCTTTGATAGGGTTTTGGCAGATTGCAGACAGCAGCCTTCCTGTCCTTTCCTATCTAGGTAGTTTTGGGCCCATCTTTGCTCAATCTATCTTTCTGTCTGTGTTAGTATTTTCATCTTGCTTCACCGTCATTATATGTTGGGGGCTGCCTATTGCTTTGGGGTCTGCTCTGGGGCAGTTTAGATTTCCCCTTTCTTTCTTTAGGCCTATGTAATTCTCCGGCTGTGATCGAGGGGTCTAGGGCATCGTAGGAACCCCCCCACGGCTACTGCTAGTTGTGTGGATAGGTTCAAGGGTCTGCAATCTGATAGTTGCCAACTTCTCTGGTTTTCTGGACTTAGCTTGTATTTCTGCTCTTGCCTCCTACGGTGACTCATTCATAACAGTCCTCTATATGGAGTCTTCTAAGTGGGACCACATAACAGTCCTTTATATGGAGTCTTCTAAGTGGGGCCACATAACAGTCCTTTATATGATACATTCTAAGTGGGACCACATAACAGTCCTTTATATGGAGTCTTCTAAGTGGGGCCACATAACAATCCTTTATATGGAGTCTTCTAAGTGGGGCCACATAACAGTCCTTTATATGATACCTTCTAAGTGGGATCACATAACAGTCCTTTATATGGAGTCTTCTAAATGGGACCACATAACAGTCCTTTATATGGTATCTTCTAAGTGGGACCACATAGCAGTCCTTTATATGGAGTCTGCTAAGTGGGGCCATATAACAGTCCTTTATATGGAGTCTTCTAAATGGGACCACATAACAGTCCTTTATATGGAGTCTTCTAAGTGGGACCACATAACAGGCCTTTATATGGAGTCTTCTAAGTGGGACCACATAACAGTCCTTTATATGGAGTCTTCTAAGTGGGGCCACATAACAGTCCTTTATATGATATCTTCTAAGTGGGGCCACATAACAGTCCTTTATATGGAGTCTTCTAAGTGGGACCACATAACAGTCCTTTATATGGAGTCTTCTAAGTGGGACCACATAGCAGTCCTTTATATGGAGTCTTCTAGGTGGGGCCACATAACAGTCCTCTATATGGAGTCTTCTAAATGGGACCACATAACAGTCCTTTATATGGAGTCTTCTAAGTGGGACCACATAACAGGCTTTTGTATGGAGTCTTCTAAGTGGGACCACATAACAGTCCTTTATATGGAGTCTTCTAAGTGGGGCCACATAACAGTCCTTTATATGATATCTTCTAAGCGGGGCCACATAACAGTCCTTTATATGGAGTCTTCTAAGTGGACCACATAACAGGCCTTTATATGGAGTCTTCTAAGTGGGGCCACATAACAGTCCTTTATATGATATCTTCTAAGCGGGGCCACATAACAGTCCTTTATATGGAGTCTTCTAAGTGGGACCACATACCAGTCGTTTATATGGAGTCTTCTAAGTGGGGCTACATAACAGTCCTTTATATGATATCTTCTAAGCGGGGCCACATACCAGTCCTTTATATGGAGTCTTCTAAGTGGACCACATAACAGGCCTTTATATGGAGTCTTCTAAGTGGGGCCACATAACAGTCCTTTATATGATATCTTCTAAGCGGGGCCACATAACTGTCCTTTATATGGAGTCTTCTAAGTGGGGCCACATAACAGTCCTTTATATGGAATCTTCTAAGTGGGGCCACATAACAGTCCTTTATATGGAATCTTTTAACCCTCCCTCAACATCAGCAGTTTGAATTTCCACAACTGGTTATTGCTTTCATGGGAGCTAAACCACAGCTAAAGGAGTCTGTTAATGGCTTTCCTCATTCTCTCCCTATTGTCAGAATTGAATCCATGAAAGACTGGATTCTCAGATGTCAGTGCCAGCAATATGCATCTACCGACCTAATTCCGACTAGACTGTTTCTGGCTTCATTCAGTACACGTGCATTGGGAGAGGCCATGTCCATTTAGTCCGAATGTGGCCAGTAGTATGCATACCAAATACTTATGGTTACATAATCGTAAGCGTGTGATTTGCAAACATGCAATCAGGTGCAGACTAGACATGAGCAGCCTCGCTCCTCCCAAGTGTATTGCGCAAGTCTGGACATGTCTAGTTGTAATGTGTCCGGAAGTATGCAAATTGTATACTTGTGGCCACATGACCACTGCTTCTGGCGCTGGAGAATCTTTGCATGATGTGAGAATTCACAAGTCCGCAGTCACATAGAGTGACTGCAGACTTCTAGTTTAAGATCGGACAATTCCTCTAGAGAAAAAATAAAAATCTGTAAAATAAAATCTGCAGCTAATTATCTTATATCTGTCAATGTTTCTTTCCCAGGACGAGAATATTCTCTATAAAATGTAACTTTCCATTACTTTACAAAAGCCGTATGCAGCCCATGCATTTTTTATTTATTCCAGTGTCACTGTCTAGGTGTTATCATTGGTTTTGTTGCTTGGCAACAGGATGAGGTTTTCATTTATTCCTTTGTTTGCAATCTTAAACACATGTTTCTCACTGCATGGGAAATAGTTTTAATCTAGGATCAAAATGCAGAATATTCTCAGCCTTAGTAATTTTGGTATTTTATTTGGATTTAATTGAATGTCTGGATTGTAATGTCAAATGCATGGGATATATAATGAGGAATGTATTCATAAGGGCACAATGGCATAAGAGAAAGCATAGTGAGGGGTGAGGATAAAAGACTGTAAGATCACATTTCATAGATATAACAGTTTTTGTTAACATGGAAACCTATGGGTGACAGATGGCCGAGGCATGGAATCCATCACAGAAATTCATATGTTAATGTATAAGTTTTGTAAGCCTATGAGTGATAGATGGATGGTCGCTGGACAGTATCGGTCGAGGCATCCGTCTGACGTATACTTTTTTTCATGTTTGTTCAATATCTTGCACCATTCAGCTTGGGATCCAGAATTGCGGCTGATATTTGTAGACTTCCTATTATTATAAAATACAGTACATATATATCACTAAAATATTAATAAAGTGAATGGAGTATATATATATATATATATATATATATATACATCAAAAGTTACTCATGGGAAAGCATAGCATGTCTATTTTAAAGTTCTGTAAAAAAAAATTCAATATTGTAATAACCAAGGCATTGTTCATTGGGACTACTATAGCATACAAGAACAAATTGTTAAACACAATATCAAGCACAAAGGAAAAAACAACAATCACTTGTCCTCAATAGTAATCAAAATTTAAATATTTACTTAAAGGCCAAAAGTAGGGCGGTCACATACATATGGGAACAGGGGCGCACAATACATAATGATAACTGCATACATATACAAAATATTTTCACATATAGAATAGAATGCATAATCTGGGCACAATGGCAAAGCCTCAATATTTCTCCACCACATTATATCATGTACATATATACACTCCATTGATTATATATATATATACAGTATCTTTTTATCATTGTGGCCAAAGAGTTCTATTGGCACCTATTTAGTCTGCAGGTCTTGTTTTCAAAATACATCATCTTAATTATATGCTCTTTTGCATATTTCTGATCCTGGATTTTATGGTGAGTATGTAGGAGAGGTTTTTTCTCTGATCACTCTTCCATGAATATCATATTTGTGCAGGTGTCTCTGAACAGTAGAAAAATGTACCACAGCTCCAGCTGCAGTCAAGCAGGGGTTCTGATTTGCCTCTCTAGCAATCCTACGAGCAACTCTCACAGAAATTTTGCTTGGTCTTCCAGAATTTATCTTGACCTCCACTGCTACTGTTAACTGCCATTTCTAAATTACATTTCAAACTGAGGGAAGGGAAACTTGAAAACACTTTACCATCTTCTTAGGCTAAGTGCACACGTACCGGAACTCTCGCGGAAATTACCGCGAGAATTCCGGAATTCCATTCCGCGGGAAAATCGCATTTTAAATTCCCGCGAATTTCCCGCGGAAAAACTAACATTTTGCAAGCGTATTTAGCTTGTAAAATGCTAGCGTTTTCCAAGCGATCTGTAGCATCGCTTGGAGAACTGATTGACAGGTTGGTCACACTCGTCAAACATAGTGTTTGACAAGTGTGACCAACATTTTACTATTGAGGCCGCCTATGCAGCATCAGTAGTAAAAGATAAAATGTAAAAAATAATAAAAAATGGTGTTATTCTCACTTTCCGACGTCCCGCGCATCCGTTCCCAGTAATCCTTTGCGAAAATGCCCGCGATGACGTCCGTTCTCGTGGGATCGCGATGTCTCGCAGTAATTCGCAATGACGTCGCGCGAATGACCGCGAGACTTCGCGATCCCGCGAGAACGGACGCCATCGCGGGCATTTTCGCAAAGGCTTACTGGGACCGGGAGCGTGGAGAGAGTCGGGAATGCTGCGCGGGACGCCGGAAGGTAAGAATAACAATATTTTTTATTTTAAATTCTATTTTTTACAGGGATATGGTTCCCAAAGCCCGGAGGACAGTCTCCTCTCCTCCGGACCGTGGGTACCATCCGCAATTGTTCTGCTTACTTTCCGCATGGTGTGCACAGCCACATGCGGGAAGTAAGCGGAACATTGCATTCCTATGGGTGCGGGATTGCCGCGATTCCGCAAATTAATGAGCATGCTGCGTTTTTTACCGCGAAGCGATTCCGCCGCAGTAAAAACCGCAGCATTAGCACAGCATTGCAGAATCCCATAGGAATGCATGGGATGCTTATTTTTCATGTTTTCGCGCCAAAATCGCGCGGAAATGCGAAAAAAACGCCATGTGTGAACTCAGCCTAATAGTCTTCTCCTGCATTGCGGGCCTCCACCATTTTAAAGTTCAGACTGCTTTCCAGCTGCTTAGAAGAAGCCCTGGCTGCTGTTTTTAGCACAAGGTTAGAGGAGGCTGGGTTTTTATAAAGCTAGAAAATTTGCGTCACTTGACCTTTCTTAATGATGATATTGAATAAGCCATAACCCTAACATTCTAATTCAGGTCTGAAACGTTGGTCAAACTTATCTGAGAGCACAAATCTCCAAAGGTGCCAAAACTTTTGCATTGGCCCATTTTCCTTTTCGTAAATTTTAAAATGTAAAAATGACATTTTTTTATTATTTTTGTCTAAAATACAAAGGAAATTATTCATATTTAACTTTAGGCCTTTTAGAGATCATTTCATCTTCAACTTGCTTAATTGTTCACAATAACAGTAATTTTGACGTATGGTGCCCAAACATTTACATGTCACTGTATATATTGAGAGTAGTAAAATTTCCCTTGATAGATCCAATTCCATAAGTTCGAATTTCAGAGAAAATGCACCAAAAAAGTTGAGAGAAATGAGGGTCTAGGATCAATATTAAGGAAATTGTGATGCCTTTTCTTAAAGTTTATTCTTAGTCTGGGATTTCTATTAAAGGGCTTTTCTACCCCAGAGCAAACTTTCGGTAAGCAAAGCAGCTTACTGAAAATTTACCGTATATACTTTGCACACTGCTAGGGTTTGGCTCCATTATTCGGTCAAGTAGTGTTCTAGCTTGAATTGTCTACCAGAACTGATTCCTAAGCGCCTGTATGTTACACACAGTATTCAGCAAGCTGCACTAATTGTTAAAAGTTTGTCTTGAAGATGAAAACCCTTTTAAATAAAAGTTTAGACTGGGCCCTTATTTATTGCTATTCTGGACAATATCCAGAGGGAGTCTCAAGTGGGTCTATATTAATGGTATAACCAAACTCATAAAAAGGGCAGTCCAATGCCTGTATTAAGGATAAAGCCTGGCTTTGGCTTATTATGTATAGAACGCCAGGTCTGGAACTTTATTGGGGGAGAGTCTGGAGTGGGGTTTTTATTTTAGATATGTGTGGTTCAGGGGTCTATAAGAGTTGATCTGATGTTTGGAGGTTTAATTTGTTTAGTGGGTCCAGTGTCTCTAATTTTTAAGGGGCTCTGAATTTATTTTGGGTTCCGATGAAAAAGGTCATAGGCACTATTAAGATTAAAATCTTAATGTCTGGAGATGCTCTGTATAACTGGACAGAGCATAGGGGCAAACGATTTACACAGGGATCAGATTGAGAGGTTTAGTGAGAAAACTGAAGGGACATGAAAGATGCATCAATGCATATAATTTCCCCAAAAACTAAAGAGAGTCATAAAAACAGCTATGCATGCACCCATGTACATGAAATAATACACCATTCGTTTTTAACATAAATTCAAATACAAGGACAAGGGTAAAGACTAGATTATTGTAAAAGAGCAAAAGAGTCCTCCTCGAAGATTTATCGCGAGGGTCAAAAGGCATGGGTCCTCCATTACGGGGCACTGCAAGCTATGAGAATAAAGTACACTACTGGAATATACAAAATAAAAGCGAGGCTGAGTCCAACTAGTTGGCATGTGACTGCCCACTGCTTTCAGAGCAGGGACGCGCACTGTGAGGATTCACAAGCATGTGGTCACGGAGAGTGACTGCAGGTGTGTACCATAAATCTGGACACCCCCTTTAAATATCTTAAGGTTTTTGTATATAACACTAAACAATTCAGTAATGGTGATTTTAGAGTTTGCTAAGGTTCTATGTTATGAATGAGTCACCGTAGGAGGCAAAACAGAAATACTAGCTAAGTCCAGAAAACCAGAGAAGTTGGCAGCTATCGGATTGCAGACCCCTGAACCTAACAAAACAACTAGCAGTAGCCGTGGGGGGTTCCTACGGTGCCATAGACCCCTCGATCACAGCCGGAGAACTACATAGCCTAAAGTCAGAAAGGGAAATCTAAACTGCCCCAGAGCAGACCCCAAAGCAATAGGCAGCCCCCAACATATAATGACGGTGAAGCAAGATGAAAAAACACTCACACAGATAGAAAGATAGGCTGAGCAAATGATGAGGCCCAAGCTAACTAAATAGGACAGAATAGAAAAGCTGCTGTCTGCAATCCGCCAAAACCCTATCAAAACAAGAGCCAACAGACTGATAGGGAAAAAAGCCCTGAAGACGCTAGGCTTCAAAAAGACTATATCAGTACTCAGGTATTTTCTGAAGACAGAGCAAAAAGGAATTCAGCTCACCCAGCAGGGAAATGCAGAAATCCAGAAAAACAAGGCAAAACAAAACCAAAACGCAAATGCAAAAAGTAGAGCAGAAACTTAGCTTTTGAGGAGCAGGAATCAGCCTGGTCTCCAAGAATCCCTCAGAGTAATCACCCGCAAGGCAGAAGGGCATCGGCTGCCTTATATCCAGTCAGCAATTCCAGTCACCCAGTCATCATCATTCTGCTCAGGTGCTTTGTAATCAGCCTCACTACCTTCCTTCACCAGAAGAGGGAGTTCATCAGACCTCAATGGTGAAGGGGAAAATGAACTCACAACAGTTCTATGTAACTACCCTAGACATCTCCTATGAATGCTCATTGTTGCTTTTATTTCTGATTTTCTATTCTAAAAGCATAATATCAGAAGCTGGGTCCATAACTAACTTTTTTTTACAAAAATGCATTGGAAACTTGAATAACTTCTAATGACGATTTAAAATGTAAAATGCTTGATGATTGTATACTGAGTATAAGCCGTGACACTGCATCAGTATTAATACCTACTTAGGATTAATTAGATTAGGTTTCTCAAATGATACATTTTAATGGGTTATGCTTGTAACCAAATGTGAAGATTTTCAAAGGCCTCGCTTAATTGAAAATCAAGGGATTACAGCACCACCCGCGTAGCGCGTACAATTTACAACGTTACATGATAGAATGCACAATTATTTGTGTACCCAATGTTATTCTATCAGTACGTGAAAGTAGTCCATTAGGTTCTTGAGGACTTCAAGATGCAGTTTTGATTATTGATACACATGTCTCTAGAATTATGAGGTGCTTTTAAAGAGAAACATCAAGCAGGTTGTAAAGGTCATTTATGCGCTGGAATAAATGAGGACTCAGAGATAAAGTGAAGCTTTATAACGTCATGTGCAAGTTTTATGCCAAGCTTACAGTCAGTATGGAGGAGCTCTAGCCATCTTTTTATAGTCGCAGTCATTTACATTGAAGCATTTTGCATGTGTGAGAACAAAAGATATGTAAGATAAATTAGACAGGTGGATATTGTTCTTGACTTTCTGACTTAAATCCATAGTCGAATACTAAAATGTCCTAAAATGAATGTATCCACATTACGTTGCCATCAGGTTCGTAAAACAACTGGCCCAGCAAGTAGTCACATTAAGAGGTAAAGAGCAGTAAAAAATAAAATTTACTTTAAGTCAAACCCAAAAATGGATTCAGCAGGAAGAAGTATAAATCTTACATTTTTTATTTCCAAGTCAATCCTTTCTTGGATTTGGTTTAACCCCTTCACGACCTTTGACGCCACATAGGCGTCATGAAAAGTCGTGCCAAAATGACCCATGACGCCTATGTAACGTCATGACTTTAAAGCCCCCCTGCGGGTTGGGTGACCGGGGTCACTGAAAGGTCACCTGACCCGCATATACAGGGGGCTTTGTTCTTCACCACAGGGGGCATGGCTTCACCCCACGTGGCTATGATCACTCTGATTGGCTGTTAAAAGTGAAACAGTCAATCAGAGCGATAGTGATATTTCATCAATGAAAATTGATGAAATATTACAATCCAGCCACGGTCGATGCTGAAATAGCATGGGACATGGCTGGAGACACCAAGTTAACCCCCCCGCCGACTGACGGCGGCGATTGGCCGCCACTGTCACAATCTGCCCCACCTCCCCCTTCCCTCCGCTCTCCCCCACCTTCCAATCGCCCCCACGATACTCACTAACCCCCCCTGGCCGTCCCGGTGTCCCGCTGTCCGGCTGTCCCGGTGCATGGGCGCTGCCATTTTGGAAAATGGCTGGCGCATGCGCAGTGCACCCGCCGGCATTTCCCGGCGGCAGATTCATTTTTTTATTTTGATAACTGTGATAAACTCTCACAGTGATCAAAATAAAAAAAGTAAATCACCGCCCCCCTTATTACCCCCCCATAGGGCCAAAAATAAAATATTTTTATTTTTCAATTAGGGTTAGAAATAGGGTTAGGGCAAGGGCTAGGGTTAGGGCTAGGGCTAGGGTTAGGGCTAGGTCTAGGGCTAGGGCTAGGGTTAGGGTTAGGGCTAGGGCTAGGGTTAGGGCTAGGGTTAGGGCTAAGGTTAGGGGTGGGTTGGAGTTGGGATTAGGGTTAGGTTTGTGATTAGTGTTAGAGTTGGTATTAGGGTTAGGGGTGTGTTGGGGTTATGATTAGGGTTGGGATTAGGGTTAGGGGTGTGTTGGGGTTAGGGTTAGAGATAGAATTGATGGGTTTCCACTGTTTAGGCACATCAGGGGGTCTCCAAACACGACATGGTGCCACCATGTATTCCAGACAATTTTGCGTTCAAAAAGTCAAACAGTGCTGCCTCCATTCCGAGCCCCGATGTGTGCCCAAACAGTGGTTTACCCCACATATGGGGTATCAGTGTACTCAGGAAAAATTGCACAAGAACTTTGGAGGTCTAATTTCTCCTGTTACCCTTGGGAAAATGAAAAATTGGGGGCTAAAAAATTATTTTTTGTGGAGAAAAAATTATTTTTTATTTTCACGGCTCTGCATTATAAACTTCTGTGAAGCACTTTGGGGTTCAACGTGCTCACCACGCATCTAGATTAATTCCTTGCATGGTCTAGTTTCCAAAATGGGGTCACTTGTGGGGGGTTTCCACTGTTTAGGTACATCAGGGGCTCTGCAAACGTAACATGATGCCTGCAGACCGTTCCATCAAGTCGACTTTTCAAAATGTCACTACTTCCCTTCCGAGCCCCAACGTGTGCCTAAACAGTGGTCGCCCCCCCACTTATGGGGTACCAGCGTACTCAGGACAAATGGGACAACAATTTTTGGGGTCCAATTTATCCTGTTACCCTTGTGAAAATAAAAAATAGTGGGCTAAAAATCATTTTTTGAGGGAAAAAAATATTTTTTATTTTCACAGTTCTGCGTTATAAACTTCTGTGAAGCACTTGGGGGTTCAGAGTGCTCACCACACATCTAGATAAGCTCCTTAGGGGGTCTAGTTTCCAAAATGGGGTCACTTGTGGGGGAGCTCCAATGTTTAGGCACACAGGGGCTCTCCAAACACGACATGGTGTCCGCTAACGATTGGAGCTTATTTTGCATTCAAAAAGTCAAATGGCGCTCCTTCCCTTCCGGGCCCTGCCGTGTGCCCAAACAGTGGTTTATGACCACATATGAGGTATCGGTATACTCAGGAGAAATTGACCAACAAATTTTAGGATCCATTTTATCCTGTTGCCCATGTGAAAATGAAAAAACTGAGGCTAAAAGAACATTTTTGTTGAAAAAAAGTACTTTTTTTTATGGATCAATTTGTGAAGCACCTGGGGGTTCAAATTGCTCATTATGCATCTAGATAAGTTCCTTGGAGGGTCTAGTTTCCAAAATGGGGTCATTTGTGGGGGAGCTCCAATGTTTAGGCACACAGGGGCTCTCCAAACGCGACATGGCAACCGCTAAATATTGAAAAAGAAATTTCGCACCATCTGCATAAAATCTTCTTTTATTGGAAATACATAAAATGACAAATAGTTCAGCTCTCCATATAGCCACACCAGACCAAGATGAAACAAAAGGCTACGCGTTTCGACCTACATGGTCTTTATCAAAGCCATACCCAGTCTCTGGTCCGACTCAGCTATATATAAGAGACTGGCCAATGAAAAACATGCAACTGATCACATGATACCTAATTAAGGTCCTGCACATGAATAATATCACATATAACAATACAGGGATGGATTTAATTGTTTATTTGTCATGACTGCTAGTTGCATGTAGGATAGTGTTCCCACTCAGCGGTGTATGATGTGCTTTTGTTTGAATGATATTACCATCAATACCCATCAAATCCAAGTCCAAAAAGGAAATTTGGTTGGTGAATATACTCGCATTAAACGAAATTGTAGCTCAAATGATGCCTTAAAGAATGAATTTGTATATGTCACCAACAATTTGAAAAATAGAAGGTATCCAAATTGGACACTTAAAAGAGCTCAGGAAATAGTACACACCAAAAATCGGGAGGAATTAATCATGCCATTTGCAAGGGAAAGAAAAAATCAAGATACAGCAAATAAACCCTATATCTGTTTCCAGTTCAGTCCGCAATTTTCGGGCATCAAAACAATCATATCTAAAAATTTACCCATTTTCTATGAAGATGAGAAATTGGCACATATTTTAACATCTGGTGTAAATGTAGTGTCCCGCAGAGCCCTCTCCTTGGGTAACAAATTATTACCTAGCATGTTTTCATCCAGTAGAAATACCAAAGATAATTGGCTAAAAAATAAGGGCTTTTATAAATGTGGTGCTACCTGTTGTAAAATGTGCAAGCATTCACAGATATCCAAGGAATATTATAACAGTGACAATACTCTTAAATTTAAAATTAATAACTACATTAATTGTAACTCGAAAAATATAGTGTACAAAATCAACTGTGACGCTTGCAATTTGTCCTATGTCGGGTGCACAACCAGACAACTAAAAATAAGAATAAGAGAGCATTTATATGTCACGAATACTAATAATTTTGGAAGAAATATATCAGCAGCGTCAAAACATTTTATAGAATGTCACGCCAGAAGTACGTCCCATTTTAAAATACAAGGGATAGAACGGGTCAGCATGTCATCTCGGGGGGGAGATATGAGACGGCGACTCCTCACCCGAGAGCCATTTTGGATATATCATTTGAACACGAGACACCCAATTGGTCTGAATAAAAGACACGATCTAATGTTACACTACTATTAATGGTTTTAATAATGTATTGTTATATGTGATATTATTCATGCGCAGTACCTTAATTAGGTATCATGTGATCAGTTGCATGTTTTTCATTGGCCAGTTTCTTATATATAGCTGAGTCAGACCAGAGACTGGGTATGGCTTTGATAAAGACCATGTAGGTCGAAACGCGTAGCCTTTTGTTTCATCTTGGTCTGGTGTGGCTATATGGAGAGCTGAACTATTTGTCATTTTATGTATTTCCAATAAAAGAAGATTTTATGCAGCTGGAGCAAAATTTCTTTTTCCATATTACCTACGTTGGTCCGCACGGAGCTCCGAGAACCTGCTATTGTTTACCGGTGAGCTGGCTGCTTCCACTATTTCTAACCGCTAAATATTCCAGCATATTTTCCATTCAAAAAGTCAAATGGCGCTCCTTCCCTTCTGAGCCCTGCCGCGCACACAAACAGTGGTTTAAGACCACATATGAGGTATCGGTGTACTCAGGAGAAATTGACCAACAAATTTTAGGATCCATTTTATCCTGTTGCCCATGTGAAAATGAAAAAACTGAGGTTAACAGAAAATTTTTGTGAAAAAAAAGTATTTTTTTTTTTACGGATCAATTTGTGAAGCACCTGGGGGTTCAAATTGCCCATTATGCATCTAGATAAGTTCCTTGGAGGGTCTAGTTTCCAAAATGGGGTCACTTGTGGGGAAACTCCAATGTTTAGGCGCACAGGGGCTCTCCAAACGTGACATGGCAAACACTAAATATTCCAGCATATTTTGCATTCAAAAAGTCAAATGGCGCTCCTTCCCTTCTGAGCCCTGCCGTGTGCCCAAACAGTGGTTTATGACCACATATGAGATATCAATGTACTCAGGAGAAATTGCCCAACAAATTTTATGATCCATTTTATCCTGTTACCCACGTGAAAATTTAAAAATTGATGCTAAAAGAAAATTTTTGTTGGAAAAATTAAAACGTCCATTTTTTCCTTCCACGTTGCTTTAGTTCCTGTGAAGCACCTGAAGGGTTAATAATCTTCTTGAATGTAGTTTTGAGTAGCTTGAGGGGTGCAGTTTTTAGAATGGTCTCACTTTTGGGTATTTTCTGCCATATAGAGCCCTCAAAGTGACTTCAAATGTGAGTTGGTCCCTAAAAAAATGGTTTTGTAAATTTTGTTGTAAAAATGAGAAATCGCTGGTCAACTTTTAACCCTTATAACTCCCTAACAAAAAAATGTTGTTTCCAAAATTGTGCTGATGTAAAGTAGACATGTGGGAAATGTTATTTAGTAACTATTTTGTGTCACATACCTCTCTGGTTTAACAGAATAAAAATTCAAAATTTGAAAATTGCAAAATTTTCAAAATTTTCACCAAACTTCCAATTTTTTCACAAATAAGCGCAAAAATTATCGACCTAAATTTACCACTAACATGAAGCCCAATATGTCACGAAAAAAAATATCAGAATCACTAGGATCCGTTGAAGCGTTCCTGAGTTATTACCTCATAAAGGGACACTGGTCAGAATTGCAAAAAATGGCCAGGTCATTAAGGTCAAAATAGGCTGGGTCATGAAGGGGTTAAATACACTATACCAAATACTACATTGTAGCAAAGGCTACCTTAGCTTGATGTGCACGAAGAAGGAAAAGTCATAAAGTAATGGATATCTCAGGATCAAAAGACATGTTAATGATATGGAAATGAAATATTTTTTGAAGCATTTTGAAACCACCTTGATTTATTCAGTATCGATCTTGAGCGCCACACACAGAAATATTCACACTTACGTGTCATGGCATGCTATCACTGAGGATATTAATAGATGTCCAAGGAATGTTCTGCCACACTTTGGCAAATCATGAATCCCTTCCTGCAATTACCAACTAATGAAATCCCAGATATGCTCAATTGTAGAAAAGTCAAGAGAATCTGCAGGTTATAGTAGCACATACCAAAGCAAAAGTAGGACTAGCACTCTGAAAATTAAAATGGTGGAGGCCAACTATTTAAGAAATGGCAGTTAAAAGGAAGAGTGGAGGTCATGATAAGGTCTTGAAGACCAAGTAAAATTTCAGTGAGAGCTGCTTGTAGAATTGCTAGAGAGGCAAATCAGAACCCCCGCTTGACTGCAAAAGACCTTCAGAAAATGTATCAGACTCTGGAGTTGTGAAACATTGTTCTACTGTTCAGAGACACTTCCACAAATATGGCCTTCATGGAAGAGTCATCAGAAGAACGTGCAAAAGAGCAACTAAACAAGCCTGATGCATCTTGCAAACAAGTCCTGTGGACCAATGAGGATAAAATAGAACTCTTTGGCCACAATGTCCACAAACGTATGTGTGGAGAAAAAAAGGGAACAGAATGTCAGGATAAGAACATATTATTAATCATTAAGTATGAGGGTGGATCAATCATACTTTGGGGTTGTGTTGAAGCCAATAGCACAGGGAACATTTCACTTATAGAGGGAAGAATGGAATCAATGAAATTTCAACAATTTCTCAATGCAAACATAACATCATCTATAAAAAAGCTGAAGTTGAAAAGAGGATGGCTTCTAGAAATGGATAATGATTCTAAATGAATGAAAATCCCTCAAACAAGAAATGAAAGACTCTTGTCTGGCTATAAAAAGCATTTACAAGTTGTGAAACTTGAAAAAGGAGGTGCTACTAGATACTTACCATGCAGGGTGCCCAATTTTTTGCATCGGCCCTTATATTTTTTGTATATTTTAAAATGTCAAAGATGAAAATATTTATATATTTTTTGCCTAGATGTGTGAATGCATTTAAAATGTATACATTGTCATGGCTGCATTGCCAATTCCAATGCAGAATATGCAAAACTATAATGTAAGTATCTGCCAGCTTATACTCAGTGTACATAAATTAACCAAATCAACCAGAAACACTCTGCTCATGAGCAATGTATCCGCATTGGTTGGTTTAGCTTTCGAAATGTCAAATGGAGGATTTAAGCTCGAAAATATCATAAGATATTCACGTTACAGGGAGGCACCTTAGGCAAGCAAGCCACATCTCCAGATGAATGCGCGGGACGAGGGGCAGAGCCTATGTGTGTTCATATAGCAAAGCACAATGTGATGGGAAGATAACGCATGTGTCAAAGACAGAATGTATGTCTGTGTTCCTGGGAGTGAATCCATAGCAATATTAGCTGCATTAAAAAAAAAAAGGCGCAGAATATACTTTTTCCTGCCTCAGTGTCTATTATATTTGCATTCATGTCCAGTACAGTGCAATGTGATGAGAGCTTAATGGAATATTAAATCACTGATGCCAAACTGTTGACAGATGGACTGGCATCACTTTTCACAAACTGGCCCTGTCCGCGGAATAACAATACGACGTATCTACACTGCTTTGTCAGCAGTCATACTCACAATAAAAATAAAATGACGCTTCTACTTGACTGCGTCCTCGCCACCCTACTTGATTTAAATTAATGTTTTCAAGTGGGAAATGGAAAACCTGGAAATTCTTCTGTAGGTTTCGCCACCTTGATGTGCAGTGAGTGTGCCATGAATTTTCTATTGATTTTGAGGCTTAGATAAACAGCCATCTCTCACTTTGATTAAATGAAAGTTAAATGGACTCTAATGGACAATTGCTTTTTAAGGTGATCCTGTTTTAGCTGTGCCAAATAGGATTAGTTACTTGGAGGATTGTAACATTTTTTTTTCACATTTGGCTTCTAGAGTAAGTAGAATGTATACATTAAATTATGAGTCTAATAAATGATATTTTAGTCTGATCTAGGAATTATATTGCTTGATAGATATTTGTGGACTAAAAGTTTTTAAAAATTCCAGATAAGACTTGAAAAATGGACTCTTGAATGCTTACATACTTGGTATATCTACGTAGTAGTTTTACATTATGTTCAACTCCTAGTTAGATACACAGAATGTATTCATAGGGAGCCATTTACCCAAAGGAAGCTAAAAGATTGTCATTTTAGCCTTTACTGGTCTGATAGGCATTTTTACGGTATAAGGCTGGTTTCACATTTGCGTTTTTTAGCGCTGGAAAAAAACGCATACCTGCGCATGCGTTTTTTCCCCTATATTTAACATGGGTGCGCATACCTGCGCGCTGGTAAGCGCATGTATGCGATTTTCATGCGCTGCGTTTTTTTGGGGTGTGCGTTGGTATTTTCCAGACGCAGCATGTTGCATTTTTTGGCCCTGCAAAAAAGCGCATGCGCACATATGCGCACGTTTTGCGCTAAAAATGGCCATTATAGCCTATGGATGCGCATATGTGCGCACTGGCATGCTCATGTATGCGTTTTTTTGCATATGCGTTTTTTTTTTTTAACCATGGAATTTAGGGGTTTGGGTTAGAGTTAGGGTTAGTTAAGGGGTTTAGGGTTAGGGTTATGGTCAGGGTCAGGGTTAGGGTTGGGGTTTGGGTCAGGGTTAGGGTTAAGTATGGTTTGGTTAAGGGTTAGGGTCAGGGTTAGGGTCAGGATTAGGGTTAAGTATGGTTTTGTTAAGGGTTAGGGTCAGGGTTAGGGTTAGGGTTAGGGTCAGGGTTAGGGTTAGGGTTAGGGTTAGGGTCAGGGTTAGGGTCAGGATTAGGGTTAAGTATGGTTTTGTTAAGGATTAGGGTCAGGGTTAGGGTCAGGATTAGGGTTAAGTATGGTTTTGTTAAGGGTTAGGGTCAGGGTTAGGGTTAGGGTTAGGGTCAGGGTTAGGGTTAGGGTTAGGGTCAGGGTTAGGGTTAGGGTCACGGTTAGGGTTAAGTATGGTTTTGTTAAGGATTAGGGTCAGGGTTAGGGTCAGGATTAGGGTTAAGTATGGTTTTGTTAAGGGTTAGGGTCAGGGTTAGGGTTAGGGTTAGGGTTAGGGTCAGGGTTAGGGTTAGGGTTAGGGTCAGGGTTAGGGTTAGGGTCAGGGTTAGGGTTAGGGTTAGGGTCAGGGTTAGGGTTAAGTATGGTTTTGTTAAGGGTTAGGGTCAGGGTTAGGGTTAGGGTTAGGGTCAGGGTTAGGGTTAGGGTTAGGGTCAGGGTTAGGGTTAGGGTTAGGGTCAGGGTTAGGGTTAGGGTTAGGGTTAGTTAGGGTTTAGGGTTTGGGTTAGGGTTAAGTATGATTTGGTTAAGGGTTAGGGTCAGGGTTAGGGTTAGGGTTAGGGTCAGGGTTAGGGTTAGGGTCAGGGTTAGGGTTAGTAAAGTCATGGTTTGGGTAGTGTGAGGGGCCACCTAAAAATGTTGGAAAAAAACGCAAACGCGGTAAAAACGCACTAAAAACGCATACAAACGCATAAAAACGCTGCGTTTTTTTCATGCATGCTCACAAAAATGCTTGAAAAAAACGCAGCAGTTGTATGCTTATGTATGCGTTTTTTCAATGCGTTTTTTTGCGGGAAAAACGCGCTGCAAATAAAAGCAAGTGTGAAACTAGCCTAAGAATGCCATTAGTCTGCATAGTCCGTTGTTCTTTTCTATGGTATCCTGGAAAAATGTCTCCTGTGAGGTACAGGAAAGATGTCACTTGTCTTATCCATTGCATTTTTTCTGTATTGTATTGTGCATAAATATGTGACTTTTCAGATTTTGTATTAGTCTAGCCTGAAGAAGAGACCTGAGTAGTCTCGAAAGCTTGCAATGTGTTACCATCTTTTCAGTTAGCCATTAAAAGGTATCAACCACTGAGGACTCTCAATTCTGAATATTTTTCCTGTGACTTTTTTTATTATGAGAGCCTATGTGTTAATTCTTTACACAATTATTCAACCATCCATGAACAGTATACATTGGGAAGAACACCTGAGTCGTGACGTAAATATCTCCAATGGAAGGTTCAAGGTTTATCATAAATTACATTTATTATAAATCCACATAAATGTCTGATCTCTAGCCTTGCCATCACTGGCTTTCTTGAGTCTTTCCAATCGTTGTCTATGGGACTGTATGGGACTGCTGGAGACAGCTGTGCGTTGCACTTGGCTATGTTCGGCAATCTTTTAGACAGTGAATCGAGCAATTTGAACATCTTCAACCATGCTGCTCCAACTATCACAAGCGGAATGTGGAAGAATAGTGAATCAAAGCTACTGAATTTGGGTGTCATAGTGATGGCACTAATATGGGTGATAAATGGCTTTGGAAATAAAATCAATTTTTTCAATATTTTATCACTTATTCAGTATTACATATTTATATAACTGAACATCTCAATAAACATTATCTCTTGCAGGTACTAAATAAAATCAATAAGGTGAAATTAAAAACGGGAACAAAAAATCCAGATATTTCAATGGCATGCAGTGATGCTTTAACATTTCTGAACCCAATCAATTTTTTCATATTTCTACATACCGTATTTTTCGGACTAAAAGGCGTACTTTTTTCCCAAAAAATTTTGGGGGAAAATGGGGTGCGCCTTATAGTCGGAATATACTTACAAGTAGTGTGGCGGCAGCAGGAGTCGGGCGATTCTGCGGCAGTCCAACACTTCCGGGGTGACGATCACACTCCATTCCCAGGCTGGTGCGGCAGTATTCGAAGGTGTGCAGTGGTGTGGGGGCTCCACTGACATTTTCTGATAAACTGGAGCCCCCGCACTTCTATTGCTATGATGGATGGCCTCCAGAAAAATAGCTACCAGAAGTGGCGCATGCGCAGATTGAGATCTCAGAAAAGAGATCTCGTCCCAAGATCTCGGGAGATGAGATCTCATCCCAAGATCTCAGGAGATGAGATCTCATCCCAAGATCTCAATCTGCATATGCGCCGACTCGGCTGCCATTTTCCCGGAGGTTTCCACATCACAGCCAGGGGATGTGCAGAGCTTCGGGCTTTCACAAAATATCAGTGGAGCCCCGTACCACTGAGCACCGACAAACCTGCCGCACCAACCTCGGATGGGATTTCCTGGAGGCCACTACTTCACAGCAATGGATGTGCGGGAACTCCAGGCTTTCAGAAAATGTCAGCGAAGTCTTTTCACCATGAGCACAGCAGACCCTGCCGCACCAGTCTGGGATGGGAGTCATACCATTGTCGGACCACTGAACCCCCCTGTTACCACGTTTCACCAGCGTTACTGATTTTCCCCGGTGAGCTGAATTCAGACTGTAAGATGAACCCCCATTTGATGCATTAATTGTTTTTCGCTATTTTCTTTCTGAAAATTTGTGGTGCGTCTTATGGTCTGAAAAATATGGTAATTTAAAACTACATCAGATTTTCACAGAAATTAAGTACATACTGTAGAAAGAACCAAAACAAATGAAGAAGAGTTTTTTTATTAAGAAAAATATTCTAATATCATGTCTTTTAGGGGTAAAAGTATGTGAACCTATACTTTCAGTGTGGTGTGACCCCCCTGTGCAGTAATAACTGCATCTAAACATTTCCAGTAATTGCTTATTACTACTGCGAATTGGACTGGAGGGATTTTAGCCCATTAATCCCTACAAAATTGCTTTAACTCTGTTATTTTGGTGGGTTTTCTCCACTGAACTCCTCCATTCAGTTCTTTCCACAATATTTCTATAGGTTTATGGTCAGGATTTGAATACTTTAAGTTTATTCTTCTTTAACTATTCTTTTTTTAGAATCACTTGTGTGCTTAGGTTCATTGCTTTGTTGTATGACTCATGTTCCCTAGAGATTCAGCTCATGGACTTATGTCTTGACATTTTTCTTTTAAAAGTTACTGGTATAAACTAGAATTCATTGTGCCATCAGAGATGGCAAGCCGCCCTCACCTAGATGCAACAAAACAGGTCCAAACTATTATGCAGCATCACAGATGGTTTTAGGTTTTCATGCTGTAAAACATTGTTTTACTTTTTCAAATATCATGCTTCTCACTTAAACCAAAAAGCTCTATTCTGACCTTATTCGCCCTAAGAACATTGTTCCAATAGATTTCTGGTTTGTCAAACTAGTCTTTAGCAAACTGCGATAGGCAGCACTGATCTTTTTTGGAGAGCAGTAGCCCTCTTCTTGCAATCTTACCATGCACACCATTGTTGTTTGTTGTCCTCCTCATGGTGGACTCATGAACATTATCATTAGATAATGTGAGAAAGGACTTTAGTTGCTTACAGGTTACCTTGAGTTTCTTTGTGACCTATAGGACTTCTATACTCTTTGCTTTTAGAGTAATCTTTGTTGGTCAACCTGGGGAGGTTAATATGGTCTTGAATTTCCTGAATTTGTGCACAATCTGCTGGGCTGTGGATTGGTGGATTCCAAACTTTTCAAAAATGGTTTTGTAATCTATTCCAGACTGATGAGTATTAGCAATTTTTCTTCTGTGGTCCTCGGAAATCTCCTTTGTTTGTGCCAAGTTACCCTTCTATAGACATGTGTTGTGAAGTTCAGACTTTGATAGGTCCCTTTTCTTTAAATAAAACAGTTTGTCCACTCATACCTGATTGTCATCCCATTGATTGAAAACAACAAAATCTAATTTCACCCTCAAATTATCTGCTAAACTTAAAGGTTCGCATACTTTTGTCACTCACACACATGTGATATTGGATAATTTTCCTCACTAAAAAAATACCAAAGAATAATATTTTTCACTCTTTTGAAGTCAATAGGTTCTTTTGGTCACTTTTAGATCCTTATAATCGATTTGTCAAAAGCTACAGCCTCTATTATCATTTTAAACCATGATGTTATTGTGAGTAGAGACTTCTGTCCATGCAGTGTTTTTCACTGATTATGATCAGATATATCAATTTCCACTGTGTATCTTTATACAGCAGTATAGAAGCAACTATGACCAATGTAAAAGCTGCCCATGTATTTGATTCTCTGCACATGCCAGGGTAATAGGACTGAGTAGTCTGTAATGGAAGGGGTTCCATAGAATAGGAAAATCTATTTCTTGAGGTTAAGAATCACTGATCTAGGTGGTTACTAGGGCACTAAGGACAATGGGATAACTGGAGGGGATCATCACTTTGTAATGCCTAATACAGAACCCTATTTTTAACTGATCTGAGGAAGAATATAGATACGCTGTCTGTTACATATAGAGTATTATTATATTTAGAAAGAGGTGTTTTTGATCCTTTATTACCAAGAATATCATATTACTGATACTACAATTAACCCATCTCTCCCCTCACTTCTCCTTCACCTCTGCCCTCTGCCAAGTCGATCACTGGCTTGCAGGTCCTCAACAAATCCAGTTCAAACTACTAAGGATGATATACAAGACCATCCATAATCTGTCTCCTCCATGTATTTCAAATTTAATCTCCCGATACCTTCGCACATGTAATCTTCTCTCCTCACAAGACCTCCTTCTCTCCTCCTCACTCATACATTCCTTACCCCATCACTTCCAAATTTTTTCATGACCTTCCCCCATCCTCTGAAATTCAATGCCTCAACATGTCCGATTGCTTGGAACTTTCAGATACAAACTGAAAACTCATGTCTTCAGCATAGCCTACAGCCTTAATCCTACTGCCACCTCACTACCACCGTAACTACTGTGACCCTGTGGATTGTAAGCCTGTGAGAGTGGGGTTCTCTCTCCCTCTTTACTAGTCTGTAACTGTTAATTTATTCATTGTAACTAACATATGTATTTTGTATACAAACTCTCTTCACATATATAGTACCATAGATCATATATTCTAATACCAACAATACTATTACATTATTGGTCAAATTATTTTAGAAATGATTTCTTTATTTTATGGAATTAAGGGTAGTCAGTCACTTCTGTAATTTGTATTAAATCCAGAAGAGATTATTTCTTTGCATGATGCTTTTTAAAGACTGGACTTACTGTCAATGTTTTCCCTATCGGTAAAAGAGTACGGTCATGTACAATGACAGCTGGCAAATGAAATGTTGAAAGATTGAATTCTATTAATGTGTATTTAATCAGGTTTTATCAATTCGTTCCATAAGCCGAATATTGAACTTCTATTTATTCTCCATTTGTTCTGAATGCCTGTGGCTAGGGTGAGAAATTGCCACCATTTATAATTGTGTTGAGAACTCTAGAATTTATGAATTGCTAAAGATGGGGGTCAATTCTAATATACTTTTTTTCTACCTATTTTTGTGACTTCAAATGGAAAATTGAATTTAAGGAAGAATTAACATATAAATCTGATTTTCCTTGTTCATTCACTCAGGAATGGCTAGGGTTTGAATCTATTTAGAGACTGTCCTTCAGATATACTTTTACTGAAGTGAAACCTTGTTGTGCCCCAACTGGGAAGTATCCGAAGGTATGATTGACTGCAATACTTTGAAAGCACTTTAGAGAATGCTCTCTGGGAGTTGAAGGGTTTATGACTGATTTTCACGTAATCAGGTAGCAAGCAACCTTGCTTCCCCTACAACCCCAGAAGGTTTCTAGCGTATTTGGCAGGCCAGTGCAGCAAATTACCCTACATTTATTACATTTATTCACCCAAAACCAATTGAGAAACATTGGATTCATTTACTGTCAGTGGTTCTACCAACTCGCCAATGAAGCATAGCAATGAGTATATTCATTATCCCTACAAAGTATTTGCTGATTTGTATCTATACAGTATAGTGTGTATATTACATAGTATCAACACCAATGAGATCATATTTTGCTGAGAATGAATTAATAATATTACTTAAGATAATCATAACCACAACAACCAGTCAAACATTTGCTCTTCTTTTCCATCCATTCTCTGCACTAATGTATTAATAACAGAAAACCAGTTCGTGTCTTGCATAGTTGACCTGCAAACTGATTTCTGTAAAAAACAAGTGTCAAAACCAAAAAGCTTGATGTGGTTTTACTTTCCACAGGTCAATTATATTTACAAAAAAGGCAATAATTATTCAAGCAACTAGACATCTGAGACCATTGTGCAGGAAAAGTATATGGGCCCCTTGCTTTTGAAAAGTTTAAAAGATTACCTGCTCATAACTCACTAGGAAACGAAAGAAATTAAGATCCACTTTCAAGAACGCCCCTACCTAGGGTTGAACCACCTTAATGCCAATGTCAGAGATTGACAGTAGCTTCTAAAGGGTTTAGCAGCAGCGATTGGATCTAGCTCCAGTTGCTGCTGTTAGAGGGAGGTGCTGGATGTATAACACAGCTGTCAAGAGGAGGAATTTAAATATGGAAACTTCATCCAATTTTCATGGGGCTATTACAGCTCTGATGGCTAATGATTCTCATTAAAAAGGACCTTTTACTGAATTTCTTTTATTTACATTAAGTACATCCTCAAATTGCCACTGTTCCACTGATATCAAAACAGATTTTCTTTTTTTTCTTTCGTACCCCTCCATTCCTAACGTTATACCCCCCTTTGTAATAAAGATGTAAATTTTCCTTTCAACCTCATGGACATAGACAACAAAACTTCTCTGTGGGCATTTTCTTCTTCTCGTCTATAACAGAAGTTCTGTGGTCTACTCCCAGTTGGTTGAAGAAAAAATGTACATTTTTATTATCATAGGGGCATAATTTTTGAATGAAAGGTACAGAAGAAAAAAGAAAAGCTGTTTCAAAATCAGTGAAACAGTGTAGATTAAAGGAGTTAAATCGGTGTAAATTCAGAAAATAATCTAGTGAAAGTTGGGAAACTTGTTTACAACTCCCCAGTATGTTATGCACAGGTACATCTTAAGTCAGGTGCTGGTATATGAAGAAGACTTAGGAGCTGAGCCAGCTTGCCTCTTGTGGCAGCATTTGGAGCAACGTGTTAGCTTAATTGACAAAAAACAAAGAAAAACAGTGTAACATTGGTAATTGGAGGAGGAACTTCATCAAGTGAAAGATACTCTTTAAGGACATCTGCCTGGAATGTTACTTCTTCCTTGGAAAACATAACAAATTATTTGTCCTCCAGAAGGAAAAGACTGTCTCTTTAGGGCTACATTTTGGAGGTAGCTACCGTATAAGTCAATTTCCTACACTTTATTGAGTCTCGCAACGTGACTCGGGAAAGTAGTGTACAGATAAGTTTCTGGTTGGCTAACGTGTCTAGGACGTTGCACGTTGACTTCTATGGTAGCTACCACCAATTGGTGGTCATCAAGTATGGAGAAGAGTTAATTTACAGAAGTTACAAACAGTGAAATCAGAGGATTTCCTAGGCATTGTGGAAAATCTAAAGTATATTTGTCAATCATCCTGTGCATAGGTGATCAATCACAATTGTGGAAAAACTCTTTCATTGGAATTCTCCAAGTAACGAGTAATCAACCACTCCAAATTACCATATAGATAAATTGGTTTGTTTTCATTATTTGTTTTGCTAAATATGAAGAAAATTCTTGAAAGCTTTTTATAAATAACCATATTCTTATGGGAAATATATTAAAGCAGCTGAATAGACTCATTCCATTCAACAAATGGTGAGCTGTGCACAAATTAGGCTAAAAGTAGAAATATTTGATCCCTATTGGAAGTAGAATAAAGGATGGAATCTCCAGCGCTGGACTTCAGTTAAAAATACATCATTTATTGTAAATTCTTAAAATCGAACAGAAAAAGTGTGGATAAGGACATACAGGCAGATGGGGTCTCTGGTGGTCTCCAACCAACGCGTTTCGACCTAGAGGGTCTTACTCATGGTTCACACTAGACCAATACTGACGACTACAAATAGTACAAAAACTAGTAAATCACAGGTGTTGGACAAAAGAATTAATGAAAATAGGGAGTATCCCTACCAGTTAACTCTTGCAAACACTCAGCCTAATGTGGAGCTGAAACAAAAACTAGTCGGAAAAACAGGAAAAAAAAAAAAAAAAAAAAAAAAAAAAAAAAAAAAACCTAATAAAAAGATATCATAAGAATATAATAACAATCACAAAAATTATCAGAATAACCAGAATTGAATAAGACTAAGTAGAATGTAAATATACAGAAGAAAATATCAATCTAATTGCAATATTAAATCAAGTCGTTTGTTCAGACCTAATGGTACTCTTGTATTTAATTTAAAAATCCAAAAGGATTCACGATTTAATAATTTTCTCCTGAAATCACCTCCCCTAGTAGATCTATAGACTTTCTCTATTGCTATAATTTTGAGGCTATCAGTTTTACCTCCATGAACAGTTTTACAATGATAAGAAACTGCTGAAATATTATAATTGCTACTAGTAGCTTCTGACAAGTGTTTCCTAATTCTCTTTTTAAGAGGTCCTATTGTGCAGCCTACATATTGTAGGTTACAAAAAACGCATTCAATAACATATATTACTCCTTCTGAATTACAATTTATGTGAGACTGAATAGGGTATGATATGCCAGTAACACTAGAAGTGAATCTGCTGGTTTTAACCACATAGTTGCAGACTTTACAGGGATGATGTCCACATTTGGAAAAGCCTTTATATGACAACCAAGTATTATTTTTAGTTCTCCTATTACTGATAAAAAGACTGGGGGATAAGATATCGCTCAAAGCAGGAGCTTTCCTGGCTATGTATCGTATCTGGGTATTGTCCAGAATTTGACCAAGTTTATTATCATTGTGTAAAATAGGTAAATATTTTTTGACAATATCCGCTATCTTATTGAATTGTGGACTGTACATGGTAGAAAAACTAACTATAGGACGGTCATAATTATTACAGGGGGCCCGTGTGCGATTCTTTTTCTTGCTAGCAGTAACTCCAGTGTGTACAAGGCTCAAAGGAGATTCATTCAGCAGGGTGTGTCTATCGATCCTGCTGACAATATTATCAGCTTTCCTTAGCATCCAATTAGCATATCCTCTGTCCTTAAGTCTAGAAAGGGTTTTGTTTGATTCTTTAGCAAATATTATAGGTGAACTACAATTTCTTTTTAACCTAATTAATTCTCCCACTGGAATGTTTTTAACCACGTGCTTGGGGTGACAAGAATAAGCTTGTAAAATTGAATTTGTATCTGTGGGTTTTCTGAAAGGAAAAACGCAAACCTTTTGGCTGTCAGAATTCACAGACAAAGTCACATCCAGATAACTGATAGAAAAATCCGACACTGTAAATGTAAATGAAAGATTAAAATCATTCATATTAATATAGCTAATGAAATCTCTAATCCCTGAGATGTCTCCCTTCCAAATCAAAATCAGGTCATCTATAAAGCGGCCATATAGTTGTATATTTTGTGAAAAGGGATTATTGTTACATAAGATATATTTCTCTTCCCAAACAGCTACTGTAATATTAGCTAAAGCTGGGGAACATTTACCCCCCATACTTACTCCTTGTTTTTGTAAGAAAAAAATTCCATCAAATGAAAAATAATTATGTGAGAGAAGAAAGGAAACTGCATCCACAATGAAGGATTGAATTTCTATCACATATGTGCTATATTTGTCCAAAAAGAATGTGAGACTAGAGATAATCACATTATGTGGTATGGACGGGTATAAACCCACCACATCACAGGTAATCCATGAATATTCTGGTGACCAATGATAATCATCCAAGGCAGAGATTAACATTTTGGTGTCTCTGATATATCCTGGAAGATCAATGACCAAAGGTTGTAGGTAATGATCAACCCACTCTGCCAATTTCTCTGAAAGAGACCCTATCCCCGAAATTATAGTTCTAAAGGGGGGGGGGAACAAATCCTTGTGGATCTATTGGAAGTAGAGCATCTGTAATTTTTATTGTAGTTGCCTTAGGCAGAGCAGAAATATGTTCAAGAAATATGGCTCTTACAACTTTGATGTCGTGAGTCGACCATTCTTTGTTTACAGATGTTCCATTTACCCGATGAATACCCCTCCTTTTTGTTAATAATGGGTTTACGTTATCATATGGGTTTAACATATGAATAAATCCGCATATATTTCAGCCAATAATTCTTCTTCCCTGGATAAATTGTCTTGACGATGCACCCATATTAATGGCTTCACAATGAAATGCAACAGGGCAGAGTAAGTAAAATGTAATATAGCTGATGGTCACTTACAAAGAATATGATGTTGTATTAAAAAAAAATCTAGAGCTCGGCCACTTTCCTGAGAACGTCCATATGTCTACGTTGTCACCACAGTACAACGACCCTATGGTGACCTAAGTCCGATTGAGCTGAAACGCGTGAAGTCAGGTTATCGCAGCCGTAATTGGGAGCTAAAATGCTCCCAAATTAAAGTCATTAAAAAAGGGGACCATAAACAGTTAAATTATACATTTAGCTTTATGTGTATATACTAATATAGATCCATCCAAATTCTCCCAGGATTGCTTTCTTACACACATGTAACTACCTAAATTTACCTTTGCTTCGAAGATTGAGAAAAGAAATAATATAAGCTATCCACACAAGACTGCCTGCAATTGCCTGCTACATGTACTAATCTTACAGTTATTATTATGAAATTGTTTCCATAACATCCTATATCATTTTATCCCTGGATGATCAACTACTTTGATATAAAATGTTCCCTACCGGCTATGCAATAAAACGTTCTCTATTACCAGAAGTAAAAAGGTAATTACTGGGGCACTGAATGGATATGATCTATTTTTAGAGATATATAAGAAGAGATGAAGCTGTGTCCCACCTCAGTAATTTGTAATTGGCTGCATGAGATTGCTGACTAACAGATTACGCATGCAGAGTAATTGTTAATGTAGGTTAGATAGGAAGCCTAGGCTCTTGTGGCCTGCCATTAGCCAATCCGGACGGTCTATTTAATTCACCTGAGTTACTATTTAAAACAGAATTATGTTAGAATTTTCGACCGTAAGGATACATTTGATCACCCAGGCTATATTATCTTTCATGTATCACACTCATTTCGCTCCCCTTCTTCATAAATAAAAAATATATTTATATTGTTAAAATATATTTCTAACTCTAATGTGTATATATACAGTATATATTATATATATATATATATATATATATATATATATATACTGTATATGAACAAAAAAACAGCATCACTTCTTCAATATGTCAAAAAAATATTTAGGTTTGAAAAAGGTTTCAGGAAAAGTAAAAATGTTGCCTACTTTGTTTTCAGTTCTTGGAGGAGTGTAATGTTTTTTGGACATTATCTATTATAGATCTGGTTGAGGTCTGATTTGGATTTGCACCGTTCATAATATTTCTGGTGCTGAACACACCAGAACCGGAGCTATCTGTGTCCGTGTGTTACATACATGTGGCATACGTGTAGCATCCGTGTGCCGCATCAGCGTGACATGCTTGGAAAACCGGTACAGTTAGCACTGTTCACAGGTGCTGGAGGCAGCCCCCATTACTAACCCCATAAGTCATATTGTAAAAAATACACAGCCAATGTAAAGACCTCTAATTGAAAGAAAGACACAGACTCCTTTATTTGAAATAAACACACCTCGCCTTCCTTTTCCCATTTAGTAATGTAAAAATTTAAATAATAAAACACCATATTCCCAACACGTTCAATGACAATCCATTTGTCCTACGAAGAACTCCAGATTTGCTACATCTGGATTGAATGGCTGAGTGGTAGCATGATGCAACCGATAAACCATGAATCCCGGACACACTGAGCTGAGCTTGGGACGCAGCTTAAGTGATGAGCAGTAACGTCACTAGCGGAACCGCCACGCTCAGTTTAGTGAAGCTGTGTCCCAAGATCAGCTCAGTGCATCCTGGATTCATGGCTGAGCAGTCACATCATGGCACCACTCAGCCGTGCAATCCAGATGTAGCAGAGCTGGAGTTCTTTGTGGGACTGTCGTCAGACAGGTGAGGAATATGGTGTTTTATTAATTTAATTTGTACAGTAATAAATGGGAAACAGATGGTGGGTGTGTTTATTTCAAATAAAGGAGTCTTTCTTTCAATTAAAGGACTTTATTCAGGTTGTGTATTTTTTACAATAGGACTATAAGATTAGTAATGGGGGCATCTTATAGATGCCTCTCCATTACTAACCCCTGAGCTTGATGTCAGCAGACATCAACCCCAACCCTATTACCCTGCTTTCCACCGCACCAGAGCAAGTGGGAAGAGCAAGGCAAAGCACCACATTTGGTGCATCTTAGGTCATCTGACATGAGGTTTTAATACTAGAGGTTAGAACCATCCCGATTGTGATACTGTACATCTTGTCGCGATGGGATGGCTTTTATGCTTTTTTTTTATCAAAAACACTGTTTACTAAGCACCCCATGCTATTTATATGTACTATTTCTATTTACTTGTAGCAGGGAATATGCTCATTTTACCTCCATCTTAGGTTTTGTTTGTTAAATTGCCACAGTGTGAACATGCTCCTATGCGTTGCATGTATACCAACTTATACTCTGACTCAGTTTCTTGGTTTGGGGCAAGGATTACAGTCACGGGTGAAGAATATCCTGATTACCCAGAAACATGCTGTACTTTTATAACCTGCAATACATTTTACCACCGTGGAGGAGATGTCTATTTCTGGATACAATATCATTTACATCGTTTATTTACTACGTGTCATTTATTAAAGAACAGCAATGACATTGAATATTAAGGTTTCTTGTATTTGACAAATGAGAAAAAGAGACAAAAAATTACACAGAGCGACCCCTGATCCTGCTATATTATTACTGGCAATCACAAACAGGAGACCAACACAGTCATGAAGTCAGAGAGAATAATAACAACTTTATTAATGTTAAAATACTTAACTAGACACACAGGCAGAATAGGGCTAGAAGATGGAACATGATTATTCCAGCATCATACATAAAACCCAGGGTAGGTTTGTCCAGAGAAAGCATGCACAATAATCATACAGTCTAAGAACATATGGATACGTAAAATAACATGGCCGAAATGCGCATCGGGGTGGGTAGGACCGTCCAGGAGGGTGCTGCACTTTATTTAAGGTACTTGAATTCATACTATGATGTTCCTATGCTGGCTTGTTACTCTGGTGATGGATGCGTCTTTATGGTCTGGGCCTTAGTACATCTTAGACTTAGGTACCATGCATTAGATCGCTATTATGCAATTGTATAGGAGTTATTTTACACATCCATATGTTCTTAGACTGTATGATTATTGTGCACGCTTTCTCTGGACAAACCTACCCTGGGTTTTATGTATGATGCTGGAATAATCATGTTCCATCTTCTAGCCCTATTCTGCCTGTGTGTCTAGTTAAGTATTTTAACATTAATAAAGTTGTTCTTATTCTCTCTGACCTCATGACTGCGTTGGTCTCTTGTATGTGATTGCTTCATTGCAGTTGGTCATACATTGTCCCTATTAATGGTGGTCGTGCGGGATTTTTCCTTCTATCCTGTCTATGTTGGTAATTGTTTCCACCAAATATGTTCATTGGATCTCTCTTACATATTATTACTGGGTCTAAAACAATATAATGATTTCTATTCTAAGCTATCCCAATTATTGCAATTCTTTTCAATTTATCCATGCATGAGCACATATAGAAACCACATATAATGCTGTGACTGATGAGTTCCTAAACATGATATGACATGGCAGACCCAAGAATATGGAATCCTGTTATTAATACCATTTATACCAGAATATTTGGCCGCTTTGCATTTTTAACTCTACACTATCAATATAAAATGCACAAAGGTGGGGGGTATATGCTATGTCTTTAGTGATTACAAAATTGTAAGTTGTATCTGTAGTGATATCATGCTATCATAGCGTTTGACATACTTGGATGCGGGTGGGGTGTAAGTACATTAAAATAAGGATTTAACCTGGCACCAAAAATTATTTTGATATTAGAATAATGATCATGTTCAACTGTCATCTTATTGGTTCTTATGTGTAATGCTTCCACCGAAATCTGCATTGCTTTTCATAATTAAGGGCACGTCTGTCTACTTTGCCCCCAAAATGCCAACTTTGCATGTGTTGTATAAGGAGAGTGGGAAGTAAGCCTCTGCCATACACTACATCTCCCAAGAGATCAAAAGGTTCAAATACAACTGCCCGATCTTTTCTTACTTTAACATCTACCATTAAAGGGGTTGTCAGGTATTATATATTTGATAATCATACCTTAGGACAGCTTGAGAAAGACTCATTTAGAGTTGAGACCTTCAATGTCCAAATTTGAGATGGAATAAAGACCTTTTTGTACCAACTTGGGTACTGCGCTATACTTTTTCTTTATTCTAGCCTTAGGATAATTCATTAATAATAGATCAATGGATGTGTGACATCCAGCACCGCTGCCGATCAGCTATTCCCTATGCCGCCAGCGGTTGGAAATGCTCAGTTGTGACGCGGAACTACACAGCTTCATGAACTGTTTAGTGGATATGCGGTACCCTGCTGCTGCCACTATGCATTTGGAGCTGTGTACAACTAAGCACATCTGACTGCCTCCGACACCGGGAGCAGTTAACTGGCAGGTCTGCCGGAGGTCTCACCACCACCATTATGGATAGGCCATCGATATAAGGTACCGAACAACCAATCTAAAGGAGAGACATGCTCCCTAAACACATTAGAGAGACATCCGATCCCAACAAATTCATTAGGTTCAGCTAAAATTAACATAATAGGAAAAATCTCTGTATATGGGTAACCAGTAGAGGACTTTTCATAATAATTTATATTTTGTTGCTAAACCAAGTCTAAGACAACCAATGCAATCTGATAACATGACAGTGATAGAATATGTTTTCCTATAGAATATTGTATATGGAGTAAAACATTAATAATTCTTTTGTAAGGATATCAAAAAGAAAACAAAAAGGATAAGGGAGATTTTTACTCCAGTCATCCAGCTGACATTTAGAAGTCTCACACTCATGTCTATTTACAGTATTAACTATACCCTTCAATGAAAAATGAGCACGTACCACGGCTTTGATCTACCTTTCCTCTTAGCTGGAAACATGACATGGATGAATATTTCCCATTATCAGTAAAGAGCTCCATGTATCAGATCAGAATATAAATGAATGAGCAGTAGCATCTGATGTTATTGTCATCTTCCAGCCTTCTCGGCTCTTCATAATATTTGATGCACGTCTGGGACAAATACAGCCAGAATAATTAATGCAAATAACACGAAAATGCCAAACAATGACAATTTGTGTTCTTTGAACTAATTCCAAGGAAATTAGAACCTTACTGCAAACCCTCCGTCCTGGCGTCGTTCTAATTTGTAACACAGATTTCTCCTTAAGCGGGGCATACTGTAGCATAGGAATTAAGGATTTGTGGAGAGACTGATTTATTCTCTTGAGCGCATTGTTCTTCTGAGTTGCGTTGATTGCAATACGTATTAGTGTATTAGGCTTTTTTGTTTGCTCAGTTCCCTTATAATTGTTCCTCCATATTTATTAACGGATCATGACCTTGTACATTGCTTACTTGGCTTATTCACATCTTATTTTACATTTCTGTAACCCTGAATCCTTGGTCGATTCATTAGAAGCTAAAATGCAAAAAAAAAAATCAAACACAAATTATGTATCTGTGCAAAACATTAGACATGGCTCTCCAAAAATATATTTTATCCTCTTCTTACTTGTCCTATTGTGAGGCTACAAAGATATTAGTGGCATTCTAAAATATAGTATACATTTTATAATAGCTTACAGTGTGCATACAAGAATAAGCTACAACACTGTAGATACTTAAAGTGGCCATACACTTTCAATAGCCAACCGTTTACCCCTTCACGCCGCAGCCCTTTTTCATTTTTGCATTTCTGTTTTTCGCTCCCCTTCTTCCCAGAGTAATAACGTTTTTATTTTTCCATCAATATGGCCATGTTGGGGCTTGTTTTTTTTGCGGGACGAGTTGTACTTTTTAACGAGCCCATTGGTTTTACTATATTGTGTACTGGAAAACAATTCCAAGTGAGGTGAAATTGCAAAAATAATGCAATTCCACAACAGTTTCTTGGATTTTTTTTTTACCATAATAACCAAATGCTAAAATTGACTTGCCATTATGATTCTCCAGGTCATTACGAGTTCGTACATACCAAACATGTCTAGGTTCTTTTTTATTTAAGTGATGAAAAAAATCCAAAGTTTGTTTAAAAAAATAAATAAAGAATTGCGTCATTTTCCTAGACCTGTAATGTCTCCACTTTTCGTGATCTGTGGCTGGATGAGGGCTTATTTTTTGCATGCTGAACTGATGTTTTTTATGATACCATTTTGATGTGGATATGATCTTTTGAGCGCCCGTTTTTGCATTTTAGTGCAATATTGTGGCGACCAAAAAAAGTAATAAAGTGTTTTGACTTTTTTTCGCTACGCCATTTACAGATCTGATTATTTCTTTTTATGTATTGATAGATTGAGAGATCCTGAACATGGCAATACCAAATATGTGTATTTTTTTTAATTGTTTTATTTTGAATGGGGCCAATGGGGGTGATTTGAACTTTTTTTAATTTCTTTTATATTTTTAAAAACTTTTTTTTTTCACTTTTCACCTGCTTCAATAGTCTCCATGAGAGATAAGAAGCTTTGATAATCCAATCGCCTCTGCTACACACAGGCGATGATCAAATTGCCTGTGTGTAGCAGAAATGCTCACTTGCTATGAGCGCTGACTGCTGGGCGGCGCTCATAGCAATCCAGTAATGACAATTACAGGAGTCTGCTGCAGACCCCAGGTTGTCATGCCAACCCACCGGTGACCTGCTGTCATGTGACACGGGCACCGATGGGCAGGATTAGTGACGCGCTTCCGGCACAATCACTTTAAATGCCGCTGTCAGATATTGACAACGGCATTTAACAGGTTAACAGCTGCGGGTGGATCATAATTCCACCTGCTGCTATTAGGGACATATGTCAGCTATTTAAAACAGCTGACATGTGCTGGCTGGAAAGGATGTGGGCTCAGCGCAGTACATGTACGGGGCGTGTTGTGAAGGGGTAATGAATCGGCCAACATCTATTCATCCTGTTTTTCCCATACACAAGTACACTCTGTTTGGCTGAGCATTTTCAATTGTAGGAGTGTGTTGTTGGCAGAACACAGAGGCTGGTGGCTTATTTTACTTGAGAACAAAGGATAGGGCATGTTGGAAATCGACATGCCCAATTTTTTTTTTTTCAGAACATTTGCAGAAATAAAATCAGCCAGTAAATGCATATTAGCTGGCCATTCAGTCCTGCCAAAATCATTGGATTCTACTAATGTTATTTTTATACATATGGTAGAGATGAGCAGATAGCTTCTTGCAACCTCGGTACATGGTCCAGGTCAGGACTCTCTGGCTGTGAACAGGATTTGCGTAAATATCTTTAACCGCCAAGTTCTCCACTGTACCAGCTTGGTGTGGTGTCATCTGTGTGTCGTGTGGCACACAGATGACGTCTCTCTCACCCAGCTAAACATCAACCAAACCTGGGATCCCTTAGGGTAAGGAAATCCGTGCAGCTCCTGTCCACAGTGTGGGACTGCAGACCTTTAACATGGACCAGGAGGACACAAAGAGATTTAGTCATCCCTATTATATGGCCCAAGCATGCTTCATGAATTATACCACTCAGTAGACCATGTACGGACTCACAATATAGTGTCCAGTAAAGTGCAGGGGACTCTACTTTCAAGCGTAAGCCTATTTAGCAAGATGCATATTAAAAGCTGTAGATGTTTAGGTAAACCTTAGCTGTGCAGGGAATAATTTAGCCTACAGGTTGACAAGCAGAGACAATATGTTCTTGAATGGGTAATTAGCAGATTATTAAGTTTCCACACTCTATATCAACAAAACATTTCACTGTTACATGTGGCTCTTGCCAGGTATATAAATATATTTTCAGCACAAATCATATATCTTGCAGCACATATTATTCTTCACCATTACAAATAGCTTCCAAATTAGATTTATATTGGTGGACTGATGACATTTCAGGACAAATGCAGAAACTAAACACTATGATTCCTAATACTAAAACACATATTTTATGGATGGTTTAACTTCCACTTTCTGTAATAGTTATGAGTTCTATTAGGTTTTATAATAAAACATTCAAATGAAAACTGTAAATCAATCAATAAAGCTGTGAGGTCAGAATAAAGTGCAATTCTGCTCTATTCCGTCTATTGATGGATATCTGTACTGCTCTATTCCTTCTATTGATGGATATCTAGATAGAGATGTTATATGGCTTTGTAATACTTTCTGTGGTAATAGGACTGTCAAATGGTCATTTATACAGAACAGGAAGAAACTATTATAAGTCCTAGTGGTCAGTGTGAATTTCTAGGTAGTTTTTAACTTTTTTTTTCAAATTCAAACTTGATTTACACAAAATGTGTTTTCTAATTTCCTTTAAGCTTTTTTTTATATTTTTTTAACAGATGTCTAACATATAGTTTTTGCAGTAATTGAAATAATCAAAATGATTGGATGATGAAAATAATTCTTAGAACTCTTTCCGATGACCAGATTATCGGCCAGAGTGTGATCTGACAAAACATTGGATAGAACTTGGACTAATATTATTCTAGGGGGCCATGCACATGTCCAATGATTTAATTCAGACAGAGCTGGACCGGGGAAAAATTGCATAATTCCCTAGTTTGATCTGATATTTGGATTGCACTCGGCCAGGCAAGTCAATGAGTCCGTGGAAAACTTCGGATTACAGTCAGGTGACATCTGAGTGTAGTCCGATTTCCACGATCTGACTCAATGGAGAAGATAAAGACATTTTTTTCTTCATCCTCTCAGATGATAGAATATACGCTCATGTGACACTAGCCTTACTAGAAGCATTTGAAGCAGCAGATGATATTTTTCAAGTTCCATTAGTTGGAGCCAATTGTGTTGAATAACATTAACAGAATGTTCATAGGTAATCATAACTTAGGGTCCAATCATTAATATTTAGAATCATTCCTATGGGTAAATTAAAGGGGATATCCAACTGGAACAACTTACAGAACCGATTACTGTATTGGGATCTTTCATAAGAGGAACCCTACAGGCTCTGTGGGTTTGTGTCACATGTTTGCTCATTCATTTACTTCTGCTCAGGCTGGGATGCGTGGCCACCCAGATCTTACCTCAATCTAAGGGTCCCATCACACATATCGATCTCGCTAGTGAGATCGCTGCTGAGTCACAAGTTTTGTGACACAACAGCGATCTCACCAGCGAGATCGCTGTGTGTGTGACAGCGATCAGCGACCGGCCCCCCTGCCGGTATCGCTGATCGCTGTAGGAAACCGCTGGACATTTCTTTTGTCGCTGGTCTCCCGCTGGCCAGCACGCATCGCTGCGTGTGACAGGCGGGAGACCAACGATCTGCTGGTAACTAACGTACACATCGGGTATCTAAGGGACGCACGTCCCTTGGATACCCGATGTGTACGTTAGTTACCAGCTCCCTGCATCAGCGCGCTGCTAACTAACGAACACAGCGACGCCGCGCGCTCGGCGTCACTGTGCTGATCGCTGGTGAAGCTGTCTGTGTGACAGCTCACCAGCGATCACATAGCGACTCACCAGCGATCCTGACACGTTGATATCGTTGTCGGGATCGCTGGTGAGCTGCTATGTGTGACTCCAGCTTAACAGCTAATTGTTGGTGGTTTCAATTATCCAAACCTGATGAGATATTCTCTGTAATGACTCCTGAAATAACAAAGAATAGCTCATTCTGGATCATATAAAAGCGCAAGCCTATGGCATTGTGTAAGTCTATCAGTAGCTTTTGTACGTTTCGCAGAGTTTTAGTCCCTTGTTAATGTTTCCATTTAATGGAAATGTTTTTACCCTTTAACCTCATATCATATATATCATTATGTTCACATGTGAAGGAACATATCCTTCTTTGTTCACCTGCAAAAAATAATTTGTCCCCATGGATTTCTGTTAGGCACGTGTGCAGGTAATGATTTATTGACCAAGGTATACAAGGCCCCCTACATACTCCTCTTAACTGATAATAATTTATCTTCTGGATGTTTCCAGATTCTGTGCCCTCAACACTTTCTAGTCCTTGCAAAGTGAAGAATACTCACAGTTTCCCAAGAAGCTGCTGACTCATTGCAATGCTAGACAGAGAAAAATTTCTTCTGGCAGCAGACCTTAATTCACATGGTAAATGGTAAATTAAACCCATATTCTTTTTCTGCGGTCAGACACTAATTTTTGACCTGGGCACCGGGTTTGTAGACATCTAAGAAGAAATATACTATAAAAGATGGCTATCTTATAATGTCAGCTACAATAATGCTACTTGGGGTGAAAATGTAGTTTTATACAATATCTTCAAATAATGATGATCTCAAGTTACAGGCTGATCTCAATGTGAGAATATACCTGTTGGCTAAATGCTCGTTTGTCCATCAGATACTCTTTATAATTCCTCCATATGTATGTTCTCTTGGTTCAGTCGAGAGTGTTTGCGTTTTCACAGACACCTCATAGACACCTCTAGCATTGACTTACCTCCTGTGAGGGCAAACTTATTGGGTGTTTAAATTCAACATACCCTATCCTCCTTTCCCCCAACATCACCTGTTGGAAGAGAGTCAGGAGGCAACCATATATGTGAAACAGAATTAGTCAGTTCATACTGAAAAATTTCAGCTATGGTCAATTTTTATCTTATATGTATGATCTTTAATGTCCTAATACTTCACATTCTTTATGATTCCATCTGTTCATCTACAAAATGTGTGTTACTGGGTTACCACGACAGTGTAGAGCCTGAAGACCGCAGCGTCTGATTGCTACTGCTATGGCGCTGAGAAGAAGCACTTCTTCATTTTAAATGTTTATTTCTTCTGGCAGAAGAGGGGTTAATCAGCCATGTTAGAAATCCCTGTGCTCACAGCTGAGCTCATTTAGCCACTTTTTCCCCTTTATAATCTGGGCTCTGTTACTAATCCTTGTCAGAGCAAGCATTTGCTGCATGACTAATGGAGGGAGAGAAGTTTAAATGAGGAGAGTTGGAAGAAACAAACAAACAAAAAATACACACACAGTATTTAGTATCTCTGCGTTCATAAATTTCCGCTCTATCAAAATATAAAATAAATTAAATTAATCCAATCAGTAAACAGTGTAAGGAGAAAAAAAACAAAAGGCCAAAATTGTGTTTTTTCAGCCACTGCAACAACAGAAAAAAATGTAACCCTTTTCTGACATATGACATAGTATCCCGTCCATTTGCCCTGGGCCTTAATGCCCATGGACAGGAGAGTATGTCATACGCGATCAGCCGCACTCACGGGGGAAGCGCAGCTGATCGCGGCCGGATGTCAGCTGATTATCACAGCTGACACCTGGCACTATGTGCCAGGAGCGGTCACAGACCGCTCCCGCCGGCACATTAACATCCATTACACTGCGATAAAACATGATTGCAGTGTTCCTGTGGCATAAGGACGAATCACACAGGGAGGGGGCTCCCTGCATGCTTCCCTGAGACCTTCAGAACAACGTGATGTGATCGCGTTGTTCTCAGGGCCTCCTCCCTGCAGGCCCCAGGTTCCAAGATGGCCGCGGGGTCCTTCTGGGTCCTGCAAGGAGGCGGCTTCTCAGTGCCTGCTGAGAGCAGGTGCTGAGAAGCCTCCTGCACTGTCTGTCAGATCACTGATCTGACACAGTGCTTTGCAAAGTGTCAGTTCAGCGATCTGACACTATATAATGATGTCTCACCCTGGGACAATGTAAAAAAGTTTAAAAAAATTAACATGTGTAAAAATAATTTATTTAAAAAAAATTCCTAAATAAAAGAAATAAAAGTACACATATTTGGTATCGCCGCGTCTGCAACAACCCGCCCTATAAAACTGTCCCACTAGTTAACCCCTTTAGTAAACTCCTTAAAAAAGGCAAAAAAACACTTCTTTATCATCATACCACCAAACAAAAAGTGGAATAACACGCGATCAAAAAGACGGATATAAATAACCATGGTACCATTGAAAACATCATCTTGTCCTGCAAAAAAACGAGCCGACATACAGCATCATCAGTGGAAAAATTAAAAAGTTATAGCTCACAGAATAAAGCGATGCAAAAAAAATTATTTTTTATATAAAATTGATTTTATTGTATAAAAGAGCCAAAACATAAAAAAGATATAAATGAGGTATCGCTGTCATCGTACAGACCTGAGGAATAAAACCGCTTTCGAAATTTTTCCACACGTGGAACAGTATGAACGCCCCCCCCAAAAAAAGAAATTTAACCCTTATAACTTCCTAACAAAAAAAAATTTGGTTCCAAAATTGTGCTGATGTAAAGTAAACATGTGGGAAATGTTACTTATTTATTATTTTGTTTGCCGTATCTCTGTGATTTAAGGGCATGAAAATTCAAAGTTGAAAAATTGTGAAATTTTCAAAATTTTTGACAAATTTCATTTTTTTTTCACAAAAAAATGCAAGTCATATCAAAGAAATTTTGACACTAACATGAAGTACAATATGTCACGAGAAAACAATGTCAGAATCACCAGGATCCATGGAAGCGTTTCAGAGTTATTACCTCATAAAGGGACAGTGGTCAGAATTGTAAAAATTGGCCCGGTCATTAACGTGCAAACCACCCTTGGGGGTAAAGGGGTTAATAACAGTAAATCAATGTATATCAGTAAAACCCTAACTCAATGTCAATAAAAACATCAGCTCTGTCAAAAACCAAGCCCTAGCATAGCTCTGTATCCCAAAAATTTAAAATGTTACAGAAAGTGGCAACAAAAACTATACATGTTTGGTAACGGCATAATTCTACTGACCTGGAGAATCATATTGCCAGGTAATTTTTACAGTAAAATTAAAGCTGTAAATAATAATAAAAATAACAAATAGCAGAATTGCACTTTTTTGCTATTTCATCAGACTTGGAATTTTGTTTCTTCTTTACATTACAACGTATGATAAAATGGGTGGCGTCATTCAAAAGTACAACTCGTCCTGCAGAAAACAAGCATTCACACGGCCATATTGACAGAAAATGGATAAAAAGTTATGGCTCCTGGAATAAGGGGAGTAAAAAAGCGAAAGCGCAAAAGCGAAAAATAGACTGATACTTAAGGGGTTAAAGCACTACTCTAGTGGGTTTTTTACATTTTATTTTACTGGAGGAATGGTATCACTGATGTATGTTCCCTTCCCCTAGAAATAGACTCACCAGCTGCCGTCTTCATCTATCGTGGGCTCCATTCCGGCGGTCTTCTGTAGTTTTTGACCTGATGGATCACTCCAGTGTTTGCTGGGCGAGCCGGGGGTCACAGCCAGAACCAGACCCTCATAGACTTACACTGAGAGCTTGTGACTGTTACTGTTAGATGCTGGGGTCACAAGGTGGCTTTGCGGGAGTGGAGTGACACTGGGAAGAGCAGAAGACGGCAGAAGGTGAGTATAATAAAAGGGGCAAGAAACATGGATTACTGATATCACTAATAAAATAAATTAAATAGACGCTGGTGCTTGACATTGGAGTTGGCGATGTGCGGCTGAATTACCTCTTCCAACCACCAACCCCCAGAAAACTCCCCACCCACCTGAGCCCCAAATAACACCAGGACACTAGAATGGAATATAATGGCCACAGCAGTAGAGTTGAGCGACTTTGGTCGGATCGGGTTTCGTGAAACCCGAATGAAACAGAATAAGTTTCAGATGAAACTCGTCTGACTAGAGCAAAAAAAGTCGGAGTTTCGTCCGACTTTTATTTCCCATTGACTTGCATTGGGGTCGGGTTTCGGACGAAACTCCGACTTTGTTTTGCTCTAGTCGGACGAGTTTCATCTGAAACTTATTTTGTTTCATTCGGGTTTCACGAAACCCGATCCGACCAAAGTCGCTCAACTCTACACAGCAGCCTTTTATTTAAGTAACGTACAACATTTTTAAATATAACACAACCTTGGGGAGGGTCCTTGAAGCTCCAAATCTGGTGACCAAAACATAAGAATACTTTTTGTGGACAAACACATACCATAAATTACTCCCAGCTGTTACCCCACTGGCTTGGGAGCACCAAAACCCCATCGGGGTTGCACTGTCCACTTAATCCCTGGGGATCCGACCAACCACTGCCAGAAGTCCCCCCAAATCACCAGACCCAAACCACGGATAATAACATTGAGGAATCCATATAACCACAGATCCCCCAAAACCAATTTAGCACCAACTTCAAGGACCCCCTCCCCCCACACGCCAACCAGCCACCATGACCCATAACATTGAATAACATACCCCCTGGACAGCCATCCTGCACAAAAATTAGGGCGGGTGGGCGGGACAATCCCTCGTGGCTCCAGAGCGGGAACTGAAGGTAACCGCCCCTAATGCCACTTAATATATACCCCTCTATCCCCATCCTCCACCCCCTGGGATTATTAACCCCTTCCCACCAACCCACCGTCATGAAGGGCCTCCACCTAGCCGCTGTGGGGGGGGGTTGCGCTGCTCGCTCCGGCCCTTGTCTTTAACAGTTTATAGAATTAAAATCTATGTCTATAGTGATAGTGCATTCTAGAAATATTAACATGTTCATTCCTATAAAATTGATCTTATTGTTAAAGATAGAGAGTGAGAATGACGGCTACCTCTGCACAGCACAGAAGAATATGCTGCACAAACGAAGCATCCATATAGAAAAAATAAATGTCCGTGGCTATATTACTTGTGCTAGATTTCCTTTTCTCTTGGATGGCCCCGATAATATCCTCTGCATGAGCTGCATCCCGAGCGGCAGCACTTGTATGCAGATGTGCTCTCTGGTGGCCTCATTTCTATTCCGGACACGTGATGGAACAGCAGCATTTGCAGCGATAATCATAGATCATGTATGGATAAAGTCACGTGACCAAAGGGCTTTTGCAAGAAGTCACTGGAGGGAATTTTATGCTCTATGAAGCGTGAAGGTCAAAAAGTTTCTCAGCCACTTACTAGAAGCCGTCATTGTGCTGTCATTTAAGAGAAGGATACATCTCAGTGCTCAGAGGAGACCAATGTATTTTACTGTATACAAGAATATTACAGTAACATTGTTTACATTTTATACTGCACACTGGACTATATATCAACAGCTCCAGTGTGATTTCATAACGATACCATTTTACAATGATACCGCAAATATATGTCACCATAATAACATCCTTTTAATCTAATATGCATTATTGCTAGTGTTTGAGCATGCCAATTTATTTTTAGTTGGTATTTGAAGGGACTCTGTCACCAGGTTTTTTATCACCTAAACTAAAACCAGCATGATGTAGAGACAAATACCCTGATTCCAGCAATGCGTCACTTACTAGGCTATTTGTTGTAGATTTCATAAAATTACTGTTGTTACTAGAGGACTAGTAGACCTCCTGCCATCTAGTCCTCCAGAGGCTTTCTGCCTATGCACAGTGGAAACAGGCCAATCAGTGGTGGGTTTGGGTTATAAAGAGCTCAGCATTCAGATAACGGGTTGATTTGCTGCTGATAAAACTGTGATTTTATCAAACCTGCAGCAAGCAGACTAGAAAGTAATACATTGCTGAAATCAGGGTCTCTGTCCCATTATCTTGCTGCTCTCAGATTTGGTAGCAAACACCTCCTGACAAATTCTCTTTAATGCAAACCTTGATTTTTGTGACAGAACCATAGTGAAATTTCAATATGAGAATTTCAAAATGGTAAAAAACTGGTAAACATTATTGTTAATATTTAGACTGAACATAAGTGAGAATCGGGATAACTGTAGGATGCAGTCAGATTTCAATGGCTCCAGAGTCCTACCATGAGGTACCGGCATCAAATTAAGAAACATGTCTGTCATTTTGTGAAATGACATGCTTCTTATATCGGACGTTGGAGTATAGTTTCTGCACAGTATCAGATAATGGCTAGCCTATTACATAACACTTTTCACACCCTAGGAACAGTAAGGCTATGTGCACACGTAGCGATTTTTAAGCATTTTTGCCGCGATTTTCATCGCGAAAACGCTGCGAAAACGCTTAAAAATCGTGTACAGAACGCCCCCCATGCATTCCTATGGCATTCCGCACAAACTGTGCTAATGCTGCGCTTTTTTCCGCGGCGGAATCGCATCGCGGAAAAAATCGCAGCATGCTCATTCTTTTGTGCGGAATCGCAAAGAATTGCCGCGATTCCGCATCCATAGGAATGCATGAGAATCGCTGACTTCCCGCATGTGGCTATGCCCACCATGCGCAAAGTTAAGCGTCTCATGTGCGGTTGGTACCCACGGTGTGGAGGAGAGGAGACTGTCCTCCAGACCCTGGGTACCATACCCCTGTAAAAAAAAGAATAAAAAATAAAAAATCGGGGTATATTTACCTTCCGGCGTCCCGCGCTGCATTCCCGGCCTAAGCGTTCCCAGTAATGCCTTGCGGCAAGGTCCTGTAATGATGTGGTCTCGTGAGATCGCTATAGCAACGCGAGACTACGTCATCACAGGTCTTGCAAGGCATTACTGGGAACGCTGTGGCCCGGGAATGCAGCGCGGGACGCCGGAAGGTAAATATACACCGATTTTTATTTTTTTTTTAGCATTTTAACATTCTATCTTTTACTATTGATGCCGCATAGGCGGCCTCAATAGTAAAAACCTGGTCACACTTGTCAAACACTATGTTTGATGAGTGTGACCAACCTGTCAATCACTTTCCAAGCGATGCTTCAAATCGCTTGGAAAGTGCTTGAATAACGCACGCGAAAATCGCGGCAAAATCGCGATCATAATCGCGGTAAAATCGCGGTGAAATCGAGCGGAAAAAAAACCGCGCGATTTCTGGGAAGGAGTCCGGTTTTTAGTGAGCGTTTTAAAACGCTACGTGTGCACATAGCCTTAAGCTGAAGTCACACATAGCGACTCACCAGCGATCCCGACAACTATATCAACATGTCAGGATCGCTGGTGAGTCACTACATAATCGCTGGTGAGCTGTCACACAGACAGCTTCACCAGCGATCAGCACAGCGACGCCGTACGTTAGTTACCAGCTCCCTGCATCAGCGCGCTGGTAACTAACGTACACATCGGGTATCAAAGGGACGTCCCTTGGATACCCGATGTGTACGTTAGTTACCAGCAGATCGCTGGTCTCCCGCCTGTCACACGCAGCCATGCGTGCTGGCCAGCGGGAGACCAGAGACAAAAGAAATGTCCAACGGTTTCCTGGCATGATCAGATTAGCCCACCAAAGAATGAGAGGAACATCTATTTCACAGAGGCTGAGGACCCATCTAAAGACACTCCACTTTGGAGCTGACTTTGAAGCCAATTACCACTTTGGTCTATTTATGAGTTAATTTACATATACCCTATCATGCCTTTTTGATGATATGCCCTGTTTGTGGAATGCGAGCAGTGGTGATGAGCGAACATGCTCAGATAAAGTGCTAACCGAGTGTCTTCGGCGTACTCGAAAACTATGTTCGAGTCCCCGCGGCTTCAAGTATCATGGCTGTTCAATAGCCAGAACACATATGGGGATTGTCTGTTAGGCAGTTTCCGTATGTGTTGCGGCTGTCTAACAGCTGCGAGACATGCAGCCGTAGGGACTCGAACATGTTTTTCGAGTACACCGAAGATACTCGGTTAGCAACAGAGCATGTCAGATAACGTCTTATTCGAGCACGCTCACTCATCACTAGTCAGCAACAATGCCTCAAGTGCAACCATGGGGCAAAGGGAACCATGTATTTTCTTATGGACTCACGAAGGGCCTTGAGAATAATTTACTCTGGTTGATCCAATGAATCAAGTTGTTTTTAACCCCTTCACGACATGCGCCGTACATGAATGGCACGTGACGGGTTTCCCCCTTTGATGTGGGCTCCGGTGCTAAGACCACATCTTGCCAGACACATGTCAGTTGATTTGAACAGCTGACATGTGCTACTAACAGCTGAGGATAGAATCATGATCCGCCTGCGGCTGTTAACCTGTTATATGGCTCTGTCAATCTCTGACAGCGGCATTTAAAACAATCGCACCGGAAACGCGTCACTAATCCTGCCCATCGGCACACATGTCACATGACTGTGGGTGGGTCACCAATGGGTTTGCATGACAATCCAGAGTCTGCAGCAGACGGCTGTGGTTGTCATTGCTGAAATGCTATGTGTGTCACCCAGCGATTTGCGATCATAGCAAATGAGCATTTAAGATACTCAGAGCAGGGCTGAAAACCTGCTGTGTGTAGTATAGGTGATCAGATTATCGCAGCTTCTAGTCTCCCATGGAGACTACTGAGGCAAATGAAAAGTAAAAAAAAAGTTTTTAAAAATAATAAAAAAATAAAAATAAAAAAAGTTCCAATCAACCCCCATTCGCCCCATTCAAAATAAAACAATTAAAAATAAAAAAATACACATATTTTGTATCGCCGTGTTCATAATCGCCTGATCTATCAAAATACATTGCTCAAAAAAATAAAGGGAACACTTAAACAGCAGAATATAACTCCAAGTAAATAAGCCTTCTGTGAAATCAAACTGTCCACTTAGAAAGCAACATTGATTGACAATCAATTTCACATGATGCTGTGCAAATGGAATAGACAACAGATTGAAATTATTGGCAATTATCAAGACACCCTCAATAAAGGAGTGGTTCTGCAGGTGGGGACCACAGACCACAGCTCAGTAGCAATGCTATCTGGCTGATGTTTTGGTCACTTTTGAATGTTGGTTGTGCTTTCACACTCGTGGTAGCATGAAACGGACTCTACAACCCACACAAGTGGCTCAGGTAGTGCAGCTCATCCAGGATGGCACATCAATGCGAGCTGTGGCAAGAAGGCTTGCTGTGTCTGTCAGCGTAGTGTCCAGAGGCTGGAGGCGCTACCAGGAGACAGGCCAGTACACCAGGAGATGTGGAGGGGGCCGTGGGAGGGCAACAGCCCAGCAGCAAGACCGCTACCTCTGCCTTTCTGCAAGAAGGAACAGGAGGAGCACTCCATGAGGATGGTCAGAGTGCCAGACGTCCACAGATAGGGGTTGTGCTCACAGCCCAACACCATGCAGGACGCTTGGCATTTGCCAGAGAACACCAAGATGGGCAAATTCGCCACTGGCACCCTGTGCTCTTCTCAGATGAAAGCAGGTTCACACTGAGCACATGTGACAGATGTGACAGAGTCTGGAGATGCCATGGAGAGCGATCTGCTGCCTGTAACATCCTTCAGCATGACCAGTTTGGCAGTGGGTCAGTAATGGTGTGGGGTGGCATTTCCTGAGAAGGCCGCACAGCCCTCCATGTGCTCGCTAGAGGTAGCCTGACTGCCATTAGGTACCGAGATGAGATCCTCAGACCCCTTGTAAGACCATATACTGGTGCGGTTGGCCCTGGGTTCCTCCTAATGCAGGACAATGCCAGACCTCATGTGGCTAGACTGTGTCAGCAGTTCCTGCAAGATGAAGGCATTGAAGCTATGTACTGGCCCGCCCATTCCCCAAACCTGAATCCAATTGAGCACATCTGGGACATCAGGTCTTGCTCCATCCACCAATGTCACATTGCACCATAGACTGTCCAGGAGTTGGCAGATTCTTTTGTCCAGGTCTCGGAGGACATCCCTCAGGAGACCATCCGTTGCCTCATCAGGAGCATGCCCAGGTGTTGTAGGGAGGTTATACAAGCACACGGAGGTCATACAGGCACGTGGAGGCCACACACACTACTGAGCATCATTTTGACTTGTTTTAAGGACATTACATTCCACTTTAATTTTGTGTGTGACGCCAAATCCAGGCCTCCATTGGTTAATACATTTGATTTCCATTGATGATTTTTATGTGATTTTATTGTCAGCACATTCAACTTTGTACAGAACAAAGTATTCAATGAGAATATTTCATTCATTCAGATTTAGGATGTGTTGAGTGTTTCCTTTATTTTATTGACGAGTGTATAAAAAGAATTAATCCGATCTGTAAATGACGTAACGAGAAAAAAAGTCAAAATGCCATAAGTACTTCTTTTGGCAGCCGCTACATTGCATTAAAATGCAATAATGAGTGATCAAAAGATTATATTTACCCCAAAATGGTATCAATAAAAACATCTGATCGGTGTGCAAAAACTAAGCCCTCAGCCAACCCGAGATCCCAAAAAATGCAGACGCTATGGGCCACGGAAAATTATGCAATTTTTTTTTGCTAACAAACTTTGCTTTTTTCACCAACTAAATAAAAAAGAACCAAGACATGTTTGGTGTCTATGAACTCATAATGACCTGGAGAATCATACTAGCAGGTCACTTTTAGCATTTGGTGAACATGGTAAAAAAAAACTGGTCGTTTCCTCCTCAATAGTTTCACTTTCCATAGATCACTGTTCAGCATGTGTCTGGGGGAGGTGCAGCTGGGTGGTCTGCACTGAGGCTGCTAGAGGGGGAGGATTTGTTACTGTGTGAGGAGGGATAGGCTTGTTCATGTGGTCGGGGAGGGCCTGTTGCTATGGAGGGTGGGGTTGTTGCTATAGAGGGCATGTTTTTAGTAGAGTAGGAGGAAATGACCAGCTTTCATTTCAATACCAGAACACACCCCCCCGGACAGTTTTCTTACAAGCAAGAGCTGATAGCTAGCAAACCCTGCAAACTGGCCACAGAAGGTAAATTACTTACTGTCAGCATTCTGCAGCCCAGATATGCACTGAGATTATGTGAAAAGCCCGGACAACCCCTTTAAGCTAAAAGAGAAGGGTCAGGAAATATTGGCTTATTTGCCTAAAAGACTGAAATACCAGATACGGTATCCGTGCGGTATTACAAATGGATGTAATCAGTTCTAAAATTCCAATAAAAAAAATGTAAAAGATAACAATAAATTCTAGGTATAGTTGAATTGAAATTACTATTCCGAAAAGTTTTTCTTTCTATGTTATGAAAGCAACTGTTTTTGAAATGGAAGTCAATATGACATTGCCATTGGTCTGGCTTCTGAAATAAATCCCTGGTGATCAGCTGTAATAGCTGTAGAAAGACACATCTGGTCATTCCTATTCTCCACATCGACTCATTCCAGGAAAAGGTAGTATTTGTGACAACCACACAAATAAATAACAACATGTTCAACTTAATGTATTGAAGTGCGAAGCCCTCCAGAGTGAGACCCCCTGTATGTCATTCACAGGCCGTGATATGACTTATGAGAAGGGTTTGTCTTTACAAACGACCCCCTACGGGCTTTTTTAAAGCTGTGATGAAACCGTGGAAGACATCAGATCGTACTCTAGTCAGTCACGTTCTCTCTTTTTGGTTGATATTACATAATATTCAGTGTCATGTACATATTAAAATATTGAATTTTTTAATTAAAATCATTGATTTACTGCGTTGGATTGGTTCATTTGATTTAATGTTGAGTGGTTACAGAAATCCCGAGAAACCCTGTAAGTGTTGACTTCATAAATCAACACTTTTAGATAATCTTGAGTATCTTAAGAATTGCTCTTGATCTGGAAAGTCATTTATAATTAACTGTTAACATAATTGCAAAAGTGCCCATGAAAAGTGCAATTCAGCAATTATTCTGGTTCACTTGGAAAAAATGAAAAGATTGTAGACGGCTGTTTATTTTCACACTAGGTAATATACCATATAATATATTATTTAATTGCTTCATTGCATAAATGATCAATGCTATCTCAACAAAACTTGAATAAATTAGTAGTACAATCATATGTAAGAAACTTTGCTATAAATGTTATCAAAGAAATATGTTTCAATCTCCACTTACTCCTTTCCCTCCCTGAACTCAGTTATTGACCCTGATAACCTTCTCAAATCCTTCTGGGTCAAAATGGGTGGACTGCTAGCTAACAGAACAATCAGAATACAGCTGCCTATTGTCATGAGGGCACTATTCATAGTCACTTGACAGCTCTAAAGATGGCTACCATGAGCAGACTTGGCACTAGCTACTCTGTTTTCCAGATTCCAGCCTTTCTTGCCTTCACTCTTTAACTCCTGTACAGGGATCTGGACTTATCCAGAGAACACTAGGCTGGGACCACAGAGTCAGCTGCTGTTCGGTGGTGCGAGCTGGCAATCAAGATTAGTAAGGTAGCCAGGTACTAACTAGGACATACAAATTGGTACAAAATTGTCAGGCAAGAGAAACATATATAAACAAGCCGAAATCTAAAACAGGAATAACCACTAAGACTCAGGATCTGAGAAACACACAGATAGGTTGTAACTGACAGTGGGAACTGATTCTCATGGGTTTAAACCGGAAGCAGTCCCAACAAATGCTGAAAGCAGGAAGAAAAAAATAGAATTTTACCCTAAAGCTTCTGGACTGGTAAGAGAACCAAGTCCCAAGAGTAAAACAAGGCTCCAGAATAGTCACCCTGCCTTGGCCCACGATCGACGCAGGAATAGAGGGGACAGACATCGTCACAGAAGTCATACTTATTGAACTCTAGGAAGAGGGCAAGGGGAGGAGAAGGAATGTCCAAAGTGAAAAAGAAAGACACAAAAACAAAGACTCTTGATTTTGGTTTCTAGTAATGTTTAACCTTATCGAAGAGCTGGGATCACAGCTACACTACTCAGTACTGTTATGTAATGTCCTTCATGCATCTTATGTGTTTGTTGAAGAGAGATGGGAGAGTTGACTGGCCACATAACTGTGTGACTGTGTGTGAAGTGTATGTGACACCTCATGGAAGCTAGAGCTAGACAATAGACAACTGAAAGTTAGAGAGAGATCTGAAAAGGGTAAAACTTGCGAAAAATACTGGATATAATGATAAAAATTAGCACTAATCCTCACTTTGATTCGCACTCTAAAAATATGGTAGGCTAGTTAGCTTCATGCTGTATAAAATGGAAATTAGTGTGTAACAAGTTGTGCAAAGTACTACGTACGTAATATGTCATCACGATAAAAGTTGTCACGGTCCTGTTAAGGTCGGCGTGCAGCCACCGCTGAGCAAGGACTCACCCACACTGCAGAGGGGCCCGGGGTCAGACACGGCCGGATAGTTCAAGGGAACAGGAACTGGAGAAGCTAAAGTCAGTGAGCAGTGAAGGGCCTACGGTCATGTGACTACAAGGGGCGGGGCTTAGCATCCTGCTACCAGAGATAGGCAGAACACTAATACAGGAATTCTCAAAGTCAGACAAACCGGGTCATACACAGAGATAACAGTAAAGTACCAGGGATGAGACAGAACGGAGAGTCGGGGCCAAGCAGAGATCAAAACCAAACAGACATATAAGGTACCAAGCTGAATCCAACAAGCAGTATCCAGAGAACAGACCGAGTCATACACAGAGTATCAGATAAACAAGAACAAAGCACAAACACACTCAGGGGTCACCACACTATGCCAAGGGCAAAAGTATAACTGACGGGGAAGGAGCGTCCTGAGACTATAAGAAGCAATCCCAGAACCAGGAAGAGGCCACAATCATAAGCCCCAGATGTGCAGGTAAGCCTGCACTTGGATCACAACCTTTAACCCCAGAAATGCCAGTCATCAGCACTGGTTCCAGACATTAACCCCATGTGTGCGAGTCAAACCTGCACTGAGATCATGACAGTACCCCCCTCTCAACAGGGGACCTCTGGACCCACAGGCTTGTCTGGGTGCTTAGCATGGAAAGCCCGCACCAGGCGATCAGCATGTATCAACTGGGCCGGTACCCAGGACCTGTCTTCCGGTCCATACCCCTTCCGATGAACCAGGTACTGTACTGACCGCCGCACCAACCTGGAATCTACGATATGACCAACCTCGTACTCCACCTGCCCCTCGACCAAAACAGGAGGAGCAGCGGACTCGGAGTCTCCCCGGACTGCTTCAAAAGGTTTCAGTAGAGATTTGTGGAAGGCATTAGGGATCTTGAAAGAGGGTGGAAGGCACAGCCTATACGCCACTGGATTGATTTTTTCCATAATCTTGTATGGGCCAATGAATTTGGGCCCCAACTTGGCTGAAGGAACCTTCAACTTAATGTTTCGCGTGGAGAGCCAAACCTTGTCTCCAACCTGAAACGTGGACCCTGGTGTCCATTTCCTGTCCGTGAAAAACTTATACCTGCCCTGAGACCTAGATATACTCTGCTGAACTTCTGCCCATGTATTCTGTAATCACTGAACAGAGCCCTCAGCCCCGGGACACCCCGAGTCCAGACGAGAAAACTCACCAAAATGAGGACTGAACCCATAATTGATCAAGAAAGGAGTCATACCCATGGATTGACTCACCCGACTATTGAAGGCAAATTCAGCCAACGGCAGTGCATTGCACCAGTCATTCTATCTAGCAGAGGTTAGACACCTGAGGATCTGTTCCAGAGACTGGTTAGTGCGCTCCTTCTGACCATTGCTCTCAGAATGGTATGCAGACGAAAAGAACAGAGACATCCCTAATTTTTTGCAGAAAGCACGCCAACACTTAGCCACAAACTGCACACCACGATCAGACACCACATTCAGGGGAACCCCATGCAACCGAATCACATGCTGCACAAACAACCTGGACAACGTCTCAGCTGATGGTAGTGCGGACAGGGGTACAAAATGAGCCTGCTGCTGAGAACGAGCCAGAGCTTGCTGCTCCAGAGATAAACCCTGAAACATCTGACTAAGATTTTTCATTTGTTCAGCCAGAGATTGTATGGGATCTATATTTCTCAGCAGAGAGGAAAAAAAACAAAAACAAAAAAAAAAACACCCAAAAAATTAACAGTCAGTTATAATGTCACGGTCCTGTTAAGGTCGGCATGCAGCCACCGCTGAGCAAGGACTCACCCACACTGCAGAGGGGCCCGGGGTCAGACACGGCCGGATAGTTCAAGGGAACAGGACCAGGAGAAGCTAAAGTCAGTGAGCAGTGAAGGACCTATGGTCATGTGACCACAAGGGGGCGGGGCTTAGCATCCTGCTACCAGAGAGAGGCAGAACACTAATACAGGAATTCTCAAAGTCAGACAAACCGGGTCATACACAGAGATAACAGTAAAGTACCAGGGATGAGACAGAACGGAGAGTTGGAGCCAAGCAGGTACCAAGCAGAATCCAACAAGCAGTATCCAGAGAACAGACCGAGTCATACACAGAGTATCAGATAAACAAGAACACAGCACAAACACACTCAGGGGTCACCACACAATGCCAAGGGCGAAAGTATAACTGACAGGGATGGGAGCGTCCTGAGGCTATAAGAAGCCTCCCCCAGAACCAGGGAGAGGCCACAATCATAAGCCCCAGGTGTGCAGGTAAGCCTGCACCGGGATCACAACCTTTAACCCCAGAAATGCCAGTCATCAGCACTGGTTCCAGACATTAACCCCACATGTGCCAGTCAAACCCACACTGAGCTCATGACAAAAGTATTACGAAATAGAACAAATTGTAGCCGTCTAGAAAAGCTCAGCACATGACGCTCCTCTTTAATGTTCTCACTTCACTCTTTAATAGTCATTACAGATGAGCAAGTACAAAAAATTAGATCATTTATCGCCTTAAATATCTTTTCTACACTGTTCCCGCTTTGCGACAATACATGTACTTAAGAGATTTGGCTGCAGAAAGATCATGAATCACTGCAAAAAATAATCGAAGAGAAAAATAGGCAAATGAAAGATTTTAACATTAATCAAGAAAAAAATGACTACTGTTATTCCTGCGAGTGGACAGTGATGTATGGTACGCCCAAGGCACAGTGTATTTATGAGTTGCGTTATGTGTTGCCTCCTCTATTATGCATTAGCACCGGCGATATCCTCGGCAGCCAATCGCTTCTCAGCTTCTCAACAGGGAGGACATATTCCATGTTTTGGAAGTAATATGCTGTGAAAGGCTGACGCTTATGTCTTATGATTATTATACACTTGTATTTACCTAAAGGCAGTTCTGAGACACCGCATTTGCTGGTATTTAAATGTCAGGATGAGTGTGCGCGGCATACATTAATTTATATGACACAACCTCTGTGCTTCCGTAGTTACGAAGAAAAAAAACAAGTTTATTACCATGACAGGCTACAGAGAGAACAAGTCAGATTGCGTCTTACAGAGAGTGCCATGTTATCAGAGCACTTTAAAAGCCGCTCTATAAACTAAAAATAATCTACAATCCATTGTACCATACCAAAATGTCACTTATAATGGATGTAGACAGTCGCCTCTGAGCCGATTGGTATAGGACTACAAGTCACAGCTTGAAGACAGAAGACATGGAAATGTGAACATTAACATCTAGGACTAGGCCTGGAGCTGTATGGAAACAGCCAGGTGTACTGATGGCCTCGTGAGCGCATCGGTGCATATCACATATCAGCATTGCAGTTCTGAGGGGAAAATATAGCTCGGAGCTGCCTACAAAATGGTCGTATGTCATAGATCAGCAAATCGCTAGAAAAACAGCTGTTGTCAAACAGTCTTACCTCAGATGGAAGGCCAGCACAGCCCGAAGTAAAGTCTGAAAAGAATATATACTGTATACACTCTGACTGTAAAATCTATGGGAAGAGCAAATAGTTTCCAGGCAAGACTTTACTCATTCACACATATTAGTGAGCGACCTTCATGTGGGGCAATATCACACTCTCCGAGCGGGTAGATGTTATCATATGTACAAAGGTGACTGGGACATTTATACCTTGTCCTATACCTTCAGCTTAAAGTTGGTCCTTAGAGCCAAAATAAAGATCCTCTTTTTACCCAAAAGACAACAATAAGCTGTTTACTGATCTGTAATATTTCACCATTTAGTTCTCTGTCCACGTAATGATATGATGTGAAAGAAATGGGGGTCAAATTGTCTCCTAATAGGGGATGTTTACAAAGAGAACACTGTTAGAAAGTGATCATTACAGGTCCGGCTTCCTTTTTCCTTTGGTATTGGCTGGGAAGCTATGTCTGCCCACTCATTTCTCCTGACAACCATAATTTTAAGAAAAAGTTAGGCCCTGATTTCATGAAGGCACCAGCGTTGTTCATGCCAGTTTTAATGAGGGGACACGTTAGAGTCAGAGTATCACCTCTCTTAATAAAACCAGTGCACCTGGAAAGTGACATACACCTTCATGCCCCTCACCAAAAAGCTTACTTATATTTCTGGGGTAAGGAAGAGCTGTAGTGTCAAACTTACATTGTACCTCATCTCACCCAAGATCTTACCATTTTAACAGAGTTGGGTGATGCTAGCGTGAAATTTACCAAAGTCATGAAATGTTTAGGTGGTGCAAAAATTTTGTGACTTAACAAAGTTGCAGAAATCTGGCAAAAACACTTTGATGGAGCAGGGCAAAGTTAGAGTAAAATTAGTCTATAAATATATATATACTGATGTAGCCACATTTACCTTGACAATCAATGCACCATCTTGATAACTTATCACAGAAGGTTATCTCAAGAAGATCATGATATTACTCTTTTTTGTGCTGTGATATCCCACTGCTGTTATCCGTGGTGAGATAACCTTGGTTCCATCTGTAGATAGTTTGTTGATGAGACTGAAACTATGAGAATAAAACTGTGAAATGGAGTTGTGCCATCTTCTTTGGCAGGAGCACACAGCTTCCCAGTCTACCGGTCTTCCTGCTGGGGGAGTAGGAGCTCCTGGTGGACAGTTTGGACCATTCACATTGTCGCACTGCTGGCAGGATTTGTGTGTGTGCTTTCCGATGCTGCTTTATGAGACAGCTTTCACTATGCAGCACTGGAGGAGGGCAGCATGTGCTGAAGCTGTTCAAGATCAGAGTAAGCATTTTACTCCAGCAATCCGACCAGCTTCAGAGCAGCACTTACCAGCTCTGTTGGAAAAAGCTTGTAAGCAATGTGCATGTGTATTCTGGACAACAAGCATATTTTTTTTTTTCAGAAAAATAGAAAGTTATTTGATTTCAATTCAATTATACCCATTGATGAAGATAGGAATGTGCCATATAAAATGTCCCAAGTTCTGCTAAGGTTGTTCCATTGGTTCTGGAATCCTCTTTTCCATTGTATCTGTTAACTTATGAAGGTGTGATTATTTTCATTCTCAATGTTCCATTTTAAGTATGACCTAACATAACATATGTCCATGACTCAAATAAATTAATCACTGTGCTAGGTGTAGCCACAAAGACCTGGGATACCACAGGATGGCATGCTACAAATTTTCACAGTTATCTCATCTCTTTTCAATAAGACAATGACCCATGCTGCTAAGAAATCTGTCACATGAGCTGCTAAATAAAGAGAAGATTATAGATTTTTAGCACCTAGAATGTACATCCGTAGGTTTTGTATATGTGTATATTATGGTTTTTCCAAGCCAAGTGAGATTATTTTAGATAAACATTGAATATCCTTACTAATTAGGCTACATTCACACATACATTGAAAATGTTATTTGTGCTGTTCATTTCTTAAAGGGAATCTGCCATGTAAAAAAAATGTCATTAACCTGGAGATGTAGGGTTAATCTGCACGTTAATAGCATTCTAAAGCCGTGTTGGGTTGAGAACCCAACTGACGGATATAAATGAACTTTATTCTTCCCACCAGCTTCGGACTTTCAGTCATAGAGGTGTGGACGAGTCAATGCAATGAGCGGCGGATGAAACCATTCTCTGGCAGATGGCAGTGACTGACAGCTTGCTCAACATTGGGGTGCAGTCAGACAGCCATATAAATCAGACCACAATACACAAACAGGCAGTGGCTCTCCTGACCCTGAGCGTGACAGCTTCATATACTGTATTTCTATGCAGCTGTCACGCTCAGGTCGGTGGAGCTGCAGCTAGTCCAAGCATTGCAGTCAAATCTCAATCCATTTTATACAACTATCTAACTATACCTTTAAGGGCATGTCACACTAAGAGATATCGCTAGCAATATCGCTATAACTAGTGACGTTATAGCGATATTGCTAGCGATATCGCTGTGTCTGATACTTACCTACGACCGGCTCCCCCGCTGGTTATCGCTGATCGCGCGAGAACATTCAGGACTGTTTCTCGTCGTCAGCTTCCTGCGGCGCTTCCTGCTGTGAGGACGAGCGACGCGTGGACGCAGGCGGGAGGACGCAGGATTGCCTAGTGTGACAGGTAAGTAGCGACCCCTGTCCCCAGCGATGTCGCTAGTGAGATCTGCCTGTGTGGCAGCTCACTAGCGACCACTTAGCGATGCACCAGTGATCCTGACAGCGTCATATCGCTGGTCGGGATCGCTGGTACATCGCTAAGTGTGACAGTACCTTTAGAGCCGGCTGTCAGTGACAGTCCGGGGCGTGCTCACTGTCAGTGGCCGCACCCCTATGACTGAAAGCCCAAGGCTGCAAAGAGGAATAAGGTTTTTGCTTATCCCCCGATTCTCAGTACGGCAGCAGCCGCACGGCTTCAAAGCACTATTAACTTGCAGATTAACCCTAGATCTTTAGGCTAATAGTGTTTTTTTAATGACAGTTTACCTTATGAACAGTACACTGACCCAAAAGGCTTTGATTCATCAATTCTGAGGTTTTTCATGCCAGTCTGTATAAGGGGGCATGGTGGAGTGAGATACACCTCATAATGAATCAGGTGCATCTTAAAAGTGGCGTTTTTCCATGCGCGATCCTATACTTCTCCACAAACCTTACTCCAGCCTGAGGCTCAGCAACTCATAAAAAATTAGATTAGTGGGTTTCACTACACAATCCTGTCTCAATGCCACCAATTTTGACGGAGCTGGTTGAAATGGAGAAAAAATGCAAAAAGTAGCAAAACTTTTGTGGAACCTCACCTTGCACAAAAATTGTGACTAGTGTTTTACTCCAGATTTCTGGCGTAAGACTTTAGTGAATCAGTGCCATAGTTTCATTGAGCCATACACACATCTGTTTTAGGCCAAGTTAGGTGAGCGCATTTCACATACATGAGTTGTCTGTGTTCAAATCAGAAGGAGCTGTTCAATTAGTTGTTTTTTTTTTCATGAGGACCAAATGTCCTGGTTAGAAAAAAAATTGCAGCCTGTACTTGTCAGATCTGGGGGTGTTTTTTGGATGAAACTCGCCCATTAAACTCAGTTAAAAAAAACATTTAAAGACGATTCCATGGGAGACTTTGATTCCGTGGCCTCAAGTACTGTGGTACTGATATAGTGGTACTTGTGCATTGGGTGAGGTAAAATGGGGTGATGCATAACCAGAGTCTGAGAAGAAGACCTTCAGAATACTAAAATCTTGATAGAAATCACCTCAAACAAACACGAGGCCAAAAAGACAGCAATAATTAATTTAAACTTTTGTCTTGTAAGTGACATGACCTTTTCTTGTGACAGAAGGGTCTGAAATCTCTTTCTTTTAAACAAATAAAATGTCAATGTAACTTAACGATGTTAGTAGCAGCGTACTGCGGGGGCTATCCTTCCAGTAACAGAACACTAATTACATTAGCCTTTGTTTAGATAACTCATTATTTTTTATACAAGCTGTTAGCTGAACTCAACAAGGCCACATGCATACTTATTGTATATGATTTATATACAATATATGATATATATACATTTATTTATATTTATTTATTTATAATATATGTTTATAATCCATATAATATACAGCTCTGGCAAAAATTAAGAGACCACTGCAAAATTTTCAGCCTGTCTGATTTTTCTCTTTATAGGTATATTTTTGAGTAAAATGTAAATTGCTGTTTTATTCTATAAACTACTGACAACATGTCTTCGAATTTCCAAGCAATAAATTTTGTATTTATTTTCAGAAAATGAGAAATGGTCAAGATAACGAAAAAATGCAGTGCTTGCAGACCTCAAATAATGCTAAGAAAACAAGTTCATAATCATTTAGAAAACAACAATACTAATGTTTTAACTCAGGAAGAGTTCAGAAATCAATATTTTGTGGAATAACTATGATTTTTAATCACAGCTTGCATGTGTCTTGGCATGCTTTCTACCCGTCTTTCACACTGCTTTTGGGGGACCTTATGCCACTCCTGGGACAAAAACTTAAGCAGATCTTTGTTTGATGGCTGGTGACTATCCATCATCCTCTTGATTACATTCCAGAGGTTTTCAATGTGGTTCTGGCCTGGAGATTGGGCTAGCCATGACAGGGATTTGATATGGTGGTCCTTCATCCACACATTGATTGACCTAGTTGTGTGTCCTCAGAGTTGGGGAACAATGCCTGAGCAGAAGGAATCAACTGTTTTACCAGGATAACCTTGTATGCGGCTTGATTCATACGTCCTTCGCATAGATTAATCTGCCTCATTCCAGCCTTGCTGAAGTATCCCCAGATCATCACCGATCCGCCACCAAATTTCACAGAGGGTGCAAGACACTGTGGCGTGTACGCCTCTCCAGGTCTCCATCTAACCAGGTCTCCAGATTACCTTACTCCAGCGGTCTCTTAATTTTTGCCAGAGCTGCATAATATATATATATATATATATATATATACATATATATATATATATATAAAAACATCAATTCCAGTCGGCACTTAAAGTCCTTGGTGCTCGTGATTAGGGATGGCATTGAATCACAAATGGCACTAACTTGCAAATTTGCAGAATTTGTAGATTTTTATTCCATGCTCTTCAAAAAAACAAATGTGCTACGCTTTTCAGCTTGAACACAAGCCTTTTTCAAACAGGCTCTGTGTTGAAGCCGAAATGTGTTTTTTTGAAGAGCATGGAATAAAAAGCTAAAAATTCAGCACATTTACAAGTGAATGCTGGTCATTTTAGGATATATACGGTGGCATGTAAAAGTTTGGGCACACCTGGTCAAAATTACTGTTAAATTACTGTTATTATGAACAGTTAAGCAAACTGAAGTTTAAATGATTTCTAAAAGGCCTAAAGTTAAAGATGACACATTTCCTTTGTATTTTAGGCAAAAAATTATTGTATATCTATGCACTGCTCAAAAAATAAAGGGAACACTTACTTAAACAACAGAATATAACTCCAAAACTTCAAGTAAATCAAACTGCTGTGGAATCAAACCGTCCACTTAGGCCAGTACACCAGGATACATGGAGGGGGACGTAGGAGGGCAACAACCTAGCAGCAGGACCGCTACCTCCGAATTTGTGCAAGGAGGAACAGGAGGAGCGCTGCCAGAGCCCTGTAAAATAACCTCCAGAAGGCCACAAGTGTGCATGTGTCTGCACAAATGGTTAGAAACCGACTCCATGAGGATGGTCTGAGTGCCCAACGTCCACAGATGCGGGTTGTGCTCACAGCCCAACACCATGCAGGACGCTTGGCATTTGCCACCGAGCACCAGGATTGGCAAATTCTCTACTGGCACCCTGTGCTCTTCACAGATGAATGCAGGTTCACACTGAGCACATGTGACAGATGTGACAGAGTTTGGAGATGCAGTGGAGAGCGATCTGCTGCCTGCAACATTCTTCAGCATGACCGGTTGGCAGTGGGTCAGTAATGGTGTGGGGTGACATTTCTTTGGAGGGCCACACAGCCCTCCATGTGCTCACCAGAGGTAGTCTGACTGCCATTAGATACAGAGAAGAGATCCTCAGACCCCTTGTGAAACCATATGCTGGTGCGGTTGGCCCTTGGTTCCTCCTAATGCAGGTCAATGCCAGACCTCATATGGCTGGTGTGTGTCAGCAGTTCCTGCAAGATGAAGGCATTGAAGCTATGGACTGGCTCACCTGTTCCCCAGACCTGAATCCGAATTATCACATCTGGGACATCATGTCTCGCTCCATCCACCAACGTCATGTTGCACCACAGACTGTCCAGGAGTTGGCGGATGCTTTATTCCAGGTCTGGGAGGAGATCCAACAGGAGACCATCTGCTGTCTCATCAGGAGCATGCCCAGGCATTGTAGGGAGGTCATACAGGCATGTGGAGGCCACACACAATACTGAGCATCTTTTCCTTGTCATGAGGCATTTCCATTGAAGTTGGATCAGCTATAATTTGATTTTCCACTTTGACTTTAAGTATCATTCCAAATCCAGACCTCCATGGGATATTCATTTTGATTTACATTGATAATTGTTATATTTCATTGTTCTGAACACATTCCTCTATGCAATGAATAAAACTTTGCAACTGGAATATTTCATTCAGAGATATCTAGGATGTATTATTTTAGTGTTCCCTTTATTTTTTTGAGCAATGTATATATAAATTTTGTATTTTGCATCTTAACAACTGCAATAAGGGAAATAGGTCAGTGTAAAAGTTTGGGGACCTTGCGTGGTTAGTACCCCGATTTGCTAGTATCACAGCTTGTGAAATCTCTTTGTAGCCAGCCAGGAGTCTTACATTTCTTGTTTGAGAGATTTTCATTCATTCTTCCTTGGAAACTTCTTTCAGTTCTGAGAGATTCCTGGGTCGTCTTGCATGCACTGCTATTTTGACATCTAGCCACATATTTTCATATCAGGGGACTATGAGGGCCCTTCAGCTTGCGTCTTATGAGATAGTCTATTGTGGGTTTTCACATGTGTTTACAATCATTATCGATTTGTAGAAACCATCCTCTTTTCAACTTCAGCTTTTTTAAAAATGGTGTTATGGTTGCATCACAAATTTGTTTAAATTTCATTTAAATCCATTCTTACATGTTTCCACCTGAACTGTTCCCCATGCCATTGGCTGCAACACAACCTCAAAGGATGACTGATCCACCCCATGCTTAATGGCTGTCGAGATGTTCTTTTTTTTTTTTTAATTCTGTGCCATTTTTTCTCCACACATACCTTTTGTCATGATCACGTGTGTCAGGACGCAGATGATGTCGCAAGGCGAACCCATAACACACGTGACCCTGGATACACCGCCTCCAGTGGGGCGAATTTAAATAATAAAGCGTGCAGGTGGATACGCCGCCTCCACCTGGCGGATTTAGGTATTACACGCTATGCAAACATATCTGGAAACACCGCCTCCAGTAAGGCGCATTTAAATAATAAGGGGGGAACCTGGGTAACTATAACAATGGTGGGCCCTGCGGTAGGGAATGGGAAATTGGAGACCTCCTGAGCTCCCCCGAGCCAGTGTCCCTGCACTCCTGACATTCCCTATGCCGGTTTCGCACCGGGCGCCGCACGCGTACCTCAACGCCCTGAACCTAAACCCTCACTAGGGAATAGGTCGGTGCGGAAACTAATCCCACCACTGCACTAATAAGACACATGAGGAAAGAGACAATACAGGGGAAACACCACCATCTTTGCTCTGTTGCGTGCGCTCCCAGCAACAGAGCCCACCACCTGTGTGCATCTTCTCCTCCACCCTGATCCATCACATAACTGGATCCATCACCATCGTGCAGCCTGGGAGCAGAGTCCATCACCACTTGCAGCAGTCCAGTACACAGAGTCCCAAGATGAGTCCAGCCTCTGCCAAGAATCCAAGCATGCTCGAGTCCAGTTCTCAGCAACCAAGTAGAGCATGCTGAGTGCAACTCTCTTCCAAGTCGCCACTCCTCCAAGCCATGCCCGCACTTCCCACCGACACCACAAACTGCGACTCCACCAAGCCATACCAGTCCTTCCTGCAGACACCATTAGCTGGCACTCATCCTCTCTGGCTGACTGCGCAGGACTCCTATCCCGCTCCATCCTTCCACCAGGCTCTCCAACAACTCAGAAAGAAATATCACCAGCCGTGAGTGAACCCCCTAAGCACACCTTTATAGGGAGTCACACCTGATCCCTAATTAAGTGAACATTAACCTAAACCTATGGTGCGATACCGCTAACCACCACCGGGGACAGTCAAAACACCTTTGAACTCAACCAAAGTAAAAAAAAGTTCACTTTGTGCTTTTAATACCGCCAGATCCAACACTGGATCATGACACCTTTGATCATTGTGGCCAAAGAGTTCTTTTTAATCTCATCGTTTCACAGGACTTATTTCCAAAATGCATCAGGCTTGCTTAGATATGCTTTTGCATACGCTGAATTTTATGGTGAGGATGCAGGAGAGGTTTTCTTCTGATGACTCTTCCATGAAGGTCATATTTGTGCAGGTGACTCTGAACAGTAGATGAATGTACCACAACTCCAGAGTCTGTTAAATCTTTCTGAAAGTATTTTGCAGTCCTGTGAGGGTTCTGATTTGTCTCTCTAGCAATCCTATGAGCATTTCTCACTGAAATTTTGCTTTGTCTTCTTTAGACCTTATCTTGACCTCCATTGTTCCTGTTATCTGCCATTTCTTAATTACATTTTCAACTGAGGTAACTTGAAAATGCTTTGCCATCATCTTATAATCTTCTCCTGCTTTGTGGGCCTCCACCATTTTCATTTTCAGAGTGCTCGGCTGCTGATTAAAAGAACCCATGACTGCTGTTTTAGTCACAAGGTTAGAGGAGGCTGTGTTTTTTTTTAAAGCTGGCAAATTTGCATCACCCGGCCTTTCCTAACGATTATAGAAACCAATCTCACCGGCATCTCACCGCTTCACTCCCTTTAGGACATGGTCACCCGGAGACCCACATTACATAATAAACAGGTATTTTTTTATAAAGGCTGGATTATGCCGAAACGTTGATTTATGTACCTGTACTACCTGTATTTTTGTGGCTATTGAGTTAAAAGCATTTTTTCAATAAATTGGATCATTTTTTAACTTCTAGTGTGCCGTAGTTTACTATATGAGATGATAAAGACCAATCCATAACCCTAACAGACGAATTAAGGGCTGAAACCTTGATCAAAGTTATTTGAGCACACAAATCACGAAGGGTGCCCAAACTTTTGCATCTGCCTATTTTCTTTTTTGCAATTTTTAAAATGTAAAAAAGTACAAGATATGTGTTGTTGTTTTTGCCTAAAATACAAAAGAAATGTATCATCCTTGATTTTAGGCCTTTTTAGAGATTATTCCATATTCAAATTGCTTAACTGTTCACAAAAAAAATGTAATTCTGACCAGGGGTACCCAAACTTTTCCATGCCACTATATCACCGTGCGGAGAATATGAAGAACTTAATTTCTCCATCTTCTTCATTGTCTGAGTCCGTGCATGTCAAACTACACTCGGATGACAGACCAATGTTTTAACATAATGACCTTGTCAAATATAATGATGAAACTTTTCATATAGAAACAAACTTAGAGGGCTTGTTTCATGAAGAAAGTAAATTGTAATGAATAGATCTTAGAATAAAATTAGCACATAATCATAAATGGGGCTTACTGGAATAATATAATATGTTATGTAAGAGCAGTGACTATCATATAGCTCGATGGCCTAATTTAAATAAGTAATGAAAAAAGATAAAAGAAACCTTGCATTAATAAATAATACAGACAATAAAGTATGATGTCAACCAAAGTGCCCCTAAACACAGTATGACACCCCCACAGTGTATTCTTAAGGCCCCGTTACATTTAGCGATGCACCAGTGATCCCGAACAGGATATGACCAGGTCAGGATCACTGGTGCATCGCTAAATGGTCGCTAGTGAGCTGCCACACAGGCAGATCTCACTAGTGATGCAGCAGCGGTCTGCGGTCATACTAACCTGTCAGACACGGCGAGGGTGACTGTCTTCCGCCTGCGTCCATGGCTCGCTCGTCGGCACCAGCAGGAAGCCGACGACGAGAAATGGACCAGGCCGGTCCCGCGCGATCAGCAATAGCCAGCGGGGGAGCCGGTCGGAATTGACTATTACATGTAGCGATAGTGCTAGTGATATCACTGCTGCGTCACAAAATCGGTGACGTTTTAGCGATATCGCTAATGATATCGCTATGTGTAAAGGGCCCTTTACACAGTACCTTCCACACACATAATGACCCTACTTTACACCCCGAAGCAAAGTATGGTGACTCATCACAGTATAATGCCTCAACTGTGATCCCCACACAGACCTCCACACAGTATAATGGGCCTCACATAGTCCTCTGCACAGTATGATTTGCCCCACATAGTCCTCCATATAGAATAATAGACCATACATAGTCCTCCATACTGAATAATGGGCCCCACATAATCCTCCACACAGAATAATGTGCCCCACATAGTACTCCATAAAGAATAATGAGCCCCACATAGTACTCCATAAAGAATAATGAGCCCCACATAGTACTCCATAAAGAATAATGAGCCCCACATAGTACTCCATAAAGAATAATGAGCCCCACATAGTACTCCATAAAGAATAATGAGCCCCACATAGTACTCCATAAAGAATAATGAGCCCCACATAGTACTCCATAAAGAATAATGAGCCCCACATAGTACTCCATAAAGAATAATGAGCCCCACATAGTACTCCATAAAGAATAATGAGCCCCACATAGTACTCCATAAAGAATAATGAGCCCCACATAGTACTCCATAAAGAATAATGAGCCCCACATAGTACTCCATAAAGAATAATGAGCCCCACATAGTACTCCATAAAGAATAATGAGCCCCACATAGTACTCCATAAAGAATAATGAGCCCCACATAGTACTCCATAAAGAATAATGAGCCCCACATAGTACTCCATAAAGAATAATGAGCCCCACATAGTACTCCATAAAGAATAATGAGCCCCACATAGTACTCCATAAAGAATAATGAGCCCCACATAGTACTCCATAAAGAATAATGAGCCCCACATAGTACTCCATAAAGAATAATGTGCCCCACATAGTACTCCATAAAGAATAATGAGCACCACATAGTACTCAATAAAGAATAATGAGCCCCACATAGTACTCCATAAAGAATAATGAGCCCCACATAGTACTCCATAAAGGATAATGAGCCCCACATAGTACTCCATAAAGAATAATGAGCCCCACATAGTACTCCATAAAGAATAATGTGCCCCACATAGTACTCCATAAAGAATAATGAGCCCCACATAGTACTCAATAAAGAATAATGTGCCCCACATAGTACTCCATAAAGAATAATGAGCCCCACATAGTACTCCATAAAGAATAATGAGCCCCACATAGTACTCCATAAAGAATAATGAGCCCCACATAGTACTCCATAAAGAATAATGTGCCCCACATAGTACTCCATAAAGAATAATGAGCCCCACATAGTACTCCATAAAGAATAATGAGCCCCACATAGTACTCCATAAAGAATAATGAGCCCCACATAGTACTCAATAAAGAATAATGAGCCCCACATAGTACTCCATAAAGAATAATGTGCCCCACATAGTACTCCATAAAGAATAATGAGCCCCACATAGTACTCCATAAAGAATAATGAGCCCCACATAGTACTCCATAAAGAATAATGAGCCCCACATAGTACTCCATAAAGAATAATGAGCCCCACATAGTACTCCATAAAGAATAATGAGCCCCACATAGTACTCCATAAAGAATAATGAGCCCCACATAGTACTCCATAAAGAATAATGAGCCCCACATAGTACTCCATAAAGAATAATGAGCCCCACATAGTACTCCATAAAGAATAATGAGCCCCACATAGTACTCCATAAAGAATAATGAGCCCCACATAGTACTCCATAAAGAATAATGAGCCCCACATAGTACTCCATAAAGAATAATGTGCCCCACATAGTACTCCATAAAGAATAATGAGCCCCACATAGTACTCAATAAAGAATAATGAGCCCCACATAGTACTATATAAAGAATATTGAGCCCCACATAGTACTCAATAAAGAATAATGAGTCCTTCATACAAAGTAATGGGACCCACATAGTTCTACATACAGAAAAATGGGCCTCACATAGTTCTCCATACAGAATAATAAGCATTACGTAGTGCCCCATACAGAATAATGACCCTACATAGTCCTCCATACAGAATAATGGCCCTATATAGTGCCCCACACAGTACAATAGCCCCACACAGTCCCCGGCATCAGGTGCTAAATATAATTACCCAGAGGGCCAGATTTGTCCCACAGACCAGAGTTTGGCATATGTGCTTTACAGTAATGGGAAATTGTATAATCTCTATATACACTGTAACATGTTACTGTATGACTCTGATGCACATGTCGCAATACATACAGCTAAGCAATACTGATCTGGTTATTATTACATGGATCTTAAAACACAAAGTGTTGAATTAAAAAGGGTCAGGGTCTTTTTGTTGTAAGAAAAACCTGCTCCTTTAAAGTCTGGAGGAGTATTGATTGTATAAAGTCATGCACATTGGGTGAGTGATGGCAGGAGTAATCAATTCACTCTATATAATAATGAGATTGGAATTTCTGCTCTAAATTATTAATAATCCACTATCGAGTCCTAATTCTTTCTTCACCTATTTTAGATTAACCTCAGCAAGCTGCGATGAATAAATATTGACGTGACTAAACATACATTAAATCAACCTCAGGGAGAATGACTTTAGTCTAAAAATGAATTATTATAGATATGCAGCCTTGTAGGGATTCGGAGTAAATAGATCTTCGTGCTACCTCCTCTCCTTCTGAACAATTATATCTAGGGATGAAGTGATTTTCTGCCGTCGCCATACACATCTGCTTGGGACCATCTCCAACAGACCAGATGTTCTGGAAACCTTTACAATATGGTAAAATTTCCACACACGGTTCCCCGATGGAGAATTGCTTTATACCTCATGGTCTGCAGGATAAAACAAGTATGTTATTAAAATGGCCATCTTAACTATGTGCATGAGCCTGGACCTTGCTGCCATCTGTCACGTGTGTGACTCCGTAATGGAGAGTGATTAAATGCGTGAAAGTGATATCAGCTCAGTTCCTCCATCATCAAAGGCAAATAATTATATGATAAAGTATTAATGTGTAGAGGGCACGGGCTGCATTATGTATACACAGCTGGAAAAACAATGATATGTATGCAGAACAAATGCTTAGCGCTAGGATAATAAGGATGACAAGTATCAGGCTAGTCCAGTTGAAAAAAAACTTCCATTTTGAAAAATCAAATTTTTTTTTTACCAAATTGTATAAATACTGCATATTCAGAGATTATATGAAGAGAGTCCATCACCCAAAAATACATTTAAAATAGTTTATATAGTTGTATAGGGCCTTAAGGTACTGTCACACTTAGCGATGTACCAGCGATCCCGACCAGCGATATGACGCGGTCAGGATCGCTGGTACATCGCTAAGTGGTCGCTAGTGAGCTGCCACAAAGGCAGATCTCACCAGCGACATCGCTGGGGACGGGGATCGCTACTTACCTGTCAGACGAGGCGATCCTGACGTCCTCCCGCCCGCGTCCACGCGTCGCTCGTCGTCACAGCAGGAAGCCCAGCAGGAAGCTGACGACGAGAAATGGCCCAGGACGTTCTCGCGCGATCAGCGATAACTAGAGAGGGAGCGGTCGGAGGTAAGTATCAGACATAGCGATATCCCTAGCAATATCGCTATAACGTCACAAAAACCAGTGAAGTTATAGCGATATTGCTAGCGATATCGCTTAGTGTGACAGGCCCTTTAGCCCCAAAAGCAGCCATACTAGGCATTGTGCCTCTTACTGTTACAGTGCTAGAGAAAATAACTTTTAATTCATAAGAAAATGGGGTTTTGGTGCACCCTTGCCATGGCCAAGAGTTTGGTGCACTATTATGCCTCCTCATTTGCATATTTTTGCCCTCCCTCCTCTTTTGATTGACAGTACTTGCCTCCTGGAGCTAGCACTGTCTGAATGATGCTGGCATGTGTGCAGCCATGTGCGTTCTCCTACCTTTCTCCTTCAACTGATGCCGCTTGCTATACCTATGCACATGGAAGTGCATTAACCAACGTCAGAAGACAGGACGGAGAAAGCTTGCCGGCACTGTGTGCGCGCCTGGTGGCGGCACACACTCTGGCAGCATGCATAAAGTGCCAGCTCTGGGAAGCAAGCACTGTCAGAAGCGGAGGAAAAGCCCCAATGTGTAAATGAGGAGGCGTAACAGCTCTAAATTCTTGGCCAAGCCGATCCTCCTCATTTGCATATGAATTCAAAGTTATGGAATTTAAGGGTGACAGACTCCCTATAGAGATTTGGGGCTCAATGTCTCAAGGTGTTTATCCCAGAATTCTGGCATAAAAGACTGTCAAATTTTGTGCAACTCAGTGTTGCATAAAATTTTGTTGAATTTTCACTTTTTATTAAGCTACTAACTAAAGTGGGCAATTGTCACGGGTGTGTCAGGTGTGACGGACAGTCATCCTGGATCCGGCTGCAAGTTCCTTCTTGATTTTTGCATCTCTGTTATGGAGCGATATCCTTCTCCCTCTAGGACCCATTAGTTACCTCCATCTTCTGCTGCTAATCACACACCTGTGCTGAAGGTTTAAATACATTCAATTGCTGCAGCATGGTGCAGGTGTGAGGTCATTCTTGCCTCTGTCTGGTTGGAAGCCCTAGCAGTCGGTTAGTGTCTTCCCTGAGGACCGTTGGAGGATTAATGCCATGACATCTCAGTTGCCTTCTCAAGCTATGTGTTTTCCCCCATCCGTCTACCCCCTCTGTCTTTAGTTTTAGTGTAGACTGACCTCATCCACTCCCTATGTAGGACCCATCGCTAGGGTCAGGCAGGGATTAGGTTCCTGCTCGGCGATAGGTGCAGAACCTATTGAAGGACATTTAGGGCAGACAGGGTGAATTTAGATCTGCCTATGAATCTCCACTCCCCTCTTCCCTAGTGTTTGGGCTCCCCTTCCCTTTTCCCGTTGCTGTGCACTTGTTTGTCCTTCACCCAGCGTGACAACAATAAGGGTAATGTAGATGTAGGTAAAATTAGAACAATTTTATAACAGTCGCACTTAAATTCCATCCTGGAGGAAAATATTTTTCCATTTTTAGAAAATGTTGTATGCACGTTCACTATGATTTTCATTGTATATTAATGGCTAACATTGTACAAGATTCTCTTGTAATCCAGCGCACTAGTTTACTCCACCATGTAATACGTCAGCATGGACCAGTATCACTCAGTGGGCTACATTTGAAAAATAAGTTTGGAAAGTATCATGGCACAAAACCAGAATATTAAATTACCCAACTATTTTTTTGCAAGAATATTTTCCTTGGCACAGAATACTGTTAAATTATTAAACTTGAGTTACATATTTAGTAGCAACTATAGAAATATAGAGTATAAAATATAGAGTAACTTATCAATATTAAATTAACCAATATGGCAAAATTAATTGTAAGTCAATGGTGGGCTCCCTTGCTTACTAAAGTCTGAAGTTGGCCTCATATGGCCACACAGTGGGCAATGCAGATCGTTAACTGCAAAGGAGTGTGTTGAGCCAAAAGGATGATTGGTAAGGAACGGTGTATGGACAGATGCAGGATTCTACGACTGGTGTGTTATTAAAATGAATCTGTCATCAGGTTCTGAGAGCAGCATAATTTAGTAGCAGAGACCCTGATTCCAGTGATGTGTCACTTACTGGTCTTCATGCTGTCATTTTGATAAATTCACTATTTTATCTACTGCAGATCTAGCACTGCTATAAATGCTGAGCCCTATATAACCCCGCCTCCAACACTGAATGGCAGCTTTCTGAATAAACTGTGCATTGACAGAAAGTGACTAATCTGTTTTGTGGGCATGGTCACACAGAGCATTTGACTAGTAGGCATGAGACACATAGTCCTGTAATGATAACCCCCTTGTAATAAAACATTGATTTTCTCGAAACGACAACACAAAGCCTTGTAAGTGGCGCATTGCTGGAATCAGTCTCTCAGCTCCTACATCATGCTACTCTCAGACTAATCTCAGACCTGCTGATGGATTTCCTTTAATATTTATTATTTTAACCACTTCCAGACAACTAAAAGAAGAGAGCAACAATGGCAGACAGCTAGTTTACTTTTCCCTGGATTCTGGTGTATGGTATCTCAGAAATGTTGGATCTTCCAGAATGCAAAATTTTGGGGAAATTTGTAATGGATTTGGATCCTGACAGTTGAGTTTGTTTATCTGTAGCCGGAGGCTGTACGGCAGCTTATGGAATAATGTATATCTCTGGAATCCCTCGGGGGAGAGATTCTTGTTTGGTGCATTGGTTAACTTCTGGACTACTTCTAGACGAGACAAGCTCTGACGCAGAAGGGGCAACTAAAATCATGGCGGAGACTCAGAACAGTGGTGATGGCAAAGCTTTATAATTCCAGAGGTAGATGAATGTAAAGTTAGACTTCCATCAATAAGGCTAGTTTCACACTAGCGTTTATTTCCTGCAGCGCACAGCGCTGCTAAGCCCTGCCCCTCCAGGCTCCCTGCCCGCCCCATCCGGACATCGCCGCCTACTAGCGCACATGGGCGCTTGCGATCTGCGCACCCTATCTTTAGCATAGGGTGCACAGATCGTGTGCTGGCCGTGCGCTAGCAGGATTTTGCCGTGTGCTGCGTACTTTTGAAGGTGCGCCGAGCGTGCCGAAATGCAACATGCTGCATTCGGCGCACACGGGCGCACCTTCAAAAGTGCTAAAGATAGGGTGCACAGATCGCAAGCGCCCATGTGCGCTAGTAGGCGGCGATGACCAGATGGGGCGGGCAGGGAGCCGGGAGGGGGCGGGGCTTAGCGGCGCCATGCGCTGCAGGAAATAAACGCTAGTGTGAAACTAGCCTAAGTATATGTGTAGGTTAAGCAAATACACGATCGCTCATTACAGATAGGAGTGCTAACATGCCAGCTCAATTAATTCTTCATAGGGATTGAATCAGGGTAACATTACTCGGCTTTTCTTCTCCTTTATCAGCAAACCATCTACCAGAGGCATGCTTCCTTCCTGCCAAGTCTTTAAGTAGCAATATCCATGCCAACGTCTTCACAGCTTCCAAATGCCTAGAAATATGATTACACTGACCCATAATTACAGGGCAAACTCACTGTTTCATTTTCCTTCGACCTGTTTAAGGGATATTTCATTAAACACCGGAGAAATTCCTTTCATTGTGAGTCTGCGGTACCCAAAGAAAGCTCATTACTTTCTCCAGCAAACAGGCACATTCAGCTTTAGAGAATGAAGGTTGCACTAAAGCCTAACTATATGAACATTAGACTTCATGCCATTAAACATCTTACTTTTTAAGCTGCCAATGAATATTTTTGGGGAATACAATCAAGTAAATGAAACGTACTAGGTGTCGGAATATGCAAAATATGTGCATAATGAGTCACCGGCACCGACTCCTGCACCGGACTCATGAAGCTCCACCCAGTTTCAACAGCAATTTACATGTAATTAGCAAAAAGCAATAAAGTTTCTAGGAATTGTATTCATAGTGTTGTCATTGGTCTATGCCGCATGTTCATTAATATCACTGAGACAACAGGATCTCAACCTGATTTGCTTTCTAGACTATTAGACAACTGCTATTAGCTATTTACTTAATGCAAGGTAGTAATAGAAGCAAGAAAAGGGTGGACATCTTAGTGCCTTAGTCATAAACAAGGCAGGGTGGGCCAACACAAATTGAATGTAGTGTCTTATCACAAAACATCATGGTCATAATGTATTTTTTTTAACCCTATATGGTCCATACTTTTACAATCTTGTTTACACAGCTATGCACGTCATCGTATTTTATGTGCAATAAAGGGACTCTGTCAGCAGGTTTTTGTTATGTAATCTGAGGATAGCATAATGTGGCCAATAAGACACAGATTTCAGTTATTTTTCAATTATTAGGCTGTGTGCTGTTGTTTCTATATAACAAATGTTTTATCACCAGGAGATTATCACTGCACAGACTAGCTCCCTTGTGTCAAGTAGTCCAACCACGCCCCCTCCTCTGATAAACAGCTTACTGTCTGCAGACAATGTGCACAGGAATCTGTGGTGTGGGTGGGATTAGATTTCTTAGCTCTCCTACATTCTAAAAATTCGGATTGCATCACAACTGCTTCACCCAGTAAACTAAGTGATACATCATTGGAATCAGGGTCACGTTTCATACATTATGGTGCTCTCTGATGAGGTATCAAAAACCTATTGACAGTTTTCCTTTGAGATTTGCCACCTTTTATCCCCATATTACATATACAGGGTAGGAAAACCATAAGCCTTCCATGATAGGAACATTTCTGGATCTAAAGGTACATTTAGCTAAGCTGATAATCAACAAATGAGAGTTTGTAGGAACGTTGATTTCCAACTACCAGTTTGTGGACGATCACCCGGAAAACACTCAGGGTGATCAAAGAGTTTGGTATAAAAATCATCATTGTCAGCAACAGATTGTCCGCTGTAAATGGGGAATATGCAGCCATCAATATGATGATCTATGGGGGAAAAACTATCATAAATGATCATTCTGTTTCCATCGTTTTTTTTAACCCAAGTAAATAAGCCCCAATCAGTTTAAACAGGCCAGAATCAGCCTGGCTAGACAGGATATTATTTGTCACTTACAGCACAGAATACAACCCTAACACAAGTATGCCTAGTGACAAACTTTAATAAAGTAATACTGGAGCCCATCTTAAGCACGCGTGTATTTGCTAGAACACCATTTCTCAGATTTCCTCCTTGCGCCATGCCCCTGTTCTTCCTAAAAATGTATGAATGAATTGACACCTGGGTGACACCATCACTTTTTCAATAGGTTTGCACAGTTTAGCACCGTTCAATTAGCGTTGGTAGACCCAACTTATCGACAAGGTGAAGGCTCACGCCCAGTTATTAGTTTAGACATACATTTCTACAAAGAATAGTAAATAACCGCTCAATTAAGAAAATATGCTTCAAAATTGGGATTGAAAGTATTTAGTAGATGAGCTGGTCTTCTTTCATGAAGGATCTCCTATCTTATGACAACAACCAAAGATGCTACATTTGGTATGCAGTAATCTTCATGAAGCCCCAAGATGTGTATGGGCTAGACATGACATCTCCTGAGTTACCTTTTTTCTTACATCCTTATTATTTTAGTGTTTTATAATGCATACAACGGTGCTTGAAAGTTTTTAAACCCTTCACAATTTCCGTAATTTTGCATTCATTTTACCTTAGTTTTCCATACAAGTCCTAAGAATAAAGAAAACCAAATCAAACAGACGAGTCAAAAACATTAACCTTTGTCATATTTTTTTTTGAGGAAAATGATACAATATCACATGTTAGCGAGGAACAAAAGTATGTGAACCTTTATGATTAGTTGGTAATTTGAAGGTGAAATTAGAGTCTTGTGTTTTTAATCAATAGGATGACAATCAGATGTGAGTGGGCTACCTTGGTTTATCTAAAGAAATAGGATCTATCAACGTCTAATCTTCACAACACGTGTTTGAGGAGATCAGACTTTGTTTTTGTTGTGGAACCAGTGGCACAGCCATTTCCCCATAGGCCACTTGTTGCTCATGCTACTGTGATCTGCTTGCGTGGCCTAAATGCGCTGCCATAGACTGCGGCATCTCTGTACTCGTCCTCCTTACACCTGGGATATCATGGGAAGACAAATGCAAAAGAAGCTGCTAGCAGTGGATCTAGATTATTTGCATGCCCAATTGCATTTAGTGCTACAAAACATTTCCCAAACAACTATTAAAAACTTAATTGATAGCAGCCAAGGTCTGTAAGTGAGTGCATTTCTGCATGTAGTTCTCATACTGAATTAATCAAGTTTTGAACATTTTCTTACCATTGTTAAATCATTTGCATATGATTACCATGTCTATAAATACTGTGATGTCCATAATTGCATAATTTCTCCTTCTTGGTGTTGCTATTTTAATATTGAGGAGTGTATAGCAATAATAATAATAGCAATAGTAATACAATAATTAACATATTTATTGGTATTATTTTACTGCTACTAATATTAGTTAGAGCAATAATAACGAATTCCAATAGAAAAAGGAAAAGGTGGCACTCACCGTCCCAATAAAATGTCCTTTATTCGGATTTACATTAAAAGACAGAAGCAGGAGAGTTTCAAGTGGAAACGCATTGGACGATGCATTGACCCGTAGAAGCGCATACTAGCGTGAAACGGCCATTGTCCAATGCACGTCCACTTACAGTAGAACTCTTCAGCCTCTTTCGTTTAATGTAAATCCGAATAAAGGACATTTTATTGAGACGGTGAGTGCCGCATTTTCCTTTTTTCATTGGACATGGACATTGTCTCTCTATACTCCATATGGGTTGTCACCCAAGATCCCTAAGAAGGTACGCCACAAAATCCCAGCTGGGCCGATCACCTATCTTCACTTCAACCACTGGAGCAATAATAATGGTAATCTTACAGTATTATGATTACTAATAACAGCATTAGTAATATAGATAATATAGAAGTTTGACATATTACTTATTATTGCTACTAGTAATAATAAATTATTATTAATAGTAGTAGTAAGATTATTTATAGTAAGTAAGGAGTAATGGAAGCATCAGAATAGCAGTATTAATAATAATACAGGTGCTAGTGGAAGTAGTAACAAAGATATCATTATGTTACTATTACTAAAAATTGTAGAGCCCACAAGAGATGCTAGAGTCAAAAAAGCCCAAAATTCAGGTTGTATAGAAAGTAAAAAAAATCAATCAAAATGCATCGGGAATCAGAAGGTCAGGACAGGCCCCCACATGGGTAAGAATTTGCTACTGTAACTGTACTATTTAAGGCACTTTATGAAGCAACTAACTTGGCGTTTTTTTCTAAGTATGGAGGCTCTTCCTAGGAACTGCTGAGGGTATAGGTCTTGATGGGCACAGCGATATTGGTCAAATTTTAGAGACTGCTGAAATTATTAATATCCATGCTTCAGCTCCCAGATATATTACTAAATTGATATGGAACTCCAGGTGGTGTTGTAATTTTACATTCCTTTTTTGCCTTGGTGTATTCTGTATAGCCTGCAGTCCTTGTGAATGTGTTCCTCACCATGAATGTACTCTCATTTAGATGAATGTTATCTGTGATTGTGTAAATTATTTAGTGTTTGGACAATAAACAGTGATTTTTTTTTTACTTTCTATACAACTTGAATTTTGGACTTTTTTGACTCTAGTATCTCTTGTGGGCTCCATTTATGGAGAGTCGTCTGTTTTTTTGTTATTCATGACCTATTAGTGATCATCAGTAGGTATTATATCTTATGCTGTATTACTAAAAATTGTAGTAGTAATGGAGATATAGAAGTAACTGTTATTATCATTATTACTATTATCCCTATTACTAGCATTAATTGCAGTAGTATTAGTAATAGTAGTAGTAATAGAGGTATTATTATTGCACTATTATTAATAGTGGAAAGATTAGTAGTACAAAAGTTAGTAATGGAAGTATTAATATAGTATTACTATTATTTTTTATAATTATAGTAGCGATGAGCAAACCAATTTGCACTTCCCTGGTTTCACACCCAGTCTGGTCCTATATGGCAGCTGGTCTCTACTTTTGTGCCCACCATCGATACTCAGCACCTGTGGCCCTTACTAAGGCCGGTTTCACATTTGCGTTTCAGGGCGCAGCGATGGCTTGCGCATGGCCGCCGCTAAGCCCCGCCCCTGCCACGCCTCCGCCGGTAGCTCCGCCTCTGGGCGCATGACGCTGCATGCGTCATGCGTCCCCTATCTTTATCACTGAGGACGCAGTCCATGCGCAGTATGCGTTTTGGCGGCGCCTGCATCCTCTTGACGGTGCGCCGACCAGCGCCAAATGCAACCTGTTGCAATTTGGTTACGCTCGGCGCACCGTCAAAAGGACGCATGCGTCGCCAAACGCATACTGCGCACGGCCTGCGTCCTCAGTGATAAAGATAGGGGACGCATGACGCATGCAGCGTCATGCGCCTGGAGGCAGAGCTACCGGAGGAGGCGCGGCAGGGGGCAGGGCTTAGCGGCGGCTGTGCGCAGGCCGTCGCTGCACCCTGAAACGCAAATGTGAAACCGGCCTAAGCCTAATGTAATATCATGACATGCATTGCACTTCGATGGGGTCTTTTAAGCACCGGAGGTGTCGAGGATATTGCACCTGGGATGGTGGACACAGAAGCAAAGACTCGCTGCCGCAAAGATCTAGACGCCGGACAGCATAGGAGAACTAATTGGTCATCTTTAAATAACTAAATAATAACAGTAGTAGAGATATTATTATTATTACTACTTGTACTATTGTTATTACTGTGTTGTTATAATCACTATTATTATCACTAATAGAAAGAGTAAAAGAGGTATCAATATGATATTTTATTGGGGGGCATTATTATAGCTTTTCCTATTATTATTATTATTATTATTATTATTATTATTATTATTTTGTGTCCACTGCTTTCAGACCGTTAAATCTCCAATTGTAACAATAGTATCAATTTTAAAATTAATGTAGATGGCCTTTTCCTCCTGGAAATTGTTAACAGACATGTTGAAAGCATCACTTAGTCAGTATGGCCAATTATGTCTGAAAGCTGAAGAATTATTCACACAAGCTGCTGCGTCTCTGTGATGCAACATTAATTTGGCTCCGGTTATCTGTGGGTTCCACCAGCTTTCGACACCTTTTAGCAGGCCAGTGCGAGTAGAGATTTCTCATCGGCCCTCTGATGACACAGCTGCCAAGCCGTGTAAAGACTCCGGCATTTATTTGATGGATGCTATTTTGGTCCAATATTTCCAAGCCTCTCAATAATTGTCACTGTTTCAGATGGCGCTGGGCTGGAAAATGGCTCGCTATACTAGCCAAAGGCCAAAATAACAAAATGCGTGGCAAAAATTGCAAAGCTGGATAGGCATCAATATATAGTTTTTCTTTTTCTTTTTTCCTTTATTTCTCTTTGGCCTTGTCACCCGATAATAAAGTTGAAAATGATGACTAACGTTGTGAAGCAATTAAGAACAGGTTGCGTAATGGAGAAGCAGAAGAAGAGAACATATGGCCACACAGGCAGTAATATTAGACACGGAGCTATTCTGAAGAAAAAGTGACATTTGGAAAATTGAAGTCGTATGGAACAGACGAAAATCCGAATGTTGTCATGTGATTGATGGCGGCATAGCCTTTAGTTAGAATTTTACATTGCTGCCTAAAGTCTCTTCCTTGTTAGACATCTTCAGATACAGACGTGTAAACCATTCATACACAGGTCAAATGGGAGAATATGTAAAGTTTAGGAAAATACCTTATACCCATTCATCATTTCTGGTACCCCTGAAGATATGACTTTGGAAGTTATTTTTAGTTAAAGGCATATTCTTGTATATTTAAATCAAATCCTTGGGATGCATCATATAATTATATCAGATGAAAAATGCATCATTAGTATGTAAATATATCTCAAGAAATGAACCCCCTGATGTGTGGCTTTGCTGGGGAAGAGGTATTCGTTTGTATGAGAATTCATTCTCAAGAGAGATGTGAGTCCCATTTGCTGGGCCATCAACTACTATATTTTAATTTTATATCCACTGGATATGCCATAAATGTACGAGATGGGATTACCCCTTTAAGAATTGCTTCTCAATAATTTTTGGCTTCTGCATTTTTCACTAATGCATATCTCCATTAAAAAAAACTGCATATGTCTTTAAGGGTGGTTTCACATTAGTGTTTCAGGGCGCATCGACGGCCTGTGCACTGCTGCTGCTAAGCCCCGCCCCCTGCAGCGCCTCCTCCGGTAGCTCGGCCTACAGGCGCATGACGCTGCATGCGTCCTGCATCCCCTATCTTTATCACTGGGGATGCAGGCTGTGCGCAGTATGCATTTGGCGGTGCATGCGTCCTTTTGACGGTGCGCCGAGAGTAACCAAATTGCAACAGGTTGCGTTTGGCGCTGGTTGGTGCACCGTCAAAAGGACGCAGGTGCCACCAAATGCCTACTGTGCACGGCCTGTGACCCCAGTGATAAAGATAGGGGACGCAGGACGCATGCAGTGTCATGCGCCCATAGGCGGAGCTACCAGAGGAGGCATGGCAGGGGGCGGGGCTTAGCAGCAGCCATGCGCAGGCCGTCGCTGCGCCCTGAAACGCTAATGTGAAACCACCCTAAGTGGTTTTGAGGCAGCCATGAAAACCTCCTTATCGAAAATATCTAATAAAAGCATACAATTGAAAACTCCACATGTTAGAGCATGGTCTCGCTGCCCTCATTCCCAACAAGCTAAAACTATTTTTCATGCACATTTCAAACTAATATGTCCAGGACCTGTCCTGATACTTATGCTCTGAAACTTTCCATTCACTATTTTTGAGTGGACTTTTTCTCTTTGTCAGCAATTTGCCAGGACTACATGTGCTGGAACTTCCTTTCCCTCGCTTCCCAAAATGCATTGCTCCTGGTATTATCCAGTGGTTGCCTCCAACTGAAAGCTTACCTTCCTGTAGTGACTGTATGCAGATGGTCAGACAGGACAGCAGTGACCTGCCCACATCTAGGTGTCTTGACCGCTGAAGAAGAAATACACTTGATAACAATTATCAAACTGCAAGTTACGCAAAAGGGAGTTGGGATAATTTTTTTGACAACTTTAGTTGTGGAGTACACAACAGCTACAGGCTTGAGCTCAAAGTGTGATGGCGGCAGATGGTGCTGTGTTACCAGGTACAGCTTGGTGATATGAGTGTAGCTCATCTCTGGACTATGGTGGATGACCTCTCAATTATGTTGGTGTATTTTCTCCTATATCTTCCATGTAGACACTGGTTGCTGTATGTCCCAAATAAACCAGTTAATTCTCCAAAAATATGAGTACTAGCTAATTCTGTTGAAAGCTGAAATCTGCAACAGGCAGTACGTTATCAATCAAATGAGATAAGTTATATGAAAATTCAGGGATCATAGATCTCCCTCGTATGTATTTGTGTAGTTAGATGCCTCCAGAAAAACTGCTTAATATTTTTGCGTAACTGATATAATGTAGAGGAGGGCTGTCTTGTATCATGATCCCATAGAACAATCCATAAATAAGAGAAATGTTTGCCCGATAAGAGGCTTTTATGCATTACTGTGTATTTTTCTCCCTGTGTCTATGTCTTTGTTTCACGGCAGTAACCACGATAATGGTACGTTATGTGTCCAAAAATAGTCTTGTCACATACAAAAAGGACAACAACTTTATTTAGCTCCTGCGATAATCAATGTTAACCACTTTGATCTCGGTATAAAAGGCGATCGTGAATAGCTCTACCAGTTTATTTTCAGATCCTTCGCTTTGCTTCCTAAATAAGAAAGCTTTGGTTGAATGAAATCCAACATAAACCCAATCGCCTGATATGTTGATCTATTATGGCACAATCCCAGTCATTCTGTACATAATAAGAAGCCGGTTAGATATAAGCAATTTTCTGAAGCTGTTTCATTGTGTTGTAGGAAATTTCATCTGCATCTTAATGAACAGAATGCTAATCTCGTCCTCTTCAAGGAAGTGACATAATGAACCAGGAGGAACAGCGTGTGATCAGGATATTTTAGCTGCAAGAAATGCTTTTTCATCGGGTTGTCTTATTTGTCCCAATTGATGCATATGGACATCATACAAAGGGGCCTCCTCTCACTAAGCAACCTATTAGCTAGAGCGTTGCACTTTTAAGGGTTATAAAAAAAACACAATGTGGTCATATAGTAATGAAAACATTGAGGCTATGTGCACACGGTGCGGATCCTCCCGCTGATTTTTCCACGCGGATTTTACTAAATCCGCAGGTCAAATGTCCTGCATTTTTCCTGCGGATTTAGTGCATTTTTTGTGCTGTTTGACTGCCGTTTTTGTGCGGTTTTCCACCTGCGGATTTGTAGAATGGAGCAGGTGGAAAACTGCAGCAAAACCACACAAAAGAAGTGACATGCTGCTTCTTTTATTCCGCATGAAATCCGCGCGGAAAAATCCGCAGCATGTGCACAGCGGTTTTTTTTTCTTACATAGGCTATAATGGTACTGTACATCACCTGCAGTACTGCTGCGGATCTGCAGGGTCAAATCTGCTGCAGATCCGCAGCAGAATCCACACCGTGTGCACATAGGCTTATACTTGTTAACTTGTACCAATATAAACCATTTTGAAATCTATCCCAATTTGCACATATCAACCCACTTAAGATGATGCTCAAATCTCTATTAGCTCTTCCATTGCCATAGGAACTGTCCTGTAGTTCCAGGGGTCCTGATCAATCTTTCATAGCACATTCTATCACTTAGCTGGCATTCCGTCAGTATTGCTGTGCTTATACCAAAAAACAATGGTGTCTGTGAGCGAGTGACTTAAAGGATGGGCAGTAATTGCAGAATGGGCTGTGTATACAGGTGGCTGAAAGGAGAAATATACTGTAGGATGGGGTTGAAATAAGTGTTCTTCACGATTAGCTGTATATAGAGGAGACAGAAAAGAGAGATATACTTCGGAATTGTGTTATGATTGGGTCAGCGAGGAGGAGAGCAAGACCAAGCTAAGCCACAGAAAACCAGAGAGGTTGGTAACTAAGCGGATTGCAGACCCCTGATCCTATCCACACAACTAGCAGTAGCCGTGGAGCGTATCTACGATGTTCCTAGACGCCTCGACACAGCGGAAGAGCTAAATAAGCCTAAAGCAAGAAAGGGGAAATCTAAACTGCCCCAGAGCAGACCCCAAAGGAATAGATATCCCCCAAACATATATTGTCGGTGAGACAAGATGAAAACACAAACACAGGGTAGGAAAATAGACTGAGCAAATGACGGGGCCCACAATAACTAGACAGGATAGGAAAGGAAAGACACTGTCTGCAATCACAAAAAAACCCTACAAAAAATGTCCAACATGTCTGATAGAAAAATAGTGAAGTCGCACAACTTCGTCCACTATATCAGCACTCTGGTATATTCTGAAAGCAGAGCAAAAAGAGGCCAATCTAATAAGGGATAAAAACAAACTGGCACAAGCAGTAACATATGGATGGAGATTCAGCACAGCCCCAGCCAGAGCTGGCTGACCCACACAAAACTGAAATAGACAAAACCAGATCAAATGTGAACAATAGCAAAAGAACACTTAGCTGAGCATGCAGGGACTGAGCTGGAAACTAAGACCTCAGGAGGCAGGAAAAAATCACCAGCAGGGATAGAGGGAGTCGGCTGTCTTAAATCCAGTCAGAAACCCCAGATCTCCAATCGTCCTCCTCATTATCAGGTGGTAAGCCTCTGCTAATCAGATCAGCTCCATTACCTCCAGTAACCACCAGAGGGAGCCCAGAAAGAGAACTCATGACCCCTCTATCAATATAACCAGCTCCACTACCTTCACTAGTAACCAGAGGTAGGACAGAAAGCGAATTCACAACAGGATTGGCTGTATATAGAAGAGGCGGAAAGATCAGATATACTGCAGGAAGGGATGCATTGTATATAGAAGGAACAGAAAAGACAGATATACTGCAGAATGCATTATATAAAGGGTACAGAAATGAGTAACATACTGTTGGATGGGTGGGTCCTATGTACAGGGGACAGAAAATAGACATGCTTCAGTATTGTCTCTATATTGAGGCAACAGAAAGGAGAGATGTACTGCAGGAAGAAAAGCTAAAATGTATGGTTGGCTGTATGCAGTGGGATTAGTGGAAAGGTATACTGAAGTACAGGGCTCTGTGTACTGGGGCTGAAATTAGTTTAGCTATGTTAGTTGCCTGATGCTGAGAGATCAGAGAGGTGAAACTGAAAATAATGCTCTGTTTCTGCATATAGCAGAGGATTATCCTCTGCTGTGTGCATCAATAGAGTTATGTACGGGCAGCACAGTGGCTCAGTGGATAGCATTGCAGCACTGGGGTCCTGGGTTCAAATCCCACCAAGGACAACATCTGGAAAGAGTTTGTATGTTCTCTCCATGTTTGCGTGGTTTTCTTCCGGGTACTCCAGTTTCCTCCCACACTCTAAACACATACTGATAGGGAATTTAGATTGTGAGCCCCATTGGGGACAGTGATGATAATGTGTGCAAAACTGTAAAGCGCTGCGGAATATGTTAGCGCTATATAAAGATTATTATTATTATTACTGCTGTTGTAAAGAAGTGCTGAATAGATGAGATTTCCTAGAGTCAGCTTATGATCTAAAACCCCAGAGCAGCTTTACAAGAGCAGATAATGCACAGAAGCATAAAGGCCCTTTCTCACATAGCGAGATCACTGAAGCGTCACTGATTTTGTGATGCCACAGCGATCTCGCTACATGTGACACACAGTGGCGACCAGACCCCCGCTGCAATCTCGATGATCATGCTCGAATGGCCTGGGCGATTGATGCCAACGAGCGAACACATGGATGCAGGCGGGAGTCGTCTGAATAGCTGCTGTGTGACAAGATACCAACAACCGCCGAGGTCGTTGTATGGATCGCTGCTGCGTCAGTGAGTATATCTGTCTGTTTGACAGCTCACTAGCGACCATTTAGCGATGCAGCAGTGATCCTTACCAGGTCGTATCTTTGTCGGGATCGCTGATGCATCGCTAAGTGTAACGGTACCCTAAGCTGAGTTCTACACTTACAATAATTTTATTTACAGTATATAGTGCCAACAAATTCTAAAGCACTTTACAACTAAGATAGCTTGATAACTCAGACAAGTCAGAGAGGTGGGACTAGAGGGGGAACAGGGGAGGAGTGAAGAGTCTGCAGCACTGAGATGAAGCAACCACTCCTGGGAAATGTAGTTTTAGCAGATAAATATAAGGCTACCCAAAATGCTATGAGAAGCTGAATGCACCGAGAGGGCATATAGAGATGAGAATAGATGCATACTTTCAAGAAAAAACTCTCAGAGTCTCAGTATATCAACCAGTATGTATTTTTTGAGCTTTGTGAAAAATAATGTGGTTCTAGGATAACCCTTTACGAGATGATTTGACTCTGGAAGATTTCGGCCAACTATGCATAATATGGATATGCATTCATCTGAATGAGTATCTTAAATAATATATTTCTCCCTTAGCAAACTGTCTGGATGTTCGTATTTTCCTCTGCAAGATCCACTGATCAGTGCTGTAGCGCTCACCTGAAAGAGCCTGCCTATGAATAGATAGCCCATGTAAAGAAACATACATAGGTCCACTGCACCTGTGAGTCACGAATGACTACCTAAGCCTACCCATGTGTGACTCCTCTAGATATATATATATGTATCATCATCAAAACGTCCACAACTTATGCTGGCTCTTCATCCTTGCTCTGTGACTCTTTTGTCAATTTCTTCAATGTCCTCCTTATGTTACCCTTAATTAATTTCTTGACTTAATCACAATGAATGATCACAATATTTAATTTTTTAGCATGGACAATTGGCTAATGCCAAGACCTATAACACTTGCTGGCGATTAATATTTTGAGAGGTGCATGATATCAATAAACTGTAGATGATTTAGTGAAGTATTAGTACATTCAAATTCTGTTTACTGCAAAACCCAAAAACTAACACCAAAAGTGAATATATTTTCTAAAATCCAGCTATAACTGAACATTAGGTAGACACGTCACAATATCTGCAGTGCCTTAACTGCACTCATAAGCTAATGAGCCTGAATAAATAACTGTACCGGCTACAGGTCAGATTCAGACCAGCTCGTCATTACCGGGTCAGATCAATAGGACCCCTCTATTTATAGAGAAAGGATAAGTGTGACCAAATTACTACCAAAACTAGTAGAGGCTTCTCTGAGAGTGGACTGGATTTAGCAATGCTCCTAAAGAGAGGTGGGTTTATGTACTGTAAGGGTCAAAAAAATAAAAATTTGAAATAATGTTAAGTTGTATAAATCTAAGGAAGAGGTTAAAGAGAACCTGTCGTCAGGTCAAAAGTGGCAAGTTTTTTCTCTTATTCAATTTCTGCTGCTACCCTTGGTCTCTTCTTAAATCCGACAATCATTTCCAGAGATTTTTTTTTTTTATTTTGGGATTTTTTTAACCTCTTCACGACCTTGCGATTTTCCATTTTTGCTCTTTTGTTTTTTGCACCTCTTCTTCCCAGAGCCATAACTCTTCTATTTTCTCAACAATATAGATCTAAGAAGGTTTGTCTTTTTATGGGACGAGTTGTACTTTTTAATTCCACCATTGACTTTACCATATAGTGCATTGGGAAATGGGAAAAAAAACTTTAGGTACATTGAAACTGCAAAAAAAAGTGCAATTCCTCAATTGTTTTTTTTTTATTTTTTTTATTTACCATGTTCACTAAATGCTAAAATTGATCTGTTAATATCATTCACTAGGGCAGTATGAGAACGCAGATACCAAATATATATTTAAGTGTTAAATAAAAAATTCAAAATGTTTTCATATTCCAAGACCAGTAGCATCTCCATTTTTCCATATCTGGGGCTGGATGAGGGCTTATTTTGTGTGCCCTGAGATAACATTTTTATTGATACATTTTTGGGGTAGGCACAATGTTTTAATCTCCTGTTATTGCATTTTGCAGCAATGTTGTGATGGCCAAAATATCTACTTTTTTCTCTTTATGCCATTTACCAATCTGATTAATTTATTTTATATTTTGATAGAGTGGACATTTCTGAACGCAGCAATACCAAATGTGTGGTTTTTTTTTTTATTTTATTGTTTTATTTTTAATAGAGCAAAAGGACTTTAACTTTTGTTTTTTTTATTTTTTATAGCTTGTAAAAGTTTTGTTTTTTTACTTTTTGCTTGCTTTAATAGTCCCCTTAGGAGACTTGAAGCTGCGATCATCCGATCGCCTGTGCTGTGCATAGCAGGTCTTCAGCCCTGCTATGTGTAGCAAAAATCATGATCTCCTATGAATGCTGGCAACGAGCCAATGTTCATATGAGATTGAAAATGACAGGCACGGGGTCTTCTGCAGACTCACTACTGTCATGACAGGCCATTGACACCCTGTGATCACATAACAGGGGCATCGATGGGTGGGACTTGTGATGCGCTACCACTCGACATGTTTTAAATGCTGCTGTCAGTGATTGACAGCGGCATTTAGCTGGTTAACAGCCGCAAGTGGATCCATTTGTGGCTGGTAGAGGCACATCAAATCAGCTGAGCTGACATGTCAAGGGAAAGATATAGGCTCAGCATCAGAGCCCACATCAAAGGCAGGAACAAGACCATTGACGTACCTCAATGTCAAAGGTCATTAAGGGGTAAATGTTCAGATAGTAGTATGACGGTCAAAAGGGAGCGCCAGCCGTGCATAGTTAGGGGAACAATTCAGCTCCAGCCTGGTGCCTCTAGTACCACCTGAGGAAGACAGATGACTCTGTTGAAACACGTTGTGGACTATGCATTAATAAAAAGAAGATTTTAAATCCACCATCTCCCTGCTCTGCGCTCCTTTTGACCGGGTTATTATCCAGAATTGCAATTAAGGGGTAAATGGTCCTTAATTTGGGGGTGGTGCTCACAGGTAATAATGTAGAGCAACCTAAAAACACACCCTCAGGGAATCCTGTGAGCCATGCCCCCTGGTGAAGACCTTAAAAATTTGCGCAAATAAAAGTAAAAAGGCCCATATCTCTAGAACCATATAGAGAATTTAAAAAAATTACTGAATGTTTAGGGTACCACCTGGAATAAAATAAGAATAAAAACTGGCCACTTCTGAATTGGTGACAGGGCCTCTTTAAATCAGCATGTCTAATCTTTGTTTCTTCCCCTCACGGAAATCTCCTTATAGCATTCTAAAAAAAAAAATCTCTTTCTGTAGGACAACATCCTTAATTTAGCAGGTACTATATTTGACTCACCCTAATTTATAGAGGAACCAGAACAACCCTGCCAGGTAGTTGCATTAAGGCCAACAAGTGCAGTAAAATTTAATGTACTTTTGTGCAGGATGAATTATGGAAGCATTCTGTCGGGATCAGCCAAGAAGATACACAATATACCCAGAACTGTTGAAAGAGTATTACATTGCCTGAAATTCCATGTAGAAGGTGTAAGCGATCTAAGCTGAGTCAATAGACACTGATCTTTCATTAAACACAGAAGAAAACATAGCAACTGCCGGGAGACCACAGAAAGGGCAAACAGGAGGTCAGGCGAAACAGGTCAGAGGGTGTTCATTTCTTCTGCCAATGGCTGTTTTAACTCCTTGAGTATCAGCTTAACAATTGACAATAATGTAATATATTTAATCTTTTATGAATATTTTATCTGATGAATTATATTGAACAATTATGGAAAATATCCTTATTTAGAAAAAAGATAATACTCAACACTGCCCAAAGCTTAGCTGACGATTTTTATAAGGGCAGGTGCTGATGACCATTGTTTCCACATCCGAGAAAATAGGTCCAGTTATGCTAATCACAATCAGATCAGAGTCTGATCAGAGTGTGATCCTAGTTTCTTGGAGATGGAGAGAAAAAACAATAGATTCACCCCCTTCTCTATCATGTTAGTCCGTGAAAATCGAGTGCACCTGAGTGCAGTCCAATTTTTTCAATAGGCGCAGAGAATTGATTGGGTGAGTGCCATATAATTCTTATAGGCAAATGATGCATGTTGTGATTTCTTGATATAGTCTGAGTAAAAAATTGGACATGTGCACAGCCCCATGGAATAACAAATGGACAAGTCCTATCCGTGAAAACGATGGATAGCACTCGTCCGATTTATGCTGTCGTCTGCACGAGCCCTAATAGTTTTCCTTTCCTATCATTAAAGTCAACCAAAATTTTGTGCCACATGGTAGGTGTCATTCAAATCGGTAATATTTTTGAAGTTACACTGGTAATGTAAATATGGTAATTTGACGAGCACTGAAATAGTTTGAGGAGATTACCCAGGTTTGAAGTGCCTTTTGGAGAAGAATTTGTAGTTATAGATGCCTTCAGTCATATAAAAATGTAGAAACTTAAAAGTATTTTCTCACAAGTGACATTTACCACCTATCCAGAGGATAGGTAATGTATCTGATAGCTAGGGATCCCAACATTGGGACCTCCACTTACCATAAGGACATCAACCTGTGTTGTCATTGTCTACATGTGCTGTAGCTTCATTCCTTGCTCAAAAATATCTTATGAAGAAAGCTGAGTGTTACGATTTTTAAAGTGTTTTAATTAGTCACCATAGTAATAAAGAAGACATTAAAAGGAATAAATGTAGATTTGTGTTTTTTGATTGTCCCCCAAAAAAACACTTTTTCTATGCATCATATGTACTACAGAATGGTGCTATTAAAAATGCAACACAACTCTCAAAAAACAAGCCCTTATACTACTTTGTCAGCAGAAGAACTTTCACTAAACTTTTCTTGTTGAGCTAAACACTGTATGTAATGTTGACTGCAGAGCGGAATAAAAATTTTTCTTTCTTAATTTTGCCTTTCCGCTGCAGAGATTCATGTATGAAATCTGTAAAACCTGTATTCAGTGAGGACAAATTTTCCAATTATTGAGGTAGTAGATGATTGCTGTTCTTTTCAAAATGTTTAGGAAAGAAAGGGATAAGGAACGGGTAAGGAAGGGATAAGGAAGGAGTATGGAAGAGGGACGATCTAGGGTCATAGACATTCTACTGAAGTTCTCTGGAAATAACGGCATATACAATGGGTACAGAAAGTATTCAGACCCCTTTAAATTTTTCACTCTTTGTTTCATTGCAGCCATTTGGTAAATTCCAAAAAGTTCATTTTTTTTCTCATTAATGTAGACTTTGTGTTAGGGTTGGCGGATTGCACTAAATAAAAATAAATAATAAAGTGCAATCTCAACCCGGGGTCCACCGCGCAGAGATATATAACTGCTGCTAGTGAGAACAATGGTGGAACAAAACAGCAAGTGTTACCTAAAACACACTGTGCTAACTCCACACAGTATGAACTGAACGCAGAATACCCAGCTCTGTTAACTTCACAGAAAGATAAGTCAAAAGGGTTGAGCTTGCTCTGTAACTGAACTGTGCCAACTGCACACATGAATGAAACAGATGCTAAGTCAAAAGAAAAAGCACAAAAGACGCTAGGTACAAAACCCTGTTGACTTCACAGAAAAGTACAGTGCATAGGTTGAGCTTGCTCTTTGACTCAACCGTGCTAGCTGCACACATGAAGGAAATAGATGCTACGTCTAGCTGAGAAAACAACCCCAAAAACTCTGCCTAAAAAGTAGAAACACATACACACACACACATGTGCAGACAAAGTGGTAGAGTATCCACCCACACACGAACCATCAATGATACTAGCGCACTGGTTTGCGCCACTGACAGCCTTTTAAATCTAAAGCTTCTCCCAAACACTTATGCCCAGCTGGCCGTGACATCGCCTGCCAGCCAATCAAAAACTGCCACATCACAAGAGCAGCTGACATCCGACCACCAATAGGACGATGCCACATCACAGACATGCTCAGTAATGTGATCTCTGGACTGAGACTCCAGAGCACAAGGCTGTACCTATATATCACAAGTTACCATAAATTTAGCTGATTAGCCAGCATTAACCCAAGGTATGCCTAGAGCCTGAGCAAGACGCTGGGACCGACGTCTATGCTGAGCAGCAACTGCAGTGGCCATACCTGAATGGGAGACTGCAGTACCAGGCATTGTTTGGGATCCATACCGTGTAGCGGGACAATCCTGGTGCCTAACACTCTGCACCCCATCTTGGCTGAAAAAAACAGAAATGTAGAAATGTTTGCAAATTTATTTAAAAAACAAAAACTGAAATATCACATGGTCATAAGTATTCAGATCCTTTGTTCAGACACTCACTTTAAGTCACATGCTGTCCATTTCCTTTTGATCCTCCTTGAGATGGTTCTACTCCTTCATTGGAGTCCAGCTGTGTTTAATTAAACTGATAGGATTTGATTTGTAAAGGCACACACCTGTCTATATAAGACCTCACAGCTCACAGTGCATGTCAGACCAAATGAGAATCATGAGGTCAAAAGAACTGGCCAAGGAGCACAAAGACAGATTTGTGGCAAGGCACAGATCAGGCCAAAGTTTTAAAATAACTTCTGCAGTACTCAAGAATCCTAAGAGCACAGTGGATTCCATAATCCTTAAATGAAAGAAGTTTGGGACCACCAGAAGTCTTCCTAGACTTGGCCGTCCAGCAAATTTAGCAATTTTGGGAGAAGAGCCTTGGGATGAGAGGTAAAGAAGAACCCCAAGATCACTGTGGCTGAGCTCTAGAGATGCAGTAGGGAGATGGAAGAAAGTTCCACAAAGTCAACTATCATGGCACCCCCTCCTCCAGTCGGGCCTTTATGGCAGAGTGGCCTGATGGAAGCCTCTCCTCAGTGCCAGACATATGAAAGCCCGCATAGAGTTTACTAAAAAAAACACATTAAATACTCCCAGACTATGAGAAATAAGATTCTCTGGTCCAATGAGATGAAGATAGAACTTTTTAGTGATAATTCTAAGTGGTATGTGTGGAGAAAACCAGGCACTGCTCATCACCTGCCCAATACAATCCCAACAGTGAAACATGGTGGTGGCAGCATCATGCTTTGGGGTGCTTTTCAGCTGCAGGGACAGGATGACTTGTTGCAATTGAAGGAAACATGAATGTGGCCAAGTACAGAGATATCCTGGATGAAAACCTCTTCCAGAGTGCTCTGGACCTCAGACTTGGCTGAAGGTTCACCTTCCAACAAGACAATGACACTAAGCACACAGCTAAAATAACAAAGGAGTGGCTTCAGAACAACTCTGTGACCATTCCTGACTGTCCCAGCCAGAGCCCTGACCTGAACCTAATTGAGCATCTCTTGAGAGACCTAAAAATGGCTGTCCACCAACGTTCACCATCCAACCTGACGGAACTGGAGAGGATCTGCAAGGAAGAATGGCAGAGGATCCCCAAATCCAGCTATGCTAGCACAAAAGGGTTCTTCTACTCAATACTGAGCAAAGGGTCTGAATCCATATGACCATGTGATAGTTCAGTTTTTCTTTATTAATAAATTTGCAAAAATTTCTACATTTCTGTTTTTTTCAGTTAAGATGGGGTGCAGAGTGTACATTAATGAGAAAAAATGAACTTTTTTGAATTTACCAAATGGCTGCAATGAAACAAAGAATGAAAAATGTAAAGGGGTCTTAATGCTTTCCTTACCCACTGTAGAACTCTATCAGCACCATGCGCCATCTCTGATCTGAGTAATGGGGAAATTTGTATGGAGTAAAGGCAAATTTCACTCATTGATTTGAAATTTTGAGAACAAATTATCTGTTCAGAGGGGGAAAGATGCACATTTCTCTAATAAGATATATCACAAAGCTAGCTTTTAAATTTCACATGGTACTATTGAGTTCTGAAAAAAATTACAGTGATGGATACTTTTTAATAATAAATGACTTTTGCAACACAGTGATCTGCAAAAAAAAAATCATGATCACATCAGGTCCCAAATAAGCAGCTGCCTTAAAGGGTTAATAAGAAAATGTCCTATTTTACTTCAAAGCCTCTTTTTTTGTCACTCTCAATTCACAATCTAAAGTTAGGGAAAACAAGTACCTTCGCAAAAACATGTTAGAAGGTCCATTTAGATCACAAATACATTTTTCAGTCTGAAAAGAAAGGAGCAATTTGTAAAACTGTGTTGTGTTACCAAAACTGCAACAAGTTTCAGTCATTCTCAATCCCCCTTTCCATTATTATAGGGGTAAAACACTTTGCTAAGTTTCAATATTTTTTGCAACGCGAGTCAAGGGTGAACAAAATTTCTTAGTCTTTTGGTGTTTTCATACCAATTTTGCCCAGCCTTGCCAAAATGTGCAAAACTGGGGCCCGACAAGGGCAAAACAAGGGTATGATGCCACAGTTCATGTTATTTATGATATGCTGAGGCGTACCTTGTGCAATAAATCTAACTCCAGGCCCTAACTGAAGTAAGATGTGTGGCGATGTGGGTGGAAGGACATGCCATTTTTCAGAAATGCCAGATTTTTAATGAATCAGGAGCGTCTGACTCCAACATGCCTACTCATCAAGAGTGGTGTTCTTCAAGCTGGTCCCGATAAATTGAGGCCATATTTATACACAGTATAAAAAGAAAACAAAGAAATAATTCCATTCAGTACCATATTGCATATTCATTCATAAATTCATTTTTGGATATTGGTATTGAATTCGTTCACACTGACTATGATATTCGCAGACTGTAGAATAATAAGAGATTCAATTACTGTATATAAGATTAATTAAGAGCTTTATAAATTTTATTCAGTCCATTATATTAACAGAATAAAAAACAAGCTGGGTGTTGGCTATATAAATCATGCCTGAGAAGATCCAGAGGCTAAATAATTCCTTCCACGACTATGCCCAGCTCCTCAGTTTTAACTTGGGTATCATTAGTGGAATAATTACACATGGATCTATAGATAATTGCATGTCATCAATAAATCTCGAGGCCTGCATTACGTTTGTCATAGAGATAGATAACTTTGGTTATATCAGCCTCATTTCTAAGTTTGGCTGATGACTGAAGAAGTGGATTCCTTTTTCATTTTACATTTATCTTTGATCAACTTTCTAATGAAAAGCATGCGTCGTAGGAAGTCTATGAAAACGGAAAACTCTTGTTTCAAAGGAGGTTACCGCATTGGGAACTCGGTTCTAAAATGTGGTCCATTGGAACTTACCATTTTAGAGTCTACGTTAGGATTAATTCTTAACCATCATAATTTCATTATTAATTATATTAAAGCACCACTAATTACAGGGTGTTGTACATGTCCAGAGGGTTTACATTCATAAAACACATTTGAAGTAGAATATGTTAGGAGTCAGATTTCTGCGGTTACTATGCAGGAATCCAGACCCTCACATTCTGCAGTCTCCTGCGCTTTATCTACTGCAGAAGAGATTGCAGAGGAGATTGCCTTGCAGCAAACCTCTCCAGAGGCTAAGTTCTTCCATCTTCCTTCTGAGCATGCTCATGAGACGATCTCCCATTGGAGATCGGGAGTCATGTGCTCAGGTCCCGCTCCAGATCTCATTGGTCTATCTCGGAGGTCTGGAAGCTCCCGGAAGGTCCCGGCTGCTATAAAAGGTGCGCATGGCTGTTCCGCCATGCGCTAGTATAGTCATACTTGCTGCTGTGTGAATGAGGATGGATGCATGATCTGGTGAATGACTCATTTGAAACCCCTGCCCTTTGATAATACGCTTGTGTGAGGGATTGAGTTATTGCCAGTACCAGCGCCAGCCATAGCCACAGCTGCTAGTGTCTGACATTGCGCTTGCGCCATAGCGGTGTCGTTGAGCGGCAGTATCCACACCGCGCTGCAGTAGCAGCCCTCTTGAGCATTCGCGGCTGCGATGCTATACATACGGACACACACGGTAGGTCTAGAAGGACTTAGTGCCGCCATCTTGGGCTACTCCTGTGACCATTTACCGTGAGTGTTATTTCTCTGAGTTCCTGTGACCCTAACAGGCTCAGCAATTTATGTTCTGTAGCATCTCTGTGACTAAACAGTGACTGCTCTGCGCACCTGGGTGAAGGTTAACCCCGTGCGCACCTCCGCCATATTGCTCTGCCACCAGCTAGCAGCGGTTATACTATGTACCGCACGGTGGACCCCAAGTGGCGAACGCACTTTATTTATATTTTTATTTAGTGCGTTCCGCCGTTCCTAACAGAATAAGCACAATAACAATGACAGACTGACACAGAAAGGAAGAGAATCTTGCCCAAACGGGGCTTGCAATCTACAAGGTATGGGGGACAGAGACAGTAGGTCAGGGGGTTGTAAGCATCATAGATAATATTAAGGTGGTGGCAGGGTTATTGAAGGTTGCAATCTTTCCTGAAGAGATGGGTTTTTCAGATTGCGTTAGAAGTCTTCAAAAATTGGAGTGGAGAAAAACTGATTGGTTGGGGTAGAAAATTCCAGAGTGTGGGGGAAACACTGGAGAAATTTTTGAATTGGTTGCATGAGATACATGCAACAGGAGAGCAAAGAAGGAGGTCCTGAGATCTCCCATGATTACAAATGGGGAAATATTGGGAGTTTAGGTCAAAGATGTATAGTGGGGACATATTTTGGTCTCTAGGCAGTGAAGTGCCAGAAAAAGGGATTATTATGTCAGATCCAGAAGAGTAAAAAGGGAACGGGTGGATTAATAAGGCAACAGAGCAGTTGAGGATAGCTTGAAAGGTGTTAGATGGACTGCCACAAAGAAAGTTGTTTCAGTAGTATTGGCGGAAGATGCAGAGTCCTGTTTTTGTTTTGTAAGCTAGATTTATATCACATCTTGACCTTAACATTTGGTATTACTACAATTTAAGCACCATTTAGCCGATGCGCTGTCCTCACTGTAACCTTGTATTGGGTTGGGCTTCTATTGTACCATACTGTTTAAATATAAGTAGCATACAGGAAAAACATATCTTTGAACCTTGCTAGCCAGTAGATATAAAAATATTAAATTTTAGAGTCCTCAGTAGGGATGGGCGAATCTACTCGTTAGGACTCGTTACTCTGCGAGTAGTAGGGGACTCGCAGGAGTCGGTACTCTGCGAGTTTCCAAGCGATTACTCGCACAGTAACGAGTCCAATGCAAATGAATGGCAATCCTAGTTTTTGCAGAGTTTCTTAGCGATTTTGTGTCAGCAGCTGGACACAAAATCGCTAAGAAACTAGGATTGCTTGTATTAAACTGTGAAAAAACTAGCTAGGAGTTCTCTCTCTCTGTTTTGCAGCGATTCCTGTGCTGGGGGATTCCTGTGCTGGGGAGGAGGAGAATGGGGATGCGAGTTTTGCAGCTATTCCTGTGCTGGAGGGGAGGAGCGATTCCTGTGCTGGAGGAGAGAGAGAGAGAACTCCTAGCTAGTTTTGTGTGTCCTAGCTGGACACAAAATCACTAAGAAACTAGGATTGCTTGTATTAAACTGTGAAAAAACTAGCTAGGAGTTCGTTCTCTCTCTCTCGCTCTCTCTCCTCGCATCCCCATTCTCCTCCTCCCCAGCACAGGAATCGCTGCAAAACAGAGAGAGAGAACTCCTAGCTAGTTTTTTAACAGTTTAATACAAGCAATCCTAGTTTCTTAGCGATTTTGTGTCCAGCTGCTGACACAAAATCGCTAAGAAGCTCTGCAAAAAAAAAATCTGCATCCCCATTCTCCTCCTCCCCAGCACAGGAATCGCTGCAAAACTCGCATCCCCATTCATTAACATTGGACTCGCTAGACTCGCAACGAGTAGCGAGTTTCCAAGTCGGACTCGTTACAGCCTAGCGATTCCGAATATTTCAGGATTCGCCCATCCCTAGTCCTCAGTGGTTGATACATTTTAATTGCTAACTGAAAAGATGATAACAATTGGAAAGCTTGTCAGACTACTCAGGTCTCTTCATCAGGCATAATCCGGATGAAGAGACCTAAGTAGTCTTGAATGCTTGCTATTTGTTACCATCATTTGCTTAAGCAAATAAAAGGTATCAACCACTGAGGATGCTAAAATTTTAATATTTAAATATCATATATGTTACGGGCTGGCGGAATGCACCAAACAATAAAGAAGGTATTTAGGTGCGTTCGTAGTCCGGGGTCCACTGTGCAGAGATGTTAACTGCTGCTCGGTAATGGCAGATGCTATATGGCAGTACAATAGAGGAACACACGGGATTAACTCCACCTAGTGTGTACAGAGGCGGACTCTGTTACCTCACAGAGCCGCCTACCGCCAAACACAACTGCCGTAGCCTGTTTATGCTCACAGATCTCGGCAATGGGAGCGCAAGTGTATAGTTACAGGACTCTACCCCTGAGACACTGGGCAAGAGTCCCTCTAGACACACCAGTGCTCGGCACCGCAACTGTGGTGCCAGGAAGGAATAAATGAGTTAATAAAGTGCACTACGTGCGAACTGCACTGCTCTGGCAGACACCACTAACCACCCGGACAAGGGAGGAAAGCGCTAGACTTGTGCACAGCGTTGCACTGGTGGATGCAGCAGCTTAATGCGGTAGTGAAGGTGCCCAGAGCTGGACGGCACCATATGGCCCTGAGTGAGGTCCTGAGACATGGTAGCACAGTGGCGCAGATGAAGCCACTAGTACGCGCTGAGTCTAACTCTAACAGCCCTATAACATGTGTATCCAAGGGAGGGGAGTCATAATGAGTCAGTCACCAGTTTCATGCATCCATCATCACTCACACAAAATACAATTAGAGTCTATACTAGCGCATGGCTGAGCGGCCATGCAAACCTTTTATAGCACTGTCCTTCCGGGACCTTCCTGATGGTCCAATCCGAGCTGCTTGAGGACCTGAGCATGTGACCTCCGACCTCCAATAAGAGGTCATCCCACCGGCATGCTCAGTAGGCTGCAAAAAGGACTTAGCCTCTGGAGCTGCTTGCTGCTGGCTAGTGCGGATTGCTAAAGCTGAACCAGAGGTGGCAGCAGCAACCAACATGACAGCACTAGCTTGAGCAAGACGCCGGGATCGACCCCTTTGCTGAGCAGCCTCCTCTGCGGTCGGGACTGAGTGGGAGACCGCAGAAGACAAGGCTCGGAATTCCTCCTGTGCAGAGGCAGGAACCCGATGCCTAACAATATAATATTATGCTTAAGTTACAGGGCCATACGTTGTCTAGATAAAACTCTCCTATAGTGGCCTAAATATTAATGTAATACTGCAACAAAACACTTGCTAGAAAATAACAGTTCTGTAAATTGTGATCTGGAATGACCACCCTTGCCACAGCACACTTGCACATACAAATTAGCGTTATAATATAAAGTTTTCTGCTATGTGCATAAGACTTTTGGCTGGGTTCATCTATTTTTTGCAGACATTTACTTGCAAAATTCCACAGTAAAAATAATAATTTATGTACCAAAGGGTTTACCTGAAACTTTTAAATTGATGGCCTTTTGGTTGTGAATTTTTCATTGCTCCTCCTCTGCATCCTAAGGTTTTAAGCTCTACCTAAGCTCTACCTCTACCTTAATGCTAAAAAAAGTTCACATCTTATATTTTTATTCCATAACAGAGATACATGCAAGGATTATTCCCTGACTTAGATCTACTACAGTTAGAAAATATAAAGTATTCTGATGTATATCAGCGCAGTGTATGCCAAAGGAGCAGCCATTGTACCAAGCCTTTGGACCTACACTGGGTGCATGAGACCTACATTCAACTTGTGTGCCCGGCGTTTTTCCAACAAAGACAAAAAATGTAACATCAAAGTAAAAAGTGAGCAAAAGCTAGAATCTTTATTCGGTTAACTTAATGGATTAGTTCATTGGGAGCAAGAGTGGCTGTTTTGCATTTTTTTATTTCTGTCTATTAAAGGCTAATCAATCCTATCCTGATAATTATTTGGGGTGATGCGGGAGACATCATAAAGTCTGGTTTCCTCCCAGGGCTCTAATTGAATTGACGTGTGACAATCAATGATCATTTAAGTCATTTGCCTCTTACAATAAATGATCCTTGGTGTAAAATAAGGTAGCACTTAAAAGGATTGGTTGGAATCCAGGTCTTACTTATTTGTCTTGTGAACACATGGAAGACACTTTGTAAAATACATTGGAGGTTTTTGTGAAAATATACTAAAACAAATCATTCAAATTCAATTTAACCTCAATTCACCCCATGTTTATCTATCTTGAACCAAAAGAATATTATCAAAGCATAAACTGCATAGATTTCTCTGGGGTGGAAATACGTATGTCAATTTGATCTAGATAGAAAATGAGGGAAATTAGAAGATAGTGTAAGAACATATTTGACTGGGAACAAATGGAGTGAAACCGTGCCCACCTACAGTATTTAGGTTGTGACGGGCACAACTCCCTTAAGGGTTTGCAGAAGGACCAGTGTTCTTTGGAAAATGTTGCAGATAGCCATGGCTATAGTGCTACGCTGCTTGGTATAGATGAGTCTTCACACAAGATTGTGGTGCACAAGAGGATAGTAGTTCATTACTTGATGCATTTTGAAACCATATATGCTTCTTCGAGAGCCAAAAAACAGTAGTCAAAGAAGGAGACATAATGAGACTAAGGAGACTAAGACATAATGTCGAAACGCGTTGATTGCTAACTCCGTGTGCTAGTGTCTCTAGTCCTTTTTTCTTGCTGGATACCATATGCTGGATTTTTTAACACTGAACTGAATAAAAGTAAATTTTTAGATATCATTGCCTACCCGCCGGATGGTACAGTGCCAAAGCGTGTCGACTAATACACTTCTATCCTCTTATGCACTGCAATCCTGTGTGCAGATTCATCTGTACCAATCAGCACAGCACTATAGCAATGGATATCCACAACATTTTTCCAAATACATCATTTTGGCAAACATCTAGCAGGTTTCTATTGAAATACTGTTTTATTGTATGTAAAAGACAGGATACAAGACTTTTCAAAATACCAACACATCAAAAAAATATAAATGTAAACCCAGAATATTCACATTACCAATACTACGCTCCTCCTCTTCCATGGCTCCCCGAAGTTCCCAGAAGGTCTCCATGCTTCCTTGACTGACATGTGTTTGGAATTTGTCCTATTCGACCTGGATACTCATTGCGTCACTGATTTTTCTGCAGTGGTCAAATGTCCGTATGGATAGAACAGGAAGAACAGTGACAGTATACTTATATTTCATGTGTCATAAAAAGGCACAGAAGTGGTTTTTACACCTAACCTGAGATGCACATGGATGGATAAAGCAGAGCTTAGCGGCAAATTCGACAATCTGTATCTTTCTTTAGGCCGATTGTCATTTGTGTGATATATTGACCATTATTTACTGTGCTCTTTTCCAACACTTGACCACTTTTATGGCATAATTGGCTAGTAGTCTTTCCTTCATTGCTGTCCTTCCATAGTCATTGTGTGGCCTTTATGTTATACACAATAGGAATGATTTTAGCTAAAACACTGAACTTCTAAAGAGCACATGAACAAAGCATATGTGTCAGAGGCTTGTTATTTATGGTTTTATTTGCCTTGCAAAGCAGAAGGGAGCAAATACAAGCTGCATAAAGGACAGCCCGAGGTAAAGCAGTTGCAAGACCAGTTCAAGGAGCACGTTTCCAGTCTCTTCAGCCCAATGAATGTTGACATGCATATTTTTGAACATTATTTTTCCTTCACGAGATATGATAACTTCTTCTGTCACACTAAAACAGGCATATAATCGCTCACAATGTTACTGAATGAACTCAGGACGCCAGGAGGATTTCACTTTTCCCATTTTTCATATAGCGCCAGCATATTCCCCAGAGTTGTGCATAGATTGCAAACATTTACTTCCTATTCCATAGTTATTATATTTTATATATATATTTCAGAATGTATATATCTTAGTGGATATGCATGCAATGGACAATTTTACGCTCTTTTTATAAATAGAATGCCACAGAGAATCTCTTTTAGGGATCCGTATCTCCTGATCTCTGTGGTATCCTTTTCTTGATCTATTAAGGACATAAACAATGTTTTTTTTTTCTTTATGGGAAATTTATGAGAGTCTGGAGTATAGCAACTTTACACTAATTTTGCCAGTAACTATCTTCTGATCAGTCGTTTGCAATAAGGACAGCGAAACGCGTTGAGACCAGATATTAGTGTTTGGAAATTATATTATATAGAAATACATAAGAGGTATAATGATACAAGTGAGAGAGATTGAGGGTATACATTTTTTGCTTCCATTTTTTCCTATAAATTAATTATTTCCTGAGTGATTTACAGGCAGATGAGGATTAGGGAGGCGGAACACAAACTGTAAATTTCGGGGTTTCTACCGGACACCTAGTGGTGCTGTAGTCCAAACATGAACTTCTCCCCTGAAAATCCATTTTAGTGGTCGGCGTTTGGATGGAGATAGAGAAGAAAGAGAGCCATTTTACAGCACAAATCGTAGGGTCCCGATTAACAACTATGCAGTTTGGGTTGAAGTTCGGATAGTGTTCTGGTACCCGAACCGAGCTTTGGACTAAAGTTCAGTCAAACCCGAACATCCACAGGTCCCCGCTCATCCCTACTCAGGATCTGTAATACCATAGTGCACTATTTGTAGCATGTTATTTTATTCAGTTTATTTAAATGAATAAAGGTTACGTTTTATGGTAATCCCTTTTCTCAGTGAGCTTATTGATCTAATTATCAAATAAACATCTAAATTAACTCTAGCTCAGCATCTAGCTTTAAGGCCTATTTAAGCTGGCCGATAACCTAAAGCTGGGAGTCACACATAGCGACTTACCAGCGATCCCGACAACGATATCAACGTGTCAGGATCGCTGGTAAGCCGCTATGTGATCGCTGGTGAGCTGTCAAACAGACAGCTTCACCAGCGATCAGCACAGCGATGCCGAGCGCCCGGCATCGCTGTGTTCGTTAGCGCTGATGCCATATCCCTGTAAAAAAATAGAATTAAAATAAAAAATATTGTTATTCTCACCTTCCGACGTCCCACGCAGCCATCCTGCCTCTCTCCACGCTCCGGTCCCAGTAATCCTTTGCGAGAATGACCGTGAAAATGTCACGGTCTCGCGGCAGTGTGACGTCTCGCGGTCATTCGTGCAAAGGATCACTGGGACCGGGAGTGTGGAGAGAGGCGGGATGGCTGCGCGGGACGTCGGAAGGTGGGAATAACAATATTTTTTTTTATTATTTTTATTTTTTACAGCTGATCGCTGGTCTCCCGCCTGTCACGCGCAGCGGTGCGTGCTGGCCAGCGGGAGACCAGCGACGAAAAATATGTCCAGAGGTTTCTTGCAGCGATCAGCGATACCGGCAGGGGGGCCAGTCGCTGATCGCTGTCACACACAGCGATCTCACTGGTGAGATAGCTGTTGTGTCACAAAAGTTGTGACTCAGCAGCGATCTCGCTAGCGAGATTGCTATGTGTGACTCCCGCTTAAGAACGGTCATTCTAGACTATCGACATGTCTAAAAAGGTCAGCACTAATTTGTCGGGTACGATGATCAAGCGTAAAAATCATTGGTATTGACAGCACATCAACTCGTGAAAAAAGAGATATGTTAGCGATAAAATGATTGCAGTATTCATAAAATGCGCATTGGTCTATCTGAACAGGCTATTAAACCACAAACAATTATAATGCACGTAGCCTATCAGTGGTCGTGGAAAGGCCACAGTCGGCACATTTAAACTCTATTATGACGCAAGGTACCCATGCACGTTAGATAGCTGGTAACTGAGAGTCCTTATTTGGTTGACTGCTATCTCCCTTGGCTCCTCTATACATACTACCATTAGGATCAGGATGAAGGGATAAGATTTTGCGGAACACCACTGGAGGTGGCTTATCTTCGAGGAGAACAAAAAGATCAGGTATTTCCAGAAGCACGTCCATCAAAGTTTTTATCTACCTGATATATTGCAATCATCATATTATATAGCACTGTGTACTAAAGGCCCCGTCTCACTAAGCAATCTCGGTAGTGAGATCGCTGCTGAGTCACAACTTTTGTGACGTAACAGCGATCTCACCAGCGAGATCGCTGTGTGTGACAGCGATCAGCGTGCGGCCCCCCTGCCGGTATCGCTGATCGCTGCAAGAAACCTCTGGACATTTCTTTGGTCGCTGGTCTCCCGCTGGCCAGCACGCATCGCTGTGTGTGACAGGCGGGAGACCAGCGATCAGGTGTAAAAAAATAATAAAAAAAAATAAAAAATATAGTTATTCTCACCTTCCGATGTCCCGTTCAGCCATCCTGCCTCTCTCCACGCTCCGATCCCAGTGATCCTTTGCATGAATGACCGCGAGACTTTGTTATCCCGCGAGACCGTGACATCTCGCGGTCATTCGTGCAAAGGATCACTGGGACCGGAGCGTGGAGAGAGGCAGGATGGCTAAACGGGACGTCGGAAGGTGAGAATAACTATATTTTTTATTTTGATACTATTTTCTACAGCGATAGCCAGCGATGCTGGGCGCTCGGCATCGCTGTGCTGATCGCTGGTGAAGCTGTCTGTGTGACAGCTCACCAGCGATCACATAGCGACTTACCAGCGATCCTGACACCTTCATATCGGTGTCGGGATCGCTGGTGAGTCGCTTAGTGTGACGGGGCCTTTACAATTGCTCATTTTGCCTTTCTACCCAGCTAATTCTTCTGTTTTCAATTAGATCTATGATATCACATGCTTAAAAATAGACTAGCTGAATCCTTCTAAGCTCTATGTAGAAACAGGAGGTCAATTTTGTCTGCACAAGTTGTGAGTCACTGCAAAAGTCCCTGGCAAGGGGAGGAATGGAGCAGCTTGATCAGGAGGTGAAGAGATGAATAATAAATGCAGAGACAAGAGACTTCCTGTCTCTACATTGAGCAAAGAAAAGAGAAGAATTAGCTGGGTAGAAAGGCAAAATGAGAAATTGTATGTACACTATATAATATTTGTATTATATATATAGTACACTATATAATATGATGGTTGCAATATATTAAAAGGATAAAAGCTTTGATGGGAGTGCTTCTTTAAAGGAATATTTCAATACTATGATATTGATTACCTTTCTTTTAGATTGGTCATTAAAATCAGATTATTCAGGTTCCAACCCAGTGCACCCCCTATGATCAACTGTTTTTAACTCTGGTGGAGGACAGATGTAAACAGTTGTGGAGCTGAACAGCACAGTTGTCTTAACAATCATAGGAACTCTGTCAATATCATAGTAGTGAAAAATTCCATTAAACTCAAACTTCCTAATTCTCTTCCCCTCACAACATAAAAAAAAAACCAAAGGTATGAACTGGGATAAAAATTGGTGTGCATGCAGCGTGTAAGCGCACGTTCACACTGGCCAGTAAGCAGAAAAAACTAAGGACAGAAATATAATGACTAAATACCCTGCAGTAAATAAATAAAGAGCATAGTGCATGAAAATAATATACGGTACTTAGTTAACATGTTTTTGATTTAAAAAATGTGAAAGCCATCCCGCCTCGTCACATCAACCGTAATTGTGACAGTACTAACTCTAATACTTAAAACATTACCGTTTGTCAAGTGAAATGCATGTGGATAAGGGCTGAGAGGGACTGAACCCAAGTAGTGGACACGCAGCCGAGGGAGAGCACATCAATAAAGCCCATTTTTTCATATTAGAGAAAGGACTTTCCCAATTATGGTTGTCGTGACGAGGCGGGATGGTTTTGCAGGTTTTTGATCAAAAAACATGTTGACTAATTACCGTATATTATTTTCCTGCACTATGCTAAATATTTATTTACTGCAGGTTATTTAATCATTATGTTTCTGTCCTTGGATTTCCCTCACAACATTTGTTTGGGGAAAGTCAAGAGGCCCCCAACATATGTTATCTATAAGGTCTCATAAATTAATGCTGAATCTTAACTAATAATAGCAAATGTTTGTCTCCAATGACAACCTCGTATGGCATTTACTTGATCTGTATTTTTGGGATCTGATTGTATTAGGGGCCCATAATTGTCTCATAACCTGGACTTACCTGAAAACCCTCTAGTTAGGCAAGGTGGGTGCTATAGCTAACTGTGCCATGTGTAGTGTGACTTAACCCCTTCACCCCCAAGGGTGGTTTGCACTTTCATGACCGGGCCAATTTTTACAATTCTGACCACTGTCCGTTTATGAGGTCATAACTCTGGAAAGCTTCAATGGATCCCGGTGACTCTGACATTGTTTTCTCGTGACATTTTGTACTTCATGATAGTGGTAACATTTCATTCAAATAACTTGCGTTTATTTGTGAAAAAAATGGAAATTTGGCGAAAATGTTGAAAATTTCGCAATTTTCCAACTTTGAATTTTTATGCCCTTAAATCACAGAGATACGGCACACAAAAAACTTGATAACTAACATTTCCCACATGTTTACTTTACATCAGCACAATTTTGGAACCAAAATTTTTTTTTGTTAGGAAGTTATAAGGGTTAAAAATTGACCAGAGATTTCTCATTTTTGCAACACCATTATATTTTTACGGACCACATCACATTTGAAGCCACTTTTAGGGGTCTATATGATAGAAAATACCCAAAAGTGACACCATTCTAAAAACTGCACCCCTTAAGGTGCTCAAAACCACATTCAAGAAGTTTATTAACCCTTTAGGTGCGTCACAGGAATTTTTTTGAATATTTAAAAAAAATGAACATCTAACTTTTTTTCACAAAAAAAATACTTCAAGTTCAATTTTTTTTATTTTACCAAGGGTAACAGGAGAAATTGGACTGCAAAAGTTATTGTGCAATTTGTCCTGAGTACGCTGATACCTGGTATGTGGGGGGGAATGACTGTTTCGGCGCATGGCAGAGCTCAGAATGGAAGGAGCGCCGTTTGACTTTTTCAATGCAAAATTGGCTGGAATTCAGATCGGACGCCATGTCACGTTTGGAGAGTCCCTGATGTACCTAAACAGTGGAAACCCCCCAAGTGACCCCATTTTGGAAACTAGACCCCCCCAAGGAACTTATCTAGATATGTGGTGAGAACTTTGAACCCACAAGGGCTTCACAGAAGTTTATAACGTACAGCGGTAGAATTAAAAAATCATATTTTTTCCACAAAATGATCTTTTCACCCCAATTTTTATTTTCCCAAGGGTAACAGGACCCTAAAAGTCATTGCGCAATTTGTCCTGAGTACGCTGATACCCCACATGTGGGGGTAAACCACTATTTGGGCGCATGGCAGAGCTCGGAAGGGAAGCAGCGCCATTTGACGTTTTTGGCTGGAATTGAGATCGGACACCATGTCGCGATTGGAAAACCCCTGATGTACCAAAACAGTGGAAACCCCCCACAAATGACACCATTTTGGAAACTAGACCCCCTAAAGAACTTATCTAGATATGTGGTGAGAACTTTGAACCCCCAAGGGCTTCACAGAAGTTTATAACATACAGCCATACAATTAAAAAATCATATTTTTTCCACAAAAATGATCTTTTCACCCTCAATTCTTATTTTTCCAAGGGTAACAGGACCCTAAAAGTTATTGTGAAATTTGTCCTGAGTACGCTGATACCTTACATGTGGGGGTAAACCACTATTTGGGCGCATGGCAGAGCTCGGAAGGGAAGCAGCGCCATTTGACGTTTTTGGCTGGAATTGAGATCAGACACCATGTCGTGATTGGAAAACCCCTGATGTATCAAAACAGTGGAAACCCCCCACAAATGACACCATTTTGTAAACTAGACCCCCCAAGGAACTTATCTAGATATGTAGTGAGCACTTTGAACCCCCCAGTGCTTCACAGAAGTTTATAACGCCGGGCGTGAAAATAAAAAATTCGTATTTTTTCCACAAACATGATCTATTAGTCCGCAATGTTTTTATTTTCCCAAGGGTAACAGGAGAAATTGAACCCCAAAAGTTGTTGTCCAATTTGTCCTGAGTATGCTGACACCCCATATGTGGGAGAAAACTACTGTATGGACAGACGTCGGGGCTCGGAAGGGTAGTAGTGACGTTTTGGAATGCAGACTTTGATGGAATGGTCTGCGGGTGTCATGTTGCCTTTGGAGAGCCCCTAATGTACCTAAACAGTGGAAACCCCCACAAATGACCCCATTTTGGAAATTAGACCCCCTAAGGAACTTATCTAGCCCTCTGTCAGGCGCAATAGATCTGACAGGCACACAGTAATTAGTTTCACTTCTCTCTCCTTGCCCACTTATCAGAAAACCCCACCCCTCCTAGTTATCTCCTGACTCTACAGGCTCTGTGAAACCTGATATCACAGTGACTCAGCAGACCTTCTAGTGAGCAGATATCAACACTTTGGCTTCTCAGGCACATTGCGCCTGATTTCAACACAAATTGAAAGGTTAGTATTTTCTTTTTTTATTCATCACGATTGTGTATTTAGCTTGTTTTATGAAGGATTAATGCTAAGTTAGTGTACATAAGTACTGTTTTCTTAGACAAAAGGAGGGTGGCTTCTAAGGCACATTGCGCCCTAACACATACTCTTTCTCTCTTGCTTCAGATTTTCTGCTGCAATGGCCAGAAAACAGTATGATTCATCTAAACCCCTTCATTTAGAAGAAATGAAGATTTTTTTTGTTAGAAGATGATGAGGAAGAACCAGCAGTAACTGAGGATTTAGAGGAATCTAGTGACATTTCATCTGAAGATGAGGTAGCAGAATGTAACACTGATTCTGGAACAGAGCAGGATGGTGATGACACTGATACAGAGGGAACAGACACAGATCTAGCTTATTATTTGGGCAAAGATAAAAATACAAAGGACGTCCCAAGGACGTTCCAGAACAAACACCGACTCTACCACCTTCTAAAAGACGCAGTTGTACTACCTGCTCATTTGTATCTGGTTTCAGAAGGCTTTCTAAATATGACTGCAAAATATGTAAAGAATCAATCTGCCTTTCCCATGCAACTTTCGTCTGCCAGCCTTGCTTTTCTAAGTGTACCTGTGCTGCTTCTGCTGCAATTGAAACCACTGAAGATGAGTAGAAAATAATTAAGTAACATCTAAGTGCAATATCCTTTAAGTTTTTTTCCATAATTTTATATTTAAGCAATAGTTAAGTAAAGATAACTGGAGCCTATTTGGCGGTACTACCGAAAAGTGGTACTTTTAGTTTTAATAAGTTTATGGTTAATAAATGTTTTTTTTTGCATCTGATTTGGTGTAATCTCTTTTAATACATTCCTATGAAGGTCACTGACTACTTCTATAGTCCTGAAATTGAAATATGTAGCTACTATAGGTGGTTTTCTGACCTGTGCTTGTCAGGCACATTGCGCATGAACTGAGGAGAATCTATATTGCGCCTGACGGAGGGCTAGATGTGTGGTGAGCACTTTGAACCCCCAAGGGCTTCACAGAAGTTTATAATGCCCGGGCATGAAAATAAAAAAATTGTATTTTTCCACAAACATAATCAATTAGTCCCCAATTTTTTTATTTTCCCAAGGGTAACAGGAGAAATTGAATCCCAAAAGTTGTTGTCCAATTTGTCCTGAGTATGCTAATGCCCCATATGTGGGAGAAAACTACTGTATGGACACACGTCGGGGATCGGAAGGGAAGTAGTGACGTTTTGGAATGCAGACTTTGATGGAATGGTCTGAGGGTGTCATGTGCGTTTGGAGAGCCCCTGATGTACCTAAACTATTGAAACTCCCCACAAGTGACCCCATTTTGGACACTAGACCCCCCACGGAACTTATCTAGATGTGTGGTGAGCACTTTGACCCCCCAAGTGATTCACAGAAGTTTATAACGCTTGGACGTGAAAATAAAAAAATCATTTTTTTCCACAAAAATGATATTTTTGCCCCCAATTTTTTATTTTCCTAAGGGTAACAGGAGAAATTGGACCCCAAACGTTGCTTTGCAATTTGTCCTGAGTAGGCTGATACCCTACATGTGGGAGTAAAACACTGTTTGGGCACATGGCAGAGCTTGGAAGAGAAGGAGCACCATTTGACTTTTTCAATTCAGAATTGGCTGGAATTGAGATAAGATGCCAGGTTGCATTTGGAGAGCCCCTGATGTGCCCAAACAGTGGAAACCCCCAATTCTAACTCCAACCCGAACCCCATCACACCCCTAACCCAAATCTCAGCCCTAACCCTAGCCCTAACCCTAGCCCTAACCCTAACCCTAGCCCTAGCCCTAACCCTAACCCTAACCCTAGCCCTGGACCTAACCCTAGCCCTAACTCTAATGGGAAAATAGAAATACATACTTTTTTTTATTTTATTATTTTTCCCTAACTAAGGGGGTGATAACGGGGGGTTTGATTTACTATTTATGGAGGTTTTTATGTTTGCCAGCTGTCGCACGCTAAAAGACGCTTTTTATTGTAAAAATAGTTTTTGCATCACCACATATTGAGAGCTATAATTTTTCCATATTTTGACCCACCGAGTCATGTGAGGTCTTATTTTTTGCGGGACGAGTTGATGTTTTTATTGATACAATTTTCGGGCACGTGACATTTTTTGATCGCTTTTATTCCAATTTTTGGGACGCAGAATGAAAAAAAAAAGCGTTTCATGAATTTCTTTTGGGGGGGTGCGTTTACACCATTCCGCGTGCGGTAAAATTGATAAAGTGGTTTTAGTCTTCGGGTCAGTACGGTTACAGCAATACCTCATTTAGGTCATTTTTTTATGTTTTGGTGGTTTTATGCAATGAAAACTATTTTATATAAAAAATAATTATTTTTGCATCGCTTTATTCTGCGAGCTATAACTTTTTAAATTTTTTGCTGATGATGCTGTATGGCAGTTCGTTTTTTGCAGGACAAGATGACGTTTTCAGTGGTACCATAGATATTTATATGCGTCTTTTTGATCGCGCGTTATTACACTTTTTGTTTGGCGGTATGATAATAAATCATTATTTTTTGCTTCGTTTTTTATTTTTATGTTTTAAGGGGTTCGCTAAAGAGGTTATCTAATGGGACAGTTTTATAGGGCGGGTCATTACGGACGCGGCGATACCTAATATGTGTACTTTTATTGTTTGTTTTTTTTTATTTCCAAAAAATGGATTTATTGGGGGAATATTTTTTTTTTCTAATTTATTTGGCGATTTCTTTAAAATTATTTTAACACTTTTTTTTATTTATTTTTTTACTTTATTACATAGTCCCAGGTGGGACATCACTGTCCTGTGACAGATTGCTAATCTGTCACATCACAGATCACTGTGACAGATCAGCGATCTGTCACAGGCACTACTGCAGACTTCCTCATGCCTGCACTTTGCAGGCACTGAGGAAGCCGGCTCCCTGTGGGCCCCCTAAGGCCCCCGTCGCCATCTTGGATTCGGGGGCCTGCAAGGAAAGAGCCCCCCGCAGCAGCGTTGCACATTGCGCTGCTGTGGGGGGCTCAGGGAAGCACGAAGGGAGCCCCCTCCCTGCCAATGCTTCCCTTTAACCCCCGGTACACTGCGATCATGTTTGATCACTGTGTGCAAGGGGTTAACGTGTCGGGGGCGGTCCGTGACCGCCCCTGACACATTGTGCCAGGTGTCAGCTGTGATAATCAGCTGACACCCGGCCGCGATCAGCGGCGCTCACCACGTGGGCGCCGCTGATCGCGCTAGACGTACTATCCCGTCCATGGGCATAGGGCCCCGGGTCCCATGGATGGGATAGTACGTCTGATGTCAGAAAGGGGTTAAAGGGAACCTCTCACCAGGTTTCTCCCATATAAAGTAGGGACAGCACCTGTAAGCTCTCTGTTAGAGCATTCAAGAAAGCTGTATATATGTCTCCCCGATGCGCTCTCCATAAAACAAAAAATAGCTTTCATTATACTCACCTAGGAGGTGGTCCAGTCCGACGAACGTTGCTATTCTTGATCCGGCACCTCCTCTCATCTTGCTTTATGTGTATGACGTGTCCTACATCATTCACAGTGTCCTTGGCATTGTGCTCATGTGCAGGCGTACTTCTCTCTTTCCTGACGAGGGCAGAGCAGAGTACTGTAATGCACATACTCAGGTAAAGACCAAAGAGCACTGTCCCTGTGTGTTGCATATTACAGTGCTGGAGTAGCCCACCCTATCATACTATAGGCGTCATTAATAGGCGGCAAGCCAGACACTTTGCATCACACTTACCTGTGTGACTGAAATCCTATACAAGGCATATCTATGTGCAATCTTTTCTACTAGGCAGCCAACCCCTCCATGGTCTGGTAGGTGTAGGGTGGTTGCTTTTATCAGTAGTTTGCACCTGTGCTGCCTCTTGCCTTTATTAGTGGAGGTCTGCTGCATCCTGCTAGATGTGCATTTGTCATTAGACAGGGTTTTGGGAAGGCTATATTCCATGGTTTGTGTCTATCTGTCCCACCTGGTCTGTACAAATGATTATTGGGCACATGTATATATCTTTGGGCAGATATATTACTATTTACAACCTTTCCTTATTCTGGTTTGGTCTGACAGATAGGTTTAGAGCCCTGAAACACTAAGGCCACAGTGCAGGGTTTATTTTGGGTAACCATCCCCCACTATGCATGATATTGTGTCATTCATTACCATTATAGGAGGGTTTTTTGAGTACCCACTCTTTCCCTACGTGTTATAGACCTATAGTATAGAACATATGTCATATACATGTTGCACCATATCTACCCAACTGTTTATCCTTTAATTTTGGACAGATAACCATAAACACTGTACTTTAAACACAACATGCAGAACCAGCGTGCTCCAGCGGTGGTGCTGTGAACCGCTTATTATTTTTTGGGGGGTTTATTGTCACTAATGTTTACCCCTAAGTGTATATTCCTGTTCATATCTCAAATGCATTTTAAAATATGTGTGTTTACGGTCTAAATAAAAATTAAGCTGTTTGATTATATAGCATTGACTCTGAGTTCTACTTATCTAGTATTGTGTAGATGACGTAGAACGTGTCATCCACACAGAGCAAGGAGAACGGAGGCACCGGATGAAGACCAGCGCTGCCCATCAAACCGGGCCGACCCTTAGGTGAGTATAATAAAAGCTCATTTTTGATTTATGGAACGCGCATTGGGGACATATTAGCAGCATTCTAGAGTGTTATAACAGAGATACAGTATGGCACTATGTTATATGTGACAAACCTGGCGACAGGTTCCCTCAATTTTTAATTTTTGGATTTATTGGATAAAGTCTGCAACTCCTCTCTCTCACATATATATATATAGGTTATAAATATATAGTGTATATTCTAGTCAATAGTGCTGGTGTCAGCAAACAAAATAAATGACATTGAGCATCTACAGGCTTACACTGCACAATAATAATCCTATCAGCAACTGTTATTTTTCTTATGAAATGCTATGTCCTTGCAGGCCTGGTGTGCTGGACCTGCTCCTAGAGAAAACTGTCAATTCCCATGGAGTAATATGCTTGTGTTCTTGCTAACAAAAACTACATTGCCACCGTTCTTATCAGAGAAAAATGATGGCTGGGGAGTGTTCAGTATTTACTGTACTGATATGTCTTTTCCCATAAAACACTTTATAGATTTGAAAAGGAATTTACTATCAAGAAAACTTTCTGGTCCACGATCTGTATATAAATTTAGCAGCACGAAGGGGAGAGAAATATAAACACAAAATACTGACGGAATAGTCAGTTTAAAGATATAAAAAATAAGAAAAGGAAAGTAAAAAAAGATTATTTTTCATTCTTCTTAATAGAGCACAAGTAGACTTTCCATTTTAGAAAGTGTTATTTACTGTGAAGGCACCTCTATATACATTAGGTTGCTGGTCATGGAGTGACGGTGCACTCTTAATAGTGTTTAGCTATATAGGGGGGAGGGGAGGGCTTGTATTTTGGCTGCTTTTAACCAATCAGAGCAGTTTCACAGATGTTTATGGCTATGTACTATAGTTTTTAAAGCTGAAATATTTGAAGAATATATTTTCTTTGTAATAACCATGTGGTCAAAATAAAAAATATTTTTGTAATATTTGGTAAATGAGAGTAAAATATATCCACATTTGTGAATGTAGCCTTTTTGGTAAAAAGTGCATTACATTTTTTCCAAATTATTTTTCTAAATTATTATGCATTCAATAGTATAAAAATCCACGAATATGCCACTTTTAGCACCGGTCCTGATGCTCTACTCTTTGGCAGATGTCAATCCCACCTCCCGAACTAGTGCTCTAAATTGGGTCCCATCTGGCACTACTGTGAATGGAGAGGTGGATGTGCATGGCCGCTATTTCCACTCACTTCTACGTCAATTCAAGAAATAGCTAATTTTGTTAGACCTCAAATAAAACTCAGGCTGATTCATCAAGACTAGAGTTGAGCGAAACGGGTCGAAAAAATTCAAAAGTCGCCGACTTTTGGCAAAGTCGGGTTTCATGAAACGAAACCCGACCCTAGGATGAGGTCGGCCACGAGGTCGGCGACTTACGCGCCAAAGTCGCGTTTCAAAAGTTTGTTTTGCGCTCTTTTTCAGCCAATCAGGATCCACGGACACTGTGGGCAACGTGATGACATAGGCACGGGTCACCACCATCTTTCAGAAGGGCATGCAAGTGATTGGCTTGCTTTGGTGGGCGTCACAGGGGGTATAAAAGGGCGTGCACGCCGACCGCCATCTTACTTCTGCCGATCTTAGTATAGGGAGAGGTTGCTGCTGATTCTGTAGGGAGAGCGTTAGGCAGGGAAGAAGACAAAAAAACTGCTTCTGCTGCTAGCGATTTGGCCTGCACAACACACCGGTCACTGTGTGTGCAGTGCAAGGGGAGGCTATATAGTGGTGTATCAGTGGTGTTGGTTGTTGGGCTGCCTTTTAAGGCTTCCTGACAGGCTGGCATTGCTGTTTACCCACTGCTCCGCAAACTGCTTTTTTAAAAGCAATCCCAATTTTTTTTTTTTGTCCTGCTGAGAAGAAAAAAAAACTGCTTCTGCTGCTAGCAATTTGGCCTGCACAACACACCAGTCACTGTGTGTGCAGTGCAAGGGGAGGCTATATAGTGGTGTATCAGTGGTGTTGGTTGTTGGGCTGCCTTCTAAGGCTTCCTGACAGGCTGGCATTGCTGTTTACCCACTGCTCCGCAAACTGCTTTTTTAAAAGCAATCCAATCTCCCTTATCCTCTAGTCACTTTTGTCACAACTGTGCCATCGAGCCTGTCACATAGCGCTCAGATATTCATTGGGCCTCACACAATCCAAAAGTGTCCAGTGTCCAAAAGTGTGTGCAGAGATTCAAAATCTCCCTTATCCTCTAGTCACTTTTGTCACAGCTGTGCCATCGAGCCTGTCACATAGCGCTCAGATATCAGTGGGCCTCACACAATCCAAAAGTGTCCACTGTCCACAAGTGTGTGCAGAAATTCAAAATCTCCCTTATCCTCTAGTCACTTTTGTCACATCTGTGCCATCGAGCCTGTCACATAGCGCTCAGATATCAGTGGGCCTCACACAATCCAAAAGTGTCCACTGTCCACAAGTGTGTGCAGAAATTCAAAATCTCCCTTATCCTCTAGTCACTTTTGTCACAGCAGTGCCATCGAGCCTGTCACATAGCGCTCAGATATCAGAGGGCCTCACACAATCCAAAAGTGTCCACTGTCCACAAGTGTGTGCAGAAATTCAAAATCTCCCTTATCCTCTAGTCACTTTTGTCACAGCTGTGCCATCGAGCCTGTCATATAGCGCTCAGATATCAGTGGGCCTCACACAATCCAAAAGTGTCCACTGTCCACAAGTGTGTGCAGAAATTCAAAATCTCCCTTATCCTCTAGTCACTTTTGTCACAGCAGTGCCATCGAGCCTGTCACATAGCGCTGAGATATCAGTGGGCCTCACACAATCCAAAAGTGTCCAGTGTCCAAAAGTGTGTGCAGATATTCAAAATCTCCCTTATCCTCTAGTCACTTTTGTCACAGCAGTGCCATCGAGCCTGTCACATAGCGCTCAGATATCAGTGGGCCTCACACAATCCAAAAGTGTCCAGTGTCCAAAAGTGTGTGCAGATATTCAAAATCTCCCTTATCCTCTAGTCACTTTTGTCACAGCAGTGCCATCGAGCCTGTCACATAGCGCTCAGATATCAGTGGGCCTCACACAATCCAAAAGTGTCCAGTGTCCAAAAGTGTGTGCAGATATTCAAAATCTCCCTTATCCTCTAGTCACTTTTGTCACAGCAGTGCCATCGAGCCTGTCACATAGCACTCAGATATCAGTGGGCCTCACACAATCCAAAAGTGTCCACTGTCCAAAAGTGTGTGCAGATATTCAAAATCTCCCTTATCCTCTCGTCACTTTGGTCACAGCTGTGCCATCGAGCCTGTCACATAGCGCTCAGAAATCAGTGGGCCTCAAACAATCCAAAAGTGTCCACTGTCCACAAGTGTGTGCAGAAATTCAAAATCTCCCTTATCCTCTAGTCACTTTTGTCACAGCAGTGCCATCGAGCCTGTCACATAGCGCTGAGATATCAGTGGGCCTCACACAATCCAAAAGTGTCCAGTGTCCAAAACTGTGTGCAGATATTCAAAATCTCCCTTATCCTCTAGTCACTTTTGTCACAGCAGTGCCATCGAGCCTGTCACATAGCACTCAGATATCAGTGGGCCTCACACAATCCAAAAGTGTCCAGTGTCCAAAAGTGTGTGCAGATATTCAAAATCTCCCTTATCCTCTAGTCACTTTTGTCACAGCAGTGCCATCGAGCCTGTCACATAGCGCTCAGATATCAGTGGGCCTCACACAATCCAAAAGTGTCCACTGTCCACAAGTGTGTGCAGAAATTCAAAATCTCCCTTATCCTCTAGTCACTTTTGTCACAGCAGTGCCATCGAGCCTGTCACATAGCGCTGAGATATCAGTGGGCCTCACACAATCCAAAAGTGTCCAGTGTCCAAAAGTGTGTGCAGATATTCAAAATCTCCCTTATCCTCTAGTCACTTTTGTCACAGCAGTACCATTGAGCCTGTCACATAGCGCTCAGATATCAGTGGGCCTCACACAATCCAAAAGTGTCCAGTGTCCAAAAGTGTGTGCAGATATTCAAAATCTCCCTTATCCTCTAGTCACTTTTGTCACATCTGTGCCATCGAGCCTGTCACATAGCGCTCAGATATCAGTGGGCCTCACACAATCCAAAAGTGTCCAGTGTCCAAAAGTGTGTGCAGATATTCAAAATCTCCCTTATCCTCTAGTCACTTTTGTCACAGCAGTGCCATCGAGCCTGTCACATAGCGCTCAGATATCAGTGGGCCTCACACAATCCAAAAGTGTCCACTGTCCACAAGTGTGTGCAGAAATTCAAAATCTCCCTTATCCTCTAGTCACTTTTGTCACAGCAGTGCCATCGAGCCTGTCACATAGCGCTGAGATATCAGTGGGCCTCACACAATCCAAAAGTGTCCAGTGTCCAAAAGTGTGTGCAGATATTCAAAATCTCCCTTATCCTCTAGTCACTTTTGTCACAGCAGTGCCATCGAGCCTGTCACATAGCGCTCAGATATCAGTGGGCCTCACACAATCCAAAAGTGTCCACTGTCCACAAGTGTGTGCAGAAATTCAAAATCTCCCTTATCCTCTAGTCACTTTTGTCACAGCAGTGCCATCGAGCCTGTCACATAGCGCTGAGATATCAGTGGGTCTCACACAATCCAAAAGTGTCCAGTGTCCAAAAGTGTGTGCAGATATTCAAAATCTCCCTTATCCTCTAGTCACTTTTGTCACAGCAGTGCCATCGAGCCTGTCACATAGCGCTCAGATATCAGTGGGCCTCACACAATCCAAAAGTGTCCACTGTCCACAAGTGTGTGCAGAAATTCAAAATCTCCCTTATCCTCTAGTCACTTTTGTCACAGCAGTGCCATCGAGCCTGTCACATAGCGCTGAGATATCAGTGGGCCTCACACAATCCAAAAGTGTCCAGTGTCCAAAAGTGTGTGCAGATATTCAAAATCTCCCTTATCCTCTAGTCACTTTTGTCACAGCAGTGCCATCGAGCCTGTCACATAGCGCTCAGATATCAGTGGGCCTCACACAATCCAAAAGTGTCCACTGTCCAAAAGTGTGTGCAGATATTCAAAATCTCCATTATCCTCTCGTCACTTTGGTCACAGGCAGCTGTGCCATCGAGCGTGTCACATAGCGCTCAGATATCAGTGGGCCTCACACAATCTACAAGTGTCCAGTGTCCAAAAGTGTACGCAGAGATTCAAAATCTCCATTATCCTCTCGTCACTTTGGTCACAGGCAGCTGTGCCATCGAGCGTGTCACATAGCGCTCAGATATCAGTGGGCCTCACACAATCCACAAGTGTCCACTGTCCACAAGTGTGTGCAGAAATTCTAAATCTCCCCTGTCCTATAGACACCTTGTACCTTGTTTTACATTACTATATAGTTTGTTGGATTTTGTCTACATTTCTACCAAAAATGAGGAAGCCTGGTGGAAGAGGCCGTGGAATTGGGCGGGGGTTGGCAGCTGGTAATGATGGTGTTGGTGGTGGATCTGATGGTAGTGGCAAGAGCAAAATAGGACCGAATGCAGGAGGTGCTGACCCTGCATCATCGTCTGGCTACATAAGGCCTCGAACGCTTAGTTTTCTAGGAGTTGGCAAACCGCTTTTAAAGCCAGAGCATCAGGAAAAAGTTTTGTCTTACATTGCTGACTCAGCCTCCAGCTCTATCGCCTCCTCTTCAGTTGTAAAAAGTAAAAGTACTGAGTCGTCATTGGAGGCTCATGTTCATGAACCACACCTTTCCTTGTGTCCTTCACCCCAACCAAGATTGAAGGATGACGCAGGCCATACTACTGATTACTCCATGGAGCTGTTTTCACATACCATGCCTGGATTATCAAGTCAAATGGTGAATTACCCAGGCCAAGATGAATCTGACATGGAGTGCACTGATGCACAGCCGCTGATGGATGATTCTGCTGGTACATTCACTCAGAGCACTACATTGTCCTCGCAGTGTACAGAGCCAGATTCTGACCCTGATGAGACTCAGGTGCCCCTTCCCGCACACTATACCACCATACACGGTGACACAGAGGAAGGTGCACATGACATAGAAGAGGAGGTGATGGATTACCCAGTTGTTGACCCAGATTGGCATCCATTGGGGGAAGAGGGTGCTGCTTCCAATAGCTCAGATGAGGAGCATCCACAGCAGACATCGACATCGCAACAGCTGTTATCTGGCAGGCCCGGAGCACTCCAAAGACAGGTTCCAAACATCAAAAGAGTTGCTGGACAGCTTGTCCAGAGGGTCAAAAGATCACAGCGTGCTAGGCCGCAAAATGTCTGCCAAAGTAGGAAGAGTGCAGTGTGGCACTTTTTTGAACAAAATCCTCATGATCAGGCCAAGGTTATCTGTAAGAAGTGCGCAAAGACCTTTAGCCGAGGGAAAAATCTGAAAAATTTGAATACCAGTTGCATGCTTAGACATTTAACCAGCATGCACTTGCAAGCGTGGACACAACACCAAACCTCAAGTGCCACATGTGCAACTGATCACAACGAAGGTAGTCAGCAACGCTACATTGTTTCCCCCACTGTAAGCCCACCGGTTAGCACAGCAGCAAATGTTGAGGTGTCGTTGCAAGACCACAGCAGTCAGGGAATCCCACTGTTATATCAACGAAAGACTGATTCTAGGCCATCAGAAAGAACACCAACTCCATCACCATCATCAACCCTCTCTCAGTCCACCCTGTCCACCGCTACTTCCACCATATGCAGCTCTCAAGTCCAGCTCACCCTCCCAGACACTATGAGTAGGTCAAGAAAGTACTCAGTCTCTCATCCGCGTACACTGAGTTTGAACGCCCACATTGCCAAACTAATCTCATTTGAGATGATGCCCTTTCGGTTGGTGGAAAGCACAGCTTTCCGCGAACTCATGGCCTATGCAGTACCACGCTATGACCTACCCAGTCGCCACTTCTTATCTCGCAAAGCCATCCCAGCCCTCCACCATCATGTGAAAGACCGCATTGTCCATGCACTCAAGCAGTCAGTGAGCGGAAAGGTGCACCTCACAACTGATGCATGGTCCAGTCGGCATGGCCAGGGCCGTTACGTGTTCATCACTGCGCACTGGGTTAATGTGGTGGATGCAGGGTCCACAGGGGACAGCGGTGGTGGGACAGTGCTGCCTAGCCCACGGTATAGGAAACAGTTGGCTGTAGGCGTTCGACCCTCCTCCTCCTCCTCCAGAAGCGAAAGCTCGTCCACAGAGCGCAGTCGTACGAGCACTCCATCTGCAGCTGCCACTGTTGCACACGATGTGTCCCCCTATCGAGCAGCTAGTGGAATGCGTCAGCAGGCTGTGTTGCAGATGATGTGTTTGGGCAACAGACACACCGCCGAGGTGCTGGCCGAGTACTTGAAGCGACAAACTGAGTCATGGCTGGGAAGTGTACATCTTGAGGCAGGCAAGGTAGTTAGTGATAACGGCCGTAATTTTGTGGCAGCCATAGCCCTTTCAAAACTCAGCCACATACCTTGCTTGGCTCACACCTTGAACCTGGTGGTGCAGTGCTTCCTCAAAAATTATCCGGAGTTAACAGCCCTGCTCCAGAAGGTGCGAAGACTGTGCGCGCACATCCGCCGGTCGCCTGTACACTCCGTTCGTATGCAGAAGCTGCAGCGATTGCTCCACCTTCCCAACCACCGCCTCATTATCGACATTGCAACAAGGTGGAACTCCACCCTGCACATGGTGGAGCGGCTGTGCGAGCAGAGGCAGGCCATAATGCATTTGTGGGAGGATACATGGCCAGGCACTTTGAGAGCAGACATGGAGTTGACAGGTGTGCAGTGGTCGAAGCTGAAAGACCTTTGTAAAGTCCTTCAGTGTTTTGAGGAATGCACACGGCTGGTAAGCGCAGACGACGCCATCCTAAGCATGAGCATCCCACTTATGCGTCTGCTCATGCAAACTTTGACGCACCTTAAGGAGCAGGCGTCTGCAGCCAATGTTGATGAGGAGGAAGAGGAGGAGGGAATCCTTGATGACATTCAGCCATTGTCTGCTCAGGGACCTCTCCTGGACGAGGTGGAGGAAGAAGAGGAGGAGGAGGATGATGATGGGGATGATTACTTAGGGGAGGAGGATGCATCTCGTGGGGCAAGTGAAAATGTTGGCGTGGCAAGGTCTGGTACAGGGTTTGTGCGTGACTGGAGGGATGTGGATTTGCCAGAAAGTGCTCCTCCACCCAGCACTCGCAGTGCATCATTGACACCGGGAACATTGGCCCACATGTCAGATTATGCCTTGCGGATCCTAAAAAGGGACCCCCGCATTGCCAAAATGATGAACGATGACGACTACTGGTTGGCCAGCATCCTGGATCCACGCTATAAAGGCATATTACAAAACATCATGCCACAGGAGAACCTTGACCTAATATTGGCTAATAAACAAGCAACTCTGGTAAATCGGTTGCTTGAGGCATTCCCAGCACACAGCAGCGGTGATGGTTCTCACACGAGCCGTACGGGCCGGGGGCAGCTTGGCAGAGGTGTTCGTGGTGCACACAGCAGAAGTGGCATTGGAGACAGGGGTTTCATGACAATGTTGTGGACTGATTTTTCAAATACCGCTCACACAACTGGTAATACTGCATCGATGGAAAGTGACAGGAGACAGCAGTTGTCAACTATGGTTACAAACTACTTTTCCTCCCATATCGATGTTCTCCCACACAGGTCATTCCCCTTTGACTATTGGGCCGCTAAACTGGACACCTGGCCTGAATTGGCCCAATATGCCTTACAGGAGCTCGCTTGCCCAGCTGCAAGTGTGCTATCGGAAAGAGTCTTCAGTGCAGCTGGATCAATCCTGATAGAAAAAAGGACCCGTCTGTCAACCCAAAATGTGGATGATCTAACCTTCATTAAAATGAACCACGCATGGGTTTCCAAGGATTTTGTCCCACCTTCCCCTGATGACACATAGGGTGACAGAAAAATGGCTTGCTTTGGTCCACCTCTTCCTGGTACTTCACCTATTTCGCCTTTTGCATCAGCTGAATGTCCAACATCAACATATGCCACTTTCTAAAACTCCCTAACTGTGCTGCCCCCCCCTCCATGGCCGGGGTCACCACCTACCGCACGACACCGTGCGAGTGCCGTTGCCCTGGACAGGTGGGTAGGCCGACTCTTGGGCGCGGGCACTGGCACAGGGTCCCTCATAGTGCAATCAAGTGTCTCTGACGGTGGTGGTGCACACCCGCCGTCAGACACACCGCTGTACTATGAGGGGCCCAGTGCCAGTACCGACGCCCACGAGTGGGCCCCCCTTGCTTGGGCAGGGCCCCAGCATTTGCAATCTTTACCTCTCCCTGCTCCTCCGCTGTGTAATCTGGGCCGTCAAATCCATACTGTGCCTGACACCGTCTGAGCCTGCCTCCTGAGACATATATTTTGAATGTGTACGCTATCCATACATGTTATCCAGGGATACGGTACCCTTTCTAACCTTTGTGCAATCACGTGCAATCCATACTGGGCCTAACACCGTCTGAGCCTGCCTCATGCTGTATAGACATATATTTTGAATGTGTACGCTATCCATACATGTTATCCGGGGATACGGTACCCTTTCTAACCTTTGTGCAATCACGTGCAATCCATACTGGGCCTAACACCGTCTGAGCCTGCCTCCTGAGACATATATTTTGAATGTGTACGCTATCCATACATGTTATCCAGGGATACGGTACCCTTTCTAACCTTTGTGCAATCACGTGCAATCCATACTGGGCCTAACACCGTCTGAGCCTGCCTTATGCTGTATAGACATATATTTTGAATGTGTACGCTATCCATACATGTTATCCAGTGATACGGTACCCTTTCTAACCTTTGTGCAATCACGTGCAATCCATACTGGGCCTAACACCGTCTGAGCCTGCCTCATGCTGTATAGACATATATTTTGAATGTGTACGCTTTCCATACATGTTATCCGGGGATACGGTACCCTTTCTAACCTTTGTGCAATCACGTGCAATCCATACTGGGCCTAACACCATCTGAGCGTGCCTCCTGAGACATATATTTTGAATGTGTACGCTATCCATACATGTTATCCAGGGATACGGTACCCTTTCTAACCTTTGTGCAATCACGTGCAATCCATACTGGGCCTAACACTGTCTGAGCCTGCCTCCTGAGACATATATTTTGAATGTGTACGCTATCCATACATGTTATCTGGGGATACGGTACCCTTTCTTACCTTTGTGCAATCACGTGCAATCCATACTGGGCCTAACACCGTCTGAGCCTGCCTCATGCTGTATAGACATATATTTTGAATGTGTACGCTATCCATACATGTTATCCGGGGATACGGTACCCTTTCTAACCTTTGTGCAATCACGTGCAATCCATACTGGGCCTAACACCGTCTGAGCCTGCCTCATGCTGTATAGACATATATTTTGAATGTGTATGCTATCCATACATGTTATCCGGGGATAGGGTACCCTTTCTAACCTTTGTGCAATCACGTGCAATCCATACTGGGCCTAACACTGTCTGAGCCTGCCTCATGCTGTATAGACATATATTTTGAATGTGTACGCTATCCATACATGTTATCCGGTGATACGGTACCCTTTCTAACCTTTGTGCAATCACGTGCAATCCATACTGGGCCTAACACCGTCTGAGCCTGCCTCATGCTGTATAGACATATATTTTGAATGTGTACGCTATCCATACATGTTATCTGGGGATACGGTACCCTTTCTAACCTTTGTGCAATCACGTGCAATCCATACTGGGCCTAACACCGTCTGAGCCTGCCTCATGCTGTATAGACATATATTTTGAATGTATACGCTATCCATACATGTTATCCAGGGATAAGGTACCCTTTCTAACCTTTGTGCAATCACGTGCAATCCATACTGGGCCTAACACCGTCTGAGCCTGCCTCATGCTGTATAGACATATATTTTGAATGTGTACGCTATCCATACATGTTATCCGGGGATACGGTTCCCTTTCTAACCTTTGTGCAATCACGTGCAATCCATACTGGGCCTAACACCGTCTGAGCCTGCCTCCTGAGACATATATTTTGAATGTGTACGCTATCCATACATGTTATCCAGGGATACGGTACCCTTTCTAACCTTTGTGCAATCACGTGCAATCCATACTGGGCCTAACACCATCTGAGCCTGCCTCATGCTGTATAGACATATATTTTGAATGTGTACGCTATCCATACATGTTATCCGGTGATACGGTACCCTTTCTAACCTTTGTGTAATCACGTGCAATCCATACTGGGCCTAACACCGTCTGAGCCTGCCTCCTGAGACATATATTTTGAATGTGTACGCTATCCATACATGTTATCTGGGGATACGGTACCCTTTCTAACCTTTGTGCAATCACGTGAAATCCATACTGGGCCTGACACCGTCTGAGCCTGCCTCCTGAGACATATATTTTGAATGTGTACGCTATCCATACATGTTATCCAGGGATACGGTACCCTTTCTCACCTTTGTGCAATCACGTGTAATCCATACTGGGCGTGAGAACGGCTGGCGAGCTGTTAAGCAAGCTACAGCACCTGTCCAGACAAGTACAGGGATTCCCTAGCGAGGAGACTTATTTGATTGTTTTCAATGTTGGGACAGCAATTTTTGGGGAGCACTATACTCTGGAGAATGATAGATGGGGCCCACCATACACTGGAACATTCCAAAGGTGGACATCAGACACTGGAGCAGCATTTACAGGGCCCATTATACACTAGAGCATTAGAAATGGGGCCCATTATGTTTGGAGCATTATTTGGGCCCATAAGACAGTGGAGCTTCATCCATGGGGACCAACATATACTGTAGCATTATGTGGAGCTCATCATATACTGTTTCAAACATTATATGGGACCAATGATTCTGTATGGAGAAATAGATGGGCCTCGTCATGAGATGTAAAAAGTGAGGTATTTTTCATTGGACTATACCGCTATTTCTCTGCCGTATCGGAGCATGATGAGTTGTGGTATGTGTTAACGGGGCGCTCTTTCGCCCAGGGCACATGAAAACCTGGAGCCAGCCCTCCCCCCCCACAGTTTGTAGCCAAATAACCCCCATTTTTCAGTGCGTAACTTGTATTATGAAGTTAATTAAGGTTGACAAGCTTAAGAAAGAAGAATTGATGCTTTTGGCATTCAAATGGGCACTGTAGGTGTGTTTCCTGTCCTCCTCTCACTGCCGACTTTTATTCCCCATTGACTTACATTGGGTTTCGTGTTTCGGGACGACCCCGACTTTTCCCTATAATCGGACGATCTTGCTCGACCCGACTTTTGGAAAAGTCGGGTTTCACGAAACGAAACGCGACCCTAAAAAACCAAAAGTCGCTCAACTTTAATCAAGACTGGCGTAGCACCCAGTGGCGCAATGCTTGTCTAGAAGGAGTTGAAGGCGCCAAGTTCATTAGGAGTTCGTCATGAAGCTTTGAAAAGGCGCAACATTGCTCAATGTAGCTTTTGTGGCGTAAAAGCTTTGATGAATCGGCCCCATTGTTCATAGTGTTGGTAAATGGGGGGTCTCATAGGGAACAAAGGAGAAAGGCAAAGCTGAGCGCTCCTGTGTATGGAGGAGTCAGAAGCCATAGCTGGTGGCCGACCTTTGGCTGGCAGATATCTAAGGGTATATGGGGGGGAGGGTTAGTTTTTATGTATTTGCCAGCTAGAAGAATGATCTCTACTTAATAAACAAGATTTCACTTTTTATTTATTTATTATTAATATTATACCATTATCATTTACTGAATTTCATTTCTCAGATTTTTATTGTAGACTTAATGTTATTGTCTTATTTCTTTCTCTCCCTTGCCGGATAATTTGCGGACCTGATAATTATAAATATTATGACTTTACATGGTTTGTAAATTATTTTAAATCAATAAATATTATATTAACGTAGAAGATCATATTTTGACCATGTGCAGTTGGCATACGAATATTCATTTAAAATAAATAAGATATACTGTAGTAAGTGAAATCTTCAGATTTAGGATACGACTATTTAATTAAGCAAAAGTGTTATATCTGTCCTTGAAATGTACAGAACTGACCCACCTAATGCTACCTTTGGCTGTCCTACCAGCCATGAGCTGAATCACTACTGCTGTGGTTTGCAGTTAAGAATATGACATATTGATATAGGAGGAAAATGATCTTGTCTTCTTACATTCCTCTCTGGAGCTGTCACTCCATGCATAGATTTCTTATTTCAAGGAGGAGCAAGAAAAACTTTAAACAGTACCTTTGGGTAAAGCGGTGTGCACCACAAGAATAGTCTACTTTTAACATTGACATTAAGATTATGTCAAGCAAAATTGCTTGCAATAATTGTAATTTGTAATTATTACAATATTGTATTTTACATTTTGACTCAATATATAACAATGTAACACAAATCACCCCAGAAAATCACAATTCCATTTTTCAAATTTCAGAAGATTATATCAGCCAAAGAAAGCTCACATGACCTCAGACACAACTTTTCTAACTTCCAAATAATGCCTTACAGGGATCACATCATATGGTGTAGTGCAGCCAATCAGGAGGGACTATCATAGCCTTTATAAAAGCTGAGACAGAGAATGCAGCAGCCATTTTATGGTGTGTTTTAGGATAGTGATGTCAGAGGTCATAGCTCAGAAATAGATATAAAAAAAGAACGGCTCAAAACATTAAACAAATACTCCAGAAAATAGTATGTTATAAAAATGCATCACTGGAAAAGATAAGTGCATTAGTCTGTGCATAATACAAAGATTAAAATGATAGGGGGATAGAAAGGATAAGTGCCAGTAGCAGTGGAATGTGATTGATCATTGATATGATGTAGCTGACATCTGTCCAGCTGCATTTTAATTCCTATGAAAATTACAGTTATTTAATTACAACTGTCTACCTCACAAAGTGTGCATGTCACAAGCTTTTTTTTTGCATGTCACAAGCTTTTTTTTTGCATTTCTATTTTATTAGCCGAATTTTACATCCGAACATGCTACAACCATTTAAACCAATATAACCAATGCCCAGCTGTAGGTGCTGGCTTTTATAACAGGTACATACCTAGTATTTCTTAATTTGTCATTTTTGGGAAAGGAGTTGAATTTTGTTAAATGGAAAAAATGTAGACATTTATCTGTACATTTCTGTTTTTGCACACCCTTTTTTACTAGTTCAATTTAAGAACTGTGCATGTTTCACTTATGCTGCAGCCGGTCAGTACATTTTGCTTTGTGTGTACTTACCTATCTAGCATTTCTAGTCACGTCCATGTTTTGATAAAGGTTGAATAATTGAGGATGAAAAGAATGTTAAAAATAATTTAAAAAAAGAAAAAGTGACAATGGACGTGGTAATGTGAAAAAAGCATGAAATGACAGGGAGAAGGGAAGGGGTAAACAGGCACTAGCACTCACATAATGAGATGTACAATTTGCTAAAAAGTACAAAAGCTTAATTAAAAAAACTTTTTAATAGAGTAAAAAAATATTTTTGCACAAGATCAAAATCAGGGCATCCAAATCACTATATGTTTGGTGACAATAGCAATCCCCCTCAAAATAAGCACACAGACCCATGTATATAATAGGACAATGGCATAAATAGGCCGTAGGGCTCAAGTAAAAATACTATTAAGGATCAAATGAGAAGGGATATAGAGGCATGGTAAACCTTCACTGAGCAGTCACTGGAAAATGTCAAAAACATAATAGATGGTGAATGAAAATATTGGGAAATGAACAAATAGGAAGCATAATAAGTGTGTGGCACAGCGCCATAGTATTTAGGTGGTGAAATCCTTTTTTTACATTGAGAAAAAAACATACCACTTTTAAGAAAGTAAGAGCCGCCAACAGCAGAATAAGCACCACCACCACTGACACCAGGCCACATATCATCTCCTTTGCAAGCAAAAGAAATTATAGAATATATGGCATATCATTTATTTCAGTCACAGTATGATGATAGGGATAATGTTTGGACTGTCTTTTATTTTTTTTTAAAAAAGAAAAGTCTGTAAATGCACTGTGTTACTAAATAGGCTGCTGATTACTACTGAGTTACCATCCATTCCTATGGTGAGGTCCCTTTTCAAGGCAACAGGGAGGCTTTGCATTTTTGCGATTTGCAGAAAAGTAAATTTTAAGGAAAAATTTGTCAAACGTAGCAAATTTGAATTTAAAAATATTCGATCACTTCTAATTCAGGCGCCATTTACTTTCAAAGCATCAATTTTTCTAGGTGTATTCCTCAGCCATGAGAACACCATTATTCTCCAATCCATTTTTTGAAACATAGCACCAAACCTGAAAGGAAACCACCGTGTTTCACTGTTAATTGCCGATGCTTGTTATTGTACTGTTCTCCATCCTTTTGGCAAATAAACTGAATTCTGTTCCAATCAAATGTTCAAATTTTAACTCATCAGGCCAGAGCACCAGCTGCCATTTTTCTTCCCTGTAGTTCCTATGCTTTCAGGCATAGTTGAGTCACTTTTCCTTGTTTCCAAGTGAAGGTATGGCTATTCTGGCCAGACTTCAAATGAACGGTAGGGTGGGTGTAGTTCAGTCCCACTAGTTGCTGTCAGTTCTGTGCTGATGCCACTACTGGATTTTGAAGAGAATTAAGTATGATGTGTCTATTATCTGCTGCAGTAAGTTTCTTTGGCTGACCACTGTATCTACCTTCCTCAATGTTGCCCATTCCTCAGTGCAGAGATATACAGTATATACATATAGTCCAAGCCAATCCACATTACTGCACACAAAACAATTTACATACATAAAAAAGTGCTCCTGCCCAATCCTACAATAAAAGGCAATAAAATAAACTTATTGATTAAAGTAACGCAAAATACACAGCTTATAAATGCTTTAAATAAATAAACAAATCCATATATGCTTAAACTAGCATCAAAGAAGGATAATACACCAATGTATAAATAAGACAAACTGCACTGAATAGAATTACACTAAATTAGAGTTAATAGAAATAATGAAAAAATTCAAGTATCCAAAATGCAAAAAATAAATAAGATGAGCCAATACTTAATAGAGAGTGAGGACTGTCTGAAAATGCAGGAATAGAAACCCTACCTGTTAGACTGCTCCCTAGTGCTGCTTCATTGGGGTGAGGTGAGCATAGCCACATCAATCACCTTTAAGGGTTAATAAAACGTGGTACTCGATGATACTATAAAGAAGATGTGGAAGCATGGGCTCAAGAAGCATGCTGAGGAAGGAAGGAAGGAAGGAGGGAAGGAAGGAAGGAAGGAAGGAAGGAAGGAAGGAAGGAAGGAAGGAAGGACAAAAGGAAGGAAGGGTGGAAGGACGAAAGGAAGGAAGGACAAAAGTAAGGAAGGAAGGAATTTAATAGAGGAAAGAAGGGTGGAATTGAGGAAGGGAGGAAGGAAGGATGGAATTGAGGAAGAGAGGAAGGAAGGATAGAATTAAGGAAGGAAAGGAGAAAGGAAGGAAAGAAGGAAGGAAGATAAATACATACTTGACTGGGAATACAATTTTACTTTTGCATTTGTTTACTAAGTAGTAACCTGTAGAGTTTGGAAGATAGATAGGAAAAGGAAAGAAAGGGGGGGAAGAAGTAAGGGAGCAAGAGTGGAAGGATGGAAGGAAGGAAGGTAAATAAATACATGAGTGGGAATTTCATTTTACTTTTGCAGAATTCTTACTAAGTAGTAATCTGTAGAATTTGGATGAAAGAGAGAAAGAAGAAAAGAAAAAAAGGAGAGAGAAAAGGAGGGAGTAAGGAAGGTCAATATACATTTGAGTGAGAATGTAATTTTAATTGTTCAGTGTGCTACTAAGAGTTTGATTCTTTAAAGCCCCGTCTTACATAGCGAGATCGCTAGCGAGATCGATAATGCATCAGCGATTTTGTGACGCAACAGCGATCTCGCTACATGTGACACCTAGCGGCAACCGGCCTCCCCGCTGGATATCGCTGATCATGCTCGAATGTCCTGGGCCATTTTTTCATCATAGGTGTCCCACTGGCCACCATGCATCGCTGTGTTTGACGCCGACGAGCGACCTCATTGGCGACGCTGAACTCAGGGACGCAGGCTGGAGAATCGTTCAGAATAGCTGCTGTGTGACAACGCACCAGCGATCCCTACCAGGTTTATCATTGTCAGGATCGCTGGTGTGTCGCTATGTGAAACGGGACCCTTAGTCAGTCGGAAAGCATTTACCTATCGGTTATTGTTTTACACCTGTTTACACTGGTAGATTGCGGTAAACGATGCACACTGAGCAATCTGTAATAGGTCACTCAGTGCACATAGGTTGCCATTGTTCTCAGCGATGGGAAATCCTGTTTACACAGGACAAGGCACTGATGAGCACGATGATCTTTTGCACTGCACAAAATATCATTTTACCCCAGAACAAGCATTTTGCTCGTCCATTGGGTGATCAGCGGCCTGTATACACTGAAAGATTATTGCGAAACAAAAGTCCTGAAGAACACTTACACTTCACAATAATCTTTCCGTGTAAATGCTGCTAAGTAGTAATCTGTAGAATTAGGACATTTCTACACTTACATTTACAATACCTGTGCCTCCTAAGTGGAATGAGAGATAACAGCATTGCTTTGGGAAAAGGTCATGGTGGACTCCCCTAGAAGCGAAATCTGGTGTTTGCTTCTGATTTACATACAAATCGGTATTTCTCTATTAGATTTGCTTTGCTCACATAATTACTTGGCTTTCTTTGTAATGCTTTTCTCTACAGTTACAATGATGTTTGCCGGTTTTGCTTTTCCAGCAAGTGTGATAATTTGACCTTTTTAATTTCCCCTGGGCATTCATGAGAATGGGTCATCAGGAGACAAAAAAGCTTTTGAAATCCAGATAGTAGTCTGTGAATCGATGAAGACATTGGGAAAGAGAATCGCCCAATAATTATCTTTGGACTGAACTGCTAAGGACAAGAGCAAGACACATGTAGAGCTTCCATCATTTCCACCAAGTGGACAGAACATTTGCTCGTTTTTGTGCATTTAAGTTTTAGATTGATGGTTGTGGAAATCTTTGGTAGCAGACATTTAGTACATTTCAGTCTTGCTTTCATTCTAAGCTTTGGTTGATTTCATCAGTCTTTTATCAGCATGCTTCCCACTGAAACTCACACTACGAGTAAGCATTTGCTTTCTTAAAGGGAACCTGTCAGCAGGATTGTGCTCAGTAACCTACATTGTCAGGTTGGTGCCGTTATTCAGATTAAATTGATACCTTGGTTGATGAAATCCATCTTGTGGTTGTTGTTTAATCTTTATTTTCAGTTTTGAGTTAATCTTATGCTGGTGCTCTGGGGTGGCCTGTGGGGGTCTTCATGTAGTGCTCTGATTAGTAATTCATCTGTATGGCGTCTGACAGGTCACTGATCCCTCGCTGACCTGCCCCCTAGTTTCCATAATGAATATTTTATATAAAGTGGGGAAAAAAGTATTTAGTCAGCCACCAATTGTGCAAGTTCTCCGACTTAAAAAGATGAGAGAGGTCTGTAATTGACATCATAGGTAGACCACAACTATGAGAGTCAAAATGAGAAAACAAATTCAGAAAATCATCTTGTCTGATTTGGCAAGATTTATTGTAATCAGTATAACAGCGCCGACCTGACACTGTCTGTAGGTTACTGTGCACAATCCTGCTGACAGGTTCGCTTTAAGGTTCCATGAATAGGAAAAATGGCAACTGACCAACTTTATTCCAATCCTTGATTTTTCTTGCCAAATGTAGGTCTGTGACTGTGTGTACAAGTTTATCTAAGACTATTTAGCCAAATTTTAAGCAAAAAATTGGTCACTCTGTCCTTATTTTATCTGTATAAATACAGGAAAATGCAAGAGTGGTACTGGTTGTATATTGCCTGCATTTATCTTTAGTAAATTATAATCTAAGGGGAAACATTTCTTCTTGCGGAAAGTGACATGCTCAACATGCTAGGGAAAAGAGGCTCATAGGTCGTGCAATGCTCCTCTTGGCAAGACTCGTTAAGGGGTCAGTATTGACTTTTAGGATTGCCATTTCCTATAGGTGGAGCTAGAGTTCAAGTCCTCTTTCTCTCTGAAGAGACGATTTGCAAAGAATATTATAGAGACGGAGCAAAAAAAGCTGTAGGAAAATAATAAACTTTATAAGATCAAATCAAAACAAGAACAAAATCCTTCCACATCATATCCCAAGAGTGAATTAGAGAGAATAGAACACAATTCAGTACATCATAAACTAGTTGAAGTCTTTTTAATACATATATACATTGTATTTTGTCAGTAAGCTGCTAATTGGTGCTGGAGGTATCCTTGGACCAGGAGGCATGCTGAGAGCTAGCAGTGAATCTCCTTCTGATAAAGCACTGATTGTATTGAATCAAAAGCACACAGCGTTTTCAGTGACATATCACTGAAAACAGTGGCTCAGCCCCTACATCATGTTTGTCTGAGATTACAGAAAACCGGTTAACAGATTCCCTTTAACTCAACACCTGTTTATTTTGTAATGAAAGTCTGCACTTACCATTTAAGACAGTAGACTTTTGAATCCTTATAGTGCACACTGCATGCTGTCATGATTAGTCATTGCGGGTGAGTGCAGGCAGTCATGTCACGGTAACCATGCAATTTGCATACATGCAGACACATGCCGACTAGACATGCTGAGTCTCGCAGAATACAAGTGAATTAAGCAAGGCTGAGCACGTCTAGTTGGTATGTGGCCGTATTTTTGCAAATCGCATGCTTGCAGTCACATGACTGCCCGCTCTCGCTGGCAATACTGGAGAATCTTGATCGCGTGTGATGCTCATTTTTCAAGGATGCAGAAGTCTGCAGTAACATATAGTGACTGCAAACCTTCATTAAAAGACCGGAAAACACCGTTTAAGGGATGGTGTAAAGGCCCTTTTACATTTAGCGATGCACCAGCGATCCGACCAGCGATACGACCCGGTCAGGATCGCTGGTGCATCGCTAAATGATCGCTAGTGAGCTTTCACACAGAAAGATCTCACAGCGATGCAGCAGCGACGCAGCGCACGATACTCACCTTTCACACACAGCGATCCTGACGTCCTCCCGCCCGCCTCCACGTGTCGCTCGTCTCACACAGCAGGAAGCCCAGCAGGAAGCAGACGACGAGAAATGGAGCCGCCTGATCTCGCGCGATCAGCGATGGACAGCGGGGGAGCCGGTCGGAGGTAAGTATCACACATAGCGATATCGCTAGCAATATCGCTATAACGTCACAAAACCAGTGACGTTTTAGCAATATTGCTAGCGATATCGCTATGTGTAAAACCCCCTTAAGTTTAAAGGTGATACTAGATGTCCTTATTCTAGCTCGGTTTACAGAAGGACTGTCTGATTAACAGTTCTTGCTATTTGCTGTAGCTAGAATGTGTACATCGCTTACTGCTGCATTGTATATTACCTGGGATAATTCCTCTAACTTGCTATTCCCCTGGGCTCCCGTCAATCATCCTGCAGCAGTCTCAGCTCATAATCATTAGGCAGGAAATGGGCTTTTTGGTAAAGGTTGTGTCACTTTGAAGGAGCAATCACACGGTGGGGAGCCCTGCTGAATTCAGTGTGTCTGGGGACAGCAAATCCTGACTGTTCTTGTCAAGACAAAGTGTATATGCTTTGAGGAAACTGTGAAGGGCATCTTCCGGCAAGGACATTATTTCATCAGCAGCTGAAACTCTGAACTCAGACACTAGAAATAACCTTTTATAACATTTTTCCATTATTAATATTATGAATATTTCTATAATTCACAATTCATTAATTGCAATTTTGTCATTTGCTATATTGGTATCTAGATTCAGGTGGCCATGTATGTCATGAGGCATATATAGAATTTCACTGGACTCCTGAAAATGTCATTGCCTGGTTAGTGAAATATTAAGACCCAATCTAAACTGGATGTATTATGGTACATAACTAGTATTGACAAAGCCTTAACCTAAGATCCCTGACATATCCATTACCTAGTCAGTGTTATAGTCATACTGGTTTATTAAATATTTTGCATCAATCCAAATTGGATCTACACACATGATCAAAATTGTTGGTACCCCTCGTTTAATGACCGGAAAACCCACAATGGTGACAGAAATAACTTGAATCTGACAAAAGTAATAATAAATAAAAAATCTATGAAAATTAACAAATGAAAGTCAGACATTGCTTTTCAACCATGCTTCCACAGAATTTAAAAAAAAATAATGCTCATGAAATAGGCCTGGACAGAAATGATGGTACCTTTAACTTAACATTTTGTTGCACAACCTTTTGAGGCAATCACTACAGTCAAACGATTCCTGTAACTGTCAATGAGACTTCTGCACCTCTACAGGTATTTTGGCCCTCTCCTCAAGAGCAAACTGCTCCAGTTGTCTCATTTTTGAAGGTTGCCTTCTCACGACGGCATGTTTCGGCTCTTTCCAAAGATGCTCAATAGGATTAAGGTCAGGGCTCATAGAAGGCCACTTCAGAATAGTACAATGCTTTCCTCTTAGCCATTCTTGGGTGCTCTTAGCTGTGTGTTTTGGGTTATTATCCTGTTGCAAAACCCATGACCTGTGACTGAGACCAAGCTTTCTGACACTGAGCAGCATATTTCTCTCTAGAATCCCTTGATTGTCTTGAGATTTCATTATACCTTGCACAAATTCTAGACACCCTGTGCCAGATGCAGCAAACCAGCCCCAGAACATAACAGAGCCTCCTTCATGTTTCACAGTAGGGACAGTGTTCTTTTCTTGATATGCTTCATTTTTCCTTCTGTGAAAATAGAGCTGATGTGCCTTGCCAAAAAGTTCCAGTCTTGTCTTATCTGTCCATCGGACATTCTCCCAGAAGCTTTGTGGCTTGACAACATGTAGTTTGGCAAATTCTAGTCTGGCTTCTCTATGATTTTTTTTCAAAAATGGTGTCCTCCTTGGTCACCTCCCATGTCCACTTTGGCTCATACAACGACGGATAGTGTGATCTGACACTGATGTTCCTTGAGCTTGAAGTTCACCTTTAATCTGTTTAGAAGTTTTTCTGGGCTCTTTTGGTACCATTCATATTATCCGTCTCTTTGATTTGTCATCAATTTTCCTCCTGCGGCCATGACCAGGGAGGTTGGCTACATCCCATGGAGCTTAAATTTCCAAATAATATGTGCAACTGTAGTCACAGGAATATCAAGCTGCTTGGAGATGGTCTTATAACTTTTAAGGCCCTTTTACATTTAGCGATGCACCAGCGATCCAACCAGCGATCCGATCCGGTCAGGATCGCTGTTGCATCGCTAAATGATCGCTAGTGAGCTTTCATACAGAAAGATCTCACAGCGATGCAGCAGCGACGCAGCGCACGATACTTACCATTCACACACAGCGATCCTGCGTCCTCCCGCCCGCCTCCACGCGTCGCTCGTCGTCACAGCAGGAAGCCCAGCAGGAAGCGCCCGACGAGAAATGGAGCCGGACATTCTCGCGCGATCAGCGATTACCAGCGGGGGAGCCGGTCGGAGGTAAGTATCACACATAGCGATATCGCTAGCAATATCGCTATAACGTCACAAAACCAGTGACGTTTTAGCGATATTGCTAGCGATATCGCTTAGTGTAAAACCCCCTTTACCTTTAACATGTTTATCTATAACTTTCTTTCTAATCTCCTCAGACAACTCTTTCCTTCACTTCCTCTGGTCCATGTTGAGTGTGATACAAACTATGTCCCCAAACGGCACAGTGAGTATCTGTAGCCCTCTATACAGGCCCACTCACTGATTCCAAGATTGTAGACACCTGTGATGCTAATTAGTGGACACACCTTGATTTAACCTGTCCCTTTTGTCACACTATTTTCAGGGGTACCATCATTTCTGTCCAGACCTATTTCATGAGTATTATTTTTTTTTAAATTCTGTGGCAGCATGGTTGAAAAGCAATGTCTGACTTTCATTTGTTCACTTTCATAGATTTTTGATTTATTATTACTTTTGTCAGATTCAAGTTATTTCTGTGACCATTGTGGGTTTTTCTGTCATTAAATGAGGGGTACCAACAATTTTAACCACGTGTGTTCATCATGAGGCATAGCTAAAATTGTCCATGTATATCACGGAACATAGCAAGAATTGACTTAAGCCCCAGCTTATGGTACCTGACATAGTCAATGCCCAGGCACTTGTAATGAGTGTTACTCACCACAATCTGCCCCCCTGGAAGAAGCTACCGATCGAAACGGCACTGTTGGGGGTGGGGGCCGACTCGGGAATGCCGCACACCTTACCTGTAAGTGTCTACCATGTCTGGTTTGATCTGCATATTTATGTGATGGGAAATAGACGGATGGTTATTTAAAGATTTATATCTTTGCACTGGCCACTTTTTTGATAGTCTACAAAAGCAATACTGATTGCTATACCATGCAATACTGATTAACCATGTTTACAGCCCTGAGCACTTTATTTCTTATATGGATTTTTCAGTATTAGCTCGGTCATATGTTTTCATATATTAAGGGTCAGTGCAATATATCAGCATTTTTGAGGATACATCTAATGATTCCTGGATACTGTCATTTATGGTTACATGTGCGCTTATTATTTACATCTGTTACATTGAATTTCCTGAGCATGCGTTCCCCCTATCTGTTCTTTGTCTTGAATTTTTACTTTGTTTTTAAGATATATATTTAATAAAGAATTATTTTATTAGAGCAATATATCGTTTTTCCTCAGTTAATTTATTGAGGGTGCGTCTGAACTACTTGTAATGAGTGATGTAGTCCTAACGCAAACTGAAATAATCAGTATTAATCCAAAGTGGACAATAGAGGACAATGTCTGCAGAAGTAATTTTTTCTTAATCAGATCATTATTGTCCCTTCATAAGAAGAATCATAGTGCTCAGGTACAGAGGCTTTGTAAAATTACTCATGTTTAGCCCTACATGGTTGGTTTTAGTCATTTTCTATTACTTGGTAGGTAAAGGAGCCTTTCGAGTACACAAGACTTTCCCTATAATACCAGACTTGGTAGGAAATAGTCAAGTTTAAGATTTCTTATATAATATTGAAGCCATATCATCACAAGTCTGTTATGGGGGATAAGCTTAAATTTGGTAACAGGATCCATTTCTTATAAATTGAACATGATGGACACAACAAATCCTTTCAAGGCCATATATTACCCACAGGCTATCAGCTCAGCTGAAATCCTTTGCTGCAGGGTCTTTTTCTACTGCACTTTCCAAACCTCACTTATTCTTTTTTCAAGGTAAGCATCGAAATACCATGTTTAGCTATGCCGACCGCCATGTCTTATTGGAATATGTTGGGTCGTACTATGAAAAACTAACATAAATACTTTATGAATATTTTCATAATGTTAATCAATATCATATTGTAATTTGCACCTTATAACTAATTCTTTTGCATAGTTAAACCTAAACCTATGGCTTGTAGCTTTAATTACAGCTCCAAATCACGTCAATTAAATAAGCATTACAGTATACAAAGCCTATATAAATATTTAACATACAGTGGATGCTAATTATTTTTAATTATGTGGATGGAAGAATATTACATTTTGAGTTATTTTACACTCCGAGTGATAATTTCAGTGAACTAACTGTTATATGCCTTTATTAAAGCATTAATTATTCATTGGACCTTGAATATCACATCACTGTGAAGGAACGTTGTTATATTCATGTAAAGATATGGGTTATGGATTTCTATGTTAATTAAACTAACTGAAATTGTTATTTAATGTACTGACGTATTATATAAGCAACTGCACTAATTCCACTGGGATGTATGTTATGTTTATTGGGTAAAATGAATGGGACTTTTCATGTAATTACTGGTTGGAGCTTGTAGAGAGGTCTCTAGTGAGTTTAAAGAGTTAGATTTTTTGAAATAGTTAAAAATATGAATAAATGATAACTATGTCTGTATGTACTAAAATAACATGCTGGGTGCAGAAATGCTCTTCTGCCGCTTGTACTTGCTAGTTAATAGGCCCTGTAAAAAAAATTACACTAGAATTTGAGACCTTCATATACACCAGCAGCTGCCCTCCCACTCAATACTCATGCCAGACATTTTCTGGTGAAAACTTATCTACCCTGAACGCACAAGGATTGGGTATTGAAATCCAGCATGCTTAAGGCCAGGTTCATACTGCGTTAATGCTGTCTGTTCAACGCATAGTGTTGACGGACTGCTTTAACGCTATAGCATAACGCGATCGCGTTATGCTATACCGCTAGTGCAGATGCGTTATGGCATGCGTTAGCGATGCGCTCGGTAATGGGAGTGAATGGCAGCGTAGCGAATCGCGTTATGCCACATGGGAACTGCAGTACTGTGACCGGTAGTAACATGTAAATTTACCACCGATCAGAGCCGTTTTTTTCTGTGCTGTCACACAGATGCCAGTGTGGGAACTACTGGATGTTCGGGCTCCCATTTAAGTTCAATTTCGGGTTCTAGTTCGACAACGGTACCCAAACCGAACTTTTTAATAAAGTTCGGCCAAACACGATGGACCTGAACATCCATTTGTCTGCCCATCCATAGTCAGGAGTCGTCTATGTACATCAGATAATTATTCAACCCCTCCAACCAATTTGTCTATTTTTGCTTTTATGTACATGACCACACCTTTATAAGCTATGGCCCCAATTCTTTAAGACTGGTGTTTTGTACACCAGTCCTAATGATAGGCGTGCAGGAATGAGATGCACTAAATTCATTAATATTCGTATGCCACTTAATGAATTTGGCACTACTTCTCGGTGGTGTGCCATTTGTCAGAAATGTTATTCCAATCAGCGACATTCTGGCATATGAAATTTAGAATTTTTTTTCAGAATTGACAGGCAGGTAGGCAAATCCATTTCCCGTCCTGCCCCAGCTCCTCCCATTTTGGTAAGAATATACTAAAAGTTGCAAAATGTACTTAAAAGGGGTAAAACGTTTTCAGATCTATCAGGACCCTGGCTACTGATCATTCTCTGTCATAAAAAAAGGGCACCAGTATTATGAATGGAACTTAATGTTTGGGTGCACTGGTATAGATTTCACATTGAGCTCAAGAGTTTAGGTTAAAGAGTTTCTAGCTCTTTAACCTAGGTAAAAAACAGGTTCTTCATATGTATAACATGTAAGGCTTTTATATGCAATTATCCTTAATATAACTTCCTTTATACATAAATCGATATTGTGATGCTATTAAGTAAAGCTGATTGATCTTGTAATGAATGGTGAGGACATTTTCTAATATGTTGTGTATCAGTCCACTATGTTTTTCAAGATCTCTGTAATCAATGAATAGGAAACATAATTGACCTACTTAGAGAAGATGAAAATCCATCCTAATAGTGCAAAGTAGTAACAAGATATCTGTACTGTCACAAGCAGTTCAACTGTGTGGTCACCACATGACCTGGTCTAATGCTCATCTTCTGAAAGTAAATAATCAAGGTTCCTATTTGTAGCTATATTGGAAGATTCTGAAATGTAAACTTGATGGCCCATCCTAAGTTCTGAACTCACCAATCAGCTTAATGAAGAGATCATGACAGCCCCTTTTAGTTAATCAAACACTGTGGTATACATTTTTTTGAAGCTGGCCACCTGGTGGATGGTACTGAATTGCGGTACTAGTTACAGCCATAGCCAAATATACAACCCTGTGCCTGGTATGTAAGCTAATCCACAAGCATATCAAGTGCAGGACCGTCACCAATCAGATTTTGATGGCATATTCTAAGAATTATTTGTCAGTATCACAGCCATGGAAATCCCCTTTAACTTTTCCTTCTACAATGCGGAATCCTTCTTTGCTGGCAGTGAATCTTCACAATAAGACATATCACTTTGTGTATGATCAACATTATTTCTAATATTGAATCAGTGTTAAAGGGAATCTGTTAGTAGTATCACCCCTTCTAAGTCGTCTATATGGTCATAAGAAGTTGAATAACATGATACCTTGATATCTGATCCAATGTCTTATTCCACAAAAATCCACGATTTTCATAATATGAAAATGAGCTGCTAAGATCTATGGTTTGAACATAGATCTCCCTGAGAATTTGCCTCCAGAGATTATGTTAAATTAAAGAAGGCGCTGCCAGTGTGAGACATGTAATGACTGACAGAGGCCTCTTTTATTTAAAATAAATTCTAGATGCAAATCCTCATGCAGATCAGTGTCCTGCCATAGATCATAGCAGCTCATTTATAAATTAAGAGAAATGTGAATTTCTATGGAAAAATACATCAGATCGCAGTTACAAAGGTATCATTTTATTCAAAGATAGTGGTGAGAGATCCAGCTCCAGCAAATTCCAGTGAAATAGTAAATCTTTATTTGAGGCACATTAAAATAGATGGCGTTGTTGTGAAAAGCCGAATAAAACATTTGGTTATTGGGAGTGGGTGAATAGCTTGGTTATGACCGGACGCGTTTCGAACACGATATGTGCTCTTAAACAGTCTGATAGACTAGGAGCCAAGTCACAATAGAAGCACAAAACTATTCCAAGATAGTAATTTATTCCCCATTCACAGGCTTGGGATATTTTGCTGATCCCAAGAACAAAAATCTGGAAGTGCAGGATTCATGCACAACATCCACTCCATTCATTGGCAGGGATCGGCAGTGAATGGGAGTGTCAGTAGTTGGCTCCTGTCATCAGTAAGTTATTTTTTCTACAATAAATAGGGATAACTTACTGTCTTGGGAATAACCCTTTAATGGTCAAAACTAACTTTCTTTAAACCCTGTTGTTTTGGATGGACATAAGGACATTTAGAACCCATTTTTGTTAAACTGTCTATTTCTGCTTATTTTCTTCTTAAAGCCTATGATAAAAACTTAAATTACTTTAAATCTGTCTCTATTCCTACTTGCTGTATCACAGGTACTATAGTAATAAGGCCTGCATGCTATTAATAGGCTGATAAGAAGCGATGGCACTGTCATGCACAAAATCAATTTGCAGAGACTGTGATACAGCAGCGTAAAATAATGAGAAATTTCTACGTATGAGTATAGCGGGGGCACAGCATGCAGAAGCTCACGTACTCCCAGCAGAGAGTTAACCTCCTACCATCACTTTGGGCATTGGCGCAGCTGTCAGAAGGTATCATCAAAAACGGCAAAGAAGGAGGAAAAGTGATATGCTGAGAGCAAACTTTAAACAGGGATGGCACCGCTGGCAAAGTAAAGTGGCATACAAAGCCCTACAAATCCATGAACTGTCCCCTTGCCAGACCATGGCTTCTTGAGGCTTACAGTACATTGCATGTGAACATTTCAATATATAAAAACCTTGCCCCTTAGATCATAGTCTTAGCCTCTCACCCAGCCAAATCAGATCTCATATTTTTCACTGATGAGGAGCAATACCCCAAAACACAGTGTTTGCAAATTGAGATTCTGATTTGACTTTTATCCTAAGTCATATTGCAAGGCTCATTGAAGCGTTGATAATGACTTTTAGGATTGCTACTTTCAATAAGTGGTACTAGAGTTCAAGCCCTCTTCCTCTCTGAAGAGACAATTTGGGCATTTCTAGTGAGAAATACATATTTCCTTCAATTATAAATGATGATCAGTGTAGTTATTTGGATAGCATATAGTTTAGTAATTTAATAGTTTTACTTTTGGCCATGTTGTACGGCATTATACTACATATATACTGCTCAAAAAAATAAAGGGAACACATCACAGTACATTGTGTTGTTTAAGTGTTCCCTTTATTTTTTTGAGCAGTGTATATTACACTTGTGTACATTGATTAGCTATAACATGAAATACATTGTTTGGGACTAACATGTTGATGACTGGTCATTGAAATATGTTATTACTACTAGAACAACGAGGGTCCAACATCCAGCACCTTCATCGATTTGCCCTGGCATCCGCCCTGTATGAGGTTTGGTGGCCACTGCTGAGGGTTGTGATTTATCTCCTTCCATTTCTCTCCCATGACCCACATATAAGTCAACAATATTAGGTTCTAAAAAACCCTTTAAAACCACTGTCAGGTGAAGGCAATAACTTTGACGTTTTCATCATAATAGCACTTCTTGTAACGTTGATTTGTTGGAAGCAGGTAAATAGGGTAAGTAAAAACGATCTGTGAAATTTTGACAAGGGCCAAATTTAAAAGGCTAAACACCTGGATCAGAATAGCTCCAAATCAGCAGGTCATTGGGCGTATTCCAGAGATGGAATGGTTAGTACCTACCAAAATTGGACCAAAGAAAGGCAACAGGTAAACAAGTACCAGAAACATGGACATTCATTGACCATTGTTGAAGGAGTGAGAGAAGACTATCCTGCTTAATCCAATCCCACAAGCTATGAAAAAAAGTTGGCAAAATAAGGAGCGAAATCCAGATTTCTATATATATGTCTGTGTTCCTGCAGACCAGCAGGAGTGTCCATGCTGACACCTGTATATCTCTGAAAGCAGCTATAATGGGCACAAGAACATCAGATCTGTGCCATTGAGGAATGGCAGAAGGTTTGATTTGTTGTGTGGATAGTTTGGTGTGTGTACTTCATGTACTTGTATTAAGCTAGGTGCAAATGACTGTGTATTCTCCCATCTTAGAGAATTGAGTTGATCATGGAAATCACACATTAATCACACTCTGACCAGAGTATGCAATAATTTTGTGACACCTATTGGTGCCATAGCAAGTATGTAACCATTGCGGCTGTGCCTTGTACTGCAGACACTACAACTCGATCTCATTCAAGTTTATAGAGCAGATTGGCAGGGTATCCATGTGTGGAACCACCACTGATCAGATATTGATTGCCTAACCCAAAGACACTTCCTAAACCAAAACTTTGGCAGGATCACCTGCTGATAATAATATGTGCTGCATCCCACTGAAAAAAAACCCATAACAACATAGTTGAACATATTTATTCAGTTGTAATGTTCTTGTCCTTTTCGAAAGAAGAAGCATTTAAATAACAAAAGCCATATTTCCCTGCTGTGTAGTCAAGGCGCATCATTTGCTTATGCAGTTATAGCCTATTCATGTCCCTATGCAGGAAATTGTATATTGGGAGAGAACAACATAGACTATAATCAACAGATTCATCAGTCGTTGTGGGACAGGCGGTGGAGTAGACAAACATTGCAGTAATTCTGTGCAAACACTTTTCCAGTACAATGTAATACCTCTGTGATAATTTTATGTTTAATCGTGTTTATAGCATAAAATAACTCCACTTTTCATCCTGCACCCCTTAGGGACTCAATCAAGTTTATGGTGTAAGGCTGAAATTTCTGCTTTCTGTGGTTATAGATATGTGAAACGCTGTGCATCATCATAGGCGGTTGTTACATTAGACAGTGATTAATGTCAGCTTTACATGTTTCCTTACAATACAACCAAGCCAAGTTTGAACATATTCACTTGGACTATCTCCAGCACATAATTCATCAATTCTATATTCATGTGCCACGAGAGAGACTGCATATGAGGTTCTGCTTCTGATGAAAAGCTCACTAGATAGCAGATAATTGCCTATACTGCAAACCATAAGTACTTAGATCGTTAATACACACCTTGGGAGATGCACAAAAAGTTTGACATGTCATATTGATATGTTGGAAGTTTTTATCGATGAGGTCTGGGTGCTAAACCTTCTACCAAATGTTAAAAGAAAAGTACAGAAGAACTACCTAAAACTGCTTTGAATACTGAAGATGGGCTTATAGGCCTTGATTCTTCAAGACCTCCTCTGTTCATGCTAGTCTTTATGAGGGGGCGAGCTAGGCTCAAAGACGCCTAATTCATTAAGAGGCACACAACTCTTAATGAATTGGGTGCATCTGAAATGCAATGTGCACCTCGCCAGAAATCTTACTCCAGTAAGGAACTAGGGTATGATTTGGGCCAGTAGGAGTGTCACAGCTTGTAATGAATTAGACAAATGCCACACCCCATTGTGCCCCTGTCCCACCTAAACGCCACCCATTTTGGCGGAGCTGGGCAAAACTGGCGTGAAAACTGTTCAAAGACTTTTCCAAGTGATTTTTAGCATAACCACTTTGATGAATCAAAACCAGTATCTTTCTATTTAAATTACAAACGGATTACTTTTAATTCTTAAACTGAATAAGCTTCACTTCAAAAGATATGAAAAAATTGAAATTCCATAAAAAAAAATGTATTCATACTTTGTGCATAATTTCTATTTTGCTTTTAAGATCTCCGTTGTAGACATTGAAAAGAACTCTTGTTTATTTCCAAGAGATACAAATTCCCTAGGTTTGAGCTTTTTCCAAAGGGTAACGGTTCCACTTATGGACAGTGACATGCCTGAAATGTCAGGTTAAGGAGACTTATACGCCATGCATGCTCCTCTGGGAAATTAAATATGGAAATTGTCTCTTCAAAGAGGAAGAGAATTTCAACTCTATTTCCACTTATTGGGGAAGCAATCCTAAAATTCATTATCAATCCTTTAATGAGTCTTGATACATGACATAGCATAAAAGCTAAACCAGAATCTCAATTTGCAGACACCTGTTTCAGTGTGTTGTTTCTCCTCAGTGCAAAGTTTGGGTTCTGATTTGGCTGTAATAGGTGTGGCACCCTGCGTCTTTACCACCACAAAAGGGTTAAATATGTACTGTTTTGTATGTGTTTTGTGAGCAATGGGAGTTATGCTTTTTCTGCTAGAGACCACAACTCACACACACAATTTACCTCACTCCCTTACTTGTCTGAAGCTTGGAGCTTTGCAGACATACCCTAACTGGGAGGGGGAGGAGTCGAAAGTTGTTGTTTTCAGTGAAGAAGAAGGAGAAGAATGCTCCTGGAAGCCATGATAATAATAATAATCTTTATTTTTATATAGCGCTAACATATTCCGCAGCACTTTACAGTTTGCACACATTTTCATCACTGTCCCCGATGGGGCTCACAATCTAAATTCCCTATCAGTATGTCTTTAGAATGTGGGAGGAAACCGGAGTGCCCGGAGGAAACCCACGCAAACACGGGGAGAACATACAAACTCCTTGCAGATATTGTCCTTGGTGGGATGACATGTGCTCCCTAAGGAGTAAAGCTAATAAGCATCAGGGAATCAGCCCCTAGGCCATCCATGCTTTCTGAGCAGGGTGGTAAGCTGAGAGACTGTGTGAGTTTATACAACCAACAGCAAAGTGTTTTCCCCGGGAAGACTGCCGCAAACTAGGATCAGTGAAGGATTGTGCAAGAAGGAACTCGAACTTCACACAGGACCCAAGCTGCAAATTGCCAGCGGAGGAAAACACAGTGAGTAGTGCCTATACTGGAAAGTTCTAAACTCCAGGAAGACTTGGTCCCAGAAGGGATTAGAATAGCAGGAAGCTTACACCAAGTCACAGCAGAGTGAAGGATAACTCCCATTCTGCAGAGCAGACTGTAACCTGGTGAGAGTTGTAATATTTCCTCTGAACTGCACCTGAGCTACAGTAAATGATAAAGTGACTTTCCTTGTCTCCTGCCTTATTACTCTGTGCCTTCTATTTCCATTACAATCTCTGGGGGCCAGCCCTGGTTGGAGAGGGTTAAACATCTGCACTGCCATCACCATCTACTTCCCCAGGGATCATCTGCAGTGCTGGCTATACTACAGTCGAACACTCCAACTGGCGTCAGGAATCACTACATAAACTTATTCCCTAATCAATACTCCCATTTTACATGACTGCCTGGGGCCACGGACCATGTCACTGCCACTGTGACACATCCCTTTAAGACGACCGGCCCGACACCGAGTATCCCACAGCCTCTGGGGCACGTCAGAGGCACCTGACCGGGCTTTAAGGGGTAAAGTTTCTCCTTATGTTATGTCACTCTTCACAAGGAGAACCATTACCCCTTAGACCCCAGTCAAAGGCCTCTTGTACAGTCAAATCAGATCTCATACTTTGCACTGACAAGGGGCAATACACCCCGGAACAAGTATGTGCAAACTGAGATTGTGGCATGGATTTTATCCTAAGTCATGTGGCAAGGCTCATTCAAGGGTCAATACTAGGGTTCAATTCCTCTCAAAGAGACAGTTTGCATATTTGAACTTTTTCACACACCATTTTTTAGTACATGTGCTATCCATTATTTTTTAACATTTCAATCAATGTGTCTTTTTTCAAAAAGGTAAAAAAAAGCAAAGATGTGTTCCACTACCTTCCGTGTTGTGAAGAACACTCATGAATGTAATTCAATGGCTCTGTGAAAAAAATGGATAGCATGCAGATGTCATATGTGTGCTGTCTATATTCTACTATTTGATGAGTTGGAGAAGTTAATCCATTATTTTTCATAGGAGAAAACTGGATGTAACAAAAGACTAAAACTTAATACATAAATCTAAAAGCGGATCCAGCACAGGGGAAAAAAACGCTCTGTGGTCTCACCCCCTTATTGTCAGCCTCCAGATGTAAACTATGAAGATTCAACTATGGTGGTTATAATCAGAGAACAAAGAGGGAACATAATTCTTAGGGGCCGTAACATAAATTGCATAATTTTGGATGGTTAAATGTGCTTATTGGGCTAAAAGAGAACAGTAGTATTCCTCCTCATTTATTAATTGAGATGACTATAAGTTACAGTATAAGTCTGCTACATTTCAACTTTTGCTTTATTGAATTGCTTTTTATGCATTAACAGAGCATAAAAGATAAAAACTTACCAATGATTAGCCCAGTATCACCTACAACTTGCCTAGGAGGGAGAAAAAGGCGAGATTGTATTTGTTGATTGCTCCCATTAGCCTAACGGCACATTTTTTGTCATTTTTCATAATAGGACAATAAACCTGTATGTGTAATATACTGCCTTTACCTATGAAGCCAACCATTTTTGAAAGCTTTTGGCTAAAGAAATCTATTGCAGAAAATTCAACCCATCAATCGGATACCAACAGATTGTAGAGGTAGACCAATGTGCATAATAATTTCTATGAAGATGGAAGGCTTAGTGGCTTCCAGACACCACTGGGACCCCTTGCTACGAGGGTTGCCAACCACCGTTCAGAAATTGCAGGACAGTGCGTAAAAATAGTGCACTTTTTTGTCTTGTCCCTAAAAAGATTTAAGATGTCCGTGATTTTTTTTTAAGCTAAAGAAACTTATACAAACTATTATGATTGGAATTATTATTCGTTTACAGTTTGCAGTGAATGCAGATAATGTCTATGTGGCGCCCCTGAGGGTCCAGTCACCACAGAGGTACTGCACCTTATCCAGAGGTGTGGTATCCCACCCTCAGGTAAGGAGGGAGCACCACTCAGGACTCCTAACACTTTCACCCAACACACACCAGGTCAGTCAGGGCATCTAGGTGTACCCTTGGGGAGGATGGCCTTATACCATATTCCTTATGGCTAGGAAAGCCTATTGGGGAGACAGTGGGGAAAGGTAGGTAGAAGGGGAGGAGCTTAGGAGGTGGTGTGAGAAGGGACATCCAATCAGTGACAGTGAGGTGACAGTTAGTGGGAGGAGTGAGTGTGAGGTAAAAAGATCATTCTGGAAAGATTCAGTCAGTTGGTGACAGGACAGCGGAGGAGCAGAACTGACGTGGGGAGAGTAAGGGTCAGAGAGAAATATTTACAAGGAAAGAAGCTCCTAGGAGAATAGAAGGGGTCCTTGGGGCATGGGTAGTGTGATAAGCCACCCGTGGGGCCCGTATCCAGACGTGGAAAGACCAGGCCACAGTGAGGGAGCCGGCCCCTAAGCCTAGTGGAGAACAACAAATAAGGCTCAGCTAGCAAGCCAGAGGCTGAGGTAATTTCATGTGCCTCAACCACAGCCACAATTATTCCCTAAAAAGACAGCCAAAATAGGAGCAAGGGGACACTGAGAACTTCACGCGACAGGGTCCTCAGATGCTGACTCGGGGACACTGCTTGTGAAGGCGCAAGGCAGGAAGGAAAGGAGAGATCAGCACAGAGACAAGGCCTAGAAAGGTGAACATAAAGAGGAGTCTTGAAAAGGTGTTTCCAATCTACCTGGGAGTTGGCTGAACCCCTCCCCCAGAGGACACAGAACCAAATGGGTCACCGTATGCGCAGGAATTGTGAGTAAAAACCCTGAAACTGCACTCAACTGTGTTCCTCGTGTCATTTAGCGTCTCGCCTGCCCTGCAACGCACGCACCATCACTGTCACCAAATCACTGGTAAGACCTTAACTGCCCTGGGACACAGCTCTGCCCGTGGAGAGCTTCACCATCTTTGCTGGCCTAAAGGGGGTTTTACCCATAGCGATATCGCTAGCAATATCGCTATAACGTCACGGATTTTGTGACATTATAGCGATATCGCTATGTGTGATACTTACCTCCGACCGCTCCCCCACTGTCTGTCGCTGATCGCGCAAGATCAGCCGGCTCCATTTCTCGTCGGGCACTTCCTGCTGGGCTTCCTGTGGCACCGACGAGCGACGCGTGGACGCGGGCGGGAGGACGTCAGCATCTGAAAGGTAAGTATCGTCCGCTGTATCGCTGCTGCATCGCTGTGAGATCTGCCTGTGTGACAGCTCACTAGTGATCATTTAGGGATGCACCAGCGATCCTAACCGGATCGTGGTCGGGATCGCTGGTGCATCGCTAAATGTAAAAGGGCCTTAACACTGTCCCAGATGATCTGCATTGCAGCATCGGCTATCATTGCCAAATACCACAGGTGGCGTCATGATTCCATTTTCCCTACCATTTTTTCCATCATCTTCTCCTCATTGTCATCCAACATCCTTCATTAAACTTCCATTTCTTACTGAATGCCCAGGGCCACGGACCGGGTCACTGCCGCCATGACACATCCTCTTTAAGGAAACTGACCGCCCCGGTACCGAGAAACCTAAGGCACTGTGGGGAGCTCCACCTACATATCAGAATTATGGGCTGTAGACATGCAGCACTGATGTCACGCCGTTCTGTTTGTATTGGTTGTTGGCGTGACAATGCATGTTTTTTGCTTTAACCCCTTGCTCCTTTCCCCCAATTGAGCTGGGATACTGCTGGCTGTTACCTGTATGGAGCCTGCTCAGTTCCCTGCTCTGCTGTGTAGCTGCACATGTGGTGTTAGGTCTTTGCTCTGCTGCTTGACCATTCGCATGTGCGGTTCCTGGTCGCCGCTGTGGAAGCTGTCCGCGGGTTGTGAGGTCATTTGCAGCTGGTGCATGACTTTCCATGTGTGTCTAAGCTTGCAGACGATGCCAGGTGCTCTATGCTGCAGTTCCTGCACTGATTCTGCTGCAATGGTTTCTGTGTGTGCTTAGGGTGTGCCCGGCCACACCTCCCCTGCTTTTATCAGGGTTAGTGTGTGTACTTGAAATGCTGTCCCCAGCCAATTGCTGAGGGCAGCCCCTTTATAAACTTACCCTGCCCTATGGGCGGGACCAGAGCTACTCACAACTCACAAAGCTCCTGGACTTTGCTATGTTTGTCTCGTGTCTGTGGACCTCGTCTGTCTCGGTTATGGTTCCAAATTCAATGCCTTGATTCCTGCTTTGTCCTGCTCCCTAGCCCTGCCCCGGAGGCGGTATATCTGGGCCTGAATCCATGATCCTGTACCTTTCCTGTACCTGACCCTGTCTAAATTCGCCCTGCCCTAGAGGCAGTGTATCCAGGCTTGAATCCTTGATCCCGTACCTGTCCTGTACCTGACCATGTCTGAACTGTCTGCTGTGTTATGTTCCTGGAATCCCTCTGTGTTTGGAGCCCCGCACCCTGTGACTCTGAGACTCTTGTTACCAGTGTTCCTGCTGAGCATCTATTATGCTGTGCTCTGACTACCATGCGGTGCTAGCTACATGCAGGCCAAGCAATCCTGCGGTGTTAGTACCATCACACTTGAGTTCCTTCCTAGGTCCGATGCCCGGAGCCTGAGGACCGCAGTCTTGAACCTGATGACCGCTGCCTGTAGCCTGGAGCTGGATGACTGCAGCGGTGCCTGTAGGTCATGTTGGATGTCTGGAACCAAACGACTCCCGTCTGATGTCTGCCGGTGACTCTGATGTCCTGTGGGTGACCCTAATGTCCAGCCTGCGTCTTGATGATCTAGTGTATCCTGATGTCCTGATGACCTCGTGTATCCTGATGACTTTTTGTGTCCTGATGTCCTTATGACATGTGTCCTGATGACCTCATGTGTCCTGATGTCCTGATGACCTCATGTGTCCTGATGTCCTGATGACCTCGTGTGTCCTGATGACCTCGTGTGTCCTGACGTCCTGCCTGTGTCCCAATGTCCCACTTATGAGTGCCTTGATGATCCGATGGTGCCTTGGGGTCCACTGGGTGGTACCCTTCTGTGAGATGTGCAATCGGGAGCCTGGTTTAGCCCTATATTGTCTATGTACTGTGACTTTACTTTAAGCAAACTTTACTTTTATTATACCTGAAGTTGTGCCGTGTCACCAAGTCCTACGTGTCTTCTTTGTCCACATGCTCAGCTGCCACAGAATCCCGGTCGCTGCCCTTCCCTAGGCCCGGGTCCCCCTCTGTGTTATAGAGGGTCCATATTGCATCCCTGAGGCACACCCGCCCCCTCGCCATGGCGTGGAGGTGCCTGCTGGGCCGCGTCTGTGGCTGCAGTCGTGACAACTGATACTCATAATGATTTAGTATGTTTCTCCCAATGTGCCCTTAAAAAATATTGTCTGTTTTTGATAACCTGTCCAGAAAAAGTAAAATCAAGTTGTCCACCCTGCTTTCTACATGATAAAACAATTGGGCTGGTGAATTTAATTTGGATAAATGTTGGAGAACACATGACCAGCGTTGGACAACATCAATTAAATCTATTGTTACGTAATTGTCCTGCAGCATGGCTTGTATAATTTGAAGACCATTCACAGGGTGGGAGTTTAGATCTGATTGGAAATATAAATTCTATGTAGAGATGCACAGAGTTCAGAGACAATGATAAAGAATCAGCAACCGCCTGGCGTCCTTCTCATACAGTAATTCAGCTGAGGATTTCTTCTCATTATCGGCAAGGTCACTTTCTCTTCACTAAACCTATTTCAGTTTATCCTTTGCTATTATTGAGTTTGTTTTTCGTACTGGTCCTTGTTAGAGCTACTTAGGGTTTGTAGTATGCATTCCCCCATCTTCCTCACCTCACACATAAATCTCCTAAACTTCTATACCGATTTAACTCCTATAGTTCATCTTATCCTGAGGGACTTCTCTACAGTTTTCTATTCCCAGTTCAATGATCTCATTAAATAAACTTGGTCTCTATTAGATTTGTTTAGTCAATGTCTAAGTAATGTATAGTTCCTACTTTAGCCTACCAACATGGCACATGCCATACACTGAGATGTGAAATATTAATAACAATCCAACATATTTGCAGAAAAATATTCTTTGTATAGTCAACCATATTCATAGCATGATGATTCTCTTTAATAAAGCAATATGAGTAAGGGCTTGTACACACTGGCACAAAGCATTTATGGTAGTAAACCCAATCCTTTATAGTTCCAATGTTTGGCTTTACAGATGTAAGGGGTGTACCGAGACTGTGTATACCCCACTCTCTTCCTTTGTGTTGGTACTGTTGTAATTAATGTGATGTATGTGTATGTTGCTTTCCCATGCTGCTACTGTGAATATTTAACAATGCTGTTATGTGCATAATGTAATGTATATATTTGCTATTTTGCGCACCTATTATTAGGGAAAGCGTAGTACCCATTTCTGGCCACTAAATGGGGCAGTATAGTAGATGTGATATAGTAGAGTGAAACCAGTTAGAAAATAGTTAAACATAGGAGGGTCAGCTGCAGCTAAGAGAGCGAATACTTCCTCAAAGTAGTGAGTTGGGGCCAGGGTGCCCATTTAGCTCGGGTGGGCTATATAGACCGAGCAGCACCAGACCACATAACATTACAAAGAAGTAAAGCCCAGCCATCCAGTACCAGTGGATCCGAACACCGACAGTAACAGCAGTGGCAGCGGAAGCAGTGAAGCAGTAGTGGAAACTTTAGCTACAAGGGAAGTCACAGCATTGCGGCAGGTGGCTCATCATGTGGCAACTTATTGCATGAGCTGATGCCCTCAGAATCGGGGCAAAAGGGCTGAGGGAACTGCCGAACGAATTCAGTCTGGACAGAGAGGACGCTGAGGAACCGAAAGATATGGTCCAACCCGGGAACATGCTAAGTGACAGAGAGAGAAGGACAGGGAAAGAGGAAGCGTTGCATTGCATGGATTCTGATGTTGATGATGTACCAAGCATGGATATGCTGTGTGGGAAGATCAGTTAAGGTGTTTATTTGAAAGTTAAAATGGACTGTGGCTCATTTTGTGTGAAACAGGACAGAGGAAGCTTCCAACAACTTAGTGAAAGCCCTGCCGGTGCAATTGATGGCACCACAGGTATGCAGAGTGATGGACTGTGTTTATACATGTCAGGAGACCAGGGTGTGTTAAAGCTAATATTCTCAGCCACAACTACCACCCTGGCTGACCCTCACACACATTAGACAAACACTGACCCAGCCAAACAGTTTCAGGAATATACCAACTTCTGATATTGAGTCAGGAATGTTGAATTTGTACATGTGTAATACGCCTTTGTACTGAAAGAAAATATGATGCCACCATCAATTTCTGGTGGAACATTGTCCCCCTCTCTTCATCGAAAACACGTTTGCTTGACTGAGATGACCATCTATGGTATGTAGAGAGCCAGAAGGAATAGTTATTGACCTATGGGTATCTAACATCTATGATCATCCTTATTATGAAGCATTCTTCTTCCTTGTGAATAATGCTTATAGAGGAGAATGGCGTCATGTAGCGCTTGATAGAGCAGGCATTGATTTTGTTATCTGTTCGGTTCTGCACTTTGGTATGTTTCAATGTATTGGTGTACAATACAACCCCAATTCCAAAATTGTTACGCTGTTGTGTCAATTGTAATGATTTGGAAATCCTTTATAGCCATAGAACACATATCAGAAGGTGAAAGTTAGACATTTTTTATTTCATTTAAAAAAATTAACTCATTTAGAAATTAATGACAGCAACATATGTCAAAAAAGTTGGGACAGGGTTTACAAAAGGCTGAAAAAGTAAGTGCTACAAATGAAAAACTACTAAATGGTCAATTTTCAACTTGAGTCACAGGACTGATACAGTAAAAAGAGCAAGTTAGAGAGGCAGAGTCTCTCAGAAGCAATGATGTCAGAGGTTCCCCAATCTGTAACAACTGCATCTAAAAATTGTGAACCATTTAAAAAAAATTTTTTTAACAAAATTGCAAAGGCTTTGAATATTCCATCATCTGCAGGACATAATATGATCAAAAGAGTCAGAGATTCTGGTGAAATTCAAGTGTACTAAGCTAAAGGACAAAGCTGACTGCTAGAGTTGAGCGACTTTTAGTTTTTTAGGGTCGAGTTTCGTTTCGTGAAACCCGACTTTTCCAAAAGTCGGGTCGAGCAAGATCGGCTGATTATAGGGAAAAGTCGGGGTCGTCCCGAAACACGAAACCCAATGTAAGTCAATGGGGAATAAAAGTCGGCAGTGAGAGGAGGACAGGAAACACACCTACAGTGCTCAATTGAATGCCAAAAGCATCAATTCTTCTTACTTAAGCTGGTCAACCTTAATTAACTTCATAATACAAGTTACGCACTGAAAAATGGGGGTAATTTGGCTAAAGTTGTGGGGGGGTAGGGCTGGCTCCAGGTTTTCATGTGCCCTGGGCGAAAGAGCGCCCCTTTAACACATACCACAACTCATCATGCTCCGATACGGCAGAGAAATAGCGGTATAGTACAATGAAAAATACTTCACTTTTTACATCTCATGACGAGGCCCATCTATTTCTCCATACAGAATCATTGGTCCCATATAATGTTTGAAACAGTATATGATGAGCTCCACATAGTGCTACAGTATATGTTGGTCCCCATGGATGAAGCTCCACTGTCTTATGGGCCCAAATAATGCTCCAAACATAATGGGCCCCATTTCTAATGCTCTAGTGTATAATGGGCCCTGTAAATGCTGCTCCAGTGTCTGATGTCCACCTTTGGAATGTTCCAGTGTATGGTGGACCCCATCTATCATTCTCCAGAGTATAGTGCTCCCCAAAAATTGCTGTCCCAACATTGAAAACAATCAAATAAGTCTCCTCGCTAGGGAATCCCTGTACTAGTCTGGACTCCTCGTCGTCCCCATCTTCCATCTCACTGCACAGTATTTCAACCTTGCAAGTGCTGTGATCCTGAGCAAGCAGGGGGGGCCCACTCGTTGGCGACGGCACTGGCACAGGGCCCCTGATAGTACGGTGGTGTGTCTGATGGCGGGTGGGCCGAACCTGCACTTTCATCTGCAGCTTCCTCTTTGTCACCGTGTAAGATGGAACTGTATATGGGAAGGGTAACCTGAGTTTCATCAGGGTCAGATTCAGGCTGTGTAGCGTGCGAGGGGAATGTAGTGGTCTGGGTCAATGTACCAGCAGATTCATCGAGCAGTGGCTGGGCATCAGTGCACTTGTGTCGCCCCCAGGAGTACGGTCGCCACAGTGGCATTACCTTCCTCCTAGGGAGTGTGATGTCATGCTTGGGAGCAACGAAGGATCTCTCTAGCAGGTTAACTGATTGGGCGGCGTTATTCCCACGAGTCATGACCCTCCAAACAGCGTTCATGAAGGCAAAGTGTTTGTTTTACGTGGGCAGTATGGTTGCAAAGCTGAACCTTAAAGGAATGTCCAGAAGGGCACCACCAGGAATGGAGCCTACGGCGTAATTTGACTCAACACGGGCAACCTCAACCATGCCAGCTACAGAACAGATGCACACATTGCAAGCTTAATTCCGTTAACGAACGAGACTCCGTCATGTCCCGCGGTCCGAGTCCGGCTTACTAGAGGGACACGTGAGGCTCTGGCACATGAGATTGGCCAATAACTGGTGTGTCATGCCCTTACATGTCCGTGGCTGTATGTGCGCTACAATGAAAAGGCCAGCGTTTGTCGCTTACAGGTGCAGATAACCCGCTGAACAACGTTAGTGATGGGGATCACTGATTACAATTATTACTCGCGAACGATGATTTCCCAGTAAGTGCAGGTCAACCGCAGTTCCGGAATTAGGCCTAACCGTCATTCCTGAAAAAAATGAAAAACTTACGTGTGCAAACCACAGGTGCTGTAGCTTGCTTAACAGCTCGCCAGCCGTTCTCACGCCCAGTATGGATTACACGTGATTGCACAAAGGTGAGAAAGGGTACCGTATCCCCGGATAACATGTATGGATAGCGTACACATTCAAAAGATATGTCTATACATCAGGAAGCAGGCTCAGACGGTGTTAGGCCCAGTATGGCTTGCACGTGATTGCACAAAGGTGAGAAAGGGTACCGTATCCCCGGATAACATGTATGGATAGCGTACACATTCAAAAGATATGTCTCTACATCAGGAGGCAGGCTCAGACGGTGTTAGGCCCAGTATGGCTTGCACGTGATTGCACAAATGTGAGAAAGGGTACCGTATCCCCGGATAACATGTATGGATAGCGTACACATTCAAAAGATATGTCTATACATCAGGAGGCAGGCTCAGACGGTGTTAGGCCCAGTATGGCTTGCACGTGATTGCACAAAGGTGAGAAAGGGTACCGTATCCCCGGATAACATGTATGGATAGCGTACACATTCAAAAGATATGTCTATACATCAGGAGGCAGGCTCAGACGGTATCAGGCACAGTATGGATTTGAGGGCCCAGACTACACAGCGGAGGAGCAGGGAGAGGTAAAGATTGCAAATGCTGGGGCCCTGCCCAAGCAAGGGGGGCCCACTCGTGGGCATCGGTACTGGCACTGGGCCCCTCATAGTACAGCGGTGTGTCTGATGGCGGGTGTGCACCACCACCGTCAGAGACACTTGATTGCACTATGGGGGACCCTGTGCCAGTGCCCACGCCCAAGAGTCGGCCTACCCACCTGTCCAGGGCAACGGCACTCGCACGGTGTCGTGCGCTAGGTGGTGACCCCGGCCATGGGGGGGGGAGGCAGCACAGTTAGGGAGTTTTAGAAAGTGGCATATGTTGATGTTGGACATTCAGCTGATGCAAAAGGCGAAATAGGTCAAGTCCCAGGAAGAGGTGGACCAAAGCAAGCCATTTTTCTGTCACCCTATGTGTCATCAGGGGAAGGTGGGACAAAATCCTTGGAAACCCATGCATGGTTCATTTTAATGAAGGTGAGATCATCCACATTTTGGGTTGACAGACGGGTCCTTTTTTCTGTCAGGATTGATCCAGCTGCACTGAAGACTCTTTCTGATAGCACACTTGCAGCTGGGCAAGCGAGCTCCTGTAAGGCATATTGTGCCAATTCAGGCCAGGTGTCCAGTTTAGCGGCCCAATAGTCAAAGGGGAATGACCTGTGTGGGAGAACATCGATATGGGAGGAAAAGTAGTTTGTAACCATAGTTGACAACTGCTGTCTCCTATCACTTTCCATCGATGCTGTATTACCAGTTGTGTGAGCGGTACTTGAAAAATCAGTCCACAACATTGTCATGAAACCCCTGTCTCCAACGCCACTTCTGCTGTGTGCACCATGAACACCTCTGCCAAGCTGCCCCCGGCCCGTACGGCTCGTGTGAGAACCATCACCGCTGCTGTGTGCTGGGAATGCCTCAAGCAACCGATTTACCAGAGTTGCTTGTCTATTAGCCAATATTAGGTCAAGGTTCTCCTGTGGCATGATGTTTTGTAATTTGCCTTTATAGCGTGGATCCAGGATGCTGGCCAACCAGTAGTCGTCATCGTTCATCATTTTGGCAATGTGGGGGGGTCCCTTTTTAGGATCTGCAAGGCATAATCTGACATGTGGGCCAATGTTCCCGGTGTCAATGATGCACTGCGAGTGCTGGTTGGAGAAGCACTTTCTGGCAAATCCACATCCCTCCAGTCACGCACAAACTCTGTACCAGACCTTGCCACGCCAACATTTTCACTTGCCCCACGAGATGCATCCTCCTCCCCTAAGTAATCATCCCCATCATCATCCTCCTCCTCCTCTTCTTCCTCCAACTCGTCCAGGAGAGGTCCCTGAGCAGACAATGGCTGAATGTCATCAAGGATTCCCTCCACCTCTTCCTCCTCGTCAACATTGGCTGCAGACGTCTGCTCCTTACGGTGCGTCAAAGTTTGCATGAGCAGACGCATAAGTGGGATGCTCATGCTTAGGATGGCGTCGTCTGCGCTTACCAGCCGTGTGCATTCCTCAAAACACTGAAGGACTTTACAGAGGTCTTTCAGCTTCGACCACTGCACACCTGTCAACTCCATGTCTGCTCTCAAAGTGCCTGGCCGTGTATCCTCCCACAAATGCATTATGGCCTGCCTCTGCTCGCACAGCCGCTCCACCATGTGCAGGGTGGAGTTCCACCTTGTTGCAATGTCGATAATGAGGCGGTGGTTGGGAAGGTGGAGCAATCGCTGCAGCTTCTGCATACGAACGGAGTGTACAGGCGACCGGCGGATGTGCGCGCACAGTCTTCGCACCTTCTGGAGCAGGGCTGTTAACTCCGGATAATTTTTTAGGAAGCACTGCACCACCAGGTTCAAGGTGTGAGCCAAGCAAGGTATGTGGCTGAGTTTTGAAAGGGCTATGGCTGCCACAAAATTACGGCCATTATCACTAACTACCTTGCCTGCCTCAAGATGTACACTGCCCAGCCATGACTCAGTTTGTCGCTTCAAGTACTCGGCCAGCACCTCGGCGGTGTGTCTGTCGCCCAAACACATCATCTGCAACACAGCCTGCTGACGTTTTCCACTAGCTGCTCGATAGGGGGACACCTCGTGTGCAACAGTGGCAGCTGCAGATGGAGTGCTCATACGACTGCGCTCTGTGGACGAGCTTTCGCTTCTGGAGGAGGAGGGTCGAACGCCTAGAGCCAACTGTTTCCTATACCGTGGGCTAGGCAGCACTGTCCCACCACCGCTGTCCCCTGTGGACCCTGCATCCACCACATTAACCCAGTGCGCAGTGATGGACACGTAACGGCCCTGGCCATGCCGACTGGACCATGCATCATTTGTGAGGTGCACCTTTCCACTCACTGACTGCTTGAGTGCATGGACAATGCGGTCTTTCACATGATGGTGGAGGGCTGGATTGGCTTTGCGAGAGAAGAAGTGGCGACTGGGTAGGTCATAGCGGGGTACTGCATAGGCCATGAGTTCGCGGAAAGCTGCGCTTTCCACCAACCGAAAGGGCATCATCTCAAACGAGATTAGTTTGGCAATGTGGGCGTTCAAACCCAGTGTACGTGGATGAGAGACTGAGTACTTTGATGACCTACTCATAGTGTCTGGGAGGGTGAGCTGGACTTGAGAGCTGCATATGGTGGAAGTAGCGGTGGACAGGGCGGACTGAGAGAGGGTTGATGATGGTGATGGAGTTGGTGTTCTTTCTGGTGGCCTAGATTCAGTATTTCATTGATATAACAGTGGGATTCCCTGACTGCTGTGGCCTTGCAACGACACCTCAACATTTGCTGCTGTGCTAACCGGTGGGCTTACAGTGGGGGAAACAATGTAGCGTTGCTGACTACCTTCTTTGTGATCAGTTGCACATGTGGCACTTGAGGTTTTGTGCTGTGTACACGCTTGCAAGTGCATGCTGGTTAAATGTCTAAGCATGCAACTGGTATTCAAATTTTTCAGATTTTTCCCTCGGCTAAAGGTCTTTGTGCACTTCTTACAGATAACCTTGGCCTGATCATGAGGATTTTGTTCAAAAAAGTGCCACACTGCATTCTTCCTACTTTGGCAGACATTTTGCGGCCTAGCACGCTGTGATGTTTTGACCCTCTGGACAAGCTGTCCAGCAACTCTTTTGATTTTTGGAACCTGTCTTTGGAGTGCTCCGGGCCTGCCAGATAACAGCTGTTGCAATGTCGATGTCTGCTGTGGATGCTCCTCATCTGAGCTATTGGAAGCAGCACCCTCTTCCCCAATGGATGCCAATCTGGGTCAACAACTGGGTCATCCATCACCTCCTCTTCAATGTCATGTGCACCTTCCTCTGTGTCACCGTGTATGGTGGTATAGTGTGCGGGAAGGGGCACCTGAGTCTCATCAGGGTCAGAATCTGGCTCTGTACACTGCGAGGACAATGTATTGCTCTGAGTGAATGTACCAGCAGAATCATCTATCAGCGGCTGTGCATCAGTGCACTACATGTCAGATTCATCTTGGCCTGGGTAATTCACCATTTCACTTGATAATCCAGGCATGGTATGTGAAAACAGCTCCATGGAGTAATCAGTAGTATGGCCTGCGTCATCCTTCAATCTTGGTTGGGGTGAAGGACACAAGGAAAGGTGTGGTTCATGAACATGAGCCTCCAATGACGACTCAGTGCTTTTACTTTTTACAACTTCAGAAGAGAAGGCGATAGAGCTGGAGGCTGAGTCAGCAATGTAAGACAAAACATTTTCCTGATGCTCTGGTGTTAAAAGTGGTTTGCCAACTCCTAGAAAACTAAGCCTTCGAAGCCTTATGGAGCCAGAAGATGACGCAGGCTCAACACTTCCTGCATTTGGTCCTATTTTGCTTTTGCCACTACCATCAGATCCACCACCAACACCATCATTACCAGCTGCCAACACCCGCCCAATTCCACGGCCTCTTCCACCAGCCTTCCTCATTTTTGGTAGAAATGTAGACAAAATCCAACAAACTATATAGTAATGTAAAACAAGGTACAAGGTGTCTATAGGACAGGGGAGATTTAGATTTTCTGCACACACTAGTGGACACTGGACACTTTTGGATTGTGTGAGGCCCACTGAATATCAGAGCGCTATGTCACAGGCTTGATGCAACAGGTGTGAAAAAAGTGACTACAGGATAAGGGAGATTTTGAATTTCTGCAGACACTTGTGGACACTGGACACTTGGATTGTGTGAGGCCCACTGAATATCAGAGCGCTATGTCACAGGCTCGATGGCACAGGTGTGAAAAAAGTGACTACAGGATAAGGGAGATTTTGAATTTCTGCAGACACTTGTGGACACTGGACACTTTTGGATTGTGTGAGGCCCACTGAATATCTGTCATGTCGGACGCTGTTCACACCACAGCATCCGGCAGGCAGAGGTAGTTCCACCTCCAGCCACTATAGCCTCAGTGGCGCCGGTTTGATCTTCAGGCTCTCGGGGGTTAATCCTGCTGGAGACCAGGTTGGAAGGTTAGTCACGCCCACGGTCTTTAAATAGTCATACTGGCATATGGGCGTCGCCGATTATAGCTTGTGTTTCATACCAAGTGGTTCCGGTCTGGAGTGGAGGTGTTCAAGAGAGAGAGATTCATATCTGGTGTCGTATGATCCGTCGTTATCCTTTCTCCTTCCCATATTTGTGTTTAGTTGTGCCCTGTTCACATTACTGTTTATTCCTGTGTGTGTGCGGCGCAGTGCAGTTTAAGTTCTCCCTGTCTGTCATTATTTGTGTGGGAGCTTTGGTGGTGTGACTCCTCACTGGGTGGAGGGTGGAGGGTTAAGTGCAGGGCTGAGCAGGAGATAAGGAAAGGTCGGAGGCTCAGGCATTTGCACCTTCAGCAAAAACCCTGGGTTGAGGGTCAGACAGGGTTTCCCCTAGTAAAAGGGACACCACAGGGGCCCCGGGTATTTCAGCCTTAGTTGAACTAAGCCCCCGTGACATTATAATCGGCCCACATTTTTTCAGGAGTCCATGGATCCATTAGATTCCATAACCCGCCAGTTGGCGGCGCTGTCCATACAGGTCTCCGAGTTGAAAGGGGCAGTTCAGCAGCAGGGCCTGGTAGTAGCAAAGGTGCAAACGGCATCTGCAGGTATCGGTGCAGAGCCGAAGTTTCCGCTGCCAGAACGATTTTCAGGCGATCGCAGCAAATTTGTCGTATTTCGGGAGGCCTGCAAATTATACTTCCGCATGCGGCCAATATCCTCAGGTAATGAGGCCCAGCGAGTAGGGCTGGTGTTGTCATTACTGAGTGGTGACCCCCAAGCATGGGCATTTTCCTTACCAGCTGACTCTGCTACATTTCATTCGGTCGATAATGTTTTTTCTGCCCTCGGGCTCATTTACGATGACCCTGACCGACTGGCTCTAGCGGAATCTAAAATCCGCGCCCTCCGCCAGGGGGAGCGCTTGGCAGAAGACTATTGTTCGGAATTTCGCCGCTGGGCTGTAGACACACAGTGGAATGACCCAGCACTGCGGAGCCAGTTTATTCATGGGGTATCAGGGAGGGTGAAACAAGCCCTCCTGATGTATGAGACTCCGGCATCATTGGAGTCTGCCATGAGTTTGGTGATACGTATTGATCGCCGTTTTCGTCAGGGGGCACAGGAGACGCTACCTCTGGGGGAAAACAGAGGTGCAGGTGTGGTTGAAGTAGATGAGTCCCCTGAACCTATGCAGATTGCTGGCGTGGCACAGGTTCAGCCTCGCGCTCCGGGATTCCGGAAGCCCGGAGCATGTTTCTACTGTGGTAAAGGAGGTCATTATGTTAACGTTTGCCCGGTACTACCTAAGAGGGTCACACCGGCGGAAAACTGTTAAGCTCAGAGGATTTGGAGGAGACCCAACTGAGCGTATGCATATCCTCCATGATGGTATCTCAATGTATGCTCCCTGCCAAGGTTATTATCGCCGGCAGAGAGCTACCTATATCAGTGTTTGTGGATAGCGGTTCCGCCACCAATCTCATAGATGAGGAGTTTGCACACACCGCCGGGTTTAAGATCGAAAAACTTCCTCACCCCATACAGGTGGTGACCATTAATGCTGTTCCCCTCCCTCAAGGGGAGATTACTGAGTTTGTGGCAGAGGTGAAACTCCACATTGGGTCCTACATTCTGAGTTGGTTACATGTAGGGTCCTCCGTAATCTCCCAGCTCAAATGGTCCTGGGTTTTCCATGGCTGTCCAGGCACAACCCGGTAATTGATTGGAAAACTCAGGACATAGTACAATGGAGTGGTTTCTGCCAAGACAATTGCTTGGCCACATGTGTGTCTGCCGTGACGCCCAGCCTGCCGGAGGCTTTGCAGGATTTCGCGGATGTTTTCTCTGAGAAGGGTTGCTCAGAACTGCCTCCACATAGAGCCTATGACTGTGCTATTAGGTTAAAACCCGGGGCCAAATTACCTAAGGCCAGGATGTTTAATATTTCTGGTCCTGAGAGACAAGCTCTGAAAGACTACATCGCGGAGAGTCTGAGCAAAGGTCACATCCGGCCTTCGTCCTCGCCTGTAGCCGCGGGGTTTTTCTTCATTAAGAAGAAAGATGGGGGGTTACGCCCGTGTCTGGATTTCCGAGAGTTAAACCAGATTACTATCCGTGATCCCTACCCAATGCTGTTGATCCCGGATTTGTTCAACCAGGTAGCGGGGGCGAAATGGTTTTCCAAGCTGGACCTCAGGGGGGCTTATAACCTCATAAGGGTCCGTCAGGGGGATGAGTGGAAGACGGCGTTTAACACTCCTGAGGGTCATTTTGAGAGTCTGGTTATGCCGTTTGGGTTGACCACCGCGCCTGCCGTTTTCCAACATTTTATTAATGATGTATTTGCTCATGTCCTGGGGAGATTTGTGATTGTATACCTGGATGATATCCTCATTTATTCTAGCGATCGGGACACTCATTTGGAGCATGTTAGGCAGGTGTTACAGTTGCTCCGGGAGAACCAGCTCTATGCTAAGCTGGAAAAATGTTTATTTTTTGTCCAGGAGTTGCCCTTTTTGGGATATATTGTGTCCGCAGCCGGTTTTAAAATGGACACCGCTAAGGTGCAAGCGGTGTTGCAATGGGAGAGGCCGGAGAGTCTGAAAGCACTCCAGCGGTTCCTTGGGTTTGCGAATTATTATAGGAAATTTATAAAACACTTTTCGACTGTCGCCAAACTGCTCACGGACATGACAAAGAAGGGTACCGATCTGGCGAACTGGCCTGAGGTGGCTATACATGCATTTGAGCGTCTGAAGAATGGGGGCTGAAGCAAAACTATTCTGGTGCAACCAGACGTGTCTAAACCTTTTGTGGTAGAGGTTGATGCGTCGGAGGTGGGAGTGGGGGCAGTACTGTCTCAAGGCTCGTCCTTGAGCGAGATGCATCCATGCGCCTACTTCTCCAAGAAGCTGTCGCCGGCCGAACGGAATTATGATATCGGCAACAGGGAGTTGTTGGCCATCAAACTGGCTTTTGAGGAATGGCGACACTTCTTGGAGGGGGCGGCTCACCAGGTCACAGTTATCACCGACCATAAGAATCTGCTCTACCTGGAGTCGGCCAAGCGTCTGTCTCCTAGGCAGGCTCGCTGGGCATTGTTTTTTACTCGTTTCAATTTTCTTGTGACGTACCGTCCTGGGGCTAAAAACACCAAGGCGGATGCTTTGTCTAGGTGTTTTCCGGGGGGAGAACCTCGGGAAGAGCCGGTACCCATCCTCCAGAAAGGGGTAGTGGTCTCGGCTCTCACGACTGAGGTAGAGGCGGAGATTGCCGAGGCCCAAGAGGAGGTACCACCAGGACTTCCCGCCAACAAATCATTTGTACCCCTGCATCTTCGGCCTAAGGTGTTGAAGGAACACCATGATTCGGTACTGGCTGGTCACCCAGGGGTGAAGGGCACCTTAGAGCTGGTATCGCGTCGTTTCTGGTGGCCCAAAATCCGGCAGGACGTGGTCTCGTACGTGGCAGCTTGCATCACGTGCGCTAGGGCTAAGTCACCCCGAACCCGTCCTGCTGGCACGCTACAGCCTCTGGGGGTACCCAATAGGCCATGGACAGAAATCTCCATGGATTTTATCACTGACTTGCCAGCCTCGGCAGGGAACACGGTCATCCTGGTGGTGGTTGACCGTTTTTCAAAGATGGCGCATTTTGTGGCATTGTCCTCTTTGCCCAATGCTAAGACGTTGGCTCAGGTATTTGTGAAGGAGGTGGTCAGACTCCACGGAGTACCGTCTGACATAGTATCTGATAGGGGTACGCAATTTGTGGCGAGGTTTTGGAAAGCTTTTTGCTCTAGGTTGGGGATCAAGTTGTCACATTCATCGGCGTTTCATCCACAGTCTAATGGACAAACTGAGCGCATGAACCAAAATCTAGAACAGTATTTACGATGCTTTGTGTCCGACAACCAGGAGGAGTGGTCTACTTTCCTTCCTCTGGCCGAATTCGCATTAAATAATCACCGCCAAGAGTCATCAGGAGAGTCTCCATTCTTTTGTGTGTACGGTCAACATCCTCAGTTTTGTACCTTACGTCAGGGTGACTCCGGGGGTGTCCCGGAGGAGGATCAGCTAGGAGCCCAATTGTCATCAGTCTGGAGGCGGGTGAAACAGCGTTTGTTGAGCATGAGTGCCAGGTACAAACGGGTGGCTGACAGTAGACGCGTGCCAGGTCCGGACCTGTGTGTGGGTGAATGGATGTGGTTAGCTACGAAGAACATAAAACTCAAAATCCCATCTTTAAGACTGGGTCCAAGGTTTATTGGGCCTTTTAGGATTTCTGCCATCATTAACCCAGTGGCTTATCGGTTGGAACTTCCTGCGGTGTACAGAATACATAACGTTTTTCACAGGGCTTTATTGAAAAAGGTGGTAGGCTTGGTGGACACGACGCCGATGCCACCTCCAGTCATGGTGGATGGCGAGTTAGAGTTCGAGGTCGCCAAGGTGGTGGACTCTCGAGTAGTACACCGTACTCTTCAGTATTTGGTGCACTGGCGGGGGTATGGTCCAGAGGAGAGGTCTTGGGTTCCAGCCTCAGACATACATGCGGATCGGCTGGTCAGTTCTTTTCACCGTCGTCATCCGGACAAGCCGGGTCCTATGAGTCTTGAGGGCCCTGGGGTCCCTCGTAGAAGACGGGGTACTGTCATGTCGGACGCTGTTCACACCACAGCATCCGGCAGGCAGAGGTAGTTCCACCTCCAGCCACTATAGCCTCAGTGGCGCCGGTTTGATCTTCAGGCTCTCGGGGGTTAATCCTGCTGGAGACCAGGTTGGAAGGTTAGTCACGCCCACGGTCTTTAAATAGTCATACTGGCATATGGGCGTCGCCGATTATAGCTTGTGTTTCATACCAAGTGGTTCCGGTCTGGAGTGGAGGTGTTCAAGAGAGAGAGATTCATATCTGGTGTCGTATGATCCGTCGTTATCCTTTCTCCTTCCCATATTTGTGTTTAGTTGTGCCCTGTTCACATTACTGTTTATTCCTGTGTGTGTGCGGCGCAGTGCAGTTTAAGTTCTCCCTGTCTGTCATTATTTGTGTGGGAGCTTTGGTGGTGTGACTCCTCACTGGGTGGAGGGTGGAGGGTTAAGTGCAGGGCTGAGCAGGAGATAAGGAAAGGTCGGAGGCTCAGGCATTTGCACCTTCAGCAAAAACCCTGGGTTGAGGGTCAGACAGGGTTTCCCCTAGTAAAAGGGACACCACAGGGGCCCCGGGTATTTCAGCCTTAGTTGAACTAAGCCCCCGTGACAATATCAGAGCGCTATGTCACAGGCTCGATGAAGCAGGTGTGAAAAAAGTGACTACAGGATAAGGGAGATTTTGAATTTCTGCAGACACTTGTGGACACTGGACACTTGGATTGTGTGAGGCCCACTGAATATCAGAGCGCTATGTCACAGGCTTGATGTCGCAGGTGTGAAAAAAGTGACTACAGGATAAGGGAGATTTTGAATTTCTGCAGACACTTGTGGACACTGGACACTTGGATTGTGTGAGGCCCACTGAATATCAGAGCGCTATGTCACAGGCTCGATGGCACAGGTGTGAAAAAAGTGACTACAGGATAAGGAAGATTTTGAATTTCTGCAGACACTTGTGGACACTGGACACTTGGATTGTGTGAGGCCCACTGAATATCAGAGCGCTATGTCACAGGCTCGATGCAGCAGGTGTGAAAAAAGTGACTACAGGATAAGGGAGATTTTGAATTTCTGCAGACACTTGTGGACACTGGACACTTGGATTGTGTGAGGCCCACTGAATATCAGAGCGCTATGTCACAGGCTCGATGGCACAGGTGTGAAAAAAGTGACTACAGGATAAGGGAGATTTTGAATTTCTGCAGACACTTGTGGACACTGGACACTTGGATTGTGTGAGGCCCCTGAATATTAGAGCGCTATGTCACAGGCTCGATGGCACAGGTGTGAAAAAAGTGACTACAGGATAAGGGAGATTTTGAATTTCTGCAGACACTTGTGGACACTGCACACTTGGATTGTGTGAGGCCCACTGAATATCAGAGCGCTGTGTCACAGGCTCGATGCAGCAGGTGTGAAAAAAGTGACTACAGGATAAGGGAGATTTTGAATTTCTGCAGACACTTGTGGACACTGGACACTTGGATTGTGTGAGGCCCACTGAATATCAGAGCGCTATGTCACAGGCTCGATGCAGCAGGTGTGAAAAAAGTGACTACAGGATAAGGGAGATTTTGAATTTCTGCAGACACTTGTGGACACTGGACACTTGGATTGTGTGAGGCCCACTGAATATCAGAGCGCTATGTCACAGGCTCGATGCAGCAGGTGTGAAAAAAGTGACTACAGGATAAGGGAGATTTTGAATTTCTGCAGACACTTGTTGACACTGGACACTTGGATTGTGTGAGGCCCACTGAATATCAGAGCGCTATGTCACAGGCTCGATGGCACATGTGTGAAAAAAGTGACTACAGGATTAGGGAGATTTTGAATTTCTGCAGACACTTGTGGACACTGGACACTTTTGGATTGTGTGAGGCCCACTGAATATCAGAGCGCTATGTCACAGGCTCGATGGCACAGGTGTGAAAAAAGTGACTACAGGATAAGGGAGATTTTGAATTTCTGCAGACACTTGTGGACACTGGACACTTTTGGATTGTGTGAGGCCCACTGAATATCAGAGCGCTATGTCACAGGCTCGATGGCACAGGTGTGAAAAAAGTGACTACAGGATAAGGGAGATTTTGAATTTCTGCAGACACTTGTGGACACTGGACACTTTTGGATTGTGTGAGGCCCACTGAATATCAGAGCGCTATGTCACAGGCTCGATGGCACAGGTGTGAAAAAAGTGACTACAGGATAAGGGAGATTTTGAATTTCTGCAGACACTTGTGGACACTGGACACTTTTGGATTGTGTGAGGTCCACTGAATATCAGAGCGCTATGTCACAGGCTCGATGGCACAGGTGTGAAAAAAGTGACTACAGGATAAGGGAGATTTTGAATTTCTGCAGACACTTGTGGACACTGGTCACTTTTGGATTGTGTGAGGCCCACTGAATATCAGAGCACTATGTCACAGGCAGAAATTGGCTAGTGTATCACAAACTACAAGATGTATGTAGAATTGGGCATAATAGGAATCTCCCTAGAGTGTAGGTCTGTAAGAACGGAACAAGTCCTCCACTTATCCTTCCACAGTGACACACAGATAGCTTCACTGTGGCTGTGATAACAGCCGTTACACGGTACTGTGTGAGGAGCGTACACCGCTGTATGGTGTGAATAAATGCACGCTCAATACCTCAGCAGGACAAAAAAAAAAATTGGGATTGCTTTTAAAAAAGCAGTTTGCAGAGCAGTGGGGAAACAGCAATGCAGCTGTCAGGAAGCCTTAGAAGGCAGCCTAACAACCAACACCGCTGATCCACCACAATATATCCTCCCCTTGCACTGCACACACAGTGACTGGTGTGTTGCACAGGCAAAATCGCTAGCAGCAGAAGCAGTTTTTTTTTCTTCTTCTCTGCCTAACGCTCTCCCTACAGAATCAGCAACCTCTCCCTATGCTAAGATCGGCAGAAGTAAGATGGTGGTCGGCGTGCACGCCCTTTTATAACCCCTGTGACGCCCACCAAAGCAAGCCAATCACTTGCATGCCCTTCTGAAAGATGGTGGTGACCCCTGCCTATGTCATCAAGTTGCCCACAGTGTCCGTGGATCCTGATTGGCTGAAAAAGAGCGCAAAACAAACTTTTGAAACGCGACTTTGGCGCGTAAGTCGCCGACCTCGTGGCCGACCTCATCCTAGGGTCGGGTTTCGTTTCATGAAACCCGACTTTGCCAAAAGTCGGCGACTTTTGAAATTTTTCGACCCGTTTCGCTCAACTCTACTGACTGCTAATATTGGATGCTTTTTATCTACGGGTCCTCAGGTGGCACTGCATTAAAAAAAATGCATGATTCGGTTCAGCAAATCACTGCATGGGCTCAAGAATACTTCCCGAAATCATGTCTGTGAACAGATATCACTGTACAATCCACAAATGCAAGGTAAAGCTCTATCATTCAAAAAAGAAGTCATATATCAGCGCAATCCAGAAATGCTGCTGTATTCTTTGCACCAAAGCTCATTTAAAATGGAAAGAGGAGAAATGGAAAAATGTTCTGTGGTCCCATGAATCATAATTAGAAATTCTTTATGGAAACCATGGATGCAAAGACGAAAGGGACCATCCAGCTTGCTATCAGTGCACAGTTCAAAAGACTGTATCTCTGATGGTATGGGGTTGTGTTACACAATGACCCAACTTTTTTTAGGAATTGTATATATATATATATATATATATATATATATATATATATAAATTTTCTAATAACTTAAAATATAAACTTAGTTATAAGTGCATACTGTATATGTACCTTCTGTGTATAATATCATTTTCAAAATGTGCCTAACCATGCTGCCTGTGAGTTTAAAGCCAAATGTTGTTTCTCTCATCCCCATATCTTAAACTATACACATAATTTCTCGAAGAATGATATCTTGCTACAAGATCATTTGTCAACAATAGCCTTTTCTCGAAACTCAATTATAGTCTGTTGCTGAACCGTGTTTTGCTCTTGATTGAGGTCAGTAGCCCACTGTTCAAAATGCGAGCACATTATTGTTCACAGTGGAGTATAATTAAAGAGGCACAGTCATCCTTACAAATAATCCTCAGTTATGTGAGCACTAAATGTGTTTTAGTTTAAAATTTTGCTCCCGTTGGTTGATCTCAGGATTCATGACTGCAGCAGGTAAGATTGTTTATATCTTTACCAGGGTCCAAATAGCAGTATTTACAGAGAGATCCGTCCATGTTGGTATATGTCTATAAAAAAAAAAGGTTAGATTCAGCTCACCCCTTTAGCCACTGATGATACAGCAAGATCCGAGCAAGGACACGTCTCCACCCAGACGTCTTGAAATACTCCATGAAAAAAGAAGTCCAGCCCAAGGAATAAAATCCAAAATTTTCTTTATTTGTTCCATTAAAATACAGGTATGGCTGCTATAATCGTCATTGTGGTTTTTACCCTGGCATGAGATGACCGCACAGAGAAATGCCCGGGAGGTTCTGAACGCGTTTCGAGCGTTTATATTGAAAAATGGTCCATTGGGGTGTAGAAACAGAAAACTACATACAGTACTCACCTTTCAGATGGGTGCCATTCCACCACATCGCTGGTCCCTTACTGGACTTCTTTCTTCTTCTGTTGAGGAAAGTGACTTTGAATGCAGAAGCCAATCAAGCGGCCACCGATTGGCTGCAGCATTCTCTTTGAAAAGAGATTGTTTCTTCCAATTCAGATAGAATATGAAGGCTGCAGCCGATCAGGCCTGCTGATGGACTGCACTAGTCACTTGACAATTTAAATAGGCTCTCTGGTAGTTCTTAGATTAGAAAATGGTCTTATAGGTATGTGGAAACCCCAACTAGACAACTGCACTGCTGCTTGAATCCCTTGCCTGAAGAAGAAGTCAAGAGACTGATGGGGGTCGCAGGCAGGAATGCAGCAATCCAATAGAATTTAGGTCAGGGCTCATAGAAGGCCACTTCAGAATAGTGCAATGTTTTCCCTTTTAGCCATTCTTGGGTGTTTTTAGCTGTGTGTTTTGGGTTATTATCCTGTTGCAAGACCTAGGACCTGCGATTGAGACCAAGCTTTCTGACACTGGGCATCTGCTAGGAGATGGTTGTATAACTTTTACCTTTAACATGTTTCTCTATAACCTTCTTTCTAATTTCCTCAGATAACTCTTTCCTTCACTTTCTCTGGTCCATGTTGAGTGTGATAGACGCCATGTCACCAAACAGCACAGTGAGTATCTGTAGCCCTATATACAGGCCCACTCACTGATTCCAAGATTGTAGACACCTGTGATGCTAATTAGTGGACACACCTTGATTTAACATGTCCCTTTCGTCTTATTATTTTCTGGGGTACCATCATTTCTGTCCAGACCTATTTCATTAAATTCTGTGGAAGCATAGTTGAAAAGCAATGACTGGCTTTCATTTGCTCATTTTTGATTTATTATTATTTTTGTCAGATTCAAGTTATTTCTGTCACCATTGTGGGTTATTCTGTCATTAAACGAGGGGTACCAACAATATTGACCACGTGTGTATGACTGTTTAATACTTCTGTAGCTAGAAAAATATTAAACTAGAAAGTCCCTCAGTGCCATCATTAATGTAAGTAAAGTTTCTTTTCCCCTTAGGCCTATTTCACACATCAGTTTTTTTGGTCAGTCAAAATCCGCTAAAATGGCGGATAACGGATCCGTTCCTCTACTGACCACAATGTTTGGTGCCGGACCGTTATTTTAACGGATCCTTGAAAGGAAGAATTTTAAAGGAACCGCTGCGAGAGAGAGAGATCCGCATGCGCAGTGAGAAATGCAGATCCGGCCTCCCGAAAAAACGTTGCATGGTCCGTTCGGGCATGTAGGCGGACGTCAAAATTTTGGCGGATCCGCAAAAAAAGGATCCAACGGATGGCCATCTGTCAAGATCCGCCGGTAATGCAACTCAATGGGAAAAAAACGGATCCGCCAAGAAAAATGGCGGATCCATTTTTTTTGCAAAACGGCGGATTTTGACTGATGGACACAAACGGATGTGTGAAACAGGCCTTAGGTGGCAGCCACCCTGCTTTGCTCATGGGAAACCGCCCTTATATAAACTATAATAAAGCTACTTTTATAAAGTTGCAATGTTCAGTATATTGTAGTTTGGGATGTGTTAATTAAGTAACAATACATTACCAATGGAGTATCTGCAATATGGTGTCATATTTTAATTAAATGGACCCAAAGTGTAGGCCTTGAAGCCGCCCTAAACAGGTTGTCTCATTTAGACCGCTAAAGCACCCTCACACTTAAGCACATTAGTGTGATGTTTCATTCAAGTAAAAGATTGCACTTAGCCTTGACAAAAAGACAATGTCAGATGTCCTAATGAGAATCCGAGGTGCTGCTACGAGACATCTAATCCCATTTCTTCTCCAGACTGCGGCCTGTGTCTTACATACACCCTTATGATGAATAATGAATCAGACGGTACCATTCTAAACACTTTGCTTGTCACAGACTTGTTAAACCATCCCTTGAGGAATAAGGCGGAGGGGGGGATGTACATTAATCAGGTATTGAGTCTCCATCGAAGAGGAGAAAACATCCATTCATCATGCACTGTTGATGCATCGGCAACCTCGGCCTCTTCTCCGACCACTTTCCTATTAAAATATTGTAAAACGTGACAAATAATGTTATATCTCTCATAAGAGGGAGACCTTTTGTTTTTAAAAAAAGGTTTTTAAAAACTTTATGGAAAAGAACCAGATGATTCTGAAATGAAACTGGATGCATCACATAGAGGTTTGGGGAGAAGACACTACATGGTTTTTGCATTACTACTTTGCTAGTCACTTCTCCAATGTTAGATTAGTAAATGCTTATGACATCCAATCCTTAATTTTACAATACAGTACGAATGCAAAAACGATATATTGTGCCATCAAAAGAAAAATCTCATGACTTTTACGCTATTTTCTATACTAATAGATACTATACTGTCTGTTATCACACTGTACAGATACCCCATGCTTCACAAAGGGCACTGGACACCCTCCAGCATCAAGTGGTAGTAGGGCACCTCTCTGACAACACATACAGAAATACACATTCCTTAGGAAACCATAAGGCACTGGAACATAACTAGTGTTTTATGGACCCCAGTGTAAATGTTAGATGTTGGTCTTCCTTTTATTGTTGCCTTAACCCCCAATGGTGTTACCTTCACAGCTTTGCTGCCTTTATATGACACACACATAGCTCTGCTGTCTACACATTGCAAACACCTGTGCACACCTAGGATGCCTCCCCTTTGTAGAGCTGTGTCTGCTATGTATAAACAGCATAGATATGTGTGTGTAATGTATAATTGGCAGAGGTGTTACTACATGTAATGTTAGCTTTGCAAAGCTGTGTTTGCTATGTAGAAATAACAAAGGCAAATGTGTGTGTAATATATAGTTGTTATTGGATTGAATACATGTAGTCCACACAATTATTTGAATCATTCATACTGACCCTTGCGGCCACAGAACTCCACCGCAAGGACACGGGGTTAGAGTTCCTCTAGGCCCTCTGAGCGCACGGCGTCAACGCCACTATAGACGCTGGCTACGGAGTGTGGAGCACGTGCACTGTGGCGTGCCAAGTCACTGATGGGGGCTAATGCCTGACTCAGACTCTGCCCTACCTACACCTAAGCCTGGGCGCTAGCAGGCTAGGCTGCACAACACATGCGTACCAAGGGTAGGGGTTTCATAATGAGTTTGTCACCAGAGACATTCATGCGTGCATACATCACTCACTCCTCATAGTCTGAAAATACAGTGTATCCTAGCACATGGCTGAGCGGTCATGCGAACCTTTTATAGCCGCGAGCGTCCGGGGCCTTCCTGTCTTCTCGGATGGGCCAATCCGAACAGGAGCAGGACCTGAGCACGTGACCTTTGATCTCCAATGGGAGATCACTCCACAGGCATGCTCAGTGGCCCGACATGAGGACTTAGTCCCTGGAGAGTCTCGCTGCTGAGCAGCCTGCACTACCATAGCTGTGCCAGAGGTGGCAGTAGCAAGCAAACCCATGGAGGTGGTCTGGGCAGAGTGCCAGGACCGACGAGTTTGCTGAGCAACCTCCTCTGCGGCTAGGGAGGAATGGGAGACTGCCGGGAGCAGGGCTCGGGATTCCTGCTGTACAGCAACAGGAACCCGACGCCTAACACCATCTCTATGACTCATCTCCACTAGAGATGAGCAAATTTGCTCAGATTCCCTCTTATTCGTCAAGCTATAGCACTTTGCTGAATAAGAGGGAACCCAAACATATTTTCTAATCTCCATGACCCATCTTCATGACCTAGCCTTTTCCCTCCTCTCTCTCCATCTCCAACGTTCGTTTTGTGCTGCAGGTCAGGTCATGATCGGTGATCTATACAGCGCTGGCATTGGCAGGTGGGTGGAGTGAGCGGTAGCCCCGGATTGGCCCGCTTTTTGCTTCAGACTTAGTCATGGCTGCACCACTTGCAACCTCAATTGCTACATGAATCTACTCTCCTTACACTCATCGCATCTATGATAGATTATTATTCTACTGAATAGACCAAATACTTTCTCATAATGCCGATCAGGTTTTAGGACTTTATTTTTTTCATCTTGAGGAAGATTAATAAAAGAAATGCAAGGAAAAAATGGAGTAATTGCTCATGTCTCTGACATTTTCAAAAGGGTAAGGACATCTAAATATTTTTACCATTTTTAGAGCTGTGCTTACTTTCTATAGAGTTTCAATATATTCTCACTTGCATGAAACCATAGCTTTTCCAAATTCTATTCTCCAAATATTACCTGAATAGGAACTCAATGTGAAAAAAAAGCTGAGAGGTAATGGCTGCTGGCACTGGAACTGTAAAATGTACCTGTTGGGTACTTCTAAGTATGAGCAAACATGATATCATGAGGTATGTGGAAACATGACATCTCTAAATGTGACCTTGCTAGTTTGCTTTCACACTTTGCACCTATGGTTCAGTTTTCTTGCTGCAACCACAGCAAAACCGTTGGACTATGTTTGATGCAACAACTCCATTCCAGACTATGAGTGTCCAGTTGCTAGATTTGTATGCTGTTTATAAAGTTGACTAGGTATGGAATAGACAAGGCAACTGTTAGGTGGATTCATAACTGGCTTAGTGATCGGACCCAAAGAGTAGTCGTAAATGGCTGCACATCCAGTTGGAAGAATGTCTCAAGTGGGGTACCACAGGGCTCTGTCCTGGGCCCTGTATTGTTCAACATCTTTATCAACGATTTAGATGAAGGAATTGAGGGTAAACTGATTAAATTTGCTGATGACACAAAGCTAGGAGGGATAGCTAATACTAGAGAAGAGAGAGAGAGGATTCAAAAAGATATAAAAAAAACTGGAGCAGTGGACAGCAACTAACAGAATGGTTTTTAACAGGGAAAAATGCAAAGTACTACATCTGGGCAATAAAAATGAAAAAAACATACAGAATGGGAGGAATAGGGCTAAGCAACAGCACATGTGAAAAAGACTTGGGTATACTAATAGATCACAAACTGAATAGGAGTCAACAGTGTCATGCAGCAGCAAAAAAGGCAAATGCAATTTTAGGATGTATTAACAGAAGCATACAGTCTAGATCACGTGAAGTCATTATTGCCCTCTATTCCTCTTTGGTCAGAACTCATCTGGAATACTGTGTCCAGTTTTGGGTGCCACTTTTTAAAAAAGACATCAACAAACTGGAGCAAGTTCAGAGAAGAGCGACCAGAATGGTGACCGGTCTGCAAACCCTGTCTTATGAGGAAAGGTTGCATGATTTGGGAATGTTTAGCTTGCAGAAGAATAGAGAAGAGAAAAGCTGGGGTTTGTCCGCGCTAGACCACAAGGAACCAACCGAAGATGCAGGCAAACTTTTACTCACATTCAAGCCAACGCGTTTCATGGCCTCCTGGCCACTTCATCAGGGCAGCCCTGATGAAGTAGCCAGGAGGCAATGATGCACGTTGGCTTGAATGTGAATAAAGGTTTGCTTGCATCTTCGGTTGGTTCCTTGTGGTCTAGCGCGGACAAACCCCGGCTTTTCTCTTCTCTATTGTTTTATCTGCATCCCGGGATCTGCAGCGGCCAAAACTTCCTAAGGTGGTTGTGACCCTTCACAACCACATCAGGTGAGTGGATTACCTTTGTTAAACACACTGGTGTCCCTCATTTACCGCCTTAATGCGCTCCCCCTCTTTTTATTTTTATTTTTTGTAGCTTGCAAAAGAGAAGACTGAGAGGAGACTTAATAGCAGTCTACAAATATCTCAAGGGCTGTCACATTGTAGAAGGATCATCTTTATTCTCATTTGCACAAGGAAAGACTAGAAGCAATGGGATGAAACTGAATGGGAGGAGACACAGATTAGATATTAGAAAAAATTTTTTGACAGTTAGAGTGATCAATGAGTGGAACAGGCTGCCACGAGAAGTGGTGAGTTCTCCGTCAATGGAAGTCTTCAAACAGAGGCTGGACAGACATCTGTCTGGGATGATTTAGCGAATCCTGCTTTGAGCAGGGGGTTGAACCAGAAGGCCCAGGAGGTCTCTTCCAACTCTACGATTCTATGATTCTAGTAAAAAAAACTCCCAGAGGCTCACACAGGGAGAGCATGTGACTGTATTTCCTGATTTCCTGTGTCTGTGCATGAGAGAAGCAGCCTGCTGTGTTAGGCGTCGGATTTCTGCGTTTACTCCGCAGGGATCCAGACTCTCACATTCTGCAGTCTCCTGCTGTTTATCTACTGCAGAGGAGATTGCCTTTCAGCAAATCTCTCCTGAGGCTAAGTCCTTCTGCCCTCCTACTGAGCATGCTCATGGGACGATCTCCCATTGGAGATCGGGAGTCATGTGCTCAGGTCCTGCTCCAGATCTCATTGGTCCATCTCAGAGATCTGGAGGCTTGCAGAAGGTCCTGGCTGCTATAAAAGGCGCGCATGGCTATTTCGCCATGCGCTCGTATAGACTTACTTGCTGCTGTGTGTATGAGGACGGATGTATGATTCTGGTGAATGACTCATTATAAAACCCCTTCCCTCTGATATTACGTATGTGGTTAGGGACAGAGTTAGAATCAGCGCCAGCGCTCCTCTGATGCAACATCCACAGCTGGTAATACAACATAGCCCAATACTTTACACAAAACAGTTGGCAGTAACCTACAGTCATGGCCCGCCATACTAATAAATGGTTCCACTCCATAAGCATATATAAATAAACAGAGAAAACGTGGAGTGATTGAATCCAGAAAGTTTTTTTTATAAAAATATCAAACTTTATCATGCATATACAAAAATACAATATTCATAGCAAAATTGCATATAAAATATGACACCAAAAAAGCCAGGGGGGAGACTCATGGGAATGAACCAGCGCACCAAATTAATCCGTCCGCTAAAGGTAACCCCGGTGGAGTGTGAGCAGAATGTCACTGCCTATATACACTCCAATTACCACCATAATACGTGAGAAGCGGTAAAGGGCTTCCAGGTCTCACCATACATAGTGGAGGAAACAGCGATAATAATCTCACGTTATATAATTAAGTCATAATGACACAAAAGTAAAGTAGTGAGAACGCTTACCAACTAGTGCTCAGGTAACCCAGACTGTAAGAGAGATCTCCGACGCGCGTTTCGCGCTTACAGATAGGTCTGGTTCATTCCCATGAGTCTCCCCCCTGGCTTTTTTGGTGTCATATTTTATATGCAATTTTGCTATGAATATTGTATTTTTGTATATGCATAATAAAGTTTGATATTTTTGTAAAAAATCTTTCTGGATTCAATCACTCCACGTTTTCTCCGTTTATTTAAACATCCACAGCTGCTAGCGTCCGACATTGCGCTTGGTCATAGCTTTGTCGTTTAGCGGCAGTGTCCACGCCGCGCTGCAGTAGCAGCTCTCCTTAGCATCCGCAGCTGCGACGCCGCACTCACAGTAGGTCTAGACGGATGTAGTGCCGCCATATTGGGCTACTCCTGTGACCTGATACCGTGTGTGTATTTTTACTGAGTACTGTGACCTCAACAGGCTCAGTCTGTGTATTTGTGTATATTTGGCATCTCAGTGACTTAACAGAGATTGCTCTGCGCACCTGGGTGACATTTAACCCTGTGCGCATTACCGCCATATTGCTCCTGCCACCACTTAGCAGCGGTTATATCACCTACTGCACGATGGATCCCGAGCGACGAACGCACTTTATTATTATTTTTATTTAGTGCGTTCTGCCGTTCCTAACATGCTGTAGATGCTGCATAGATAGAGACAAACAAATTATTTATTCCTGATCTATTAAGCTTATAAGTTATCATATATTGTTCCTGATTGTTCCTGAATAAAGAACCTCTGTTGTCACACGCTTGGAGAGTATCCTGAGTAGAGTTGAGCGACTTTTGCTTTTTTAGGGTCGAGTTTCGTTTCATGAAACCCGACTTTTCCAAAAGTCGGGTCGAGCAAAATCGGCAGACTATAGGGAAAATTCGGGGGTCCGACCGAAACACGAAACCCAATGTAAGTCAATGGGGAATTAAAGTCGGCAGTGAGAGGAGGACAGGAAACACACCTACAGTGCCCATTTGAATGCCAAAAGCATCAATTCTTCTTACTTAAGCTTGTCAACCTTAATTAACTTCATAATACTAGTTACGCACTGAAAAATGGGGGTTATTTGGCTAAAGTTGTGGGGGGGTAGGGCTGGCTCCAGGTTTTCATGTGCCCTGGGTGAAAGAGCGCCTCTTTAACACATACCACAACTCATGATTAGTGTTGAGCGATACCGTCCGATACTTAAAAGTATCGGATCGGATGGTATCGGCCGATCTAAAAAAAATATCGGGTATCGCCGATTCCGATACCGGAAGTCCCATTCAAGTCTATGGGACTTCCGGTATCGGAATAAGAAAAACCCTATTTTTGCCTTGTACAGCCTCTCTGGGGTCTGTACGGGCCTTTCGGGGGGCTGTGCCGGCCTGCCGGGGGGTCTGTGCAGTCTCCGGTGGTCTGTGCCGGCCTGCTGGGGGCTGTGCCGGCCTGCCGGGGGGTCTGTGCAGGCTCCGGTGGTCTGGGCCGGCCTGCCGGGGGGCTGTGCCGGCCTGCCGGGGGGTCTGTGCAGGCTCCGGTGGTCTGTGCCGGCCTGCCGGGGGGCTGTACCGGCCTGCCGGGGGGCTGTGCAGACTCCGGTGGTCTGTGCCGGCCTGCCGGGGGGCTGTGCCGGCCTGCCAGTGGTCTGTGCAGGCTCCGGGGGGCTGTGCCGGCCTGGCGGGGGTCTGTGCCGGCCTGCCGGGGGGTCTGTGCAGGCTCCGGTAGTCTGTGCAGGCATATTCCGATGGGACTACAAGTCCCATCGGGCGATGCCTGCTACCATGACAGTGATTGACACATTAGCCAATGATGGGACAGTAGTAGTCCCATCATCCGGCTAATGTGTTGAATGTAAAAAAAAAAAAAAAAATGTACATGCTACATACATGCTACATACATACAACATGCATACTACATATATACTACATGTAACATACATGCTACATACATGCTACATACTACATGCATGCTACATACTACATACATGCTACATACATACTACATACATAATACATATATACTACATGCATGCAACATACATACAACATATATACTACATGCATGCAACATGCATAATACTATATATATACTATATATACTACATGTAACATACATACTACATATATACTACATGCAACATGCATACTACATACATGCTACATATATGCTACATACATACTACATACATAATACATATATACTACATGCATGCAACATACATACAACATATATACTACATGCATGCAACATGCATACTACATATATACTATATATACTGCATGTAACATACATACTACATATATACTACATGCATACTACATACATGCTACATACATGCTACATACATGCTACATACATGCTGCATACATGCTACATACATGCTACATACATACTACATACATACACTACATGCATGCAACATACATACTACATATATACCACATGCATGCAACATGCATACTACATATATACTGCATATATACTACATGCATGCAACATACATATATACTACATACAATACATACATATAGACATACAGTACATATAACATAGAGTACATACTCACCGTCACTTGTCACTTTGATCCCCGAAGCCATTGTCGCCTGAGGAGTAAATATCAAAATAAAAAAACACCAATATACTTACCCCGATCCGCAGAAGTCCACGAGGGTCCCACGTCCATCTTGCGTGGAGAACAGCAGCATCAGCTGATGCTACCGTTCTCTACCAGCTCCAGGAATACAATGACGGAAGGTAGGTATCCTTCCGCACTGTATTCCTCCACCACTTTAAAAAAAAAAAAAAAAGTCCCTAGTCTCACTTTATGCCATTGCTGCGTGGGAAACGCAGCAATGGCATAAAGTGAGACTATGGACTTTTTTTTACAGTGGTGGAGGAATACAGTGCAGAAGGATACCTACCTTCCGTCATTGTATTCCTGGAGCTGGTAGAGAACGGTAGCATCAGCTGATGCTGCTGTTCTCCACGCAAGATGGACGTGGGACCCTCGTGGACTTCTGCGGATCGGGATAAGTATATTGGTGTTTTTTTATTTTGATATTTATTCCTCAGGCGACAATGGCTTTGGGGATCAAAGTGACAAGTGAAGGTGAGTATGTACTCTATGTTATATGTACTGTATGTCTATATGTATGTATTGTATGTAGTATATATGTATGTTGCATGCATGTAGTATATATGCAGTATATATGTAGTATGCATGTTGCATGCATGTGGTATATATGTAGTATGTATGTTGCATGCATGTAGTGTATGTATGTAGTATGTATGTAGCATGTATGTAGTATGTATGTAGCATGTATGTAGTATGTATGTAGGATGTATGTAGTATGTATGTAGCATGTATGTAGTATGTATGTAGCATGCATGTAGTATGTAGCATGTATGTAGTATGCATGTTGCATGTAGTATATATGTAGTATGTTTGTTACATGTAGTATATATAGTATATATATAGTATGCATGTTGCATGCATGTAGTATATATGTTGTATGTATGTTGCATGCATGTAGTATATATGTATTATGTATGTAGTATGTATGTAGCATGTATGTAGTATGTAGCATGCATGTAGTATATAGCATGTATGTAGTATGTATGTTACATGTAGTATGCATGTTGTATGTATGTAGCATGTATGTAGCATGTAAATTTTTTTTTTTTTTTTTTCTTTACATTCAACACATTAGCCGGATGATGGGACTACTACTGTCCCATCATTGGCTAATGTGTCAATCACTGTCATGGTAGCAGGCATCGCCCGATGGGACTTGTAGTCCCATCGGACGATGCCTGCACAGACTACCGGAGCCTGCACAGACCCCCCGGCAGGCCGGCACAGACCCCCTGGCAGGCCGGCACAGACCCCCGGCAGGCCGGCACAGCCCCCCGGCAGGCCGGCACAGACCACCGGAAGGCCGGCACAGCCCCCCGGTAGGCCGGCACAGACCACCGGAGCCTGCACAGACCACCGGCAGGCCGGCACAGCCCCCCGGCAGGCCGGCACAGACCACCGGAGCCTGCACAGACCACCGGCAGGCCGGAACAGACCCCCAGACAGTCGGCACAGCCCCCCCGAAGGCCCGAACTGACGGCGCATCATGATGCGCACAGACAGCGCATCATGATGACATCATTTCGGCAGCCAATCAGAGCCACAAAAGTGGCTCATTGCATTTTGGACTTCCGATTCCGGTATCCGATACGAAAAAAGTATCGGTACTCGGTATCGGAATTCCGATACGGCAAATATCGGCCGATACCCGATACTTGCGGTATCGGAAAGCTCAACACTACTCATGATGCTCCGAAACGGCAGAGAAATAGCGGTATAGTACAATGAAAAATACTTCACTTTTTACATCTCATGACGAGGCCCATCTATTTCTCCATACAGAATCATCGGTCCCATATAATGTTTGAAACAGTATATGATGAGCTCCACATAATGCTACAGTATATGTTGGTCCCCATGGATGAAGCTCCACTGTCTTATGGGCCCAATTAATGCTCCAAACATAATGGGCCCCATTTCTAATGCTCTAGTGTATAATGGGCCCTGTAAATGCTGCTCCAGTGTCTGATGTCCACCTTTGGAATGTTCCAGTGTATGGTGGGCTCCATCTATCATTCTCCAGAGTATAGTGTTCCCCAAAAATTGCTGTCCCAACATTGAAAACAATGAAATAAGTCTCCTCGCTAGGGAATCCCTGTACTAGTCTGGACTCCTCGTCGTCCCCATCTTCCATCTCTCTGCACAGTATTTCAACCTTGCAAGTGCTGTGATCCTGAGCAACCAGGGGGGGCCCACTCATTGGCGACGGCACTGGCACAGGGCCCCTGATTGTACGGTGGGTGTGTCTGACGGCGGGTGTGCCGAACCTGCACTTTCATCTGCAGCTTCCTCTTTGTCACCGTGTAAGATGGAACTGTATATGGGAAGGGTAACCTGAGTTTCATCAGGGTCAGATTCAGGCCGTGTAGCGTGCGAGGGAAATGTAGTGGTCTGGGTCAATGTACCAGCAGATTCATCGAGCAGTGGCTGGGCATCAGGGCACTTGTGTCACCCCCAGGAGTACGGTCGCCACAGTGGCATTACCTTCCTCCTAGGGAGTGTGATGTCATGCTTGGGAGCAACGAAGGATCTCTCTAGCAGGTTAACTTATTGGGCGGCGTTATTCCCACGAGTCACGACCCTCCAAACAGCGTTCATGAAGGCAAAGTGTTTGTTTTACGTGGGCAGTATGGTTGCAAAGCTGAACCTTAAAGGAATGTCCAGAAGGGCAACACCAGGAGTGGAGCCTACGGCGTAATTTGACTCAACATGGGCAACCTCAACAATCCAGCCACAAAAAAGATGCACACATTGCAAGCTTAATTCCGTTAACGAACGAGACTCTGTCATGCCCCGCGGTCCGAGTCCGGCTTACTAGAGGGACACGCGAGGCTCTGGCACATGAGATTGGCCAATAACTGGTGTGTCATGACCTTACATGTCCGTGGCTGCATGTGCGCTACACTGAAAAGGCCAGTGTTTGTCGCTTACAGGTGCAGATAACCCGCTGAACAACGTTAGTGATGGGGATCTGGGATTACAATTATTACCCGCGAACGATGATATGTCTATACATCAGGAGGCAGGCTCAGACGGTGTCAGGCCCAGTATGGATTACACGTGATTGCACAAAGGTGAGAAAGGGTACCGTATCCCCGGATAACATGTATGGATAGCATAGTGTACACATTCAAAATATATGTCTATAGATCAGGAGACAGGCTCAAAAGGTGTCAGGCCCAGTATGGATTACACGTGATTGCACAAAGGTGAGAAAGAGTACCGTATCCCCGGATAACATGTATGGATAGCATAGTGTACACATTCAAAATATATGTCTATAGATCAGGAGGCAGGCTCAGACGGTGTCAGGCCCAGTATGGATTTGACGGCCCAGACTACACAGCGGAGGAGCAGGGAGAGGTAAAGATTGCAAATGCTGGGGCCTGCCCAAGCAAGGGGGGCCCCACTCGTGGGTGTCGGTACTGGCACTGGGCCCCTCATAGTACGGCTGTGTGTCTGACGGCGGGTGTGCACCACCACCATCAGAGACACTTGATTGCACTATGAGGGACCCTGTGCCAGTGCCCGCGCCCAAGAGTCGGCCTACCCACCTGTCCAGGGCAACGGCACTCGCATGGTGTCGTGCGCTAGGTGGTGACCCCGGCCATGGGGGGGTGGGAGGCAGCACAGTTAGGGAGTTTTAGAAAGTGGCATATGTTGATGTTGGACATTCAGCTGATGCAAAAGGCGAAATTGTTCAAGTCCCAGGAAGAGGAGGACCAAAGCAAGCCATTTTTCTGTCACCCTATGTGTCATCAGGGGAAGGTGGGACAAAATCCTTGGAAACCCATGCATGGTTCATTTTAATGAAGGTTAGGTCATCCACATTTTGGGTTGACAGACGGGTCCTTTTTTCTGTCAGGATTGATCCAGCTGCACTGAAGACTCTTTCCGATAGCACACTTGCAGCTTGGCAAGCGAGCTCCTGTAAGGCATATTGTGCAAATTCAGGCCAGGTGTCCAGTTTAGCGGCCCAATAGTCAAAGGGGAATGACCTGTGCTGGAGAACATCGATATGGCAGGAAAAGTAGTTTGTAACCATAGTTGACAACTGCTGTCTCCTGTCACTTTCCATCGATGCAGTATTACCAGTTGTGTGAACGGTACTTGAAAAATCAGTCCACAACATTGTCATGAAACCCCTGTCTCCAACGCCACTTCTGCTGTGTGCACCACGAACACCTCTGCCAAGCTGCCCCCAGCCCGTACGGCTCATGTGAGAACCATCACCGCTGCTGTGTGCTGGGAATGCCTCAACCAACCGGTTTACCAGAGTTGCTGGTTTATTAGCCAATATTTGGTCAAGGTTCTCGTGTGGCATGATGTTTTGTAATTTGCCTTTATAGCGTGGATCCAGGATGCTGGCCAACCAGTAGTCGTCATCGTTCATCATTTTGGCAATGCGGGGGTCCCTTTTTAGGATCTGCAAGGCATAATCTGACATGTGGGGCAATGTTCCCGGTGTCAATGATGCACTGCGACTGCTGGTTGGAGGAGCACTTTCTGGCAAATCCACATCCCTCCAGTCACGCACAAACCCTGTACCAGACCTTGCTACGCCAACATTTTCACTTGCCCCCGAGATGCATCCTCCTCCCCTAAGTAATCATCCCCATCATCATCATCCTCCTCCTCCTCTTCTTCCTCCACCTCGTCCATGAGAGGTCCCTGAGCAGACAATGGCTGAATGTCATCAAGGATTCCCTCCTCCTCTTCCTCCTCGTCAACATTGGCTGCAGACGCCTGCTCCTTAAGGTGCGTCAAAGTTTGCATGAGCAGACGCATAAGTGGGATGCTCATGCTTAGGATGGCGTCGTCTGCGCTTACCAGCCGTGTGCATTCCTTAAAACACTGAAGGACTTTACAGAGGTCTTTCAGCTTCGACCACTGCACACCTGTCAACTCCATGTCTGCTCTCAAAGTGCCTGGCCGTGTATCCTCCCACAAAGGCATTATGGCCTGCCTCTGTTCGCACAGCCGCTCAACCATGTGCAGGGTGGAGTTCCACCTTGTTGCAATGTCGATAATGAGGCGGTGGTTGGGAAGGTGGAGCAATCGCTGCGGCTTCTGCATACGAATGGAGTGTACAGGCGACCGACGGATGTGCGCTTACAGTCTTCGCACCTTCTGGAGCAGGGCTGTTAACTCCTGATAATTGTTGAGGAAGCACTGCACCACCAGGTTAAAGGTGTGAGCCAAGCAAGGTATGTGGCTGAGTTTTGAAAGGGCTATGGCTGCCACAAAATTACAGCCGTTATCACTAACTACCTTGCCTGCCTCAAGATGTATACTGCCCAGCCATGACTCAGTTTGTCGCTGAAAGTACTCGGCCAGCACCTCGTGTGCAACAGTGCCAGCTGCAGATGGAGTGCTCGTACGACTGCGCTCTGTGGACGAGCTTTCGCTTCTGGAGGAGGAGGAGGAGGGTCGAATGCCTACAGCCAACTGTTTCCTATACTGTGGGCTAGGCAGCACTGTCCCACCACCGCTGTCCCCTGTGAACCCTGCATCCACCACATTAACCCAGTGCGCAGTGATGGACACGTAACGGCCCTGGCCATGCCGACTGGACCATGCATCTGTTGTGAGGTGCACCTTTCCACTCACTGACTGCTTGAGTGCATGGACAATGCGGTCTTTCACATGATGGTGGTGGGCTGGGATTGCTTTGCGAGAGAAGAAGTGGCGACTCGGTAGGTCATAGCGTGGTACTGCATAGGCCATGAGTTCGCGGAAAGCTGCACTTTCCACCAACCGATAGGGCATCATCTCTAACTAGATTAGTTTGGCAATGTGGGCGTTCAAACCCAGTGTACGCGGATGAGAGACTGAGTACTTTCTTGACCTACTCATAGTCTCTGGGAGGGTGAGCTGGACTTGAGACCTGCATATGGTGGAACTAGCGGTGGATGGGGCAGACTGAGAGAGGGTTGATGATGGTGATGGAGTTGGTGTTCTTTCTGATGGCCTAGATTCAGTATTTCATTGATATAACAGTGGGAATCCCTGACTGCTGTGGCCTTGCAACGACATCTCAACATTTGCTGCTGTGCTAACCGGTGGGCTTACAGTGGGGGAAACAATGTAGCGTTGCTGACTACGTTCTTTGTGATCAGTTGCACATGTGGTACTTGAGGTTTGGTGTTGTGTCCACGCTTGCAAGTGCATGCTGGTTAAATGTCTAAGCATGCAACTGGTATTCAAATTTTTCAGATTTTTCCCTTGGCTAAAGGTCTTTGCGCACTTCTTACAGATAACCTTGGCCTGATCATGATGATTTTGTTCAAAAAAGTGCCACACTGCACTCTTCCTACTTTGGAAGACATTTTGCGGCCTAGCACGCTGTGCTATTTTGACCGTCTGGACAAGTTGTCCAGCAACTCTTTTGATTTTTGGAACCTGTCTTTGGAGTGCTCCGGGCCTGCCAGATAACAGCTGCTGCGATGTCGATGTCTGCTGTGGATGCTCCTCCTCCTCATCTGAGCTATTGGAAGCAGCACCCTCTTCCCCCAATGGATGCCCATCTGGGTCAACAACTGGGTCATCCATCACCTCCTCTTCAATGTCATGTGCACCTTCCTCTGTGTCACCATGTATGGTGGTATAGTATGCGGGAAGGGGCACCCGAGTCTCATCAGGGTCAGAATCTGGCTCATTACACTGCAAGGACAATGTAGTGCTCTGACTGAATGTACCAGCAGAATCATCTATCAGTGGCTGTGCATCAGTGCACTCCTTGTCAGATTGATCTTGGCCTGGGTAATTCACCATTTCACTTGATAACCCAGGCATTCTATGTGAAAACAGCTCCATGTAGTAATCAGTTGTTTGGCCTGCGTCATCCTTCAATCTTGGTTGGGGTGAAGGACACAAGGAAAGGTGTGGTTCATGAATATGACCCTCCAATGATGACTCAGTGCTTTTATTTTTTACAACTTCAGAAGAGGAGGCGATAGAGCTGGAGGCTGAGTCAGCAATGTAAGCCAAAACTTTTTCATGATTCTCTGGCTTTAAAAGCGGTTTGCCAACTCCTAGAAAACTAAGCCTTCGAGGCCTTGTGGAGCCAGATGATGACGCAGCCTCAACACCTCCTGCATTCGGTCCTATTTTGCTTTTGCCACTACCAGCAGATCCACCACCAACACCATCATTACCAGCTGGCAACCCCCGCCCAATTCCACGGCCTCTTACACCAGCCTTCCTCATTTTTGGTAAAAATGTACACAAAATCCCACAAACTATATAGTAATGTAAAACAAGGTACAAGGTGTATATAGGACAGGGGAGACGTCGAATTTCTGAACACACTTGTGGGCACTGTTGGATTGTGTGAGGCCCAGTTAATATCACACCGCTATGTCACAGGCTCAATGTCACAGGTGTGAAAAACGTCACTATAGGACAGGGGAGATGTAGAATTTCTTAACACACTTGTGGACACTGTTGGATTGTGTGAGGCCCAGTTAATATTACACCGCTATGTCACAGGCTCAATGTCGCAGGTGTGAAAAATGTCACTATAGGACAGGGGAGATGTAGAATTTCCGAACACACTTGTGGACACTGCTGTGTGAGGCCCAGTTAATATCACACCGCTATGTCACAGGCTCAATGTCGCAGGTGTGAAAAATGTCACTATAGGACAGGGGAGATGTAGAATTTCCGAACACACTTGTGGACACTGCTGTGTGAGGCCCAGTTAATATCACACCGCTATGTCACAGGCTCAATGTCGTACGTGTGAAATATGTCACTATAGGACAGGGGAGATGTAGAATTTCTGAACACACTTGTGGACACTGTTGGATTGTGTGAGGCCCAATTAATATCACACCGCTATGTCACAGGCAGAAATTGGCTAGTGTATGACAAACTACAAGGTGTATATAGAATTGGGCAGAATAGGAATCTCCCTAGAGTGTAGGTCTGTAAGAACGGAACATGTCCTCGACTTATCCTTACAGAGTGACACACAGATAGCTTCACTGTGGCCGTGATAACAGCCGTTACACGGTACTGATAGAGGAGCGTGCACGTACACCGCTGTCCGGTGTCCGTAAAATTGTCAAGCTCGATGTTTTTAAGTATACGGACTGACACACGCTGTCTCTCTATAGTTTTGAATGTGATCAAACAGCAAATATACTTAACTGTTTGAAAAGCAGACAAAACTAGAAGGTGTAGGTCTGTAAGAACGGAACATGTCCTCAACTTATTCTTACAGAGTGACACACAGATAGCTTCGCTGTGGCCGTGATAACAGCCGTTACACGGTACTGAGAGAGGAGCGTGCACGTACACCGCTGTCCGGTGTCCGTAAAATTGTCAAGCTCCGTGTTTTTTAAGTATATGGACTGACACACGCTGTCTCTCTATAGTTTTGAATGTGATCAAACAGCAAATATACTTAACTGTTTGAAAAGCAGACAAAACTAGAATGTGTAGGTCTGTAAGAACGGAACATGTCCTCGACTTATTCTTACAGAGTGACACACAGATAGCTTCACTGTGGCCGTGATAACAGCTGTTACACGGTACTGTGTGAGGAGCGTACACCACTGTATGGTGTGGAAAAATGCACGCTCAGTACCTCACCAGGACAACAAAAAAAATTTGGATTGCTTTTAAAAAAGCAGTTTGCAGAGAAGTGGGAAAACAGCAATGCAGCTATCAGGAAGCCTTATAAGGCAGCCTAACAACCAACACAGCTGATCCAGCAAAATATAGCCTACACTTGCACTGCACACACAGTGACTGGTGTGTTGTACAGGCAAAATCGCTAGCAGCAGAAGCAGTTTTTGGTGTCTTCTTCCCTGCCTAACGCTCTCCCGACAGAATCATCAGCAGCAGCAGCTCTCCCTATTCTGAGATCAGCATGAGTAACATGGCGGTCGGCGTGCACGCCCTTTTATACCCCCTGTGACGCCCCCTAAAGCAAGCCAATCACTTGCATGCCCTTCTCAAAGATGGTGGTGACCCCTGCCTATGTCATCACGTTGCCCACAGTGTCCATGGATCCTGATTGGCTGAAAAAGGGCGGAAAACAAACTTTTGAAACGCGACTTTGGCGCTAAAGTCGCCGAGCTCGTGGCCGACCTCACCCTAGGGTCGAGTTTTGTTTCATGAAGCCCGACTTTACCAAAAGTCGGCGACTTTTGAAATTTTTCTACCCGTTTCGCTCAACTCTAATCCTGAGTAATCTGCTGCCAACAAAAACCATTGAGTTTTAGCCACAGTTTCTGAAAATCATAGCAAGACAGTGCGCTTTTGCCCATTCCAAAACATCAACCATAACCAGTAGAGTTGAGCAAAATGGGTCGGCAAAATTCATAAGTCGCCGACTTTCGCTAAAGTTGGGTTTCATGAAACGAAACCCAACCATAGCGTGATGTCGGCCATGAGGTCAGCGAACAGAGCCCCAAAGTCGCGTTTCAAATGATTCCAGCGACCTTTTTCAGCCAATGATGGAGGACGCACACTGTGGGCAACGCGATGACATGGACAGCGGTCACCACCATCTTTTAGAAGGGCATGCAAGTGATTGACTTACTTTGTGTGGCGACACAGGGGCTATAAAAGGGCGTGCACACCGACCGCCATCTTACTTCAGCCGATCTTAGCATAGGGAGAGGTTGCTGCTGCTGATTCTGAAAAAGGGAGAGCATTAGGCAGGGAAGAAGAAAAAAAAACTGCTTCTGCTTGTAGCGAATTTCACTGTACAACACAACAGTTTGTGTGCAGTGACAGGGGAGGCTATATTTTTGTGCATCAGCTCTGCTGGTTATTAGGCTGCCTTATAAGGCTCCCTGATAGCTGAATTGCTGTTTGCACACTGCTGTGCAAACTGCTTTTTTAAAAGCAAAAATACTTTTCTTCCTCTTTTCTGCACAGTTACCAAGCGTTCATTTTTCCACACTTTTGTGTGTGCAGCAGTCCTGCTTATTAGGCTGCCTGCGTCCATGCTTGGACTGAGAGCATCATTTTCAGCCTCCTAAAATCTCTAGGGAGATTCAAATTCTCCCCAATACTATATACACCTTTTACCTTGTCATACACCAGCCAATTTCGGCCTGTTAAATTGAGGTGTAGTCTAAGAGCATTTGTGCTCGAAACGCGTACAGAGACCTGGAGAATATCCCCATGTGGTGAACTTTGTTGCCGTTACTTGATCACAAGCAGCCATGAATATATTTTAAACATGATACAATAAAAATCCTGAATTTTAAATTTCTGGAGCTGGACCTTTCTTCCTTTTCTTGTAATCTATAGCGGGCCTGAGATAATAGTTCAGCCTCCTAAAATCTCTAGGGAGATTCAAATTCTCCCCAATACTATATACACCTTGTACCTTGTCATACACCAGCCTACTTCAGCCTGTTAAATTGAAGTGTAATCTATAGTGGGCCTGAGATAATAGTTCAGCCTCCTAAAATCTCTAGGGAGATTCAAATTCTCCCCAATACTATATACACCTTGTACCTTGTCATACACCAGCCTATTTCAGCCTGTTAAATTGAGGTGTAATCTATAGTGGGCCTGAGATAATAGTTCAGCCTCCTAAAATCTCTAGGGAGATTCAAATTCTCCCCAATACTATATACACCTTGTACCTTGTTTTACTGTACCATATAGCTGGTGGTATTTTGGGTACATTTTCCCAAAAATGAGGAAGTATGGTGGAAGAGGTCGTGGAAGTGGACGGGGGTTGCCAGCTGGTACTGATGGTGGTGGTGCATCTGCTGGTAGTGGCAAAAGCACAATAGCACCTAAGGCAGGAGGTGTTGAGCCTGCGTCATCGTCTGGCTCCACAAGGCCTCTGGGAGTAGGTAAGCCGCTTTTAAAGCCGGAGCTTCAGGAACAAGTTTTGGCTTACATTGCTGACACAGCCTCCAGCTCTATCGCCTCCTCTTCTGAAGTTTCAAAAAATAAAAGCACTGAGTCGTCAGTGGAGGCTCCTGGTCAGGAACAACACCTTTCCTTGTGTCCTTCACCCCTACCAAAAGTGAAGGATGTGGCAGGCCACACTACCGATTACTCCATGGAGCTCTTTTCACATACCATGCCTTGGTTAGCAAGTCAAATCATGAATTCCCCAGTCCAAGATGAATCTGACATGGAGTGCACTGATGCACAGCCACTGCTAGAATTTTCTGCTGGTACATTCACTTAGAGCACTACATTGTCCTCGCAGTGTACTGAGCCAGAATCTGACCCTGATGAAACTCAGGTTCCCCTTCCCGCACACTATACCACCTTACACAGTGACAAAGAGGAAGGTGCAGATGAAAGTGCAGGTTCCTTGAGCAGGTGGGAGGGGCATACTCATGGGCGACGGCACTGGCACAGGGCCCCTCATAGTACGCAAAAGTGCCTCTGCCGGTGTCTGTCAGACACTCCGCCGTACTATGAGGGGCCCTGTGCCAGTGCCATCGCCAACGAGTGGGCCCCCCTGCCTGCTCAGGATCACAGCACTTGCAAAGTTGAAATACTTACCTCTCCCTGCTACACCGCTGTGACGTCTTCCGCTTTTCCTGACAGTGACATTCTGGTCAGAGAGCGCGATGACATCACATCTGTATGCCCTCTGCCTAAACAGTCCAAGTACAGAGAGATGGAAGATGGGGACGATGAGGAGTCCAGAGTACAGGGATTCCCTAGCGAGGAGACTTATTTAATTGTTTTAAAGGTTGGGAGCAATATTTTGGGAGCACTGTACTCTGGAGAATGATATATGGGGCCCACCATACACTGGAGCATTCCAAAGGTGGACATCAGACACTGGAGCAGCATTTACAGGGCCCATTATACACTGGAGCATTAGAAATGGGGCCCATCATATACTGGAGCATTGCAAATAGGGCAGATTATATATGGAGCATTATTTGGACCAATCGTACACTAGAGCATCATCCGTGAGGCCCATTATATGCTGGAGTTTTCCAAATGGGGGACATCAGACACTGGAGCAGCATTTACAGGGCCCATTATACACTGGAGAATTAGAAATGGGGCTCATTATATATGGAGTATTATTTGGGCCCATAAGACAGTGGAGCTTCATCCATGGGGACCAGCATATATTGTAGCATTATGTGGAGCTCATCATATACTGTATCGAACATTATATGGGATCAATGATTCTGTATGGAGAAATATATGGGGCTCATTACTCTGTATAGTGCACTATGCGGTGGCCATAATACTGTATGGAGTAATATACTGTCCGTTTTTGGAGCTATTGGAGAATTTAAAATAGATATCAGTCCTGTGATGTAAGAAGTGAAGTATTTTTCATTGTACTATACCGCTATTTCTCTGCCGTATCGGAGCATCATGAATTGTGGTATGTGTAAAAGGAGCCCAGTGACACTCTTTGGCCCTGGGCCCACGAAAATCTGGAGCCAGCACTACCCCTCCCCACAACTTTAGCCAAATAACCCCCAATTTTCAATGCCTAACTATTATTATAAAGTAAAGTTGACAAGCTTAAGTAATAAGAATTGATGTTTTTGGCATTAAAATGGGCACTGTAGGTGTGTTTCCTGTCCTCCACTCACTGCCGACTTTTCTTCCCCATTGACTTGCATTGGCTTTCGTGTTTCAGTCGGCCTTCGACTTTTCACGATAATCGGCCGATTTTGTTCGACCCGACTTTTGAGAAAGTCAGGTTTCATGAAACCCTACTCGACCCGAAAAAAGGCAAAGTCACTCATCTCTAATAACCAGCATAGACATGACTGGAAAGCAATAAATAGAGGAGGTCTCAAGATAGAGCCGAGGTCTGAGCTACACCTCATACATTGATGGAGGCAGCTGTAGGCTTCTCACAAGTCCAGCAGGAAGCAGCATCAATCGGTGATGCTGCCACCTGCTGGACACAACAGTCGTGTTTTCGTTCCGGGATGACATACTTACTGATGCTTTCTCACACTGACCCCATGTGGTTGTCAAACTTACAAGTGCAGCTGGTCTATACAGGAACAGGAAACATGGCCATACTGTCAGCGGACTACAGGAAATCTGCCACCTGGATCAAATTGTCAGTCTAAGCCTCGAAGAGACACATCAGTCTTTACTCTATTCCTTCCTTTTAAATTAATTTCTGGCTTCAGATGAAAGAAACTGTATCAAAGTGAATGTGTTTCTACCCTTATTATAGAAAGTTAAGTAATTCTGGCATATGGCCCCTAATTCCCCGTACTCTGCTTTTATTCCTACTAGTTCCTTATATTCATTGATGATGATCACTATTCTTCTGACTTTGCACAATACTTCCCATAGTATTACCGTATATCTTGACTGCTAAGTGAAGCAAAATGCGGACATTAGTGGAATAGCAATTAGTCCTGGGGTTAATCAAATGTAGTCCTAAAGCTGAAAAGAGAAGTGCACAGCTCATTTATAGATTTGAGTAAAAATTGAAGCAACTTGCTATCATTAATAATAATCTCACATTCACTTGAAACAAATGTAATTAGAATTCATCTTTGTAACCAGGATCCAGTTCCTTGGTGCCGCCCCGATCCGGTGCTAATAGGGTGGTAGATTGTAATGGAGGTCAGGACACGAGACAGACCCCATCTGAATCCATTTAAACTGGTTTTGGCTGAGGAAATGTAGATGACTGATTTTGTAACTGTTTGGCGATTCATTATTTGGTCAAAATCATGAAGCCAGATTCAGACTATCCTGATGTAGCCACATTGTCTATTCTGTATTACGGTCACATTGCAGGAACCTCTCATGAATCTACTGAACTAAATGTAGATCACCATAGGATTTTATGGCCATGTCTAACATTGTGGACTCTATAATGCATCCGCATTAAAGGGAACTTGTCAACAGGGTTTTGCTATGTAATCTGAGGGCACCATGAGGTAGAAGCTGAGATTCTGATTTCAACAATGTGTCACTTATTAGTCTGGGTGCTATTGTTTAAATACAATTAGTATATTATCATCAGGAGATTATCACGGTGATTTTACCACTTTGTCGGTAAATAGATGGAAACATGCATCAGGAATCCATCGAGTGAACACAGCCTTTCTCTGTGCATTAGCACAGATTTCATCTACCTGGCAGCATTGTGTTCAGTATTTGGCAGCAGCACTTGTATGTTCAGACAAGAATTCCCCATTACAAATAAGAGGGAGCATATATCTCATACAAGTTACCAACATATTTCATACACTTTTCAGGGATCCATTACAATTGTTAAACTGGTAGTCCAGCCTGCGCACTCTGAGGATTCAATGTGATTTACTTCTGGCCAGATTCTGACAAGAGGTATCCAAACTCACTCCATTCACTTGCATTGAGTAAGGCCACTCCATCTACTTGGCACATGACTGTATGTAAGCAGATCACATAATTGCAGACAGAAACCTGCAGCTCCTGGCACCAAAGAATCCTCAGAGCCTGTAATGTGCATGATGTGAGGATTCACAAGTCTGCAGTAATATAGAATGACTGCAGACTTGTAGCCTAAGATTGGACAACCCCTTTAGAATAGGAAAATGTATGTGTCTTTTTATTATATTAAAAAATGGATTTCACAACAGGGATGACATGTCATTGGTGCAACCTGTACAGCTGCATAGGGGTCCAACAGTTAAGAGGGCCCTCTTACATCTAAAGCAGGTGGAATTGTGTATTATGAAGCAAGTTAACTGACGAGATACAAGTGAGAATTGTGCCTGCATCAGGAAGGAGCAGCACTGAATAAGGTCTGAATAATGACAATAATAATAATAATAATAATAATAATAATAATATGGTCTGAAAATTAAGCACCGAATAAAGACATCACACCTCCTCTCCTACTTCACCACCACACGTATCCCAGCCGAAACCCATCTCTTCAGCCTATCTTTAGCTCCTGGCACCTTCCATTCTGCTTTCAAACATGCAAGGAGCAAACCATTCCTGAAGAACCCATCCATCGACTCAACATCTACGTCCAGCTATCGTCCTATATCGCTGCTCCCATTCGCCTCCAAACTCCATGAACAGCATGTCAATGCTTAACTTTCCTCCCACCTAGCACCTAACACACTTTTGACAACCTACAGACTGGCTTCCGTCCCTACCACTCCACCAAATCTTCACTGAAGAAAAAATTGGTGATCACTTATAGCCAAAACTATCAGACTATTCTCTATACTCCTTCTAGATCTGTCTTCTGCCTTCGACACTGTCGACCACTCCCTCCTACTACAAATCCTCTTTGCACTTGGCATCAAAGACCTTTCCCTCTCCTGGATCTCCTCTTACCTTTCTAACAGCACATTTAGTGTCTCTCATTCCGGTACAACCTCCTCATCCTGCCCTCGCTCTTTTGGCGTACCTCAAGGCTCTGTGCTGAGACCCTCACTCTTCTCAATCAATTTGGCCTAGGACAGCTGATAAAGTCCCATGGACTCCAATACCACCTATATGCTGATGACACTCAGATTGACCTCTCTGGTACAGACATCACCTCTCTGCTGTCCAGAATCCCAGAGTGTCTATCAACTATATTCTCCTTCTCTTCTTGCTTCCTAAAACTCAACGTGGGCAAAACTGAACTCATCATCTTTCCTCCATCTCATCTAACCTTCCTACGAAATCTATCAATCACAATTAATGACACCATGCTTTCTGCAATACTGGAAGTCCACTTCCTCGAAGTGATCCTTAATTCTGCCCTGTCCCTCAAACCGCACATCCAAGCTCTTGCCACACACCTCATGCTGCCACTAACTCAAAAATATTTCCAGAATAAGTCCTTTCCTCAATCCTGAATCTACTAAAATGTTAGTGCATGCCCTCATCATCTCCCACCTTGACTACCGCCTCTGTGGCCTCTCGCACCTCTCCAGTCCATCATTAAAGAAACTCTCTCATCAAAGTTTTTATCCTCTTATCTTTATCTATTGCAGTCATCATAATATATTGCAGTGTGCACTTAAAATTGCTCAGTTTACCTTTCTACCCAGATAATTCATTAATTTTCTCTGCTCTGTGTAGAAACAGGAAGTGTCTTGTCCCTGCATGACTCTTTCCCATCTTCATCTCCTGACCCAGCTGCTCTGCTCCACCTCCGTGTCTTACACTTTTGCAGTGAATCATTTCTTGTGCAGAGAAAATCAGTTTTAAATCACGTGATGACATAGACCTAATGGAGAAAATGAAGAATTAACTGGGTTAAAGAGCGAAATGAGCAATTGTAAATACATGGTGCTATATAATATGATGAGTGTGATATATTAAGAGGATAAAAACTTTGATGGGAGCTCACGCTAGTCTTCTGCAAGCTACTTTTCAGCTTCTCCTCTCTGCAAATCCCTTCATTGGCTCACAATTCCCCAATGTATCCAGTTCAAACTACTGTACTAACACTGACCTTCAAACTAATCTCCCGAAATCTTTCAACACGTAATCTCTGGTCCACCCAAGACCTCCTACTCTCCTCCACACTGACAGGTTCCTCACCCATTCGCCTATAAGACTTCTGCCGAGTGTCCCCCATCCTTTAGAATTTTAAGCCTCAACAAATCCGATTATCTGCCACATTCGGAATTTTCAGATGGAACTTTAAAACCCTCCTCTTCAAGAAAGTTTACAACCTCCCTGTTTTGCCAAGTACTTAAAGGAGTCGGATACGGCTTTAAAGAAGGAAATTAAGTTTATTAAAATAATTAAATGATTACAAAAAATAGGCAATAGTGCGATATTGCGCACAGTTTTGCATAATATAAATCACAAAGGTAACGTACTTACATTGCACACTACACAGGAAAAACTTCACCAGGAATAGACCATCATCTGTCCGTGAACATCAGCTGTGAGAAGCGAAACAGCGAAGACGGAGAAATTCCTGGGATCCACACTGTGGCAGCATGGGAGTCCCCTTTAGTCCACAGGTTAATAGCGCATCTGTCTTAGCTGAAGTCTTCCCCAGCTTATATAATGTTTACAAACAAATACTTCTGTAACCAAGTATTACACAAGCCCTACCAAATTCTATTCGTCTAACATAGCATCCCTCTGGCTGAGTGGCCAACTCCCCAGACGTCAATCAACCTTGGACAAATACATCACCAGAAGGATCATGCCAAAAAGCTCTCCTGGTACAAAATGTTTTACCATACTACAAACACGACATTTCTCACTAAACATTACTAACGAAACTATGCAGTAATTGGATGATACTATAAACATACGCTTTCCCACTAAAGATACTGTAAACATATGCGTTCCCACTAAACATTGATAAAGAAGCCATGAAGCTATGCAGTCCAGGTGTTGGGAAAATTACAGAAAATACAAGGCTAATATGAGCTGAACTGTTACTGTCTAATATCTTAAAGGTTCCTTAAAGACATGCTACCAATATGTGTTCCTGATCTTAGCACTACACTCCCTGCCACTTCATCACCACTGGAGCTGCTATAACCCCCCTAACCTGCTATCTCCATCTCCATCATCATGTAGACTGTAAGCCTGCAAGGGCAGGGTCCTCTTACCTCTGTACCAGTCTGTCATTGTTTGTTTGTTCACCAAATTTTATATTTGTATCTTGTGCGTAACGCCTTCTCATGTACAGCACCGTGGAACCAGCGGTGTTCTAAAAATGAATAATAATAATAATAATAACAAGGCCTCATTTACATGTCTGTATTGCTTGTCCATTTTCTATCTGCTTTTTCATGTATAGAACACATACCAATTATAAACTATGGTGCTATGTCTGCTTTTTTAAGGACTGTGAGTCAATGTGGATCGATGTAGACGTGTCCATTTTTCTCCTGTATCATGGATGAAATGGGCCAATACGAGTTTATAGGTCCTAACAGCCAGGAATTACAGCTGTTAGTGATTGTTGTGATGTAAAAGTCTCATTTTTCACTTAATTACTGTGAACTGAGAGATCTGGTTTAGCACATCATACATGACACGAGCCATGGATTGCCTGTGAACGGTATGCTCCTTCACCACATTTCTTCCTGAGTTCCCACCACCTGTGCAGCGGCACATTGGAGTCTTTCAAAGATGTATCATGTGTACTGTAATTAAACTAGACAAGGTTTCCATTAATAAACCCTCCCACACTCTTCTAATTACCTGATAATTAGAGGGAGGTTCGGAATGTTTACTGTAGATGAAACAGCATGAAATGTATCATACACGATTAAAAGCTATGGAGGAGGGTGATTTTTTTATTTAGTCATTCCTGGAGGAAATCATAAAAACAACAATATTAAATAAAGCAGAAAATAGGAAATGTGAGCCTCTGACGAGCAAGTTAAATGCCAGTTATATTTATATTTGTATCCTAAATAATTAATGTGCGTATAGGGAGTGAAATGTCATTGGACTTCATGTTTTCTTTTTTATTGAGGATCATTTCCCTCATTATATGTGTGAAAGGTCTGATAAGGGCTCGTGCACATGAGAAAACACTGAATCGCACTCGGGCCATTGTTAGTCTATGGGACTGTGCACCTGTCCGATTTTTTTGTCAGAGTCTGTCCACTGAAAAAAAATTGCTGCATGCTATAGTTTGATCCAATATTTAGATTGCACGCGGCCATGAAAGTCAATGAGTGTGTGGAAAACACAATGGAGAAGATGGAGACATTATTTTCTCCATCTTTTCCTCATCTGAATCGGAGGATACGCTAATTAAATTTTGATCAAACTCTGATGAGAGATTGATCAGAGTGTCATTTGCATAATTGATCCGATTTTCTCGGAAGACAAAAAATATGCTTGTCTGCACCGAGCCTTATTGTGGGTTATTGGTTTATCATTAAGAATTATCCATCCTTAACAAGAATCAGTTCTCCTTGTGTTCTTCCTTGTTAGCTTGTGGTGGGCTTGGGCATGGCATGGCAGCCAACTGAACAAGCCGAGGTGCAGTAAAAGACATGGAGACCGTGAGAGCAGAAGCTTGGGCATTTAATGAGACAACCAGCCTAAGAATGCGCTCAGAAAAAGCACAAAAGAGTGAACTCCCTATGTCTCTCTCATCTCTTGTAAAAAATGACTTCCTGTTCATATGTTCAAGGTCTTGAGCGTCTTTTAACTGCTTCAGCTCTCCAAACATGCCAACCTGCTAATAGAATTGAGCTGATCATTCTTCAGGCATTTCCCACTCAGAAGAAATCCTATACTTTGCAATACAAACCAATGGGAAGGCTCAAAACACAAGTCTTTCAGGCATCATTTTGAGCATTCTCAGTATTTTTGCATCAGAAAATGTTAAAAGTTTGTTCATTGTAGAACAGATGCAAAAAAAGACTGGAACATTACAGTACAAAAAATTACCCAAAATGGTGGAAAAATGGCTAATAAAGCTACCAGTGGTCAAAAACATTGAATAAGCCCTCAGGAAATGACCCAAAAAACACACATGTCCTCTTTGAAAACTCGGTGAGTGTGTCCGCCAATTAAAAATGTCCTGTCCACATTTCCTTAGGCAGCACATAATCCTGTGTGGACAGGACATGTGCTGCCGAGAACAATAATAGCCTTTACACAGAGAATGATCGTATTATTAATCGTTTTAAATGCGATCAACCTAACAACCTATTAAATGACCCCTTATCGGCTTCCATGCAGATGATTAATGGATGCAAACATGTCATGTAAATGCAGCTAATTAGTGCATTATTAATGTCAAGTGCTACTAGAACAAGTTGTTATACATTGAAAACTAAAATTAGACACTAGTCATCAAACTAAAGTAGAATCTACATATTAAGGCTTCACATTAAAGCTAGAGAACGAAATAGCTCATAAATACAAGCTTATTCCATCTTCACCCACTCCTGATTGATAGCTGCAGCTTGTACTGATGTCAGTAGCAGGGAGGAGGGACACTGAGGAGCTTCCAACTAGCCAAGGATGGGAGCAGATTGAATACAACTTTCAGAAGAAATTATACAACCATTCTGACAGAGTTTTGCATTTTTTTTTATTGGGAAATCTGGTGACAGGTTTACTTTAAGGCTGGCTACAGACCACTATCCATTTTTGTAGTGTAGAGTATATCATTGTATGAGGAAGAAAATTATCATTATTTGTCTTGATCACTCTCAATGAGGTGTAGAGTAATAGGTTATTAAAGTGCATTGTTTAATGACTACATAATTATTATGTCTTGGGCTTTATGTACAAGGCGATATTATGGCATTGTAAAAGTCTGAGCTGTACAGAGCCATAGTGCGGCACCTATCAGTGTGTATGAGGCCTTTCTATATTTCCTCATGCCTTTGAAATAAAAAAAATAATGGCAGAAATGCTTTCAGATGCACCACTGTACAGCACTGTACTCACACTACAGAGTTGTAAGATCTTGGGGTGTCTGATTCATTTTTACATTTGCGCCTTTTTTGTCTAGTTTTTGATGTTTTTTGCCTATTTTTTATTTCCACCTTATTCTTCATTTAATTTGTGAATTTTAACAAATCTATTTTATTTGTGTTCGCCTGTTTCTTTTTTTGTGTCTTCCATTGTAGACTGAGTTTGGGATTTCCAGACGTTTTCTCATGATTCATCAAAGGCTGCTATTTCACATCATTTGGCATCAATGTACTCCAATGTCTCCAGTTATTATTTTGTACGCTAATTTAATTGGCACAAGTTTTGCATCATTTCGTGAAACGTGTGACATTTTGGGCTAAAAAGTCCAAAACAGATCCAAAAAAAGAAAAATACTTATGAACCATTCGTACCTGGTTGAAGAATTTGTCGCAAAAAATGGCCATGAATTCAGCAAAATAAAAAAGAAAAATAACTTAAAAATATACGCAAATAATGAACTTGGGTCTTGGTCCCACTATCCTGCAACCTTCTGCTGACAGCTGTCATGGGCAGAAGCCTTGCAGTCACCCTACAATACCCTATTAGTTTATATGTGAACATTTTTCATGGCCATAAACAGAAACACAACGTAGCAATCAGAAAACAGCTCAATTGGTGGTTGGCGGTTCCTTTTGGAGGACTCCTAACAATGTCTGTTTCCATGGAAATGTTTGCTCATTACTCCTGTCTTGAGGTGTTTACCGCATATATATTATTCTGCTTATAGAAAATGATGTGAATTTCCACAACTGCATGAAAAGTCCCCGGGGACAATAAAACTAATCCTCGGTAATAACACATAATTTACTGTGCAGCAACCCCCTCATGATTTTAACTTTTCTACGTTTAAGTATAACAGTTTTAAATGAGTTGTTAAATTGTTGCATGAAGAAAAATGTAAGAGGGAAATATTACGAGGAGGAATGTCCTTGTAGTAACCAATATTATGTAAGAGTTTTACTTTTTTCTCTATTCATGGCTTAGAGTGAAACATTATGCAGACAGGATTAAGCCCGTGAATAGTGAAGGATGAAGGTTTCTCGACTTAATATAACAGTGCATCAAGCTGGGGCACCTTGGTGTCACTAGAAAAAAATGATCCTGAAGGACCACCAGCCTCAAATCATCTGCAAATCATGTTGTCTTATGCTAGACCTTTGGCATCCATTACTGTGTCAACATCTGGGACCAACAGATGTTCCTCTGACACCTTGTAGGGCCTAGCGTAAAAAGGTCCCATAATCTTGATTTCAAATTCTGCGTCCATTAAAAAGCTGACTCAAAACCAAAAAATTGAGCCAGAGCATAGGTTGATATACCTACAATGCATGGGTTTGCATTCACACTGTGGTCATTTCACAAGCAGAACCTAAGATAAAACCTAAAACGAGAAAATACCCAGTAGTCAGTAAATATATAGTAATAGTCGATGTAAATAACATAAGGTACTTAGTTAAAACTGTTTTGATCAGAAATTTTGTACTGTTCATTTTTTATATATATTTCCACAGGCAGGTGTCTTAACCTAGGTCTTTCTTCAACCTACGTAACTATTTAGTGACAAAATGTACAATTGGTGGTGAAAGGTTGGACTTGATGGACCTAGTTCTTTTTTGAACCTATGTAACTGTGCAACAGTCTGGATCCAGACCTGCTCTGCCCTTCACTATTTTTACGTCTGCTCACACACAGCGACGTGAACTACAGGGGTTAGGTACTGTCCCGATTGGGGCACACATTGTCATGGTGGGATGGTTTTTATATTTTTTTTCATCAAAACATGTTAACTAAGTACTCTATGTTATTTACATGTACTATTACTATTTATTTACTTAGTATGGGGTATTTGCTCTTTTTGTTTTTATCTTAGGTTCTGTTTATTAAAAACTTGGCTGTAGAACTGGTTGGTGGGGTGAGAGGCCTCTGACAGGAGATCTAGGGGAAAAATTTCTCCTTGTGCAGAGTACTAAAGCTGGTGTGTGGAGGTTTTAAATGGCCCATGTGGCAAGGCCTTTCAAACAGTGAATATTGGCTTTTAGTACTACTATACAAAAAGTTGGAACTAGAGTTCATGCCCTTTTACTCTCTGACGGGGCTATTTCTATATTTAAATTCCCAGGGGTACTGTACATTGCATGGCACATATATCTCCCTCCCTTGTCAAAGGCTCCTCATCCAGACAACAAGTTATTCTGCTTTTAAATGATGAGGGGCAAAAACTCCAAAACATGTGTCTGCCAATGGAGTGTCTGATTTGACTTCATATCTCAAGGTTTGTGGCAAGGCCCTTTTAAAGGGTTGATACTGACATTTAGGATTGCTACCTCTGGTAGGTGGCACTATAGATTCCTGTCCTCTTCCTATGTGAAGGGGTTTATTTTTATATTTAAAAATCTGTTATCCTGTTATGTTATTGACATTTTCTAAATAAAGAATATATACAAAAAAAAATCTGGTAACGTATAAGAAATGTGGACACTACTCTGTCCTCCTCCTCATGGACCTGTCATCAGCCTTTGATACAGTGGACCATTCCCTCTTACTACAGATTATATCATTTCTTGGCATCACTTGCTTGATCCTATCTTGGATCTCCTCATACCTAACAGGCCGAACATTTAGCATCTCACATTCTCATACTACCTCTTCCCCTCGACCCCTATCTATCTTCTCCATCTACACCTTTCGGCCTGGAACAGCTCATAGAGTCCCACGTGTTTCAGTTTCACCTCTATGCTGATGACACACATATCTACCTAACTCTCTGGACCCGATATCACCTCTTTACTAACCAGAATCCCACAATGACTGTTCGCTATTTCATCTTTCTTCTGTGCTAGATTTCTAAAAGTTAACATGGCTCAAACAAAATTCATTATTCATTATTCTTATTATTATCATCTTTCCACTGTCTCACTCAACTACCCCAACAGACCTATCCTTCAAAGTCAAGTGCTTTCCACTCTCCCCAGTCCTGCAAGCTTGCTGCCTCAGGGTAATCCTTGACACTGATCTGTCCTTCAATCCACATATCCAAACTCTTTCCAGCTCCTTCCGACTCCAACTTAAAAATATTTCCCAGATCCGCACATTCCTCAACCAAGACTCTACAAAAACACTAGTGCATGCCCTCCTCATCTCCTTGACTACTGCAACCTCCTGCTTTGTGGCCTTCCCTCTAACACTCTCTCACCCCTCTAATATATCCTAACACTGCTGCCCAACTAATTCACCTATCCTCATACTATTCCCAGACCTCTCCTCTCTGCCAATCCGCCCACTGGCTCCCCATTGCCCAGAGACTCCAGTTCAAAACCCTAACCTTGGCATACAAAGCCATCCACAACCTGTCTCCTCCATACATCTGTGACCTAGTCTTCTAGTACTTACCTGCATGCAACTTCTGTTCCTCACAAGATCTCATTCTCTACTCCCCTCTTATCTCCTCTTCCCACAATCGCATATAAGACTTCTCCCATGTATACCCTACTCTGGAACTCTCTACTCCAATATATCAGGCTCTCACCTACCGTGGAAACCTTTAAAAGGAACCTGAAGACCTCTCTCTTCTGACAAGCCTACTACCTGCAGTAACCCCAAACCAACATACCACTGCATGATCAGCTTTACCTTCACTTTCTCTATCCTCACCCATCCCTTGTTTACTGTGAGCCCTCACAGGCAGGTTCCTCTCTCCTCCTGTACCAGTCAGTGACTCGTTTTGTTCAAAATTATTTTATTTGTTTTTGTTATGTATATCCCCTTTACATGTAAGGTGCCATAGACTAAATGGCGCTATAAAAATAAATAATAATCTGGTAACATCAAATATAGCCGTATCGGCAATACTCCGTGATTTCCAGAGAAGCACAAAGGCTTTTTTTTCTAAATGACATGTACTGATCAGGGCTTGTCATCAAATCCTCATTACTAAACCATCAAAAAATCACTAAAGCTAAATGGAGAGGTAGAGGAATCATGAACCATGAAGGCATTGCTTTTCTCAGTTTGTTGAACATTAGAAGATCTAACCTTTATGTCTGAATATTTAATTTTACTTCCCAATGAGTGAAAAATCTAAGACAGCAGAGAATATACTTGTGGATAGCTGGAGATTTCTATAGCATTAAACACATTTTCTGTTAATATTCTAGTAGAAATATGTTTAGCCAGGAGGGACACATAGGCCTATTTATTTCCTTATAGAGATATTAGGAGTAATGGGAGGCACTCATACAAAGTAGTCTGCCGCCTGACCCAGCTGGCATCGGCAGGTTCGGCTGACATTAGTTTAGTGTATATAAGGGTTTTTAGTCTCATTTAGAATATTCTTTTTCCATCCGGGCCTATAAAGTATTTAAAGGGATTGTTCTATAATTGCAAATTATCATCTACCCATAACCTATCACCAATGCCCAGTGTTCACAAGAATGAGGATATAATGTCCCCACCTGACTGGATTGTCGATAAGACATCTAATAATTCATTCTCTGGAACGCCTAAAGATACCAGAGAACCAAATTTGTCTATTTCTGTTAGTCCCATAGTCAATAAATGGAACAGCAGTGCACTTGTGTTAGTGCAGGGTCAAGCAGGTAACAAACAGCCAACATTCTTGTGATCATTTGGGGTCTCTCCTACAAATTCAACACTTTTAATAGATCCTATAACTCGAAATTGTCAGACCACCTATTTAATGTCTTGTCTATATACTTTTTGAGTGTAAATGGAAATCTGACTATAACAGAATTAACTTGGATGCTTTCGCTAAATTGTCACATTTCTAAAAGTTACAATGATAATAGGAAACATTATTATGTCATTTACTAAACAGCAGTCGTAAAAAGCTTTGTCCTTCGCCTCTGCTTTCTCACCTCTGCTTGGTTCCAAGCAAGGCCTCCTGATTTTCAGATAATGTCTAATTAACCCCATGTATATACAAAGCACTATAACCTCCCAGCCTACACTTATGTTTAATAGCTCTGGCACATTGTACAAAGCATCAATTGGCATAAGCGTGCCCTTTGTGCTCCTCCATCTTCGTCTTGGTCTTTTTTTTCAAGAGTTTGTCCATTAAGCAGAAGGCTTTGAAGACACTTTTAAGATAATTCTTTCAACTGTTATTTAAGCCTCCCCATTTCCTTTGGAGTGTCTCTTAAGGGCCAATCAATGAGATTGTTGTATTCTGAAAATATACATAAGGCTGCGGTAAATGGGGAGGCGGACAGGAGAGAGATTGAAGGGTAGAAGCAAAGAAGGCCATGTTTATCATGGTTGAGAATGTGAGAGGGAAAGCTTTCTGAGCGTGTAATTACTGCTTCTCACGGTTTCTGCTTGCCTGATAATAAAAAGCCATGTGGGACAAGAAAAGTATTAGTTCTATAATCGAAGGAAACCAACCAAAATACCATAGGAAAAGCACAGGCACTACAATTCAGTGTACGTGGTGCACCGTAGGACAACAATGAACAAACTGAGAAGATAAAGATTAAAAAGAATCATTTTAGAAAAAAAATGTTATCATGTACTTGGTGGTAGGTAGACTCTGCCTTTCATAAAGGGGGTTTCCAACGTATTCAAAAATGATGCCAAAATATTGAACGATAGATTGCTTATGTCTTAAGTCCGCCACCGCTCAAGTGACTCTGTATTGCAGAGATGACATTACTGACTACCCAAATGGGAAATGGTCTCTTCAGCCAATCACTGGTTTCAGTGGTCTACCACTGAGGCCAGTGATTGGCTGTTGCCATCATGTCTGTCTTTGTTTACAGTGATGCAGTAATGACGTCCCCGACTTCCAACGTGATCACTGCAGCCAATCACTGGTCTCAGTGGTGCACCATTGAAGCTCGTAAATGGCTGCAGCAGTCATGTGAGTTTCCAGGGGCATCAGTGTGGCAAGACAGATCTGAATGGGACCATGTGAATAATGAAGGAGATATTCTGGCTTTTGCATTTTTATACCACTTTATTGATTTATTGTATGGCAGTGATTAATGAAATGTATTGGACTTGTGTACTGTAATACAGTATACGCTGCAGCTTTTTTTATTACATTTATGGCTGAATATACAGGACTGCTAACGATATTGGATAAACCATGTAGAATTGTGCTATGGGCATAAATTAAATATAGTTTTCATACAACTTGTCGTATGTAGTTCTCCTTTGACTCGTGAGATTGTTTTTCTTCTTTTAACTGGCTTTTATCATATATACTTTAATTTTATTCTGTAAAAATTCTGGATGGTTTATTAATTATACAAAAAAGAGAAAAAATTATTCTACACACACACTACAAATAACTAGATAGATCGATAGATAGATAGATAGATAGAAAGCTATGGGATAGATGATAGATAGATAGATAGATAGATAGATAGATAGGATTGGATTAATAAATGCACAGTCATTTTGGCCAGTCCGCTCATTTGCACCCGCCCCGTAGCGCAGTCATACACGTCACTCCTTCACTCGCCCTTCACACAGTCAGATCTCTGGATTGATAACCTGGAATTCTCACAGAACCATAATCCGAGACAGATGTTCACAGCTGCTCCTCCATCCCACCGCTGCACCACAGTAATTAAACACTGTGCCCCATTGGCTCAGACATTATTAGTCTAGAAATCCTGCAGAGGGAATCTAATAAATCTATTAATAACTATTGTTTCTGTCATATAGAAACCCATTTAGCTCCGGTTTTCATCCTCTTTCAATGGCACGTGAACTGAGGTGAAAGACAACAAAGAAACATATCAATCTTATTTTCTTAAAGCTAAATTTTCCACGAGTGCCAAAGTCTACACAACGTGGAACAAAGGAAGCCGTACGCGGTTATCGAGCCCAATGCCTACATATCATACATAGCTTCATGTGTCAGAATCACTCCATACACCTCCTGTATGTGATAGGAGCCCAATAATTAGTGCCCTCAGCTTGATTTCTCACAAACATCAACTCTGAAGTCATGGCTTTATAAGTTACATTATTTTTGATTGTACGGTTTGTTGGTGGTAGTTTGGAGCATGAAAGTTGCCAGCAAGGACACGTTGCCTGTGGTTTGCAAATATCCTAATAAAATACATCAGAAAGGCTTATTCATCAGAAAGTGCCACTAATTCCTGATGTCTCTTCTGCATTCTTCGGAGGGGTTCTTACTAGTCCTAGGCAATAAGCCATTCTGCTAAAAATAAACGCCTGCTTGTGCCTTGTGCTACTTAGATCTATCCAGTCAAGAAAGTGGAGATGCTGCAAATTTAATCCAAACTGTTCATGCCTTACCTGCACCCTACATGGATGATTGATGACCCTGGGGACAGGGCTTGTGCTGATGTTCCAAATATATGCAACAATGCATATAATGTTACTGCATAATGTTACTTAGGCTATTGTCATGGTCACGCGTGTCTGGACACAGCGCCTCCAGCAGGGCGGATTTAGATGACACGCGTGACCCTCGATACACCGCCTCCAGTTGGGCAAATTTAAATAATAACGCGTGCAGCTGGATACGCCGCCTCCAACAGGCGAATTTCGGAAATACACGCAAGTCTGGAAACCCCGCCTCCAGTAAGGTGAATTTAAACAATAAAGGGGAAACCTGGGTAACAATAACAATGGTGGCCCTGCGATAGGGAATGGGGATGTGGAGACCTCCTGCACTCCCCTGAGTCAGTGTCTCTTCACTTCTACCGTTCCCTAGCCCGGTTCCGCACTGGGCGCCGCTCAGGATACCTTTAAACCCTAGCTCGCCCTCCACCTAAACCCTCACTAGTGAAGTGGATGGTGCGGAAACTAATCCCACCACTGCACTAAACACACATAATGAAAAGAGACAAAACAGGGGAACACCACTTAGCTTTGCTCTGTTGCTTACGCTCCCAGCAATAGAGCCCACCACCTGCATGCATCTTTTCCTCCGACCGGGTCCAACACCATAGTGCAGCCTTGGAGCAAACAGAGTCACCATCTGCGTGCAGCTGTCCAGAAAGCAGAGTCCAGCATAAGAGTCCAGCTTTCCGCAAAAGAGTCCAGCATGTTGAGTCCAGCTTTTCAGCAACCGAATCCAGCATCATGAGTGTAGCTCTACACCATAGCTGCCATTCCACCAAGCCATGCAAGAACTCCTTGCTGACACCACAGCTGCGACTCCACCAAGCCATGCCAGCCCTCCTTGCAGACACCATAGCTGCCACACCAGGGCTCTCACTGAGCTACCCGGGACTGTCTTTCAGCTCCCTCCTTCACCCAGGCTTGCTTGAAGCTGAGGACTAATCACCAACAGTGATTGACACACCTGACACTCTCTTATAGAGCAATCACACCTGTTGCATAATTGCGTGCACAAACTAAAGTAACCGAGTGCAATGACGATAACCACCACTGGGGGGCAAATTTAAAACAGAAGACACCACAGTGCAATAATCCTAATGGCCACTGGGGGCAAAAAACAAACCTTGGCACACAGCCAAAGGAAAAACAAGGTTACTTTGTGCATTTATGTGTCAGATCCAACCTGGATCATGACAGTACCCTCCCCTTAATGAGGGGCCTCTGGACCCTCAAGGCCACTCCTCATTATGGAACCGCCTACAGCAGGGATGCCCAGATCCAGAGTTCACCCCTGCAACTACCTGCAATTCAGGTTTATGACAAACGCACCACTGGTATTGGCAAAGTATGTTCTGGAGGCACCTCTCACCTCCAAAGCGCCGACCTGGGGAACGAGTTATGTATGTGCATGTTCGGTATGAGCTGGTAAGACTCTGCAACACACTTCCACAGGATGTTTTTTGGTGGCCAACCATACATGCTCGTTCACACACAGGTCCGGACCTGAACGTTTATTGCCACACATTCGTTAGTCATAATTCGGTGAACTTATTCTGGGATCGACAATAGAGGCATCCCCCTGTGTCACCACACTCACACCCCCGCTATACACCAAGGGAACACCACCCTCCAACCCTTTACACCACGAGGTCTGCGCCTCCCAGGGTTGGCTAATGGCGAGGGTTGAGATTTGCCCCTACTCCCCCGCAGCACATCTGCTGCTCACACCAGAGAGGGAGGGGCCTGGGATATGGAGGAAAAATACACTCCCTGGTCGCCTTCCTCCAAACGACCAAGAGGGGCGGCTTCTTCGGTGGTATGGAAGATTTGGCGTAAACCCCGCGGACTATAACACCAGTCTGCTCACTACAGGGGCGCACCCTTCATCTCGGGGAACCCCAGACAGCACCATGGGGACCAACTCCACCCACTTGTCTGGGTACGTCCGCCTGTATGAACAAGTCCTGCTCCCCAGCAGCGACTCTAGGGGGCTTCTTTGCCGGAGCCGCAATTTTGATTTTCTGGTTGAGCCAGAGGGAAGGCCCCAGACCCTGATTACTGCTGCTGGAACTGCTTCTACACCATGCAGGTCCTCACTCACCTCAGTGAGGCCCAGTGGCAATTGCTCACAGGTCTCCACATGGCCAAGGCTCACCAGAAAAAGAAAATGTATGGTTGGTGATTCTGTCATGGTCACGCGTGGCTGGACACAGCGCCTCCAGCAGGGCGGATTTAGATGACATGCGTGACCCTGGATACACCGCTTCCAGTTGGGCGAATTTAAATAATAACACGTGCAGCTGGATACGCTGCCTCCAACAGGCGAATTTCGGAAATACACGTAAGTCTGGAAACCCCGCCTCCAGTAAGGCGAATTTAAACCCTGGGGACAGGGCTTGTGCTGATGTTCCAAATATATGCAACAACACATATAATGTTACTGCATAATGTTACTTAGGCTATTGTCATGGTCACGCGTGGCTGGACACAGCACCTCCAGCAGGGCGGATTTAAATGACACGTGTGACCCTGGATACACCGCCACCAGTTGGGCGAATTTAAATATTAACGCGTGCAGCTGGATACGCCGCCTCCAACAAGCGAATTTCTGAAATACACGTAAGTCTGGAAACCCCGCCTCCAGTAAGGCGAATTTAAACAATAAAGGGGAAACCTGGGTAACAATAACAATGGTGGCCCTGCGATAGGGAAAGGGGACGTGGAGACCTCCTGCACTCCCCTGAGTCAGTGTCTCTACACTCCTAGCGTTCCCTAGGTCGGTTCCGCACCGGGCGCCGCTCAGGATACCTTTAAACCCTAGCTCGCCCTCCACCTAAACCCTCACCACTGCACTAAACACACATAATGAAAAGAGATAAAACAGGGGAACACCACTTAGCTTTGCTCTGTTGCTTATGCTCCCAGCAATAGAGCCCACCACCTGCGTGCATCTTTTCCTCCGACGGGTCCAACACCATAGTGCAGCCTTGGAGCAAACAGAGTCCACCACCTGCGTGCAGCTGTCCAGAAAGCAGAGTCCAGCATAAGAGTCCAGCTTTCCGCAAAAGAGTCCAGCATGTTGAGTCCAGCTTTTCAGCAACCGAATCTAGCATCATGAGTGCAGCTCTACACCATAGCTGCCACTCCACCAAGCCATGCAAGAACTCCTTGCTGACACCATAGCTGCGACTTCACCAAGCCATGCCAGCCCTCCTTGCAGACACCATAGCTGCCACTCCAGGACTCTCACTGAGCTGCCCGGGACTCTCTTTCAGCTCCCTCCTTCACCCAGGCTTGCTTGAAACTGAGGACTAATCACCAACAGTGATTGACACACCTGACACTCTCTTATAGAGCAATCACACCTGTTGCATAATTGCGTGCACAAACTAAAGTAAAAGAGTGCAATGACGCTCACCACCACCGGGGGGCAAATTTAGAACAAAAGACACCGCAGTGCAATAATCCTAATGGCCACCGGGGGCAAAAAACAAACCTTGGCACACAGCCAAAGGAAAAAAAAAGGTTACTTTGTGCATTTATCTGTCAGATCCAACCTGGATCATGACACTATATTCCTTAAAACAACAAGTAGTGGATACCTGCTTAGAGTTCTCCTCTTCTCAGGCCCTGAAACATTAGCAAACAAAGCAAACTGTACTCACCTCTCAGTTTGGTGCACCTCCACACTACTGGTTTTTGTGTCACTCTTTTCTCGTTTGGTATATACAACTGGTCTCTGATTGACTGCAGCTTTAACATTGTAGCAAAACAGGACTTATTTCTTGCAGCCATCATATGAAATTTTTTACCCCAGGCGACCAGTGGGGGACACAATAGTCAGTGCAAAGGCGATGCTCCAGATCAAGATAGAGGCTTTTTAATTTCAACTCCTCGGCCTGGGCCCATAAACAATAATTTTTAAAATAGGGGAAAATTCCTTTAAAATTGGCTTCAATAGAAGAACTTAGTGCTTGTTTTCCCCCTACTACCTTCCATGACCGTTGGTTGATTGCCCAGACTCTTATTTGGTAATGTTGAAGGGCTGCTGTGTACCCCACCAGTCTCCAGGCATAAATAACATCAAAGGACGGCTGCAACAGGAAAAGTCCTGTTCATATTTAATGTACAGGCTGCAGCCAATCATCAGCCTCTAATTGGTGACATTGTTCATGAGACCAGCTGGGGACTCAGTAGCCAAGGCGGAGGAGCAGCCCTGGTCCGGAAGGTGAATACAGTCTATTTTCAATTCTTCACCCTCTACCCTTACATGACACATTTTAAAGTAGGTAAAATCTGTTTTAGATCTGCTTTGGAGGTCCCTCATCCATGTATACCCCTGGTGCATGGTAATATTTTGAAAAACAGGTGAACGAAAGAGAAAATTTCAGTATAAACAGCAGAAGGTTAACAATAGTGTCAATCCAGATCTTGGATGCAACTTTTTAAACTATTCTTCATAGCCCTTTTCCTAGTTATGGTAAATGACAATTTTTTAGTCTTCCTCTAGTTGGCAGTAAGAGTGTGCCAAGTATTGTGACCTTCCATTCAACCTGAGAAGATTCCTAAGCCTTGAGGTTCTCAATTGTGATTATTCTTAATTACATTCTTACTACTATAACCAGACTGAGCCTTCTCTTACACGGCCCCGTTCCCCTCTTGTGACCAGCAGCATTTACTCTGACGTGTTAAGAGTTTCACCCTCATTCACCTGCTAGAAAGAGGAATTTGGCGTGTCTAGAAGGGGCACTGTCATAAAATCACCTTAGCCTGAAGAAATCCTACCACAAACAGAGTTATTTTACGGCTGTGCAATTCCAAACACCGAGAGTCGCTTGTGGGTAATTTACCAATGCTTGTTTAAATTTTATAGTTGTTGACAATGACTTAAGGGAGAATTACAAGCTGCTTCTCAGTCTTACCGACGCATCATGCAGTTGAACCGCTAGTGTCCAGACTCTAAAAGCACGCTGAAGGGTTTGCAATGTGCATAGTTATTAAGATAATTGTCAGTCTCTTAACACAAAAGAGAAAAAAAGATCTTGTCATTATGATTCCAGATGATATTCTTCCCCATACTCATACATCTTTTTTGCATATGAGTCTTCTGCGGGCGGTATACAGAAGCATTTTCCGACTTGTACCACCATCAGCTGGCTCCAACATATGCCAATATATAGGCATACAGTATCACAATTTATCCATTGGTTCCCATAATTCTATACTGTAAATATAGGTTTGTTGATACTGGCACAAAAGAGGCCAATAGGACAAATTTTACAATCATTTCAGTGTAAGTAGGCCTATGGATATTTTTTTGCATACAGTATATTTACAATGTGAGCATAGAATCACAGAATAATAGAATGTTAGAGTTGGAAGGGACCTCCAGGGTCATCGTGTCCAACCCCCGCTCAATGCAGGCGTCATTAAACCATCTCAAACAGATGTCTGTCCAGCCTCTGTTTGAAGACTTCTATGAAAGGAGAACTCACCACCTCTCGTGGCAGCCTGTTCCACTCATTGATTACCCTAACTGTTGTGAGTTCATTCTCTGGTTCACCAGTTGTGAGTTCTCCTTCCAGACTCCCTCTGGTGGTAACAGGAGGTAGTGAGGCTGATTTGATCGGTGGAGTTCTCCCACCTGAGAATGAGGATGACGATAGGACCTCAGGAGTCTCAGATTGGATTTAAGACAGACGACGCCCTATTCAGTTGCTGGTGATTCCTTCTGGCTTGTCAGCTCTTGGTTTTCAGCTCTGTTCCAGTCATCTAAAGCTAAGTTTTTCTGCTAATGTTCACACTTGATTTTGTTTGTCTATTCAGTTTTTTGTGTGGTCAGCCAGCCCCGGCTGGGGGCTGTGCTGAATTTCCACTCTTATTTATCTGTATTTTGCCAATTTGCTTTTTTGTCCCTTACTAGTTTGGTCTCTTTTTGCTCTGTCTCAGAATATTTCAGAGTGCTGATATAGTGGGAGAATTCTAGTGACTTCAGGGTTAATTTTCCTATCAGAAGTGTTGGACATTATTTTTGTAGGGTTTTTTGCAGGTTGCAGACAGTGTCTTTTCTTTCCTTTCTAGTTAGTTTGGGCCCCATCGTTTGCGCAGTCTATTTTCCTGCCTGTGTTTGTGCTTTCATCTTTTTTCACCGTCAATACATGTGTGGGGGCTATCTATTCCTTTGGGGTCTGCTCTGGGGCAGTTAGTTTTCCCCTTTTCATGCTTCAGGCTTATTTAGTCCTCCGGCTGTGACGAAGCGTCTAGGAACATCGTAGGTACGCTCCACGGCTGCTGCTAGTTGTGTGGCAGGATCAGGGATCTGCAATCTGCATAGTTACCAACCTCTCTGGTTTTCTGTGACTTAGCTTGTTTTGCTTTTTTCTCCTTGGTGACCCATTCTTGACACCTAACTGTCCAAAAGTTTTTTCTAATAACTAATCTGTATCTTCTTCATTTCAGTTTCATTTCCTTTCTTCTCATTTTTCTTACATGCCCGCCTGGGCCGTGGGGTACCCGGAAACGGGCCGGAAAGTTCTATGGGGGCTGTGATCCATTTCCGTGGCCCAGGCCGTGTCATACAATGGAGGATAATTATGTGGTGTTTGGTCGTGACGCCACCTGTGGAGTTCGGCAATGTGTGGCCGACGCTACGGTTTCGGTCCACTGGGACTGATGGTGACGCAGCAAAGATGGTTCAGCTCCACCTGGCTAGAGTGGGGCCCCAGGGCAAATATATTTGAATGTTCAGATGATGGTGAACGTTGGGGTGCAGAGAATAAGTGAAGGACACAGAGAGGTGCAGTTTTCTTTACCTTTTACTTGAAAGTAGATGCAATCTGGCAGGGGCGTACATAGAAATCATGGGGCCCCATAGCAAAAGTCTGAATGCCCCCCCCCCAAAAAAAAAAAAAAAATCAACAGGTGCTCTTAACTCCAGGCATGCATGTTATAGGTCAAACAATTAATTTTATAGCTAGTCTTTGATTTTTTTTCTCATTTGAGTAAAAGAAAAAGTAAAACACTTACATCCAATTTGATATATTCCTTGCAAAAGTCATAATGGGAGATTAAGCAGGACAACCTCGTTAAGCTGTCTACAATAAGACAAGCGATTATGGAATCTGTTGGCACAAAATGACTGCTCATACCAAATATATCCTCAGTGCACCCTTGGCAGAGCTAGATAGAAAGTAGACAGAAGGTGCCCTAGACTGGCCTCACCAAGGGTGCACTGAGCAAAAGCTGTAGTAGGAAAACTGGTCACCATAGCAGCACTAACGCACCCTTTGGCTGCAATGATACTAACGCATCCAAAATCGGCATGAAGCGTTACTTCATGACGCACCCTGGAACGCGGTCTGCAGCATTTGGGGGTGCGCCATGAAGTAACGCATCATGCGTTAGGATGCGTTAGTATCATTGCGGCCAATGGGTGCGTTAGTGCCGCTATGTGACGATCCCGTTGAACGTAGGGCCATTAACGCAATGTGAACCTGGCCTAACACTATGAGAAGATGATATACCAAAAAGTGTGCTGAGCCTCTCCTCCTGCACATACCATATACTGTATGTATATGCCATGGATGAGGGGACAGTGAAGTATATCTTTATTTGGGACTAAAGGTAACGCACATGTCATTGCAGATGATGATGATGACAAACAATGTGCTGAGTCCCTCCTACTACTGCACATAGTCACATACCATATATGCCATGGAGGAACTGGCAGGATATATTTGGGACTGAAGGGTTAACTCACGTGCATTTATTTACCGCCCACAACTCCACATCTCCTCCTCTCCTGACCGCTCCTCCCCCCAGATGAGTCACAGTCAGGCTTCACTAAGCTGGAGCTGTCAGGCGCCAGAAAAAAAAAAACTCCGCTCGTTCTCCCTGCAGAGCCGGCTCATTTCGTTCACAGCAGGGAGCCGACTCTTTGAATAGGATCGTTCACGAACGACACATCACTACTGAAGAAGCAATGTTATTTCACAATTCACAGGGAGGAAGCCAAAGTCCTTCACACACTTCATCCACCTCCTGACAGACGGCTGGGTCTCCTCCATCCTCCCAAGGAGCAACATCTTAACTCCTTCTTGTGAGCTCATGTTCTGCAGGGGGAACACACAGCGCTCTGCTACATCCTGACCAAGCACAGCCCACCACTGACAGACAGCCTACACGTGCAGACAGGACCCTTCATTATAACACATCGCCTTGTACATGTAGCCCATCAGCACCAGAGACCCTTCTGCTTCCTGCAATGCACGTGTGCTGCTACCTCTCTGGCTGCTAGGAGGCGTGGCGTTCTTATGCAAATCCAGCCAGAGACTTCAGCCAACTGCTGACCAGGAAACAAGGAAAGGGGTGCTTCAAGGGGCCCAGGGGTATACGGCGGCCGTCGCTTACATTTAATTAAAGGAGATAGTACTGTGTCAGCACAGCACAGCTTCCAAACCACAGCGGCCGTCGCAGGCCCCCTCACCCATCCGGGCCCCCTCACTTCTCAGGGCCCCATAGCAGCTGCGTGGTCTGCTACTATTGACGGTACGCCACTGCAATCTGGGGTACAAATTACAGATGACATATTGAGTCTTATGACATATTATCCCTGAGGAAGGTGCCAGGAAGGGCGCCGAAACGCGTAGGAAGGAATAAAGCAGTACTTTGTTACTACATCTTGCATCCCAGGTGATTTTGTGGATTCAGCAGCGCGGACTGTGGCACATCTTGCTTCCCATATTGAGTCTGGCTCGCCTGGAGGCATTCAGGGGATCCACCCTGCCAGGTGGGATTGGGGACCTTCCTTCTGCGCTCTCTTTTCAGGTCCCTGCTGCTTGTAGCTAAGCTGCGGCCTTCTCCTGCATGATAATTTCTAACCTATATGGCAGACAGCATGAGCCTATATTATGGGCACTGTCCTCTTCACTGTCAACCCCTGGCTCTTGGTCTGCTGCCATGCCTTCAGGTGTTCGGTGTGGCCAAGAAGCTCGCTGTTCTCTGTCCTCTTGATTTGATTGTCAGGGCATACAGCCCCCGCCCAGCCAAGGACTCTGGCATCCCTTTTTGTCAGCGCTCCTCTCTGGGGTCAGCTATATGCAGTTTTTATTACCCTGAGCTCTTGTCTCTGCTCCTGTCCCTTCCCCCTACACAGGCCAACTGCCAACTCTCCTCTCTCACTGTCCTGTCACGAGCTCCAGCTGGCTCCCGTTTCCATGACAACTCCCCTGTTTACTCTCTCAGCTGACTTCCTTCTGACTCACTAACCACACCTGCTGGCCAAAATTTACAAGGAAGCTCCCCTTTCTGGCCTGGAGCAGGAATTGACATGAATTGACCCCCCTCTGCCTCCAGGCATGACATCACCCCTTAGAGGGAGGCAATGTCACAATGGCAACCGGACTCTGGGGTGCCACATTTCCATGTACAAATGAGAATAAGGATGATCTCTCTACACTGTGACAACCCTTCAGATGTTTGTTGACAGCTATTAAGTCTCCTCTTAGCCTTCTTTTTTGCAAGCTATACATTCCCAGGTCTTTAAACTGTCCCTCATAGGACATACTTTGCAGTTCTCTCACCATCCTGGTAGCTCTTCTCTGAACTTGCCCAAGTTTTCCAATGTCTTTTCTAAAATGTGGTGCCCAGAACTGGACACAATATTCCAGATGTCGCCTGACCGAGGAAGAGTAGCGGGCAATAAAGACTTCACATGATCTAGACTCTAGGTTTCTCTTAATACATCCTAGAACTTTGTTTGCCTTTTTGGCTGTTGCATCACACTGTAGACTCATGTGCATTCTGTGATCTATTAGTATATCCAAGTCTTTCTCACACATGTTGTTGTTCTATTCCTTCCACACTACAGATGTAATTTTAGGTTTTCTTGCCCAGATGTAAAATATTACATTTCTCCCTGTTAATTACCATTCTATAAGGCGTAGGGCAGAGCTGCGGAGGGCTGTGTAGTTCCTCCGTCAAGCCCCACCCACTGCCACACCTCTTCCATTCAGCTCCACCTATGTCTGCATGCATCCTGCGTACCTATCTTTAACATTGGGTACGCAGGCCATGCGGATGTATGCGGATGCGTCCGCATCCGTCGTTTTGATGTTGCGCCGACCACATCAAAATGCAACATGTTGCGTTCAATGCAGTTCAGCGCAGCGTCAAAATGACGCATGCGGCTGCATCCGCATACATGTGCATGGCCTGCTTACCCAATGTTAAAGATAGGTATGCAGGACGCATGCAGACGTAGGTGGAGCTGAATGGAAGAGGTGTGGCAGTGGGCGGGGCTTAACAAAGGAAATACACAGCCCTCCGCAGCTCTGCTCAACACAAATGTGAAACCAGCCTTAGACACTGGCCATTGATCAAGCTTATCTAGATCCTTCTGAATCCTTTCTCTGTCTTCTCTAGTGTTGGCTATCCCTCTTAGCTTTGCATTGTCTACAAAATTGATTAGTTTTCCTTCAGTTCCCTTATCTAGATTATTTATAAAAATGTTGAACAACACTGGGACAGAGCCTTATGGTTCCCCACTTGATAACGTGATGTAACAGAGCCTTAGGCCAGCTTCAAACATCCAAAATTCACCTTTCACAAAAACGGGCCACACTGAATGGACAGACCTGCGTCTCCTGACCCGAACTTAACGGCATCATGTAAACCTATGAAGCCATAGAGTTCAGATCAGGAGATCCGCTAGCATTTCTTGCTTAAGGGTTCAATCATACATCAGAGTTATATGTGTTTTTCACAGAAAAAATTCAGACTTATTATAGTCTGAGGCTGGTCACATATCTATGTATAAAGAAAAACGTGCAATTTTGGTCTGAGTCATGGAACTCGCCAATGCAGGTCTAGTAGTCTGTGAAAAAAAAATCAGAGAGCACTCTGATGCCTTCCATGTGCTGTCCATTCTTTCACGGAATGTTTTATGGGATAAGCTGGAGAAACCGCCATCCATTTTTCTTTTGCATACGAGAAATCCTGATGAAACTCTGATAATAAAACCTGACACTGACCAAACACTGATGATAATCTGATCCAAAGCTATGATTAAAATCAAATAATTTTATAAGTATAATAAAAATCACCAATGTCTGAATAAGTCCTAACGCAGACAAGTATACATTATATAGTATAAGACACTGGTGTGCTGAAGAATTTGTGTATTATAAAAGCAGTCGGACATGTGCATGAGTACTATAGCATGGTGGCTCAGTGGTTAGCACTGTTGCCTTGCCGTGCTGGTGTCCAGGGTTCAAATTCTACATAGGACAACATCTGCATGGAGTTTGTATGTTCTCCACGTGTTTGTCCAGGTTTCCTTCAACTCTCCATAGATAATCTGATAGAGATTTTATATGGTGAACCTCACTGGGGAAGAGTGATCTGTGACGATGTCTGGGCTACGTTTGTGCTCTAATATCAAGAATAATATAATAATAATAAGTTCATTTCAAAATGTAAAAAAAATCAATCAGGTTTATAGAAAAAGTTAGAAATAAGCCAATGTAAAAAGAAAAGAAAAAATCTTTCTCTTAGAAAATTCTTCATCATTGGAAAGTTAGGAGAAAAAATATATGCATTAAATATTATGGTTACCAATGGTTTGGATTAAAGCGACGGAGAGGATGGAGTCAAATTTCTGAGCCCTTGTGTCTGAGATAGCATCAAGCCCAGGAGAGGACAGCAGTGCTATAAGTAGGCCGAGCAAAGGTCTAATGGTATATTTAATTGCATAATTTAAATAATTTGCCAACATGCTTTGTGTCTTAACTGAATGGAAACATACAAAAACACTCCCGAGATAACACACTGAATGCATACACAGATACGAATCACAGAAAAACACACTGGATGTAAACATACAGAACACACAAAAATCACACTGAGTACATACATACAGATCACACGATAACACACTGAGTGCATACATACAGATCACACGATAACACACTGAGTGCATACATATAGCTCACACGATAACACACTGAGTACATACATACAGATCACACGATAACACACTGAGTGCATACATACAGATCACACGATAACACACTGAGTGCATACATATAGCTCACACGATAACACACTGAGTGCATACATACAGATCACACGATAACACATTGAGTACATACATACAGATCACACGATAACACACTGAGTGCATACATACAGATCACACGATAACACACTGAGTGCATACATATAGCTCACACGATGACACATTGAGTACATACACACAGATCACACGATAACACATTGAGTACATACACACAGATCACACAATAACACACTGAGTGCATACATACAGATCACACGATAACACACTGAGTACATACATACAGATCACACGATAACACACTGAGTGCATACATACAGATCACACGATGACACACTGAGTACATACATATAACTCACACGATAACACATTGAGTACATACACACAGATCACACGAAAACACATTGAGTACATACACACAGATCACACAATAACACACTGAGTGCATACATACAGATCACACGATAACACACTGAGTGCATACATATAGCTCACACGATAACACATTGAGTACATACACACAGATCACACGATAACACACTGAGTGCATACATACAGATCACACGATAACACACTGAGTACATACATACAGATCACACGATAACACACTGAGTGCATACATACAGATCACACGATGACACATTGAGTACATACACACAGATCACACGATAACACACTGAGTACATACACACAGATCACACGATAACACATTGAATACATACACACAGATCACACGATAACACATTGAATACATACACACAGATCACACAATAACACACTGAGTGCATACATACAGATCACACGATGACACACTGAGTGCATACAGATCACACGATAACACATTGAGTACATACACACAGATCACACGATAACACACTGAGTACATACATACAGATCACACGATGACACACTGAGTACATACACACAGATCACATGATGACACACTGAGTACATACATACAGATCACACGATGCCACACTGAGTACATACATACAGATCACATAACACACTGAGTACATACATACAGATCACATGATAACACACTGAGTACATACATACAGATCACACGATAACACACTGAGTACATACATACAGATCACACGAAAACACACTGAGTGCATACATACAGATCACACGATAACACACTGAGTGCATACATACAGATCACACGATAACACACTGAGTACATACATATAGCTCACACGATAACACACTGAGTACATACATACAGATCACACGATAACACACTGAGTGCATATATTCATATCACATGATAACACACTGAGTACATACATACAGATCACACGATAACACACTGAGTGCATACATACAGATCACACGATAACACACTGAGTGCATACATACAGATCACACGATAACACACTGAGTACATACATACAGATCACACGATAACACACTGAGTACATACATACAGATCACACGATAACACACTGAGTGCATACATACAGATCACACGATAACACACTGAGTACATACATACAGATCACACGATAACACACTGAGTGCATACATATAGATCCCACGATAACACACTGAGTACATACATACAGATCACACGATAACACACTGAGTGCATACATACAGATCACACGATAACACACTGAGTACATACATACAGATCACACGATAACGCATTGAGTACATACATACAGATCACACGATAACACACTGAGTGCATACAGATCACACGATAACACATTGAGTACATACACACGGGTCACACGATAACACACTGAGTACATACATACAGAGCACACGATAACACACTGAGTGCATACATACAGATCACATAACACACTGAGTACATACATACAGATCATACACTGAGTGCAAACATACAGATCACACGATAACACACTGAGTGCATACAGTACATACAGATCACACGATGACACACTGAGTGCATACAGATCACACGATAACACATTGAGTACATACACACAGATCACACGATAACACACTGAGTATATACATACAGCTCACACGATAACACACTGAGTGCATACATACAGATCACACGATGACACACTGAGTGCATACAGATCACACGATAACACATTGAGTACATACACACAGATCACACGATAACACACTGAGTACATACATACAGATCACACGATGACACACTGAGTACATACACACAGATCACATGATGACACACTGAGTACATACATACAGATCACACGATGCCACACTGAGTACATACATACAGATCACATAACACACTGAGTACATACATACAGATCACATGATAACACACTGAGTACATACATACAGATCACACAATAACACACTGAGTACATACATACAGATCACACGATAACACACTGAGTGCATACATACAGATCACACGATAACACACTGAGTGCATACATACAGATCACACGATAACACACTGAGTGCATACATACAGATCACACGATAACACACTGAGTACATACATATAGCTCACACGATAACACACTGAGTACATACATACAGATCACACGATAACACACTGAGTGCATATATTCATATCACATGATAACACACTGAGTACATACATACAGATCACACGATAACACACTGAGTGCATACATACAGATCACAAGATAACACACTGAGTGCATACATACAGATCACACGATAACACACTGAGTACATACATACAGATCACACGATAACACACTGAGTGCATACATACAGATCACACGATAACACACTGAGTACATACATACAGATCACACGATAACACACTGAGTGCATACATATAGATCCCACGATAACACACTGAGTACATACATACAGATCACACGATAACACACTGAGTACATACATACAGATCACACGATAACACACTGAGTACATACATACAGATCACACGATAACACACTGAGTGCATACATACAGATCACACGATAACACACTGAGTACATACATATAGCTCACACGATAACAGATTGAGAACATACATACAGATCACATGATAACACACTGAGTACATACATACAGATCACACGATAACACACTGAGTGCATACATACAGATCACACGATAACACACTGAGTGCATACATACAGATCACACGATAACACACTGAGTACATACATATAGCTCACACGATAACACATTGAGTACATACATACAGATCACACAATGACACACTGAGTACATACATACAGATCACATGATAACACACTGAGTACATACATATAGCTCACACGATAACACATTGAGTACATACACACAGATCACACGATAACACACTGAGTACATACAGATCACACGATAACACACTGAGTGCATATATTCATATCACATGATAACACACTGAGTACATACATACAGATCACACGATAACGCATTGAGTACATACACACAGATCACAAGATAACACACTGATTACATACATACAGATCACAAGATGACACACTGAGTGCATACAGATCACACGATAACACATTGAGTACATACACACGGGTCACACGATAACACACTGAGTACATACATACAGAGCACACGATAACACACTGAGTGCATACATACAGATCACATAACACACTGAGTACATACATACAGATCATACACTGAGTGCAAACATACAGATCACACAATAACACACTGAGTGCATACAGTACATACAGATCACACGATGACACACTGAGTGCATACAGATCACACGATAACACATTGAGTACATACACACAGATCACACGATAACACACTGAGTACATACATACAGCTCACACGATAACACACTGAGTGCATACATACAGATCACACGATAACACACTGAGTACATACATACAGATCACACGATGACACACTGAGTACATACACACAGATCACATGATGACTCACTGAGTACATACATACAGATCACACGATGCCACACTGAGTACATACATACAGATCACATAACACACTGAGTACATACATACAGATCACATGATAACACACTGAGTGCATACATATAGCTCACACAATAACACATTGAGTACATACACACAGATCACATGATGACACACTGAGTGCATACATACAGATCACACGATGCCACAGTGAGTACATACATACAGATCACATAACACACTGAGTACATACATACAGATCATATGATAACACACTGAGTGCATACATATAGCTCACACGATAACACACTGAGTACATACATACAGATCACACGATAACACACAGAATGCATACATATAGCTCACACAATAACACATTGAGTACATACACACAGATCACATGATGACACACTGAGTACATACACACAGATCACACGATAACACATTGAGTACATACATACAGATCACACAATAACACACTGAGTGCATACATATAGCTCACACAATAACACAATGAGTACATACACACAGATCACATGATAAAACACTGAGTACATACACACAGATCACACAATAACACACTGAGTACATACAGATAACATGATGACACACTGAGTACATACACACAGATCACACGCTAACACACTGAGTACATACACACAGATCACACGGTAACACACTGAGTGCATACATACAGATCACATGATAACACACTGAGTACATACATACAGATCACACGATAACACATTGAGTACACACACACAGATCACACGATAACACACTGAGTACATCACACAGATCACACGATAACACACTGAGTGCATACATATAGCTCACACAATAACACATTGAGTACATACACACAGATCACATGATGACACACTGAGTACATACATATAGCTCACACGATAACACATTGAGTACATACACACAGATCACATGATAACACACTGAGTACATACACACAGATCACATGATAACCCACTGAGTATATACATACAGATCACACAATAACACACTGAGTACATACAGACAACATGATGACACACTGAGTACATACACACAGATCACACGATAACACATTGAGTACATACACACAGATCACATGATGACACACTGAGTACATACACACAGATCACACGATAACACATTGAGTACATACATACAGATCACACAATAACACACTGAGTGCATACATATAGCTCACACAATAACACAATGAGTACATACACACAGATCACATGATAAAACACTGAGTACATACACACAGATCACACAATAACACACTGAGTACATACAGATAACATGATGACACACTGAGTACATACACACAGATCACACGCTAACACACTGAGTACATACACACAGATCACACGGTAACACACTGAGTACATACATACAGATCACATGATAACACACTGAGTACATACATACAGATCACACGATAACACATTGAGTACACACACACAGATCACACGATAACACAATGAGTACATCACACAGATCACACAATAACACACTGAGTGCATACATATAGCTCACACAATAACACATTGAGTACATACACACAGATCACATGATGACACACTGAGTACATACATATAGCTCACACGATAACACATTGAGTACATACACACAGATCACATGATGACACACTGAGTACATACATACAGATCACACGATGCCACACTGAGTACATACATACAGATCACATAACACACTGAGTACATACATACAGATCACACGATAACACACTGAGTACATACATACAGATCACACGATGACACACTGAGTACATACACACAGATCACATGATGACACACTGAGTACATACATACAGATCACACGATGCCACACTGAGTACATACATACAGATCACATAACACACTGAGTACATACATACAGATCACATGATAACACACTGAGTACATACATACAGATCACACGATAACACACTGAGTACATACACACAGATCACATGATGACACACTGAGTACATACATACAGATCACACGATGCCACACTGAGTACATACATACAGATCACATAACACACTGAGTACATACATACAGATCACACGATAACACACTGAGTACATACATACAGATCACACGATGACACACTGAGTACATACACACAGATCACATGATGACACACTGAGTACATACATACAGATCACACGATGCCACACTGAGTACATACATACAGATCACATAACACACTGAGTACATACATACAGATCACATGATACCACACTGAGTACATACATACAGATCACACGATAACACACTGAGTACATACATACAGATCACACGAAAACACACTGAGTGCATACATACAGATCACACGATAACACACTGAGTGCATACATACAGATCACACGATAACACACTGAGTACATACATATAGCTCACACGATAACACACTGAGTACATACATACAGATCACACGATAACACACTGAGTGCATATATTCATATCACATGATAACACACTGAGTACATACATACAGATCACACGATAACACACTGAGTGCATACATACAGATCACACGATAACACACTGAGTGCATACATACAGATCACACGATAACACACTGAGTACATACATACAGATCACACGATAACACACTGAGTACATACATACAGATCACACGATAACACACTGAGTGCATACATACAGATCACACGATAACACACTGAGTACATACATACAGATCACACGATAACACACTGAGTGCATACATATAGATCCCACGATAACACACTGAGTACATACATACAGATCACACGATAACACACTGAGTGCATACATACAGATCACACGATAACACACTGAGTACATACATACAGATCACACGATAACGCATTGAGTACATACACACGGATCACAAGATAACACACTGATTACATACATACAGATCACACGATGACACACTGAGTGCATACAGATCACACGATAACACATTGAGTACATACACACGGGTCACACGATAACACACTGAGTACATACATACAGAGCACACGATAACACACTGAGTGCATACATACAGATCACATAACACACTGAGTACATACATACAGATCATACACTGAGTGCAAACATACAGATCACACGATAACACACTGAGTGCATACAGTACATACAGATCACACGATGACACACTGAGTGCATACAGATCACACGATAACACATTGAGTACATACACACAGATCACACGATAACACACTGAGTATATACATACAGCTCACACGATAACACACTGAGTGCATACATACAGATCACACGATGACACACTGAGTGCATACAGATCACACGATAACACATTGAGTACATACACACAGATCACACGATAACACACTGAGTACATACATACAGATCACACGATGACACACTGAGTACATACACACAGATCACATGATGACACACTGAGTACATACATACAGATCACACGATGCCACACTGAGTACATACATACAGATCACATAACACACTGAGTACATACATACAGATCACATGATAACACACTGAGTACATACATACAGATCACACGATAACACACTGAGTACATACATACAGATCACACGATAACACACTGAGTGCATACATACAGATCACACGATAACACACTGAGTGCATACATACAGATCACACGATAACACACTGAGTACATACATATAGCTCACACGATAACACACTGAGTACATACATACAGATCACACGATAACACACTGAGTGCATATATTCATATCACATGATAACACACTGAGTACATACATACAGATCACACGATAACACACTGAGTGCATACATACAGATCACACGATAACACACTGAGTGCATACATACAGATCACACGATAACACACTGAGTACATACATACAGATCACACGATAACACACTGAGTACATACATACAGATCACACGATAACACACTGAGTGCATACATACAGATCACACGATAACACACTGAGTACATACATACAGATCACACGATAACACACTGAGTGCATACATACAGATCACACGATAACACACTGAGTACATACATATAGCTCACACGATAACAGATTGAGAACATACATACAGATCACATGATAACACACTGAGTACATACATACAGATCACACGATAACACACTGAGTGCATACATACAGATCACACGATAACACACTGAGTGCATACATACAGATCACACGATAACACACTGAGTACATACATATAGCTCACACGATAACACATTGAGTACATACATACAGATCACACAATGACACACTGAGTACATACATACAGATCACATGATAACACACTGAGTACATACATATAGCTCACACGATAACACATTGAGTACATACACACAGATCACACGATAACACACTGAGTGCATACAGATCACACGATAACACACTGAGTACATACAGATCACACGATAACACACTGAGTGCATATATTCATATCACATGATAACACACTGAGTACATACATACAGATCACACGATAACGCATTGAGTACATACACACAGATCACAAGATAACACACTGATTACATACATACAGATCACACGATGACACACTGAGTGCATACAGATCACACGATAACACATTGAGTACATACACACGGGTCACACGATAACACACTGAGTACATACATACAGAGCACACGATAACACACTGAGTGCATACATACAGATCACATAACACACTGAGTACATACATACAGATCATACACTGAGTGCAAACATACAGATCACACAATAACACACTGAGTGCATACAGTACATACAGATCACACGATGACACACTGAGTGCATACAGATCACACGATAACACATTGAGTACATACACACAGATCACACGATAACACACTGAGTACATACATACAGCTCACACGATAACACACTGAGTGCATACATACAGATCACACGATAACACACTGAGTACATACATACAGATCACACGATGACACACTGAGTACATACACACAGATCACATGATGACTCACTGAGTACATACATACAGATCACACGATGCCACACTGAGTACATACATACAGATCACATAACACACTGAGTACATACATACAGATCACATGATAACACACTGAGTGCATACATATAGCTCACACAATAACACATTGAGTACATACACACAGATCACATGATGACACACTGAGTGCATACATACAGATCACACGATGCCACAGTGAGTACATACATACAGATCACATAACACACTGAGTACATACATACAGATCATATGATAACACACTGAGTGCATACATATAGCTCACACGATAACACACTGAGTACATACATACAGATCACACGATAACACACAGAATGCATACATATAGCTCACACAATAACACATTGAGTACATACACACAGATCACATGATGACACACTGAGTACATACACACAGATCACACGATAACACATTGAGTACATACATACAGATCACACAATAACACACTGAGTGCATACATATAGCTCACACAATAACACAATGAGTACATACACACAGATCACATGATAAAACACTGAGTACATACACACAGATCACACAATAACACACTGAGTACATACAGATAACATGATGACACACTGAGTACATACACACAGATCACACGCTAACACACTGAGTACATACACACAGATCACACGGTAACACACTGAGTACATACATACAGATCACATGATAACACACTGAGTACATACATACAGATCACACGATAACACATTGAGTACACACACACAGATCACACGATAACACACTGAGTACATCACACAGATCACACGATAACACACTGAGTGCATACATATAGCTCACACAATAACACATTGAGTACATACACACAGATCACATGATGACACACTGAGTACATACATATAGCTCACACGATAACACATTGAGTACATACACACAGATCACATGATAACACACTGAGTACATACACACAGATCACATGATAACCCACTGAGTATATACATACAGATCACACAATAACACACTGAGTACATACAGATAACATGATGACACACTGAGTACATACACACAGATCACATGATAACACATTGAGTACATACACACAGATCACATGATGACACACTGAGTACATACACACAGATCACACGATAACACATTGAGTACATACATATAGCTCACACAATAACACAATGAGTACATACACACAGATCACATGATAAAACACTGAGTACATACACACAGATCACACAATAACACACTGAGTACATACAGATAACATGATGACACACTGAGTACATACACACAGATCACACGCTAACACACTGAGTACATACACACAGATCACACGGTAACACACTGAGTACATACATACAGATCACATGATAACACACTGAGTACATACATACAGATCACACGATAACACATTGAGTACACACACACAGATCACACGATAACACACTGAGTACATCACACAGATCACACAATAACACACTGAGTGCATACATATAGCTCACACAATAACACATTGAGTACATACACACAGATCACATGATGACACACTGAGTACATACATATAGCTCACACGATAACACATTGAGTACATACACACAGATCACATGATAACACACTGAGTACATACACACAGATCACATGATAACCCACTGAGTATATACATACAGATCACACAATAACACACTGAGTACATACAGATAACATGATGACACACTGAGTACATACACACAGATCACACGGTAACACACTGAGTACATGCATACAGATCACACAATAACACACTGAGTACATACATACAGATCACACGATAACACACTGAGTGCATACATATAGCTCACACGATAACACATTGAGTACATACACACAGATCACACGATAACACACTGAGTACATCACACAGATCACATGATAATACACTGAGTACATACATACAGATCACACGATAACACACTGAGTGCATACATATAGCTCACACGATAACACATTGAGTACATACACACAGATCAAACGATAACACACTGAGTACATCACACAGATCACATGATAACACACTGAGTACATACATACAGATCACACGATAACACATTGAGTACATACACACAGATCACACGATAACACACTGAGTACATCACACAGATCACATGATAACACACTGAGTACATACATACAGATCACACGATAACACATTGAGTACATACACACAGATCACACGATAACACACTGAGTACATCACACAGATCACACGATAACACACTGAGTACATCACACAGATCACACGATAACACACTGAGTGCATACATATAGCTCACACAATAACACATTGATTACATACACACAGATCACATGATGACACACTGAGTACATACATACAGATCACACGATAACACACTGAATGCATACATATAGCTCACACGATAACACATTGAGTACATACACACAGATCACATGATAACACACTGAGTCTATACATACAGATCACACAATAACACACTGAGTACATACAGATAACATGATGACACACTGAGTACATACACACAGATCACACGGTAACACACTGAGTACATGCATACAGATCACACAATAACACACTGAGTACATACATACAAATCACACGATAACACACTGAGTACATCACACAGATCACACGATAACACACTGAGTGCATACATATAGCTCACACAATAACACATTGAGTACATACACACAGATCACATGATGACACACTGAGTACATACATACAGATCATACGATAACATACTGAGTGCATACATATAGCTCACACGATAACACATTGAGTACATACACACAGATCACATGATAACACACTGAGTACATACACACAGATCACACAATAACACATTGAGTACATACACACAGATCACATGATAAAACACTGAGTACATACACACAGATCACACAATAACACACTGAGTACATACAGATAACATGATGACACACTGAGTACATACACACAGATCACACGGTAACACACTGAGTACATACATACAGATCACATGATAACACATTGAGTACACACACACAGATCACACGATAACACACTGAGTACATCACACAGATCACACAATAACACACTGAGTACATCACACAGATCACACGATAACACACTGAGTGCATACATATAGCTCACACAATAACACATTGAGTACATACACACAGATCACATGATGACACACTGAGTACATACATATAGCTCACACGATAACACATTGAGTACATACACACAGATAACATGATGACACACTGAGTACATACACAGAGATCACATGATAACACACTGAGTACATACATACAGATCACACGATAACACATTGAGTACATACACAGAGATCACACGATAACACACTGAGTACATCATACAGATCACACGATAACACACTGAGTACATCACACAGATCACACGATAACACACTGAGTGCATACATATAGCTCACACAATAACACATTGAGTACATACACACAGATCACATGATGACACACTGAGTACATACATACAGATCACACGATAACACACTGAGTGCATACATATAGCTCACACGATAACACATTGAGTACATACACACAGATCACATGATAACACACTGAGTACATACACACAGATCACACAATAACACACTGAGTACATACAGATAACATGATGACACACTGAGTACATACACACAGATCACACGGTAACACACTGAGTACATACATACAGATCACATGATAACACACTGAGTATATACATACAGATCACACAATAACACACTGAGTACATACAGATAACATGATGACACACTGAGTACATACACACAGATCACACTGAGTACATGCATACAGATCACACAATAACACACTGAGTACATACACACAGATCACACGATAACACACTGAGTACATCACACAGATCACATGATAACACACTGAGTACATACATTCAGATCACACGATAACACACTGAGTACATACATACAGATCACACAATAACACACTGAGTGCATACATATAGCTCACACAATAACACATTGAGTACATACACACAGATCACATGATGACACACTGTGTACATACATACAGATCACACGATAACACACTGAGTGCATACATATAGCTCACACAATAACACATTGAGTACATACACACAAATCACATGATAACACACTGAGTACATACACACAGATCACACAATAACACACTGAGTACATACAGATAACATGATGACACACTGAGTACATACACACAGATCACACGCTAACACACTGAGTACATACATACAGATCACATGATAACACACTGAGTATATACACACAGATCACATGATAACACACTGAGTATATACATACAGATCACACAATAACACACTGAGTACATACAGATAACATGATGAAACACTGAGTACATACACACAGATCACACGGTAACACACTGAGTACATGCATACAGATCACACAATAACACACTGAGTACATACATACAGATCACACGATAACACACTGAGTACATCACACAGATCACATGATAACACACTGAGTGCTTACATATAGCTCACACAATAACACATTGAGTACATACACACAGATCACATGATGACACACTGAGTACATACATACAGATCACACGATAACACACTGAGTGCATACATATAGCTCACACGATAACACACTGAGTACATACACACAGATCACATGATAACACACTGAGTATATACATACAGATCACACAATAACACACTGAGTACATACAGATAACATGATGACACACTGAGTACATACACACAGATCACACAATAACACACTGAGTACATACATACAGATCACACAATAACACAATGAGTACATACACACAGATCACACAATAACACACTGAGTACATACATATAGCTCACACGATAACACATTGAGTACATACACACAAATCACATGATAACACACTGAGTACATACACACAGATCACATGATAACACACTGAGTATATACATACAGATCACACAATAACACACTGAGTACATACAGATAACATGATGACACACTGAGTACATACACACAGATCACACAATAACACACTGAGTACATACATACAGATCACACAATAACACAATGAGTACATACACACAGATCACACGATTACACACTAAGTACATACATACAGATCACACAATATCACACTGAGTACATACAGATAACACGATGACACACTGAGTACATACACACAGATCACACAATAACACACTGAGTACATACACACAGATCACACAGTAACACACTGAGTACATACAGATAACACGATGACACACTGAGTACATACATACAGATCACACAATAACACACTGAGTACTGTAGTGTAGTAACCACTGTGTTCGCTAGGGGGCACTGTGTGGAGGTCCCAGGAGAAGGGATGAATGGTAGAGTGTTGAGTGGCCGTTATGTATCTCAAAGTGGGTGGCTTTGAGATGGAGACTTATGTATGTGTGATCAGCAAGGACATTGCTGAGGTGCTGCATTAATATGTGAGGGAGAAGTCTCCAGGTAACTAGAGAGTTGGGGGGGCCTGGTTACCTACAAACCCACCCAGGGGGGTGTTTAAAGCACGGTTGTAAAGAGTGTCAGAGTCATGTGACCCAGTGGGCGTGGCTATGAACGATATAATGTGGCCGGGGTGAGTCACAAGGGGTAAATGCAGGGAACTGGTTGGTCCAGAGCGGAAGGTCCCGTGAGGAGAGTTGTCTCCTGGCTAACAGCCTGTGTGTGGCTGGGTGTAAGGGCTGCCAGCGTCTGAGAGTCCCAGAGGAGAGAGCGGATGTCTGCAGCGTGGAGCAACAGCCATGAGAGAACCCTGACATGGGTGAGATAATTATGAGGCTGAAGAGCCTGTGTATGCTGGACATTGCTACCAGAGTGAAGCTATAATGGACGCTATGCTGTTATATGCCGTTTATGCTGCTTCTGTGGGTTTATGATGGAGGAGTAAACGCATGGACTATGTTATGATTTATGAAAACACGGTGCCGAATGTGTTTTGTTCGCTGCCTAGCGAGGATCCCCTAACTGAATAACAGTGCTACCTCACATTTGGTAGAGAAAGCTTTGGACATTGTTGTAGCCTTGTTGCTGGGAGTAACAGAAGAGGAATGCAAAGTCGATTGCTAAGGGCAACGGTTTCCAAAGGCGTATGTTGCAGTGCTGGCAGCGCTGAGCCAGGAAGGCTGATGATTGGGGAAGCCACTGTCCGGCTGTGGTTCTGGAACCGTGGGGCGGCCTAGTGAGTAAGGCACTGTCCGGATCGGTGAGCCCAGTGCGGCCGTTTCTCCAGGAGAAAGAGACTGGTGTTTGCTAGGATACCTCTGCGGTAGAGGGGTCCGAGAACCTGCGCGGCCAGCAGGTGACGGTCGTGAAAACCATGTTGTACTGACCGGGGTCAGTGAGAAAGAAACTGGTGGTTGCTATAGTGTGCCTCTGTGGAGAAGAGGTATCCGAGAACCTGTGTGGCCGACACAGGTAACGGACAGGTGTTCGTGTTGTACTGACCTGGGTCAGTTGGAAAGACTGTGTTCCTGGAGGGTTCAGTGAGCAAGGTCCTGGAGGGTCAGTGTTGGGAGGATCCCTGGAGCACGTGGTATGACCTTGGACCTGGTGAGGTGTGAGTGTTTGGCAGTCTCAGGCGGAGACGGATGTCCTGAATAGCACCTGCTGAGCCCTGTACCTGCCTGCGGTGGCTCAGTGGGAGTCACGAAGGGGACAAGCGGCTTCCGGTAACTTGGCGGGGTTACGAAGGGGACGAGCGGCTTCCGGTGGATCGGCGGGTCCACGAAGACGGCGCAGCAGGAGCTGTGGCAGCACCAGAAGGAACTGGTGTGGTGTCGGTGATCGGTGACAGCAAGAATTGTGGTGGTGCCAACAAGGACTTGTGTGGTATCGGTAAGACATAAACTGTGTTGTGTGAACTGTGGTCTGAGAAGACCGGTATAACGGACATAGGGAGATCCCAAAAGGGGGTGGAATCCAAGAAGAGGGCGGTGACCCAAATCGGGGTGGTAACCCAATAAGGGGTGGAGTCCTGGGAGGGGGCGGCAACCCAAAGTGGGGTGGTGGTCCAGAAAGGGGCCAAGTTTGAAGAAATGACAGCACTGGGTGACTCAGTGGGTATGTCTGGAGTACCGCAGTGTGTGCGTATGTCTTGGTCAGAATTTGGGATATCCTTTCCGGATAGTAACGATGGGCCGAAGGTGTGTACTGTGATGCTGTACCAGGAAGGAGTCCCTGGTAAGCTGGACTCAAAGAGTCAGGTGACTCTGACAGGAACTCCGCTCATTTTATCTCTGACCGAGAAAAATGTCAGAGTTCACTGCGTCCATGGGGTCATTGTGAATTAAAAGGTGGACAGAGTCCTGGTTGAGATGACAAAGGGGGAGTGCCAAGGTGGTAATATGCCACCAAACTTAGTGCATACCTTTGCGAGACGCCGGGACTTTGTCATATTTGATGATGTGGGGCTAGCCGACACTGAGACGCTGACGCCCCCTAACGTGGACAGGCCAGACGTAGGGGCGACCGGAGAAAGAGTGGCATCGGACGAATTTACTGACCTGACGTCACCTGAAGGGTACCACAGTGTGAATGAGAAGGGGGTGGTAAACAAAAAGAGCGGAGCTGACACACAGATAGAGAGTGCCTTGGGAGTTCACCATACGGTGTGGTGTGACTGTGACATGTTGTTGCCAGTAGCCACCACTAGGTCAGAATCTAGTGCTGTGCTGACTGAAACTCGTGACAGGACTGATGGTAACCTGATCGAGAAGATAACGGGAGTAAAGACACGGTCAGAGGGTAACAGGGGCTCGACTGATGGGACTAACCCAGGGGTACCCTTTGACGATATAATTAAAGAAATAGTGGTGCAACACATGCTGGCCAAAAGAGAACAAGAGCAGGAGATACAGTTAATAAAAGAGACAGTGAAGGAACATCTCGAACGAGAAAGAGTGATGAGACAAATGGCCGAGCACAGAGTGGAGGAGCTCGAGAAAGAAGTCCTGGAGCTCAGAGGTCACCTGTCAACGTGGCACAGCGTGAACAACACCTTAAGAGAGGATGTGGAAGAGCTCGAGAAAGAAGTCTTGGAGCTCAGAGGTCACCTGTCCACTTGGCAAAGTGTGAACAAGAACCTCAAGGAAGAGATCGAGGAACTCAGAGGAGTAGTTAAAAGTCATCTGCGAGAGAAATTGGATGAAGACTTATCGCAGGTGAGCACGAGTGATAATAAGACAGAACTGCCAGTAGCCATCGGGGAAAAGGGTCATGAAGTGATCAAATTGTGTGAAGTTGGTGAGTTAAGAATTGAAGACGACAGTCACCCGGTCGCGTCAATGGTAGTGAGGGAAGTGTCCGTGGTAAAGCTAGAGCCTTCGGTCCAGGAAGAGAGCAAGACCACAACCTTCTAGTCTGTGATTGATGTACCAGAAGCCATGCAAGAAGCCTATGCTGAGGAAGGTGTGCATGAGGCTTTCAAACAGGCGGTCAAAGCGTGTTAGGTGCACTGGGCACCTGAGACTCGGCAGTTGGTGATAACATCAGCCAGAGAAGATATATCGAACCGAGTAGCTGTCCTGAAAGAGATGCATCTACAATGTCTCCATGCCAAACAGCTGGTCAGACGGAGTAATATGAAGGCTGCTGGACCCCTAGAGTTAGCAAGGGAGGCTATGGATCGGCTGGGTTTGCGGAAAGATGTGGTTCCGGTACCCAAAGCTCTGATTGGAAGAATCATTGGAAGATCCGGGAAGGTAATGCAAGACCTTGTGAATATCTCCGGTGTGGTGAGGGTGAGGATCCCTCCTGATGATGAAGACCAGATATCTAGTGAAGTGGGTAGGATTCCCATCATGGTGGTTGGTTTCGTGGAGAGCCTGAGAGACTTTCGAATGCTCGTGGGGTTGAACACACAACATTACATCAGGCTCTCATTACACCTTGCCCCACAGGTCGAGAGAACCTTTTCCATCTGTCATACGGCCTCCTATCTACGTTTGGCCTCCCCCGCCCCCAGCGATCAGAATATCGGTCCTGATCTTTGACCCTCCAGTTACAGTCTGTCTGCATCATCAGACACTGTCTAGTCACCACTTTCGTCTCTCTATTTGTTCCGTTCCCCGAACAGCTCCCCTGATTGGTACGGTCATCCGTCTTACTTGAGTCTACTGTCTGGCCTGAGTCTGACCCACTCAGCGTCTTAAAGGAACTAATGTCTCTCAGCCTCGTACGGCCCTTCGAACTGCCACTCACTGACATTCTTCGGCCAACTGCCCTGTCCCTTCTTGGTGGAACCCTTCGGGTCCTTAGATCTTGTTGGGTTGGAGGCGGCCGCCACCTGGTATTCCGTACTTCTTTATTAATTCACTGACAGTCCAGCCTCAACTGCTCAATTTCTTGCAGGTACCCCACTCGATACTCCACGAGCATTCAAAAGTCTCTCAGGCTCTCCGCGGAGCCAACCACCATGATGGGAATTCCAACCACTTCACTGGATACCTGGTCTTCATCATCAGGAGGGATCCTCACCCTCACCACACCGGAGATATTCACAAGGTCTTGCATCACCTTCCAGGATATTCCAATGATTCTCCCAATCACAGCTTTGGGTACCGGAACCACATCTTTCCGCAAACTCCTCCGATCCATAGCCTCCCTGGCTAACTCCAGGCATCGAGCAGCCTTCATATTACTCTGCCTGACCCGCTGTTTGGTGTAGAGACATTGTAGATGCATCTCTTTCAGGACAGCTACTCAGTTTGACGTATCTTCTCTGTCCGATACTATCACCAACTGCCGAGTCTCAGGTGCCCAGCGCACCTTACACGCTTTGACCGCCTCTTTAAAAGCCTCATGCACACCATCCTCAGCACAGGCTTCTTGCATGTCTTCTGGAATGTCAATCACAGTCTTGAAGGACGGGGTCTTGCTCTCTTCCAGGCCAGGAGGCTCTGGCCTTACCACGGACACTTCCCTCACTACAGTTGACCCGACCGGGTGACTCTCTTATTCAGTTCTTAACTCATCAACTTCACACAATTGGATCACTTCATGACCCTTGGCCACTATGGCTACTGGCAGTTCTGTCTTATTATCACTCGCGCTCACCCGCGGTAAGTCTTCGTTCAACTTCTCTCGCAGAAGACTTTTTACTACTCCTCTGAGTTCCTCCATCTCTTCCTTGAGGTTCTTGTTCACACTTTGCCAGGTGGACAGGTGACCTCTGAGCTCCAAGACTTCTTTCTCGAGCTCCTCGTTCCTGTGCTCGGCTGTTTGTCTCAGGACTCTTTCTCATTTGACATATTCATCCACCTCTTCTCTGAGGGCCTTATTCAGTCCGTGCCATGTTACCATGTGCCCTTTGAGCTCAGAGGCTTCTTTTTCTAGCCCTTCTATTCTGTGCTCCCTTTCCTTCTCAGAGCCACAGTCACCCCCCGAGATTGAGTCATCCCTCCAGTTACTCACTAACCGTGTGACTTCTTCAGCCGTCTTATCCACCAGGTCAGCGTCAGTTTTGTCACGAGTTGTCAGGTCCGTCCGTTGGGCTGACATACCCCTTTTTCCGGTCACTTCCACCTCTGACCTCTCCCTGTCAGAAGCCATCACAGTCTTCGTATGGGTTAGCCCAACAGTAGGAACGTCTCCATCCACGTACCATAGGTCATCCAACATGACAAAATCCCGACCCCCCCCTCCAAGGTTTACACTAAGTCTGGTGATATCCCGCCACCTTGGCACTCACTGCTTCCGGGCCCCTCAAACACCACTCTGTCTAGCACATAGTTCACCATGACCCCATGTTTACAGCGAACCTGGGCCATTTTCTCAGTCAGACAGAAAGTGAGAGGAGTTCCTACCAGAGTCACCTGACTCTTGGGAGTCCAACCGTCCCGAGATTCCTTTCCAGTGCAGCATCACAGTACACACTTGCGGTCCGCCATGCTCCGGAAAGTATATCCCACATTCTGGAAACGACATACCCACTGAGCCAACCAGTGCTGCCATTTCTTCACACTCGGCCCCTTTCTGGACCGCCACCCCAATTTGGGTCACCGCCCCCTCTGGGACTCCACCCCCTTTTGGACTACCACCCCGATTTGGGTCACCGCCCCCTTTTGGGACTCCACCCCTTTTGGGCTACTACCCCGATTTGGGTCACCGCCCCTTTGGGGACTCCACCCCTTTTCGGAATCTCCCCATGTCCGTTATACCGCTCTTCTCAGACCACAGTTCACACCACACAGTTTATGTCTCATGATACCAGACAAGTCCTTGCGGGCACCACCACAGCTCCTGCTGTCACCGATCACCGGCACCACCGGCTGCTGTTCACACACAGCGGCTGGTGTCGCTGCAGCTCCTGCTGTGCCATCTTCGTGGACCCGCCGATCCACCGGAAGCCGCTTGTCACCTTCGAGACCCGACTGAGCCACATCAAGCCGCTTGTCACCTTCTTGACTCCCACTGAGTCGAGAAAAAAGAAGAAAAAACACACCACAAAAAAACTCACGTGTCCTGACTGTGTGCTATTCAGGACGCTCCTGTCTCCACCTGAGACTGTCCAACAAACAGGGCCCACCGGGTGCGATTCAGGGAGCGACCCTCCTCCCAGGGTCTTCCCACATACCGGCCTCACCAGGTCCAGGGGCTCGGTGGGTGCTCTTCAGGACATCTGTCTCCGCCTGAGACCGCCCAACACTCGCACCTCACCAGGTCCAAGGTCACACCACATGCTCCTGGGATCCGACTCTGCTCCCAGGGCTGACCCTCCAGGACTGTAATGATGTATAGTAGGTTTCTATGAAGACAGTGGCTAGATGATAGAGTCACAGACACAGGTATACGTGAAAGTAGTTTGTATTAAACAAGCAGCACAGAACAGCACAGGTGCTGGCGGAGCCAGATAATGACAGCAGTGGTAACAGCAGCAGAACTCAGTCCAGTAGATAGCAAGTTGTACACCGGCACTGTGTAGATGTAAGCAGACACAGTCTGAAGAATGCAGGCAAGGACAGTCACTTAGCCCTCTCCCTTGCGGGAGGGGAATCTTCGGGCACAGTGCAGTGGCAGAGAAAGTCACTAGGTAATTGATACTGGATGTGCAAAGGTAGCAGGGATAGTCTCTCAGGTGGAACGCACACAGCAGTCAAGATCTTCAGCGCATACCGTGAGTGCTGTAGTAGCGGTGAGCGGTGGAGGCAGGGCTGGAAGGAGCCTTCAGGCCGACCCCGTCAGAAGGTCCAGGCAGCGGCAGTTAGGCAGCAGGTAATCCAGGTGGATTCAGCAGGAAGGAAGGAGGTAGCACAGCGTGCAACTCCCAGCTAGCAGATCAGGTACAGGACGAGATATACAAGCAAGGTAGTCACGTCCAGGAAAGCTATTTAAACCCGGCGGGCGGGACCAACAGGCGGTGATGTCACAGGAACCAGTATGGCCGAACGAAGCCAGGCTTAAGGGCAACAGTAAGGGCAAAGTCCGGAACACAGCAGAATAGGAACGATGCTTACAAGGACCTTTCCTCACTGAACCCTCCAGGTACACTGTCTTCCTCACTGACCCAGGTCAGTACCACACGAACACCTGTCCGATACCTGTGTCGGCCTCACAGGTCACCGTTTTACTCATTGACCCAGGTCAGTACCGCACGAACACCAGTCCGTTTCTCCTGTGTTGCCCACACAGGTCCTTTGTTACCTCTTCTCCGCAGAGGCACCCTAGCAATTACCAGTCTCTTTCTCCTGGGGAAGCAGCCGCACTGGGCTCACCGATCCGGACAGTGCCTTACTCACAAAGCCGCCCCACGATTTCCAGAACCACAGCCGGACAGTGGCTTCCCCACTTGCAGGCCATCACAGGCTCTGCTCACACGTGGCCGGTCAGCAGCACATCACACAGCTTCCACAACCGTCAGCCCTCCTGGCTCAGCGTTGCTCTTTGCCACCGAATTTTGCAGTCCTTATCCGTTGCTCCCAGCAACAAGGCTACACCACTGCCCATAGCCTTCTCCACCAATTGTGAGGTAGCGCTGTCATTCAAGGTTGGGGGACACTCGCTTGGCAACAAATAAATCACATCCGGTACGGGTTTTCCATAAAACCATATCCGTCCGTGAGGTTTATTATTCAGCATAAACCAAAGGAAGCACCACAAAGTTCATATCAGCATAGCGTCCATTATATAGGCTATTCAGCCTCATCATTATCTCACCCGTCAGGGTTCCTTAGGAGGCTTCACCATCGCATACGTTAGCTCCCTCCAGGGAGCTCTCAGGCACACATCGGCAATGCTCACACAGCCGCTCCACAGGCTGTTAGTCAGGAGATCCTTCTCCTCACGGGACCTTTCAAACTAGACCAATCAGGTCCCAGCATTCTCACCTTGTGACCTACCCTGGCCACCTTATATGGTCCGTAGCCACGCCCACTGGGTCACATGGCTATGACCTCATCACAGGTCCTTCACACACTTACAAAGCCTTTTACTATAGGTGTTTTCAGACACACCCCTGGGTGGATTTGTAGGTAACCAGAACCCGCCCATCACTCTAGTTACCTGAAGACTTCTCCCTTACACTTAGAAACAACACCTCAGCAATGATATTGCTGATCACACATACACAAGTCTCCATCGCAAAGCCACCCACTTTGAGATACATAACTATCCTTCAGGATTCTGCCACTCATCCGTTCTCTTGGGACATCCACACAGCGCCGCCTAGTGGACACAGTGGTCATTACACCACAATACATACAGATCACACAATAACACACTGAGTACATACATAGAGATCACACGATGACACACTGAGTACATACATACAGATCACACAATAACACAATGAGTATATATATACAGATCACACAATAACACGCTGAGTACATATATACAGATCACGCAATAACACACTGAGTACATATATACAGATCACACAATAACACGCTGAGTACATATATACAGATCACACAATAACATGCTGAGTACATACATACAAATCACATGATAACACACTGAGTGCATACATACATACTTACATACATACTGTACACCTAGCTTACTTGATAACATACTGTATGTAGCATGCAATGTATATGATGAATTAACTTTTGTAATTATTTTTTTATAAACCCATTTTGACTTGATTTCAAATGAAACTGCACACAGTATCTTCCACTATTGCATGTTACTATTTCTTCTAAGTATGCATATAGGGGTCTGAAATGGAGTATCAATTGTTCTAATGCATGTAGGTATCCATGGTGATGCGGCCTTTAAATGCAATGTCGAACTGGAATGCAACCAATCAGAAACAGGTGCAGATAAGATACTTTCAGCAGATGTCTGCCCAGGAGCCATGTCAGAAACGACATTGATTTTGACTCCCCTTTCCGCTGCCCGCAGGAGAGCCGTGTCTGCTCTATATATAGCAGCTCCAGCGGACGAGCTGCTAATAGGCACCACTTGTCAATTTCCAGCACTGTAGGTATCAGTTTATAATAAAGTCTCCATAAATGCTTCTTAGGGCGAATCTGCTCTGCGTCTAGTCAAATAAAGCAATAATACGATAAAGGGTTATTTTAAAAAAAAAAATGACAATGGAAATAGCTTTTTAAGATCGCCAGAGAGATTTCCCAAAATGACTGTAGCAGCCATAATGAGATATAAAAGTGTGGGAGCGAATGCTGTCCTTGGGCATTATCCTTAATATCTTTGTGAATATGATAATGTGACCGTGGGATGGATTTCATGCTTATTTTCAAGCACCAGTCTGAATGTTTCTGTCCTTACTTCATTTATGATATGACAGTAATCTATCTGATTTATGGATTCAGTCATTAACACCTCTGTATTGCGCTCAGCCCTCACCGTGAAGAGTTAACAAGCCTGACACAGTCGTCCTCCTTAACACTATCTGTGCTGGTAAAATCCATCCCTGAGACATTAAAATGGCCGTCACACAGCTTCAGAGTTGCCATAGAAACTAGAAAAGTGTGAATAATTGTCGAAGGAGTTTGTTTTAACCCTGCGAGCAATGTAGGGATACAATAGCGGAAAATTAGTACAACAATTTCCTATATTGTAGACACAGTGAAAGTCACTCTCTGCCCATCTTTTCTGCATTTGGGGATACTATGCGAATAGAAGGATAATGTCCTTGAAGGAGTTGTTTCATAAACAACTTAAATAGGTGCTATAAGTATAATTTATCGAGGACCCCAAGAATCACAGGAATGGGGGGCCCAACGTCTCCTATGTGACCAAAGTGTGTGCAACCACAGCTGTGTTCACTGTCTATTGGAGAGGTGGTCCTGCATGTTCACATGCTGCATTCAGCCAGGAGATTTTGGGCCTCCCATTCTTGGGATTGATGAAAGCCAGCCCCCGAGCAATCATTCACTGATCATCTATCCTACAGATAAGTAACAATTGTTGGTTAAGTAAAACAAGACTTTTTTTTGTACATGCAGCATAAAAAAATTCTGTCATGGTCACGCGTGGCTGGACACAGCGCACCCAGCAGAACGGATTTAGATGACACGCGTGACCCTGGATACACTGCCTCCAGTTGGGCGAATTTAAATAATAAAACGTGCAGCTGGATACGCCGCCTCCAACAGGCGAATCTCGGAAATACAAAAGTCTGTAAACCCCGCCTCCAGTAAGGTGAATTTAAACAATAAAGGTGAAACCTGGGTAACAATAACAATGTTGGCCCTGCGATAGGGAAACGGGGAAGTGGAGACCTCCTGCATGTCTCTACACTCCTAGCGTTCCCTAGGCTGGTTCCGCACCTGGCACCGCTCAGGATACCTTTAAACCCTAGCTCGCCCTCCACCTATACCCTCACTAGTGAAGTGGACGGTGCGGAAACTAATCCCACCACTGCACTAAACACACATAAGGAAAAGAGACAAAACAGGGGAACACCACTTAGCTTTGCTCTGTTGCTTACGCTCCCGGCAACAGAGCCCACCACCTGCGTGCATCTTTTCCTCCGACCGGGTCCAACACCATAGTGCAGCCTTGGAGCAAACAGAGTCCACCCCCTGCATGCAGCTGTCCAGAAAGCAGAGTCCAGCATATGAGTCCAGCTTTCCCGCAAAAGAGTCCAGCATGTTGAGTCCAGCTTTCCAGCATCATGAGTGCAGGTCTACACCATAGCTGCCACTCCACCAAGCCATGCAAGAACTCATTGCTGAAACCATAGCTGCAACTCCACCAAGCCATGCCAGCCCTCCTCGCAGACACCATAGCTGCCACTCCAGGACTCTCACTGAGCTGCCCAGGACTCTCTTTCAGCTCCATCCTTCACCCAGGCTTGCATGTAACTGAGGACTAATCACTAACCATGATTGACACACCTGACACTCTCTTATAGAGCAATCACACCTGTTACATAATTGCGTGCACAAATTAAAGTAGCCAAGTGCAATGACGCTCACCACCACCGGGGGGCAAATTTAGAACAAAAGACACTACAGTGCAATAATCCTAATGGCCACCAGGGGCAAAAACCAAATCTTGGCACACAGCCAAAGGAAAAAAAAAGGTTACTTTGTGCATTTATCTGTCAGATCCCACCTGGATCATGACAAATTCTTGTTCAGATACTGAAGTATATTTGCCCCTTTTACAGTGATACATGGGGGCTCCATTTGCATGTCATTGTCATATTTTCTCTTTTTTTGCTGATATTGAGGGATGTTGGCAAAAAAATAGGAAATAAGAGTCTGTTTTTCTTCTTATTTTTGTTTTTTTATGAACACACGGGGCCACTACAATATATTGAGACATTTGTTCCCAATTCTGTAAAAATACTTTTATATATTGGACCATTATTTTAAGTCCTTGGGGGTAGGCATTTCATTATTTAAATATTTTTATTTCCATCGTATTTCACATGTAAGAAGGGCTGATATACTAGCCTCAGTTACAGGGGAAATCCAGCCTCGAGGTTGCATAGCAGAGCTGTCTGATTCTCCTATAACTCTCGCTATACAGTGATCACAAGACCACTGTGTATGGAGGAGGAAGTATCATCACCGCTTCCTATTACTGTGTATGAAGTGCTTCTTTAGCACGGTGTACAGCGAGTAAGAAGACACAGATGATGATAACCCATCTCTGACTTCTCTATGGGATTGTCGATTTAGAACGTCATTGAAGAGTAGGAGCGGGACTGTACAGACTTTTAAAGTCTATAGGTGATTAGGAAGCAGTAAATATACTTAAATTTATAATCAGCTCATAAAAAATAAGTGCAGATGTCAGGTTCTGTCAATAAAATTCTGGGGGAAGAGAGAACAGGCCACACCCGCAAGCCAAACTACAATTTGACTAGAGTATGTAGAAAAAAGTGGTTGTTTGGCTCACCTGTTTGACCATGATATGTAGATACAGGGTTGGGGCAGTGAAATGAAATATTACCTCAACTAAATAAAAGCCTAGCCACAACTCTAAAAAAGCTAGTTATATTACTACTAGAGGTGTGCCCGATGCTATCGCATTGAGAGGGATGTATGTGTGTGGGGTGTGTGTAGTGTGTGTGTGTACGTGTGTGTGTGTCCCGCAGCTGCCTGCCCACCCACCTCCGTGCAGTCACAGCCGGCAGGAAAGAGGGTGGTCGCGGCCTGTGCTGGAGATGTGAGTACATGTGTGTATATGTGAATATGTGTGTGTGTGTGAGTACGTGTGAGTGTATATGTGAGTATGTGTGTCTGTACATGAGTACGTGTGTGTGTGTATGCAAGTACGTGTGTGTGTGTACTTGAGTGTGTGTGTATGTAACTACGTGTGTATGTGACTACGTGTGTGTGTGTACGTACATGTGTGTACGTGTGCGTGTCCCTCAGCTGCCTGCCCACCCACCTCCGTGCAGTCACAGCCGGCAGGAAAGAGGGTGGTTGCGGCCTGTGCAGGAGATGTGAGTATGTGTGAGTGTATATGTGAGTGTGTGTGTACGTGTGTATGTGAGTATGTGTGTGCGTGTCTGTACGTGAATGTGTGTGTGTCTGTATGTGAGTGTGTGTGTGTCTGTACGTGAGTACGTGTGTGTGTACACATGCGTGTGTATGTGAGTACGTGTGTATGCGAGTACGTGTGTGTATGTATGTGTGTGTATGTTAGTGTGTGTGTGTGTGCATGTCTGTACGTGAGTGTGTGTATCTGTACGTGAGTACGTGTGTTTGTGTGTACACATGCGTGTGTATGTGAGTACGTGTGTATGTGAGTACATGTGTGTGTGTGTGTGTGTGTATGTACATGGTGGGCAGGCAGCGGCGGGTCCGGCGGGGGGGTCCAGCGGCGTGGCCAGCAGTGGCGGGTCCAGCGGCGGGGGGGTCCAGCGTTGGGGGGTCCTGGCGGCAACCAACCATCAGGAAAGACCGCGGCTTGCGGCTTGTGCTGGAGATTGGGTGCAGTGCCACCAGAGGGCGCCCGCACCCCATCTCCAGCACAGGCCACAAGCCGCGGTCTTTCCAGCCGGCTGTGACGGAGCTGGGTGAGCAGGCAGCGGCGGGTCCGGCGGGGGGGTCCGGCGGCGGCAGCGGGTCCAGCAGCGGCGGCGGGGGGGTCCAGGCGGAGTCCCGCTGGTGGTACTGTGGAAGGGCCTGGTTCCACCAGCGGGTGCCATATTGGAATACCCATTACTTAGGTAGTCCAATATGGCGGCGGTCAGCGTACTTCCCGTGCGGTGGATTGTGGGATTTGGGGACATCCAGATGGAAGTGGATGACAGACAATTTAAGGCAGATATATATATATATATATATAGATTATACAAATGTGCCTACCCTTACCTTTTCACAAATTTCATTAAAGGCACCGATTTCATGATACAAATATAATAAAATATTGCAACATGCTGGCAAGATCGACAACCCATATCACATATCACATTTTGAATGGCCCCATTTACACACATATATCATAAACATCTCCCAACAGAGTATCCAGCAATCATGTTTTTTTAATTTCAGTCCATTCATGCTAGGACATGTCAGGCTGTATGGAAAAAGGGTCTAGTTTTTTTAGGTCTTCTACTGTAGGTTTTCTACTTCCAATAGGTGGCACTAGAGTTCAAGTTTTCTTCATTTCTGAAGAATATTTAATTTCCCTGTGGAGTATTGCATGGCCTATAAGCCTCCTCATCCTGTCATGTCAGGCATGTCACTCTCCGCAAGGAGAAAAGTTACCCCTTAAACCCCAGTCAGGGTCTTCTCATACAGCCAGATCAGATCTTTTGCTTTGCACTGAGGAGGGGCAACACTGTGAAACACGGTTTCAAATTGAGATTCTGGTTTGACTTTTATCCTAAGTCATGTGCAAGGCATGTTAAAGCATTGCTATTGACTTAGGATTTCTACTTCCAAGAGGTGCACTAAATTTCAAGTTCTCTTCCACTCTGAAGAATATTTAATTTCACAGAGGAGCATTGCATGGCCTGTAAGCCTCCTTATCTTGGCATATCAGGCATGTCACTCTCCACAAGGAGCACAGTTACCTCTCAGACTCCAATCAAGGGCTTCTCATAGACTCAGATGAGATCTCATGCTTTGCGCCAAGAAGCACACATCTTCAAATTGAGATTCTGAGTTGGCTTTTATGCAAAATCATGTGGCAAGGCTCTTTAAAGCATTGATAATGACTTCCAGGATTGCTGCTTCCAACAGGTGGCACTAAAGTTCAAGTCCTCTTCCTCTCTGAAGAGGCGACTTGCATATTTGTAGGTCTTGACACCGTGTGAGCTGTGCAATGGGAACTGCGGAGACTGACACTACCTTCTGCTGGTTGGGTTGGCAATCTAGAGAGCAAAGCTGAAGTTTGGTGAGCAGGTTGGATAATGTAATTTTCTCCTATTTTTGCAATCTTACCCTGGGTCTAAACCTTGTTTCTGTATGACTCAAAAAAGTATTCAAGTTTTCAAGAGACCAGCAAAGTTTGACAAAAATTCATCAAAAAAATGTAACGCACTTCACAGGGCTCAGTCACAGAGAAGCAGCGCTTTGAATCTTTCTCATCAGCAATAATTTATATATTCACTGTCTTGTGAGAAGGCGCTCAAAGTAAAGTGGGGCAGGCAAATCTCTATTAGTAAAAGATAATTAGCACTGAGGTTTGACTGGAGACATGCAAAGCCTCATGAATGGGAGACGCACTGTCACTACCTGATTTGTCTAGACTGCATGAAATACTGTACATAATATAATTGAGGCACATTATGGGAATGTAATAAATAGATAAACAGGCAACCATTATACACTTAGCAAATAGAGGTGAATGGCGCCTCTTCTGTCACTTTGTAGATACGGTATTTTTGCTCTAGATTGCAGTCATACAACACTCCTTGCCTCGTGCTGCCCTGTGAAATTTTTACTATAGATAACCCTCAGGATATACATTGATGTCTTTGGCTGTCGAACAGAATATGCCCATTATTGTTGTCCGACAAAGCTTGATTTCATCCCTTGACCTGACCGTAATGAAATTCATGCCACCTTAGAACTGTGAAGGAGTCTTTGCTACCGGTAGCTCTTTTTGATGTTTCCGTGCTATATTTCAGTCAAAGTCACAGGAATTAGTGTATATGAGATTTTCATCTATGTGTTTTTTTTTCCAGGGATATACAGAAGACTTTAGTTATATCCTACAGTAGTCACTCTTTTGTTCAAGGAGATACTTAGTTATCACTTTTGCCTTGTGACATTGCACGCCATGAGATTGGAAAAAGCATTGTTCATCACCAAATTGCTCCTAGACTATTGGGAGAAGTTGCTCTTGAAGGTTCTGTATTCATGGCAATGTTCTTAGGCAGAATTGTAACTGCGCACACTCCCTTGAATGACAACCGCAAATGTTGACATATTAGTGGAACTTTCAATTTTTGGCGGGCTAAAAAGTTGCCATTGGTTAAAGACAAGAATGAAGAACTTTTTTGATTTATCACAAAATTCATGAACAAATGCCAATAAAAAAGAAAAATGGCTTAAATATATGCAAGCTATGTGTTGGGACCATAATGTTTTTGTTTTTCTTCTCAATTTATAAGCTTAAGTGTTTTGCAGGAAAATTGTAACCAAGATCTACAGGGATTCACTATTGTGGTTCACCTTGTTGGTTTTCGCAGTATTTTACAAGATCATTTTCTCAGCCATTCCTCCGCACGTGAATATACGCTTATAGTTATTGAACTGAAATTAAAGATGTCTGGATACTCTGCCTGTGCTTGCTGAAATCATCAAACAAATTTACAGCTAGGTAGAATCTCTAGGAGCAGTCAACACTTCATTAAAAAACTGCTGGCACCTTTCCTGTATTCCGCACATCTTCCCACAAAATATTATACACAGCTCTAAAAAGTCAAAGATGATGGTGATTGTATGCTTCGTGAAATTACTACAGGTGCTTCTCACAAAATTAGAATATCATCAAAAAGTTACTTTATTTCAGTTCTTCAATCCAAAAAGTGAAACTGCTATATTATATAGAGTCATTACAAACAGAGTGATCTATTTCAAGTGTTTATTTCTGTTAATGTTGATGATTATGGCTTACAGCCAATGAAAACCCAAAATTCATTATCTCAGTAAATTAGAATACTTTATAACACCAGCTTGAAAAATGATTATAAATTTGAAATGTTGCCCTACTGAAATGTATGTTCAGTAAATGCACTCAATACTTGGTTCTGGCTCCTGTTGCATCAATTGCTGCATCAATGCGGTGTGGCATGGAGGCGATCAGCCTGTGGCACTGCTGAGGTGTTATGGAAGTCCAGGTTGCTGCGCTGACTTTGGTCTTGATAAAACTCATTGAAACTACACCAGCAATTGCATTGGCCCCCAAACCAACACTTATTGAGGAAACTTCACACTAGACCTCAAGCAGCTTGGATTGTGCACCTCTCCTCTCTTCCTCCAGACTCTGGGACCTTGATTTCCAAATGAAATGCTAAATTTCCTTTAATCTGAAAACAACACCTTGTACCACTGAGCAACAGTCCTGTTCTTTTTCTCCTTGGCCCAGGTAAGACACTTCTGGCATTGTCTATTGGTCATGAGTGGCTTAACACAAGGAATGCGACACTTGTAGCCCATGGCCTGGACACGTTTGTGTGCGGTGACACTTGAAGCAATGACCCAAGCAGCAGTCCACTCCTTGTGAATCTTCACGGAATTTTGAATGGCCTTTTCTTAACAATCCTTTCAAGACTGCGGTTATCCCGGTTACTTGTGCACCTTTTTCTACCACACTTTCTCCTTCAACTGAACTTTCCTGTCATGATCCATTTTTGGATCTGTGGCAGATCTGAATTCTCACATTAAAACTCTTTTCCTTTCAGGCCATCGGGGGTTAATATCACTTCCCCCCCCGGTGGCCACTGGTGTAATTGCATTGCTAGATGAGTTTGCTGATGAAGATGGTGAACACTCTCACCTTCCATTAAAAGGTCACCTGATGCATCAGCTGACTGTTGGTTATACAGGACCTTTGGAAACCAACAGGAGCTTTCTGGTGCAGTGGTGCTTCAGCTGAATGTTGTGATCAGGTGCCTTACTCTGCTGTGTTGTGCACTGCAGCAGAGAAGCAAAGTGTTGTTTGTCTTACCTCATTTGTTATTTCTTCCCTTGGTGTTGTATTAGTGCAGTGGTGGGACCAGTGTCCACACTTGCCAATTTCCTACTGAGAGATAGGTGCAGGGCAAGTGAGGGCTAAGGTATCCTGCTCTGCGACGGTTTGAAAGAAGCCATATAGGGACATCAGGATAGACCAGGGCACAGCCTCAGGAGAGTGCAGGAGGTGTACATTTCCCTGCTCCCTATCGCAGGGCCCACCTTTGTAATTGTGTCCCTGGTGTACCCTTGTTTGTTTGCTGTTTGGTGACTGACCAATTGCTGGGTCGTGTCACACAGAGCCAGTCACTTCGTGACATTTCCATTCTTGCACTCTGGGAATAGCCAACTTCTTTAGCAATGACCTTTCGTGGTTTACCCTCCTTGAAGACTGTGTCAATTACTGCCTTCTGGACATCTTTCTAGTCAGCAGTCTTCCCCATGATTATGGAGCCTACTAAAACAGACAAAGGGACCTTTTTAAATGGTTAAGAAGCCTTTGCAGGTGTTTTTTGTTAATTGTTCTGCTTTACTGAGATAGACTTTTAGGTTTTCATATGTTATAACCCATAATCATCAACATTAACAGAAATAAACACTTGAAATAGATCACTCTGTTTGATTTTACTCGATATAACATATGAGTTTCAATTTTTATATTGAAGAACTGAAATAAATTAACTTTTTGCTGATATTCTAACTTTGTGAGAAGCACCTGTATATCTCAAATGGCAAGAAGATTTTTTGAATAAGGCCTCCTCCTTCAGATGTCTGTTTTTCATATATTGTATGTTTTCTATAAATTTTTTTGACAGATAGCACACCTAACCATTATAATCTATGGGACTGTTCACATATCTTTGCTATTTTGCGCACGAGGTATCTGCAAAAAAATATCACAGACATGTGCCTGATTTTTTTATTCAAGTCATTGATCAAAATTACTCATACAAGTCAATGGTTTTGTGAAAATCACTGACAGCCATGCTCGGACTGGCACACAGGACAACAGGTAAATCCTCCGGTGGGCTTTTGTGCATGAGCAAGTCACTTACACCACAACATGAGTAGTAAATGGAGCAATACATTTGATGAAAAAAACAGCATCTCATCATTCATCCAATAAACTACCCAATTTATTGATATATAGAAGTAGAGGTAAATTTGTGAATTAGGGTGATGTAATATTTGCATGTGGCTGAACAGTGGGGCCACAGAGTCAATGTCTCTGGTGGGTCTTGTCACCCTAGTCTGACACTGCTGACAGCACACATTGTCCTCCATGTTCAATCCATGTGCTGTCCATTTTTAACATTATAGTGGATTGGAGAAGCTTTAAAATTTTGTTTTTCATGCAAGAAAACCACTAATGATATAAAGTGAAAAAAGACCAAACACTGATAAAAATTGGATCAAGAACACTGGTGCTTATTTGATTGTTTTCTGTGTACCAGTAAAATCGCTGATGCCTGAATGCATCATGTGTCGTCAAGACTGAATAGCAGGCCTGTGTAAAAAAGATAAAAAAGGAAATAAATGTACGATAAACTTAAACATACTTTTAGTTGCCAAGGTCTGGTTTGTTTCTGCTTGTGTGCTTATTTCTTTGTCTTGACGTGTATATTGATTTTTAAATAAACCATGGAGTCTAATGTATCTTACTGATGAAATATTGTTTCCAAAACATAGACCACATTGATAGACCACAACAGCCTCCAAATCCTTCTTTTAATCATAGGAAATTGACTGCTTGCATACTCGTACACCCAGGAATGGAATATGGCACTATGCCGTGATTCTCAGTAGTTTTCTAAATCACAGTGCGGAGTCAGTGTGACTACACATGTCATGTAGTAGACCATAAGTGCGCACTTTGTGCCTGATGTTAGACAGGAGCTTCATATCTCACTGTTCTGGTTCTGGCGCAGAGCATCAAAGCTCAGTGTTTTTTGACAAGCAATGTGCTTTCAAGATACACCCTGCCGGTTAGTTGAAAAGAGCAAATAGATTTGCCAGGTTTGTGATTTATAGCAAATGCTGCTTGTCTTAACATTTGGTAAATTGTAAACAAAACCACATTTATATCCATTTGTCTTGTGCTATGCCCCATTGAAAATATTACAGAAATAACATCCTTTTCTTTTTCTTCTCCGTCTTTCTTCTTCCTTCATCCTTTCTCACTCTCTCTCTCCTAAGTTCCATCTGTCTATCTCTCTACCTCTCCTAAGCTCTATCTACCTCTCTGTCCCCTACTGTATGCTATAAGTTATTTTTATATGGTTTCAATCAGTTTAATATAATATACACTGAGATGAGGTAAGCAAAGGGTCACTGATACTTACTTAAGATAAAGGAATGTAAATTACTGGTCATTTGTTTATCCATCAACAAAGGACCATTGATATTCAAGGCAACTACCCTAATTAGATTGGGTGTTGTAACTTTCCCCATGGATGTTATCATGTGCTCTGAAGACCCTCCTCCAGCTTGCTGTATTTCTGCCATGTGGCACACATGAGGTCCCCTCCTCCAGCTTCCTGTATTATATACTGGTTAAAACAGGTATTGCGGGGATGTGTTTATAGCCAATGGACAATAGACTTGTGACATCATTCCCCACATGGTGGGACTGGACACACCTTTTAGCTGGACATTTAAAAGAACCAGGACACATATACTCTTGCTCTTTTGGCTCCTGGAGGATGACTGGTCGACGTCTATCTGAATAATGTGACGTATAAATAATGCTTGTTTCTGATTAATGCATATGTATTTATAGTTTTATACTGTTTATTATTTGATCTTATCACTTATTAAGTAAATCAATTTAGTAAATTCAATTCTTATGTGAGCATTTTCTTATTCATTACAATCCAATGGAACCGTTACAATACACATACTAAACTCCATCTATCTCTCTCCCATCCTAAACTCCATCTGTCTTTATCTCTTAAGCTCCCTCTGTCTCTCTCTCCTAAGCTCCATCCATCCCTCTCTCTCCAAACTCCATATATCTCTCTCTTGTGCTCTTTATCCTAAGCTCCATCTATCCATTCCTCTCTCCAAAACCCATCTATCCATCCCACTCTATCCTAAGCTCCTTCTATCTTTCTCTCTCTCCTAAGCTCAGTCTATCTATCTCTCCCCTAAATTCCATCTATATCTCTCTCTGTCTCCTAACATCAATCTATCTCTCACCTAAGTTTCATCCATTCCACTTTCTCCTAAACTCCATCTATCTCTCTCTCACCTAAGCTCCATCTACCCATTCCTCTTTCTCCTGAACTCCTTCCATCACGCTCTTTCACCATCCTCAGACACAGGCTAATTTTAATGGGTGCATAGGCTGCAGTTACATCTGGTGCCTGCAACCTGGGGGTGGGAGGAGGTGGGGGGCATAAGGTCACTTTAGCCTGTACGAAATTACTAATTGAATTAAAGACTCATGATAGACACTCCTCAATATTCAAATTATAACACAAAGAAGAAAGTCATGGCATTACTGAAATTGTAGGATTAATAGACATGTTAATGATATGCAAATTTGCTAAGATGCAAAACTTAAAAGTAATCTCAATTTATTTAGTATATGTGCCACGTGCAGGAATACACACACTTATACACCTTGGATGCTACCAATGAAGTTATTAATGGATGTTTGAGGAATATTATGCCATGCTGAATACATTTTGGCCTGTAAATCATCAAAATACATTACTGGCAGCTCTCTTTAAAGGGAATCTGTCACCTATTTTCTCTACTATCAGCTGCTGGCTTATCTACAGCATTCTGTAACATATGCCAGTTTTTCCACCTCCCTAACTGGGCTGTACCCCCCCTACAACTTTAGCCAAATAACCCCCAGTTTTCAGTGCGTTACTATTATTATAAAGAAAATTAAGGTTGACAAGCTTAAGTAATAAGAATTGATGTCGTTGCTAGAGTTGAGAGAAACGGGTCGAAAAATTTCAAAAGTCGCCGACTTTTGGCAAAGTCGGGTTTCATGAAACGAAACCCGACCCTAGGATGAGGTCGGCCACGAGGTCGGCGACTTACGCGCCAAAGTCGCGTTTCAAAAGTTTGTTTTGCGCTCTTTTTCAGCCAATCAGGATCCACGGACACTGTGGGCAACGTGATGACATAGGCAGGGGTCACCACCATCTTTCAGAAGGGCATGCAAGTGATTGGCTTGCTTTGGTGGGCGTCACAGGGGGTATAAAAGGGCGTGCACGCCGACCGCCATCTTACTTCTGCCGATCTCAGTATAGGGAGAGGTTGCTGCTGATTCTGTAGGGAGAGCGTTAGGCAGGGAAGAAGACAAAAAAACTGCTTCTGCTGCTAGCGATTTGGCCTGCACAACACACCAGTCACTGTGTGTGCAGTGCAAGGGGAGGCTATATAGTGGTGTATCAGTGGTGTTGGTTGTTGGGCTGCCTTCTAAGGCTTCCTGACATTCCTGCATTGCTGTTTACCCACTGCTCCGCAAACTGCTTTTTTAAAAGCAATCCCAATTTATTTTTTTGTCCTGCTGAGAAGAAAAAAAAACTGCTTCTGCTGCTAGCGATTTGGCCTGTACAACACACCAGTCACTGTGTGTACAGTGCAAGGGGAGGCTATATAGTGGTGTATCAGTGGTGTTGGTTGTTGGGCTGCCTTCTAAGACTTCCTGACATTCCTGCATTGCTGTTTACCCACTGCTCCGCAAACTGCTTTTTTAAAAGCAATCCCAATTTTTTTTTTTTGTCCTGCTGAGAAGAAAAAAAAACTGCTTCTGCTGCTAGCGATTTGGCCTGCACAACACACCAGTCACTGTGTGTGCAGTGCAAGGGGAGGCTATATTGTGGTGTATCAGTGGTGTTGGTTGTTGGGCTGCCTTTTAAGGCTTCCTGACAGGCTGGCATTGCTGTTTACCCACTGCTCTGCAAACTGCTTTTTTAAAAGCAATCCAATCTCCCTTATCCTCTAGTCACTTTTGTCACAGCTGTGCCATCGAGCCTGTGACATAGCGCTCAGATATCAGTGGGCCTCACACAATCCAAAAGTGTCCAGTGTCCACAAGTGTGTGCAGAAATTCAAAATCTCCCTTATCCTCTAGTCACTTGGTCACAGCTGTGCCATCGAGCCTGTCACATAGCGCTCAGATATTCATTGGGCCTCACACAATCCAAAAGTGTCCAGTGTCCACAAGTGTGTGCAGAAATTCAAAATCTCCCTTATCCTCTAGTCACTTTGGTCACAGCTGTGCCATCGAGCCTGTCACATAGCGCTCAGATATTCATTGGGCCTCACACAATCCAAAAGTGTCCAGTGTCCACAAGTGTGTGCAGAAATTCAAAATCTCCCTTATCCTCTAGTCACTTTGGTCACAGCTGTGCCATCGAGCCTGTCACATAGCGCTCAGATATTCATTGGGCCTCACACAATCCAAAAGTGTCCAGTGTCCACAAGTGTGTGCAGAAATTCAAAATCTCCCTTATCCTCTAGTCACTTTGGTCACAGCTGTGCCATCGAGCCTGTCACATAGCGCTCAGATATTCATTGGGCCTCACACAATCCAAAAGTGTCCAGTGTCCACAAGTGTGTGCAGAAATTCAAAATCTCCCTTATCCTCTCGTCACTTTTGTCACAGCTGTGCCATCGAGCCTGTGACATAGCGTTCAGATATCAGTGGGCCTCACACAATCCAAAAGTGTCCAGTGTCCACAAGTGTCTGCAGAAATTCAAAATCTCCCCTGTCCTATAGACACCTTGTACCTTGTTTTACATTACTATATAGTTTGTTGGATTTTGTCTACATTTCTACCAAAAATGAGGAAGGCTGGTGGAAGAGGCCATGGAATTGGGCGGGGGTTGGCAGCTGGTAATGATGGTGTTGGTGGTGGATCTGATGGTAGTGGCAAGAGCAAAATAGGACCGAATGCAGGAGGTGTTGAGCCTGCGTCATCGTCTGGCTACATAAGGCCTCGAACGCTTAGTTTTCTAGTAGTTGGCAAACCGCTTTTAAAGCCAGAGCATCAGGAAAAAGTTTTGTCTTACATTGCTGACTCAGCCTCCAGCTCTATCGCCTCCTCTTCTTCAGTTGTAAAAAGTAAAAGCACTGAGTCGTCATTGGAGGCTCATGTTCATGAACCACACCTTTCCTTGTGTCCTTCACCCCAACCAAGATTGAAGGATGACGCAGGCCATACTACTGATTACTCCATGGAGCTGTTTTCACATACCATGCCTGGATTATCAAGTCAAATGGTGAATTACCCAGGCCAAGATGAATCTGACATGGAGTGCACTGATGCACAGCCGCTGATGGATGATTCTGCTGGTACATTCACTCAGAGCACTACATTGTCCTCGCAGTGTACAGAGCCAGATTCTGACCCTGATGAGACTCAGGTGCCCCTTCCCGCACACTATACCACCATACACGGTGACACAGAGGAAGGTGCACATGACATAGAAGAGGAGGTGATGGATGACCCAGTTGTTGACCCAGATTGGCATCCATTGGGGGAAGAGGGTGCTGCTTCCAATAGCTCAGATGAGGAGCATCCACAGCAGACATCCACATCGCAACAGCTGTTATCTGGCAGGCCCGGAGCACTCCAAAGACAGGTTCCAAACATCAAAAGAGTTGCTGGACAGCTTGTCCAGAGGGTCAAAAGATCACAGCGTGCTAGGCCGCAAAATGTCTGCCAAAGTAGGAAGAGTGCAGTGTGGCACTTTTTTGACCAAAATCCTCATGATCAGGCCAAGGTTATCTGTAAGAAGTGCTCAAAGACCTTTAGCCGAGAGAAAAATCTGAAAAATTTGAATACCAGTTGCATGCTTAGACATTTAACCAGCATGCACTTGCAAGCGTGGACACAACACCAAACCTCAAGTGCCACATGTGCAACTGATCACAACGAAGGTAGTCAGCAACGCTACATTGTTTCCCCCACTGTAAGCCCACCGGTTAGCACAGCAGCAAATGTTGAGGTGTCGTTGCAAGGCCACAGCAGTCAGGGAATCCCACTGTTATATCAACGAAAGACTGATTCTAGGCCATCAGAAAGAACACCAACTCCATCACCATCATCAACCCTCTCTCAGTCCACCCTGTCCACCGCTACTTCCACCATATGCAGCTCTCAAGTCCAGCTCACCCTCCCAGACACTATGAGTAGGTCAAGAAAGTACTCAGTCTCTCATCCGCATACACTGGGTTTGAACGCCCACATTGCCAAACTAATCTCGTTTGAGATGATGCCCTTTCGGTTGGTGGAAAGCACAGCTTTCCGCGAACTCATGGCCTATGCAGTACCACGCTATGACCTACCCAGTCACCACTTCTTCTCTCACAAAGCCATCCCAGCCCTCCACCATCATGTGAAAGACCGCATTGTCCATGCACTCAAGCAGTTAGTGAGCGGAAAGGTGCACCTCACAACTGATGCATGGTCCAGTCTGCATGGCCAGGGCCGTTACGTGTCCATTACTGCGCACTGGGTTAATGTGGTGGATGCAGGGTCCACAGGGGACAGCGGTGGTGGGACAGTGCTGCCTAGCCAACGGTATAGGAAACAGTTGGCTGTAGGCGTTCGACCCTCCTCCTCCTCCTCCTCCAGAAGCGAAAGCTCGTCCACAGAGCGCAGTCGTACGAGCACTTTATCTGCAGCTGCCACTGTTGCACACGATGTGTCCCCCTATCGAGCAGCTAGTGGAAAGCGTCAGCAGGCTGTGTTGCAGATGATGTGTTTGGGCAACAGACACACCGCCGAGGTGCTGGCCGAGTACTTGAAGCGACAAACTGAGTCATGGCTGGGCAGTGTACATCTTGAGGCAGGCAAGGTAGTTAGTGATAACGGCCGTAATTTTGTGGCAGCCATAGCCCTTTCAAAACTCAGCCATATACCTTGCTTGGCTCACACCTTGAACCTGGTGGTGCAGCGCCTCCTCAAAAATTATCCAGAGTTAACAGCCCTGCTCCAGAAGGTGCGAAGACTGTGCGCGCACATCCGCCGGTCTCCTGTACACTCCGTTCGTATGCAGAAGCTGCAGCGATTGCGCCACCTTCCCAACCACCGCCTCATTATCGACATTGCAACAAGGTGGAACTCCACCCTGCACATGGTGGAGCGGCTGTGCGAGCAGAGGCAGGCCATAATGCATTTGTGGGAGGATACACGGCCAGGCACTTTGAGAGCAGACATGGAGTTGACAGGTGTGCAGTGGTCGAAGCTGAAAGACCTCTGTAAAGTCCTTCAGTGTTTTGAGGAATGCACACGGCTGGTAAGCGCAGATGACGCCATCCTAAGCATGAGCATCCCACTTATGCGTCTGCTCATGCAAACTTTGACGCACCTTAAGGAGCAGGTGTCTGCAGCCAATGTTGATGAGGAGGAAGAGGAGGAGGGAATCCTTGATGACATTCAGCCATTGTCTGCTCAGGGACCTCTCCTGGACGAGGTGGAGGAAGAAGAGGAGGAGGAGGATGATGGGGATGATTACTTAGGGGAGGAGGATGCATCTCGTGGGGCAAGTGAAAATGTTGGCGTGGCAAGGTCTGGTACAGGGTTTGTGCGTGACTGGAGGGATGTGGATTTGCCAGAAAGTGCTCCTCCAACCAGCACTCGCAGTGCATCATTGACATCGGGAACATTGGCCCACATGTCAGATTATGCCTTGCAGATCCTAAAAAGGGACCCACGCATTGCCAAAATGATGAACGATGACGACTACTAGTTGGCCAGCATCCTGGATCCACGCTATAAAGGCAAATTACAAAACATCATGCCACAGGAGAACCTTGACCTAATATTGGCTAATAAACAAGCAACTCTGGTAAATCGGTTGCTTGAGGCATTCCCAGCACACAGCAGCGGTGATGGTTCTCACACGAGCCGTACGGGCCGGGGGCAGCTTGGCAGAGGTGTTCGTGGTGCACACAGCAGAAGTGGCGTTGGAGACAGGGGTTTCATGACAATGTTGTGGACTGATTTTTCAAGTACCGCTCACACAACTGGTAATATTGCATCGATGGAAAGTGACAGGAGACAGCAGTTGTCAACTATGGTTACAAACTACTTTTCCTCCCATATCGATGTTCTCCCACACAGGTCATTCCCCTTTGACTATTGGGCCGCTAAACTGGACACTTGGCCAGAATTGGCACAATATGCCTTACAGGAGCTCGCTTGCCCAGCTGCAAGTGTGCTATCGGAAAGAGTCTTCAGTGCAGCTGGATCAATTCTGACTGAAAAAAGGACCCGTCTGTCAACCCAAAATGTGGATGATCTAACCTTCATTAAAATGAACCACGCATGGGTTTCCAAGGATTTTGTCCCACCTTCCTCTGATGACACATAGGGTGACAGAAAAATGGCTTGCTTTGGTCCACCTCTTCCTGGGACTTGACCTATTTCACCTTTTGCATCAGCTGAATGTCCAACATCAACATATGCCACTTTCTAAAACTCCCTAACTGTGCTGCCTCCCCCCCCCATGGCCGGGGTCACCACCTAGCGCACGACACCGTGCGAGTGCCGTTGCCCTGGACAGGTGGGTAGGCCGACTCTTGGGCGCGGGCACTGGTACAGGGTCCTTCATAGTGCAATCAAGTGTCTCTGACGGTGGTGGTGCACACCCGCCATCAGACACACCGCCGTACTATGAGGGGCCCAGTGCCAGTACCAACGCCCACGAGTGGGCCCCCCTTGCTTGGGCAGGGCCCCAGCATTTGCAATCTTTACCTCTCCCTGCTCCTCCGCTGTGTAGTCTGGGCCGTCAAATCCATACTGTGCCTGACACCGTCTGAGCCTGCCTCCTGATGTATAGACATATATTTTGAATGTGTACGCTATCCATACATGTTATCTGGGGAAACTGTACCCTTTCTAACCTTTGTGCAATCACGTGCAATCCATACTGGGCCTAACACCGTCTGAGCCTGCCTCCTGATGTATAGACATATATTTTGAATGTGTACGCTATCCATACATGTTATCCGGGGAAACGGTACCCTTTCTAACCTTTGTGCAATCACGTGCAATCCATACTGGGCCTAACACCGTCTGAGCCTGCCTCCTGATGTATAGACATATATTTTGAATGTGTACGCTATCCATACATGTTATCTGGGGATACGGTACCCTTTCTCACCTTTGTGCAATCACGTGTAATCCATACTGGGCGTGAGAACGGCTGGCGAGCTGTTAAGCAAGCTACAGCACCTGTGGTTTGCACACGTAAGTTTTTCATTTTTTCAGGAATGACGGTTAGGCCTAATTCCGGAACTGCGGTTGACCTGCACTTACTGGGAAATCATTGTTCGTGGGTAATAATTGTAATCAGTGATCCCCATCACTAACGTTGTTCAGCGGGTTATCTGCACCTGTAAGCGACAAACGCTGGCCTTTTCAGTGTAGCGCACATGCAGCCACGGACATGTAAGGGCATGACACACCAGTTATTGGCCAATCTCATGTGCCAGAGCCTCACGTGTCCCTCTAGTAAGCCGGACTCGGACCGCGGGGCATGACGGAGTCTCGTTCGTTAACGGAATTAAGCTTGCAATGTGTGCATCTGTTCTGTAGCTGGCATGGTTGAGGTTTCCCAGGTGGAGTCGAATTTAACCGTAGGCTCCACTCCTGGTGGTGCCCTTCTGGACATTCCTTTAAGGTTCAGCTTTGCAACCATACTGCCCACGTAAAACAAACACTTTGCCTTCATGAACGCTGTTTGGAGGGTCATGACTCGTGGGAATAACGCCGCCCAATCAGTTAACCTGCTAGAGAGATCGTTCGTTGCTCCCAAGCATGACATCACACTCCCTAGGAAGAAGGTAATGCCACTGTGGCGACCGTACTCCTGGGGGCGACACAAGTGCACTGATGCCCAGCCACTGCTCGATGAATCTGCTGGTACATTGACCCAGACCACTACATTCCCCTCGCACGCTACACGACCTGAATCTGACCCTGATGAAACTCAGGTTACCCTTCCCATATACAGTTCCATCTTACACGGTGACAAAGAGGAAGCTGCAGATGAAAGTGCAGGTTCGGCCTACCCGCCATCAGACACACCACCGTACTATCAGGGGCCCTGTGCCAGTGCCGTCGCCAACGAGTGGGCCCCCCCTGCTTGCTCAGGATCACAGCACTTGCAAAGTTGAAATACTGTGCAGTGAGATGGAAGATGGGGACGACGAGGAATCCAGACAAGTACAGGGATTCCCTAGCGAGGAGACTTATTTGATTGTTTTCAATGTTGGGACAGCAATTTTTGGGGAGCACTATACTCTGGAGAATGATAGATGGGGCCCACCATACACTGGAACATTCCAAAGGTGGACATCAGACACTGGAGCAGCATTTACAGGGCCCATTATACACTAGAGCATTAGAAATGGGGCCCATTATGTTTGGAGCATTATTTGGGCCCATAAGACAGTGGAGCTTCATCCATGGGGACCAACATATACTGTAGCATTATGTGGAGCTCATCATATACTGTTTCAAACATTATATGGGACCAATGATTCTGTATGGAGAAATAGATGGGCCTCGTCATGAGATGTAAAAAGTGAGGTATTTTTCACTGTACTATACCGCTATTTCTCTGACGTATCGGAGCATGATGAGTTGTGGTATGTGTTAAAGGGGCGCTCTTTCGCCCAGGGCACATGAAAACCTGCAGCCAGCCCTCCCCCCCCACAACTTTAGCCAAATAACCCCCATTTTTCAGTGTGTAACTTGTATTATGAAGTTAATTAAGGTTGACAAGCTTAAGTAAGAAGAATTGATGCTTTTGGCATTCAAATGGGCACTGTAGGTGTGTTTCCTGTCCTCCTCTCACTGCCAACTTTTATTCCCCATTGACTTACATTGGGTTTCGTGTTTCGGGACGACCCCGACTTTTCCCTATAATCGGACGATCTTGCTCGACCCGACTTTTGGAAAAGTCGGGTTTCACGAAACGAAACGCGACCCTAAAAAACCAAAAGTCGCTCAACTCTAGTCGTTGCCATTGAAATGGGCACTGTAGGTGTATTTACTGTTCTCCACTCACTGACTACTTTTGTTCCCCATTGACTTGCATTGGGGTTGGGTTTTGGTCGGAACTCCGACTTTTACCGATAGTCCGCTGATTTCATTCTATTTGACTTTTGGTAAAGTCGGGTGGTCCAAAACCCGACTCGTCTCTCCCGGAGGCAAAGTCGTTCATCTCTATTGAAGAGTATAGTTACGGGTCCTGCTGGAGATTTTACATTGATACCCAGCAAGTTTCAAGTTATACTTACACAGAGGTGTCTTAGGCTCCACTTCTCCAGCTTCAGCCACTCACTTTCTGTCTGTATACAAATGTGTTTGCATATGTGACTCACCTGCAGTGAAGTGTGCAATCCTCCAATGTGCTGAAATAGGCTGGGCAAGCACCTTAGCAAGCTGGAAAGACCCCAAGGCAAATGTTTGGATTTGTTTGTGATGTCTGTAAGCAGCTTTGTGGTAGTGTGCTTTGGGGTAGTGTGCTTACACCTGCAGGTAATTTGACCTTTCAAATGGTGTATCATTTGTTTGTGTGGGTGGAGTATGAACGGAGCAAGTGTGCAATTCAATAGGCAGTGCATGTTTGCAAATGTGTTTGCATATGTCCCTCTCCTGCAGTGAAGTGTGCAATCCTCCAATTTGGCTAAAATAGGCTGGGCAAGCAGTTTTGCAAGCTGGAAAGCCCCCAAGGCAAATGTTTGGATTTGTTTGTGATGTCTGTAAGCAGCTTTGTGGTAGTGTGCTTTGGGGTACTGTGGTGCCACCTGCAAGTCATTTTTCCTTACTGCAGGTTTATGAAAATTAATGTTTAAACTGTATTATGTGTCAAATCATTGATGTGAGGTTTGTTTGGCTATTTTTTTGCTGAACGGGGCAAGTTTACCTTTCAAATGGTGTATCATTTCTGTGTGTGGGTGGAGTATCAACGGAGATACAAAGTAATCACGAAAAAAGAGAGTTTAGAAATAATAGAATAGATACAGTATATATATTTTTCTTTTTTTGATAAGGTAGCAGTGGCCTTTTCAAGTAAATCTGGTTCTGGCTTCAAAAACAGTATAAAAAAGTTCAGTGCTGTTTAAAAAAAAATTCTCTGTGAAGCTACCTTTAGGTGAATTGATATAAGCATGATATTTCGAAGCAAATCATTTGGAGAATCATGTACAATTCTTAAAAAATGAGCTATGACAACCAAAGATTAACTATGAGACACGACTTCACTATGAATTCCCGATTCATACAGTAATGTTTCTATAAAAATCTGCACCAATAGGACCTGGAAGTTGTTAGATCCAGAATACGAGCTGTTCATACCATACTGTGAAAAGTTTACTTGCAAGTGAAGTTGATGCGAATCGATGAACACCACCCATTCTATTGGTCACAACAGTGGTCTTTGGTGGCTGCACTGTAGCAGGAGTACCACCTATTACTTGCCATCATCCACAACTCATATTTTTTTTTTTATCAAAAAATGTTTTCATTGTCACACCACAAAGATGATGTTGCACCAGACTAGAAAATCAAAAGAAAAGTCATGTATACTGGAAGGCAATAGGCAATTATCCCGCTCTTGTGTTGCAGCCACAGACCACTGTCGTGGATGATGGAATTGTGCATGCAAATCATTTCGCACCAACTTTACTTGTAAGGCTGCATCCAAACTTCCATTTTTGACATTCTGTTTGTTTCGTTTAAAGAAACAGACAAACTATGTTCTCAATATCAGATACATTTACGTTGCATAACTGATGCAAATGGAAGCAGAGGTACATCAAGATGCTTGTTTGAACTTATGCTTAAAGATTGAAAGACTTAAAATCGTAATACAAAATTCATTCTAAAACTTTGTTTTTAGGGTTTTTTTGAAGAATTTCCTAAGAAATCAGATTATCAGATTATCTTATAAAATTAATTTTGAACCTGTATGTGCCAGTCACATAATTATTGTAAAATTGCAAAGTATCAGTTGAAGAGTTAAAGGAAGAGTAGGTTTTTCCACCTGCTGCTGCTTGCAGAAATTAGATTGTGGATACCTCTCATTCAGCCTGAATATAATCGTAGCAGGCTTCTAGGTCACCCGCAGCTTCGATTGTACGCCAAGATGAATGGCATTCTGGCTGGCAAGTACATTCACATATACTCACAGGATCTCCAGACCTACGAAAGCAGAGCTTGGCCGTGTAACATCTCCACCAGCGCGAGAGCCGAAAAAAATAAGCCTCAAACAACATTCTTGATGCAATATGTCATGCTGCTCCAGGTAATATGCCTATTGGAGAAGAGAAAAATGAACCCAGCTTTTCATCTTTTGCAAGGGCTCAGGCTGCTCCACAGATGCTAAAATTAAATCCATCTCAGCTCAGTTGGTGGGATAGCCTGTGCTAAGCTAGCGGTATATCGGTGGAGGAATGAATAATGGCTACTAGGGACTTGCTACAACCCCAATACACATAGAAAAGAATAACCACTTCTTTAAAGGACAGTAGTAAAGCATCCATTCCTTTTACCTTCCCAGGTAAGCCTGGATACTTCCAACTGCAGTCAGTAGGCTATGATTCATCTCCGATATGTCCCTCCTCAGACATGAAACTGAGGTTAAAATTGCAAAGTCAAAGTCTCATGTTGTGTAAAAAAAATAGCCAATGATTTATGTTGTCTGAACATCAGCCATTTATTTGAGGGCACAAATTATTGACGTTCTTCAAGGTGAGGTAGGTTCTTTCGCATTAGTGAGTCTCAGTGTGTTCTGACGTTCGGTATGCCAGTTGTAAAATGAAGCCTACTGGAATAATTTTGATAAATCTTGGGCTGCCCCTGCACCACAAAAGTGAAAAAAAAATGTAGAGGGGGCTTTTATAAGCCATAAAACATGGCTTACATGTCTTATTAAATCCCCCATTAAATCTTTAGCATTGGGCTAGTATGGTTCTGATTTTCAAGGCTGCTGATCATTTCTTAAAATAGACTGGATTTTATGAAGATCATTACAAGGCATTTAACCTCATTTTTCACATTTCCAAGTAGTTTTAAAGGATTCTTAGATGCAATCGTATCTGGGGGCAGCCATATTTCTATAAGCCAGAGTAACTGAGACGAGGTGGAAAAAAATTCAGCATAAATTTTTTCTTCATAGAAATCCCTGCTTTCCGAATGCTTAAAGGATCAATACCCAGTCGTAATCAGCTAACTCTGCATGTACATTTAGGTTGAAGGCTTTCTGTACCAGTTAGGACCATCTTCCAGACTGAAAAGCATAGAAAGAGCAGGGATTTCAGAATATAAAATGCAAGTTATGCTCCATTTTTTGATACAAAGCAATATATTACTCTACTCAGTTCCTCCCACTCTATAACATGCTAACCTGAAGGTCAGTCATGATAATTAAACTAATTCTTAATCAATTCTAAACCTTGAATAATAGGAAATCAATGTGTAAAAAAAAGAGCTGTGGAAGCCATCAGGTAAGAGGCGGTATTCCCTCTCCCTTTCCAGGGGCCAAAAACCACTGTCTTGGCCGATGGAATTGGAGGAGAGAATCAATTTGCTCCAACTCTAGTGAGTGAACATTGTTTCTATTGTATTTGGGGTCCTGAATTTATTAAGCAGGGGATGGGTAATAGTGGATAACCCCGATAACATGGGTTCACTGTAAAATGAATTGCATCACTTATCTAATACCTCGCACCATTCTATTTCTTGCCCAAAGAGTGGGCACAGTTACAGTACATAGTTACCATCATTTGAGCAGTTGGTTAAAGCCCTGCTCCTAATAGTGGCCCATGAAGCTTCTGAAAGTGCCCCTACTCCTTCCAATAAGACTCCAGAGCACCCAGACTTCCCCTCAGCTAAGAAGTCCCAGGGAATCTGGAGAAGTTGCCAACTTTGCCCTTATAATGCTTCCCACAGCCATAGTACACACATCATACTTTGCATTGTTCCACTCAGCTCTTCCTGGGTGGGATTTCATTTACTGATCGAGTAGTGTCAGTAGAATTTAGTGTAGCCTACTGAGAGGAGGGATGACAATGGTTCTGTCTGGATCTTCTGCCATGAAAATCATTACAGTAATTAGAAAAAAACCTTGATGATTCAGATGTCAAATATTTTTGCATCTTAACATACAGTTTGCATTCTGTAAATAGGTGGAACATGATGACATTACTTCAGATAGCCTCCCACGTGAAGCTATATATAGAGAGACAGCACTAATTTGGTCTCTACAGAAAGTAATTATATCACATGCACATCCCTCTTAAAGTTTATTTAATCCATCTCCATATATCTAAATTTTGCTTAGCAACCCAGTATGAAACAGGCTGCATATGCATTACCAAGGGTCCATCTGTCACGCTTTGTATCTCTTTACGTGTTTCTGCTTTGTGCTTTCATGAGCCATATATGACTTCTTACAGGAAATATGTATTTCATATGAATCCTTAGAACAAATTCATATTTCATGCCATTTTCATTTAACAATCGGGACAGGGAGGGAGGCTTAATCTTGGCGCGCACATAGATTTTAGCTGCAGGGACAATTTGAGGCCACACAATACCACTGCCTCCCCCCAAGGATTAGTCCACACATACCTGAATTGCTGATTTTGCTTGCGGATTTGTGCAGGTAAAATCCATAGTGTATTACAGCATCTGTGGATTTTTTTTTATCTGCGAGTGCGACATAATTCGCCCATGATGCAGATTTTTAGACTTGAAGAATGTTAATTTTATGCTGCACATTATTCAGACTTTTTTGTCCATGTTTTTCTCATTGCCATTAAAAGGGAAGTAAAAATCTGTAATAAAATGTATTTTGCAGCAGATCCAGAGGTGGAAGCAGGCACACATTAGCCCTGATGGCAGAATTATGCATTCTGGAGTTTGTGGAGGAGCCAAGATGAGCTACTGACTACTAGACTTTTCCTGGGGATGTTTTGATATCTCAGTGACAGACATTAAAGATGCAGTACATATGTTGAAGGGAATGGGGAAGTTTAGATAACTAAGATTAATGAATCTTGCTTGGTTTGTCAGTCATTCAGTATCTGGTGCACAGGAAGGGTTATGGTCCTGAGGGGAGAATGTGGGTACCAGCCAGAGGCATAGCTAGGCATTCAGCTAGGGGGGGGGCGAAAAATCTGAGCGGGCCTCTAACCAGTAACTCTGATTACAACTCAGGTGGCGAACCCAGTGGCAGTAGCTTTGGGTGGGCCCCCTCAGAACAAGGGGCCCAGGGCGACCGCACCCTCTGCCCCCTGGTAGCTACGCTACTGGTACCAGCATCTGGCATCCATGCGGTCAGGTTGATCTGGTCTTTTTAGAAGGAGGGTATTGTCACTGGTTTACCATGACAGAGAAGGACCAGAAGATAGCGGTGTCTGATTTCTCCTACCCCTGCGCTGATTAGAAGCACTTCACCATCATATTATACAGTGCAGGGGTTAACCTGTTCAGTTGGGAGCTCCTGGTGCTGTCTTGCTTTTATAGACTCAGGTGTTCAGTGTTGGCCACTCACCTTTGCTATATATACTCACTGGATTGCCAGTGTTAGTTTCATACTGCCTCGTGGTTCTGGAGATGGAGGTGTTGGTTGTTTGACAGGGTATTTGAAGTATTGTTCAGAAGACTGTTGTTTGGTGATGTGTCTGTGTACATATTCTCATCCTCTCCTGTTTGGTTTTTCCTTCCTTTAGTTCACAGTGTTCCACTCTGTTGTTTGTGAGAGCATATTTGTGTGACTTATATTTGCATTTATCCCTGTATGTCTTCCAGTATTGTTATACAATGGATAGGGGAGGGGACAGATTAGGGCAGAATTAGGGCTGAATTAGGAGCTCAGTGTGGCACAGGACCCCAGTGTCTTCACCATCAGGAGTAATCCAGTAAACAGGGATAGCTTGGGTGCCCCTAGCTTTAGGGAAGGAGTCCCATTTTATTTTTGCTTTATTATGCTTTGCTTATATAGCGCTATCATATTCCACAGTGCTTTACATACCTCATGATCGCTATCCCCAATGGGGCTGAAAATCTAAATTCTTTATCACTACGTCTTTGGAATGTGGAAGGAATCAGGAGTACCAGGAGGAAACTCGCACAAACACGGGGAGAATATAAACTCCTTGCAGATATTGTCTTAGGTGGGATTTGAATCCAGGACTCCAGCAGTGCAAGGCTGCAGTGCTAGCCACTGAGTCATCATGCTGCCCCAAGCCTGTGGATATCCTGCAACAGTGCCGAGAAAGGCAGACTGCATGGTAATGGGCTGGATTGATGCACCTATGATGATGGGACTGCATGAAAAATCTGAATCGAATAACTAAGAAATGTGAGCCAATGCTATTGTCAATAGAGTGTGTATTGGGCACAGATTAGTTAAAGGAATAGAGTAAAAGGAAGGTGTGTGCTTATGTAAATTAGTACTTCATAGTCATTTAGCTTGCATCATATTAGTGGAAGAAAAATCCTTGTGGTTGTTATTACTTAAACAGACTTTTGTTGTTTTTTGAGGCCTTTGAATTTAACCTAGAAGAACTGCTATGTTGGATATATTTCTATTTTAAGCAGTACTTCAGCCCATTCATCTCAGACTGTTATCCTTACAAAGTCTACACTCCTTAAAATATTTTCACAGCCAGAAGCAATAATCCATATTTATTAGTTGGGAATAAGGCTCAAATAATGTGTCCCATGGATATTTGGTTTCATAGGGAAGCTGTCTTAAAATTACTTTCCTGGACTTCAGATAAAGCAGCATGATTTCTAGCCCTAAAGAAAGCACTCAAAGACAAACTCAGGAAAGAAAAGAACTTGTCAATCACAGGAGAAAATGTTTTTATGTTTGTACACAATGCAAAATGACTGCAGGACTAATGGTGGGATAATGGCTCTACCTCTCTACTTTTATTATTCCATCAAATATGTTCTGAAGATGATTTTGAAGAGTGCATTTTATTCGTACTCTAGACATTTTGTATGTACAGTACATATACTCCATAAAAATACAGTGTCATCATTATTAGAAGCAGTAGTATTATTACAATTGTAGCCAAAGTTTTTAAAGTGACACAAATTTTGTTTTTCACAAAGTTTACTGTTTCAATGTTTTTAGATCTTTTAGTATCTTGGCATCTTAACATTCTCCAAGAGAAACTTCTCCCAAAAGTCCAGGAGCAATGTGGTGACTATGTCACATGGCAAAAGGGGTTACTAACTGGCTCATTGATCAAAACGTTGAAATTGTGAGTCATTGGCCAGGAAACTTGTCATGCATCAAGCCCAATGAGAACCTGTGGACAATCTTCAAAAAGCGGGTGAACAGACAAAAATTGTGATATACTCCAAGCATAGATTAGACAAGAATGTCAGGATGCTTGAAAAATAAATAAAAGTGTAGAAACTTATGAAATACTTATAGTTGTACTTCAGTAACTATATAAACATCTGACCAACGATCTAAAAACACTGAAGCAGCAGCTTCGCGAATACCAACTTTTTGGTATCAATTCCAAACTTATTTCTCTTACTTATTATAAGTAAGAAGTCTGCATAAAAAGTGAAAGTTTGGGGAGCATAATATAAAATTAAAATACAACTGAGCTACAAATTCTGGATTTATGGAATATTCTGATTTCCTAAAATTGATCCTCCTAAAATCTTGCTTCTGAGACTATCTGTAGAAAAGTGGGGACAAGGAGTATCGCCAGCGACATCTGTGCTGGTGTGTCCATGGAACAAGGTTTTATGTAAGCAGCTTTCTTCCTGCCAACAACATTTTAAAGGAACAGGGGTGCAGATATACATGACGCAGAGACATGGAGCTTAGAGTGGCCGAAAATGTGTCATATATGAGATCAGTACTCTAAATGTTGATTGATTGGGGCTCCCTAAGAGATTTTACAGTGGGTCTTAGAAGCTTTAAGTCATAAAAAATGAGCATTTGATATGCCATGCTGTTGTTTTCTCTTATACAATGCAGGACCTTTTAGCAAACTTGTCCTTACCAATGTTTATGCTTTCTTGTGAGATGCACTAATCAAATTTACTGATTGTCCATATAGAGACTTATCCACTCCACAACCCCAAAAACATAGATGTGCCAAGAGTTATGAAAAGAATCAATGCATATCATGAACACCTCAGATATCACCCAGGCCTAAAACCACAGATAAAGAATTTTTGGTGATAGTTGTGTGTGTACAGTAGAGCCTTGAACTCAAGATATTGGTTGTTGCTTGCTTCATCTCCCTTATCCTTCAGTTCATTTCCTTCTACTTGCTCTGTGTGCCATATGAAAAGGAGATCTCTTCAAAGGTTCTGGATATGAATTAAAATATGTGATGTAGTCAACCATAACTAGCGCCCTGTCCCATGATACATAAGCCATAGCCACTTCTTGCTAATTGTACCATGATTAATATACTTTCAGAACGTTACACTGCTCATCTTGGGGATTCTTTTGTTTTTTTATCTGACTTTTTTAGTTATTTTTATTTTGTACACATTTTAGCGACAGTTCTAGGCCAAAAGCAACAAGCCAGTGGAAAAGTCTGGTAATCAATGTATAATTATAACTTTTAGAAAGTCTACACAAGAAGGATTTGATGCTCCCTGTTGGCTCGCCTTCCGCCGTGTTGTACACGCTCCCCTGTGGTATCCGAGTCAGTTTTGATATATTTCGCCATACTTTCCACTGCTTCCTGGAGCGTGTCAAGAGTCATTTCTGCACCGACTGTCTGCAGAAAAAAGCCTGTTAAAACTGTATAATGAATTATATGCTGCTTCTCCACTATTTAGCTTGAGCACAGCTCTCAGCTGTTTGATTTGTGAAAGCTGTAGAATTTGGCTCGGTCTGTCGGTACGCATGATCAATGTTCTATAATGCTGTATTTACCCCCTCGCCATAGTTCTGTGCTGCGTCATGTGTCACAGTACCCTAGGGTATTAAGTTATGCAGCCCTACTTTCACAGCTTATTCCTATAAAGATATTGATATTTTTTTTACTCAACTTTTTATCAATATTCCTTAAAATTTAGTACACATAAAATGTGATCCTCTTATTGTTTTCTTATGTCATCCCTATGTTATATCACATGTGAAAAACATCATTGAGGTACAATGATTGCCTACCTTATCTCCAGTGGGGTTAAGCTATAGACCATTGTTATGCTTGCCAACTTGTCATTTTCTATTGTAAGTACTAAAATCCTTTGCTACAATTATTGCATTTTACTTTTCAGTCAGTTATTAGAATAAAACCTGTGCCAATTTAGCTACAATTATAACAAATTATTACCCACACTAAAGTCTATAGTTATTGCCTAGATATAAGCCAAGTTGATTATAGCACAGTGTAAAGCAGACGTTATGAGGCTATTTCGATTTTTTTGAAAAAACACCATATTCAGAGTCAACACCGGCAATTCTGTATAGTTCTATTGATTTTAGTTTGTTAGCAGCACATAGTCAATTAATTAATTTGATGTTCCCACAGAACTATCTGTATTATCACACTGCTGCCCCACACTGTGTGTTCTTCCATGTGATAATCTGATACAGATTTGCCCATGCAGCATAGGAGGAGTGCAGTGACACTACAGCTTGCCGGACAGAGATATGGCCAGTTGGAGAGCAGCGCTAACAAGCCATATTGGACAGAGCTTGTAAGCACTGCACTCCCTGCCTTGGAAACTATCCACTTTTGACAGACTGCAGTAGTGACTAGTAACTGAGGCAACAAGAAATACACACTAATAATGAGTACTTTTCTTGTTTTTACAAGCACTTTGCAATTTTATTCATTTATGATGATGAGAGCAGCCCGTTCAGTAAATAAAAAATACATAGAAGGATGTCTGTGTAGAACTTTTCCTTTTTACCATAATTTTTTGCTAATCAGGCTAACGTAATAATTTGTTGTGGCCTAGTGTCAATCATATATTTCTGTGAATATCTCTAAGACAGTATTATGCTTGTGTAGCAACTCACTTAGGAAAATAGGTAATATACTAAAAGACTGCAACTGACCCTTCCAGTTCCTGTACAGAGTAGAGATCTTGAGCGCACAGTCCATAGTGGTTCATGCATGAGCAGACATAATCAGGCTAGGAGATGGCAACTCAGACTCAAACTGCCTAATAGGATGTCAAATGGCTTCACGTACCTCCTACAGAATCGAAGGGCAGGGCATACTGTGAATTACCTACAAGAATGAGTGTTGAACAAATGAACGATCTCGGAGTGAGTAAAGTAAATTATGAAATACCAAAGAATAAAGCAAGTACTGTTTGAAAATATACTGCCTGAAGAGATAAGTGAAGAGTATAGCACAAAAAGAGCAAAATGAAAACCCTTACCTGAAATTTCACAGACTGGCTCAAAACATCAACAGAAGGTCAGAACATCCAAATGAAACTATCACCAGCACAAAATGCCAACAGGGGGAAAGAGTATATAGCTGCACCTGAAAGGTGATAGAGCAGACAAATGAAAACACCTGTGTCAGCTAAATAAGACTGCAGGAGTATCTGCAGTGGATCAGTGGATAGAGCAGCTGACAACCAAACACAGACTCAAGGGTTCGAAGCATGGCACAATGTGCACAAGATGGTGAGATTAAGGGTCTAAATTTGTGCTTTCAAGCAGACTAGATAAATATCTGAGCTAAATAAAGTCCACATTTTATCATCTATATTAGAGTGCTGAATCCCTTTTTTGTTTTTAGATAGATATTGGATAGATAGAAATGTGTGTTGAATATATAACTTAGCTACTTTATTCCTTCTCATACAATGGAATTATTTTTGATGCACACCTCTTTAGCTTCTTCATGCATCTCCCTATGCCTCCATTTGCTGTGGTATGTCTGTTGACTCTGGGAATTTACATTACCAATAAACATCTATTTTCCTATGCAACAATAACACTGAACACAAAGTCCTTAAGGGAAATGCAAGCAATTATGGATCACAGTTTTATTGCCGATATTCAGGAGATGGCTTTGCAAGATGCAGATGGTTGGATTGAGGGTACTGACTTTGTTGTTTTCATTAGCCAATGGGATATAGGAAAATGCCGGCTGACAAAACCTTCAAATGGGACATTGTAGGGAACTGTAAAACATAATTGCTAAACCTGTAAAATTGACTTCCTCTCTGGCAAGATGCAAAGTAACAAAAAAAGCTGCACTTATTTTTTTTTTTTCCTGGTACAAGATACTGTATGTAAATGAGTGTGTTATATTGATCTGATGCTACCATCATATTACAGTATACAGCTCATCATTATTTATACAGAATACCTGCCGACAAGCATTGATCACAGAAAACAAACACAATTTTAGTGTTTAGCGCACATTATATGCCATCAAGAGTCATGTAGCCTTTCACATTTCATATTTGGGCCATGTGCTTTTTTTAACCTTGTTACAAATGTAAATTGAACTCAGCTGTTAGTTTCTATAAAAAGGCAGAAGGAGTCATATGTGATGATATCCAGAGTGGGTGGTGACAACTAGATCCACTGAGAAAATGAAATACTGAAATCTCCTTCTTTAACTTTCCCCTAGGCTCAACATATCCTGAAATGAGTGATGCAAGATGCCCGACTTTGAGGGACAAAATAATGCTATTCTGTTGGGAATTCTTTATACCATGTGAGAGATCTCATTGAATTTGTATCATGAGAAAACTGACATCTTAACAAGATTAGTTGATTGTTAAAGAGGAAATCAATCTGGCCATAAAATATTTCCAAACCTGCAATGTGTCAATGAAAGGGTTGCTTGCTGTAGTTTTTATAACATCACAGTGTTATCAGCAGGAGACGATCACTCAAAGATTAGTATACCTGCTGCCATGTAGTCCTCCATACTCATGAGCTCAGTTGAGCCCCGCCTCCACCACTGATTGGCAGCTTTCTGCCTATGCACTGTGTGCAAAGGAAGCTGCCAATCAGTGGTGCAGGTGGGCTTATATGGGGTTCAGTATTCAGAGAACTAGTAAATCTGCAGCAGAGATAATAGTTTATCAAAACTGCATCAAGCAACCCAGCAACAGATACACGTTGGAATCAGAGTCTCTGCCCCCACATACTATTGCTTTCAAGCAGGGTAATAAAACTTGGAGATAAATTGCCTTTAAGTCAAGCCTTGCACTAGTTACAAGGGCGTATTAGCTCCTTCTTCCTTTGGTGTTCCTTTAAAAGTCTAACATGTACACTGAGCATTTGTGCAGTGTCAAACCCGCAGCAGCCAGATGTTACAGCATAGTGGATGGGATTTCAAAAAAATACCATGCCCACTATGCATCCACAGACGCCCGCGGATCACCTGCAGAGACGGACAGGTGGCACGTCTCTCCAGACCACAGCATGTCTATTCATCTTGACGCGAGCCTCCACAAGAGAAATTTCACCAACAGAATGTATTGAGCGAGATGAATCCACACTGTTCAGTGGAAACATGCGGTTTCACCTGCGTCCAAAGCGCTGCTACTTCCAGTTCATGTGCACCCAGCCTTAAAAATGCTGAAAGACTACACTGGACACATACAGTAGTTTATGAGTCCACAGTAATCGTAAGGCCAACCTGACTGTCACCATAAAGAGGGACAGGTGACAGGTGTGGGGTAAGTGCTCTCCTCATCCATACACCAAATGCATAAACTATGTATCTAGAGCATTTTTTGGCCTCTATTCATAGACAGATAGCATAATGTTTTTTTTGCACTTTTGGCTTCTAGGAATATAAACTTGTAGCAGAAATATACTGTCCTTCTAGGAATATAAACTTGTAGCAGAAATATACTGTCCCTGCATAGGTCCCCTTTAAAGGGGTTGTCTACTACTAGGACAACCCCTTTTTAAGCTAAATATTCAGCCCCAATAAAATAATAAAGCCTATACTTACCTTGCATGTCGGCGCCGCCGCACCCGCGGTGCTGGCACTTGCTCTCCCTGAGGCAGTGATGAGGTATGGTGACACATGATGCCAGAGTCCAATCAGCATTGGTGTCACTATCTCCGCCTTCGTATGAACTGAACATGAAGAGGACAACAAGACTGCAGCTCATCCCGGACTTCCTCTTCATGTTCAATTTGCCTAAAGGTTGGGACAGTGACGCCAGTGCTGTTTGGGCGCCGGCATCACGTGTCACAACACTGCATCTCAGCGAGTGCCAACACTGCTGGAACAGTGCCGGCATGGGAGGCGAGTATAGACCTTATTATTTTATCAGGGCAAATCATTTATCTAAAGAAGGAGTTGTCCTAGCAGTGGACAACCCCTTTAATATGAAGTCCTATCAGTCAATTCATGCTACCAAAACCATGAGCATCATGAATCAGAGCCTGACTGCATGACTGCTGCCAGGTATATTTTTCTCTGAAACATTCCAACATTGCAGAGAAAACACAGTTTGAAGACGTGGCTGGGAACAACAGGGAGAGATGAGTAGTCCAGGCAGCATCGGCCGCCGTCTCGGTGCTCTAGTTGATTGCCAGGTCTCTCCTGTGTGTATATAGGAGGAGACTTGTCAATCACTTGGAGTGATGCAGTGAGAAGCCGGCTGGTGGCAGTGCCGGAATAGTCTCATCTCTCTGTTGTCTCTTTCAACTATGTTTTCTCTGAAACATCGGAGCGTTGCAGAGCAAAACATACCTGGATGTAAATGTGCTGCCAGGCTCTGATTCATGCTTCCTGTCGTTTGGACAGCATGAATCGACTGACATGTTCGCTTTGGTCTCAGGTCCTATCAGCATATATTCTATCATCTGAGAAAGCTAGTGAATTAAGCAAATCGCACTCTGGTCAAACTCTGAGTGTGATCATAGTGTGATACAATTCTTTTGGATGAGGAGAAGATGGAGAAAAAAAATGTCTCCATCTTCTCCATTCTGTAAGTCCTTGGATATAGGACAGCACTCAGGTCATCCGAGTGCAGTTAACTTGCATGGACAAGTGTGATCTGAATATCGTATCCAACTTGGCAATGCAGCGATCTATATCCTTGGACTGGTGAAGTGCGAGCAATAAGAAATGATGTATCAGCAGGTCGGGGTGATTGCATTGCACTAGCAAACAAGCAATACATAAATTCACAACCTGAACACGCTATGGTATATGTGGGTATTGAATTTACCTTCCCCTGTTATGAGCAGGCGTAGATTTAATTCCCATTTTGCTCTGCGGTTACGACAGAAGGGGCTTCAATAGTATCCTGGACTGTAAGTAATTAGGAAATTGCCTGAAAAAAGTTTTATAAATCAAATTTGATCATATTTCAAGTCAAATAAAAAACTTACCAGAATCTAGGGAAAAACTTGTAGTTTGATTGAGCATCAGTAAAACACGTACACATGTTAAATTACTAATATATGAAAAAGCAACACATCTGATAGAAAACTTAATGGTAGCAATGGAGCATTTTTTGAAATTATATAGGAATCCTTTTGCATATCACATGCTTGGGTGAACTTGATTAATATTTTACATTAAGTAAAAAAAGTGTTAAAATATTAACTGCTGTTCTTAATGTAGGTCATTGGCATCAACAGGGAGTGGGCATTGATCGCACTAGACAAATTCACAGGGATCTAAAGCTGGGCATAGACAGTACTAGACACATTTTTTGTGATTTCGAGTAGTAAGGAAGAATAACTTCCACACTTGAATAAATACATCTGTCTCGCTTAACAGTTTAATTATAAAAAAGATATTAAGTTTGTACAAAACTCCCAATAGAGCTCTCGAATAAGATGTTGTTCCTTTTTTCTCTGTATTATCTTCTATGACAAGTCACAATAGGATCACTGTTTATTGTTCCTTAGCAACCTAAAACCTCCATTTCTACAATACTGGAGGTTTAAAAAGGACACTTCACTTGAATTTTCAGGTTGAACTTGACACAGGACATAATAGTGGCTACACAGTGGAATGAAATATTTTTGTTTTTTAATATCGCCTCTCCGTAACAAAGATATTAGTAATCAATGTTTTTGGCACCCAATGAGCTAACTTTTTTAAGTCCAGGTGGATATTATCACACAATATTCACTGGGGGCGTGTATTTCTTCTACCTGTATGGTGCTGACCAATCATAAGCAAACAGCAACATGCAAAGGAAAGAAGAACACGCCCCCACCATAGCTTATAGCAGATTTTTCTGTTTGTGGGATGTAAGGATATGGTCCTGATCTCCCAGTCTAACCTCTTGCATGACATGTGTTTGTCATAATGCTACACATCATTAAAAGGTCGGGACTTTACTCATACAGGTGTCCTTAAAAAATACCATTGCACTAGTCGAAACAATGCAATTCATCTGTTTTCCCTAATGCCAGATCCTAATAAATATATTCATCTTTCCAGATGCATTAAGCCTTCACCTTTTTCTGTGCTGAGGTTACCTCATATGATATGATTGGACCACTGTCTTTATCTGAGTTTATATGGTGCATCCCCACTGGTAAAGACTGGACCTGTGTTAAAGAGAGGTACCCAGAGTAATGGGTTCTATATTGGACAGGGATCTTTTCACAGGTGCTGACAAAAGAAGGTTCCACACAGTAGGTTCTGGCATGGAGCTGTCGCTATCAGTTGGTGGCACAGTGGTAGAAGCTGACACTTCCGTGGCTAATAGTGGAATCATGGAAGTGACAGCTTCTACCACTGTGCCACCAATTGATAGTGACAGCTCCACACCAGAACCTATTGTGTGGAACCTTCTTTTGTCAGCACCTGTGAAAAGATCCCTGTCCAATATAGAACCCATTCCTCTGAGTACCTCACCTTAACACAGGTCCAGTCTTTACCTGTGTGGATACACCATATCATATTATATGAAATACTACACCACAGGAACAATAACTATCTTTGACCTAAGATGCATCATTAAATGGGCGACTATGTGATCAAGACTATTAACTGGCCGAAACGTCATTTTGCCTGTCGCTTCAGCAATCACTATTAATAAATCCTCACTTGAAGCATAATTTCCAACTCGTACGTGTGCAGTGATTTTTTTTGAACTATAGATCTCTTGAATGGCGGCAACTGGACACACAATGCAGTCATTATAGTCTCTGCTGCTTCCGTTGTCAACCAATCCAATCTCATTTATCAAATTCTGTCCCATACTATGTCCCATAGAGACTTCTCCCTGAATACATACACTACATGTGTACACATCTTCTGACCTCATCTTGGCACCAATCTTCTACTTTTAAAGTGTTTCAGTACCCCCAAACAATCTTGCGGTGGCCACAATGTCGTCGCTTTTATAGGGCCACACAATATTGTAAATTTTAAAGCCAAAGTTTCCTTGCAATGGTTACTGTTAAATGTGACAGGTATATCTAATTACCCAACCAGACCCATGTGCCAAGCCAATTGCCAACTTTCACAATAAATCCAATAATGATATTTATTTTGCAGTACATAGCAAGAAACCACACAGATAACAGTTGAAAACACATAGGGGAAATTTTTAAAACTTTTACACAATCTTTTTCCTTTTTGGTTGCCATGATGTCATACCTTTAGCTGCATATCGTTATTGTGAACTCTTAGTTTTAGACTCTTGTACTTTTTCTAAAGTAGGTGGGGAAGCAGGATTGGTTAGCTATGCAAGTTTTAAAAAAGATTTGTAAATTGCAACGTTATAAAATTGCAAAAAATAAAATCGCAATTCTCAGTCTATTAAAAGGAATCTGTAATCAGCTGATTCCAACAATGTGGCACTTAGTTGTGACACAATCAGAGTTTTATATATACAGTAGCATGCAGCAAAGCTCAGAAATCTAACCCCGCCCACACCACAGCTTTCTGTGCTCATTGTATATTGACAGTGAGCTGCTTATCAGAGGAGGGCGTGTGGCTGGACCAGGGCTCACTTGAGCTGTAGTCTTAGGCTGGGATCACACATGCGAGAAACTTGCACGTGTCTTGCATGTTAATACCCGGCACTGCCACCAGCATTCATGAGCGGAGTGTGCAGCTCCATGTATTGCTATGCGGTCACACGCTCCTCTCCCGAGTCCCGGCGGCAGTGCCAAGTATTAACTTGTGAGACTCGTCCAAGTTTCTCGCATGTGTGATTCCAGCCTTAGGCAGTGATAATCTCCCGGTGATAAAACATTCATTGTATGGAAATAACATCACACAGCCTAATAACTGACATATTGCTTAAATTAGTGTCTCAGCCCCTGCCTCATGCTGTCCTCAGATTACATAGCAAAAGCCTGTTGACAGATTCCCTTTAAGGGAATGATGTGAAAAGTGAAAAATAGCAATATAGGCAGAAATGTTATATATAGGGATAAGCGAGCGTGCTCAGATAAGGTGTTATCTGAGCATGCTCATGTGCTAGTAAAGTATCTTCAGCCTGCTTGAATATTATGTTCGAGTCACCGTGGCTGCATGTCTCACGGCGACTAGTATTCGAGAATGCCGAAGACACTCTATCAGCACATGAGCATTTTTGGATAATACCTTATCAGAGCATGTTCACTTATCACTACTTATATCTAAAGATGTGCCAAAATTATCAAACATCACGCAGTGATTTAATGCAGAGATCAACGCAGGTACAAGCAAAACTGACTTGCAAAATGTCTCTTCTGATAATTTCCCACCGAATAAAAGCAGAAAATGCCCCCAGTCATACTCTTACCAAAGCTCAGAATTAGGTTTGTTTTAAGAGATAAAAATACCACAAAGTAATATGAGCAAGTTTTCGAAAATCTCAGTTAAATGTTTTTTTTTTTTACTTAACAAGAGTTTGCATTCACTAAGCGATAGATTTACAGCCTAATAACACACACATCAATAGACTGGAAGATGTATCCCAGAGCTGATGGCTGGAGACAACTGTTTAGCTTGATATGCCGGTTTGATTCCATTTAAGGAGAAATTAGAGGCCCTCTGGGTTTTCCTTGTTAACACACTTAAATCCTAAACAAGATGGCTTTGATAACCTGACATTTTTTGGTGGATTAAAAGAAAGGCCTGGGAGTGTTTGTCACTCACTTTCATTAATGTTTTACAGCGGGAGAATTTTCCATCTAAAGGTTTGTAAATGCCGCTAACGCAGTTTAATAAATTAACATAAACGTCACCTTTTTTAAAGAAAAGGACAGAGGATGATTCCAAGACCCTGAGAGTTTAAAATGGGAATTAAAGTAGAAGATCGTCCACAGATAGCGGCAAATAGACAAAATTATGTAGTATTTAGAAATCAATTTACGACACACTTTGTTGGGGCATTTCAGCCACAATGTTGGAGAGGTTCAGCTATGGTAAAAACAAAAGATTGGAAAAAAAATCTCATCACTAAATTCAAGTTTTCTAAATTATTTCCCAAAAGAGAAAATCTATTAAGGTTTAAATACCGTAGATGTAATTTCCTTCATATAGAAGCACAGTTTAAGATATTGCCATCATGCAGAATAATAAATCCAGGCCACAAGTTATTTAAAGATTCGGAAGCCAATGAACATAACGTGGTGGTAGCATTATAATATGACCTTAATATGATGGTGCAATGAGTGGTGGTGTTCAGGGGGGCAATATATTATCAGTGATATCACCAAGCTAAGACGTTAAAGGGGGTTTCCATTACATTTTAACTAAAGCGGATTTGGTCAAGAGGGGTATAATAAAGTTAAAAATAAATCTGGACTCAACTCTTTGATGATTGATCACTGCTCCTACGAAAAGGTGGAGGATACAGTTGAGAGAACATAGCAGTTACAAATTTTAATGAACCCCCTTTCAAAGCCAAACCTGCTTTAGTGAAAATATAGTGGAAAACTCTTTTAAAAAAAACTGAATGTGTTCAATATGTTTGTAAGGTGGGGAGGAAAGACCCTTGTGTTATTTTATTTACCCACTTGGAATGTCTTCTCTCCCTTTAATTGTATGTGTTCGTTGGGCTCCCATGGGGCCACTGACAAGTATTTATATTGGTCCTCATTGCCATGTGGCTTCCAGTTGGAAACATAAGAGTGCATCATTAGCCTCGGCCAGGATATAGCCTATTTCTGATGCAGGTGCAGTGTTATGGTACCAGCTTAGGGAAGAGTTGAGACATACACTATATGGACAAAGAAAGGTATTGGGACTTATGGCTTATTCATGCATTATTTCTCATATTAGTGAAAAGTAGAAATGTTTAACCACTATAGTAAGTTAGCCATGAAGTGGCAGAGCATGTAAAGATACATGAGTGGGGTTGCCGAATGCTGAGATGCAGTGTGTTGAAGTCACCAATGCTCTGCTGACTCAGTAATCTCAAAGTTCCAAACCTCCTCTGGCATTATATCGGCACATAAACTGTGCAGGCAGGCAAAAACAACTCCTAGTGCATATGGATTTCGACTGGGATGTCAGAGATGATTCTCAAGTTATAATTTGTATGTGTACTTTGTGAGACACTGAGAAATAGAGGAGACCTCTCAGACGCCAGTAAAAGTTACCAAATCTCCCAAGCCCAGTCAAAAGCTTCTAGAAATTAGCGATACCAGAAGGTATCTTTTTTTCAGTGTTTCTAAGAGCAAGACCTAAGGCATTGAAGGGTGGATAATGGGTGTAGACAGGGCGATGAATAGAGTTGAGCAACTTTGGTCAGATCGGGTTTCATGAAACAAAATTTGTTTCAGATGAAACTGGTCCGACTAGGGCAAAAAAAAGTCGGAGTTTCGTCCGAAACCCAACCCCAATGCAAGTCAATGGGGAATAAAAGTCGGCATTGAGTGTATGAATGTCATCCGCTCAATGCCGACTTTTATTTCCCATTGACTTGCATTGGGGTCGGGTTTCAGACGAATCTCCGATTTTTTTTGCCCTAGTTGGACCAGTTTCATCTGAAACAAATTTTGTTTCATGAAACCCGATCCGACCAAAGTCACTCAACTCTAGCAATGAATAGTTGTAGATGGCCATTTCCTATAAAGTGGTTTGATTGTGGTGAAAATTTTCATTATCTCCGCTCCTTCTGATGCCAGCCTCTAAAAGTTGACGATATGGGTTAGTAAGAGTGTCTGCAAGATGAACTGAGAGCAAGAAAAAAGACTTCTGAGCTCAAGTCAGCAAATGGAGAAGATATCTGTCTGGAAAGTTGTGTAGAAACTTCTAGATGAATACAGCCATTGGACATCAAGGCTCTTGAAAGGTTGTAGCAAAACAGCCACTAGGACCCATGGAGGCACATAGTGTCTCCCTTCTAAAGAAAGGATGTATCACTGCATAACCATATGATACTTATAGGAGGAGCAGACTGTGGCAGAGGCTACCTCTTCAGTGACCCACTAAGCCATGATACATCATGGTTGATGTATCCTGATATGGTGGCAAATTATGCAGAAGTCAATGACTTTATGCAGTGGTAAATGACCACACTGGCATTGTAATATTTCTTAAAGGTTAGTAAGCTGCAACATAAAGTCTCTCATAATCATTAGACTAATATTAGCCAAGCTAATCTCAATATATCTGTGCAATAGTCTAATGTGCGTGGGTCGAGGGCTGACTGATTGTTGGGGGAGGTGTCAATCGGGCATGTACAATTTCCGACTGCCAATCACATTGTTCTCCCCAAGATTAGCCACAAGCCGACAGGTCAGCCAGCAGCTTTATCACAAATGTAAATGGCAGAGTCAGCTGAAATGGTTGTTGGCCACACAGTTTGCCGAAGCATCATTCATCTGACAGCCAACAAATGTGTATGGCCAGCTACGTAGTCCATGTACATCTCACCTGTATGTCACTTATGTAATGTCAATAGAGCATCACACAATTTACGATGGGATCTAGCAACAACCTAAGATTTGTGCTGTCATTGTTATAATTTTCTAATACAAACCCTTTAATGGAGAATAAACTGTGATTTTGTGTAATTTCAATAATTTAGTGTTCTATTCATGTCTTTTCTGTGACTCTTCAATGAATATAATTTTAAAATAGTAAAAATTTAGGATCCTATGTGTGACGATGACACGTTTCTGTAGAGCATTTTTCTGTATCCTTTTATAGTTCTTGAAAATCTTGATTTTTGCAGTTTTAACTTCCAAGAAATACATTTAAAGAAAAATTCTGCACTGCCAAATGTGTGATGCAAAAATCATAGATAAGGTTTTATTAACAAATTATCCACTGTAGGCAAAAACGTTGATGTTTCGACCAATTCTTGGGCCTTCATCAGAACTCTAACAAATAAACATAAAAAAATATATATATGAACCTCTGTGCATTTACAGGGGCCCGTGACGTCACTTTCGGTGACGTTTATCCATTCGTAGTCTGGCGGCACAGTAACGCTGTGTATGCTTTACACGGAGGAAGCTTTTTCCTCCTGGATGGCCCTGCATCACTTCCGGTAATGTCACACCATCCGGGACTTCTGGTCTCGCAGTTACATGTCACCATACGCGCTTTACATGCGGTCATACCGCACATATAAAAATATATCCTGACTGCACACAGATGTCGCTACTCCCTCCAGCACTTTTGTGCTATTCTCCCTAGCGTACCAGTATGTGACGCCATTTGGTGAGTCCGATCTCCCAGTTAGGGGACTGTATGCTGTGAGCCGCTGCTATATGTGACTATGTGTAAATCCCTTACCATACTGATAGACCATATGTTTTCTTCTAGCTAGCTCTAACTTGTTCTTGCTGTCCACAAACACTGAAGACAAGGTATGATAGCGTATGTTTTTTATCTTTACCTCTTCCTATTATTCTATAGCCGGCATCTATTTTCACTTTCATTTTCTATAATTAGTAGATACTGTATTCGTATAATCCTATACTAATGTCATTATTCTATGTTCTACAGGTAGAATTAGCGGCGATATTCACATTTCTCTGTGATATAGGATGTGTTACCATCCCTGTGTTGGTACAAATTGATTATTCAAAGCTGGCTTCTGTATTTCATTTATATTGTGCTTTCAATTTTTATTTTAATTTTCTCTTTCCATTGGTATAAACTTATGTTTTTTTATGTATGAACACCTAATACTTATGTATCATACTGATATATATTTTGTTTTGTATATTTTGTATAGTTCTGATGAAGGAATTGGTCGAAATGTCAACTTTTTTGTCTACAGTGGATAATTTGTTAATAAAATCTTATCTATGATTTTTGCATCACACATTTGAGAGTGCCGAATTTTTCTTTAAATATTTTAGAGTGGTATCCTATTCGTGCACCCCATTCCCTCGGAGTGGCGCGCAACCTTTTCCTCTAAGAAATACATACCAGTATTTTTTTAAATCTTAAGACTGAGATCGTTAAAAAAATAATTATGATTGAGTTGTACATTGATGGAATGGCTCCTACAAAGTCAATCATAGATGGAGTCCGTGAAAGGAAGAGTTAAAAGAAAATTGGCAGAGAGATTGACCCTAGGAAACAAATAATGTAAATCAAGACCTTAGTATGTCATTTTGATTTCTGTTCATAAATGAGACAGGATTTGTTCACATTGCCATGTCAATACGGTCGTGAAGATGAGACTTGACATTTGAATGAAGGATGTTGGTACTTATGAAGAATATATTAGTACTAAAATGACTTAATGAAAAATGACTTCCATAGTATGTAGTAAAAATAGACATTTATTCAAGCTAACAAGGTCAACCAGCAGACCCAAGTAACTATTACAATACAATGCCTGAGTAAATACCCCCATTCAATGCTCAAGTAATATCATCAACATAGAAAAGCCAAATATCATCTCCAGACATAAAGCAATCCAATATAATACAATGCAATCCCTGAATAATAATGTTATTCAGATATGAAAAATCCTCAAAGTGCCCAACAGCGATGGCGGATGTGCCTTCTGCTACCACATAAGTCACACACACCCAGGATCAGCGCTGCCTGGCACCATAGATCAAGAAGTGATGTTTACTAGTTAAATTTAGTAAATGCATGATATATATGGAAATCTGAAAAATGTTTATTAAATAATTATATATACATGACTGGATGTTACATGTCTCAAGAGACGTCTCCTAATTAAGCATATGCTTACAGTGTGTTACAGCTGTACTTTTAGTATATGTTCACTTTGTGTGCTGTATGCCAATACTCTAGCATCAACGTTTTTATGCTTTTACTATATTGCAATCATCATATTATATAGCACTTTGTACTTGCACAATTGCTCATTCTGCTCTTCTACCCAGATAATTCTTCTCCTTTCATTATATCTATGACATCACATGATTAAAAACAGACTAGCTGAATCCTCTATGTAGGCTCTATGTAGAAACAGGAGGTATCTTTTCCCTGCATGAGTCATCATTAGGAATACAATTTTAAATCCCTGTAAAGTCCCTGGCAGCCCAGCTTCACCCCATGTTTAAGGGGAATCTGTCACCAGGTTTTCACTAATTAATCTGAGAAGAGCATAATATAGAGTCAGAGACCCTGATTCCATAAATGTGTCACTTACTGGGCTGCTTGGAGTAGTTTACATAAAATCAGTTTTATCAGTAGGAGATTATGATTAGAGGACTAGTTAACCTGGGGTTATATCGTGCTCAGCATATAGCTTATACAGAGATCAGCATTTAGAGAACTGCTAGAACTGGAGCAGATAAAATCATCTTTAATCAAAACTGCAGTAAGCAGCCCAGTAAGTGATACATCTCTGAAATAAGGTTCTCTGCCCCTACATCATGGTTCTCTCAGATTCTCAGATGGAATAGCAAAAAAGTAATGACAGAGTTCTTTTAATGCCAACCAGAGGTGACGTAAGAAGTGGCCATTACTTCACCAGAGATGGAAGAAAACAGCACTTTGTAGCCACATTACTTTACTTTTCTAATAGCACACCCATTTATTTAGTATCGGCTACAAATACCTGGCAGTTGGCGAATGATATGACAGCGATACTTGTATCCTGGCCTCACGATAACAGTTCTGTGATTTATTTAGGTATAGACTCCACTGGTCAAAGATATATTTGCAAATATACATTATGCTCGAAACATCTTGTGTGCCTATGTCCTCCTCAGATGAAAGTCCCACTTTCAGTAGCTACTATAAAAATAATAGCTCCGTTATTGCTAAGCTTGAATTAAGGAGATGGTCAATGACACCCAATACACATTGATCGTGCCTCAGGAAGCAATGTAGCAAGAGAGGATCATTCTGATTCTGACATGCCCGTAGGATCCTCGGTTCCTGGCCCAAAATAGGAGAACAGTCAAATTCCCTGAGGGTCAGAACATTATCATAACCTGGTCTTTCCGAAAATCCACCTTATCCCAAGTGACCCAATGAACCTCATCTATCTTCAGTCTTTACGTGAGTGATTCTTTTGTCTAAGTGTAATCATATGTGGTGGCTAGAACATCTCGTAATGGAAGCCTTTATCACAGACCAATGTTTCTTAGAAATCAAAAACTGCGCCAATATTATTTGTGTTAAGCATTAAATTGTAAAGGACGCCATATTTTCTGTAACAAGGGTCTGCTTCACACTGGATGTGTTTCAAAATTGTTGGCATAGTTGGGGGCAAAGTGGTGGGATTGCATCTATGAACTTATGCGGCGGTTTTCGGTATGGGAACGGGGTACTACGCCTAAAGGTCACTTTTTGCGATTGTGCATGAAACTATTTCGAAATCCGTTCTTTAAATTGTCTTTAATTATGTTATGATTTTTTATTAAACTGGTCCCCTCCTTTGGAAATCCTTGGCTGGGTGAAATGACATACACAAACTGCTTCTGAATATGTGCGGCCATAATCAACCTGCTGACCAGTAATTAACATCATTTTATCCCAGTGACAAGAATGATCTCTTATCACGTACTCATTTAGCCGTAGCCAAGCTATGGAAATGAATAATGTATAAAGCTTCAGCTGCGTTACAAAGGGAGTTTTGGAGCAGCCTGTATAACGGCACGCCGTGCGCTGAAACAGGTGTGCCTTGGCTGTAATAGGATCTTCTGTCTTCATTCTTTCAGCATCATGGGATGCCTTCCTGCTGTTTATGGGGGGAAGCATGCTGGGATGTGATCAGTCCAAATGCTACCTAGAGGCTGGAGCAATTCACTGCTAAATAGCTGCATCTGTGGTTTCCAATAAGCTTTCCCTACAAGACAAGAGATACACATAGCTGCCTGCTGAGAAAACCTGAAGCTTGAAATTCCTAAAGACCGTCTGGCAAAAAAACAGTTAATTTGTTCCTGTTTAACCTTATGCACAGAAAAGCAATGCAATGTGTTCATTTGCTGATTACTAAAATATTTCGGTTGGATCATTCCATGAATAATTGTTTTCCCGATTTGCTGTGCCAGCAGCTTTAATAGTTTGAAATGTAGGTAGCTCTTCAATTCTGCCTCTGATAAGTGTAGTAAGTCTTTCAACTGGTGCACCAGATGATGAGATGTGGCCCTTTAAATGGTATGAATACACTAGCCCTTATTGGAAAGAGTGGTTTCCCCACTTAGGGATGGCGAAAGTAAAGCAAATGGACATAGCAACAGTTCAAGTGAATTTTACTCACTGGGAGGCAACAAGTTTGAAAGATACAGGTTCTCTTTAAGAGTTGACATAGGTAGACAGATGTTACAATGAGCTAAAACAAAACTGGCAACACATTGCTCAGACTTGTCACTATCTGCTTGCAAATGCATCAGCAGCACTTACTTCACACAAACATAATCTCGGAGGTGGTTATGATTCCTTCTCACAGTCACCTCTTGTACAGTAGCTTTTGTTTAGCAACTTGCATGCTCATGCCACATATTCAGTTTCTGTGGCATGTGTCCTCACAAATGGCCACTTGTCTCTTGCTGTCTCTGATGTCATGCTTCTCTTCACACTCAGGCTTTAGATCCCAGCTGCTTCTTTTCAGGCAATCCTTACAGTGAAGTGTAAGCCTCTATAGTCCCCTTTGCTGTAATGTTCGCTCTAATGGCTGTTTTATGGCTTCTGCTATGAATGAAAGCCTCAATGTATATGTGAACAGAGCCTAATTTTGAAAGCAGAATTGTTAGGCATTGGGATTTTTCCACTGCACGGGATAGATCCCAGGCTTTGTCTGGTGCTGTGGTCTCCCATTCTGGCTCTCAGCTGCTGGGATGATGGCTCAGCACAGACTCCAGGCCCAGCACCTTGCCCAGGCTCACGCTGCACATGTAGTTGCTGCTGGCTCTCCAGCTAAGCCTATGGTGACTACTGGTTTACATATGCAGCGTTGTACTCTGAAGTCAAAGTGCAGATTTCATCCTCCTGAGCATGTCCGGGATGTGGCGCCTTCTCATTGGTGCTCAGACATCACTTTCTCTGATTATGTGGCAGCTTCTGATTGGTCTACAGGCAAGGTCCTGTCTGTCTGGACTTGACCTGTATGTATAATAGGTCCTCTGGAGCACACGCCTTTGTGCTAGTATCATGTGTATTTGGTGTGTTGGTCGCTACTTTACCACCTTGTGTTCACGTGTGCCGCTAATAGCACTGCAAGTGTTTTTTAGACAGGCAGTGTAGGGTGGGAGCTGCCGCTTGAACTTAGCATCTGCACCGGGCGTCCTCAGGCGCATGTGCAGAAAGCACAACCGTGTGTCACAGCAGGGTCAACCACAAGCTTAGTCTTTCCTGGGGGGGTTAAGTTATAGGGACCTCAATTAGAATTTTATTTTCTATACTCTTGTACAGTCTAACAAGGTATAGTCCTTTGTGCATTGCTTCATAGTAACGCTCTGTGGTGTAACAGAGCTTGGTACTTTGCACTCTGTGCACACTGAGTGACATTTAACTCAGTGTGCTTAAAGTGTTTTCTCATAGCCTTGCTCCGCCATTGTGCTAGCTGCGGTTCCTTCATCACCACACGGTGGATCCCTGGTTGCGAACGCACCTTTTTATGACACTGGTACTGGTGAATTCTTGCAGGGGATAAAACATGCCCCAACCTCCCAGACTGAACCCTCAAATAAAGCAAACTGACCACAGATTTATCTTTGGAATAATTTTGGACACAGCAGCCTTTTATGTATTTAAATAACAACATAATAAAAGAACTCTCAATAAATAACATTTTCTTTAAACTAGCTGGGAGGAGTCCTTGAAGCTCCGAAAATCTGGTAAATACCAAATATGAAGTGAACAACCACCAAATTGTATTACCCCCAACCGTTACCCCACTGGCTCGGGAGCACCATAACCACAAGTATACCAATGTTCACTCCACCCATCCTGGGGGATTTGACCACTTAGCTGACTTCCCCACCCCATTTCAGCAGATCCAAAATAGATTTGATTCCAAATGGAGGAAACCAAAATTCCTATGGATCCCCGTACCAATTTTTAAACCAACTCCAAGGACTCCCCCCAACCGCCACAACGTGGGCCTTTGAACACCTCAAAGGCCCAAGACCCCACCACAAAGAAAAGCCATGGCCCTTTCAATGCCATCCTGTAAACCAAATATCACTACCCTCTCCATTCAGATCAACCCCTTTCTCCAAATCAAAATGTCTGACCACCTGACCCCAATTCCTAATAACAAACACAGAAACCATTCTGTTAACCTTGATCCTAGCCTTGTTAAGTTTTTCCACGGACCTGGCATATTGCCAACACTTTCGCGGCACAATCTCAGACCAAACAATGGTAATCCCAGGATAAGACACCCACAACAGCAGTAAATCATGTTTCACATCCCTGACCAATTCTCTAAAAGGCCTGACCCCCAAATCGTTACCAACCACATGAAGAACCAAGATGTGGGTAGCCTTGTCCAACTGAGCGCTGTTCTGGAACTCACGCCTCACTCTGCACCAAGTCATCCCCCAAAAGCCAAGCCACCTGACGACTGCTGCACTCCTGGGCAAACCGAGCTGCCTGCCTTCCTTCCTCACATAGGCCCGCAACTCTCCCCTATGGACGTACGAATGCCTGAATATCCAAACAAGCAATGGGGTGGGACCTATAAGTGGAAAAAACAGACATCCTCATCAAAATTACAATCGAACATCAAGGAAAGTAAACATTACTGACCCGCGCTTGAACACGCCTCCTCAGGCCTGACATAACCCCAAAAATACCTCGACCACCATCTGCCAATACACTGAACTGCTTCAGCTCCAACCCCACCTACCGCTGCCTCAGTTGCCACCCCGATACGAAAGGAATGAGCAGCAAAATGTGATTCATCCAAACCCAACTCTCGCAAAGCATGCCTGAAAATGGCGGTAAACTGATACCTGGACAAAAAGGAACAATCATCGTGACATAACAACGGACCATCCGGACTGGGCCGTAAGGAACGAAAATGCAATAAACAAGCCACCGGACACAGTAAAGAATCCTTAACTGGGCCCAAAAGAACCAACGTGCCCTTGCCTTCTTGATCTGTTTTAGACCTTCGTAACCAAAATTCCACCTCACGCTCAGTGTGGACCACGTCCCTGGCAAAAAAGACCCCCACACAAAAATTTATTAGGCGCAACCAGTTCCCCCACCCTAAGCAACCCAAAGAATGCCAATGAAAAAGCCAACCTAAAAAGACATACCTCAAAAAAGGAATTACAACAATATTCCAAAACCTCCCCCAACCTTTCCAAAAGTCCAAACGTGACCGGGCGCCTCATATCACCTTGGTTCTTATTTCTTCTCAAGCCTTTTACTGCCTGTCTGACTAAGAACAATTTTGTCAAATCCAGTTCGCCCCGCAATCTAAAACCAAAAGCAAAGGCGGCCATAATGCACGAGACCTTCGCCGAAGACCAACCTGCCAAGGACCCATGTCCTAACCATGACAGCAAGGTGCCCACTTGATGATCAGGTGGCACCGGACCAGAATTACCCTCCAGCAAACCTTCCCAAGAGTCCCAAACCGCCTGATACACAGCCCAGGTCTTGGGGGCTAGCGAAGCCCTAATTAAGGAATCGGCGGCACGGATACCACGCTCCAGAGTGCTTCTGGGCATTCCAGACCCTTGGATTCTGCCTCGGGCGCCAACACATGAAAACGGTCCCACTGTGAACGAGAGAGAGAGTCAGCAATCTCATTCTTAACCCCAGGATCATGAATCGCTGTTACCGAGAGTTTACAGACAAACAGGACAAAACCAACTGGCGAAGCACCTGAACCACCGGAGGCGAGGATGCTGAAATGCTGCTAATGGCACACACCACCCCCTTATTGTTGCAATGGAAATGGACCCGCCTATTCTGAAACTCATCCTTCCATAAATTGACAGCCACCAACATTGGAAACATCTCCAATAGAGCGACATTCCGGACTAAACCAGATGAAACCCAGTCAGCCGGCCACCTCGCCGAGCACCATTGCCCCTTGAAATAAGCAACAAAACCGACACCGCCAGCCGCATCTGTAAGCAACTCCAAAACATTATTGTCCACCGTCTCCTCCATGAGCAAGGAATGACCATTGTACTGCTCCAAAAAGGAATGCCAAACTGCCAGGTCAGCCCTGTGATCAGCTGAAAGCCGGACAAAATGATGTGGCACCGAACGCCTGCCGTAGCACCAGCCAAACGTCGAGAAAAAACTCGTCCCATCGGGATGATGCGACAGGCAAAGTTCAATTTTCCAAGCAATGACTGTAGTAGAGTTGAGCGAAACGGGTCAAAAAATTTCAAAAGTCGCCGACTTTTGGTAAAGTCGGGTTTCATGAAACGAAACCCGACCCTAGGGTGAGGTCGGCCACGAGCTCGGCGACTTTAGCGCCAAAGTCGCGTTTCAAAAGTTTGTTTTCCGCCCTTTTTCAGCCAATCAGGATTCACGGACACTGTGGGCAACGTGATGACATAGGCAGAGGTCACCACCATCTTTGAGAAGGGCATGCAAGTGATTGGCTTGCTTTGGGGGGCGTCACAGGGGGTATAAAAGGGCGTGCACGCCGACCGCCATGTTACTCATGCTGATATCAGAATAGGGAGAGCTGCTGCTGCTGCTGATTCTGTAGGGAGAGCGTTAGGCAGGGAAGAAGACACCAAAAACTACTTCTGCTGCTAGCGATTTTGCCTGAACAACACACCAGTCACTGTGTGTGCAGTGCAAGTGGAGGCTATATTTTGCTGGATCAGCTGTGTTGGTTGTTAGGCTGCCTTATAAGACTTCCTGATAGCTGCATTGCTGTTTTCCCACTGCTCTGCAAACTGCTTTTTTAAAAGCAATCCAAATTTTTTTTTTGTCCTGGTGAGGTACCGAGCGTGCATTTTTTCACACCATACAGCGGTGTACGCTCCTCACACAGTACCGTGTAACGGCCGTTATCACGGCCACAGCGAAGCTATCTGTGTGTCACTCTGTAAGAATAAGTCGAGGACATGTTCCGTTCTTACAGACCTACACCTTCTAGTTTTGTCTGTTTTTCAAACAGTTAAGTATATTTGCTGTTTGATCACATTCAAAACTAGAGAGAGACAGTGTGTGTCAGTCCGTATACTTAAAAAACACGGAGCTTGACAATTTTATGGACACCGGACAGCGGTGTACGTGCACGCTCCTCTCTCAGTACCGTGTAACGGCTGTTATCACGGCCACAGCGAAGCTATCTGTGTGTCACTCTGTAAGAATAAGTCGAGGACATGTTCCGTTCTTACAGACCTACACCTTCTAGTTTTGTCTGCTTTTCAAACAGTTAAGTATATTTGCTGTTTGATCACATTCAAAACTATAGAGAGACAGCGTGTGTCAGTTCGTATACTTAAAAAACACGGAGGTGACAATTTTACGGACACCGGACAGTGGTGTACGTGCACGCTCCTCTCTCAGTGCCATGTAACGGCTGTTATCACGGCCACAGCGAAGCTATCTGTGTGTCACTCTGTAAGAATAAGTCGAGGACATGTTCCGTTCTTACAGACCTACACTCTAGGGAGATTCCTATTCTGCAGAATTCTATATACACCTTGCAGTTTGTCATACACTAGCCAATTTCTGCCTGTGACATAGCGGTGTGATATTCACTGGGCCTCACACAATCCAACAGTGTCCACAAGTGTGTTCAGAAATTCTACATCTCCCCTGTCCTATAGTGACATTTTTCACACCTACGACATTGAGCCTGTGACATAGCGGTGTGATATTAACTGGCCTCACACAACAGTGTCCACAAGTGTGTTCAGAAATTCTACTTCTCCCCTGTCCGATAGTGACATTTTTCACACCTGCGACATTGAGCCTGTGACATAACGGTGTGATATTAACTGGGCCTCACACAACAGTGTCCACAAGTGTGTTCAGAAATTCTACATCTCCCCTGTCCTATAGTGACATTTTTCACACCTACGACATTGAGCCTGTGACATAGCGGTGTGATATTAACTGGGCCTCACACAATCCAACAGTGTCCACAAGTGTGTTCAGAAATTCTACATCTCCCCTGTCCTATAGTGACATTTTTCACACCTACGACATTGAGCCTGTGACATAGCGGTGTGATATTAACTGGGCCTCACACAATCCAACAGTGTCCACAAGTGTGTTCATAAATTCGAGGTCTCCCCTGTCCTATATACACCTTGTACCTTGTTTTACATTACTATATAGTTTGTGGGATTTTGTGTACATTTTTACCAAAAATGAGGAAGGCTGGTGGAAGAGGCGGTGGAATTGGGCGGGGGTTGCCAGCTGGTAATGATGGTGTTGGTGGTGGATCTGATGGTAGTGGCAAAAGCAAAATAGGACCGAATGCAGGAGGTGTTGAGCCTGCGTCATCATCTGGCTCCACAAAGCCTCGAAGGCTTAGTTTTCTAGGTGTTGGCAAACCGCTTTTAAAGCCAGAGCATCAGGAAAAAGTTTTGGCTTACATTGCTGACTCAGCCTCCAGCTCTATCGCCTCCTCTTCTGAAGTTGTAACAAATAAAAGCACTGAGTCATCATTGGAGGGTCATGTTCATGAACCACACCTTTCCTTGTGTCCTTCACCCCAACCAAGATTGAAGGATGACGCAGGCCATACAACTGATTACTCCATGGAGCTGTTTTCACATACATGCCTGGGTTATCAAGTGCAATGGTGAATTACCCAGGCCAAGATGAATCTGACATGGAGTGCACTGATGCACAGCCACTGATAGATGATTCTGCTGGTACATTCAGTCAGAGCACAATATTGTCAGCAACGCTACATTGTTTCCCCCACTGTAAGACCACTGGTTAGCACAGCAGCAAATGTTGAGGTGTCGTTGCAAGGCCAAAGCAGTCAGGGAATCCCACTGTTATATCAACGAAAGACTGAATCTAGGCCATCAGAAAGAACACCAACTCCATCACCATCATCAACCCTCTCTCAGTCTGCCCTGTCCACCGCTAGTTCCACCATATGCAGCTCTCAAGTCCAGCTCACCCTCCCAGAGACTGAGTAGGTCAAGAAAGTACTCAGTCTCTCATCCGCGTACACTGGGTTTGAACGCCCACATTGCCAAACTAATCTCGTTAGAGATGATGCCCTATTGGTTGTTGGAAAGCGCAGCTTTCCGCGAACTCATGGCCTATGCAGTACCACGCTATGACCTACCCAGTCGCCACTTCTTCTCTCGCAAAGCCATCCCAGCCCTCCACCATCATGTGAAAGACCGCATTGTCCATGCACTCATGCAGTCAGTGAGTGGAAAGGTGCACCTCACAACTGATGAATGGTCCAGTCGGCATGGCCAGGGCCGTTACGTGACCATCACTGTGCACTGGGTTAATGTGGTGGATGCAGAGTCCACAGGGGACAGCGGTGGTGGGACAGTGCTGCCTAGCCCACGGTATAGGAAACAGTTGGCTGTAGGCATTCGACCCTCCTCCTCCTCCTCCAGAAGCGAAAGCTCGTCCACAGAGCGCAGTCGTACGAGCACTCCATCTGCAGCTGCCACTGTTGCACACGAGGTGTCCCCCTATCGAGCAGCTAGTGGAAAGCGTCAGCAGGCTGTGTTGCAGATGATGTGTTTGGGCGACAGACACACCGCGGAGGTGCTGGCCGAGTACTTTCAGCGACAAACTGAGTCATGGCTGGGCAGTATACATCTTGAGGCAGGCAAGGTAGTTAGTGATAACGGCCGGAATTTTGTGGCAGCCATAGCCCTTTCAAAACTCAGCCACATACCTTGCTTGGCTCACACCTTGAACCTGGTGGTGCAGTGCTTCCTCAACAATTATCCGGAGTTAACAGCCCTGCTCCAGAAGGTGCGAAGACTGTGCGCGCACATCCGCCGGTCGCCTGTACACTCCATTCGTATGCAGAAGCTGCAGCGATTGCTCCACCTTCCCAACCACCGCCTCATCGACATTGCAACAAGGTGGATCTCCACCCTGCACATGGTTGAGTGGCTGTGCGAGCAGAGGCAGGCCATAATGCATTTGTGGGAGGATACACGGCCAGGCACTTTGAGAGCAGACATGGAGTAGACAGGTGTGCAGTGGTCGAAGCTGAAAGACCTCTGTAAAGTCCTTCAGTGTTTTGAGGAATGCACACGGCTGGTAAGCGCAGACGACGCCATCCTAAGCATGAGCATCCCACTTATGCGTCTGCTCATGCAAACTTTGATGCACCTTAAGGAGCAGGCGTCTGCAGCCAATGTTGACGAGGAGGAAGAGGAGGAGGGAATCCTTGATGACATTCAGCCATTGTCTGCTCAGGGACCTCTCCTGGACGAGGTGGAGGAAGAAGAGGATGAGGAGGATGATGATGGGGATGATTACTTAGGGGAGGAGGATGCATCTCGTGGGGCAAGTGAAAATGTTGGCGTGGCAAGGTCTGGTACAGGGTTTGTGCGTGACTGGAGGGATGTGGATTTGCCAAAAAGTGCTCCTCCAACCAGCACTCGCAGTGCATCATTGACACCGGGAACATTGGCCCACATGTCAGATTATGCCTTGCAGATCCTAAAAAGGGACCCCCGCATTGCCAAAATGATGAACAATGATGACTACTGGTTGGCCAGCATCCTGGATCCATGCTATAAAGGCAAATTACAAAACATCATGCCACACGAGAACCTTGACCTAATATTGGCTAATAAACAAGCAACTCTGGTAAACCGGTTGGTTGAGGCATTCCCAGCACACAGCAGCGGTGATGTTTCTCACACGAGCCGTACAGGCCGGGGGCAGCTTGGCAGAGGTGTTCGTGGTACACACAGCAGAAGTGGCGTTGGAGACAGGGATTTCATGACAATGTTGTGGACTGATTTTTCAAGTACCGCTCACACAACTGGTAATACTGCATCGATGGAAAGTGACAGGAGACAGCAGTTGTCAACTATGGTTACAAACTACTTTTCCTCCCATATCGATGTTCTCCCACACAGGTCATTCCCCTTTGACTATTGGGCCGCTAAACTGGACACCTGGCCTGAATTGGCACAATATGCCTTACAGGAGCTCGCTTGCCCAGCTGCAAGTGTGCTATCGGAAAGAGTCTTCAGTGCAGCTGGATCAATCCTGACAGAAAAAAGGACCCGTCTGTCAACCCAAAATGTGGATGATCTAACCTTCATTAAAATGAACCATGCATGGGTTTCCAAGTATTTTGTCCCACCTTCCCCTGATGACACATAGGGTGACAGAAAAATGGCTTGCTTTGGTCCTCCTCTTCCTGGGACTTGAACAATTTCGCCTTTTGCATCAGCTGAATGTCCAACATCAACATATGCCACTTTCTAAAACTCCCTAACTGTGCTGCCTCCCCCCCCATGGCCGGGGTCACCACCTAGTGCACGAAACCGTGCGAGTGCCGTTGCCCTGGACAGGTGGGTAGGCCGACTCTTGGGAGCTGGCACTGGCACAGGGTCCTTCATAGTGCAATCAAGTGTCTCTGACGGTGGTGGTGCACACCCGCCAGCAGACTCACCGCTGTACTATGAGGGGCCCAGTGCCTGTACCGACGCCCACGAGTGGGCCCCTCTTGCTTGGGCAGGGCCCCAGCATTTGCAATTTTTCCCTCTCCCTGCTCCTCCGCTGTGTAGTCTGGGCCGTCAAATCCATACTGGGCCTGACACCGTCTGAGCCTGCCTCCTGATCTATAGACATATATTTTGAATGTGTACACTATGCTATCCATACATGTTATCCGGGGATACGGTACCTTTTCTCACCTTTGTGCAATCACGTGTAATCCATACTGGGCCTGACACCGTCTGAGCCTGCCTCCTGATCTATAGACATATATTTTGAATGTGTACACTATGCTATCCATACATGTTATCCGGGGATACGGTACTTTCTCACCTTTGTGCAATCACGTGTAATCCATACTGGGCCTGACACCGTTTGAGCCTGCCTCCTGATCTATAGACATATATTTTGAATGTGTACACTATGCTATCCATACATGTTATCCGGGGATACGGTACCCTTTCTCACCTTTGTGCAATCACGTGTAATCCATACTGGGCCTGAGAACGGCTGGCGAGCTGTTAAGCAAGCTACAGCACCTGTGGTTTGCACACGTAAGTTTTTCATTTTTTCAGGAATGACGGTTAGGCCTAATTCCGGAACTGCGGTTGACCTGCACTTACTGGGAAATCATTGTTCGCGGGTAATAATTGTAATCCCAGATCCCCATCACTAAAGTTGTTCAGCGGGTTATCTGCACCTGTAAGCGACAAACACTGGCCTTTTCAGTGTAGCGCACATGCAGCCACGGACATGTAAGGGCATGACACACCAGTTATTGGCCAATCTCACGTGCCAGAGCCTCGCGTGTCCCTCTAGTAAGCCGGACTCGGACCGCGGGGCATGATGGAGTCTCGTTCGTTAACGGAATTAAGCTTGCAATGTGTGCATCTTTTTTGTGGCTGGATTGTTGAGGTTGCCCATGTTGAGTCAAATTACGCCGTAGGCTCCACTCCTGGTGGCGCTCTTCTGGACATTCCTTTAAGGTTCAGCTTTGCAACCATACTGCCCACGTAAAACAAACACTTTGCCTTCATGAACGCTGTTTGGAGGGTCGTGACTCATGGGAATAACGCCGCCCAATAAGTTAACCTGTTAGAGAGATCCTTCGTTGCTCCCAAGCATGTGCCACTGTGGTGACCGTACTCCTGGGGGCGACACAAGTGCACTGATGCCCAGCCACTGCTCGATGAATCTGCTGGTACATTGACTCAGACCACTACATTCCCCTCGCACGCTACATGGCCTGAATCTGACCCTGATGAAACTCAGGTTACCCTTCCCATATACAGCTCCATCTTACACGGTGACAAAGAGGAAGCTGCAGATGAAAGTGCAGGTTCGGCACACCCGCCGTCAGACACACCACCGTACTATCAGGGGCCCTGTGCCAGTGCCGCCGCCAACGAGTGGGCCCCCCCTGCTTGCTCAGGATCACAGCACTTGCAAGGTTGAAATACTGTGCAGTGAGATGAAAGATGGGGACGACGAGGAGTCCAGACTAGTACAGGGATTCCCTAGTGAGGAGACTTATTTCATTGTTTTCAGTGTTGGGACAGCAATTTTTGGGGAGCACTATACTCTGGAGAATGATAGATGGGGCCCACCATACACTAGAACATTCCAAAGGTGGACATCAGACACTGGAGCAGCATTTACAGGGCCCATTATACACTAGAGCATTAGAAATGGGGCCCATTATGTTTGGAGCATTATTTGGGCCCATAAGACAGTGGAGCTTCATCCATGGGGACCAACATATACTGTAGCATTATGTGGAGCTCATCATATACTGTTTCAAACATTATATGGGACCAATGATTCTGTATTGAGAAATAGATGGGCCTCGTCATGAGATGTAAAAAGTGAAGTATTTTTCATTGTACTATACCGCTATTTCTCTGCCGTATTGGAGCATCATGAGTTGTGGTATGTGTTAAAGGGGCGCTCTTTTGCCCAGGGCACATGAAAACCTGGAGCCAGCCCTACCCCCCCACAACTTTAGCCAAATAACCCCCATTTTTCAGTGCGTAACTAGTATTATGAAGTTAAGGTTGACAAGCTTAAGTAAGAAGAATTGATGCTTTTGGCATTCAAATGGGAACTGTAGGTGTGTTTCCTGTCCTCCTCTCACTGCCGACTTTAATTCCCCATTGACTTACATTGGGTTTCGTGTTTCGGTCGGACCCCCGACTTTTCCCTATAGTTGGCCGATTTTTCTCGACCCAACTTTTGGAAAAGTCGGGTTTCATGAAACGAAACTCGACCCTAAAAAAGCAAAAGTCGCTCTACTCTAGACTGTAGGTCCCTCAAAGTCAATTTCTTTAAACGCCTCGCCCTTGCCACCTCATGTCATAAAGCAATTACTTTTTCTACAGGTAAATGGAATTCCCACTTGATGGAGTGGATAACAATACCCAGAAAACGCAGACAAGTACTCGGGCCTTCCATCTTTTCTGGGGCCAATGGCACACCAAACTCACCTGGGCCTACGCATAGAAAGTCATCCAAATAATGGATGACCGAATCAAAGTCAGAAACATCGCGCACTACCCATTCCAAAAAAGAACTAAACACCTCAAAATATGCACACAACAGGGAACAGCCCATAGGCAAACAACGATCGACAAAACTCCCCATTCCAAAAACAACCTAACAATTTTGAGCTCTCTGTGTGAACCAGCAGCAAACGAAAGGCAGATTCAATGTCCGTCATTGCCATAAGAGCCCCTTTGCCACATGCCCTAACCCACCTTGCCGCTTCATCGAAAGATGTGTAAACCACCGAACAAAGTTCTGGATCGATACCATCATTTATTGACATTCCCCTAGGGAAAGATAGATGATGTATGAGCCAAAATTTATTCAGCTCCTTCTTGGGCACCACTCCCAATGGCGAAACCACTAGGTCTTCAAATGGAGGGGAATTAAAAGGACCTGCCATGCGGCCCAGAGCAACTTCTTTTCCTAATCTCCGCAACCACATCCCTATGAAGCATCGCAGAATGCAGATTGTTGAGAACCCGAGGAATAACAAAAGGCGGAGGGGGAATTTTAAAACCAACTGTAAAACCAGAAAGCAACAATGCCGCCTTATCCTTAACCGGGTACCTATTTAGATAAGGGACCATCTTTGCTAAGTTCACCAGAGTCTCCCCCTTGAGAATTAGCCTCCCCTGACTTGGGATTTCCTTTCTTAAAGCATTTTGCAGCCCCGTGTGAGGCCCCGTTGCAATGGGAGCAGAGGTGCTTGAACTTATAATTGGCCCCAAACCTACCATGACAGTCGTTGAACTGCCAACACAAACCTGACTTGTGACCCCCCGCCTGACCTCCAGACCCCGAAGTGGACGATTGACTGTTGGCGTGGCCGGAATATCCGGCCCCACCTTGAAAGGAATTACTAGGTCTATTCACTGCCGTGATCTTTAACCACAGGCCTATGTCCTTCTGATCCCACCGAATTGCCGGCCTTGTCGCCTTACGCTGCCGAAACTGCTCATCGTAACAGAGCCAAGCCTGACTGCCATAACACCTGTGAGCTTCCCCGATGGAATCCATGTAACAAAAGAGGGGGAACAACACTCTGGCGCCTTCTCCCCAATAACGCCCGCCAATATGGCAAAAGCCTGAAGCCAATTAACAAACGTTTGAGGGATCAAACACCACCTGCGCTTCTCTTCGTCCTTCTTACTCTCATCCTTTTTCCCCTTGTCTAAATTAAATTTCTCCAAAGGAAGCAAGGAAAAAATCTCCACATATTCATCCTTCCGTATCTTTTCCTACACTTCCTTCTTTAAGTGTGCCCCCAATCGTCCCTCAAAACAGACATACACCTCCCCATGAGCCCTATCATCCAAATGGATCTGGCACTCCTTTTCTTTTTCCATCTGTACAGACACAGACACTGGTGCAGGAAGGCTAACTGAACCTACAACTGTCCTGTTAGGACAAAAAGCCCCCCCGGATAATGGAGCCATCCACGCCGCTAAATGCCCCGGCGCTGCCACCCCCCTTTCCAACCGACCAAGCAAATCCCGCACACTTGACAACACTTCCCCTACAGACGCATTCAAATCAGTCCCCGAATCACTCAAACCCCTGCCCTCTGCCCCAATACCATGACTTACAACTGGGACAGGGGACACCTGCAACTGTTGAGACAAACAAAACATGGATCTATACTCACCAGGCTGCAAGGGGGCTGTGACCCCTCTAGCCGGCAGAATGGACTCCTGACGACCGTCTGTCCCGACATCCGGAGGCCCCACACCAGAAGACAGCACACCAGAGCTTGCAGGTTCCCCAGGCGAGCGGACCGACTTGGAAGGAGAAACCCCAGATCGCTGTACTGGACCAACAAGCAGAACCTGTGCTGAACCGTCCGCAGCACTCAGCCTGGCGTCCGCGGCCCCCTGAGCTCCGGTCTCATGCGTCCTTCCTGGCCCCCCTGAAGCGGTACGGCAGCCCGCTGGTGCTAAAGCGAGGGCTGACACCGCCCCGTCTGACTGCGATGCACCTGCGGCAGGTGTGAGTCCACGGCCCCCTCTTGTTCCCGTAGGCGTCGCAGCAGACCACGATGCTGGAGCGACACAGCGGTGTCCCCCTCTGATGTCAGAATTCCCAGGATGCATGGTGCGTGTAGGCTTCTCCCCCTGGCCACCACACGCTGAAGGCCTAAGCACCACCGCTGATTGACCCGGCTCGGCTATAGGATTCCTCCCAGGCTGGGGCCGGCTGGCGAGTGAATTTATTGGTGCCCGCCTTGAGGGTCCCTAGAGGGGCTCTCGCACCTCCACCGAGTCTGAGGGCTGACGTTGGGTGACAGCCTCTCCGGAGGCCTCGCGCGGTGAGGACGCTGCTCATGTGCAGGGGGCTCACCCGCTGGACCCGACATTCTCAAAATGCCAGCGATCTGTTCCTCCAGCCATCCTTGAGGCTGCGATGTGGCAGCAGCCCTCAGGCTCTCCAGTAGCTGGTCAACCTCAGCCATGATGATGATGGAGGGACCGATTTCTACCAGGGAGAGCGGGAAATGGTAAGTCCCACCCCTGGCTTAAAAATGGCCCCCACAAAACCGCCCCTAATCAAATATCCCCTGTCCTCACCCCCCATTGTCATGCCGGCCTCCACCCACGCCTGGGTGGTGGGGAGGACCCGACTCTTACTCCGGCCTTCACTTTATTTCTTATTTGGTGCGTTCCACTAATCCTAACAAGAATAATACTGCATATTCATGTTATGATATAATATAAAATTCTGACAATATGATCTAGACAGATAAGGGCAATTTTAACACAACTAACAATCACAAAGGAACATGGCTGAACTTAAATAAGTTTTAAAAGTGCAAGAGAGAAAATATCAATTTAAGTAAAGGGGGAAATGAACATAACCGTTAATGAACTTTGACCTCCATCGAGTTGCCTAAAGTCAATGTCATCCAGAATAGGCAGCAGGAAAAAGTATAAATGAAAGTGACTAAACTCCACTGTATTGTAATCTGGCAAATCTGCTACTTGCTGGCTCATAACATGAGTCTTCATACTGTAAAAAAATCACTATATTAAATACTCGGTGATGTCACCTTGAATCACAGTTTGCCTTGCCTGGATCTGTATGGCCTCCTTACAAAAAGCAGCAGTGTGTGAAACATTAATCAAATTATCAGGCTGAGATCTATACCCACTGAGTGTTTATAAGATTAGAAAGCTATTTTTGGTCCTGCGTTCCATTTAGCTCATGAATGCTATTTTGGTGCCAGACTGCCCTTAAGGTGCAGAATTCGAACAATGATAAATTCATTCATTATTCTCCCTTGGTTTCTTGGAATCGTTTTACCCTCCTTTTTGTATCCCTTATAGACAACTAGAAAGACGACACACAATCATGGTGTCGCCTTTAAATCAACAGTATTAAAAGAAATATTGCATCCTTTTCTTAAAGAAAGACTTCCCGTTAACCCTAGAGAAAAGATGCGAAAGTGAGAACTTGTCATATGCTTATGCTGAGGACACTTAATAGAATATGATCTTGTATTAAAAATAAATGTGAATACTGTGCTATTCCCACTTCCAAGGATATAGAAGGAAAAATATTTAGAGGAAAGCTGCAAGAAATAAAAAAAACACCCTCGTTGGTGTGATAATTTCACATAGAATGCAATTTAATAAAAGATATATCTCTGCACTATAATAATATGTATATACCAATTACCTTAGCACTATTGCTGGCAATGCATGCCGAAAATGTGGCACGATAAATATAATGAAAAAAAACTAAAAACAATATCAATAAAAGTCCACACTATAACGCAAGCTCAGCACAAATCATTCATGCAATTGATATTAGCTGTTAGTGTGAACATAAAGATACAGTACATATCGTAATACATATTGTGCACATTAATGGTATTGGTGATCATTCACACTGTGACACAGGTAAATTTAATAATCAAAGCAGTTGGTCCCAGCTGATAACATATACTTTTTTGCATGACTCCTGACCATAGCTATGAAAGAAAATGCCCTGAAGATTATATTGAAAGGAAGCCATCAGAAAATGATCTATTGTTTCAATCAGGTTTTTGTGTTAAATCTGCATTAAAAATGAAAAATAGACATTTGGGCATTTTCACACTGGTCAATGAGGGGTTATTTTAGACTCTAACTTCCAGTGGTTTCAGGAAAAAACATATGTACATAGCCACAATGACCTGACTTTAACCCTATTTTTTGTACTGAAGTATTTAATGAACATGTGCAAAAGTGATTGCGATGAGAGGAGAAGCGTGGCCAGCTATGACTGTGCCTATTGTGATTAGTGGATCCTGTGTTATCAGCTGTGTTACCTGTCATTGTAGTCCTACCTCTGATAATAAGGAGTCTAAAGGTCCCGTCACACCTAGCGACGCTATAACGATCCCGACAGCGATACGACACGACAGGGATCGTTGCCGCATCGCTATGTGATCGCTATTGAGATGTCAGACAGTCCAATCTACCCAACGACGGAGCAACGATCTAGCGTGTCATAGCGACCTTTGTAACGATGTCGGTGGTCGTTGGGACCCTGTCACATTGCATGTTCCATTGAAGATTCACACCTCGATGAGGGATGTACTGTGTGACGCTGTATTTACACAGGCGTGGATTGCGCTCCCTTTCTCACCCCCTCTCAGCTCTGAATGGTGGACGCTACCGCGTCCTGATTGGCCGTGCATTTAAAAGAAGGTGACGTACTAGCGCTCCATTTCATTCAAAAAATACCTACCATTAACTGGCTAGAGAAGCAACGAAGATGGAAAAGCAGATGATCCAAAATGGAGTCGCAGCCGTTGGACAAAAACAGGATCTCAACTTGGACACACCCGGGTCAGGAACAAAGAACTGAAGCGCTACTTTGTTAGCTTCTTTTAAAAGGAAGCCCGCCAATTAGGATGCTGTAGTGACCACCAATCGGAGCCGAGGTAGGCTTGGAAACGGGAACGCTAATCCCCGCCTTGTCTTGCTTCTGAGTCGCTAACGAGGTCGTTAGGCTAGGTGTCAAACGTGACGATACAAGCGACTCAGCGGGACATGAGCGACCAAAGAAATGTCCAGACATTTCGGGCACGATCAGCGATACCCGGCAGGGGGGCTGGTCACTGTCACACACAGCGATCTCGCTGGTAAGATCGCTATAACGTCACAGTTCTAGTGACTCAGCAGCGATCTCGCTAGCGATCTCGCTTAGTGTGACAGGGCCTTTACTGAAAACTCTTTCTGAAATGAAGTATGTGTCTAAAAAGCCCTTTAAGAGGCTGAATATAGTTATGGAAAAATTACAAAAAGCAGTATGAGCAGTATAGACCGTAACTGCAGGCCGTGAGCCTTGACTTGAGCAAGGACCTTGTTTTATTTCCCATAACATGCTGTATTCGGAATAGTAGTAAAATATAAGCACACAGCAACTAACAGTTTACAAATCTCCAAGCTTATAAAAATGGTTGCACATGTGATTTTTGGCAGTACATCCATTTCTATTTTTTTCAAATGCAATGCAGCTCACCTCATAAAACCCAGCGAACAGCAGAGAACAAGCTGAACTGTGCTTTGAAGACACATACAGATGATTCTCAAAGTTTTCTGACAACCTACTGAAAATTTATCTCCAGGTTTAACTTTTACTGTTCCCATCGAACGGCTTTAATTACCAGATTTTCTGTGAGATAGAAAGTGCAGTAAGTAACCCTTCCGAGGCCACATGACGGCCATCCAGGAAGCTTGACGTGCCTGGCCCTCAACACTACACAGCGTATGTTCGCTCCGAGCATAAAGGGTGAGCTCATTGTAACCTTATTTGGACACGCCAGTTGTGTGTGTCAGGGGTCTGGCAGATGAGCGCTGGCGGTGTTTACAGCTATGGTATACACACCGAGGGCAACACAAGGAACTTCATCAGATAAACTGCAAAAGATCTTTCAGAGTTTCCACTCTTCCTGTAATTGTGTACACTTGTCATTACCAGTTCAGGCAGTTTGCACTGGGTTTCATGGGAGTTTGTGAAAAATGCTAACACAGACAGGTCTGCTTAATTCAGTCAGTTACCGAAGTAATGCGTCAAGACTTCCTCCACGACTCCTGTTTAGGGTCAATAAAATTAAAGAGGTCAATTATTAAATTAAAAGGGAAAAAAAATTGTGAATTCTGCTCATTCTTTTTCTCATTGAAAGTAAAGGGGGTTTTACACATAGCGATATCGCTAACAATATCGCTAAAGCATCACCGATTTGGTGACGCAGCAGCGATATCGCTATGTGTGATACTTATCTCTGACTGGCTCCCCCGCTGTCCATCGCTGATCGCGTGAGATTGCGCAGCTCCATTTCTCGTCGGGCGCTTCCTGCTGGTGCCGACGAGCGACGCGTGGACGCGGACGGGAGGACGTCAGGATCGCCGCGTCTGAAAGGTAAGTAACGACCGCTGACCGCTGCTGCATTGCTGTGAGATCTGCCTGTGTGGCAGCTCACTAGCAACCATTTAGTGATGCACCAGCGATCCTGACCGGGTGGTATCTTGGTCGGGATCACTGGTGCATCGCTAAATGTAAAGTGGCCTTAAATCAATTTGGGCTTTTTGTGGGGCACATATTCTGTTCTTAGCTTTGCTACATACTACATACTACGGAGGGCAGATCTTTGATGTAATGTTGGCGAGGACTCACTGATATTCTCCTCTTTATACAATTGCTGTACGGAGACCGATATCAAATGCTTTTTCCTGTAGGCAAGGCTTTTTATTGTTACTATGAAGTCCTTGTAGCGCTCATGTTTTTGTAATATGTTTATCCTTTCTTAGGCCCAGTTCACGCTTTGAAGTTTTTATGATCTTTTTTTCTGCACTTTGTTTTAGTAAAAATCTGTGGAGAAGCTTTCATGAAGAACTACAGAGCAAAAAACTACCAAAATACAAAGTGAGCTGAGCTTACACATAGGATGGTAATATCTGTCCACTCTAGTATTATGTAGAAAATAAAGTTATAATGTATCATATACTGTATGCAGAGAATTTTTATGGAGGTGGCACAACTATCACAAAAACTCATGCTATTGCATTTTCAAGTGCTCCTTTCCTGCTTGACAGACTCCATATAAATATGATTGATACTTTTGAAAGTCCATTTTGACAGGTTCAGCAAACTTTTCCCAAAGAAATTAGTTTCTTGTGAATATATTCATTGCAAACCGAAGGAACTACTTTTGGCCTGAAAATCTATAGCACTATAGGACAGTGTATAGGACTGTTTACAAACTCTAACAAGCTCATTAAGCCAGTGTGTGCAGCAGCCAGGGTCGTAGTCATGACCCACAAAGGTGTCTGCTTCAGCGCACCCTGGCCACCCGCACCATATACACACAGTCTCACTGTCTCACTTGCCTGGTTCTCAGAAACCTCCCTTAATCGCAGAAGCACTTCTTCCTTTTATCTGGCACATAAAGAGACAAAGTCCAATTCCAAATTTAAACGTAGAATTTTACTGGTTTTCAATCGCAGCACGTCCACATCAGTTACAGCATCTGTACAGTCCACATTCTTTACCTTCCCTGTGCTCTTACCTATGTCCTTCAGTTTGTACCCAGGTCATCCCGTCTCGACCGGTATTGCAGCATCCTCCCTGTTCAGCTTCACTATGTTCTGGAGTTCCCTTGTCCGTTTCACCCCAGACATGAGGGCATCTGCCCATGTAGTAAGCTGCCACATCTTAGAGAGACCTGTGTGTCACTATTGCTGTACTTCTGGCCCAAGGGCCTTGAATGGCTGGGCTTCCCACTTCCCAACATTGCAGAGTTAACTGCCCTGTATGGGCTCTGGGCCCTATTAACTAGAAAAAGGAAAACCCTCCAACTCATCCACAGTTGGCTACTCCTATGTAAACTATGTACACTATTGTACCCCCATCTAGTGTCCACCTTGAGATACTGCACTTGAGATACTGCATATATACATAGCAGCAACAGAATATATGTAATTATACACAATATCAACATGAGGAAAGGGAGTGGAGCATCACACCCCTTACATAATCACATCCTTAGCCAAGTGATCTCAACATATATGTCTATGGGAAAGATGATGGTATCTGTTCTTCACTTGTGTCTTCTCCCTATTTCTATTGCAAAGCCCTTTTTGGACTGAACTCTAGCACATGTAATTATTAATTTATCTCTCTTTATATAGCACCATTAATACAGCAGGGCTTTATATACATTATCATAACTGTCCCCATTGGGGCTCACAGTCTATATTCCCTGTCTTTGGAATGTGGGAGGAAACCTGAGAACCTGGAGGAAACCCACGCAAACACGGAGAGAACATACAAACTCCTTGCAAATCTTGTCCTTGGTGTGATTTGTACCCAGAACCTCAATGCTGCAAATCAACTGTGCTAACCACTGAGCCAGCATACACATTTGGCTTAATTCTTTCATTGTCATTTAGTTGGCAAACCCTCTTCTCCATGTGTAATTGGCAGGAAGCAAGTAGCAAGGTCAACAAAAATCCAAGTGGAAAATTTTCTATGCCTGTGAACAAGAAAAAAATACTTAAAGTACATATCTACAATCTGGACTGGGGCTGCTTTTTAAATATACTATTACAGTGAGCAGCCACAGATCGTTTACCTCTTTAAATATAATCTAGTGACAAAACCTTTTTAAAGTGATCGTGGTTTTTCCTGATGAAGACGTTTCGTTGATGATTAAACAACTTACATATGGATTCTACATTCGTTATTCTACTTTGATGGTAGCACAGATTAACCCATTTCTTTCCAGTCTTATTGTCTCAAAACCTTTTTAAAGAAGCTCCAATGTCCTTTAATAGGGCCCGCCTTCTAGCAAACGGGCACAAATTTCTAGCAAATTCAGGTCCGAATTTCCTTTCTGTGGGAACCCAGATCCCCCACTCGTTCATGGTCACTCTCACAGTAAAAGAGTGAGATCTTGCACTTTCTTAAACTGTTGCCGAACGGTAACATCTTTACAGCGATTACTATACCATTCACGATATCTCGGCCTTTCACTGCAAGAATGGCTGCGGAGGATTGTGAGATCCCACTTTGCATGCCAAGATCACTAGACCCTGAAGCTCATTCCTGACATTTTTAGAAAGTTGGGCCCCTTCAGGGTACATTGGGGTTGCTTCTGAATTTTTTTGTTATTGCAGTATATTTTAAAAAGTCACCAATATGGGGTGTATTATTATATAAAAACGTCAACTCCACGTTGGTGTTAGTTACTTTTCAACTATTTTTTCCGTTCACTCTCATATAAAATTTTCAACTTGACTTTTTTATGCCGCTGTGGAAACCCCAGATTGGTGATAGTCACAAGCAAAAAGTGAGGTTTTTGTTAAAGGACCATTGTGGGTAGTAATAGGCTTTGCTGATTAAATGCACTTTTTCCTGTGTGAACCCTGAATATTCCTATTTAATAAAAATATAACACAGACCTTACAATTTTTGCGCATCTAGTAGGATTTTGGACCATTGTTCAAGTATGGAGATTCAATATTTAATTATTGTGGGACCTTTACTTCGTTATACACTGAATGCTATTCTGAGTTCAAAAAGAAAAAGGAAATAAAAGGGATCAAAAACAGTATAAAAAAATCATGAAAGTAAATTGGAATAAAGTAATTTTGGCTGAACATGTACCGTAATCTGTTTTCAGAAAAGGTTTATAGTTTTATCTGCAGGCAGATGTTAAATATGAGTATTTTTTTCCCCTCACTAACAATCATTTCCTAATTACTTTGCAAAAGATAGCAAAGTTAACAAAGCACATGTGGCTCTTGTGATCTGAGTTTTTACTTCATGAATATATTAGATGTAGGTTACAAAACTTTCAAAACTGTTGCTTACAAGTTATCATGTATGAAAAAAGGGAAATAGCTGAAATTTCATAGGAAACATCCAATGTATTCATGTATTTCTTCTGGTTATCTTTAGCAATATAAAGTCAAGGCATGGCCATAAAGATGCTATAAACTTTTTAAATTGATTCCTTTAGTGAAGAAATCCAATCCGATGTTCTCGTCCGTCAGTGTATGAATGTTTCTTCTAATGATATTTCAGTGCACCATGGACTGTGGGTATTGTCTTCCTGGTCTGGCCCCTTCATCTGCATCCGGTGTTTCAATGGCAGGTCACTGATTTTTTAGCAACCTGCCTCCTGTTTAAAATTTTGCACCGCCACCATCATTGGCGTGGACGACGCGTGTGTAGTTTGATTCTACAGCCAGCCTTCTGATCTTCAATAAAACAGTCCATTTACAGATTGAGAAATTTAAGAATATGGATTTTAAATGTTGGTGAGTGCCACTTGTTTTCCTTCTACATGTATTTCATTTTGACTGCTGTTTGTGAGTCATTGTATATAGTACACCTTCATTGGTTATACCTCTGTTGTACAGTGTACTAGAGTGATTTCTTGATAGTGCCACGCTTATATTCCTGGCTAAAGTAAAGTAAGTAGCCTCTTACCACTGCAATCCATCCTCGACTCCAGCTAAGCTACTGCCTTATAGTCTCCACCAACGTGGAAGCAATGATATCTTGACCATCAGTCACTACCTCGTCCTCCCTGAGTAGTGTTCCTCTGCACCACGGACCGGGGCACACAAGCAGTATTCACTGGCAATTCTTTTTCAATCTCAGATGTGCTTACTACCTGCTCTGGCCGCCCCCTCAGATCCAAAGAAGAACCCTGCTTCTGGACCCACTCTAATCAGACGTGTCATTCTAGTTGTTATAGTACATCCATTTGAACACCACTTCCGGACTACTTGCTTCACAGCTTGAATTTTATATCTAAGGATATTCTTCCAAGTTTGCGCTATGGAAATATTCTGATGAAGGTTCTGAGATGGACCAAAAACGTTCAACATTCATTTTTTTCTGGATGCACAATAAAAGGAATCAAACTTCTTCCACAATTGAGTGCCAAGTCTCATTTTACTATTTGATGGGCTGGATATCCAACTTGAGCACCGACTACAATAATTTTCTTTAGTTACGTGCTATCTATGCCCGCAGCCGAGCAGTCACCTCGGGTTACTTGTGGACAGGGTGTTATTACTTCTGATCTAGCTGAGAATATCGAAACGGCAGCATCGGAGAAGGACTGGATTCTGGTGGTAAGTATGGCTTGTTTCTTTTAGAAACTTCCCTAAACTTTAAAAACATGCAGAAAATCCCTTTAACATCTGGGTTGTTTGGAAGATTCCTTCAAAACTGATTGTTTTAGCAAGACAATCAAAAATCTCTAGTTTTAGCGCTGTTTAAAAGACATCAGTTTCCCCACATAACCCTTGGCTATTAAGATATTACCCTATTACTCATCTTTTAAGCTTAAGGGGGTTTGACACATAGTGATATCACTAGCAATATCGCTAAAGCATCACCGATTTGGTGACGCAGCAGCGATATCGCTAGCGATATCGCTATGTGTGATACCTCCGACCGGCTCCCCCGCTGTCTGTCGCTGATCGCGCAGCTCCATTTCTCGTCGGGCGCTTCCTGCTGGGATTCCTGCTGGCACCGACGAGCGACGCGTGGACGCGGACGGGAGGACGTCAGGATCGCCGCGTCTGAAAGGTAAGTAACGACCGCTGTATCGCTGCTGCATTGCTGTGAGATCTGTCTGTGTGGCAGCTCACTAGCAATCATTTAGCGATGCACCAGCGATCCTGACCGGGTCGTATCGTGGTCGGGATCGCTGGTGCATCACTAAATGTAAAGGGGCCTTTAGTAACAAGTTACGGTAAATGTTATCATGTGCTAATGGCTTGAACGGTTAATTGTTTTGTTTTTTCATTAGCAATGGGTCAAGATAATTATTTGAACTGAAGGTAATGATGTTCTTTAGTAAACCCATGAAATGGTCTATTGTAGTTGGAATTATCCTAATGACTATTAATAGGAGATGGTAGCAAAAGTTTGTGATTTTCTTTTTTTATACTTATCTCTAATTTATCCTTTTTTGGTTTTCAATTATTGGGCTTTATCGCTCCTAGTACCTAGAGCAAAAGTATAAAACAATGTTCTGTAAGAAAGGTAACCCGTTAAATGAAGTAAAGAAATGAAAAAAGCATGATTCTGCTCACAATGTATTGTAAGAGTTCAAGGTACACGGTGTAAACTCCAAGCAATCAGAATTAGCCATTTTGTAATCAAATCATTTCCTTTTTTTGTACTCTCATTTTTTTTACACCTCTCCTCCCCCTACCCATCTTTCCAAAGCAATAATTTTTCTTTTTCATTTTTCCACCGAGATAAGCATATAAGGGCTGTTTTTTTGCAAGATGAGTTGTAGTTTTGAGTGCCATTATTAAATTTACAATGTAATGTCCTGAAAAACTGAAAAAATGCAATTATGCAATTTTTTTGGCTTTCTATTTTATAGCTTTCATTATATGCTAAAAACGACCTGGAAACTTGGACCTTCAGGTGTCATGATCCAGGTTGGATATGACAGAGAAAACGCTCAAGTAACCTTTTTTCCTTTGAGCTGTTTGCTCAGAGTTGTTTTTTGCCCCCGGTGGCCATTAGGATTATTGCACTGTGGTGTTTTTTGTTCTAAATTTGCCCCCCGGTGGTGGTGAGCGTCATTGCACTCTGTTTCTTTAGTTTTGTGCACGTAATTATAAAACAGGTGTGATTGCTCTGTAAAAGAGTTTCAGGTGTGGTAATCATGGTTGGTGATAGTCCTCAGTTACAAGCAAGCCTGGGTGAAGGATGGAGCTGAAGGAGAGTCCCGGGCAGCTCAGTGAGAGTCCTGGAGTGGCAGCTATGGTGTCTGCGAGGAGGGATGGCATGGCTTGGTGGAGTTGCAGCTATGGTGTCAGCAAGGAGTTCTTGCATGGCTTGGTGGAGTTGCAGCTATGGTGTAGAGCTGCACTTATTATGCTGGACTCGGTTGCTGGACTCTTTTGCTGAAAGCTGGACTCATATGCTGGACTCTGTTTCTGGACAGCTGCACGCAGGTGGTGGACTCTGTTTGCTCCAAGGCTGCACTATGGTGTTGGATCCGGTCGGAGGAAAAGATGCACGCAGGTGGTGGGCTCTGTTGCTGGGAGCGTAAGCAACAGAGCAAAGCTAAGTTGTGTTTCCCTCTTTTGTCTCTTTTCCTTATGTGTGTTTTAGTGCAGTGGTGGGATTAGTTTCCGCACCATTCACTTCACTAGTGAGGGTTTAGAAGCAGGGCGAGTCGGGGTTTTTAGGTTCCTGATCGGCGCCAGGTGCGGAACCGGCCTAGGGAACGTTAGGAGTGTAGGGACTCTGACTCAGGGGAGTGCAGCAGGTCTCCACGTCCCCGTTCCCTATCGCAGGGCCACCATTGCTATTGTTACCCAGGTTTTCCCTTTTATTGTTTAAATTCGCCTTACTGGAGGTGGGGTTTCCAGACTTACGTGTATTTCCGAAATTCGCCTGTTGGAGGCGGCGTATCCAGCTGCACGTTTTATCATCTAAATCCGCCCTGCTGGAGGCGCTGTGTCCAGCCACGCGTGGCTACGTAACATCAGGTTAGTAAGATTGCGGCAATTCCAAACTTTGTTATTTATATACCGTATATAAAATAGCATGAAAAAACAACATAACGCGAAGTATGTGACTAGAAGTAATCACAATGACAAATAAAATATAGCTTTTACTAAGCATATGGCACAAAAGACTAAGGCTACTTTCACACATCAGGTTTTCGGCGTCAGGTGCGATCCGGCGTCATGCCGGAATGCCGGATCCGGCAAATGTTTTGTAAAACCTGATGTGCCGGATCCGGTTTTCTGCCGGATCCGTCTTGTTCTTGACAGACAAAACCGGATCCATCTCATCCGGTTCATCCGTTTTTCTATCCGTTTTTGCGACGGATTACGCCGGATCTGGTTTTTAAAATTAACCCTTGTGGCCTTCCGAACGGGATTGGCTACTGGAAAACTATATATAGCATGTTCCTACAGCCCTTCTTTGACAGGTTGTAGAGGAGAAAGTGCAGGTTGGAGAGAAGAGCAAGTTACTGGCGAAGATGGATGTTGTCATTGGAAATATTACCACTAGAAGTTCTGTGACGGTTTCAGTAATGAGGGACAATTTTGCACTATACTTTATGTCACCTCAAGGCAGAGTACACTGGCAGGATGACAGAGTGTGAAAGATTTGTGCCCTAACCAAACTTGTGTACCTTCTGGACCAACAGTATATACCTTTGCCAACCAAAGTTGGCTATCTTGTCATGGTCTTACTATTTTTAGCTTTAGGCCACAGGTGTGTACCTGGTTGTGTTTTATGCAAAGTATTTCACCTTTTAACAAAAGTTGTGTACATTGTTAGGAAATCACCAACAATAAACACAACTTTTCAGGTGAAATACTTTGCTTCAAACACAACCAGGAACACAACTGTGGCAAAAAGCTAAAATTTACCCACAGTTATATACCTGGTTTTGAATACCTTTTTACCTTTTAAATACCCTGTATTTAACCTTTTTTTTAAACATATTTCGCCGCAGAAAGAAATGACAGACAACCAGTGTAAACAATAATTTAACTTTTATTTAAAATATTTTTTTTTGTGTAAACTTTTTAAAGTTAAAAAAAACTTTTTTAATAAAGGTTTGAAACCAACCAATTGGGCATTTTTATTACAAAAAAAACATTATAACTCGGTGTAGTGTGGGGTGGAAATACTGCTGGAGGGGCTGCGGGACACTTCGACAATGGGAGTGTGGAGAGAGGACTGGGATCGTGGTGGGGAAGGAACAGTTAGAGGTGATGGTGTGGAAAAAGCTACAGAATGGGTGGACATGTGGGAGGCAGAAGAGGTGGTGGGCGGTGGAGTGGAGGGTTGGGCAGGGACTGTAGGAGCAGATGATGTTGATGGAAAGTTGTATGGGGAAGGAGTTTGGTACGGGGAAGGAGTTTGGTACGGGGAAGGAGTTTGGTACGGGGCAGGTTGCTGGAAGTGGGGAGATGTCTGGTACTGGGGAGGTTGCTGGTACTGGGAAGGTTGCTGGTACTGGTGAGGTTGCTGGTATGTAATAGGAGGGGGAGGATGGAAAGTGGCTGGAGGGGGTGCAGATGTAATAGGAGGGGGAGGATGGAAAGTGGCTGGAGGGGGTGCAGATGTAATAGGAGGGGGAGGATGGAAAGTGGCTGGAGGGGGTGCAGGTGGAGGAACTACAGTGGTGGGAGGTGGAGGTTGGGAGGTAACCTGCTGTAGAGCACCGTGGCACGAATGCATTACATGCATCTGCTGGGTAGGAGATAGTGTTGCCATGCGCTCCACAACAGACCTGAAAAAGGTGTGGTTTGGCGAAGATCTTGCTTCTGAATGCATGGTTTGCAGAAGTGTCTTCACCTCCAGAATGCTGGAGTTGATCTGCTGAAAGCCTGCGGAGATTTGCTCTGACAAGACTTTTAGACAGTTCTGGAAAGATGCATTCAGATGCAAGAACTCTGGCGCATAACTCTTTTCCTGACCCCTCTTCCGCTGCCGCCCAGTACCCGCAGGTGTGCTAGAGGTGGCAGGGGCAGAAGGGTGGGTTAAAGGGAAAGCGATCTCCTCACCAGCAGCTTCATGTAATGTAGGCGGCCACGATGCTCCTGTGCTGGTGGATGGGACAGATGGGTCGAATGTGTGGGAAGGCTGGGAAGGTGCAGATGTACCGGGGCGGTCGAAGTGTCCCTCAGTGCCGGTCTCCTCAGGGATCGCCTCAGAAGGGTCCAATCGTGCAGGCTCCCGAGTGCTGCTCACCGTGCTGTGGAATAAAGAAAAAAAAAAAACAATTAAAATACTGACATGGTATGGCCCTGGCTGAAAAAAAAAAGTTACATCTAACATTTTTTTTCACATGTGGTGTGTAATATTTACCTTCTAGTGACCATTGTTTCCCGGAGGAACGACAGGGCTTGTGCGTACTTGTACTTGCTCCTGCGTCCTCCAGATCCACTCGGGGCCCGCATCTCTTTATTGAACTCCTTCTTGAAACGATCCCTCACAGACCGTCACCGATTCACAATTCTGTTCCCTGAAACGAGAAAGGAGTGGTTAGTATACAACATCAGTGTTTCACAAACTCCAGTCCTCATGGTCCCCAGGGGTCATGTTTTCAGGATTTCCATAGTAAATAGAAATCCTGAACACATGATCCGTGGGGACCACGAGGACTGGAGTTCGGGAAACACTGGTTTACATCAAGCAACCGGTACTGTATATACTTACGCTCTTTAATCTGGGCCCGAACATCGAGGTCCTCCCAGCGGCCCACAAGGAGCGAACAGATTTCCTCCCAGAGTCGTCGGGTAATGATAAGGTCAGCGTGGCGGCGGTCAGCCATATTCCAGAGCGGCTCCCTTTCTCTGACGAGATCGATGAGGTGGTCCACATCGAGTCCTCCATCCTCACTGTCAGAGTCGGGAGCACGCTGTGAAGGCTGTTAAAGAAAAAGACAAAAATAACATAATTAGCCTCCACAAAAGAAATGAAATAAAAAGTGCAAAAAAACAAAGCAAAAATATTTATACTTACACGCTGGTGACCGCCGCGTTGCTGTCGCCGACGACCCTGGGAGGCACTGCGAGGACCTCTTGGCCGAGCACCAGATTGGGAAGACTAGAGAAGAAAACAAAAAATGTTATGTCTTTGGATGTAGGCATTTGTTTGCTGTGTGTGGTCTGCAGAACATTGTTTTCTATGTGTTGTGTGTAGTGTGATGTTGTGTTTCTGCGTTTGATGCAAAAAACTTACCAATTGTGAGCCCACTCCAAGTGTCTGTCCACCCCTTCCTTCTTCTTCTGGGAGCTCCTCTTCATCTTGTGAATCCTGCTTTGAAATAAAAGGCAATGAATAGACATATATTACAGAGATGATGGATTTTGGAAATAAAAACTTACCGTCAAACGCTGACGATGCGAGGGAGGGCTCCCAGAAGATGATGTGCTGTCTTCCTGGTGGCCACACTCCATGCCTGTGGGTGGTGCTCCAGCTGCTGCCATTGCTGCTGCTGCTGCTGCATCTATTGGGCGGCTGTTGAATAAAGAGAAACAAAGGGCCAATGAATATCTTGATATTCAATAGCCCTAGTTTGGAGGAATGGGGGATTTGATAATTACCGTCTCTCATCTGCTGCTGGCCTCCCCTCCTCAGCATGTTCCATTTGCTGCTCCATTTGGGGTGGTGGTGGTGCTGATGGTGCTGCAGTGGTCTCCTGCCTTCTCCTGCTGCGCTTGGTTGCTTTCTTGGGTGGCATGTTGGGTGTGGCTGTGGGTCCCACTGTCTTGCTTTTATATATGTCTTGTGGGCAGAGCTACTGAGCATGCTCAGACCAAAAAAACCGGATCCGGCCACCGGATCCGGCTTTTGCCGGATCAGGCGCATTGCGGCGCTCATAGGCTTTTTCGGCGGAGACAAAAAACGTTACAGTAGCCGTTTTTTCCAGACGCCGGATCGCGACACATTGCCGGATCTGGCGAAAACCGGATGAAACGCATGGCCATCCGGCGCGATCCGGCGCAAATGCAAGTCAATGGGGGGGAAACCGGATCCGGCATTGCATTTCGCCGGATCCGGTTTCTGTCAAAAGCGCCGGATCGCGCCTGACGGCGAAAATCTGATGTGTGAAAGAGGCCTAAGTGAACATATACAGTATACCGATGCAGAGTACAAAAAAGAATTAGAGGTTAGTATAAAATCAAGTAACACATAGTTAGTAGATCATATTGCCATGAAAATCACTGAATCGAGTGATGATCAGTACATGCTGAAATGGTATGTATGGTGGCTTACCCACCAGAAACACACAACGTGCGTTTCACAATTGTTTCATCGGGGTTAATATATATAATATATGGTAGTAGTGAAAAAAAAATTCAGAACTTTGGAAATAAAAAATTGTTTTGCTTCACCGTTTTCTGAGACCCGGAATTTTTATTTTTCCCTGGACCTGTGTGAGAGCTTTCAATTTTGTGTTCTCAACTTATGTTTTTATTCGTACTACTTTCTGGTCCATACAATATTTGTATCCATTTTTTCTTACATTTTTAGGTTTAGTGAAGCAAACAAAAACATCAATTCAGTAGTATGAATATTTTTGTGTGTGTGTTTAACGTATGGTTTAAATAATTTTCCATTTTGATAGATCATACTTCTATGGACATACAGTAACTATATGAAATATGATGGTCTTTATATTTCTTTATCTTTAAGCTGAGAGAAGGAAAATTATTTAAACATTTTCATTTTTATTAATATTTTTAATCTTTAATTTTATTTTTTAGTACCTCTAGGGATTGTTGATTGTTCTATATACGTCACAGTATTGCAGTAAATAAGAATATTGGCAATCTCCTACAAAGCCAAGCCATGGACTCAACTTTATAGGTTCTTCAACATGGTAGCTGTGGAAGGTCTACACATCCTGAAAAAAGGATATAAGTCTCCAACACATTGTGGATCAAGAGAAATCTTGACTCATAGCCATCTCAAGTAGTAGACATTATACTCTTTTTTTTTAAATTACATGCTTTTTTGGATTCTGGAGCATTTATCAGTTTACATGGACTTGCACCAAATGCACTGGAACGCTATCATAATCTTAACTGTGCAACATTTTTTGAGCTGTGTAATGTGAGTAAATCAATAGTTACAGAAGCAACGGCCATAAGAGACATTGTCAATAAGATAAGGGCATTTCATAGAGATACAGGAGCGCATCAGCTTGCAGTGCGCAACCGACATAAGGGGACATTTATCAAGACTGATGTTTTATGTGCCAGTATTTCTGACAAAAAGCCTTTCCGAATAAGAAATGCCAAATTTATTAGGAGGCAGGAGCACAAATCTCTTAATAAATTTGCCGATCTTTTGGGTTGTCCGTGCACCACAAAATGAAATCTAGTTTAGTTGGCATAGATTTCTGATATAAAATAACAGACCAATTTTTATAGCTTTTTGGTGTTGAATCCAGTATGTAATTAGAGATCATGCACACAATAAAGCAGCGCGAGCACACGGAAATCCTACCAGTGGGTGTTATGTTATTAAGCGCTCCATTTATCACCCTATGGTTCCCAAGTGTACTCATCTCTTATTGAGTTGTCTTACCCTGTACGAAGGAGCTATATATATATATATTGAAAGTAAAAGAATATGGAGAACATGAAAATGTCAGTGATGACAGTACAGTCCTTTAGGTCATACACCATAATATCAGCTGACTGATCATGTTGTCATCTCCAAATAAGCACCAGAGTTACCGCCACAATTGAACAGTCAATGATGACATATGGATAAAACATTATGCCTAAGGTCTGTTATTTAGAGCAAAAAGTAGCATTGTCGTAATAGTAGTAATTATACTAATAATAGAAATATCTTGTTTACCTGACTACAACCATACCAATATCTATGTTCATAAAGACATTTAAGACACACCCCAAGGACTATCCTGAGAATAGTCAAAACTGAGTCGGATTAAACTAATCTAGCTTTTGTGGGATAAGGCATGAATTTTATGGGATTGTTTTGGAAAATTTAGGATAGTTCCTGTCTGCAACCGATCAGCACATGCCACTGCTTTTGGAAGCTGATGGGTCAAATGGGCAACACTGGCATCCCAAGAAACAGTGTTGAACAAAACCTTGATTTTTAAGGAACTTTTAGGCATGTTTTCGATGACCTGTCATCTTCTGATCACATGCACATGGCCATAGTATAGATACATATGGTTTGGAGGATCCATAATTTAATGTTCATATAAGCAGATACATGTAGGATCCATAATTTAATGCTTATAGAAGCAAAATGTTTTTGGCTGAATAGACTTTTTTAGAACACATCAGTTAGAAAGAAAGTCTTAACATGTTTCATCACATTCTGTATTATAGAGGCATTCACGGCCCAGGAGTATGTCTTAAAAATATATAGGCCCTATTGTAAAAACTCCTTTCCCAGTTAAAAGTTGATAAATAGTATCAGCTTGAATACTCCTTTTATGGACACCTTTGTTATTTTGACGAACTAGGTTCATACTTTCTGTATATAACATATCCTGGTGCCCATTTGAAAGAATGAGCAACCTTGCAATACTGTATATAGCTTCCAGAGCAAGGCTAATAGAGGGACGTCCCAAGTAGGGTACTATCCTCTGTGGATTCTATGATCCATTATAAATTCTAGAAATAAGGCATCATACAATCCTTGGTCCAGCAGATCTTAGATAAACCTTCATTGAAATGGTTTATCGCATTTTTCATATAAAAACCCACCAAACAAGAAACACCTAAGGGCAAGTGCACACAACACCTTTATAAGGCAATTGAACCAGCCGGGTTTTTCAAGAGGAAAAAGCTATAGAAAACTTCAGCATTTTTTTCCTTAATCGTCTTTATTATCAGTCGTGTCTTTAACACATTTTTGACACTTCTGAATGCTAGCGGTTTTTGAGCATTTTTCCAGCATCGATATTGCTTGTGTTTTCCAGATGGCTTTCCAGTCCATTAAACTGTTTTTCAAGTAAAAACTCTGTCAAAGTACAGAGCGTTTTCAGGGGGAAATGCCTAAAGAGTGGTCGGCTCACCATTTCTCTTTACCTGAAGCGGTTAAAACACGTTCAAAAAGCCTGAACATATGAACCTCAAGTCCTTTTTACATAGAAATGTAAATGTTCATTCTTTTGATAGATTAGTTAGTGCATTTTTAGATGCTTTTCTGAGCGGAATCAGCCTGAAAAATAATTTTTCAAATACACTTTGTCCACGTGCACACGTTGAGTATTTGGTCTGTATTTTACCTCAGTATTTGTAAGCCAAAACCAGGAGTGGGTGAAATATACAGAAGTGGTGACGTGTTTCTATTATACTTTTCCTCTCATTGTTCCACTCCTGGTTTTGGCTTACAGATACTGAGGTAAAAAATTGACCAAATACTCAACGTGTGACCGTGGCCTAAAAATTTTTACATAGCTATTTGAGATTTATTTTTACAGTGTCATATTTTTAGTAATGGTCATGTACCCAAGAAATATTATTAATATGATTGATAAGTGGTTTCAGAAATGTGAGAGAAATATACGGGAAATCTGACTATTTTTGTAGATATGATAAATGCTTCTACTGTTGACAGTGGGGAGTAGGGGAGTGTTGATGTCAGCTTCTTCTAGTGTGGTCTATAACAAACAATTCCCTCCTTGCATCCTTGTGACAAGCTAATAAGATCTCTTGACTGACTGTAAAGGACGTGTCTGATGCACATACAGATTGTCGACCTGATTTATAATAATTGCTGTGGAGTTAACGGCCTAGACAGACCACAGCTGGTGCGCAAATGGTGAGAGCAATGTCTTCCTTGTTAGCAAATAACTAACAAGTTCTCGCTCATGACAGGGTTTCTAGTCCTCTCAATGAATGTGATGCTTGAAGGTAAAAACATGAGTTTGCTTTGACCTAGAATGAACTGAGCTACCATAACAACAAATCATTTAATTTTCTCCATTAATTATTACTGTGACATATAGCAAGTTCTATAATCTGCTCAAATGAGATAATACATTAATTAAAATATATATATACCTACAAGATCAACCTATCACAGGGAGCAAACAGTCTCACCACCAGCTCTAACGGAATGTCAAGACTGTAGGCGATTAGTAATCACTGATTAGCTGCTGTGGTCAACTTCCACGCAAAGAAATCAGTGGGGGACACAAGCAGTGGAGTAGGAGAGGTGAGAGTCTGCTATGTGTATTTTATATTATTTTACACCATCCCGAGCCTAATTTTAATATAGAAATTAGTAGGGTTGGGGCAATCTATTTTAAAGGTGTTTCAAACAGATGACATTTATATATCACACATGATATAGGTAGTACATGTCTGATTGCTGGAAGCCTCCATCTTTTATCAGCTCTCCATTTCTCATCATTGCATGACGACAATTAAGAAAAGTTAGAATTGAGTGTCATGACCACCTCATCATTTGAAGTCCAGGTGGCTCAAAGAAAGAGCAGCGCAAAGTGCATGTTTTTGTATAGACTTGTAGGCCATGATTCATTTTTGGTAATTTTTTAAATGTATTATAATAGCAGAAAATGAATTTTTCAAGTAAGTGCATCACATTCACCAAGGAATATTCCAAATAAAAATCATATCTTTAGTTTTCAAACCTACTGCTGCGTTTTGTAGAAATCATTCTTTATTCAAATATGCTAAGGAGGCACTCGGTGCTCCAAAGTTTGGCCAAGTTGTTCAGTGCAGCTTTCCACCTACTTGTTTTCCATCTGTCTGGCTTCCACTTGTCTGACAGTTCTGGATTTCGAGGAATCAGAGGAGGGTGGAGATAACAACTACTGAACTACACTCCCATGTCAAGGGTGCAAATGCAAACATCAGCTTTGGACACTGAAAAAAATATTTTTATTAGGGCTATGTCCTCTACAAGTTTCCGTGTTTGGTTTTCACATTCCTTTCCTGCTGGCACACTACCCTTAAGGCCCCATTCAGATGTCCATTTTTTCACATACGTGATCTGTATGTGTTTTTTATGGACAAACACATACCCTTTAAAATCTATGATGCTATTCACATGTCTATGTGTCTGCAAAAAAAATTAATTGTTTTTGATTGGAGTCACAGATCAAAATTACCCATACAATTCTATGGGCCTCTAACAATCAAGGACAGTATGTGAATGGCATCAATATACAGTTTGTGTGTTGTCTGTTATTAACATTGTAATGGATAAAAGTATTCTAATTCGTTCATTAAAGGGAACCTGTCACCACTTTTTGGGCCTACCAGCTAAAAATATCATTTCACTGAGTGTCAGCTATGCATTCCACAACTAGTTCTGAAACCCCCTGACTCCCCATGTATCACCCGTAAAAACCTTTTTTATTTGTCCCGCGTTGTATGTTAATCTGTTCAGTCCAGTCCGATGGGCATTGCCCCTGTTCTGCCACTCCACCCTTCCTCGGCTTGCTGTATGCATTCTTCCCTGTGAAGATCGCAGATCGTGTACATATTTTGCACGTGCACATTGAAATGTGACCTCGCGCGTGCGCAGTATGCTTTGCCCAACTGAGGGCAAAGCCGAAAATCAGTAGTGCTCATGGCCGCGAAATATTGCCGGGACATAAGAAACAACTGCATATAGCAGCGCATGCGCACTACGGATTTTCGGCTTTGCCCTCAGTTGGGCAAGCATACCGCGCACACGCGAGGTCACATTTCAATGTGCATGCGCAAAATATGTATGCGATCTGCGATCTTCACAGCGAAGAATGCGTACAGCAAGCCAATAGTAAAAACTGAAACACTGACCAAAAACTGATGAAAAACACTGATGACACTTAGACTGAATCATTGACGTCTGAAACAGGCAAAAATCATTTTCTGTATTCTCCTTTATTGTGCGCTCATGTATTGCAACAAATTCATAAAAACAGGTGCACAATGTTTGATTGAATTTTTGGAATAAAAAGTTCCACAATCCATTATATTGTTTCATGTTGCAACAATTGATGAATTGCCCCAAAACATCTGTAATTGACTAGCCATGCCCACATTGAACAAAAAAAAGTAGCACAGAGCTTAAAGGGAACCTGAGAGTTGATATGAAAGTGTCTTGTAAAAGTAATCATACCCCGTAAACTTTTCCACATTTTTTCACATTACACACACAAACTCAAAAGTACTTTATTGGGATTTTATATGATATACCAACACAAAGTAGCAAGTATTTGTGAAGTGTAAAGGATATGATGAATTGTTTTCTGAATATTTTAAAAGTATAAATAAGGAAACTGTGACACATTTGTATTCCGCCCCTCTGAGTCTATACTTTGTATGACCAGTTTTTCTCTGCAATCACTGCTGCAAGTTTTTTGGCAATTGTCTCTACCAAGTTTGTACAGCTATAAGGTGACATTTTATCCCATTCTTCTTTGCACACTAGCTCTAGCTCAGTGAGATTGGGTGGAGAAAGTCTGTGGACAGCAGTTTCCAAGTCTTGACATGGATGCTCAGTGGCATTTAGGTCTGGAATTTAGCTGAGCCATTCAAACATATGAATATGCTTGGATCTCAATAATTCCATTGCAATTTTAGCAGTCTGATTATTGTTGGTATGCTGCTGGAAGGAGAAACTATGCCCCACTGTCAAGTCTTTTGCAGCGCCCAGTAAGTTTAACTCCAGGATTGTCCTGTATTTAGCTCCATCCATGTTCCTATCAACTCTGATAAGCTTCCTGTCCATGCTAAAGAAAAGCATCCATACAGCGTGATGCTGCCACCACCATGTATAACGGTGGGGATGGTATTTTCAGGTTATGTGCAGTGTTCGTTTCATGCTACTCATAGTGTATAGCATTTATACCAAAAAGTTCTACTTTGGTCTCATCTGATCAGAGCTGTGTCACCCTACATGGCTTTTTACAAACGGGACTTCTTACAGCTTGTTTTAAAAAATGGCTTTTTTCTTGCCACTCTTGCATAAAGGTCAGATTTGTGGGTATACGACTAATGTTTGTCCTGTGGATCTCGGCAACAACACCAGAATGACAATGTGCCTCTTAGCTGCTTCTCTAATTAGTGCTCTCCTTGCTTGGAATGTCTGTTTAGGTGGACGGCCATGTCTTGGTAGGTTTGCAGTTGTGCCATACTCCTTCCATTTTTGGATGATGGATTGGACATTGCTCCATGAGATGTTCAGAGGTTGGGCTATTTGTTTTTTTTTTTATCTTACACTGTTTTACTCTTCTCCCAAACTTTATCCATTACCTGTCTGGTGTTTTTCTTGGTTTCCATGATGCTATTTGATTTCTAACGCTTTCGAAATACCTCTGAGGCCTTCACAAAACAATCGTAGTGATAATGAAAATAGAATATACACAGGTGGACTCAATTTATTAATAATGTGACATCTGTAGGTAATTTATCACTCGTGATTTTATTTCCTCAAAAAATATGTAAAAGTTCTTGGGGTATGAATACTTTTTCAAGGCACTGCATCATGCCCAATCCAAGACACTGACTATATGATATCAGCCACATATGTTTGACTCTGAAACTCTGTGGTGTTTCAGAGAAAACCGAATATTGCAAAGCACTGGGAACTGAGCAGCACGGATCACCAGTTGGATAGGTGGATCACTGGTAGCTTCTTCATGCCCACTACCCTGGATTGAAAGATCTCTCCCTGCGTGTGTGTTTAGGGAGCGACCTGCCAGTCATTGGCAAGACATGCTCACTTTAAAAAAAGCAATAAAAGACAATAAAAGACGCAAATCCAATCATAAATTAGGTGGGGAAAAAAACAGGAAATAAGAGAAAATTGCTGAAAAAAAGCCACAAATTCAATAATTAATCGGGTCTCAGAATTTACTTGTACAGTATGTTTTATGCCAGTGGAATGTTTCTTTATCTTCCTAAAACACTATTATTTTCACATGGGTGACTGGTTTTGCCAATAACCCAGGTTAGATTTCTTGACTCTTAGAGATGTTGGGCATTGACTTACAAGGTAGCCATCCACGGATGGAACTTGAAAGAGTTGTACTCCTTCTAAGGGCTTATTCAGTTTCTTACAGATAGAATTTGTACGTGTTATAGTCCATGGGCCTGTTTATGTGTCCGTGTATTTTTGTGGACTGAGTGGTCTGTACAAAAACACAGGCTTGTCCCATTTTCATTTTCAGTCATGAATCAAACTCATCAATGTAAGTCTACGTGTCAATAAAAAAATTGGATAGCACCCAGAGACGATCTGCATGCTGATAAATCTCTGATGGTAAAAACTGACGCACTGACCAAACACTGATGAAAATCAGATTCAGAGCACCGGTTTCATTTGACAAATTTTTGCTTACAACAAAAAAATCAAGGATGTCTGAAGAAGCCTTAAAATTAAGAACGTTTTGATTTTGAAGAAGGCATGAATTCTCTACAGAATTCACAAACACTGAAATGAATAGGGATGAGCTGCCAAATGAAACAGCCCAAGGGTGGCACTATTTGAAGAAAAATCTCACAAAAATGTTATTTCATTTTTTTAAACCTTTTTAATTAATTGTAGTGACAAATCTAAAGTATACATCTCATTTTATATGCAGACTGATACGTATTGAGACAGATGATTACTTCACCAAATTACTGCATGGTGCTTATTTTTTCACTCCTAAAATCCAGATGTATAGTCAAAATATACTCATTAGCACAAACAGACTGAAAATAGAGCAATTGTGTTGATATTCTCATTTGAAGCCACTTTGCCTGCACTTGACCAAGTGAACTGTGCAGACGCTAGAGATTAATGCACCCAAGTCTTGCAAAGATAGCAATCAGCCCCTTGATGCAGACATTAACATGAGCAGCTTGTCTGCTCTCTCCGCTATTGTCATGGATCAAAGATCTGCTGCTCCGCTGATTTTCACTTGTTTTGCTCAGAAATAGGAAGGACAAAAAGGGAGTTCAAAGCATCCCTTCTATAAGAGTTCTTCAAAATGTGAGGTGTAGATATTCCAGTACATAATGAATGTTTCCAGTTCAGTGTAAAAGCACTTATGAAGCCCATCTCTTAAATATTCAGACCAACTTAGCACAGGGAAGGAACATACATTGTATGGTTCACATGCCCTCTAACTTGACAGTCTAGGTACTTAATTTCGTCATACATCATGATGTGCATGAGATCTGCTGGCGCCAAAAAGAGGTAGATCGACACATATTTTTAGTGCTATTAGATGAATCTGTCCATAAAAACAAGACAAGAAGACACCAGCTTCAGGCTTTCAAAAACTCCAAGAATGTAAAAGAAGTGACAGGCATTTTCAGCTATGAAACTGTTTCATAGTTCACAATAGAAGCCATTGGGAAGGTTGAAGAAAAGCACCGCCCTGACAGTCTTTTTGAGCATTTTGTAAGCGTCACCTCAAAAAAAAAGTGAGCGCTTTTTAGTCATTACTCAATGGATTTAATAAAACTTTACAAAAATGGCAATAAAAAGACACCCAAACAAGTGACAAAAAAATTTAACCAAAATTTCTGGCACAAAAAAAATTAAAAAGCCAAAGTACTTCAAAAGATGACTAATAAACACTTACAAAAATGCTTCCGGAAAACAAAACAAAAGAGACAAGGAGCAATTTCTGAAGTGCCTTCCTCTTGAAAAAAAAACATATTTTTGACCACCTGAAAGAAAAAACGCAGTGTGAACATGCATAAATCCTTACGTATGCTACTGTCCTATACATATTTTTTTTACAAACAAATGTCAATCATTTTTAGAACAATGTGATTAGTTAGACAGGCTAGATGGAGAATGGCATGACAGAGGTGTCAGAACAGTCAGAACAGTGCAAACTCTATTAGTTGACACATACTAGTTTCTATAAAATGTCAGCAACAGCATTGGAGTCGTCAGGAAGCACATCTATTCCAACCAGGTACTTAAGGGCAGATTCACATTGCCTTATGGCAGACCGTTTAATGCATGCGCTACAAAGCGGCATTAATGCGATGTAATGCATCCGTTAACGCACCCATAGACTGCCATAACTGAGTGCATCGCTAACGCATGTCATAATTGGCATGCGTTAGCGATGTGCCGTCATGTTGTGGCGGAACCTTGGATGCAATAGATAAAAAAGACAGCGCCTCACAGTGGTAAAAAAAGCCTTACATTTTATTCTGCCTCCTGTGGCGACGTTTCGGTCGGAAGACCTTTTTCAAGCACTTGAAAAAGGTCTTCGGACTGAAACGTTGCCACAGGAGGCAGAATAAAATGTAAGGCTTTTTTTTCACCACTGTCTGAGATGCTGTCTTTTTTATCTATTGCTATGGAACTTGCTCCAGGATGGACTCCATGGTTTTGACGTGCGCCATTACAAATCTGTCTTAAAGACTATGACGTTCATAGGGTGCAGTTTAACTTTTTGGTTTTTGGAATCAGGAACCTCGGACGCGGTGTACAGCGTTCGAATGGCCGTTACGGCTAGCGCAGATGGAGCAGCTGCGCTAACGCGATCAAAAGAAGAGTAGCGCTAGCGCAGTCTGTTTAACGCATCTGTTAAACGGACTGCCATAACGCTATGTGAACCTAGCTTAAGCCCAAATTTATCATTTATAGGGTTGTTTAAAGTGAACCTGTCATGTCCACCATGTGCCCAGAACCACCAGGAGTTGTGTATTTCCGTGTATTTGAGTTGTGTAAGTCCGTTTATGATACGTAAATAAGGGTTTAGAAAAGTTGAAGGGGTCTCAGTGTCGTCAGACTTGTCAACCCACTTAGATGCTATCATGCCCCTATGAGGCTGATAACATAACATACAATTTCCGGGGTCATCGGTAGCGCTATACTTACCTCACGCATGCACACGGATTTTTCCCCTCTCTACAATGATCCTCTGTAGCCAGGTGTACACATCCCGGCTTCAGAGCGTTGCACGACGCATAACCGGAAGTTCCTTGGCCTTGGCAGAAAAAGGTTCCTCTTCGCTGCTTTAAAATATCACATACAACTAATATTTCCACACAAATTTTTGCAATTTTTAAAAAACAATAAAAAGAATATAAACTACACCAAAAATAGATGCAAATTCAATAATGAATCATGCCCTTAGATATTAGTTGAACTAATGGAAAGACTGAGGAGCTCTAAAAATTCTAAAAAGGGAGTCTGTCAGCAAGAAATGACTGTTCAAACCTTGTTGTTCTAGCTATCCTCCTTCTCTGGCTCCAGTAAAGCCAGATCTGTCAATCAAGTAAGAAAATGGTGGAGATAGATGGAAAAGAAGTAGGTGGTAAAGTCTACTGAATGGATTGGCTATGCTAAGGATGCACAGAGCATCTTTGCTTGGTTTGAACCATCATTCTGTGCTGACAGACTACTTTCAGACCACTCTTTTTTGTGTGGGCATACAGAAATTTCTATAACTGTAGCCCCTTCATCTGAATGAGTCTTGCAGAAGTCCATGCAGCTGCTGCAAAAAAATATTTTTTAAGTTTATTGAATGGATTGTAAATCACAAAAATTGCTACAAAAACCTCTTCCATGCGTGAATATACTCTATTAACAGTTTCACATAAACATAATACATTTTAATTTGATGCTGTGAAGTTCGAGCCAATAAGTCCACGGTCAGTCTGGAACATTTGGCTGTAAAAACATCATCTCCTACTGCCAGATTAATTATAATTACGTAGGCGGAGCTGAATGGAAGAGGTGAGGCAGTGGGTGGGGCTTAATGTAGGAAGTTCGCAGTCCTCTGCAGCTCTGCCCAACGCAAATGTGAAACCAGCCTTAGTATTAATCATAGTGCCCTAAACTTGTCAATGAACCATAAACACCCCCATCACCACTCACATTTCTTGGATTTAAGGGTCCATATAATTGCAGAAAAAGAGAAAAAAAGCAACTATAGGCTTAAATCTCACAAATTATTAATATATATAATATAAATAAAATACATAAAATTCATAAAAATGGAAAGACAGCACATAAATAACCTCGCAGCACAAACATAATATTCAATATAAACTGGACACCTAAGATGCATATAAAGTAGTCCACATAATAGACACAATGGTCAGGAATAAATATAAAAACATATAAGTGTCACAATAAACATATATTAAACAGGCTCATAAATAGAAGTTAGAACTGTGCTGACTGCAAAGTTACCATAGACGAGAACAATCCCCAATGCGCATTTTGAGAGTTGAATACATTAGTTCCTCATAGGTTCCAGGATACTGATTCATTTGACATGACATGACCTTAAATATTATCGGCACTGATCACATGGTCAAGATGCTGACCACTGAGATTGAAGTAGGTGGCGCATGCTTGCCGCACCGCGCACACCCACCAATCAACACCCAGGCTATCAAGGTGCCGTCACACATATGCGGGAGCGAGCATGTATCACCATGGCTCCCGAGCATGCAACTTTTTTTGTATGCTATATTATATGTATTAATAAATCGTTACATTTAAGCTATAGCTCCTTTTACTCCATTTTGCAATATTATGCTTTGGAGTTGCTTTATGCCATTTTAAGCAGAATTGATGGCATCCAATGGCTATTTTTTATTTTATTATAATGCATCTGATGGATCTCGCTTGTCTAAGGGTTCATATAAGAATAATGGAGCAGTCTTTCTTACATCACCGTACCCAATAATCCCATTAAACTCTAGTCACAGATTATGTTTGCATCAATGGACAAGGCAACATGCCTAAAGGTGAAGAAATGATTCTGTAAAAAGACTTTTTCTGTAATGCTGAATTGCTATCCAATCATGCCTGTGTTCATTGTCTCTACCTGCTAAGCTAAGCACTCTGTATGACCTGCCAAGGAATAGAGAAGTGACAATTGCTTTGTGCATATTGCTGGCACAGAAAAATGGTTGTCACGTTTCAAGCCAATTAAACTGTTGGTCTGACAAAAGCAGTGAAATCTCTTTACTACACAGAAACCTACTCTCAAAGTAAACCTGTCAGGTGATTTTTGGACTTTAAATTGCAACCATGTCTTATTATATGAACTGGCAATGTTTCTAAACATACCCCTGGATGCTAAATCTGGTGTCACAAATTCCAAAATTCACTTTTAAAATACAATGCTCTGTAAAAAGAATGAATAGCTCACTAGTGTACTTCACATGCAAGACTTCCCTTCTTATTGTCCTAGCGCATGCGCAGTACATTGCACAGTACATCTATGATATCTATGATATGTCAAGGATGGAAGTGGCTGGTAGTGATGAGGAGTGGCTGAAGGATAACAACCCAGCCAGGAGATGCTGCTTGACTCTTCTAGATATTGTTACCGCCCAAAAGACTTTTCAGTGATGTTTGGCTGGGAGGCGTCGGCTATGTACAAGTGTACATTATTCCAGGTGATTGCCATGCTACTTATCTGAGCTGTTTCCCCCAGACATCTGCTAGATGTACACTCAGCTTTTGAGGTTTTTGCTTCCTGTGCCTTGAGTTCTGTATGCTTGATCTTTTGTTGCCTGACCTTGGACTTCGCTCTGACCATCCGTTTGTTTTACCCCTTCTGCTCTGATCCGTTATCCTCCTGGTATTCTGAACTCAGAGTGTGACCACGCTTTTATCTCCCTCCTATATATGATGTACACTCCAGGCTTCTGACCTTGGACTCCATGTCCATTCCGACTCACGGCTTGGCCAAGGGAAGTGACTAGTGTCACAAATACATTATAGAAATCATGGATGCGCAATGCACACTAAGGTTTTTTTGGTGTCCAACACTATGAGGAATCTGTTCAATGCTGATCCCATCTGACATTTCTTGTAAAAGAGCAGCTACTGTGACTTGTGAAGCGCTTTTTCTGACTTATGGGGCTCAGTTACTATAACAGGTATTTCATGAGCTGTGGTAGCTTCCCCCGTTACGGAGGACCATAGTTAATGTTATCAGAGATTCAAGTGGAGCTATTGCTGCACCAGTCCTTCCTAATGTTAGCATAAGTTATCTACAGCACATATGTGGAGCAGTTTGCCATATACCAAAACTATCGGTGGTGCTTGCATTAGCAATAGTTCATTGTCATCCAAGAAAAAAGTGAAAAGTGGTACTCACCAGGTTCTGTAGTAAAATCCCTTATTCCATCAATGTAGCAAACAATATATTAGGCACGGAGTGAGCTGGAGACTGTGGTTCTTCACAATCACCCTCTCACTCCCTGCCTAACGTGTTCTTTGCTACTTTGAAGGAATAAAGGATTTTACTACAGAACCTGGTGAGTGCCGCTTATCACTTTTTTCTTGGATGCCATAGTTAATGCTAATTATAAAAGTCTGTTGCTTTCATTATTATTATTGAGGTCTTTGGCTGTCACTGAAGATGTTGGCTGCCCTTAATGTGTGTTTCTGTTGCTGTCACTCTTTGGGAGGACGATGACGACTGTCATCGTGATAGCTGTTCTTGTTATGGAGGTGTCTGCCTGCTACTGATATGGAGACTTGTGGCTCTTATTCTATCAACCCTCAATTATCTGGGTCTTTGGGGAAAGAGTGTAAGTCTCCACAGATTTTATTACTTTTCCTAGGAGTTTAACATTTTTGTACATTGTTATTTTAACCTTCTATTAATATATATTCTACAATAGACCAGTGGTTACAATGTTAGTATATAGAGGGAGTCTCTGTTAATGATAATCATTCAGAGTCAAGAGCAATTGTGTAGAGCATCATCCACTCCAGATTTACTATCACAGATTTCTATGGGAACCAAAGCTATAGAGACACCTGCATCTTTATATAAAGACCAGTTCAGTAAAGGATGGAGTCCTTTTTTCAATGTTCTATTTGAAGTACAGCAAATTTCCTCTCTATTGGAAGGAAAGAAGCATATTTTGCAAGTAGCGGCTATGGAAACTTGTAACACAGACTATGGGAAGATCTCTTTGAACACCAAAGATGTGGAACAGCGGCTGTGATGTTTTTGGCTATTCTAGCCTTAGTTTGTGTGCGGTAGGCCCACATAATAGAGTACTACTTTTCCCCTTACTGCTTATTTTACTAGATTCTATTTTCTCGTTTTCTCCCCTAACTTGAGTTGATCTACTCTTTTCTTTACCAACACTTACGGTTACAATCCATTTGGCCATTTATAATGTCATCCTGTGACTTTTTTTGATACTCATTTATTGGCCACTCTACTAGTAAAGCCCACATGTATGACTGTGGTCCTTTTCCTTTCGATACTTAGCACTGACACTTTATAAATCATGTTCACGCCCTATTTTGGGTTCAGTTAAATCATGTGTTCAATGATATTGAGCATGATGATCTGAAGGAGTGTGTTATACAATATCAATGTATTCTCTGGACCACATATGTAATCGTGTATTGATTTATAATAAGGGGTTCTGGTCGTTTCGATCTATAACCATGCCCATTGCCTGTTCTCAGTGAATTTCTTTCACTTTTAACTATTTTTATGTTCTTTGTATGTTATTTGGCTAATCATAAGAAACCTGTTTTTGTATTTTAGTTGTTATATTTTGTGTTCACAACCTTTATAACAGTCGCTGTTCCATATCCTTGGCGTTTAAAGAGATCTCTCCCTGGTGCATCACGCCATTTTCTTGAGCACCAACAGCGAGACACCTCCCAACTAAAGGTTCATTGTATAGAAAGGGTCAATCTCCCCATGAGGAAGGAAGATTGGGTTAATTTACCATTAACCTGAGAATCTTATTAAATTCTATGCCTCAATACCCGTGCCCCAAACAATCGGAATTTCAAAAATTACATCCAAGAGAATCGGAGCACCGTAAGCTAATCAGAGTTTGATCCGAGTGTCAGTTACAAAATTGGTTCGATTCTCTCGGAAGAGAAAATCTACGGTCGTGTGACTATAGCCAAAAACTGAAGATTTTGTACTAAAAGCTCTATAAATCTCAGTCTTGTTAAAAATTTGGTAATTGTTCTTGGGTTTAGTGAGATTCTAATATTGATCACACACAGGGCTGACTATTATACCCTCATATGAACGTGCCCTTAGTATTTATAGATTGACATTTAATCCTTTCTACTGTCCATGTTGCATATTCCACACTTAAAGTCTAGATGTAGTTTGCACTAACCAGCTTTCTAGGGTTCCAATTTACCCTTTAATATGACTTCTTCATTGTCCACATCATAATTGAGAGATTACGAGTAATGTTGGGATAATATTATGCACTGCGAGAGATAACGCAGCCATTGTTCATACCGGCCATTATCACAATAGTACAGAATCCTAAAACTCTACTTGAGCTGCAGTTAATGGTACTGCATTTTATTATATTCATTCTTCCACATACAATACCTCTATAGAAATACTCAAGAGCTTGCACACAATAAATACTAGCGACATCTTTCATTTATTTATGTGTGTGCTCACCAGTTTGGGATGTGGTGGCTGTTGGAAGAGCAATTTATTATAATTCTATTTGTATTATAAAATGACAAAGGATTTCCTACTTGACTAAAGTCTTGGCTTGAATGGAATAGAGCGTAAAGTGGTGAGATAAATTCATACATAATTGGACATTATTCAAATAACGATATGTCTGGGCGAAGCAGTTGAGCTCTTAGAATTACCTGAGGAACATAAATAAGTAAATGAGCCACATCTTTGTCTGGAAAGTGAAGTAAAATTATTATTTTTTTGACACAATTGTAGTAGAACCGTAACATTTTTGCTAGGATTTTGTAAAATTGCGGAAAAAGTATGTGTTTGTTTTTCCTTGGTTGTTGCAAAAAAATAGAGCACATGTATGCAGCCTAAAAAATATCCTATAATAAACCTAATTTAATTCCTATGGTTGCGTTCACACATTGAGGCCATGGTGCGATTTTGAGCTGCAATTGTGGAAAAATTGCAACGTTTACATTTGTGGAAATCGCAGCATGGTGCGGTTTTGATGCAGCAAACAAAAAGCACACAAATGTAACAAGAGAACACAGCCTAAAATTCCCAGGCCTGCCCAAACTTGCTACATAAAGTTTTTTTATTTTACCAAAATACTTTCATTATAATCAGTAAAAATAAGGACAATAAGGCCACGTTCACACGTTCAGTATTTGGTCATTATTTTACCTCAGTATTTGTAAGCGAAAACCAGGATTGGAGCAATCAGATGAAAAGTACAATAGAAACACGTCACCACTTCTGTATTCATCACCCACTCCTGGTTTTGGATTAGGCTGTGTCCACACACAGCGTTTTTCTCGCGGATTTACCAAAAAAATCTGTTAAAAAATGCATAAAAGAAGCTTCCCATTCATTTTAATGCATTTTGCACTTTTTGTGCATATTGATGTGTTTTTTTACCGCGAAAAAACGCTTTGCGGTAAAAAATGCAGCATGCTCATTAATTTTGCGGTAAATTCCGCATTTCTGGCTATTTTTTATGTGTCTGGGGACGCTCTGGAAAAAATCGCGGCAAAAACGCGCGGGGAAAAAAAAGCGCGTTTTCTGGGAAGGAGTCCGGTTTTCATGCAGAAATTTTCTCCATACGTGTGCACATAGCCTTACAAATACTGAGGTACAAAACTGACCAAATACTAAACGTGTGAACTTGGCCTAATAAGGACAAGTAAGGTTGGTTACTTGGTTTCTCTCATCTGTGAAAGCACAGAGAGTTCTCGCATCGGTAGACCCAGCCCAATTGCCGATGAAGCTAAATAATTCACAGGCATAAATGAAGCAGTTAATGTCTCATGGATTTGCTTCAGGTTTCTAAAGAAGCAAAGCGAGTAAACAATGTGATCAGTCCATTTGTGGAAGCAGTTCACTAATTTATTAAATACAAGTTAAAACAAAAAGCCGGCAGCAAAAGACGTTGCAAGAAACTACTGAAAAGACACCAAAAAATATGGACAAAATATGCTGGTATGTCCTCAAGCGTCTTCCTCCAAAAAAAACTTGGCATGTCACATATATTTAAGAGACTAGATGAAGAGCCCGGCGTTTCCCAGGCATACTAACTAACTGCCGTCCCGCTCTCTCCCTCAGCAGCCCCGCTTTCGCTCTGCAGCACTGCTGTCTCCTTCCGCAGCCCAGCTCTCCATCCACTGTCACAGTCTTTCCTTCAGCAGCCCCACTATCCAATCGATGTCTCGCATTCTAACTCCACAGTCCCGCTCTCTCCCTCAACAGCCCCTGTTTCCACTGGCCATCCCACTCTCTCCCTCTGCAGCCCCGCTTTCCATTCACCTTCCTGCTCTCCACTGGCCACCCCGCTCTCTCCCTCAGCACCCCAGCTCTCCACCTGTATCCTGCTCTCTCCCTTAACAGCCCCACTCTCCACCCGCCATCACGCTCTCTCCTTCTGCAGCCCTATCTTCCACCTGCGGTCCTGCTCCCTCCCTCTGCAGCCCCACTCTTTATGCGTCGTCCCGTTCTATCCCTCCACAGCCCCGCTCTCCTTCCGTGTACCGCTCTCCCTCCATAGCCCCGCTCTCCACGCACCGTCCTGCTCTATCTCTCCGCAGCCCTGCTCTCCATCCGTGTCTGGCTCTCTCCCTCACAGCTCTGCTCTCCACCCATGTCACACTCTTTCCCTCTGCATCCCCGCTCTCCACCTGCCAATGGGTGGGGCTATGTGGAGTGGACGTGGCTTGATACACACACATACATACACTCAGCTTTACATATATATATAGATGTTGTGTTCCGATATCCTTTAGGTCTCCTTCACAAGTTCATTTTTTTGGCCATTGTGCAGTCCATTTTTCAAGGGTAGCAAATACGGACACATGCACACCCATTGTATTCCATGGTGGTGGCACATGTCAGGTCTTATGCATGGACCTTCTTTTTCCGGCAGCATGGGGGAAATTCTAGCTGCATACATGCACACTGATGACACATGGATGACATCTGTGTAACACGTACTGAAATGAAATGTTCCGGTGGCTGGGAAAAGCAGTACAGTTAGCGCTATTCCCAAGTGCCAGGTGCTGACTACAACTGTCATGATCCTTGTCTGGTCTCCCTGCAATCAGTGAGACCAGGTGACACTGATGTTAGTTTTAGTCAGCACATTAAATAAATAATTAAATAATTAAATTTAAAAAATGGCAACCAGCGTAGATAAAGCAAACAGCATTGTGCTTCTATTATCCGGCTGGAACATTGCATGGTTAAAGGCCTGTCCTCAACCAAAATATAGAAGCCTGCAGCCACCCCAGAATTGGCACACCACATTAGATGCTCCAATTCTGGCACATTACCCGGCTCACGCCAATGCCCTTGTGTGGTGGCAATCGGGGTGATATATAGGTTTGACAGCAGCTGTGATTTGCCAAAACTCACAGCTGCCATAAAGCCCTGGGATTAGTAATGGAAAGGTGTCTGTCAGACACCTACATTAGTAATATTGTAGTCAAGATAAATAAACACACACAGAAAAGTCCTTTAATTGTAAAAATTAAATTACCCTCTTTTACTGATTTTATAACCAAAATTAAAAGTAATTCAAAATAGTTTGGCACAATCCATAAGATGTAGATCCCACAGTGATCCCTGACTCTGCTACATCCAGAGGCTGTGTTGAGTGGTGATATCAGTAATGTGACTGCTCATCAGCGATGAGTGGTGATATCAGTAACATGACTGCTCATCAGGGATGCCGGAAGACAGTGAGAAAAGCGTGAGAACCAGCAGCAATGATGAGCGATTGCATCATTAAGGTTACCATAGGTCACAGCCCTGGTTCTCACTGTGCTCTCAGTGTGTTCCTGTGGCCGTTGTTGTGAGGTCACGTTACTGATGTCATCGTTCATCAGAGCCTCAGGATGTAGTAGAGTCGAGGATTTTTGTGATACTGCCATAATATAGATTGCGGTGGACCCCTGTGGATTACTTGTTTTGTTGTAATAAATTGGTGAAAGAGAGTTAATGCCAGGGAGTGCTTTTTACAATGAAAGGACTTTTCTGTATGTGTGTTGTGTGTGTTTATTTCTTTTGACTACAGGGTTAGTAACTGCGTTGTCTGACAGATGTCTCTCCATTACTAACCCTTGGACATGATGTTAGCGCACATTACACAGATGACATCAAACCCCAAACTGTTACCCCGATTGCCACTGCACCAGGGCAATCGGAAACAGCGAGGCTAATGGATGCGCCATTTCTGGGAGCAGCTAAGGGCTGTTTTTTTTAGACTAGGAAGGGGTCAATATCCATGGCCCTTCCCAGCCTACTAATATTATCCCTCAATTGTCTGCTTAGCCTTTGCTTGGTTATTAAAAATAGGGTGGAAACCACATCATTTTTTGGGGGGTCACCCCTTTTTAATAAGAAGTAAAGGCAAAGCTGACAGACAGCTGGGGGTTGATATTAATAGGCTGGGAAGGACCATCGATATTGTGCCCATTCCCAGCTTGATAAAACCAGATCACAGCTTTCTGCTTTCCCTTAGTGGGCTATAAAAAGAGGGGAGATCCCACACCATTTTTTTCTGTTTATTTCTTATAAGCTGACGGATAAGTGCCACAAGATGGAATCACCAGGACGTGTGAAGGGGGCCATAGAGAGTAAAAAATATTTAATCCTTTGATGTCGATGGTTGCTAGTTCTATCAGTTAAGGTGGACATGAAATAATAAGCTAAAAACAGGTCAATACGGTGGCCCAATGAATAGCGCTGTAACCTTGTAGCACTGGGGTCTGTATTTTTGCGTGGGTTTCCTTCCACACTCTAAAGACATACTAATAGGGAATTTAGATTGTGAGCTCCAATTGGGACAACGATGACAATGTCTATGAAGCGAAGTGGAATATAATGGTGCTATATAAGCTAGGAAAATGAATAAAAATATAGCTATATTTATAAGTAGGCTAAGTATAACATTCACAATTATTGATTGATTACTGGGAAAAAAATTATATTTTAGACCTTATTATTAATGGTGAATTATACATGTCCGACACAGAGCAAACTTTGGACCAATTCGCCCATCTGTGTTTCATGCATGTGTTTTTCACAGAGAGAACAGGTGTAGAGGGGGTATGGGTTGAGCTTGCTGCTTACCCGGCAGGTAATGGCTGTGTGTTACAGCCATATCTGCCTCTAACAGCCATGGGTGGAGCAGGGCTCTGGCCATGACTGTTAACCTGTTAAGTGCCACTATAAAATTCTGACAGCAGCATTAATAGCAACTTAACATGGGGGAGCGTCATGCTATGTGCCGATCGGCGCTCTGCGAGGCAATTGTGGGTCTCCAACGGGTTTACTCTGACAACTGAGCATCTGGTCTGTTGAAGACCTCGGTGCATGTCATTAGGAAGATCCCTTACACCCACTCTGTGACTGGGCATTATTGGAGACCAAGACATTTACTATAAGCAGCAATACTGTGGTACTTCTGTATATAGTACTTGCGATCAGATGATCATAGATTCAAGTCCCCTAAGTGGACCCATAAGTACAGTGAAAAGTAAAAAAATAAATAAAAAACTATGACAAAAACAATCTGCAAAATGACTGTTCGAAGCATGTACAGGTGCTCGCTGCACCCTTGGCGTGGCCAAACATTTTAGTGTACCTTCTCACCTACTTGTTTTTCATCTATCTTCTTGCTTCTCTGGTTCTATAAAGCCAGAGCTGTCAATCAAAGAAGAGGGGGCTGGATATACAGTTAAAACAAGTATGCAGGAAGGTGCTTAGCTTGAACAGTCATTCTGTGCTGACAGACAGATTTCAGGGGCAGATGTTCATTAGGACGTCTGTATAAAAATGAGACATACATTAATTTCATTAATTTATAGTTTTTATAAGTCAGTGGTTGAGTAGATTAGTTACACTAGGGAGAAAATAAAAGTCATAAAACTAAATATTGTAGTTTGTTTTTCTCCTGTGCCTTTCTAAAGACAATTTTTTTTACTCTCCTGTTAGACGTAAAAAGAGCATATAACACGACGAGACCAATCCAGCTCCCTAGAATTCTCCGTAACCATGAATTGGACTTGGCATCTCCACTATCTCTGACTCCAGCAAAGCCGAGATTCATCACCAGCCATTTCTGGCAATTTTCTCAGCTTGATGTGCAGTTACAGCAGAGTCAGAGAGCACAGTTCATATCTCTGACTCTCCGCGCTGCCACTTACCACTGTGCTGGCTGCAATGCAAAGTGAGTCACAGCTTGCAGCCGAGATGGAGAATTCCTTGCTGCAGGTGTTTACAATTTGTGGAGCCCTTAATCTAATTTATAAGGCAGGTTAGCTGGCATGCTGACATTCTGCTGGAAGGAGCTCTGGAAGAAGAAGAGGGCGAATATTAAAACCACTTAAACTCTAGCAAAAATTAAAGGGAAATGCATTTACCTTTCTGATTTGAACCCTTCCATCATAGCCTGATGGCGAGATATCTTACTTATACCTGCATAGTGTTTCTTAAGCCCCCGTTACACACAGCGAGATCGCTAGCGATATCGCTAAAGCGTCACCGATTTTGTGACGTAGCAGCGATATTGCTAGCGATATCGCTATGTGTGATACTTACCTACGACTGGCTCCCCGCTGGTTATCGCTCATCGCGCGAGAACGTCCTGGACCGTTTCTCATCGGTCGCTTCCTGCTGGGCTTCCTGCTGGCGCTGACGAGCGATGCGTGGACGCGGGCGGGAGGGCGTCTTCATCGCCGCGTCTGACAGGTAAGTAACGACTGCCGACCGCTGGTATGTCGCTGGCGAGATCTGCCTGTTTGGCAGCTCACTAGCGACCATTTAGCGATGTACCAGAGATCCTGACCGTGTCATATCGTGGTCGGAATAGCTGGTGCATCGCTAAATGTAACGGTACCCTTAGGCTTTGTTAAAGGAGTTGGGCTTTTTTTCTGCAGCAGGCACTGAGAGAAACTGCTGCACATCAGTGGGTCAATTCAGGAACAGAGAAAGACAGAAAAAGGTCCCTGTGCAAGAACAGTGTATAGGCCCTCTGCAGTCAGATCTTTCTGTCTATGACATAAGCTACTTGCTGGTTTAGAGTATAAGCAGGGGAAAAAGATGGTGGTGACACAATGGTCAAAGGTAACCACCTTTATAGCGCACAATATTGCTTAAAGATAAAAGGAGAGACCACCTTACCGATTGATATAGTCAGCCTGACTTGTTACTACAATAGTCCCCAACGCGCGTTTCTCTTCTTAAGTAACCAGCTTTTTCAAGGGGGGTTTGTGTCACCACCTGGGAAATCCCACTCTTGCCTAATAGATATAATTTGAAATCTATTTCCATCTACATAATTCACCAGCAACTGCCACCTGTCTTGTTAGTCCTTTTATTGCACTTGTAATATTTTTCTAAGAATGCCGGGCTGGGAGAAGTTTCCCATGTGAAGCGTCACTTGTCCCTGTTAGTTGAGACTGTAGACTACTATAAAGGTCTATTTATTTGAGTATGTGCCTAGTAGAGCAGTATAGGAAGAACCAAAGTGAACAACTTTTCAAGTAGTGCCTGATGCATCTATAAGACGGTTTTACCTACAGTATATTGTAGTCAGTTTTAGAATCTTGAACTAAACGTAAAAATAAGCCAACTTCTGTCTATGATTGAAGTAACTGAACAAGCAGATTACCTATGCGGCATATCTCGTCTGACTATATGATTCACTTCTATGTGCAGGATAAGGATTATGCTATCCCATGTATAGAAAAAATAAAGTTATGCTTCTAAATGATTTATTAAAGGCTTATGTTTAAATCAATATTGGAGGCTCTGGTTTAGCTTCCACCAGCCATTCAGAAAAATCCATTACTATTTATTCTAAAATGTTGCCTGTCTATAGTAAATCTTGCTTTAAGTATTCTGCTCCATTTGCAGAACACACCAAAAATGTTTGCACCAGAAGCAAAAAGAAATCTTTCCAAATCCTGAATGAGTCTAAAGTGATAAGCCAACACTCAGCACTTCAGTATTCCCTTGGTTAAAACTACTCATTCATGTGGCAAATTTATGGAAGGGGAGCTTGTTTGACATCGAAAATAAAGAGAAACTTCAATAATAATTATCAAATTCAGAATAATATGTTATAAGTTAAAATATGTCAAAAGTTGTAGGAAAGGCTAAATGCAACACAAAGGGATAAGGGAAAGGTAACCAAACACTAGGGAAGGGGGGAGTGGAAACCGCTAGACAGATCTAACGTCACCCTGTCTGCCCTATCGTCCCTAAATAGGTTCCACACCTATCGCCGAGCAGGATACCCAATCCATGCCTGACCCTGGCGATAAGCCCTACACTAGGAAGGACAGAATGTGCACTAGTCAATCCCCACTACCGCTAAAGACAACTGGATAGATAAACGAAACAAGGGAACACTTAGCTTGAGAAGATTCAGAGAGAAACACCAACGTCCTCCAAACTCCAAAAAGGACGATAGCCGACTGCCACAGCTCTAAGCCTCAACAGGGAAATGTAAATGGAAATATCACCTGCTATTGCCAGCAGCAAGCAGTAAGTATATCAACACTCAGGTTCAGGTGTCGCCATTAGGACCGAGGGAGGTGGCCACTGGGTCCTTGTGTCAGAAGGACCAGGCAGAAGTCTGCAAAGCAAACTGCTGAGACCTTCTACAGATAGATGCTATGCAATTTGTATAGCCCATGAATTTTTCTGCTGTCTCTCCAAACTTTAAATATGTCCCAAGTATTGTTGAGCGATACCTTCCGATATCGGGAAATATCGGATCGGATTGGATCGGACCGATACCCAAAAAGTATCGGATATCGCCGATTCCGATAGCGGAAACCAATGCAAGTCAATGGGACAGAAATATCGGAATTAAAATAAACCCTTTCTTTCCTTGTAGGTTAATTCTACATGAAGGAAAACAACTAAGAATAATGTAGAATGTATTGGGGGAGGTGGAGGAGACATTAAAGGCTTAGAGGTTTAGCCCAATCAAATGGAATAGCAGGAATTAATTTTTTTTAAGACGTTCAGAGTTACAAAGATATTGACTATGTTAAAGGGGTTGTGTAGCAATAGAGGGAGACGTTCAGAAAAGGCACATGTTGGCGGAGTGCTGGAACGGAGTGCTTCATCTAGCTTGGAGGTTGACTGAGCCCCTGACCCGGAGGACACGGCACGGATGCGGGCACCTGTATGCACAACAGATTGCGAATAAAGCTTTGGAACTACATGCCCTGGTGTCCTCCAGTTATTCCTGAGCCAACACACTCAGCACTGCTACATCTCTGTGCCTGGCACTGCACCATCTACGTCTCTTCACTACCTCTCATCTACACTTCCCTGGGACTACAGCCCTACCTGTGGAGGGCCACAACATCAAAGCTGCACCACACCATCTGTCCCAGAGGATCTGTCTGCAGCGTCGGCTTAACATCTTCATTGCCGAACACCACAGGTGGCGTCACAAATCATTCACTCATAAACTTTAATCATCATCCACACGTTCAACATTTCCCTTTTACAATGGACACCCAGGGCCTCGGACCGGGTCACAGCTACCGCAACATCTCCCATTGAAAAAAATGGGCCCGGTACCGAGTACCCCACCAGCCCTGGTGGGCGATCCAACTTGGCTGAAATACATAACAGAACAGGTTGTCCGGGCTTTTCACATAATCTCAGTGCATATCTAGGCTGCAGAATGCTGACAATAAGTAATTTACCTTCTGTGGCTAGTCTGCACGGTTTCCAAGATATCATCTCTTGCTTCTAAGATAAACGTCCAGGGGGGGTGTTCTGGCATTGAAATGAGAACTGGTCGTTTCCTCCTCCCTCACTAGTTTCACTTTCCATAGATCACTGTTCAGCGTGTGTCTGGGGGAGGAGCAGCTGGGTGGTCTGCTCGCAGCCAATCACAGCCATGCCATTAGTTAACATGCCTACATGCCTAACAGGATGTGCCCACACTTTTTAGGATTCCTCATTGGCTGAATCAAATCAAACTGGCTCATAGCCTTATGGGAACTTCCGATTCTGGTATTCGATTTGCAAAAAGTATTGGAACTCAGTATCGGTCCAGTGCATTTGTCTGTTCCCTCGATCTGCATATGTGGTATTCTGCTCTCAATTTAATATGATTTTTATAACTTAATTGTCTGCTAAATATGACTTACACTTTCCTTTGTTGGACATCATGAAAGATGTAAGCTACCAAAGCAGCAATAAAGGTGGCAGATGGAACTAGTCTATTCTGAACTGTCTCTTCTGTTTTTCTATCCCATTTTTACATTTTTCCCATCATATTTTTCAAAACATTTTATAAAGTTAGCTAAGAATAGCTGTTTTTTCCAGTTCTTCTGTGACCTTTTTTGCTAACCGTATCGCTAAGTTGCAGCTATCAGGCTACAGTCCTCACGGTCGTTTCTCATAACAAAATGAAAGCGTAACACACACCTTAGGCATAAAAAGTAATTATAGGCACAGAGACTGGAGTGAGGATAAGAGACACACATTGCTCATAGGCCTGTTAAGCAGGTGACTTTTGCCACTAAACTAAGTAAGAAGTATCCATCTTCAGAATTTTACCTGTGCTGCTTTATGAAATTGCTGCAAAAATAGGTTATTTTCTCAGTTGTTGATCCAAGTAGGAGCTTTAAGAACTTGAATAAAAGCTTACTATCCTCCATGTTTATGAAGGATTGTTCCATATATTGTAAGGTTAAATATAATGAAGCTTTTATTCTCAAGCTATATTTTGGTAAGTAGTTAATTTTCAAAAAATGAAATTATTAATGAGCTTGTTATGTAGAATTAGAAGCAAATATCTATCACTCAGTATGCAGTCCCCAATCCAACATGTAGTTTTCATGAGTTTAATGGCATAAAGCTGTTTGAAATGTAGCAACATTTTGAGGATTTTATTGAAAAGGAAAAGGTGGAAATATCTGTAGAGATAACTGAACCATTTTTGTTGTCGGCAAATCATAATGCCGATTGGCAGAGATGAATTTTCAGTGTGCAGAGTGATACCATACATGCAGAGCTTATACAGTAAAGCCGAGAAACATATTAATAAATCATCCAACGATGACGAAGTAAAACAGAGTACATCTGAATATCAAGTCACTCATTCTAGAGTTTTGCCAGCCTAAAGTTTCACACTAGCGTTTCTGCCGTCTGCGCACGGCCGCCGATAAGCCCCGCCCCCTACCGCGCCCCCTCCTGACACCACCCCCTATTATCGCACATGGCCGCAAGAGATCTGCGCACCCTATCTTTAATATAGGGTGCGTAGACTGTGCGCTGCCCGTGCGCTAATAGGATTTTTGAGTGCGTTGCGCACTTTTGTAGGTGCGCCGAACGCAGCATGTTGCATTTTTGCCCGCTCGGCGCACCTTCAAAAGTGTGCAGCGCACTAAAAAATCCTACTAGCGCATGGTCAGCTCATGGTCTGCGCACCCTATATTAAAGATAGGGTGCGCAGATCGCATGCTTACATGTGCGATAATAGGCGTTGATGTCAGGAGGGGGCGCGGCAGGGGGCGGGGCTTATCCGCGGCCGTGCGCAGACGGCAGAAACGCTAGTGTGAAACTAGCCTTAAAAAGGGCTATTACACAATATGTAACAGAGCCCCAATATTACCATATGTGATTTATAGTACCAGTGTCATGTAGGAAATGGGCCTTTAGGCTCCCTCAGGAACCAAGACCCCAATTTAGCTGCTGCTGCACCTCTGCACTGTCTTTGGCTCTTTTAAGACCCCCGAAAAGAATTCTACTATAGTGAGATTTGTCTGATTGAATGGAAGGAACTCTTTACCAGTTGGATTGGGAGCTGTGGAAAAGAAAGAAGCAGAGAGAAATTACATAAATTATCCCCCCTAATGTACGTTTCAATTAAACAATGCTTTCCAATTGTCGGTGCCACTCAATAAAAGAATAGAGTACTGTGGGCTGCTGATGTGAAACACATTGTCTTTATTGAATTCCTATAAAACAGAAGGCCACACTCATACTATGGTCAAGTCACCTTGCTGAGCGATACATAACAGTGTTGTATTGTTTTAATGGGACTTGTGTATGCAGTCATATCATGGAGAGAAGCTTATAGATCATTGCTAGACTTCCAGGAGCAAAGAGATTAATGTAGCAGGTGGTCTAATAGTATTCAGCGGACAGCCCAGGGCACACAACCGCAATACCCTGCCATGTGTGCCAAACATATCCAATTAAACCTTGGGATGTTAAGCATTTTGATCACGTTTCATTTAATGTTAGAGCTGCTGGAAGTAGGAGAACATTTTGCACCCTCCATTTAGGCTACAATCTGGAAAGTGAAAGTATGTTGTATGGATCCGTAATACTTAGTCCACATCCTATCACGGGGCCACACTGTGCATCAGTACATCTCTGACTTCATACATAGGAACAAGTATCTATAGGAATATGTAAAGGAATTTTTTGAACAGCTTCATAAGAAATCCCTAAAAAAAATGTTTGTGTCATACAGACAAATTAAAATCCATAAGACATCTCCAGAGAGGGGACATCTCGCCCTCACATTAAATATCGGATTTATTGTGGCTAGGAAAGAAAGAAACTAATTATAACTAGGGGCGAGAGAAACTAATTATAACTGAGGAAGAGAGAAACAGGGGAAGCGAGAGAGCAGATACTTACATCTCCATTGAAGTAGGGGCCTCCTGCAGGTAATTACGGTGGGAGCTTTATTGGGAAGAAGACACCAAGGTTAAGATTCATTTACGCAGAGGCAGAGAAGTAAAGATCCAAACCAAAGAGCTTTCTCTGATCAAAGCACTGATCACAGACCAGCTGGAACATACGGTCAGCAATGAATATTGGGGATTGCATTGATCGGATATTTATGGGAGATATATTTTTGGCGTCATAGCAAAGGGACAAACATAACATATTCATTCATAACACCATTCTAACCCTTCTAACCTAATAATGATAGATGATGCTATCCAGGCCATATTTAATCTCTATAGACAAGTACAGTTGCAATAAGAAACATGACAACAATATCTACCACCTGGGACCTCCAAGGGTGAAAATATCTTGAAAGTTAGGGATCTCATAAAATTCTAACAGACCTAACACATCCCACTGGCCCTTATATGAGCTCACCAAGGGGAGGTAGGAGGGCTTATCTTTGATCTAATAAAAATGAGAATTTTTTATAAACACTGCCTACATTTTTGGATTAAATATATAAAATATAATAGCTCTGTTCCTCTTTTTCTGTAAACTGTACCCCTGAAGCCATACACTACTTGTAACAAGAGTCCAATTGGACTGTATAAACAATTGGTAGAGGCAGCTGGTAGTGGTTCCTTTTTGTTATTTTGGAGTTGCCAGTGACCGCACTGTACTACCGAAAGTAGTTGTCCTCAGATGAAGCTACGTGCGAAACGCACATCTGGGTACTGTACAGTGTGGTTCCTTTATACATGATGGCATTTGATTGTATAAGTGTCTGTATAATTGATAGCTCTAGTATATGGACATTAATGAAATGGGGGCCGGTGACTATATTGATTCCTCTAAATGATTTTTTTACTTAGCATTGGTTGTTCTTATATGTATATAGGGGCTGGTTATATGATTACTTACCGTGTTCTTATACGGATGCCATTTTTCTGTTTTCTGTGTTACTTATATTTCTATACCTTGATTATTAATTTTTGTCTTGAAGACTATTTATTTCTGATAAATCATGCTGTTTTCCCAACTGACCACACTGCCTATTTTTGGGGTTTTATGGGGATTTTTTTTAATGTTTTTTGTCTTTTGTAGTTATGTTTTTATTGTATGTTAATAAAGTTATAATATGATTTTGGTTTAATGACTTCTGTAATTTATTTTATAATATTTGGTGGTTAGTTGTAGGACTAATAGTAGTTGTATGGCTTCATAAGTTTTAATATATCCATAAAAACAATACCAGTTTTGTAGTAATCCGATGTGTGACTGATGAAAAATCAAGTATTGGAAACATATGCAAATTAGTCTGGAAGCACTCTGAATGACTTAAAGGGAGTTTATCAGAAGGACTTTGATATTTAATCTTAGAGCAGCATAATGTAGGGGCAGAGCCCCTGATTCTCCTGATGTGCCTCTCATTTTTGCTGTTGCAATGAAATCATTGTTTTATCAGTATGAGATTATTATTTCAGGACTAGGTAACTCATGCCTGCTGATCAACTTATTCTGTGCATCCCCATCTCTGCCAATGATTGGCAGCTTTCTGTCAATGCACAGTATTCACAGAAATCTGTTAATCAGTGCTGTGGGCGGAGTCAGGCTCTGACTGGCCCGTAGGGGAACAGGGGAATCCCCCGGTGGGCCCCTGTGCAGTCAGGGGCCCCCAACCCCAGTAAATGGGTAGTACTTGGCATAATTCACATGATTTACAATGTACAGAAAAAAGCAGCATCTCATCATTCATTAACCTAACTACCTAGTTAATTATTACATAGAGATATAGGTAAATTTGTGAACATGGGTAGTGTAATATTTGTATGCATGTGGGCCCCCCAAAGTCATTGCTACTAGTGGGCCCTTGGCATCCCAGTCCGACACTGGGCGGAGTTATACAGCGCTCAGCATTTAGAGAACTGATAAATCTACAGCATAGAAAACTTCGATTGTATCACATTGCTGGAATCAGGGTCTCTGTCCATACATCTTGATGCTGTCCAATTACATATATAACATAGGATAAAAACGGTGAATAGGTACCCTGCAGTATTTAAATAACAGTAATATATGTAAAAAACATAGGATAATCAATCAATTCATGTGATGTCCATTTTTAATATTGCAATGGGTAACAGAAGCTTTGCATTTTTTTGGTTGTTTTGCCTTGGAAAAAAATCTTTAATGAAACGGTAATGGTAAAAATGGACCTACTGACCAAAGACAGATAAAAATTAGAAAAAAATCTTGACATCTGAATGAGGTCTGAATCACAATAACAGTGAGCATATTAAAGCTGGTCATACATATTAAAGGATTGTTCTGTACACGGTCACATTTCGTGGAATCTGTTAAGATTTATTTGCTCTCACCTAATCTGAGAGCAGCATAATGTAGAGACAGCCTGATTCCAGCAATGTGTCACTTACTGGGCTGTCTGCTGTAGTTTGATAAAATCACTATTTCATCACCAGGACATTATGACCAGAAGACTAGTAAACCTTCTACCATGTAGTCCTTCATTTTCATGAGCTCTGTATAATCTGACCCTCAACACTTATTGGCAGCTTTTTGCCTATGCTGAGTATACTCAGAAAGCTGTCAATCAGTTTTATGGACTGTTTCTCAGAGCTCATTCAGAGAACCGGTAGATCTGCAGCAGATAAAACAATGATTTTATCAAAACTGGAACCAGCAGCCCGGTAAGTGATACAATGCTGGAATCAGGGTCTCTATCCCTACATCATGCTCCTCTCAGATGAGGTTTGAAAACCTGATGACAGATTACTTTTAAGTTATGCCCTACACTAGGCATAAGTGTGTATTAGTTTCTTCTTCCTTGAGTGTTTCTTTAACTGTCCAATATGAGCATTGCCAGAAAATCCCCGATGGCTAGAGTTGAGCGACTTTGGTCGGATCTGGTTTCATGAAACAAAATTTGTTTCAGATGAAACTGGTCCGACTAGGGCAAAAAAAAGTCGGAGTTTAGTCCGAAACCCGACCCCAATGCAAGTCAATGGTGAATAAAAGTCGGCATTGAGCGGATTTGCCCTAGTTGGACCAGTTTCATCTGAAACAAATTTTGTTTCATGAAACCCGATCCGACCAAAGTCGCTCAACTCTACCAATGGCCTCATAACTGTCCTTATTCTGATATTTGACATTTTACCAGTTTAAGAACCTGAGACAACCTCAAGGATCTGAGCTGGCAAGGAAATGTATATGAGGATGTCTATACTCTCCTAAGACCACAGAAGGATTAGGAATGTTGGACTCCAAACACCTGATTCTTTTGTTTTCAGGGTCAGGCATGCCTGAATTTGAAGATCAGGATGAGGGTCGGCGTCAGCACCACCACACCCAGGCAGGTTCCAGTGCCCTGGGCAGGCACTCGCTGTTGGGTACACTGGTGCACTATGAGGGCCCGGTTCCTGGGCCAGTGTAGGCGCCCGCGAGAGGGCCCCCCACTTGCTCAGGGCCCCAGCACTTGCAATACTTACCTCTCCTTGCTACACCGCTGCGGCATCTTCCACGTCCTGACTGTGACACTTCAGATCAGAGGGTGCGATTACGTAACTAGTGTGCACCTTTTGCCTGAGCAGTCACAGTGCAGAGAGTGATTCTGTGGAGTCTGGAGCAGAGCAGCAACCAGCGAGGAGAGGTGAGTATTTTTTTAATGTTTGGACCATTATACATGGAGCATCACATGGGGCCCATTATATACTGGAGCATTATATGGGCCTGTCATTTATGGAGCATCTTATGGGGCCCATCAAATATGGAGCAACTTATGGGGCCAAATCTATATGGAGTATTATATGAGGCCCATTATATATAGAGCATTATATGAGCCCATCATATATGGAGCATCTTATTTGGCCAATTATATATGGAACATCTTATGGGGCCCATTATATATGGATTCATCTTATGGGGTCAATTATATAAAGAGCATAATATGGGGATATGTTGCCCATTATATACTGGAGCATTATATGAGGCCATCATATATGGAGCATCTTATGAGGCCAATTATATATGGAACATCTTATGGGGCCCATTATATATGGAGCATCTTATGGGGCCCATAATATATGGAGCGTCTAATGGTGCCAATTATATATGGATCATTATATGGGGCTCATTATATATGGAGCATTTTATGGGGCCAATTATATATGGAGTATTATATGAGGCTGATTCTGTTGGAAGCAATATATCGGACCCATCATAAACTGGAGCATTATATGAGAACCATCATTTTCTGTATGGAGCATTATATGAGGCCTATTCTTTATTGAACATTATATGGGGCTCACTCTGTATGGAGCAATATATGGGACCCAACATATACTGTATGGAGCAATATATGGGGCTCATTATTCTGTATGGAGCAATATATTGGGCTCATTATACTGTATGGAGCATTATATGGGGCTCATTATTCTGTATGGGGCATTATATGGGGCCCATTATTCTGCATGGAGCATTATATGGGGCTCATTATTATGTTTGGAGCATTATATGGGGCTCATTATTCTATATGGAGCAATATATGGAGCTCATTATTCTGTATAGAGCATTATATGGGGTTCATTATTCTGTATGGAGCAATATATGGGGCTCATTATTCTGTATGGAGCATTTTATGGGGCTCATATTATGTATGGAGCATAATATGGGGCTCATTATTCTATATGGAGCAATATATAATAATAATAATAATAATAATAATAATATATGAGCTCATTATTCTGTATGGAGCATTATATGGGGCTCATTATTCTGTGTAGAGCATTATATGGGGCTCATTATTTTGTAGGTAACGTTATATGGGCCTCATTATTCTATATGGAGCAAAATATGGGGCTCATTATTCTGTATGGAGCATTATATGGGGCTCATTATTCTGTATGGAGCAATATATGGGGCTCATTATTCTATGTGGAGCAAAATATGGGGCTTATTATTCTGTATGGAGCGTCTGTAATACTGTATGGAGGACTATACTGTCCGGTTTCTGACCTATTGCAGAATTTACAATAGATTTCACTCATGTAATGTAGAAGTAAGTGAAATCTTTGGTATTACACTATATCTATATTTCTCTACCGTAACTGTGCATCATGAATTGTGATATGTGTTAAAGGAGCCCACGAGACTTTTTCACCCAGGGCCCATAAAAACCTGAAGCCGGCACTGATCAGGGAGACTAGCCAGACAGCTATCTGAGGGGTACAGCCAGCATGAGACTAAATAAGTTAATAGCCTTAGTCATTTTTCACTTCATTGAAAGAACTGCCACCTCTGGGCAGAAGTCTATGATGGGGCCGAGCTCCTCACTGTTGGGAGTAACTAGGTTTACCTAAAATACAAGTCTTACATCTGACTGTCAAGAGAATGAATTGCAGGTCACAGCGTTTTCAGTGCCATTTGGTCTGTAGATGTTCAGCCATATGCCTGTGATCTATATCATTAACAAACTGCATCTGTATCTCAGTAATTCTCCACCACAGATTCAATTTTGCATTATGGCAGTAGGCAGGAGTCCCAAAAATCCTATTTATTAAAGTAATGATGCTTTGCATTGCAGAATAGGACGGGCCCTGACAGAGATAACTTTGCTGAATTTTCGTTGCGTAGTGTGGTACAGACGTTACATGATTAATGTTGGAGACAGACGCTGCTTCGCTCTCGAATGCTGCTAACAGCGTGCAATTGTCAAATACATTTGCAGAGATGGGGGCCGGTAATGCATCAGTTTTCACAGCGCACACACTGAATTTGGGAGAAGTTGTCTAACAGAGCAACATGACAAGATTACAAATAATATATTGTGCAACCTCCACTGACATCAGAGGGTGCAGACAATGCACTCTGACTGTGACACTGGGGACCAAAAGGTTCCTGGGCCAAAGTCAAGGAGTCTAATACTATAAATAATAACTAATAGTTTGGGGGCCCTAATACAAATTTAGCCTTAGATGCCACGAGCTTCATGCTATACATCTGGCCACCTCTACATAATGATGACCTATTAAAGGGAATCTGTCAGCAGGTTTTTGCTATGTAATCTGAGGACAGCGTGAGGTAGGGGTTTACTTACTTTACTTGTTTACTTACAGTGAAGATTTTATCACCAGTCACATTATCATTGCTGTGACTAGCTGGCGCAGGAGTAATCTTCTAATCTTCTGACCACGCCCGTTCCTGTGATAAGCAGCTCACTGTCAATTGACAATGTACATAGAGAGCCTGGTATGGGCGGGGTTAGCTTTCTCTGCTCGACTACATGCTACATTTAAGAACTCTGATTGTATCACAACTGCTTCACCCTGTAAACTACAGTATTTTGCGGATTATAAGACGCACCCCAAATTTTGGGGGGGAAAAACAGTTTGTAAATAAAATGGTGGTGCATCTTATATTCCCTTTTAATGGTAGCTTACTTAGTGGGCAGCTGCATTGGAACGGGGTCACAGGAGGCAGGGTCACTACTTCAGGAAGTCAGCAGTGGCACAAGCGGGAGATACTGCGGTGCGTCGGATCTCAGAAGGTGTCGGTGCCAGTGAGAGGAGTCCATTTTCCAGATGATATACGTATGGTGGGCTTCAGGAAAATGGCTGCTGGAGGCAGTACATGCGCAGATTGAAATCTCAGAAGATGGCCTCCTGAAGCAGCGACCCTGCTGCCTGTGACCCCACTGCACCATCGCCGGACTCTGTGAGCACTATTCGCATTATAAGATGCACCCCCATTTTGCTCCCAAATTTGGAGGAAAAAAATATCTTATTATCCGAAAAATACAGTAGGTGATACAGGAATCAGGGTCTCTTTTTCTATATTATGCTGCTGTCAGATGAGGTAGCAAAAACCTGGTGAGAGATTATCTTTAAAGTTCTTATACACAACCTTGATATTGATGGCCTATCCTTAGGATAGTAATAAGTATCAGATTGGTGGGGGTCCGACACCCCAACAGTCATCAACCAGATGTAAACACTGTATGGATATCGAAGCTCAGCTCCAATTCCCTTCAGTGTGAGCTGAGCTGCATTAGCCAAAGAAAGGGCCCTATACCCTGCACAGAGCTCTGGTGTCCCAGCTTTGTCCACTATGTATATCCAGCCACTGCAGGTACTTGTAGACAGCTGATAAGTGTGAGTGCCGGGTGCCGGACCCCAACTGATCTATGTATTAAAGACTAGCAATGAGTGGGTCATTTGTAATACAAATTCACCGACTTTGCCAAATTTTCACCCAAAATTAGTTGTGTGTTGAATAAATTAGAGTGAATCTAAATCAGAGAGAAAGAGAGAGTGAAATACTGTAGGTTTTGCATCCGGCAGCTATTAATTGTACACGGTCACCTTTATTACTGAGCAATCTATCAGACATGCAGCATAGAAATATGAAGAGTAATGTGGAGTTTTCACAGCCTTTCATTATTGATACCTAGAGCCTTCTTGACATGGTTATTATTTTGCACTGGATCTACTTCTGTATAGAGATGAGCAAATTTGTTCAGATTCGGTTTCGAATACAATCGCCATTGAATAGTTTTTGCAATATTCGTCGAACACAGCCAAACGTCATTAGAGTCAATGGAAGTAGGAAATACTGAATATGTTCGGAACCAAACATAAAACATATATTCGGCCCGAATAGTGTTCGATGTTAAGCCGACGCTGCAGACAGTTCCTCTGGGACAGATGGTGTGGTGCAGCAGTGATGGTATAGCCCTCCACAGGCAGGGCTGTAGTCCCAGGGCAGAGTATGTGAAGTGACACGTAGATGGTGTAGTGTCGGGCACAGGGGATGTAGCAGTGCCGGGCAGGTTGACGCAGGAATAAGTGGAGGACACCAGGGCATGTAGTTCCAAAGCTTTACTCACAGTCTGTTGTGGCACAAGAGCCTGCATCCGTGCCGTGTCCTCTGGGTCAGGAGCTCAGCCAACTTCCAGGCAAGATGAAGTACTCCTTTCCAGCACTCCGCCAACATATGTCTCCCTTATTGCGCCTTTAGTGAGGTCCGCACAGTACTGAGTTACACTGGAGTTCCTCCTGTCAGATGTTCCTATCTACTATACTTGCACGGCAGAGAGCTGTAGCCTGCTTCAGGGACTCCTTCCTACTTAGTCCCGGCTCAATCACGTTGCTGTTGTGCCTCCAAGTCTTGTGTGGGAATAAAGTGGTGACAACTTCTATTCCTCCGGTGTCTGCTGCAGGACCATTAGTATCCATACAACCTCGGGGACCGGACCCCGGCCTTGCGCTTAGAACTTGGGAAGGGTTCTCCTCTAACCCTAATCCTTAGTTCTCTTCTTCTCCTCACGTTCCGTACTAATCCTTTCCTTCTTATGGAGAGTCAGGCTTTCTATCGATGTTCCTTTCCTGTGCCAGCGGACCCAGGTCACTGAGGTCGGCTGCAGCACTTCCTTCCTCCATCCCACTCCGGGTATCTCCTTTCACAGACTGACCTCTTCAGACTCCTGTGACAAGCTGACTGAATCCCACACTCTTCCCGCTCTTTTGGTGCAAACTAAACTCCACCTGCCTCCCAACATGCTTCGTGTTCCAAGCAGGGAGCCACCAAAGGGTGCTTTGCTACACTATTATGTTGTGTGGGATGCAGGTGTTGGAGTGTGGTCAGGTGTCTCCACCTTACCTGAATGGTGGGGTACCACACCTCAGGAGGAGGTGCAGTACCTCTGTGGCGACTGAACCCTCAGGGGCGCCACACTACCATTCACAATACAGACAGCCCAGCTCGCCCCAGCATCAGATTGGATGACTGGACTACCACTCACAATACTGACAGTCCAGCACACTGCATATCCCATAGGCTGGGCTGTCATTCACAGCATCCCTAGGCCACAATGATGAAACCATGACAACCTGTTTGTTTTTGTCTGGCTGCTTGCAACCCTCCACTACAGGGTGCCTAGGAGCTTACTGCATACCCTATTATTGAGTTTAGCGTATATATAGTGCGTTTTTAAATTGGAAGCCGGCCCTATGCAATAAATAAATATAGTATAAAATAGCAAAAAGAGTAATACTCATATTAGTAATCCCTTGCAGATCCTATAGTCTCTCACCGGCCTCTGTTTCCGTGATCCAGCGATGATATGGCGTATCAGCACATAACTGCTGGAACCAATCTCTGGTTGTAATGATGATTTGTCCCCACAGACAGCCACTGTGGCTGGCAGACACAGGTCTTGCCAAGGTAGCATCGCAGGAGCTGGATGAACAGAGTTGGGACCAGGGAAGCATTGACGTCCTAGCAGCAGGGCATTGGTCAATAAAGTACTATTAATTTTCTAATTTTATACCATTTGTGACGGATCTCACAGGGGAAGGACATGTCGACTTCACTCTCCTCGGAGGAGGGAAGAGAAGGATGCAGCAGGGATCGGCTCTCTGGCACCACCACATGCCCCAGGTCAGTCAGGGAACTGCACTGAGGGAAAATAGTCGCCAGAGAGGCTTCCCTTATAGGTACAAGTTAATGAGGTGCTCCCAGTGAGGGGGGATATATCTCCAGTCCAGGCTGGGGATATATATATAAACCTCCTGGCCATCACTGCCAGAGTTCCTCACCAAAACAATACGGTTTTCTGCCACCCGTTCCTCTTTCAACATAAGCCCCATCCAACAACAGGCTTGTATCAGGTCAGAAACCAACCCGGATAGCGTATAATTGACCAATGGAGCATGTGGACGTGGGGATTTGTGTATTGAGCTAAAAGAGCAGCCCAAGATTAATTTTAAATTTAATCGCCGAAAAGGCGCACTAGAAAGATACAGGTATATATTTACAAGAACAATATACAGGTATATAGTCAGGAGTGCAGTACAAAGGTAGGGTATAATAGGATGCAATTACCGTGTTATGTAGCATGTGACCACAGGGAGGCGCTGAGGGATCACAGGTCCAAATCTTAGTTACATGGTACCCTTGGCCACGTCAGATAACGGGTCCTCCAGCCAGTAGAAAACTAAATCCAAAATAAGGGTCTGCCTTATATCTCCTAGGTTGTTCCCTCTCACACTCTGCTGCCACCCCTGGGTTGGGCTGCCTCCCACCTCCCATGTCTGAGAAAATGATTTTCTGTCTTAAATCGTGGATGGCCCATAACTTTTCGTCCGAAGGTCTGAATGGGACGGTGGTGACTAAATATGAATACAATATGTAATTCCTGGTGGCTCAGCTTTATAACTCCATAACACAGGGTGCTACAGGTGGCTGCTGGACATGGGCATTTGGGGGAAGGAACGCCGATTCTGAGAATGTGCTCGGCTAGGCTCAGAGATATTGCATTCTGTTACTATAGGTCATTTTCCAGATTCAATACCTAAGAGCTTGCTGTGACTTGTTGTGCCACGGTACCTCCATGTGCTTGGTCAGACAAAGGGAGCCAGCTAGCTGCAGCTGCAGAAGATTTCACATCTTTGTGTTAAGAGCTTCAAAGAGCTTCTTCCTGGCATATTATTTAAAGCAAAACATTGCATTGCCTTTTATGGCCTGGGGGGATGCAAGGGTGGGGGCACATTCCAGGAATGGACAAAGTCGTCCTATAATCCAAAATGGATTCTCCCTCGTCCCTCACACCATTATTAGTACTTTTTTTTATTTTGATGTGCACTAAAATCATTTAACCTGAATGCCAATTGTGCAAGGAGCTGGAAAACAGGAACGTTTGGCCTTTTCTAATTGGCTACTGTATATGATGGTAGATGGCCATTTTTGTGCATCATTCTTCTATTGTCAACTATCCATTAACCTGTACAAACCATACATGGCAAATAGGGTTTTTATGGCCCACCCTGTATCATTTACTTTATTTCAAAGAAGTACTTGTCACTCACATATGGAGAAAGCAAAATGTCTAACTATACAATACATCACACACGACATAGGAATTTACCTGTAAACTGCTGTTGGATTTGGAGCACAGTATACGACAATAGTTAAAAATACGATATCTTGCTTATTATCTTTTAATTCTAGATGATTTTTTTTTCCAAAAGAGCTTCACCAAATCATGAAGTTTATTTGGAACAAAAGCCATGATGACAGGTTCAGACCAGTGCTACCAGTATAATTCAGCTCCCTAGGCCTGTGCTACCATTTCTTCTCAGGCAATGGGTGTACTTTTAACATTATTTTCAACAATACATTGTTTCACGCACATAGAGTTAAATACTTGATGAAGCTAGCGTGCAGAATTCACATTAGGTCTCTCTATTGCCATGAATCTCCCTGCAACACAGTGCCCGTGGCATTCGCTTAGTGCCACTGAAGACGACTCTTGTACTGAATGTCGCCGTCCAGAAAAATAGGGCAGTGAACTGCTCACCAGAGGAATATTCCCAGCACTGGCACTCGAAGTCTGCGTGACCTAGTTTTATATAAAAAATCAGCAGGAGCGCCAAAGGTAGAGGAAGAAGCGCATCTAGATAGATAGAAATACAGATGGTAGATAGATAGATATGGGATAGATAGATAGATAGATAGATAGATATGAGATAGATAGATAGATAGATAGATAGATAGATAGATAGATAGATAGATAGATCGATAGATCGATAGATATGGGATAGATAGATAGATAGATAGATATGGGATAGATAGATATGGGATAGATAGATATGAGATAGATAGATAGATAGATAGATAGATAGATATGGGATAGATAGATAGATAGATAGATAGATAGATAGATAGATAGATAGATAGATATGGGATAGATAGATAGATAGATAGATAGATATGAGATAGATAGATAGATAGATAGATAGATAGATAGATAGATAAAAGGATTTAGAGCAGCACAAACATTTTTGAGTGAAAAAAGATCTATTTAATTTTAGCCCATCTTAGCGACGTTTCGGTCCAAAAAGATGTGAACCTTTTTCAAGCTTTTTTCACATCTTTTTGGACCGAAACGTCGCTAAGATGGGCTAAAATTAAATAGATCTTTTTTCACTCAAAAATGTTTGTGCTGCTCTAAATCCTTTTATCTATCTATCTATCTATCTATCTATCTATCTATCTATCTATCTATCTATCTATCCCATATCTGTATATCCCATATCTATCTATCTATCTATCTATCTATCCCATATCTATCTATCCCATATCTATCTATCTATCTATCTATCTATCTATCTATCTATCTATCTCATATCTGTATATCCCATATCTATCTATCTATCTATCTATCTATCCCATATCTATCTATCCCATATCTATCTATCCCATATCTATCTATCTATCTATCTATCTATCCCATATCTATCTATCCCATATCTATCTATCCCATATCTATCTATCTATCTATCTATCTATCTATCTATCTATCTATCTATCTATCTATCCCATATCTATCTATCCCATATCTATCTATCTATCCCATATCTATCTATCTATCTATCTATCATCTGTGTGCTGCCTCTGATTTTTTGATTTCTAGATAGATAGACCTGTAGATAGATATATAGATGATAGATATAATGTATACAGACAGATCCATGCATAATAATAGCAGCTAGACAGAAGAGCCAGCACCAGGCAGACTTACAGCAGGGGTGGGTTGTATGTCCTCGCCTTTATCTCCAGGTACTGATGGAGCAGCTGGATATTTGTCGATGATCCATTGTGCACAGAGATACACAATATGTCCATTATATAATAGCGCTTTTATATAACATGTTACCAAATGTAATTGGTCTTGAAAGTGGCCATTGTGCTTAACTTCTCTTATCTATGACAGATATCACATCTGGCCTAGTTCTCTGGGAATATTTGGTGTGCTTGCACAGTTGCATCCAATATCTCCAGCAAAATAAAGAAGAGAGGAATAATGTGAGCACAGCGGCAGCTAATCAGTCACCATCAACAAAAGAGATCCCCCTTATTAATTAGAGCATCAGAGATCTGTATCTGGGTAATTGCTTTCTTTTGCCTTGAATGACTCTCACAATGTAGAGCGGTGCATTCAGACATGTATCTGTCTGGTGGAGAGAAGATGGAGAAAACTTTAATTAAACTTCAGTGCGGATGCCTGCCCGTAGCCAGAGCCTTTTAGAATATCCTTTTACCCGTGGGTGACAAGGCAGAATGTTCACCCAGCTCCATCACAATCCTCCCATACTTGATTAGAATAAATTGCGTCCTTTTACAGGTCACTGATTCTATGGACGGTGCGGCATTTGCTAATAACTCCCAGTAACATAAGAATACAACAAAAGCTATGATATCATAAATATGCTGGAATTAACCATTGATCAATTACTCCGCTATTCCCGCGCACTTAGCCTCAAATATTAAATTAGATGAAATATTCAATTATCATACAAGCCAGGGAGAAATAGAACGTAGACCTAATATAAGCTACGTTTAAAGGTTGATTTCCCAATTATTTACAGAGGGAACGGGCACCCGGGGGACCAGGCAGTAGGAAGATGTAAGAACTGCACCATTCTGCCCAGAAATGCTGTGGGAATACTCTTGGATAAATATATAATTCTTCAGACTTAGTTTGCACGCTACTACTGGGAAAATGTGTATTAGCGGAATTAGTAAAGAAACATCAGCCAGTGTATATATTACCATAAACTAACCCTATGATTTGGATATGTTGTCTTTATAATGGTGCCCTAAATGCCGCCACTTTATTATGTGACTGTCAATGGGAAATAAACCAGGGGATGTGATGAACAAGCAACCTATTGGGAACGCTAAGTTTTCCCTGTCTGCGTCAATGGGAGCTGGTGGGTTCTGGGTGCTGGTCTTAGAAATAATCACAAACATGGATATGATTCTGCTCATGAGCGTTGATGTTATATGATCTGATATAACCTTATCTATATCTATGGCTCCTGTAGGGTACCAGGATGGCAAATGTGCATTGTGTACAGCCAATGTAAAAATTGGCAAAAAAGCCCCCAATCAGATATTTAAGCTTGTTCATATGCATTCACATAGTTTTTTTTCATACCAATTTGTGCATTTATCCCATTTTAAAAATCTGTCTTACAATTTCTCATGAATTGACTTCTATTGTCATCAGTAGGAACTCCAAGTTTCTGTCTATATGGGAGCAGATTTTTCTATGGCAGATTGCAACATTTTGAAGAAGTCTCCATGCAAATTGTGTAGAGAAACAATGGCGGGAAGCCATATTGAAATCTCCTTGTCATCTGCTATTACCTGTTCATAGCTTACTTCATGCTTGACCACAATGTCCCACAATACCATGAGGACAGTTCCATATTCCAAGTGTGGATTGTGACCCCTAAACCTACCGAGAGTCTTCTAATCTGAAGTCAACTACCTCATTGGCATATGTAAATGTTGCGTGTGGTTCAGGAGACCGGTGGCAAGTTCTAAACATTGCAGTCCAATAAATAAGTGTGAAACCAGTCTTAGCTTGTGATATCGCTGTAACTTTTGCTCCACTACTTATTTTATTGCTAAACTATCTAAAGTAAAGGTCACCAGTATCAGATGAGTGGGTATCAAACACCTGCCACCCCCACGATCAGTTGTCCCCCATGCAGGATGTTAGCAGTTACCGAGCTTAAAAGTATAGCTCTGTCAACTGTAATGTGCCACGGATGAATATAGAACATGTGCTCAATTTATTTAAACAGGGGTGGATGTTCAGTAGAAGAAAAAATTCAGCTCCACGGAATAAAATTAATCCTTTTATTGATATTCCAGATAAAACCCAAAGTCCAAATGTGCATATAAAGGATGACAATTCAGGTAAAGTAAATGTTGAAGAGCGGTATATAGAGCTAACACGGCAAGAGCTGTCTTTAGCGGTAGTGGGGATCGACTAGTGCTTACCCCATCATTCCCTAAGCAGGGCTTATCGTCAGGGTCAGGAAGGGATTTGGTTCCTGCACGGCGATAGGTGCAGAACCTATATAGGGACGTTTAGGGAAGACAGGGTGACTTTAAAGCTGCCTAGGGGTCTCTACTCCCCCTTCCTTAGTGTTGGGCTCCCTGCCCCTCATCCCTTCATGTTGCACTTAGTCTTTCCTACACTGTATGTAACATATGGCTACTGACCTATGTGATATTAACGTTTACAAGTGGATTACCAGTGCTGTATATGCACACTGGGGAGAGAGCACGTAATCATTTAACAAAAACTCTATTGGGGGAGCATTGCATAGCCTGTAAAGCTCCCCACACTCGTTAGATAGCTGTTGGCCATACAATGGTTTGGCTGATTGTTTATCCAACAGTTAACTCACTCAACTATTCCATAAACAGGAGAGGTCACTCTGCAGAGTGCTCTCTATCATAAAGATGCTACCAGACATCTTTGGCTTATCTTTAGAGAACCAAAGGATCAGCAATCCGAAATCAGATCTGCCGATTCCTTATCTCCTCCGACATCATCTTTCAGGGGAGAATTGGGGACCCTATACACATTAGACTGTTGGCCAAATGCAAAAATATTGGCAGGTTCAGTAGACCAGTCAACATAAGTCTAATGTGTATGAGGGCCTTAAGTCTCACTAAGCCAACTTGACAGAATCTTTAACCCTTAGAACTCACATACAAACACAGACTGTTGATAAAAAATCAACCATACTTTACAGGTATTTAACACTGTGGCATCATTGTTTTCATCATACCAGAAGCTGCTCTGAAATTCATTGATCCAATTTGAATTGAAAATTTGGATCCACACAAAGATGTTCAGTGACAAGTGCCAAAAACTCATGAATATAAATAAGCTTTCCAATTAGGCTGCCTTGAAATGGAACCGGAGCCTAAGTCACATAAACCTTGTGGTAAAGAAATCATAAGAAGTTTGTCTAACCCATTTAAGTGACCCAAAGGAGCTGGTGAGAATATAGGTCTGAAGCAGCCGGAGACTAATAATAGTCTATGAATAATTATGGCTCTTTAGAGTTGCTCCGCTCACCCCCCGTACTGCAGACCGGACTGTTAGAGTGCTGTAGGAAATGGGTGAACCTTTCAGGTGATGAAGTGCTGCTCTGAGCTGCGAGCTTGTATATGCTATAACTGATTTCTCGCTAAATTGGGAACCTGAATTTACAATTCTAATTTCTATAATATTACTAAGATAATATGCAGTGCTGCATGTATTAGAACTGACAGCTGCAATTTGTCCCTGTCCTATAAAACTTGCCTACTCTTATCACATAGCACTAAAAGATTGTCTAACCTGGAAAATTCAAAGTCAGAATTTAGTTTAAAAAGAAATATATTGTGCCAATGGATCATTAAATAAGGTTTATGGTAATGTGCCGAGTGCCTAAGTGCTTGTTCTCATTTCGTTGTCGTACACTGAGACCATAATGACTTTACAAGGAAAGTCCAGAGAAGTGAACCAGGGTTTTATTTTACTATGACCAGAAAATGGGGCATTAGTGTATGCAGTGCCTCCTCTTGCCTGAACAGAGTGTATACAGGTGTCAATAAAAATCAGTCAAACACTACAAAACAATAAAACTGAACATTAAAGGTTTTTTTTTTTCATTTTCGGAATGCCCTTATTCCACAACTGTAGTTTGCTTTTGAAAAACAGTCTGTACATTACTCAAAATCCCCAGGTCTAACATTGAGTCTCCACGTTGATCCCGGTGTCTGGTACTGCCTGCAGCGCTGACAACATACCAAGAGCAGGGCGGCCAATAATGGAGCTCAGTGGTTCTGATCGGCTCCTACCGGCAAGGCAAGGCTCTCAGGCAGAGCCGCTGAGCTCAGCTTCTGGCCATCAACGTGACGTCAGCGCTACAGACAATAACAAATACGGGAGCAGCGACAGAAACCAAGTATAGGAATTGGGGAGAGTGAGTGAAGAACAGTTTGTTTTTTTAAAAACCAGAAGGACAAGAGTTTTCCGAAACAAGAAAACAGCTTTAATTATTAGTTAATTACTGTATATCATTTATTGTGAAAAGTGGAACTGCATAGATTAAAAATTAACTCTAAAGATGCATGTTCTTTCTTCTTTCGTGTTCTTTCAGTGTTTTGGTAGCACTTTGTACCCATTAAAATGAATAGGTGAAAATGTAAGTAAAATGGCTAAGGAATACACGTAGGAATGCAGCAAACTGCATGCAGCGATCTTCCTCTGAAAACTCTGGTTTGAACTGTGGCTTTTGGTCCAGAATAAAATTGCTGCAAAATCCACAAGTAAGCTAGGCTAATTACCTTCATGACTAATTAAGGTTTTCCAATGTTTCTGTAAAATATGTTGGGTGCTCTGTGATTTTTGGATAAGTTGTCCAGATGAAAAAAAATCATGTTGGCAAATCTGGTGATGGAATCAAAATCAACTTCACTTGTGTTGTCATGTGCTGGACCTTTGAAGTCCATGATTGTATTACAGAGGTTGCAGATTTCTTTTCCTCTCTTGGACCAACACCATTCCAGGAATGTCATGGCTGCATCTTCTAGCAATCTTGTGACATTGTCAAGTCATGTGAGTGCTGCAGCCAATCATCAGAATTCTCATTTGCTTTGGATGAAGCTTGGATGTGGTGACATCAATATTGGTGTCTGCCCTTCCTGTCTCTGTTCCTGTCATCAGGTAGCAGCTTTAGTTCTGTGCCTTCTGATATTTGCAGTCCAGGTTCCAAGAAATAGGGTTATCTTCTGTGAGTGTTGCTCCATGCTGGGTGGGCCTACAAGATATTTAAGTTCCAGAATTCCTGGTGTCCACTGCAGGTTCTAAACTGACTTGGTCCAGCGTTTTCTGTACTTTGCTATATTCCCAGCGGTCATGTCTGATTTTGACCTCGGCTTGTTTTTGAATATTCTTCTCCCTTATGTTTTTGTCCCTACACTGACCACCTTGTTCTTACTCAGCTTATCTTGCATCTGTTCCCTCCTCCAGACAGCAACACTTTTGTGGAAGCAATCCAGTGGACCCATGGTAAGCCCAATTAGCAGCCACTAATTGGCTGCTATGTTCACATGAAATAACTATGTCACGCAAGTGTCAAAAAATGCAGTATCAAGATCCCTGGTCTAAGAGGTAAGTATAAGCTGGTTTTATTTGTAAGAAGGGGTTCTCTAAGTAGTGGATGACTCTCTTAAGAATTGGGGCTATTACTGTATCTTCAATTATTCTGGTGGCCAGTTCAACCCTGGTTAGAAACCACCACTTTATTTCCCATTTAGCTCTGGAATTAAGACAAGGACAATTTAGACTCAATTTTTAAAAAGTGAGGAAAACATTGCGGATATAATTGAAGGACACTATCATTTTTACTGATGTAAAAATGAGAGACTTCTCTGTCCTCCTCAGCATTTCTTTGATATTGAGTCACTTTTTATTAGATAATTCCATCAACCTATTTACCTGTTAATACTATTAAAACAAAATGATACTCGCGCTATGAATCAATGGTCTGTTCACATTAGTGAATCACCGGGCGTTTCCCACTGCACTCCTATTCAGAGTTTGATCCATCAATACTCAGTATCCTCTAACATCTAATGCTTATGAGTTTGTTGCCTTGATCCTACAGGTAACTATATATATATATTTTTATTCTCCATTGATTCATAGCGCGAGTATAATTTTGCTTAAATTGTTTATTTTCACCCCTGGTGGTGTGGGGATTCCTTACTTGCTGCTGAATCAACCCTGCACACTAGCGCCATTGGTATATTGTATATATATGATATTACATGACATTTCAGAGAGACGAGTGGTGAGAAGGTATATCCTTCTCTAGGTATAGCATGGGCATGAAAGGTTGGCTTTGGATGGCCTTTGCTGGGTTGAAAGTGTCAGGTAGGTACATAATCTACATAGGCTTAAAGTCATAAAAAGCTCAGTACCCAGTTAGGCCCGTAAATTGACCTTTTTTAAGATTCTTTATGGCAATAGATGGGGATTAGTAGCAATATTTTTGGCTACAGATTACATTTTGCATCAAGACATCAACATTTTGCCCGAAGGTGCCCCTGGCTTTTGAGATTTCAGTTCAATTTTACATTTAGGGATTTTTAATGAATATTTTTTCATATTCGCGGTTTGATAGCGCATAGCACTTTGCTGTTGAATCACCTAAGGTAAAATTCACAATGTCATGACATTTTATGTGGAGTCAGATAACGCTGGAAAACAAGAACTGACTGTGGTGCTCGAACAAGTAGAGTCTCTTGTTTAACAAATAAAACGCTATAGAGATTGATTGTTGCCAAAATGTGTTTTAAAAGGCAGCAGACATTCTTCGCGATAATGTTAGATGTTCGGGATGAAGAAGAACGAAGCCGGAAAGAGAGAAATTGTTCATGGCAAAAAAAAGGCCCTGGCTTATTCCCAGCTCTCCATCCTCTGGATGTCATAACAAGGTCCATAACTAAAATTAAAGCACTATCAAAATGTAATATTCTGGCCATTCATAGAGCAATTAGTTGGAAAGATATGCATATTCCTAATAACCATTCAGGTTGCTTTACTTATTCATAAAACATCTCTCAGTTGGGTGCGCATCCATTGTATCGTTTGCATGACCCATTAGCATTCACGTTTAAATTAACATTATGCCGCCGGTAATATTTTTTGGGTATATGCCATGCGTATACTGCCATCCAAATTCTACATGCTGCAATCAACCGATAATCATGATAAGTTTCGGCAGTAATGATTCTGTTACACTTCAACAACATGGTGCGTAGCACCGCATCACCTTCATACATTGCTGAGCAATGAGAAAAACATCATTTAAAGGGATCTTCACTACGTAAAAATATTAACTTCCAAAACTGATTTTCAATTTTCTACTTAACTATTGAAATTGCCGACATTTCATTGGTCTCGAGCCTTCTGTATATTGACTTACTGTTCATAACACTGAAAATTTATGTCCAAAAAACACTATCATTATCAATAATTCTACATATATTTATGTAAATCTACCAGGTTATATAATTTTATATGGAAATCTATATTCATCATAGACTTTTGTGCTTCAATGTGGTTTAAACTCAGTAAATATTTTTCATAAATGAAATATATTCATTGTAGAAGCACGCAGAGCTAGAGTATTCTCAATGGAAAGTAAAATGCCTAGAGGAGACCTGGAGGCTACAATGGATTCAGTCCCGTAGCCATAAGGCTTCAAAAGAACACGGCTGGCCACTGCGCCACGTACCATGAAGCATCCTAGTCAGAAGAAAAATAATTATTATTTTAAAGTGACTTTTTAAAATTCAGTAAGTAAAACTCAATTATAAAGGAAATTTGCTAGAGAAAGAATTAATACAATTAGGGTATGTGCACACGCTGCAGATTCTGCTGTGGATCCGCAGCGGTTTTGGCTCTGCGGGTCAGCAGCAGATTTTGCTGTGCTGTACAGTACCTTTATTTTCTATGTAAGAAAAAAAAAGCTGTGCACATGCTGCGGATTTTTCCGCGCGGTTTTGCTGCGGTTTACAATCCACAGCATGTCATTTCTTTTGTGCAGAACCGCTGCGGTTTCACACCTCATCCATTATGAGGTGTAAAACCGCAGGGCAAAACCGCAGATAAACCACAGGACTTTAGTCCTGCGGATTTATCTGCGGATTTTACTACAATGTCCGCAGATCCAAAAAACTCCGTGTGCACATACCCTTAGTGGCTTGCCTAAGGTAATTTTTCATATTACAAAGGTTGAAAAAGACCTAGGTCCATGAAGTTAAACTTTTCTCCACCAGTTATACATTTTTTTTTTACATTAAATTAACTATAACCCACAATGTTATGCATACTAAGGAAATCATCCAGCCCTATTTTAAAGCTTTAATGACCGTAGCTTTTTTCGTACTTTTCGTTTTCGTATTTTGCGCCCCTCTTCTTCCCAGAGACATAACTTTTTTAATTTTCCATCAATATGGCCACGTGAGGGCTTATTTTTTTGTGGGATGAGTTGTACTTTTGAAAGACATCATTGGTTTTAGCATTTTGTGTACTCAAAAAGAGGAAAAAAAATTCCAAGTGCGGTGAAATTGCAAAAAAAAAGGCAATCCCACACTTGTTTCTTGTTTGGCTTTTTTGCCAGGTTCACTAAATGCTAAAACTGACCTGCCATTATGATTCTCCAGGTCATTACGAGTTCATAGATGCTAAACATGTCTAGGTTCTTTTTTATCTAAGTGGTGAAAAAAAATTGCAAAGTTTGTTAAAAAAAAATTGCGCCATTTTACGATACCCGTAGTGTCTCCATTTTTCATGATGTTGGGTTGGGTGAGGGCTTATTTTTGAGTGCCGAGCTGACTTTTTTATGTGCAGATATGATCTTTTGATCGCCCGTTATTGCATTTTAATGCAATGTTGCAGCGACCAAAAAAACGTAATTCTGGCGTTTTGAGTTTTTTCCCGCTACGCGGTTAAGCGATTGGGTTAATTCTTGCTTTTTGTTGATAGATCGGGCTATTCTGAATGCGGTGATACCAAATATGTGTATGTGTGATTTTTTTTTAATTGTTTAATTTTGAATGGGGCGAAAGGGGGATGTTTTAAACTTTAATTTTTTTTATTTTTTTCATATTTTTAAAACATTTTTTTTTTAATTTTGGCATGCTTCAATAGCCTCCATGGGAGGCTAGAAGAGTCCACAACTCGATTGACTCTGCTACATATAGGCAATGAGCAGAATTACAGCATTGCTATGAGTGCCGACCACCGGAATCGTGATCCACCCGCACCTATTAGCTAGTTAAATCTCGCTGACAGCGGGATTTAACCGGCGCTTTCATCACGTGCATTGCCATAACAACCTGAGGTCTCCTAGAGACCTCTATGGTTGTTGATGAACTGATTAGTGTGGGAAAGTTTCTGAAGTTTTTTCCACGCTCCTGAGTTCACCTCAGGTCAGCCGGTGACGCCACGCAGCATCAGTGACCTCAGCGGTAGTCAGTGAGGTTGTGCCGAGTCCCCGGCTGACCTGAGGTGAACTCAGGAGCATGAGAAAAAGTTCAGAAACTTTCCCATGCTATTCAGTTCATCTCCGGTCAGCCGGGGCGCCTGCACAGACATGATTTAATTTATTCTGCAGTGGTTTATAGCCAGGCTGGTAGCATTAGCTCCGTTCCCTGTTGTAAACTAGTTAACCCCTTGTGATGGATTGCAGCTGGGGACCTGACTGAACTGCATAGAGGTATGGATATTGTTGGGTTTTTTATTAATTTTTTTTACAGGAGAACAAGGGATTCCGTTGGATTGGCAGCATAATAAATTTGGTCAAAAACTTTGTGTAATTATTTCATTAAAATAATTTTTAACTGATGTGTGTGTGTCTTTTTAACCCTTTACTACTATAGGATTAATAATGGAGCGGTGTCTTATTGACACCGCTCCATTATTAACCCGGCTTAATCTCATCATTCAATAGCAAGGTGACATTAGGCCCTTATTAACCCATGAGCCACCACTAAAGGCAATGGGAATAGAGAGGCTAAGTGCCAGAAAGGGCGCATCTTATAGATGCGCCTTTTCTGGGGTGGCTGGGGGCAGATGTTTGCAGCTGGGTGGGCAATAACCATGGTCCCTCTCTAGGCTATTAATATCTGCCCTCAGTCACTGGCTTGCCCTCTCTGGCTGAGAAAATACCACGGGAGCCCACGCAATTTTTTTCAATGAATTTACCCGTTAATTTAACACCGACATGTCCCAAATTTAACACACATAAACTAATCTAATTATTAGTCAAAGACATATAAAAAAACTAAATGAAATGATATGGTTTACTGTATGTAAACCATGTGTCATTTCATGTCGGGTTCTGCAATTGATTTAGCGGCTATTATGCTATGTAGAACTCTATGAACTATAAATATATATGTTTCAATGACATATATATATATGTATTCTATGTGTATATATCTATTCTTTCATTTGTGTTGTGCTTTAGCCAGTCATTGGGATTCATTATATGTCCATTTTGCAAGCCGGAGAGAAAATCTCATCATACAGATGCCATACAGATGTCACATGGATGCCTAAATGCAAGAAAATCGCATCCTCGCATTACAATCGGATGACTTATGTAACACTGTTCATGAAACATTTGTGTGATACTGGTCCATGAAAAACGGGCCGTTTTTTTATACGTTGTGTGTGTCTCCAGCCTTACTGTTAAACCGTGGATCAGAAGCCTAAGGTGGCCCAAAAGGTACTTTTGACTCACATGATGAAGCTACTACTATTAAAGATGAATGACAGTAGAAAACCCTGTTGAAGATCTTACGAAACTTTCAAGATGCGCAGCAGGCTGCGCTCTTACATTTTATATTACTATTCCTCATTTTTTTCAAACATAGCCAAAATTACTTTGAGACTGAAGGCAGAGAAGAATTTATTCGACATAAATTGCATTTCTTTACCTCTTTTAAATATACTGATATTAAGGCTACGTTCACACATAGTGGAACTCTTGCGGAAATTACCGCCATCGTGGTCATTCTCGCAAAGGATTACAGGGACCAGGAGCGTGGAGAACAGCAGGAAGGCTGCGCGGGACGCCGGAAGGTAAGAATAACAATATTTTTTATTTTAAATTCTATTTTCTAAAGGGATATGGTGCCCAGAGCCCGGAGGACAGTCTCCTCTCCTCCGGACCGTGGGTACCATCCGCAAATGTTCTGCTTACTTTTCGCATGGTGTGCACAGCCACATGCGGAAAGTAAGCAGAACAATGCATTCCTATGGGTGTGGGATCGCCGCGATTCCGCTAAATTAATGAGCATGCTGCGTTTTTTACCACAAAGCGATTCCGCTGCGGAAAAAAACGCAGCATTAGCACAGCATTGCGGAATCCCATAGGAATGCATGGGATGCTTATTTTTCGCATATTCGTGGCAAAATCGCGCGTTTAAAACCACCGCGAAAACGCGAAAGAAACGCTACGTGTGAACTCAGCCCAACAATTTAAATTAAATGGAAGAATCTCTTAAAATTATTTTATATGAAGGTATAAGGCTAGTTTCACACTAGCGTTTTTCTGTGCTGCGTTTGGTGCGCACATCAAATGTGTGACAAAAATGCATACAAACACTTGTAAACGCTGCTTTTTTATGTCGCACTAGCTGAAGAGCCCGGCGCTGCCCAGGCATAGTAACTGAATGTGGTTAGTTATAGCAAATTATAATTATCCTCCATCCCACAGTCCTGTGCCCATATACCCATCATACATATCCACGATCCCATAGGCCTGTGCCCATATACCCATCATACATATCCTCCATCCCATAGTCGAGTGCCCATATACCCATCACACATCCTCCATCCCATAGTCCCGTGCCCATATACCCGTCATACATATCCTCCATCCCATAGTCCAGTGCCCATATACCCATCACACATCCTCCATCCCATAGTCAACCATTATGACATCATAATGAGTGGTGGGGCTTGCAACCTATGATGACATCAGCGTCGCCATGGCAACCATTGTGACATCATAATGAGGGGCGGAGCTTGATGCGCACATACTTTTTCCCATTATGTAGATAGGAGCAAAATTGTTTGGTGAATTGGAACGCGCGGGGTTAAAATTTCACCTCACAACATAGCTTTGGACACTCTCGGGGTCCAGACGTGTGACTGTGCCAAATATTGTGGCTGTAGCTGCGACGGTGCGGATGCCTATCCCGGACATACACACATACATACATACATACACACCCACATTGAGCTTTATATATTAGATTATCGTGCGAGGTAAGCGAAAAAAAACGCAGCGCTTGTATGCGTTTTCAAGCGTTTTCCATGCGTATGCGTTTTTTATGTGCATGGTATCACAATCACAGGAGGAGAATTCTAGAAAAATTCTTGCAACAGACACCCCCAATGGGACAGCAGTGGGCTTGTGTTATGGAAATTCTTTATATAGACTCAGTTTACAGCTGAATTCTTCACATTTCCTTGGATTTTCTCTTGACAGCATGGATCTGCACTGGAAGAGATTTTACTTCAACTTGGATCTGGACATCAGGATGGCTCAGGCTTATGCAGTTGCTTACCATGAACAAAGGGAGAGAGAGAGACAGCGAAGACGGCAGCGGCGGCGTTTGTGGATACATCCGATTGTTGAACTCCGGGAAAGCCGTGGAGCGTACCACACCCTCTACAGCGAGCTCCAGGCAAACCCGGATACATTTACTGATTACACACGGATGTCCCAACAAAGCTTCATGTATTTGATTGGTCGTGTCCAAGATGCCATCCGGAGACAGGATACACAGCTCCGTCGTGCGATTCCTCCCGAGGAACGGCTCATGATCACATTAAGGTACGTAGTATTTAAAAAACAATGCCTGCCTAATTTTATTTGTTCTCTCAGATATACTATTCCTAAGCTGGCAGAATTATTGTTCTGCCATGTACTTAACCAAAGGCTGCAGAATTATTTTTATGCCATGTAGTAAAGAAAAGGCTGCATATTTATTTCTAGGCCTTTTTTTTTTTTTTTTTGGTGATGTAAAAATCCAGATACACAAATATTAATTTTTGTTGTTTCTCTGTTTCCCAGATTCCTGGCTCCTGGAGAGACCCTCTCTTCACTGCACTTCCAGTACCAGCTTGGAATCTCCACCTTGTCGGGAATAGTTGAGGACACCTGCCGGGCTTTGTGGGACGTTCTCTGTCCGAAATTTCTGCCCCTTCCCACCGTGGAAAATTGGATTGAAAATGCAGAAAGATTCTGGACAGTCTGCAATTTCCCCAACTGTTTGGGTGCAGTGGATGGGAAACACATCCGGATTATAAAACCAAAAAGAACTGGATCAGAGTACTATAATTACAAAAAGTACTTTTCTACAGTACTCATGGCCATTTCTGATGCAGACTGTAAGTCTGTTGCAGTGGACATTGGTGCATTTGGGCGTGGGAATGACTCCCAGGCTTTTAAGAACTCGGACATGGGCCGGAGGTTGTATGGCAACCAGTTCAATTTCCCCATGCCACGTCCTCTTCCCAACACCGAAGGTCCACCACAGCCCTTTGTAATGGTTGGGGATGAGGCATTCCAGATGTGCCAGAACCTCCTCAAACCCTACTCCAGCCGGGGCTTGGACCACACCAAAATAATTTTTAATTACAGGCTGACCAGGGCCAGAACTGTAGTGTGCCTTTGGTATACTTGTCTCTATATGGCGCATTCTCAGCACAGCCATTAATCTGAAACTGGAAACAGTGGATGAGGTGGTGAAGGCCTGTGTGGTTCTACACAATTTTGTTATGGTTAGAGAGCACCCGAACTTTTAACTTGATAATGCCGCTCCTAACCCTTTGCCTGAATTTAATCAGCACCCTCTCAGGTCATCCATTGAAGTTGGCCAAATGAGGGACCAATTTGTGGCCTACTTCAACTCAGATCTAGGACGGGTGGCCTGGCAAGACCAAATGATGTAGCAAAGTTTACTTTTGTGTGTATGTTAATAATAAACCTGTGTTGATACCTGTACTGAGTGCACTCTGTCTTTTTACACTTCAATATAATAATCAACTGGCCAGGTGTACGATTGAATTCATGATGCTGTGTTTTGTGCATCCTTCATTTAATAGTAATCAAGACACAACTTGTATGATCTTTATTATCTTTACACTTTGAGTTCAGTGTGATGCGACAGTGGAGATAATGCAACTAATATTTGTGTCAACTGTCAGGATGTTACAATTATTCATTTTGGAATGCAGGAGCATCCCTAACTATTTATGAGACCTAAAAACACTGTGACTATCCATATTAGTTGTATAAGCATCACTGTGGCCAGTTTAGAACTCAAGACTGTATACATAATAAATTTGATACAACTTCTACAATACCAAGGCCTGGTGTCATGCTGAAGTGAGGACGGCAAAACTAACGCATCCACACTTCAGACGCTTATCACACATTGTAAGGAGAATACACATTAGAGGCTAACTGCAGCAGCGCTACAGTCTGAGTTATATATATGGAGACAGAAGCAACACTGCTGGTTACAACTCATGTGTTTTCACCTGCCCAGGTGTGATTGTTATGATACAAGGCAAGGGTATTGTACATATGGCGGGTATTTTCCACATCATCTACTCAGTTTATCCACACACACTGAATAGAGGATGAGGTTAATTACAAGGTCTATCTATAATACCCTTGGATCGTATCAAAAAAAGTTAAATTATGTTAAAACACACCATAGTGAAGTTACTGTTTTTGATACAAGCCAAGATAACAATAGATAGGCCTTGCACTCAACACCATCCTCTATTCAGTCTGTGTTTTATTACCTGACTGAAGAGACTGATGTGGAAAATACAAGTCATATAGATTTCTGGTTTTGACTACACATATCTCCAAGATTGACACGCGTAACATGTGTCATTAATGGGTCATTAATGGAGCTATGTGTTGACAAAAAAGAAAAATGTACGGTGCAGTGTGTGTTGGCGGTGAAAGACACATTAAACCAAACTTTTTTTGAACAAGAAAAATTGCACATTTATTTTGAAAAAAAAAGGTTATTTTTCTTTTGAAGGACGTTTGAGGGAAGAGTGGGATACTTTGGGGGGTGTGGAGAGACGAGGAATGGCTGGAAATTGAGGAAGGGGTCCTAGGTGAAGGGGCTACTAAAGTACTGGGGGAAGGGAGCTCAAGTATAGAACTGGAGGCAGGTTGAGAAACATTGGAAGGAGAGGGGGGACTGACTAACAAAGTCTTTTGTTTCTTCTTCTTTGGGGCAGGAGTCACCTGCCTGTACCGACTTCCACCTTGTGACCGCCTTACAGTTGTTGACTGCCTCGAGATGTTGGACCGTGTCTGTGAAGAATAAAATATGGAATGTGGGTCTCCCTAGTCTGCTCGGTGGAGGCGCTGGCGGTGCTCCTTGCAAGAGAACATTTGGTGCCGGTGCTCATTGAAGGAGAAGTGTGCACAGTGCTTCTGGTGGGAGAATAGGTGGCGGTTCTCTTATCAGGCGAAGCGGTGGTGGTACTCCTGTGATGAGGAGTGGTGGCGGTGCTCCGTGTAGGCGAAGCGGTGGCGGTGCTCCACTGAAGAGGAGTGGTGGTGGTGCTCCTAGTAGGTGAGGCGGTGGCGGTGCTTCTCTGAAGAGGAGTGGTGGCGGTGCTCCTATGAGTAGATGTGGTGGCGGTGCTCCTCTGAAGAGGGCTGGTGGCAGTGCTACGATGAGGAGAAGAGGTGGCGGTGCTCCTCTGATGTTGAGTGGTGGAGGTGCTCCTGGAATGAGGACGAGTTGTGGCTGTGCTCCCATGCTGATGATGCGAAGAGGCGGTGCTCCGATCCGGACATGATGGAGTCTCTGTGGTCCGTACAGGAGAAGAGGTGGCGGTGGCCCAAGCAGATTTTGCGCTGGAGGTGCGCCAAGATGTGGTAACGGTGGCAGTACTGGTGCTCCAGACAGGAGCAGCGCTTGACATGGTGGTGGCGGGGGTGGAGTGTCCAGCAGCACTCGGCATTGGGGTGGTGTAGTGGTGTCCGGCTTTGCTAGGAATGCAGGTAGCCGGGCAGTGGTATGCAGCAGAAGTCGGTACTGTGGTGAAGCGAGTCAGTGGTGGCACAGGTGAGAATGACACCACTGACTGCTGCACATACTGATTCTGCTGCATAGCCTGCAAGAAAGCAGTGTTGCAGGCGTGTAACACATTCAGCTGTTGCTCAGGACTAAGGTGATCCGCCATGCCCCCTTCAATTTTACTAAAGAAATGGTGTGCTGGTCTAAAGTATTGAGGTCGGCCTCCAGCCGTTCAAGGCGCTGGTCGGAAGAATGGATGAGGTGTTCCATGTGGTTAAAAACAAGTTCCATTAGTGAAAAACCACTTTCCCCTCTTTCGGCCAGCATCTTGAGGCTGGCATGAAAAGCTTCGCTCAAGTGCATGAAATCGGGCATAACATTCCTGTCCGAGGCCCTCTGCCGCTGGCGGGTAGTGCCTGTGTAGGGAAGGTGACCTGACGGACGGACGGACGTGTCAGTAAAGAGAAAGATAGGTTTGCACAGTTTAGACAGGTGTCAGTTACTACAGTGGGGAAACAGCTAGGAAAGTGTAGTGGACGTGCAGTACCTTGGGTTGACCATTAGATGGAAGGGAGGAGAGTGAGCAAAGGACTTGACATCAGCTTAGGGCTTTAAAAACCGTTGGTCATGGGGGGCGGAGTTACAGTGACAGGGGACCGGGAGTGCTATAAATACTGAGGGAGGGTTCCAGAAGGTTCCAGTCCCCAGGGGGAGCTCCAGTGGCAGGAGGACTGTGACAGTCTGTGCGCTGTGAAGAGAATCCAAACCAGGGGGACTGAGGAGAGTGAACGTCAGGGGGGTGGTCCTGACAGGAATACCGCAAAACAGACGAGACACAGAGGTTATACCGACGAGGCACAGAGGTTACGGATACCGTGTTAAGAAAGACGTTGTGACCAGTGAAATTACTGTTGGTTTACGGGCCTAAGGCGGCCACAGTGACGGACCTGTCAAAAGCGTCAACAAGAGTAAAGGGACGGTACATATATATACGTCCCTGACGAAAGTGCGGTGTTCTGTGGCGTATTGTAACCAGAGAGCCTTGAGGAAAAATTGCAGAGTGCTGTAAGGCTGTCAGGCGGACAGCAAGTGAATAAAGCTTGGAGCTGTTGCACCAAGAATCTGTCTCCATCTTGTCTCTGTTTCGTCTCTGCGCAGTAAGAAGAGGGACCACCCCCCCAGCTCGACCACCGGCCCTACACCCGCATAACCAGTTTAAGAGACCTGGGACAGGGGAACAAATGATTGACCAGCTTCTTGGTCACCAGCTGTCTGTGTTGCTGACCTGCAACTTGCTTCCTGGCTGTCTGATGGCTGGGACGGGTCCAAGGTCGATCGATGAAGAACCGCTCCAGGGACAGGTTGCAGGGTGCTGCTCCAGGTGCTGTGGAAACAAAAGTAAAAATTAGTATCATGCATTTACAAGGAGGATCAACTGTGGAAGACAAAATCACCGATTATGTTCAATGAAAACCCAAGAAAAAAAAGGAAATTATACTTACGCTCTGGTGGCAAGGACCTGTCGTAGGAATTCCAAAGCGCGATGATATCGGTACTTGGTTCTGCTCCTTGCCGATGAGCCACTGCGAGCCTTTCCCTCAGCAAGAACATCAGTGTTGAAGCTGTCCTTCATCGAGCGCCAACATGTGCGGACTTTGTTCACTGTTGAAAAAATAATAAAATAAACATTATACAATGCACAGCTGGCAACATCTTGTATAATCACACACACCTGATTTACCTTGTCAAACAGTCAATGCGGCATCCAAAAAGAATTCAATACAAAATGCATTGACTGTTGAATCTGAGGACACTTGTGTGTTCACTGCAAGAATATATCTTGCAGTAAACACACAAGTATCATCAGGTGCAAGAGATAAAGCATGGACAATACAACATTACAATTCACAATGCATTAACTGTTGAACCTGAGGACACTTGTGTGTTCACTGCAAGAATATATCTTGCAGTAAACACACAAGTATCATCAGGTGCAAGAGATAAAGCATGAACAATACAACATTGCAATTCACAATGCATTCAATGTTGATCCTGAGGACACTGTTATGGTCCCTGATAGAATCTATCTATCAGGAAACAAAACAGTATCCTCAGGACAAAGACTCAATGCGGCATCACAGAACAGGGAAATACTTACTAAAAGCCTATTTTAAAGTTGCAGAGGCGCTGTCCCAGCCCTCCATCAACACAGCAGCCACTTCATTCCAGAGCTGCCAGGTCATCACAATGTCCTTGTACTGCTGGTCACGGCTGTCACACAACGGGACACGCTCCTGGACAAGGATGATCAGTTGCTCGTTGTCAATGTACAGGTCTTCATCCCATTGTGGAACCTAGAAAAGAAATACATTAGAATAGTCGAAATTGTGGAGAATGGTATAGAGAAAAAAAAACATGAAAAACAGGACATAAAAACAGGAATAGAAAACAGAATTTAAAATAAAAGGTAACTTTAAATAATGGATACTTACATTGCGTCTCCTCCCCGCCGGGCCTTGTCTACGCTGCTGCGGCTGTTCCGGCTCACTTGGCTGGTCTGATGCTGAGGTCTGTAAAAGAACAGAAATAATTACCCATTTGTAGAGGCAGGTATACTTACACAAAGGCAACAAAATACTCACCTCACACTCTGCTTTTGCCAATTCTTCCCTGGAAGGACTGTATTGGGATCCAGAAGACATGCTGGAAGAAAAAAAAACAAAAAACATTAGTACATAATATATTTTAAAGGACAGGCTCACATAAATTGATTTTAGAATACTCACATTATAGCTGCTGTGTTCTCCTAAGTAGTGGATTTGGTGGGTGTTGTCTTGTCTTCTTTTTGTCTTGCAGTCTGTCTGTACAGTAATGATCTGGCACTACAGACCCCTTCTTTTATCTACCCTCCTCCAAAACAATGTTGCTTGTTTAAGGGGTGTATTAAACAAGTGTCTAGACATTGTTTACTCTGAAATTGCGCGCGCTCACAAAACGCTGACATGTGCACTTCACAGCGTGCAGCCTCCGCTGAGCAGGGACTCACCCGCACTGTAGGGGGGCCCGGGGTCAGGTACAGATACACAGGACCTGTGGATGCTGAAGTTTAGCAAGCAGTTACAGGACCTACCGTCATGTGACTGCAAGGGGGCGGTGCTTAGCATCCTGCTTTCAGAGATGACAGGACACTATACAGAAATACTCAGAGTCATGCAAAACGGCGGTCATACACAGAGATATCAGTAAAGTACCAGGGATGAGACAGAACGGATAGTCAGGGCCAAGCAGAAGTCAAAACCAAACAGACATAGAAGGTACCAAGCAGAATCCAAAGCAATATCCAGAGAACAGACCGAGTCGTACACAGAGAGTCAAGTAACCAGAACACAGAACAAACACACTCAGGGGTCACCACACAATTCCAAGGGCGAAAGTATAACTGACGGGGATGGGAGCGTCCTGAGGCTATAAGAAGCCTCTCCCAGAACCAGGGAGAGGCCACAATCATAGCCCCAGGTGTGCAGGTAAGCCTGCACTGGGATGCCAGTCATCAGCACTGGTTCCAGACATTAACCCCACGTGTGCGAGTCAAACCCGCACTAAGATCATGACAGTAGCGTCCGGCACGTCTGGCCGCACACCTGGAAAATGCGCAGCGCACGCAAATGCTGAGGCCCGCGTGCAATCGCTGGACACTGCGCCTGCCATTTTAAAGATGGGGGACAATTGCGCGTGCGACCGATAGTGCACAATGCGCTGCGCGATAAAACACCAAGTGTGAAACCAGCCTAACTCTCATCATTGTGCTTTTCTGCCCATAAGAGAAGAATAACCCTTCCTATAAATCAGCAGTCTTTTCGCCACACTTCCAAAATACCTGAATACATTTCAGCATGAAATGGTTTCCTTCTGTTGCTATAATTCTTGAGTCTTCATAACTAAGTAAAGGTGCATTAATATTATACAATTCATTAACAAGCATTCGTAGGAAAGCTGGTTTACCGACACCAGGACAGTGTAAACAGGCTGCCAATCATTCGATGTTCATTGGGTGAAATAATTTCTAATGTTGCTTAAAAATCATTGTTTTCGGCAGCACATTGTGCTGTCTAATCCGGATCTGTGCTACTGAGAACAATGGAAACCTGAGCTCCCAGAACAGTCTATTACTGATTGTTCTATGCACACCTGAAGTGTGGCCGAAATCTCTAAACGACTGGTGATCAGCAAGCACGTAGTTAATCGGCAGTCATGTAGTGTAAACCTAGCCTAAAGCTCGCTTACTGATAACATCATTCACCCAAGGTAAAAGATTCCCAAAAGGGTCTGAATATCAACTTGAAACAAAAAAGAAAAAAAATACACATTTTTTTAAAGTACAAATGTCATAAAAAACTATTGCCCCTTTTCTTCTTAAAATAATATTGTGGGAGGACACTATGCTATATTTTTACAGGATAGATAAAAATGATATATTTTCACTGACTAAGCACTACTTAGCATAGTAAACTATAACGCCCACATCGCCACTCAGGCTGGCAATGCAATTCTCTGGGCAGGAAATTAAAGCGATTTGAAAAAAATGATTTCTGTTTAATTATAGTGAAATCATCTCCTCTAAATTGCACACTTGCTAAAGATAGCTACCCAAGCAGAGAGATCCAGACGCGTTCTCCTCCCTCAAGTGAAGGGTCTACTGCAAATAGCAGTCTAAATATGTTTATTAATAATGGCAACATGCATAGCAATTAGGAAACGTGTCCATAGAGTGTTAAATGTATCCGCAAAGCATTAACTGATAGCTAGGCTTCCTAAAAGGACATGTATTATAAGGGTGTCTATGGTACACTTTCTGGGTATTCTTCTGGGCTATGTAATGATCTTTTTTAATCTTGCGGATGTTTTTACAAGAACCTCCAGAGAAGCTCACCAAAACCCAACATGACCGAAAGATCAAGCACAGCAGCCTGACAAAATCCAAACTCAGGAAGATGGTAGACGAGGGCTAGGAGAGGTCTGTCAGTGACTGGAAGGACTTAGGAAAACACGGCACTTCTGGAATTCTGGTGGTGCACAAGTAGGATAACCAAATCCGTCAACTGTGATGTAGAAATACTTGCCACTCGTTTAGGTGTGTACTTACTCATTGAAAAAATAAATAAGTTCTTGAATACACCAATATGAGTGCCAAGTATTTCTACATCACAGTGACTGGAAGGATGACATTAGCATCTCACAGAAACTGACTATGCACCAGAGTCTACAGAGAGACTACAGACTGCCTCCATATCTGGAGGAACTCCAGAGGCCACCAGATCCAGAGCTGGTATAGACTCAGTGCCCACAATCTAGCCATGGAGTCCGGCTGGCACAGACAGAGCTATAGCTCCAGGGAAGACTGACTGTGCCCACACTGTGACCTGTAGGCCATGGAGGATGAGACCCACTTCATACTACACTGCATCAAATACACAACAGTGAGGGACACTCACTTCAGGAGACTATCTGATCTCTTCCTGGATTTCAGCTCCGTGAAGGAAGAAGAGAAAACTTATATCCTACTAGCAGAAGAAGAGAGCGCAGTGGAGATAGAAGCACAGTATGTGAGTGCATGCCATAGACTGCAAGAAAGATAACTATGATATGCCATGGACTTCCATAGTCCCCACCCTGTGCCCCATCTATCATTCCTACAGCCTCTACTCATCATTCCCACAGTCCCCACTCCCTATTCCCTACTATATATGTGCTTTGGCAACACTAGTGTTTATTTGGTCCTGCCAATAAAGCTTATTTGAATTACATATATATACATTGTGTGTGTGTATATATATATATATATATATATATATATATATACTGTAATGTTGACAGTTGTCGGACTCTGCCAGGTCGCAGCGCACAATTGGAACACATCCTAAAATATCTCCAGATCACCAAATTACTATAGATGTATACCTATAATTAGTTGTAATCCATGCATGGAATATAAAGAAAAAGGAATGTTCTCACCATCTCATAAATACAGCCTTCCACAATTCAGAATTCCCATTGTTATTTGTATAACTCCTGTTAACATCAGGGCAGCACCGGCAAATATTCCCTATCACATCCAGGGTGCTGGGGTCTCCTGCCTTTACAAGGATAGTCCACAGTTATCCCTTCATATACATCACCATAAACTCCCCCTACATGGGGGGAGGTGGGTAAAACTGAGCTGAATGTGATTACAAACACCTCTTGTTGCCTTCATCTCACAGCAGTCAGTTTTTTTGGGGACAAAGCTGTGAGAGAAAAGCTCCAGAAGAAGAGATGTTTGAAATGACATTTATCTCTGCTGAAATCTCCCACTCTCACACTGACTGCCTTAGCTTGAGAACTGGAAGTATTTGTAATCACACTCAGCCCTACTCTATAGTACATAATAGCTTCAGAAATGAAGGTCGAGAGGCGGGCATGTTCTTTTTTTCCATACATCATGACTCCTGCTTATGATTGGTCAACGTCATGCACCCCCATCTCTGCTAAGGCCCCGCTGGTCTTCTAATAAATTTTAATATACACTTTACGAGCTAATATCTCCCAAAAATATTTTGAGAAATGAAAAAAAATTGTTTTACTCTGTTATGCAGCCACTTTTCCACAACGCCCAGTTTAACATGCTACAATTAGTGAAATTTTCATGGCTTCACGGTAACCATACGGATGAGATGCAGGGTGTGTTCCTACACAGAACTGGCAGTCATGACCAGAAATGGAGAATGGCTTTTTGAGAGCACTAACCCGCTTTAGTATCCCATATATTATATGGATGGGCATACTTTTGGCCAAACAAGGCTTTCCTTGGCAAAATCAGCTGTTTGTTAGTGTCAATAACATTTAGATCAACTTTAGCTTGCATCTGTTCCAAATAATATGTGACTGATCCCTAATACAGCAATTGGATGAAAGGGCTGAGTTCATATTTTTCTTAATCCTTGGTGTGGAAAGCGGGAATACACCCAGGGCTATAACACTATTTTGGTGGGATGAAAGGAAGGTTAAGTGCAATGTCCTCTGTAATGCGTACTTGGCCAAGTGAGTTTTGCTGCCAGCATTCAGCAATCTGCTGATCCCAATCCCAAAGATTGTTAATAATTAATAAAACACAAACAAAAAAAATAAAGAATTGTTCAGTTGGCACAAAAAGTTTGTGGAAGAGTCGTGTGCCAAAACTAAAGCAGATGAATCATGTTCATTATTTTACCTGCGTCATCCTGCATATGCTAAGGAATTGAAAATCCTTTGCCAGGTGTTGAAAATGTCAGTCTCTTCTTGACGAATACAGCAGTTCCCATGACATGATAAATAGCTCAATGTCTAAATATTAAAATGCGATGTTCACCAACTCAGATTTTCATTACGTTCGCGCATTAATTAGAAATGTGCATTATTAAATTAGTTTAAGGCAAAATATAATACACAGAATGTTTTGTTCACAATACTGTAACTGTCTCCTTGTAGCCTAACTTATGGCATTTATGAAACTGTTAGGAGATTGCTATGTATGGAAGATACACAAAGGTATATGTGATTACGAACACATCTGGTTGCTTTCATTTCACAGCAGTCAGTTGGGGGGGGGCTGAGCTATGAGAAAAAAGCTGCAGGAGAAGATATGTTTGTAATGACACTTATCTCTGCTGTAATCTCTCTCCTGCACACTGACTGCCTTAACTTGAGAACTAGAAGTATTTGCAATCACACTCAACTCTGCTCTATAGTACATAGTAGCTTCAGACATGAAGGCTGAGAGACAGGCATGTTCTTTTTTCCCATACATGATGACTACTGCTTATGATTGGTCAATGTCATACAGGGGGAAAAGTACACGCCCCCATCTCTGCTAATACCCCGCTGGTTTAACATAAATTTTAATATGAAATTTACAAGCTAATATCATAATAGTAGTATCTAATTGTGGAAAACCCCTTTAAGCAAAGACCCCCACCAATGATAATCTAGTATGTGAGTGTGATATGAAAGGAGATGTAATTTAGGTGTATTGCCCATTTAAATAGTAAGATGGCTATGTGCGTTTTTATCAATATCCATGTGCAATATAAAAACAGTGAATAAAAAGAGGCAAAAACAGCAAAAGGTAAAGTATATTGTATATAAACACAATGAGAATATGTGAGAGCTTGAGATTGCATGTGTATTGAAATCTAGCTAAATGTACATTGATTTGTATTGATAATCTGTGACACTGCACTGACAGATGGATGGGGACAGGCCTTACACATTATGGTACTGGTCATTGAGACAATCATTACAGTGATAAATCACAGCAAGGATCTGTCTGCTTCATACACCCCTAGACGTCAAAGCAGATGGGGCATTTTGCTGTATTACTTTTTCACTTCTGGTCAATTTTTATTTAATCTCACAGAATTATATCTCAAAATCTGGACTAATTAGTTTCTAACTTGCCTATATGAGCCTTTTTTTGACTAATAAAGAATTTCTCACAGGGTTTTTGCTATCTCATCTGAGAGCAGCATGATGTCAGGGCAAAAACCCTGATACCAATGATGTTTCACTTACTGAGCTACTTGCTCTAGTTGTGATAAAATCTTCATTTTATGTGCTGCAGATCTACCAGCTCTGTGAATGGTGAGCCCTGTATAACCCCACTCACACCACTGATTGGTAGCTTTCTGTGTATACTGTGCATAGGCAGAAAACTGCCAATCAGTGGTGTGTGTGGGGTTATACAAAGCTCATGAATATGGAGGACTACATGACAGCAGGTTTACTAGTCCTCTAGTGATATTCTACTGATAAAACAATGATTTCATCAAAACTACAGTTAGCAGCCTAGAAAGTGACTTATCGCTGGAATCATGCTCTTTGTCTCAACATCATGCTGCTCTCAGAGCAGGTGACAAAAAGCTGCATTCACACATCCTTGTCAGTGTTAACATTTCAGAGAAAAATGGACCATTTTGTTTTCCACAGGTATCAGCCTAATTGCCTCTTAGTTGCATCCTAATAGCATTCCAACTGTATCCATTTTTTCTCATCCATTTCTTTTTACTGAAGCAGGTAGACCATCTGAATTTTTTTTCTGAACCATTGACTTTTAACATGTATCAATGAAATGTATGATGGAACTCAAATGGAACTCTGCAGTATAAAATGTTTTCCAAATTTCATCTGTGTCTCTCGGATCCCCATAGGCTTTAATGACCAAGGCTTATCCACAAAACTGATGAGAATTGGACATGATCTGAGTCTTCTTAACTGGAGACAAATTATCAAACAAGGAAAATATCTGCGTGAAGTGGTATTCTAGTACTAAAAAGTTAGTACCTATGGATAGACAGGTGATAACTGCTAGACCACTACTCGATTGTCGCAGGCTAGTGATCAGTGTGGTCACAGCAGTCAGAATCCAACTTTCACATCACATATTCTGTGGATAGCTGTTAATTTCTTACTTTGTTATACCAAGAATAACCAGACCCTTAGGGTCATGAAAAGGGAATGGGGCACTACATCCTCTTTTTGTAGTTTGTTAGATAATGTCAAGCAGCCCCTAAAACCACCTTATTTAATATTTGTTACAGAGCTTTCTATCCCCTAGATTCATGACTGCCCCCAAATGTCATCACTACTAGGGCAACCCCTTCTTAAACCAAATGTTCGGCCCCGATAATTAAGCTGATACTCACCTCCCGTGCAGGTCCTGTTCCCGCGGTGTCTGCCCAATCAGCGCTCGCATCATTGTCTCCACCTTCATACGAACTGAACATGAAGAGGAAGGCAGGGCTCAGCTGCAGCCCTGACTTTTCCTTCATGTTCAGTTTGTCCTAAGGCGGAGACAGCGACGCCAGCGCTGATTGGGCGCCGAGCATCACATGTCATTCCACTTCATCACAGCCCCAAGACCGCGAGTGGAAACACCGCTGGAACGGAGCCAGCACAGGAGGTGAGAATTGGTTTTATTATTTAAACTGGAGAATAGCATTTCGTTTAAGATGGGGTTGTCCTAGTAGTGGATGACCCCTCAACCCCTTTAATAAAATGGTGCAAGGGCGTATGTATTATATAATGTTTGCAGACAACATCTTCAGAGAGGAAAATCACAGAAACTCTAATGCCATCTATAGGAATTAACAATCTTAAAAGTCATTATTGATCCTTTCAAGGTCTTTGCCTAATTATTTGGGATAACAAACCAAGCTAGAAACTAAATTTACAGATAGTTGTTTCAGGGTGTTTTCTCCTCATCAGTGTAAAGCTTGTTACCTGGTTGAAAGGCCCCTGACAGGTGGTATAAGGGAAAAGTTTATCCTCATGGATAGCACAAAGATGACATAGGGAACCTTATAGGCTATGCATTATAGGCCTGGGAATTTAAATATTCAAATAGCAAGTTCTTCAGAGCGAAAAATGATAGGAACTCTGGTACCACTTATTGATAGCCATCCTATACATCCATATTGACCCTTTAAAAGACCTTGCCACATAACTTAGGATAAAAAGCCAAACCAGAAATTCCATTTTCAGACATGTGTTTTGGGTTGTATGCCCCCAGGGTCGGACTGGCCCACCGGAGAACCAGAGGATTCTACGGTGGGCCCAGGAACTGACACCTGTTGGCATACTGGCCTGCAGCAGCATAGGGCCCCCTTCTCCAGGGGCCCCCAGCCAGTGGCTATGGGGCCCCTGAGTCAAGGGGGCCCACACTGTGCCAGCAGAGCAGCAGCATGTGACAGGAAGCCATGCCTGTCCCCGATGCTAAAGAGAAATGATTATTCACATCTCCCCACACCCCCATGGGCGTGGAGAGGAGTGAATATGATTTCTCTTTAATAGCGGGCAGCGTTAGTCGCAGGCTGCAGCTAGCAATACCCGCATGTAAAGCCCCACCACAGCATCACTCACACACACTCAGACAGACACACAGCGCACTCACCTCTACACAGGTTCCCTGCAGCACATGCCGGCTTCCTGCCCAGCACTTCCTGTCTGAGACAGCCCAACTGAATGACATCATCTTCGAGCGCGCTGTTTCACACAGAAAGCTGCTGGCAAGGAAGAGGCTGCCGGTATGTGCTGCAGGAAACTTGCCGAGAGGTGGGTGGTGCTGTGTGTCTGTCTGTGTGCGTGTGTGTATGTGGTGAGGTGCTTTGTGTGTGAGTGTGAGAGAGGTGCAGTGCTGTGTGTGTTGGCCATGATGTGGTGGTGTGGAAGGACAGTGATGGTGGTGGGGGAGGCAATGATGGAGGTAATGAAATGGACAATGATGGGGGTGGGGGAGGCAATGATGGAGGTGATGAAATGGGCAATGATGGTGGTGGGGGGAGGCAATGATGGAGGTGTTGAAATGGGCAATGATTGGGGTGTTGGGGGAGAAAGAAATGATGGTTGTGGTGTAAAGGACAATGGTGGTGATGGGGGAAGAGGCAATGATGGAGGTGGTGATGAGAACAATGATCGGGTGGAGGGGTGAATAATGATGGAGGTGGAGGGGCTGCATTATACCCTATGAGGGGGGCTGCATTATACTTTATGAGGGTGTTACATTATATTCTGTGGGGGGACTGCATTTTTCTCTCAGGGGACTACATTATATTCTGGGTGGCCACAGAATACTCTATGGGGGCTGCATTATTCTTTCAGGGGACTACATTATATTCTTGGGGGTTACATCATACTATATAAGGGGGCAAAATTATGCCCTATGAGGGGGGGCTACAGTATACTCTACGGTGGGTCTGTATTATATTCTGAGGTGGGGCTGCATTATACTATATGAGGGGCTGCATTATATTCTATGGTGGAGACTAAATTATACCTTATGTGGGGGTTGAATTATATTTTTTGGGGTGCTGCATTATATTCTATGAGGTAGGCTGCATTATATTCTATGAGAGGGGGCTGCATTATATTCTATGAGGAGGGCTACATTATTCTATGAGGGAGGCTACAATGTATTCTATGAGGGGGCTACATTATATTATATGAGGGGGCTACATTATATTCTATAAGGGGGCTACATGAGGGGGCTACCCCAACCCCTGCTCCATAATTAAGACCTGTACTACCTAATATTATTATATTATACCCTGATATTAGCATGTTTTACCATTCAATTGGTGGTCTTGTATTTATTTCTATGTAGCTACATAGTGGGCCCCAAGAATAATTTTCTCTGGACAGCCCAAGGTGCTCCAGTCTGACACTGTATGCTCCTCATTATTGCAAAGCAGGAGAACTGGATTTGCTGGGTAACATCTGACAGAGGGTCTAAGGGATCAAGATTCTAATTATGGTGTAGGGAGACTTATACAGTAGGCATACCAGGAAAAGACTCAAGATCTATGGCTCAGTGGTTAGGACTGTTGCTTTGCAGCATTGAAGTCCTGGGTTCAAATTCCACTAAGGGCAACATTCGCAAAGAGTTTCTATGTGTTTCCTCCTATGCTCCTTAGACATACTGATAGGGAATATAGTTTGCAATGACAATTATAATGTCAGGTGTATGATAGGGTTATATAAGTGAGTAAGTAAAATAAATATAAAACAAAAATTTGTGTAGTACTTTACTTTCTAAAAGAGAGAAAGGAATATGGATGAGGAACAAATGCCAGGCTCTTCTGTCTTGATTTGCCAAACCCAGTACCATAGTAGGGGTTCCGTTTTGAGCTCTCCTATGCGACCTCTTCCCATTGTGGTGCCTTGTTGGGGAGAGCCTGGTTCATGTTCTCACCATCCAACTGAAAGGGGTGAAGATCAACCCTCCTGTTTCTAAAAAACTTACATGTACTGTATTATTAATTAATACATTGAAAATAAAATTGATTTATTCAACAGAAGCATACCTTAGCTATCTTACACTGATCTGACTTCATCCCTTTGATGTCCTGGCCTGACCTGTAGACCCAGATGAGAAAGCACTGTCCCTGCAGCAAATGTTGACTTGACACACATGAACAGATCAATGTTCCTCCTGATTCATTGCTGTATATAAAGTAAGATGTGCTTTAGCGGCTTCATATGATGCTCAGCCTAGAAGCCCTGATAGCATAAATTTTAAATACGTTAACATGATTACTTCCCTATGAGCAAGACAATTACTTTGCATTGCAGATCTTCCAGACACAGGAAAAAAAAAGATACAGCCTAAAAAACAGTGTTCTTCTATATTCCTTGTGACTTATTAAACATAAAATTGGACTGTCAGACATTCACGGCTTTCTGAATCAAATGCAAAGAAACTCAAATTGGATTTTGCCCACAGAAGACTTTTCTTGTTTAAGATAAGGAAATATCTCTTTTCTTTCTGTTGTGAATACAAAGAAGAGGCCCTATCTAGGCTTCTACCCAATCTGCAACATGTTCCTTCTTATTATTGCAGGCTGCGTTGACTAAGTTTTAGACTTTACTTTAGACACCACAACTTAGAACACATTTTTGAATTTTACATTTATTTTTCTTTATATAATGCAACAGTTTTGTTGATCCACATGGTTTTTACCCAAAAGATAAAATTGGTCAGCTATTTGTAAATTAGAAGATAGGGCATTCTTCTTTGGCATTTTTGCAAAAGGGAAAACAGGGACCGTAACTGGTGTTACATTTTAAATAGCTTGCTTTTCAAAAACTGATGACAAAATGAAGTCATGAACATGTATCAGTGACAACGTAACAATTTACTTTTAAGCTAATTCCAAGATGATAACCGGTATGGTTGGATTTCTTGGTGTCACTTGCCAAAATGAAGAGGAAATTATAACATTGCCAACATCTTTCATCATTTGTAGACTATAGCTATCGATATAGCACTTCTGATTTGTTGAATTATGGACAATTTTATGTTTTGTATGGAAATATTGTTTTAGGCTACAGAGCTGTATATGCAATCCCAAGTTGGCACTTTGTGTAAAATGTAAAGGAATGAAGAATGCAATGATGTGGAAATCTCTTGTAGACATATTTTAATCACAAATAGTGATGAGCGAGCGTGCTCGTTACTCGAGTTTTCCAAGCATGCTCGGGTGTCCGAGTAATTTGGGTGTGCTTGTAGATTATGTTTGAGTTCCCGCAACTGCCTGATTTGCGGCTGCTAGACAGCATGAATACATGTGGGGATTCCCAAAGAAACAGGTAATCCCTGCATGTATTCAGGCTGTCTAGCAGCCGCAAATCAGGCAGCTGCGGGGACTCAAAGATAATCTTCGAGCACGCCCAAAATACTCGGAAAACACCCGAGCATGCTTGGGAGAACCTAAGTAACGAGCCTACTTGCTCATCACTAATCAAAACCAAAGGACACAGATCAGATAGTGAACATTAGACACTTCTCCTTTTCATTTGAAAAAATTAACTTATTTAGAATTTGATTGCAACAACATATCTCAAAAAAGTTGGGACAGGGCCATGTCTACCATTGTGTAGGATTCCCTCTTCTTTTTACAACAGTTTGCAATTGTCTGGGAAATCAGGAGACCAATAGCTAGAGTTTTGGTAGAGGAATGTTGACCCATATTTGTCTAATGTAGAATTGTAGCTGCTCAACAGTCCTGAGTCGTCTTTGACAGATTTTTCTTTTTATAATGCACCAAATGTTTTCTACTGGTAAAAGGCCTGGACTGCAGGCAGCCAATTCATTACTATTTCTGCTGCCCAGCCATGCTGTTGTCATGCAGGCAGTATGTGATTTTGTAGTATGCTGTCCAAATGGGAGCCTATGTTCTAAATCTTCTCTATAATGCTCAATAATGACAGTGCCTATCAAGATGTGTAAGCTGTCCATGCCATAGACACTAATACAACCATATAGTCTAAGGTCAACTTCACCTGTATTTTTCCATCCATGTTATGCATGCAAGAACGTGTTCAGTAGCAGGTATCACAAACTGAACTTACAGCATATGAAGCTGTGGTTAGGTGAATCTTGTGGCCATAATGTCAGAGAGAAAATATTCTATCATTCAGTGGTGAAAACTTCCCTTAAAACTTAAGGAAGGGACAATAATAAGAAAAACCCAACTGCAAATTTCTAATTGCCATGTTATGCCACTATGTACGTGATTAAGGAAAGGGGCCCTGCACCATTCCTAGGCCTGGGGCCCCAGTTATCCCTGCTCCCAAAGGTACCTCTAATGGTGAGGAGGTTTGGGTCATGTGCCTAAAGGCCCCTTTACATTTAGCGATGCACCAGCGATCCCGACCACGATATGACCCGGTCAGGATCGCTGGTGCATCGCTAAATGGTTGCTAGTGAGATGCCACACAGGCAGATCTCACCAGCGATATAGTGATGCTCAGCGGTCGTACTTACCTTTCAGACGAAGCGATGACCGCCATCTTCCGCCCGCGTCCATTGCTCGCTCGTCGGCGCCAGCAGGAAGCCGACGACGAGAAATGAACGTGGACGTTCTCGCGCGATCAGCGATAGCCAGCGGCGGAGCCGATCGCAGGTACATATCAGATGTAGCGATATCGCTAGCGATATCGCTGCTGCGTCACAAAATCGGTGACGCTTTAGCGATATCGCTAGCGATATCGCTATGTGTAATGCCCCCTTTACTGTTCTCCTGTTATACCCTATGCTGTCCCCTCCAGGAGGCCTTGCACAGAAATGATAGTGTATAAACACGAAAGACAAACAGGTCTAACAAAAAGCACCTACCATACAAAACACTCACTAAAGGAAGAGAGGAATATAAGGGAGGGTAGAAATGTAGAAACCAAATGGGATAGGATAATGAGGAAAGTATACACCCAAAAACAGCATACAACAATCTCCAGCAGCAACAGTGATCTCCAACTTCAGCGCAGCAACTCCAGGGAACCAGGAAGTAAACTTTCAATGGCAAGGAAAAGAAGGTCTGGCCAGATTTTATAGACAGAGGAAATGTCCAGTCCAGGTCAGGAGCAGCTGTGGGATGTAGCTGCATGTTTCCAACCAGCATAAAAAAAGGGTCATTAACCTCTTCAGCACCAAAGGAAACAAAATCCATTTATTATGGGACACAAAACACATAGGCTAAATAGAAGACCTGCAATGCATACTATGTAATGATTTTCTGACCCCCGATCTCCCAGGAAAACGTGCCACATACGTGACAGCCCCCTCATAAAATTGATCAATAACGCAGCTGTATTTTTATGAGACATATATGTCTACATTATGTTCATCTTTTATTTAAAGAGGACTTGTCATCAGATCAAAAGTGTCTGTGTTTACGTCCCCTGCTCCCAAGTATTCAGATTTTTGTTGTTTTGTTTTTTTTTAATTTGCCATATAGTTCTAGATATATGGGTCTTTTTATGTAGAACTAGTTTTTCTGGTCTTTACTTACATTAAGAGCAAGAACTGGCCTCTTTTGCCTTAGTCAGAGGTTGTCTTTAATAAAAAGCAGTTAATACTTTCTACATATTGTGGACAGTAAAATAGAATGTGAAATTGATTTTTAGGATGTTATCATAATGGCTGATAATGTGTGTCATTAAAGGGCAGAGGGGTTGTATTGTTACAGGTCCTTTCATAGATGTTTTTTAACCTTTATAATGCTTTATTGGAGCATAATTGCTTCTCCCTCCCCCACTCCTTTATACGCTGTCAAAGTAGCAGTAAGCCGCATTGTTTGTTTTGACTATTAATAGCGTTCCATAAATCCAGGGTTATGACCACAAGTTATTTGTGCTTCTCTGATGGGGCACGGGTCAAGTATATTACAAGAAACCTAATTATTGTTAGGATGAGCCATTTCAGAGGATGTCAGACATTGTTAGTGATGCACTGTGTAATCTAAACAGGTTCCAGCTTGGGATGTCAGTAGATCTAGAGCCTTCAGTAAAAACACAAGGTCTCCTCCTAGTGGTAAGCAAGTAGATTGCAACCTACTATTTACTATGCGTCTTGGTACCTGTTATACAGGTGTAGTGGAGCTGAGCTGGATACTGTGCATCTATGGATTTACATAGGGCTAATGATAAACCTGAGGTCCTGTGTTTGTATCCGACCAAGGATAACTTTTTTTCCTGACTTTGTATGCTCTTTCTGTATTTGTGTAGGTTTCCCCTGGGCATGCAGACTTCTTCTCACAAGAAAAAAAAAACTTCAATAAAAAAATTGGCCTCCATGTATGTGTGATAAAGAAACTGGATTGTGGGGACAGGCAATGGTGTAAGTCAGGTACAGCACCATAGGGTATGTTGGTGCTATAAAAGCAGCAGGAAACATTGAATAAAGTAATACAACTAGCATTAATATGATACATTTTTCTACTTAAAGGGGACTTGTCACCTCTCCTAACTTGTCTGTTTTAGTATATTTTCCATGTAATATGTCTGGATAATCTATTCTCCTAACTTTATGTTGTACCCTTCGTCTTTACCATCCCTTAAAAGCCTTTAAATAACTTGACAATTGGATGTAGACCTTTTTTTTGTAAAGAAGTGTGACACTACACAGTCTAACACCATTATCGCTGATTGGACTTTGTGAAGACACGCCCCTAAACTGGTGGCACCCAATTATCAATTTAGTCTAGCACTGGTATCACTGATTGGACAATTTCAGAGTTTATAAGGACACCCCCCCAACTGTCAACACTCGAGTTGAGTAAAAAGATTTCCAGAGCCCTTGTCTAGAAGCCATATCTGTAGTATGCGGTCACAACCCAAAGCCCAGACAACCTCTTCCTACCTGCCGGTATCCCTGGCACCTCTTCTAATTAGTAGACCCGATCTGATGCCCCAAGTGCATCATGCTGGAATGATGACATCACTCTGGGTCTAATACTCAGAAGAGGCATCCGATGGGTAAGAAGAGGTTTACAAATTATTTGGGCTGGTGGCCACAGACTACCGACATGGCCGCTAGATGAGGGCCCTGCAAATCTGTTTGATCAACTTTAGGTGTCACCCACTTGTCTATTTTTTAACAATTTACTTTAGGAGTGATAGAGGAACTGCACAATGTAGGATAATAAAAATAATATTCACAAATATTAAATTATGGAAATACAATTGTTTCAAGATACAGGTGCATCAGGAAATCTGACAGGGCTTCCTTATATATGAATCACAAACTGTTCTTTTAATAAGAACAGAAATTCCTAATATTTCAACCATGAAAATTAAAGGTACATCAAGTGGTATATCACGTGGTAGAGGCAGCAATTTTGTGAACTGAACTGTTCACTAGTATTGTAGTTAGCCCACTAAAATGAATGGACTGCAATACCACACACAACCTGTGGACGAGTGCGGCACTGTTTGTAAGAATCAACCATGTTGTTCTCATCTCGCACAACCTCTTTAAAACCAAGTCACAAGGAATATTCTAATTTATGATTAATATATGAAAATTTGGGAATGTGTGAAATATACAGTATGTATTTTCATTTCTTTTTGTTTTATACAAAGCAGTGCTTGATTCCTGCCATCTGTCACTTATCCGATTTACAACGGTAGTATAATCAAAGCGCAAATGGATTGAAGGCAGGCGTCAGTGGTTGGCAGGGTTAATGAGCTGTGCCTGTAGTGTGCAGTCATGGTGGTATCTCGGCATGTTCAGAAGTGTTGAGCAGACAGTGAAGTTACAATGAATGATGCTGAGATAACTTCAAGCAATCCATTATCTCCGTCCCACATACTCTTCAATTAGCTGTATAATGGATTCGGAGAGAGGCAATATTTGGGAGGCCAGGAAGCAAAATTTGTTCATGGAAATGTCACAAATCATCAGAAACTTGTCATTTGAAATTAATGTCAATAGACGAAACAACTATTCAATGAAAGTCAGAAGACCTGATCTTTCCCTGGCCTAGCGGGGGGCAAAATACCGAGGCGGTTATTAGCCGATTGGAGGTAATTCGGTTTGTTACAATGTGCTATCTTTATTGAAAGATTTTCATCTTTCCCTCTGTTGGTATCAATTCCATTTTTTGACAAACAACTATAGGGTACTTAATCCTCACTTATCCATTTCACAAAACGGAAGTGTGTTCCTTCACCAGGTACAAGGGGTTTTCACCAAGACATCTGCTCTGTTGAAGCAGTATGATATTTAATGCTGATCGCGGTTCCAGAAAACTTTTTGTTGGCCATAGATATTTATTGTGGTGATCTCTATTAGAGTTGAGTGAATATCTTTGGTTCCCCGCTTATTCGGCAAGCTATAGCGCTTGGGGAATAAGCTGGAGAGGGAACCCGGCTTCCTGGATCATGCTGGCTGATCAGCTGATCACCGCGGCAGCTGCATGTGTCGCAGCTATGTGACAGACACAGCACATTCGTGGATAGCCCAACACACAGGCTTTCCATGCATGTGATGTGACACAGCCATGACTCATGCAGCTGCAGTGGCAATCAGCTGATCAGCCGCTTCAATCCAGGAAGCTGGATTCCCTCTCCAGCTTATAATAATAATAATAATAAAAATTTTTATTTCTATAGCGCCGACATATTCCGCAGCACTTTACAATTCAGAGGGGATTTGTACAGACGATAGACATTACAGCATAACAATAATCACATACAGTAGATTATAACAAATACCAAGAGGAATGAGGGCCCTGCTCGCAAGCTTACAGTCTATGAGGAAAGAGGAAGACACGAAAGGTGGGTGGTAACAGTTGCCCTGATTGTATGGACCAGCCATAATGTTAAGTGTGTAACAGTACAGACACAGAGGGCTAATAGATGCATAAAGCATGTGGGAACATGATGCAGGGAACCTGGTTATGGTAAAACTTTTGGCTGTGTCACACAGGGATAGATTAGGTTAATGTGTGTTGAGGCGATAGGCCAGTCTGAATAAATGCATTTTCAGGGCATGCTTAAAATTGTGGGGATTGGGGAATAATCGTATTGACCTGGGAAGTGCATTCCAAAGAATTGGCGCAGCACATGTAAAGTCTTGGAGACGGGAGTGGGAGGTTCTGATTATTGAGGATGCTAACCTCAGGTCATCAGCAGAACGGAGGGCGCGGGTAGGGTGGTATACTGAAACAAGGGAGGAGATGTAGGGTGGTGCAGAGCCATGGAGGGCTTTGTGGGTGAGGGTAATAAGTTTATACTGAATTCTGGAGTGGATGGGTAGCCAGTGTAATGACTGGCGCTATAGCTTGCTGAATAGGAGGGTGACTGAACGCATTCACTAAACTCTAGTCTCTAAAAGGGAAATGTAGTATTACATAACAGTCACTCAATTAAATGAGCGACCATGGCATGCTCAGGCAGGTAAGATGACAGGCTCCGACTTAGCTGCTCCACACTCTCTCTCATAGAGGGTGGTCCTGAACTTTGAGTTTCCTTCTAACATTGCATATAGAAATATTACATACATGAGACAGCCCAATTTATTATTACAGAAAAACACATGGAAGGGAAATGAGTACAGGAATCTGAGATATTAATCCCACAAAGTAAAGCATTCTTACTTCATCCTACTGAGGTTCAAAAACCTAAAAAAAATATGGAGGGCAACATAACATTGTGGTTAGTCCACATAATTCCTTTTCTACACTACGGTTCAAAAGTTTGGGGTCACCCAGACAATTTTGTGTTTTCCATGAAAACTCATACTTTTATAAATCCAATGAGTTGCCAAATGAATTTAAAATCTAGTCCAGACATTGACAAGGTTCGAATAAAAGATTTTTATTTGAAATAATAATTTTCTCCTTCAAACTTTGCTTTCGTCAAACAATGCTCCCTTTGCAGCAATTACAGCATTGCAGACCTTTGGCATTCTAGCAGTTAATTTGCTGAGGAAATCTGGAGAAATTTCACCCCATGCTTCTAGAAACCTCTCCCACAAGTTGGTTTGGCTTGATGGGCACTTTTTGAATATCATAAGGTCAAGCTGCTCCCACAACAGCTCAATGGGGTTGAGAGCTGGTGACTGCATTGGCCACTCCATTACAGATAGAATACCAGATGCCTGCTTTTTCCCTAAATAGTTCTTGCGTTATCTCCTTTTTGGAGATAACTCATGAATTTCAGAGCACTATACCTAAATAGTTCTTGCATAATTTGGAGGTGTGCTTTAGGTCATTGTCCTGTTGTAGGATGAAATTGGCTCCAATCAAGCGCTGTCCACAAGGTATGGCATGGCGTTGCAAAATGGAGTGATAGACTTCCTTATTCAAAATCCCTTTTACCTTGTATAAATCTCCCACTTTACCAGCACCAAAGCAACCCTAGACCATCACATTAACCATCCATTAGCCTTCTTATACAGTTAGCAAATACAAAGTACCATAAGAACACTGGAGTGATGGTTGTTGGAAATGGGCCTCTATGCACCTATGAAGATACTGCATTACAAACTAGACGTTTGCAGCTAGGATAGTCATTTACCACATTAACAATGTATAGAGTGTATTTCTGAATCATATAATGTTGGAAAAACTGTGCTTTTCTTTCAAAAATAAGGAAATTTTTAAGTGACCCTAAACTTTTGAACGGTAGTGTATGGTGCAGACAAAAACCAACAAGTCCGTTCTAGTGTTGATTCCTGGAATTTTCTAAGAAGTGTCCAAAACGTTTGAAAATTGGGTCACAATTGGCATTCGAATGTGTTTTTGAAAGTGGCAAAAGGGCTTCACAATGACTGCTTTCAGACAGCTAATGTAGAAAATATATTGATATGAAGAGGCAACTGAAATATTTTGGTGATGGAGAAATGCAGAATTTCAAGTTTTAAATCTAAAATGAAGTCATAGAAATGTAATGAAAGCTAAGATTTGGAATTATTGTGTCTGCGCATCACCTAGAGTAACAGTATGGAAGGTATGCCAAGTAATCAGGCCGGACAATATATGACAGCTATGCAGTCAGCTTCATTGCATGATTTACTTTCATACTTTTCTCTATGGCAACCTGGGTAAAGCACTGGTACGACATCAGCACAAAGCAATAGTGTTTGAAAATAAAATAGGGTACTTCGTTAACATAATTTTGCTTTAAAAAATGCGAAAGTCATCCCACCTCTTCACGGTGACACTAATGGAATGGTCCTAAAGGCCCGGTTACACATAACGATGTCCCAGCGATCCCACCAACGATTCGACATGGATGGGATTGCTGGGGCATCGTTAGGCTGATCGCTGGTGAGCTGTCACATAGACAGCCCCTCCAGCGATCAGGACCAGTGAGCAATCTGGTTTCTAATGTAAGCATCGGGTATCCAGGAGCCGCGGCTCCTGGATACACGATGTTTACATTAGAAACCAGCTGCTCGCTGGTCCTGATCGCTGGAGCGATGCGTGCTGGCCAGCGGGAGACCAGCGATGAAAAAATGGCCCAGGCCAATTGAGCACAATCAGCGATACCCGGCGGGGGGGGCGGTCGCTGATCCCCGTCACACACAGCGATCTCACTGGAGAGATCGCTGTGGCGGGGCCTTAACTCTAATACACTGCTCAAAAAATAAAGGGAACACTAGACAATCTTACTGAGCAGACACATGGATGTTAGTGACCTTCCTACCATTTCTACCTGTTGTTTATTCTATTGGCACAACAGCAGGAGAAATTGAATCACAATTAGTGTTGATTTCACAGAAGTGTGGCTGACTGAGTTACATTTTGTTGTTTAAATGTTCCTTTTATTTTTTTGAGCAGTATATTAAAATCTTACTGTTTGTCAAGTGACATGCATGTGGATAAGTATTGAGAAGGACTGGACCCAACTAGTATACACACATGGGAAACCACCTCAATGTAGTGTCCAGCTCAAAGAAAAGGCAAGCCACACCTTTATATGTGCAGGATGCAAACAGCCTGAAAAATCTACTATAATAAATGCCCTAAGCAACTTCCGGTTGTAACAACTTCCGTCCAGTTGTAACCGGTGACGTCACCGCACACCTCTTTCCATGTTAACCCTGAACACACACAGTCCTCTCACCTTTCACCATCTCCACTCACTCTTTCACTCAACATACGACCCTTTCTCTCACTCCGTCTCTCATACTCACGCCGTCATCGCCGCTGATCCACGATCCCCGACATCTTCTTCCGCCGGCGCCATCCTGGATCCAGACGTCCTCCACGCCGGCGACATGTTCTTGCGGTGACACCATTTTGGATCGGCGAAATCCCGCGATAGTCAAGATGGCGTCGCCAGCGTGGAGGACGTCGGGATCCAAAATGGCGTCGGCGAAATCTCGCGAGTTGGTTTGGCTTGATGGGCACTTTTTGAATATCATAAGGTCAAGCTGCTCCCACAACAGCTCAATGGGGTTGAGAGCTGGTGACTGCATTGGCCACTCCATTACAGATAGAATACCAGATGCCTGCTTTTTCCCTAAATAGTTCTTGCGTTATCTCCTTTTTGGAGATAACTCATGAATTTCAGAGCACTATACCTAAATAGTTCTTGCATAATTTGGAGGTGTGCTTTAGGTCATTGTCCTGTTGTAGGATGAAATTGGCTCCAATCAAGCGCTGTCCACAAGGTATGGCATGGCGTTGCAAAATGGAGTGATAGACTTCCTTATTCAAAATCCCTTTTACCTTGTATAAATCTCCCACTTTACCAGCACCAAAGCAACCCTAGACCATCACATTAACCATCCATTAGCCTTCTTATACAGTTAGCAAATACAAAGTACCATAAGAACACTGGAGTGATGGTTGTTGGAAATGGGCCTCTATGCACCTATGAAGATACTGCATTACAAACTAGACGTTTGCAGCTAGGATAGTCATTTACCACATTAACAATGTATAGAGTGTATTTCTGAATCATATAATGTTGGAAAAACTGTGCTTTTCTTTCAAAAATAAGGAAATTTTTAAGTGACCCTAAACTTTTGAACGGTAGTGTATGGTGCAGACAAAAACCAACAAGTCCGTTCTAGTGTTGATTCCTGGAATTTTCTAAGAAGTGTCCAAAACGTTTGAAAATTGGGTCACAATTGGCATTCGAATGTGTTTTTGAAAGTGGCAAAAGGGCTTCACAATGACTGCTTTCAGACAGCTAATGTAGAAAATATATTGATATGAAGAGGCAACTGAAATATTTTGGTGATGGAGAAATGCAGAATTTCAAGTTTTAAATCTAAAATGAAGTCATAGAAATGTAATGAAAGCTAAGATTTGGAATTATTGTGTCTGCGCATCACCTAGAGTAACAGTATGGAAGGTATGCCAAGTAATCAGGCCGGACAATATATGACAGCTATGCAGTCAGCTTCATTGCATGATTTACTTTCATACTTTTCTCTATGGCAACCTGGGTAAAGCACTGGTACGACATCAGCACAAAGCAATAGTGTTTGAAAATAAAATAGGGTACTTCGTTAACATAATTTTGCTTTAAAAAATGCGAAAGTCATCCCACCTCTTCACGGTGACACTAATGGAATGGTCCTAAAGGCCCGGTTACACATAACGATGTCCCAGCGATCCCACCAATGATTCGACATGGATGGGATTGCTGGGGCATCGTTAGGCTGATCGCTGGTGAGCTGTCACATAGACAGCCCCTCCAGCGATCAGGACCAGTGAGCAATCTGGTTTCTAATGTAAGCATCGGGTATCCAGGAGCCGCGGCTCCTGGATACACGATGTTTACATTAGAAACCAGCTGCTCGCTGGTCCTGATCGCTGGAGCGATGCATGCTGGCCAGCGGGAGACCAGCGATGAAAAAATGGCCCAGGCCAATTGAGCACAATCAGCGATACCCGGTGGGGGGGGCGGTCGCTGATCCCCGTCACACACAGCGATCTCACTGGAGAGATCGCTGTGGCGGGGCCTTAACTCTAATACACTGCTCAAAAAATAAAGGGAACACTAGACAATCTTACTGAGCAGACACATGGATGTTAGTGACCTTCCTACCATTTCTACCTGTTGTTTATTCTATTGGCACAACAGCAGGAGAAATTGAATCACAATTAGTGTTGATTTCACAGAAGTGTGGCTGACTGAGTTACATTTTGTTGTTTAAATGTTCCTTTTATTTTTTTGAGCAGTATATTAAAATCTTACTGTTTGTCAAGTGACATGCATGTGGATAAGTATTGAGAAGGACTGGACCCAACTAGTATACACACATGGGAAACCACCTCAATGTAGTGTCCAGCTCAAAGAAAAGGCAAGCCACACCTTTATATGTGCAGGATGCAAACAGCCTGAAAAATCTACTATAATAAATGCCCTAAGCAACTTCCGGTTGTAACAACTTCCGTCCAGTTGTAACCGGTGACGTCACCGCACACCTCTTTCCATGTTAACCCTGAACACACACAGTCCTCTCACCTTTCACCATCTCCACTCACTCTTTCACTCAACATACGACCCTTTCTCTCACTCCGTCTCTCATACTCACGCCGTCATCGCCGCTGATCCACGATCCCCGACATCTTCTTCCGCCGGCGCCATCCTGGATCCAGACGTCCTCCACGCCGGCGACATGTTCTTGCGGTGACACCATTTTGGATCGGCGAAATCCCGCGATAGTCAAGATGGCGTCGCCAGCGTGGAGGACGTCGGGATCCAAAATGGCGTCGGCGAAATCTCGCGAGCTTTCGCCGACGCCATTTTGGATCCCGACGGTATCCACGCCGGTGACATATTCCATGCGCCGACGCTATTTTGGATCGGCGAAATCCCGCGATACTCAAGATCGCCGCAAGAACATGTCGCCGGCGAGGATGACGTCGGGATCCAAAATGGCGTCGGCGAAAACTCGCGATATTTTGTCGACGCCATTTTGGATCCCGACGTCGTCCACGCCGGCGACATGTTCTTCCAGCGGACGCCATCTTGACTATCGCTGGATTTCACGATACTCAAGATGGCGTCGCCGCAAGAACATGTCGCCGGCGTGAACAACGTCTGGATCCAGGATGGCGCCGGCGGAAGAAGGTGTCGGGGATCGTGGATCAGCGGCGATGACGGCGTATGAGAGACGGAGTGAGAGAAGGGGTCATATGTGGAGTGAAAGAGTGAGTGGAGATGGTGAAAGGTGAGAGGAGTGTGTGTGTTGAGGGTTAACATGGCAAGAGGTGTGATGCTATCGCATCCTCTCAATGCGATAGCATCGGGCCATAATCTAGTACTAAATAAATGAACTGGGATATAAGTTGGTGTGCATGCAAGTAAGAGCGTGTAAGTGCATGTTCATACTGTCCTGTTCACTTCCTGTGTATATAATGGTGTACACTGCTTTTTCTTTTAGATGCAAATTATATTCATGTGGTTCTCCATGGCTGTGTGTCCTCTAGTTGGGTCCAGTCCTTCTCAGCCCTTATCCACATGCATCAGGTAAGGATAGGAATGGTCATAAAGGAGCGCCAGCCGCGCATGGTTAGGGCAGCGTAATGCAGCTCCAGCCGAGTGCCTCAGATGAGGATGGGTGATGCAGAGCTGGGTAGGTCCGGTCAGCAGGAGCACCACCTGAGGAAGACAAAATTATCTGTTGAAACGGGTTGTGGAATACTTGAAATAAAAGAAGAATTTCCAATATTTATCTCCTGTCTTTGCGCTCCTGCTGACTGGACCTACCCAGCTCTGCTTATCCACATGCAAGTCACTTGAAAAACGGTACGTTTTTAAATTTTAGAATTAGGACTGTCCCGATTAGGGTCACCGTGAAGTGGTGGGATGGATTTTGCATTTTTTTTAATCGAAATTATGTTAACTAAGTACCCTATATTATTTTCATGCAATATTGCTGCTTATTTATTGACTGCAGGGTATTTGCTTAGCATGTTTCTGTCTTTGTTTTCTTCTGTTTACTGGCCAGTGTAAACATGCGCCTACATGCTGCATGCACACCAACTTATATATCCCAGTTCATTTCTTTAGGTATTTGAAAATCTGCAGCATGTCCGTTCTTACAACACTTATGCTTCATTGTTTCCCTTACAGAAAGCAATGAGAAAGTGCCAAAAAAGCAGCATAACATATGGGTGGCTTTTTCTACAGCATTTATGGCAAATAAAACTAACTTTATTAAACTGTATTGTGGACAAACCACATATGTAATCTGCCTAAAAATGCAGGAAAAAACGCCATGTATTAACCCTTGGTTTGTGAGACGGAGGATGGTAAAATAGTTGATCTCATGGAACGCAAGGAACATTTTTATATGTATTTTTAGGGCTTTATGTACATATTTTTCTTTTACTTCTTAGCAACTTGATATAAAATTCTGATATAATTCTATGCAAATATGAACATATGTCTACATTTTATTTATAGTTTAAGCTGATCTGTTCTTCGGAGCAATGTACCTTCCGACACTCTTCTCTATTATGTCTCATAGTGTGTTAGAATTTACTTTGACTACAGTTTTACCAATGGATTCATGGAAGTAATAGCTAGATCGCCTGAAGCCTCCCAGCTTCAAAGCATGACCCCGTGTTCTAATATTTCTTGCTCCCTGAATTCTGTTCTTCTCCATTCTTTGTTCTAAATCTTCAGGCTTTTCAGTCTTTCCTCCATTTGTTACTTTGTACTATACTTGCGACTATACAGCAAGTGCGAAAGCTCCTGAACCTTATTTGCATTGTGCACATGGATCAGTTGTTGGTTTCTGCCTTTTTTATAGGTATGGTCTCTAAAGCGTGACTCCAACGGATAAAATGTAAAATAAATCAAGCTTTATTGATTCCAGTTTATGCTTTCTGGATGTTTGGCAGATTTGATTGACAGCAAAGATAAACTGGTAATGTAAATGCCAACTATTTTACACAGTTACATAACAGTTTGCTGGCTGTATGCGAAACAGAAGCTGTCAACAGCAGAAACTAAAATGAGTCTGGATAAGGATTTACTATGGTCTTTTATGGTGTTAAATAATCTAGCATGGGACATTTATCTCATTTAAATGCTACATGAAGAAGAGAGAAGCTAGTAAACAATTAAGTTCACCTATAAAATATTTGTAAGGGTTTCTCTATTTTTTCACTTAAAGTGAACCTGTCACCAGGTTTGGCCGATACGAGTTACGGCCACCGCCTTTCAGGGCTTTACTACAGCATTCTATAATACTGTAGATAAGTCCCTATCCGACCTGCAAGAGAAGAAAAATAAGTTTTTTTTATACTATCCTGCAGGGCAGTCCGGTAGGTAAGATGGGTGTCACAGGCCTGGTCTGACGCCTCCCATTTTCATGTGATTCCGCCCTTTTGCTTGCTTAATGTGGATGATGTGTCCCTGCGTCATCCACACAGGCTCCCCGGCATTGTGCTCCTTCACAGGCATACTTATCTGCCCTCAAAGCAAAGTACTGCCGTGCGCAGGTGCCGGGAAAGGTCAGAGAGGCCCAGCAGATAAGTACGCCTGCGATGGAGCATGATGCCGGGGAGCCAAGAATCAAGCAGGAGGGTGGCATCACAAGAAGATGGGAGGCACCAAACCAAGACCTGTGACACCCATCAGACCGGACCGCCCCGCAGGTGAGTATAATAAAAGTTATTTTTCTTCTGTGGCAGGTCGGATCAGGGGCTTATCTGCAGTATTATAGAATGTTGTATATCAGCCCTGAAAGGCAGTGGCCGTATCTCGTATCGGCCAAACCTGGTGACTGGTTCCCTTTAAATACATATATTAGTGTCTAAACAAAAAAATAGCAATTGTCTTTCATTAAAAACTTTGCATTTTTTGTTTTTTACAGGCAGTTTGCGCTGCATTTACACTGCACATTCAGCTTGGTGTAGTCTGTGGTCATAAATCAGTTGAGAGGAGCTGAGAAAGAGAGATTAAAAAGTTACAAACTCTCCTGCCAGACTGTCATAGTGAGCTCACAGAAATATTCTTAGCTAAAGGGTATTTCCATCTCCAAGATAGTATCCCAATATGTAGTAGGTGTAATAATAAAATTAATAATGTCATTCAAGAGAACGAAAAAGGGTGGCACTCACCGTTCATAAAAAATCCAGACTTTATTTGTGTAGAGTTAAAACATCTTCATACAGGCTGGCAAGTTATAGATCCAGTGGATGATAACTAGACGATGGCCGTTTCGCACACCTGGACCGGTAGAAGCACAGGTGCGCGAAACATCCGTCGTCCGATTATCATCCACTGGTTCTAAATCTTGCCTGCCTGTATGAAGATGTTTTAACTCTACACAAATAAAGTCTGGATTTTTTAAGAACGGTGAGTGCCGCCCATTTTATTTTTCTTGAATGACATGCATTGGACTGTTTTTAATGGGTTGGCACCCGTGAGTTCTTGCAATTTAGCTAGAAGCGAGGTGATTGTGTATAGTAGACATTTGGCTCTGGAGTGATAGTGATGCAGTATTTTTCTTTCTTAGATACTAATAATAATATTAGCAAATACCTCCAATTAGAAATGTAGTATAGTTCTTCTGATTTGCTATGTCTCTTACCCCAAGTGCAGGGCATTGCAATAGTGTAGGAATTCATGGTGACGGCCACTAGCAACTAGCTCATTAACTATATGATTGGTCCCGATGACTGACTAGAGGGGCATAAATTAAAAATCTGAGACGCCAAAGCAAAAGCTATAACATGGTCTCTGCTTATTATGGGCTGCGAATAGTATTATTCTGGTCTTGTAATTTCTCAGAAAGGCTGTCGAGTCCTCTCAGACAGTAGGACCATCGTATGACTGCCACCTCTATAAGAATGCCACCTGTTTACCCCGAATAGCTATGTCTCTACATCCTTTACAAATAGGGAGAGACTTGACCATAATTGTCAACCAATGGGAAGAGGGAAGCTATCCAGCAGATACTCCTTGGTTCTGGTACCTATCACTGGCCCTAACCCAGAAAGAAAACTAGATTTTCTCTCTAGAACATGGGAAAACCTAAAAAACTTAAGAACTAAAGAAGGATAATTTTTGGACTGGTCAATTTTTGGCTAGTCTTCAAGACAGGTTCTGTATATAAAGATGGCCCTGTATAAATAAATATGAATAAGAAAATGCATGCAGAATATAGACATCAGTGAAAAACAAAACATCATAGACAACATTACAAGAAAGGCCTTAATGATTTTGGTTAAGTGCCTCCAAATTTACGGTACATGTCACGTGTACATATGAAAGCCTAAGGCATAACAAAGCATCAGTTGGGGCTGCAGTGGTGTACCAGGTTAATTGGACCGGTCACAGAATTCTATGCTTTTATCAAAGCTAGAGTTTGTCCAACTGAGGCTCATGGAAAAAGAAGAAAAAAATAGTCTGATGTTTTAGCTGCAGCCTCTGATAAAAGGAGACTTGTAACATATCTCTGTATGTGGAGCCGTCCCAGTGAGAATCTTTTATTTTATTAGGATTGACACATTAATAAACTTCTATTACTACTGTAGTAATAAAAATACGAAACAACAATATGAAAGGCGCTAATCCACTGAATGAAATGGAAGTAGAATAAATGGAACATTCTGTAGCAAGTCAATTCTGTATATATTAAAACACACAGCGAAGTCAACTCAATATGTGGTCTGATGAAATTATTGGATGAATGGAGCAAAAGGTATCGCGAGCTTCATAAAAGAAGTGTATTGCAAAGAGAAGAAAGGTTTCTTCATGACGAGGAGAAAAGAACCTACCATGGAGACTTAAAACAAATTGTTATTCTCAGGAGAGAAAAGCATAGTTGTGTTTGTTAATATGCCACCATTTGTAAATTAAATTGTGATGCTCCAGATACCGTACAGAAAGCCATATGGAACCGCTATGGATGTAAATGGAAGAACTATAGCGCCTGTACAAAAATACAGTTCGGAATTATATGGTCAAAAATGTAGAACTAGGTAAAACACTGTTTTCAGAGTGAACCTTGCTGACATTTTGTCGTGTACTTAAGGCCTAAATATAAAGCATAATCACAAAAAGAAATACTGAGGACACTTCTGCCGTGGACCGGTGTTTCTTAATATTCCTACCGTGAGAACCCATAATTTATATAAACCACATCAGAGAACCCCCAAAGCTATGACCTATACCTACTTAAGAGGACCGGTAACCAGGTCAAGAGTGTTCAGTTTTTGCTCTTATTTCATACCCACTGGTCCCCTAAAGAATCCGTTTTTTATTTAATCTGCCATAAAGTTTCAGAGATAATAATCTATAATAATAAAAAATTTTTTTTATATAGCGCTAAATATTCTGCAGCGCACACATTATCATCGCTGTCCCCGATGGGGCTCACAATCTAAATTCCCTATCAGTATGTCTTTGGAATGTGGGAGGAAATCGGAGAACCAGGAGGAAACCCACGCAAACACAGAGAGAACATACAAACTCCTTGCAGATGTTGTCCTTGGCGGGATTTGAACCCAGGACCCCAGCGCGCTGCCGTGCTATAAGCTTTTTAATTTAGTGCTATTTTTTATGGTCTTTAGCAAGCGGGAGTGACTTGCGGGATTTTATGGAGGTGTATCTTTAGTCTATCCTGCATAGTTAATTTGTGAGCAACATCCCCTTGGTAGAAACCATAAATAACAATAATTACCGCACAGAAATAAAAAAAATCTCTAGATCCATGTGGTGGGTATAAATAAATAGAAAAAATAATCAGGGGAGCAGTGGGAATATAATAAGAGAACAAACTGACTTTTTATGACAAGGTGACAAGTCCCCTTTAAGAAGATGCCTTCAAAAGCATGATCCCACATGTTGAAGGACAGAATAATATTGATAGCATTGGTTTTAACATTGATAAAGGGAGCCTGTCACCTCCAAAAACACTATTTACCTTCAGGTAGAGTTGTTATCTGCGAGTAATCACTTTGATTGACAGCCGGCACTGCACACACACACTGCAGTGAATACAGCATCATCACCGTCTAGTGAGTGGTGACTGCAACATCTCCATGAGCCACCCCAATGATGGGAAGCAAGCAGATAAAGGGAAAATATAGGTTCACTTTCTTCCTGTAGCAGCTGCTCCAGTAATCCAGCCTAATATTATATAATTGCTATTTACATGGAGATTACCACTATATCTTCACATAAATAGTATATTTGAAGGTGACAGGATCCCATTAAGAGCAACATGTTCCTGCAATTGATAGAATTTCCTTGTGATCAGCTTCGAATAAACCAAATGTGAGGAAGATACATACACCGCACTATCCGCATAAGGCCAGGATCACACTACCATGTGTGATGCGAAAAACTTGCATGAGTCTCTCTCATCAACACCCGGCGCTGCCGCCGGCACTCAGGACTGGAGGTACGGCTGCATAGAAATACATGCAGCCGCAGCATCGGTCCTGAGTGCCGGCAGCAGTGCCGGGTGTTGATGCGAGAGACTCGTGCAAGTTTTTTGCATCACACACGGTAGTGTGATCCGGCCTAAGGGAGAAATACACTTTGCTTATTAAGTTTTTGAACATAACTGTAATCTGTAAATTCGTTTATTTATAATGACCCAACATATCAATCCCAAGTTGTTGGACATTTTTATTCCCTCCGCCATTGGCTTCCAAATACACCTCTTTGTGCGCCTGTTCATGGGTGGACTATTGGGCGGTATGTTGTCATACACTATATATTTTCTATTAGTTTATGGTAAAAATTCTCCGATGCTACCGTTTTCTATATCTTTGGAGAGGTATCTTGGTTTACTTAGCTTATTTTTACAAATCAAATTTAAAAGGATTTTATTTTAATATTAAAATGTTGTAAATTTACATAGACTACCGGATGTGTGCTGTTGACTATTAACATTAAATCCTACTTATTACTAAGGTGATTGATGCAACCAGATGGCGTGCCATTATCTTATAATAAGGCGATTTATAAACAGGTCAGCAATACCAAATTTGCATATATTTTGTTTTATATTAATTCTAGTAGTATCAAAAATAAAGCATAATCCGGCTTGCTGTTTAAGCAGTAGGTTAAAAATAATGTTTTTATGTTGCCAGAGGTTTTCTTCGATAATTAGAATTAACGATAGGTAGAAAAGGACGCTGCTCTAAATGTTAAAAATGTGTACCCTTAGTAACCAGTCACAACACAAACTCTCATTTTTCTAATACTAAAGGCATTTTTTATTCCTTAACTTTTCCTAAGTCAGTTCAGTTTAAATGGAGACATTAAGGAAATAGTCGATAGGAAAAGATAGGAAAAACAAAGAAAAAAGTGAAATAAATCTATATTATGAACAAAATATGTTAACTTTTTTTTATCTTTAATAGGGTTCAATTATATTTCTTGCAAAATTTGTCCCTCTATTTGGGATATAAAAAATTGTGTTTAAAGCTTTGTTCACTTTGAGCTCTCTTCACTCTCTTCACATTGAGATCCATTCACACTTCTGTGTTTCTTCAAGGTTTGATAGTTATGATGGCTGGAGTGAGGTGTAGCATAATCTATTCTACAGCAATGATCTTATTTTAGGTCAAGGGGATCTGTCAGGACTAATTGGAGCCCATTTGAATATGGATCTTACATAGCTCTCATGACTCTATTAAATTCAGAAGTAATGGCATTGGGATGAACAGAGCCTTAGCATGGTTGTTTTGAATAATACTGGAGCCATGAGGGCTACATTATGACATATCGGTCTTGAACAAGCTCAAATAATCCTGATGATTCCTATGGACTTATAATGGGTTTGTCAAGTTTCCAATAACCCTACAGGAAGAATAATCAGAATGCCAATAAAACAAAGGACAGTTCTACAGAATAAGTAATTTCATGGAATTTTATACGAAAAGGATACATGGAGAAAATGCGATGCTAAATATAAACTGCCACAAACCCCACATCTTACCATCTAAATTATCCAGAGACAATGAAGGCGTTTCGTCAAAGCTTTTACTCCAGAAAACTGGCACAAAACACTTTAAAAAGTTGCAAAATGTTAGCGCAACATGAAATTGTGCAAAAATTTTGCAACTTTTTATTCTAGTTTGAAGAACCTCATGCCAAAATGAATGGAGGTGAGGAGGAGTTGAGATGGTGCGTGGCCATGCCCGCCCATCAAATTCAACAAAAGTGCTGGTGTTTCTTGCTCTAGAGTAGCATTTCTTCTAAGCGAATGGAGGTGCAAGCCACTGAGAAAAAGCTTTATGTGGCATGGGCCTCTTAATGAAATCGGCGTATCATACTCCAGTGATCTATTGATTACGAATAATGTTTGCAACAGCAGTCTTAAGGGATTGACTCCAATGACTTAAGAAATGTGGCCATGTTACCCATTTTGCAAGTGGAAAGTAAAGGCCACCATACTGGAAAGCCAGCAATACAAGAATAGACTGAGTTCACCAAAGTGGGAACTCCTTGTACAGGTTTCACAGGATGGTTCTTTGTTCTGACTCATTAAGCTGATATCGATCAAAGCATTTCCTACTATGATGTCCTCAGATTCCTGCTCTTAAACGGCTCTTCTTGCCCATTTCCTTAAGATCATGACTTAGTGCAAACACCATGTGCTGTCGAAAGATCGATGCCAAGGTGAGATGGAATACTCCTTTGGTTTATGGCACTGTGAATGTTTTTCTCTAGAAATAGCAAGAAGAACCCTTCAAGATCTCTGCAACTCAACTACAGATAAAAGTAAAATTATGGGGTATATTTTCAGCTTTAACCTATTGAAATACCTTAAACACAGATACCAAAGTTCTCCCAGTTTTCCAGATGTGAGGGCACCTTGTTCAATGTTTTGTAATGTATAACCTGCACAGACCATTCATCTTGTAGTACTACTATGCTATTGTAGTATTATTATACCAAATTAGATGTGACCAGAAATGTAGTTTGTAGATAATGAATCATATTGGGCAAGCTATTTGACTGTAGAGAAGCCGTCCTGCAGACACGGAGTGACGAATGCACTGTAAATCCACTTTTTATGGCAGTAATTCTTTCAGAAACAGCTCTGAAATTTGGAGGAAATTATATGGCGCACATGTTAAATCAGCAATTTTGATATTGATTGCACACAGCTGCTAAATCACGTCTGCCTGATTAATTACTAATCTATGATGCTAGCTTTTACTTCTCGTTGGAAATGTGACTCATAAATGTTGTATTTATATACCCGGAGTAAATGGCCATTATTAGACACAAATTAAATGAAAATTAGGGTTAAAATGACATCACTGAGGGTCCAGGATCCCATTCCCCCATGGTACACTCAGAAGGATTGTGAAAGCTGCGATACAAGACAATTGACGGGAGAGCTGCTCCCTTTGTCAGTCTATGTGATGGAGAAACTAAAGTGGTCATGGATGCTTGTGTTTCCTTCTTTTATCAAATTTCCTCAGACTATCAAATTATATTTTTTCAGTTATGCAGGAATACCCTGCAAATGACATTTTTTAAATTGACGAGGAATACCCTGCTCTCTTCTTCAAAGTTACAGCAAAGGTAAGAAACATTGGCTTCCAAGAACCAAACTTTGCTCACTTATCATTAGCACTAATGTCCTGAGGTGTACAAATGTGTGTTACCTCAGCTTAGAAATGTGTAGCCTATCCTGTAAGGTAGTCATATAATTAACATGTAATTATGCATGTATGTGTGTTTGTAGAGGTTTTTCACCGCTATCGCACATGGTTGCTGGGTCTCACTCAGGCCCTATGGTACATGGTTGCTGGGTCTCACTCAGGCCCTATGGCACATGGTTGCTGGGTCTCACTCAGGCCCTCTGCCACATGGTAGCTGGGTCTCACTTAGGCCCTATAGCACATGGTAGTTGGGCATCCGCATTGTGTCACAGAAAAATTTGAATCAACTTGCATAGAAAAACAAGTTAAACGTTAAGTTTAGTATGCCTTCATATTACGTTGTCCATGCTCCACCCCTGAGGCCCTAACCAGAAGTCTGACTTATAAACATAATGTATTTTTTTTTCATGGATTCATAGGCAATAAAATTATGACTTACTCCATCATATGTCTTATTTCAGATGTATGCTCCACTAGAAGCATTAGTTTTAAAGAACAAAGTGATGAGGGTCTATAATCCCAAACCATAGAGACCTCATATGCCACCATACGGGGCCTGTGCACATGGCCTTACTATATCTGAGCTTGTAACAGATCCTGGAAACCCATCCATAATCCTACACTTTTGCTTGTAAAGCAGTAAGAAGACAAAATAGTAATGAAAACACTATCCAGGTGCATAGACAAATCTTCATTCTGAAATGTTAGACCCTTTCTTGCCAGTAGAATCAATCCACTATGGGTTTATACTGCGGTTACAGTGCATAAATGAGAACACAGAATAAAGAGACTTCAAAGTGATCTGGGACTTCATTCACTTGCTTATAAAAACTCATTTATAAGAAGTTATGATCAAAGGAACCTCTGTTGATCAACCGTGTAGAGCAGACGGGGTGAAAGACAACACACGGAAAACGTAGATGCTTCTGATGAGATTAGAAGGGTGTGCTTCTATCACACTTAGATATGCAATTACGAAAATCTATCAAGGTACATTTTATACCTTGTACAGCATTAATAAATGTGATCTATTAGGCCTTCTTTGTGCAGGTTTTTCATGTACTTTTTTATGGATGCTCTTTTCGCTACAGATTAAGCACTCCACGATACTTATATAGTTAACCTGTTACATATCCATAGTCCAGTAAGAGCAAGAGTAGATTAACAAGAATTAGAGAGAAACTTGCTACCCTGCTAAATCCTCTATGTGTCCCTGAAAAAGTCTCATAAATCCTGTGGAGAACACAGGAATATTACAGATCAATTTTTATAGGGAACCTCTCAGCAATTTATAGCGTCTCCCATCCTTCCCCCAAAATCATATGGATGACTTTGTAGCACTTTAAAATCTAAGCCAGTCAATCATTTTATCAGCCCAAAACACCACTCTGGCTGCAAGAAAACACATTTGAAGGTTTAATCTGGAAATGCATTGGGGAATGACTAGCTCCTCAGCCTCACGCTGTGTTTCCTGACTAGCACAGCACCGTCCCAATCAGCCAAAAGAGGATGCTGCTAGCTCGGAAATCCACTAGAGATTGAGAAGCAGTAAGTGCGTTGTCACGACCCATTGCACTTCCAGACCGAACTTCCAAAGTTGATTTTTCGCTGTTAGAGCAGCATATTGGGATCATAAAGGGATTGACTAGCTCATCTTTTAAAGGGCTACATAGTCATTTAAATGTTTGGAGGGGTAAGAGTTGCTGACAGGTTTTCTTTAATGTGTCTATATACCTTAGATACATGTTGGACAAATTCTTATTAGGCCAACAGATGTTTCTCCTGATCTGATTCCCCATAAACATAAAAGCTTGATCAAGCATGCAGGTGTTGTTAATGGGGAGAAGAGAATAAGGCACCTTCACATGGAAAAATAATTGACAGAGCAAACTTTCATATGGATGATTGTTCCCAATGATGGACAGCAGAGGGACCCGAACATCCACGGGTCTGCCCATCACTAGGTGTTACCAGGAAAACCACTAATAATGAGTGGCTCATGCTCTGTCACATCTGACCTTTCATTTATCACATGGTATACTGTTCACTTCAATGGCTGGCATGAAAAGGAAATGTGTAGCCATCCCGATCTTAAGATTGACATAAGAGTTTTACTTGATGATAGAACCCCTTTCCTGAAAACAGGAGTCTATTTTGTCTCATCAGTCATAGAAAACACATGCCCAGGGGACCAGCTCTAATCTACCTTCAAACATTGAATCAAACAGTTTAGAAATGTGTAAGGGTTTCCAAGTAAATGTTTTGGAAGCAGTTTTACTTACCCATTGACAGATAAGTAGAAATGTGTCTGCAGTACAGGTATTAGCTCTATCCCCTAGGCTCTTGGGTTTGCTTCCACTGGTCATATTGCCCCCAAATATCCAAAGTTGTGTTGACAACAATTCTTTATTTGTTCTGTCTGATTGTGCCTGGGTATTCTATATTTGCTCCTGGTTATAAAACACATTTGCAATTTTTATAAAGAATGATTCTTATAGAAAGAGCTGTAAAAGTTGATCTCTTTGGCACTCCTTACAGCTGTCGGTTTCCAATCACTCCAAAATCTTTGCCCCAGGGCCTTGTGGGCAGATGGTCCCTCTCTCTGCTCAAAGCAACCTTGAGCTGCAAATAAAAAGGAGGCACATACAGAGCAATAAATTGGGTCAGTCGTCTGTGCTTCCCTGGAGAGCAGATAAAATATATATTCGCAGCAAAGCACAGGGCAGAATGCAAATGCACTGACAGTTTAGAGACTTCTGCACACTGAAGTCTACAGACATTAAAGGCCCCTGAGTAAAATTTTTATTTCCCGCGGCACAGAGAGATGAAAGCGCTCAAGGTCATAGAGACCTCAGACTGGGGAAGTACCCACTTCAAAGGCAATGACCTTGCTAATTTTAGCCACTCCTTCAACTTATTCATGATACTGTCACTTGGGGCTATTTAAATTGGAAGTTTTCAAAGTGTTTCCATAGCGATTTCTTATTTTGTTTTATCGCAAAATGAAGAAAGCAGGACGGAATCTCCAGATCTGAGCATACTGTCAGGGATAAGAAAACTAAAGGCCATGTCACACTAAGCGATATCGCTAGCAATATCGCTATAACGTCACTGGTTTTTGTGACGTAGCAGCGATATTGCTAGCGATATCGCTATGTGTGATACTTACCTCCGACCGGCTCCCCCGCTGGTTCATTGAAAACCAAAAGCGGGGGCACCACGGTTAAATACAGAAAGCAGGATCCAACCCAGGCCTATATATGAAGACTATAACAAAAACAAAGAAAAAGATAGGCCATAAAAGGGGGATCACCACAAACCAGGAGATAGCGTTTTAGAAGCAAATTTTATTGGACATGAATGCACCAACACACACATTTAAAAACATTTAAAAGTCATCCATGTGACATAGCTATAACAACCATAGGCTCATAATACAGCCTGCAACCTATAGCAATACTCCAAAAAAGATTGTGCAAGTGTCAGCCAAATGATCATAAAAACAGCATACCAAATAGTGGTTAACAGTATAAAATGCCCTACCAAGGATACAAAAAACCATATATTATATCTGATCTGAACCTCTGAACCCTGCAAGTAAAAAATTAAGCAAGATGACAAATAATCACAAGAGCCATACACATTAGAAATATATATGAACAGTGACAAAATGGAACAATGAGTCACTGAGATCACAAAGATACATGCAGATGGAGTGCATATGGGTTCAGGAATGAGGTCATGATAGTTAGTTACCTCTAGGATAGCTGTTCAGATATACAGGTGTTAGAACCACAGGCTAGAAAAAACACTCATGTTAGATTCCATGAGGGAAATAGTACTACATATAAAGACCCATATGGAGTAGAGCCAAGTGCAATGTATGCCCGACGTGTGTCGCCACCCGCAGTGGCTTCGTCAGGGGTAGTAATCATGGTGTAGTCATGTCCTTAAATACAGTCAGTGATTGAACAATAGTGCGCAGCTGCGCCGCTTACCAGGCCATTGGGAAACTCATTAAGCACAGGAGAGGCATGTGATGAAAGGGCAGAGTGGAATGCACATGCTCTGTTGGTCATTTAGCCGGACGTTAGTGGGTGTTCTCATGAAGTTGTCATGGTAATCACCAGACAAACACAGAGCACAAGCGCCAAAAAAATCACAGCGCACGCTCTAGTTCCTTCAATACAGGAAGTACGTCATAGGTTCAAGTAGCCATGGTAACGGTGTAACAAGAGAGGAAGCGCGCGTGTCGGAAGGTGACAGCACGCGCGCTAACCATCCCTAAACCAGTGGCACATCACACAGTGTGAACTTCAGTTTATGTAGCGACCAGGAGTATGAGTGCACCAACAAGTACGGCGATTTTATTAAACACAAAATAGACACCAATAATAATGACCATACAGTTAGACAGACAGCGCATACGCTAGAAAATCTCAGCAATAATCCCCTTAATACAGAGAGTGCATCTGGGCATAATAATACAATGGTGATAATGAAAACAATGCATGTACAATGACGCATCATGCGGTATAATGTACATTATATACAAACGTCAACCAGAAACAACAGTATACAGACACGAAAAATAACTAAATAGAACTGAATACTAATTATAAAAAAGTCCTATCAGTATAGAACACTCATGTAGCTCCCCCGCTGGTTATCACTAATCGCGCGAGAATGGCCTGGGCCGTTTCTCGGCGGCGGCGGCTTCCTGCTGGGGCGACGCGTGGACGCGGGCGGGAGGACGTCTTCATCACCTCGTCTGACAGGTAAGTAGCGACTGCCAACTGCTGCTATTTCGCTGGTGAGATCTGCCTGTGTGGCAGCTCACTAGTGACCACTTAGCGATGCACCAGAGATCCTGACCAGGTCATATCGTTGTCAGGATCGCTGGTGCATCGCTAAGTGTGACAGTACCTTAAGAGACATGATGTATGATAATAATCAGATATCTAGTATGGGTGGAAATACAAGTAGATCATGTTTATTGAAGGGCTGTAGGTATGGGGGTGCAGAAGTAGCAGTCATACCCATCCATAATGCCTAGGCTCCTATTCTACATAAGGCTATGATCACATGTTGCGTTGGACCCATTGAAGTGCTGGTTCAGCTCTAAACAGCCATTGTCAGCTCAGTTTTCACTCCTGTTATCACTCCCCCGGCCAACATGTATTGCATGTGCCAACATCTCTTCACCAGCCGTTGAGTTTGGTCCTTTTGTCTTCCATTGGATTCATTCATCGCTGTGATTTTCCAGGTCGGGCACCCTTGGCTATAGGCAAGTCAGCATTCCGAACACCGTACACAACTTGATTCCACCATGGTAATAGCAGTGCCATCCGCGTTTGTTCTTTTTCTTTTTATGTTGTGTTTTTGCTGCATTTTTTGCAGCACTTTTTTTATGCAAATTCTAAGCTGCGCATTACAATACCAGCAAAAGCTATGAGATTTCAGAAATCTCGTGTACACACATTGTATTTTTTTCTGCTTGATTTGGAAAACTGCTGCTTTTTTTATAAATTGCAGCACGTCAAGTCTTTCAGTGTTTCTTCACCCACCAAAAGTAATGGGTAAGTGCAAAAATAAGGCGAGTGCATTGTGAGAAACTCGCGCGTGTCCCTCGCCTCAATACCCGGCACTGCCGCTGGCACTTGGGACCGGAGCATTCATCTGCATAGAATACATACACTTCGGTCCCGAGTGCCGGCAGCAGTGCCGGGTATTGAGGCGAGGGACACGCGCGAGTTTCTCGCACTGCACTCGCAATGTGACCCCGGCCATAAGCAACAAATGGAGACAACAGGTTTTACTGCGTTTTGGTGCAAAAAACTTAGGGAAGGTATATATGACTAATAAGTGGCTATAGTCAAGGACCCCTTTGGGGCTATAATGACATGCAATAAAGATGCAGTAAGAGTCACTAGAAGAATATACAACAGCAGAAATAACTGAAAAGTTAGGGAAAAAACACCCTGAACTGACAAGTAACAAAATAAATTATATATTGGAGGGTTCTTTAATATACCCACATAGCTTCTGATAGTGCCAAGCCTGGATGAAAAGGTGATGCCGTGGTGAACCCAAAGCGCGTTTCGCAGAGAGACGTTTCGCCAAGGGGTTTTTTTTTGCTGCGTTTTTTCTTGAAAATTTTAAGCTGCGTTTTACAGTACCGGCAAACGCTAAGAAACTTCAGAAATCTCACATACACATTTTTTTTTTCCAGAATGATTTGGAAAACGGCTGTGTTTTTTTTAAAGCATGTCACTTCTTTCAGAGTTTTTGCAGCGTATTTTCACCCATAGAAAGTAATGGATAAGTGAAAAAATGCAGCAAAAAAACACAGGTAGGAGGTTTTGCTGCATTTTTGGTGCAAAAACCTTAAGGAAATTGCATTTCGAGTTTTGGGGGCACTAAACTTTATCAGTATGCACAAGAGGCAACAAAAATGCAGCAAATATGCCTGCAGAGAAAAATGCAGCAAAAATGCAACATGTGAACTTACAGTAAGGCACATTGTAAGTGGGGGATTTTGCAGGGGGTCTCGTAGCTCCTAATTCTATCCCTAATATATTATATTTCTTTTATTCTGTTTATACCTTTTGCAATCCCTACTTTTATGTTTTACCTTCATGGGTAATTACTATTTAAATTAAATTAAATAGATATATGGTTGTGAATGTCTGCATTGTTTTACTCACTTTAACATCCCTCCATGTATTTTTTAAAAATACTGATAGATTGTAGATTGCCTTACCGACTGCTCTAATCTTTGTGAAAAGAAAATAAAAGATTATTTTTTTCATTTACTTCTCTTAAGCTTTAAAGCAGATTGAGACGGAACAGGATCAAAGTAGAGGATGATACTAGGTGAAGAAATGCTGGATGTTTTTGTGTGTTCTTACAACTTTGGCATTGCCACACAGTGCTGTAATAAAGCAGCGATAATGGATTCATTAGTGCTATCACTTTTCTTCCAATTATCCCAGTAAGCCCATAAATTTGTGATGCTGACACAACAGTGCCACATGTTATTGTCTGCCAAATGATTGCCCATTATTAAGTCTAGGCTGGAATGCAGGAACCAACAAAACCAAAAAATCTTCAGTAAGCAAAGTGATTGCAAAAAGAGTAAAAATGAACTTTTATTAAATGTAGGTTAAAAAACGTAAATATATTCGACCACTGACATGACAAAGCATTTGTGAAATGCTTGTTGGATGTTTGATCGGTGAGGCTATTATTATGCCTCTGCTATGATAACTTGCACCACTTGTAATCTATGTGACCTTCTTTTCAGGATATCACTTTTTGTATGCTTGATATTAATATTTTTACATCAACTTTTATGATCATTTTTGGACTTCTCTTAGGCTGGTTTCACACTTGCGTTTTTTTGCTCATAAATGCGCATGCATTTTTTCCCCTATACTTAACATGGGTGCGCATAGTCATGCGTTTGTACGTGTTTGCACGTTTGTATGCGCATGCTTTTTTTTTGTAGTGTGCACCCGGGCACACAAAATGCATCCTGTTGCATTTTTTGTGCGTCCGACCTGTCTCAAAAAAGCGCATGAGCACGCAATGCGCACAAAATTCACCCAAAAACACATTATAGTCTATGGATGTAAAATTTTCAAAATTTTCGCCATATCTCTGTTTTTTTCATAAATAAACACAAGACTTATTGAATAAATTTTACCACTAACATGAAGTAAAATATGTCACGAAAAAACATTCTCAGAATCAGCAGGATCCGTTAATGCGTTCCAGAGTTATAACCTCATAAAGTGACAGTGGTCAGAATTGTAAAAATTGGCCAGGTCATTAAGCTGCAAACTGGCTCTGTCGCTAAGGGGTTAAGCAGTTCTAATCTTGAAAAAGGATGGGGCCTCTAAGAGGGTGGGGTCACTGGGCAATTGCCCAGTTTTCTCCTTGCTTTCTAATGGTGGCCCAGACTGTAAGCACTTATTTTTGAAGTACGGTTTATATTTAAAGCATACTCCAAAAATCCTGTAAAATCACGCTAGGGCTTATTTTCGAGGTAGGTCTTAAGGTACTGTCACACTTAGCGATGTACCAGCGATCCTGACCAGCGATATGACGCGGTCAGGATCGCTGGTACATCGCTAAGTGGTCGCTAGTGAGCTGCCACACAGGCAGATCTCACCAGCGACATTGCTGGGGTCGGGGGTCGCTACTTACCTGTCACACTAGGCGATCCTGCGTCCTCCCGCCCGGCTCCACGCTCGTCGCTCATCTCTCCACAGGAAGCGCCGCGGGAAGCTGACGGCGAGAAGCGGTCCTTAACGTTCTCGCGTGATCAGCGATAACCAGCGGGGGAGCGGGTCGTAGGTAAGTATCAGACACAGCGATGTCGCTAGCAATATCGCTATAACGTCACAAGTTATAGCGATATTGCTAGCGATATCGCTTAGTGTGACAGTACCTTTATTTTAGTGGAAACACAGCAGTTACACAGTCATCATTGATAATGATATTTTAAGTCTATTGAAAAAAGATATGGGTCCCTATTCATCATTTGTGATTAAATGAACTCCGTTTTCTTTTTTTACTTTGTGGAATTTACTAAAGTTATTTGCGCTAAATTCTTCAAAAGGGTTCATGCAGATCATGAATTTGTTGCTCTTTAATCTTGTCTTTAACTGGTTTTTGCTACTCTTAAGAACTAAAAGTCACAAATCCTTTAAAAAGTTGCACGTTTGCCCAAAATGCTCCAGATTAAAACCTTTTTCCAGGCAAAAACTGGAGTGAGATACACCAAAAATGTGACATTTCATGAATCTGACTAAAACATCTGACTACTCAAAGTTAATGAGGAAAAATAAAAAAATAAAAAAGACTTGAAAAAGAAAGACAACTTAATAATTGGCATTTGGCGGAAAATGTTTAGAGAATAAAACGAAAATACTAATGCCTGTAAAAATAGTAAGAAACATATTAAGTTATCTCATCCTTTTAATACATAAGTTGGACTCAGTGGTATACATCGGCCTTCGTAAATATACTGTAGTATTTATAGGCTGGTATTATATAGCAGCATAATCACAAAACAAGCTGAAAACCGAGCGAATGTGGTTTTATGCTTTATAGTGAAGATTATAGGTTATATTTTGTGATGTGCATTTACTCGTGCGCTTCTTCTCATACCTTAATGTATCTCCATTTATACGGTACATTATTTTCACCCACTTTTCAATAGGGTAACAGGATTAATTAACTGAAAAAAGATCATAATATCAGAGAATTAATTCAGTGCATGCAGCCGAAAATGGAAAGTAACCCTTATGCATGAGTGTTCCTCATAAATATTTAAGCAGTAATATGTTTATTAGGATTTTGTACTGGATAAGATATACAGTGTACACATACCATTATATAAGTAGATAGCTGTACCCAAAGTGTTTGACATAAGGGTCGTTCTCTTTACATGTGTTGACTTTTATCAGGTGCTGAAAAATAGAAAAGCCAAGACCTATAAAAGTTACATTTGTAACATTAGAAGCAAATGAGCCGCGTAATCTAACTATATTTCCAGTGCGGAAAAATAATATGCTTCTTAATTTTTTTATAGTCTTTATATAGTATATGCTATATATTATTAATAGCTGGTGAAAAGAAAAACAAAGGCATTCTGTTTTCGGATCCCAGCTAAGGCTCCGATGTTATTTAAAGGGACTACTAACGAGCAAAGGTTTCCTTATGGATAATAGGAAAACGCAATAGTTTGATATTCCAAGCGTTTACCTTGATAGTTTTTTTTTTTTCCAGAAAAGAGTCAACGTCATTATTATCAAAAGTATTGTGGTCGTATATGAATGGAATCGAATCAAGAAGTAGGCAAGTCAAGTAAAGGGGATTTGAAGATCATAAGAAAATAGAACAAATGGATAAAATGGGAAAAAAATGAAATAAATTAAAAAAACCTGTTATTTCTAATGCAGCACCACTCTGGGGGTCCCAAATGGTCTTATGAAATACACCAATGATTGCTGCAGGACTGACATGAGTAGACGCGCATGTTTCTGCTATAAGGTAAACATAGTGTTAGGAGTCGGGTTCCGAGCGCTGCACAGCGGGAATCCTGAGCTTTGCCGTTGACAGTCTCCCGTTCTTCTTCGGCCGCAGTGGAGCCTGCTCAGCAGACTCCTCGATCCCGGCGTTCTGCTCACACCAGCAGTGTGGGTTCGGTTGCTGCTGCTGCCACCTCTGGTCCAGTTATGACAATGCAGTCTGGCCAGCATCAACAGACTCCAAAGTCTGAGTCCTTCCGTCGCTCCACTGAGCATGCTCATGGGACAATCTCCCATTGGGTATCGGGAGTCACATGCTCAGGTCCTTCTCCAGTAGTTCTGATTGGACCATCAGGGGGATCAGGAAGGTTCTGGAAGGACACGGCTATGAAAGGTTTGCATGGCCGCCCCACCATGCGCTATGATAGACTCTGAGGCTTTAATGCTTAGTGTATGTGTGATGATGGATGGATGAGCGTGGTGACTGATGCATTATAATTCCCCCCTCCTTGGATATTACGTATGAGTTAGGGTTAGGAATCAGAGTCAGCACCGTAGCTCTGACACTGCTTAGCGCCACAGTGTGTCTCCTCATCATCCACTAGCGCCCTGGGCGTCGGCTAGTACAGACCTCTTGGACTACTGCTATCGCAGCCTCTGCCAGAGCAGCGCCGTGCGCTGTATGTGTGCTTTACAGCACCGTTAACAGGCTGGTTAGTGGCGTCTGTCAGGGCAGACATTGCACCCGCACCAAGCGGTGGTTCACATTACCGTGACCTGTGACGTTAACAGGTTACGGTTGTTCGCCAGCTGGCACAAACTACGGGAAGTAACGGAGTTCGTCCCTGCTAGCACCGGGTTAGTGGTTACCCACCAGTGTCCGGCTTTCCCCTACATGCCTCATTGTTTAGCTGCAGTTGGTCATCTCTGCACAGTGGGGCCCCGGGCTGTGAAAGCACCTCATATATTATTCCATCTTTATTATTTGGTGCGTTCCGCCAGCCTGTAACACATAGTCCATTTGGGACCTCTAGAAACGGCAGCAGTTGAGTTTAGGCGGAGGAGTGGTTATTATTTCCTTCAGTTAGACAATCTTCTTCTTGTCTAAACACCTATAAGGATATGTTTCCACGGGCCAGATTACATCAGGAAGTGCTGCGGATTGTAAGCTGTGTTCATCTGCAGCGTCCATTCCGCAGCGTACAGATGTTACAGCATAGTGGATGAGATTTTATGAAATCCCGTCTCCACTATGCGTGCAGGGCCGCATCTGGCGGCTATGCGTTTCCGGACATGTGGTGTGTCTTTATAGACAGCAGCATGTCTATTTATCTTGCGGAGATGCTCTGTCTCTGCAAGATAAATACCCCAGTCTATGGATATGATGCGGTGATACAGCACGTGTTCAATGAACACATGCTGTATCACCGTGCGTACAAAAGGGGGCAGTGCTTTGGGCGGAGTGGGGTTTCCGCAGCGGCCAAAGCGCCGTCAATACGGAAAGTGGAAACATACCCTAAATGTAGGAACACTGAACCTAAAAATTGCAAATAAAGAGAGAATCCCAGGACTGCCTCCTTTTACCCTCCCTCCTTTCTTTCTTTGATCTTGTACTGTCTCATGCTGCAAATAAAACGAAAAAGATAAAAAATAATTAGAAACAAAGAAACAAATATTGATAGGCTTTTCCCTTTTTGTTATCTCAAACTCACTCTTTAGTCTAAGAATCCCTATCACCAGATAGTCACTAATTCTATCCAGAGTCCACATATTCAGTTTAACATGCCATTTTGAGATGCTCAGTTTTGGACCAACAGTGCAGAAATTGTTCAATCGTAAACTACAAGTCTGCAGTCACTGCAGGCTTGTAAATCCTCACGGTGCTGGCAATGTTGGGATTCACAAGTCTACAGTAACAGAGGTTAGACACTATTTTTCTTGCACACCCACTGATCAGCTGTTAGCAGCGCTGGGGATGACCTAGTGTTATCGGATGCTGCCAGAACACAGCAGCTGCATAAAAACTATAGTGGCTGGTAATTCATATCCACCAATTGGTACTGAAAATGATGACCCAAGGAACAGATTGTGACTGGAACCTAACTAGAGGCTTTCATTAATGCACTTTCTGAATATACTGCTCTAAGTAAGGGCAATATGTTCAATGGACCATCTGATGTTCTATTATGAAAGTGGCCCAATCTCAGACAGCAGCATTTAACTCGCACTTACCAGAAAAGCATCGCTAATCCCACCCATCGGTGACATCATCACATGACTGCGGGTCACGGATGGGTCAGCATGACAACCAGAGGTCTGCAGCGGACCTCTATGGTTGTCATTGCCACAATGCTATGAGAACTGCCCCGGGCTTGGCGCTCATAGCAAGTGAGCATTTCTTCTACACACAGGTGACCTGATCATCGCCTGTGTGTAGCAGAGGCGATTGAAGTGCTGCAGCTTCTAGTCTCCCATGGAGACTATTGAAGCATGCAAAAAGTAAAAAAAGTTTTAGAAAATATTTAAGAAATAAAAAAATATAAAAGTTCAAATTTTGCCCTATTCAAAATAAAACAATAAAAAAAAGCAAACATAGACATATTTGGTATTGCCGAGTTCAGAATCACCGTATCTATCAATATAAAAAAAGAAGTAACCCGATCTTTAAACAGCATATTGAAACATTATGTCAAAACAACAGAATTAAGTTTTTAAGGTTGCTGCAACATTGCATTACAATGCAATAACGAGCGATCAAAAGATCGTATCTGCACATAAATGGTATCAATAAAAATGTCAGCTCGCCGCGACAAAAATAAGCCCTCATACAGCCCCAGATCCCAAAAAATGGAGACGCTACAGGTCTCTGAAAATGGCGCAATTTTATTTTCTTTTAACAAATTTTGGAATTTTTTTTTACCACTTAAATAAAAAAGAACCTAGACATGTTTGGTGTCTGTGAACTCATAATGACCTGGAGAATCATAAAGGCATGTCCCACTCTTTGAATTTTTTTCCACTTTATTCAGTACATGATATGTTAAAACCAATGGTGTCATTCAAAAGTACAACTTATCCCGCAAAAATCAAGCCCTCACATGCCCATATTGATGAAGAGTAAAAAAGTTATGACTCTGGCAAGAAGTGGAGCAAAAAGCAGAAATAAAGAAACTGAAATACCCCTGGTCGTTAAGGAGTTAAGCTGATGTTCTGTGCTGCTGAAGGGATCTACACGAACAGTGTAGAATTGCTGTTTGGTATAAAATACATGTAATTCTTGAAACATTCTTATGGCCAAATGAAAAGTATCAAGAATTAAAATTCTGTACAGAAACCACTATGAATGTATTTGCCTAATATAATCTTTAAATTGGCTTCGGAGGTGGGGTTTCATTTTATATTCTGGTACAAAGCGGCGCTTCAAAGTCTCGCTGATCATTAAAGCGAAGTGCTGGTGATGGAGCGTGGGATATGTATGTATGAACGCTGGTACACAGGTGCTGTATAATTGCCAACATTTCACAATGATTCCCAGGGACACAGCTGCTGCCAAGCTTTTAACTACATCAAACTTGATATAGTGGAAATTTCTGCTCCATCATGCCTGCTGCCCACATTACGTTACATTTCATGTCTATGGCAATGTCACTTTTTTTCTGCTTTTGTCTTTTTTTCTTTTTCTTTACAGAGTTGAATTGTGATCAAAATATGGAAAAACCACAAACTCACATAATAATTGGGTTATAGTGGGATCATATCAAGGATACACGTCTTAATATGGTATTAAAGCTATTATATTCACAACAATCTAATCATGCCAGGATTGAAGGGGATTTGTCACCGGAGTTCAGAATACAAGCTGCATACATTATGAAATAGATCTGATGATGTACTTTAAAAATTCGTAGATCAGAATGGCCGTATAATTCGATTTAAAACTCAACATAGCCTGATTGACATCTTCTCAGTGTCCCTCCACCCTGCTGCTGAGATCTTACACTGCTCAGTACAAACTGCAGCCTTGGTGAGCGGAAACAATACACACAATTGGACTCCATGTCATGAGCTCTCTCACACTTTAGCTCTGTTCCTTTCATTGTTAATATGGCAGCCAGAAACAGCCTTCTGCAGCAGTTGGCTTTCTCCGGCAGTCCCATAAACAATGAATGGAGCGGAGTTCAAGCATGTGCCCTCTGTTCCTTTCAAGGATAGGGCTGCGGAACCTCAATCTTGGGTTTCAAAGCTGCCCTGATCTTGTGATTTCTAGGGTTCTCAAACATTGAACAACCAGCAGTCAGCACTTTATCCCTTATGTTATACATAGTTACACAGTTACATAGGTTGAAAAAAAGACCTAGGTCCATCAAGTTCAACCTTTCTCCACCAATTATACATTTTGTCACTAATTTAACTGTAACTCACAATGTTATGTGTATCCAGGATATCTGCAGCCCTTTCTTAAAAGCTGTTATAGTGTCTGCCATTACTACCTCTTGTGGTTGGCATTTCACAGTCTAGCTGCTCTATCTGTAAAGAACCCTTTACTGTTTATCTGCAGAAATCTCCTCTCTTCCACCTGTAATGACTGCTCCCTAGACCTCACTATGGTCTTGGGAAGGAATAAGTCATGTGCCAGCGTTTTGTACTGGCCACACATATATTTATACATGTAAATGAGATCTCCTCTGAGGCATCTTTTTTTCTAAGCTAAACAAGCCCAACTTTTCCAACCTTTCATCAAATGAGAGGCCTTCCATCCCTTGTAATAATCTAGTTGTCCATCTTTGAACTGATTCTAACTTCTGAATATATTTTTTAAATGTGGATCCCAAAACTGGATCCCATATTCTAGATGTGGCCTCACCAGTGATTTATGAAGGGGTAATAATACATTGGGATCACAGTGTTTTATTTCTCTTTTTATGCATTCTAAAATCTTGTTTGCTTTTGCAGCTGCTGATTGACATTGAGTGCTGCTGCTCAACTTACTTGTAACCAGAATACCCAAGTCCTTCTTCTGTTCTGTAGTCCCGAGTACACTCCCATTTAACGTATATGAAGCAATAGGATTATTCTGTCCTAGATGCATTACTCTATATTTATCTACATTAAATCTCATTTGCCAAGTGTTTGCCCATTCAGTCATCTTAGTCAGATCGTTTTGCAATATTGTAATTGTCAAAGTCAGATATTAATATCCAACATAGTTTGGTGTCGTCAACAAAGACTGACACTTTACTCTCAATCGCATCCACAAGGTCATTAATAAAGAGGTTAAAAAGAATTGGTCCTAACACAGATCCCTGTGGTCCCCACTGCTGACTATATCCCATTTAGAGAACTTTCCATTTATGACGACTCTGTTTCCTGTCATTTAGCCAATTCCTTACCCATCTGCATATAGTTTCCCCAGTTCTTGCTTCTGTTATGTGGAATAGTAACAAATGCCTTTGCAAAGTCCAGATAAATCACATCAGCCGCATTACCAACATCCAGATTTGCCCTTACCTCCTCATAGAAACCCAACATGTTAGTTGGACACAACTTACTAATCATGAATCCATGCTGGTTGTCATTTATTATATTATTATCTACAATATATTTCTGCAGGTCATATCTTATAATTCCCTCAAAAATTTTGCACATTGCTGATGTCAGGCTTGCTGGATGATAGTTGTCTGGATCTACCCTCTTACCTTTCTTACATATCGGTACCACATCAGCCATCCTCCAATCCTGAGGCACCAACCCTCTTACAAGAGAGTCTAAGAATATGAGGTACAGTGGTCTGTCAATTATTGAGCTCAATTCCCTCAGTATCTGTGGATGAATGCCATCTGGGCTGGGTGATTTGTCAATGTTTAAATTGCTCAGTCGTAGATGTACTTCGTTTTGTGTTAAACTAGTTATATTAGGTTGTGAATTTTGATTTTTGCCTTGTTGAATGATCCCTGTAACACACAGTTCATTGGTGAACACGAATGAAAAGTGCCTGTTTAATATCTCAGCCTTTTCTATATCCTCTATAACCTCTGGAGGTACCCGCGCAGACCGGGTCCTGGAACCAGTGTGGGACACCTCCATGGCCTCTGGAGGCTTGGGAAGCTGATCGGAAGGTTCCAGAGGTCTCGCGAAATTTGGAGCCAACTTATAACATTGGCGGGACCTGGAAGACTCCAGCCCTCGCTCCGTGAAGCGAATGTCTATTCGGGTAGCGACCGTAATGATCTCCTCTAAAGTGGTGGGCACCTCCCTGGTGGCCAGGGTGTCTTTGACGTGATCAGCCAGGCCTCTCCAGAATATAGGTATGAGAGCCTTATCTCGCCACTCCAACTCTGAGACCAGAGTTCTGAAGAGGATGGCATACTGGCTGACCATAGACTCACCCTGGGTCAGAGCCAGCAACTGAAGTGCGGTGCCATGCGTGACCCGAGTACCCAGAAACACCTGCTTCAGAGTGACAAGGAAATGGGTGGCACTCTGTACCAGGGGATCCCCGCGCTCCCACAGTGGGGTGGCCCACTCCAGGGCCCTGCCCGACAGGAGGGAGATGATAAACCCCACCTTAGCCCGCTCTGAGGGAAATCGTGTGGCCAGCAACTCCAGGTGAATGGAGCACTGACTCACGAAACCCCTGCAAGAAGCTCTATCGCCCGAGAACTTCTCGGGCAGCGGGAGGCGGGACAAGGTCGGGGCAGGACTGGCTGTGGAGACACAGGCGACAGTCTCTGTAGCTGCTTGGACGGCGACCGAAGTAACATCCGCAGCTGAGGTGGAACACTCTAGCGCTGCCAACCTACCCTCCAGCTGCTGGATGTATCTATGCAGTCGCTGTTCGTCCGCTATTACTAGCCAGACCCTGGCGCTAGGATAATGTTAGGGCTGGCGGAACGCACTAGATTATAAAATAGTAGAGAGTGCGTTCGCAGCCCAGGGTCCACCGTGCAGAGGTGGTACACTGCTGCTAGGTAATGGCAGAAGGGAAGAGCGGTGTGAAAACAGTCACACGTGGGTTACATCACCCAGTGTGAACAGGAGCGGATTCTGTTACTTCATAGAACCGCACAGCCGCTTGAAAGTGAATGCCGGAGCCTATTTAGCTCACAGAGCCCGGCCACAGAGCGCACAGCAAACAGCCACAGAACTCCACCCCAAGGCACGGGGTTAGAGTCCTTCTAGGCCACTGAGCGCGCGGCGTCGCTGCCACGAACGCCGCTATAGACGCTGGCTAAGGAGTGCGGAACACTTGCTCTGAGGCGTGCCGAGTCACTGGTAGTGACTAATATCTGACTCAACTCTATCCTACCTATGCCTAAGCCTGGGCGCTAGCAGGCTAGGCTGCACAACACATGCGCACCAAGGGTAGGGGTTTCATAATGAGTCAGTCACCAGAGACATTCATACGTGCATCCATCACTCACTCCTTATAGTCAGAAAATACTGGCTATCCTAGTGCATGGCCGAGCGGCCATGCGAACCTTTTATAGCCTCGAGCGTCCGGGACCTTCCTGGCTTCTCGGATGGGCCAATCCAAACACGAGCAGGACCTGAGCACGTGACCTTCGATCTCCAATGGGAGATCACACCACGGGCATGCTCAGTGGCCCGACATGAGGACTTAGTCCCTGGAGAATCTCGCTGCTGAGCAGCATGCATTGCCATAGCTGTGCCAGAGGTGGCAGCAGCAAACAAACCCACGGAGCTGGTCTGGGCAGAGCGCCGGGACCGAAGAGTTTGCTGAGCAAGCTCCTCTGTGGCTGGAGAGGAATGGGAGACCGCCGGAAGTAAGGCTCGGGATTCTTGCTGTGCAGCGACAGAAACCCAACGCCTAACACCTTCTTTATTCCTGGCAATCCTTGACGTCTCTTTGGAAAATCCATGTCCAGCCCATGTCACTCTTGTGCCTGCCATCTGGGCAGCCTCTTTGGACAATCCGTATCCCATCTGTACATTACGCATCACCAGCTCCCTGTCAGCCCCTTGTTCGGTTCGATTAGGGAAAGGTGCCGGAAACGCCATCTCAGCTGCTCCCACCCTGGTTCTAGACCCCAAATCCTCCCTGGGGATGATTCTGTTGAGCTGGTGCCCGTTTACACTGTTTTCCAGCCTGGGACCCCTTACTGCAATCCGCAGACTTATCCCCACGGCTTAAGTCCTTTGTTCTCTTTCTCTCTATTCACATGTCCAGCCCTTGGGCAGGCTGCCCGGGCATCTGACAGAACCAGGAAGAATCTGTCCTATACCCCTCTGTGCTCTGTGCTGCTCTGTTCTAACTACTCCGCACTGAAAACCCCTTGCTGCCTGTGCCTAACCTAACACTCTTCTGTATCCTATTCTCTATCTCTATTGTGCCCCCTCTATTCTAATCCCCCTTTGATCCTGCACTACTTCCTAATCTATCCTTAATCCTATGCACAACACATGACAAATACATTTGCAATAATAAAACATTATTAAAAGATCAGGGTGCCGCATGTAACACAGGTGAATAGGGTTATCGAGAGAGAAGGTACATGAGGGTCCCCAGCACCCCCTTACATTTATACTCCTGAAATGCTGTTTCAGTATTCTCGGCTTTCAAATTTTGAATGCCCTTTGTTTTTGTTTCATTAAACTTTGAACTGTCTTATCCATAATGGTTTCTTTTATTCCTTGACATTTTATTACCAGAGGGTATAAGTTTTCTGCAGGATTCTAGTAGTATTTCCTTAAATATGCCACATTTATGTTCAGTATCCTCAGTTACCATGACATTGTCCCAGTCTATACGATTAAGCTCTTTCCTTAATGTGTTGCAATCAGATTCCTTAAAGCTCCCAGTTTTGGCATTTCCCCTTTTGAATGTTTGATTGAACATTACATTGAAACTTACCATGTTATGGTCACTGCTTTCCAAATGCTCCCTGCCCTGTAGATCTGAAATTGTATCTGGTCTATTTGACAGAACCAGATCCAGCAGATTACCTCCCCTGGTCGGTTCATCTACCAGCTGAGAGAGGTAATTGTCCTGAACTGTGGATAAGAACTTGTAGCTTTTAGCACAACCAGAAGAGTCTATGCCCCATTGAATGTCTTGATAGTTAAAATCCCCTATTATAAGAACCCTGTTACTGTTTGCTGCCTTTTTAGTTTGTTGCAGCATTTCATCCTCTACCTGTTCAGCTATATTAGGAGGCTGGTAGCAAACTCCAATTAGCAGCTTTCCATTATTGCCATCCTCATGTACATTTACCCATAGTGACTCTACATTGCTGTAACTCTCTCTAATGTCGTACGAAGATGCACACCCTTCCACCTTTTTTATATTTCCTGTCCTTTCTAAATGTAGTGTAGCTCTCTACATTTGTTACCCATTCATGGCTCTCGTCAAGCCATATTTCCATAAAGCCCACCACATCGCATTCTGTGACCATCATAAGAGACTTTAGTTCAATCATTTTGTTTGCTAGACTTCTTGCATTTGCCAGCGGACATTTAATATTAGCACATTTGTTTCTCCTACTCAGCTCACTGCTTTCCTTGCATGTGTCAACCTCCCCAAATCCTCATTTACTCCTACTACCTCCCTCTCGCTGTCTACTCTATCTCCTTATTAGCACGACTACCTTCCCTCCCCAAGATCTAAGTTTAAAAGCTCTTCCATCCATCTTACCATTTTTGCCCCAAGCACAGCTGCACCCTCCACATTGAGGTGCAGCCCGTCCCTACCGTATAGCCTGTAGCCAACAGAGAAGTCGGCTCAGTTCTCCAGGAACCCAAACCCTACCTTCCTGCACCAATTTCTATGCCACTTATTTATCTCCCTTATCTCCCGCTGCCTATCTAGTGGCGCTCTTGGCACTGGCAGTGTTTCTTATGTTATAGATAGGGATGTTTCTTATTTTATAGATAGGAATAACTTGTGATTTGGAGAATAAATCTTTAATTTGTCATATTAATGTGGCCTTGGTTCCGCAACTGAGACCCTCACTAATCTCTGTAAAAAAAAAAAGTGTTGTAGTCTAATCGCTTTTGCGTATCTCTACAATGCTTCAGTTACATTTTTTACTGTACTACGATACACTGACATACATCTTCCTTTGACTGCCACGAAATAAATCTACGGTAACATGATAAAATGCATTTGTGGTCCCAGGATCAGGATGCATGTTGGCCAGAAGTGTGCCTAAAAGACACCTATTGGCATAAAGTTAATTGAGCCCCTGCTGAAATCAATGGCAACCTACGTGCACTGAGCGATCTAATACTGATATCTCAGTGTGATCGTTTACTAAGGTCTGCCTGTGCAATCAGGCATTTAAACGACAGCGGATCGGTAACAGCTAAATAGGTAGTATTGTGCCACCGATCGGTCCATGTAAACAGACCCACAGAAAAAACAAGTAATGAAATTAGTTATTATGGCCCCTAGACTGCAAAAAAGAACAATAGACCAAGGCTCATGTCAGTTTGTTATGGTGCGCAGTCACAGATTGCTGTAAAATAGACTTTAACTTTTTACTGACTGAGGAGAAGCCATGGTTGTAACTCATTTGCTCTAAGTGTTTTAGGAGACTGCAGACAATCACCCATCACACAACTTGCTGTACGCTAGCTTTTATAAATCATCGCGGACTTGAGACTTTTTAGGGCCGATACAGCGCATCATTGGGTCAGTGAAGTTATTTCACTATTGTGCTTAAACCATCTGATCTATAAAATGTTAATCACTGTTGCCTCCCAGAGTAGAAAGGTTTAACAGTTCATAAATTTCAAACTAAGCCCAATTTAACCTTTCTGACATCGATTTTGTCTCCTTCTTAGTAGGATTTACATGCATAATTTTATTCCGCTAGAGGCATTGTCTTTTTTAATTAAAGCTTTGAACACAGAGAAGAGCTTGAGAGGGGCTTAAATGTGAGCCATCACAATGCTGTCAAGTTTAGGGCACATTTAGTCTCAGGGTCATGTTTTAGGTGCTTTGTAAGGTCATTTATGAACCATCCCATTGAACTAAGGAAGAAGAAAAAATCGTAACTGAAAATTAGAATCTTTCCTGTTTCAAGTGAGATAAAAACCATTTACATGTCCTCCTGTAATAGGTGAAGATATGTGACATGTGGGTAATGTAAAGGTAACTCGAAAAGAAGGAAAAGGTTATAGAAAGGAAGAATGTGGTAAGTGATAGGATATAGAGTGACGTTGTAAGCAAATAAGGAACGAGGGGTAAGAGAAAAAGAAAAAATGGGGAAGGGATAGAGCAGAAAAAAGGTGGAAAGAAGGCGATAGAGTATGTGCAAAGGAAGAAAAGGTGGGTGAAAGGAACAAAGAAAAAAGGAAGAGGTTGTGAGGGGAGATCAAGAAAGAAACTAAGCGAGAAAATTAGGAAGAAAGAAACTAAGAGAGAAAATTAGGAAGAAAGAAAGAGAAAATTAGGATGAAAGAAGAAAGGGAAATAAGAGAGCTGGAAAGCAGGAAGGATGGAAGAAAGAAAGAGACAGAGAAAAAGAAAGTGAGATAGTAAAAAGAAAAGAGAGAAAAGGAAGGAAGAGTAAGATGGCGAGAGAGTGATAAATAAAGAGGAGGCACAAAAGAGATAGAGAAAAAAGGGAGGAAAGGAAGGTAGAATGTGAAATGATAAAAGAGAAGATGGAGGGAAAAAAGAGAGAATAGGAAAGTAAAGGGTTCCTTTGTACTGTAAAAGTCCTCCTCTCGGTTTGTGTTGCACAGTCAGTTCTCACTATATACTGTGACAGATCAGTAACCTACACCTGGTGCTTGTCATACATGAGAACCCTGTTGTATGTTAATCTTCATTTTCTATTTTAGATGAATAATATATGATTATATTGATTTTAATGTGACATATTTTCCTTTGTGTTAGGTATGGTGACATGGTGCCCAAGACTATAGCTGGAAAAATCTTTGGATCTATCTGCTCGCTGAGTGGGGTCCTTGTGATTGCACTGCCAGTTCCTGTCATTGTTTCAAATTTCAGCCGAATTTACCACCAGAATCAGCGGACTGACAAGAGGCGAGCGCAAAAGGTCAGTAATCAATATGTCACTCCCCAAACAAATCTGGGAAAGTGGAGCCATTTATGGTTGTACGTTCAACAATTCAACTAGTTGCTGGGGTAATTGTTTAATGGTGCATGAAATACTTTCTCGGCTTTTAATATGACCGATCATAGAAACTAAGACCCCGCTGAACTGAGCAGAATATGTAGACTATATCATTGCTGATCACAACTGATGGATATTTTCAGCAGTAACAATCATTAAATAAGAAAGGTCATGTCGACCGTAACAGTCCCATTACGACTTTTCGGATGAAGCTTTAACATGCCACGTCCAGTTTAGCACGATCGCATCTAACGTTGACTTGTAATTAGAGGAGATGCTTCATTACGTCTGCTACCTTGCATTATTGCCATGGTCATCTGTCCCTTAATGTATTTTTTGCACTAATGATGGTTTCAGGTTTCATACATTTTTTTGGATAATTTTTTTTCTATGAGTGTTTTGCAGCTTTTTTTTGTCTTTTTTTTTCTTTGCTGCTTTCTCTAAGGTTTTTCATATTTTTTGTTAATTATTTTTTGGTTACTGTATAATTGTTTCCAAGCACAATATGTTATAGGTTTGGCGTTCATTTTGTTCTTTAATCCATAATTTTAGCTATAGATAAAAAATGTCTGCTACATATGTTTACAAAAAAAAAGACAGCAAAAAGTTTGTAAAACACCTGAAAATCATGTAGTTTTCTACAAGTTTGCAAAAATAAACCATGAAAAACTATATGTGAAGTAAGCATAATATGGAACAGAAAATTAATGTAGAGTATTGCTAAGCTTCGTTGCCCTTTTCCTGCCCTCAGCTCATTGCCAGTCCGCTTTTGAGCTAAAGGCCTAAGTAATCAAAGGCTGGATGACTGAACGCTAGGGATAATTGGAAGACTTTCCTAAACCAAAAATTCTACTTTATGTCTTTTTTATTTCTCTCTTGGTCTGTAGTGCAATTAAATATTACTGTGTTAGTAAAAGTAAAGGTCTGTTAGTAAATGAATACAGTAATAAAAGTGAATCTGACAACATAAAATGACTGTTCAAACCAAGCACAGGTGCTCACTGCATCCTTGGCTTGGCCAAATAGTTCAGTGCTTGTTTTCCTACTTGTTTTCAATATAGGTCTTTTTTATTATTATAAAAATACTTACTTGTTTTCAATGTAACTCCCTTTCTGTATAGATACAGCTGTCAATCATGGAAGAAGGGGAAGATATAAAATTAAGTGGGAAGGTGCAATTACTGTATTTTTTGGATTATAAGACACACTTTTTCCACAAAAATTTTTGGGGAAAATGGGGGTGCGTCTTATAATGCATATATACCTTATCGGCACGCCGCTGCGGGTGTCCAGTGCTGCCGCTGCCCTGTGACCGGCGATGCTGTGGGGGGCTCTGCTGACATTTTGTGAAAGGCAAGAGACCCCAGAAGTTCCATGGTTTCCTCCTGTGCAGTGGACTCCGGAAAAATGGCTGCCGGGTGGCAGCACATGCGCAGATGGAGATCTTGGCACCAAGATCTTGGGAGATGAGATCTCAGTGCTGTAATCTCATCTCCCGAGATCTTGGAGCCAAGATCTCCATCTGCGCATGCACCGCCCCCGGTGGCCATTTTCCTGGAGTCCACTGCACAGGAGGAAACCATGGAACTGCCAAGGGCTCTCGCCTTTCACAAAATGTCAGCAGAGCCTCCTGCAGCACCTCCGGACACAGGGCAGGGCAGCGGAAGAACCGGACACAGGGCATCGGCAGCACCAGACACTCACAGTGGCGAGCCGCACATCAGAACACCCCCTCATCCCAGCCTGCGGCCTGCAGCAACACTCCACTCTTGCCTCCTCCAGCAGCAACCATGGGACCCCACTTCACCACAGCCACCACCCCTGGTAAGCAATAAGATGCATGGATTATAAGAAGCACCACCGTTTTATTAAAAAAAAGTTTTTTTCCTATTTTTCTCCTCAAAATTTGGGGTGCGTCTTATAATCCGGAACGTCTTATAATCCGAAAACTACGGCAAGTGTTTGGCTATGTCAAGGGTGCACCCAGCACCTGCGCTTGGTTAGATCAGTCATTTTATGACTTAATTTACTCAGCTCAAGTTTTGGTAGGACTGAGTGATCAGCCATATCGCTGTATGATTTTTTTTTTTGTAGAAATAGAATAAGTTTAACCTACTTGCACTGGATCTGTAAAAGAAAGCAAGCAGCTGCTCAACTGCTTATGCTCTATTTCAGCTGATTCCTGCAGATGGAGTAAGCTCCGTGTATCTGTATGGACCTAAATCATATCTGGCACGCAAGATCAAAACTGAAGAATGATGATTAAAGCTCTGGGTGAATAGTTCACTCTGACACTGACATACCCTTCCATGTAAAACAGTCACAAATAGTATTAACCAGCCAACAGCTGAAGAAAACTAATCTGCCAGAGTCCTCCATAAATCCGCTTTGCAGTGCAACTGAGACTTAATGTGACCTTAAAGTTAAAGTCAAATTTTCAGTCGCAAGTATTACAACATACAGTATCTCAGAACTCGGTCTGTTAATATAAAGAATAATTCAAATCTGGCATTTCTAGTTAGTGACTGTGACTAATGAAAGAAGGATTCACCAGAATAGCGACACCACAAGAGACGTTAACGCTAGTACCTAGTTAGTAATAATGTTGGCACCATTCATAGAGGAGTTTTTATTGTTTTTTACAGTAAATATGGCACATGTATATGCAGTCTATCACGGCAATGGTTACATAGTGTTTATACCAAGGGAGCATCTACCGTAGAACTAGCCCAGTTGACTTTTAATAGACTCTTTGTAGTGGGAAGACAGACCTTGCTGGTTCCACAATGTATTACTATCATCTAGTGAGGGGAGACAGTCCATATTATGGTGTTTAGTCCATATAATAGTGTATACTTGTATGAAGACTACCTGGTAACAACAATATTTGGGTATTATAAAAACCTATTCCACATTACATGACATTTGATACCATAAAATCATTTAATACAAGGAAATAGTGGCAAGCATAATATATATATATATATATATATATATATATATATGTGTGTGTGAAGATATTATTACATATAAAGCTGACAAATGTCATGTGCCACCCACAATATGTATATATTTTTTAAAAAGACTACATCTTAACCAACTGCACCTATTAATGCCAAAACGAGAGAAACACATTCATATAGTATAACAAATATTAACTATGAAAAACTTTATTAGTCAAATATAAATACACGACAGGTGCAAGGCAGGGGAAGGGGTTCGCTCCAAAACGTGCGTCGGGGTGGGCTGGTGGACCCTCTCTCTGCACTGTGTCAGGTATTTACCTCTTTCCTCCATGACTCTTAATATATGCTTAACCATTTGTCTCTGAGCTTTCTTTGCTATATGGGCCAGTGGATATAATATATGCTATTACAAGTGCAATAATTGTTACATGATGGTTATGCTTAGTCCCTCCAGCCCACTTTTTGTATGTTGGCTATAGGTGTGCGCATGCATTTCCCTCCCCTGCCTTGCACCTGTTATGTTTTTATATTTGACTAATAAAGTTTTCCATCATTAATATTTGTTGGACTATATGACTGTGTTTCTCTAGTTTTGGCAGAAAATCATTTGTTGCATATAGGAGCCTTCTGAATTTCCCCAACAGAGGATATTGGGGGAAATGAGGATTGAGCAATTTAAATGAAAAAAAAAATGTGTGATACTTTTGTTCTCCAGATGAGTATGGCAGCAGCCATCATTGTTCTTCTCCATGAAGAACACATGAATGCTTGGCCGAGCTTTCGTGTTTATGGGAGATAGAGAGAAATAGCTGTTGGATGAACAAGCATGTAATAGAGATTCTGCAATCACTTGCTTTTGTGCAATTGCATGGAGTTGTGGCAGAAATCATTCAGCAGCTAAAAGTCCAAAAGCTATTTCACCCAACTCCTCCACACGCAGGAGCGCTCACTCTTCCAAGCATTCCTGTGTTCTCCACGAGAAGACTTCTAGAATCCTCCGGTGACCAATTATCTCGAAAAGAAAATAAAGGATCAGCAGACAGAAATCAGACATGCCAGATACCTATCTCATTCTCTGACATCATCTGTCATGCCAAGCTCACCAATACTCCCAGGTTCGACCGATGGGTATAGGGGCTTTAATTTATCAAATATATCAGCTCCAATTCTTCCCTAATTTGAGTTTTTGATGTCACTTTGCTTTTTTTTTATTGCGGCTTTAGTTATCGTTTTTATACACTTACATAGTAACATAGTTATTAAGGTTGAAGGAAGACTTTAAATCCATCTAGTTCAACTCATATCCTATCCTAACCTGCCCTAACATGTTGGAAACAATTTCAGCAAAATGATTTGTAAAATTAGGGTAAAGTAAAAAATAGGCTTTCTTCTCGTCTTGAGCAGTGTTTGTGACTTTTAACCCCAAAAGTCACAAGTTTGCACCAAAAGTTACAAAAGATACTAGTATACTCAAAAATACACCAGGGGGACTGGAGTGAAGTTGCGCCAACTTTTGCGAATTTATAAAAACTCGCAACTGATGAATCTGACTAGAGTTGAGCGAAACGGGTCGAAAAATTTCAAAAGTCGCCGACTTTTGGCAAAGTCGGGTTTCATGAAACCCTAGGATGAGGTCGGCCACGAGGTCGGCGACTTAAGCGCCAAAGTCGCGTTTCAAAAGTTTGTTTTGCGCTCTTTTTCAGCCAATCAGGATCCACGGACACTGTGGGCAACGTGATGACATAGACAGGGGTCACCACCATCTTTCAGAAGGGCATGCAAGTGATTGGCTTGCTTTGGTGGGCGTCACAGGGGGTATAAAAGGGCGTGCACGCCGACCGCCATGTTACTCATGCTGATCTCAGAATAGGGAGAGCTGCTGCTGCTGATGATTTTGTAGGGAGAGCGTTAGGCAGGGAAGAAGACACCAAAAACTGCTTCGGCTGCTAGCGATTTTGCCTGTACAACACACCAGTCACTGTGTGTGCAGTGCAAGTGGAGGCTATATTTTGCTGGATCAGCAGTGTTGGTTGTTAGGCTGCCTTCTATGGCTTCCTGACGGCTGCATTGCTGTTTACCCACTGCTCTGCAAACTGCTTTTTTAAAAGCAATCCCAATTTTTTTTTTTGTCCTGGTGAGGTACTGAGCATGCATTTTTTCACACCATACAGCGGTGCACACTCCTCACACAGTACCGTGTAGCAGCTGTTATCACAGCCACAGTGAAGCTATCTGTGTGTCACTCTGTAAGGATAAGTCGAGGACATGTTCCGTTCTTACAGACCTGCACCTTCTAGTTTTGTCTAGCTTTCAAACAGTTAAATATATTTGCTGTTTGATCACATTCAAAACTATAGAGAGACAGCGTGTGTCAGTCCGTATACTTAAAAAACACGGAGCTTGACAATTTTACGTACACCGGACAGCCGTGTACGTGCACGCTCCTCTCTCAGTACCGTGTAACGGCTGTTATCACGGCCACAGTGAAGCTATCTGTGTGTCGCTCCGTAAGGATAAGTCGAGGACATGATCTGTTCTTACAGACCTGCACCTTCTAGTTTTGTCTAGTTTTCAAACAGTTAAATATATTTGCTGTTAGATCACATTCAAAACTATAGAGAGACAGCGTGTGTCAGTCCGTATACTTAAAAAACACGGAGCTTGACAATTTTACGCACACCGGACAGCCGTGTACGTGCACGCTCCTCTCTCAGTACCGTGTAACGGCTGTTATCACGGCCACAGTGAAGCTATCTGTGTGTCGCTCTGTAAGGATAAGTCGAGGACTTGTTCCGTTCTTACAGACCTACACTCTAGGGAGATTCCTATTCTGCCCAATTCTATATACACCTTGTAGTTTGTCATACACTAGTCAATTTCTGCCTGTGACATAGTGCTGTGATATTCACTGGGCCTCACACAATCCAAAAGTGTCCAGTGTCCACAAGTGTGTGCTGAAATTCAAAATCTCCGTTATTCTCTAGCGACATTTTTCACACCTGCAACATCAAGCCTGTGACATAGCACTGTGATATTCAGTGGGCCTCACACAATCCAAAAGTGTCCAGTGTCCACAAGTGTGTGCAGAAATTCAAAATCTCCGTTATCCTCTAGTGACATTTTTCACACCTGCGACATCGAGCCTGTGACATAGCGCTGTGATATTCAGTGGGCCTCACACAATCCAAAAGTGTCCATTGTCCACAAGTGTGTGCAGAAATTCAAAATCTCCATTATCCTCTAGTGACATTTTTCACATCTGCGACATCGAGCCCGTGACATAGCGCTGTGATATTCAGTGGGCCTCACACAATCCAAAAGTGTCCAGTGTCCACAAGTGTGTGCAGAAATTCAAAATCTCCGTTATCCTCTAGTGACATTTTTCACACCTGCGACATAGAGTCTGTGACATAGCGCTGTGATATTCAGTGGGCCTCACACAATCCAAAAGTGTCCAGTGTCCACAAATGTGTGCAGAAATTCAAAATCTCCCCTGTTCTATAGACACCTTGTACCTTGTTTTACATTACTATATAGTTTGTTGGATTTTGTCTACATTTCTACCAAAAATGAGGAAGGCTGGTGGAAGAGGCCGTGGAATTGGGCGGGGGTTGGCAGCTGGTAATGATGGTGTTAGTGGTGGATCTGATGGTAGTGGCAAAAGCAAAATAGGACCGAATGCAGGAGGTGTTGAGCCTGCGTCATTGTCTGGCTCCACACGGCCTCGAAGGCTTAGTTTTCTAGGAGTTGGCAAACTGCTTTTAAAGCCAGAGCTTCAGGAAAAAGTTTTGTCTTACATTGCTGACTCAGCCTCCAGCTCTATCGCCTCCTCTTCTGAAGTTGTAAAAAATAAAAGCACTGAGTCGTCATTGGAGGCTCATGTTCATGAACTACACCTTTCCTTGTGTCCTTCACCCCAACCAAGATTGATGGATGATGCAGGCCATACAACTGATTACTCCATGGAGCTGTTTTCACATACCATGCCTTGGTTATCAAGTGAAATGGTGAATTACCCAGGCCAAGATGAATCTGACATGGAGTGCACTGATGCACAGCCGCTGATAGATGATTCTGCTGGTACATTCACTCAGAGCACTACATTGTCCTCGCAGTGTACAGAGCCAGATTCTGACCCTGATGAGACTCAGGTGCCCCTTCCCGCACACTATACCACCATACACGGTGACACAGAGGAAGGTGAACATGACATTGAAGAGGAGGTGATGGATGACCCAGTTGTTGACCCAGATTGGCATCCATTGGGGGAAGAGGGTGCTGCTTCCAATAGCTCAGATGAGGAGGAGGAGCATCCACAGCAGACATCGACATCGCAACAGCTGTTATCTGGCAGGCCCGGAGCACTCCAAAGACAGGTTCCAAAAATCAAAAGAGTTGCTGGACAGCTTGTCCAGAGGGTCAAAATATCACAGCGTGCTAGGCCGCAAAATGTCTGCCAAACTAGGAAGAGTGCAGTGTGGCACTTTTTTTAACAAAATCCTCATGATCAGGCCAAGGTTATCTGTAAGAAGTGCGCAAAGACCTTTAGCCGAGGGAAAAATCAGAAAAATTTGAATACCAGTTGCATGCTTAGACATTTAACCAGCATGCACTTACAAGCGTGGACACAACACCAAACCTCAAGTACCACATGTGCAACTGATCACAAAGAAGGTAGTCAGCAACACTACATTGTTTCCCCCACTGTAAGCCCACCGGTTAGCACAGCAGCAAATGTTGAGGTGTCATTGCAAGGCCACAGCAGTCAGGGAATCCCACTGTTATATCAACGAAAGACTGAATCTAGGCCATCAGAAAGAACACCAACTCCATCACCATCATCAACCCTCTCTCAGTCCGCCCTGTCCACCGCTACTTCCACCATATGCAGCTCTCAAATTCAGCTCACCCTCCCAGACACTATGAGTAGGTCAAGAAAGTACTCAGTCTCTCATCCGCGTACACTGGGTTTGAACGCACACATTGCCAAACTAATCTCGTTAGAGATGATGACCTATCGGTTGGTGGAAAGCGCAGCTTTCCGCAAACTCATGGCCTATGCAGTACCACGCTATGACCTACCCAGTCGCCACTTCTTCTCTCACAAAGCCATCCCAGCCCTCCACCATCATGTGAAAGACCGCATTGTCCATGCACTCAAGCAGTCAGTGAGTGGAAAGGTGCACCTCACACCTGATGCATGGTCCAGTCGGCATGACCAAGGCCGTTACGTGTCCATCACTGCGCACTGGGTTAATTTGGTGGATGCAGGGTCCACAGGGGACAGCGGTGGTGGGACAGTGCTGCCTAGCCCACGGTATAGGAAACAGTTGGCTGTAGGCATTCGACCCTCCTCCTCCTCCTCCAGAAGCGAAAGCTCGTCCACAGATCGCAGTCGTACGAGCACTCCATCTGCAGCTGCCACTGTTGCACACGAGGTGTCCCCCTATTGAGCAGCTAGTGGAAAGTGTCAGCAGGCTGTGTTGCAGATGATGTGTTTGGGCGACAGACACACCGCCGAGGTGCTGGCCGAGTACTTTCAGCGACAAACTGAGTCATGGCTGGGCAGTATACATCTTGAGGCAGGCAAGGTAGTTAGTGATAACGGCCATAATTTTGTGGCAGCCATAGCCCTTTCAAAACTCAGCCACATACCTTGCTTGGCTCACACCTTGAACCTGGTGGTGCAGTGCTTCCTCAATAATTACCCGGCGTTAACAGCCCTGCTCCAGAAGGTGCGAAGACTGTGCGCGCACATCCGCCGGTCGCCTGTACACTCCATTTGTATGCAGAAGCTGCAGCGATTGCTCCACCTTCCCAACCACCGCCTCATTATCGACATTGCAACAAGGTGGAACTCCACCCTGCACATAGTTGAGCGGCTGTGCGAGCAGAGGCAGGCCATAATGCATTTGTGGGAGGATACACGGCCAGGCACTTTGAGAGCAGACATGGAGTTAACAGGTGTGCAGTGGTCGAAGCTGAAAGACCTCTGCAAAGTCCTTCAGTGTTTTGAGGAATGCACACGGCTGGTAAGCGCAGACGACGCCATCCTAAGCATGAGCATCCCACTTATGCGTCTGCTCATGCAAACTTTGACGCACCTTAAGGAGCAGGCATCTGCAGCCAATGTTGATGAGGAGGAAGAGGTGGAGGGAATCCTTGATGACATTCAGCCATTGCCTGCTCAGGGACCTCTCCTGGACGAGGTGGAGGAAGAAGAGGAGGAGGAGGATGATGATGGGGATGATTACTTAGGGGAGGAAGATACATCTCGTGGGGCAAGTGAAAATGTTGGCGTGGCAAGGTCTGGTACAGGGTTTGTGCATGACTGGAGGGATGTGGATTTGCCAGAAAGTGCTCCTCCAACCAGCACTCGCAGTGCATCATTGACATCGGGAACATTGGCCCACATGTCAGATTATGCCTTGCAGATCCTAAAAAGGGACCCCCGCATTGCCAAAATGATGAACGATGACGACTACGGGTTGGCCAGCATCCTGGATCCACGCTATAAAGGCAAATTACAAAACATCATGCCACAGTAGAACCTTGACCTAATATTGGCTAATAAACAAGCAACTCTGGTAAATCGGTTGCTTGAGGCATTCCCAGCACACAGCAGCGGTGATGGTTCTCACACGAGCCGTACGGGCCGGGGGCAGCTTGGCAGAGGTGTTCGTGGTGCACACAGCAGAAGTGGCGTTGGAGACAGGGGTTTCATGACAATGTTGTGGACTGATTTTTCAAGTACCGCTCACACAACTGGTAATACTGCATCGATGGAAAGTGACAGGAGACAGCAGTTGTCAACTATGGTTAACTACTTTTCCTCCCATATCGATGTTCTCCCGCACAGGTCATTCCCCTTTGACTATTGGGCCACTAAACTGGACACCTGGCCTGAATTGGCACAATATGCCTTACAGGAGCTCGCTTGCCCAGCTGCAAGTGTGCTATTGGAAAGAGTCTTCAGTGCAGCTGGATCAATCCTGACAGAAAAAAGGACCCGTCTGTCAACCCAAAATGTGGATGATCTAACCTTCATTAAAATGAACCATGCATGGGTTTCCAAGGATTTTGTCCCACCTTCCCTTGATGACACATAGGTTGCCAGAAAAATGGCTTGCTTTGGTCCTCCTCCTATTCCGCGAACTTGACCTATTTCGCCTTTTGCAGCAGCTGAATGACCCATATCTACATATGCCACTTTGTAAACCTCCCTAAGTGGGCGGCCCCCCCATGGTCGGGGTCACCACCTAGCGCACAAAACCTTGTGAGTGCCGTTGCCCTGGACAGGTGGGTAGGCCGACTCTTGGGCACGGGCACTGGCATAGGGTCCCTCATAGTGCAATCAAGTGTCTCTGACAGTGGTGGTGCACACCCGCCGTCAGACACACCGCCGTACTATGAGGGGCCCAGTGCCAGTACCGACGCCCACGAGTGTGCCCCCCTTGCTTGGGCAGGGCCCCAGCATTTGCAATGTTTACCTCTCCCTGCTCCTCCGCTGTGTAGTCTGGGCTGTCAAATCCTTCACTGGGACTGCCACTACAAATTGATTGAACTGAAAGATGATGGTTAAGATGTAGCTATGCCCTGTCCTGCTGGCCGGGCTCTAGCTCCAGATGATCAGTGGCTTCCATTTCTTATGGACGTCGACTCACAATTACATGCAGTGGTGGTTTATCATCAGCTTTCACAGTTTTCCTACTCACAAACGTGTGACATTCCGGCGCACATTTCAAAATGTGCCCTCTCATGCCAATCAAATAGAATCGCCTACGGCCTGTGGCTTCTGTCTTTTGCACTTCAAAGTTACGTGACAGATCATGATAGCCAGTGAGCACCATGTTTACATCGCTCCCTGTGATAAAAATTGGATTGAGATGAGTAACAGTGATGGAATCAACAGAAGTGCGATACAGCAAGACTTTATTCACAAAAAAAAGTTTTCACTGTCTCAACACACAAATTAATTGAGGGTCAGCATTGCCTATGAGAATTGTGACGGAAGTTTTTCCCGTGAATAATAATTCCTAGATTTCTGCAATCAATAGCCTTTATGCCACTAATTGTATGCATCTCATTTCCTATTGCGGAGAGGCTGGACTGTATTACTGAGACAGAAATATATATGAAGATTTTAAAAATAACACCAAAAGTATATAGTTGTGTACGCCTCAAATGCATTTCCTTTTTTCCACATTTTAGATTGCTGTGTAATCCATACTGAGAACACGGAGATTTTACACGTTTAAACTATGCTATATATACCTGCTATCCAGTGATAAAGTACCCTTTCTCAACTTTGTATAATCTGGTCAAATCCATACTGGGCCTGAGAACATCTGAGTCTGCCTCCTGATCTATAGACATATATTTTTAATGTGTAAACTAGGCTACATATATACGTGTTATCAGGTGAAACTGTACCCTTTATCAACTTTCTACAGTGTTGTTGAATCCATACTGGGCCTGAGAATGGCTGCAGAGCTGTTAAGCAAGCTACAGCACCTGTGGTTTGGACACGTAATTTTTTCAGGAATGACGGTTAGGCCTAACTCCGGAATTGCGGTTGACCTGAACTTACTGGGAAATCATCATTCGCGGGGAATAATCTGAATCCCAGATCCCCATCACTAACGGAGTTCAGCAGGTTATCTGCACCTGTAAGCGACAAAAGCTGGTCCTTTCAGTGTAGCGTGCATGCAGCCCCGGACATGTACTGGAATGCTAGACCTGTTATTGCTCGATCTCACGTGCCACAGCCTCGCGTATCCCTCTAGTAAGCTTGACGCGTACTGCGGGGCCATGCCGGAGTCTCGGTCGTTAACGGAATAAAGCTGAGAAATCACTAGCACAACTACAAACGGACATACCACACCACACACAGAATCGACAAAGCTTGCAATCTGTCCATCTTTTCTGTAGCTTGTATGGTAGTGGTTTCCCGGGTGCAGTCCAATTAAGCCACAGGCTCCACTCCTGGTGGTGCCCTTTTGGACATTCCTTTAAGGTTCAGCTTTGCAATCATACTGCCCCTGGAAACCAAATACTTTGCCTTCAGGGACGCTGTTTGGAGGTTCATGGGAATAACGCCGCCCGATCAGCAGTCGGCATATGGGTTGCCCTCCCAGGGCTGTGGGGTACTCGGTACCGGGCCGGTGTCAGTGGGATGTGTCACAGCAGCGGTGACCCGGACGGTGGCCCTGGGCGCCCATGTAAATGGCGTGGTATAATGGTAAAGAGTTTATATAGATAGTTTGATGCCACCTGTGGTGTTCGGCAACATAGATGTTAGGCCGACGCTGCATGCAGATCCTCTGGGACTGATGGTGTTGTGCAGCAAAGATGGTGAAGCTCCCCACAGGTGGAGCTGGAGTCCCAGGGAAGTGTAGATGTAGTGATGGGGGAAAGGCACAGGCAGTGTAGGTTCTGGTACCCAGATGTAGCGGTGCTGGAATAACTTTAGGACACCAGAGCGTGCAGTTCCAAAGCTTTACTCACAGTCTGCAGGTTACACAGATGCCTGCCTCCGTGCTGTGTCCTCCGGGTCAGGACCTCTGCCAACCTCCGGGACCAGAATGGAAAGCTCCCTTCCAACACTCCGCCAACATGTACGTTCCTGAACGTCTCCTTTCTAGCGCTTGAGGGGGAAGCACTCACAGGACAGTGGTTCACTGAAACACCTCCTGTCTAACAGATGTTCCTCAGACTTTACTTGTATGGCAGACAGCTGTAGCCTTTTCCTTCTGCCTCGCACACGTCGATGCTGGGGCCTCCGAGCCTTAGTTGGGTACAGAGCATTTATAGCTTCTACTTCCCCCGGTTTCTACTACAGGAACGTCAGTGTCCCTACAAACTCGGAGACCGGAATCCGGACCATGCGCTCCAGCTAGGAGTGAGCCTTAACTCTGCTCATCCTCCAGCTCCCCTTCTCACGTCCACACACTTCCCCTTTCCTGCACAGAGTGCCCTAACTTACCTCCTCCCGACCACAGAGAGCAGCTCCTCAGCAGTCAGGTTCAGAGGTCTCCCTGCTGGCCTGGAGTGGGAAATGTGTTGTGTGTTGGTTTCACTGCTAGAGAGATCCTTCATTGCTCCCAAGCTTGACAACACACTCCCTAGGAGGAAGGCAATGCCACAGTGGCGACCGTACTCTTGGGGACGCCACAAGTGCACTGAGGCCCAGCCACTGCTGGATGATGCTGCTGGTACATTGACCCAGACCACTACATTCCCCTCGCACTCTACACAGCCAGAATCTGACCCAGAGGAAACTCAGGTTCCCCTTCCCGCATACTATACCACCTTACACGGTGACAAAGAGGAAGGTGCAGATGAAAGTGCAGGATTCTTGAGCAGGTGGGGGGGGCATACTCATGGGCGATGGCACTGGCACAGGGCACCGCATAGTACGAAAAAGTGTCTCTGCCGGTGGGAGGGCCTAAACAGCCAAGTGCAGTGAGATGGAAGATGGGGACGACAAGGAGTTCAGAGTAGTGCAGGGATTACCCAAGCAAGGAGACTTATGTAATTGTTTTCAATGTTGGGACAGCAATTTTTGGGGAGCACTATACTCTGGTGAATGATATATGGGGCCCACCATACACTGGAGCTTTCCAAAGGTGGACATCAGACACTGGAGCAGCATTTACAGGGCCCATTATACACTAGAGCAGTAGAAATGGGGCCCATTATATATGGAGCATTATTTGGGCCCATAAGACAGTGGAGCTTCATCCATTGGGACCAACATATACTGTAGCATTATGTGGAGCTCATCATATACGGTTTGAAACATTATATGGGAATAATGATTCCGTATGGAGAAATATATGGGCCTCATTACTCTGTATAGCGCACTAAGCGCTGGCCATAATACTGTATGGAGTTATATACTGTCCGTTTTTGGAGGTATTGGAGAATTTAAAATGGATATCAGTCATGAGATGTAAGAAGTCAAGTATTTTTCATTGTACTATACTGCTATTTCTCTGCCATATCGGAGCATCATGAGTTGTGGTATTTGTTAAAGTGGCGCTCTTTGGCCCTGGGCCCACGAAAACCTGGAGCCAGCCCTCCCACCCCACCACTGTAGCCAAATAACACCCATTTTCCAGTGCGTAACTAGTATTATGAAGTTAATTAAGGTTGACAAGCTTCAGTAACAAGAATTTATGCTTTTGGCATTCAAATGGGCACTGTTGGTGTGTTTCCTGTCCTCCTCTCACTGCCGACTTTAATTCTCCATTGACTTACATTGGGTTTCGTGTTTCGGGACGACCCCGACTTTTCCCTATAGTCAGCCGATTTTGCTCGACCCGACTTTTGGAAAAGTCGGGTTTCATGAAACGAAACTCGACCCTAAAAAAACAAAAGTCGCTCAACACTAAATCTGACACATCTGGGATTGCTAGATGCCACCCACAAAGCAGGAAACAGTAAAACAGGGATCACTTATAAAATAGACTTCAAAAAAGCATAAAAACGAGTAGAATAATGAATTGGGTGCAAACAAAAAAGGAGTAAAATATATTAATCTAAACAAAAAAACATATACAATATGACGATGAATCGGGGCCATTGTTTTCTAGGTTTTCAAGTTTTACCATTTTCATGATGTTCTGTGGAGCACTGACTAGCTGTGCATCAGGAGATTTTAAAGGGCTTGGTCCACAAAAGTAACTTATCAGCTTTTCACAATACAGGTGAAAAGTTGCTTATCGCTGGGGCTCTGACAAATTGGAACCCCACCGATATCAGGAGTGAAGCTCTGTAGTTCTCTGAATAGAGGGGTATTCCTGCATGCATGCCTTTGTCAGAGTATATTTGAATATTGCAGAACTTTTCCTTCGCCATTTGTAAAGCTTTCTTTACATAAAAACTAATGATTTTATTTTGAATATTAGCATTATGCCTACTCATCTTTTGCTGCCAACAATGGATTTGATAGGTCAGTGGCAGATTTATATGTAGCAATGAACATTGACTGACCTATATAATTTTGTCCATAGAGGATGATATATAATATCGAATAATGCTAAATAGTAATGGTTTATCAATGCGACAGCAAGTATGGAGTCAATAAGTTTGATTCTGAATACTGCCTGCCAAAAAAGTTTATTAATATTGGCTGATCTGTAAGGTTTATCCATACAGCTTTCTATGCACAAATCTGACCTATAAGTATTATTGCTTTTATTACAGCTGATTATGTATACTGAATAATGGCTGACCTATAATATAGCTTGGTATGGGATACGGAATGGCTTTTAGGGATTGTCAGATTTCTAAAATTATTTTTAAAAGACAAGGAACGTTATAAAATAATAAAGAATTTTATACATGGCAACACATTTACAGGGTTCTTTATTCTACAAAATTGTTGCAAAATTATTTACCAAGCTATGTGTTAGAATTAGGAATTTTGCACTTATTTGGACCTGTCAACCTTCCTCACATGTCTGATTAGCACATAGTTACAGTACATTCCTCAACAAATATCAATTCTGATTCCTCTTTTCTCATAATGCTGCACTATGTCATCCCACTGTAATTTCCCTGAATATTTATGAATGGACAATTGGGTGTTACTACTCCCCTGTCAAAAAGGTGTGTCCATGCACAGTCTGAGACCATGAACAGTGATTGGAGGGAGGGGAGTGTGAAGGGGGACAACCCACCTGGTAACATCCAATTGCCAGTCTATTAATACAGGGTGGGCCATTTATATGGATACACCTGAGTGGGCCATTTATATGGATAAACCTAAATAAAATGGGAATGGTTGGTGATATCAACTTCCTGTTTGTGGCACATTAGTATATGGGAGGGGGAAAACTTTTCAAGATGGGTGATGACTAGAGTTGAGCGAAACGGGTTGGTCATATTCAAAAGTCACCGACTTTCGCTGAAGTCGGGTTTCATGAAACGAAACCCTACCATAGAGTGACGTCGGCCACGAGGTCGGCGACCAGAGCGCCAAAATCGCGTTTCAAAAGATGCTTCCAGCGCCCTTTTTCAGCCAATGATGGAGGACGCACACTGTGGGCAACGCGATGACATAGGCATCGGTCACCACCATCTTTGAGAAGGGCATGCAAGTGATTGGCTGGCTTTGTGTGGCATCACAGGGGCTATAAAAGGGCGTGAACGCCGACCGCCATCTTACTTATGGCGATCTTAGCATAGGGAAAGCTGCTGCTGCTGATGATTCTGTAGGGAGAGCGTTAGGGAGGGAAGAAGAACCAAGAAACTGCTTCTGCTGTTAGCGATTTCCACTTACAACACAACACTTTGTTTGCAGTGACAGGGGAGGCTCTATTTTTTTGCATCAGCTCTGTTGGTTATTAGGCTGCCTTATAAGGCCCCCGAAGAAGCGGTTTTTACCGCAAAACACGCGTTGGGGTTTCCCTGACAGTGGTGTCCCCTTTTGGCTGACATTATGGTTATGTTACAACCTTGTTTATGACCATTTGATTAGGCATATGTGCACTATTTGACTAGGTCGCTCCTTTTCATTCATTTACCACACTATCTAGGAATACTTTGTTTCCAGGTGATTAAAGTGATTGGATTTTAGAGCGCCTCCTTCTCATAGCACTTACTGTTCTTTGCCAGTATTACAAATGTGATATTTTTGATGGTAAAACACCCTGTTATGCCATGGGTTCTACTGCTCAAAGGGTTTTTTCTCTTTGTACCCGTCTACTAATGACACTGGTTTTGTACATCTGATTTTATCTAGTGCTTTCACTGCTTCTGCTCCCTGTTGTTTGCCTTTCTTATTAATAAAGATGTCAATTTGTATGTAGTTTTGGACTCAGTTCCTCCTTTTCATGCAAAAACTTTTTTGAGTCGTTCCTACCTTTAATAATTGGGGCATTTGTGTGCACTGGCACAGTATGAATTACAATGTATGTTGAGAGTTTCCTTTTTGTTGCCTTATAAGGCTCCCTAATAGCTGCATTGCTGTGCAAACTGCTTTTTTAAAAGCAAAAATACTTTTCTTCCTCTTTTCTGCACAGTTACCAAGGGTTCATTTTTCCACCCTTTTGTGTGTGCACTTTGCAGCAGTCCTGCTTATTAAGCTACCTGCGTCCATACTTGGACTGAGAGCATCATTGACAGCGTCCTCAAATCTCTAGTGAGATCCAAAATCTCACCAATCCTATAGACACCCTCGACCTTGTCATACACCATCCAATTTCAGACTGTTACATTGAGGTGTAATCTCTACTGGGCCAGAGACAATAGTTCTGCATCCTCAAATCTATAGTGAGATTCAAAATCTCACCAATCCTATAGACACCCTCCACCTTGTCATACACCATCCAATTTCAGTCTGTTATATTGAGGTGTAATCTCTACTGGGCCAGAGACAATAGTTCTGCGTCCTCAAATCTATAGTGAGATTCAAAAACTCACCAGTCCTATAGACACCCTCCACCTTGTCATACACCATCCAATTTCAGTCTGTTATATTGAGGTGCAATCTCTACTGGGCCAGAGACAATAGCTCAGCGTCCTCAAATCTATAGTGAGATTCAAATTCTCACCAATTCTATAGACACCCTCCACCTTGTCATTCACCATGCAATTTCAGCCTGTTACATTGACGTGTAATCTCTACTGGGCCTGACACAATAGTTCAGTGTCCTCAAATCTATAGTGAGATTCAAAATCTCACCAATCCTATAGACACCCTCCACCTTGTCATTCACCATCCAATTTCAGCCTGTTACATTGAGGTGTAATCTCTACTGGGCCAGAGACAATAGTTCTGCATCCTCAAATCTATAGTGAGATTCAAAATCTCACCAATCCTATAGACACCCTCCACTTTGTCATACACCATCCAATTTCAGTTTGTTACATTGAGGTGTAATCTCTACTGGACCAGAGACAATAGTTCTGCGTCCTCATATCTATAGTGAGATTCAAATTCTCACCAATAGTTGATACACCTTCTACCTTGTTTTACAGTACCATATAGCTGGTGGTATTTTGGGTACAATTTCACAAAAATGAGCAAGTATGGTGGAAGACGCCATGGAAGTGGGCGGGGGTTGCCAGCTGGTCCCAATGGTGGTGGAGGTGGTGTTGCATCTGTTGGTAGTGGCAAAAGAACAATAGCACCTAAGTCAGGAGGTGTTGAGCCTGCGTCATCGTCTGGCTCCACAAGGCCTCGAAGGCTCTATTTTCTGGGAGTAGGTAAACCACTTTTAAAGCCGGAGCTTCAGGAACAAGTTTTGGCTTACATTGCTGACACAGCCTCCAGCTCTCTTGCCTCCTCTTCTGAAGTTTCAAAAAATAAAACCACTGAGTCGTCATTGGAGGCTCCTGGTCAGGAACAACACCTTTCCTTGTGTCCTTCACCCCTACGAAAAGTGAAGGATGTGGCAGGCCACACTACCGATTACTCTTTTCACATACCATGCCCTGGGTTAGCAAGTCAAATCATGAATTCCCCAGTCCAAGATGAATCTGACATGGAGTGCACTGATGCACAGCCACTGCTAGATTTTTCTGCTGCTACATTCATTCAGTGCACTACATTGTCCTCGCAGTGTACTGAGCCAGAATCTGACCCTGATGAAACTCAGGTGCCCCTTCCCGCATACAATACCACCTTACACGGTGACACAGAGGAAGGTGCACATGAAATTTAAGAGGAGGTGATGGATGACCCAGTAGTTGACCCAGATTGGCATCCATTGGGGGAAGAGGGTGCCGCTGCCAATAGCTCAGAAGAGGAGGAGGAGGATCCGCAGCAGGCAACGACATCACAACAGCTGTTATCTGGCATGACCGAAGCAGTCCAAAAACGTGTTACAAAAACCAAAAGAGTTGCAGGACAGCTTGTCCAGATGGTCAAATTAGCACAGCATGCAAGGTCTCAAAATGTCTACCATAGTAGGAAGAGTGCAGTGCGGCACTTTTTTGAACAAAATCCTAATGATCAGGCAAAAGTTACCTGTAAGAAGTGCGCAAAGACATAGTAACATAGTTATTAAGGTTGAAGGGAGACTTTAAGTCCATCTAGTTCAACCCATATCCTATCTTAACCTGCCCTAACATGTTGATCCAGAGGAAGGCAAAAAAAATACCTTTAGCCGAGGGAAAAATCTGAGAAATTTGAATACCAGTTGCATGCTTAGGCCTCTTTCACACATCAGGTTTTCGCCGTCAGGCGCGATCCGGCGCTTTTGACAGAAACCGGATCCGGCGAAATCCCCCCCATTGACTTGCATTTGCGCCGGATCGCGCCGTATGGCCATGCGTTTCATCCGGTTTTCGCCGGATCCGGCAATGTGTCGCGATCCGGCGTCTGGAAAAAACGGCTACTGTAACGTTTTTTGTCTCCGGCGAAAAAGTCGGACACGCCGGATCCGGCACGTCCGGCTTTTTCACACAATGAAAGCCTATGAGCGCCGCAATGCGCCTGATCCGGCAAAAGCCGGATCCGGTGGCCGGATCCGGTTTTTTTGGTCTGAGCATGCTCAGTAGCTCTGCCCACAAGACATATATAAAAGCAAGACAGTGGGACCCACAGCCACACCCAACATGCCACCCAAGAAAGCAACCAAGCGAAGCAGGAGTAGGCAGGAGACCACTGCAGCACCATCAGCACCACCACCACCCCAAATGGAGCAGCAAATGGAACATGCTGAGGAGGGGAGGCCAGCAGCAGATGAGAGACGGTAATTATCAAATCCCCCATTCCTCCAAACTAGGGCTATTGAATATCAAGATATTCATTGGCCCTTTGTTTCTCTTTATTCAACAGCCGCCCAATAGATGCAGCAGCAGCAGCAGCAGCAATGGCAGCAGCTGGAACACCACCCACAGGCATGGAGTGTGGCCACCAGGAAGACAGCACATCATCTTCTGGGAGCCCTCCCTCGCATCGTCAGCGTTTGACGGTAAGTTTTTATTTCCAAAATCCATCATCTCTGTAATATATGTCTATTCATTGCCTTTTATTTCAAAATAGGATTCACAAGATGAAGAGGAGCTCCCAGAAGAAGAAGGAAGGGGTGGACAGACACCTGGAGTGGGCTCACAATTGGTAAGTTTTTTGCATCAAACGCAGAAACACAACATCACACTACACACAACACATAGAAAACAATGTTCTGCAGACCACACACAGCAAACAAATGCCTACATCCAAAGACATAACATTTTTTGTTTTCTTCTCTAGTCTTCCCAATCTGGTGCTCGGCCAAGAGGTCCTCGCAGTGCCTCCCAGGGTCGTCGGCGACAGCAACGCGGCGGTCACCAGCGTGTAAGTATAAATATTTTTGCTTTGTTTTTTTGCACTTTTTATTTCATTTCTTTTGTGGAGGCTAATTATGTTATTTTTGTCTTTTTCTTTAACAGCCTTCACAGCGTGCTCCCGACTCTGACGGTGAGGATGGAGGACTCGATGTGGACCACCTCATCGATCTCGTCAGAGAAAGGGAGCCGCTCTGGAATATGGCTGACCGCCGCCACGCTGACCTTATCGTTACCCGACGACTCTGGGAGGAAATCTGTTCGCTCCTTGTGGGCCGCTGGGAGGACCTCGATGTTCGGGCCCAGATTAAAGAGCGTAAGTATATATAGTACCGGTTGCTTGATGTAAACCAGTGTTTCCCGAACTCCAGTCCTCGTGGTCCCCACGGATCATGTGTTCAGGATTTCTATTTACTATGGAAATCCTGAAAACATGACCCCTGGGGACCATGAGGACTGGAGTTTGGGAAACACTGATGTTGTATACTAACCACTTTGTCCTTTCTCGTTTCAGGGAACAGAATTGTGAATCGGTGGCGGTCTGTGAGGGATCGTTTCAAGAAGGAGTTCAATAAAGAGATGCGGTCCCCGAGTGGATCTGGAGGACGCAGGAGCAAGTACAAGTACGCAGAAGCCCTGTCGTTCCTCCGGGAAAAAATGGTCACTAGAAGGTAAATATTACACACCACATGTGAAAAAAAATGTTAGATGTAAATTTTTTTTTTCAGCCAGGGCCATACCATGTCAGTATTTTAATTGTTTTTTTTTCTCTTTATTCCACAGCACGGTGAGCAGCACTCGGGAGCCTGCACGATTGGACCCTTCTGAGGCAATCCCTGAGGAGACCGGCACCGAGGGACACTTCGACCGCCCCGGTACATCTGCACCTTCCCAGCCTTCCCACACATTCGACCCATCTGTCCCATCCACCAGCACAGGAGCATCGTGGCCGCCTACATTACATGAAGCTGCTGGTGAGGAGATCGCTTTCCCTTTACCCCACCCTTCTGCCCCTGCCACCTCTAGTACACCTGCGGGTACTGGGCGGCAGCGGCAGAGGGGTCAGGAAAAGACTTATGCGCCAGAGTTCTTGCATCTGAATGCATCTTTCCAGAACTGTCTAAAAGTCTTGTCAGAGCAAATCACCGCAGGCTATCAGCAGATCAACTCCAGCATTCTGGAGGTGAAGACACTTCTGCAAACCATGCATTCAGAAGCAAGATCTTCGCCAAACCACACCTTTTTCAGGTCTGTTGTGGAGCGCATGGAAACGCTCTCTCCTGCCCAGCAGATGCATGTAATGCATTCATGCCACGCTGCTCTCCAGCAAGTTACCTCCCAACCTCCTCCTCCCACCACAGTAGTTCCTCCACCTGCACCCCCTCCAGCCACTTTCCATCCTCCCCCTCCTATTACATCTACACCCCCTCCAGCCACTTTCCATCCTCCCCCTCCTATTACATCTACACCCCCTCCAGCCACTTTCCATCCTCCCCCTCCTATTACATACCATCCACCTCCCCAGCACCATCCACCTCCCCAGCACCATCCACCTCCCCAGCACCAGCAACCTCCCCAGCACCAGCAACCTCCCCAGCACCAGCAACCTCCCCAGTACCAGCAACCTCCCCAGTACCAGCAACCTCCCCAGTACCAGCAACCTCCCCAGTACCTGCAAACTCCCCAGTACCAGCAACCTCCCCAGTACCAGACATCTCCCCACTTCCAGCAACCTGCCCCGTACCAGACATCTCCCCACTTCCAGCAACCTGCCCCGTACCAGACATCTCCCCACTTCCAGCAACCTGCCCCGTACCAAACTCCTTCCCCATACAACTTGCCATCAACATCATCTGCTCCTACAGTCCCTGCCCAACCCTCCACTCCACCACCCACCACCTCTTCTGCTTCCCACATGTCCACCCATTCTGTAGTTTTTTCCACACCTTCACCTCTAACTGTTCCTTCCCCACCACGATCCCAGTCCTCTCTCCACACTCCCAGTGTCGAAGTGTCCTGCAGCCCCTACAGCAGTATTTCCACCACACACTACACAGATTTATAATGTGTGTATTTAAATAAAAATGACCAGTTTTATGGTTTCAGTTTTATAGTTTCAAAGCTTTATTAAACAAGTTTATTACAATTTTAAAAAAGTTTACTAAAAAAAACATTTTTCAATAAAAGTTAAATTATTTTACACTGGTTGTCTGTCATTTCTTTCTGCGGCGAAAAAGGTTAAATACAGGGTATTTAAAAGGTGAAATGGTATTCAAAACTAGATATATAACTGTGGGTAAATTTTAGCTTTTTGCCACAGTTGTGTTCCTGGTTGTGTTTGAAGCAAAGTATTTCACCTAAAAAGTTGTGTTTATTGTTGGTGATTTCCTAACAATGTACACAACTTTTGTTAAAAGGTGAAATACTTTGCATAAAACACAACCAGGTACACACCTGTGGCCTAAAGCTAAAAATAGAGACCATGACAAGATAGCCAACTTTGGTTGGCAAAGGTATATACTGTTGGTACAGAAGGTACACAAGTTTGGTTGGGCACAAATCTTTCACACTCTGTCATCCTGCCAGTGTACTCTGCCTTGAGGTGACATAAAGTATAGTGCAAAATTGTCCCTCATTACTGAAACCGTCACAGAACTTCTAGTGGTAATGTCATGGTAATCTTGCAAGGTGGTTTCTTCAGAGGTGTCCTCAATGGAAATGGGTTCCTTGCAGATAACAAAATTGTGGAGTACCACGCACGCTTTGATCACCTCGTCCACAGTTTCTGTCTTGAGGTTGATCGCAGTCAATAGGACCCGCCATTTGGCTGTCAGAATACCAAAGGTACATTCAACCATTCTTCTTGCTCTTGTGAGGCGGTAATTAAAAATGCGTTTTGGTCTTGTCAATCCTCTGCTAGAGTACGGTTTCAAAAGGTGTTCTGACAGCTGGAAGGCTTCATCCCCTACACAGACAAATGGCATAGGTGGACCAGATGTTTGCGGCAGCGGTCTAGGTGGTGGGAACTGGAAGGTGTTTCCATACAGTTTACGCCCCATGGCAGACAGTTTGAAAACTTGAGAGTCATTGGAGCGGCCATAGGCCCCAATATCAACCGCAATAAATTTGTATTCCGCGTCAGCAATGGCCATGAGGACAATTGAAAAATATTTCTTGTAATTGAAATATTCCGATCCCGATCCAGCTGGCTTTACAATGCGGATATGTTTCCCGTCCACAGCGCCCAAGTAGTTTGGAAACTGACATATCTGTTGAAACTTGTCAGCAATTTCAATCCACCTCTCTGTTGTGGGCTCTGGTAAAAACTCTTCAGCTAAGGAGTCCCACAGTGCACGGCATGTGTACTTCACAATTCCAGATATGGTGGAAATCCCGAGTCTGTACTGGAAATGCAGTGACGAAAGGGATTCTCCAGTTGCAAGAAATCTGTGGGGAATTAAAAAACAATAAATTAGTTTTAAATCACAGCATTACATACCAAAACTGACCTATAACACTTGGAGATACAAACTACCACCAAGATTGCAGTGAAAGTGTGCTCTGATGCGAGCATATCCAATAAATGTGGCTTACCTTAAAGTCACCATCAGACGCTCTGCGGGTGAAACAGAGAAGCGGCAATAGGTGTCCGCTTTTCTTATGAGGTGTGCAATGCGCTCCACCAAGTAATCAAAATTCTCCATTTTCATCCTAACATATCCAAAAAATTTATCCGGGTTTCGTCGAAGGTCCATGCAGAGTGTAGAATAGACCCCACGCGTCATTCTCTTGGCTGTGATGGGGTGGATCCACAAACGTCGTCTACGATGCCTGATGCGCTGCTGTCTCGCTCTCTCCTTCTCCAGAACAATCACCCTCAAACGATTCGCCTCCGCTATAAAATCCGCCAAATTCTTCAAAATATTTCCAATGACAACATCCATCTTCGCCAGTAACTTGCTCTTCTCTCCAACCTGCACTTTCTCCTCTACAACCTGTCAAAGAAGGGCTGTAGGAACATGCTATATATAGTTTTCCAGTAGCCAATCCCATTCGGAAGGCCACAAGGGTCAATTTTAAAAACCGGATCCGGTGTAATCCGTCGAAAAACGGATAGAAAAACGGATGAACCGGATGAGACGGATCTGGTTTTGTCTGTCAAGAAAAAGACGGATCCGGCAGAAAACCGGATCCGTCACATCCGGTTTTACGAAACATTTGCCGGATCCGGCGTTCCGGCACGACGCCGGATCGCGCCTGACGCCGAAAACCTGATGTGTGAAAGTAGCCTTAGATATTTAACCACCATGCACTTGCAAGCGTGGACGGACTACCAAACCTCACGTACCATATGTGCACCTGCTCCGAATGAAGATAGTCAGCAATGCTACATCGCTTCCCCCACTGTAAGCCCACCGGTTAGTACACCACCAGCAGCAAATGTCGAGGTGTCGTTGCAAGGGCAAAGCAGTCATGGAATCACAATGCTATTGCTACAAAAGACTGAATCTAGGCCATCAGCAACACCACCAACACCATCACCACCCTCTCTCAGTCCGCCATATCCACCGCTAGTTCCACCATATGCAGCTCTCAAGTCCAGCTCACCCTACCAGAGACTCTGAGTAGGACAAGAAAGTACTCATCCTCTCATCCACGTACACTGGCTTTGAACGCCCACATTGCCAAACTAATCTCATTAGAGATGATGCCCTATCAGTTGGATGAAAGCAAAGCTTTCCGCGAGCTCATGACCTACGCAGTACCTTGCTATGACCTACCCAGTCAGCACTTCTTTTCGAGAAAAGCCATCCCAGCCCTCCCCATGCATGTGAAAGACCGCATTGTCCATGCACTCAAGCAATCAGTGAGTGGAAAGGTGCACCTCACAACAGATGCATGGTCCAGTAGGCATGGCCAGGGTCGTTACGTGTCCATCACTGCGCACTGGGTTAATGTGGTGGATGCAGGGTCCACAGGGGACAGCGGCGGTGGGACAATGCTGCCTAGCCCACTGTATAGGAAACAGTTGACTGTAGATGTTCGACCCTCCTCCTCCTCCAGAAGCGAAAGCTCGTCCACAGAGCACAATCGCACGAGCACTCCATCCGCAGCTGCCAGTGTTGCACACGAGGTGTCCCACTATCGAACAGCTAGTGGTAAGCATCAGCAGGCTGTGTTGAAGATGATGTGTTTGGGCGACAACATACACACCGCGGAGGTACTGGCCGACTACTTGCAGTGACAAACTGAGTCGTGGCTGGGCCGTCTACATCTTGAGGCAGTCAAGGTGGTTAGTGATAACGGCCGGAATTTTGTGGCAGCCATAGCCCTTTCAAAACTCAGACACATAGCTTGCCTGGCTCACACCTTGAACCTGGTGGTGCAGTGCTTCCTCAATAATTATCCGGAGTTAACACCCCTGCTCCATAAGGTGCGAAGACTGTGCTCGCACATCCGCCGGTCGCCCGTACACTCCAGTCGTATGCAGAAGCTGCAGCGATTGATCCACCTTCCCAAGCACCGCCTAATTATGGACGTTGCAACAAGGTGGAACTCCACCCTGCACATGGTTCAGAGGCTGTGCGAACAGAAGCAGGCTGTAATTCATTTGTGGGAGGATACACCGGCAGGTAGTTTGCAGGCAGACATGGAGTTGTCTGATGTGCAGTGATCGAAGCTGAAATACCTCTGTAAAGTCCTTCAGTGTTTTGAGGAATGCATACGGCTGGTAAGCGCAGATGACGCCATCATAAGCATGAGCATCCCACTTATGCGTCTGCTCATGCAAACTTTGACGCACATTAAGGAGCAGGTGTCTGCAGCCGAGGAGGAAGAGGAGGAGGGAAGCCTTGATGACAGTCAGCCATTTTCTGGTCAGAGAAGTCTTGAGGATGAGGTGGAGGTAGAGGAGGATGATGGGGATGATTATTTTGGGGAGGAGGATGCGTCTCAGGGGGCAAGAAAAAATGTTGGCGTGGCAAGGTCAGGTACAGGGTTTGTGCGTGACTGGAGGGATGTGGATTTGCCAGAAAGTGCTCCTCCACGTAGCACTCGCAGTGCATCATTGACACCTGGAACATTGGCCCACATGTCTGATTATGCCTTGCAGATCCTAAAAAGGGACCCCCGCATTGCCAAAATGATGAACGATGACGACTACTGGTTGGCCAGCATCCTGGATCCACGGTATAAAGGCAAATTCCAAAACATCATGCCACAGGAGAACCTAGAGCTAATATTGGCTAACAAACAAGCAACTCTGGTAAACCGTTTGTTTGAGGCATTCCCAGCACACAGCGGCGGTGATGTTTTGCCAACAAGCCGTAGGTGGCAACATGAAAGAGGTGTTCGTGGTGCACACAGCCGAAGTGGCGTTGGACACAGGGGTTTCATGACCATGTTGTGGACTGATTTTTCAAGTACCTCTCACATGACTGGTAATACTGAATCAATCGAAAGTGACAGGAGACAGCAGTTGTCAACTATGGTAACAAACTACTTCTCCTCCCATATCGATGTTCTCCCTCACCGGTCATTCCCCTTTGACTATTGGGCCAGTAAACTTAACACCTGGCCTGAATTAGCACAATATGCCTTACAGGAGCTCGCTTGCCCTGCTGCTAGTGTGTTATCTGAACGAGTCATCAGTGCTGCTGGATCAATCCTGACAGAAAAAAGTCGACCCAAAATGTTGATGATCTATCCTTCATTAAAATGAACCATGCATGGGTTTCAAAGGATTTTGTCCCACCTCCCCTGCTGACACGTAGGTTGCCAGAAAAATGGCTTGCTTTTGTCCTCCTCTTCCGCGGACTTCTCCAATTACTCCATTTGCAGCTGCTGAATGTCCAACATCAACATATGCCAATTTTTCCACCTCCCTAACTGGGCTGCCTCCCCCCACAGGGCCGGGGTCACCACCTGGCGCACGCACCCGTGCAAGGGCTGTTGTCCTGGACAGGTGGGTGGGCACACTGTTTGGCAACGGCATTGGCACAAGGTCCCTCATAGTAGAATCAAGTGTCTCTGACGTTGGGGGTGCACACCCGCTGTCAGACACACCAGCGTACTATGAGGGGCCCTGTGCCAGTGCCGTCACCAACGAGTGGGCCCCCCTGCTTGCTCTGGATCACAGCACTTGCAAAGTTGAAATACTTACCTCTCCCTGCTCCACCGCCGTGACGTCTTCCGCGTTTCCTGACAGTGACATTCTGGTCAGAGAGCGCGATGACATCACGTCTGTACGCCCTCTGCCTAAACAGTCCAAGTGCAGTGAGATGGAAGATGGGGTCAAGGAGCCCAGACTAGTACAGGAATTCCCTAGTGAGGAGACTTATTTAATTGTTTTCAATGTTGGGACAGCTATTTTTGGGGAGCACTATACTCTGGAGAATGATATATGAGGCCCACCATACACTGGAGCATTCCAAAGGTGGACATCAGACACAGGAGCAGCATTTACAGGGCCCATTATGCACTGGAGCATTAGAAACGGGGCCCATTTTATATGGAGCATTATTTGGGCCCATAACACAGTGGAGCTTCATCCATGGGGACCAACATATACTGTAGCATTATGTGGAGCTCATCATATACTGTTTCAAACATTATATGGGACCAATGATTCTGTATGGAGAAATATATGGGCCTCATTACTCTGTATAGTGCACTATGTGGTGGCCATAATACTGTATGGAGTAATATACTGTCCGTTTTTGGAGCTATTGGAGAATTTAAAATGGATATCAGTCATGAAATGTAAGAAGTGAAGTATTTTTCATTGTACTATACCGCTATTTCTCTGCCGTATCAGAGGATCATGAATTGTGGCATGTGTTAAAGGAGCCTATTGACACTCTTTGGCCCTGGGCCCACGAAAATCTGGAGCCAGCCCTACCCCCCACAACTTTAGCCAAATAACCCCCAGTCTTCAATGTCTAACTATTATTATAAAGTAAATTAAGGTTGACAAGATTAAGTAATAAGAATTGAAGTTTTTGGCATTAAAATGGGCACTGTAGATGTGTTTTCTGTCCTCCACTCACTGCCGACTTTTCTTCCCCATTGACTTACATTGGGTTTGGTGTTTCAGTCGGCCTTCGACTTTTCACGATAATCGGCCGATTTCATTCCACCCGACTTTTGATTAAGTCGGGTTTCATGAAACCCGATTCGACCCGAAAAAAGGCAAAGTCGCTCATCTCTAGTGATGACCATGGTGGCCATTTTGAAGTCGGCCATTTTGGATTCCAACTTTATAAATGGCCCACCCAGGTGTATCCATATAAATGGCCCACCATGTACATTTCCTGGATCAAAAATAAAAGAACAACATACAGAAAAAATGATACAGAAATATATTATACAGATTACAATTATTTACCTAAAGAAACATGTCAAAGGGCTGACAGGTTATGGTGAATATACAGTGGCCAGTAATGAGCACCGATCGGCATCGGCTAATGTTCTGTCCAAATATACAATATTGGACACTGTTAATTTCTCCTTAAAAATGTTTCTCCTTACTTGGCCGCCGTCATCGTCTTCCTTCTTCATTTTCAGCGTGGATGGGCCAGCTCTTGGCAGTGACGTTTTACGCTGCTGACGTCAGTTGCTGGCCTCTGATTGTCATACAGTTGTTATCTATTGTGGATGCATGTTCAGTTGAAAACTGTGGGCCAAGGAACCGGATTAGGGCGCTGCTTCTTGCCGGTTGGGAAACGGCCTGCTATTTCATCAAGCGGTTCCACCAAACTGGGGAGAAGCCCTTGAAACCCACCACTGGACATGCTAGATCCTTATCTTTCCCAACATCATCTGCCAGGGAGTATCCAGAGGACGTGATACATGTCAGATTGTCAACTCATCCCACCGATCTCATTTTCATTCGATAATGTGACACAATCCTGTCACCCCATCCTTAAAGGGAATGTGTCAGCAAGATTTCAACCCTTAAACTATTCTGGCTTTACTAGCAGAGGGATGAAGTGAGCATCATGTTGCCTCATCCTTAAAATTTCTAAGATGGAAGTCCATTACAACGAGGTGAAGCACCAGACATTGGGGACAACAAAGCTACAGACTGACTGAGGACAAAAACTCTGCAATGACCTGGATGACCGTCATCTTATTGGAATGTCACTCAGCAACCGCAGGATGACATCAAATGACCTACAAAAGGAATGGCAAATGGCAGCTGGGACGAAGTGAATGGCAAGAACAGTTTGTAACAGGCTCCTAGAGGCAGGGCTCAAGTCATGTAAAGCTAGAAAAAACCTTTCATTAATGAGAAGCAAAGGACAGCCAGGCTGAAGTTTGCCAAAGACTATAAAGTTTGGACCAATGAGAACTGGAGTAAGGTAATCTTCTCAGATGAGTCTAATTTTTAGCTTTGCCCAACACCTGGTCGTCTAATGGTTAGATGAAGACCTGGAGAGGCGTACAAGGCACTGTGTCTTGCACCCACTGTGAAATTTGGTGGAGGATCGGTGATGATCTGGGGATGATTAAGCTAGGCTGGAATTGGGCAGGTTAATTTTTGCGAAGGGCATAAGAATCAAGCCGCATACAAGGTTATACTGGAAAAACAGTTGATTCCTTCTGCTCAGGCAATGTTCCCCAACTCTGAGGACTGCTTTCTCCAACAGGACAATGCACCATGCCACACAGCTAGGTCAATCAATGTGTGGATGAAGGACCACCACATCAAATCCCTGTCAGAGCCAGCCCCAGGGCCGCCATCATGGCACTACTGCCCTTACTGGTGTATGGGGCCCGATGGCAGAAGAAAAGAGGGGGGCCCCGAACATGCTGGCAGCTCGAGCCCCTCTTCTTTTTGCTTCTGTCAGTGCTCTCTGGGCGCCAGAGGTAAAGTGGTGGTCACCATAACTTACCAACATCCTGTCTGCATAGCTGCTGCTCCTCCTGTCTGGCTCTGGCTGTTAGATCGCCTCCTTCTTCCTGAACACTCTTCCAGTCTGTGCAGAACAGCATCTGCACTCTCATGGCTGGAAGGAAGCTGCAGCTGTGTGCAGGACCTTAGTCACCCCCTGAGCATTAGATAAAGAACAGCCTGAATGTGTCCCGATTGTTTAGCACAGTGATGAGGGGAGGCAGGGGCTGCAGACAGAGGCTAGAAGCAGTGATATACTGACTGTGACCCCTGAGCTTTGTGCTGTCTGATCACTGCAGGATTCTCATCCATATACAGCACCTGCCAGAGAACTGAGATCTCGGGAATGCTGTCACTAAATCACTGACTGTATTCTCTGACAGGCGGACTCCTGTCATTAATACTGTAATAAATCCAAGCTGGGACTGTGCCCATCCCCCAGTGAAGCCTTTATTCACATATACTGTACCTGTTGTATTTATCACACAGGTACAATACATAGACACATATAATACATAAATATATAGTATGCACACATATGCAGTAGACACAGGTGTTTATTATACATGGCTATATTCTATCTGTGTGTATTACATATACAGTAGGTAAGTACTGTGAGTGTACTTCATTTTTGCTTACTACTATTTTTGAAAAATCTCCCCAGAGTGTTTAAGCCCTTAACGAAATATGACATACTGGATCCGTCATGTGATGTGATGTCTCCCTGCTCTTGGTGCAGGCTCTCCATGCATGTGTTGTGACTGTGTCACATGCAGCTACGGCTTGGAACAGCTGATTATCGGGAGCGCTCCAGGTATCTGGGTCCCGATGCAGCTATTCAGTAAACACTATAGCTATTCGGTCAACCCTAGTGCTAACTCTGAGCAGGCAGATCCCTGCTACCACAAGGACAGTGCTTTGTGTTAGCACTTTGTTTTGTTATCCTATTTTGTCCAAAGGGCCGTGCATATTTTTGCAACTGTAGAATAGAAAAAGAATGGCACTCAGGTACTTCTAGTTTGTGTCATGATCCATGCTGGATCATGACAGATAAAAGCACATGTAACCTTTTTTTTTTTCCTTAAGCTGTGTGCTTAAGTTTGGTTTTGCCCCCGGTGGCCATTAGGATTATTACACAGTGGTGTCTTTTGTTCTACTTTGCCCCCGGTGGTGGTGAGCGTTATTGCACATGATTATAAAGCAGGTGTGATTGCTCTGGATCTGCTATAAAAGAGTGTCAGGTGTTGCAATCACGGTTGGTGAAAGTGTTCATTTCAACCATCCTTGGTGGAGGAAGGTGCTAGAGAGAGTTCCTTGCAGCACAGTCAGAGTCCTGGTTGGAAGGAGTCACTGAGGGGATTTCCTTGCAGCTCTGACAGAGCTTGGTGGCAGCTATTCAGGAGGAAAGCTGCATTCTGGTGGTGGACTCTGTTGCTGGGAGCAAGAGCAACAGAGCAAAGCTAAGTGGTGTTTCCCTGTTTGTATTTTTCCCTGGTTTGTATTAGTACAACGGTGGGGCCAGTGCCTGCACCACTCAGCTCCCTAGCAAGGGATAGGTGTAGGGTGTGCTAGGGTGACAGGTATCCTGATCGGTGCCCGGTGCGTAACCGGCCTAGGGATTGTTAGGAGTGTGAGGGACACTGACTCAGGGGAGTGCAGGAGGTCTCCACGTCCCCGATCCCTAACGCAGGGCCCACCGTTGTAACTGTTTCCCCTTCCCTTGTCTTGTCATGTTAGTTACCGACCTGCGGGTCGTGTCACACAGGACAGTTTCACGTGCCGTGTCTTGTTGTTTCAGTTACCAGCCTGCGGGTCGTGACACACAGGATGGGTCCACGTGACAGTTTGGCTGTGTCCTGATCACATCCCTTCTTTAACAGACCAAGTGACAGTGAAAATTCGCAATCAATAGTTGGTGCTCAGCATGAAATAAACAACATAGGAATCCCTCAAAAAAGGAAAAAAATGCTGCACTCACCAGATTGCAGTGTAACCAGAGTCCTTTATTTTACCATATTCAGCATGGACACCCGTTTCGAGTCAGAGACTCTTCCACGGGCCTGACTAGTGGACCCGTGGAAGAGTCTCTGACTCGAATCGGCTGTCTTCCATCTTTGTTCCCTGCATGCCTCTGTTCACCTGCCCTAAAAACCACTATCTATGCCGAATATGGTAAAGTAAAGGACTCTGGTTACACTGCAATCTGGTGAGTGCCGCATTTTTTTTGCTTGTTTGCTGGATTCCTGTGTATATGTTTTCTTCACCACGATTTATGCCACATAAATAATATATATAAATAATATAAATAAAACCTAAGTTCCTTGCCCCCTGTCGTATATTCACCTTCCGGTATCTTCATCATTTTTCCGCACTGCTCCAGTCCCACTGCACCATCTTTTGAGCGCAGCTTCTGACTGGCCAGAAGTAAGACGCTGCATCAAAAAGCTCTCAATGTAAGTCTATTAGAGCCAGAACAAGGCTTGAACAATGTTCTCATAGACTTCATCTGCTCATGGTGTGGCAGTATTTGTTCCTGTATGTAGTATTATTAAGTCAACATGTGGTAATATGTGGTCTGGTCATGGTGTGGCAGTATTTCTCCCTTGTTTGTGGTTGTATCCAGTCACTATGTGGTGGTAACATGTGGACTGGTCATGGTGTGGTGGTATTGGTTCCCTGTATGTGGTATTATTTGGTCAGTATATGGTGGTATTTTGTGGTCTGGTCATGGTGTGGTGGTACTATTTTTCCTTGTATGTGGTATTATTTGGTCACTCTGTGGTGGTAATATGTGGTCTGGTCATGGTATGGCGGTTTTTGTCCCCTGTATGTGGTATTATTCGGTCAGTATATGATGGCAATTTGTGGTCTGGTCATGCTGTGGCGATATATGTTCCTTTTATGTGGTATTATTGGTCTTGGCATAGGGGATTGTGTTGTGTATGGAGGTCACTTGTTTTCTCTAATATCAATAAGGGGAAGATTCTTCATTTCCAATACAGATTAAATACGTTTTTTTTGGTCAGTATTAGAAATCAGTATTTCTAAGCCAAAACCAGGAGTGGGTGGTAAATACAGAAGTGGTGAGTGACATGTTTCTATTATACTTTTCCTCTGATTGTTTCACTCCTTATTTTGGCCAAAACAAAAGCTGCTGGCTATGTATGTGATCTGGCATTACAGAGAACTGTAAAAGTGTGATTAGTGAGGACGGGGTGCAGAAATGTTTTTTTTCCGAGAGGGAGGTGGGACTGTGGAAAATTCGAGGGGTGGAGGCAGAGCTGGGTGGAGGATGGGCGGAGTCTCAAGGAGGCTCGAAAATTTTGACAGTATGGGGCCTTGAAATTCCTAGTTGCCAGCCCAATCTACAGACCTGACCCCCTTTGAAAACCTCTGGAATGTAATCAAGAGGAAGCTGGATAGTCACAAGCCATCAATCAAAGAACTGCTTACATTTTTGTACCAGGAGTGGCATAAGGTCACCCAAAAGCAGTGTGAAAGACTGGTGGAAAGTATGCCAAGATGCATGAAAGCTGTGATTAAAAATCTTCGCTATTCCACAAAATATTGATTTCTGAACTCTTCCTGAGTTAAAACATTAGTATTTTTGTTTCTAAATGATTGCAAACTTGTTTTCTTACCATCATTTAAAGTCTGCAAGCACTGCATTTTTTTTTTATTTTGACCATTTCTCATTTTCTGAAAATAAATACAAAATTTAGTGCTTGGAAATTCGAAGACATGTTGTCAGTAGTTTATAGAATAAAAGACCAATTTACATTTTAATAAAAAACATACCTATAAAGAGAAAAATCAGACATGCTGAAAATTTTGCAATGGTCTCTTAATTTTTGCCAGAACCATATACTACATGAGCCCCACACAGCCTCCCTATATTTAGTGCATGAGCACCACACAGCCTCCTCATATACAGCATGAGCCCCACACAGCCTCCCATATACAGCATGAGCCCCACACAGCCTCCCCCATATACAGCATGAGACCCACACAGCCTCCCCCATATACAGCATGTGCCCCACACAGCCTCCCCATATACAGCATGAACCCCACACAGCTGTTAACTGATATTAAGGTTTTGTTCATAAGGTATTGGATTTTTTCTAAACTAGACTTCTCTTTGAACAGTGAGGATAATGTGATTTCTAGAAAAATCCAAGTCTAAGAGAGCATAGGTATTTTTACAATGATGCCAGCCTTTACAGCTGTTTATGTCACAAGTTCTGCTGTCTCTAAACCAGCGAGCTATGTGGGACAAGCAGGTGATAGCTTGAATAAGTGACTTCCAACTTGAGAACTTGTCAAATCTGTGGGATTCCAGTTGAATTTCAGAGATTTCTGTATGAAGTGTAGACACCTAATGGCATATTTCAGCATCTGAATCCACTTCTACTAGTTCAAAGGTTTCCAGGAATTGCTTTTCACTATATAACTGTTTTGGTCCTGAGTAGTGATGAGCGAGTATACTCGTTACTCGAGATTTCCCAAGCACATGCTCTACGAGAGGTGCAAGTTTGGCTTTCCCCATTAATAATCCAATGTGACTCTGACCTTTAGAGTCCACAGTCTTAATGTAATCAGTGACAGCTATTGCCTTGAGAGAAGAATACGTAGAGTTTTTGACTCTATCTCTTAGAAGGCACAGTGGCTTATAGTTTTGGCATGTTTTGTTTCAACAGGGCTGCTAGAGAATTTCTCAATCTCTCCCAGGGAATCCTCTTATTGTGTGGTAGAAGTGTATCCCAGTCAGATGTTTCACGAGATAAGTCTCTTAATAAGGCCATACCTTTTATTGTAACGGGAGCTGCGATTCCTAAGGAATCGTACAAGCTGTTGATGGTGGATAGAACACCTCTATGTGTGTGAAGAGTTTTTCTCCATGGCTGACTAACTTGACAGGTGAAGGCATCTGACTTTAAATTCCAGAGAAGTTTGAAGCTGCGCTGCATCGTTACAGGTCTGACCCTAAGTCTGAGTCTCTCAGATCAATGCATAAGTCCTGAAAAGGGAATGCTTCCATCAGTTCTTGGCTGTTTGAGGCTACTTTGTGAAGCCTGAGGTTTGAGCAGGCAAGCATCTCCTGGGTTCTCCTGAGAAGACTGATGGCAGTCTCATTTGAAAGCATGGCTTTCAAACAGTCATCGACCTCAGTCTGTACCTTTACCCCCATCCAGGGAAGAGGAGGGTAGTAGTGTACCATAATACACCAACCAGACTAACAAGCTAGTACTAAAAGGGATAAAGGAAAATACCAATCATACAAATATCTTCATGTAAGGAGGTGGACCAGACAATGGGTACCTGCATGCATGCCTGGTCCGGAACTGAAGGGTCTGCATCCTCTGTTTCTGGGGGGAAGCCTGAGGGAGGTGGATCTCTCCCTGCTGCAGGAGGGAAGGAGAGTAGAGATGGACTTTCCTGCTGACAGGAGGGGTGGGAAGAGCCTAGGGAGAGCATGCTGACAAAGGGAAATAAGAAGAAAAAGCACGCGCTGCAGCAGGAGTTGGCGCCAATCAGTGCAGCACGCAGAGCAGAGGAGAATGCGCTCTGATTCCCCCTCCAGAGAGTGCTGGCCCTGTGACAGGCCATGCTGCTGCTGCCCAGAATAGGAGCTGTGGTGCTGGGGTAATTAGCCATGTCAGCAGAGCGGAGTGTGCGGAGCCGTGTCAGCAGAGCTGAGTGTGCAGAGCAGTGCCAGCAGAGCGGAGCGTGCGGATCTAAGCCAGGTGCCGTACACTAGGAGACAGTGAGTACCGCACCCGCTCTGCCCAAGAGTTACTGTATACTCAAAAGCAACCTCCTGCTGAGGACTGAGACAGACCGACAGTACGCGGTGAGCGCCCTCTGTGTAAACGTGGACCCGCCAGTCTCTGTGACCGGAGGAGACCCCTTTGACAAGCCTGAGACAGTCGCTAGTGCATGTAGGATGGCGTGCGCAGTGAAAGATCTGAGCCCCTAAGAGTATTAGCTGGACTGACCAAGGAGCACGGTACTGGCCCTGTGGTGACACGTTCTGAGTGTGGACTTGTGACTAAGAGTGGTGAGAGCAGGACCCCCTCTCACCACCCAGCATCCTGTTGTTTTCCCTGGAGGCTGTTTCTTTATTGTGGACAGAGACTTGAGAGACAGCATCGGTGTCGGTGCCACCATTGGATTCCCGCCTGTCAGAGACTGTGACGAGACGACCCGCGCCGCTGTTGCCAGTGCCACCGTTGGAACCTTGTACTCCCTGACAACAGAAGACTACAGTCCAATAAGTTTAACCTCTTGTTCGTCCCTCACCTACCCTGCCAAATTTCCAGTTCTGCCCCTTCCTCACCATTACCCTACAATCCCTCACTCCCTGCGTGGAGCACATCCCCCTGTAAATAAACCTGTTTAACCCTTGCTCTGCCTTCACGTGCATGACTGCATCCCGCATTCCTGCAGGTTATTACACTCACACAAACAAGCAGGGCGTGGAGGATAAGGAAAAACCAAACTAGGATATAAAGGGGACTAGCACACTCCCAAAACCTAGCAACAGTCTCGGATAAATCCATCAAATGCCTTCTCAAACAACAACTACAAACCACTATCTCCAAATATGCAGCATAAGCTATCTCTGGCAATGAGTGCTTTCCAGGGCCCAGATTATATAGGAGATGGGAGTAGCTAACAGTGAACAGCTAAGAGCCTAAATGCAGGAGAGTTTCCAAGAGTTCTCAACTGATGAGATTAACGCCTGCACTGCTAAAAAGAAACCTGCACTGTTTAATATGAAGGTACAGTGCTTCTAATCTGTGCAGGAGTAGGAGAAATCAGACGCTGCAGTCTTCTGGCTCCTCTCTGTCATGGTAAACCCATGACAGAGACATTTTTAAACTTAACACTAGAATCAAAACACCACTCTAATTTGTCTTGGTGTCTTTGTGCGGTATACTCCAAACATGGAGCAAACACCAGCATTCTTCTTAGTTTTTGAGAGCAGGAGATATGTCTGCATGACTGTTTTCAAAAAATGTTGCCATGAAGAAAAAGTGATTTTTCATTTTTGGTTTCCTTTGCAAGTTGTGCTTGAAAGAGGAGAAACATTTTAATTCTTGATCTCTGTTATTTAGCAGGCATGGTCAGTGGGTTCTGAAGGAAAGAGTTGTGTGACCCAGCTGTTAGTCTCCTCTTTATCAAGTTTTTTATCCATTATCTCCAAGAACAACTTGTTTTCCATGGACATTGTCATTTGATTGTCTTGTTTTGCTGCATGGAAGTTCATACATGCTAACTGATCCTGATATCTGTCAGGTGTTAGTGTTCTCACGAGTAGAGTCTATTGAAGGGTTGGGTATTTGGGTGCCATGTGGCAGTTACTTGATATGAAAGTCATTGTTACAGGGTTGGAAGAAAGATGGATGACCATTCTCCAGGGTATTTGTAAGCATTAGTGATGAGCGAGTATACTCGTTACTCGAGATTTCCAAGCATGCTTGGGTGATCTCCGAGTATTTGGATGTGCTGGGAGATTTAGCTTCTGTCACTGTAGCTGCATGATTTGTGGCTGCTACCCATCCTTAATACATGTGACGTGCCCCAGAGTCCGTGGGATACTCGGTACCGGGCCGGTCGTCTTAAAGGGATGTGTCACAGTGGCAGTGACATGGTCCGTGGCCCCAAGCAGTCATGTAAAAGGGGCAGAATTGAATGGGAACAAAGTTTATGTAGTAATTCGTGACGCCAGTTGGAGTGTTCGACTGTAGTATAGCCGGCACTGCAGATGATCCCTGGGGGAGTAGATGGTGATGGCAGTGCAGATGTTAAACCCTCTCCAACCAGGGCAGACCCCAAGAGATTGTGATGGAAGTAGAACGCACAGCGTAATAAGGCAAGAGACAAGAAAAGTCACTTTATCATTTACTGTAGTTCGGATGCAGTTCAGAGGAGATATTACAACTCTCACAAGGTTACAGTCTGCTCTGAATAATGGGAGTTATCATTCCCTCTCTGCTATGACTCAGTGTAACTTCCTGCTATTCTAATCCCTTCTGGGACCAAGGCTTCCAGGAGTTTGGGACTTTCCAGTATTGCCTTTACTCACTGTGTATTTCGCCTTCAGCAACTTGCAGCATGAATCCTGTGTGAAGCAGCTCAAGTTCCCACTTGCACTATCCTTCACTGATCCTAGGTTATTGCAGTATTTCTGAGGGAAAACACTTTTCTGCTGGTCATATAATCCCACGCAGTCTCTCAGCTTACCACCCTGCTCTGAAAGCATGGATGGTCTAGGGGCTGGTCCTTGATGCTTTTTAGCTCTCACTCTTGGATCGAGCACATGTCTAAACATGGCCTCCAAGGCGTTCTTCCTCCTTCTTGTTCAGTGAAACAACAACTTTTGACTCCTCCCCCTCCCAGTTAGGGTATGTCTGCAAAGCTTTAAGCTTCAGACAAGTGAGGGAGTGAGGTGAATTGTATGTGTGTGTTGTGGTCTCAAGCAGAGAAAGCATAACTCCCATTGCTCACAAAACACATACAAAACAGTACATATTTAACCCTTTTGTGGCGATAGAGATGCAGGGCGCCACACATGTGAGGATTGCCTGATTGTTAGGAAATTCCCACATATATTCAGGCTGTCTAGCAGCCGTAAAACATGCAGCTACGGTGACAGAAACTAAACCTCTGAGCACATCCAAATACTGATCATCTGAGCATGCTCGTGAAGTCTCGAGTAATGAGCATACTCGCTCATCACTCGTAAGCATGCCTCCCAGGCATATGTCTCCTATTATGACCCATCCTATGTCTAGCCTTTGGGCATAGGAAGCATTGCGAGACCCATTGATTTGAGGTCTTACTTTATGAATTTGCAGGATGTCTTTTCCTAAGAGCAGGATTATATGGGCCTGAAAATCAAGTTCTAGTGAAAGGTGTTCTATAAGTTTTAAGTGCATGGTGGATTGCTACATCTGGTGTAGGAATTTCAGATCTGTTGTCAATAATTTGGTTACATTCAATGATCATAGGCATAGTTTTGGGACATAGTAACATAGTTATTAAGGTTGAAGGAAGACTTTAAGTCCATCTAGTTCAACCCATATCCCATCCTAACCTGCCCTAACATGTTGATCCAGAGGAAGGCAAAAAAAAACCCAGGTGGCAAATAGTAAGCTTCACATTGGGGAAAAAAATTCCTTCCCGACTCCACATACGGCAATCAGACAAGCTCCCTGGATCGACACAATATTAAGGAAACTAGTGTATATACCCTGTAATATTATACTTTTCAAGAAAGGCATCCAGTCCCTTCTTAAACGTAGACGTAGAGGATGCCCCCTTGTCCCCGTCACAGGTCTAAGTGTAAAAAGATCATTAGAAAGGTCGTTTCTACTGTCCCCGCATATATTTATACATTGTAATAAGATCACCCCTAAGCCTTCGATTTTCCAAACTAAATAACCCCAAGTGTAATAACCTGTCTTGGTATTGCAGACCCCCCAGTTCCCTAGTAACCTTGGTCGCTCTTCTCTGCACCAGTTCAGCTATGTCTTTCTTATATACTGGAGACCAGAAATGTACGCAGTATTCTAAGTGTGGTCGCACTAGTGACTTATTGTTAGGCGTCGGATTTCTGACTCTGCACAGCAGGAATCCAGAGCCGTACATCCAGCGGTCTCCCAATCCCCTCCGACCGCTCAGGGTTCTGCTCAGCAATCTCGGCGATCCAGGCGTCCTGCTCAGACCCGCTCTGTGAGTCTGGATGTTGCTGCCACCTCTGGTGCAGCAAAGGTAGGCCATCCTGCTTTGCAGGGAACCGCTCCAGAGGCTAAGTTCTCTCGCCATGCTACTGGGCATGCCCGCAAGATGACCTCTCAGTGGAGAGCAGGGGTCACATGCTCAGGTCCTGCGTCGGATCTGATTGGTCCTTCCCAAAGTACTGGAAGGTCCCGGAAGCGCATGGCTACAAAAAGCCAGCATAGCGGCTCGGCCATGCGCTAGTGTAGACTTATCTGCTATGTGTGTATGGTGACGGATGCATGTGTCTGGTGACTGACTTATTTGAAACCTCTTCCCTCTGATATTACGAATGGTGACAGAGTGTTGGTATGAGTCAGCACCAGGTTGTGGCAAGCTATGCGCCACTGTGCTTACCGCACCTATCACTAGCGTCCGACGGTGTCCGGTCTCCCGGCACTGTTGCTAAGTGGCTGCAGTTACTGCCGCGCTGCGCTCAGCAGCACCTCCTGGCGTTCGCGGCTGCGACGCCACATGCTGGCTGGCCCTGTGAAGTCAACAGGCCCAGCGTTTACTCCTAATTATATTAGGGCTTCTCTGTGCCTTTAACAGAAGCCTGCCTTAAGTGCCACGGGTGACGCTAACCCGAGCGCAGTACTTCGCCTCCTGGCGAGTCTGCCATTAGTCAGCAGCGGTCTTCCCATCTACCGCACGATGGACCCCGGGCGGCGAACGCACCTCCTATTATTTATATTTGGTGCGTTCTGCCGTCCCTAACACTTATATAGAGGTAAAATGATATTCTCCTCATGAGCATCTATGCCTCTTTTAATGCATCCCATTATTTTATTTGCCTTTGCAGCAGCTGCCTGACACTAGCCACTAAATGTGAGTTTGCCGTCCACCCTTACACTCAGGTCTCTTTCAGTGACAGTTTTGCCCAGTGTTTTACAATTAAGCACATAATTATACATCTTGTTCATTCTACCCAAGTGCATGACCTTACATTTATCCCTATTAAAGCTCATTTGCCATTTATCAGCCCAAGCTTCTATTTTACATAAATCCTCCTGTAATATAAAATTGTCCTCCTCTGTATTGATTACCCTGCAGAGTTTAGTGTCATCTGCAAATATTGAAATTCTACTCTCTATGCCCCATACAAGGTCATTAATAAATATATTAAAAAGAAGCGGGCCCAAAACTGACCCCTGTGGTACCCCACTGCTAACCGTGACCCAGTCCGAGTGTGCTCCATTAATAACCACCCTTTGTTTCCTATCCCTCAGCCAGCTCTTAACCCACTTACACATATTTTCCCCTATCCCCATTGTTCTCATTTTATGTATCAACCTTTTGTGTGGCACCGTATCAAAATCTTTTGAAAAGTCCATGTACACCACGTCCACTGCATTCCCTTGGTCCAGTATGGAACTTACCTCTTCATAAAAGCTTATCAGATTAGTCTGACGGGAACGGTCCCTTGTAAACCCATGTTGATATTCGGTCATGAGATTATTCTTCTTCAGATACTTCAGTATAGTATCTCTCAGAAAACCCTCCAGGATTTTACCCACAGTTGAGGTTAAACTTACTGGCCTATAATTTCCAAGCTCAGTTTTTGTCCCCTTTTTGAATATTGGCACCGCATTTCCATACGCCAGTCCTGTGGTACAGACCCTGTTATTATGGAATCTTTAAAGATTAAAAATAATGGTCTATCTATGACTGTGCTTAATTCCTGCAGTACTCGGCGGTGTATCCCATCCGGGCCCGGGGATTTGTCAATTTTAGTGATTTTTAGACGCCGCCGTACCTCCTGTTGGGTTAAGCAGGTGACATTTAATGGAGAATTTTTATCACTGATCATGTTATCCGTCATGGGATTTTCTTGTGCAAATACTGTTGAAAAAAAGTCATTGAGCATACTGACTTTTTCCTCAACCTCATCCACCATTTCACCCAGACTATTTTTAAGGGGGCCAACACTGTCATTTTTTAGCTTCTTACTATTTATGTAGTTAAAGAATGGGGCCTTAAAGGGAATGCTTGAATGGGCAGAGATCGCTAAGTCTCTGTACAATCAATGTCCTGAATCTCACAGGCTGGGTAGCCATTGCTTCACTGTTCTGTCCTTGCTACACATTACCCTGTGGTGTGTGCGGTGCGTAGTCTGGCAGGCAGCTAAACCGATCTACTGTAGGTCAATAAGAAGACTGTATCTAAAGTCTGTGCAATTTATTGAATGCTAGTATATTCATTCTGTGAAATTAGGAGCAATCAAATAATAAGGAATATAGGTAACACACAAATACATGAGGCAAAATGGCTGAAGGATTTATAAACATGTGATAAACCAGCCTTATAAATGCAGCTGACTAATGCAGGTGGCTGAAAACAGGTGCCACATACTCTTTCTTACTAGCAATGCTAATATGAAGTGGAATATAATGGTGGCTGTCCTCTACACACCAGTCTGTGAGGTAATGAGCGTCTTCTTCCCACAATGCACCACTGCAGGGACAGAGGATGGTGGCAAGAGAGGGACAAAAAAATATTGCTGACCAGCGAATTCAGCTATTAGATGGAGCCTGTGTACTACAAAACAAAAACTCAGTAGTGAAACTCAATGGTAAAGGCATGACAACCACATAACATCACTGCCGCACCAAAGAGATGCAGTTCCATTAGGGATGAGTTAATTAAATGTTTATATAGCAGGATAATTATCAAATTGATAATTTTCAACGGCCCCCGAATGGTGGTATGAGGCCGGGGTCAGACTTGCGAGTACAATGTGAGAAACTCGCATCAATACTGCCGGCACCCGGGACCGGAATGTACGGCTGCATAGAAATACATGCAGCCGCACACTCCGGTCCGAGTGCCGGCGGTAGTGCCACGTATTGGTGCAAGAGACTCGCGCAAGTTTCTCCCATCACACTCGCAAGTGTGACGCTGGCCTAAATATCAAATTGGCCCCTGACAGAAAAAAAAGTTCCCCAGCCCTGTCATACGCTATAATACTACAGATTAGATGGTAAAAATCTACAGACAGATTCCTTTAAATGTTAATAGTAATATAAGGCCACTACTATCCAAAACTCAGTTACTGCGTCAGTGTGACACTTCTACATACAAAGTAATAATCTAAAAGCCAAAATAGAAAAAATGTAAATATTAAAAATCTTTTACTCAACCTTGAGTAATATCAAAAATTAAGGTTAATTTGTACATTCATCTCACTTTATTGACACCAAAATCCAGGGCAATCATTTCGGGCAGGAATGGTTATGCAAGGCATTTTATTCTGACTGTGAGAAAATACTTTTTCCACCTCGCTGTTTTTACATTTGATTGATTTATTGTAGTCTACGTATTAATTTTTATTTTTTTGCCTGGCTTCACCCACTGCTTTCTTGCATAAAATCTCACCACTGGTTATTACTCATGCTAAATTAGCGTATACAACACAGACAGCAATAGTAATCTGCTGCTCAATAGCAGCTCAATATTTTAACACGATCCCCCCATGAGACAAGAACACTGAGACAGTATAAAGGCTTAAGCCCTGGATATGAATGTAAATAGCCGGCAATGAACACGTTGGACCTAAGCACAGATTTGCCTGAACTGCTTTGTGTGCAGGAGAGCTGTGCTTTAATTGAGAGTTTGCATTACCACATAAGAGAAGAAGCAAAAAGATAATTCCTCCCATGGATTCATAGTAAATAGTCCCTGATGTTGGTGAACTGTCCTACATCGGTAAGTAGTTTTAATATAGGACGACTTAGTGGTGGAGCTGAAGCTGGATTTCACTCACTTAGTTATTACTTAATGTTATATGAAAGACAATGTATGAGCTTAAAAATGTTTCCCCATGTCCATCGGTGATCTTAGGGAATGTACTTAGGAAATAAATGAAATTGCTTCTGTTGGTAGTGTAGTGTTTTTCTGGACTGGTGTATCTCCATTTTTAAAGGGTATATCCGGGACTTTATTAAAAGCAAAAAATGTGCCTAAGCCTTAGGCTTGGTTCACATAGCGTTATGGCAGTCCGGTTCACGCATGCGTTAAAAGGACTGCGCTAACGCTACTCTTCTTTTGATCTCGTTTGTGCGATCACGTTAGCACAGCTGCTCCTTCTGCGCTAGCCGTGATGGACCCTCGAACGCTGTAGACCGCGTCCGAGGTCCGTCGCAGCATAATGGCACTTCGCTAGCGCCTGCCGATTTTGAAATGCGTTAGCGATGCGCTAGGTTATGACAGTCTATGGGTGCGTTAACGGATGCGTTACATTGCGTTAATGCCGCTTTGCAACTCATCTTTAAACAGACTGCCATAGCGCAATGTGAACCTGCCCTTAACTGGCAGGTAGTTGTTTACGGCACCATTCTTCCCCGTTACAGATATACATATGTATCCTGGATTGTATGCATTTTTGTAAGATGCATGTATGTATTAGTGTATTGTGATGTGTAAAAATATTCATATGTTTAGGACACATTTACTGGATCTATAAGCAATTGTTCACATTTAAGTTAGGAAATTGCATTCGTATTTCCATATCTAGGAAAAGACAAGTGAAATTTACTCCTTTGCGCCCTTTGACACAACTATTAGGGATGAGCGGATCCATGGATGTTAGGGTTCATTGGGTTCAGCTGAACTGTAGTTCAAAGCTCGGTTCAGTATCTGAGCGTGACCGCAAACCCAGTAGAATTCAATGGGGACCCAAACTTCGGTTCTTTAAAATGGCTGTAAAATGGTCATAGTAAGGGCTAGGGGGCTGCGAAAGAAAACTAAATGGGGTAAGAGCAGGACAATTGCCCTGCAAACAAATGTGAATTGGGAAATGATTTAAAATAACATAGAATTAAAAAAAGAAAAAATTATGAATGGTGAGGCCAGAAGAAGCAGAGGTGGTTTTAGATTGGATGGCTTCAGTGCCATTATTTCCTTCGCTTTATCTTCCTCCCGATACCCTTCTGAGAGTGCAGATTTTACACATGCCCATGGGCATCTGTCTTCCACCTCACACCCTTGCAAATCAGTCGAGCAGTCTGAGCCCCAAGACATGAAGCAGTCATGTCTGCATTTGATGACTTTGCAGGCTGTGGGCCATCCACCTACCCTACAAGTGGAAGAGCTTTAGTGCACTGATACCCAACCACTTGGGTAAATGGTTAGTGGACCACAATAGCACATCTCTGATGATGATGATAATGATGATGATGACGACAAAACACAGGTGCCAACTGCTGCAGCTTCCTGATATGTGTAGACCGGCAAGGAGGCAGGGGTGAGGACTGGGTGGAACATCATGCAGGGGATTATTATTTATTTTTAGAGCACCATTGATTCCATAGTGCTGTACATGAGGAGGGGTTGCATACAAAACACAAAATGAATTTTTCAATTCCACTTGAAAGTTCCGAATGTATGGGATAATCAGACGTGTTGGGCCACAGAATTCTACAGGATGGGGGATACAGAGGAGAAATCTTACAGGCCATTGAATGAGGAATGTACAATTGTGGAGGAGAGAAGGAGATTTTGGGAGAACCAGAGATTATGCCGTGGGAGATATCGGAAGATTAGTTCAGAGATATATGGGGGACACAGAGTATGGACGGCTTTATAGTTCAGTGTCAGTTATTCGAATTATGAGACAATGAAGGGATTTGAAGAGGGGAGAAGCGGAAGAGTAGCGAGGACAGAAGTGGATTAGTGGGCCAGCAGTGTTAAGGACAGACTGGAGAGGTGTGATGATGAGATGGGGGATGATGAGGTCCTAAACCCAACATGAGGAGTCAAGGCCATACTAGTGAAAAAAGAATGTATCCAGCTCCGGAGATAAAATCCAAAATCTTTATTGAAACAAATTAAAAGGTAATAAGCTGCTTGATAACCAGTGTATACTGGAGGAAGGAATGTCCTAGATAACCGGACGCGTTTCGAACACGTGTAGTGCTCTTAGTCCTCAGTTTGAAACTGAGGACTAAGAGCACTACACGTGTTCGAAACGTGTCCAGTTATCTAGGACATTCCTTCCTCCAGTATACACTGGTTATCAAGCAGCTTATTACCTTTTAATTTGTTTCAATAAAGATTTTGGATTTTATCTCTGGAGCTGGATACCTTCTTTTTTCACAAGTACCTGACGTCAAGCAGAGACGCTTCCTTGCTCGGATAGAACTACTCATGTGCGGTGTGGACATCACTATAAGGGTGAGCTGAATCAACTTTTTTCTATTAAGGCCATACTAGTGACATGAGCAGTTCTGAGGAAAGGTAGTGTTCATGCTGCACTAGCTGCATATTAAAAGAGGGAGCAGGGTGCAAAAGCATCAAGGCTGTCCCTTAGCCATTAAGTTGGCTCCTACTGTGCACCGCGGCCGATCCCTAGCTATTTTGTTGGCTGCTACAAAGTACAGAGGCTGGCCCAAGTTGGCTGATACTATGCACCGCGACTGGACTCTAGCATTATGTCAATTGTTACAAAGCACCGAGGCTGGCCCCTTAAGTTGGCTGCTACTGCGCACCGCTGTCGGCCTTAGCTGCTATTGTGCACCATGCATAGACCTTAGCCATTAAGTTAGCTGCTTCCAGTTCGCACTGCTGTCAACCCTTAGTTATTATGTCAGCTGCTGCAAAGCACCGATACCAGCCCTTGGCTATTAAGTTGGCTGCTACTGTGCAGCCGGCTGGCTCCTAGCCTTTTCTATGTCCATATTCTCACCCTGCTGCTGCTCGCCTGTCTGCACTGCAGCATTACTTCCACCTTCCCACTCCCCACCTCATATGCAATGTACCTTTGTGACAAAAGGCGGAACTCCTGCTTGCATATGTTGGAGAGATTGTGCGAGGATCAGCATACAATAGTAATGTTTCAGCTGCAGCTCGCACGGGTGAGACATGTGTGCTGCTTTGAGTACTCCAAGAACATGGCCAGCGCTAATGACGCCATCATCAGCGTAACTATCCCACTTCTATGCTTCCTTGAAAAAACTACAGGTGACTATGGATTAGATGGTGGCACAGGAGGTGCTACAAAACACTGAGGTCTGTCCCTTAGCCATTAAGTTGGCTCCTACTGCACACCGAGGCCGACCCTTAGCTATTTTGTTGGCTGCTACAAAGTACCGAGGCTGGTCCAAGTTGGCTGATACTACGCACTGCGACTGGCCTCTAGTTATTATGTAAATTGCTACAAAACACTGAGGTCTGCCCCTAACCATTAAGTTGGCTGCTATTGTACACCGTGCATAGCCCCTAGCCATTAAGTTAGCTGCTTCCAGTTTGCACTGCTGCTAACCCCTAGTTATTATGTCAGTTGCTGCAAAGCACCGATACCAGCCCTTGGCTATTAAATTGGCTGCTACTGCGCAGCCTGGCTGGCTCATAGCCTTTTTTATGTCCATGTTCTCACCCTGCTGCTGCTCTCCTGTCTGCACTGCAGCGTCACTTCCACCTTCCCACTCCCCACCTCATGTGCAACGTACCTATGTGACATAAGGCAGAACTCCTGCTTGCATATGTTGGAGAGATTGCGCGAGGACCAACACACGATAGTGGTGTTTCAGCTGCAGCACGCACGGGTGAGACGTGTGTTGCTTTGTGCTGCTTTAAGTACTCCAAGAACATGGCCAGCGCTAATGACGCCATCATCAGCATAACTATCTCACTTGTATGCTTCCTTGAAAAAACTTCAGGTGATTATGGATTAGATGGTGGCACAGGAGGAAGAGGAGGAGAACAGGTACCATTTACACCATTAGTAGGCCAGTCATCCACACATGGCTTGGAGGATGGTTTCCTGTACCAACAGGTACACAAATGTAAAGCGAGGGGAAATTTCTTGAGGATGAGGAACCATGTTCACATCAGGGTGGCACTCAGAACAGCTCATGGGCATTACTAGAGCGTGGCAGGGGGGATATAGAGGATCCAGACAATACACTCCCCACCAAGTACAGCTTGTCATTGCCTCTAAGAAGCCTGGCACACATGAGCCAATATATGCTGCTACACCTGATCAACGACTGCCAAGCTGCCTGGATTGTTAAGTGTTGATTACTGGTTGGACACCTTTATGGATCCGCGCCACAAGCAGAGCGTGCAATCCTTATTTCCATCACTGAAGCGTGATCAAAAATGCAGAAATATAAGTGCACGCTAGTTGATGCACTACTGACGGCATCCTCACCTCACAGCAGGGGCTCAGTGGAAGCACAAGGTAGAAGAGGAGGAGGAAGTTGTCAACGCAGCTGGGGCACCAACACCACTTCTGAAAGGAGGCTTAGCATGGCCTAAATGTGGAAAACCTTCCTTAGCATGCCACAAAATCCAGCAACACCTTCTGATATGATCCGAATTAGCATGAGGCAATATTTCAGTTATGCCTGTTTAGCAAATCACTAGGGATTAAAGTGTTACACACTAAAAAAGCGCAACTAACCCTGACGCTTCCTGTACCGAATAGATATCCTGACACCTCAGTCCCTAGTGATGCATGCAAGTACAGAAATAGCCCTAATCACAGAACTAGGAGATGGCAGCTCGGACCTAAACTCCCTAAATGGCCGACGAGTTGCTCACATTCTCTTAAAGAACGGGAGGGCAGAGCAGAGTGTGAATTACCTACAAAAGTAGAAGTGTATTAAACAATGGAAAAATCTCAGACTGAATAAAGTAAATATTGAATTACCAAATAAAGAATAAAGCAATTACTATTAACAAATATACAGCCTAATTATTAAAGATAAATGGAAAATAGGTGCATAGTATAGCAAATATACAACAAGGTGAAAATCCTCTGTCCAAAGTTCATAGACTGGCTCCAAACATTAATTCAATATCAGAACATCTAAATGAATCTATCACTAGCAGGAAACACCCACTGGGGACAGAATATAAAGCTGCACCAAAAGATGATAGGTGGACAAACGAAAACACCTGTGTAAAGCTAAACAGGTTGCAGCCAGAAAACAGAACCCAACCACCCTGAGAAAAAGTGTTATCTCCTGTTACTCGGCAGAAAGAGAAGCCGACCGCAAGACACAAACTCAAGGGATCAAATCCATGAGCTCGACAGTTTCAACAAAATGGTGGAAAAGTATATGTCCACACGTCTCCATGTACTGAGTGATGGGTCTGGCCATTTAACTTCTGGGTCTCCAAATTGGACACAAAACCTAAGCTTGCCCTTTATGCCTTGGAAGTGCTAGCCTGTCCTATGACAAGTGTACTGTTGGAACGTGTGATTAGCATGACAGGAGGTGTGATCACACACAAGCGTATTCGTCTGTCCAAAGTCATTGTGGGCAAGCTCACATTCATTAAAATGAGCCAGGCGTGGATTCTAAAAGATTTGTCTGTACCTTTGGCTAAATAGAGAAGTACACTAGCCGCACCCAGCCGTTGTTAGACTCCACCGCAGTTTTTCCATTCTATTTGCCATTCTCAATATTTGTGGACGTCCCCAAATTTAAATAAAACCAAAAAAAAAAAGCAACTAGGGTGTTTTGCAGAGTAACCTCACAGAGGCTGTTTTGCAGAATACCCCCATAGAGGCACGTGCAGAGTACATACACAGGATTTTTGTCACAGTATTCCCACAGGCACAGTTGCAGATTAGAAAAAAATTTTTTACCCACATTTCTCCCACAGACAATGATGCAGATTATTTATAAAAAAAAATTACGCACACTACTCCCACATACACTGGTGCAGAGTTTAATTATTTTTAGGCTTCCCCTACTTGTACAGACTCAGTAGCAAAGTATAATATTTTTTTCGGCCCACAGCTTGTATAGACACAGCGGCAGAGTAAAATTATTTTTTAGGCCCTCAATTCGTTCAGACACAGGGGCAGAGTATAATAATTTTTTAGGCCTACAACTCATACAGACACAGCGGCAGAGTATAATTGTTTTTAGACCCACAACTCTTACAGACATAGGGACAGAGTATAATTATTTTTTAGACCTACAACTCGTACAGACACAGCAGCATAGTATACGGTAATTACTTTTTAGGCTCACAACTCATACAGGCAAAATGGCAGAGTATAATTATTTTTTAAGCCCACATTCGTTCAGACACAGTGTCAGAATATAACTATGTTTTAGGCACACTAATTGTACAGACACAGTGGCAGAGTATAACTATTTTTTATGCCCATATTTTGTACAGACACAGAGGCAGAGTATAATTATTTTTTAGGCACCCACACAGGCTATTTTGCAGAGTAATCCCACAGAGGCTGCTTTGCAGAGTACCCCCAAAGAGGCACAAGTAGAGTACACACACAGGCTTTTTGGTACAGTATTCCCACAGACACGGTTCTAGAGTAGAAAAAAAACATTTTACACACTTTTCTCCCACAGACACTGGTGCAATTTATAATTATAATTATTTTTTTAAGGCCTACAACTCATACAGACAAAGCAGCAGAGTACAATTATTTTTTAGGCCCATAACTCGTACAGACACAGAGGCAGAATATAATTATTTTTTGGGAACAATAGTGGCATATACACAGCTGCAGTGTATAATTATGTTTCAGGCAGACTATTCATACACACACAACTGCAGAGTACACAGAGGCTTTTTGGCACAACACTCCCACAGGCAGGGGTGCAGAGTAAACACTCAGATGCTTTTTTGCAGAGTGTGCACACACCGATCCTAACACTGTCTCTCACTCCAGCTGTGTCCTGTACCTATGTAGGGTTCTAGCAGGTTCACAGGATACAGTGACGAGACACGAGACTGAGTGTGGTTTGTGGAAATAACTTTTATAAACTGTAGCTGCTGGGGCTATATTGAGCAACCAAAAAAAAGTATTAACAGCAACCAGTCCACGCAGGGACTCAACAAACCTAACAACACTTTCTTATGGGTAATGCGACTAACCCGGTTGGCCCGGGTGCTATAGGCCACGTATGACCCAACTGGGGAGTCCTTATCGCTTATAATAAACTTATCCTTCCAGGGGTCTGTCAGGATCACAGGCGTGGCCACCTAGAGGTCGCTGATGCGGCTGCCTTGACGCCTCGATATTCCGGGATGGAGCTGGGCGCAACAGGCCCTGAAGAAACGATGGTGGTGGGGCGCAACAGGCCCTGAAGAAACGATGACGGTGGGGCGCAACAGGCCCTGAAGAAACGATGACGGTGGGGTGCAACAGGCCCTGAAGAAACGATGACGGTGGGGCGCAACAGGCCCTGAAGAAACTGTGACGGTGGGGTGCAACAGGTGTCTCCTTGTGGCTCTCGTCTCACCGCGGGGTTATGACGCAGTCTCAAAATATAACCGTTCACCAACCTCTGCTCAGGGTCCCTGAGCAAACCGGATGGGGGCCTCTACTACCGCCTGTAGCGAGGTGGCGCCCCCTGGGGCCGGTGATGACAGGGCCGCAGCTGTAGGAGAAGGCAGGGGGGCAGTGTCCTGACCACTGTAAAGGATTGGTCTGTCGTCGCTGCGGTCGCCTGAGGTAGCCGCCTTGTCACAACAGGATGGGAAGCAGCGGGAGTCGCTGTATGGGACCGTATGCGGGGAGAGGCCACCGGTGCAAGTCTCTCACGTGTCACTAGTCAGTGAGTCCGCAGCTTTCCTTTCACAGGCCCCTGTCGGTCTTTCCACAACACACCGTCTGCTCCCTCGGTCCTCTGTCTCACACGGCTTCCTTTCTGTTGTCCTGCTCTCTGTCAACTGCCACTTCAGCGCGCCCCCTGCTCCTTTTAAGCTTGCCCCTCCCCCTGTTTCCCTGACAACTTCAGTCAAGTCTTTCCTTTTACTGTCTTCCCAGTATCGTTCCCTCAGGAACCCTGATGGCGATCCCCTGGGTACCTGTCCTTTCACTGTCTGGGAGTCCTCCTCCCCACACCTACACTAATCAGTGCAGAATGGCAGCGGCACCCATGATCAGGCACTTATACAGGCCTGGTCATGTGGTGCTTTGGCCAATCACAGCCATTCCAATACTGTGATGGCTCTGGAAGTGCTAACAGCCTAATAGCTTGTTGATCGGCTGTTCTACAGCCTTTCAGCAAACTTTATTAGGCACCCGAACAGTAAACCGGACTTCCAGTTATAAGTTTGTGTTCGTGGTTTGGTACCGGATTAGAGTTGAGCGATACCAGCCGATACTTGAAAATATCGGATCGGAATGGATCGGCCGATCTTAAAAAAAAGTATCGGTATCGCCGATTCCGATACCGGGAACCAATGCAAGTCAATGGGGCCAAAATATCGGAATTAAAAAAAAACCTTTCTTTCCTTGTAGGTTAATTCTACATGAAGAAAAACAACTAAGAATAATGTAGAATGTATTGTGGGAGGTGGAGGAGACATTAAAGCCATAGAGGTTTAGCCCAATCAAATGGAATAGCAGGAATTAAACTTTTTTTTTTAAAGATGTTAGGAGTTACAAAGATATTGACTATGTTAGCCTCATTTATATTTTGCCAGACATGTATGTCTTCTTCTTCTACTTCCTTTTTTTACATTCTTCTTCTTCTTCTTCTTCTACTTCCTTTTTTTACATTCTTCTTCTTCTTCTTCTACTTCCTTTTTTTACATTCTTCTTCTTATTCCTTTTTTTACATTCTTCTTCTTCTTCTTCTACTTCCTTTTTTTACATTCTTCTTCTTCTTCTTCTTCTTCTTCTTCTTCTTCTTCTTCTTCTTCTTCTTCCTTTTCTTACATTCTTCATATTCTTCTTATTCAACAATTATTATTCTACATATTCAGCTTCTTCATCTTCTTCCTATTCTTCTTCATCATATTCTTGTTTGTGTCAGGCATTCCTGTAGTTGTTATCTAGAAAAGTTAGAAGTTTACACCTTCCGTTCTGCCTGTCACAAAAGATTTACAACAGGATTTGTCCGCGTTCAGTTTGGCCTGCAGAAGCAGGCCTTTTCCAGGGGCACCACGAGGAGGAACGGACTCACCCCCATACACTGCTTAGTCTTCTTCTGCTTATAAATAAGATAATATCATTTGCTCAGAGTATTAGTCTTATGCTTAATGTTCTTCTGCTTTGTTTTTTTTATGCTTCTTTGTCTTCTCTCTCTTGTTGTTCTGCATCTTGGTGGTTGTCTTCCTGTTCTTTGTCCTCTTGAACCAGCTGACGGTACTGGCACCCGGAGGGGCAGCAGAAGGAACAAGAGCCAATGGCACTACCGAGGACCAGCTGACGGTGCTGGAACCCGGTTACTAAGCAGGAGGTACCTGTGCTACAAAGCACTACCAAGGACCAGCAGACGTTGCCGGAACTCGGATACCGAGATGGAGGCACCTAGGCCAAACGCTCTGACGAGAACCAGCTGACGGTGCTGGAACCCGGAGGGGTAGCATAAGCTGCAAGAGCAAATGGAAATAGCGAGGACCAGCTGACAGTGCTGGCACCCGGAGGGGCAGCAGAAGGAATAAGAGCCAATGGCACAACCGAGGACCAGCTGACGGTGCTGGAACCCGGTTACTAAGCAGGAGGTACCTGTGCTACAAAGCACTACCAAGGACCAGCAGACGTTGCCGGAACTCGGATACCGAGATGGAGGCACCTAGGCCAAAGGCTCTGACGAGAACCAGCTGACGGTGCTGGAACCCGGAGGGGTAGCATAAGCTGCAAGAGCAAATGGAAATAGCGAGGACCAGCTGACAGTGCTGGCACCCGGAGGGGCAGCAGAAGGAATAAGAGCCAATGGCACAACCGAGGACCAGCTGACGGTGCTGGAACCCGGTTACTAAGCAGGAGGTACCTGTGCTACAAAGCACTACCAAGGACCAGCAGACGTTGCTGGAACTCGGATACCGAGATGGAGGCACCTAGGCCAAAGGCTCTGATGAGAACCAGCTGACGGTGCTGGAACCCGGAGGGGTATCAGAAGTTACCCCTGAAAAGCAAAGTTGGCATGCCGCAAGCTGGCCGCAGTTACCGAATCACACAGTCCTACAGGGGGTGCTTGTCCTACTGGCACTATGGAACAAACCTTTCTTACCAGAACCCGCAGTCCACATAGGAAGCACCTAAACTGCTGGCACCCTAGCCTCGGCTAACCCAACCGCAACACGACATGGCAACTTGGGGTGGCAAACTGACATTGACACTTCCCGGAAACAGCAGGCAGGGCTGGAACCAAGCTGGGCAGGAGGGAGTACCCGTGCCAAAGTCAGTTATGAGCAGCAACTGGCGATGTTGGAGCCCAGGACAAGCACTTAGCAGGCTGAGGCCTGATGTGCTGTCAATTGGGAGGCAGCAGGACAGATTGCCATCAAAACAGCAGGGGAACAGCTGACGTTACTGAACCCCACAAACACAGGAGCTAGTGTTTTACTCTGTGAAGACGGCACTTCCGAGCAACAACTGGCTGTGTTGAAGCCCAGGGACAAGCACGGAGCAGGCTTAGGCTGCATTGAAGAAATTTTAAGATCGGTTGTAGACTACTAATTTGAACCAAGCTCCACTTAGGCCTGTGGATTCACTGATTTTCGTATTTCCCCTGTCCTCCAACCCCGCCAGTTACAGCTCCGAAGTGGCGTCTGCACAATCCACACTTGTTCCTGTGTTACAGGTGTTCAGTCCGGTCAGTTAATCCCCTGATGTGTGTCCGGCAATGTCGCCTGCTCTGTCCACATTCCGATAATGGGAATGTGGACAGAGCAGGCGACATTGCCGGACACACATCAGGGGATTAACTGATCGGACTGAACACCTGTAACACAGGAACAAGTGTGGATTGTGCAGACGCCACTTCGGAGCTGTAACTGGCAGGGTTGGAGGACAGGGGAAATACGAGAGACAGTGGAGCCACAGGCCTAATTGGAGCACGGTTAAAAATCAGTAGTGGTACGACTGTGTAGGCAGCAGGAGACTTTGCCATCCACACAGCAGGGGATCAGCTGACATTACTGAACCCCACTGAGACACGGGAGCAAGTATCTCTTTCCGTGTGGACGGCACTTCCGAACTACAACTGGCTGTGTTGAAGCCCAGGAAATAGGAGGGTGTAGGCAGAGGCCTACTGTATTTTGAATGAGTTTACAGCAGGAGAGACTGCCATCCACAAAGCAGGGGATCAGCTGACGTTACTGAACCCCACTGAGACACGGGAGCAAGTATCTCTTTCCGTGTGGACGGCACTTCCGAACTACAACTGGCTGTGTTGAAGCCCAGGAAATAGGAGGGTGTAGGCAGAGGCCTACTGTATTTTGAATGAGTTTACAGCAGGAGAGACTGCCATCCACACAGCAGGGGATCAGCTGACGTTACTGAACCCCACTGAGACACGGGAGCAAGTATCTCTTTCCGTGTGGACGGCACTTCCGAACTACAACTGGCTGTGTTGAAGCCCAGGAAATAGGAGGGTGTAGGCAGAGGCCTACTGAATTTTGAATGAGGTGACAGCAGGAGAGACTGCCATCCACACAGCAGGGGATCAGCTGACGTTACTGAACCCCACTGAGACACGGGAGCAAGTGTCTCTTTCCGTGTGGACGGCACTTCCGAACTACAACTGGCTGTGTTGAAGCCCAGGAAATAGGAGGGTGTAGGCAGAGGCCTACTGTATTTTGAATGAGTTTACAGCAGGAGAGACTGCCATCCACACAGCAGGGGATCAGCTGACGTTACTGAACCCCACTGAGACACGGGAGCAAGTATCTCTTTCCGTGTGGACGGCACTTCCGAACTACAACTGGCTGTGTTGAAGCCCAGGAAATAGGAGGGTGTAGGCAGAGGCCTACTGAATTTTGAATGAGGTGACAGCAGGAGAGACTGCCATCCACACAGCAGGGGATCAGCTGACGTTACTGAACCCCACTGAGACACGGGAGCAAGTATCTCTTTCCGTGTGGACGGCACTTCCGAACTACAACTGGCTGTGTTGAAGCCCAGGAAATAGGAGGGTGTAGGCAGAGGCCTACTGTATTTTGAATGAGTTTACAGCAGGAGAGACTGCCATCCACACAGCAGGGGATCAGCTGACGTTACTGAACCCCACTGAGACACGGGAGCAAGTGTCTCTTTCCGTGTGGACGGCACTTCCGAACTACAACTGGCTGTGTTGAAGCCCAGGAAATAGGAGGGTGTAGGCAGAGGCCTACTGTATTTTGAATGAGTTTACAGCAGGAGAGACTGCCATCCACACAGCAGGGGATCAGCTGACGTTACTGAACCCCACTGAGACACGGGAGCAAGTATCTCTTTCCGTGTGGACGGCACTTCCGAACTACAACTGGCTGTGTTGAAGCCCAGGAAATAGGAGGGTGTAGGCAGAGGCCTACTGTATTTTGAATGAGTTTACAGCAGGAGAGACTGCCATCCACACAGCAGGGGATCAGCTGACGTTACTGAACCCCACTGAGACACGGGAGCAAGTGTCTCTTTCCGTGTGGACGGCACTTCCGAACTACAACTGGCTGTGTTGAAGCCCAGGAAATAGGAGGGTGTAGGCAGAGGCCTACTGTATTTTGAATGAGTTTACAGCAGGAGAGACTGCCATCCACACAGCAGGGGATCAGCTGACGTTACTGAACCCCACTGAGACACGGGAGCAAGTATCTCTTTCCGTGTGGACGGCACTTCCGAACTACAACTGGCTGTGTTGAAGCCCAGGAAATAGGAGGGTGTAGGCAGAGGCCTACTGAATTTTGAATGAGGTGACAGCAGGAGAGACTGCCATCCACACAGCAGGGGATCAGCTGACGTTACTGAACCCCACTGAGACACGGGAGCAAGTGTCTCTTTCCGTGTGGACGGCACTTCCGAACTACAACTGGCTGTGTTGAAGCCCAGGAAATAGGAGGGTGTAGGCAGAGGCCTACTGTATTTTGAATGAGTTTACAGCAGGAGAGACTGCCATCCACACAGCAGGGGATCAGCTGACGTTACTGAACCCCACTGAGACACGGGAGCAAGTATCTCTTTCCGTGTGGACGGCACTTCCGAACTACAACTGGCTGTGTTGAAGCCCAGGAAATAGGAGGGTGTAGGCAGAGGCCTACTGAATTTTGAATGAGGTGACAGCAGGAGAGACTGCCATCCACACAGCAGGGGATCAGCTGACGTTACTGAACCCCACTGAGACACGGGAGCAAGTATCTCTTTCCGTGTGGACGGCACTTCCGAACTACAACTGGCTGTGTTGAAGCCCAGGAAATAGGAGGGTGTAGGCAGAGGCCTACTGTATTTTGAATGAGTTTACAGCAGGAGAGACTGCCATCCACACAGCAGGGGATCAGCTGACGTTACTGAACCCCACTGAGACACGGGAGCAAGTGTCTCTTTCCGTGTGGACGGCACTTCCGAACTACAACTGGCTGTGTTGAAGCCCAGGAAATAGGAGGGTGTAGGCAGAGGCCTACTGTATTTTGAATGAGTTTACAGCAGGAGAGACTGCCATCCACACAGCAGGGGATCAGCTGACGTTACTGAACCCCACTGAGACACGGGAGCAAGTATCTCTTTCCGTGTGGACGGCACTTCCGAACTACAACTGGCTGTGTTGAAGCCCAGGAAATAGGAGGGTGTAGGCAGAGGCCTACTGAATTTTGAATGAGGTGACAGCAGGAGAGACTGCCATCCACACAGCAGGGGATCAGCTGACGTTACTGAACCCCACTGAGACACGGGAGCAAGTATCTCTTTCCGTGTGGACGGCACTTCCGAACTACAACTGGCTGTGTTGAAGCCCAGGAAATAGGAGGGTGTAGGCAGAGGCCTACTGAATTTTGAATGAGGTGACAGCAGGAGAGACTGCCATCCACACAGCAGGGGATCAGCTGACGTTACTGAACCCCACTGAGACACGGGAGCAAGTATCTCTTTCCGTGTGGACGGCACTTCCGAACTACAACTGGCTGTGTTGAAGCCCAGGAAATAGGAGGGTGTAGGCAGAGGCCTACTGTATTTTGAATGAGTTTACAGCAGGAGAGACTGCCATCCACACAGCAGGGGATCAGCTGACGTTACTGAACCCCACTGAGACACGGGAGCAAGTGTCTCTTTCCGTGTGGACGGCACTTCCGAACTACAACTGGCTGTGTTGAAGCCCAGGAAATAGGAGGGTGTAGGCAGAGGCCTACTGTATTTTGAATGAGTTTACAGCAGGAGAGACTGCCATCCACACAGCAGGGGATCAGCTGACGTTACTGAACCCCACTGAGACACGGGAGCAAGTATCTCTTTCCGTGTGGACGGCACTTCCGAACTACAACTGGCTGTGTTGAAGCCCAGGAAATAGGAGGGTGTAGGCAGAGGCCTACTGAATTTTGAATGAGGTGACAGCAGGAGAGACTGCCATCCACACAGCAGGGGATCAGCTGACGTTACTGAACCCCACTGAGACACGGGAGCAAGTATCTCTTTCCGTGTGGACGGCACTTCCGAACTACAACTGGCTGTGTTGAAGCCCAGGAAATAGGAGGGTGTAGGCAGAGGCCTACTGAATTTTGAATGAGGTGACAGCAGGAGAGACTGCCATCCACACAGCAGGGGATCAGCTGACGTTACTGAACCCCACTGAGACACGGGAGCAAGTATCTCTTTCCGTGTGGACGGCACTTCCGAACTACAACTGGCTGTGTTGAAGCCCAGGAAATAGGAGGGTGTAGGCAGAGGCCTACTGAATTTTGAATGAGGTGACAGCAGGAGAGACTGCCATCCACACAGCAGGGGATCAGCTGACGTTACTGAACCCCACTGAGACACGGGAGCAAGTATCTCTTTCCGTGTGGACGGCACTTCCGAACTACAACTGGCTGTGTTGAAGCCCAGGAAATAGGAGGGTGTAGGCAGAGGCCTACTGTATTTTGAATGAGTTTACAGCAGGAGAGACTGCCATCCACACAGCAGGGGATCAGCTGACGTTACTGAACCCCACTGAGACACGGGAGCAAGTGTCTCTTTCCGTGTGGACGGCACTTCCGAACTACAACTGGCTGTGTTGAAGCCCAGGAAATAGGAGGGTGTAGGCAGAGGCCTACTGTATTTTGAATGAGTTTACAGCAGGAGAGACTGCCATCCACACAGCAGGGGATCAGCTGACGTTACTGAACCCCACTGAGACACGGGAGCAAGTATCTCTTTCCGTGTGGACGGCACTTCCGAACTACAACTGGCTGTGTTGAAGCCCAGGAAATAGGAGGGTGTAGGCAGAGGCCTACTGAATTTTGAATGAGGTGACAGCAGGAGAGACTGCCATCCACACAGCAGGGGATCAGCTGACGTTACTGAACCCCACTGAGACACGGGAGCAAGTATCTCTTTCCGTGTGGACGGCACTTCCGAACTACAACTGGCTGTGTTGAAGCCCAGGAAATAGGAGGGTGTAGGCAGAGGCCTACTGTATTTTGAATGAGTTTACAGCAGGAGAGACTGCCATCCACACAGCAGGGGATCAGCTGACGTTACTGAACCCCACTGAGACACGGGAGCAAGTATCTCTTTCCGTGTGGACGGCACTTCCGAACTACAACTGGCTGTGTTGAAGCCCAGGAAATAGGAGGGTGTAGGCAGAGGCCTACTGTCTTTGTAATGCGGAGACAGCAGGAGAGACTGCCATCTCCACAGCAGGGGAACAGCTGGCAGTGCTGAACCCCACTAACACTTGAACGAATGTGTTTGGCTCTGTGGAGACGACACTTCTGAACACCAACTGACGCTGTTGGAGCCCAGGATTAGGCGAGGAGCAGGCTGGGGCCTACTGGATTTTGGCAGGTGAAGGCAGCAGGAGACTTGCCATCTCCACAGCAGGGGAACAGCTGGCAGTGCTGAACCCCACTAACACTTGAACGAATGTGTTTGGTTCTGTGGAGACGACACTTCTGAACACCAACTGACGCTGTTGGAGCCCAGGATTAGGCGAGGAGCAGGCTGGGGCCTACTGGATTTTGGCAGGTGAATGCAGCAGGAGACTTGCCATCTCCACAGCAGGGGAACAGCTGGCAGTGCTGAACCCCACTAACACTTGAACGAACGTGTTTGGCTCTGTGGAGACGACACTTCTGAACACCAACTGACGCTGTTGGAGCCCAGGATTAGGCGAGGAGCAGGCTGGGGCCTACTGGATTTTGGCAGGTGAAGGCAGCAGGAGACTTGCCATCTCCACAGCAGGGGAACAGCTGGCAGTGCTGAACCCCACTAACACTTGAACGAATGTGTTTGGCTCTGTGGAGACGACACTTCTGAACACCAACTGACGCTGTTGGAGCCCAGGATTAGGCGAGGAGCAGGCTGGGGCCTACTGGATTTTGGCAGGTGAAGGCAGCAGGAGACTTGCCATCTCCACAGCAGGGGAACAGCTGGCAGTGCTGAACCCCACTAACACTTGAACGAATGTGTTTGGCTCTGTGGAGACGACACTTCTGAACACCAACTGACGCTGTTGGAGCCCAGGATTAGGCGAGGAGCAGGCTGGGGCCTACTGGATTTTGGCAGGTGAAGGCAGCAGGAGACTTGCCATCTCCACAGCAGGGGAACAGCTGGCAGTGCTGAACCCCACTAACACTTGAACGAATGTGTTTGGCTCTGTGGAGACGACACTTCTGAACACCAACTGACGCTGTTGGAGCCCAGGATTAGGCGAGGAGCAGGCTGGGGCCTACTGGATTTTGGCAGGTGAAGGCAGCAGGAGACTTGCCATCTCCACAGCAGGGGAACAGCTGGCAGTGCTGAACCCCACTAACACTTGAACGAATGTGTTTGGCTCTGTGGAGACGACACTTCTGAACACCAACTGACGCTGTTGGAGCCCAGGATTAGGCGAGGAGCAGGCTGGGGCCTACTGGATTTTGGCAGGTGAAGGCAGCAGGAGACTTGCCATCTCCACAGCAGGGGAACAGCTGGCAGTGCTGAACCCCACTAACACTTGAACGAATGTGTTTGGTTCTGTGGAGACGACACTTCTGAACACCAACTGACGCTGTTGGAGCCCAGGATTAGGCGAGGAGCAGGCTGGGGCCTACTGGATTTTGGCAGGTGAATGCAGCAGGAGACTTGCCATCTCCACAGCAGGGGAACAGCTGGCAGTGCTGAACCCCACTAACACTTGAACGAATGTGTTTGGCTCTGTGGAGACGACACTTCTGAACACCAACTGACGCTGTTGGAGCCCAGGATTAGGCGAGGAGCAGGCTGGGGCCTACTGGATTTTGGCAGGTGAAGGCAGCAGGAGACTTGCCATCTCCACAGCAGGGGAACAGCTGGCAGTGCTGAACCCCACTAACACTTGAACGAATGTGTTTGGCTCTGTGGAGACGACACTTCTGAACACCAACTGACGCTGTTGGTGCCCAGGATTACGCATGCCGCATGCAGAGGCCAATGGGCAGCGGTTTTTATGGAGGTTGTGGACTACTACTGATTCTAACCATGCTCCACTTAGGCCTCTGGCTCCACTTTCTCTACTATTTACCCTGGCCTCCAACCCCGCCAGCTACATCTCTGAAGTGGCGTCAGCACAATCTACACTTGTTCCTGTGTTACTGGTGCTCAGTCCCATCAGTTGATCCCCTGATGTTTGTCCGGCAAGTTCGCCAGCTCTGTCCTCATTCCCACTACTGGTTATGGGAATGTGGACAGAGCAGGAGACCTTGCCGGACACACATCAGGGGATAAACTGATGGGACTGAGCCACAGGAACACAGGAACAAGTGTAGATTGTGCTGACGCCACTTCAGAGATGTAGATGGCGGGGTTGGAGGTCAGGGGAAATAGTAGAGACAGTGGAGCCAGAGACCTAAGTTGGGCACGGTTAAAAATCAGTAGTGGTTTGAATGTTGATGGAGCTGGTGACTCTGCCGTCCACACAGCAGGGGATCAGCTGGCATTACTGAACCCCAGTAACACAGGAGCTAGTGTGTTTCTCTGTGCAGACGACACATCTGAGCGACAACTGGCTGTGTTGAAGCACAGGGATTATAGTTCAGGTGGTAGAAAAATGAACACACCAGCAGACCTGGATACAGTTGCCAACCACTAATTTAGTCTGTAAGAGGAATGGCAAAGTCTTTGGAGATCCAGGCCTTGTTCATTTTCAGAAAAGTCAGCCGGTCAACATTATCGGAAGATAGTCGCGTGCGACGGTCTGTTAGTACACCACCTGCGGCACTAAAGACACGTTCCGATAATACACTGGCAGCAGGGCAAGCCAGCACCTCCAATGCATACTGGCTAAGCTCTGGCCATGTATCCAGCTTAGAGACCCAAAACTTGAAGGGGGAAGAGCCATCTGGGAGTACAGCGACAGGGCAAGACATGTAGTCTGACACCATCTGACGGAAGCGTTGCCTCCTGCTGACTCGAGGCGTCGCTGATGGTGTAGACAATTGTGGTGGACACACAAAACTTTGCCACATTTGGGCCATAGTGGTCTTGCCTTGTGCTGCGGCACTGCCTCTGCTCCCTCTTTGTGCAGAGTTTCCTCCACTGCCTCGACGCACAGAGCTGCTTTGTAAAGCACTTGCAACAATGCTGTCGGGTGGAATGGAAAACATTATGGACTGCACCAGTGACTCTTCGTACTCCCGCATTTTACGCTCCCGGTTCAACGTTGGTATGAGCCTTTGTACGCTGTCCCGGTAGCGAGGATCTAGGAGGGTGTACACCCAATAATCAGCCGAGACGAGAATGTGGGCGATGCGGCGGTCGTTTCTCAGGCACTGCAGCATGAAATCAACCATGTGCTGCAGACTCCCAACTGCCAAAGAACCGCTGTCCCCTGTTTGAGGCGTGACCTCGACCTGCTCTGCATCACCCCACCCTCGCTGTACATACTGAGTAGAGGTTTGTGTACCTCCCTCCTCTGGAGAGATGTCTTCCTCCTCCATCGACTCCTCCTCATCCTCCTCACAAAGTGTCCCCTGCCTAGGCCTTTGTGAGGAAACACGTAGCGCAGACTGTCCAGAAGCAGATGGCATTTGGGACTCCTCATCCTCCACCTCTTCTGAAACCTCATCCCTTAGTGCTTGCAGTGTTTGTTGAAGCAGGCAGATAAGGGGGACAGTCATGCTGACTAGTGCATCATCTGCACTCGCCATCCGCGTGGATTCATCGAAGGCACGCAAAACGAGGCAGATGTCCTTCATAGAGGCCCACTCAATGGTGCTGAAGTGTGAACGGCGCACAGTGCGACTTGTTTGCGCCTGATGCAGCTGGTACTCCATGACTGCTGCCTGCTGCTCACACAACCGCTCCAACATATGTAACGTTGAATTCCACCGGGTGGGTAGGTCACATATGATGCGATGTTCTGGAAGGCCAAATCGTCGCTGCAGAGCAGCGAGGCGCGATCTTGCCGTGCTGGAACGTCGCAAGTGAGCGCACTCTATGCGGACCTTGTGCAACAGTGCATCAAGATCCGGATAGTCCCTCAGAAAGCTCTGCACGACCAAGTTAAGAACATGTGCCAGACATGGGATGTGTGTGAGGTTGCCTAGGCCAAGAGCTGCCACCAGATTTCGGCCATTGTCACACACTACCAAGCCCGGCTGGAGATTCGCTGGCCCAAACCACACATCGCTCTCCAGCTTGATAGCATTCCAGAGCTCCTGCGCTGTGTGGCTTCGATTCCCCAAAGAAATTAATTTGAGTACAGCCTGTTGACGTTTGGCCACGGCTGTGCTCATATCGGTCGTAACAGGCTCCTGCTCTGCTGTTTCTGAGGAACTTGAGTAGGAGGAGGAGTCTATGTGTACAGACTGGAGTCCTGCAATCCGTGGCGTTGGAAGAACACGTACAGCGCCACTCTCCAGATCCGTACCCGGCTCCACAACATTGACCCAGTGGGCAGTGAGGGAAAGGTATCGTCCCTGTCCATGGTTACTGGTCCACGCATCGGTGGTCAGGTGGACCTTGCTACTAACGGCGTTTAGTAGCGCATGTTTTATTTTGCCCTCAACATGTTTCTGCAGGGCAGGGACGGCTCGCCTGCTGAAATAAAAGCGGCTGGGCACGTTGTATTGGGGGACTGCCAATGCCATTAAGTCCCGGAAGGTGTCAGTGTCCACCAGCCTGAATGACAGCATTTCAACTGCCAGAAGTTTGGCAATGCCAGCATTCAGAGACTGTGCTCGGGGATGGTTTGCCGAGTAAGGGCGCCTTTTATCCCATGCCTGTGCTACCGATGGCTGTGATGGATGGGAACGTGCTGTTATGGGTGGAATCTGACAGGGTCTCCGGACAACAGTGGCAGAGGTTCTTCCTTGGCGATCCTGTGAGGAAGCCGAACCAGCAGTGTGTGAGCTGGAGGAAGAGGGCCCAACACGAACTGAAGAGGTGGTAGGTGGTGCTGTACGTTGGCCTACGTCTTGAGGGTGTCTATGCAACTCCAACTCGTGCTTGGTGCGCACATGTTTCCACATATTTGTGGTATTGAGGTTGCTGACATTTCTCCCTCTTTTGACTCTCTGATGACACAGCTTGCATTTGACAAAGCAAATGTCATCTGCAACTGTGTCAAAAAAGGACCACGCACTGCAACTCTTGTGAGCGCCCGGTTTGCCTTTGGAAGGAGGAATGCTCCTAACGGGTGCCGAAGTGGAGGGTACAGGCAACCAAGTCTTCCCCCTCCCTCTGCCTCCTGTTTTGGCCGGTAGGGGAATCTCTTCCTCCGAGCTGCTCCCACCACCTTCCTGTTGCTCACGCCATGATGGGTCAAGGACCTCATCATCTTCCCTCCCCTCTTCAAACAGCTGCTTCTCCGGGGTTGTCTCGCCAGCACCGTACGCACCAGAAAGTGGCAACTGAGTCTCGTCATCATCTGATGCGTACTGAGGTGTGCTGACCATAGGCACTGGCCCACTCGCCTCTTCAGATTCAGAGGGACAAAGAAGTTGCGCATCACTGCATACTCCCTCTTCTTCACATTCAGGAATGCTGCTTGGCTGGCCCCCTCTTTCCAAGCCAACAGATTCCGAGAACAGAAGTAGAGATTGTGATGGCTCCTGTCCATGTCTCTCTGACTGCCTGGGCACTTTGGCAGGTGGTGAAGAGACAGATGGTTGCTCTTCGGTGCTCTGACCCTGAGAGGATGCGGAAGTAATTGAAGTCGATGCGTTAGCTGCCATCCATCCGACAACGGCTTCAATTTGTTCCTCCCGCAGCAGTGGGGTACGTTGAGGTCCTACAAAGCTGCGCATAAAGGACTGTTGCCTGCTAAAACTGGGGGATGCTGATCCACTGGTGCCCGCAGCAGGCCCAGAATCCCCACGTCCTCTACCTGTAGAATCCCCACGTCCTCTCCCTGCAGAATCCCCACGTCCTCTCCCTGCTGAAACTCCACGCCCACGCCCACGCCCCCGCGCCTTACTCCCTGCCTTCTTCATCTTGCAAGACTGCTTAAGATAGGCAAAAAAGGACAAAGGGGGGCCTTAGTGTGCTTATTCCTGAACAGCTGGTTACAGGTACAAGAAACACTAATTTTATGAAGTGTGTGTGTGTGGACTAGACTTTAATAGGAGCTGATGTGGCCTACACAAGTTCAAAATGTAGTGTTTGGTGAACTTTTTATGTGGTTTCTTTGTTTGAAACAAACTCAAAGTATGAGAACAAAGAATTGAAACTGATAGTATCACCAACTTTTTGGAGCTATTACAATGCAGGCAGGTAACCTACAATGCAAAAGATGAGGCTCCAAAAAAATTGGGTAATACTAATCTGGCTGCGCCGGCAGGGCACAAGCCAGAAAAAAAGGCTCCTCTATCTACTCCTATATAGTGTTTGCAACCAACCAATGTTGATGGATACGGATGGATGCACACTAATAGGAGAAGAAAAAATGAGCTGCACTCAGAGACAAATATGTGTGAGGCAGTGACGCACGTTGAGCGTCCTACAACCAGACGTAGCTGCAGGACACTCTACTCAGCGTGAGCTGCACTCACACACAGTCAGAGACCTCTCAGACAGCCGTCAACAGTGCAGCTAAGTGGGCACTGGCACTGACAGGCTGCAGAAAGGCTCCGCTGTGTACTCCTATATAGTGTTTGCAACCACCGTAGATGGAGACGGATGGATGCACACTAATAGAAGAAAAAATGAGCTGCACTCAAATAAAAATATGTGTGAGGCAGTGACGCACGCTGAGCGTCCTACAGCCAGACGTAGCTGCAGGACACACTACTCAGCATGAGCTGCACTCACACACAGTCAGAGACCTCTCAGACAGCCGTGAACAGTGCAGCAAAGTGGACACTAGCACTGAAAGGCTGCAGAAAGGCTCCGCTGTCTACTACTAGTGTTTGCAACCAACGTATATGGATACGGATGGAAGCACACTAGATTGAAATTATTTAAAAAATGCAGCTCAAAAAATAAAAGATGTATGAGGCAGCAGTGATCACACTGGGTGGCCTACAGCCTGACGTGGCTGCAGGACCCACTCCACAGCGTGAGCTGCACTCACACAGCCCTTGCAGACAGCTGTGAAAACAGCGCTGCTAGGGAAAAGCAAGCTACAGTGGTGGTTTATGTAGCCTGGATAAAGCACAATATTGTTTTTAGAATCGCTATTTCTAACTGTCCCTCACAGTCTTCTACAGCAGCCTGTCCCTAACTGAATTCACAGCAGAGTGACCAGAAATGGCGGCTGCGGTGGCTTTTATAGTGCATCATGACATCATTTCGGCAGCCAATCACAGCCATGCCAATAGTTAACATGCCTACATGCCTAACAGGATGTGCCCACACTTCGGAGGATTCCCATTGGCTTAATCAAAGCAAGCAGGCTCATAGCATGATGGGAACTTCCTATTCCGATTCCGATCCCGGAATCCGATATGAAAAAAGTATCGGAATTAAGTATCGGAATTCCGATACCGCTGATATCGGCCGATACCCGATACTTGCGGTATCGGAATGCTCAACACTATACCGGATAGAATCATAGAATCATAGAATCATAGAATGGTAGAGTTGGAAGGGACCTCCTGGGCCATCTGGTCCAACCCCCTGCTCAAAGCAGGATTCGCTAAATCATCCCTGTCAGATGTCTGTCCAGCCTCTGTTTGAAGACTTCCATTGAAGGAGAACTCACCACTTCTCATGGCAGCTTGTCCACTCATTGATCACTCTAACTGTCAAAAAGTTTTTTCTAATATCTAATCTGTGTCTCCTCCCATTCAGTTTCATCCCATTGCTTCTAGTCTTTCCTTGTGCAAATGAGAATAAAGTTGATCCTTCTACAATGTGACAGCCCTTTAGATATTTGTAGACAGCTATTAAGTCTCCTCTCAGTCTTCTCTTTTGCAAACTAAACATTCCCAAATCCTGCAACCTTTCCTCATAAGACAGGGTTTGCAGACCGGTCACCATTCTGGTCGCTCTTTTCTGAACTTGCTCCAGTTTGTTGATGTCTTTTTTAAAATGTAGTGCCCAAAACTGGACACAATATTCCAGATGAGGTCTGACCAAAGAGGAGTAGATGGAAATAATTACTTCACGTGATCTAGACTGTATGCTTCTGTTAATACATCCTAGAATTGCATTTGCCTTTTTTGCTGCTGCATCACACTGTTGACTCATATTCAGTCTGTGATCTATTAGTATACCCAAGTCTTTTTCACATGTGTTGTCACTTAGCCCTATTCCTCCCATTCTATATATGCTTTTTTCATTTTTATTGCCCAGATGTAGTACTTTGCATTTCTCCCAGTTAAAAACCATTCTGTTAGTTGCTGCCCACTTCTCCAGTTTATTTATATCTTTTTGAATCCTCTCTCTTTCTTCTCTACCTAGTTAACAGTTCAGGCTTGCTCACCCAAATAACTATTGTATGGAGCAGGTTCATAAGCTGAGCCTGCTCCATACGAGCCAGATGTTGGCTGTGATACATAGCCAGCATCTGCCTGTAACAGCAGTAATCAGAAAGAGGTTGGCACTTAATTTTAAGTATGCTGACTGCATATGGAACTGTGATATGATGAGTGCAGAGAGTGTGAAAATAGCTCAATCCTAACAGTATCATAAAAAAAAAAATCAGAATATATATTTGAGGGTGAAAATTAAAGTTTCCAAAAAATATATATTTTATTTAAAAGGTGGTATGCAAAAGGGCATCTCTACATAGCTTTTGTATAGAGCGCTAATTTTTGTCACCACAATATGCTATTTGATGAATTAGGCTATTAACCCCTTTCTGACATTTATCGTAATAATACGTCCCTGTGCCCTGGGCCTGTCTGGGTCCCGATCATTGCTATGGTTACCCGATGTCGTTATGTGACATCTGGATCACCAGATCTAGGAAAATTGCTGATCATGCCCAGTGCATGATAAGCATCTTTCCCTATCAGTGCAGAGCTGACAGATTCTAAAGCATGGGAATCCTGCTGCATCCCCACGCTGTACAACCGATAAGTCTGCAAAAAATGATAGTCCCATATGGGGACAAAGTAAAAAAGTTAAAAAAAATTTAAATAATTGTAAAAAAATGTTTCAAATATCAAAAATGATAATACAGAAAATCAAGTTATTTTATCTATAAATATGTGTATGAAAAAATATATAAACAGTAAAAGTACACATATTTGGTATCACCTCGTCCGCAACGACCCGACCTATACAACCGTCCCACTAGTTAACCCCTTTCATTAACACCATAAAAATAAATAAAAAACAAGGCAAAAGACAATGCTTTATCATCATACCGCCGAACAAATAGTGGAATAAAACACGATCAAAAAGATGGATATAAATAAACATGGTAACGGAGAAAACATTGTCCCGCAAAAAACAAGCCGCCATATAGCTCCATGAGTGGAAAAATTAAAAAGTTATAGCTCAAAGAATAAAGCAATTTTCTTTATTTTCTATAAAACAGTTTTTATTGTGTAAAAGTGGCAAAACATGAAAAACTATGTAAATGAGGTAGAGCTGTAATCATACCGACTCGAAGAATAAAACTGTTTAACCAATTTTACCACACACGGAATGACATAAAACCCTCCCCCCAAAAAAATTCCTGAATTGCTGGTTTGCTTCATTCTGCCTCCCAAAAATAGGAATAGAAAGTGATCAATAAATGTCATGTGCCCGAAAATAGTACCAATGAAAACATCAACTCGTCCCACAAAAAATAAGCCCCACACGTCTCTGTGGGCCAAAATATGGAAAAACTATACAGTGAGTACAGAAAGTATTCAGACCCATTTAAATTTTTCACTCTTTGTTTCATTGCAGCCATTTGGCAAATTCAAATAGGTTCATTTTTTTCTCATTAATGTACACTCTACATCCCATCTTGACAAAAAAACAGAAATGTAGAAATTTTTGCAAATTTATTAAAAAAGAAATACTGAAATATCACATGGTCATAAGTAGAGATGAGCAACTTTGCCTTTTTTAGGGTCGAGTCGGGTTTCAAGAAACCTGACTTTCTCAAGTTGGGTCGAACGAAATCGGACGACTATAGGGAAAAGTCGGGGGTCCGACTGAAACACGAGACCCAATGCAAGTCAATGGGGAAGCAAAGTCGGCTGGGAGTGGAGGACAGTAAACACACCTACAGTGCCCATTTCAATGCGAAAAACATCAAATCTTATTACTGAAGCTTGTCAACCTTAATTTACTTTATAATAATAGTTACACACTGAAGACTGGGGGATATTTGGATAAAGTTGTGGAGGGGTAGGGCTGGCTCCAGGTTTTCATGTGCCCTGGGCCAGGCCAAAGAGCACCCCTTTAACACATACCACAACTCATGATGCTCCGATACGGCACAGAAATCTAGGTATAGCACAATGACAAATACTTCACTGTTTACATGACATGACTGATCTATTTTAAATTCTACAATAGCTCCAAAAAAGGACAGTATATTACTCCATACAGTATTATGGCCACCACATTGTGTGCCATACAGAATAATGAGCCCCATATATTTCTCCATACAGAATAATTGGTCACATATAATGTTCCATACAGTATATGATGAGCGCCACATAATGCTACAGTATATGATGGTCCCCATGGACGATGCTCCAGTGTGTTATGGGCCCAAATAATGCTCCATATATAGTGGGCCCCATTTCTAATGCTCCAGTGTATAATGTGCCCCATAGATGCTGCTCCAGTGTCTGATCTGCCCCATTTAGAATGCTCCAGTATATGATGGGCCTCATGGATGATGCTCCAGTGTCAGATGTCCCCCATTTGGAATGCTCCAGTATATGATGGGCCCCATAGATGCTGCTCCAGTGTCTGATCTGCCCCATTTAGAATGCTCCAGTATATGATGGGCCTCATGGATGATGCTCCAGTGTCAGATGTCCCCCATTTGGAATGCTCCAGTATATGATGGTCCCCATTTTTAATTAACCCAGGCATGGTATACGAAAAGAGATCCATGGAGTAATTTGAAGTGTGTGCTGCCGCATCCTTCACTTTTGGTGTGGGTGAAGGACACAAGGAAAGTGGTTGCTCCTGACCAGAAGCCTGCACTTATGACTCAGTGCTTGCATTTTTTTAAACTTAAGAAGAGGAGGCGATAGAGCTGGAGGCTGTTTCAGCAATGTAAGCCAAAAACAGTTCCTGATGCTCCGGCTTTAAAAGCAGTCTACCTACTCCCACAAAACGGAGCCTTCCAGGCCTTCCAGAGCTACACCATGACGCAGGCTCAACACCTCCTGCCTTAGCTGCTATTGTGTTTTTGGCACTACCAGCAGATGCACCACCACCACCATCAGTACCAGGTGGCCCCCCACGCCCACGTCCGCGTCCTCTTCCACCATACTTCCTCATGTTATAGAAAATTGACCCTAAATACCAGCAGATATATGGTACTGTAGCAGAAGCGTACAGCTCTATACAGTCTAGGGATAACAGTAAATCTCCGTATATATTTCATGAGTCATACACAGACGCTCACAGGCTCAGTATGGATTACCCAATAAAATGAAAAGGTGAAAAAGGGTACAGTATCACCAGATACAAGGTATATATAGTATAGCGTAAACATTCTGAATCTCTGTATACATTTCAGGAGGCAGACACAAATGCTCTCAGACCCAGTATGGAGTACACAAGAATATGAAAAGCTGTAAATGGTAATGTAACACAAGCGTACACCTGTATACAGTAAAAAAAAAAAAAAAAACGAGCTGGGAAAACCATCCTGTCTGGCCTAAGCTTTTACTAGTGGTTCAGCCGCTCGATCCTTGTTCACATTCACATCACTTGGCAAGTGAAAAGGTTTTAAATACTAGAGTAGGGACTGTCCCACAAGGGTTGCCGTGACGTGGCGGGATGGCTTGTACATTATTTTGATCAAAATTATGTTTACTAAAGACCCTTATTATTATTATTACCTTTATGCATTATTTGCAGTTTATTTTTTACTTTTTAGTTCAGGATATTTGTGTTTTTTTGCTTTACCTGCATACAGTGTTGGGCAAATTTGAAATCTTGGTATATATTTACGGAGTCACCCTCAGACACTCACTCAATCTGGGTTTGACCATAATAAAAAATGTTGCAAAAAAAGGTACTGGATAACAAGATAGCAAGTATATATATCATAGGGTACAATTGAAATCTTCGTAAACATAGTCCCGTAGTCAGTCTCAGATGCTTACTCAGTATGGATTTGACCGTAATACTAAATGTCGAACAAAGGTACTGTATAACAAGATACAAGCTGTATCGAGTATAGGGTAAAAATTGGTATCTCCGAATCACCGTATATATAGAAGGCGTAAACCACACATGCTCACACACGCTCACTCACTATGGATGATACCGTAATACAAAATTTGGAACAAAGGTACTGCATCAGCACATACCAGGTGTATCCAGTCTAGGGGTAATTGTAAATTTTCGTCTATACTTCCGGAGTCAGATACAGACACTCACAGGCTCAGTATGTATTACACCAGAATTTAAAAAGTAGAAAAAGGGAATGGTAGTTGAAGCGTACAACAGTATACAGTGTTGTGGTACTTTTAAATCTTTGTATATCTTTCAATCTCAGTAAGCCAGTCCAGATTCTCCGCTACTGGAAACTACATGGATACAAGTACAGACGGAAATTCGAGTGTTATCAGAAATTTGGGAATTACTCATCATGGGAAAACCTCCTGGTAGATGTTGCAGAGGCGATGCAGACCCTCAATTACTGTGTCTGTGGAAACAGCGAAAATGATTCTTTGTGAAGAAAGGATTGCTTTATCGCAGTAGCGTGGATCACATCACCGTTACTCGTCTCCATCAAACTGTGATCACAGGGAGAGATGTACACATGGTCCTCACTGCCTATCATGATGTGTCTGGTCATTTTGGAGTGCCAAAGACAGAAGCCACAGGCCGTAGATGATTCTATTGGATTGGCATGAGAGGAGACATTGAAAAATGGTGGCAGGAATGTCACACGTCTGTGACTATCACAACTGTGAAAGGTGATCATAAAGCACCACTGCATCCGCTCGTAAGTTGATGTCCATTACAAATGGTAGCCATTGATCATCTGAAGGTACAGGCCAGCAGGACAGGGCATAGCTACATCTTAACCATCATCGATTAATACACCAAATTTCTAGTGGCCATCCCTAGGAAGAATTTAACTGCCCAGATTACACAGCGGTGGTGCAGGGAAAGGTAAGTATTGCAACTTGCAAGTTCTGTGGCCATGACAAAGCAGGGGGGACACACTCGTGGTCGACGGTACTGGCACAGGGCCCCTCATAGTACGCTGGTGTGTCTGACAGTGAGTGGGCCCCCCCACCATCAGAGACACTGTATTGTACTATGAGGGGCCCTGTGCCAGTGCCGTCGGCAATCTGTGGGCCCATCCACCTGTTCAGAGCAATGGCACTTGCCCAGGTGCACCAGGTGTTGACCCCAGCCATTGGGGGGGTAGGCAGCCCACTTAGGGAGGTTTAAAAAATGGCATATGTTGATGTGTTGGCTGGACATTCAGCTGCTGCAAAGGGCAGAATTGGGCAAGCCCGAGGAAGAGGAGGACAAAAGCGAGGCAGTTTTCTGGGAACCTATGTGTCATCAGGGGAAGGTGGGACAAAATCCTTTGAAACCATGCATGGTTCATTTTAATGAAGGTTAGATCATCAACATTTTGGGTAGACAGACGGGTCCTTTTTTCTGTCAGGATTGATCCAGCAGCACTGAAGACTCTTTCAGATAACACACTAGCAGCAGGGCAAGCGAGCTCCTGTAAGGCATATTGTGCCAATTCAGGCCAGGCGTCCAGTTTAGATGCCCAATAGTCAAAGGGGAATGACTTGTGAGGGAGAACATCGATATGGGAGGAGAAGTAGTTTATAACCATAGTTGACAACTGCTGTCTCCTGTCACTTTTAATCGATGCAGTATTAGCAGTTGTGTGAGCAGTACTTGAGAAATCATTCCACAACATGGTCATTAAACCCCTGTCTCCAATGCCACTTCGGCTGTGTGCACCATGAACACCTCTTCCATTGTGCCCACTACGGCTCGTGGGAGAAACATCACCCCTGCTGTGTGCTTGGAAAGCCTCAAACAACCTGTTTACCAGAGTTGCTTGCTTGTTAGCCAATATTATCTCTAGGTTCTCCTGTGGCATGATGTTGTGTAATTTGCCTTTGTAGCATGGATCGAGGATGCTGGCCAGCCAGTAGTCGTCATCTCTCATCATTTTGGAAATGCGGGGGGGTCCCTTTTTAGGATCCGCAAGGCATAATTGCACATGTGGGCCAATGTTTCAGGTGTCAATGATGCACTGCCAGTGGTGGGTGGAGGAGCACTTTCTGGCAAATCCACATCCCTACAGTCACGCACAAACACTGTACCTGACCTTGGAACGCCAACATTTTCTCTTGCCCCCTGAGAAGCATCCTCCTGCCCAAAATAATCATCCTCCTCCTCTTCCTCTTCTTCCTCCTCCTCGTCCAGGACAGTTCCCTGACCAGACAATGGCTGACTGTCATTAAGGCTTCCCTCCTTCTCCTCTGCAGATGCCAGATCCTTAATGTGCGTCAAACTTTGCATGAGCAGATGCATAAGTGGGATGCTCATGCTTATGATGGCGTCGTCTGCGCTTACCAACCGTGTGCATTCCTCAAAACACTGAATGACTTTACAGAGGTCTTTCAGCTTTGACCACCGCACACCTGACAATTCCATGTCTTCGCTCAAACTGCCTGCCCGTGTATCATCCCACAAATGCATTACAGCCTGCCTCTGTTCGCACAGCCTCTCAACCATGTGCAGGGTGGAGTTCCACATTGTTGAAACGTCTATGATTAGGCGGTGCTTGGGGAGGTGGAACAATCGATGCACCTTCTGCATACGACTGGAGTGTACGGCTGAGCGACGGATGTGCGAGCACAGTTTTCGCACCTTATGGAGCAGGGATGTTAACTCCGGATAATTATTAAGGAAGCACTGCACCACCAGGTTCAAAGTGTGAGCCAGGCAAGGTTTGTGTGTGAGTTTTGCATGGGCTATGGCTGCCGCAAAATTACGGCCGTTATCACTGACTACAGTACCAGAGAGATGGTACTGTATGAGGAGCGTCCACCTGTGTAAGGAGTATTAAAAAAATTAAATCTACGTATATATTTTGTTGGTCACAGACGCTCTCACAGTATGTATTGGACCATAATCCAACAAGCAGATGTACGGAACTGTATCAGAAGTGTACAGCTGTATACGTTTTTTGTGTAACTAACAATCTCCATATATGTATTTACGGAGTGTCACACACACACGCTGACTCTGTATAGATGTTACTGTAATGCGAATGGCAGATATACAATACTGTTTGAGAATTAGACAGCTCTATATTGTGTCTGTATGGAAAATTGTCAATCTCCGTCTATTTCTATAGGGACTGACACACGCTGTCTCTGTCTAGTTTTCACCATAGTCAATCAGCAGATATACGAAACTGTTTGAAAAGCGGTCAGCACTCTAAGGTGTAGGTCTGGAAAAACGGACAAACTCCTCGGCTTTTTTTCCAGAGTAACACACAGATAACTTCTATTTGTCCGTGATACCAGCCAGTACACGGTAGTGTGTGAGGATCGTACACCCTATACGGTGTCTGTATGGAAAATTGTCAATCTCCGTCTATTTGTATAAGAACTGACACACGCTGTCCCTGTCTAGTTTTCACCATAATCGAACAGCAGATATACGAAACTGTTTGAAAAGCGGACAGCACTCTAAGGTTTAGGTCTGGAAAAACGGACAAACTCCTCAGCTTTTTCTTCCAGAGTCACACCCAGATAGCTTCTATTTGTCCGTGATACCAGCCGGTACACGGTAGTGTGTGAGGAGCGTACACCGCTATACGGTGTCTGTATGGAAAATTGTCAATCTCCGTCTATTTCTATAGGGACTGACACACGCTGTCTCTGTCTAGTTTTCACCGTAGTCAATCAGTAGATATACGAAACTGTTTGAAAAGTGGTCAGCACTCTAAGGTGTAGGTCTGGAAAAACGGACAAACTCCTCGGCTTTTTCTTCCAGAGTCACACCCAGATAGCTTCTATTTGTCCGTGATACCAGCCGGTACACGGTAGTGTGTGAGGAGCGTACACTGCTATACGGTGTCTGTATGGAAAATTGTCAATCTCCGTCTATTTCTATAGGGACTGACACACGCTGTTTCTGTCTAGTTTTCACCGTAATCAAACAGCAGATATACGAAACTGTTTGAAAAGCGGACAACACTCTAAGGTGTAGGTCTGGAAAAAAGGACAAACTCCTCTGCTTTTTCTTCCAGAGTCACACCCAGATAACTTCTATTTGTCCGTGATACCAGCCGGTACATGGTAGTGTGTTGTGAGTTCATTTTCCCTTCACTACTGAGGCCCGAGGAACTCCCTCTTCTGGTAAAGAAAGGTAGTGAGCCTGATTATCAAACACCTGAGCCTGATGTTGATGACTGGCTGAGTGGAGTTACTGACTGGATATAAGGCTGCCGACGCCCTTCTGCCCTGCGGGTGATTTATCTGTGGGATCCTTGGAGACCAGTCTGAATTCCTGCTCTTCTAAAGCTAAGTTTTCTGCTCGGCTTTTTGCATTTGTGCTTTGACTTTTTTTGCTTTGTTTTTCTGGATTTCTGCCATTCCCTGCTGGGGTGTGCTGAACTCCTTTAGCTCTGTCTTCTGAAAATACCTGAGTGCTGATTTAGTTTTTGAAGTCTAACTGCTTCAGGGTCTTTTTCATATCAGCTTGTTGGCTTATGTCTTTGATAGGGTTTTGGCAGATTGCAGACAGCAACCTTCCTTTCCTGTTCTGTTTAGCTAGCTTGGGCCCCATCGTTTGCTCAGCCTATCTTTCTATCTGTGTGAGTGTTTTTTCATCTTGCTTCACCGTCATTATATGTTGGGGGCTGCCTTTTACTTTGGGGTCTGCTCTGGGGCAGTTAGATTTCCTTTTCTGTCTTTAGGCTATTTAGCGCTCCGGCTGTGATCGAGGGGTCTAGGGCATCGTAGGAACCCCCCACGGCTACTGCTAGGTGTGTTGATAGGTTCAGGGGTCTGCAATCTGATAGTTGCCAACTTCCCTGGTTTTCTGGACGTAGCTTCTATTTTTGTGTCTGCCTCCTACGGTGACTCAATCATAACAGAATCACCCGTCATACCGCAGATCCTAGGGTACTCAATAGCAGGAAAGAATTGTATAAAAAAAAAAAAGTGTGTATATTTTTTCCTCTATATCTCTGAGGCCGTAGGGGGAATTTTTTTTTTCTCTCAATGGAGATAAAGCAATTGTCTGATCGTGTGGAGCAGCTCGCTGCGGAAGTGCGGGGAATTTCCGCCTACCTTGCTCATTCACATGCTGCTGAACCAAAGATTCCTACAACTGATGTATTTTTTGGGGATCGGTCTAAATTTTTGAATTTCAAAAATAATTGTAAATTATTTTTTGCCTTGAAGCCTAACTCGTCAGGGAGCTCTGCGCAGCAGGTTAAAATTGTCATCTCTTTGCTGCGTGGCGATCCCCAGGATTGGGCGTTTTCTTTGAAACCAGATGATCCTATTCTGACTAATGTGAATGCATTTTTTCAGGCCTTGGGGTTGTTGTATGATGAACCTAATGCCATTGATCAGGCTGAAAAGACCCTGCTGGCATTGAACCAGGGTTGTGATTCTGCAGAATTGTATAGTCAAAAATTCCGAAAGTGGGCAGTACTTACTACCTGGAATGATAATGCCTTGGCTGCTCTACTTCGGAAAGGGGTTGTCAGAAGCCGTAAAAGATACTATGGTGGGATTTCCTGTTCCCTCTGGTCTTGACGATTCTATGTCATTAGCCATTCAGGTTGATCGGCGTTTGCGCGAACGCAAAGCTGCACGAGAGGTGTTGCCACCTGTTGAACAAATGTCTGAACCTATGCAATGTGATAGAGTTTTTTCCAGAGAGCAGCATCAGGAGTTCAGAAGGCGTAATAAGTTGTGTTTTTTCTGTGGAGATGCCTCGCATATTATTTCTGTCTGTCCTAAACGAGAGAAACGCTTTGCACACACGTTTTCTGTTGGTGGTGTTCAACCTAAGTTTCTTCTGGCTATTACTCTGATCTGCTCCCTGTCCACATTTTCCGCCAAGGCTTTTGTGGATTCGGGAGCAGCCCTAAACCTAATGGACTTGGATTTTGCTAAACGTTGTGGATTTCCGATGACACTTCTCCTATCCCTTTGAGGGGGATTGATGCAACTCCTTTGGCTAAAAATAAACCTCAGTTTTGGACCCAGGTGGTAATGCGGGTCGCCCCAGACCATCAAGAAAATTGCAGATTTTTGGTGTTGCATAATCTGCATGATACTATTGTTCTGGGGTTTCCCTGGTTACAAATTCATAATCCAGTTTTGGATTGGAAATCTGTGTCTGTGGTGAGTTGGGGTTGTCGGTGTGCCTTTAGTGAGGCTCCGGTGTTTTCCACCTCTCCTCAGTCGCATGATGTTCCTGATTATTTGGCGGACTTTTATGATGTATTTAGTGAGAATGAGTCTGCGTCTCTGCCTTCTCATAGGAGTTATGACTGCAATTGAACTGAGCCCGAGGTGTAAATTTCCCAAGGGTCGGCTCTTCAATTTATCTGTACCCGAGCACGAGGCTATGCGATCCTATATTAAGGAGGCGTTGGAGAAGGGTCATATTAGACCATCCTCGTCACCCTTAGGTGCCGGGTTTTTTTTTGTAGCCAAAAAGGATGGATCATTAAGACCTTGTATTGATTATCGTGCCCTCAACAAAATTACTGTTAAATATCAGTATCCGTTACCCCTGATTTCTGATCTATTCTCCAGAGTTAAAGGTGCTTGCTGGTTTACCAAGCTTGACCTCAGGGGGGCGTATAATCTTATTCGCATTAAGCATGGGGATGAATGGAAGACGGCGTTTAATACTCCGGAGGGACATTTTGAGTACCTGGTGATGCCTTTTGGGCTCACTAATGCCCCTTCTGTCTTCCAGTGTTTCATGAACGATATTTTCCGAGATTTTGTCGATAAATTTTTGACTATCTATCTGGATGATATTTTGATCTTCTCCAAGGATTGGGATTCTCATGTGGAACATATTCGGACTGTGTTCTGGATCTTGAGGGAGAATTCCCTGTATGTCAAAGGATCTAAATGCCTTTTTGGAGTACAGAGGATTTCTTTTTTGGGATTTATTTTGTCCCCGTCAACTATTGAAATGGACCCGGCCAAGGTATAGGCCATTTACGATTGGGTTCAGCCCACTTCTTTGAAGGCCCTCCAGAAGTTTTTGGGTTTTGCTAATTTTTATCGGAAATTTATAGCAAAATATTCTAGTATTGCCAAGCCATTGACTGATTTGACTAAGAAGGGTGCTGATGTGTTAAATTGGTCTCCGGAGGCTGTTTCTTCCTTTCAGGAGCTGAAGCGAAGATTGACCTCCGCCCCGGTTTTGCGGCAACCTGATGTCTCACTTCCGTTCCAGGTAGAGGTGGATGCTTCTGAGATTGGTGCAGGAGCTGTTTTGTCCCAAAAGGATCCTGTAACATCTAAAATGAATCCCTGTGCTTTCTTTTCCCGAAAGTTCTCTCCATCTGAACGTAACTATGATGTGGGGAATCGGGAACTGTTGGCCATGAAATGGGCATTTGAGGAGTGGAGACATTGGTTGGAGGGAGCTAAGCATCAAGTCGTGGTCCTCACTGACCACAAGAATTTGATTTACCTAGAGTCGGCTAAGCGCTTGAACCCTAGACAGGCTAGGTGGGCCTTGTTTTTTACACGTTTTGATTTTGTGGTTTCTTTTCTTCCTGGAACTAAGAATGTCAAGGCAGACGCCCTCTCTAGGAGCTTCTTTGCTGATTCTCCTGTGGTGACCAAGCCTGCTACCATCTTAGGCGAAGGGGTAGTTCTTTCTGCCATCTCATCCGATTTGAGACGTGCTCTGGAAGAGTTCCAGGAGGACAAACCTGAGCGTTGTCCCAGTGGAAAGTTGTATGTTCCTGACCAGTGGAAGAAGAGAGTGATGTCTGAAGTTCATTGCTCTGCTTTGGCTGGTCATCCAGGTATTTTTGGTACTAGAGATCTGGTGAGTCGGTCTTTTTGGTGGCCCTCCTTGTCTCGTGATGTCAGGAATTTTGTGCAGTCCTGTGGGACGTGCTCCCGGTCTAAATCGTGTTCTCGCTCTAGTGGGTTGTTGATGCCTTTGCCTGTCCCCAAGAGGCCATGGACCCATATTTCAATGGATTTCATCTCTGATATGCCTGTCTCTCAAAGGATGACTGTTATTTGGGTGATTTGTGATAGGTTCTCTAAGATGGTTCATCTTGTACCACTCCCTAAGTTGCCGTCTTCCTCTGAGTTGGTGCCCCTGTTTTTACAACAGGTGGTTCGCTTGCACGGGATTCCTGAGAACATTGTATCTGACAGAGGAGTCCAGTTTGTGTCTAGATTTTGGAGAACTTTCTGTTCCAAGCTGGGAATTCAGTTGTCCTTCTCCTCTGCTTTTCACCCTCAGACCAATGGGCAGACAGAGAGAACAAACCAGACCTTGGAGTCATATTTGAGATGTTTTATTTCTGCTGATCAGGATGATTGGGTTTCATTTTTGCCCTTGGCCGAATTTGCTTTAAATAATAGAGCTAGTTCTGCCACTTTGATGTCACCTTTTTTTTGTAACTTTGGGTTTCATCCTCGATTTTCTTCAGGGCAGATGGAGCCCTCTGCCTGCCCAGGTGTTGACACTGTGGTGGAGAGAATGCACCAGATCTGGGACCAAGTGGTGGATAAGTTATCTCTCTCCCTGGAAAAGGCCCAGCGGTTTTCCAACCGACATAGGACCATTGGTCCCCAGTTTAAGGTTGGTGATATGGTGTGGTTATCATCAAAAAATATTGCTATGAAGGTGGCTTCTCCTAAGTTTAAGCCTAGATTTATTGGACCTTACAAGATTTTGGAGATTATTAATCCGGTCTCTTTTCGTTTGGCTCTTCCTGTCACATTTAAAATCCATAATGTGTTCCATAAATCTTTGTTGAAGAGGTTTGTTGAACCTGTTGTTCCGGGGGTGGCACCTCCAGACGCTGTATTGGTTGAAGGTAACATGGAATATGAGGTAGAGAAAGTACTGGATTCCCGTCTGGCTAGACGGAGACTCCAGTATTTGGTTAAGTGGAAGGGTTATGGTCAGGAGGATAATTCCTGGGTCTCTGCCTCTGATATTGGTGCGTGCCTTTCATCGGGCTCACCCTGATCCCCCTGGTGGCGTGGTTGAGGGTTCGGTGACCCCTCCTCCAGGGGGAGGTACTGTTGTGAGTTCATTTTCCCCTTCACTACTGAGGCCCGAGGAACTCCCTCTTCTGGTAAAGAAAGGTAGTGAGCCTGATTATCAAACACCTGAGCCTGATGTTGATGACTGGCTGAGTGGAGTTACTGACTGGATATAAGGCTGCCGACGCCCTTCTGCCCTGCGGGTGATTTCTCTGTGGGATCCTTGGAGACCAGTCTGAATTCCTGCTCTTCTAAAGCTAAGTTTTCTGCTTGGCTTTTTGCATTTGTGCTTTGACTTTTTTTGCTTTGTTTTTCTGGATTTCTGCCATTCCCTGCTGGGGTGTGCTGAATTCCTTTAGCTCTGTCTTCTGAAAATACCTGAGTGCTGATTTAGTTTTTGAAGTCTAACTGCTTCAGGGTCTTTTTCATATCAGCTTGTTGGCTTATGTCTTTGATAGGGTTTTGGCAGATTGCAGACAGCAACCTTCCTTTCCTGTTCTGTTTAGCTAGCTTGGGCCCCATCGTTTGCTCAGCCTATCTTTCTATCTGTGTGAGTGTTTTTTCATCTTGCTTCACCGTTGTGAGTGTTTTTTCATCTTGCTTCACCGTCATTACATGTTGGGGGCTGCCTTTTACTTTGGGGTCTGCTCTGGGGCAGTTAGATTTCCTTTTCTGTCTTTAGGCTATTTAGCGCTCCGGCTGTGATCGAGGGGTCTAGGGCATCGTAGGAACCCCCCATGGCTGCTGCTAGTTGTGTTGATAGGTTCAGGGGTATGCAATCTGATAGTTTTCTCTGGTTTTCTGGACGTAGCTTCTATTTTTGTGTCTGCCTCCTACGGTGACTCAATCATAACAGTAGTGTGTGAGGAGCGTACACTGCTATACGGTCTGTGAAAAAATGAATGCTCAGTACCTCACCGGGACAAAATAATAAAAGTTGGAGTGCTTTGAAAAAAGCAGTTTGAACACCAGTGTGCACACAGCAATGCAGCTATCAGATAGCCTTACAATGCAGCCTAATCACCACCAGCGCTGCTGCACAAAAGCAAAAATCCTCCCCTTTCACTGCACACTAATTGTACAGTGAAAAGCGCTATCAGCAGAAGCAGTTTTTTTCTTCTTCCCTGCCTAACGCTCTCCCTATTCAGAATCAGCAGCAGCACCTCTCCCTTTGTTAAGATCGGCAGAAGTAAGATGGCGGTCGGCGGTCACAGCCTTTTATACCCACTGTAACACCACACAAAGCCAGCCAATCACTTCAATGCCCTTCTCTAAGACGGTGGTGGCCGCTGCCTCTGTCATCGCGTTGCACACAGTGTGCGTCCTCCATGATTGGCTGAAAAAAGGCGCTGGAAGCATCATTTGAAACGCTACTTTGGCGCTCGGGTCGCCGACCTCATGGCTGACCTCACGCTATGGTCGGGTTTCGTTTCATTTTTAAATTGACCAACCCGTTTCGCTCAATTCTAATCATAAGTATTCAGACCCTTTGCTCAGACACTCATATTTAAGACACATGCTGTCCATTTCTTTGTGAACCTCCTTTGAATGGTTCTACTCCTTCATTGGAGTCCAGCTGTGTTTAATTAAACTGATAGGACTTGATATATAAAGGCACACAGCTATCTATATAAAACCTCACAGCTCACAGTGCAAGTCAGACCAAATGAGAATCATGAGGTCAAAGGAACTGGCCAATTAGCTCAGAGACAAAATTGTGGCAAGGCACAGATCTAGACAAGGTTACAAAAGAATTTCTGCAGTATTCAAGGTTCCTAAGAGCACAGTAGCCTCCATAATCGTTAAATGGAAGAAGTTTGGGACCACCACATGTCTTCCTAGACCAGGCCGCCCAGCCAAACTGAGCAATTGTGGGAGAAGAGCCTTGGTGAAAGAGGTAAAGAAGAACCCCAAGATCACTGTGGATGAGCTCCTCAGATGCAGTAGGGAGATGGGAGAAAGTTCCACAAAGTCAACTGTCACTACAGCCCTCCACCAGTCGGACTTTTATGGCAGAGTGACCCGATGGAAGCCTCTCCTGAGTACAAAACATATGAAAGCCCGCATAGAGTTTGCTAAAAAACACATGAAGGACTCCCAGACTACGAGAAATAAGATTCTTTTCTGATGAGACGAAGATAGAACTTTTTGGTGATAATTTTAAGTGGTATCTGTGGAGAAAACCAGGCACTGCTCATCACCTGCCCAATACAATCCCAACAGTGAAACATGGTGGTGGCAGCATCATGTTATGGGGGTGTTTTTCAGCTGCAGGGACAGAATGACTGGTTGCAATTGAAGAAAACATGAATGCGGCTAAGTACAGAGATATCCTGGATGAAAACCTCTTCCAGAGTGCTCTGGACCTCAGACTTGGTCGAAGGTTTACCTTCCAACAAGACAATGACCCTAAGCATACATCTAAAATAACAAAGGAGTGGCTTCAGAACAACTCTGTGACCATTCATGACTGGCCAAGCAAGAGCCCTAATCTAAACCCAAATGAGCATCTCTGGAGAGGCCTGAAAATTACTGTCCACCAACGTTCACCATCCAAACTGACTTAACTGGAGAAGATATGCAAGGAAAAATGGCAAAGGATCCCCAAATAAAGGTGTGAAAAACTTGTTGCATCATTCCCAAGAATATTCATGGCTGTACTAGCTCAAAAGGGTGCTTCTACTCAATACTGAGCAAAGGGTATGAATACTTATGACCATGTGATATTTCAGTTTTTCTTTTTCAATAAATTTGTAAAAATGTTTACATTTCTGTTTATTTTCAGTCAAGATGGGGTGCAGATGGTGTATATTAATGAGAAAAAAATGAACTTTTTTGAATTTACCAAATGGCTGCAATGAAACAAAGAGTGAAAAATTTAAAGGGGTATGAATACTTTCCGTACCCACTGTAACTCTCAAAATGTGATGATGCAAAAACTATTTTTTGCAATAAAAAGCATCTTTTAGTGTGTGACAGCAGCCAAACATAAAATAAGATATAAATTTGGTATCTCTGTAATCGCACTAACCCGAAGAATAAAGTCGCCTAATCTCTTATACCGCATGAGGAACGGCGTGAAAAAATAAATAAAACCAATTCTTCACCTACTGCTGATTTTTTCATTCTGCCTCCCAAATATCACAGTAAGGCTTGGCACACATTTATCCTGCGCTCTGCGCTGAGCGCTTACATCAGGATTTCAGTGTAAATCTCTGAAATACATGATTCAGATGGAACCTCTGGCGGAAGATTCCCTATAATGAGGAAGATGGAGGCACTGTGGACGCCATGTGACCTGTGATCCGGCAGTGTCCGTCTTTTTAGGATTGCATAAAAGTGCCATTGGCCACAATTTTGCGCAATTTTAAAAAGAACAACGCTGAACAGAGGCCAGACGGAGTCCACAGTAACTCTGCTGCCTCATTATAGTGAATGGATCCTTCAGGTTTTTCATCTGAATCACGTCACTCAGAGATTTAGATGGAAACCCCAAAGTAAGTGGTCAGCGTAGAGCGCTGGATAAATGTGATCCCAAACGTTATGTAAAATGTTCCCAATAGAAGCTTCAACTCAATCCACAAAGAAAAGCAAGTCCCCACTCAGGTCTTTTATTTGTTAACGGAAATATTCCACGTTACTGGTAGCACAAAGGCTCTGGAAAAGTGAAAAGGCTCCTCACCCGCCAAAAGAAATCCAGCAAATTCTCTGCTCCCAAATCCAAATGCCCCCTCCTTTCTAAGTGTACTTAAACCATATTTATCATCCACGTTTGGCATTTAATAATAATAATCTTTATTTTTATATAGCGCTAACATATTCCGCAGCGCTTTACAATTTGCACATATTATCATCACTGTCCCCAATGGGGCTCACAATCTAAATTCCCTATCAGTATGTCTTTAGAATGTGGGAGGAAACCGGAGTGCCCGGAGGAAACCCACGCAAACACAGGGAGAACATACAAACTCCTTGCAGATGTTGTCCTTGGTGGGATTTGAACCCAGGACCCCAGCGCTGCAAGGCTGCAGTGCTAACCACTGAGCCACCGTGCCGCCCGGCATTTCTGAAGTGATGAGAGCCTGCCTGACTTACGGGTATATGCCTCCAGAAGCACTGGCTGGGCATAATGTACTAGTGACTGCAATGTGCTGGTCACTACAGTGTACTGGTCACTTCAACAGCAGTATGCAATTGTCACTAGGTAACATTCATTGCTACTTGTTTCTGTAAAATAATACCCATGGAGTCAAAATTGTCACTACACCTGTAGATAAATTTCTCAAGAGGTATAGTTTCCAAAATGGGGTCACTTGAGGAGGGATTCTGCTCTTCTAGCAAATAGCAGCTCTGTATATGGAGTCCGCAAACTGTCGTAGGAAAATCTGCACCCCAGAAGGTAAATATCACTCTGTTCCTCCCGTTTCTCTCCGTATGGCTAAGTAGCGCTGTACAGCCACATATGGGGTATTGTCTTCTGAGCTTTTCACTGGACCTGAAAAATATTTCCCGATTACATGTAGGGTATTGGCGCACTCAGGAAAAAATGGACCCCGATTTGCTAAAAAAATTTCCTATTAGCCCTTAGAAAAATTAAAAATTTGGGGCTAAAACAACATTTTAGTAGTAAAAATATAATGTATTCTTTTGTCGCTGCTCAGTGGTATAAAATTCTGTGAGGCACATGTGATGTCAATATGATCACTACACCCCTAGATGAATTCATTGGGGGGTGTAGTTTGTAAAATGAGTTCACATATAGGGAGTCTCTGTTGTTCTGGCACCTCAGGAGCTCTGCCAATGTGACATGGCACCCTCAAACCATTCCAGCAAAATCTGAACTTCAATATGGCACCTCTTCCCATTCTAGCTTTGAAGTGTGACTCATAAGTAGTAACCCCCCACATATGGGGTATTGGTGTACACAGGGGAAATCGCACAACAAATTTCTCCTGCTACTCTTTTGAAAATTTCAAATTTGGGACTATAAATAACATTTTTGTTGGGAAAATGTGATTTTATTATTTTCATGGCTCAACGTTATAAACTTCTGTGAAGCACCTGGAAGTTCAAGGTGCTCGCCACACATCTAAATACATTCCTTGAGGGTCTAGTTTCCAAAATAGGGTCACATGTGGGGGGTTTCCACTGTTTAGGCACATCAGGGGCTCTTCAAATGAGACATGACGTCCGCTAATGGTTCCAGGAAATTTTAAATTCAAAAAGTCAAATGACGCTCCTCCCTTCCAAGCCCTGCTGTTCGCCCAAACAGTAGTTTTCTCCCTCATATGGGGTATCGGCGTACTCAGGAGAAATTGCACTACAAATTGTATGGTGCAAATTCTCCTGTTACCCTTATAAAAATGCAAGATTTGTGCTGAAAACATATTTGTGGGGAAATTTTGATTTTTTTTTTTATTTTTACGACTCCACGTTATAAACTTCTATAAAGCACGGGTTCAATGTGCTCACCACACATCAAGATCAGTTCCCTGAGGGGTCTAGTTTGCAAAACTGTGTCACTTATGGGGGATTTTTACTGTTTAGGCACACCAGATGCTCTCCAAATGCGACATGGCTTCCGCCAATTGTTCCAGGAAATTTTACATTCAAAAAAACAAAAAAGGCACTCCTTCCCTTCCGAGCTCTGCCGTGCACCCAAACGGTGGTTTTCTCCCTCATATGGGGTATTGGCATGCTCAGGAAAAATTACACAACAAATTTTGGGGTTGATTTTTTTCCCATCACCTTTGCCAAAATAAAAAAATTTGGATCTGAAGTTAATTTTTTGTGAAAAAAGGTAAATGTTTATTTTTTCCACATTCCAAAAATTCCTGTTAAGCACCTGAAGGATTGATAAACTTCTTGAATGTGGTTTTGCGCACCTTGAGGTAACTTCAAATGTGATGTGGTCCCTAAAAAATGGTGTTGTAAAAATGAGAAATTTGACCTGGTCATTAATGTGCAAACCACCTTCTGGGGTAAATGGGTGAACATTATTAGAATAACATGCAATTTCAAATCCACAGACCTTTTATTCTGACATCACATTTTATTCCTACATATCTGCAGCAGGCTTGGTGTTGCTCCTGTCTATGCACTAACCTTTGTTATATTCCTGTATTTATGTAGTAAATTCAGTTCTGGTACTGAATACAGTGGCATGTAAAAGTTTGGGCACAGTTGTTCAAAATTACTGTTATTGGGAACAGTTAAGCAAGTTAAAGATGAAATCATCTCTAAAAAGCCTAAAGTTAAAGACAAATTACATTTGTATTTTGGGCAAAAAAAAAAATATATATATATATATAGTCTTTTTTATTTTAAAATTTACAAAATGGAAAGTGTACCAGTGCAAAAGTTTCGGCACCCTTGAAGATTTGTGTGCTCAGATAACTTTAACCAAGGTTTCAGACTTAGCCGGTTAGGGTTATGGTTTGTTCACTATCATCGTTAGGAAGCCAGGTGATGCAAATTTCCCAACTTTATTAACACCCAGCCTCCTCTAACCTTGTGGCTAAAAACAGCAGCCATAGGTTCTTCTAAGCAGCTGCCTAGCACTCTGAAAATGAAAATAAAAATGCTGGGAGCCCACAAAGCAAGAGAAGGCTATAAGAAGATAGCAAAGCATTTTCAAATTTCTCTTTCCTCAGTTCGAAATGTAATTAAGAAATGAGAGTCAAGATAAGGTCCGGAAGACCAAGCAAAATTTCAGCGAGAGCTGCTTGTAGGATTGCTAGAGAGGCAAATCAGAACCCTCACTTGACTGCAGCAAACCTTCAAAAAGATTTAGCAGACTCTGGAGTTGTGGTGCATTGTTCTACTATTTAGAGTCACCTGCACAAATATGACCTTCATGGAAGACTCATCAGAAGAAAACCTCTACTGTGTGTATTTTGGAAACAAGTTCTATGGATTAATATGGTTAAAATACAACTTTTTGGCCACAATGATCAAAAGTATGTGAAAATTCATCTCACCAATCATTAAGCATAGGGTTAGATCAATCATGTTTTGAGACTGTGTTGCAACCAATTGCACAGGGAAAATTTTACAGGTAAAGGGAAGAATGGATTCAATGAAATTTCAACAAATTCTTGATGCAAATATAACACCATCTGTAAAAAAGCTGAAGGTGAAAAGAGGATGACTTCTACAAATGGAAAATGAATAATCCTAAACACACATCAAAATTCACAATAGACTATGTCAAAAGGTGGAAGCTGAAGGTTTTTCAATGGCCCTCACAGTCCCCTGATGTGAACATCATTGAAAATCTGTGGCTAGACCTCAAAATAGCAGTGCATGCAAGACGACACAGGAATCATACAGAACTGGAAGAATTTTCCTAGGAAGAATGGATGAAAATCCCTCAAACAAGAATTGAAAGACTCATGGCTGGCTACAAAAAGCGTTTACAAGCTGTACTATTTTCAAAACAGTATAAACACCAATGAAAAACAGTGTAACGAGTCCAATATAAAAATTAAAATAGAAATCTTTATTGTAAACAGATAAGGCACAATAGAGCTAAAAAGTGACACTACAAGAAGGCAGCATATAGTGAGCCACAGATACATAATGAATAATGAATATATAGATATAATAACAAATTGGCAATGTGAAAACAGGTATTATATAAGCAAAATGATGGAAATGCCAACCAAAATAAGGAGAAAAATCCCTGGCTAAACCATCAAGAATGCAAATGCTGCCTAGACATTGAGTTGGTAGAATCACATACCTAATGGGAAATGCAGCTCAGTATATGCAGCCGTACCCCAACGCGCGTTTCGGAGAAGTTCCTTCCTCAGGGGGCAGTGTGCTAAGGCCGGTATATGCGCAATTTATAGGGTAATCACAAGGACCATTAATTGTGCCCCATGTGTGTGAAACCTTCCCCCCTATCCCAACATCACAACCACCGCTGGCACTGACACACAACGGGGCCCCGTGATGTCAGACGCCAGACAGTGGGCGGAAGGGAGGAGGAGAAAGATGACATCATCCTGCGCGTCAACCCGCGCATGCGCAGACCGCGTTGTTACAACGGCAGCCATCTTGGAAAGGGGCAGATCAAGAATAAACAGCGTAATGCATAATAAATATCTATCTCGCCGTATTCATTGGTGCAATCAGAAGTCAAACAGGGAGATTGAAGCCGTAATATATCATATGAGATCACTTTAGTTAACGTATGAATAAAAGCACATTATATGCTTGATAACCTTTTAGGACCAGACAAGTTTTTTATATAAGAACAACAATTGCCATGACATCATCCTGCACGTCAACCCGTGCATGCGCAGACAGCGCTGTTACAACGGCGGACATCTTAGAAAGGGCCAGATCAAGAATAAACAGCATAATACATGATAAATATATATCGCCGTATTCCATAGTGCAATCAAAGGTCAAAAAGGGAGATTCAAGCCGCAATATATCATATGAGATCACATTATTTAAAGCATGAATAAAGGCACATTTATATGCTTGATAACCCTTTAAGACCAAACAAGTTTTTTATATGAGAACAACAGTTGCCATGGAAGCACATATACAGAATACAATTATCTAGAACAATTGGATTTATACATTATGCACATTAATACCTAGTTATGTTATTTTATTGTCAGATGAAAAGTCATAAACAAATACATCCATAGGCTACTTGGTCTAAATGTTGAACAAGGAACCACGGGCCAGAACTCCAGGATGTTAGTAGACAAACGTGGGGAACAATCGAAGGCTGATGTATATCAGATCCATCCCAAAATTGAACAGACAACGGCCAAATTGGAAAACACAAGGTCACTAAAGTTAAAAACAAAAATAGTTAAAACACACACTACAGAAGTGTCACATAAATGAACATAAGCCTATAGAAAAGGAGCAAAAGAAAGGCATTCATTAAGACCATGTTGATGAACTGTCTTAAGCTGCCATATCCATTTTGATTCAAGCTGGCCGAGTCGCTTAGACAGACTACCACCCCTAATATCGATTCTTAGGGCATCAATGCCTCTAACTTTCAACTGGGTAGCATCACAAGCGTGATGATCCCTGAAGTGGCGTGGAATGGTCTTTAGGGTGGTAGAGTCCTCATGTGTGCGCGCTGCCTGGATGCCCAACACATGCTCCCTTACCCTCACTTTAAACTGGCGTGTAGTGAGGCCGACATAAATCAAATCACAGGGGCGAGTAGCATAATAGATGACATACCTTGTGGTACAGGTAATGCGTTGGCGAATGGCATAGGTCTTAGTACCACTGGAATCAGAAAAGGAACTGCTACGTAATATATTGGGACATGCCACACAGCCGCCACATGGGACACAACCCACCCTGGGAGTAAGAGCATTCAAAAATGTAGTAGGTTTTTCTACAGAATAATGACTATTAACAAGGTGGTCTCTGAGATTTTTAGCGCGCCGGAACGACATAGATGGTTTGTCTGTTAAAAAACTCTTCAAAATCGGATCAATCTGTAAAATAGGCCACGCTTTCATTAATGCTTGACGTACAGAATCTGATCTAGAACAGAATGTTGTCACAAATCTGACAGGCTGATTAGTGTTCACAGGTCTAGTTAGTTGGGAACGGTACAATAAATCCTGACGGGAGGAGTATTTCGCCCTATTAAAGGCCTTCTTAATAGACCTGCGGCTGTAGCCACGTGCTAAAAAGCGTTGACGTAGAATTTCTGCCTGCTGAAAAATTAAACCAGCAGATAAAGGTGGTAATGTCGTCCTGTGGCCGGTGGATATGTATGAGAGAGAGGCTTTTCGACAGCTTAACAATAACATCTGTTATAAAAAACTTACATATAACCCTCTCTCTACATATTCCACCCATTTGGAAACCATTTTGAAAAGATCGGTACAGGACGGCATTATCACCAAGGATCTCTATAATGCATTACTGGTGCCCGAGCCTCGGATCTCTACCCTGTAACTTCTCCCAAAAATTCATAAGGATTCCTCTATGCCACCTGGGAGACCTATTGTCTCAGGATGGGGGAATTTTCTTGAGAACGTCAACAGATGGATTGATTTCCATCTCCAACCTCTAGTAACAAATCTTCCCTTGTTCCTCCGGGATACTGGAGATCTGCTGCGCAGGGTCGACGGGCTTTGCCTTGAGGGTGAATCTCTTTTAGTTTCAGCAGATGTAGAGTCCCTCTACACTAATATCAAACATACAGACGGCCTCAAGGCTGTCAAATTTTTTCTTAGTACATCTAACCTCACATTGGGGTTGAGGGACCTCCTGCTGGAGCTATTAGAGTTCACCCTCACACACAATTTCTTTGTGTTTAAGGGGTCCTTCTACCTGCAGCTCCAGGGGACCGCTATGGGAGCGGCCTATGCGCCCTCCTATGCTGGTCTTTACCTGGGGCTGTGGGAGAGGGACCTCTTTATGTCAGACGAGGGTATCTCAATGTGCCGTGTCCCCTTTTGGACGCGGTACATTGATGATATCTTCTTCGTCTGGCAGGGCACGCCCATCGACCTTGATCAGTTAATGACCGTCCTGAACACCAATGACCGCAACATTCATCTTACTTTTACATATAGTACTAAATCTTTGGATTTCCTTGATGTTTCCATCAGGAGGGACCATGCTGGGGTGTTGCAGACTGACATCTATAGGAAGACAACCTCTACTAATTTAGTGCTACATGCAACCTCTAGTCACCCTAGACAAATTATTCGAGCTGTCCCAGTGGGTCAATTCTTAAGGCTCCATAGGATCTGTTCTACAGATAATGATTTTTTTCAGCAGGCAGAAATTCTACGTCAACGCTTTTTAGCACGTGGCTACAGCCGCAGGTCTATTAAGGCCTTTAATAGGGCGAAATATTCCTTCCGTCAGGATTTATTGTACCGTTCCCAACTAACTAGACCTGTGAACACTAATCAGCCTGTCAGATTTGTGACAACATTCTGTTCTAGATCAGATTCTGTACGTCAAGTATTAATGAAAGCGTGGCCTATTTTACAGATTGATCCGATTTTGAAGAATTTTTTAACAGACAAACCATCTATGTCGTTCCGGCGCGCTAAAAATCTCAGAGACCACCTTGTTAATAGTCATTATTCTGTAGAAAAACCTACTACATTTTTGAATGCTCTTACTCCCAGGGTGGGTTGTGTCCCATGTGGCGGCTGTGTGGCATGTCCCAATATATTACGTAGCAGTTCCTTTTCTGATTCCAGTGGTACAAAGACCTATGCCATTCGCCAACGCATTACCTGTACCACAAGGTATGTCATCTATTATGCTACTTGCCCCTGTGATTTGATTTACGTCGGCCTCACTACACGCCAGTTTAAAGTGAGGGTAAGGGAGCATGTGTTGGGCATCCAGGCAGCGCGCACACATGAGGACTCTACCACCCTAAAGACCATTCCACGCCACTTCAGGGATCATCACGCTTGTGATGCTACCCAGTTGAAAGTTAGAGGCATTGATGCCCTAAGAATCGATATTAGGGGTGGTAGTCTGTCTAAGCGACTCGGCCAGCTTGAATCAAAATGGATATGGCAGCTTAAGACAGTTCATCCACATGGTCTTAATGAATGCCTTTCTTTTGCTCCTTTTCTATAGGCTTATGTTCATTTATGTGACACCTCTGTAGTGTGTGTTTTAACTATTTTTGTTTTTAACTTTAGTGACCTTGTGTTTTCCAAATTGGCCATTGTCTGTTCAATTTTGGGATGGATCTGATTTATATCAGCCTTCGATTGTTCCCCACGTTTGTCTACTAACATCCTGGAGTTCTGGCCCGTGGTTCCTTGTTCAACATTTAGACTAAGTAGCCTATGGATGTAATTGTTTATGACTTTTCATCTGACAATAAAATAACATAACTAGGTATTAATGTGCATAATGTATAAATCCAATTGTTCTAGATAATTGTATTCTGTATATGTGCTTCCATGGCAACTGTTGTTTTCATATAAAAAACTTGTTTGGTCTTAAAGGGTTATCAAGCATATAAATGTGCCTTTATTCATGCTTTAAATAATGTGATCTCATATGATATATTGCGGCTTGAATCTCCCTTTTTGACCTTTGATTGCACTATGGAATACGGCGATATATATTTATCATGTATTATGCTTTTTATTCTTGATCTGGCCCTTTCTAAGATGTCCGCCGTTGTAACAGCGCTGTCTGCGCATGCACGGGTTGACGTGCAGGATGATGTCATGGCAATTGTTGTTTTTATATAAAAAACTTGTCTGGTCCTAAAAGGTTATCAAGCATATAATGTGCTTTTATTCATACGTTAACTAAAGTGATCTCATATGATATATTACGGCTTCAATCTCCCTGTTTGACTTCTGATTGCACCAATGAATACGGCGAGATAGATGTTTATTATGCATTACGCTGTTTATTCTTGATCTGCCCCTTTCCAAGATGGCCGCCGTTGTAACAACGCGATCTGCGCATGCGCGGGTTGACGCGCAGGATGATGTCACCTTTCTCCTTCTCCCTTCCGCCCACTGTCTGGCGTCTGACATCACGGGGCCCCGTTGTGTGTCAGCGCCAGCGGTGGTTGCCATGTTGGGATAGGGGGGAAGGTTTCACACACATGGGGCACAATTAATGGTCCTTGTGATTACCCTATAAATTGCGCATACACCGGCCTTAGCACACTGCCCCCTGAGGAAGGAACTTCTCCGAAACGCGCGTTGGGGTACGGCTGCATATACTGAGCTGCATTTCCCATTAGGTATGTGATTCTACCAACTCAATGTCTAGGCAGCATTTGCATTCTTGATGGTTTAGCCAGGGATTTTTCTCCTTATTTTGGTTGGCATTTCCATCATTTTGCTTATATAATGCCTGTTTTCACATTGCCAATGGGTTATTATATCTATATATTCATTATTCATTATGTATCTGTGGCTCACTATATGCTGCCTTCTTGTAGTGTCACTTTTTAGCTCTATTGTGCCTTATCTGTTTACAATAAAGATTTCTATTTTAATTTTTATATTGGACTCGTTACACTGTTTTTCATTGGTGTTTATATTGTAATATATACAGTGTGTCCTGAACTGTCCTATGATGTGCTGGAATCTTGATGGTGGTCACCAGTACATTCAGTATTAATATGTGGTTGACTAAGTCTTCCAGCTCACTTTGCTACTATTTGTTCTTATTTTCAAAACAAGGTGCTACTAGTTACTAACCATGCAGGGTGCCCCAACTTTTGCACCTGCCCATTCTCCTTTTTGTAATTTTTAAAATGTAAAAGATGAAAAAACATGTATTTTGTTGCCTAAATTACAAAAGAAATGTCATATTTAAAGTTAGCCCTTTTAGAGAAAATTTCATATTCAACTTGCTTAATTGTACACAACAACAATAATTTTGACAAGTGTGCCGAAACTGTTACATGCCACTTTATATGCAGTAAGCTTGGCTATTACCATATCTATGTAGTAAGCTCAGTTCTGGTACTGTATCTATACGGTAAGCTTGTTTCTGATACCATAGCTAAGCAGTAAACTTGACTGTTACTGTACCTATGTAGTAACTTTGGTTTTGTATGCAGTAGACTTGGTTCTGTTGCTGTATCTATGTAGTAACCATAGCTCTGTTCCCAAATTGATGAAGTAAGCTTGGTTCTGTTCTTGTATCTGTGTAGCAAGTTTGTTTTTGTTACCATGTCTATGTAGTATACTGGGTTCTGCTCCCTTATGTATGTAGTAGGCATAGTTCTGCTCCTGTATCTATGTAGTAATCTCCATTCTGTTTCCGCATTTATGTAGTAATCTTGGTTCTGTTCTCCTATCTGTGTAGTCATTTGGTTCACTTCCTATATCTGGGTAGCCAGCTTGGTTCTGTTCCTGTATCTATGTAGGTAGCAAGGTTAATTCTGCTCCCATATCTATGCAGCATGCTCTGTTCTGTTCCCACATCTATGTACCAGCCACTGTTATTTTTAAAGCTTGTTACCCCTGTTGGTTTAATGCAGTGGTCAGAGAGAAGCAGGAGAAAGTTGGCCACTGCTTTGTGATTGCCACCCCAGGCTAAAATTTGCCAGCCAGGTAAAGCACCCTGCGACTCAGCATTGTAATATGGTTGTGTGGATGAGGCTTAAAGATAGCGTAAATCATTATTACTCTAAATTCCCTTTGCAGAGCAGGCAGCTTGTTCTTACTGGGCAAGTTTGGATTTGGATTCAATAGCGGATGCCAATATATATCAGTGAAATGCTCAACGTGCAGTACAAATGCTGACGATTCACAAACTGCTCATTATTTTCCACTTTTGGAGCAGTGACAGCCGTGATATTTACCTCTACAATTACAACCCTTTGCTTCCTTTTTCAAACTCCAAATGTAATTAACTAATAATAATTAGAGGAAGAGAAGCGCAATTCTGCACAAGCTCTCAGAAAGATTACAATGTAAAATGTGTCCAAATATAATTACCACAGGTTCTGCTCTCATGGATTTACCTTTTATGATTGAGAAGAATAGCAAAAGATCTGGCTTCTCTTCAACAGGAATACAAGCGACAGAGAAGACTTTTGATTAGGCAAATTACAAGCAATCGTCCACTATCTGCAATGAATGATCTGTGTTGAAAGGAAGCTGAACTGTTTGATGCTTGTGATAGTTTTATCTTGATTCATTCTATCAGATATAGAGGAGTGTGCAGAATCTCAAGCACATTATCATACCGGCCCGATCGGTTCAGCCGGCATCATGCTATTTCTTTTAGTCATTGACAAAAGACTTCTTACATTGAATTTTTGATCATAAAGCACCAACATATTAAGCAGTGACGTACAGAAAATGCAATCGTTAGCATCAACTCCCAGACCTCATTGTGACTCACCATCTAATTTCTCTAAGTCAAGCACACACATACATTAGAGCCAATTGCATAGCAAGGTAATTAAAGAAGTTTTCATGAAATGAAATAAAAGCTGATACCTGAAAATGTGATAAAATTAAAATCATCAGGCAAAACCCTTTCATCCAGTAGTCCCTGCCAGTCTTATGGCTAGGTCTTGCAGTGATGACATATCATACATACTGACTTCTACAGCCTGTAGGGATTCAACTCGCTTAGGTGCGACGGGAGACAACCAGGAGGCACGTTCCTTTTAAAAGTTCACAGGGTTAATTGCTTCATAACCCATAAAGCAGCACATAACACAAGGAATAGCCTTTAGCTCAGGCGAAAGCAAGCATAAGTGTCCATGATTTCAGGCTCAGTCTTGGAGCCTCAGCAAAACACAGGAGGCTTATCCGTCCTCACATACAGCCAGTATACATAGGCCTCCCCGGGTCTGCAGCCTCAGCACGTGGTCTTTAGGAAGGTAGCAAACCTTCCTCCACATAGGCCTGCCGGGACCTTCCACATGGCCCAATCAGATCCATGTGCTCTCTCTCTTGTGACCTACTCTGGTTACCTTATATGGTCCGTAGCCACGCACCCCGGGTCACATGGCTATTACCTCATCACAGGTCCTTCAAGCATTCATACACATATACTTTATTATGACACTCTTAAACACACCCCTGGGTGGGTTTGTAGATAGCTCTCGCTGACACAGTGTAACAACAGCTCATCAGTGCCACTGCTGATCAGCCCATAAGCAAGTCTTCATCTCAAGGCCACCTACCTTGAGATACATAATGATCCTTCAGCATCCTATACCCATTACCACAATGGATGTGACTGTAGGCCCATCCTGGAACACCCACACAGCGCCCCCTAGCGGACATAGTGGTCACTGCACCACAAGCCGTATGCCAAAACATTCGGACATCTCGGCCAGTCCAATGATTGGCTTCAGTGGTCACATGTGTATATACAAAACACTATTCAACAGCGCTCTAAAATTATTGAATGCATGAAAAACACTATTACTAAACATGTAAGAAAAAGATGAGGTACATGTGCGTGTATGGCAGATCATCACTGATGGAAACCACTGCAGTGGCACCACTAGAGCATTGGGGAATCCACCATGTGAAGCCACATGACCACTGAGGCCAATAAGTGGCATGAGGACTCATATGCCAAACATTCAGGCCCTATACTAAGTCTACAGAAGTCCTGTGATCATCTATCACAGTAGGACAGGTCAACAAGATCAAGGATCACCACTGAAGTGGTGGCTTTGGAGCGGCAGGGGAGTCTGCAAATGAGTTAAGATTTTTTATTATCATATTGTCTGCATTCACAAAACTTGAATGAATTCAAAACAACATATATAAAGGAAACATGTAATGTTAAAAAAAGCTATTAACCTGCATATATCAAGTTAATCTGCAGGGTAATAGCTTTCTTAACCTGCTTGGTGCCCGCACTTATAGCCTCGCAGCTTGGAGGAAATGATGAACATTATTTCTCCCGCTAGCCTCAGGCTTTCAGTCATAGGGGTGGGCAGGGTGGCATCAGTCACCACTCAGCGCATAGTGAGCTGTAACCACGCTCCCGGCACTGACTGACAGCCTCAGCATTGGAGTTGCCCACAAAGAACAATGTACTTTTAAGTCTTATTACGATATAGAAATTATGTGAAGTTATAAAAACTTTTTGTCATCCAAATGATTTGTGTAGATGGGTTGTTGAAAATTAGAGATTTAGCCTTTAAAATAATATCTATCCTCAGATGAGCCCTAAGTACGCCAACCTGACACTGTCACACCGCAGACTTCACCTGTGGCTATAAGGGATACTGCAAAATTAATAATTGCAGATGACGACGATAAATGTAAAAAACATTAAAGGCTGTTGATAGCGATTTCTCCACCAATTTATCCATGTAGATATATTTAATAGGTTTCTACTTTTTTATACTTGTTACCTCTTCAAATCCAACTCTGCAAAGAACATGATGTTTTTATGTTTAGGCTGTGTGCACACGCTGCGGAATCTGCTGTGGATTGATCCGCGCGGATTTTCAAAATCCGCAGATAAATCCGCAGGTCAAAAGACCTGCGGTTTATCTGCGGATCATCCTGCGGTTTTGCCCTGCGGTTTCACCATCTTCATAATGGAGTAGATGGTAAACCGCTGCGGAATCCGCAGAAAGAATTGACATGTCAATTCTTTCTGCGGTTTAGAAACCACAGAAAATCCGCGCGGAAAATTTTGCATCTTCTGCACTGAGGTTTCCATTTCCCATAAGGAATAATGGTACTGTACACTGCAGCAGAGACTGCTGCAGATCCGCAGGGCCAAATCCGCTGCGGAACCGCAGCAGAATCCGCAGCGTGTGCACACACCCTTATACACTGCTGGTAATAATATGATAGCAGTTAATATATTGACAATACATGTTTTTTTCTCCTTACACAGAAAGCTAGACTTGCCAGGATAAGAGTGGCCAAGACAGGAACTTCATCTGCCTACCTGCACAGCAAAAGGAACGGCTTATTGAATGAAGCACTGGAAATGGCGGTGAGTACACGGACTAGTGTACATGTTTAACAGAAATGTAAAGGGTATATCAAATGTATATTATTCTGGAAAGTGCATCTGGCATTATACAGTATATCAGAAATACCCATAAGTGGGAAAAGAAAAACGCGGACGGCACCACTGTTGCCATGCAATCTCAGGTGGTGTGCGGTATCCGGAGACCTGATGACTGGCAGCCATGGGTGCTGGTCCTGGAAATCCACAGTGCTGAATAGATCCACAAAGAAACAGAAGGACTGCACTCAAACGAGCTGGTGAAGAAATCGCTGGTTTATTGGCACATGCGGTACATGTCGGTCATGACCCGTTGAAGCGCTGTTACAGCGCGAAACGGCCGTTGTCAGCTCATTTTCCACTCCTGGTATCACTCCCCCGACCGTCATGTACCGCATGTGCCAATAAACCAGCGATTTCTTCACCAGCTCGATTGAGTGCGGTCCTTCTGTTTCTTTGTGAATATACCAATAAGTGGATATAGGAGACGAGAGAATTATATCACTGGTAATCTTTATTATAAAGGAAAGTGACATATGTATTTTGCCTTTGAGTAGTTAGCATCATTGTAAACTTGAAGGGGTTATTTCATATTAGTTATCCAGAAGCACATTGCTCTGCTTCCTCCAAGCTTCCTGGTTGTGGGGGGGTGCACTCCTGAAGATTGACATGGTTAAGTCACTGGTCTGAACTGTGTGCTCTTCAATGCTGCTAGAAGAGGCAACTTTGCTTCTGCAGAATCAGAGAAGCTTGGTGACTCTGAAACTAACAGACAAGAGCTACCAGGATGGTGAGCGGACTGCCAAGTATGTCCTAAGAGGAGCGGTTAAAGGATTTGTTTAGCTTGAAAAAAAGAAGGCTAAGAGGAGACTTAACAGCTGTCTACAAATATCTGAAGGTCTGTCACATTGTAGAAGAATCATCTTTATTTTCATTTGCACATGGAAACACAAGGTGCAATGGAATGAAACTGAAATGGAGAAGATGCAGATTAGATATTAGATAAAACTTTTCGACAGTGAGAGTGATCAGTGAGTGGAACAGGCTGCCACAAGAGGTGGTGAGTTCTCCTTCAATAGAAGTCTTCAAATAGAGGCTGGACAGACATTTGCCTAGGATGATTTAGTGAATCCTGCTTTGAGCAGGGAGTTGGACACAATGACCCTGGTGGTCCCTTTCTTGCAAACCCTATATCAAACAGCTTGAAAGCGCAAGCTTGTTGCCTTGGAAACCAGACCAGTCCAGAGGTGATAGGTAACCTAGGCAATGAGCTGTAAATTCTAAAATTATGAATCCCTTTGTTCTTGAAAACAGAAAGGATTTTTAACAAAAGGTAAATTCTAAATATGTTTATTCTTCAAGCACATTGTAATTTTAACCATTTATTTGCAAGACACAAGCCCTTCAAAGCAGTAGCTAAGCACATTTTTTTGCACATATAAGGCTAATTTACTGGCAATATTCAAGCTATTGCCCTCTGATCTCTTTTATTATGGAACAATCACTGACCTCAGGGAGACCAGTCAAAGAAAACACTGCGGCAGCCGGCAAAGGCGCTCAATCAGTGAAATCCTAGGTGCATTGCTCCCTGGGAAATACAAATATGCAAATAAAGTCCATGGAGCCTCATTTAAGAGTCTCAAACACGGAACTAGCCAGATCTTCCTCCAGGGAAGGACCCAGCCAAGGGGTAGCTCCTTTCGGAAACCACCATTACCACCATATTAAGTGGCCCTTTAAGGAGCCACCCCTTGGCTGGGTCCTTCCCTGGAGGAAGATCTGGCTAGTCCCACGTTTGAGACTTAAATGAGGCACCACGGACTTTATTTGGATATTTGTATTTCCCAGGGAGCAATGCACCTAGGATTTCACTGATTGAGCGCCTTTGCTGGCTGCCGCAGTGTTTTCTTTGACTGGTCTCCCTGAGGTCAGTGATTGTTTCGTGATGTTGGTCTACTAGGCATTGCTCCCACCTAGCCAGAATCCTACTCCACACTGATGAGGGGCAACACCCCGAAACAGCTGTCTGTGGATGTATACCTGGCCTTGGTATGTCCCTTGTCATATCTGTAAACTCGTAAAGAGCTGGATATTGACTTAAAGGGCCACTTAATATGGTGGTAATGGTGGTTTCCGAAAGGAGCCACCCCTTGGCTGGGTCCTTCCCTGGAGGAAGATCTGGCTAGTCCCATGTTTGAGACTCTTAAATGAGGCTCCATGGACTTTATTTGCATATTTGTATTTCCCAAGGAGCAATGCACCTAGGATTTCACTGATTGAGCGCCTTTGCTGGCTGCCGCAGTGTTTTCTTTGACTTGTCTCCCTGAGGTCAGTGATTGTTTCGTGATGTTGATCTACTAGGCATTGCTCCCACCTAGCCAGAATCCTACTCCACACTGATGAGGGGCAACACCCTGAAACAGCTGTCTGTGGAAGGACACCTGGCCTTGGTATTTCCCTTGTCATATCTGTAAACTCGTAAAGAGCTGGATATTGACTTAAAGGGCCACTTAATATGGTGGTAATGGTGATTTCCAAATGGAGCCACCCCTTGGCTGGGTCCTTCCCTGGAGGAAGATCTGGCTAGTTCCGTGTTTGAGACTCTTAAATGAGGCTCCACAGACTTTATTTGCTCTTTTATTATGGGTACATTTGTAATGTAATCTCAGTCTCATACTCAGTCCAGTACCCTTTGTCTTCTCTTCATGTGAACTACAGGACAACATGCTCACGTAACACATCCATCTTGAGAGCTCTCAAAGCCCTTATTCTGCACTTAGCTAGGTTTTCCAAATGCTCTTACATACATCCCGAAATGTAATGTTTCATTTTGAATAAAAGATCAGTAAATGAGTCTATTCAATGATAAGCTTCAACTTGTTTCAACTGTCTCATGTTTGTAAAAGCTGACAGGGAGAAACCCATGACAAGCAGGAGGCAGATGAGACAGTTTAAAGCTGCATCTAAAAAATACACACCGTGTGCAATGTTAGGGGACAGCTGTTTTATGTCACTTATCTATCATTACTGCCATTATATAGGAATTAGAACAGTCTGATGATACACCACCATTTCTGCAAAGTATGGTCAAAGAGGACAACCTAAAAATGACATTTAAAGACAGTTATAAAAAAAACTCTGATATAATTTTCAATAACTGTCCATGCTGCACAAAATATGCTGTCTTGTATGGGGCAGGCAAATATTACCTGCTAGATGAACAATACAGGGTGGGCCATTTATATGGATACACCTGGGTGGGCCATTTATAAAGATGCAATCCAAAATAGGCGACTTCAAAATGGCCACCATGGTCGCCACCCACCATGAAAAGTTTTCCCCCTCCCATATACTAATGTGCAACAAACAGAAAGTTGATATCACCAACCATTCCCATTTAATTTAGGTTTATCCGTATAAATGGCTCACCCAGGTGTATCCATATAAATGGCCCACCCTGTATAACTGATAAACAAACACAGTCATTGATGATTACTGCATAATGGGTACACTTAGGCTAAGTTCACATTAGCGTTCGGGGGATTTGGGGAGGGCTGTGTACTTCCTCTGTTAAGCTCCACCTACTTCTGCATACTTCTGCATGCGTCCTGCATCCCTATCATTAACATTGGGTATGCAGGACATGCAGATGTATGCGGATGTGTCGTTTTGACGCATCCGCCATACGCACAAAACTCAACTTCTTGCGTTTCCGTGTGGTCAGTGGGAGCGTCAAAACAACGCACCGCATACATCCGCATGTCCTGCTTACCCAATGTTAAAGATAGGCATGCAGGACGCACGCAGAAGTATGCGGAAGTAGGCGGAGCTTAACAGAGGAAGTACACAGCCCTCCGCAAAGCCCCTGAACGCTTATGTGAACTCAGCCTAAGTACCCACTAATAGCTTTTTATAGAAATCTTGTTTTATAGGAATGCACTCTCAGATTTGGCATACAGAAGATAACGGCAACTGTGCACCTGTGTTTTATTTTACAATTTTAAGTGTAATTGAAATCACCTTTTATTGGCGGTATATGGATTTTTTTCAGCGCTCACCAAGTTGTAATTAGACTTTATGTAGCAAAGATTCCGTTTGCTGCCCTAGCTCTGCAATGTAATGCCATTGTCAAGGCAAAGTGGCTTCATGGCACAGTTTCTAACATGGCTAGCATGCCCACGTCCCAACAGACTACATATTTCCAAATTTTGCCAGTCAATTGTTACTGCCGCACTTCTGTTTAGATCGCAAAATTATCATCTTATTCAAAGTCATTAATGAGCAGCAATAAATAGTGAAATAAAGTTCTGCCAAGAGGGGAAAAACTGGAATGATGAACAGCTTGGCATAGAAATGTGATGAACAATACACACCATATTCCCAAGTGTGCCGGGATTATAGATAGAACGTGGGTGTTTAATTCAGGATTTGCACTAGATATGAAATAGGGATACAGTCATTAACCGCAGCATATTTCTCATTATTTCATTTAACTATCACGAAAGGCTGAAGAATTTTTATCCCATTGCATCACCAAACAATGCAATACAAACGTCTATGTAGTAACTACTATGAAATTAGCTCTGTGATGGACGTCCTATGAGAGTTTAGCAAGATTATTAAAATGTTTTCTTCCATTGCTATGTCCGGTAATGGCAGTGCATTAACCCCTTGCACTCTCCTTGGTAACTTGCATCCTTTACTCCAGAATTTTTTTTTATCAAACACCTATAAATGTAAAAGTTTTAAATCTTGGTCTCAGTTCTGCTCATTCTCAATAGCCACTTGTGAAATATGCAGTCCTAAAATATATTACTGCCATCAAACTAACCATTACAGCGGGATTCTACAGCTTTATCATCCATTTCTAATAGGAACAATGTGATCCAACATCTTTTCAGCAGCCTGCAAAAGTATTACAGTAAAATAGAGATGAGATAGGAAACATAACTTTTACTGTTCCTCAAAATCTTGCCATTAAAGATTAACAGCCCCTGGGAATCTTTCTACAGATAAATATTGCTCTTACCTCATTTGGTTTATGGTAGAGGGTCAAGTCCCAAGTAATACCATCCCCACTATTATTTCTTTATGACAGGATGTCTATGTGTACAGTACACCATGACTAAGCATTGAACATAAAGTCATTTGTTAAGTTGACCCGTGACTTGGAAAATGCTTCAACAATCATGTTATTGGCTTGGGTTTTGTATAGGTAAGGTTGCCTCTCCCTGTTTGCTGCGGGCTCTGGTACTGAACCCGCAACTTTTCCAGCACATGGCCATATTAATGGAAAAATAAAAAAGTTATGGCTCTAGGAAGAAGCGGAGCAAAAAACGAAACTTAAAAACAGAAAACCCAAGGTGGTGAAGGTGTTAACACTGGACCCTTTTGTAATTCAAGAGATAAGCCATGGCTAAAAATTTCTTGCAGTGACTTTTCCTACCCTCCTACTTTATGCGGCCTCCGTCAGCAGCTTCCCTTTAAAAAAAAGTTGTATTTTAATCACATAAAAATATTGCATTCTTTTTATTTTCCATGTCACTATTTATTTTAAAAACTGGAATATTGATCTCATATCATTACAGTTTTCACCCAGGTCATTAAGTCCTAGTATTAGGCAGATATTTCCTGTTTTGTACAGCTCATCAGTCAACTCTTTATCATCACAGACAAGATAACAAGATAACAATGAAAGGTATCATCAATATATACAGAAGACACATGCATGCCACAAAATGTTCCCATAAAAAACAATAGGTCAGGTTCCTTATGTGCTGAAAATCTCAATAACTGCTGTAGCTTCAAAATAGAAAATATGTCTGCCCCCAATAATTATTCAAAGAGAACCTGTCACCAGGTCAAAAGTCACCAGTTTTGTATTGACTTTGTAATATATCTTGATATAAAAAGATATCTAAATGATTTCAATGAAAAAAAAATGATAAAAACCCTCCCATACCGAAACTGATCTACTCCCTACTTAAGGAACCCCACAATGCCCTACACTAGAAGACTAGTAATACATACAAACACTTTAATAATGATATGTACTTTATTAAGGCTACCAATATAAAAAATTGGGAAAAAAAAAGATCTTAGAACAAGTTTTGAACCCGTTGTGTTGGAAAAAGCTTTAAGAATTTCATACAAATCAGACACATTATGAAGTGCATACCTGTTGTTACTTGACCCCTTCCAAATTTAGTAAGATTTTTTACTTTTCAGTCCCCAAAATGTTGGAGACATTGCGGTCATAATGGGAAGCTAAAGCACTTGTTCTGGGAATGTAGCATGATTAATAATCTATTCAAACAGATAAAGACACTTATCTACAATGTTACTGGCAGTAGTATTATTCTTACTTCACAAATGGCTATATTGTCATTAGTCATTAATAAACTGATTAAAGGGGGTGTCCACTACTATGACAACTTCTTCTTGATCTAAATGTTTGGCCCCTATACAATAAAAAAAGCTTATACTCACCTCCCATGCCAGTGCCGTTCCAACGGTGTAAGCACTCGCGTTCCCTGGACTCTTGTGCAGCTGTTACGACACGTGAGCCCGGCGCTCAATCAGCGTTGGCGTTGCTGTCCCCGACTTCATATGAATTTAAAATGAAGAAGAAGTGAGCGTAAAGCTGCAGCACAGACTTCTTCATGTTCAATTCGTAAGAAAGTGGGGCCAGTGACGTCAGTGCTGATTTGGGCACCACACTCACGTGTCGTAACAACCGCATGTGAGCCCCGGGAATGCAAGTTTCAGCACGGCTGGAATAGTACCGGCATGGGAGGTGACTATAAGCTTTTTTATTTTATTGGGACCAAACATTTAGATCAAGAAGGGGTTGTCCTAGTAGTGGGCAACCCCTTTAAAGATTATCAATTTATCATTCCACATATCTTGATCACCACAAATCACTTGATAGATAATTTTTGGAAGAGGAAAGACATCTCTTTGATTGACATTATCATTGAAAAAGTAGCAACCCATGAAATATACATGCACAACCATGTTTTTAGAGATGGAAACATGCTGAATTGTGAAAGAAATTGGTTACATTGGAATGGGAAATTCTCAACATCTTTACACTTATTTCCTAAGTAATTATTTGCTTTGGTATCCATATTTCCCATATGTTTGTTCTTTCATTTTAAATAACAATTGACTCATTTCCCTCTTTACCTTTCTTTCCTCTTTGTTCATATTTTTATCCCCTCCCTTGCCCTTTCCCTTCCCTTTCCTTTTGTGTAAGTAAAATTATTTACATTCTTTTAACTTTACACCATTATGGAAAACTTATTAAAAACTACTTGACTAATAAAAAAGTCACCAGTTTTTGCTCTTTTTTTATTCTTTGTTGTTGTTGTTGCTTTTGTTGTTGTTTTTATTAAAATTATTATTTGGCCAATCTTTTCCAGAGATGTGTGCCTGTTTATTTAGTGCTACTTTATATGATTTTTGCAGGGCAATTATGCAGAGCACATCCCCAGATAATCCTTTGGGCAACACTCCCTTGATAAGACAATAAAAATTAACACTAATACTCAGGGGAGTAGTCGGAATAAAATAAGAACAAAAGAATTTCATGCAAAAAAAATCTATAATTGAATGCCACAAGATAAAAAAAAGTGTATGCAATAATTTGCAAATGATGAATACTCTGTGACTAAGGCGGGATAACACTTGCGAGAAACTCACACGATTCTCGCGTCTCAATACCCGGCACTGCCACCAGCACTCGGGACCGGAGTATGCGGCTGCATGTATTTCTCTGCAGCTGAGCGCTCCGGTCCAAGTGCTGGTGGCTGTGCCAGATATTGAGACGCGAGAATCGTGTGAGTTTCTCGCAAGTGTGACCCTGGCCTGAGGGCACAATGAGCGCCAGTAATGTGTCAGAGCGTTTTTCTACCATCATCATGTGGATTTTAATTTTATAATTTATATACTGTAGAATAAAGCTTGAAGATTTTATCTACTCATGGAAGTGCTGATCCACTTTTTTCTGCTATATGTATTTTCTGCCGGTCGACAGCATGATAGCGGCACCAGCTATGAAAAGGACAGGTTAATTTTCTCATGCATCTGTTTTTTCAGTGATTCGGAGTCACTGTGTATGTTCAGAACTAAAAAATGAATCTTAACGACTTCTTCTTGGACGGCATTTATCATAGGGAAACTTGGTCTGCATTTATGAGCAGTGGAAGGAACCAGTTAGAAGGGATTTGGAGGAAGGATTATCAAGCATATTCAGCTAAAAAGTAACCTGTAGCTGGACAATCCACTTTACAAGTCAGAGTGCAGAACCATTCTGATCCCTTATTTCACAGTTTGGTTTTATTAAAAGCATTAATGATAAGCTCTGTCTCTGTTTAGGGCTCCACGGAGGAAGAGCAGCAGATAGGAAAATCAACATCCCTGATAGAAAGTCAACACCACCACCTGCTGCACTGCCTGGAAAAGACAACTGTAAGTCCCACTGCGGCCAATAACGCCATGTGCTACGCTACGTGTGTCTCTCAGCGTCTTTACCTACATTTGTCCCACAGATGAATTGGAATTCTTTTATTGTAACCAGTCCAATGCATGCCGCGAATCTCTGCAGGTCTTCATATAGAACAACACAGCAGTATACAATTTGCTAGTTTGAAATCCATGAGGGGGTCTCCAACATACGTCCTAATCATTAGTTCTTCCACCAGTCCTAGGACAGGGTAATGTAAATATTACTTCCAAGGTTACATGTTCTGTAGATATGACCTTCAAATATTCCAAGATGGAACAAGACAGAGCTAGTCTTAGATTGTCAGTTCTCATCCTCAAGAGTGTAAAGCCTGCAACATATTCAAGGGTGCCCAATTGCAGTGCAAATACTAAAATCTGAATTAAAATCAATACGTGCAAATTTGTGTGCTAGCTCCATGGTATTTATTTTACGCTTAGGCTAACTTCACTGATCCATGTTCAGACCACAATGCTCAGCCCTACAACGGGACACCTAACCATAACCAACAGGCTCTTATATGCCTATGCGGCGGTAAGTCCAGTCCGGCCTTTGGGGTCCATTTATGGACTCTGTAACACGTACATGGCTTTTATGGGTCTTTTCAGTAACAATTTTGTAGGTAAACAGCAACTCCACCCTCAAAACCTATAGATAATAATAAATTTAAAAAACATGCAGAATATCCGTTTTCTCATCGTGAATTGCTGGGATATACTAATAATAATAATATTCACTTTATTTCTATAGCGCCAACATATTCCACAGCACTTTACATTTTAGAGGAGACTTGTACAGACAATAAAAGACATGACAGAATAACAATAATCACATAAATCAACAGATACCAAGAGGAGTGAGGGCCCTGGATTACGTTTGGGATCACTTTGATCCTTCTTAATTGCATTCATTGTTTGAAGAAGGATCATAAATGATCCATAACACGTTGCATATTTTGCTCTTTTGTCATGTTCTTTTTCCTTGAAATTTTGAATAAAGCCTTTTTTTCTGGATCATGGGAGATGGATTTCCTTTGCCCTCTACTATTGCTGCCCACCGGCCGTGTGATCCGTGCGCTGCTGGTGAATCAGCTGGACTTTTTTCCTTTTGACTCTGAAGTGGGTTGAGCTACCACTAATTAAATATCCAAAGATAGGCCATCAATAAAAGTCCCTAACCCCCATATAATATTTATTATATCAGGGCTTTATTAATAGCCGGCATAGAAACATAATGTCAATATAAAGCTAAGAAACAGTGTGCTGTAAGTAGAACCCCCCGCCCACCCCTGCCACCACCAGAAGTTAATTAGGATTATGTACGAATGTCTCTCCTGAGGTTTTTTATTTGCGAGCAATGGTTCTCTGGCTTGGGAACACAAGACTGCACAATGTCCTCATGAAAGAAATGAAATCAACATAAAATTGTCTGGAACGTGGAACAATGTTTGCTTTTGCTCTTTCATTAAGTCAAGATTGGTTTATGCAGCGCACCGCTAGATGTTCTCTGCATCTTTTCATACTCCGCATTACCAAGCCTGGGCAATTTATTGCTGGCAAATTGAAATGTATCATTTCTTTCTGTCAGCAGAGGGTCCTCTTACATTTGCCTTAACAGTGGAAATATATGGATTAAAATGCAGGGATTCTCTTTTTCAGCCAAGCTCCTACTGGGAGTACAGTATCAATATTATGAATACAATTTTTCCAAGTGTTTCTGAAACCTCAGCATATAAAGTCCATGACTAAAAATATACGATCAATAAACATCTGCCATCAGCGCTATGTGTTTTAGTTCTAAGACCGTTGCCACGTGTTTGACTTAGAAACACTTAGCAAACCCTAAATATAATTGAGATTTTATGGTCTGTACATAAAGGTTAGCTAAACTTCTGATCTCAGGGAGTGGGGATTCACTATCCTTTGCTGTGCCAAAAAAAGAGAAGGCAAAGTGAAGGTCAGTCATCTACACCCCCACTATCCACTGATGTGTTATCCAATATAATGCAAATTTTTAACCCAATTATGACTTATGTCGAAGATCTCAGGCCACTCTGAGACTGCCTGTTAATTCATGATCTTTAGTACAGTAATATTCTATGTTTTTAACACATGTCAGTGCTATCAACATTCGATATAAAAACTTCCATGCAAAATAAGGAGTTATTAAAGACAAAGGCGATACCACTCCATGTCCATTAAAAGTACTGTCTCACCATGATCACCAGGCAATTGATTGGTAACACTGGAGTCAGCTCTCCTAGCTGATTGGTTAGGGAAAGGACAACTATCTGTTTAAGGACAGTTTTGTTCTGTGGTGGGTCATGAAGGGAGTCTAAGTGATGGACACCACCTATGATGTTCCTAGAGTATTTGGATAGGAGTTTTCTTCATGAGACAACTCCTTATTCCCAATATATTTTTGTACTCAAAACTCTTGATATGTTGTCACAATGAATGGAGGATGAGGATGAGGGAGGAGTTCATATACCATGTAGAACATGGTTCTCTATTGAATTCAAGGCTACCGTGTAGTGCTGATCACCAGGACTCTCAGCGGCAGATCCCATGACAATTATCAGCAATGCTGTAACACAAAACTGATAATGTCTGTGAAGTGCTGTGGAATATGATGGCACTATATAAGAATTGCATAATAAATAATAATAATTTGCTGTCTTGCTGGGACAAACCACTTTATTAATTGTTTTGTATGTGATAACTAGCTGAAGAGCCCGGCGCTGCCCAGGCATAGTAACTAACTGTGGTTAGTTATAGCAAATTATAATTATCCTCCATCCCATAGTCCTGTGCCCATATACCCATCATACATATCCACGATCCCATAGGCCTGTGCCCATATACCCATCATACATATCCTCCATCCCATAGTCGAGTGCCCATATACCCATCACACATCCTCCATCCCATAGTCCCATGCCCATATACTCATCACATATCCTCCATCCCATAGTCCCGTGCCCATATACCCATCATACATATCCACGATCCCATAGGTCCGTGCCCATATACCCATCATACATATCCTCCATCCCATAGTCGAGTGCCCATATACGCATCACACATCCTCCATCCCATAGTCCCATGCCCATATACCCATCACACCTCCTCCATTCCATAGTCCCATGCCCATATACCCATCATACATATTCGCCATCCCATAGTTGAGTGCCCATATACCCATCACACATCCTTCATCTCATAGTCCCATGCCCATATACCCATCATACATATCTTCCATCCCATAGTCCCGTGCCCATATACCCATCATACATATCCGCCATCCCATAATCTCGTGCCCATATACCCGTCATACATATCCTCCATCCCATAGTCCAGTGCCCATATACCCATCACACATCCTCCATCCCATAGTCAACCATTATGACATCATAGTGAGCGGTGGGGCTTGCAACCTATGATGACATCAGCATCGCCATGGCAACCATTATGACACCATAATGAGGGGCAGGGCTTGATACACACACACTTTTTCCCCATTATGTAGATAGGGGCAAAATTGTTTAGTGAATTGGAACGCGCGGGGTTAAAATTTCACCTCACAACATAGCTTAGGACACTCTCGGGGTCCAGACGTGTGACTGTGCCAAATTTTGTGGCTGTAGCTGCGACGGTGCGGATGCCGATCCCGGACATACACACATACATACAAACATACATACATACATACATACATACATACACTTGAGCTTTATATATTAGATAAGCCTAAAATAACCCTTAGTTCATGATCTTCGTACTTTTTAGCAATTAAATTCACCCCAGTAATTTTTAATGCAACCAGTTCTTGAGGTTTTATTATAATTTCTCCAAAAAGATCTAATTTATTTATTGTTGTTGGCCGGCAATGACTTGTTAAACATAAAAATGTAGTGCCATATTGTTTTATATGATATTTCTCTGTAATTTTAGCAATTATAATATTGATTTGCACAATGATTCGACAAAGACTATCAGGGTGGTACTGGCCAACTAGAGGACCAGGGAATCTAATAGTGACCCGGGCTCTGACACAACGATGGACCCAAAAGGTTCACAAGAAGGTTTCCCCCATTTGGAGCTGACGTTTGAGCCAATTACTTGCCACTAGAGTTTGTCCTTCAAGTACACTAATAAAAACAACGGGGACATGCACATGTTCTGTCTACCTCTATGGATGTGTTCACCTTTACTTTTTTGGGGGGGTAACTTCAGAAAGGATGAAACAAGTTCAATACAGTATTGCAATGTGCTACCACAACCTTTGACAGACTGCAATTTAGATCATAGCCGCTTGGTGTCTACGCACAGACACATTTAGCATAGACCTCTCCAGACAGAGTATCACATTTTTTATTTTTTTTTAAGATTGTCATATTGCGCAATGCATCTTTGACCAAAAAAAGGGAAAGAAGGACACATCTATAGCGTGAACTCTAAATATAATTTCCTTCAGTGGGCCCAATCAATGCTATTCAAACACAGAATTCTACTGATTCTAAATATGTTTGTAAAGAAGCATGGCAACGTCTGTGAATGCATAGTGCCCAAGTCAGATGGTCCTCACCTTGCAAAATAATGTATGCTCACTTTTGACATTAGGTCTAATCTCTCCATTACATCATGGTTATATAATGTGCTCATGCTGAACATTCACATTATCTATGTACATTAATATTTGTAAGGATTTCAATGGAGCAAGGTCAATTTGACAAGCACATTTGCTTACTTTTATTTGTGCTTATCTACATTATTATATGGCATTGCTTGCCAATGCTATATGAATGGTCCATGTTGGAAAAATGTTTGCTTCTAATTGACTATACTGGAATGATTTTGCCCGTGTATCTAAAATAGATTTATTTTTATTTATTTTGACTTTGCTTTCTTATTAAACTATTATCCTGCCCGAATGCAAGTGAATTGGCTATGTGATATTTGCTGCAAATTGCCTCACTGCTGGTTTGAGATTTGCCTACTGGGAAGGATCAAAATATCAATTTAGACTGCTAAGAACTGGCAATCCTTTGTAGGAAAGGGCATAAGTGATAAAGAAATGTACATATGTATATGCAGGCTTGGACTGGCCTACAGGAGAGCAGGAGAATCCTCAGGTGGGCCCCTGCGCAGGAGTGGGCCACCACCCTCTCCTATTAGCAGTACTTGGCAATATATGTTAGCATCTTATTCATTTAGCAATCTACCCAATTCATTGTTATATACATTTGTGAATGAGGATAATGTCACATTTGCATGTAGGTGAAAAGTGGGACCCCAGAGTTGGTAATTGGTGGACCATTGGCACCCAAGTCTGACACTGCATATGTATATAAAAGCAAAAAATGTAAGGGTGCAAACCTTCCCTCCAGAGATGGTAAAAATAGAAGCAGCACTCCAATGCAATGAATGCAATTAATCAAATATAAAGTGATTCTTTTAATCGCTCACATTGGCAACGTTTCGGTCCATTTGAGGACATTTCCGAAATGTTGCCAGTATGGGACATTAAAAAATCACTTTATATTTGATTCATTGCATTGGAGTGCGGCTTCTTTTTTTACCATATATGTATATAGATATATGTATATATCTATATATAGTGGAGAAAAGTAATTGATACACCGCAGATTTTGCAAGTTTTCCCACTTACAAGGAATGGAGAGGTCTGTAATTGTTATCGTCGGTGGAAAAACTTGCAAAATTGGCAGTGTATCAAATACTTATTTTCCTCATTGTATGTAAATATATATATACAGCTCTGGCAAAAATTAAGAGACCACTTTCAAATGTTCAGTTTGTCTGATTTTTCTCTTTAGGCTACTTTCACATTAGCTTTTTTAGCGCTGCGCTTCGTGCGCAATACAAACGCATACAAAAAACGCATGATGCGTTTTGCATGCATTTGCGTTTTTTAGGAGCTGCGTTTTAACCAGTTTCTAGCCATGTTAACTCTTACAATGCATGCAATTTCAAACGCAGGCGTGCGCATGTAAATGCGCACACCTGCATTCCCATAGACTGTAATGTGTTATTTTGTCGCATTCCGTGCGCAAGCGTGTGCATGCTTTTTTTGACGCTGTTGGATGGACCTAAAAATGTAACATGTTGCGTCTGGCGCGCCTAGGCGCACACTACAAAAAAACGCATGCACACGAAAACGCATACGAACGCGTCCAAATGCTAGACCATGCGCCCGCCATGTTAAACATAGGGGCGCATGCGCATGGATGCACACGATGCTAAAAAATGCTAATGTGAAACCAGCTTATAGGTATATTTTTGAGTAAAATGTAAATTGTTCATTTAGTCTATAAACTTCTGACATGTCTCCGAATTTCCAAGCAATAAATTTTATATTTTTTTCTGACAAAGAAAAATTGTCAAAATGTAAAAAAAAAACAGTGCTTTCAGACCTCAAATAATGCAAAGAAAACAAGTTCATAATCATTTAGAAACAACAATACTAATGTTTTAACTCAGGAAGAGTTCTGAAATCAATATTTTGTGGAATAACCATGATTTTTAATCACAGCTTTCATGCGTCTTGGCATGCTTTCCACCAGTGTTTCACACTGCTTCTGGCGCAAAAATGTAAGCAGTTCTTCTTTGTTTGGTGGCTTGTGACTATCCATCATCGTTTTCAATGGGGTTCAGCTCTGGAGAATGGGTTGCCCATGACAGGGTTTTGATGTGGTGGTCTCTTATTTTTTGCCAGAGCTGTATATATATATATTCACACACACATAGGTTTGTGAACCCTTCAGTATTTTCTATACTTCTGCATAATTTTGATCAGATTGTTATCCAGGAGTGGATAAAGATAACCAAATCAATCAGGAATATTAGATCTGTCTCCTTTTTGGTAGGACAATGATCCAATTCCATGTCTGTGTGTGATAAAAGTACCGTATGTGAACCTTTGGTTGGGATAAGCAGAAAAATTGAAGGTGAAATTGGAGTATTATGTTTTCAATCAATGGGATGACAATCAGCTGTGGGTAGGCAGCCTGTTTTCCTTAAATAACAGGGATCTATCAAAGTCATATCTTCACAACATGTTTGTGGAAGTGGCACAAACAAAGGAGATTTTAGAGGAGTAGAGAAGAATAGTTGTTGATTCTCATCAAAATATAAAAGGTTACATTGTGCACCAATGTACTAAATTCAAGATAAATGTGATGCGAGTCACTGTAGTAAATATGAGTCCCAAAAGTGGAGAGAAAGACTACAATAACAGATAGTAAAAATATAAGCTACTTACAGAATAAGTAACGTGAGGTCAGGTCCAGGAAATGGAGCCGTGCAACAAGGGGAAGACAGAAAAGAAATCTAATTCACGTGCTGAGGTTAGGAAAACCAGAAAGACAAGACAGTGAACAAGGAGCAGGCACAAGAGAAGTCAGGTCACAAGCAAAGGGTCTAAGTCCGGGAAGGGAATCATGACAAGCTGGGTCAGGCAGAGAGCACAGAGGGATCAATCTAAGGGCCCCGTCACACATAGCGATCTCGCTAGCGAGATCGCTGCTGAGTCACAAGTTTTGTGATGTACCAGCGAGATCGCTGTGTGTGACAGCGATCAGCGACCGGCCCCCCTGCCGGTATCGCTGATCGCTGTTGGAAAGCCCTGGACATGTTTTTGGCCGCTGGTCTCCCGCTGGCCAGCACGCATCACTGCATGTGACAGGCGGGAGACCAGCGATCAGCTGGTAACGAAGGTAAACGCAGGGTTTCTAAGCACATCGCTGTGCTTAGAAACCCTCTGTGTACCTTAGTTACCAGTGCGCTGATGCAGGGAGCTGGTAACTAAGGTACACATCAGGTTTCTAAGTGATGCAGGTCCCATAGAAACCCGATGTGTACCTTAGTTACCAGTTCCCTGCATCAGAGCGCTGGTAACTAACGTACATAGCGATGCCGGGCGCTCGGCGTCGCTGGTGCTGATCGCTGGTGAAGCTGTCTGTTTGACAGCTCATCAGCGATCATGTAGCGACTCACCAGCGATCCTGACAAGTTCATATCGTTGTCGGGATCGCTGGTGAGTCGCTATGTGTGGCGGTGCCCTTACACAGGCAGCAGCAAGTGTATGATTGACACTGGGTAGAGGAGCTTGCATTCTTAAGTAGAAGACTAATCAAGGAAAGTGAACACAGATGATTGCAGCACATACCAAGCACAACCATAACAGACCGACAGCCTCTACACAAAGTAACATATCAGACAGGAACAGAGTGGAGATCGTGACAGTAATTATTACCCTTCTCAGGTGTAGCTAATCAATAAAGAAAACTCTAAGGGCAAAGCTTATAATAGTCTGCAAGGTCTCAAAGAAACCTAAGGTCACTTCTAAACAACTAAAGTTCTCTCTCACATTTGCTTAAGTTTGGAGAAAGAAAAACACTGCACTACTGCACTCTAGTATAAAAACCTCAGATGGTAATCTTAGAAACACGGTGGTGGCAGAATCATGATTTGGGTCTGATTTGCTCTATCTGGGCCAGGATGCCTTGCCATCATTGATGGAACAATAAATTCAGATTTTTTTTTCAGCAAATTAAAGAGGAAAAAGATAGAACACCTGTCAATGAGTTGAATCTCAAGAGAACGTGGGTCAATCAGCAAAGAGAATGCCCAAATCACACACGTTGCTCTACAAAAGAAAGGTTACAGAAGAGTAAAGTTAAAGTTCTGCAGTGGCCAAGTCAAAGTCCTGTCCATAATCCAATAGAATTGTTGTGGAAGGAACTGCAGTGAATGGTTTTTGAAAGAAAACCCACCAACATAACAGAGCTAAAGCTGTTTTGTGGGGAATAGGCTAAAATTCCTCCAAGTTGATGTGCAGAACTAATTGACAATTAGCAGAAAAGTCTAGATGGAGTTATTGCTGCACAAGAGGGTCACACCAGATACTGAAAGCAAAGGTTCACATACTTTTTTCATTCACAGATATGTTTTATTAAATCATTTTTCCTAATATAAATAAATGACAGTCTAATTTTATTGACTCATTTGTTTGATTTGGTTCTTTACATGTGGGACTTATCGGAAAATATGATCTAGTTTTAAGTTGAACTTTCAAGCACCACTGTATACTATACACTATACTACACTATAAAAATAATACAAAGCTTAGGCTGGCTTCACACTAGTGTTTTGTGGCCCTGCGGATGGCAGCCTACTTCCTTCTTTCTGCCTCTGTTAAGCCCCGCCCACTGCCGCACCTCTGCATTGAGCTCCGCCTATGTCTACATGCGTCCTGCGTACCCTATCTTTAACAATGGGTAAGTAGGCCATGCGGATGTATGCTGATGCACCTACATGCATCGTTTTGACGCTGTGCCGAGCTGCGCCGAACGCAACAAGTTGCATTTTGTTGCAGTCGGCGGACACGTCAAAACGACACATGCAAATGTGTCAGCATACATCTGCATAGCCTGTGCTTACCCAATGTTAAAGATAGGGTACACAGGACGCATGCAGACATAGGCGGAGCTGAAGGAAGAGGTGCGGCAGTGGACGGGTCTTAATGGAGGCAGAAAGAAGGAACTAGGCTGCCATCCGCAGCCCTGCCAGACACTAGTGTGAAACTAGCCTTACATTGATTACTGTATAAAAGAGAATAATTTAGTCTGGAATAGTGTTCCTCAAATACCTCCACAATTAACGCTATTTGCATTGTATTATGTAATGTATGGCATGTTTCTATGGCAAATCTTTCCTTTTGGGGGGAAGAAAATCTCTACCCAGAAGTGGGTCAATTCTTAAGCCAATTATTAAAACTATAGTTTGTGGATGCAAAATAATTGGGAACAGTAAAATATTGATTTTGGAGCACAAAGGCGCACCTTTATTGTCACAAGAATTATCTTTTAATATAGATTATAAATTATTAATATATAAATTATGTTAATTATAGACTCAGCATAAGGGCAAATATCATGACAATGGGAACTGTTGCCCTAAGGCTGGAGAAGTCACTGGGAGATAATCCAATATGTATGACCATGTATGATATTGAAATTATATTTATATATTTTTGTGTTATTGGTGTATTGAAGGTTCCTTACTTATAAACCTTTACAAATCAACAGTCTTGTGACATTGAAGCAGCTCCTTGTCCTTTAAACCCAGCATGTGCAATATGGAATGTCGGAGCTGAGAAATGGAATGCCGGAATGTGCAATCAATTTGTGTTCTTATCTTCTGTTGGCATGTTGTCCTGTAGGGATTGTCCTATCTTGTGGATGATCCCCTGTTATCTGTACGAACTTCCACTCTAAAGGTATTACATTTACTTATTCAATTCATGTTTTAAATTAAGAATGGGCAAATTCGCAGGTTTTGAAGTCAATTGAAAAAATGAAATTAGTTATAGGATAGATTTGCAGGGCTGCTATCAGACATTCTGTGGCCTTATACAGCCAAGAAGTCTTGGCCTTTTGGCCTCTCCATCACCAAGGTAGCACATCTGAGCTTTGGGGGGTAAATCACAGTGTAGCCTGGATGGTGAAAATTAAGACAATAAGAGAAGGTCGTTTGTGGTAACACAAAGTAGGGATGGATGGAAGAGAAAATTGCATACATTATGGAGGCAACAGGAGATATTGGGTGACAGGGCTCTATATGGGAAGTAAGGGGCAGAGGGAATAAAAAATAGGGTTTAGTCAAGGGGAACAGGGAAAAAAATACCCTAGCAGGGACTCTGAGTTAGGACAAAGAGGGTGACAGAAGGCGGGAAGGTGCTCTGTTAGAGGGGGCATTAGGTTACAAGGTTTTGTGGTGGTACCAGGGGGTAGAGAGGCAGGGGGCATGAACAAGAAAGTGATAATGGGAAGAAAGTACTCTGTGATGGCTCACAGGAAGGTAGGAAGTTGCATTAATGGGCCACAAGGGTAGGAAACATTAGGTATCAGAACTGTAGGAAAGAAGAGAGCCGAGGGAACAGAAAATACCATAGATAGAATGGTGGGCAGGGATAAAACAATCTGGCAAGGACCCTTAAGAAGGGCAGGGGTAAGACAGTAGGTGGGAAAGGACTCTGTGGGTGATTTTTCTCTTTTGGTCAAGCCCCTGTCAACAGGATGTACTGCCTGATAACAACTCTGTATATTTACATATATTTTAAAATATTTCAAGAATCTGTTGGGAAAGCAGCTACATTTAGCCCTCTACACTCCGCAGACAGTGAATCAGTGTCAATGCAGAATAAATCACATCCAGTTGATATGTAACTACTTTTCCTAAGCATCGAAACCAGTGAAAATGCCCACTCTTGGTTTTATGTTGGTTTTATGTTGGTTTCTGTGATCCACGTCCAGATTGCTACTGTCTGATACAGAGAAAAGGTTTGCTAAACTTGGTAAATGAGAGTCAGTGTCTTACATTTAAGAAAGTTCAACTGCAGTAGGAAGGAAATAGATCCACAGGTGATAGATTGTGTTTTTATAGTAAACTCTATACAGTAATACTGCACAGTAGGCAAGAATTTGCCACAAAAGCATTCTGCAGAAATAATGGAAGCAAAGTACTGCAGCAAAAATGTTATTTCTGTGTAAATGAGAAATAATATCAGGACGTTAATCTGGGAAGGCAAGACTATGCTTTTTGCACCTTTTTAAGGTTTTTTCTTGCCATAAAATCAAATTGTAATGGATCCTTACAATTTATTTATTCAGAAAGCAAACACATTACACCATTGTATATGTTGAAATCCGAATCTCAGCAACCCGTTAAAGGGCTCGGAACGATTTTCATCCAGCTGCAGTAGGAGAGTCTACAATTACACTTTTTTTAAAGCAACATGTCACTAGATTCATGCTGCCCAAATCACAGTGAGCATGAATCAGAGCTTGCAGTCAGATAAGTCTCTTTTAAATGCCACAGAATTTCAGGGAAAGCATAGTTAAAAAAAAGGTGGCCAAGACCAAAAGAGAGAGAAGTGACCAGAGCGGCGCAGATGTGACAAGACTCTCCCCACTCTCCTCCATGTAATTTCTCCCTATATACAGTGGGGAAAAATATTATTTAGTCAGCCACCAATTGTGCAAGTTCTCCCACATAAAAAGATGAGAGAGGCCTGTAATTGACATCATAGGTAGACCGCAACTATGAGAGTCAAAATGAGAAAACAAATCCAGAAAATCACCTTGTCTGATTTGGCAAGATTTATTTTGCAAATTATGGTGGAAAATAAGTATTTGGTCACCTAAAAACATGCAAGATTTCTGGCTCTCACAGACCTGTAACTTCTTCTTTAAGAGGCTCGTCTGTCCTCCACTCATTACCTGTAGTAATGGCACTTGTTTGAATTTATCAGTATAAAATACATCTGTCCACAACCTCAAACAGTCACACTCTAAACTCAACTGTGGTGAAGACCAAAGAACTGTCGATGGATACCAGAAACAAAATAGGCCTATGATGTCAATTACAGGCCTCTCTCATCATTTTAACCTGGAGAACTTGTACAATTGGTGGCTGACTAAATACTTTTTTTCCCCACTGTACAAGGGAAAGACATACCTCGGTGCAATCATGCAGACAAACTCTGATTCACGCTCCTGTGCTTCTGGCAGCATGAATCTAGTGACAGGTTCCATTTAAAACTGGTTTGCTTAAAGGGGTTCCTTCCTTCCTTTCTTTTTATTTCTTCCTTCCTTCTTTCTTTCATATTCGTTTTTTCTTTCTTTTTCTTATTTTTTCCTACCTCTTTTCCTTTCATCATTTTATTCTTCCTTCCACTCTTTCTTTTTCTCTATCTTTCTTTCTTTCTCTTTCTTTCTTTCTTTCTTTCTTTCTTTCTTTCTTTCTTTCTTTCTTTCTTTCTTTCTTTCCTTTTTATTTTCCTTTCTTTCATAGTCTCTTTCTTACATACATTCCATCTTTCCTTCCTGCCTTTCATTCTTTTCTTCCTTCTTTCCATTCTTTCTTTTTTTACTTCCTTTTCTTTCTTTCTTTCTTGCTTTCTTTCTTTCTTTCTTTCTTTCTTCCTATTGCAACTCAGACTTCACTTTAATGACTCTGAGCTGCAATACCAAAAACAATCCATGGACAGTAGAGGCGCTGTTTCTGTAAAGAAAGCAAACCTTTTCCAATCTCAGTTAACTCCTTTAACTCTAATTGAAAGGCAACCTACAACAAGCTAGATATATTTCCAATTTGCCTGTTGACAATTTGGTGTATTAGTAAGCACTAGTCATTAAGACAGTTGTGCTTGCTTTGAAGTTTAATGCCATTACTGTGCTGTTTGCCCTAGTGATAGCCAGGCATTCTATGGAGTCAGCAGTATGTTGAATCTGCACTTTAGAAATGCTATAATCATTCTGGAATTGATATTTTGATTTTTTGCAGAACCATGAGTTCATGGATGAACAGATGTTTGAACAAAACTGCCGAGAGAGCTCCATGCAGAACTATCCATCCAGCCGCAGCCCATCTCTGTCCAGTCACCAAGGAGTTACATCATCTTGCTGTTCTCGTAGGAACAAGAAGACCACACATCTCCCAAACTCTAATGTTCCAGCTACAAGGCTACGTAGCATGCAAGAGCTTAGCACTATTCACATCCAATGTGGAGATCAACCTTCTCTAAGTACAAGGTATGGATAAAATGGCAAGGATGTAAGCTGCTGTACTGCAAATGCAATTTTACCGTTACAGCCAATAAAGGTTATCATTTGTGTATTAAATATGAAAAAGTTCTGAAATTATATCAATTTGACATAGTTTCAACATTCTCTGTTACATGCCGTTGCATACTTAGTGAAAAATGTCTATCACACTCCACCAGGGGATGGGAGATAATAAAGGGGAGGGGTATAGGTTCAGCCATAATGCATGAACCATACATACGTATTTATTTCCTACTAAAAAGCCATCTAAACCTCTCTTTAAACCATTGGCGGTTTGAGCAGTGACCAACACCTGCAGAAGAAGGCTGGTCTCCTGGAGATGGAACCTTTTTTTCTCCAGACAAAAGGACTGTTCCTTGTCTTTTGAAGGGGTTATATATGAAACGGCTTTTGACCATATTTTAGCATGGGCTATTTATGTACTTGCAAGTTAAACATGTCTCACCCTTTTAGACATCTCTTCTCATGGCTACATAAATGTAATTTGTTTAAGCTTTTCTCCTAAGTAAGATCATCCATACCACTTATCAGTTTTGTGGCTCTCCTTTTTACCAGTTGCAACTCCAGAGCATCCTTCCATGAATTGGTGCCAAGAAGTTAACTCCATATTTCAGCACTAAAGCTTTGTAATGTGGTAGTTTGGCATCACTATCCTACGAGTTCATGCCTGTTTTAATTCATGACAATATGCAAGGTGGGCTATTTATATGGATACACCTAAATAAAATGGGAATGGTTGGTGATATCAACTTCCTGTTTGTGGCACATTAGTATATGGGAAGGGGGAAATTTTTCAAGATGGGTGGTGACCATGGCGGCCATTTTGAAGTTGGACATTTTGGATCCAACTTTATTTTTTTCAATGGGAAGAGGGTCATGTGACACATCAAACTTATTGAGAATTTCACAACAAAGCAATGATGTGCTTGGTTTTAACATAACTTTATTCTTTCATGAGTTATCTACAAGTTTATGACGACTTATAAAATGTGTTCAAAGTGCTGCCCATTGTGTTGGATTGTCGATGCAACCCTCTTCTCCCATTCTTGACACACTGATAGCAACACTGCAGAAGAAATGCTAACACAGTCTTCCAGTATCCGTTGTTTCAGATGCTGCACATCTCGTATCTTCACAGCATAGAAAATTGCCTTCAGATGACAAAATTGATAAAAGTCTAAGCTGTGTGCACACGCTGCGGAATCTGCTGCGGATTGATCTGCACGGATTTTCAGAATCCGCAGATAAATCCGCAGGTCATAAGACCTGCAGTTTATCTGCGGATTATCCTGTGGTTTTGCCCTGCGGTTTTACCATCTCCACAATGGAGGAGATAGGAAACCGCTGCGGAATCCACAGAAAGAACTGACATGTCAATTCTTTCTGCAGTTTAGAAACCGCAGAAAATCCGCGCTGAAAATTCCGCAGCATCTGCACTGCGGTTTCCATTTCCCATAGGGAATAATGGTACTGTACACCGCAGCAGAACCTGCTGCGGATCCGCAGGGCCAAATCCGCTGCAGATCAGGAGTAGAATCCACAGCGTGTGCACATAGGGGTCAGATTAGGAGATCTTGGTGGCCATTCCACTGGCCCACGATAACCAGTCCACTTTCCAGGAAACTGTTCATGTAGGTATGCTCGGACCTGACACTCATAATTGATGAAACACAAAAATTGAGCTTGGTTTGAGATGGTACACATGCAGCATATAAATGCATGTTCACATGGCCAAAAAGCATACAAAACCTACAAAAGACAAAATAAAAAAAAACCCTGCTATAATTAAATAAGTAAAAAGCAAAAGTGCATTTAAATCATACAGAGTTCTTAGTAATACTGTATTTGATCAAACATCGCATAAAAGCCGTCCCACCATCGACAAGGTGACTCTGTGGTCGGGGCGGTCCTACATTGTCTAGTATTAGTAACCTTATCATGTGTCAAAGTAGACGTCTGTGTGAATCAGGGCAGACAAGGACCGGGTCCCAACCACCGGACACCAGTCAGGGGAAGCCTTTAAATACAATTTCCAGCTCAGGAGAGGGAGGCCACACCCCAGCTTGCACACCATAATTGATGGTATGGTGTGGTATATGGGGTACAAAGATAGTGGGGCCATTCTTCATCAATGGAAACCTCAATGCCACTGTATATCTAAAATTGCTACATGGTGATGTGTTGCCCTCTTTATGCACTGAAGATGGCACATTCCCTGAGTTTTTCCAGCAAGATCGTGCGCCACCACATTGAGTGTCAGGTCCGAGCATTTCTACAAGGAATCTGACCCCCTTAAACTAGCATTTCTTCTGCTGTGTTGCTATCAGTGTGTAAAGTGTAAAGAATGGGAGAAGAGGGTTGCATTGATAATCCAACACAATGGGCAGCACTTTGAACACATTTTATAAGTGGTCATAAACTTGTAAATAACTCATGAAAGAATAAAGTTACGTTAAAACCAAGTACAATATTGTTTTTCTTGCGACATTCTCAATAAGTTTGGTGTTGTCACATGACCCTCTTCCAATTGGAAAAAATAAAGTTGGATCCAAAATGGCCAACTTCAATATGGCCTCCATGGTCACCCCCCATCTTGAAAAGTTTCCCCCCTCCCATATACTAATGTGCCACAAACAGGAAGTTGATATCACCAACCATTCCCATTTTATTTAGGTGTATCCATATAAATGGCCCACCCTGTATTGCCCATCGGTGCCCGTGTCACATGACCACAGGATGCCGATGGGTTGGCATGACAACCCGGGTTCTTCAGCTGACCCCTGTGGTTGTCATTGCCGGATTGGTATGAGCGACACTCAGTGGTCAGCGCTCATAGCAAGTGAGCATGTCTACTACTTAGAGCAGGGCTGAAGTACTGCTGTGTGTAGCACAAGCGATCGGATGATCACAGATTCTAGTCTCCCATGGAAACTATTGAAGCAAGTAAAAAGTGAAAAAAATGTTTAAAAATTAAAAAAATAAAAAAATGAAAGTTCAAATCACCCTCCATCTGCCCCATTTAAAATAAAACAATAGAACAGACACATAATTGGTATAGCCGCGTTCAGAGTCGCCCGATCTTCAATAAGAATCAATCTTCGGTAAACATCATAATGAGAAAAAAAATTGAAACTACAGAGTTAAATTTTTTTGATCGCCTCAACATGGGATTAATATGGTATCAATAAAAATGTCAACCCGGCGCACAAAAAATAAACCCTCACCAGCCCCAGATCACAAAAAATGGAGATGTTACAGGTATCGAAAAATTACTTTTTTTTTTTTTTAGAAATTTGGATTTTTTTTCACGACTTAATAAAAAAGAACCCATACATGATTGGCATCATCAAACTCATACTGACCTGGAAAATCATAATGGGAGGTCAGTTTTAGCATTTAGTGATCATGGTACAAAAGCAAAACAAAAAGCAATTGTGGAATTGCACTTTTTTGGCAATTTCACCGTACTTGTAATTTTTTTCCATTTTCAAGTACACTATATGGCAAAACCAATAGTGTCGTTCAATAGTACAACTCGTCCTGCAAAAAGAATGCCCTCATATGGCCATATTGCCAGAAAAATAAAAAAGTTATGGCTCTGGGAAGAAGGGGAGCAAAAGACGGAAACTCAAAAGTGGAGAAACCCGAGGTCGCGAAGGGGTTAAATGTATGTACATTGAACCTAATTTGCCAAGTGGATGACCATACACTCAGTTTATCAGCTTGTATCTCATAAACATCTAGCATAGAATGACTACACTGTATAGTGTCATCTGCAACAGTGTTAATGCAGAATTCTTGATCATTAATAAATATGTTGAATAACAATTGACCCAGCAATGATCCTTGCGGTACACCACTTTCAGCCCCACTTTTAGCCGAAGACCATTCAGAGCAGCAGTCATTCACCACAACTAAGTTCAGTCTTTGCCCCAGTTTTCGATCAAATTATAAGCCTTATTTTCTAAACCTACAGACCTTAGTTTACCCATTAGACATCTACATTCAACAGTGTCAAATGCCTTTGTAAAGACAAAAAACATTGTATCCACAGCTACCTCTGTCAAAGCTTCTACTCACAGGGGTTGCTCCTGACCAGAAGCCTGCAGTTACGACTCAGTGCTTGCATTTTGTTAAACTTCAGAAGAGGAGGTGATAGAGCTGGAGGCTGTTTCAGCAATGTAGGCCAAAAACAGTTCCTGATGCTCCGGCTTTAAAAGCAGTCTACCTACTCCCAGAAAACGGAGCCTTACAGGCCTTCCAGAGCTACACCATGACGCAGGCTCAACACCTCCTGCCTTAGCGGCTATTGTGTTTTTGGCACTACCAGCAGAAGCACCACCACCGCCATCCGTACCAGGTGGCCCCCCATGCCCACGTCCGCATCCTCTACCACCATACTTCCTCATGTTTTGGAAAATGGACCCAAAATACAAGCAGATATATGATACTGTATCAGAAGCGTACAGCTCTATACAGTCTAGGGATAACAGTAAATCTCCGAATATATTTCATGATTCATACACAGACGCTCACAGGCTCAGTATGGATTACCCAATAAAATAAAAAGTTGAAAAAGGGTACGGTATCACCAGATACAAAGTATATATAGTATAGTGTAAACATTCTGAATGTTCGTATACATTTCAGGAGGCAGACACAAAACGCTGTCAGGCCCAGTATGGATTGCACAAGAATATGAAAAGCTGTAAATGGGTAATGTAACACAAGCGTACAGCTGTATACAGTGTTGGGGTAATCTTAAAGCTCCTAATATATTGCCGGAGTAACAGACAGACGTTCACAGGCTCATTATGGATTACACCAGAATCTAAATAGCTAAAAAGGTTACTGTATCAGAAGCGTACAGCTGTATACAGTGTTGGCCAAATTTGAAATCTCGGTATATATTTCCGGAGTCACCCTCAGACGCTCACTCAGTATGGGTTTGACCATATTACAAAATGTTGGAAAAAAGGTACTGGATAACAAGATAGCAAGTATATATATTATAGGGTACAATTGAAATCTCCGTATACATAGTCCCGTAGTCACTCTCAGATGCTTACTCAGTATGGATTTGACCGTAATACTAAATGTCGAACAAAGGTACTGTATAACAAGATACAAGCTGTATCGAGTATAGGGTAAAAATTGGTATCTCCGATTCACCCTATATATAGAAGGCGTAAACCACACACGCTCACTCACTATGGATGATACCGTAATACAAAATTTGGAACAAAGGTACTGTATCAGCACATAGCAGGTGTATCCAGTCTAGGGGTAATTGTAAATTTCCGTCTATACTTCTGGCATCAGATAAAGACACTCACAGGCTCACTATGTATTACACCAGAATTTAAAAAGTAGAAAAAGGGAAAGGTAGTCGAAGCATACAACAGTATACAGTGTTGTGGTACTTTTAAATCTTCATATATATTTCAATCTCAGTAAGCCAGTCCAGACTCTCCGCTACTGGAAACTACATGGATACAAGTACAGATGGATAGTCGAGTGTTAGCAGAAATTTGGGAATTACTCATTGCGTAAAAACCTCCCGGTAGATGTTGCAGAGGCGATGCAGACCCTCAATTACTGTGTCTGTGGAGACAGCAAAAAAGGTTCTTTGTGAAGAAAGGATTGCTTTATTGCAGTAGCATGGATCACATCACCGTTACTCGTCTCCATCAAACTGTGATCATAGGGAGAGATGTAGACATGGTCCTCACTGCCTATCATGATGTGTGTGGTCATTTTGGAGTGCAAAAAACAGAAGCCACAGGCCGTAGGTGATTCTATTGGATTGGCATGAGAGGAGACATTGAAAAATGGTGGCTAGAACGTCACACGTCTGTGACTATCACAACTGTGAAAGGTGATCATAAAGCACCACTGCATCCGCTTGTAAGTTGACGTCCATTACAAATGGTAGCCATTGATCATCTGAAGGTAGAGGCCAGCAGGACAGGCCATAGCTACATCTTAACCATCCTCGATCAATACCCCAAATTTCTAGTGGCCGTCCATGTGAAGGATTTAACTGCCCAGTCTACACAGCGGTGGAGCAGGGAGAGGTAAGTATTGCAACTCGCAAGAGCTGTGGCCATGACAAAGCAGGGGGGCACACTCGTGGTCGACGGTACTTGCACAGGGCCCCTCATAGTACGCTGGTGTGTCTGATGGCAAGTGGGCCCCCCCACCATCAGAGACACTGTATTGTACTATGAGGGGCCCTGTGCCAGTGCCTTCGGCCATCAGTGGGCCCATCCACCTGTTCAGAGCAACGGTACTTGCCCTGGTGCGCCAGGTGTTGACCCCATCCCTTGGGGGGGTGGGCAGCCCAGTTAGGGAGGTTTAAAAAATGGCATATGTTGATGTGTTGGCTGGACATTCAGCTGCTGCAAAGGGTGGAATTGGGCAAGTCCAAGGAAGAGGAGGACAAAAGCGAGGCAATTTTCTGGCAACCTATGTGTCATCAGGGGAAGGTGGGACAAAATCCTTTGAAACCCATGCATGGTTCATTTTAATGAAGGTTAGATCATCAACATTTTGGGTCGACAGAGGGGTCCTTTTTTCTGTCAGGATTGATCCAGCAGCACTGAAGACTCTTTCAGATAACACACTAGCAGCAGGGCAAGCAAGCTCCTGTAAGGCATATTGTGCCAATTCAGGCCAGGTGTCCAGTTTAGAGGCCCAATAGTCAAAGGGGAATGACCTGTGAGGGAGAACATCGATATGGGAGAAGTAGCTTGTAACCATAGTTGACAACTGCTGTCTCCTGTCACTTTTAATCAATGCAGTATTAGCAGTCGTGTGAGTGGTACTTGAGAAATCATTCCACAACATTTCTCCAACGCCACTTCGGCTGTGTGCACCACGAACACCTCTTCCATTGTGCCCACTATGGCTCGAGGGAGAACCAGCACTGCTGCTGTGTGCTGGGAAAGCCTCAAACAAACGGTTTACCAGAGTTGCTTGTTTGTTAGCCAATATTATCTCTAGGTTCTCCTGTGGCATGATGTTGTTTAATTTGCCTTTGTAGTGTGGATCGAGGATGCTGGCCAGCCAGTAGTCATCATCTCTCATCATTTTGGAAATGCGGGGGTCCCTTTTTAGGATCCGCAAGGCATAATTGCACAAGTGGGCCAATGTTCCAGGTGTCAATGATGCACTGCCAGTGGTGGGTGGAGGAGCACTTTCTGGCAAATCCACATCCCTACAGTCACGCACAAACACTGTACCTGACCTTGGAATACCAACATTTTCTCTTGCCCCCTGAGAAGCATCCTCCTGCCCAAAATAATCATCCTCCTCCGCCTCTTCCTCTTCTTCCTCCACCTCATCCAGGACAGTTCCCTGACCAGACAATGGCTGACTGTCATCAAGGCTTCCCTCCTCCTCATCTGCAGATGCCTGATCCTTAATGTGCGTCAAACTTTGCATGAGCAGATGCATAAGTGGGATGCTCATGCTTATGATGGTGTCGTCTGCGCTTACCAGCTGTGTGCATTCCTCAAAACACTGAAGGACTTTACAGAGGTCTTTCAGCATTGTCCACTGCACACCTGACAATTCCATGTCTTCCCTCAAACTGCCTGCCCGTGTATCCTCCCACAAATGCATTACAGCCTGCCTCTGTTCGCACAGCCTCTCAACCATGTGCAGGGTGGAGTTTCACCTTGTTGCAACGTCTATGATTAGGCGGTGCTTGGGGAGATGGAGCAATCGCTGCAGCTTCTGCATATGAGTGGAGTGGACGTTTAAGCGATGGATGCGCGAGCACAGCCTTCGCACCTTATGTAGCAGGGATGTTAACTCCGGATAATTATTAAGGAAGCACTGCACCACCAGGTTCAAAGTGTGAGCCAGGCAAGGTATGTGTGTTAGTTTTGCACGGGCTATGGCTGCCACAAAATTACGGCCGTTATCACTGACTACCTTGCCTGCCTCAAGATGTAAACTGCCCAGCCATGACTCAGTTTGTCGCTGCAAGTAGTCGGCCAGTACCTCCTCGGTGTGTCTGTTGTTGCCCAAAGACATCATCTTTAGCACAGCCTGCTGACACTTACCACTAGCTGTTATATACACTGTGTTCAGAATTATTAGGCAAATGAGTATTTTGATCACATCATCCTCTTTATACATGTTGTCCTACTGCAAGCTGTATAGGCTTGAAAGCCAACTGCCAATTATGTAAATAAGATGATTTGCATCTCTGTAATGAGGAGGGGTGTGGTCTAATGACATCAACATCCTATATAAGGTGTGCTTAATTATTAGGCAACTTCCTTTCCTTTGGCAAAATGGGTCAGAAGAAAGATTTGACGGACTCTGAAAAGTTAAAAATTGTGAGATGTCTTGCAGAGGGATGCAGCAGTCTTGGAATTGCCAAACTTTTGAAGCGTGATCACCGAACAATCAAGCGTTTCATGGCAAATAGCCAACAGGTTCGCAAGAAGCGTGTTGATAAAAAAAAGACGCAAAATAACGGCCCGTGAATTGAGGAAAATCAAGCGTGAAGTTGCCAAGATGCCATTTGCCACCAGTATTGCCATATTTCAAAGCTGCAACGTTACTGGAGTATCAAAAAGCACAAGGCGTGCCATGCTCAGGGACATGGCCAAGGTAAGGAAGGCTGAAAAATGACCACTTTTGAACAAGTAACATAGGATAACATGTCAAGACTGGGCCAAGAAATATCTTAAGACTGATTTTTCTAAGGTTTTATGGACTGATGAAATGAGAGTGACTCTTGATGGGCCAGATGGATAAGCCCGAGGCTGGATCAGTAAAGGGCAGAGAGCTCTGCTCTGACTCAGACGCCAGCAAGGTGTAAGTGGGGTACTGGTATGGGCTGGTATCATCAAAGATGAACTTGTGGGACCTTTTCGGGTTGAGGATGGAGTGAAGCTCAACTCTCAGACCTACTGTCAGTTTCTGAAAGACACCTTCTTCAAGCAATGGTACAGGAAGAAGTCGGTATCGTTCAAGAAAAACATGATTTTCATGCAGGCCAATGCTCCATCACATGCATCCAAATACTCCACAGCATGGCTGGCCAGTAAAGGTCTAAAAGAAGAAAGAGTAATGACATGGCCCCCTTGTTCACCTGATCTGAAACCCATAGAGTACCTGTGGTCCCTCATAAAATGTACCAGTGTACGCAGATGAGAGGATGAGTACTTTCTTGTCCTACTCAGAGTGTCTGGTAGGGTGAGCTGGACTGGAGAGCTGCATATGGGGGAAGTAGCGGTGGACCGGACGGAGTGAGAGGGGGTTGGTGATGGTATTGGTGGTGATTGCCTAGATTCAGTGTTGTGTTGCAAAACCATTGTGATTCCCTGAGTGCTTTGGCCTTGCGACGACACCTCCACATTTAGTGCTGGTGGTGTGCTTAACGGTGGCGGTGGTCTTACAGTGGGGTAAGCGATGGAGCGTTGCTGGCTACCTTCAGTCGGAACAGATGCACATGTGCTACCTGAGGTTTTGTAGTCCGTCCACGCTTGCAAGTGCATGTTGATTAAATGTCTAAGCATGCAACTGGTATTCAAATTTCTGAGTTGTTTACCTCGGCTAAAGGTCCTTCCGCACTTCTTACAGGTAACCTTGGCCTCATCAGTAGGATTTTGGACAAAGAAGTGCCACACTGCACTCTTCTTACTATGGTATACATTTTCTGGCCTTGCACACTGTGCTAAGTTGACTGTCTGGCCAAGCTGTCCTGCAACTCTTAGCTTTTGGTCCATGTTTTTTGACAGCTACGGGCCTGGCAGATAACCGCTGCTGCGATGTCAATGCCTGCTGCGATGTCAATGCCTGCTGCGATGTCAATGCCTGCTGCGGATCCTTCTCCTTATCTGAACTATTGCCAGCGCCACCCTCCTCCCCCAGTGGATGCCAATCTGGGTCAAGAACTGGGTCATCCATCACCTCCTCTTCAAAGTCATCTGCACCTTCCTCTTTACCTTCCTCTGTGTCACCGTGTAAGGTGGTATAGTATGCAGGAAGGGGCACCTGAGTTTCATCAGGGTCAGATTCTAGCTCAATAGACTGCGAGGGCAATGTAGTGCTCTGGGTCAATGTACCAGCAGAATCATCTAGCAGTGGCTGTGCATCAGTGCACTCCATGTCAGATTAATCTTGGACTGGGGAATTCAGGATTTGACTGGATAACCCAGGCATGGTATGTGAAAACAGCTCCATAGAGTAATCTGAAGTGTGGGCTGCCACATCCTTAACTTTTGGTGGAGGTGAAGGACACAAGGAAAGGTGTTTTTCCTCACCAGAACCCTGCACTGATGACTCCGTGCTTGCCGGTTTCGAACGTTCAGAAGAGGAGGCAATAGAGCTGGTGGCTGTTTCGGCAAAGTAAGCCAAAACCTGTTCCTCATGCTCCGGCTTTAAAAGCGGTTTTCTTACTCCAAGAAAAGGCAACCTTACAGGCCTTCTTGGGTCAGATGATGACACAGGCTCAACACCTCCTGCCTTAGCTGCTATTGTGCTTTTGCCAGAACCAGCCAATGCACCACCACCATCAGTACCAGCTGCGCCCCCCTGCCCACGTCCACGGCCTCTTCCACCATACTTCCTTATGTTTGGGAAAATGCACCAAAAATACCAGCAGAGAGATGGTACTGTATGAGGAGCGTCCACCTGTGTAAGGTGTATTAAAAAAATTAAATCTACATATATATTTTGTTAGTCACAGACGCTCTCACAGTATGTAGTTGACCGTAATCCAACAAGCAGATATACGGAACTGTATCAGAAGTGTACAGCTGTACACGTTTTTTGTGTAACTAACAATCTCCGTATATGTATTTACGGAGTGTCACACACACACGCTGACTCTGTATAGATGTGACTGGAATCCGAATGGCAGATATACAATACTGTTTGAGAATCGGACAGCTCTATACGGTGTGTGTATGGAAAATTGTCAATCTCTGTCTATTTGTATACGGACTGACACACGCTGACTCTGTCTAGTTTTGACCGTGATCAAACAGCAGATATACGAACTGTTTGAAAAGCAGACAGCTCTATAAGGTGTAGGTCTGGAAAAATGGAAAATCTCATCGGCTTGTTTGTCCAGAGTCACACACAGATAGCTTCTATTTGTCTGTGATACCAGCCGGTACACGGTAGTGTGTGAAGAGCGTACACCGCTATACGGTGTCTGTATGGAAAATTGTCACTCTCCGTCTATTTTCATACGGACTGACACACGCTGTCTCTGTCTAGTTTTGACCGTGATCAAACAGCAGATATACGAAACTGTTTGAAAAGTGGACAGCTCTATAAGGTGTAGGTCTGGAAAAATGGAAAATCTCATCGGCTTGTTTGTCCAGAGTCACACACAGATAGCTTCTATTTGTCCATGATACAGGGCGGTACACGGTAGTGTGTGAGGAGCGTACACTGCTATACGGTGTCTGTATGGAAAATTGTCAATGTCCGTCTATTTTTATACGGACTGACACATGCTGTCTCTGTCTAGTTTTGACCGTTATCAAACAGCAGATATACTGTACGAAACTGTTTGAAAAGTGGACAGCTCTATAAGGTGTAGGTCAGGAAAAATGGAAAAACTCCTCGGCTTGTTTTTCCAGAGTCACACCCAGATAGCTTCTATTTGTCCGTGATACAGGGCGGTACACGGTAGTGTGTGAGGAGCGTCCACCTCTATATGGTGTCTGTATGGAAAATTGTCAATCTCCATCTATTTTTATACGGACTGACACATGCTGTCTGTGTCTAGTTTTGACCATTATCAAACAGCAGATATACGAAACTGTTTGAAAAGTGGACAGCTCTATAAGGTGTAGGTCTGGAAAAATGCAAAAACTCCTCGGCTTGTTTTTCCAGAGTCACACCCAGATAGCTTCTATTTGTCCGTGATACCAGCCGGTACACGGTATTTTGTGAGGAGTGTACACCGCTATACGGTGTGTGATAAAATGAACGCTCAGTAACTCACCAGAACAAAATAATAAAGGTTGGAGTGCTTTGAAAAAAGCAGTTTGAACAGCATTGTGCACACAACAATGCAGCTAGCATGTAGCCTTAAAAGGCAGCCTATTCACCACCAGCGCTGCTGCACACAACAAAAATCCTCCCCTTTCACTGCACACTAACTGTACAGTGAAAAGCGCTAGCAGCAGAAGCAATTTTTTTTCTTCTTCCTTGCCTAACGCTCTCCGTATTCAGAATCAGCAGCAGCTCTCCCTATTGTAAGATCGGCAGAAGTAAGATGGCGGTCGGCGGTCACGGCCTTTTATACCCACTGTGACACCACACAAAGCCAGCCAATCACTTCAATGCCCTTCTCTAAGATGGTGGTGGCCACTGCGCATGTCAACGCGTTGCCCACAGTGTCCGTCCTCCATCATTGGCTGAGAAAAGGCGCTGGAAGCGTTATTTGAAACGCGACTTTGGTGCTCTGATCGGCGACCTCATGGCCGACCTCACGCTATGGTCGGGTTTCGATCGGCGAAACCCGACTTTAGCTAAAGTCGGCTATTTTTTAATTTGACCGACCCGTTTCGCTCAACTCTACTCCTATATATAGTTTATTTAATATTATTTGTATTTTTATACTTATTTATTTTATGTGCTATAGCGTCAGCATATTCAACAGACATCATCACTGTCCCCATTGGAATCTCAATCTACATTCCCTATCAGTATGTCTTTGGAGTGTGAGACAGACCCAGAAGAAACTCAGGCAAACATGAGGACAACATACAAACTTCTTGCAGATGTTGTCCTTGATTAATTTGAATCCAGAACTCCAGTTCTGCAAAGCAACAATGCTAACCATTGAGCCACCATGCTGTCCATGGTCCCTCACAAGCCTCTCAAAACATTTTTCTCATAACTGATGTCTCTGGTTACCTGTTAAAAACCTACAGCCCTTTTTTCAAAATAGGCTTGGTACAGTACTAGAAAGTGTCTAAAAATTATGTGCAATAGCTGAGCAAAGTTCCTTAAGAGCTCTTGGATGCAGCTCAGGACCTTGTTCACACTAATTTTTTCTAATTTAGCTTGGACCATATCTATAGTTAGCCACCTGCTTTCAGTTATATTATTTAAACCTTCACTTTTTTACCTCCAGTCGATTCAGCTTTGGTGGGGTTCTTGCTCTCATTTAGGAGATCAGGTAAGTATGGAGCCTTATTGCCCTTGCTTCGGCTTTGGGAGGAGGGGTTGGGAGCTAGATTTGGAATTACTGACCATCAAAAAAGAGACTATTTAAATATGGAGCTTTATTGATAATGCTCCATGGGAAAAAAATTTGCAAATTAACACTCTCCCAAAAGAAAAAGCTGTGCCATCCATTGGAGGTAAGTAGCTTTTAAAGAGTAAAATTTTTATTTAATAAATTATTAATACACATGAAAGTAAGTAAGTTTGTAAGGGTGGTTTCACATTAGCGCTTTTTAAGCGCACGCACGGCCGGGGGTAGCTCCGCCCCTGAGCCGGCTCTCTGCCCGGCGTGCCCGCCCCTTGCTTGTAGCGCCGCCTCCTAGCGCACAGCGGCGCCTGCGATCGGCGCACCCTATCTTTAGCATAGGGTGCGCAGATCGTGTGCAGGCCGTGCGCTAGTTGCGCTTTGACCTGCGCTGCGCACTTTTGACGGTGCGCCGTGCGCGCCAAAAGCAAACTTTTCAGATTTTGGTGCGCACGGCGCACCGTCAAAAGTGCGCAGCGCAGGTCAAAGCGCAACTAGCGCACGGCCTGCGCACGATCTGCGCACCCTATGCTAAAGATAGGGTGCGCCGATCGCAGGCGCCGCTGTGCGCTAGGAGGCGGCGCTACAAGCAAGGGGCGGGCACGCCGGGCAGAGAGCCGGCTCGGGGGCGGAGCTACCCCCGGCCGTGCGTGCGCTTAAAAAGCGCTAATGTGAAACCAGCCTAATATTTCTTATAAGCAAGATTCTCTTTTCTCCTGGATTTATCTTTCACACTTAATTCACAGCTAAAATCTGTCTTCAATTAATCCAGATGTTCACATTACTGAGACAGGAGATGACAATTGCTGCATTTTTTAAGCGTTTTTTGTTGAAAAAAAACTACATTTGTTAAGCTGTAGACAAAGCACAGATGTGATCTGCACTAGTGATGAGCGAGTACCATAATATTCGTAATCGCTATACTCGTAACAAATACTTTGTAAAAATTGCGTATTCGTTCCGAATACCGAGTACAATGCAAGTCAATGGGAAATGAGAGGAATTTTCTGCTGGACCCTACAAAGGGGTCTGGGGGCCTGAGGAAAAGGCTGAAATGGGTGGGAAAGTGATGAAGCAGAATGGGAAGAGCCTGGAGAATATGCCTGCATGCATTTCTGACACATATATGGTTTCTGGGAATAAGTTTGTTGCAGTATTATGCCACTTTTACAGATACACAAGAACAACTATCAAACCTAGATTTCTATTGAATATGTATCCCCTATCTCAGTCACAATGTGGGACAACCTGTCACAAGGGCCTCCAAAGACAAATATTAGTTTGGTAGGACCACTCTATATTTAAAATTAGCCATATGGGCTGAGTCATAGTTGACGCTGGAAGCCACCATCCCAAGGGCCACCAATCACAGATAGTAGTTATGCTGGAGTAGGAATACTGTCCATTTTTGTCCACTGCACAATATGCATAGGGTTTGTAAAAATTAGCCCTATGGGCTGAGTCATGGTTGACGCAGTAAGCCACCATCTCAAAGGCCTCCAATCACAAATAGTAGTTAGGCTGGAATAGGAATACTGTCCTGGTTTGTTCACTGCACAATGTGCAAAGGGTTTGTAAAAATTAGCTCTGTGAGCTGAGTCATCCTTGACGCAGGAAACCACCATCTCAAGAGCCTCCAATCACAAATAGTAGTTAGGATGGAGTGGTTGATGAAGGAAGGAAACGTTTTTTGATGGGAAGGGGTTGACGTTAACTGCAGTAGCATGAATCAGCATTTTTGGTGAATTTAGGTTGGCTTACTCTTATCTGGAGGGATTGCAATCTGTGGAGATATCCAGTCCTTGTTGAATTTAATCAGAGTAAGTCTGTCTGCATTTTCCGTGGAGAGGCGTGTGCACCTATCAGTTATGATTGACCCAGTGGAACTGAAAAAACGCTCTGACATCACACTAGTAGCTTGGCAGGCCAGCACCTCCAAGGCATATAAGGAGAGGTGGGCCAAGTGTTCAGCTTGGACACCTAATAAATAAAGGGAACTGAAGCATCAGAAAGGACGCACATATGGTCACTTAAGTACCCCTTGACCATGTTCTGCAACTTCTCCCTCCTTGGCATTGTTACAGGCGCAGATAGCCCTTGCTGTTGTGTTGGTTTATTGAAAATTTCCCAATTTGTGCACATTTTCCCTCGACCTCTGTTGGACCTGGTGTTCGTGTTTCTCCCCATTATCCCTTGGTGTTGAAAACAGCCGCTACCTCTGCCACCAGCATTGTCTGAGGGTGATGTTTTCAGTAACTGATCTACAATGGCCCTCTTGAACGATTCCATTGTAAAACTCTTTGGTGACTCCAAAAGGAGAGAAGGAAATTTCTCCTTGCACCGTGGATCGAGAAAGGTGGTCAACCAGTATTGGTTGTTGGATAAAATGTGCATCACGCGACGGTCTTGCCACAGACACTTACACATGAACTGTGCCATGTGAGACAAGTTGCAAAAAGGCAAATATTCTGTGTTCCCCACAGTAGGAACAGTACCCATCCTCTCCTCATGCTGACTCGCCTCCTCCTTCACCTCCTCCTCTCCAGCCCATCCAGGCTGCACAGACATGAAACTTGGGTTGTCCCCTTTGTAGCATTAGGAGTCCCCTCAGTAGCACAGAAAAACAAGTCTTCTCCCTCCTCATCCTACTCATTTTCCTCCTTATCACCCAATGTTGCCTCAGAATATTGGCTGGGCTGTGTAGTATCACCCTTTGTGAAATCTGGCTCCATACCAAGATGCTTCCTCTTTGAGATTATGCAGTGATTGTTTCAAGAGACACAGCAGCAGGATGGTTTCGCTGATAATAGCCTAATCCATGCTCACAAGGTTGGTGCACTACTCAAAGTTCTCAAGAACCTCACAAATGTCAGCAATCCACACTCACTCGACAGTTGTTATGTGTGGTGGCTGACTCTCAGTCTGACGAGCATGTTGAAGCTGGTATTCAGCTACTACCCTCTGCTGCTCACTAATCGTCGCCAACATATGATAGGTTGAGTTCCAATGTGTGGGCAGGCCGCAAATGAGTCAGTGACTTGGCAAATTCAAGTGCTTTTGCAGCACTGTAAGACCAGCAAAAGCGGTAGAGGAATGGCGGAAATGGGCACTAATATGGCGCATCTTCTCAATTAGGTACGGCAAGGCAGGGTAACTTTTCAGAAATTTCTGAACAACTAGGTTGAGCACATGAGCCATGCATGACATGTGTACCAGCTTGCCGACCTTTAAAGCTGCCACCAGGTTACGTCCATTATCGCAGACGACCAGACCGGTTTGAGGTGCAGTGGGAGAGCCACTGATTGGTCTGCTGTTTTAAAGCTTGCCACAGCTCTGATAATGTTTAGACTGCTGCTTTGCATAGGGCACTAAACGCCTTTTTAAGTGGACTAATGTGGACACCAGAAGGCAGGCTTTGACCACAAAAACAGCTGGGAAAATGGCCTGGTGCGTGCTTGGTAGCAAGCAGTAGGAAATGTTTGGAATATTGCTTTGCGTAGGGCACTAACCCAAAAACAGCAGGGAAAATAGACTGGTGCTTTTAAAAAAAAGACAGCACAAAATGCTAGTACTCTGTGTGCTGGAAAAATATTGCTTTGCCTCTAACAAGAGCTGTTTTAAGATGGACACTGGAAGAACACTTTACCATCTCCTTACCTAATACACAATCTCTCACTCCCTGTACTCTGACTTTGTTGTGTGTCTTCAGCTCTGAAAAGAGCTATTTTTTGTTAGTATTATGGAGCTAGTGACCGGCTCCTTTTAAACCGTCCTTGCTCGAGTATCTCTCTCTCCCTACTCTACACTGACCTAGTATACACTGCAGGTAGCCCTGAAAGAGGCCTAAGGACTCTTCCTAGCAGCTGAGTGATCTCTCCCTATGCTTGTAGATGCAATGTGAGCAAAATGGCGGCGGCAGGGCTTAAATAGACCCTATGATGCTGGGCGGCCAGCCAATCACAGTAATGCCACAACCAAGTTATCGGCGGCATTACTGTGATTGGTTAAGAAGCCCAACATGTTTAGTGGTTTCAAAGGAGGCGTTAAAACACAAATACGCGCAATGTAACAAGTAGCCCGAATACCGTACTATCCGTGCGAATAGTGAATAGTAATGAATATACTCACTCATCACTAATCTGCACTCAAAAGGCGCTGCAAAAAATGCAACAAAAAACACCAGGAAAATGAAGCGAGAAAACGCTGTAAGGGCAGAGAAACACTGGCGAATTTTTCGTCCGAGAATCGGCTCGTAAAACTTGCCCTGGCCGGCACCTCCCCTGAGCTGAACTTGACAGCTGCATAGTAATCCATCACACTGTCATGCTCAGGTCAGGAGAGGTGCCGGCCAGGGCAAGTTTTGCGATCCGATTCTCGGACGAAAAATTTGCCAGTGTGTCTCTGCCCTAAAACAGATTCTTGAATGCAGCATTTTTTACTGCAGATGATGCTGAAGAAAATTCTGTGTGTGAACATAGTTTAACTGTTGATTCAGATGAATGTTTTAACAGAATGTCTGTCTGCCATTAGCTCTTCCTCTACCCTTCCCCTCTCCATAGAATATTATGAGCAGCAACTGTTATCTCCTATCTCAGTAATATGGACATCTGAATTCACTGTAAACAGATTATTCGCATGAATTGAGAGTAAATGGTCAGTCCAGAAGGAAAAAGAAGCAGATTTCTCTAATAAGATAAATGATGAGAAATTTTCTTATCTTCATGTGTATTTACTGATTTATGGAAAAAAAAACACATTGGTTACTTTTTATGTCAATGTCCAACAGTTTATCAAGTTTTACCACATGACCAATAGTGTGATGTGGGCAATGGCATCCTATAATCAGGTCAGCTTTTCATCCACTGGCACAGTGGTTCTAAATGATTGCCAGCAGAAATCTGGAAAACCCTAAAAAATTGATACAGAAAATATATTGGAAATGGCATCACCGGCACTACAAAAAAGATAACCTTTATTTGCTGAAACCATACTAGCGCTTTAAGAATTCATCAGCGAAATATAGGTGGAAAGAAGAATCATGAAAGATGAACCACGGGTCTGGTTTATTGGGATCATAACAAATCTCATTTTACCGCTTGGTTAGTAAATAGAGCTGTTAGTGGAAGTAATTCTAGACACAATAGGGGACCATGTCTCAAAGAGAGAAGAGGGATTAAGAAGTAATGAAGGTGTGTAAAAATAAAAGATTTATGTTACATCAAAGCAGCAAAATGAAGCAGAATAGACAGGAAATAGAAACGGCGAGGGCAAAATATTTATAAAATGCAAAGACACTTTAACCAAAGGTATAAGATCAACATTTGCCTTTTATAGGGTGTCCGGATGATTTTCTCTTCTATATTCTTCTATACCTATCCATATCCATTAAAAAGTATAACAACCTCATCCGTTCTTCTAATAAGGCATTTTATGTGCTTAATTAGGCTGCAAGCTTTTAAAAATAAACTTTTATTCCACAGCTTTGCATACGCTAATGAACTAGACCAGTTGGGGTCAATGGACCTGACAACACTTGCAAATATTGAACACCATAAAATAGTAAATGTAAAATAAATACTTTATTATCTCTATACATATAATTAGACTTGTTAAATTTCTATATTAACTTTTAGGATTGCTACTTCTAATAGGTTACAATAGAGTTCAAGTCCTCTTCCTCTCTAAGTTTGCAGAGGAGCATTGCATGGCCTATAAGTCTCCTTACATAGGCATATTAGGCATGTCATGCTCCACAAGGAAGGATCTAACCCCTTAGACCCCAGTCACAGCCTCTAATACAGGTAGACCAGATATCTTTCTTTGCACTAACGAGGGGCAACACCCTGAAACACGTTTCTGCAAATAGAGATTCTGATTTGGCTTTTAACCTAAGCCATGTGGGAAGCTTCATTAAAGGGTCGATATTGACTTTTAGGATTGCTACTTCCAATAGGTGGCACCAGAGTTCCAGTCCTTTTCCTCTCTGAAAATGCAATTTGCATAAAATACATGTAAAAAAACATACATTAACTCATTCCTGGCATGATGATTTTCCATTTTTCCTTTTTTGCTTTTTCCTACCCTATTCCAAGAGCCATAACTTTTTCTTTGTCTTTCAGATGATATAGCCACATGATAACTTCTTTATTGCAGGAAGAGTATACTTTTGAAATATACCATCAATTTTACCATGAGATGTAGTATAAAACAATAAAAAATTACAAGGGCGGTAAAATTGCACAATGCTATTTGGGTTTTGTTTGTATGGCATTCATTATGTGGTAAAATGATCTGAGCGGGGTTTCTGTTCCATCCAAAGCGCGTACAATACGGCCTGTGGAGACTCACCCTAATGCTTTTGTTAGGAATTTGGCTAAGATAGTGGTGTTGTATTATTAATTTAATTTGTAGAGATTTCGGCAGCCAATCAGGGAGCAGAAACCATGCACAATGTCCAGACACAAGGGCTTCTGTCATTGGCTCCTGAAGTCACATGTCCCTCTCAATATAAAAAGCGGACATGTTGTTTTTGCGCCATCTTGTCAGTGTACCAGCGCAGAGAGTCTGCTCCTGCTGCTTCTGCAAGTATTCAGAGAGTTAGTCTGTTTATTGTCAGCTAGTCCAGTTAGATAGGATCCTGTGCCAAATCGACCTTCCAACATCTAAATCATTTGTGCTAATAGTTTGGTGTAGGCAGGAGTCCACATTTCAAAATCGAAACCGTGTGTGCTAATACTGTGGTGCAGGCAGGAGTCCACATTTCAGAATCTAAATTGTTTGTGTTTATACTGTGGTGCAGCCAGGAGAGTCCACATTCCAGAATCTAAATCTTTGTGCTAATACTGTGGTGCAGCCTGGAGTCCACATTTCAGAATCTAAATAGTTTGTGCTACTACTGTGTTACAGCCAAGAGTCCACATTTCAGAAGCTAAATTCTTTTTTCTATTAGTGTGGGCCAGACACCAGGCCACATTTCAGAAGCTAAATCCTTTCTCCTAATAGTGTTGGCCATACACCAGGTTATATTTCAGAATCTAAATTGTTTGTGCTAATAGTGTGGGCCAGACACCAGGCCACATTTCAGAATCTAAATCCATTCTGCTAATAGTGCGGTACAGACACCATACCACGTTTCTGAATCAAAATCCTTTCTACTACTAGTGTAGTCCAAACACCAGACCACATTTCTGAATTTGAATCCTTTCTGCTAATAGTGTGGTCCAGACACACTATCTCAGCAAACTCTGATTATTAATTTAGTGACAGGTGACTGACAAGTTTGGGCCTATGGTGGAGAAACAGCTGGTTAAAAGAGGGGACGAGTACATCCAACATGGGTGGGAAAAAGCGAGGTTGTGGTGGAAGGGGGAATAGGCTAAGTGATCAAGGTGTACATGGGTTAGGTCGTAATGTTACTGATAGCTCTACTGAACAAACACTGTTTTGTCCTTTCCAAAGACAGCTAGACAACATCTGTTCATGGATGGGCTACTTGACTCCCTTTCTTTGGCAGCTGCACAGTGGTACGCCTTGTAGATGAGAGCCAGAAAGAGCATGTGCTCCAGTGGGTGGCCTCTCCTCCTCTTCCTCTACCTTAACATCACACACAATACAATCCTCAGATGTGGCACCCCAATTACCCTTGTTTCCCTCTACGTCACAACTCTCCAACTGTCCAAATGACTATGGGGAACCACAGGTGGGTGTGCCTACAGAGTTGTTCACACATTCTATTATATGGGCAGCAAAGGTCTGCTCAAAGATTCGCATAATCAAGAGAAGGAAAATCTGCACCGTTGTCCAAAATTTCTTTCAGTTGGATCCGCGTCTGGACGAAGTAGGCTCTGAGCAGAATCCAGTCCTTTGTCAGCAGACATTAACCCCTGGGTGAGGCGGGGATCCTGATGAGTCCCAGATACTGAGGCACACACAGACTGTACTGTACTATCAGGACAGGATGAGGAAGAGGGTGACTCTCAGGGTGAGGAGTGGAAGAACAGAGAGGATGACAATGACAATGTACAGTAGATCCCACTTGTTGTGAACCCAAAGGCACGCAGCTGAATAGCTCAGCAGAGGAGGTGGCGGAGGAGGAAGAGAAGGAGGTTACATTGTTGCTTGCTGCAGACACCGAGTGTTGCAATCACAACAAGCGCTGCATCGTCAGCCAGTAGCTGTGGCCAGCAGGGTCTGCAGTTCGCAGGGGCAGCAAGGTTTGCCTAGTCTGGGCATTTTTTGAAACTGCAAAGGATGATACAACTCACGTTATCTGCCAACTTTGCAAAAAATGCCTCAGTAGAGGCAAAAATTTGACAAATACATGTATGAACTGGCACATGTGTGATCAAAATGTGTTTGTCTGAGAATTTCACTGCACTAAAATGCGGACTAGTGGGCCTCACCAACCACAAGCCATCCCATTAACCGTATTTGATGCTTCTTCCTCCTGCGTTGCTGTGGCAAGTGTTCTCACACGGGTCTCCGGTTACAGAACTCCCACTTGTTTAACCCCTACAGTCGGAGTGAGTGAGAGTCCATCAGCTGTTACAGAAGTGTTTTTGTTTCATCGAGCACACCACATTTTTCTCTGTCCACCATAACATTTCTGCCTGCACGTAACTCACAGTCCAGCAGATATTTGTGCTCACCCTACTCCACCTTCTCTCAGCACAGCAGACAGCCCTTGGTCCCACAGTTTATGTCATGTAAAAGGATGTTTCCTCCTACACTTGCCAAAGCTAAGAGCTTGAAATCTACCATCTACAATCTGTTGGCCACAGAAATGCTGCTTTTCCGCCTGGTGGATACAGATGATTTCCGAAAGCTAATGGCCATCGCAGTCCCTCAGTACAAGTTGCCCAGTCACCATTACTTCTCTTAGAAAGCTGTGCCAGTGCTACACCAGAATGTTGCAGACAACATCACCTGTTCATTGAGAAAAACTATGTCTGCCAGGGTGCATTTCACCACTGGCACTTTGAAGAGCAAACATGGCCAGGACATTACATTTCTCTTACTGGGCACTGGGTGGCTCTGGTATCTGTGGGGGAAGGTGGCCAATGGGTTGCTCCACAAGTCTTGGAATGCCCAAGGCTTGCAGAACAAACCTCTGTATTTAGCACTTTCTCAACTGCTTTAGCCTCCTACACCTCCTCTAGGGCCTCCACCTGCGCCCTCAACCTCTCTCTTAATGAGACACGCATTCCAACAGTGCAGAGAGAATCTCCACCACCTCCGTACTGCACAGCCAGGGCTCACCGCAATCAGGCTGTGCTTAATTTAATATGCCTTGAAGATCGCAGTCACATATCTCAAGAGTTGTGGACAGCTCTCCAGGATATGTTTGAGCAATGGCTGTCTCCAGTGATCCTGGAGCCAGGGAAAGCCATGTGCAATAATGGTGCAAACCTGGTGGTGGCCGTACGCCGGGGCAGCAACACACATGTGCCTTTCATGGCTTACTTCCTCAACCTGCTGGTACAGCAATTTCTCTGCCACTGTCCTGACCTGGATGCACTGCTGCAGAAAGCACAGTTGCTGTGTGTTTGTAAGAGGGTGCCAGGACTTAGGCCTTCCTAATTTGTTGTCATTATTTACCTGGTTGTAATGGACATGTTTGAGTGTATAATGTGTGACTTGTATATATGTGTTCACGGCTATAGGGTATTATGTAGAGACATTAGGTAATGTAGTATTTGAAAAGGGACACTAGATGGAGGCACTGAGCACAACCAGATGGGAGCCTTTAGAAGGGTTAACTAGAGGGACATTAGAGGAGTGGCTAGCTGGGAGCTAAGAGAGAGGAGATTCCCTGTTTACGAGGAGAGCAGAGGAGAGCAGTATGTGCATCCGGGGGCAGCCTCAAGGTACAGCTGCAGATGCAGAATTCCTGGTGAGCCCAGTCGATAGAGACAAGTGGTGAAGCAGAGTCCCTCAGCCGTCCTGAGCAAAAGTGTGGAGAGAGTGCCTACAGCAGCAGCCAGTGAGTAGTGTCACTGGAGGTCCTTTATCTAGAGCAGTGTTCCCCACTGAATTCTTGCCTGTCCAGGTGATGCAATTATCACCTGTGCAATACTAAGGAAATCCTGAAAACAAGACCTGTTGGTGGCTCTTGAGGACCAGAGTTGGGGAGCACTGACCTAGAGACTAGGAGGGGCTAGAGAGGCTAATAGGAGAGCCTCTGGAGTCAAGTCAGCCTGAGTCAAGGAGCTGAAGTGACCGTGAAGCCAGTCTGTGGAAACCAGCCCGTGTCTGGAAATGGTCAAGCCAGGGAGGTCAGTGAGTGAGCCCCTGTGGAAGTGACAGCTAGAGTGCGGGAGCTGTTCCAAGAGTCAAGTGAGCCACAAACCTAGTACATGTACAGGATCAACAGTGCCATAAAGGGGTGAACTATAACAGAGTAGACAGATACCTTCGTGGGCTGAAGTCGGTCGCAGGAAGAGGGGTCGAAGTGCCATGTTCACCGTGTTCCGTGTTGTGTGCTTGGTTGCTTGTGTGGTCCACCCGTGTGTAGCAGAAGAAGAAGTAGTGTGCTGATGTAGATGAAGAAGTATTACTGATACCAAGTAAAGAGTCCTGAACCCGTTGTGGATGTGCTGTGCCCTGAAGAGAATAAAGTTGAACTGTTTAAGTTGTTTCCAGCCTCTGTCTGCAGTCATTTGAGTCTCAAAGGTGAACAGCAACCCGGAGATGGAACAGTCTCCAGCACAGTAAGTACTGGAGCGACCAAAGAGACTACCCCCCCAGCGGCCGCGGTATTACATGTTCACTTCTGCCATTTGCACCCCGCAGGTCATCGACTTGCATCGCTACAGAGGTATTTCGGCCTACAGGTTAACCATTTGAAATCCGATGTCCATACCCACTGGAATTCCACTCTTTTCATGTTGTAGACACTGTGGCAGCAGCGAAGAGCCCTGCTTCAGTATGTCGTTTAGCGAAGTCTGGGCCAACGCAGTATTGATGTGGTGCAATGACGCTTACAGATTGGACACAGATGAAGGACCTCTGCACCCTTCTGCACAGTTTTGACATGGCTACTAAGATGGTTAGCACTGACAATGTCATCATCAGCATCACTATTCCGGTCATCTACTGTCATGATTCCTCTGCTCATTGAGTAATTGCTGTGCTGTCCAATGGAAACTGTATCTTGCTGAAGTGTCAGTGTTTTGATTGACAGCTTGGCTGTTCAATCCTGTGATGGGCTTGCTGAGCCATCAGTGCTTTGATTGACAGCTTAGCTGTCCACTCTGTGACTAGGAGATGTGGGCCTTTGTTCAAGTGTTCAGTGTTCTGTAGATTGTGCAAGCTATTTAACTTAGCTGTCTGCCCCTGATCCCTGCCAGATGTAGTTTGTGCTTCCTGGTGAGTGTTAGCCTGATTCTGTTGTTCTGAGATCTGATCTTGTGTTGCCTGACCCTTTGGACTGTGTTCTGTCTATCCCTTTGTCTTGTCCTTTGGCTTTGATCCACTATCTCTTGTTATTGACCCTGGACTGTGACCTGACTTATGCCTTTGTCTTTCCTCTTGGTTATCTATGTTCTCTCTTGATATTGACCCCAGAACGTCTGACTTTTCTGCCTCATTGTCTGTCCATGAGTAGTGACTAGCGTCACATATACATGCTGGCCAACACTTTGAATATTTTATGGGAGAAGGTGGTGATCCCAGAGAAAGAAGTAGAAGCAGAGGAGGATGCGGAAGGGATAACATTATTTCTAAGTTCTTGACTGTCGTCGCACAGGTTTGTGATATGGGAGGGTGGAATACAGTGATAGATGGGGGCTCATGGTACCAGACAAACTGTTAGTGAAGGTGCATGAGCTGAGGAACAAATGGAGGAGGATGAGGAGGAAGAGGTGATGGGAGCGCACCAGTCAAGAGATGAAGCAGATAATGATTCTCTCTGTTGACAGTGGTTGGCAGGAGGGGACGGAGGAAGCAAGCTTGAGTGATTCTTCGCCACCAACTTGTACCTCATGGAAGCACCCAACACATAAGCACCTTCTTGCTGCAGACTGGGCGATGGTGTAGTTTTTAGTGTGCTGCATTGATCTTGCATTACTGTAGTCTGTGACACTTTTGTCACGACTTCTGTGGCTGCTGTTACTACTGCTGCTGATGTTACAAACTATTTTTTTGAAATGTGAAAGGGGTGTTAAAGCCCCATTATACTGTTTCTATTCAGGGAAAACTGATGCCACTTTAGTGGTGTGTGGCAATAATTTTTTGAAATGTGGAGACTCCAAGTTGGGTCTCCATCTGGTGTGTTGCCTGTAGTGGAAGGGGTGACAGAGCCCCATTATACTATTTCTACTCTTGGTAAATTGATGCCACTTTAGTGGTGTGTGGCAATAACCTTTTGAAATGTTTGGACTCCAAGTTGGGTCTTCTTTACATGTTTTGCATTTAGCAGAAGGGCACCTAGGCCGGCAAGCCTGCACTTACTATCAGTCAACTATCTTTGTTACTATCCTTAAATGTTTCTAACAATAGTACTCTATGGAGCTAATATCTGTGCCACCTGAGTGTGGCTGAGTAGAAAACCAGTTTGAGCTGCTGCAAGAGGTATCAAGGCTCCGAGCACACCAGGGTTACACTAGACCCTCACCCACCTAGTCTTAATTTAAACTTAAATTCAAAGCTCTAAATGCTGGCTCAGATGCTGATACCTCATGCATGGCCCATGACTGACTGCTGCTGTGCCATTTGAAAATTTATACTGTGGGTAAATTGATCATTCAACTACCTGTGTTACTATCCTTAAATTTTTCTAACATTAGGTGTCCACAAAGCTGATATTTGTGCCACCTGAGTGTGGCTGAGCAAAACAGCAGTTTGAGAAGTTGCATGACATATCAGGGCTCCCAGTAAAGCAGACTTACACCAGTCCATCACCCACCTCGACTTAATTTAAACTTAAATTTAAAGCTGTAAATGCTGGTCTAGACCCTGATACCTCATTCATGGCCCATGGCTGAGTGCTGCTGTGCCATTATCAAATTTCTAATGAGGGTCAATTGATGCCACTTTCCTAGTGTCTGCCCCTAATTTTTGGACGTGTTTGGACTCCAAGTTTGGTCTTCTTCATGTATGCTGCCTGAATTTGGCAGGAATGTCAGAGCACAAGGCCTACATCTGTCACTCATCCACCTTCTCATGATTAATGTTTGAGTTAGGTAATGCTGGTCCAAGCTCTGTCCCATGCATCCATGCTGCACAATTATACAATTTGTACTCTTGGTCAATTGATGCCAGTTTTTCTTGTGTCTGCTCCTAATTTGAGCTGTTTTGGTAGCTTTTTGGCCCCCCTGAAGTTGTTGTCTGTTTGTTTGGTTTTACCTCCCATTGAATTCAATGGGATTCTGATATGTTCTGCCCTTCCAAGACTAAGAACATCAGATCTCAGCCACCCCAGAAATGGCGCATCAATAAGATGTACCAAAACTGGCATTTAGCCTTTCTCTTCCCACTTTCCCTGGTGCGGTGGCAGATGACTTGATAGTTGGGGGGCTTGATGTCACCTTTGTATTGTCAGGTGAAGTCAACCCCAGAGGTTGGTAATTGAGAGGCGTCTATAAGATGCACCCATTGCTAACCCCATGGAGGTATTGTATAAAAAAACACACACCCAGAAAAAAAGTCCTTTAATTGAAAGAATGACACAGACTCCTTTGACCCCTTAACGACCAATGAAGGATATATTCGTCATTGGATGCCTCCCCCTCATCGTCGGAGCCCGCACCTTTCCCGGAACATGTCAGCTGTTTTGAACAGCTGATGTGCTGCTAACAGCCGCGGGAGGAATTGCGATCCTCCTGTGGCTGTTAATCCCTTAAATGCCACTGTCAAACGTAGTCAGCGGCATTTAACATGCATTTTCGGCCATTGCACTGGAAATCCACCCAACGGTGACCCCGTCACGTGATCGCGGGTCACCAATGGGTTGGCGCTCATAGCAAGTAAGCAATTCTGCTACATGCAGGCGATCTGATCATTGCCTGTATGTAGCAGAGCCGATAAGGTTATGGTAGCTTCTAGTCTTCCATGGAGACTATTGAAGCATGCCAAAAGTGAAAAAAATGTTTTTAAAAATCTAAAAAAATAAAAAAATATAAACATTCAAATCACCCCACTTTCGCCCCATTCAAAATAAAACAATAAAAAAAATCAAACGTACATACTGTATATTTGGCATTGCCGCATTCAGAATCACCAGATCATAGTAACATTACATAGTTATTAAGGTTGAAGGAAGACTTTAAGTCCATCTAGTTCAACCCATATCCTATCCTTGTGGCAAACAGTAAGCTTCACATTGGGGAAAAAAAATTCATTCCCGACTCCACATATGGCAATCAGACTATCTCCCTGGATCAAAGCAATATCAAGGAAACTAGTGTATATAACCTGTAATATTATACTTTTCAAGAAAGGCATTGTGGTGTAGTAACCACTGTGTCCGCTAGGGGGCGCTGTGTGGAGGTCCCAGGGGAAAGGATGAATGGCAGAGTATTAAGTGGTCATTGTGTATCTCAAATTGGGTGGTTTTGAGATGGAGACTTGTGTATGTGTGATCAGCAAGGACATTGCTGAGGTGCTGCGTTAATATGTGATGGAGAAGTCTCCAGGTAACTAGAGAGATGGGCGGGTCTGGTTACCTATAAACCCACCCAGAGGTGGGTCTGAAAACGCCTGTATTAAAAGGCTATGTGAGTGTGTGAAGGACCTGTGATGAGGTCATAGTCATGTGACCCGGTGGGCATGGCTATAGACCATATAATGTGGCCAGGGTAGGTCACATGTGGTGAATGCTGGGATCCGGTTGGTCCAGTGTGAAAGGTCCCGCTAGGAGAAGCATCTCCTGGCTAACAGCCTGTGGAGTGGCTGTGTGTAATGGCTGCCAGCACCTGTTAGTTCCCTGGAGGGAATGAATGTTGGCTGCATGATAGAGGAACCGTGAGGTTACCCGGACGTGGGTGAGGTAACTTGGGGCTAGGAAGCCTGCACATGGAAACCGCAACTTTTATTACCGAGCGTTTTTTGCACGATTTTTGCATAAAAACCGCGCCTTTTTGATGCTTTTTTTCCGTGCGGTTTCTGGGAACATTGGAAATGGCTAAAAACGCGGAGCTATGCGGAAATTAATAAGCATGCTGCGTTTTTAGCCACTAAGCATTTTCTGAGCGATTAAAAATGCATGCATTGGCACAAAAAGCCAAAAATGCATTAAATTTAATGGGAAGCTTCTTTTAAGCGTTTCTGCAGCATCTGATCCAGCTCAAACGCCGCGGAAACGCTTACAAAAACACAACGTTGGCACACAGCCTAAAGAATCGCGTCTGTGAGTATGTTTAAACCTTCAATATATAGCTTAAAAGCTCCAAAACAATAATGTCACCAATAGTGATTAAAAGGATGCCATTTGGTGGGTAATCCCTAGAACAAGATGGGAACCACCCAACCACATCAATCAGGATATAAAACGTTGCTAATGTTTCATGTCAGGCAACAGTTTGTATAAAGGATACAGCATTTATCAGTTAGCACACAATGCCATAACCAATTGCATATATGTATATTGTGTTTGGCTAAACCAAAACAGGTTTATAGCCACGAGATACAAGAAGGTGAGATATATAAAATAGGAACAATCTCACCGGTTTTTGCAGACGGCCAGGAGTCTCCAGGGATACTCTGTATACACACAGGGAGGTAGCGATGGGAAGACAATGCCCTGTCAAATCCCTCAAAAACTAACCATCATCTGATCCCTGATGCTGCAGCATTTATAGTGGAAGGATCCATGTTTTGAGCTTTAGCACTATGGCACTTTGCAACAAATTAGTCCCCTGAAGATTTACTTGGATGAAACGCGTTGGGACGCTCTTCTAAGGGAAAGTGCAGGGCATGTGCAAAATAGGGTGAGCTGTGGACTGCCCTTGTAAGGGCAGGAGTCTGGGGATCAGATGATGATTTGTAAACCTGTTAAATGCTGTATCCTTTATACAAACTGTTGCCTGACATGATACATTAGCAACGTTTTATATCCTGATTGATGCGGTTGGGTGGTTCCCATCTTGTTCTAGGGATTACCCACCAAATGGCATCCTTTTAATCACTATTGGTGACATTATTGTTTTGGAGCTTTTAAGTTATATATTAAAAGTTATTTTTTAACCTCACTTATTGCTGTATAGATATATTAAGTTTTGGGGTGAGATATATGTGTCTTTTTTGACAAAAATTGGCATTTTTTTGCTGTATTTCCTTATGCTTAAACCTTCTTTCCTCCAGACGTAGAGGATGCCCCCTTGTCCTCGTCACAGGTCTAAGAGTAAAAACATCATTAGAAAGGTCTTTATACTGTCCTCTCTCATATATTTACTATATACATTGTAATAAGATCACCCCTAAGCCTTTGTTTTTCCAAAGTAAATAACCCCAAGTGTAATAACCTGTCTTGGTATTGCAGACCCCCCCAGTTCTCTAATAACCTTGGTCGCTCTTCTCTGCATCCGCTCCAGTTCAGCTATCAATTAAAAAAATGATTAACCCATCCCAATGACTAAATGGCATAGTGAGAAAAAAAGTCAAAACACCAGAATTACGTTTTTTTGGTCGCAATGACATTGCATTAAAATGCAATAACGGGCGATCAAAAGATCATATCTGCACCAAATCCTCCGATTCTCCGGTGGGCCAGTCCGACACTATACACATGTTTGGTGTCTATTGACTTGTAATAACTTGGAGAATCATAATGGCAGGTCATTTTTAGCATTTAGTGAACCTAGTAAAAAGCAAAGCAAAAAACAACTGTGGGATTGCACTTTTTTGCAATTTCACTTTGAATTTTTTCTAGGACACGATATGTTAAAACTACTGGTGTTGTTTAAAAGTACAACTCGTCCCGCAAAAAACAAGCCCTCACATTGCCATATTGACGGAAAAATAAAAAAGTTATGGCACTGGGAAGATGGGTGGAAAAAAACGAAAACACAAAACCAAACATACCACCAGTCATGAAGGGGTTACTGAATTTAAATTAAACCATACTCACGTCATCGCCCCATCCACTGTAATCAATGTCCCCTATAACAGAATTAAATTAATAAACAACCATTTTTGTCACTTGTCCACTGAGAAGATAATAATTCATTTGTCCTGCTATGGGTCTAGCTCTGCTAAATCTAGATGGCAGGCTGCATTATTGCATGATGCAACTACACAGCCTGCCATCCAGCAGAGACAGACAGAACCTGCTCAGCTCAGTCTCTCGCGGTAAACTCCTTTCACCTCACTGACGTCACTGTGAGCGTGAGATAGTTCTCACGCTCGCAGTGCTGTCAGTAAGGTCTTGCGAGTTCACAGCTAATGAACTCAGGTCAACTCACTGACATCAGAGGGAGCGCCATTGGAAAAGTTCTAACAGCGCTCGTGCTGTCATCAGTGAGTTGAACTGAGTTCATTGGCTCTAAACTCCCAGGACCTTTCTGATGGCACCGCGAGCGTGTGAACTTTCTGCAGAGCACAGCTCCATCTACTGTATCGTGGCCATGGCCAGGTACTGCACATCTGCCCCTTATGCAAATCATACTTCTTTCATCACTGAATTGATGCTAGATTATTGCTCTTAGAGGAAGATTACATATTTTTCTCTATTTATGACAGTGTCCTTAGACAAAATAGTGAGAAAATTGTGAGTGAGCCCATTACCTTGGATGAAAAGGAACTAAACATTAACTCAGCAGGCACAGTGAGGCAATGGCTTTTGGGAGGTTGGCCTTGTGTCAAGAAGAGAAGCAAATAGGAAACAAATAAGCACAGAGTGACATTCTGCAGGAAGTGTTATGAATGAGTCACCGTAGGAGGCAAAAGCAGAAATACAAGCTAAGTCCAGAAAACCAGAGAAGTTGGCAACTATCAGATTGCAGACCCCTGAATCTATCAACACAACTAGCAGTAGCTGTGGGGGGTTCCTACGATGCCCTAGACCCCTCGATCACAGCCGGAGAAATACATAGGCCTAAAGAAAGAAAGGGGAAATCTAAACTGCCCCAGAGCAGACCCCAAAGCAATAGGCAGCCCCCAACATATAATGACGGTGAAGCAAGATGAAAATACTAACACAGACAGAAAGACAGACTGAGCAAAGACGGGGCCCAAAAACTACCAAGACAGGAAAGGACAGGAAGGCTGCTGTCTGCAATCTGCCAAAACCCTATCAAAGACAAAAGCCAACCAGCTGATAAGAAAAAGGCCCTGAAGCAGCTAGGCTTCAAAAACTGAATCAGCACTCAGGAATTTTCAGAAGACAGAGCTAAATGAATTCAGCACACCCCAGCAGGGAATGGCAGAAATCCAGAAAAACAAAGCAAAAACAAAGTCAAAGCACAAAAGCAAAAGGCCGAGCAGCAAACTTAGCTTTGGAGGAGCAGGAATTCAGACTGGTCTCCAAGGATCCCACAGAGAAATCACCCGCAGGGCAGAAGGGCGTCGGCAGCATTATATCCAGTCTGTAACTCCACTCAGCCAGTCACAATCATCAGCCTCAGGTGTTTGACAATCAGGCTCACTACCTTTCTTTACCAGAAGAGGGAGTTCCTCGGGCCTCAGTAATGAAGGGGAAAATGAACTCACAACAGTACCTCCCCCTTGAGGAGGGGTCACCGAACCCTCAACTATGCCACCAGGGCGATCAGGGTGAGCCTGATGAAAGGCACGCACCAATCGTTTGGCATGAATATCAGAGGCGGAGACCCAGGAATTATCCTCCTGACCATAACCCTTCCACTTAACCAAATACTGGAGTCTCCGTCTAGCCAGACGGGAATCCAGTACTTTCTCTACCTCATACTCCATGTTACCTTCAACCAATACAGGGTCTGGAGGTGCCACCCCCGGAACAACAGGTTCAACAAACCTCTTCAACAAAGATTTATGGAACACATTATGGATTTTAAATGTGAAAGGAAGAGCCAAACGAAAAGAGACCGGATTAATAATCTCCACAATCTTGTAAGGTCCAATAAATCTAGGCTTAAACTTAGGAGAAGCCACCTTCATAACAATATTTTTTTATGATAACCACACCATATCACCAACCTTAAACTGGGGACCAATGGTCCTATGTCGGTTGGAAAACCGCTGGGCCTTCTCCTGGGAGAGAGATAACTTATCCACCACTTGGTCCCAGATCTGGTGCATTCTCTCCACCACAGTGTCAACACCTGGGCAGGCAGAGGACTCCACCTGCCCTGAAGAAAATCGAGGATGAAACCCAAAGTTACAAAAAAAGGTGACATCAAAGTGGCAGAACTAGCTCTATTATTCAAAGCAAATTCGGCCAAGGGCAAAAATGAAACCCAATCATCCTGATCAGCAGAAATAAAACATCTCAAATATAACTCCAAGGTCTGGTTTGTTCTCTCTGTCTGCCCATTGGTCTGAGGGTGAAAAGCAGAGGAGAAGGACAACTGAATTCCCAGCCTGGAACAGAAAGTTCTCCAAAATCTAGACACAAGCTGCACTCCTCTGTCAGATACAATGTTCTCAGGAAACCGTGCAAACGAACCACATGTTGTAAAAACAGGGGCACCAACTCAGAGGAAGACGGCAACTTAGGGAGTGGTACAAGATGAACCATCTTAGAGAACCTATCACAAATCACCCAAATAACAGTCATCCTCTGAGAGACAGGCATATCAGAGATGAAATCCATTGAAATATGGGTCCATGGCCTCTTGGGGACAGGCAAAGGCATCAACAACCCACTAGAGCGAGAACACGATTTAGACCGGGAGCACGTCCCACAGGACTGCACAAAATTCCTGACATCACGAGACAAGGAGGGCCACCAAAAAAGCCGACTCACCAGATCTCTAGTACCAAAAATACCTGGATGACCAGCCAAAGCAGAGCAATGAACTTCAGACATCACTCTCTTCTTCCACTGGTCAGGAACATACAACTTTCCACTGGGACAACGCTCAGGTTTGTCCTCCTGGAACTCTTCCAGAGCACATCTCAAATCGGGCGATATGGCAGAAAGAAATACCCCTTCGCCTAAGATGGTAGCAGGCTTGGTCACCACAGGAGAATCAGCAAGGAAGCTCCTAGAGAGGGCGTCTGCCTTGACATTCTTTGTTCCAGGAAGAAAAGAAACTACAAAATCAAAACGTGTAAAAAACAAGGCCCACCTAGCCTTTCTAGGGTTCAAGCGCTTAGCCGACTCTAGGTAAATCAAATTCTTGTGGTCAGTGAGGACCACGACTTGATGCTTAGCTCCCTCCAACCAATGTCTCCACTCCTCAAATGCCCATTTTATGGCCAACAGTTCCCTATTCCCCACATCATAGTTTCGTTCAGATGGAGAGAACTTTCGGGAAAAGAAAGCACAGGGATTCATTTTAGATGTTACAGGATCCTTTTGGGACAAAACAGCTCCTGCACCAATCTCAGAAGCATCCACCTCTACCTGGAATGGAAGTGAGACATCAGGTTGCCGCAAAACCGAGGCGGAGGTGAATCTTCGCTTCAACTCCTGAAAGGAAGAAACAGCCTCCGGAGACCAATTTAACACATCAGCACCCCTTTTAGTCAAATCAGTCAATGGCTTGGCAATACTAGAAATTTTGCTATAAATTTCCGATAAAAATTAGCAAAACCCAAAAACTTCTGGAGGGCCTTCAAAGAAGTGGGCTGAACCCAATCGTGAATGGCCTGTACCTTGGCCGGGTCCATTTCAATAGTTGACGGGGACAAAATAAATCCCAAAAAAGAAATCCTCTGTACTCCAAAAAAGCATTTAGATCCCTTGACATACAGGGAATTCTCCCTCAAGATCCGGAACACAGTCCGAATATGTTCCACATGAGAATCCCAATCCTTGGAGAAGATCAAAATATCATCCAGATAGATAATCAAAAATTTATCGACAAAATCTCGGAAAATATCGTTCATGAAGCACTGGAAGACAGAAGGGGCATTAGTGAGCCCAAAAGGCATCACCAGGTACTCAAAATGTCCCTCCGGAGTATTAAACGCCGTCTTCCATTCATCCCCATGCTTAATGCGAATAAGATTATACGCCCCCCTGAGGTCAAGCTTGGTAAACCAGCAAGCACCTTTAACTCTGGAGAATAGATCAGAAATCAGGGGTAACGGATACTGATATTTAACAGTAATTTTGTTGAGGGCACGATAATCAATACAAGGTCTTAATGATCCATCCTTTTTGGCTACAAAAAAAAAACCGGCACCCAAGGGTGACGAGGATGGTCTAATATGACCCTTCTCCAACGCCTCCTTAATATAGGATCGCATAGCCTCGTGCTCGGGTACAGATAAATTGAAGAGCCGACCCTTGGGAAATTTACACCCCGGGCTCAGTTCAATTGCACAGTCATAACTCCTATGAGGAGGCAGAGACGCAGACTCATTCTCACTAAATACATCATAAAAGTCCGCCAAATAATCAGGAACATCATGCGACTGAGGAGAGGTGGAAAACACCGGAGCCTCACTAAAGGCACACCGACAACCCCAACTCACCACAGACACAGATTTCCAATCCAAAACTGGATTATGAATCTGTAACCAGGGAAACCCCAGAACAACAGTATCATGCAGATTATGCAACACCAGAAATCTGCAATTTTCTTGATGGTCTGGGGCGACCCGCATTACCACCTGGGTCCAAAACTGGGGTTTATTTTTAGCCAAAGGAGTAGCATCAATTCCCCTCAAAGGGATAGGCGTCTGCAGAGGTGTCATCGGAAATCCACAACGTTTAGCAAAATCCAAGTCCATTAGGTTTAGGGCTGCTCCCGAATCCACAAACGCCTTGGCGGAAAATGTGGACAGGGAGCAGATCAGAGTAATAGCCAGAAGAAACTTAGGTTGAACACCCCCAACAGAAAACGTGTGTGCAAAGCGTTTCTCTCGTTTGGGACAGACAGAAATAATATGCGAGGCATCTCCACAGAAAAAACACAACTTATTACGCCTTCTGAACTCCTGACGCTGCTCTCTGGAAAAAACTCTATCACATTGCATAGGTTCAGACATTTGTTCAACAGGTGGCAACACCTCTCGTGCAGCTTTGCGTTCGCGCAAACGCTGATCAACCTGAATGGCTAATGACATAGAATCGTCAAGACCAGAGGGAACAGGAAATTTCACCATAGTATCTTTTACGGCTTCTGACAACCCCTTCCGAAAGAGAGCAGCCAAGGCATTATCATTCCAGGTAGTAAGTACTGCCCACTTTCGGAATTTTTGACAGTACAATTCTGCAGAATCACAACCCTAGCTCAATGCCAGCAGGGTCTTTTCAGCCTGATCAATGGCATTAGGTTCGTCATATAACAACCCCAAAGCTTGAAAGAATGCATTCACATTAGTCAGAATAGGATCATCTGGTTTCAAAGAAAACGCCCAATCCTGGGGATCACCACGCAGCAAAGAGATGACAATTTTAACCTGCTGCGCGGAGCTCCCTGACGAGTTAGGCTTCAAGGCAAAAAATAATTTACAATTATTTTTGAAATTCAAAAATTTAGACCGATCCCCAAAAAATACATCAGGTGTAGGAATCTTTGGTTCAGCAGCATGTGAATGAGCAAGGTAGGCGGAAATTCCCCACACTTCCGCAGCGAGCTGCTCCACACGATCAGACAATTGCTTTATCAACCATTGAGAGAAAAAAAAAATTCCCCCTACGGCCTCAGAGATATAGAGGAAAAAATATACACTTTTTTTTTTTTTTTTTTTACAATTCTTTCCTGCTATTGAGCACCCTAGAATCTGCGGTAAGGCGGGTGATCCTGTTATGAATGAGTCACCGTAGGAGGCAAAAGCAGAAATACAAGCTAAGTCCAGAAAACCAGAGAAGTTGGCAACTATCAGATTGCAGACCCCTGAACCTATCAACACAACTAGCAGTAGCCGTGGGGGGTTCCTACGATGCCCTAGACCCCTCGATCACAGCCAGAGAAATACATAGGCCTAAAGAAAGAAAGGGGAAATCTAAACTGCCCCAGAGCAGACCCTAAAGCAATAGGCAGCCCCCAACATATAATGACGGTGAAGCAAGATGAAAATACTAACACAGACAGAAAGACAGACTGAGCAAAGACGGGGCCCCAAAACTACCTAGACAGGAAAGGACAGGAAGGCTGCTGTCTGCAATCTGCCAAAACCCTATCAAAGACAAAAGCCAACCAGCTGATAAGAAAAAGGCCCTGAAGCAGCTAGGCTTCAAAAACTGAATCAGCACTCAGGAATTTTCAGAAGACAGAGCTAAATGAATTCAGCACACCCCAGCAGGGAATGGCAGAAATCCAGAAAAACAAAGCAAAAACAAAGTCAAAGCACAAAAGCAAAAGGCCGAGCAGCAAACTTAGCTTTGGAGGAGCAGGAATTCAGACTGGTCTCCAAGGATCCCACAGAGAAATCACCCGCAGGGCAGAAGGGCGTCGGCAGCATTATATCCAGTCCGTAACTCCACTCAGCCAGTCACAATCATCAGCCTCAGGTGTTTGACAATCAGGCTCACTACCTTTCTTTACCAGAAGAGGGAGTTCCTCGGGCCTCAGTAATGAAGGGGAAAATGAACTCACAACAAGGAAGTAGAGAGATTAGACAGCAGAGACATTTCTTTGATGAAGCCCCCTTCAAACTGCTTGGAACATCTACAAGAATGATTGCCTGGAGAAGAAAAGGTGAGCAATACCATAAGTCCCGTGTAATGTCTGAAGTAAAACATCTTGAGGTTGATGTGGCGCTGTAGGTGTAAGAGATGGAGGAGGAGGTAGCCAACACTGTTTTTGTGGGGTTTTTTTGCTTGTTTTGCTTTTTTTAGAGAAATGACTAAAAACAGAGTTAAAAGAATAACAATCTTGAACCAGGATGTGGAGGTCCAAGTGTAGGAGAAGGTGGAGATGGGCGTGACGTTGCATGTGTAAAAGGTGGAGGTGGATGTCTTTTGTTATTTTTCTTGTTTTTTTGTGTAGTATAACAATGACTGGGTATAACTGGTCTACTTCTCTAGTCAGCCAAAGGTATGGACAAGTCCTGTAGGATCCATGCCTGGATAATTGTAATGAATGTGAGCTTTCCCATGTTGGCTGTGGACACACAGATGCGCCTCTCTGTGATCACACCGCCTGCCATGCTAAACACACGTTCCAACAGTACAGAGTAGCCCAGCACCTCCAAGGTGTAAAACCTCAGGCATTCTGTCCAATTTGGAGACCCAGAAGTTAAATGGGGAAGACCCATCACTAAGTACGTGGAGACATATGGACACACTCTTTCACCATATTACTGATAGTGGTGCCAGATAGAGTTGAGCGAAACGGGTCGAAAAATTTCAAAAGTCGCCGACTTTTGGTAAAGTCGGGTTTCATGAAACAAAACCAGACCTTAGGGTAAGGTCGGCCATGAGCTCGGCGACTTTAGCGTCAAAGTCGCGTTTCAAAAGTTTGTTTTCCGCCCTTTTTCAGCCAATCAGGATCCACAGACACTGTGGGCAACGTGATGACATAGGCAGGGGTCACCACCATCTTTGATGAGGGCATGCAAGTGATTGGCTTGCTTTGGGGGGCGTCACAGGGGGTATAAAAGGGCGTGCACGCCAACCGCCATGTTACTCATGCTGATCTCAGAATAGGGAGAGCTGCTGCTGATGATGATTCTGTAGGGAGAGCGTTAGGCAGGGAAGAAGACACCAAAAACTGCTTCTGCTGCTAGCGATTTTGCCTGTACAACACACCAGTCACTGTGTGTGCAGTGCAAGTGGAGGCTATATTTTGCTGGATCAGCTGTGTTGGTTGTTAGGCTGCCTTATAAGGCTTCCTGATAGCTGCATTGCTGTTTTCCCACTGCTCTGCAAACTGCTTTTTTAAAAGCAATCCCAATTTTTTTTTTGTCCTGGTGAGGTACTGAGCGTGCATTTTTTCACACCATACAGTGGTGTACGCTCCTCACACAGTACCGTGTAACGGCTGTTATCACGGCCACAGTGAAGCTATCTGTGTGTCACTCTGTAAGAATAAGTCGAGGACATGTTCCGTTCTTACAGACCTACACCTTCTAGTTTTGTCTGCTTTTCAAACAGTTAAGTATATTTGCTGTTTGATCACATTCAAAACTATAGAGAGACAGCGTGTGTCAGTCCGTATACTTAAAAAACACGGAGCTTGACAATTTTACGGACACCGGACAGCGGTGTACGTGCACGCTCCTCTCTCAGTACCGTGTAACGGCTGTTATCATGGCCACAGTGAAGCTATCTGTGTGTCACTCTGTAAGGATAAGTCGAGGACATGTTCCATTCTTACAGACCTACACTCTAGAGAGATTCCTATTCTGCCCAATTCTATATACACCTTGTAGTTTGTCATACACTAGCCAATTTCTGCCTGTGACATAGCGGTGTGATATTCACTGGGCCTCACACAATCCAACAGTGTCCACAAGTGTGTTCAAAAATTCTACATCTCCCCTGTCCTATAGTGACATTTTTCACACCTGCGACATTGAGCCTGTGACATAGCAGTGTTATATTCACTGGGCCTCACACAATCCAACAGTGTCCACAAGTGTGTTCAGAAATTCTACATCTCTCCTGTCCTATAGTGACATTTTTCACACCTGCGACATTGAGCCTGTGACATAGCGGTGTGATATTAACTGGGCCTCACACAACAGTGTCCACAAGTATGTTCAGAAATTCTACATCTCCCCTGTCCTATAGTGACATTTTTCACACCTGCGACATTGAGCCTGTGACATAGCGGTGTTACATTAACTGGGCCTCACACAACAGTGTCCACAAGTGTGTTCAGAAATTCTACATCTCCCCTGTCCTATAGTGACATTTTTCACACCTGCGACATTGAGCCTGTGACATAGCGGTGTGATATTAAATGGGCCTCACACAACAGTGTCCACAAGTGTGTTCAGAAATTCTACATCTCCCATGTCCTATAGTGACATTTTTCACACCTGCGACATTGAGCCTGTGACATAGCGGTGTGATATTAACTGGGCCTCACACAAAAGTGTCCACAAGTGTGTTCAGAAATTCTACATCTCCCCTGTCCTATAGTGACATTTTTCACACCTGCGACATTGAGCCTGTGACATAGCGGTGTGATATTAACTGGGCCTCACACAAAAGTGTCCACAAGTGTGTTCAGAAATTCTACATCTCCCCTGTCCTATAGTGACATTTTTTACACCTGCGACATTGAGCCTGTGTCATAGCGGTGTGATATTAACTGGGCCTCACACAATCCAACAGTGTCCACAAGTGTGTTCAGAAATTCGACGTCTCCCCTGTCCTATATACACCTTGTACCTTGTTTTACATTACTATATAGTTTGTGGGATTTTGTGTACATTTTTACCAAAAATGAGGAAGGCTGGTGGAAGAGGCCGTGGAATTGGGCGGGGGTTGCCAGCTGGTAATGATGGTGTTGGTGGTGGATCTGATGGTAGTGGCAAAAGCAAAATAGGACCGAATGCAGGAGGTGTTGAGCCTGCGTCATCGTCTTGCTCCACAAGGCCTCGAAGGCTTAGTTTTCTAGGAGTTGGCAAACCGCTTTTAAAGCCAGAGCATCAGGAAAAAGTTTTGGCTTACATTGCTGACTCAGCCTCCAGCTCTATCGCCTCCTCTTCTGAAGTTGTAAAAAATAAAAGCACTGAGTCGTCATTGGAGGGTCATGTTCATGAACCACACCTTTCCTTGTGTCCTTCACCCCAACCAAGATTGAAGGATGATGCAGGCCATACAACTGATTACTCCATGGAGCTGTTTTCACATACCATGCCTGGGTTATCAAGTGAAATGGTGAATTACCCAGGCCAAGATGAATCTGACATGGAGTGCACTGATGCACAGCCACTGATAGATGATTCTGCTGGTACATTCAGTCAGAGCACTACATTGTCCTCGCAGTGTACAGAGCCAGATTCTGACCCTGATGAGACTCAGGTGCCCCTTCCCGCACACTATAGCACCATACACGGTGACACAGAGGAAGGTGCACATGACATAGAAGAGGAGGTGATGGATGACCCAGTTGTTGACCCAGATTGGCATCCATTGGGGGAAGAGGGTGCTGCTTCCAATAGCTCAGATGAGGAGCATCCACAGCAGACATCGACATCGCAACAGCTGTTATCTGGCAGGCCCAGAGCACTCCAAAGACAGGTTCCAAACATCAAAAGAGTTGCTGGACAGCTTGTCCAGAGGGTCAAAAGATCACAGCGTGCTAGGCCGCAAAATGTCTGCCAAAGTAGGAAGAGTGCAGTGTGGCACTTTTTTGAACAAAATCCTCATGATCAGGCCAAGGTTATCTGTAAGAAGTGCGCAAAGACCTTTAGCCGAGGGAAAAATCTGAAAAATTTGAATACCAGTTGCTTGCTTAGACATTTAACCAGCATGCACTTGCAAGCGTGGACACAACACCAAACCTCAAGTGCCACATGTGCAACTGATAACAACGAAGGTAGTCAGCAACGCTACATTGTTTCCCCCACTGTAAGCCCACCGGTTAGCACAGCAGCAAATGTTGAGGTGTCGTTGCAAGACCACAGCAGTCAGGGAATCCCACTGTTATATCAACGAAAGACTGATTCTAGGCCATCAGAAAGAACACCAACTCCATCACCATCATCAACCCTCTCTCAGTCCGCCCTGTCCACTGCTACTTCCACCATATGCAGCTCTCAAGTCCAGCTCACCCTCCCAGACACTATGAGTAGGTCAAGAAAGTACTCAGTCTCTCATCCGCGTACACTGGGTTTGAACGCCCACAATGCCAAACTAATCTCGTTTGAGATGATGCCCTTTCGGTTGGTGGAAAGCACAGCTTTCCGCGAACTCATGGCCTATGCAGTACCACGCTATGACCTACCCAGTCGCCACTTCTTCTCTCGCAAAGCCATCCCAGCCCTCCACCATCATGTGAAAGACCGCATTGTCCATGTACTCAAGCAGTCAGTGAGCGGAAAGGTGCACCTCACAACTGATGCATGGTCCAGTCGGCATGGCCAGGGCCGTTACGTGTCCATCACTGCGCACTGGGTTAATGTGGTGGATGCAGGGTCCACAGGGGACAGCGGTGGTGGGACAGTGCTGCCTAGCCCACGGTATAGGAAACAGTTGGCTGTAGGCGTTCGACCCTCCTCCTCCTCCTCCTCCTCCAGAAGCGAAAGCTCGTCCACAGAGCGCAGTCGTACGAGCACTCCATCTGCAGCTGCCACTGTTGCACACGATGTGTCCCCCTATCGAGCAGCTAGTGGAAAGCGTCAGCAGGCTGTGTTGCAGATGATGTGTTTGGGCGACAGACACACCGCCGAGGTGCTGGCCGAGTACTTGAAGCGACAAACTGAGTCATGGCTGGGCAGTGTACATCTTGAGGCAGGCAAGGTAGTTAGTGATAACGGCCGTAATTTTGTGGCAGCCATAGCCCTTTCAAAACTCAGCCACATACCTTGCTTGGCTCACACCTTGAACCTGGTGGTGCAGTGCTTCCTCAAAAATTATCCGGAGTTAACAGCCCTGCTCCAGAAGGTGCGAAGACTGTGCGCGCACATCCGCCGGTCGCCTGTACACTCCGTTCGTATGCAGAAGCTGCAGCGATTGCTCCACCTTCCCAACCACCGCCTCATTATCGACATTGCAACAAGGTGGAACTCCACCCTGCACATGGTGGAGCGGCTGTGCGAGCAGAGGCAGGCCATAATGCATTTGTGGGAGGATACACGGCCAGGCACTTTGAGAGCAGACATGGAGTTGACAGGCGTGCAGTGGTCGAAGCTGAAAGACCTTTGTAAAGTCCTTCAGTGTTTTGAGGAATGCACACGGCTGGTAAGCGCAGACGACGCCATCCTAAGCATGAGCATCCCACTTATGCGTCTGCTCATGCAAACTTTGACGCACCTTAAGGAGCAGGCGTCTGCAGCCAATGTTGATGAGGAGGAAGAGGAGGAGGGAATCCTTGATGACATTCAGCCATTGTCTGCTCAGGGACCTCTCCTGGACGAGGTGGAGGAAGAAGAGGAGGAGGAGGAGGATGATGGGGATGATTACTTAGGGGAGGAGGATGCATCTCGTGGGGCAAGTGAAAATGTTGGCGTGGCAAGGTCTGGTACAGGGTTTGTGAGTGACTGGAGGGATGTGGATTTGCCAGAAAGTGCTCCTCCACCCAGCACTCGCAGTGCATCATTGACACCGGGAACATTGGCCCACATGTCAGATTATGCCTTGCGGATCCTAAAAAGGGACCCCCGCATTGCCAAAATGATGAACGATGACGACTACTGGTTGGCCAGCATCCTGGATCCATGCTATATAGGCAAATTACAAAACATCATGCCACAGGAGAACCTTGACCTAATATTGGCTAATAAACAAGCAACTCTGGTAAATCGGTTGCTTGAGGCATTCCCAGCACACAGCAGCGGTGATGGTTCTCACACGAGCCGTACGGGCCGGGGGCAGCTTGGCAGAGATGTTCGTGGTGCACACAGCAGAAGTGGCGTTGGAGACAGGGGTTTCATGACAATGTTGTGGACTGATTTTTCAAATACCGCTCACACAACTGGTAATACTGCATCGATGGAAAGTGACAGGAGACAGCAGTTGTCAACTATGGTTACAAACTACTTTTCCTCCCATATCGATGTTCTCCCACACAGGTCATTCCCCTTTGACTATTGGGCCGCTAAACTGGACACCTGGCCTGAATTGGCCCAATATGCCTTACAGGAGCTCGCTTGCCCAGCAGCAAGTGTGCTATCGGAAAGAGTCTTCAGTGCAGCTGGATCAATCCTGACAGAAAAAAGGACCCGTCTGTCAACCCAAAATGTGGATGATCTAACCTTCATTAAAATGAACCACGCATGGGTTTCCAAGGATTTTGTCCCACCTTCCCCTGATGACACATAGGGTGACAGAAAAATGGCTTGCTTTGGTCCACCTCTTCCTGGTACTTCACTTATTTCGCCTTTTGCATCAGCTGAATGTCCAACATCAACATATGCCACTTTCTAAAACTCCCTAACTGTGCTGCCTCCCCCCCCATGGCCGGGGTCAACACCTAGCGCACGACACCGTGCGAGTGCCGTTGCCCTGGACAGGTGGGTAGGCCGACTCTTGGGCGCGGGCACTGGCACAGGGTCCCACATAGTGCAATCAAGTGTCTCTGACGGTGGTGGTGCACACCCGCCGTCAGACACACCGCTGTACTATGAGGGGCCCAGTGCCAGTACCGACGCCCACGAGTGGGCCCCCCTTGCTTGGGCAGGGCCCCAGCATTTGCAATCTTTACCTCTCCCTGCTCCTCCGCTGTGTAATCTGGGCCGTCAAATCCATACTGGGCCTAACACCGTCTGAGCCTGCCTCCTGAGACATATATTTTGAATGTGTACGCTATCCATACATGTTATCCAGGGATACGGTACCCTTTCTAACCTTTGTGCAATCACGTGCAATCCATACTGGGCCTAACACCGTCTGAGCCTGCCTCATGCTGTATAGACATATATTTTGAATGTGTACGCTATCCATACATGTTATCCAGGGATACGGTACCCTTTCTAACCTTTGTGCAATCACGTGCAATCCATACTGGGCCTAACACCGTCTGAGCCTGCCTCATGCTGTATAGACATATATTTTGAATGTGTACGCTATCCATACATGTTATCCAGGGATACGGTACCCTTTCTAACCTTTGTGCAATCACGTGCAATCCATACTGGGCCTAACACCGTCTGAGCCTGCCTCCTGAGACATATATTTTGAATGTGTACGCTATCCATACATGTTATCCAGGGATACGGTACCCTTTCTAACCTTTGTGCAATCACGTGCAATCCATACTGGGCCTAACACCGTCTGAGCCTGCCTCATGCTGTATAGACATATATTTTGAATGTGTACGCTATCCATACATGTTATCCAGGGATACGGTACCCTTTCTAACCTTTGTGCAATCACGTGCAATCCATACTGGGCCTAACACCGTCTGAGCCTGCCTCCTGAGACATATATTTTAAATGTGTACGCTATCCATACATGTTATCCAGGGATACGGTACCCTTTCTAACCTTTGTGCAATCACGTGCAATCCATACTGGGCGTGAGAACGGCTGGCGAGCTGTTAAGCAAGCTACAGCACCTGTCCAGACAAGTACAGGGATTCCCTAGCGAGGAGACTTATTTGATTGTTTTCAATGTTGGGACAGCAATTTTTGGGGAGCACTATACTCTGGAGAATGATAGATGGGGCCCACCATACACTGGAACATTCCAAAGGTGGACATCAGACACTGGAGCAGCATTTACAGGGCCCATTATACACTAGAGCATTAGAAATGGGGCCCATTATGTTTGGAGCATTATTTGGGCCCATAAGACAGTGGAGCTTCATCCATGGGGACCAACATATACTGTAGCATTATGTGGAGCTCATCATATACTGTTTCAAACATTATATGGGACCAATGATTCTGTATGGAGAAATAGATGGGCCTCGTCATGAGATGTACTATACCGCTATTTATCTGCCGTATCGGAGCATGATGAGTTGTGGTATGTGTTAAAGGGGCGCTCTTTCGCCCAGGGCACATGAAAACCTGCAGCCAGCCCTCCCCCCCCCACAACTTTAGCCAAATAACCCCCATTTTTCAGTGCGTAACTTGTATTATGAAGTTAATTAAGGTTGACAAGCTTAAGTAAGAAGAATTGATGCTTTTGGCATTCAAATGGGCACTGTAGGTGTGTTTCCTGTCCTCCTCTCACTGCCGACTTTTATTCCCCATTGACTTACTTTGGGTTTCGTGTTTCGGGACGACCCCGACTTTTCCCTATAATCGGACGATCTTGCTCGACCCGACTTTTGGAAAAGTCGGGTTTCACGAAACAAAACGCGACCCTAAAAAACCAAAAGTCGCTCAACTCTAGTGCTGAGGAAGGTTTTCCACATTTTGGCCTTTCCAACCCTCGCTTCCGAGGTGGTGCCAGTGTCCCAGCTGCATTAGTTACTTCCTCCTTCTCCTCTGCCTTGTTCTTCCACTGAGCCCCCGCTGTCAGGTGGGAATGCTGTCAGTAGTGCATCTACCAATGTGCGCTTGTATTCCCGCATTTTCTGATTCCGCTCCAATGACAGAACTAAGAATGGTGCATTGCCCTTGTAGCAAAGATTCAGCAGGGTGCTCACCCAGTGATTAGCACTGGTAACACTCAGGGCAACTCAGCGGTCGTTGCACAGGCATAGCAGCATGTATTGGCTCGTGTGTGCCAAGTTGCCCAGAGGCAACGACAAGCCTCACGTATTTTGGTCAAAATATCAGCTAATACTCCACATTTTTTAATGTGTTTTTTGCACTTTTTATTCAGGGTGCAGTTGGGCCCATCTGGTCTTGTAAACTGCGGTGTCTGTTCACATGGCATGCATTTTGATAGCGCTGGGCAGCCCGCCTGAGCTAATAGAAGGGTGTCACTACTAGGCTGGCCTGGATGCTGCGCATGGCCATAGTGTGAAGAGCGCCGCATACAAGTTTTTTATTGTGCATCAACATACCAGGCAGCCGCCCCCTCCATGTATTGGTAGGCTGTGAGCGGTTGTTTCATCGGTATTCTTGCACCTGTGTTGCCATCTTAATTATATGGGTCCACTGCATCCTGATAGTGCATTTGTCTGGAGGCCTGGACGGGTAAACCTTTTTGCTCTTTTGATGGATCCTAAATGGATCCCTGTTCCATCTGTGTTCAGGCGTCCGAAACTCTGCCCACCTACCGCACACAAACCCTGCCCACTTTCTAGGAACAAATTAAATCACTGGGCGGAGTTTTGTTCGTCTGCCGAACACCGAGATTTTATGCCTAGTGAGAGCCATTCAGGGATTTTAGTGGCTCTCACTGGGATGTTGGCTCCCATCGTTCACAGCAGGGAGCCGGCTCTTTCTGTCGGATCGTTCTCGAACGACACATCACTACACTCAATCTCTTCCACTTCTGGGGCAAGGCAAGGTCTATGGCTCACAGAACCCCAACCAGTGGAGTAATCAATAATCAGGATTGACTGCTGAATGACTTGGGGCTCAGATTGCTTGGCTGATTTGCAAGGGGGTGAGATGGAAGCTAGATGACCATGGCTGCAGGTTCCAACTCTGCACTTGCAACAGGGGAGCAGGTGGAGGATAATGCAAAGTAACTGGAGGCATTCTCAGTGATCCAATCTTCAACCATTTCAACATGTTTAGGCGTCACCATTCATCCAGTGGTACTTGGACCTATGGAATTATGCAGAACGTCCAGCACGTACATGAAGAAAGTGTTTAATTTAGGCATTTAGCAGGCACAGAAAGACCACGTCCGGTCCCTGCAGCAGCTACACCAGCAGCATCACGGCCATGTCCACATCCATGGTCGGACTGGGGTGCCTAGGGCCCACCAGGGGAATTGACTCTAGGGGCCCAACCTACGGCTACCATAAATGGTTTTATTAAGTGTTCGTTTTTTGGCTTCTCCCACTAAAACGTGTGCCTTTTATCAAACTGTACGGTGTGCAAAAGAGAACACTCTCAGCCTCCTATATATCGTACAGACCGCACTCACAGCCTCCTATATCGTACAGACCACACTCTCAGCCTCCTATATATCATACAGACCGCACTCTCAGCCTCCTATATGTCGTACAGACCGCACTCTCAGCCTCCTATATGTCGTACAGACCTCACTCTCAGCCTCCTATATATCGTACAGACCTCACTCTCAGCCTCCTATATATCGTACAGACCGCACTCTCAGCCTCCTATATATCATACAGACCTCACTCTCAGCCTCCTATATATCGTACAGACCGCACTCTCAGCCTCCTATATATTGTACAGACCGCACTCTCAGCCTCCTATATATCGTACAGACCGCACTCTCAGCCTTCTATATCACATACAGACCGCACTCTCAGCCTCCTATATCACATACAGACCCCACTCTCAGCCTCCTATATATCGTACAGACCTCACTCTCAGCCTCCTATATATCGTACAGACCGCACTCTCAGCCTCCTATATATCCTACAGACCTCACTCTCAGCCTCCTATATATCGTACAGACCGCACTCTCAGCCTCCTATATCACATACAGACCGCACTCTCAGCCCCCTATATCACATACAGACCCCACTCTCAGCCTCCTATATATCGTACAGACCTCACTCTCAGCCTCCTATATATCGTACAGACCGCACTCTCAGCCTCCTATATCACATACAGACCGCACTCTCAGCCTCCTATATCACATACAGACCCCACTCTCAGCCTCCTATATATCATACAGACCTCACTCTCAGCCTCCTATATATCGTACAGACCGCACTCTCAGCCTCCTATATATTGTACAGACCTCACTCTCAGCCTCCTATATATCGTACACACCGCACGCTCAGCCTCCTATATCACATACAGACCGCACTCTCAGCCCCCTATATCACATACAGACCGCACTCTCAGCCTCCTATATCACATACAGACCGCACTCTCAGCCTCCTATATATCATACAGACCGCACTCACAGCCTCCTATATCACATACAGACCGCACATTCAGCCTCCTATATCACATACAGACCGCACTCTCAGCCTCCTATATATCATACAGACCTCACTCTCAGCCTCCTATATATCGTACAGACCGCACTCTCAGCCTCCTGTATATCATACAGACCTCACTCTCAGCCTCCTATATATCGTACAGACCGCACTCTCAGCCTCCTATATATCGTACAGGCCGCACTCTCAGCCTCCTATATATCATACAGACCGCACTCTCAGCCTCCTATATATCGTACAGACCACACTCTCAGCCTCCTATATCACATATAGACCGCACTCTCAGCCTCCTATATCACATACAGACCGCACTCTCAGCCTCCTATATCACATACAGACCGCACACTCAGCCTCCTATATCACATACAGACCGAACTCTCAGCCTCCTATATATCATACAGACCTCACTCTCAGCCTCCTATATATCGTACAGACCGCACTCTCAGCCTCCTATATGTCGTACAGACCTCACTCTCAGCCTCCTATATATCGTACAGACCTCACTCTCAGCCTCCTATATATCATACAGACCGCACTCTCAGCCTCCTATATATCATACAGACCTCGCTCTCAGCCTCCTATATATCGTACAGACCGCACTCTCAGCCTCCTATATATTGTACAGACCGCACTCTCAGCCTCCTATATGTCGTACAGACCGCACTCTCAGCCTCCTATATATCATACAGACCACACTCTCAGCCTCCTATATATCGTACAGACCGCACTCTAAGCCTACTATATGTCGTACAGACCTCACTCTCAGCCTCCTATATATCATACAGACCTCACTCTCAGCCTCCTATATATCGTACAGACCGCACTCTCAGCCTCCTATATATCGTACAGACCGCACTCTCAGCCTCCTATATATCATATAGACCGCACTCTCAGCCTCCTATATGTCGTACACACCGCACTCTCAGCCTCCTATATATCATACAGACCGCACTCTCAGCCTCCTATATATCATACAGACCTCACTCTCAGCCTCCTATATATCGTACAGACTGTATTCTCAGCCTCCTATATATCATACAGACCGCACTCTCAGCCTCCTATATATCATACAGACCTCACTCTCAGCCTCCTATATATCGTACAGACCGCACTCTCAGCCTCCTATATATCATACAGACCGCACTCTCAGCCTCCTATATATCGTACACACCGCACTCTCAGCCTCCTATATATCATACAGACCGCACTCTCAGCCTCCTATATATCATACAGACCTCACTCTCAGCCTCCTATATATCGTACAGAACGCACTCTCAGCCTCCTATATATCGTACAGACCGCACTCTCAGCCTCCTATATATCACATACAGACCGCACTCTCAGCCTCCTATATATCACATACAGACCGCACTCTCAGCCTCCTATATATCGTACAGACCGCACTCTCAGCCTCCTATATATCGTACAGACTGCACTCTCAGCCTCCTATATATCATACAGACTGCACTCTCAGCCTCCTATATATCGTACAGATTGCACTCTCAGCTTCCTATATATCGTACAGACCGCACTCTCAGCCTCCTATATATCATACAGACCTCACTCTCAGCCTCCTATATATCGTACAGACCGCACTCTCAGCCTCCTATATATTGTACAGACCGCACTCTCAGCCTCCTATATATCGTACAGACCGCACTCTCAGCCTTCTATATCACATACAGACCGCACTCTCAGCCTCCTATATCACATACAGACCCCACTCTCAGCCTCCTATATATCGTACAGACCTCACTCTCAGCCTCCTATATATCGTACAGACCGCACTCTCAGCCTCCTATATATTGTACAGACCGCACTCTCAGCCTCCTATATATCCTACAGACCTCACTCTCAGCCTCCTATATATCGTACAGACCGCACTCTCAGCCTCCTATATCACATACAGACCGCACTCTCAGCCCCCTATATCACATACAGACCCCACTCTCAGCCTCCTATATATCGTACAGACCTCACTCTCAGCCTCCTATATATCGTACAGACCGCACTCTCAGCCTCCTATATCACATACAGACCGCACTCTCAGCCTCCTATATCACATACAGACCCCACTCTCAGCCTCCTATATATCATACAGACCTCACTCTCAGCCTCCTATATATCGTACAGACCGCACTCTCAGCCTCCTATATATTGTACAGACCGCACTCTCAGCCTCCTATATATCGTACACACCGCACGCTCAGCCTCCTATATCACATACAGACCGGACTCTCAGCCCCCTATATCACATACAGACCGCACTCTCAGCCTCCTATATCACATACAGACCGCACTCTCAGCCTCCTATATATCATACAGACCGCACTCACAGCCTCCTATATCACATACAGACCGCACATTCAGCCTCCTATATCACATACAGACCGCACTCTCAGCCTCCTATATATCATACAGACCTCACTCTCAGCCTCCTATATATCGTACAGACCTCACTCTCAGCCTCCTATATATCGTACAGACCGCACTCTCAGCCTCCTATATATCGTACAGGCCGCACTCTCAGCCTCCTATATATATCATACAGACCGCACTCTCAGCCTCCTATATATCGTACAGACCACACTCTCAGCCTCCTATATCACATATAGACCGCACTCTCAGCCTCCTATATCACATACAGACCGCACTCTCAGCCTCCTGTATATCATACAGACCTCACTCTCAGCCTCCTATATATCGTACAGACCGCACTCTCAGCCTCCTATATATCGTACAGGCCGCACTCTCAGCCTCCTATATATCATACAGACCGCACTCTCAGCCTCCTATATATCGTACAGACCACACTCTCAGCCTCCTATATCACATATAGACCGCACTCTCAGCCTCCTATATCACATACAGACCGCACTCTCAGCCTCCTATATCACATACAGAACGCACACTCAGCCTCCTATATCACATACAGACCGCACTCTCAGCCTCCTATATATCATACAGACCTCACTCTCAGCCTCCTATATATCGTACAGACCGCACTCTCAGCCTCCTATATGTCGTACAGACCTCACTCTCAGCCTCCTATATATCGTACAGACCTCACTCTCAGCCTCCTATATATCATACAGACCGCACTCTCAGCCTCCTATATATCATACAGACCTCGCTCTCAGCCTCCTATATATCGTACAGACCGCACTCTCAGCCTCCTATATATTGTACAGACCGCACTCTCAGCCTCCTATATGTCGTAAGACCGCACTCTCAGCCTCCTATATATCATACAGACCACACTCTCAGCCTCCTATATATCGTACAGACCGCACTCTCAGCCTCCTATATGTCGTACAGACCTCACTCTCAGCCTCCTATATATCATATAGACCGCACTCTCAGCCTCCTATATATCATACAGACCGCACTCTCAGCCTCCTATATATCGTACAGACCGCACTCTCAGCCTCCTATATATGATATAGACCGCACTCTCAGCCTCCTATATATCGTACACACCGCACTCTCAGCCTCCTATATATCATACAGACCGCACTCTCAGCCTCCTATATATCATACAGACCTCACTCTCAGCCTCCTATATATCGTACAGACTGTACTCTCAGCCTCCTATATATCATACAGACCGCACTCTCAGCCTCCTATATATCATACAGACCTCACTCTCAGCCTCCTATATATCGTACAGACCGCACTCTCAGCCTCCTATATATCATACAGACCGCACTCTCAGCCTCCTATATATCGTACACACCGCACTCTCAGCCTCCTATATATCGTACAGACTGTACTCTCAGCCTCCTATATATCATACAGACCGCACTCTCAGCCTCCTATATATCATACAGACCACACTCTCAGCCTCCTATATATCGTACAGACCGCACTCTCAGCCTCCTATATATCGTACAGACCACACTCTCAGCCTCCTATATATCGTACAGACCACACTCTCAGCCTCCTATATATCACATACAGACCGCACTCTCAGCCTCCTATATATCGTACAGACCGCACTCTCAGCCTCCTATATATCGTACAGACTGCACTCTCAGCCTCCTATATATCATACAGACTGCACTCTCAGCCTCCTATATATCGTACAGACTGCACTCTCAGCCTCCTATATATCGTACAGACCGCACTCAGCCTCCTATATATCGTACAGACCACACTCTCAGCCTCCTATATCACATACAGACCGCACTCTCAGCCTCCTATATCACATACAGACTGCACTCTCAGCCTCCTATATATCACACAGACCGCACTCTCAGCCTCCTATATATCGTACAGACCGCACTCTCAGCCTCCTATATATCGTACAGACTGCACTCTCAGCCTCCTATATATCATACAGACCGCACTCTCAGCCTCCTATATATCATACAGACTGTACTCTCAGCCTCATATATATCGTACAGACCACACTCTCAGCCTCCTATATCACATACAGACTGCACTCTCAGCCTCCTATATATCGTACAGACCACACTCTCAGCCTCCTATATCACATACAGACCGCACTCTCAGCCTCCTATATCACATACAGACCGCACTCTCAGCCTCCTATATATCATACAGACCTCACTCTCAGCCTCCTATATATCATACAGACCGCACTCACAGCCTCCTATATCACATACAGACCGCACTCTCAGCCTCCTATATCACATACAGACCGCACTCTCAGCCTCCTATATATCATACAGACCGCACTCACAGCCTCCTATATCACATACAGACCGCACATTCAGCCTCCTATATCACATACAGACCGCACTCTCAGCCTCCTATATATCATACAGACCTCACTCTCAGCCTCCTATATATCGTACAGACCGCACTCTCAGCCTCCTGTATATCATACAGACCTCACTCTCAGCCTCCTATATATCGTACAGACCGCACTCTCAGCCTCCTATATATCGTACAGGCCGCACTCTCAGCCTCCTATATATCATACAGACCGCACTCTCAGCCTCCTATATATCGTACAGACCACACTCTCAGCCTCCTATATCACATATAGACCGCACTCTCAGCCTCCTATATCACATACAGACCGCACTCTCAGCCTCCTATATCACATACAGACCGCACACTCAGCCTCCTATATCACATACAGACCTCACTCTCAGCCTCCTATATATCGTACAGACCGCACTCTCAGCCTCCTATATGTCGTACAGACCTCACTCTCAGCCTCCTATATATCATACAGACCGCACTCTCAGCCTCCTATATATCATACAGACCTCGCTCTCAGCCTCCTATATATCGTACAGACCGCACTCTCAGCCTCCTATATATTGTACAGACCGCACTCTCAGCCTCCTATATGTCGTACAGACCGCACTCTCAGCCTCCTATATATCATACAGACCACACTCTCAGCCTCCTATATATCGTACAGACCGCACTCTCAGCCTCCTATATGTCGTACAGACCTCACTCTCAGCCTCCTATATATCATACAGACCTCACTCTCAGCCTCCTATATATCGTACAGACCGCACTCTCAGCCTCCTATATATCGTACAGACCGCACTCTCAGCCTCCTATATATCATATAGACCGCACTCTCAGCCTCCTATATGTCGTACACACCGCACTCTCAGCCTCCTATATATCATACAGACCGCACTCTCAGCCTCCTATATATCATACAGACCTCACTCTCAGCCTCCTATATATCGTACAGACTGTACTCTCAGCCTCCTATATATCATACAGACCGCACTCTCAGCCTCCTATATATCATACAGACCTCACTCTCAGCCTCCTATATATCGTACAGACCGCACTCTCAGCCTCCTATATATCATACAGACCGCACTCTCAGCCTCCTATATATCGTACACACCACACTCTCAGCCTCCTATATATCATACAGACCGCACTCTCAGCCTCCTATATATCATACAGACCTCACTCTCAGCCTCCTATATATCGTACAGAACGCACTCTCAGCCTCCTATATATCGTACAGACCGCACTCTCAGCCTCCTATATATCACATACAGACAGCACTCTCAGCCTCCTATATATCACATACAGACCGCACTCTCAGCCTCCTATATATCGTACAGACCGCACTCTCAGCCTCCTATATATCGTACAGACTGCACTCTCAGCCTCCTATATATCATACAGACTGCACTCTCAGCCTCCTATATATCGTACAGACTGCACTCTCAGCTTCCTATATATCGTACAGACCGCACTCTCAGCCTCCTATATATCATACAGACCTCACTCTCAGCCTCCTATATATCGTACAGACCGCACTCTCAGCCTCCTATATATTGTACAGACCGCACTCTCAGCCTCCTATATATCGTACAGACCGCACTCTCAGCCTTCTATATCACATACAGACCGCACTCTCAGCCTCCTATATCACATACAGACCCCACTCTCAGCCTCCTATATATCGTACAGACCTCACTCTCAGCCTCCTATATATCGTACAGACCGCACTCTCAGCCTCCTATATATTGTACAGACCGCACTCTCAGCCTCCTATATATCCTACAGACCTCACTCTCAGCCTCCTATATATCGTACAGACCGCACTCTCAGCCTCCTATATCACATACAGACCGCACTCTCAGCCCCCTATATCACATACAGACCCCACTCTCAGCCTCCTATATATCGTACAGACCTCACTCTCAGCCTCCTATATATCGTACAGACCGCACTCTCAGCCTCCTATATCACATACAGACCGCACTCTCAGCCTCCTATATCACATACAGACCCCACTCTCAGCCTCCTATATATCATACAGACCTCACTCTCAGCCTCCTATATATCGTACAGACCGCACTCTCAGCCTCCTATATATTGTACAGACCGCACTCTCAGCCTCCTATATATCGTACACACCGCACGCTCAGCCTCCTATATCACATACAGACCGGACTCTCAGCCCCCTATATCACATACAGACCGCACTCTCAGCCTCCTATATCACATACAGACCGCACTCTCAGCCTCCTATATATCATACAGACCGCACTCACAGCCTCCTATATCACATACAGACCGCACATTCAGCCTCCTATATCACATACAGACCGCACTCTCAGCCTCCTATATATCATACAGACCTCACTCTCAGCCTCCTATATATCGTACAGACCTCACTCTCAGCCTCCTATATATCGTACAGACCGCACTCTCAGCCTCCTATATATTGTACAGGCCGTACTCTCAGCCTCCTATATATATCATACAGACCGCACTCTCAGCCTCCTATATATCGTACAGACCACACTCTCAGCCTCCTATATCACATATAGACCGCACTCTCAGCCTCCTATATCACATACAGACCGCACTCTCAGCCTCCTGTATATCATACAGACCTCACTCTCAGCCTCCTATATATCGTACAGACCGCACTCTCAGCCTCCTATATATCGTACAGGCCGCACTCTCAGCCTCCTATATATCATACAGACCGCACTCTCAGCCTCCTATATATCGTACAGACCACACTCTCAGCCTCCTATATCACATATAGACCGCACTCTCAGCCTCCTATATCACATACAGACCGCACTCTCAGCCTCCTATATCACATACAGACCGCACACTCAGCCTCCTATATCACATACAGACCGCACTCTCAGCCTCCTATATATCATACAGACCTCACTCTCAGCCTCCTATATATCATACAGACCGCACTCTCAGCCTCCTATATGTCGTACAGACCTCACTCTCAGCCTCCTATATATCGTACAGACCTCACTCTCAGCCTCCTATATATCATACAGACCGCACTCTCAGCCTCCTATATATCATACAGACCTCGCTCTCAGCCTCCTATATATCGTACAGACCGCACTCTCAGCCTCCTATATATTGTACAGACCGCACTCTCAGCCTCCTATATGTCGTAAGACCGCACTCTCAGCCTCCTATATATCATACAGACCACACTCTCAGCCTCCTATATATCGTACAGACCGCACTCTCAGCCTCCTATATGTCGTACAGACCTCACTCTCAGCCTCCTATATATCATATAGACCGCACTCTCAGCCTCCTATATATCATACAGACCGCACTCTCAGCCTCCTATATATCGTACAGACCGCACTCTCAGCCTCCTATATATGATATAGACCGCACTCTCAGCCTCCTATATATCGTACACACCGCACTCTCAGCCTCCTATATATCATACAGACCGCACTCTCAGCCTCCTATATATCATACAGACCTCACTCTCAGCCTCCTATATATCGTACAGACTGTACTCTCAGTCTCCTATATATCATACAGACCGCACTCTCAGCCTCCTATATATCATACAGACCTCACTCTCAGCCTCCTATATATCGTACAGACCGCACTCTCAGCCTCCTATATATCATACAGACCGCACTCTCAGCCTCCTATATATCGTACACACCGCACTCTCAGCCTCCTATATATCATACAGACCGCACTCTCAGCCTCCTATATATCATACAGACCTCACTCTCAGCCTCCTATATATCGTACAGACCGCACTCTCAGCCTCCTATATATCGTACAGACCACACTCTCAGCCTCCTATATATCGTACAGACCACACTCTCAGCCTCCTATATATCACATACAGACCGCACTCTCAGCCTCCTATATATCGTACAGACCGCACTCTCAGCCTCCTATATATCGTACAGACTGCACTCTCAGCCTCCTATATATCATACAGACTGCACTCTCAGCCTCCTATATATCGTACAGACTGCACTCTCAGCCTCCTATATATCGTACAGACCGCACTCAGCCTCCTATATATCGTACAGACCACACTCTCAGCCTCCTATATCACATACAGACCGCACTCTCAGCCTCCTATATCACATACAGACTGCACTCTCAGCCTCCTATATATCACACAGACCGCACTCTCAGCCTCCTATATATCGTACAGACCGCACTCTCAGCCTCCTATATATCGTACAGACTGCACTCTCAGCCTCCTATATATCATACAGACTGCACTCTCAGCCTCCTATATATCATACAGACTGTACTCTCAGCCTCATATATATCGTACAGACCACACTCTCAGCCTCCTATATCACATACAGACTGCACTCTCAGCCTCCTATATATCGTACAGACCACACTCTCAGCCTCCTATATCACATACAGACCGCACTCTCAGCCTCCTATATCACATACAGACCGCACTCTCAGCCTCCTATATATCATACAGACCTCACTCTCAGCCTCCTATATATCATACAGACCGCACTCACAGCCTCCTATATCACATACAGACCGCACTCTCAGCCTCCTATATCACATACAGACCGCACTCTCAGCCTCCTATATATCATACAGACCGCACTCACAGCCTCCTATATCACATACAGACCGCACATTCAGCCTCCTATATCACATACAGACCGCACTCTCAGCCTCCTATATATCATACAGACCTCACTCTCAGCCTCCTATATATCGTACAGACCGCACTCTCAGCCTCCTATATATCGTACAGACCGCACTCTCAGCCTCCTATATATCGTACAGACCACACTCTCAGCCTCCTATATCACATACAGACCGCACTCTCAGCCTCCTATATCACATACAGACCGCACTCTCAGCCTCCTATATATCATACAGACCTCACTCTCAGCCTCCTATATATCATACAGACCGCACTCACAGCCTCCTATATCACATACAGACCGCACTCTCAGCCTCCTATATCACATACAGACCGCACTCTCAGCCTCCTATATATCATACAGACCGCACTCACAGCCTCCTATATCACATACAGACCGCACATTCAGCCTCCTATATCACATACAGACCGCACTCTCAGCCTCCTATATATCATACAGACCTCACTCTCAGCCTCCTATATATCGTACAGACCGCACTCTCAGCCTCCTATATATCGTACAGACCGCACTCTCAGCCTCCTATATATCGTACAGACCACACTCTCAGCCTCCTATATCACATATAGACCGCACTCTCAGCCTCCTATATCACATACAGACCGCACTCTCAGCCTCCTATATCACATACAGACCGCACACCCAGCCTCCTATATCACATACAGACCGCACTCTCAGCCTCCTATATATCATACAGACCTCACTCTCAGCCTCCTATATATCGTACAGACCGCACTCTCAGCCTCCTATATGTCGTACAGACCTCACTCTCAGCCTCCTATATATCGTACAGACCTCACTCTCAGCCTCCTATATATCATACAGACCGCACTCTCAGCCTCCTATATATCATACAGACCTCGCTCTCAGCCTCCTATATATCGTACAGACCGCACTCTCAGCCTCCTATATATTGTACAGACCGCACTCTCAGCCTCCTATATGTCGTACAGACCGCACTCTCAGCCTCCTATATATCATACAGACCACACTCTCAGCCTCCTATATATCGTACAGACCGCACTCTCAGCCTCCTATATGTCGTACAGACCTCACTCTCAGCCTCCTATATATCATACAGACCTCACTCTCAGCCTCCTATATATCGTACAGACCGCACTCTCAGCCTCCTATATATCGTACAGACCGCACTCTCAGCCTCCTATATATCATATAGACCGCACTCTCAGCCTCCTATATATCGTACACACCGCACTCTCAGCCTCCTATATATCATACAGACCGCACTCTCAGCCTCCTATATATCATACAGACCTCACTCTCAGCCTCCTATATATCGTACAGACTGTACTCTCAGCCTCCTATATATCATACTGACCGCACTCTCAGCCTCCTATATATCATACAGACCTCACTCTCAGCCTCCTATATATCGTACAGACCGCACTCTCAGCCTCCTATATATCATACAGACCGCACTCTCAGCCTCCTATATATCGTACACCGCACTCTCAGCCTCCTATATATCATACAGACCGCACTCTCAGCCTCCTATATATCATACAGACCTCACTCTCAGCCTCCTATATATCGTACAGACCGCACTCTCAGCCTCCTATATATCGTACAGACCACACTCTCAGCCTCCTATATATCGTACAGACCGCACTCTCAGCCTCCTATATATCACATACAGACCGTACTCTCAGCCTCCTATATATCGTACAGACCGCACTCTCAGCCTCCTATATATCGGACAGACTGCACTCTCAGCCTCCTATATATCATACAGACTGCACTCTCAGCCTCCTATATATCGTACAGACTGCACTCTCAGCCTCCTATATATCGTACAGACCGCACTCTCAGCCTCCTATATATCGTACAGACCACACTCTCAGCCTCCTATATCACATACAGACCGCACTCTCAGCCTCCTATATCACATACAGACTGCACTCTCAGCCTCCTATATATCACACAGACCGCACTCTCAGCCTCCTATATATCGTACAGACCGCACTCTCAGCCTCCTATATATCGTACAGACTGCACTCTCAGCCTCCTATATATCATACAGACTGCACTCTCAGCCTCCTATATATCATACAGACTGTACTCTCAGCCTCATATATATCGTACAGACCACACTCTCAGCCTCCTATATCACATACAGACTGCACTCTCAGCCTCCTATATATCGTACAGACCACACTCTCAGCCTCCTATATCACATACAGACCGCACTCTCAGCCTCCTATATCACATACAGACCGCACTCTCAGCCTCCTATATATCATACAGACCTCACTCTCAGCCTCCTATATATCATACAGACTGTACTCTCAGCCTCCTATATATCATACAGACCGCACTCTCAGCCTCCTATATCACATACAGACCGCACATTCAGCCTCCTATATATCATACAGACCGCACTCACAGCCTCCTATATATCATACAGACCGCACTCTCAGCCTCCTATATATCATACAGACCGCACTCACAGCCTCCTATATCACATACAGACCGCACATTCAGCCTCCTATATCACATACAGACCGCACTCTCAGCCTCCTATATATCATACAGACCGCACTCTCAGCCTCCTATATATCGTACAGACCGCACTCTCAGCCTCCTATATATCGTAAAGACCGCACTCTCAGCCTCCTATATATCGTACAGACCGCACTCTCAGCCTCCTGTATATCGTACAGACCTCACTCTCAGCCTCCTATATATCGTAAAGACCGCACTCTCAGCCTCCTATATATCGTACAGACCGCACTCTCAGCCTCCTATATATCATACAGACCGCACTCTCAGCCTCCTATATATCATACAGACCGCACTCTCAGCCTCCTATATATCGTACAGACCACACTCTCAGCCTCCTATATCACATACAGACTGCACTCTCAGCCTCCTATATATCGTACAGACCGCACTCTCAGCCACCTATATATCTTACAGACCGCACTCTCAGCCTCCTATATATGATACAGACCGCACTCTCAGCCTCCTATATATCATAAAGACCGCACTCTCAGCCTCCTATATATCTTACAGACCGCACTCTCAGCCTCCTATATCACATACAGACCGCACTCTCAGCCTCCTATATATCGTACAGACCGCACTCTCAGCCTCCTATATATCGTACAGACCGCACTCTCAGCCTCCTATATCACATACAGATCGCACTCTCAGCCTCCTATATCACATACAGACCGCACTCTCAGCCTCCTATATATCGTACAGACCGCACTCTCAGCCTCCTATTTCACATACAGACCTCACTCTCAGCCTCCTTTATATCATACAGACCGCACTCTCAGCCTCCTATATATCGTACAGACTGCACTCTCAGCCTTCTATATATTGTACAGACCGCACTCTAAGCCTCCTATATCACATACAGACCACACTCTCAGCCTCCTATATATCGTACAGACCGCACTCTCAGCCTCCTATATATCGTACAGACTGCACTCTCAGCCTCCTATATATCGTACAGACTGCACTCTCAGCCTCCTATATATCGTACAGACTGCACTCTCAGCCTCCTATATATCGTACAGACCGCACTCTCAGCCTCCTATATATCGTACAGACCACACTCTCAGCCTCCTATATCACATACAGACCGCACTCTCAGCCTCCTATATCACATACAGACCGCACTCTCAGCCTCCTATATATCACAGAGACCGCACTCTCAGCCTCCTATATATCATACAGACTGCACTCTCAGCCTCCTATATATCATACAGACTGCACTCTCAGCCTCCTATATATCATACAGACTGTACTCTCAGCCTCCTATATATCGTACAGACCACACTCTCAGCCTCCTATATCACATACAGACTGCACTCTCAGCCTCATATATATCGTACAGACCGCACTCTCAGCCTCCTATATATCGTACAGACTGCACTCTCAGCCTCCTATATATCGTACAGACTGCACTCTCAGCCTCCTATATATCGTACAGACTGCACTCTCAGCCTCCTATATATCGTACAGACCGCACTCTCAGCCTCCTATATATCGTACAGACCACACTCTCAGCCTCCTATATCACATACAGACCGCACTCTCAGCCTCCTATATCACATACAGACCGCACTCTCAGCCTCCTATATATCGTACAGACCGCACTCTCAGCCTCCTATATATCGTACAGACTGCACTCTCAGCCTCCTATATATCATACAGACTGCACTCTCAGCCTCCTATATATCATACAGACTGTACTCTCAGCCTCCTATATATCGTACAGACCACACTCTCAGCCTCCTATATCACATACAGACTGCACTCTCAGCCTCCTATATATCGTACAGACCACACTCTCAGCCTCCTATATCACATACAGACCGCACTCTCAGCCTCCTATATCACATACAGACCGCACTCTCAGCCTCCTATATATCATACAGACCTCACTCTCAGCCTCCTTTATATCATACAGACCGCACTCTCAGCCTCCTGTATATCGTACAGACCTCACTCTCAGCCTCCTATATATCGTAAAGACCGCACTCTCAGCCTCCTATATATCGTACAGACCGCACTCTCAGCCTCCTATATATCATACAGACCGCACTCTCAGCCTCCTATATATCATACAGACCGCACTCTCAGCCTCCTATATATCGTACAGACCACACTCTCAGCCTCCTATATCACATACAGACTGCACTCTCAGCCTCCTATATATCGTACAGACCGCACTCTCAGCCACCTATATATCTTACAGACCGCACTCTCAGCCTCCTATATATGATACAGACCGCACTCTCAGCCTCCTATATATCATACAGACCGCACTCTCAGCCTCCTATATATCTTACAGACCGCACTCTCAGCCTCCTATATCACATACAGACCGCACTGTCAGCCTCCTATATATCGTACAGACCGCACTCTCAGCCTCCTATATATCGTACAGACCGCACTCTCAGCCTCCTATATCACATACAGATCGCACTCTCAGCCTCCTATATCACATACAGACCTCACTCTCAGCCTCCTTTATATCATACAGACCGCACTCTCAGCCTCCTATATATCGTACAGACTGCACTCTCAGCCTCCTATATATCGTACAGACCGCACTCTCAGCCTCCTATATCACATACAGACCATACTCTCAGCCTCCTATATATCGTACACACCGCACTCTCAGCCTCCTATATATCGTACAGACTGCACTCTCAGCCTCCTATATATCATACAGACTGTACTCTTGGCATCCTATATCACATACAGACCGCACTCTCGGTCTCCTATAATAGATACTTTCTATGAGGCTTAGAGTGTGGTATGTACAGTATATAGGATGACGATATTGCGTATGAACAGCATATTGGCCTGGTATATGACATACAGGCTGTCGGCCTCCTATTAGGCCTCCTGTAAGACATACAGACTGTCGGCCACTTATTAGGCCCCCTATAAGACATACAGTCTGTCGCCCTCTTAGATACTGTACAGACCGCACTCTGCCTGTGTACGGCATACAGAAGGATGATAGTGTGGTCTGTATGGTCAGTATACAGGCCTCATATGACATATTAGGCCATATAAGAGTGTGGTGTGTGTATCTTATATAGGAGGCACTGGCAGAGATTGTGATCTGTGATGCTGCATCATGTTATGTGTATGAGCAGGGCCGGTTTTAGGCAAAGTGAGGCCCTAGGCAAAGTTTAAAATGGGGCCCCAAATGCTAACATATTGCACATCACACAGAAGCATTTCGGTTGTAGTTACATACGCTAAGTTCAGGCCGCTAAATGAGTGTGATAGACAATATTGAAGTCGTTCAACACTTGTTTCCCGACCTCTTTTCACTGTCTGAGAAAGAATGATGGGAACAGAATGGATCAATCTGTCCCTATACAGTATTATGTTATCAGCACACCTACAGTTTACAACCCATAGTCATCCATATAATATAATGTGCCCCATAGTCATCCATGTAGTACAATTCACTTCCCATAGTATAATGCACCCCATAGTTCTTCATATAGTATAATGTATTCCCATTAGTCCTCGATACAGTATAATGCAGCCACCCCATAGAGCATAATACAGCAACCCCACAGTATAATGCAGCCCCACCATACAATATAATGTAACCCCCATAGAATATAATACAGCCCCCTCTTACAGTATAATGCAGCCACCCCTTAGAGCATAATGTGGCCACCCCACAGAATATAATGTAACCCCCCATAGAATATAATGCAGCCCCCCTCATATAGTATAATGCAGCCCTTCCATAGAATTTGTGGCAGCCCCTTATATAGTATAATGTAGCCCCTCCATAGAATACAATGTAGCCCTCCTCATATAGTATAATGCAGCCCCAATAGAATATAATGTAGCCCCCTCATAAAGTATAATAGAGCCCCCATACAATATAATCTAGCACCCCCATAGAATATAATGCAGCCCCCCAATAGATTACAATGTAGCTTCCTTGTATAGTATAATGTAGCCCACTCAGAGTATGATGCGATCACCCCCCATAGAATAAATATAATACAGCCCCCCCATAGAATATAATGTAGCCCCGAATAGAATAGAATACAGCCCACCTCCCCATAGAATATAATGTAGCCCCCCATATTATATAATACAGCCTCCCCCATAGAATATAATGTATAATGTACCCCCCATGGTATATAACACAGCCACATAGTATATAGCACAGGCACAAAGTATATAACACAGCCCCCATGGTATATAGCACTATCCCCCATGGTATACAGAACTGCCCCCATGGTATACAGCACACAGCCCCCATGGTATACAGCACTGCCCCTCCATATGGTATACAGCACTGCCCCTCCCCATGGTATACAGCACTGCCCCCCCACATCATGGTATACAGCACTGCCCCCCACACCATGGTATACAGCACAGCCCCCCCATGGTATAAAGAACACAGCCCCCATGGTATACAGCACTGCCCCTCCCCATGGTATACAGCACTGTCCCCCCACATCATGGTATACAGCACAGCCCCTCCATGGTATACAGCACTGCCCCCCACATGGTATACAGCACTGCCCCCCACATGGTATGCAGCACTGCCCCCCATGGTATACAGCACTGCCCCCATGGTATACAGCACAGCCCCCCATGGTATACAGCACAGCTCCTCCGCATGGTATACAGCACTGCCCCCCACATGGTATACATCACTGCCCCCCACATGGTATACAGCACTCCCCCACATGGTATACAGCACTGCCCCCCATGGTATACAGCACTGCCCCCCCACATGGTATACAGCACTGCCCCCCCACATCATGGTATACAGCACAGCCCCCCATGGTATACAGCACTGCCCCCCACATGGTATACAGCACTGCCCCCTTGGTATACAGCACTGCACCCCATGGTATACAGCACAGCCCCCCGTGGTATACAGCACAGCCCCCACATGGTATACAGCATAGCCCCTCCCCATGGTATACAGCGCTGCCCCCCACATGGTATACAGCACTGCCCCCTCACATGGTATACAGCACTCCCCCCCACATGGTATACAGCACTGCCCCCCATGGTATACAGCACTGAACCCCCATATGGTATAAAGCACTGCCCCTCCACATCATGGTATACAGCACAGCCCCCCATGGTGTACAGCACTGCCCCCCCACATGGTATACAACATTCACCCTCGGGTATTAAGGGAGTTAAGTAATGTGATAGACAGGCCTCTATTCCTTATATTTAAAGACTCTATAGAAACAGGGTCTGTTCCTTTTGATTGGCGGCAAGCAAATGTGGTACCAATATTCAAAAAGGGGTGTAAAAGGGAGCCTGGAAACTATAGGCCGGTAAGCTTAACATCTGTTGTGGGTAAAATTGTTGAAGGGTTTCTAAGGGATACCATTATGGAATATCTCAATGTTAATAAATGTTTAACTCCATATCAACATGGATTTATGAAGGATCGCTCCTGTCAAACTAACCTGATCAGCTTCTATGAGAATGTAAGCTCTCAAATGGACCAAGGAGAATCATTGGATGTCATTTATCTCGACTTCTCTAAAGCATTTGACACTGTCCCACATAAAAGATTGGTAAGTAAGATGAGAAAGCTTGGGCTAGGGGAAAATGTGTGTAGATGGGTAGGTAGCTGGCTTAGTGATAGAAAACAAAGAGTGGTTATTAATGAAGCATACTCAGATTGGGCCAGATTTACTAGTGGGGTAACACAGGGTTCTGTATTGGGCCCCCTACTATTTAATATATTTATTAATGATCTAGTGGATGGCTTACACAGTAAAATATCAGTATTTGCAGATGATACAAAACTATGTAAGGTAGTTAACACAAAGGAGGACAGTTTGCAACTACAGACAGATTTGAGTAAATTGGAGAATTGGGCTGAAAAATGGCAAATGAGGTTTAACACAGATAAGTGTAAGGTTATGCACATGGGAAGGAGAAACAGATGCTACAATTACTTACTAAATGGGAAACTGCTGGGGAAATCAGACATGGAAAAAGACTTAGGCATCTTAGTCAATAAGAAGCTAAATTGGAGTGCCCAGTGTCAGGCAGCTGCCACCAAAGCAAATAGGGTCATGGGATGCATTAGAAGAGGTCTGGGGACACGAGATGAAAACATAATTCTCCCTCTATACAAATCACTTGTCAGTAGTGTTGAGCGATACCGTCCGATACTTAAAAGTATCGTATCGGATGGTAAAAAAAAATATCGGGTATCGCCGATTCCGATACCGGAAGTCCCATTCAAGTCTATGGGAATAAGAAAAACCCTATTTTTGCCTTGTACAGCCTCTCTGGGGTCTGTACGGGCCTTTCGGGGGGCTGTGCCGGCCTGCCGGGGGGTCTGTGCAGGCTCCGGTGGTCTGTGCAGGCCTGCCGGTGGTCTGTGCAGGCTTCGGTGGTCTGTGCAGGCCTGCCGGGGGGGCTGTGCCGGCCTGCCGGTGGTCTGTGCAGGCTCCGGGGGTCTGTGCCGGCCTGCCGGGGGGGCTGTGCCGGCCTGCCGGTGGTCTGTGCAGGCTCCGGTGGTCTGTGCCGGCCTGCCGGGGGGTGTGCCGGCCTGCCGGTGGGCTGTGCAGGCTCCGGTGGTCTGTGCCGGCCTGCCGGGGGGGCTGTGCCGGCCTGCCGGTGGGCTGTGCAGGCTCCGGGGGTCTGTGCAGGATCATCCGATGGGACTACAAGTCCCATCGGGCGATGCCTGCTACCATGACAGTGATTGACACATTAGCCAATGATGGGACAGTAGTAGTCCCATCATCCGGCTAATGTGTTGAATGTAAAAAAAATAAAAATAAAAAAATTTTACATGCTACATACATGCTACATACATGCTACATACATACTACATATATACATACATGTAACATACATACTACATGCAACATACATACTACATACATACTACACATATACATACATGTAACATACATACTACATGCAACATGCATACTACATACATGCTACATACTACATGCATGCTACATACATACTACATACATAATACATATATACTACATGCATGCAACATACATACAACATATATACTACATGCATGCAACATGCATACTACATATATACTATATATACTACATGTAACATACATACTACATATATACTACATGCTACATACATACTACATACATACTACATACATGCTACATACTACATACATAATACATATATACTACATGCATGCAACATACATACAACATATATACTACATGCATACTACATATATACTATATATACTACATGTAACATACATACTACATATATACTACATGCAACATACATACTACATACATGCTACATACTACATACATAATACATATATACTACATGCATGCAACATACATACAACATATATACTACATGCATACTACATATATACTATATATACTACATGTAACATACATACTACATATATACTACATGCTACATACATGCTACATACTACATACATGCTACATACTACATACATAATGCATATATGCTACATGCATGCAACATACATACAACATATATACTACATGCATACTACATATATACTATATATACTACATGTAACATACATACTACATACATGCTACATACCACATGCATGCTACATACTACATACATGCTACATACCACATGCATGCAACATGCATACAACATATATACTGCATATATACTACATGCATGCAACATACATATATACTACATACAATACATACATATAGACATACAGTACATATAACATAGAGTACATACTCACCGTCACTTGTCACTTTGATCCCCAAAGCCATTGTCCCCTTGAGGAATAAATATCAAAATAAAAAAACACCAATATACTTACCCCGATCCGCAGAAGTCCACGAGGGTCCCACGTCCATCTTGCGTGGAGAACAGCAGCATCAGCTGATGCTACCGTTCTCTACCAGCTCCAGGAATACAATGACGGAAGGTAGGTATCCTTCCGCACTGTATTCCTTCACCACTGTAAGAAAAAAGTCCCTAGTCTCACTTTATGCCATTGCTGCGTGGGAAATTCCCACGCAGCAATGGCATAAAGTGAGACTAGGGACTTTTTTTTTTTTTTAAAGTGGTGGAGGAATACAGAGCGGAAGGATACCTACCTTCCGTCATTGTATTCCTGGAGCTGGTAGAGAACGGTAGCATCAGCTGATGCTGCTGTTCTCCACGCAAGATGGACGTGGGACCCTCGTGGACTTCTGCGGATCGGGGTAAGTATATTGGTGTTTTTTTATTTTGATATTTATTCCTCAAGGGGACAATGGCTTCGGGGATCAAAGTGACAAGTGACGGTATGTACTCTATGTTATATGTACTGTATGTCTATATGTATGTATTGTATGTAGTATATATGTATGTTGCATGCATGTAGTATATATGCAGTATATATGTAGTATGCATGTTGCATGCATGTGGTATGTAGCATGTATGTAGTATGTAGCATGCATGTGGTATGTAGCATGTATGTAGTATGTATGTTACATGTAGTATATATAGTATATATGTAGTATGCATGTAGTATATATGTTGTATGTATGTTGCATGCATGTAGTATATATGTATTATGTATGTAGTATGTAGCATGTATGTAGCATGTATGTAGCATGTAGCATGTATGTAGCATGTAGTATATATGTAGTATGTATGTTACATGTAGTATATATAGTATATATGTAGTATGCATGTTGCATGCATGTAGTATATATGTTGTATGTATGTTGCATGCATGTAGTATATATGTTGTATGTATGTTGCATGCATGTAGTATATATGTAGTATGTATGTAGCATGTATGTAGCATGCATGTAGTATGTAGCATGTATGTAGTATGCATGTTGCATGTAGTATGTATGTTACATGTAGTATATATGTAGTATGTATGTAGTATGTATGTAGCATGTATGTAGTATGTAGCATGCATGTAGTATGTAGCATGTATGTAGTATGCATGTTGCATGTAGTATGTATGTTACATGTATGTATATATGTAGTAAGTATGTAGTATGTATGTAGCATGTATGTAGTATGTATGTAGTATGTATGTAGCATGTATGTAGCATGTAATTTTTTTTTATTTTTTTTTACATTCAACACATTAGCCGGATGATGGGACTACTACTGTCCCATCATTGGCTAATGTGTCAATCACTGTCATGGTAGCAGGCATCGCCCGATGGGACTTGTAGTCCCATCGGACGATGCCTGCACAGACCCCCGGAGCCTGCACAGCCCACCGGCAGGCCGGCACAGCTCCCCGGCAGGCCGGCACAGACTACCGGAGCCTGCACAGACCACCGGCAGGCCGGCACAGCTCCCCGGCAGGCCGGCACAGACCCCCGGAGCCTGCACAGCCCACCGGCAGGCCGGCACAGACCCCCGAAGCCTGCACAGACCACCGGCAGGCCGGCACAGCTCCCCCGGCAGGCCGGCACAGACCCCCGGAGCCTGCACAGACCACCGGCAGGCCTGCACAGACCCCCGGACAGTCGGCACAGCCCCCCCGAAGGCCCGAACTGACGGCGCATCATGATGCGCACAGACAGCGCATCATGATGACGTCATTTCGGCAGCCAATCAGAGCCACAAAAGTGGCTCATTGCATTTTGGACTTCCGATTCCGGTATCCGATACGAAAAAAGTATCGGTACTCGGTATCGGAATTCCGATACGGCAAATATCGGCCGATACCCGATACTTGCGGTATCGGAAAGCTCAACACTACTTGTCAGACCACACTTGGAGTATTGTGTGCAATTTTGGATGCTGGTGCTCAAGAAAGACATTACTGAACTTGAAAGGGTTTAAAGGCGGGCTACTAAAATGATAAATGGAGTTGTTCACTACAATACCCAGAAAGGTTATCAAAATTAGGTCTATTTACTCTAGAAAAGAGAAGACTTAGGAGAGATCTAATATATATGTACAAGTATATCAGAGGGCAATACAGAGATCTCTCCAATGAACTGTTTGTACCAAGGACTGTGACAAGAGCAAGGGGGCATTCTCTTCGTTTGGAGGAAAGACAATTTCTGCACCAGCATAGAAGAGGGTTCTTCACGGTAAGAGTAATGAGGCTCTGAAATTCTCTTCCTGAGGAAGTGGTGATGGCCAACTCACTGAATGAATTTAAGAAAGGAATGGATGCTTTTCTTGTGAGTAACAGTATAGAAGGTTACGAAAAACAGAATATTATAGGTAGATGATTGACCCAGCTTAGGGGAAGGAATTTTTTTCCCTATGGAGAAAATTGGCTTCTACTCTGTGGGTTTTTTGCCTTCCCCAAGATCAACAACGCAGAACAGCTGCACTAAAAATAGGCTGAACTAGATGGACATAAGGTCTTCCTTCAGCCTTCAAAACTATGTTACTATGTTACTGCCCCCCCACATGGTATACAGCACAGCCACATGGCATCTCCTTCCCCCCCCCGAGAATGGCCCCACACAGTCACTGGTACATTTAAAGAAAAGAAAAACACTCCTCACCTCTTCTCCTCGTGCCCGCGTTGCTCCTGGCTCCAGTCTCCTGTCTCTTGCTCTGCCTGGCACACAGTGAGAGCACGATGACGTCATCGTGCACCCGCTGTGTCAGGCAGAGTGGGGAATGATGGGAGAGGGAGCGTCAGCTGATGCTCTCCTCCACATTCATTGCTGTGGGCGGCGGCGGGGGGAGTCGGCGCTGGGAGCAGGTGGGCCCCCCTGCCTCACAGGGACCCCATAGCGGCTGCGTGATGTGCATCTAGCTGGGGGCCTCTTGGGGAGCGGGGGCCCTAGGCAGCTGCCGGCCCTGCCTGTGATGCTGCGTGCTACCCTCGCTGTTCTCCTGCTCCCTGCTCTCCACTCCACTGCATCCCGATTCCCGGCTGTCAACCTGCATGCACGCCCTCCCACTTTTAAAGGGCCCGCGACTTTTTTTTTTTTTTTTTAAATTCTCCCCTCTCCTGCAAGGGGCCAGGGCCCACCAGGTTTTTCCCCGGTACCCCCCAGGCCAGACCGACCCTGTCCACATCTCCTATTTAATGTTCTCATTTTTTCCAACCCAAAATCACAGCGGAGAAGAGAAAGTTCTCAGCAGATTATTACTCTGTTAGAGTACTTGACACCAGGCTGTTTTGGCACTCTACACCAGGCTATTACGGCACTGTGCACCAGTCTGTTATGGCACTGTGCACCAGGCTGTGTTGGCACTCTGCACCAGGCTTTTATGGCACTGTGCACCAGTCTATTATGGCATGCTGCACCAGACTGTTAGAGCACACTGCACCACGCTGTTATGGCACTGTGCACCAAGCTGTTATGGCACTGTGCAACAGGCTGTTATGGCACTTGTGCAACAGGCTGTTATGGCACTTGTGCAACAGTCTGTTATGGCACACTGCATCAGGCTGTTAGCGCACACTGCACAGTGCTGTTAGGGCACGCTGCATCAGGTTGCTAGAACGCGCTGCACCAGGCTGTTAGAGCACGCTGCACCAGGCTGTTATGGGATGATGCACCAGGCTGTCATGGCACTGTGTACCAGGCTGCTACAGCAGGCTGCACCAGGCTGTTATGGCACTTTACACCAGGCTGTTATGGTACGCTGCACTAGGCTGTTATGGCACTCTCTGCACCAAGTTCAGAGTAAAATGGCAGCACAATCCGTGATCCGGCGTTTATAAAATCCGGGTCACGAGTGTCGCCGGCCAATCGCATCTATGCTAAGGGTGTGTGCACACGCTGCGGATTCTGCTGCGGTTCCACAGCGGTTTTGGCCGCTGTGGGTCCGCAGCAGTTTTTGCTGCGGTGTACAGTACCATTATTCCCTATGGGAATAAAAAACCGCAGTGCAGATGGTGCGGATTTGTCCTCGCGGTTTTTCTGCGGTTTTGAAACCGCAGAAAGAATTGACATGTCAATTCTTTCTGCGGATTCCGCTGCAGTTTGCCATCTCCTCCATTGAGGAGATGAAAAGCGGCAGGGCAAAACCGCAGAGCAATCCGCAGGTAAAACCGCAGGTCTTTTGACCTGCAGATTTACCTGCGGATTTTAGAAAATCCGCACTACAATCCACAGCGTGTGCACGTACCCTAATTCTTGACAGGGCTGTGATGGCTGCGGAAATGCCCACAGCCTACAAGCTTGCTTTTTAACAATCTTTATTTGGCACTGAATCTGAACAGTAAAACAAACTTCCGGGAAAAAGTCCGTGTTCGGAGTTACAGTTCAGGTTTGCTCGTTCCTAACTGTAATACATAAGAACAATAGCAAAAATTTTATTGAAACCCTGTTGCAAAATTATTTTCAGCCAAAATGCATGCATTTAGTTAAACAGAAAAATCATAAGTGATCCTTTTTTAATGCTGCAAGAAGTTTAATTTCCCAATGCTTCTCCCGTAATTCTTTCCGCATTAAGATAAGATAAGATAATCCTTTAATCGTCCCACCATGGGGAAATTCAGAGCATTAAGCCCCCGTTACACACTGCGATATCGCTAGCAATATCGCTGTAAAGTCACCGATTTTGTGACGTAGCAGCGATATTGCTAGCGATATCGCTACATGTGATACTTACCTCCGACCGGCTCCCCCGCTGATTATCGCTGATCGTGCGAGAAGGTCCTGGATCATTTCTCATCGTCAGCTTCCTGCGGCGCTTCCTGCTGTGACGACGAGCGACGCGTGGACACAGGTGGGAGGACGTCAGGATCGCCGCGTCTGATAGGTAAGTAGCAACCCCCGACCGCTGCGATGTTGCTGATAAGATCTGCCTGTGTGGCAGCTCACTAGCGACCACTTAGCGATGTACCAGCGATCCATATCGTTGTCGGGATCGCTGGTGCATCTCTATGTGTAACGGTACCCTTACAGCAGCAAGGCAGGAACAAGTACAGATACAGATGCATAAAGGCATTACATTGACAGTAGGTAGGTACATATACGAAAAAAAAAGATATAACCGGACTATTACAACTTTGGATCTATCAGTTCACTGTTTGGGTCATTCTCCGTTTTGGACAGTGCTGGTTATACAGCCTAACTGCAGCAGGAAGGAAGGACTTTCGATAGCGCTCCCTCTCAGATTTAGGATGAAGTAGCCGGTCACTGACAGTACTGCACATCTTTGTCACGGTCTCATGCATGGGATGGGAATCATTCTGCACCATGTAGCTCACCTTGGCCAGTATCCTCCTATCGCCTACTTCCTGAACTGGATCAAGGGGGCATCCCAGGACAGAGCTGGCCCTTCTAATCAGTTTGTCCAGCCTATTCCTGTCCCTGGTTGATATGCCACTACCCCAGCACGCCACACCAAAGAAGATGACTGATGCCACAACAGAGTTGAAGAAGGATGCAAGGAATGCCCCCCTAACTCCGAAGGCTCTCAGCCTTCTGAGCAGATAAAGCCTACTGTGACCCTTCCTGTACACTGCATCCAAGTGATGGGCCCAGTCAAGCTTATTATTGAGTATCACACCAAGGTACTTATAGGTGTCGACTATCTCAATGTCATTTCCCTGAATGTTCACCACTACTGGTGGATTTTTTCCCTTGCGAAAGTCCACCACAAATTCCTTGGTCTTCCCGGAATTAGTCCTAAGGTGGTTCCTCTGACACCACTCCACAAAAGCTTGGTTAGTATCTCTGTACTCTCTTTCATCTCGTCCTGTGATGAGGCCTACTATTGCAGAGTCATCAGAATACTTCTGCAAGTAGCAGCTAGATGAGTTGCACTTAAAATCCGCAGTGTACAGTGTGAAGAGAAAAGGGGCAAGAACTGTACCTTGAGGTGCCCCTGTATTGCAGATCACCGTGTCTGACACACTGTCCCGAACCTTTACAAACTGAGGTCGGTTCGTGAGGTAGTTAAGGATCCAGGTGGAGAGTTGGAGGTCCACGCCAACAAGGCCCAGCTTGTCTCTCAGTAGACCTGGCTGTATGGTATTAAAAACACTAGAGAAATCGAAGAACATTATTCTCACAGTGTTCCCAGGTTTCTCCTGGTGAGAGAGAGTCCTATCTAGAAGGTGGATAATGGCGTCATCCACACCAATGCCCGGCCTGTAGGCAAACTGGAGAGGGTCCATATCCGTGCTCACTAGAGGACCGAGACGTGTGAGAACCAATCTCTCTAGTACCTTCATCAGGTGTGATGTCAATGCTACAGGTCTATAGTCATTAAGGTCTTTCGGATAAGGTTTCTTCGGAACTGGTACCACACACGATAATTTCCACAGTTGTGGTACTATACCTATTCTCAGGCTCATATCGAACAGATATGTAATGATCTCACTCAGCTGGTGCCCGCAGGTTCTGATTAGCCTTGCACTGATGCCGTCAGGACCTGCAGCCTTCAAAACTTTGATCTTATCCAGTTCTTTTGCAACCTGGGTACTTGTGAAGAACAGACCCTGGCTCAGTTGACAAGTTGCAGCAGGGGGTGAGGTTATTGTAGCAGAGAGGTGTGAATGGTATGCAGGGGCAGGAGCAGCCAGTGTGCGATTAAATCTGTTAAAGAATAGATTAAGTTCATTAATCCCCTCTTTATCTACAACCATCCTGGAGACAGTCTGCCTATGCCCAGATATAGACTTTAGACCCTCCCAGACTTCATGAATCATTTTCTGTGACAATTTCAGTTCAATCTTTCTCTTATAATTAGCCTTTCCCTGCCTGATTAGATTTTTCAGATCTTTCTGCACCTTTCTCAGCCTGCCCGTGTCACCTGATCTGAAGGCCAACTTCTTCTCTTTGAGAAGAGCCTTTATTCTGGGGCTGATCCATGGTTTATTGTTAGAGAAGCACCTCACTACTTTTGTGGGAACCGTGTTGTCTACACAGAAATTAATGTAGTCCGTTATACAGTGTGTGAGACCATCCATGTCATCACCATAGGAATCTTGCAGCACATCCCAAGTGGTTGCTTCAAAGCAGTCTCTCAGAGCATCATCACTCTCCTCAGTCCATATCCTCACTGTGCGAGTGACAGCAGGTTCTCTCTGTACAAGTGGCTTGTACACGGGTTGGAGGTGCACTAGGTTGTTATCCGATCTTCCAAGGGGCGGTAGGGCTGACGAGGCATATGCCTGTTGTGAGTTCATTTTCCCCTTCACCATTGAGGTCTGATGAACTCCCTCTTCTGGTGAAGGAAGGTAGTGAGGCTGATTACCAAGCACCTGAGCAGGATGATGATGACTGGGTGACGGGAATTGCTGACTGGATATAAGGCAGCCAATGCCCTTCTGCCTTGCTGGTGATTTCTCTGAAGGATTCTAGGAGACCAGTCTGATTCCTGCTCCTCAAAAGCTAAGTTTTCTGCTCTGCTTTTTGCATTTGTGTTTTGGTTTTGTTTTGCCTTGTTTTTCTGGATTTCTGCCATTCCCTGCTGGGGTGAGCTGAATTCCTTTTTGCCTTTTTGCTCTGTCTTCAGAAAATACCTGAGTACTGATATAGTCTTTTTGAAGCCTAGCGTCTTCAGGGCTCTTTTCCCTATCAGTCTGTTGGCTCATGTTTTGATAGGGTTTTGGCGGATTGCAGACAGCAGCTTTTCTATCCTGTCCTATTTAGTTAGCTCGGGCCCCATCATTTGCTCAGCCTATCTTTCTATCTGTGTTAGTGTTTTTTCATCTTGCTTCACCGTCATATGTTGGGGGCTGCCTATTGCTTTGGGGTCTGCTCTGGGGCAGTTTAGATTTCCCTTTCTGTCTTTAGGCTATTTAGTTCTCCGGCTGTGATCGAGGGGTCTAGGGCACCGTAGGAACCCCCCACGGCTACTGCTAGTTGCTGTTGATAGGTTCAGGGGTCTGCAATCCGATAGCTGCCAACTTCTCTGGTTTTCTGGACTTAGCTAGTATTTCTGTTTTTGCCTCCTACGGTGACTCATTCATAACAGAATCACCAGCCATACCGCAGATCCTAGGGTATTCAATAGCAGGAAAGAATTGTAAAAAAAAAAAAAAAGTGTGTATATTTTTTCCTCTATATCTCTGAGGCCATAGGGGGATTTTTTTTTTCTCTCAATGGAGATAAAGCAATTGTCTGATCGTGTGGAGCAGCTCGCTGCGGAAGTGCGGGGAATTTCCGCCTAACTTGCTCATTCACATGCTGCTGAACCAAAGATCCCTACTCCTGATGTGTTTTCTGGGGATCGGTCTAAATTTTTGAATTTCAAAAATAATTGTAAATTATTTTTTGCCTTGAAGCCTAACTCATCAGGGAGCTCCACGCAGCAGGATAAAATTGTCATCTCTTTAGAATCATAGAATCATAGAAACGTAGAGTTGGAAGGGACCTCCTGGGCCATCTGGTCCAACCCCCTGCTCAAAGCAGGATTCGCTAAATCATCCCAGTCAGATGTCTGTCCAGCCTCTGTTTGAAGACTTCCATTGAAGGAGAACTCACCACTTCTTGTGGCAGCCTGTTCCACTCATTGATCACTCTAACTGTCAAAAAGTTTTTTCTAATATCTAATCTGTGACTCCTACCATTCAGTTTCATCCCATTGCTTCTAGTCTTTCCTTGTGCAAATGAGAATAAAGTTGATCCTTCTACAATGTGACAGCCCTTTAGATATTTGTAGACAGCTATTAAGTCTCCTCTCAGTCTTCTCTTTTGCAAACTAATCATTCGCAAATCCTGCAACCTTTCCTCATAAGACAGGGTTTGCAGACCGGTCACCATTCTGGTCGCTCTCTTCTGAACTTGCTCCAGTTTGTTGATGTCTTTTTTAAAATGTGGTGCCCAAAACTGGACACAATATTCCAGATGAGGTCTGACCAAAGAGGAGTAGAGGGAAATAATGACTTCACGTGATCTAGACTGTATGCCTCTGTTAATACATCCTAGAATTGCATTTGCCTTTTTTGCTGCTGCATCACACTGTTGACTCATATTCAGTCTGTGATCTATTAGTATACCCAAGTCTTTTTCACATGTGCTGTCACTTAGCCCTATTCCTCCCATTCTATATATGCTTTTTTCATTTTTATTGCCCAGATGTAGTACTTTGCATTTCTCCCTGTTAAAAACCATTCTGTTAGTTGCTGCCCACTGCTCCAGTTTATTTAAATCTTTTTGAATCCTCTCTCTCTCTTCTAATGTTCTCTTTGCTTCGTGGCGATCCCCAGGATTGGGCGTTTTCTTTGAAACCAGATGATCCTATTCTGACTAATGTGAATGCATTTTTTCAAGCCTTGGGGTTGTTGTATGACGAACCTAATGCTATTGATCAGGCTGAAAAGACCCTGTTGGCATTGAGCCAGGGTCGAGATTCTGCAGAATTGTACTGTCAAAAATTCCAAAAGTGGGCGGTCCTTACTACCTGGAATGATAATGCCTTGGCAGCTCTCTTTCGGAAGGGTTTGTCAGAAGCCATAAAAGATACTATGGTGGGATTTCCTGTTCCCTCTGGTCTTGACGATTCTATGTCATTAGCATTCAGGTTGATCGGCGTTTACGTGAACGCAGGACTGCACGAGAGGTGTTGCCACCTGTTGAACAAGTGACTGAACCTATGCAATGATAGGGAGCAACGTCAGGAGTTCAGAAGGCGTAATAAGCTGTGTTTTTTGTGGAGATGCCTCGCATATTATTTCTGTCTGTCCTAAACGAGAAAAACGTTTTGCACACACGTTTTCTGTGGGTGGTGTTCAACCTAAGTTTCTTCTGGCAATTACTCTGATCTGCTCCCTGTCCACATTTTCCGCCAAGACTTTTGTGGATTCGGGAGCAGCCCTGAACCTAATGGACTTGGATTTTGCTAAACGTTGTGGATTTCCGATGACACCTCTGCGGACGCCTATCCCTTTGATGGGGATTGATGCTACTCCTTTGGCGAAAAATAAACCTCAGTTTTGGACCCAGGTGGTAATGCGGGTCGCCCCAGACCATCAAGAAAATTGCAGATTTTTGGTGTTGCATAATATGCATGATACCATTGTTCTGGGGTTTCCCTGGTTGCAAATTCATAATCCAGTTTTGGATTGGAAATCTGTGTCTGTGGTGAGTTGGGGTTGTCGGTGTGCCCTTAGTGAGGCTCCGGTTTTTTCCACCTCTCCTCAGTCGCATTATGTTCCTGACTATTTGGCGGACTTTTATGATGTATTTAGTGAAAATGAGTCTGCGTCTTTGCCTCCTCATAGGAGTTATGACTGTGCAATTGAACTGAGCCCGCGGTGTAAATTTCCCAAGGGTCGGCTCTTCAATTTATCTGTACCCGAGCACGAGGCTATGTGATCCTATATTAAGGAGGCGTTGGAGAAGGGTCATATTAGACTATCCTCTTCACCCTTAGGTGCTGGGTTTTTTTTCCTGGCCAAAAAGGATGGTTCATTAAGGCCTTGTATTGATTATCGTGCCCTCAACAAAATTACTATTAAATATCAGTATCCGTTACCCCTGATTTCGGATCTATTCTCCAGAGTTAAAGGTGCTTGCTGGTTTACCAAGCTTGACCTCAGGGGGGCGTATAATCTTATCTGCATTAAGCATGGGGATGAATGGAAGACGGCGTTTAATACTCCAGAGGGACATTTTGAGTACCTGGTGATGCCTTTTGGGCTCACTAATGTCCCTTCTATCTTCCAGTGCTTCATGAACGACATTTTCCGAGACTTTGTGGATACATTTTTGATTATCTATCTGGATGATATTTTGATCTTCTCCAAGGATTGGGATTCTCATGTGGAACATGTTCGGACTGTGTTCCGGATCTTGAGGGAGAATTCCCTGTATGTCAAAGGATTGAAATGCCTTTTTGGGGTACAGAGGATTTCATTTTTGGGATTTATTTTGTCTCCGTCAACTATTGAAATGGACCCAGCCAAGGTACAGGCCATTTATGATTGGGTTCAGCCCACTTCTTTGAAGGCCCTCCAGAAGTTTTTGGGTTTTGCTAATTTTTATCGGAAATTTATAGCAAAATTTTCTAGTATTGCCAAGCCATTGACTGATCTGACTAAGAAGGGTGCTGATGTGTTGAGTTGGTCTCCGGAGGCTGTTTCCTCCTTTCAGGAGCTGAAGCGAAGATTCACTTCTGCCCCGGTTTTGCGGCAACCTGATGTATCACTCCCGTTCCAGGTAGAGATGGACGCTTCTGAGATTGGTGCAGGAGCTGTTTTGTCCCAAAAGGATCCTGTAACATCTAAAATGAATCCCTGTGCTTTCTTTTCCCGAAAGTTCTCCCCATCTGAACGTAACTATGATGTGGGGAATCGGGAACTGTTAGCCATGAAATGGGCATTTGAGGAGTGGAGACATTGGTTGGAGGGAGCTAAACATCAAGTCGTGGTCCTCACTGACCACAAGAATTTGATTTACCTGGAGTCGACCAAACGCTTGAACCCTAGACAGGCTAGATGGGCCTTGTTTTTTACACGTTTTGATTTTGTGGTCTCTTTTCTTCCTGGCACTAAGAATGTCAAGGCTGACGCTCTCTCTAGGATCTTCTTTGCTGATTCTCCTGTGGTGACCAAGCCTGCTACCATCTTAGGCCAAGGGGTAGTTCTTTCTGCCATCTTGCCCGATTTGAGACGTGCTCTGGAAGAGTTCCAGGAGGACAAACCTGAGCGTTTTCCCAGTGGAAAGTTGTATGTTCCTGACCAGTGGAAGAAGAGAGTGATGTCTGAAGTTCATTGCTCTGCATTGGCTGGTCATCCAGGTATTTTTGGTACTAGAGATCTGGTGAGTCGGTCTTTTTGGTGGCCCGCCTTGTCTCGTGATGTCAGGAATTTTGTGCAGTCCTGTGGGACTTGCTCCCGGTCTAAACCTTGTTCTCGCTCTAGTGGGTTGTTGATGCCTTTTCCGGTCCCCAGGAGGCCATGGACCCATATTTCAATGGATTTCATCTCTGATATGCCTGTCTCTCAGAGAATGACTGTTATTAGGGGTGATTTGTGATAGGTTCTCTAAGATGGTTCATCTTGTACCGCTCCCTAAGTTGCCATCTTCCTCTGAGTTGGTGCCCCTGTTTTTGCAACAGGTGGTTCGCTTACACGGGATTCCTGAGAACATTGTATCTGACAGAGGAGTTCAGTTTGTGTCTAGATTTTTGAGGACTTTCTGTTCCAAGCTGGGAATTCACTTGTCCTTCTCCTCTGCTTTTCACCCTCAGACTAATGGGCAGATGGAGAGAACAAACCAGACCTTGGAGTCGTATTTGAGATGTTTTATTTCCGCTGATCAGGATGATTGGGTTTCATTTTTGCCCTTGGCCGAATTTGCTTTAAATAATAGAGCTAGTTCTGCCACTTTGATGTCACCTTTTTTTTGTAACTTTGGGTTTCATCCTCGATTTTCTTAAGGGCAGGTGGAGCCTTCTGCCTGCCCAGGTGTTGACACTGTGGTGGAAAGAATGCACCAGATCTGGGACCAAGTGGTGGATAAGTTATCTCTCTCCCAGGAAAAGGCCCAACGGTTTTCCAACCGACATAGGACCATTGGTCCCCAGTTTAAGGTGGGTGATATGGTTTGGTTATCATCAAAAAATATCGCTATGAAGGTGGCTTCTCCTAAGTTTAAGCCTAGATTTATTAGACCTTACAAGATTTTGGAGATTATTAATCCGGTCTCTTTTCAGTTGGCTCTTCCTGTCACATTTAAAATCCATAATGTGTTTCATAAGTCCTTGTTGAAGAGGTTTGTTGAACCAGTAGTTCCTGGGGTGGCACCTCTGGACCCTGTATTGGTTGAAGGTAACATGGAATATGAGGTAGAGAAGATACTGGATTCCCGTCTGGCTAGACGGAGACTCCAGTATTTGGTTAAGTGGAAGGGTTATGGTCAGGAGGATAATTCCTGGGTCTCTGCCTCTGATATTCATGCCAAAAGATTGGTGCGTGCCTTTCATCGGGCTCACCCTGATCGCCCTGGTGGCGTGGATGAGAGTTCGGTGACCCCTCCTCAAGGGGGAGGTACTGTTGTGAGTTCATTTTCCCCTTCACCATTGAGGTCTGATGAACTCCCTCTTCTGGTGAAGGAAGGTAGTGAGGCTGATTACCAAGCACCTGAGCAGGATGATGATGACTGGGTGACGGGAATTGCTGACTGGATATAAGGCAGCCAACGCCCTTCTGCCTTGCTGGTGATTTCTCTGAGGGATTCTAGGAGACCATTCTGATTCCTGCTCCTCAAAAGTTTTCTGCTCTGCTTTTTGCATTTGTGTTTTGGTTTTGTTTTGCCTTGTTTTTCTGGATTTCTGCCATTCCCTACTGGGGTGAGCTGAATTCCTAAAGCCTTTTTGCTCTGTCTTCAGAAAATACCTGAGTACTGATATAGTCTTTTTGAAGCCTAGCGTCTTCAGGGCTCTTTTGCCTATCAGTCTGTTGGCTCATGTTTTGATAGGGTTTTGGCGGATTGCAGACAGCAGCTTTTCTATCCTGTCCTATTTAGTTAGCTCGGGCCCCATCATTTGCTCAGCCTATCTTTCTATCTGTGTTAGTGTATTTTCATCTTGCTTCACCGTCATTATATGTTGGGGGCTGCCTATTGCTTTGGGGTCTGCTCTGGGGCAGTTTAGATTTCCCTTTCTGTCTTTAGGCTATTTAGTTCTCCGGCTGTGATCGAGGGGTCTAGGGCACCGTAGGAACCCCCCCACGGCTACTGCTAGTTGTTGTTGATAGGTTCAGGGGTCTGCAATCCGACAGCTGCCAACTTCTCTGGTTTTCTGGACTTAGCTAGTATTTCTGTTTTTGCCTCCTATGGTGACTCATTCATAACATATGCCCCTCTCACATTGGCAAAGAACAAGTCCAATATTTTGTTGTCTCTAGTGAGGCAGGTAACATACTGTGTGCAACCGGGTAGTATGGATGCTGGAGACACATGATTGAAGTCTCCCGAAACCAGAAGGAGTGCTTGGGGGTGAAGGGACTGCATCATGCTCACTGTGGATTGTAGGACCTCAGTGGCGGCATCAGCTTTCGCAGAAGGGGGGACATATGCAGCTATCATGAATACATGCGATAGTTCCCTCGGTAAATAAAAAGGTCTCATGCCCACAGCTAATAGCTCAATGTCCTTACAGCATGTTTGCTCTTTGACCACGATACGCCTAGAGTCACACCATCTATCATTCACAAATATCGCCAGCCCTCAGCCTTTCCTCTTACCGCCCTCCCTTGTCCTGTCCGCGCGAATGAGTTTAAAGCCATCCAACGAGACAACAGTGTCCGGAGTACCTTCGGTGAGCCAGGTCTCTGTAAACAGCAACATACTGCACTCCCTTAATTCCCGATGATGTCTGATCAGCGCCGACAGTTCGTCCATCTTATTCCCGAGTGACCTCACATTGCCCATAATGACGAAGGGAAGAGCAGGTCTATAGCGCCTTCTTCTAGCTTTCCTGAGGGCTCCAGCTCTGCAACCTTTTCTCTTAGTCCTCATTATTTCTGGTAGAATGTCCTCTGGTCTATTAGCAGCATGCTGCCTTGCTGTATCCCTAAGCAGCAGTATAGCTTCTCTGGAGTAGACAATAGGGTCTTTTTCAGTTCCTGGATTTCCCAACACAATAGATCCAAGTAAAAACAAGGTAAAAAGTCCATCGAAGGTCCAGGTCCTCTTATGGTTTTCCATAGTGCAATGTCCTTTGGAGTAACAATAAAAAAGAGAAAGGACAAATAGAAAAAAATAGAGAAAAAATGCATTTGGGTTTCACTTCCTACCTAAAGCCTGAATGCTGATTAAATAGATAAAATATTTCTGTATCATTTACAATAGATCTAGATGATATAAATAACCTAAAAAGATCTGCAACCTGTTATTGCTAAGGATGAGCTGATAGATATCTTGCACCAACCCCCAGTTCTGGCAGTCAGACAACCACCTGGCCTGAAACAAAAATTAATTAGGAGGAAACTTCATTTTCATGATAAAGACATTGCCAAGAAGCAACCACATAACAGCATACTCCGCAATGTGTGGCCACATGAATGAATCATCTGCTGTGATGGAGATGATGAAGGAGAGATTAAGAAAACGTGCTAGCTGTACTATAAGAGCAGGGCTGAGGAAATGTTACTGTTGCCATATATAGATATTAAATGGAGTTTCTGGTTTAGAAAATGCTTTTTTGTACATCTCTATTAATGCATCTTAGGTTAAAAAAGTGAAGGATTTTTTTCTCTGAAACATAGGCAATTGATGTTTTTAGTATGAACATATAAAATGATGTGCAAAAATGGAAAAAAAATTTCAACTTTTGACTTTCATGGCTCCATATCTCACCATCCACTACTACTTCGCATGTGCGACTACCATCATTTTACTGTATAGACAGTCACCTTGGCTATCTCATACATAAATTTGACTTGCAACTATTGATCATATGATTAATTATGTAGATTCTGGTGATGTCACTGCATTGTTACAGTTTTGCTCCTAAAATCTAAATTATAATTTTTATTATTTGTAAATCCACCTTTTATTTTCAATACTGCCTGAATCCTACTGGGCATGCTCTTGATCAAATACAAGCAAGTCTCAGCCGAAATCTGATCTCAGGTCTCTTCTACATGCTCCAAATCTTTGTGAATACTAGTCGGCTCACTTTGGTATGTATACGATATGCCTTGGAGATCGCAGTCATACAGCTGAAAAATTGTGGACAGCTCTCCAAGCTCAGTTTGAGCAATGGCTGTCTCCATTGAACCTGGATCCAGAGAAGGCCATGTCCGATACAGGTGCAAATGAGGTGGCGGCCCTACACTGAGGCAAGCTCGCATACGTGCCATACATGGCTCACATCCTCAACCTGGTGGTACAACTATTTCTCCACCACTATCCTGGCCTGGGTGAGTTGCTGCAGAAACTGTGTGCTCACGTCCGCCGTTTGCATCATTCAGGTCTTTGACTTGCATCGATACAGAGGTCTTTGTCCATGCCAGTTAACAGATTGATATGGAATGCCCTGTCACTGTGGAATTTCACTCTTCATATGTTGTAGTGACTGTGGCTGCAGAAAAGAGCCTAATATGTCATGTCGCATAGCCTGGGCGCATATCACGTTTATTGAGTGTGCACAGATAAAGGACCTCTGCACCCTTGTGCAGTTTCAAAATAGCTACTAAGATGGTTAGCGCTGACAATGCCATCATCAGCATCACTATTCTGGTCATCTACATGCTGGAGCAAATTTTGAATATCCTGTGGAAGGAGATGGTGGTCCCAGAGGAAGAGGAGGAAGCAGAGAAGGATGCAGAAGGGACAACATTGTCTCAAAGTTCCAGACTGTCGTCACACAGGTAGGTGACAAGGGAGGGTGGATTACTGCAATCAAGGAGGGCTGGTGATACCATACAAAGTGTTAGTGAAGGTGCAAGAGCCGAGGACCAAATGGAGGAGAAAGAGGTGATGGGCGAACAACTGTCAGAAAATGAAGAAGATAATCATCCCTTCTCTGTTGTTCGTGGTTGGCGGGAGGGGATGGAGGAAACAAGCGTCAATGTTACCCAGCCACCAACACAGCATGGATTTGGACCTCATGGAAGAGCCAGACATATAAGTACCTTCTTGATGCACTATCTGGAATATGATCCCCATATAGTTATAATTCTAAATAGTGCTGACTACTGGGTTGCCACTCTGTTAGATCCATGTTAAAAGAGTAAATTTTGCCAGATGTTTCACGCCCTGGAAAGGGGCCCGCAAATGCTGGAGTGTCGAAGCATGCTTTTAAACCACCTTAACAGAGGTTTTCCCAAAGACAGCATTGAGGCACACTGTGTGCATTGCAGCTGTAGACTTCCAACCTCAAGCACATCAATTTGTCAATGCCAAAACATTAGCAGCAGCAGTAGTGTAAGTGACAGAACCAATTTCTGTAAGTCCTCTGACACATTTTTCAGACCAGCTCATGCACCAGCACAACACAGTCCACGTCTGACACGTGGTGAATGACTGGAGAGGATGGTGCAGGAGTATATAGAACTCAATATCAATACCATCAGGGAGGGTTTGGACCTTTCACATGTTGGTCTTAAAAAATGGATGAGTGGCCTGAGCTCGCCTTTCATGCCTTGGTGGTTTTATCATGCCCGGCAACCAGGGTTCTCTCAGAACATGTCTTCAGCGCTGCAGGTGGCGTACTGATGGATATGTGTAGCCGGTTGTTCCCAGAAAATGCAGACCCCCTAACTTTCATCAAGATGAACAAGACTTTTGAGCCCCAATTGCAGACTGTACAGACTAGGCGATGTTGTAGTTTTTGGTGTGCTGCATTAATCTCATGTAATTACACTCTGTGATATCTTTAGTGGGGCTTCTGTGCTTGCTGTTGCTGCTGCCACTGCTGCAGATGTTAACAATAATTTCTGGAAATGTGAACAGTCCTGGTTGCGTCTCCATCTAGAGGGTTGGCTGTAGTGAAAGAGATGTTGCTCTCTATTATACTATTTCTACTCTGGTAAAATTGATGCTATTTTCGTGGTGTCTGCCCCTAATTATTTTAAATTTGAATACTCCTGGTTGGGTCTACATCTGCTGGGTTGGCTGTAGTGGAAAAGATGTCACTCCCTATTATACTATTTCTACTCTGGTGAAATTGTTGCCAATCCAGTGGTGTTTGCCCCTAATTATTTTAAATTTAAAGATTCCTGATTGGGTCTCCATCTGCTGGTTTGGCTGTAGTGGAAAACATGTAACTCCCTATTATACTATTTCTACTCTCGTGAAATTGATGCCACTTTGGTAGTGTCAGGCCCTAATTTTTTAAAATTTTAAGACTCCTGATTGGGGCTACATCTGCTGGGTTGGCTGTAGTGGAAGACATGTTTCTCCCCATTATACTACTTCTAATCTGGTCAAATTGATGCCACTTTGGTGGTTTCTGCACCTAATTATTTTAAAATTGAATACTTCTGATTAGGTCTCCATCTGCTGGGTGGGCTGCAGTGGAAGAGTTGTCGCTTACCATTATGTTATTTCTACTCTGGTGAAATTGATGCCACTTTGCTGGTGTCTGCCACTTATTTTTGGAAATGTGGGTAGTAGAAGAGATGTCGCTCCCTATTATACTATTTCTACTCTGGTTAAATTGATGCCACTTCGGTTGTATCTACCCCTAATTATTTTAAATTTGAAGACTCCTGATTGGGTCTCCATCTGCTAGGTTGGATGTAGTGAAAGAGATGTCGCTCGCCATTATATTATACATTGTAATATTTCTACTCTGGTGAAATTGATGACACTTTGCTAGTGTCTGTAACTAATTTTTTGCAGGTGTGGACAGCGTCGGACTGGAACACCTTGGGCCCACCAGAGAAAATCATTCTTGGGGCCCACTATGTAGCTGCATAGAGTTAAATACCAGACCACCAATTGTGCGGTAAAACACGCTAATATCCGGGTATAATATAAGGCAGTACAGGTCTTAGTTATGTAGCAGGAGTTGGGGTAGCCCTCTCATAGAATATAAAGCAGCCCCCTCATAGAATATAATGTAGACCCCTCATAGAATATAATGCAGCCATCTCATAGAATATAATACTGCCCCCCTCATAGGGTATAATGCACCCCCTCATAGGGTATAATGCACCCCCTCATAGGGTATAATACTGCCCTCCTCATAGGGTATAATACTGCCCCCCTCATAGGGTATAATACTGCCCCCCTCATAGGGTATAATACTGCCCCCCTCATAGGGAATAATGCACCCCCTCATAGGGTATAATGCACCCCCTCATAGGGTATAATACTGCCCCCCTCATAGGGTATAATACTGCCCCCCTCATAGGGTATAATAATGCCCCCCTCATAGGGTATAATACTGCCCCCCTCATAGGGTATAATACTGCCCCCCTCATAGGGTATAATACTGCCCCCCCCTCATAGGGTATAATAATGCACCCCGTCATAGGGAATAATGCTGCCCTCCTCATAGGGTATAATGCTGCCTCCTCATAGGGTATAATGCTGCCTCCTCATAGGGTATAATGCTGCCCCCTCATAGGGTATAATACTGCCCCCCTCATAGGGAATAATGCACCCCCTCATAGGGAATAATGCTGCCCTCCTCATAGGGTATAATGCTGCCTCCTCATAGGGTATAATACTGCCCCCCTCATAGGGTATAATGCTGCCTCCTCATAGGGTATAATGCTGCCCCCTCATAGGGTATAATACTGCCCCCCTCATAGGGAATAATGCACCCCCTCATAGGGTATAATGCTGCCCCCTCATAGGGTATAATACTGCCCCCCTCATAGGGAATAATGCACCCCCTCATAGGGTATAATGCTATATAGATATATAGATATAGAGTTAGATAGATATAGATAGAAAGATAGATGTAGAAATAGATAGATATAGAGATAGATAGTAGATAATGGATAGAAAGTAGATAATGGATAGATATAGATAGAAAGATTCATAGAGATAGATAGAGATAGATATAAAGATAGATATAGAAATAAATATAGATAGATAGATAGGTAGATAGATATAGAGATAGATAGAAAATAGATAATGGATAGATAGATAGATAGATAGATATAGAGATAGATAGCTATAGATAGAAAGATATAGAGATAGATAGATTAATAGATAGAGATAGATAATAGATAGAGATAGATAATAGACATATACAGATATAATAATAATAAATAATAATAATAATAATAATAATATAGACATATATAGATAGATATAGAGATAAATATATATAGATAGATGGCTATAAATAAAAATAGATATAGAGATATATATAGAGATAGATATAGAGATAATAGATATAGAGATAGATAGATAGATATAGAGATAGATATAGAGACAGATAGATATAGAAAGATAGATATAGAGATAGATAGAGATAATAGCTAGATATAGAGATATGTATAGAGATAGATAGATATAGAGTTAGAAAGATAGATAGATATAGAGAGAGATATAGAGATAGATAGAGATAGATGGATAGATAGATATAGATAATAGAGATAATAGATAGATATAATAGATAGATATAGAGATAGAAATAGAGATAGATGGATAGATCAATAGATAGATAAAGAGAGAGATAGAGATAGATAGATAATGAGATATAGAGATAGATATAGAGATATAGTGTTAGATAGAAAGATAGATATAGAGATAGATAGATATAGAGATAGATATGGATATAGAGATAACAGATAGATATAGAGATAGATAGATAGATAGATAGATAGATAGATAGATAGATAGATAGATATAGAGATAGATAGATAGATATAGAGATAAATAGATAGATATAGAGATAATATATAGATAGATAGATATAGAGATAATATATAGATAGCTATAGAGAGAGAGATAGAGATAGATATAGAGAGAAACAGATATAGATATAGAGATAGATATAGAGATAGATAGGTAGATAGATATAGAGATAATAGATAGATATAGAGATAGATAGATATAGATATAAAGATAGATAGAGATAGAGAGAGCGGTAGATAGAGAGAGATAGATATAGAGAGAGATAGATACAGAGATCGATAAATAGATAGATAGATATAGATATAGATAATAGATAGAGATAGATAGATAAAGATAGATAATAAATATAGAGATAACAGATAGATATAGAGATAGAGTAAGATAGAAAGATATAGAGATAGGTAGATATAGATAATATAGATAGCTAGATAGACATAATAGATAGATATAGATAGATATAGAGATGGATAGAAAGATAGATATAGAGATAGATGTAGAGATAGAAAGATAGATATAGAGATAGAGCGATAGATAGATAGATAGAGATAGATAATAGATAGAGATAAATAGATAGATAGATAGAGATAGATATATAGATAGAAAGATAGATAGATATACAGAGAGATAGATATAGAGATAGAGATAAATAGATAGATATAGAGAGAAATAGATATAGAGATAATAGATATATATAGAGATAGATATAGATATAGAGAGAGATAGATACAGAGAAAAGATATAGAGATAAATAGATAGAGAAAGATAGATAGATATATAGAGATAGAAAGATAGATATAGAGATAGAGCGATAGATAGCTATAGAGAGAGATAGATAGATAGATAGATATAGAGAGAAATAGATATAGATATAGAGATAGATATAGAGATAGATAGAGATAGATATATAGATATAGATATAAAGATAGATATAGAGATAGATATAGAGATAGAGCGATAGATAGCGAGAGATATAGATATAGAGATAGATAGATACAGAGAAAAGATATAGAGATAGATAACGGATAGATAAATAGATAGGTATAGAGATAGATAGATAGATAGATATAGATATTAGATAGATATATATATATAGATAAAGATAGATAGATAATAAATATAGAGATAGATAGAGTAAGATAGATTGATATAGAGATAGATAGACATAATAGATAGATATAGAGATATATATAGAAAGATATAGAGATAGCTAGATATAGAGATAAATGTAGAGATAGAAAGATAGATATAAAGATAGAGCGATAGATAGAGATAGATATAGAAATAGATAGATATAGATAATAGATAGAGATAGATATAGAGAGATAGATATAGATAATAGATAGAGATAGAAAGATAGATAGATATAAGAGAGATAGAGAGAGAGATAGATAGATAAATAGAGAGAGAGAGACAGATAGAGAGAGCGAGAGAGATATAAAAAAAAAACCAAAACAATACTCACCTCTCCTCCTCGCTCCCACGCTGATCCCGGCTTCAGTGTCAGGAGCTGCCCCCTCTGCCAGACACATAGCGGGTGCGCGATGTAGTGACGTCATCGCGCACTGGCTGTGAGCCAGGAGCAGAGAGGACTGAGGGCGGCGCCGGCCCTGATGCAGAGCGGCTTACTGGGCTGGGGGCGGGGCCTCTGGGGGTGGAGACCTGAAATGATATTCACTGCTTCGCAGTGAATATTCATTTCTCTTTAGCAGCGGGGACAGGGGCTCCTGCCTCCTGACACCCGCTGCTGCTCCGCTGGCAGGGGCCCCCATAGCAGCTGCATGGTGTGCGACACACCACTGGCTGGGGGCCCCTGGAGCAGCGGGGGCCCTAGGCAACTGCTGGCCCTGAATGCCAGCAGGTGCCAGGGCCCACCAGATGCCAGGGCCCACCGGAGAATCCACCGGTTCTCCGGTGGGCCAGTCCGACGCTGGGTGTGGAGAGTCCTGATAAGGTCTCTCCATCAGCTAGGTTGGCTGTAGTGGAAGAGATGTCGTTCCCCATTATAATGTTTCTACTCTGGTGAAATTGTAGCCACTTTGGTTGTGTCTGCACCTAATTATATTCAATTTTTAGGCTGAGTTCACACGTGGCGTTTTTTTCGCGTTTCCGCGGCGGTTTTAATCGCGCGATTTTGCCGTGAAAACGCGAAAAATAAGCATCCCATGCATTCCTATGGGATTCCGCAATGCTGTGCTAATGCTGTGGTTTTTACCGCGGCGGAATCGCTTCGCGGTAAAAACCGCAGCATGCTCATTAATTTGCGGAATCGCGGCGATCCCGCACCCATAGGAATGCATTGTTCCGCTTACTTCCCGCATGTGGCTGTGCACAACATGCGGAAAGTAAGCAGAACAATTGCGGATGGTACCCACGGTCCGGAGGAGAGGAGACTGTCCTCCGGGCTTTGGGTACCATATCCCTGTAAAAAATAGAATTATAAAATAAAAAATATTGTTATTCTCACCTTCCGACGTCCCGCGCAGCCTTCCCGCTTCTCTCCACGCTCCCGTTCCCAGTAGTCCTTTGCGAAAATGCTCGCGATGACGTCAGTTCTCACGGGATCGCGAAGTCTCGCGGTCTTTCGCGCGACGTCATCGCGAATTACCGCGAGACATCGCGATCCCGCGAGAACGGACGTCATCGCGGGCATTTTCGCAAAGGATTACTGGGAACGCCTGCGCGGGACGTCAGAAGGTAAGAATAACACCATTTTTTATTTTTTTTTGCATTTTTTCATTTACTACTGATGCCGCATAGGTGGCCTCAGTAGTAAAAAGTTGGTCACACTCGTCAAACACTATGTTTGACGAGTGTGACCAACCTGTCAATCAGTTCTCCAAGTGATGCTACAGATCGCTTGGAAAACGCTAGCATTTTGCAAGCTAAATACGCTTGCAAAATGCTAGTTTTTCCATGGGAAAATCGCGGGAATTTAAAATGCGATTTTCCCGCGGACTGGAATTCCGGAATTCTCGCGGTAGTTCCGGTACGTGTGCACTTAGCCTCAGACTCCTGATTTGGTCTCCATCTGCTGGGTCGGCTGTAAAGGAAGAGGTGTCGGGCCCTATTATAAAATTACTCTGGTGAAATTGATGCCACTTTGTTGGTATCTGCCACTAACTTTTGGAAATGTTTCCACTCCTGGTTGGGTCTCCATCTGCTGAGTTGCTGTAGTATTGCAAAAGAATGGGGATACAAAAAAGCGCAATAGGGTCTTATCCACGTAAAAAAGGAAGGAATATAATAAGAAACTTGCTCACCTGGTTAGGATGAGATAAGAGCATATAGTCTGGCGGCTGCTGCAGATCCACAGGTCCTCAGTGACCAGAAGAAGTCATGTATTCAATGGATCTTGAATGATCCTTTTACTATTGGTTCTTGTCCGTTCGAGTGGAGATCGGGTTCTTCTCTTTTTTATTCTCTTTTGAAAGTTACGATCTAGATTTGGTACCCTAGAATTGGAGAGCTTATTAATGACATTAATAGTTGTTGCAATTAAAAATTCTTTTTCATTTTACGCATCTCTGTAATATAACCTATTGGATTAGTTAACCTCGTGATGTAATTGAACTTTGACATTGTGTCATCTGATCTCTTGGCACTCAATTTTTTGAAACTCAGCGTCCTCTCTGAACTATATATACTTGTGATGAATGTACATCAGTATTTCCTGATGAAGGGGGCATGAGACCCCTGAAATGCGTTGAATAAAGCCACTGTGAATTTAAGACATCTCACTCCTGGAATTTATCCCTGCGGCAGCGCGGAGTTTTAACTGCAAATTCCCATTGAATACATGAGATGCTGTAGTGGAAGAGGTGTCAGTCCCCATTATACTATTTCTACTGTATTGAAATTGATGCCACTTTGGTGGTGTCTACCACAAATTTTTGGAAATGTGCAGCCTCCTGGTTGGGTCTCCTTCATGTGTATAGCCTGTAGCAGTAGGCCTTCGAGATTGTCATTTCCTTTGAGTAAACTACCCGTGTTGCTATTCTTGTTTTTATCTGACAATAGTTGTCTACAAAACTTATATTTGTGCCACCTGAGTGTGTCCGAGCATCAAAGCAGATTCAGCTGTTGCATGTGATATCAGGGCTCCCAGCACAGCAGGTCTACACCGATTCCTCACCCACCTTGTCTTAATTGCTGTAAATGTTGGCATCAGCCCTGGGCTGATTGCTGCCATGCCATTCTAAAATTTGTATTGTTGGTGAATTGAGGCCACTTTCCTGGTGTCTGCCCCTAATTTGATGTGTTTTGGCAGCTTTTGGGTCTTTTTGAAGATGTTGTGAATGCATGTATGTGTTTGTTTTAGCCTCCAAATGACTCTAATGGCGTTCGACTATGTTCAAAGAATATTCAACAAATAAATCTGCGAGAATTGCAAAATCATTGATTGTAATACGAACCGAACATTGAAATATTCGCTCATCTCTAATCACTAGTGACTTTATACACAGGAACTCTGTATATGGTGTATAGAGCACATGTAATACAGTGATCATTAGTGATCACTAGTGATATTATACACAGTAATTTTGTATATGTCATGATCCAAGGTGGATCTGACAAGTAAATGGGCAAAGTGAACTTTTTTCCTTTGGCTTGGTGCCAAAGTGGGTTGATTGCCCCCGGTGGCCATTAGAATTATTACACGTGGTGTCGTTCTTTCTAAGTTGCCCCGGTCTTGGTGAGCGGTAGTGCACTTTAGTTTCTTTGGTTTAATGTGCACGTAATTATAAATCAGGTGTGAGGCTCTATAAAAGAGAGTCAGGTGTGTTCAATCACTGTTGGTGATATTGTGAGTTCGTCATTTGGGAAGCAAGCCTGGGTGATGAAGGAGCTGAACAAGAGTCCAGGGCAGCCCAGCCAGAGGGGTTGAGTCAGCTATGGAGTCTGCATAGAGGGCTGGCATGGCGTGGTGGAGTCGCAGTTTATGGTGTCAGCAGGAGGTGCTTGCATGGCTTGGTGGAGTGGCGACGATGGTGAGAGTTGCACTCAGCATGCTGGACTTGGTTGCTGAAAACTGGACTCAAGCATGCTGGACTTTTTGGCAGAAGCTGGACTCATCTTTGGGACTCTGTTTACTGGGCAGCTGCAACTGGTGGTGGACTCTGCTCCAAGGCTGTACTATGGTGATGGATCTGGCTATGGTGATGGATCCGGGTGGAGGAGAAGATGCACGCAGGTGGTGGGCTCTGTTTCTAGGAGCGTACGCAACAGAGCAAAGCTAAGTGGTGTTCCCCCTGAATTGTCATTTTTCCTTATGTGTGTTTAGTGCAATGGAGGGATTAGTTTCCGCACCGACCAATTCCCTAGTGAGGGTTTAGGTGCAGAGCGAGTCAGGGTTTGAGGTACGTGTGCGCCGCCCAGTGTGGAACCAGCATAGGGAACGTTAGGAGTGCAGGGACACTGGCTCAGGAGAGTACAGGAGGTCTCCACTTCCCTATTCCCTATCGCAGGGCCTACCATTGCTATTGTTACCCAGGTTCCCCTTTAGTATTTAAATTCGCCTTACTGGAGGTGGGGTTTCCAGACTGTTGTATAAATACATGTAATACCTAAATTCGCCAGTTGGAGGCGGTGTATCCAGCTGCACGTCTTATTATTTAAATTCGCCCAACTGGAGGCGGTGTATCCAGGGTCACGTGTGTCATATGGGTTCACCTTGCGGTTCTCGCTGCGTCCAGACACACGTGACCGTGACAGTATATAGTGCATATACTGTAGTGTATAGTGTAAAAGTAATACAGGGATCACCAGTGACACTACACACAGGAGCTCTATATATAGTGTATAGTGCATAAGTAATACAGTGATCACCAGTGACATTATACAAAGGAGCTCTGCATATGTTGTATATTGTACAGGTAATACAGTGATCAGCAGTGACATTACACACATGAGCTATGTATATACTCTAATAGTGTATAGGTAACACATTGACTCACTAGAGACATTTCTAGTTGAAGTCCTTCAGAGCACATTACTTAATTTTGTCCCAACTTCTACAATACACAAGATGAAGAAAAAAAGGCGACATAGTGGCGCCCTGCACAGTAACAGAACCCCTCATTGAAAACAGTATCCTTAAAAATAAAATACATCACTGCAGTAATAATATCCCCCAATTAGCCTCTACAGTAATAATACCCCTCATCCTGGCTCCCTTGTGTCTGTTCCTAGCCCCTTGCGTTCCATTCCTGGCTCCAGCCATATGTTCTCCCATCATACCCCCCATGTGTCTCCATTCTGCCCACATGTGATGTCCCATCCTGCCCCATATGATCTCCCATCCTGCCCCATGTGATCTCCCATCCTGCCCCATATGATTTCCCATCCTGCCCCATCTGATGTCTCCATCCTACCCATCTGACATCTTCATTCTGCCCCATAATCCTGCCTCATCTGTTTGCATCCTTCCCTATGTGTCCCATGATCCTGCTCCATGATCCTTCCCTATGTGTCTCATCATCCTGCTCCATGTGGCACATGATCCTGCCCCATCTGTTGCATGATCCTGCCCCATCTGTCCCATTATCCTGCCCCATCTGTCCCATGATTCTGCCCCTTCTGTCCCATGATCCTGCCCCATGTGTCCCATGATCCTGCCTCATTTGTCCCATAATCCTGCCCCATGTGTTCCATGTTCCTGCTCCATGTATCTCCATCCTGCCCCATGATCCCGCCCCAGCTGTCTCCATCCTGCCCATTGTGTCCCATAATCTTGTGCTATCTGTCTACATATTGCAACTTGATGCTTTCAGTAAAAAAAATCCACCGTCTCCTTACCTGGCTGCGGTCCAGCGGCGGCGTCTCTTCCATTCATTTGAGGTGTGGTCTCGCTGGCGCATGACAGTGATGACAGTTACAGAACTGGCAGGATCCTCCTGCCCCTGATGGCGGCCCTGCTTGTTGCATACCCGACCACTCGTTGCAAACTTGAGTAGTGACTAGTGAGCACCTGTGCTCAACCGTAATGATGACATATTCAATATGATGACCTAATCTTATAAAATTCTGTGTAGTACCTGTGGTTTCAAAATCCTCACTATACTCCTCTGTTTAGGCACATCAAAGACTCCCCAAACGCGACATGGCGTCCTCTCTCGTTTACAGCCATTTTTGCATTCAAAAAGTCAAATGATGCATCCCTTCCGAGGCCTGCTGTGTGACCAAATAGTAGTTTTCCCTTACATATGGAATATCTGTTTGCTCAGGAGAAATTACACAGCAAATTTTGTTATCATATTTTGTGAAAAAAAAGTAAATTGTCTATTTTTACCTCCCACATTCCATTACTTCTTAAATGTAATTTTGAGCACTTTGACGGTTGCAGTTTTTAGAATGGTGTCACTTTTGTGAATTTTCTGTCATATAAGCCCCTCAAATTCACTTCAAATGTGATGTGGTCCCTAAAAAAATAGTTTTGTAAATTTTGTTGGAAAAATGAGAAATTGCTGATCAATTTTTAACCCTTCTAACTTCCTAACAAAAAAATGATCTTTTAAAAATGATGCAGGTGTAAAGTAGACCTTTGGGACATGTTATTTTTTTATTATTTTGTGTGGCATAACTATCTGATTTAAGGGCGAAAAAATTTTAAATTGCAAAATTTTAAAATTTTTGTAAAATTTTCGATATTTTCATAAATATTTGCAAATCATATTGACCAAAATTTGCCACTAACAGGAAGTACAATATGTCACGAAAAAACAATCTCAGAATCACTGGAATGCGTTGAAGCATTCCAGAGTCTTGACGTCGGAAAGTGACACTTGTCATATTTAAAAAATTTGGCCTGGTCTTTAAGGTCAAAATTCGCTCCGTCACTAAGGGCTTAAATTTTATTGCCTTTTATGATGTCTTTAATGCAAGTGTTTTTTTTTTCATATTCACTTGTATGATTAAACCAATAAGTGACTTCCAAGCGGAAGCCGTCTGAATAATGGTCAGATTAATTCTTCTTATCACTTCATGGTTTTATAAAAGTGAAGCTATTAAAAGAAGCTCAAAAGCCTAAACAATCATACAGTAAGTTTTTTTTACATTGCAGTGCATATTCATTCTTTTAGCATTTTTTAGCACTTTTTCAGGCGGGTTACAGAAAAAGACGTAATGTGCGTATATCCTAAAGGTCAAGGCTCAGGGGGATGGGCACACTAACCTCATGTACAATACAAAAATATAGGAATAATGCCAGCACTCCTATAGTGCTTAATTAATGCACGCAAGTCATGGCATATTATATATTTCTCTATACTTGCCCTGGTTATGTCTCTTACCATGTATGTATTTATACCTATAAGCATAATGTCTTGTTTAGTCTATACTACAGTCTTGTGAAGCAAAGTAAGCATGACCATAGTATATCAGGTGAAGAGAAATGTACGTTCCTGGACATAATCATGACCAAGGGAATAAAAATATCCATTGCTTACATAACTGGTCGCATTTTGAGAATTGGAGGCTGATTTTTCAAGGCAACAAATTTAATGGGAACTCTTAAGATAGGCTTTATAAGGTAACTGATATCTCCTTCATTGTTGGCTCCATCTCAAAGATTTGATTGGGATTCAGGTGCAGAGACTATGAAATGTATGGAGATGTGCCTACTAAACAATGAAGGGGACACTGCATCCCAGTGAGTTCTGCATCCCTTTCTTTGCTTACCAGGCTTTGCTCTGTACAGCTTCTTCTTGATCTGATTAGCAGGTATGCCAGTAATTAGACACTGGTCTGATATTGTTCACATCCAAAATTACATAAAATTCTTCATTTATAACCCCATTATCTATGCATCTGGTACCGTAATAAAAATCAAAATGTTTTGATGCTCCAGCTCCTTAAGATAAAGTCCAAAATTTATTTAATTCATGTTAAAACAATACATGCTTCAGAACAGAACTCAAATGGACAAGAGGAAAAGAGATGCGTTTCGATCGCAACAGTGGTCTTTGTCAAAACCTGTTGCTGCTGCGATCGAAACGCATGGCTTTTCCTCTTGTTTATTTGAGTGCTGTCCTGGAGCATATATTGTTTTAACATGGATTAAATTAATTTGAGATTTTATCTCAAGGAGCTAGAGCATCAAAACTCTTCTATTGCTGATCACATCTTACCAGGAAGGAGTTCCGTGCACCTATCTTCTACTGTTGGTGATTTGGCTATTTTTCCTTTGTGTCCTTACAGTAAAAAAAAAAAATATATATATATATATAGCCTATCCAAGTATATACTTGCCAGTATGCACCACAAACAAGCTGATGGGAGTGCTGTAGTATTTTTTTTTTATAAAAATGTATATACCTGACACCAGTAAATCAGAGAGTAAACTTCTATGATAGCAAATGAAACACACTGTATAAAAGGGATTAAAGGAGATGTCCACTACTTTGACAAGCCTGTCTCAATCAACATGATTGCCCCCAGTCAAATAATGCTTATAATGACTCCAGTGCCCGCGCTATATCAGCAGTGTCGGCACTGGTTATCCCGGGGATTGCATTACATTGTTATGTCATGCAATTCCTGAGCCCAATCAGTGATGGCTTCACTCTCCTCATCTTCAGATGATTCAGACATCAACTGGCTGCTCACTTCCTCTTGATGTCTGATTCATCCAAAAGCAGGAAGAATGAGGCCAGCACTCATTAGGCGCAGGGATCGCATGACATAACAATGAGAACCAATCCCCGTAAGAGGGAGTGCCGATGCCACGAGAAAGGCATCAGAGAGAAGTATAAGTGTTATTTTACTAGGGGCAAACATGCTGATTGAGACAAGGTTGTCCGAGTAGTGGACAATCCTTTTAATGAGATTTTCGTCAATAAACATGGTAGTGTATAGCACTTTAGTTGACCATACGTTTCAAATAACTGTTGGCTGATTTTTATTCAGCAGTCAGCTATCTCTCCTAACTCCTACATACAGGTAAGCTCTCGGCATGGCCGAGGATTCCAGTGTTTTCAATGGGGAAAGAGGAGAAAGCCGCTTTTTACAGACTCCTCCAATATGTCCCCCAAAAACAAAAGGATCAGCCACTAAAATTCCACCTGTCGTATTCTTCTTTCTCCCAACATCATCTGTCGGGGGAGAGTCTGAGATGGTGAGCATGTCACACTGAAAACATTGTGCTCGCTTGACTTTCATCTAATGTGTATGGTCACCTTCAACGTTTAGGGTTAATGAAAAGTATCTATATAGAAAAAAGAAAAAATAACATAATTGCCTGCGCGACACGTCAAACAAGTTTTGGCTTCCTTTTAAAAAAAAAACAAGTGCAAAAATAAGAAGCTGCGATTTACTGAATGCACGCTGGATCCTCACTATGACTCCGAGAATCATGACAGCTCTGTCAGCTTCCCAGAAATGTACTGATGATGGCTCTGTAGGAGAAACTTTTTAACTGCAATAAGTTGATGAGTCTCTGAAAAAAAGTACTAATCACTAGGAGACAGTTCAGACAGTATTAAGACTTTCTTTTTCCTTGCTTTCTACCAACTAAAATATTTTCTGTCTTCCAGTCGATCCAGCCTGAACTTGAAGTCAGACGATGGCTTGCGATCAAACTGCAAATCTGCACAGATCACAACGGCGATCATTAGCATTCCGACCCCTCCAGCTTTGACACCAGAAGGCGAGAACAGACCTACAAACCCGCCTGGACGCACCACAAACATTCATAGTGCCAGCAACGTTGTAAAAGTTTCTGCGTTGTAAGACACTGCATCTAACATAGCGAATCAAGGCTGTCGTGTCGTGTCCTTTTTTGCTGCAAAATAGTGGAATTAGCAGTGAAGGAGTGACAAGCTTCTGCTAAACTTGCCATTTACCACCATGGAAAATTCATGAAGGAGCACTGGCTATATACATAGGCACCTATAATCATGCATATAGGGTTATGTATAATTTGGATGTTTGCTGCTAGGAAGTTTCATGGCAAGTAAAGGAGTTAACACGAAAAGCAAATTGACAACACTGTGTCTAAACACCTTTTTTTAAGGTTTTCAATGGATAATATTTATTCATGAAGAAATGACTCAACTTACAAAAAATTTAAAATATGGGATCGACAAGGAGTAAATTTTTGAAGGTCGTCAAAGGGGAACAGGGACATACAAATGCAATTTTCTTCTTGTAAGAGAATTTGCAAGCAACCAAAATGACAACGTTTCTGATAAAAGGTTGGACTTAGGGGCTAGGGTGGGTTTTGGGGGAAATGGTCAAAGAAAATTCTATTTTCCTGCATTTTCTGTGAGAGTGGACATTGAACTGTTTAGAGAACAGCATAGCTCCTAGCACATTTCAGGACGGGCACATTGTAGATGCGAGCACACACTCACACTCATCTTCCCTTGCTGATGTTCTTAATTCTTAGATCATTTTTGTATTAGCATTTGAAGTCCAAGCAGTGCAGACTGTGATGTTGTCAGGTATTATGTCTGTGAAGAAAAACATTCGTGAATCATAGAAAAAAAAAGAGGAAAAAACATGATAGCATTAGTTTACGCACCATTATTTTCTGCTTTATACTTTCCACTCAGAAGCAGGAGAAGCTGCAAGTTCTGTAAAAAAAAAAATGAAAAAAAAAGAAATGAAAAATAAAAAGTTAGAAGAGTACATGATAGAGGATCTATCCCAGTATCCAATCACAATGAATTCAGGCACCCGGGAGTAGACGTGTTGCTGAATTTTCTTAATATGGGGTAACCTGGATCTCTAGAGTTCAATGTAAATACTGTAACCATTCCTTGGTGTTTTCGCATTGATCTATTGTGGCTCCGCACCTCAAGCGTTACTCAGATAACAGACTGATCTTGCAGCAGTGTGCTGTTATAGGAGACTATTTTTATATACATATATATATATATATATATATATCTTAGGTGAGCTTAGGGCCAGGTACAATAGTGTATTCTTCCTTCCATACAAATTTTCCCTTGCCGGTGCTGGCATCCATTTGATTTCACTTTTGCAAGATCCACGTTAAAGCAAGGTTTCTAGCTTTGACTAAAGCTCATAAAATTGTGATGTCTCATCAGATACCAGTTCAAAGGGAAAGGAGTACCTTGCAAATCAGTCATATTGCACTCCGATTCAATGCCTAGCACTGCTGCATTGTTCCGATGGGCGAGGATCTTGGCGTCAGAAAAAGGGTAGGAAACTCTATTAGCACAGTATGGGTTTAAAAGACCCTTTGCCATTTACGTTACATGACATACACGCTATATTTTTCCAAAAAATAGAGGATAACATTCCATCTCTTCCTAATGGACGTTATAAGAACTATATTGACAACCAAAAGCTCAGGTCAGTAGTCCAGACGATGGAAATATCAATCATGGAGTGTAGAAGTTATGTAGATGATTGATGGTGGACAGATGTTGAGTTGGCAGCGGTGGTACAATCTGTGGTGGCGTTAGCGCTGTTGTCAGTGCATGAAGTTTACAAGAACATGTGAAAAACCCATTCCGAATAGAAGAAATGAGGTCTGGTATATTTTATATTTCTAAAGACAATATGGGATAGGTTTAATGTGTCACGTCAAGGTTGGAGGACTCACTACATTGTGTTACGTTGTGTTTTCCAATCAATTTATTCATTCTCATACAAGTAAACCCTATATGCCCAAATTTACTGTCTGTCCTACTACCTTTCTGGATGTCAGCCATCAATTGTGCCCATGAATTGTGTAAGATCATTCAGTTTTAAGTCAGAATTGGTCTATTCTTGATCACCCAAAACCGTCACTACACCAGAATATGTGAAAAAGTCCCCAAAATGCATCAGAATGTCCACATAACTGTTTTAAAATAAATAAGAATGTAATCTAGTTAAAGGAGGCTTTCTGATCCAAGACAATTTGAACTATCCACAGGACAGGCCACGAATATCTATAATACGAATTCCCATTTGAATGCAAATTGTTCTGAAACAGCAGAGGTGTAACCAAGGATGCGGAGGTTGCTGTGCAGCCAGTCTGTGGAGACTTAGATGGCTCCATAAGGTAACAAGTAGTGTAGTATACATAAATGATGAATTTAGGGTCCCAGTTATAGATTTGGAATAAGCACATTGATTAGACAACAGGAGAGACATGTTAAAGGTGTTCTCCAGTCATATGATATTGATGACCTATCATGTGATATTAGAATAGGACATCGATATCAGATTGGTGGGTGTCCAACACCCAGCACTCCAGATCTGTTAGAAGTTCTAGTAGAGGCCAGGTGAAAGCATTAAATGGAGCTGCACTGAGCACCTCCCTTCAATGTGTAACAGCCACTATCAGGTACTGAAGATCAGCTGCTATATTCAAAACAGGAGCTGATCTGCAGTACTTGGCAGCGGCTGCTACACATTAAAGGGAGCAAGTTCACTGCTTAATTTGGACTAATAACAGTTGATCTGTGTAGCAGTATCGGACCCCCACAGATATTATATTGATAGGTCATCAATATCATATGCCTAGACAGCCCCCGTAATAAAACTCCTGCCACCGGAAAAGGAAGAGTTCTCAGTCATTAAAATAAAAGAATTAAAACAGATGATGCTCCATAGTGTAACAATTTTGGTCAGTGATTCTGGAAATAAAATACAATGGGTCAAATTTATCAAAAGTGACTCAAAGGAAAAATGTTTGTTGGCCATAGCAACCAACCAAAGTACAACTTTCATTTTACCAGAGCTGCTTACAAAACAAGAGTTGTAGACCGGCTGGTTGCTATAGGCAACAAAGACAGGTTTTCTTTTAGTCCGTGTTGATTCATGAGGCTCAATTCTGTATGTGTTCACCACAGGTTCCGCAATAGTAAGGCACAACTCTGAGGAGCATGTGAAAGGAATCTCTCCTCCTGTGCATATGGCCGCTGGTTCAGACGTCTCCCAACGAGAGCTCAGCCGACACATCAACCAACAAGCACAGGTCAGGAATATGCTCTTAGGCTGGAGTCACAACAACTTATAAAAATACGGTCCATTTTACACGGACGAGAATCGCAGAAATGTTCCCTGAACAGTGATCCGTATGTCATCCGTGTGCAATGCGAGGATGCGATTTCCTTGCATCTAAGCATCTGTGTGACATCCGTATGGCATCTGTATGGCATCTGTATGGTGAGATTTTTTCAAATATTTGTGAAAACATATAAACAGTCTATATATATATATATATATATATATATATATATATATATGTCAGTGAGACACATATATATATTTATATTTCATACAGAGTTAAATAGCAGAATAGCCAATAATTCAATTGTCGGCTTCTGTAAAATCATTACAGGACCCGACAGGATATGAGACATGGTTTACATACAGTAAACCATTGCATATCCGTTAGATTTATACATGACCCTCACTAATAATGTTAGTAGTGTGTGTGTGTGTGTAAAATTTTGGAGCTGTAGGTGTTAAATTAAAAGATTAATTCACGGAAAAAACTGGTGTGGGCTCCTGCACAATTTTCTCTGCCACAGAGGGAAAGCCAGTGACTGAGAGTAGATATTAATAGCCTAGAGAGGGACCATGGTTATTGGCCCCCCTGGCTAAAAAAAATCTGCCCCCAGCCACCCCAGAAAAGGCACATCTGTAAGATGTGCCTATTCCGGCACTTACCCTCTCTCTTCCCATTGCCCTGTAGCGGGTGGCATATGGGGTAATAAGGGGTGAATGTCACCTTGCTATAGTAAGGTGACATTAAGCCTGGCTAATAATGGGGAGGCGTCAATAAGACACCTATCCATTATTAATCCACTAGTCTGAAAGGGTTAATAAAAACACACATATTCTGCTATCTATATATCTATAAATATATATGTGTGTCAATCACATATATATATATATATATATATATATACAGTATATATATACCTATACTATGTGTATACATGTATTCTCTCAATTCTATTTTAACCTATCAGTGTGATTTTACAGTATAGTGCACTGAATTGCAGGCTTTTCTAAAGGACACCGGTGCGTATTTGTCGCAGGTCACACGCATGGTCCCTGTGTAATCCATTTTTTTCTAGCACCCATAGACTTACATTGGCAAGTCTCGGGCGTATACGGTGCAAATCGCAGCATGCACCCGCACGTATACTACGGGCGAGAAAAAAACGGATGATGGGAGCTGCCCCATAGATTAACATTGGTCCGAGTCCTATGCGATTTTTTCTCGCATAGCATTTGTCCGTATTTCTCTCTAATGTGACTCTGGCCTTAGGCTATATTCCTAGATTTTGGTGAGTTTTTGATGTTGCAGATTTTCTGCAGCATTTCGGTACCCATTAAATAAAATAGGTTGCTTGCATTTTTTTGAAAATGCGAAACATAAAAAACTCACAAAACACTCATCATGGGAACGTTGCCTACAGTTTTTTTGAGGTGGTCGAAAAAAATAAGTTTTTTCAAGTACAAACTGCTGCAGGATATGTTTCTTCTTTGGGGAGTTGTTGGAGGAGTATTTTTTTTTTCTGATGCAGATTCAAAGAGTTTTGGAAGAGTTTTTGTTCCTGAACATCTTTTGTGTAGCCTTTTGATTAGACAGAGCTTAGTTTGGAGTGGATTTTATCTGAACCGCTTGAAAGAACGATATGCACTTTTTTGTCCATGAGGTGTTTTTCAAAACCTCTGAGGAAAAAAAAGTGCAAAAAAACTCCTCATATGAACAACAAGCTGTATTTCCAATAGAAAACAATAGAAATATCATTCCAAACATTTTTTTGGAGAGATCTCGCCAAAAAAACACTCAAAAAATTCTATGTGAACATAATTTACAGGTGACAGCGAACCTGACGAGATTTTAATTTTTTTGATCTTGAAGTGTCTTTTTAGATGTTTTTATTTTAATCTTTTTCCAGCTATTTTTTTACCATTTTTTTCATTGGCGTTTTCAACGATTAAGAAACTGCTAGAAACTTTTCAAGCAGAAACAATCACAAAATGGGCATCTTTAGAGCCTTTGCATTGAAGTCTATTATAAAATACAGAGGGTCTTCAGAGCAAAAAATGTCTGAAGGATGTTTAGGTCGCTTCTTTTAACGGCTTGATGCCTCTAAGGCAGTTAAAGGAAACCTGGCACCACTTTTGAGTTATGCAACTTATTAATATGGCCTTACAGGCTATAGAATACTGAAAACAGTCCTCCTTGTGTGTCACATACCAGATGCCTTGTTGTTGATCTTTTATCACTTTATATAAATGACCTCTTCCAGGCTCTAGGGACGATGGTTCCATAAAGACAACTCTGCCTCCTTGCTTAATTATCATGAGAATCGCCTCCCAAGGTGAACTTCACCTTCCTACTTTGCAGGCACCGCTGAGTCACTGGTGCTTCCGCTCATAGGGTTCTCCAACGCTCAGAAACGGCACTTCTAGGACCTGCGCAGTAGGAACATGAAGCCAGTGCCCAGGGAAGGATGGAACAGTGAGGAGCAATAATGGCACTGGGACTGCACAGGTGCGAAATGAAAAGATGAAAACCCAACATCACAGGCACACTATGGCGCTGTGGAAGGCAATTCTCATGATAATGAAGTAAGGAGGCTGAGTTATCTTCCAGGCAGCGTCCTCCTCATAACCTGAAAGAGATCATTTACGTAAAGTAATAAAAGTGGATTTCTCAACAAGACATCTACTATAGGGTAGGACTGTTTGCAGCAGTCTGTAACCTGTATGCCCATGTTAATACGGTACTTAGCTCAAAAGTGGTGACAGATTCCCATTAAGACTCTAAAAATCCTGAACATGAACAGTGCGTCATTTTTTATATGTTTGTCCTTTTGAACGTTTTGTTAGTGTTTTTTCAGGCAGTTTCTGACACAGAATCCGCCTAAAAAAGACAACTTGTGCTCATACCCTGTTTGGTAAAAATGCTTCACATTTGAAGATTAGTCTGGCCTATTCTTCGAGTATATCACCTACACCCAATCAGGTTAACCTCAAAACGAGCAATATATTTTGAATACAATTATTTTAGCATTACCTTCATGATCGTACTCTTAACCAATAGTTGGCAGCGGCAATTTAATTTTTGCTTTTTGGTGGTTGTAGGAGTCAATGAAGCCACACCAACATGACTTTATAAGAAATATGTAGATCCTCACTTACTAGGCTATGCCACTTTTTAAAAAAAATGACAGACTTTTTATAAGTCATAGTTTCTTTTCGACCCATTACAGATTTCAATTTGTTTATGGCCCTCGATTCAAGATCTAGAAGTAGTCAAGCCACAATCCATATGTCACGTAAAAGAACAAGAGATCAAACGGATCTATCAATCAGCGTGTCGTTAGTACCTTTATTGGCATTATATCTGATCTGTCGGCACCCTGCCACCTAATTCTTCTCCCGTTCTCCACATGGCCTCCCTTTTGTCAAATGCCATAGGATGGTGAGGCTTTCTAGTGAATTGTTATTGTCTCGATCATGTTAAGATTGTAGCTCACATACATCAGGGCATCGTGTGACAATCAAATTGCCACTACTTGAGCTTGAAATGTCAAGCTGAGGTGTGAAGTGATGAGCATCGATCTACCCTTTGCTGCCTTTCAGGGAGAGCATGGCCAGGAAGGGTAATGGAATCTCTGCAGCTTGCTTGTTTGTTCCTATGTGTGAGTTATGAGATACAATTTGCACAAGAAGCATTCCATTTTCTTGATGTGTAACTTCTCCAGCAGCTGAAAGAAAATAAAAAAAAAAAAAAAAACACTGAGCGCCAAAGACATTTGACTGGACTTTCCCGATAAGCAAAAACAACAACAAAAACCCCATCACAACTACGCGTCCCAAAATGCAACGTGATGGAATAATGCATGGGACTAACAAAAAAAAATATGAGATTTATCTGCAATTTATTAACAAGTTCACTGCCAGTCTCCTCAGTCTCTTGGAGCTTCTAATACCATATCTCGCAGAAAGAAGAGCAGTCATTCCCAACAAATACTTTGTGGATACATATGTGTAGGTTTGGCCTAAAATAGGCCCTAGAAAAGTGACCTAGCTGTGTAAGAGATAGATTCGTTTTAAATGTTTCAATGTAACTGTTCTATTCTATGTCTTTTCCGAGGTTTTCATTTCCTGACAGGAGCATCTGTTTGTTTTTTTTTCCAACATATGCCAGAGCCCATTCTCTTTGTTGTCTTTGATTGCAAAAATCTGTTCTCTCGAATTGCTTTACTTTTTAGCATTAGCAGTGAGCAAAGCAATTACCAGGCAATCGATATGTACCAATACAAGAAGTGGTGTATAATAATTACAGAAGAAAACCGCGCGTTGGATCTTCTCACGAGGAAGAAGGCAAAAGGACGTGAAGGAAAAAAAAAAAAAAAGAAATCACATTTCTTTCTTACAGCTTAAATCCTGTTGTCTTCTTTTGAGATGTAGTACATATGTTAAATTGTATATAATTTGCAGTAATTTGTCTTGTGCCACTGCTGTAACTAATGTGTCCAAACCGGATTAAACTCATTATGTGCCACACATGGACGGTACAGGGTCTGAGTGCTCATTCATGAAATGGCAGGTAAAGCTTCATGCATCAATTCCTGTTGTACCCATGTTTTCCTGATGTAACACCACAACCCCATGGTTAATGGGTGCAGGTCACGGGACGGCTATGGGGTCTATGAGTAGGGGGAAACCAGGGTGCTGCTCCCTATCAGGCCTGCTTCACATGTACAGAGGAAATAATCAGCATTTATATGGTGGATGGGCTACGCCTTCTGTACACCCGGAAAGTGCCAACGGTCCTACACAGCATCCCCCAGTAATGGTTAAGATTGGAACTAGCTTTGTACAAAGCAGCTTAACCTTTTAGATGGTATGGTGATCATCAGTGGTACGGCACCTCATTGGTTACAGGGGAGGGGTGACCCCCAGCCTGGCTTGTTTAATGGCAGCCAGGAGCCCATGGGTTGACCCCAATTCATACCTGTGCTATTTGCTTTCAATGTACACCCCTGACTCTACTTAACCTTAAGGTGCTATGTCTCCATCGCTATGATGCTGTATGTTCAGCCAGTAAAAATTATCTGACAGTTATATCTCGTACACAGATAGTTAAACATAGGACTCCAATATGTCCGTCTAGATATTTGGCTTAGGAGCATGTGTTTCTGATAAGAACTAAAATTACCACAAACTCCTTACTTCGCCTACAATGAGTATTTGGTGAGTTTTTGACAGTTCCTATTTTCACTGCATCAAAGACGCAGCGTCTTAAAGTTCCAGCAAAGTGGATGAGATTTATAGAAACCTCAAGTCCTCTGTTCTTTTATTTTACTCAGCGTATGATGACTTTTAGGCCATGTGCACACATGCAGTATTTGGTGAGCCAAAACCAGGAGTGGGTGATAAATGCAGAAGTGATGCAAATGTTTCTATTATGCTTTTCCTCTGACCGTTCCACTCCTGATTTTGGCTTACAAATACTGGGGTAAAAAAACCTCACCAAATACTCAGTGGGTTCATGTAGCCTTAGTATGTTTCTCCTGTGGGTACAGTGAGTTTTATGTGTGGATTTTTTTTTGCAAAGACTTGCATTAGACCTCCTTCACAAGTCTGTATAAAACACATATGTGAAAAATCGGTTCCGGTGTCATCAGTGTTTTCCCCAGTGTGTTATCAGTGTATGATCAGTGTGCCATCAGTGTTTTCCCCAGTGTGTCATCAGTGTATGATCAGTGTTTTCCCCAATGTGTCATCAGTGTTTTCCCTAGTGTATGATCCGTGTGCGCCATCAGTGTGCCATCAGTGTTTTCCCCAGTGTGTCATCAGTGTATGATCAGCGTGTCATCGGTGTATGATCAGTGTTTTCCCCAGTGTGTCATCAGTGTATGAACAGTGTTTTCCCCAGTGTGTCATCAGTGTATGATCAGTGTTTTCCCCAGTGTGTCATCAGTGTATGATCAATGTGTCATCAGTGTATGATCAGTGTGTGCCATCAGTGTTTTCCCCAGTGTGTCATCAGTGTATGATCAGTGTTTTCCCCAGTGTGTCATCAGTGTATGATCAGTGTGCCATCAGTGTTTTCCCCAGTGTGTCATCAGTGTATGATCAGTGTTTTCCCCAATGTGTCATCAGTGTTTTCCCTAGTGTATGATCCGTGTGCGCCATCAGTGTGCCATCAGTGTTTTCCCCAGTGTGTCATCAGTGTATGATCAGCGTGTCATCGGTGTATGATCAGTGTTTTCCCCAGTGTGTCATCAGTGTATGAACAGTGTTTTCCCCAGTGTGTCATCAGTGTATGATCAGTGTTTTCCCCAGTGTGTCATCAGTGTATGATCAGTGTGTCATCAGTGTATGATCAGTGTGTGCCATCAGTGTTTTCCCCAGTGTGTCATCAGTGTATGATCAGTGTTTTCCCCAGTGTGTCATCAGTGTGTCATCAGTGTATGATCAGTGTGTGCCATCAGTGTTTTCCCCAGTGTGTCATCAGTGTATGATCAGTGTTTTCCCCAGTGTGTCATCAGTGTATGATCAGTGTGTCATCAGTGTATGATCAGTGTGTGCCATCAGTGTTTTCCCCAGTGTGTCATCAGTGTATGATCAGTGTTTTCCCCAGTGTGTCATCAGTGTATGATCAGTGTTTTCCCCAGTGTGTCATCAGTGTGTCATCAGTGTATGATCAGTGTGTGCCATCAGTGTTTTCCCCAGTGTGTCATCAGTGTATGATCAGTGTTTTCCCCAGTGTGTCATCAGTGTATGATCAGTGTTTTCCCCAGTGTGTCATCAGTGTGTGCCATCAGTATACGGTCAGTGTGTCACACGTGTGTGATCCGTTTTTTTCTAGTATGCATAAAGAAATACATTACAAAGCTTCTCCTATACTTTGCAATGTTAAACAGGTACAGCACACCGCAGGAATTTGGATGGGACACTGATGCCATCCGTGTGCTGTATGTGTTTTCCACCGATCCATAGATTGTATTGGCCTTTGACATCCTTGCTGCAGGAAAAAATATCTCCATAGGTTACAATGGGTACGTGTGGTATCAGTGAAAAAAAACAGTTGCCACATGTACCAGAAACACAAACATGTGAAGGGGGCCTTAGACGGGGTAAATCTGAAGGTAAAAAAAACGTACATGTGCTTAAGTACAAATCAGTTTTGTTTAAAACATGACCAACAAGAGACGAAAATAGCAGCATCAAAAACGCGATGAAGAAACTCAAGGGACTAGTGATGAGCGAGTATGCTCATTGCTCGGGTGATCTCCGAGTATTTGGAAGCGCTCGGAGATTTAGTTTCTGTTGTCGCAGCTGCATGATTTGTGGCTGCTGGACAGCCTGAATACATTTGAGGAATGCCTGTTTGTTAGGGAATTCCTACATGTATTCAGGCTGTCAAGTAGCTGCAAATCAGGCAGCTGCGGGGACAGAAACTAAATCTCCGAGCAGATCCAAATATTCGGAGATCACCCGAGCAACGAGCATACTCGCTCATCACTACAAGTGACCTAATTTGCTTAATAGTTGCAGAAATACTCCAGAAAATCTGCAACATCAAAAGCTCATAGTGGGAACGAACCAAGGCTCTTGGTGAGTTTTTGCAGGTTTTCTGTACCATTTCTGCACTCATTAGGTATATTAGGTTACCTGTGTTTTTATTGCATTTTTGATGCTGCAGTTTTTGTCTCTTTTTGGTACAATATACTTTAAATAATTATACCTTGTTTTTCACACTTCCTGGTACTTGGTTTTGACAAAACTTCATTGGTACACTCATCTGCAGATTACATGGGGTTTTGTTGCGTTTCCACACTGAAAACGCAAATGCATTTTTTTTACCTGCAGATTTTCCGCTTCTAAAGTAAGTCTACAGGGAAAATCCGCACATAAAACCCAGCGTACTTGCCAGAGATTGACATGTTGCGGATTTGAAACACGCACCGCGGGTGAGTTTATGTTGCACAGAAAAAAAGGCACAGTGGGCATGAGATTTCTATAAATCCCATCCACTTTGTTGGAACTGTAAGGCCCCTTTCACATATCAGTTTTTTGGCGTCAGTCACAATCCGTCGCAGATTGTGAAAAACTGATGCGCCGGATCCGACTGCCCTACCTGGTAATAAGATTGGAGCATGCTCAGTTTAAAAAAACAGAATCCGTCGCTGGATTCCGTCATTTGATGGACAGCGACAGATCCAGCGCCCATAGGCTTCCATTCTAGCAAATGACAGACGGCGCCGGATCAGTCGCTTTCCGACTTTTCGACGGAGACAGAAAACATTACTTTGTCCATCGTCTCCTGCAGCCGGACACATTTTCCGATGGACGAAACGTGAGGCCATCCGTCGCAAATACAAGTCTATGAGAAAAAAACGGATCCGGCGGCATCCTTTGTCGGATGTTTTTTTCAAAAATTGCTGGATTACGACTGATGTCAAAATACTGATATGTGAAAGCAGCCTAGGACGGTGCATTTTTATTGCTGTGAAAATTTGCAATGTCAAAAACTCACCAAAAATTTATCGTGGGAACTTAACTTTAAATGGGTTTTCTAGTTTCACATCACTGCGATCGGCATATGATCATGGCGAATTTGAAACCTGTGTAGCATTGCATCTATCTTTTCCTCCTCACAGTGGCCATTACTAACACGGCTGGACAGAGACCTGCAGCGTTAACCTATTGAAAAGGATGTGAGCAGCTGGACTAACCCTCCCTGATCAATAAGTGCCATCATTTTATTAGATAGGAGAACTTCACTCTGTAATTTTAGTGACTGGTGGTGGCTTCATCAGCTGAACCTCCAAAGAACTTCGGCCATGTCTGGCACTTGCTGTTTTCTGATTCATGCTTTTTATTTTCAAGATCAGTTTTCCCCCTAAAATGGCTTTATGTAAAGCTGCAAGTTCTGAGTTTAGTGCGCATCCCCTTTTCCTTTCCGTGCTTTAGCTTAGATTTCTGAAAGAAAAAGCAGACTTTCCATGGTGTGTACAGGACCTGTAATCATAGAGTATAGTTCATGTAGGCCTGCCTACATGTATACACAAAACTTTATCCCATGTTCAAGGTTGCCTAATTTCCATTAGCGTATAGGTGCCAAGTTATAAATATTTTCAGTTACTGCATTATAGATAAAATGGAGCATAGGTAAGAACACAGAGGTAAAACTGGGCTACACTGCAACTGTTTGATTTCCTATCATTTGTTGTAAGCATCACACTTGCCATAGGCTTCACTGAAAGTCGCACACAACATGTGACTCATGTGCGACCCATCTGCAACTTGGCTGTTTCATTTACAGCAAAATCCGTTCTAAAATGATAATGCGATCGCAAAATCGCAAATTGCACGGATGTAAAACACCCAAAAAAATTCCTCTGTACATTATAAAAAGCATCCCCTATGGGGATATATAGAACCGAGCAAAGAACAAAACAGGAGATATATTGCACAGATGTCTTCAGAGAATTGCTGTCACACAAGGGTTTGTAATTTTGCTAGAAACAAAACAGCCAAATTGCAGAGAAGTCACACACAAGTCGCATGTCATGGGTGACAATCCGAGTATTCCCTATGGAGTAATTCTGGAACATTTTAGCTTAGAACTCTATGTTGTGGCAATCCTCAGTTATTACTTCTGGAAAAATATGAATAAATTGCCAGCGGGTGCAATTCCCTTATTATTTGTTTGCGGACAAATCATTTTAGCAAAAGAATGAGAACACACAGTCGGTAATTTATTCAAACATTTCTAGAAATATGTATATAATAAAAAATAAAGGAAGCACATAATATTTTACCAATACTTTCCATTTACTGACAAGCCAAAGGCAATTTCCTTTACTTCGTATCAAGAAGATGAAACTCAGTCATGGACAATTCATGATTGCATTTGCACCTGTTTTTTTTGTCCACTTTTTAGCATTTTTTTTCTTATTTCTTGTTCACATTTTTTTCAGTTGCTCCTTTCGAAGTCTATGTTTATATGCAACACCTATTTTTATTCATGTTCCCCATTGGGGGGGGGGGGGGGGGGGAGTTTAAGGTTTTCCAGCTGTTTTCGCCCAATTCATCATTAGTGACTTTACAAAGAGTCCCAAAATTTGCTGCAAATGTGGTGCTGAGCCCCCCGGAGTGATTGCAAGTACAAATATGTTGGCGCCATTTTTGTTGAACGTGCGACTTTAGGGGGGAAAAAAAAAACGCAAGGTACTAGGGGATGCAAAAAAGGGAAAAATCAAGCACGCGATCTGGTTACAGTTGCATAGAACCTTCGCGTTGTACGGAAAAGTAATGTGACACCGTAGCGGGCTCTATATGTACACAGTGGAGAATATCACTGTATTACAGAACAAAGCCTATATGGCAGCTCATGGAGGTTGTGCAAACCCGGGCTTGAAGAAACAGGGCCTAGTGCAGCCCCCCTGGGAATTTCTTCTTTATGCTAGGATCACAACACTTTTTTTTTCCACAAGTCAATGGATCCATGGGGACTTCAGTCTGAAGGTCTAAAAACGGTATTCTGGCGTATCTGCCAATGAGTCCCTTGACGCAGACGGGGTCACTTTGTGTTTTGTCTGTCCTTCCCTTATGTAGTGTCTGCCTTTTGGAGTTGGTTAAAAAAAGCTTGGTCAAGTGCGCTTTTGTGCCCACCTAAAAGGCAGATACTGCTGAAAAGTGGGACAAAAAAAATTCAATGAAAAACAAAAAGAACAAAAAAATAAATAAAAACCATCACTGAAACAGAGAAAAAGCAGCAATACTTGCAATACCATGTCTGAAAACAAATTCACAAACAGGATGCAGCGGGTCCCCCCCCATGATAAAGGTGAGGGCAGTACTGGTGCAAAATACTGAAAACAACCACTTAGTAACCCACCAAACATCCATGTGGGGGGCTGCCTAGTATTCTAACTGAAAAATGAGGATGAATGAACTCATGGAGATCAACATCCAATACTGCGGAGACACCATCACGTTTCCCAACGCAGTGATTCTAGAGCAATGCCCCCATCCCTTATGGGAAATATGCAAAAACATGCAAAACACAAGCCGCGGAGACACCATCACTTTCTCAACGCAAGCAATGACTAGCCAGGTCTTTCCCCGGGAAGGAACAACTACGGGAAGGGCAGTCTCCAATGAAGGAAACCACCTATGCCAAAACATGGTATCCATCCACAGACAGATGTTTCAGGGTATTGCCCCTCATCAGTGTGGAGTAGGAAACTGGCCAGTAGGAGCAATGCCTAGTAGAAGACTGTGAAAAATGAGGATGAATGAACTCATGGAGATCAACAAAGATCATGCTTGAGCAGAAAAGAACAATGATCACATGGAATATTAGGTTTATTGATGACTTATAGCATTGGTATGTTCCATACCTATAGATACATACAAGAAATTTTGACCATGAACATAAATCACCATTAGAAGAGTATGTCATGTTCCATGTACACTACCTGGTAGTCATCACACTGCAGTGCAAAAATATACCGTTATAGAGTACGAGTATCTAGCAATATTTACCCACCTAACCGAATATCACACTGATCGTCTGGGAGGACAGACGCAGCCATAAAAGCAATGTGGAATATAACCAGCACTTTGCAATCTGTACAGGTTGATACATCTCAGAGTAACATGATAAAGATAAAATAGATTATGTCCTTTTAATATAATGTATTTCATAATGATAGATGAAGAGCACCAATTACCCCAAAATACACATTAGCAGTATTCTGGGCAGGGACAAAGCATAAAAGATGAAAGGTAATGTGTACCTTACCAACCAACCGTTCCTTGCTCCAAGTGGATCGAAAAAATATTGAGCAATTTTGAAAAGTTATGATTAAAAATTAAAGCTTTGCGTCTCCAGCTCCCAGGCAGAACAAGGCGTCTATGGTTACAGACCACAGACTGCTGTATATCAGCCCTGAAAGGTGATGGCCGTATATCTTATCGGCCAAACCTGGTGACAGGTTCCCTTTAAATTTCAGGGGCTAGTAATTTGTCTGGGTCATGTGATGAACACAATGGTGCATGGCGGATTGTTACATGATCATAAGTTTTTATCCCCTAGAAATTAGGATTACTATTGGATGACAGCAAGCAGAGATCTTTAAATCCCTTGAACTAGCTTTATTTATCTCATGCTAAATATGAGAGTAGACGCTGACAGTGGTCATCTTCAGTAGGAATAATGGGATCCTAAGTGTTACCAAGCGTCATCACCAGGAAAAGCCTACCTCTGTAGCCCCCTATTTCTTCTGTTCTTTTCATCAGGTGGTCGCCGTTTACTAGAAAGCGATTACCCCTATAGATTAGTACAGATCCCCCTCTTTTTCGAGTAACATCAGTTTTGCTCACATCAAGAAACCTTTTCACAGGTGTGCTTTGTACAGTGGGGCAAAAAAGTATTTAGGCAGTCAGCAATAGTGCAAGTTCCACCACTTAAAAAGATGAGAGGCGTCTGTAATTTACATCATAGGTAGACCTCAACTATGGGAGACAAACTGAGAAAAAAAATCCAGAAAATCACATTGTCTGTTTTTTTTTCATTTTATTTGCATATTATGGTGGAAAATAAGTATTTGGTCAGAAACAAGATTTCTGGCTCTCACAGACCTGTAACAACTTCTTTAAGAGTCTCCTCTTTCCTCCACTCATTACCTGTAGTAATGGCACCTGTTTAAACTTGTTATCAGTATAAAAAGACACCTGTGCACACCCTCAAACAGTCTGACTCCAAACTCCACTATGGTGAAGACCAAAGAGCTGTCAAAGGACACCAGAAACAAAATTGTAGCTCTGCACCAGGCTGGGAAGACTGAATCTGCAATAGCCAACCAGCTTGGAGTGAAGAAATCAACTGTGGGAGCAATAATTAGAAAATGGAAGACATACAAGACCACTGATAATCTCCCTCGATCTGGTGCTCCATGCAAAATCCCACCCCGTGGGGTCAGAATGATCACAAGAACGGTGAGCAAAAATCCCAGAACCACGCGGGGGGACCTAGTGAATGAACTGCAGAGAGCTGGGACCAATGTAAGAAGGCCTACCATAAGTAACACACTACGCCACCATGGACTCAGATCCTGCAGTGCCAGACGTGTCCCACTGCTTAAGCCTGTACATGTCCGGGCCCGTCTGAAGTTTGCTAGAGAGCATTTGGATGATCCAGAGGAGTTTTGGGAGAATGTCCTATGGTCTGATGAAACCAAACTGGAACTGTTTGGTAGAAACACAACTTGTCGTGTTTGGAGGAAAAAGAATACTGAGTTGCATCCATCAAACACCATACCTACTGTAAAGCATGGTGGTGGAAACATCATGCTTTGGGGCTGTTTCTCTGCAAAGGGGCCAGGACGACTGATCCGGGTACATGAAAGAATGAATGGGGCCATGTATCGTGAGATTTTGAGTGCAAACCTCCTTCCATCAGCAAGGGCACTGCAGATGAAACGTGGCTGGGTCTTTCAACATGACAATGATCCAAAGCACACCGCCAGGGCAACGAAGGAGTGGCTTCGTAAGAAGCATTTCAAGGTCCTGGAGTGGCCTAGCCAGTCTCCAGATCTCAACCCTATAGAAAACCTTTGGAGGGAGTTGAAAGTCCGTGTTGCCAAGCGAAAAGCCAAAAACATCACTGCTCTAGAGGAGATCTGCATGGAGGAATGGGCCAACATACCAACAACAGTGTGTGGCAACCTTGTGAAGACTTACAGAAAACGTTTGACCTCTGTCATTGCCAACAAAGGATATATCACAAAGTATTGAGATGAAATTTTGTTTCTGACCAAATACTTATTTTCCACCATAATATGCAAATAAAATGAAAAAAAAACAGACAATGTGATTTTCTGGATTTTTTTTTCTCAGTTTGTCTCCCATAGTTGAGGTCTACCTATGATGTAAATTACAGACGCCTCTCATCTTTTTAAGTGGTGGAACTTGCACTATTGCTGACTGACTAAATACTTTTTTGCCCCACTGTATATGCTATAAGTTACTTTTTTAGCTCTTTTCCTAAGTTTTTGGCTGCTAATGACATCAGGTTTCAGGCTATTTTAGTTAATGCTTGAATTTCCCATCAAATAACAGGATCCTTAACATGGTGCATTCCTCACCTGTTTGCACTGGAAATGTGTGAACAAATAGACAACTGGGCGTTCCGTCTCTCACCCACGGTGTCAGACTGCATAAGGACACACATGCTCCTGGTATCACCCACTTGTCAAGATTAGAGTTGAGCGACTTTAGTCGGATCGGGTTTCATGAAACAAAATTTGTTTTAGATGAAACTGGTCCGACTAGGGCAAAAAAAAAAGTCGGAGTTTCGTCCGAAACCCGACTCCAATGCAAGTCAATGGGAAATAAAAGTCGGCATTGAGCGGATGACATTCATCCACTCAATGCCGACTTTTAATCCCCATTGAGACTTGCATTGGGGTTGGGTTTCGGATGAAACTCCGACTTTTTTTGCCCTAGTCGGACCAGTTTCATCGAAAACAAATTTTGTTTCATGAAACCCGATCTGACCAAACTCGCTCAACTCTAGTCAAGATATTTCTAGGAGTCTTAACAGATGAACGGCACAATGCAGAGTTGTAAGAACAGATGCTCCAAAAAGTGAAAATTTGAGCAAAAAAAAATGTGCAGAACTCTGGGTCCAGCAGACACATTATTAGTCTGTGGCAGCTGGACCAAAATCCTACAAAGCAGCTTCTATCTGCTGGCAACCCCATCGCCCCTTCCAATTAGTAGGCCCCACGTGACATCATGCTTGTGTCGTGGCAGGCCTACTAATCAGGAGAGGTCAGCAGGTAGCAGGGGGTGCAAGGCTCTTGTACGGAGCAATGGTCTACAATATGGCTGCTGGACCAGGATCCTGTGAATCCTTTTGCGCAGCTCTAGAATACTAGTGCTTTATTAAATAAAACGGACAAGTCAGGGGGAGCAGAGAAGTCTCTGGATACATTTCGTGTAGGCTTAGTGCACCTTTAGCGCTTTATAAAGGCACTCATTACAGAACTTGCAGTTCCTAATAAAATATATGAATGTTTTCTTTTATCTAGAGAATGGTAAGGCTAATAGAAGTCTATACTACTGGGTAACTACTTTCCATAATCATGCACAGTCAGTCAGCGTTATGACATATCAGTAGCCACATCACAAGTCCAGCTAAATACAAAAGAAAATTTGAGAGCGATGGAAAATAAATTGTATGCAAATAGAAAGTTTCAGTGATTGAAAGGATTTCTTCTACCGAGAGGCATCAAGGCTTGAGCATTTCGTGGAGGTACACTGAGTGCATGTGGTACGCAGACATCCAGTTGGAGCACTTGTAAACATTTCTGTAATAGGGACTGGAGACTGCAGAGTGGTAGCTCTGCCACGCTTGATAATATGACTGCCAGTAGTCAGTGTAGCTCATGGTGCCATAGGGAAAAGCACTGGCATTCGTATAGTCCAGCTGGTACATGTCATCCTGAGTCTCCGCACATAATTCTCTTCTGGACAGTTGGGTTACTTTTTTAGCTCTTTTCCTAAGCTTTTTGCTGCTAATGACATCTTTAGTAGAAGAACTGTTTGCTTTGACCAGGGTTGCCTGCTGAAAGTCTTCTGAAGGTACTGACAACTCATCCACATTCATCTGGCAAACTGAAGCCCCCTCTGTCTCTTGTGCGGACAGAGCTGGATAAGAGCTTGACAGCTCCTTGGTCTTCACCTTCTCCTGTGAATGCCGGGATTCCTCACTAGTGTCTTCACTCTCAGATAAGGAGCTGGATGAGCTGTAACTTTCCTCATGTGAATTCACACTTAGCTTACAGTTATCTGGAGTGATAACCGCATCTGACGTCATATCTGTTGAACTGTTCTCCTGGCCTAGATTTTCAGAAGGAATTCTCTCTGCGTGACCTCCTGCATCTGTGTAGACACGGATGACTTCCACATGCTTTTCTAAACCTTCTTTGATAAACTGCTCATAATCTTCGACCAGCTCAGCAAAAGATGATGTGCAAACCACGGGACGTTTAAAAGAAGCTAGACTTGGGATTTTAGGGAGGGAATTATCCAGCCCCTGTTGGAGTTTGCCTTCACTTTCCAATCCTTCTGTGTTTTTAGGTTTATCTGGTTTCTTAGGCAAGTTAGAAGTCTCTACATGCATCCAATCCTGCGGATTTTCTTTTTCGGTAGACTTTCTTTTGGAAATTTTCTTTTGCTTAGGTTGAGTATGTTTCTTGCTTATGCCAAATTCTGGTAAGGTATTTAAGCCCGTATTTTTTGTTTTGATGCAATCTGTCTGGACATCAGACATTACAGCTTGAGGTGGGTTCGTCATAGGCATTATCTCCACATTCCAGTCACAAGCTTCCTCCATTAGTCCATCTGGAATTGGCTCTATTAAAAAAAAAAAAAAACTATTTTAATTAAAAGTTGATCAAATGGAATAAAATATCTAATATCCTAAGAATCATTTGGGAATAGAGGATGTCAACAAAAAGTATCATGTAGGCTGATTTCACACAGGTTTGGAGTTCTGTTCTAGGAACAGAAAAATGAAAACCCTGCAAAAACACATTTGTCCCATGACAGGCGCAAACTGCACCAAATGGAGCACACTGACGATTATGGGATCCAGGTGGTCTCTTATCATGGAAGCTCCAAAGCAAGGTAACCTAGCCATAGGCACAAGCTGTAATAATCGTGCTCTGGTCATTTCCATGACCTACGCTACCATACCATGAAACGGCAATCTGATCACACCAGACTATGTTTCATGTATTAATGCCAAAAGGAAATATCCCACTCCTACTCAAATCCTGGGCAGAGAGCAGCAAAGTTCCTCCCAAGGCTAGTGATCACAAAGGTTGGACTTTGACCTATCTCACTTGATACGTTTCATTAACTCTGTCAACAGATTTTTGCCACCTAAACTTAGAGTAGCATAATGTAGATAAAGACCCCGATTGCAGTGACGTGTCACTTATTAGACTGCTTGATGTAGTTTAGAATCACTGTTTTATTAGCAGGAGATTAATACTAAAGGACTAATAAACCTGCTGCTCAGTAGTCTTCTGTATTCATGAGCTCCGAATAATCCCTGAACCCACCACTGATTGGCAGCTTTCTGTGTACACTTTGCATAGGCAGAAAGAGGTCAATCCACATTGTGGATGGGGTTATACAGGACTCAGCATTCAAAGAACCGGTAGATCAGCATCAGATAAAATGGTGTTGTTATAAAAACTGCAGTAAGCAGCCTGGTAAGTTTCACACTGCTGGAATCAGTGTCTCTGTTCTTACGTTATGGTGACAAATTTCCTTTAAAGCATTGAAACAATAAAAATTAAAAATAATAATTTGGAATTGGACAACCCTTTTCCGACATCTGGCGTGATAGTACGCCGATGTCGGACTCCTTCCCTTTGATGTGGGCTCCAGCGGTGAGCTCACATCTTTCCCGGGACATGTCAGCTGTTTTGAACAGCTGACATGTGCCCAGAACAGCCGCAGGTGGAATCCAGCCGTGGCTATTAACCCATTAAATGCAGCTGTCAAACACTAACAGCGGCATTTAACAAGCGCTTCCGGCAATCGCGCCTAAAATCCGCCCACCGGTGACCCCCATTACGTGATTGCGGGACATTGGTGGGTTGGTCTGACAACCGGAGGTCTCCTGGAGAACTCTATGGTTGTCACTGCCGGCTTGCTGTAAGCGCCACCCAGTAGTTGGCACTCATAGCGAGTAATTCTACTACATACAGGCGAACTGATCATCGCAGGCACGTAGCAGAGCCGATTGGGTTATTGCAGCTTCTAGACTACTGAAGCATGCCAAAAGTAAAAAAAAAGAAAAAAAAAAAAAAAAACACACAAGCCTGTTTTAATAAAAAAAAATTATATATATATATATATATATATATATATATATATATATATATATATATATATATATATATATATATATATATATATATATATATATATTTTTTTTTTTTTTTTTTTTTTCAAATCACCCCCCTTTCAAAAATAATAAAAATCACACATGCACTTATTAGGTATCGCTGCGTTCAGAATCGCCCGATCAATAAAACAAAGGATTAACCTGATCGCTAAACGGTGCAGCGAGAAAAAAACATAAAAACGCCAGAATTACAGTATTTTGGTTGCCACGACATTGCATTAAAATGCAATAACAGGCAATCAAAAGATCGTATCTGCACCAAAATGGTATCAATAAAAACGTCAGAACGGCATGCAAAAAAATAAGCCCTCACCCAACCCAAGATCACAAAAAATGGAGACGCTACAGGTATCGGAAATTTTTTTTTTTTTTTCTCTTTTAACAAAGCTTGGATTTTTTTTCATCACTTAAATAAAAATTACCTAGACATGTTTGGTGTCTATGAACTCGTAATGACCTGGAGAATCATAATGGCAGTCAGTTTTAGCATTTAGTGAACCTAGTAAAAAAGCAAAACAAAAATCAAGTGTGGGATTGCACTTTTTTTTTTTGCAATTTCACCGCACTTGGGATTTTTTTTCCCCCCGTTGTCTAGTACACAATATGGTAAAACCAACGGTGATGTTCAAAAGTACAACTCGTCCCGCAAAAAAACAAGACCTCACATTGCCATATTGACGGAAAAATAAAAAAGTTATGGCTCTGGGAAGAAGGGGAGCGAAAAACGAAAGCGCAAAAATGAAAATACCTTCGGGGGTAAAGGGGTTAAAATTTATTAGCACCTTTTCAATGGTTATGAATAGGGATAAGCGAACGTGTCGGATTAGGTGTTGTCTGAGCATGCTCAGGTGCTAACAGAGTCTTCCGCGTGCTCAAATAATATGCTTGAGTGCCCACGGCTGCATGTCTCATTGGCTGTTTGATGGCTGCAACACATGCGGGGATTGTCTGTTTGTTAGGCAATCCCCGAATGTGTGGCAGCAGTTGAACAGCTGTGTGACATGCAGTCGCGGGGACTCAAACATATTTTTCGAACACGCCGAAGACACTCTGTTAGCACCCGAGCATGCTCCGACAACACCTTATCTGACACATTCGCTCATCACTAGTTATGAAGAATTGTAGTTTGACTTGTTTTAATATTCATTTCATAAATCAAAAGTATACATGAAAATAAGCAACTTTGTATGAAATCTTACTAAATTCTCTCTCTTTGTGAACTGATATTTTGTTCTCAATTCACAAGTAAAATCTTTTTTTTTTTCTGTGACGACAGATTTTTCCATTAGAGATAATGTTTGGTTCTGTTAATCTATGGAATGGGGGAGAGCCAGAAACAGACACAGATCTTCTACTGCAAGTTCTACTGAAAAAACATTACAGTTCTCCATAGAACTTTTTGAGCACCAATTGTCATCTCCTAGCTCAGTAATAGGAAAATCTGTATTTACTGAAAAAAGCTTTTACCCTTGAACTGAGAATGAATGGAGGAAAAAGAAGCTGTTTTCTTTGATAAGATATATTGCAAAGTTTCTTATTTTCACATGAACAATTGATATATCAAATAAATATTAAATGGGCGTTTACTCTTTAAGCTCTGGAGCAGTAGCTCCTGTGTAGACAATCTACATGAATACTCTCTAATCCCCGCAATCACATTTACCAGGTAAAGCAAGTAGTCGAAGGTTGCACTTCTGAGCTATTGACATCATTAAATTCTCTTCTTCTCCCCGGCAGCAGTAAGAGACAGAAAGTCCATAGGTACCTGTGACAGCAGAGTGGTGTCATTAAATAGGTTTTCATACAATCAAAAGTCTGCAAGTAAAAACCAGAAAACGGCATCACATCAATGCACCGTCAGCAATTAAAGTGTGACCCCCACCTTGTACACGGACCACCTATTATATGGCTACTACACTAAGTCTTCCCAAGATCATCCTGGTGTCTAATGTATGGCACAAGAGTCTACTAATCTGCTCCATTTAGATTGCCGATATCTAAAGCTCTGTATCCGGGGATTCTATAGTTAGCTTTTCTGGCTGCTCCCCCTTTATAAAGACGTGTGCAGTAGTCGTGACAGCCCACATTTACTTCTCATTAAAAAAAAAACAAAAAAACCTACAAATATTCAGATATTGGCATTTAAGTTTCCACATCCTCCTCTGATAAGTTTATGAAACTATTTAGAACTGTTCTGAACCAACTGTTCTGGCAAGAACAAGGCACCAGCGGCAACATTGCAGATGTGTACATTTTACTGCGAAACACTGCCGCATTTCAGACATAACTCAAAGGGGTTGTTTAGGTTTGCCACAAAAGTCTGCAGTCACACTATGTGACTTATGACTCCTCACATAGTGTGCGCTCTGTGCACACTGTCAGGATTCCAGTGTCAGACATGTGATGACAGGTATGCGAGATGCACACTCCTGGACACATTTCGGCTAGACATGTACGGCCTCGCTCATTACAGGTGAATTGCAGAGTGATTACGGACTTTTGTACCAAACCTGGACAACCAGGGACCATGCTTCTCAGACGACTAGTTCAAGAGGCTGGAACTCTGCGGCCTCTGGATTAGTCATCTAGAAAGCATAATTTAATCTGATGTCCGTTTTTCATGTACAGGCTCTCTTATCATGGATAGAATACATACCCATGTTAGTACATGGGCACGATGACGAGCTGTTTTTTCTTTTTCATACAGAAAGTCATCAAAAAAATGGAGACATAAGATTTGCAGATCAAAAACACATACAAGTTTAATCGTCGCCAGAAAAACAGACACCCTTAGACGGTATTTTAGTGCTAACTTCACATTAGCATTCGGGGGCTTTGCGGAGGCCTGCGTACCTACTCCGTTAAGCTCCGCCTACTTCTACATGTGTCCTGCGTACTTATCTTTAACAATGGGTACACAGGACATGCGGATGCGCTGTTTTGACGCACCTGGCAAGCACACGGGAACGCAACAAGTAGTAACCCCATAGTGAAAATTAAATAAATACACACACAAAAAACGCCTTTATTTCAAATAAACACTCCCCACCCTCTTTTACCCATTAATTACTGGGGGAAAAAAAAAAAAAAATCACAGTATTCCTCACCTGTCTGCCTATAATCCATATGTCCCACAATGTGCTCCAACTCTGCTACATTTGGATGCACTGCTGAGCATTGGCATGATGCGATCGCTCAGTCGTGCATCCAGGAGACACCCAGCTTCAGTGCCGAGCGCTGACGTCAGTAAAAATGACTGGAGTTTATTGGCTATGAACTTCGTTAACCTTATTGCCAGAACCGCTCGGCACCGCTCAGCTCAGTGCCTCCTGGATGAATGGTGGAGCAGTCGCATCATGCCACCACTCAGCAATGCATCCAGATGTAGCAGAGTTGGAGCACGTCATGGGACATATTTATTAATCGGCGGACAGTGATTTTTTATTTTTACAGTAATAAATGGGTAAAAGAGGGTGAGGAGTGTTTATTTCAAATAAAGAAGTTTTTTTCTGTGTGCTTTGTTCAATTAAAGGACTTTTTGTGTGTGTGTGTTTTTTAACTTAAACATACAGGGTTAGTAATGCTAACGCCTTGACTTGATGTCAGCTGATATGACAAAGTTGACATCAACCCCAATACTACTACTGGTTCTAATGCTGCGCAACACCAGTACCAGTGAGGTTACCTTGGATGTGTATTTTACTGTACTTGTTAATGAATAAAAAACAAATGAAAAAAAAACTTGTGGGGTCCACCGTAATTTTCATAACAAGCTGAAGGAAAGCCGACGGCTGGGGGCTGATGTTAGAGAGCAGTCACCTTGATGATGCGACCTCTCACCATGCCAGCTGAAACACAATGAGCTGAGTGTGTAAGAACGAACCTGCCTGTGACCAGCGGTGACGTCATTATGGTTACTGCCGGTCACTGTAGCTGCATTCTCAAGCTCTGCTCATTGTATTTCAGCTGTGATGTGATTGCTCACCAAACCATCTAGATTGTTGTGGGATATGACCATTAATGGAAAGCTGAGTATACCTTTGCTTTTTTATTTTTGTTGAATAAATAGGTAAAAGGGGGGGGTCAGGAAGTTTTTATTTCAAATAATGGACTTTACGCTGTACCTGTCATTATTACATTTGACTATGCCTTTCAAAAAGCTTTGCTCGAGCAGCAGAACCCAAACAGCAACACAGACTTCTGGGAGAAGTCCGTGTTCGGGATTTGTGCACTGACTGGTTCACCCATCTCTACACACTGGTATGAAAAATGGACACACTGACCAATAATGGATAAAAATAAATCCTGCACATTGAGAAAGAAAAAAAAAAAACAAAACAATTTTTTCCCTATGTTAAAGAAAAAAAATGTTAATCTGAATGCGGCCTAATTTTTACTATGGCACCTACTGAGAGAAACCTGCTGATAACATTACAGGTCTGTGCCTTTACTCACTAACATTCAGAATCAGACATCCCCGCTATGCTGGTATAAACTGCACTGGGGGGGGGGGGGGGGGGGGGGCGGGGAGTATGTAATATCTATATTATTTTTTTTCCCTTTGGGAAAAAAAAAAAAAAAAACACGTATGCAAAGGCAAAATTAATTAGTAGGAGTTATACTTTACATTTTGTTTATACATTAAGGATTTTGTGATCTTATTATACCGTGTAACAAGAGTTGAATTATTTCTGTGGTTATAATACATAAATGTGTGATGCACAAAGCTGGCGATATAGCAATTACCAAAACGTCCAGCTCTTCCTATTCGGTGCATGTAGGTCTCCCAGTCATGAGGCACATCCAGGTTTACAACCAAATTCACCTTCTCAGCATCAATACCACGTGATGTCTAATATGTAGAAAAAGAAATACAGAAGAATAGACAGAAATTCACATTTTAGATATTCCTAAACCATTAACTGTGCCACAGATCACCCAATCATGAATTGTATGTGGAAAAATATATATGATAAAACATTAGTAGGTGTATCAACAGTAGGTGCTGGGTACAGTGTGTGCCAATATGTGTACATGCAATGGACACCGGATGACATATCACAGCCAGAGAATGGACGGAATAAGTCTATGTTACATAATTGCTTTTATGTGATGTCACACAGATGAGGAGAGGAGATCGGGGGTCTCTATTGTTAACATGAAGGTAGTATCTCAGTAAGTAAAATTAGTCAATCCCCCAAGAAACTCTCCACTAATAAAACTTTGTCAAAAGGGTTTTCCAAGTCCATTTAAAATTGATGGACTGCCCTCAAAATGCCCATACACTATACTGAGCTGTCGTCTGACAACTGCCTATTCCAACAGTGCTGAGAGATTATGTTTCCACTGAGGGAAGGGAGGAAGCAAATGTTAGACTTCTCTGGTAGACCATCTCCTGAAGAAACAAAAGGACCAGATGTCAAACAACCATATCCTTTCTTGCTCAAGACATTATTTTTCAGGATTAAGTCAGGATGCCCCAAAGCCAACAATATTATACTGGTAGGGGTCATCTTTGGTTGACTTCACGTATGGGTTATTTAAGAGAGGCCAACAAATATTATACTGGTAGGGGTCTTCATTGGTTGACTATACGTATGGGCTACATAGGAGAGGCCAACAATATTATACTGGTAAGCATCCAAGTTTTGGAACCTATGGGATACATCAGTTTCAAAAGGCCGCAGCACTCAGGCGAGAATTGTTATTTTCCAATCACAGTTCTGCACCGTTACTTTACTACTGCTACGGAGTTGCCATTCCAAGTTGAGGCTAGGCCATATTTGAATCTTTTTCAAGCAACTTACAAGATCAGTAGAAATGAGGACACGGCAATGATACTGCTTCAGTTTGGCCATAGCATCCAGTCTTTGGTTTTGGTTCATACCTCCTGCATGGAGACAACAAAAAGTGTAACATCACATTACATGTATTCTCTCATTTACGGCACTTTACATGTTAAATCAATTTGTGGGGAAAATAAGAGGCAAAAATCAAATTGTGACTCTAACTTACCAGAAATACAGACAGCAGGAAAACCTTTGGCGGTGAGAACATCGGAGAGGTGTTTGGCCCTATAAAAATAGAATTGTTATAACACAAGATCTAGAAATATAGTAAAAAAGACAATGTGGGTGGACAGGATTGGATACATGGCCATCAGCACTTCTAGAGGCTGGCAGCTGGGTGATCTGAAGAACTCAATGGCCGATTACTACAGGAAATGAGTCCTCAAGAACCGTCCTATGACAACACCATTATCATGGCACAATCAGGAGCTGTATGTAACAGGGGATCAATAACGTTACCTGCTATGCAAGTTGGAAAATACTAAGGCTTGGTTAAAAGGAACTCTACTAAACAGTTCCTGCACGTGCTGGATCTTCTCCTCAAAGGTCTTGTGTGGTAGAGGATGTGAATTCACCACCTTGTAATACTGTTTTAACCCTACACAGAACGAGACAAATGTCAAGTCTGATACAATAAGAGCCATCACGTGATTTCCTTCTCTACTGGGTTGCACGTACCTATAAGGCTGGGGTCGGTGACATTCAACCTGACGAATGTTGGCTCCCTCATATACCTCGTCAGCGCTTTAGCTAAGGATTCTGGGTAAGTGGCTGAAACAGCTAGCATCTGCTTGTTGGCAGGAAGAGATGAGTAAATCCAACTAAGAAAAGAAAAACCTGAACATTACCATTTACTAGAAGGTTCTATACAATAAACAGAGAAAACAATAATAAAAGTAAAAGGGAAGAGGAACTTGTCCGAAATGTTTAATTTGTCGAGTTCTGGATGCTACTAGGCAAGTATAAAGCTTCAATGAGAGTCTTACTTTACTTACTTTTTCCAAATCCATTGGAAAAATTTTATTTTCTTTAGTCAATATGCAAATGTGATGCTTGGAGTAGGTGGGCGGGGCAACACAGTCAGAATTTAACGTCCTTCTTAAGTTATATCAAGAATCTCACCCCCTGCCTATAAGAACCTGTGCAAGTGCTAAATGACACATTGTCAGTACATGGGCAGAACATCACACTGGTAAATGTTCTTCTTTGCTGACCTGCGCACGAAGGCAGAGTGACTGCTGACCTGGGCCAGCGCACGAAGGCAGAGTGACTGCTGACCTGGGCCAGCGCACGAGGGCAGAGTGACTGCTGACCTGGGCCAGCGCACGAGGGCAGAGTGACTGCTGACCTGGGCCAGCGCACGAGGGCAGAGTGACTGCTGACCTGGGCCGGCGCACGAGGGCAGAGTGACTGCTGACCTGGGCCGGCGCACGAGGGCAGAGTGACTGCTGACCTGGGCCGGCGCACGAGGGCAGAGTGACTGCTGACCTGGGCCGGCGCACGAGGGCAGAGTGACTGCTGACCTGGGCCGGCGCACGAGGGCAGAGTGACTGCTGACCTGGGCCGGCGCACGAGGGCAGAGTGACTGCTGACCTGGGCCGGCGCACGAGGGCAGAGTGACTGCTGACCTGGGCCGGCGCACGAGGGCAGAGTGACTGCTGACCTGGGCCGGCGCACGAGGGCAGAGTGACTGCTGACCTGGGCCGGCGCACGAGGGCAGAGTGACTGCTGACCTGGGCCGGCGCACGAGGGCAGAGTGACTGCTGACCTGGGCCGGCGCACGAGGGCAGAGTGACTGCTGACCTGGGCCGGCGCACGAGGGCAGAGTGACTGCTGACCTGGGCCGGCGCACGAGGGCAGAGTGACTGCTGACCTGGGCCGGCGCACGAGGGCAGAGTGACTGCTGACCTGGGCCGGCGCACGAGGGCAGAGTGACTGCTGACCTGGGCCGGCGCACGAGGGCAGAGTGACTGCTGACCTGGGCCGGCGCACGAGGGCAGAGTGACTGCTGACCTGGGCCGGCGCATGAGGGCAGAGTAGACAGTGCTGGCTTAAATGGCTCTTTCACGTTTAGAAAAATGGACCCCAAACCGTTCTGGTAATTTAAAATATCAAAATCAGATAGTTGACTCAAGCACAATCTCTCCACTGTAGCGCTGACATCACATTGTATACTCAAGTCACCCCTGCAGCCAGTCACTTAACTCAGCGGCATTGCTAATGTAGATAGCTTGAGCCGCAGCGCTCAGTGATTGGCTCCAGTGGTGATGGTGATGTGAGCGTCATCGCTGTAGCCAAAACACAGACCAGAGCAATGGCCTTGAGCATGCGGTGGACCCAGAGAGTGGGAATGGAAACCCCCTTTGAAGTAAAATCTTTGCTGTCAATCCATGCAGTCAAGGTGAAGATCGCACCAAACTGATGGAGGAGGGCAGCTCAAGACCACAAAGCCTCACCCACGTGGCTTTGAAAATATCACTTGCATATGAATGTTCTCTAAAAAACGATGCAGCAGATTTTTCTAAGATAAATATGGTTCTTCTTAGTATAAGGTCCTCTATGAGAAACTGTGCTTACTGTGGTGGAAATATTGGAGATGACAAATATCTTTGGAGAGCTAAATGTAACCATAATTCCATGTAGGGCAGCAATTTAGCACACAGAAGGAAGGGATTTATATATTTAAATATACGATGGAAAAACCACAGGAAACGATTCCCCAGGCTTTGGTGGAAAGCTCCTTGCTTGTGAGCAGTAGGCTGGGGTCTGAAGTGGAGGGATAATTCTCCAATCTAGATAACAGAAGAGGACAAGGGGAGGATATTACGGGAGGGCCTGAGGGTTGGTGTCTGTTTTCCATTTTAGGTTTTTAATGAAAGCAACCACTTAACTCTTCATTTTTCTTACTTAATTTGCTCCTGGAAGCTTCCTTCTTCTAGTAGTTTGTCTGCTTCATCAAGAATAAATAGACGGATGCTGGATGTGTTGAGATAGCCTATTTCTATTAATTGCTTTATTCGCCCTGCAAGAGGGAAACAAATTAAATATTAAAATGTTCATGTGAGCCCAGACTGGCAAATGCTGCCTGGCGAAATAAGACGGAGTTTATTTTTACACATAATTAAAAGCAGTTAGTAACTGAAGCCAGGAATGGACTGCAGCCATCAGTGAGGGGAGTCCAAAAAAACGGAGCTTCGAACGCCAGCGAAACAAAAGACGTGATGAAAAGTGAACATTTGTGTTACTTCTCAGGAGAAATCAGCAGCAAGACCCAAAGAACAGGAGCAAAAATAACTGTTCACTGGAAACGTTTGGACCAAAATTGACAGCGATCACATATCTATACTTGGGGTCAGTAGCGATTCCCCAGTGATCAAAAGTCTTTTTTCAACCGCTTCCCAACATAGGACATGTAAGATTTGCTCAGTTGGGGTGTACGTGGCAGAAATACCAAGCCAAGCACTGTGCGCCAGAGCCCTGATCCTCTTTACCAGCTCTGACAAGAGGCAGGGACAGATTTAATGTCCGAGCCCCCTGTATAGGCATACAGTGACATCTGTCTCCCATAGGGCACCATTGTATAAATGTATGCTACAGTTTGGACATTTTTCAATGAATGCTAGGGGATAGCACAGTCTACACTTTTGGCATACATCAATGGAGCACAGTATACACTTCCAGCATAGTGTACAAACGTGATGTGAACACACTGCTAGCCAAGATAGCCACAACCCACCGAACAATACACGTATACTAAAAGTGCCCATATGCCAATCACTCATTTAGGCAACAGCTATCTTTTGTGACACCCCATTCAGATGCACGCTCACCTTTGCTGAGCGTTCATGAACTTTTAACAGGGAGAGCGGAGTAAGAAAGTGAAAACAAACAGATGTCGCCTGTGGAGTGTCAGGGGGCCCTTTTATTAGATTGTCAACCACTGAATCCATAGGAAAGATTGCTTTTTGTGTGATGATTGCAGTTTGAGTGAAAACATTCAGCTTACCAAATAATGTACAGAAAAATGGCAGAGAAAAAGGCACAGTGGGTGAAATGGTGGAGAAAAAGAAAAAAAAAAAATCAATCACTGCTTTTGGGGTTTTGTTTTCATGGCGCTCAATGCACAGTAAAAATATCCTGGCAATATGATTCTGCATATCAGCACTATAACCGATACCAAGTATATAGCGGCTTTTATTTATAGTTTAATACAATGTATAATGTGACTAATATATAATATAATTTTATTAAAAAAATATGTATATATATTTAGGTCTCTGAGCCCTATGGAATGTGTGAGGAATATTTTTGTTTGGCAAGCTGTAGTTTCTATTGGTACCATTTGGGAGAACACACAAGTATCTAAATTAAAGGTGAGGTGACCGGAAAGCTGATGTTTCCATAAAACGTTTACCATAAGGGTGACAATTTTATATTTTGATAGATCTGGCATTTAATGACGAAGTAAAAGCAAATATGCCACAGGCACCACCATCAATCAACTGTTTGCAGTCCTGGCAGGAGCCAAACAGCAGAGTTCCGCTCAGCAGGCTGCCGGGAATGAGCCACACTGGTGACTAGCCCAACAGGCAGGTCTCCGGCGCCTACCACCAACCTGCTGGCCTGGATTGAGATGTCTCTGCCTATGTGCACGTATAGTAGGAGACCTGTCACTCCAGGGCAGCAGGTGGAGAGAAGCCAGTGACTTTTACAGATTGTTTTTCTCTGAAACAGCCGAACTCCAGCAACATCTGAGAAAAGCCACAACACATTAAATGGAGCTGCACTGTTCGGATTTGTTCACTGTTTGCATCCGGCTCTTGCCAGAGTTGCTGACAGCTGAAGAATAAGTAATCAATCTTATTAAGTCTGGAAAACCATTTTAATCTATCTCTATATATAAAATTCAATGTGCGTGTGTATCACCAACCAATCACGAAGCATCTTTCATTTCACCAGAGCGGTTCAAAAGAAACTAAGCTGTGACTGGTTGCTATGAGCAACAGTTTTCCTCGCAACCAATCACTAAGCATCTCTCATTTCACCAGAGCTGGTTAAAAGTAGCTGAGCTGTGATTGGTTGCTATGCGCAAGTTTTCCCACTTGACAACACCTCAGCAGACACTGACATGGTGGGAGAAATCTAGCATCCCCAGGAACATAAGCTCCGGCCATCGTCTGTGCCCCAGGAGCAGTGAGTACATGACAGAAATGAATCCCCCCTCCCGTGTGGTATCATTAAGTGACACACATGAATGTAGGAAAGTGCACATATTAAATGTCATGTGGATTTAATATTTTCTCACAGACACTTTTATGCATTATTGATGTGTTACTGTGCTCTGATGCTGTGAGTTTTTTTAAAGTGCTACTTTCCCCATAACTCACCTGAATATACCCATATAACGCGTAATGCTTTTCCTGTAACAACCCATTAAATATGATACTATACTGCATACAGATGCTGTACATCCATGAGCAACTCAGCTGGACAAATCACAAGTTGTCCTGGGATCTTAGTGAACCATGTTTCTGTGCAATTTCACTATTCTACTTTTACTGGCTTTGATGGGATGATGTGGGATATTAGGGATAGTAGTCCGGTAGCTCTGGCTGACAGGATAATGTGGGATATTATAGTGAATGTGGCTATGCGGAGCTCTACAATTATATATATATATATATATATATATATATATATATATATATATATATATATATATATAATGTGGGATATTAGGGGTAGTAGTCCGGTGGCTCTGGCTGACGGGATGATGTGGGATATTAGGGGTAGTAGTCCAGCGGCTGTGACAGGATGATGTGGGATATTAGGGGTAGTTGTCCGGTGGCTCTGGCAGACGGGACGATGTGGGATATTAGGGGTAGTAGTCTGGCGGCTGTGACGGGATGATGTGGGATATTAGGGGTAGTTGTCCGGTGGCTCTTGCTGACGGGATTATGTAGGATATTATGGGTAGTCTGGCGGCTGACGGGATGATGTGGGATATTAGGGGTAGTAGTCCGGTGGCTCTGGCTGACGGGACGGTATGGGATATTAGGGGTGGTAGTCCGGTAGCTCTGGCTGATGGGATGATGTGGGATATTAGGGGTAGTAGTCCGGTGGCTCTGGCTGACGGGACGGTATGGGATATTAAGGGTGGTAGTCCGGTAGCTCTGGCTGACGGGATGATGTGGGATATAATAGTGAATGTGACTATGCGGCATTGGCGGGGCTATACACTCAGCTTTGCACACTAACTAACCGTAGTTAGTTACTATGCCCGGGCAGCGCCGGGCTCTTCAGCTAGTTTATAATAAAATACAAAATCATTAAAGGGGTTGTCCACACTTAGAGTGACTACAGACTTGTGAATCCTCAAATAGTGAGGATTCTCTGGTTCTGGCACCTCGAGCAGGTAGTCACGTGACCACAAGTATGCGATTTTCATACATTCCAACGAGACACAGGAATTGACCAAGGCCGACCATGTCAAGTAAGAACGCTACCGCAACTATGCAATTCACAAACCTGCGACTGCCGCTGGCACTGGAGAATCCTCACAGTGTGTAGAGTGCACACTGTAAGGATTCATAAGTCTGCAGTCACATGGACTGCCTGCAGACTTGCACTCTAAGGCCGGACAACCCCTTTAACTAGAACACTAGAATACAGGATTACCAGGCGAGCCCACAGCGATGTGACACTTCTTCAGGCGAACTTTATCCTGTGGCAATGGTGTCCCTCCTATAAAAACATGGCACTCCAAGCCCTCCATGTGACTGCCTATAGAAATAATGACTGAATGGATTTGGACAGCAATTTCTCTTGTTGGAGCCAACACCAAAATCTAAAAAACAAGAAAACACTACAGTAGTATGCTGAAATTACAAGGGGAGCAGCATGAGAATAAACAAAAAGTAAGAATACCTGTGTTGCCATATTTTCAAGGATCAAGGAGTCTAAAGCCACGGTGGAGAAGACACAAGTTTTTCCAGTGCCGGACTTAGCCTGAACGATTAAATCTAAATTTAGAAGGAAAGAACAAAAAATGAGTACATCTCCAGCAAAGACTTCTAATCCATCAGTTCTTTTCTTCTGATCTATGGCTAGTTTCACACTTGCTTTTTTTTTGCAGCGCGTTTTTCCCGCAAAAAAACGCATTGAAAAAACGCATACAAAAGCATACAACTGCTGCGTTTTTTTCAAGCATTTTTATGAGCATGCATGAAAAAAACGCAGCGTTTTTATGCGTTTGTATGCGTTTTTAGTGCGTTTTTACCGCGTTTGCGTTTTTTTCCAACATTTTTAGGTGGCCCCTCACACTACCCAAACCATGACTTTACTAACCCTAACCCTGACCCTAACCCTGACCCTTAACCAAATCATACTTAACCCTAACCCAAACCCTAAACCCTAACTAACCCTAACCCAAACCCTAAACCCTAACTAACCCTAACCCTAACCCTGACCCTAACCCTGACCCTGACCCTAACCCTTAACAAAACCATACTTAACCCTAACCCTGACCCTAACCCTGACCCTAACCCTTAACCAAACCATACTTAACCCTAATCCTGACCCTAACCCTGACCCTAACCCTGACCCTAACCCTAACCCTTAACAAAACCATACTTAACCCTAACCCTGACCCTAACCCTTAACAAAACCATACTTAACCCTAATCCTGACCCTAATCCTGACCCTGACCCTAACCCTTAACAAAACCATACTTAACCCTAATCCTGACCCTAACCCTGACCCTAACCCTTAACAAAACCACTTAACCCTAACCCTGACCCTAACCCTTAACCAAACCATACTTAACCCTAATCCTGACCCTAACCCTTAACAAAACCATACTTAACCCTAACCCGGACCCTGACCCTGACCCTAACCCTGACCCTAACCCTGACCCTTAACCAAATCATACTTAACCCTAACCCAAACCCTAAACCCTAACTAACCCTAACCCTGACCCTAACCCTGACCCTAACCCTGACCCTAACCCTGACCCTAACCCTTAACAAAACCATACTTAACCCTAACCCTGACCCTAACCCTTAACCAAACCATACTTAACCCTAATCCTGACCCTAACCCTGACCCTAACCCTAACCCTTAATAAAACCATACTTAACCCTAACCCTGACCCTAACCCTGACCCTAACCCTTAACCAAACCATACTTAACCCTAATCCTGACCCTAATCCTGACCCTGACCCTAACCCTTAACAAAACCATACTTAACCCTAATCCTGACCCTAACCCTGACCCTAACCCTTAACAAAACCATACTTAACCCTAACCCTGACCCTAACCCTGACCCTAACCCTTAACCAAACCATACTTAACCCTAATCCTGACCCTAACCCTGACCCTAATCCTTAACAAAACCATACTTAACCCTAACCCTGACCCTAACCCTGACCCTAACCCTGACCCTAACCCTTAACCAAATCATACTTAACCCTAACCCAAACCCTAAACCCTAACTAACCCTAACCCTGACCCTAACCCTGACCCTAACCCTAACCCTGACCCTAACCCTTAACAAAACCATACTTAACCCTAACCCTGACCCTAACCCTGACCCTAACCCTTAACCAAATCATACTTAACCCTAACCCAAACCCTAAACCCTAACTAACCCTGACCCTAACCCTGACCCTAACCCTGACCCTAACCCTTAACCAAATCATACTTAACCCTAACCCAAACCCTAAACCCTAACTAACCCTAACCCTGACCCTAACCCTGACCCTAACCCTGACCCTGACCCTAACCCTTAACAAAACCATACTTAACCCTAACCCTGACCCTAACCCTGACCCTAACCCTTAACCAAATCATACTTAACCCTAACCCAAACCCTAAACCCTAACTAACCCTAACCCTGACCCTAACCCTGACCCTAACCCTTAACAAAACCATACTTAACCCTAACCCTGACCCTAACCCTAACCCTGACCCTAACCCTGACCCTAACCCTTAACCAAATCATACTTAACCCTAACCCAAACCCTAAACCCTAACTAACCCTAACCCTGACCCTAACCCTGACCCTAACCCTGACCCTGACCCTTAACAAAACCATACTTAACCCTAACCCTGACCCTAACCCTGACCCTAACCCTTAACCAAACCATACTTAACCCTAATCCTGACCCTAACCCTAAACCCCCTTAACTAACCCTAACTCTAACCCAAACCCCTAAATTCCATGGTTAAAAAAAAAAAACGCATATGCAAAAAAACGCATACATGAGCATGCCAGTGCGCACATATGCGCATCCATAGGCTATAATGGCCATTTTTAGCGCAAAACGTGCGCATATGTGCACATGCGCTTTTTTGCAGGGCCAAAAAATGCAACATGCTGCGTCTGGAAAATACAAACGCACACCCCAAAAAAACGCAGCGCATGAAAATCGCATACATGCGCTTACAAGCGCGCAGGTATGCGCACCCATGTTAAATATAGGGGAAAAAACGCATGCGCACATATGCGTTTTTTTCCAGCGCTAAAAAACGAAAATGTGAAACCAGCCTATTTAATACTAAAAAGAGCGTGTGAAGGACAATCCGTCACTTGGCTGCGCTCTGTTTGGTGACATCAGTACATGGGGTACTTATGTAATATACATGCAGTGATGTGTGTGGGGCAAAGTGCTCAGGATCCAGTCCAGCGGCCACATCGGTAATCAGACCACTGCCTCCTACCTAATGGCATCCAGGGCTGTTCCTTTGATTAGCCGACCTGGCATGATGTTATGTGTGACATGCTAGGCCCACTTATCAAAACAAGATCCAGATGCTGCCAGATAGGAGGCAGTCTCAGAGTACAGTCGTGGCAGCTGGACGAGGTTGTAATCATTGATTAACACAATTCTATTCATTTCCCAAGCACATGCTTGAACGTGCATTATGTGCAGACAAAAGTCCACACATGCAGTCTTCTCTCCATGGAAAATCTGCAAGAGACATTTCGCTAATAACATGATAAAGCCTGTATACAGGCATTATGTTATTAGCCAGAGGTTAGTTCACACTAGGCAGTTAGTATAGGGACCCGTTCAAATAGACATTTCGCACATACTGGCTCAGACATTCATATCTTCTGGGAATGTAGCATTACTACCCCTTTTTGGGGTATGGTGGGGAAGCTGATAGATGGCCTCTTTTCCATTCACCTTCTCATGCTCTCATGAACCACCTTAATTACTTACTGAATGCCCCCCCCAGAGATTGGGAAAGTGCTCAGCCAGGCTGTTCCTACACATGTGCACAATTCTCTGAGAGCAAGACTTTGCAAACAAGCAGCCCTCACATCTTGTCTAGATCCATATGGGTAGCTAAAGACCGTCCGCTCACTGGCACGCCTCGAGGCCTCTCTCAACAACAACCTGGACAAATATGTGAAGATCTGGGACCTCTGGGATACTATGATGCCGCAACAACTTCCTAGAAGTCTGATGGAGTCACAAACATAATAATGCAATCCTTGATCCCTTTGTCCTAACCCCATCCTAGGGTCTCACCCCTTATCTTGTGGTATGTACCCCTCCCCTTCAGATGTTCTCTTTTTCTCTTCTGATGAAACATTTAACGTTACACTGGACATTTACATTTGAGTTTGGTTCGGGTCACATGACCGGTTTTCTCTCATTGGAGAAAATTGGTCCGATTACGCTAATCACACTCTAAACAAATTGTGATCTGATTTTCTCGGATGAGGAGAAGAAACTACACTTCTCCATCTTTTCCATTCTGTCAGTCCATGAAAATCAGACTGCACTTGGATGTGATCGGAGTGCGGTCTGATATTTTGCATGGCCCTATAGACAGGAATAGCTGAGTGCGATGCAATAATCAGATGTGATTCGCGCCTGCTGAGTTTTTTTCCTTTAGTGGTTGGGTGCATGAGCCCTTAAAATAAATAAAGGCCTCAGTCCCATTGTTTGCACTGTACTTCGTTATGCCTGGAGGTGACCACACACACCATCTGCTGACTGCCGGCTTTCTTCTCTTCTTCCACTCACCTAATCCACACCGCCCCAGAGGTATGGCCTTGCTCTGGATAGGAGACGGTTTGCTAAAGCCGGCTGCCTGCAAGCCCTCGAGAACGGGACGTGACAGGAGCAGCGAGCTGAAGTCAGCAGACACGTCAGGACCCTGCAAGACATCTCCAGTGCGAGGCCGCGAGCCCAACGTGTGGGCAGCCATTTCTTATTTCAGACGGCCTGAAAGACAACAAATCAAGGGACGTAGGTGAGAAGCTGCTTGGTACCATCTACAAGTGGAAATAAAAAGGATGAGGAAATACACATGTTGTATGGAAGAATGGGCAGGAGACAGCTCATCTGCTCCACACAACCAGTCACATGTCTGGCTGGCGACAGGTCCCCGGACATCTGGGGCAGCACAATGAGGAGTCTTATACAGTGGTGACCGGCACAAAGCTTCCCGCTCAGGTCCCATAGTACGGCTGGGATCACACAGGGCGGACATGCTGTATACCCGCCTTGTGCTGTGTGACGCTGCAGACATTATCACAGGAGGGGTCACACAGGGAAGCAATGGATACTTGTATTATAGATGACATTGTCTGCAGGAGGCTTCACTAAGGCTGAGTGTAGACAGACTTTTTGGCCCTGCGGATTTTTCCGCGCAGAATGGAAGAAATCCGCAGGTCAAATGACCTGCATTTTTCCTGCGGATTTCTTCCATTTTTCATGCAGTTTTCTTGCGGTTTTCCACTGCGGATTTCCCCCTGCGGATTTGGTGACAGGGGAGATGGAAAACCGCACAAAAGTAGTAACATGCTGCGGATTTTGTACTGCAGGAAAACCGCGCGGAAAAATCTGCAGCGTCTGCACAGCGGGTTTTTTTTTTCATTGATTTTAAGGCTACTGTACATCACAATGCGGATATGCAACGTTTCTGCGCTGCAAATCTGCATCGTGTGCACACAGCCTAAGGCAACGTGCACACGCTGCAGAATGGGATGCGGATTTGGCCGCTCGGATTTTGTCAAATCCGCAGGTCAAAAGATCTGCGGATTATCCTGCGGTTTGGCCCTGCGGTTTCACCATCTCAGTGGTGGAGATAGGAAACCGCAGCGGAATCCGCAGGAAGAATTGACATGTCAATTCTTTCTGAAACCGCAGGAAAACTGCGCGGAAAAATCTGCACCGTCTGCACTGCGGTTTTGTATTCCCATAGGGAATAATGGTACTGTACACCGCAGCAGAATCCGCAGCATGTGCACACACCCTAAGAGCGAACAGAGCGTGAATCCCACACAGAACATTCCTCCAGCTCCTACACATGTGCAGGGATCACAGGACTCCTCCTGTCCGTGTAAGGCCACAGTCACACCTCAGTATTGTATGCCAGAGCCAGGAGTGGGTGATAAATCCAGGAGAGCTGGCGTGGTTCTATTACACTTTCCCTCCGACTGTTCTACTGCTAATCTCGGCTTACAAATACTGAGGTAAAACACTGCCCGTGGCCTCACATGTGGATCTGACACAACGGCACACTGCGGATTACACCGTCTGCCTTCAGCACTGGCAATGTGGGCGATTTCCGCCACCCTGGAACCAGGCCAAGCGCGCAGGTACACACAGCTCCTCGCACCGGCAGCAGGCTGCGCCCATCTCGGCCCCTGCTAAATATCACGGCGCCCACTCACCGCTCTGCCTCCTGAGACCGACGGGGGCTTCTCATCCAAAGGCTCAAGGACCTTCGGTGACGTCATGGCCATGTGACCAGTCACGTGTGTGGGCGGGGCGTACTCCTGCAAAGAGCTATAGATAGAACGCGGTGCTGCTTGTGTGTTGTGGGTCCTGTGGGAGGCGGCGTAGAGCTGTGTGTGTCCAGTGACGTGTAGCAGGCAACTACCTGCGGCAGGGCTGTGTGTAATGTGCGGCCTTCTATAGTGTAGCAGCAGGGCTATGTGTACCAGTGCGAGACTCTGGCGGCATACTACCTGAGAGACCCTAGAAATTCCGGCAGCCACCACCAGGGGGAGCTTAGTGCAGAGATGTGGATGTTCTGTATGTAATGAGACCCCCAGCCTGGACTGTAGAAGACAAAGCCCTTCCCTGCTCCTCGGCTCCTTCCCTGCTCCTCGGCCCCTTCCCCGCTCCTCGGCCCCTTCCCAGCTCCTCGGCCCCTTCCCAGCTCCTCGGCCCCTTCCCCGCCCTTCGGCCCCTTCCCCGCTCCTCGGCCCCTTCCCCGCTCTTCGGCCCCTTTCCCGCTCCTCGGCCCCTTCCCCGCTCTTCGGCTCCTTCCCCGCTCTTCGGCTCCTTCCCCGCTCTTCGGCTCCTTCCCCGCTCCTCGGCTCCTTCCCCGCTCCTCGGCTCCTTCCCCGCTCCTCGTCTCCTTCCCCGCTCCTCGGCCCCTTCCCCGCTCCTCGGCTCCCTCCCCGCTCCTCGGCCCCTTCCCCGCTCCTCGGCCCCTTCCCCGCTCCTCGGCCCCTTCCCCGCTCCTCGGCTCCTTCCCCGCTCCTCGGCCCCTTCCCCGCTCCTCGGCCCCTTCCCCGCTCCTCGGCCCCTTCCCCGCTCCTCGGCCCCTTCCCCGCTCCTCGGCCCCTTCCCCGCTCTTCGGCTCCCTCCCCGCTCCTCGGCCCCTTCCCCGCTCCTCGGCTCCTCGGCCCCTTCCCCGCTCCTCGGCCCCTTCCCCGCTCCTCGGCTCCTTCCCCGCTCCTCGGCTCCTTCCCCGCTCCTCGGCCCCTTCCCCGCTCCTCGGCCCCTTCCCCGCTCCTCGGCTCCTTCCTTGCTCCTGCTCCATTGCTCCTTCCCTGCAGCTGCACAGGTTCCTTGTCAATCTTCAAGTTTCCGCTTTCAGGGCTCATTCACTTGATCGTATTTGGTCCGAGTGATGTTCAGCAGCACAGGAGAATGCTGAGCGTTATACTAAAGTCCGAACGACAGCAGGTGGGGGCTTTTGGGACTGTTACCCCCATCATCCGACACCTGCTGCCGCTAATAACAGTGACAGTAGGTGCGGATGATCGGGGTATTCCACAGCCCCCACCTGCTGTCGTTCGGACTTTACTATAACGCTCATCATTTCTCCTCTGCTCGCCGGCAGAGCAGGGGTGAATGATGACAGCTGGCTTCAGCATCTGCCGCCAGGGAACAGCTTACTGTAGCGCTTCTTCCCCGGCGGCTGACCATGTGATACTGATGCAGCACACCCGGTTGCCACACGTAGTACACACACGAACACGGATATCTCCGGTACCGGAAATAAACGGACGTGTGAAAGAGGCCTTATTCAGATGAGATTTTTTTTTCACAGCGTCAGTCTGAGTTTTTGAAGCCCTGTAATTTTGCTGTGTCAAAAACGCAGCGTCTTCCAGCTTCAGCAGTGTGGATGGGATGTATGGAGATCTCCTGCCCACTGAGCTTTTTTACCCAGTGTATAAATCTGCCCTGTGGTGCTGGGTTCAAAACCGCAAAATGAATTTCTCCTGGTGGTTTCTGTGCACATTTTCCCAATAGATTTGCACTAAGTGCAGAAAATCTGCAGGTAAAATCCACGTATGAATTTTTAGTGTGTTTCCACTGTGAAATTGAATAAAACATGTAATCCGCACATGACTACAAAGCATGTGTAGCGCCCCCAGGAGTATGGTCGCCACAGTGGCTTTGCCTTCCTCCAGGGGAGGGTAATGCCAGGCTTGGAGGCAATGATGGGTCTCTCTCGCAGTCAATCTATGCATGCAACACAGTTCCACTCCAGGCCAGCAGGGGGAACTCTGAACCGAGATTAACCCCTTACCTACAATGGACGTAATATTCCGTCCATGTGACCCTGGACCTAACTACCATGGACGGAATATTACGTCCCAGCGATCAGCGGCGCCCACGTGGTGAGCGCCGCTGATCGCGGCCGGGTGTCAGCTGATTATCACAGCTGACACCCAGCACAATGTGTCAGGGGCGGTCACGGACCGCCCCCGACACGTTAACCCCTTGTACACCGCGATCAAACGCAATCGCGGTGTACCGGGGGTTAAAGGGAAGCATCGGCAGGGAGGGGGATCCCTCCGTGCTTCCCTGAGCCCCCCACGGCAGCGCAATGTGCAGCGCTGCTGCGGGGGGCTCTTTCCCTACAGGCCCCCGGATCCAAGATGGCGACGGGGGCCTGCAAGGAGCTGACTTTCTCACTGCCTGCAAAGCGCAGGCATGAGGAAGTCTGCAGCAGTGCCTGTGACAGATCGCTGATCTGTCACAGTGATCTGTGATGTGACAGATCAGCGATCTGTCACAGGACAGTGATGTCCCACCTGGGACAAGGTAATAAAGTAAAAAAAAAAAAAAAGTGTTAATAATAATTTTTAAAAAAATCGCTAAATAAATTAGTAAAAAAAAAAAAAAAATATTCCCCAATAAATCCATTTTTTCAAAATAAAAAAAACAAAACAATAAAAGTACACATATTTGGTATCGCCGCGTCCGTAGCGACCTGCCCTATAAAACTGTCCCATTAGTTAACCCCTTTAGCGAACCCCTTAAAAAATAAAAAACGAAGCAAAAAATAATGATTTATTATCATACCACCGAACAAAAAGTGTAATAACGCGCGATCAAAAAGACGCATATAAATATCCATGGTACCGCTAAAAACGTCATCTTGTCCCGCAAAAAACGAGCCGCCATACAGCGTCATCCGCAAAAAAATAAAAAAGTTATAGCTCGCAGAATAAAGCGATACAAAAATAATTATTTTTTATATAAAATTGTTTTCATTGCAAAAAACCGACAAAACATAAAAAAAGACCTAAATGAGGTATCGCTGTAACCGTACTGACCCGAAGAATAAAAACGCTTTATCAATTTTACCGCACGCGGAACGGTGTAAACGCACCCCCCAAAAGAAATTCATGAAACGCTGGTTTTTGTTCATTCTGCGTCCCAAAAATCGGAATAAAAAGCGATCAAAAAATGTCACATGCCCGAAAATGGTACCAATAAAAACGTCAACTCGTCCCGCAAAAAATAAGACCTCACATGACTCAGTGGGTCAAAATACGGAAAAATTATAGCTCACAATATGTGGTGATGCAAAAACTATTTTTACAATAAAAAGCGTCTTTTAGCGTGCGACAGCTGCCAAACATAAAAACCGCCATAAATAGTAAATCAAACCCCCCATTATCACCCCCTTAGTTAGGAAAAAATAATAAAACTAAAATAAAATGTATTTATTTCCATTTTCCCATTAGGGTTAGGGCTAGAGTTAGGGCTAGGGTTAGGGCTAGGGCTCAGATTAGGGTTAGGGGTGTGTTGGGGTTAGGGTTGGAGTTATAATTGGGGGGTTTCCACTGTTTGGGCACATCAGGGGCTCTCCAAAGGCAACATGGCGTCTGATCTCAATTCCAGCCAATTCTGCGTTGAAAAAGTCAAATGGTGCTCCTTCCCTTCCAAGCTCTGCCATGCGCCCAAACAGTGTTTTACCCCCACATATGGGGTATCAGCCTACTCAGGACAAATTACAAAACAACTTTTGGGGTCCAATTTCTCCTGTTACCCTTAGAAAAATAAAAAATTGGGGGCAAAAATATAATTTTGCGGAAAAAAATGATTTTTTTATTTTCACGCCCAGGCGTTATAAACTTCTGTGAAGCACTTAGGGGTTCAAAGTGCTCACCACACATCTAGATAAGTTCCCTGGGGGGTCTAGTTTCCAAAATGGGGTCACTTGTGGGGAGTTTCAATAGTTTAGGTACATCAGGGGCTCTCCAAACGCACATGACACCCGCAGACCAATCCATCAAAGTCTTCATTCCAAAACGTCACTACTTCCCTTCCGAGCCCCGACGTGTGCCCATACAGTAGTTTTCTCCCACATATTAGGTATCAGCGTACTCAGGACAAATTGGACAACAACTTTTGGGGTCCAATTTCCCCTGTTACCCTTGGGAAAATAAAAAAAATGGGGACTAAAAGATGATGTTTGTTGAAAAAATACGATATTTTTATTTTTACGCCCGGTCGTTATAAACTTCTGTGAAGCACCGGGGGGTTCAAAGTGCTCAGCACACATCTAGATAAGTTCATTAGGGGGTCTAGTTTCCAAAATGGGGTCACTTGTGGGGGGTTTCCACTGTTTAGGTACATCAGGGGCTCTCCAAAAGCAACATGACAGCCGCAGACCATGCCATCAAAGTCTGCATTCCAAAACGTCACTACTTCCCTTCCGAGCCCCGACGTGTGCCCATACAGTAGTTTTCTCCCACATATGAGGTATCAGCGTACTCAGGACAAATTGGACAACAACTTTTGGGGTCCAATTTCTCCTGTTACCCTTGGGAAAATAAAAAAATTGGAGACTAATTGATCATGTTTGTGGAAAAAATACGATTTTTTTATTTTCGTGCCTGGGCATTATAAACTTCTGTGAAGCCCTTGGGGGTTCAAAGTGCTCACCACACATCTAGATAAGTTCCTCAGGGGGTCTAGTTTCCAAAATGGTGTCATTTGTGGGGGGTTTCCACTGTTTAGGTACATTAGGGGCTCTCCAAAAGCAACATGACACCCGCAGACCATGCCATCAAAGTCTGCATTCCAAAACGTCACTACTTCCCTTCCGAGCCCCGACGTGTCCCCATACAGTAGTTTTCTCCCACATATGGGGTGTCAGCGTACTCAGGACAAATTGGACAACAACTTTTGGGGTCCAATTTCTCCTGTTAGCCTTGGGAAAATAAAAAAATGGGGACTAAAAGATGATGTTTGTGGAAAAAATACGATTTTTTTATTTTCACGCCCGGACGTTATAAACTTCAGTGAAGCACTGGGGGGTTCAAAGTGCTCACCACACATCTAGATAAGTTCCTTGGGGGGGTCTAGTTTCCAAAATGGTGTCATTTGTGGGGGGTTTCTACTGTTTTGGTACATCAGGGGCTTTCCTAACGCGACATGGTGTCCGATCTCAATTCCAGCCAAAAACGTCAAATGGTGCAGGTACTCAGATGTAACGGTGTACGCAGATGTGCGGAATAACAGGAGGAGACCAGGGTGTGCGGTTCCAAGGCTTTACTCACTGTTTGCAGTTCACACACACGCCCGCCTCCGTACTGTGTTCTCCAGGTCAGGGCTCCAGCCAACCTCCAGGCAGGATAGGATTCTCCCTTCCACACTCCGCCAATATGTACCTTCACTGAACGATTCCTCCAATTCGCCTTTAGGTGCGAAGCACTCCAGTACTTAGTTACCCTGGAATGCCTCTCTCTAGGTGTTCCTAGTCTCTACTTGTATGACAGACAGCTGTAGCCTGCTTCGGGGACTCCTCTCTGTGTCCCGGCTCTCTATTCAATTGCTGTTGTGTCCCAAGTCTATGATGGGAGCAAGGCGTTAGCGGCTCACTACTCCACCGGTGTCTGTTGCTGGACATAAAGATCCGATCAACCTCGGGGACCGGGCCCCGGCCTTTGTGCTCTGGACTGGAAGGGTTCTCTATCTTTCTTCAACCAGCTTCCCACCGTCCTTCTATTCTCCTTCGTTCCGATCTGTTCTATCTCTCTCTTATGGAAGGTTAGGTTATCACTCTTATCAGTCTCTTTCTCTGGTCTTTCTCGTGCCAGCAGCCCAGATCACTGGGACCTGCTGCAGCACATCCCTCAGACACCCATCTTCTCTCTTCTCTCTAACCAACTCACTACCCCTAACTCTCACTCTTCCCACTCTTTTGTATCATCTCACTCCACCCGCCTCCCAGCACATCTCGTGTTACGAAGCAGGGTTCCACGAGGGGTGCTCTGCTAACCCCCAGCCTGAAGCTGTTAGGTGGCCCCACTGAACTATCCTGTGTGTGGAATGCAGGTGTGGAGTGTGGTCAGGAGTTCCCACCTTACCTGGATGGTGGGGCACTACACCTTAGGAGAAGGTGCAGTACCTCTGTGGCGACTGAAGCCTCAGGAGCGCCACATACCCCGCCGTTAAACACAACACGTCCACGGGCTGCAAGACAACAAAAGTACAATACAGGAACACACAAAAATTTTAAATTCTGTTCAACAATACTTATCTAATCTTCCTAATGAAGGAGGCACATTTCTTAAATGTTACAAACAGGCTAACTTCCTATCTTAGTATCAAAAGTTTACTTAAGTGCAATTCTTAATTCAAAGTGCTATACTCAACACATTTTCTTTATTACAATTATTCTCTTTTTCTTTCTCTCTTTCTCTACTGGACGCAAGACACTGATCATCTACACTTGGCCTGTCACCTGTCACTTTCAATTCTTCAGTCTTAATTCAATTCTCACATTCTATCTCAAAACTTTTCTAATTCTCTGTATCAAATATTCTATAAAAGACATTTACTTTTCATAAGACACAACATTATCAAATACTTTTTCATAAAACATTCAAAATTCTTGTAAGGTGCTGAACACTGCTCCCAGCCGGGATTTCTTGCAGTGTCCCTTGAGGTAGACATCATTCTTCAAAAAGTGTCTATTCAAAAACATCATCTTCGCAAAGTGTCTTTGTGTAACCATTATCTTCACAAAAGGGGTCCTATATGTAAAACCAAGAGAGAGCACCCAAAGAGGTGCAAACTATTTACAGATAAAGTTTTGGACCAATCAGCATCTATGATCTCCACAGTTCCATTTCAAAAACAATGCTGCCAATCAAAAACTGGGCAACATGATGAACAAAAATAACAAAGGCACAACTTGTGCGCACCCACACTGACACTTGGAGCACGCAGCTGCACTCATCCAGTGTCACTGGTTTCACACTTGCATTTTTTTTTTCAAATCAGGCAAAATCAGGATCCAGTTTTTGTCCATTCACTTTAATGGTGTCAGGTAGAATCCAGTTACTTCAGGTTGCTTCCTGACATCAGTAAAGTCAGGATTTGGCTGAAAAACCTGATTTTGCCTGACTTGAGAAAAAACTTGCAAGCAGACTTGCAAACTGATTTTAGAAAGCACTCACTTGTACTAACAGAGCGGTGACAATAAAGACAAGCTTTAGTATACAAATATGAGAGTGCTGCAAAACACCCTCATTTGCATATTAAATAAAGTAGGTTTTACTTTATAGCACCAATAAAAACTATTCTATAGGAATAGTTTATGATTTACTCACACTGCGGGGCTGGGAATTTTGGGCATGCGCAGTAGTTCTCTGCGGCTCTCATGCCCAAGTTTCTCAGCCCCGCAGCATGAATAAATCATAAGCAACTGCGGGGCGGGATCTCTGGCCGCGCGATATGAAGGCCGGGATGTGATCTGAGAGCACGGGCACGTCAGGTAGTGCTAACTGCGCATGCCCACAAAACTATAGTACAGCGCAGGCGCCAGCATTTCAAAAGAACACTGAGGAGGCAGCGCCAAATACTGAAGAAAGAAATGAGTGATGGATGCGAGGCGCCTATTAGAGGGGGAAAGACCTGCCCCCCTGTCAAAAGTCAGGTATTTTTGAACAATTTTAAAAACGATTATTTCTGCGGTGGAAGGGACGCTAAGTAAAAGAGCCACCTTGACAGAATGTAGCATTAGTGCTGCACAAGGTGGCTCTTTTACATAAAAACGCCTGGGGGGGGACAGGTTCCTTTTAAAAAAAAGCCATCCTCTTCCATGTCTTGGTGCCGCCCCTCTGCAGCCCAGCACCTTAGGCACCGGCCCTCCAGAGCCTAGTGGCAAAAACGGCCCTGGTCACAACCCATCTTGAAATGTTTCCCCCCTCCCATATACTAATGTGACACAAACAGGAAGATGATATCACCAGCCATTCCCATTTTATTTAGGTGTAACCATATACATGGCCCACACTGTATTTTATGTGATATATCAACACAAAGCAGCAAGTATTTGTGAAGTGTAAGGCTGGTTTCACATTTGCGTCCGTTTGCGCAGCGTTTCATCCGCAGCAATCCGTATGCGTCATGTTTCCCTCTCATTAACATGGTGTACGCAGGGGCATGCGTTGTTGTTCGGTGTGTGGTGGGGTCCGGCGAATGCAACATGTTGGATTTTTGGAAGCGGCAAAAATCCATCAAATATGCGCATTCATGCACATGCGGATGAGTGCGTCAAATAAACGCAATACTGTCTATGGGAACGCATGCGTTTTTCACATAACCCATTGGGTGTGGCTTGCGTCAAGGAAATTTTCCGAACGCATGCGCTGAAAAAAACGCAAACGCATGCAAAAAACGCTGAGCACCCAAGCGATAATTTATGTGAACCTAGCCTAAGATAAATGATACGTATGTTTCTAAATATTTAAAAAATATAAATGTGGAAATTGTGATGAGCATTCGGGCTCGCTCAGACGAGTGTACTGTACTGACGTGCTGGCCGAGTAAAAATCAGACAGCGCGCTGACCAATGCAAATCAATAGGGCTGTTCAGATGACAGCTTTTTCACACAGTCCAAGTGAGAAAAATCTCAGCCTGCACTATTCTCTTCTGAGTATAGGATGAAAATCATCCATTCAAAGCTATAGCAGCGCCCCAAAACATCAGATCATCTGGGTAGCATCTTTTTTTACAGATGCATTGCCATTATTAACCTAGTAAACTGTATCTGATCAGTTCAATGTATAAATACGGATGCCACGCAGATATGAAAACAGACACATAGATGGTACAAGGATGACAAACCGGATGAAAATCGTTAAATTTTCACTATCTCTGACACAGCCCTTACTGTGATCTCAGTGTGTAAATTCCCATTCATCCAGAAGAGGGCAGCACAGTTATATCTTTCATGCTCAGCCTGCAAGCCATAGGGACATACACATACAGCATGATTCACTTTTAACAATCAGGAAAGCAAATGGTTGTCTTTATTATTAATATTGTTACTACTGTTGTTTATCCTCTATTATTTCTATCTTTGGTGTTAGTATTGCGCCCATGAAAAAATCAGGCAGCACCCCTTCATCAACATTAATGGGGACAACACCTTTCTTGGTGGGGCCATTGTGATTTCGGAGCTTTTGACACATATATTAAATTTTTATATTAGGTGACCGTCAAATATCTATTAAGTCCAGGGATTTTATTCCAAAATTAACGCTACAAAATTACATTAAGCCCCATTATATTAAAATGTAAACTTTATCCATTTACCCCCAAGGCTGTTTGCACCCTCATGACCATGCAAAATTTTTGAATTCTGACCAGTGTCACTCACTTTATGTGGTAATAATTGGAACAATTCAACAAATTCCACTGATTCTGATTTTTTTCAGGATACCGTATATTATACTTCATGATAGTGCTAACATTTCTTCAATATAAGTTGCTTTTATTTGTGATAAAAATGGAAATTTTGCAATTTTCAAAGTTTTAATTTTTATGCCCTTAAATCAGAAATTTATGTCTTATTTTTGAAACATAATTGTTTTGGGGTTAGAAAGTTTTAAAGGTTAAAAGATGCATGCAATTTCTAATTTTTTCAACAGATCTGAGTGGGGACTTGCTTTTTTTGTGCATTGAATTGAAGCTTTTGTTGGGAACATTTTACATAACACTTTGCATCACAGTTATCCAGCACTCTACTCTGAGCACTTGCTTACATTGGGGTTTCCATCTAAATCTCTGAGTGACGTGATCCAGATGAAACCCCCGATGGATCCAATCACTATAATGAGGCAGCAGAGTTACTCTGGACTCCATCTGGCCTCTGTTCAGCGGTGTCCTTCTTTCTGAGATGCACAAAACTGTTGCCGACCGTGTTTTTATGCAATCTTAAAAAGACGGACACCTCTAGTTCATATGTCAGAAGGTGTCAACAGTGCCTCCATCTGCCTCATTATTGGAAATCTTCCGCCAGGGGTTTCGTCTGAATCATGTATTTCAGAGATTTACACAGAAATGCCGTGTAAGTGTTCAGCACAGAGCACAGGATAAATGTGCGCCGAGCCTTACTGTTATCTTTGGGTGGCAAAATGAAAAAAATCAACATCAGGTGAAGAATTAGCTTATTTATTTTTACACCGTTCCTCATGTGATATAAGTGATTAGAGAACTTTATTCTTCGGGTCAGTGTGATTACAACGATACTAGACTTATATAATTTTTTTATGTTTGGCTGCTGTCACACACTAAAAGACACTTTTTTTGTAAAACCTATCGCCATATTTTGAGAGCTATCATTTTTCCACATTTCAGCCAATACAGTCAGGTAAGGGTGTTTTTTGTAGGACAAGCTGACATTTTTATTGGTACCAATTTTGGACACATGACATTTTTTAATCACTTTCTATTCTGATTTTCGGGAGACAGAATGAACAAAAACCAGCAATTCAGGAATTGTTTTTTTGGGGTCTTTTTTATGTCGTTTCGCTTGTGGTAAAATTGATAAGGCAGTTTTATTCTTTGGTCAGTTCAATTACAGTGATACCACATTTATATAGTTTTTTTATGTTTTGGCGCTTTTACATGATAAAAACTATTTCATACCAAAAAATTATTTTTGCATCACTTTATTCTGAGAGCTGTAACATGTTTATTTTTCTGCTGATGGAGCTGTATGGCAGCCTGTTTTTGTGGGACAAGATGACCTTTTCATATATATTTACATTCAACTTTTTGATCACGTTTTATTCCACTTTTTGTTTTGCGGTATGATGATAAAGCATTGTTTTTTGGCTCATTGTGTTTTTTGTTTTGATTTTTTTGTGGTGTTTACTAAAAGCATTAACTAGTGGATCAGTTTTATAGGTTGGGTCGTTCTGGACGTGGCAATACCAAATACGTGTGTACTGACATACTTCCTACATGATGCTCTGACTATGGTGTAAGCAAGTTTGCTAGCTCTGGTGACCCGTATGTCGTCATGAAGTGGCTTCTATGCGCTCTGAGATTAGGTGCCTTTAATATTCAGTGCATGCGTGTATTATGCCTGTTCCAATGCCTTTTGAGGTTACACTCTTATTTGGACACATCAATAGCAAGTTGTCTCTCATAGAGGAACTCTATGGAACTCCATGTCTCAACACGTCCGGTTATCTACCACCCTCCGATTCTTCAAACGGAACCTGAAAACCCATCTTTTCAGTAAAGCCTACAGCCTGCAATAACCATTCTGCTGCCTCACCACCGCCTGAGCTGCCGCCTCATCATCACCAGAGCTGCTGCACCCCCGACCTTCTGTCTCTTCCCCGCTATCCCGTAGAATGTAAGTCCGCAAGGACAGGGTCCTCTCACCTCTGCACCAGTCTGTCATTGTAAATTTGTTTATTGTTAATGATGTCTATAACTTTGTATGTAACCCCTTCTCATGTACAGCACCATGGAATTAATGGTGCTATATAAATAAATAATAATAATAATAATAGATAGTGTAACCTAAAAACGCATGCATTGAATAGATATGTCACACATGCCCTGATTATTACCGGCACTTAACCTCAGAAAGCATTTGTGGCACATTATGGCACTTACACCTAGCGAGCTATCGTATCCTCAGTAGTGATCGTGACATGTAGGCGCAGGGAGCAAGTACCAGATAGTGGTACACAAACATATTAAAGGGAGCCTTTCAGAGGAAGAAAATGGCACCAGCTCTTAGGCCTCCACTGCCGGGAGGAAATTAAGTTTATTTCTCCAGGTACCGTATGGGTTTTAGTCACGGTGGCTGAGTGGTTTCAGTCACTGGATCCCGGCACTGACTGACAGCATGTCCTAATGTAGAGCCAGTGTCAGTCATGGCCGGGGGCAAGGTTACAGATGCCACTCTCTATACACAAACCGGTGACTGAACGCTCTCCAGCGCCATCCCCAGGACTTACACCTGAACACTACTGGTAGGAATAACGTTCATTTCCTCTCAGCAGTGGGGTGTTGGTCCCTGACAGGTTCAGAAGGCAATTAACCCGCACTGTAGGTTACAGTTTTTTCATGTGACAGATTCCCTTTAAGAATATGATTTAGAATATGATTATTATTGTGATTATGAGAGAGGCACAGAGCGCCCAGCACCACATCATCAAGAAGCGATACCCCAGGTGATGAAGACAAAGATGAATGTATATTTGATCCAATTAGGAGATGACCCACACAACAGCAGGAGAGGCTCGACTTACAGTTCAGCTGAGTGCCAAAATTGTTTTTAAAAAGGTTATGGCGGGACAATACAGACACTGAGGATGACGGCCCCGTTACAGGAGTCATTCCCTGACTGGGGGAAAGATATTATTCATCTCATCTAGAGAATATTTAAAAGGGCCCTAACGAAGCACAAAGAGAGAAACATATCAAAAGAACAAGAATAACTGTGACGAACAGCCCACCGCCGTTCGTCCACTTACGGGCGACACTAACGGGAGTCCCGCTGCCACCAAAACGCGACGGACAGCGGACCCTGTGTCACCACTATGTCACAGTCCCACCACTGACACGGGTGTATCAGCGGACGGAGGGGCGTGACACAATGCCGGCACACGGCTATCACAGGCGCAGTGGGGCTTATCTTAGTTATCCCAACACTGGCACCATGTGACCAAAAATATCCAGCAAGCTAATCTCGCTCTACAATTTGCCGCAGGGGGAGTTTAATTTGGATGCCCCACCACTGCTATCAATCTTCCAAGTACTGCGGGGATTTATGTATATCCCACTTTCTCAGTTCCACTTTGGAACTCGCAGCTCTCCGGCGCCCCCCTTACCCTCAGGTCAGTCAGGGAACTGCACCTAGGATAATTAGTCGCCGGACGGGCTGCCTGTTGTGAACCGGCAATTAGGCTTCTGCAGTAAGGGAATTATCAATGCTGTGGCTGAAGCCCCTTACTCAGCAATATAAGACCCTTCTAGACTGCCAGCAAGCCGTAATAGCCGTACACAACGCGCTGCCACCAGTCACGGTTACTTAATTCACAGTGTTAAATTAAGAGGGTCCGTGGCAAACCCCTTGAATTAGTAGCGATTATCTATCAAAGGCGTATAGTTCGATTCTTAGAGCATGGAGACAGATCTAAATAATTTCATTTATTTTCCGAAAGAGGACAGTGATTACAGATAAAAGTTGCTATAAAATTGAGACATAAAATATGTACAGTACAGGTATAAAATAAAAGTGGAGAAAACAAAGAGATTACACTCACAGTTCCATATTGTTCCTTAGGCAGACCATGCGGCTAAGGTGGGTGGAGGCGGAGCTGCACTTCTCCGCTCATTGGGGTCCTTCTAGCACGACGACTTGAGCTGTTCTGAGCTGGTTTGCCCAGGAAATGCCTTATAGACTTTCCTATGTGACATCACAGAGAGGTGCATTCTGGGTTGATCCCACCTCTCTTATCCAAGTTATGTTTTGGCTACAAAACTTAGATTAGCTATAACTTTAGGGGAGAAGCTGGTATGGACTCATCAGTGGTATCATGTTTCCCAGCGTAATGAGCCCATCAAGAAAACATCAAACATCTATGCGATATGACCGTCCATTTGGGCGCAAATCCTATCTCATGTTCTGGACAGGGTAGAACTTCGAAACATACGCGGTCTCGAAGCTGGGACCGCTCAGGTTACAAAAATATGATTTTCATATCTCTAGGGTATTTGGTTCTTATGGTATAGTCTCTCATAGTTTTATTCGTTTCAAACAAAGAAGTTTTTCCCGCTCTGAAGAGGAGAGAAGGCAAATGGTGTGAGGAAGATGGTCTAGCTAATTAACATTCCTGCTCTTCCAGAGGAAGTGGCAGGGTTGATAAAACCTGGGGGGAAGGAATTCCTACTACTGAGAGTTTACAATGTCCTAGGATGGAGGATTTGTTAGCACATTGCAACAGAAAACATATCTTGCAGACATGGTACATCACACCTCCCCCCTTAAGAGGGCGCTAAGGAGGCATTACCTCTCGGTAATCGGCCATGCGCACCTCAGCGGGTTCGCCCCGGCGGGACAACCCATCGGCATTGCCGTTTTCACTGCCCTTCCTGTGTTTTACAGTAAAATCGTACTGTTGAAGGGCAAGGCTCCAGCGGAGCAATCTTCGATTGGTTCCCGACACGGTGTGCAACCAGCTCAGTGGGTTGTGGTCGGTTACCACCGTGAAGGCGCGCCCATACAGGTAGGGCTGCAAACGCTGCAGTGCCCACACCATGGCCCGACACTCCTTCTCGATGGTCGAGTATGCCACTTCCCTCGGCAAAAGCTTCCGGCTCAGGTACAACACGGGGTGCTCTTGGTCCCCCGAGTCGACCTGGCTAAGCACAGCACCGAGGCCAAACTCGCTGGCGTCGGTCTGTACCAGAAACGGGCGACTGCTGTCGACTGCTCTCAACACTGGAGAGTTGCACAGGGCTGCTTTCAAAGCTTGGAAAGCCGCCTCACAGTCATCTGTCCAGTTGACTGTTTGGGGTAGCCTCTGCTTGGTGAGGTCAGTCAAGGGTTTGGCAAGGGCGCTATAGTCCTGTACGAACCGCCTATAGTACCCTGCAGTGCCCAAGAAGGACTTCACCTGTTTCTTGGTCCTGGGGGTGGGCCAGGACACGATTGCGTCCACTTTTTCTGGCTCCGGACTCATGGAACCCCCGCCTACCCGGTGCCCCAGGTAGTGGACCTTGCGCATGCCTATCTGGCACTTCCCCGGCTTGATGGTCAGGCCTGCCTGGTGAAGACGCTTGAGCACCTCCTGGAGGTGCTGAAGGTGTTCCTCCCAGGTGGAACTGAAGACGGCAATATCATCTAAGTACGCCACTGCGTACTCCTCCAGTCCCCGAAGCAGGTGGTTGACCATCCGCTGGAAAGTGGCAGGGGCATTCTTCATGCCGAAGGGCATGACCGTGGACTCGTACAGTCCAAAGGGGGTGATAAAGGCGGATTTCTCCTGCGCCTCAGGGCTCAGGGGAATCTGCCAGTATCCCCGACTCAAATCCATGATGGATATGTAGTTGGCGTTTGTCAACCGCTCGAGCAGATCCTCGATGCGCGGCATTGGGTGGGCATCAGAGGTTGTGATGGCGTTGAGCCCCCTGTAGTCCACGCAGAACCGGGTGGTTCGATCCTTTTTAGGAACGAGGACTACAGGTGAAGCCCACGCACCTTTTGACCGTCGAATCACTCCCAGCCTTAACATCTCATCGACCTCTCGGCGCATGACTTGTTGCACCGTTTCAGAGATCCGATAAGGTGTTCGCCGTAATGGGGCATGATTCCCGGTGTCCACCTCATGAACCGCTAACTCCGTCCTCCCAGGACGGTTGGTGAACACGGGCCGGAAGAGTTCCAGGGTGACCATCAACTGCAACCGCTGGGACACGGTGAGCGAACCACTTATCTCCATGTCCTCAATGGACCCATTGGCCTTGGCCTGGGCCAGCATGTCCAGGAGGGAATCTTCCTCCCCATCCTCTGGCAGATTGCAGACCGGTAGGATGCAAGCTTCACGTTCGTAGTGCGCCTTCAGCATGTTGACGTGAAAGGCCTTGCGCCTACCCCGAGCATGGTCAAGCGTGACCACATAGGTGACCGGGTTGAGCTGTTGGTGGACGACGTACGGGCCTTCCCAGGCTGCCTGAAGCTTATCCGTTGGTACCGGGACCAACACCCACACCTTTTGACCCACCTGGTAGGTCCGCTCCCGGGCGTTCTGGTCGTACCAGCGCTTCTGGTCAGCCTGAGCCTGCGTCATGTTGTCATGCACCAACTGCGTCAAGGTCTGCATCTTGTCACGGAAGCGCATGACATAATCCACGATGGACACTTCTGTGGGGTTTGGCTCATCTTCCCAGGATTCTCTTATCAACCCAAGGGGTCCCCGGACTCGCCTGCCATACAGGAGCTCGAAGGGGGAGAACCCGGTCGAAGCCTGCGGAACTTCTCTGTAAGCGAACAGCAGGTGTGGGAGGTACCGCTCCCAGTCGCGCCCTTGGGTCTCAACCAGTATGCGGAGCATCTGTTTGAGGGTACCGTTGAAACGTTCACACAAACCGTTAGTCTGTGGGTGATACGGACTCGATACCAGCTGCGTCACCTGCATTTTCTCACAGAGAGCCTCCATTAGGCGAGACATGAATTGGGGCCCTTGATCGGTAAGCATCTTCCTGGGAAATCCTACTCTCGAAAAGATGGTCACCAGTGCGTCAGCCACCTTATCTGCCCTGGTTGAAGACAGAGCTACTGCCTCTGGGTACCGGGTAGCGTAGTCTACCACGGTGAGAATGTATCGCTTTCCGGAGCTGCTGGGGACGGACAGCGGTCCTACAATGTCCACCGCGATTCTCTGGAAAGGCTCCTCTATCACCGGCAAAGGAATAAGGGGAGCCTTAAGAGCAGGCCCCGCCTTACCCACTTTTTGACAGGTGGCACAGGAGCGGCAGTAGTGTGTTACATCTGTCCCCATCTTGGGCCAATAGAAGTGTTGAGACAGCCGTGCCTTTGTTTTGCTGATCCCCAAGTGTCCAGCGAGTGGAATCTCATGGGCAATCCGCAACAACTCAGTTCTGAACTGATAGGGGACGACCAGCTGTCTTTCCCTCAACCACTCCTTTTTAGGATCTCCGGGTACTGTCTCCCGGTACAACCTTCCTCGTTCCCAGAACACCCTCTCCTTATCAGACTTGGAGGTGGGCGTCTCGGCGAGACCTCTCAATTTCTCCAGGCTGGCATCTGAATGCAGAGCAGCCTGGAACTCCATGCTGGAGGCTGCCAGAAGTGACGTCAGGGTCCCCTCTTTACTGGGACCCTCTGGAACCGGCTCTGGGTTCACCTCTGGTTCAGTCTCTCCTGTAGCAGCAGAGGGTCCAGAAGACAGTGCGTTACCTGCGATCTGGGCACTCTGACTGCGTGTGACAGCTGCTATGTATGCTGTCTCCCTGGGGATTTCTGCAGACCCACCAGCTGGTGCTGCCCTGGGCTCTACCTCCCCATCCACCCCCAACACTTCAGGAGCAGTGCTACTTATGGGCCAGTTACCTTCCTCGGTGGCACTGGTCAGCTGCATGGCATTACCTTCCTCATGGTCCCCATGCACCTCCCCATTCTCTTGAGCACCGTTGCTTGCTCCTGCCAGGGGTTCCTCAGCCGTCTCACTCCGCAGAGTGACGGGGCTGAGCACCTCGGTACCTGTGGACACATCTACCGTTTCAAAGAAAGGGTTAACGGGTTCAGTCGGCACAGATACATCAACATAATCATTCCTAGGAAAAGAATGGTTATCAGTTTGCTTTGGTACATTCACATCAGCATCAGCATCATACCTTGGGAAAGAATGGTTGTTAGTTGCATCATTACTCATCAAGGCATTAGCAGGTAACACATTCAGTTTCCCATCATCAACATCATCAGGGTTAACGTTACCCTTATTATCAGTTTGGGGAAGGGTGTCAGGGACATAGTATGCAACCATCCTCCCCAAGTCAGTCCCCAATAAAACATCAGTGGGCAGGTTTTCAGACACTCCCACCTCCCTCAACCCGCTCCCGGCACCCCAGTCAAGAAAAACTCGTGCCACTGGCAAGGGACAACGGGTGCCTCCAATCCCGGTGACAGTCAGGGTTTTCCCCTCAACAAACTCTTCAGGGGCCGCCAGTCCAGGACGGATGAGGGTTCGTTCAGCCCCGGTGTCCTTGAGGCCTGTAGCAAGACGGGCCCCCACCTGAACAGGTTGAACGTTGTCGTCAGCCCTCCCAACCACACCTCCCACCAAAAGAACAGAGGCATTGGGCCCGGGGGCCTTGGCTGGGGGGTTCTTCGGCCTGTTCGGACAGGTGTAAAAGAAGTGACCAGGCCGCTGGCAGTGGTGACACAGGCGACTGTCAGTAGCCGGCCTGTTGTTGGCAACAGGGACAGGGCCTCCGGAGGGACGGCTAGCTGGGGCATTGGGGTTGGTTGCTGGCTTACCCCCTTTCCAGCTGGTGGCGACTGGCCTCCGCGTCTCGGGCTTCCGGTTGGCCTCGTGGTTGTCGGCGATCTGCGCCGCTTTGTCCGCGTTCGTTGGTTCGCGGTCCAGGATGAACTGTCGGACCTCAGCTGGGCAGAGATGCAGGAACTGGTCTTTGATCATCAGGTCCCGTAGCTGCTCAAAGGTTTCAACGGACAGTCCATGGATCCACTGGTCAAAGTGGGTCCTGAGTCCTTGCACCACATCACTGTAGCTATCGTGTGGGCCACGTTGGAGGTGTCGGAACTTCTTTCGGTATACCTCAGGTGTCAGCCGGTATTTGGCGATCAGCGCCTGCTTTATGGCGTCATAGTCGTCATCGGCTTCTGGCGGAAGAGAAGCAAATGCCTCCAGGGCTTTGCCTTTTAGCCCTGGGGTCAAGTACCTTGCCCATTGGTCTCTAGGCAGCTGGTACTGTCTGCAGGCTTTCTCAAAGGCTCGCAGAAATGTGTCCAAGTCCCCATCCTTTTCCATCACGGGAAAATGCTCTGGCCGGGGTTTAGGAGTCTGGACGCTGCTGGGCTCACTGCTTCGGGCTGTGGGGGCATTCCCACCCCGCTGGAGTACCTCCAGTTCATGGGCCCTCTGCGCCTCCCTCTCGGCTCGCTGCTCTGCTCTCTCAGCCTCCGCTCGGCGCTCAGCTCTCTCAGCCTGGGCTTGACGCTCGGCTTGGGCCTCCTGCCGATATTGCTGGATCAGCCTCACCCGCCCATCACTGTCTTCGGCGGGGAGTGCGTCCAAGGCCATTTGCAGATAGGGGTCCACCCCGTCCTGGTTGAATGTGGGGCCAGCGCTCAGGAGTGGAGCCTCTGCTGCAGCCCCATTGCCACTTGGGCCAACTTCTGCGCTCGCTGGATTCTGGTCGTTGTCCAGCTGCACTAGAGCCGCGATCATTTGAGCTCTGTTTTTGTTCGTGGCGTCAAGGCCTTGGTACGTGCATAACCCAGCAAGAACTTCCTTTGTCTGCCGGGTGTACCAAGGTTCTCCTTTTGCCGCCATGGTTGCCAAATAAAAGATAGAAAAAGAAAAACGAAGAAACGGGAGGGGGATACTTGCAAGTACACACTAATGTCTCAGGACTAGTAACCACTGAGTCTGTTCTCCAAAACCTATGATGCAGGATTCCCGCAGGAACCGTGCAGGTTTTTAGTGAGAGGAATGATTGCTCAAACCAAATCACTAATGCTCTAGGATTATCCCACCGCTCTGCCACCAATATGTGACGAACAGCCCACCGCCGTTCGTCCACTTACGGGCGACACTAACGGGAGTCCCGCTGCCACCAAAACGCGACGGACAGCGGACCCTGTGTCACCACTATGTCACAGTCCCACCACTGACACGGGTGTATCAGCGGACGGAGGGGCGTGACACAATGCCGGCACACGGCTATCACAGGCGCAGTGGGGCTTATCTTAGTTATCCCAACACTGGCACCATGTGACCAAAAATATCCAGCAAGCTAATCTCGCTCTACAATTTGCCGCAGGGGGAGTTTAATTTGGATGCCCCACCACTGCTATCAATCTTCCAAGTACTGCGGGGATTTATGTATATCCCACTTTCTCAGTTCCACTTTGGAACTCGCAGCTCTCCGGCGCCCCCCTTACCCTCAGGTCAGTCAGGGAACTGCACCTAGGATAATTAGTCGCCGGACGGGCTGCCTGTTGTGAACCGGCAATTAGGCTTCTGCAGTAAGGGAATTATCAATGCTGTGGCTGAAGCCCCTTACTCAGCAATATAAGACCCTTCTAGACTGCCAGCAAGCCGTAATAGCCGTACACAACGCGCTGCCACCAGTCACGGTTACTTAATTCACAGTGTTAAATTAAGAGGGTCCGTGGCAAACCCCTTGAATTAGTAGCGATTATCTATCAAAGGCGTATAGTTCGATTCTTAGAGCATGGAGACAGATCTAAATAATTTCATTTATTTTCCGAAAGAGGACAGTGATTACAGATAAAAGTTGCTATAAAATTGAGACATAAAATATGTACAGTACAGGTATAAAATAAAAGTGGAGAAAACAAAGAGATTACACTCACAGTTCCATATTGTTCCTTAGGCAGACCATGCGGCTAAGGTGGGTGGAGGCGGAGCTGCACTTCTCCGCTCATTGGGGTCCTTCTAGCATGACGACTTGAGCTGTTCTGAGCTGGTTTGCCCAGGAAATGCCTTATAGACTTTCCTATGTGACATCACAGAGAGGTGCATTCTGGGTTGATCCCACCTCTCTTATCCAAGTTATGTTTTGGCTACAAAACTTAGATTAGCTATAACTTTAGGGGAGAAGCTGGTATGGACTCATCAGTGGTATCATGTTTCCCAGCGTAATGAGCCCATCAAGAAAACATCAAACATCTATGCGATATGACCGTCCATTTGGGCGCAAATCCTATCTCATGTTCTGGACAGGGTAGAACTTCGAAACATACGCGGTCTCGAAGCTGGGACCGCTCAGGTTACAAAAATATGATTTTCATATCTCTAGGGTATTTGGTTCTTATGGTATAGTCTCTCATAGTTTTATTCGTTTCAAACAAAGAAGTTTTTCCCGCTCTGAAGAGGAGAGAAGGCAAATGGTGTGAGGAAGATGGTCTAGCTAATTAACATTCCTGCTCTTCCAGAGGAAGTGGCAGGGTTGATAAAACCTGGGGGGAAGGAATTCCTACTACTGAGAGTTTACAATGTCCTAGGATGGAGGATTTGTTAGCACATTGCAACAGAAAACATATCTTGCAGACATGGTACATCACAATAACAACTATGAATCTGGTTGTACAGAGATTGAGACATCAGAAGTCATCACATATGAGCCGAGAACTTCACCTATAGGTTCTAACCGCAGTGGCTTGATAACAGGATGAGTGTAGGGAGAGACATTCACAACACTCTACAGGATCAGACAACCTTGGTCACAAGGTATCACTCACACCTATTTAGAAAAGAGTAACCATCATTTTAATTTTTATTTCATAAATCAATAGTACACATAAAAATAAGTAACTTTGTCATGTGTCATTCATAGATTGTAAGCTTGTGAACAGGACCCTCATTCCTCTTGGTATCTGTTTTGATCTGTGTTTGTTATGCTGTAATGTCTCTTGTCTGTACAAGTCCTCTCTATAATGTAAAGTGATGCGGAATATGTTACAATTCTGACCACTGTCACTTTATGAGGTTATAACTCTGGAACGCTTTAACGGATCCTGCTGATTCTGAGATTGTTATTTCATGACATATTGTATTTCATGTTAGTGGTAAAATTTATTCAATAAGTCTTGTGTTTATTTATGAAAAAAACGGAAATATGGCGAAAATTTTGAAAATTTTGCAATTTTAAAACTTTAAATTTTTATGCCCTTAAATCAGAGAGATGTGTCACACAAATTTCTTAATAAATAACATTTCCCACATGTCTACTTTACATCAGCACAATTTTGGTAGCAACATTTTTTTTTTTTTAGGAAGTTATAAGGGTTAAAAGTTGACCAGCGATTTCTCATTTTTACAACAAAATTTGCAAAACCATTTTTTTTAGGGAACACATCAAATTTAATGTCATTTTGAGGGGTGTACATGACAGAAAATACCCAAAAATGACACCGTTCTAAAAACTAGACCCCTCAAGGTGCTCAAAACCACATTCAAGAAGTTTATTAACCCTTTACTTGCTTCACAGGAACTAAAGCAATGTGGAAGGAAAAAATTAACATTTAACTTTTTTTTGCAAAAAATTTAATTCAGAACCAATTTTTTTTATTTTCACAAGTGTTAAAAGAGAAAATGAACCACAAAATTTGTTGTGCAATTTCTCCTGAATATGCCGATACCCCATATGTGGGGGTAAACCACTTTTTCAGCGTACGGCAGAGCTCACAAGGGAAGGAGCCCGTTTGACTTTTTCATCACAGAATTGGCTGGAATTGAGATCGGATGCCATGTTGCGTTTGGAGAGCACCTGATGTCCCTAAACAGTGGAAAACTCCAACAAGTGACCCCATTTTGGAAACTAGACCCTTTAAAGAACTGATCTAGATGTGTGGTGAGCACTTTGAACCTTCAAGTGCTTCACAGATGTTTATAACGTAGAGCCGTGAAAATTAAAAATAATTTTTTTTTCCTCAAAAATTATTTTTTAGCCCGCTATTTTTTATTTTCACAAGGCTAACAGGAGAAATTGGACCACAAAAGTTTTTGTGCAATTTGTCCTGAGTACGCTGGTACCCCATATGTGGGGGGAACCACTGTTTGGGTGCATGGGAGAGCTTGGAAGGGAAGGAGTGCCATTTTGGAATGCAGACTTTGATGGAATGGTCTGCGGGCGTCACGTTGCGTTTGCAGAGCCCCTGATGTGACTAAACAGTATAAACCCCCCCAAAAGTGATCCCATCTTGGAAACTAGACCCCCGAAGGAGCTTATCTAGATATGTGGTGAGCACTTTGAACCCCCAAGTGCTTCACAGAAGTTTATAAATGTAGAGTCGTGAAAATTAAAAATCATTTTTTTCTTCAAAAATGATTTTTTAGCCCTCTATTTTTTATTTTCCTTAGGGTAACAGGAGAAATTGGACCATAAAAGTTGTTGTGCAATTTATCCTGAGTACGCTGATACCCCATATGTTGGGGGGAACCACTGTTTAGGCGCATGGGAGAGCTCGGAAGGGAAGGAGTGCCATTTTGGAATGCAGACTTTGATGGAATGGTGTACGGGCATCATGCTGCGTTTGCAGAGCCCCTGATGTACCTAAACAGCTGAAACCCCCCACAAGTGACCCCATTTTGGAAACTAGACCCCCCAAGGAGCTTATCTAGATGTGTAGTGAGCACTTTGAACCCCCAAGTGCTTCACAAAAGTTTATAACGCAGACCGGTGAAAATAAAAAAGCATTTTTTTTTCCTCAAAAATGATTTTTTAGCCCTCTATTTTTTAATTTCCTAAGGGCAATAGGAGAATTTGGACCACAAAAGTTGTTGTGCAATTTGTCCTGAGTATGCTGATACCCCATATGTGGGGGGAACCACTGTTTAGGTGCATGGGAGAGCTCGGAAGGGAAGGAGTGCCATTTTGGAATGCAGACTTTGATGGAATGGTCTGCGGGCGTCATGTACGTTTGCAGAGCCCCTGATGTACCTAAACAGTGGAAACCCCCCACAAGTGACCCCATTTTGAAAACTAGACCCCCCCAAGGAGCTTATCTAGATGCGTGGTGAGCACTTTGAATCCCCAAGTGCTTCACAGAAGTTTATAACACAGAGCCGTGAAAATAAAAAGTCTATTTTATTTCCACAAAAGTGATTTTTTTAGCCCCCAATTTTTAGACCCCCAAAGTTAGTAAATAGTGGAAACCCCTCAATTATTGCTCCAACCCTAACCCCAACACACCCCTAAACCTAATCCCAACCCTAACCCTAATCCCAACCCTAATCCCTAATTCTAACTCTAATCCTAATTCGCCCTAACCATAATTCTAACCCTAGCCATAACCCTAGCTCTAACCCTAACCCTAGCCCTAACCCTGGCCCTAATGGAAAAATAAAAAAATATATTTTCTTCATTTTATTATGTTTGCCTAACTAAGGGGGTGATAAACGGGGGGGTATTTACTATTTTTTTTATTTTGATCACTATGATAGTTTATCATAGTGATCAAAATGAATGAATGGAATCTGCCAGCCGGAGCCTGCTAATTCCCGGCGGGCACACTGCGCATGCACCCGCCATTTTCTCCGGATCAAAGATGGCGGCGCCCACTGGAGGATGCAGGACCACCGGGAGGGGACCCTGGAGCATGGAGAGGTACCGGGGGGGATCGGGGACCCTATTTCTCTCTCCTCTGATGTGCGATCACATGAGAGGAAAGAGACTTTAAATGCAAAATTGCAGCTTTTTTTTTTGCGATTGCCGTTATAAGGTTAATATCGGCGATCGCAAAAGCGAGGTCGGTAAAAACCGGCCCAATTCATGTTCTCTGGGGTCTCGGCTACCCCTTGCAGCCAAGACCCTGGAGAAAATCTGACACTGGGGGGCGCTATTTACTTTCTCCACAGCACCGTGAATTCACTGCACTGTGATTTAAGTACCCATAAAAGGCGTATCGGCGTCGTTGAGGGGTTAATAAGGGTCCAATGCCTGGCCTCTCTGGTCCAGGAACAAGGCTCCAGTGCACTATCTGCTCTCAACGCGTTTCATCTACCATCGAATCATCAGGAAAGTTTAGTAAAGGAGGGCTCAGATATCCCTTTATGGCACCAACTCACCGCTATATCATCTTGTTTGTGAGGTGATGACTGCTCGCGCTGCCTGTGTTTTAAAGCTTTGATTATCAAGCATGTCACTTCCTGTCATATTTGCATGGACCACATTGGGTAAAGGGTAAAAAAAAAGTTTTTAAAGATACAAAAAAGTTTAAAAAAAAATAGAAAAGTTCAAATCACACCCCCCCTTTGCCTCATTCAGAACAAAACAATACAAATCTAAAAAAAAAAACACATATTTGGTATTCCTGAGTTCAGAATTGCCCAATCTATCAAAATATAAAACTAATTAATCTAATAAGTAATCGGCGTAATAAGAAAAAAAATCAAAACGCCAGAATTACGTTTTTGTGTGGCCACAACATTGCAATATAATAATGGGCAATAAAAAGCAATAATGGGTGATCAAAACATTGTATCTACCCCAAAATGGTATCTATAAAAATGTCAAGCTCAGCACAAAAAAATAACCCTCACTCAGCCCCAGATTTTACAAAATTTGGGATTTTTTTTTACCACTTAAATAATAAAGAACCTATACATGTGTTCTGTCCACAAACTTGTAATGACCTGGAGAATCATAATGGCAGGCCAGTTTTAGCATTTAGTGAGCATGATAAAAAAAAACAATTGTGGGATTGGATTGCACTTTTTTTTGCAGTTTCACAGCACTTGAAATTTCTTTCCCATTTTTTAGTAAAGTATATAGTAAAATTAATGATGTCTTTCAAAAGTACAACTCGGACTGCAAAAAATCAGCCCTCACATGGCCATATTGATGGAAAAATAAGATAGTTATGGCTCTGGGAAGAAGGGGAGCAAAAAATGGAAAATGGACCATGGATGAAGGGGTTAAAATTCTATGGAAGGAGACAGGCACAAAAATCTATGAGAAAGAAGCAAATTTGTCTAAGAGATGTTGTAAAGTTTTTTTTATTTTCACCCGAACTATATATTTATGAAATAAAAATCACCTTTTAAGATGGCAAATATGTGGTCGTCACTCACCCATATGGGCATTGTAGTTGCCATATGTAGAAGTTATATTAGTCTTCTGGCAGAAATATTGTTATGAGCTATACAGTAAATTACCATATACTAGTTCCATGGCTCGGGCTTTTGGATGGCGTTATTATGGCTTCTGAAGGGAAGTATTCCTGCCACCTCTGCTGTAATCAACAGTACTGGTAAATAGATTCAGTAAAAATACATTTACATACATTAGTCATGCACTGGTATATGGATACAATAGCTGAAAGGTTCGATAACACACGCAATGTTAACCAGTGCCGCCCAGGCATGTCACTAAGCACAGTCCTATAGTATTCTGCATAATATAATGATTAATTACCTCTCTCCAGTATGGCAGTGTCCCTTGAGTGCAAAGGCTGGAATAGCATGCCTGAGTGGCTGTACATATCCTCCGGCTACTAATGTTAAGCTGATCTGTAATTTAACAATATCCCACCACCTGATTTATTAGCTGTGCAGTTGGAGATAACCAACTGGGGCGTTATAATGGAAATGAATTAGGATGTTCATTTGTCACAACCGTCTACAACAGAGCCGCTATTTCATCCAACCCTCGAATTCTACCTGATCAAGACTTTCCAGGTATTGAGAAGCCAGAATGAATGGCCCCAGTCCTGCCAAGATACAGATCATGTTATTACAAATGTCACTACATGCTCCTGACATAGACAATGGCAGCATTTGGGGGTAGAATATCTCAAATCCTGAAACATTAATAAAAATTCAGAATATTAATATGATCTTATAATATAATTACCTTGTAATGTCTTCACATCATGTTCCATTCAGATATGTCTGGATCCCAGAATTCCAAGCAGCTGAAGTTCACCGACCGCCATATTGGGACACTCAAGTGATGGGTGTCTCAATATGAAAACTGCTGGTGGTACCAGCCTCTTGCGCGGTACCACCAGCGGAACACCATCGCACCACACACACACACACTGTAAGCACCGTACGCACCACACACACACACACACTCTGTATATGCCGTACGCACCACACACACACTGTATACGCCGTATGCAGCCTCTTGCGCTGTACCACCAGTGGAACACCATTGCGAACATGCCACCGCCGGGATCAGCCGAATGATTCACTGACCGCTGCCATCTTTGTACAGGAGGAGCGCATGCGCAGTTTGAATGTGACTGCCGCTAATTCCGTGCAGGCACAGTGAATCATTTGGCTGATCTCGGCGGCAGATGAGCGACGTGTCTGCAGGCAGAGGAAGCCGGTCAGATTAAAGGAGTTTTCTCATGAACAAAAGTTAATTTTAAAAATTGTCTGTGTCTGACCATGTACAGAGCATACCACATCTCCTGGACAGGGGAGGAAGCAAAAGACAATACTGACATTACAGCATAGGATCACAGAGGATTGATTTTGTGAGGAAAAAATTTCACTGACTGTTTTTAAAAAATATTTTATCTCACAAATTGTATCCTCTGCAATTTCCTAATGTAATGTCAGTATTGACTTTTGCTTCCTCCCCTGCCCAGGAGCTGTGGTATGTTCTGTACATGGTCAGACACAGACAATTTTTAAAATTAACTTTATGATATGAGAGGAGAAGACAGCAGATGGGGGAGAGAGAAAGCGCAAAGGGGTGAGAGAGACAGAGCAAAGGGGGGAGACGGCTCAAACGGGACAGGACATGAGGGGAGAACACAGCACAGGAAGGAGAGAGACAGCAGACAAGGGGGATAGCACATGAGGTAGATAGGTCAAAGAAGAGAGCACAGAGGGGAGGTCAGCACATGGGGAAAGAGAGAGTGGATAGGTGGGTGAGCACATGGGAGGGAGAGATTCTCAACGCTGCAAAGCCTGCCCCATAGTGACATTACCGCCCTCTCGATGCGATAGCATCAGGCCTCCATCTAGTATATTATAAATAGTACTAGGTGTTGAGCCACGTTCACATTACCTTTGTGTGCTATGTTTGTCTCTCTGGGGTTCTTTGAGGACCCCTGGAAAACGATATTCCGACAGAACCCCCAACGAAGTCATTCACTGTAATGAGGCAGTGGGAGTCACTATGTACTCCGTCTGGCCGCTTTTCCAGTGGTGTCCATTTTATCTAGGCATACAAAAAAGTGTGATCGATACTGTCGGAACAGAGGCTAGGAGGAGTACATAGTGACACCCTCTGCCTCATTATAGTGAATGACTTTGTTGGGTTGGGTTCTGTCAAATTATCGTTTTCCAGGGCTTTAATTAAAAGACCCATCAGAGAGACAATTATGTGGCAGGAATAACCTGTGAACGTAGCCATAAAGAGGCTCTCTGCATTTGTATCTGTATCATTCTCATAAATTAGCCTTTTATATGATATGGTGTAAGGAGGAGGACCCCCGCAGAGTGTCCGAGCCGGAACCAAGGGGACCGCCATCTGAGTTCCTAAGGAAACAGTACCCGGGGAGCAGAGGAGGAGAGTGGACTGCTGAGTGTTACAGGGCAGCAAGGGGAGGGGCGAGTATAAAAGGGACAGGGAGCGCGCAGGGGAGTCATTTGACAGAGAGGCAGACACGGAGCAAGAAACCGTGGGAGGTTAAGAGAGCCAGGGTGACAGATGTTGACCATTGGGGAGACCTTCAGTGGCCTGCGGAGGGTAATCGACGAACCTGCCAACAAGAGACTTGTGCTGTACTCCAATCCGGGGCCGCTCCCCGCCCACGGTCGTCCGCAGCTGTTACCACTGTGTTCCGGTCAGTTGCGGCTGGTCCGCCGCCCCCCGCAGCCGCTGCCACTTCACTCCAGCCCGCTGCGGCGGCCTGCACGCTGCCGCCCCGCCTCAGTCCGGGGCTGTGGCCTCTTCATCATCGGCCACAGTGGACGTCACCCCGCCACAACTCTTCGCATAGGTCCAAGCCGTGCACGTGGCCTGCCAACCGCCACTCCTGGGAACTGCGACATAACCCAGCTTGGAGACGAGAGTCTCATTAAACTTGCTGATAAGCCGAACCCCGCTGTGTTTACAGGGGCTACCTCATCAAAGGCCTCCTTCAGGGCCTGTTGTGCCCCAACTACAAGACTCCTTCAGGGCCTGTTGTGCCCCAACTCCAGGATTCCTTCAGGGCCTGTTGTGCCCCAACTCCAGGATTCCTTCAGGGCCTGTTGCGCCCCAACTCCTCCTGGGTGCTGGGGTGCCCGAAGATTACGACAGATCTTCAGCAGCTGGGCCCAGCGGCTGCGACGCCAACGCAGCCCATCAGCGACACCGAGGGACGTCAGGACGGATAAGTGACACTTTAGAAAATAAGGACCCGTAGTCGGCCATATCGCGGCCCTATAGCAACCGGCTGTTGCCGGATTAGTCGTGTTCTCAGTTAAAGTGCTTGTTGGTGCATAGTCCCTGTGAGGACAATATCTTCTATTGTTACTTTTGGTTGCTTAGCATAGCCCTAGTGGCTCAAAGTTATAAAAGTTTCTTTAGCCAAAGTTCACCCAGTCTCGCGTCTCGTCACTGCATCCTGCGTACCTGCTGTTACCTACATTTGGCGTAGTCGGAAGAATGCAGTCTCCGAGCATGGACAACGATGCCCCAGACTACGGCAGGGCCGTGAACTCGACAGATAGCGAGGGCCCCCGCTCCAGCATTTCGTTGGGCGCTATGCTGAGCAACCTGCCTAGGTTTTCTGGTTCCAATACTATGCTATGGAGCTGGACAGAACGGATGCAGGGGCTCTTTCGGATGCACCCGATGATTCCTGACCGGGAAGCCGAAGTAGCTCTCATGGCTTTAGACGGGGAAGCTCGGAGTTCAGTAATGTTGAGGCCCCCGGGACACCGCAACACCTTTGACAAAGTTTTACAGATTGTAGAACAGACCCATGGGGATCCAACTAATGTGGGAGAGTTAAGGACCCAGTTGTTCAGTCGGATGCAGGGAGAGGGGGAGACCATCATCCAATATATGAATGTCCTCCAAGAGTTGCATACGGCCATCGAAAGAAAGGACATTGTAGGGGTAGGACCTATTGACATTACCCTACGCGACCTAATGGTGACTGGACTGCGGGATCCGTTAATAAAACAGGCATTACGGGAGCAGGTCAGAATGAATCCCCATATAGACTTTTCAGAGGTGGGAAGTCAAGCACGCCCTCGAGAACAAGAGCAGGGGATGGCGGTCCACATGGAAAAGGTCCGGAGTGTAGAGGCCTCCGTGAACGCAGTGTAGGAGCCTCAATGGGTGGAGGAGATGAAACAAGAATAGAAGAACATAAAGGGCGAGTTGGCTGAAGTGAAAAGAAGGACTGAGTCCGGGACTGGACGATCTAGTTTCAATCCCGGCCCCTGGGGACCCCGCTTCCCCCGGGGGCGGTCGGTCTACGCAGACCCGATGCTATGAGGGCAGGGAGCCGGGCCACTTCGCCCGAGAGTGTCCGCGGCGTGGGAGATACTCACCTTGGCGGCCATTAAAATAGAGGGCTCCGGGCTGGGGGGACGCCGCTCGGAGCCAGCAACCACGATTAGGGGTGGTGAAAGTCCCGAAGATTTTGTCGCAAAATGTCCGGTGGTATGGGCAGAAGTAGAGGGCTGGGTAGTCCGGTGCCTAGTGGACACAGGGTCACAAGTGACAACTATGCCTGCAACTTATTTCCGGCAAAGTTTCCCCGAAGCAGCAAGACCCCAATGGGGACCCATGATCAGACTGGTAGCCACCAATCCACTACCGGTCCCTGTTGCCAGGGTGGTGTGGGTACAGGTGACGTTGTGCGGTAAATCCCTCGGTCGCAGAGGAGTGGTAATGACTCAAGGGGAAACGGAAAACGGATAAGCAGCATCCTGTCATTCTGGGCATGAACATACTGCGGGAGTTCAGCAATCTACTCCTCAATGATCCCATGCACAAGATCCTGAAGCAGTGGAGTTCCCGCATGGCCCAAGGACAGGTATTCCAGCAGTTGGTGCGGGAAGCACGGGTACACCAGGACTGTCGGGAGGGCGAGGCTCTGGGCAAAGTCATCGCGCCAGCGGCTCCCCTGCTTGTACTGCCTCCTGGGCAGATGGTGACGGCCCTGCCAATTTGAGCCTCGATACCCTTGGAGGGCGTGGAGATGCAGGTGGAGCCATGCTACTCGGAGCGCTTGCCCGTTCCCTGACCACAGTGCAAAAAGGGACCGTCCTGATGTGCTGAGTCAACCTGGAGGACCAAGACATCGTCCTGAATGCTCGGACTGAACTGGCCATGCTAGTAAGGCCTTTGGAAGAAGTGTTGCCAGCCCCTGCGGTTCAATTGAGAGTGCAATCTGAGGACCCTTGGGAAGTAACTGTCCGGATTCTACAGGCTACCGAAATCTCGACTCAAGAGAAGGGTCGAAACATCCTGGAACAGATGCGGGCCGAGCTCTCCGGACTAACTTCAGCTCAGCTTTCCCAGATAGTAACACTGCTTGGACAGTACCACGAGGTATTTGCTAGTCATGAGGAAGATTTTGGGTGTACCACCGCCATCACCCATGGAAGTCCCACGGCAGGGGCGGCCCCCATCCGAGAACGATATTGACAGATTCCTCCACAACTCTACCAAGAGGTGAAAACTTTGCTGGCCCAAATGCTACGAAAGGGAGTTATTCGAGAAAGCCAAAGCCCCTGGGTGGCCCCCATTGTGTTGGTCGGCAAAAAAGATGGCACCTTACGATTCTGCGTGGACTATTGAAAGCTGAATGCTTGCACCATTAAAGACTCATACCCACTACCCCGAATAGAAGAATCCTTGTCCGCCTTGGGGAAGGCGACGTATTTTTTGACTTTGGACCTGGCCAGTGGGTACTGGCAGGTGCCCATGTCCGAAGAAGACAGGGCTAAGATGGCGTTCATACTGCCTATGGGACTATTTGAGTTCAATCGTATGCCGTTCAGACTGGCCAACGCCCCAGGGACCTTTCAGCGGTTGATGGAGCGGTGTCTGGGAGATCTCAATTTTGAGGCCACGTTGATATACTTAGACGATATTATCATCTATGCTGTCACATTTGAGGACCACCTGAAGCAGTTGGGGCAGGTACTCGGCCGGCTGCAAAAGTACGGGTTGAAGGCAAAACCCCAGAAATGCCACCTATTTCGCACCTAGATCGCATATCTGGGTCATGTCGTCTCGGCAGAGGGCGAAAGGCTGTCCCAGGAAAAGGTTGCTGTCACTCAGGGATGGCCTACCCCCGAGATGATAAAAGACGTGCGGGCCTTCCTGGGGTTGGCCGGATACTACCGTCGTTTCGTAAAGAATTTTGCATGTCGAGCTCGAGCCCTGCACAACCTGCTGAAGGGGGCTCCCGCTGGGGCAAATGGACGAAAAATCCAGTGGCAACAACCTCAAGAAGAGGCCTTCCAAGACCTTAAGGCTGCGCTTTCGGATGCTCCGGTGTTGGCTTATGCGGATTTCTCGCAACCGTTCATCCTACACACTGACGGGAGTCTTCACGGGCTAGGGGCTGTGTTGTCACAAGTTCAAGACGGCCGGGAGAGAGTGATCGCGTATGGAAGCCGCTCACTCCATGATTCTGATTGCAACCCTGACAATTGCAGCTTTTAAGCTCGAGCTCCTTGCAGTAGTGTGGGCCATGACGGAGCGGTTCGCAGAGTACCTGGCGGGCTCCGAAGTAGTGGTGCGGACAAACAACAACCCGCTGGCTCATTTGGAAAACGCCAAATTGGGGGCTCTAGAACAGAGATGGGTGGCCCAGATGGCAAAATTCACCTATAAAATCATCTATAAAAGAGGGGCCAAAAATGTACACGCTGACACCCTCTCCAGAATTCGACATACAACCCCAGGGAAGAGTCGAGACGACGAACTAGAAGGGGAAGAGATACCATTCGCCCTCACCGCTGCCGTGCTCACAGCTGCCACCCAGAAAGTATCTCCCACGGAGACCTTAAGGGGCATGCTGGAACAATCCCAGGATAAGTGGATCCAACAGCAGCAAGAAGATGAAGAAATTGGGCTTCTCGGGAAATGGGTAACCGCTGGCAAACTGCCCACTGACTCCCAAAGACAGACTTTGACTCACAACATGTCGCTGATGTTACGACAATGGGAGAGGCTAGTTATCCGAAAGGGACTATTGTATCGTAAAATGACATCACGAACAACATCTATGATGATTTGGCAGGTAGTTGCGCCCGGAGCGCAACTTAACGAACTGGCTCTAGAAGCCCACGAAAAAGGGGCTCAATTCGGAGCTCAAAAGACCTTGCAATGGTTACAACAGAAAATTTACCATCCACGCTTGCATGCTGTTGTGGACGAGACTTACCGGACCTGTCGCCTATGCGAATTAGCTAAACCGCCCGCACAGCAAGCCTCACTACAAACAATCGTGACCTCAGCGCCCCTCAAGCTTCTGATGGTGGATTACCTGACCATCGGTCCCGCATTCCCGGGGTATGAACACTGCCTTGTCATGGTAGACCGTTTCACTAAGTTCGCTGTGGTCACATCCACTCGAGACCAGACCGCGGAGTCGGCCGCCTCCGCAATTTGTAGAAACTTCATACAAGTTTACGGCTGCCCTCAACGGATACATTCCGATCAAGGAGCATGTTTTTTGGGAAAAATAATGGAGGAACTACACCGTCTCTACAGTATTGACAAATCCCGGACCACGCCATACCACCCGCAGGGAAACGGGGCCTGCGAATGATTTAATCGGACATTAATCCAAATGTTGCGTACTCTGGAGAGTGTCAAGAAGGCCTGTTGGCCCGAATATGTCCCTGAACTAGTATGGGTCTATAACAACCGAGTACATCAAGTTACCGCCTATACTATACCCCCTCCTCCCTGTTGTTCGGACGCGAGGGCAAAGGGATCACGGAGGTAGAGTTGGACCCAGAGGAACCTCAGCCCTAGACCGGGGTATCATCATGGGTCCGAAATCACCAGCACAGGCTGCAAACTCTTCATCGAATCGTACATACCAAACTTCAAGACTTAGAACACCCAGGAAAGAATTCATCTCCACCTCCCAACCTCCAAAGTGGAGACCGAGTACTCGTAGTAGACCAGCATCCCCAGAACAAATTAGAGCCACGCTGGGAAGAACGTCCCTATTGGGTCCTACGCCGTATAAATCATGAGGGACCTGTGTACGAGATACGACCCGAGAAAGACAAAACGCTGCCTAATCGCATTGTGCACCGTAATATGTTACGCCCCTGTATTTCCACCAACCTGAAACAACCTGAACCTGCTGCTCAGGTCTCTGAACCATTGCCCTCATTCTGGGACCCGGACGATGACGAAGATTTCCCCACAATAACCAGGGGATCTCTACTCAATGATAAACCAACTGATACAATTAGCCTGCCCAAACCAGCTAGCCCACCACTGGCCACCACCCCAGAAGACTACACCCTAGTCGAACTAAGACGCTCCGAGCAGTCAACAGCCGGAAAACCCCACGAACGATACGAACAGGACCAGTTCATATGGCAACAAAAACTGATACCTCCGCAGACCAACCCAAGTATACTGAGGCCCTCGCTCGAGGACTGGCGAGCTTACAGGATGGGGTAGTGTAGGGAGGAGGACCCCCGCAGAGTGTCCGAGCCAGAACCAAGGGGACCGCCATCTGAGTTCCTAAGGAAACAGTACCCGGGGAGCAGAGGAGGAGAGTGGACTGCTGAGAGTGACAGGGCAGCAAGGGGAGGGGCGAGTATAAAGAGGCAGACACGGAGCTAGAAACCGTGGGAGGTTAAGAGAGCCAGGGTGACAGACGTTGACCAGCGGGGAGACCTTCAGTGGCCTGCCGAGGGTAAGCGACGAACCTGCCGACAAGAGACTTGTGCTTTACAATGGCACTCATTATTTTGGTCCTCCAGGGAGCATAACCAATAGATATTACTTTTATTCGGTCGTCCATGACAGCACCACCTGAGAGAGGGGATCCACCCTTCAGGAACAGGAAACCTACAGATACAAAAGGGCGGCACCTCTCCCACGCATCAGTTGGTTTCCTGTTCCTAGAGGACTGGACTTCCTTCAGATTGTCTGTCATGGAGTTGTCGAGGGATTCCCAGGTCGGCTGACCGACCCAGGTAGTGGGGGGATCTCCTACCTCAGTCAAGCTCGGGGTCCCTGGAAGCGCCACGGTGGGGCCGGGTAGGTTGCCACGGCAGTGAATGGAGCAGGTGGAGCAGAGGGTCTGGTGGACAGCCGCCTCCAGAGTGCCGGCACCAGGAGGTATGTATGCCCCGGGCCCCTCCTGGTGCATTCCCCCTGGGGTCCGGTCTCCCTTTCCGTCCAGGCCGGCAGTTGTGCCCGGTCGGCGGGCACAGGGCGGCGCATGTGGGAGCTGCGGGCATGTCTGAGCCTGGGGCGCTGTGCCGGCTCCTTTCCGCGTGCTCCCGCGGTCTCAGACAAGCGACGGAAGTGACGCAGTGGAAGGGGCGGGGCCGGGAACGCTGAAACCGGAAGTCGGGTGCCGGCCGGCTTTCCGGTGTGCGCCGCGTGTGCGCTGCTGTCCGGGGTGGCGCGCGGCGCCCGGGGCGGGGAGGTCGCGGGGGGGTCACAGGTGGGAGGTGCCGCGGCCAGAACCCTGCTGACCCGGACACCGGGAGGCCTTATAAGGCAGGAGGTGACTCTGCTGGGGTGCTTCTGAAGGCCCAGCAATGGATACGACAGAAGCCCCCATAGAGCAGCAGGACGAGGTGCAGGAGCGTCCACAGAAACAGGCCACGGTGAAGCCTCATGCGAGTGGCCAGCAGAAGAAACAGGGACGAACGAGCGGACAGAGCCGCAGAAGTTCCTCCAGACTAAAGGACCCTCCTGCCTCCCTCCGTGATCCGGTACCTGCCTCATCTGCATGGGTAAGAGATCTCCGTGAATGTACCCTGATGCAGTGTTCCCTTATGTTTTTTCGCAGGGGAGGAAAGCTACGGGAAAACAGAAGCACAGGGAATGTGCCCTCTGTAGTTGCCCCTTGCCAGATGGCCACCCTAAAAGTTGTGTCAGCCATGCGTGCGACAAACGGTAGGGGTTGAAAGGGGACGATGGCCCAGGGGTAGATTGACAGGCCCTTACACTCTCCCCCATCCATACAGGTAGCGGAAGAAATGCCGGACTTCACCACAAGCCTGAGGGAGATAATCAGGACAGAGATGAAGGCCCTATCTAAAGGGGATTCTTCTAGGAGTAGAGAAATTAGTTTCTCAGGTTCTGAGTCCTCGGCCGCCCCTAGGAACGATGACTCCTCAGATTCCCCGGCCTCCACTTTGTCTTCTTCGGAGGAAGACTCTAGCCGATTCTGCTTCCCCTTAGACCAAATGGATAGGCTAGTTAAAGCAATAAGGTCCACCATAGGGGTAGCAGACACAAAGCCAGAACTTTCGGCACAGAACATGATGTTCGGGGGTCTAGATCCCAGAAAGCGCAGGGCCTTTCCATGAAATGATAAGGTCCAGAGCCTGATAGATAGGGAATGGAAAAGACCTAAAAAGGGGCTCCTTGCCACCTACCTTCAAGTGGAGGTACCCTTTTGATGACCCAGTGGTAAACAGATGGGATAAGGCCCCTAAGCTGGACGCGGCAGTAGCCAAAGCCTCCAAAAAATCCTCCATACCTTTCGACGACATGGCCTCCTTAAAAGACCCGCTGGATAAAAAAGCGGATTCTTTTCTAAAGGGAACATGGGAGATGTCAGCAGGCGCTCTAAGACCAGCGATAGCTGCCACATGTACGGCCAGATCCATGATGGTCTGGCTAGATCAACTGGATTCCCAGCTGAAGGACGGAGCCTCAAGAGCATCCAAAACTCTACCGATCATCCAAAGTGCTGCTGCTTTTTTGGCTGATGCTTCGGCAGACTCTGCGAGGATGGCGGCTAGGACCGCGGGTTTATCTAACGCAGCTCGAAGAGCTCTCTGGTTAAAATGCTGGCCAGGAGATATCCAGGCCAGGTCACGACTCTGCTCCATTCCGTGTGAGGGGGAATATCTGTTTGGCCCCGTCCTGGATGAACTTTTAGAGAAAGCCGGGGATGATAAAAAGAAGTTCCCCAGTCTGCCGAACCCTTCTTATAGACATCCCTTTAGCAGGAAAGGATATTTCCGTAGAAGGCCGTCCAGGGATCAGGGCAGATAGGATGACAAAAGAAGGAAAGGTACAGGATTCATGTTCGGAGGAGGGGGGCGCCAGGAAGGTCCAGCACGTGACACTAAAAAGCCGCCCCAATGACTAGTTGCTCCGGTAGTGGGGAGACTAGCTGCCTTCTACCCAGTCTGGTCTATGATTTCTAGAAGTAACTGGATACTGGGGGTGATAGCTGTGGGTCTACAACTAGAATTTGCCCGGGTTCCCCAAGATCGATTTAAGGTCACCCCACTCAGGTCTTCCATATCAGAACAAGCTGCCCTGGAGGCCGAGGTTCATGAGCTTTTCCTCAAGAAGGTCCTAACTATGGTTCCAGAGGGAGAAAGGGGGAAAGGTTTCTACTCCCCTCTGTTCCTGGTCCGCAAGCCAGACAGCTCCTTTAGGACTATAATGAATCTTAAGTCCCTCAACAAATTCCTGGTCATACGCCCGTTCAAAATGGAGACAATTAATTCAACAATAAAATTGCTGTTTCAAAATTGCTTTATGGTGGTGTTAGATTTAAAAGATGCCTAGTACCATATACCCATTCATGCAGCTCATCAGCGTTTCCTCAGAGTGGCGGTTCAGATAGATGGGTCAGTTCAACATTTCCAATATGCAGCCCTCCCCTTTGGGGTGGCAGTCGCTCCCCGGGTGTTTACTAAAGTGGTAGCGGAAGTTATGGCCCATCTACGTGAATTGGACATTCTAGTAGTCCCCTACTTAGATGACTTCCTGATTGCAGGGAAAACGGCGAAACATTGCTTGGAACAGCTACAAAGGGCAATGTCTGCCCTAGATCGGTTAGGATGGCTGCTTAACATCAAAAAATCTCGGTTACAGCCGATGAGAGTCCAACAATTCTTGGGCCTGATCCTGGATTCTGAGAACCAGGAATGCCGTCTGCCTCTGGAGAAGCTTGTTCGCCTACACTATCAGGTCCTGAACGCTTCCAATAACCCTACCATGTCCCTCAGGAAAGCCATGTCCCTTCTGGGTTCTCTTTCATCCTGTATCCCAGCGGTCCAGTGGGCCCAGTTTCATGCAAGAACACTACAGGGCAAGGTTTTAGTGCATCAAAGAATCCTTGGGGGTTACTTAGAGGGCCAGCTAACCTTGTCCCGAAACACAAGGGAGTCCCTAGAGTGGTGGCTAGACAAGGATAATTTATCCAGAGGGGTTCCCTGGGAGTATAACATATCCCGCATAGTCACCACGGATGCTAGCCCTTCCGGTTGGGGGGCTCATATGGGTGAGATTCTGGTGCAGGGCCTATGGGAGCATCATCAGATAGAAATGTCATCTAACCTGAAAGAGTTGACAGCAGTAGAGCAGGCAGCTAAGAAGCTACTTGTGTATCTACAGGGCCATCATGTGCGAGTGTTCTCCGACAATCAGGTCACCGTGGCTTATATCAACCACCAAGGTGGGTCTCGTTCCAAACCCCTGATGAATGTGGCAGAACGGTTGTTCCGGCTAGCAGAGCAACATTTTCTATATTTAACAGCTCTACATATAAAAGGGAAAGAAAACATCACGGCAGATTTCTTAAGCCGCAATCTGCTAAAGCAAGGAGAATGGTCCCTGAAAAGCTCCATCTTCGACCTGATTGTCCCCACTTTTGTACAACCAGAGGTAGATCTCTTCGCCACCATGGAAAAGAGAGAACCCCCTGGCGGTAGATGCCTTTCTGATAAAGTGGGACTTCAGGCTAGCCTACGCCTTCCCTCCCCTATCGCTACTACCCCTGGTGATGAGAAAAATCAGGAGAGACAGAGCAAGGGTTATAGTTATCGCTCCATTTTGGCCCAGGAGGGCATGGTTCTCATGCCTCAGGACCATGTCGGTGTCCGATCCTTGGGTTCTTCTGGACATCCCGGATCTCCTATCCCAGGGCCCAGTCTTTCATCCTCAGGTGGCTGGCCTACATCTGACAGCGTGGAGTTTGAACGGACACTGCTAAAAGATAAAGGCTTCTCCCCAGACCTGATTAACACCCTACTTAAAAGTAGAAAAATCATTACTACCAAAATTTATGTCAGAATTTGGAAGAAATTCCTTCAGAACTCTGAAATAGTCGCTGGGGGTTCAGCGCCTATAAATCAAATCTTAGAGTTTCTTCATAAAGGTCTGGACATGGGGCTTTCCACTAGTACCCTTAAAGTACGAGTATCAGCCTTGGGGGCACTCTTTAACTGCAATATCGCGGGTAATTACTGGGTCAGTAGATTCACTAAGGCAGCAGGTAGATCCAGGCCAATAGTGAAGGATAGATTCATGCCGTGGGACTTGAACCTAGTCCTCACGGCTATGACAGAAGCTCCATTTGAACCTATCTCATCAGCTTCCATAAAAAACCTGTCGCTCAAAGTAGCCTTCCTGGTAGCTCTAACCTCAGCTCATAGAGTAAGCGACATCCAGGCATTATCTAGGCGTCCTCCTTATATACAGTTTAAGGACGATAGGGTAATACTCAGACCTGATCCAGCGTACTTACCTAAGGTAGTTTCTAGCTTTCACAGGACACAGGAAATAGTCCTTCCATCCATCCTCACTAATCCAGCTAACGAGAAGGAGGAGAAACTACATACCCTGGAAGTTAAGAGATGTCTCATAGAATATCTCGCAGTTACCGATCCCTGTAAGAAAGATAATGCCCTGTTTGTATCCCATCAAGGCCCTCGGAAAGGGCTTAGAGCATCAAAAAATACACTAGCCAGGTGGATTAGAGAGGCAATTTCAATAGCATACACCTCAAAAGGCAGATCGGCACCTGGGAAGCTGAGGGCGCATTCCACCAGAGCCATGGCGACCTCGTGGGCCGAGAGATCAGAAGTCTCCATTGACCAGATATGTAAGGCGGCTACTTGGTCCTCTCCGAGCACCTTTTATAGTCATTATAGGCTAGACTTGGGTGCTTCCACAGACCTCTCTTTTGGTATAAGGGTGCTGCAGGCTGTGGTCCCTCCCTAAATAGTTATTACTCTCTGTAATTCTCTCAGGTGGTGCTGTCATGGACGACCGAATAAAGTCTCAGTTACTCACCGGTTAACGGTATTTTTCGGAGTCCATGACAGCACCCGTATATTCCCTCCCTTTAGTTTTATTTGGGTGTGCACGTCTTCCTCTTGTATATACCCACTGGGGATAAATAATTAAGTAGTGATAGTATTGTACATAAATCATGCCATTAACCTTGGAGGTCCTCTTGTGCTCTGTAATCCATCTGATGCATGGGAGAGGTGCCGCCCTTTTGTATCTGTAGGTTTCCTGTTCCTGAAGGGCGGATCCCCTCTCTCAGGTGGTGCTGTCATGGACTCTGAAAAATACCGTTAACCAGTGAGTAACTAAGACTTTTTATTCCATCCAGTGCATCAAGGAGCACACAGGTTGGATAGCTGTAGTAGTATATCAGTGAGACAACAGGTCATTTGTTGGACACCCATACCAAGCCAGAGATCAATTATCAAAGAAAATTCACTAAAATATATGGTGGTAACAAAATACAGATACAGTAAATTTAACTTTGATTAATGCATATTAAAGGGCTGTCCACTACTCAGACAACCCCTTCTCAATTGCTATGTTTGCTAGTAAAATAATAGTAGCTACAGTACACTCAACTCCGGTGAAGGCGCTGTTCCAGTGGTGTCCGCAGTGGCTCACCCGGGGCTTGCGTGACACTTCATCCGGATGTCAGTTACATCTGAAGGAGGGGAGACTGAAGAGGCCGCTGGGTGGCTGCAGGGATTGAGTGACATAATAATGTCACGCGAGCCCCAGGAGAAGAGCCAGTGTCGACACCACTGGAATAGCCCTCACACTGGAGGGGAGTATAGCTGCTATTATTTTACTTGGAGAAACATAGTGATTGAAAAAGGGGTTGTCCAAATAGTGGAGAACCTTTTTAACAAGTGAACCACATTAAACAACCTAAAATTGCTCAAATGTACCCCAAACCTACAAAAAATGCCCTCACTAAAAAGAGTGACCCTCTACCTCCAACTTATTGCTATGCATCTTTTAATTGATCTCTATTCCCACTTCATTTATACCTTCATTATTTCTCATTTTTGAGGGATAATAGAAATCCACAAAGATGTATATAGTGATAAATTGGAAGCAGGAATCAATCTCTGAAGGTTCTTTGCTTAAGTAGGGGGATTTTGTGGCACGCTAAGATGATTTCCTATCTGGTTAAGTTTCACAGAATTTTTAAAAAGCTGGCTGGGATTGTCATAAAGTCACTAAATCGTGGTACAAATTAGAACTGCATAATAAATTTGCTATGTTTTATGCCAGAAAACTGGCAAAAACTGCTTAAGGACCCTAATGAATATGTTTTATTATGTATTATGATATATAAAAATGATATTCTGTTTGCATCCTCAGTGAATTCTCAGAAGATGTAATCCCTATTACTTGCTCTTAACGAGCCCAAAACTCCACTCCCGAGTCACAACTTTCCCATACAGAATAAGGCACTGTTCAGCTGAGAGGTTTTAATGGAGAGCGTAAACAAGCCATTAACAGACTCTTCTCACCTCCAGAGAGAATAAAAGGATCAGATGTTTAAATATAATCTGCTCTTTCCTCCTTTACCTGTCATCATCTGTTGAGGGGAAAATTAGCAGGACTCCGCACACATTAGATGACTGGCCAGTCCCAATGAAAATGGTGGGATTGGATTACCTTAATGTAATGTGTGTAAGGTCGGGATCACACATGCGAGAAACTCGGATGAGTCTTGCATCTTAATACCCGGCACTGCCGCCGGCACTCAGGAGCGGAGTGAGCGGCTCCATAGAAATACATGCAGCCACGCGCTCCGCTCCCGAGTGCCAGCGGCAGTGCCGGGTATTAAGATGCAAGACTCATCCGAGTTTCTTGCATGTGTGATCCCGGCCTAAGAGTGTGTTAGAGACAAACATGCCCTTTCTCCTCTCTAATAAAATGGGTGCACTTTTGTGTATTGCAAATGTATTTCAGTTGCATAGAATATCACGGGCACTAATGTGAATGTTGTAATATGAATAATTTTAAAGAATGTTTTAAATACTACTGCTGTGGATGACTCAAAATGTACTTTGTTAAAGATGTAATGTGTTAATGTATTAAGTATAGAGAAAGTTTAAGGATAGGAAATTAGGACATGGGTATAGGAATAGGATAAAGCGGTAGATATAGATAGGAATGTGAAAGTGCAGTTGAGGGCACGATAGAATCAGGAAATAAGTAACTATAGCATAGTAACAGTTAAAATATTTAGGAATAGCCCCAGTATTGGAGGGGTGTTAGGCGCCAGATTCCCGCAGCTGCACAGCGGGAATCCAGAGCCTTGCATCCAGCGGTCTCCCATTCTCCACCGACCACTCAGGAGTCTGCACAGCAATCTCAGCATCCCAGATGCTCTGCTCAGACCAGCTCTGTAGTACTGGGTGATGCTGCCAACTCTGGGTCAGCAATAGCATCGCAGGCTGTCCTGCAGCAAGCCACTCCAGAGGCTAAGTCCTCTCATCGCGCTACTGGGCATGCTCACGAGACGATCTCTCATTGGAGATCGGGAGTCACGTGCTCAGGTCCTTCTCCGGATCTGATTGGTCCATCTCAGAGATCTGGACGGTCCCGGAAGTTCACGGCTATAAAAGACCCGAATGGCAGCTCGGCCATGCGCTAGTATAGACTCTAATTGCTATCTCTGTGAATGATGATGAATGCATGTGCCTGCGAATGACTCATTAAGATCCTCTCCCTCTGATATTACATGTGTGGATAGGGACTTAGTCATAGAGTCAGCGCCAATCAGTGGCACGCTACAGGCCACAGTTCACATCTTACAGCAATAGCGTCCGACAGTGCGCCCCCTCTTGGGCATTGTCGTGTGGCGGCTGGGTCGGTCGCCGCGCTGCAGTCAGCAGCACTTGTTGGAGTCCGCGGTAGCGACGCCGCACGTTCGGTAGGTCCAGACGGACATTGACCCTGAGTCTTGGGCCTAGTTCTGTGACCGTATACCGTGTGTGCACACCGCTGAGACCTGTGAGTTCAACAGGCTCGGCATTTATGTTTATACCTTAGGCGTCTCTGTGAGATTAACAGAGCTCGCCAGCGCATATCGGGTGACGTATAACCCGCGTGTGCTATACCGCCATATAGCGCGTCTGCCATTATATAGCAGCAGTTTAACACCTCTGCACTGTGGACCCCGGGTGGCGAACGCACTTTCTGTTATTTAATATTTAGTGCGTTCCGCCGTCCCTAACATTATACTAGCGCCAGGGTCTGGCTAATAATGGCAGATCAGCAGCAACTACTGCAGTACATTCGGCAGCTGGAGGGCAGGTTGGTGGCTCTCGAGAGTCCCACCTCAGCTGCGAAGGTTACTGCGGCTGCTGCACAGGGAGTCGCAGAAGCTGTCTCTCGTATGCCCACGCCTGCACCGACATTATCCCGTCTCCCGTTGCCCGAAAAGTTTTCGGGTGACAGCACCACCTGTAGGGGTTTTGTGAGCCAGTGCTCTATTCAGCTTGAGCTACTGGCCGCACGGTTCCCTACAGAGCGGGCTAAGGTGGGGTTTAATGTCTCCCTCCTGTCGGGCAGGGGGGTTAGAGTGGGCTACGCCATTGTGGGAGCGTGATGACCCAGTGGTTCTGAGTGCTGCTCAGTTTCTCACGTCTTTAAAGCAGGTCTTTTTGGGACCACGGGTCACTCACGACACCTCTCTACAGCTATTAGCCCTTACACAGGGGTCCCGCTCTGTCAGCCATTATGCCGTCCGATTCCGGACACTGGCTTCCGAGCTGGAGCGGCCTGATAAAACACTCGTCCCTGTGTTTTGGAGAGGGTTAGCGGAGCATGTCAAGGATGCTCAAGCAACCAGAGAGATCCCCACAAGTCTGGAGGACTTGATTGCCATTTCCACCCGCATTGATCTCCGGTTTACAGAACGTGGGCTGGAGCGTGCGCAATCCAGACAAAGGGTTAAGTTGGCTCCCACCTTCTCCGAGCTGCTAGAGTTTCCCACTCAAGAGCTTATACCTTCTGAACCCATGGAGGTGTCTTGCGCCAGTCCCAAGCCGCATCCGGTGTGAAGCTCCACACACTGTTACCAGTGTGTGGCGTCTGCCTGCGGTCTGGACTGCAGCCAGACAGCACCCCGAGAAACACTGATACCCTTTACCCCTATACAGGGATCTGGATTTATAGCAGAGCCCAGGAGGCGCTGTCTGAATAGGAGCAATGACCAGAGCAGGACGGTCGCCAGAAAGGTGTTCCAATACAGGACACAGAGGCAATGATATCCGAGACTAAACCAGTCAGGCAGAAATGGTATAAAAACAGTAGACAGTAGCAGAGTCAGATTCCAGGCCGAAGCCAGGGTCATAAACCAGGAGGGCAGCAGAGGTACAGAATCGTTAGGCAAAAGCAGAGTCAGAATCCAGGCCAAAGTAAGAGTCATAAACCAGGAGGGCAGCAGAGGTACAAAGTCGTTAGGCAGAAGCAGAGTCAGAATCCAGGCCAAAGTAAGAGTCATAAACCAGGAGGGCAGCAGAGGTACAAAGTCGTTAGGCAGAAGCAGAGTCAGAATCCAGGCCAAAGTAAGAGTCATAAACCAGGAGGGCAGCAGAGGTACAAAGTCGTTAGGCAGAAGCAGAGTCAGAAGTCCAGGCAAAAGTCAGAGTCAGTCAAACAGCAATTCACACAGTAACACGCAGGGGAACCAAGAATATATCCAGCGGCCTGCAAGAGCAGTCCCAAGGTATTTGAGGGATCAGGTCATCCCTTACAGGCCCGTGGCCTGATGATGTCATCCAGACCACCCCCAGGACCATGCTGGATGGTAATGCACCAGCCCCTTCATGACTGACCGAGGAGCGAAGCCTGCATCCAGCGGACGCCTGCGCAGGAGCCTCATGGCTATCGCCGCCATCACTCGGGGTTGAAGCACAACGCCTCCCAGAGACCAAGGCCGAGACTGCAGGCCACGGGTCAGACGGTGATAGGACAGTCCGGGGCCTCCTAGTGGTCGAGGCTGGGACAGCAGGCCCTGAGTCTGACGGTGATGTGATAGTCCGGCGCCTCCTACTGGCCGAGGCTGGGACAGCAGGCCCTGAGTCTGACGGTGATGTGATAGTCCGGCGCCTCCTACTGGCCGAGGCCGGGACAGCAGGCCCTGAGTCTGGCGGTGCCGTGACACAGTGCCAGCAGTTTGGTCACTTGGCTAACACGTGTCCACTGCGGTTGAAAAAACGATCATGTCCAGTGGTCATAGGTGGGGGTCTATCTCATATGAAACCTTTCTCCCCCAAACCGGTATTCCAAGGGACCTTAGATAGCGGGGCTTCCACCTGGGAGGTAGAAGGCACGGTGGATTCCAGGGCAGAAGGGAACTTTATGTCCTCGGCCTTTGCCCAAAAGCACGCTATTCTGCTGGTGTTACTGTCCCAACCCTTGACCATTAGGGTGGTTAATGGTGCACCTTTACCATCTCAGGTTACCCACCAGACAGCACCCCTAGGGCTCTCAATCTCACCATCCCACCGTGAGATTTTGTCGCTGTTCATTTTGCCAGATGGCATCGGCCAGGTGCTTCTCGGAGTTCCCTGGCTCCGTTGCCATTCCCCTCATATCGATTGGGTTTCGGGGAGTATACTGGGTTGGAGCAAGGACTGTGAGGGAAGGTGCCTGAGGGGCAATGTTCAAGTAGCCTCCACGGAAGTGCTCGCGGATCTCTCCGCGCTTCCCAGACAATATCACCAGTACGCGGACGTCTTCTCCAAATAATCTGCGGAGACGCTTGCACCGCACCGTCCTTACGATTGCCCGATAGACCTATTGCCAGGCACGGAACCTCCTAGAGGCTGCGTGCATCCTCTATCACGCCCCGAGATGGAGGCTATGTCTCAGTATATCCGGGAGAACCTGGCAAGAGGCTTTATCAGAAAGTCGGTGTCGCCGGCTGGTGCAGGGTTCTTCTTCGTGCAGAAGAAGAGTGGAGAGTTACGTACCTGCATTGACTACAGAGTTCTCAACGCCATTACAGTAAAAAACAAATAACCTCTTCCATTGATCTATGAGTTGTTTGACAGGTTGCGAGGGGCCCAGATCTTTATGAAATTGGATCTACGGGGAGGCATACAACCTGATCCGCATTCGTGAAGGAGATGAGTGGAAGACAGCCTTTAATACCAGAGATGGCCACTATGAATATCTGGTCATGCCTTTCGGCCTCTGTAATGCGCCTGCTGTCTTCCAGGATTTTGTCAACGACGTCTTTCATGATATGCTCTCCACCTCAGTGGTGGTCTATCTGGATGACATTCTCATCTTTTCTCCAGATTTGGCCTCTCACCGGAGAGACATCTGCAAGGTCTTTGACCGTTTGCGAGCGAATTCTCTCTTCGCCAACTTGGCGAAGTGCCAGTTTGAGCAGGAGTCCTTGCTGTTTCTGGGCTATATCATCTCGGCCCAGGGGTTGGCTATGGATCCTGCCAAACTGCAAGCGGTAATGGACTGGCAGGAGCCCCATTCTCTCAAAGCGGTGCAGCGCTTTTTGGGGTTCGTTAATTACTACTGTCAGTTCATCCCCCACTTCTCCACACTGGTAGCTCCTCTGGTTGCCCTCACTAAAAAAGGAGCTGATCCCAAGGTTTGGTCTGAACAGGTCTCCAAGGCCTTCTCGTCTTTGAAAACCCATTTTTCCGGCGCTCCCATCCTACATCGTCCCGATGTGGATAAACCTTTTATCCTCGAGGTCGATGCCTCATCCGTCGGTGCAGGAGCAGTCCTTTTCCAGAAGAATGCACAAGGTCGGAAGCATCCTTGCTTCTTCTTCTCTAAGACCTTCTCACCGACAGAGAAAAACTACTCCATCGGGGACAGGGAGTTGCTGGCAATGAAGTTGGCCTTTTCCGAGTGGAGACATCTCCTGGAGGGAGCCCGGTTTCCCTTCCAGGTGTATACTGACCATAAAAACCTGGTCTATTTGCAAACGGCCCAGCGCTTGAACTCTCATCAAGCTAGGTGGTTGCTCTTCTTCTCCCGCTTCGACTTCACCTTGCACTACCTGTCTAGAGAGAACGTCGTGCGGATGCTCTCTCGCACTCGGTGGTTTCAGCGGAGGAAGAGGAGGCTGAGCCTCAGCTAATTCTCCCCACTCAGAGTCTCAGGACCGTGGCCCCAGTTGCTCTCGAATCAGTGCCACCAGGCAAGACCTTTGTCCCTCCTCGCCTGCAGCCGGAGGTCCTCGCATGGGCACACGCGTCCAGGGTGGGTGGTCACTTTGGCATTAAGCGGACCACAGAACTCCTGGCAAGGTCTTATTGGTGGCCGCACATGGCCCTGGACACAAAAGAATGCATTCAAGCGTGTGTCTCGTGTGCTCGGAACAGGTCCTCTAGACAGAGGCTGGCTGAGTTACTGTATCCTCTGCCGGTGGCAGACAGACCTTGGGAGATGGTTGGCATGGATTTTGTGGTCGGCCTGCCCAAGTCTGGTAGCAGTACGGTCATCTGAGTAGTCACCAATCATTTTTCTAAAATGGTGCATCTGGTGCCACTTGCGCGGTAGCCTTCCGCTCGCGGTCTCGCCGCACTGTTCATAAAGCATGTTTTTCGTTTGCACGGTATGCCAGACAAAATAGTCAGTGACTGAGGTCCCTAATTTGCTTCTCGGTTTTGGAGGGAGCTCTGCAGTCTACTCAGTATCGAGCTAAACTTGCCCTCCACCTATCACCCCAAAACGAACGGATTGGTTGAGAGAGCCAATCAAACTCTGGTCACGTACCTACGACATTTTGTCTCTGCCAGGCAGGATGACTGGGCATCCTTACTACCGTGGGCTGAATTTGTCCTGAATAATGCAGTGGCTGATTCCACGGGTCAGACGCAGTTCCTTCTCAATTACGGCCAGCATCCGCGCGTCCCTGTCCCGATGCCAGTGTCTTCCACTGATTCCAGGGTGGCAGACTGGGCAGTGGAGGCTCGCGACATTTGGGATCGCACCCAGGATGCTATTCGAGCCTTTAAAGAGAGAATGAGAGTGTCCGCCGACACACATCAGCGTCCCGCTCCAACTTTTGCCCCTGGCGACTTGGTGTGGCTCTCTGCCCGAAATATCAAGCTGCGGGCCGAGTCCTCCAAGTTCGCTCCACGATACATTGGTCCCTTCAAAGTCCTCGAGCGCATCAGCTGATTGGTCTACCGTCTGGCTCTTCCACCACACTTGGCCATCTCTGACGTCTTCCACGTGTCCCTTCTCAAGCCTGTTCATATGGCTCGGTTTTTCGAGTCATCAGCCGGGACACCAGACCTGTCCTCAGATGATTTTGAGGTCAATGCCATTGTGGGACGCAGGATTGTGCGTGGCAAAAATTTTACTTGGTGGACTGGAAGGGTCATGGTCCAGAGGCCCGGACCTGGGAGCCAGTGGAGAACATCAATGCCCCACTCTTGATCGCGGTGTTTGAGCATACCGAGGCTCAGAGGGGAGGGGGCCTTGGGGGGGGTAATGTTAGGTGCCAGATTCCTGCAGCTGCACAGCGGGAATCCAGAGCCTTGCATCCAGCGGTCTCCCATTCTCCACCAACCGCTCAGGAGTCTGCACAGCAATCTCGGCGTCCCAGACACTCTGCTCAAACCAGCTCTGTAGGACTGGGTGTTGCTGCCACCTCTGGGTCAGCAATAGCAAAGCAGGCTGTAATGCAGCAAGCCACTCCAGAGGCTAAGTCCTCTCATCGCGCTACTGGGCATGCTCACAAAACGATCTCTCATTGGAGATCGGGAGTCACGTACTCAGGTCCTTCTCTGGATGTGATTGGTCCATCTCAGAGATCTGGAAGGTCCCGGAAGTGGCCGCTCGGCCATGCGCTAGTATAGACTCTAATTGCTATCTGTGTGAATGATGATGAATGCATGTGCCTGCGAATGACTCATTAAGATCCCCTCCCTCTGATATTACGTGTGTGGATAGGGACTTAGTCATAGAGTCAGCACCAGTCAGTGGCGCGCTACAGGCCACAGTTCACATCTTACAGCACTAGCGTCCAACAGTGCACCTCCTCTTGGGCATTGTCATGTGGCGTCTGGGTAAGTTGCCCCGCTGCAGTCAGCAGCACTTGTTGGCATCCATGGTAGCGACGCCGCACGGACGGTAGGTCTAGACGGACGTTGACCCTGAGTCTTGGGCCTAGTCATGTGACTGAGTACCGTGTGTGTGCACCGCTGAGACCTGTGTTTATACCTTAGGCGTCTCTGTGAGATTAACAGAGCTCGCCAGCGCACATCGGGTGACGTATAACCCACGTGTGCTATACCGCCATATAGCGTGTCTGCCATTATATAGCAGCAGTTTAACACCTCTGCACTGTGGACCCTGGGCGGCGAACACACTTTCTGTTATTTAATATTTAGTGCGTTCTGCCGTCCCTAACAAGGGGCATGTGTAGTTAAAAGAGGAAGCATTTCCGAGTTTTAGTTAGATAGAGATATAGATGAGATTAGATATAGGAAATTGTTATGAATGGGTCACCGAGGAGGAAAAAATAAACAGCAAGCTAAGTCTCAGAAAACCAGAGAAGTTGGTAACTATGCAGATTGCAGATCCCTGAACTTAACCGCACAACTAGCAGCAGTCGTGGAGCGTTCCTACGATGGTCCTAGTCGCCTCGTCACAACCGGAGAGCTACATAAGCCTAAAGCAGGAAAAGAGGAAAACTAACTGCCCCAGAGCAGACCCCATAGGAAAGACAGCCCCCCACATGTATTGACGGTGAAACAAGATGAAATTACAAACAAAGGCAGGAAAATAGGCTGAGCAAACGATGGGGCCCGGCTAACTAAAAGGACAGGAAAGGAAAGACACTGTCTGCAATCTGCCCCAAAAAAACTACAAAAATATTGTCCAACACTTCTGATAGCAAAATTAACCCTGAAGTCACTAGACTTCTAAACCTATATCAGCACTCTGAAATATTCTGAGACAGAGCAAAAAAGAGGCCAATCTAATAAGGAACAAAAAGCAGATGCAAATACTGATTAATAGGAGTGGAAATTCAGCATAGCCCCAGCAGGGGCAAGCTGATTACACAAAAAACTGAATTGACCAACAAGCGCAAGTGTGAACATTATCAAAAAACAAACTTAACTTGAGAAGACTGGAAGAGAGCTGAAGTCCAGGACCTGAGAAGCAGACTGAATCACCAGCACCCGGATAGGGCGTCGGCTGTCTTATATCCAGTCTGATACTCCAGAGATCCAATCGTTATCTTCCTCATCAGGTGGCAGATCACTACCACTTAAACCAACAGCACTACCTCCTGTCACCACCAGAGGGAGAACGGAAGGGGAACTCTCAACTGGTGGAGCAGAAAATGAGTTCATAACAGTACCCCCCTTGAGGAGGGGTCACCGAACTCTCATCCATGCCACCAGGCCGATCAGGATGGACCCCGTGAAAAGCACGAACCAATTTATTGGCATGAATATCAGAGGCAGAGACCCAAGAATTATCCTCCTGGCCATAACCCTTCCACTTGACCAAATACTGGAGTCTCCATCTAACCAAACGAAAATCCAATATTTTCTCTACCTCATATTCCACATTGCCTTTAACCAATACAGGATCAGGAGGTGCCGCCACAGGAACTACTGGCTCAATGTCACGTCGGCGGCGGTAGCCGCCGCCGCCTATACTCACCGGCGCCTGCCACGCCGCACTGTGTCCGCCTCCTCCTCCTCGCTCCCCTCTGCCTCTGCCCGGTGCGTGCCTGCTTCATGCGGGCGCCTTAGGCTGCGGGCGCGCGCCCTGCAGGTTTCTCAACCCTGCAGCGCCCGCCCAGAAGCCTGAGCGCCCAATTAGCCGGCAGCACGGGGTATATCTGGCGTCTCCAACATGGTGACGATGCCTGATTATCGTGTGCCTTTCTCGTGCGATATCCTGGCCAAGTGTTTAGGGGTTCCCCCTTTTCACTCTCCGTCCTGTACTCCAGTGCCTTGTCCTGTACTCCGTGCCTCCGTCCTGTACTCTAGTTCCCCGTCCTGTACTCCGTGCCTCCGTCCTGTACTCCAGTGCCCCTTCCTGTACCCCGTGCCTCCGTCCTGTACTCCGTGTCTCCGTCCTGTACTCCTGTACCCAGTCCTGTACTCCGAGCCTCCGTCCTGTACTCCAGTGCCCAGTCCTGTACTCCGTGTCTCTGTCCTACAGTGCTCAGTCCTGGCCCCCGTGTCTCTGTCCTGTACTCCAGAACCCAGTCCTGTACTCCAGCACCCAGTACTCCGTGTCACCGTTCTATACTCCGTTCTGCATTCCCTTCTCTGTCCTGCACCTCTCACTCAGTCCTTTGAGCCGCCCCTCTTGGTTCTAGCAGTTGCGGCATCTGTCTTCCGAGGGTCTGCCCCTAACGGCCCCTGTATTGGGGTCGGCACCACCCGGCATGCTCGCCCCCCGGGAGCTCCAGTGCCGCGATCCAGAGGGTCCACTCTCAGACGTAACCTTCCTCGTCGTCACAGCATAATCAGGCCATGGACCCTGCTAGCGCCTCGGCGGCCACCCAAAAAGAATTGCTCTTTTTGCGTGAAAATCAAACCAGAATAATGTCCTTTATGAAATCCATGGACACCCGCCTTTCCGCTTTACAAACTACTGATTCGGGGAACGCCCCATTGCTAGCGGGACTCCAGCAGGAGCTCGCGCAGCAGCGTGATGCCCTGTCCCATATTCTGAGCTACATGGCGTCCGTGGACGACCGACTCCAGTCCCTACAATCCTCTGCTGCCGCTTCAGCCCTACCCCGGGATCTCCTATCCCATCCGCCGCCACGCTTGGGGAAACCACCCAGGTATAATGGCGACCCCAAGTTGTGTCGTGGGTTTTTGAATCAGTGCCGCTTGCACTTCGAGCTTCTGCCTCAGCAATACCCCTTTGATCGAGCCAAGGTAGCTTTCATTGTGTCCCATCTTGAGGGGGAGGCCTTAGCATGGGTAAACCCCTTGTGGGAGAGAGATGACCCGGTGGTATCAAGCATCCATAACTTTCTAGATACCTTTCGCAGGGTATTTGATGAACCTGGTCGGGTGGCTTCCACCACTGAGGCTCTTTTCAATCTTCGCCAAGGTTCTCTCACCGTAGGACAGTATGCTATCTGCTTCCGGACACTGTCCTCGGAACTGGGGTGGAATAATGAGGCTTTGGTTGGGGCCTTTTGGAGGGGACTCTCCGGTAAAATAAAAGATGAGCTTACCGGCCGAGACACCCCTACCACTCTGGAGGATCTTATATCCCTAGCCACGCGTATAGATTTACGGTTTCAGGAACGCAACCGGGAGTCAGTTAGGGAGAAGAGATCTTTTAGGCTATATCAAGCGCCCATCCCCCACTCCTCGGCGTCTTCTAGTAATCCCCTTCCCGAGCCCATGCAAGTGGACCGAGTAAAGTTGTCTGAGCAAGAACGCAGGGAGAGAAGGACGCAGGGCCTATGTCTTTATTGTGGTGCGGCCATTCATTTTGTGTGTACTTGCCCAATGCGGCCAGGAAACACCTCCGCCTAGGCCAGGTAAGAGAGGCCTTCCTAGGTGACACCAATTCCTCTCAGCCCCTTACCATTTCGGCTTTAATTGTTTTAGGCAGATCTGTGGAGGCGTATGTGGACTCGGGTGCGTCGGGCAACTTCATCCGGCTCAAAGAAGTGGACCCGTTCCGGATTCCGGTTGTTACGCTAGAGAATCCACGGTCCATCGCCTCCGTGGATGGCAAACCACTACCTGAACCCATCACCATGGTTACTGTCGAGGTGGAGATACAAGTTGGAGCTCTTCACCGAGAAAAAATCGCCTTTTATGTTTTGCCCAGTTTGTCCCACGCCGTGCTCCTCGGCTTACCCTGGCTTCGTCTACATGAGCCCGTTCTAGACTGGCGTTCCGTGGAGATCCTCCTTTGGGGACACTTATGCCATGAACCTTGTCTGTTGCCGGTATCGCGCCCAAGTCCGCTGCAAGCTCCCACCGCCCTTCCGGGGCTTCCTATGGCTTACCACTTGTACGCCGACGTCTTCAGCAAGAAGGAGGCTGAGACACTGCCGCCGCATCGTGCCTACGATTGCCCAATTGAGCTGATGCCAGGAGCGACTCCTCCCAGGGGAAGAACTTATCCTCTGTCCCTGGCAGAGACCGCGGCCATGTCCGAATACATCCAGGAAAACTTAGCTCGGGGTTTTATTCAGAAGTCATCCTCCCCTGCTGGAGCAGGGTTCTTTTTCATCCGGAAGAAAGATGGATCCCTTCGGCCATGTATTGACTATCGTGGCCTGAAGAGTATCACAGTCAAAAATAGGTATCCCCTTCTGCTGATCCCAGAACTCTGACCGCTTGAGAGGGGCCCGGATCTTTACCAAATTGCATCTGCGGGGTGCCTATAATTTGATCCGAATCCGTGCCGGGGATGAATGGAAGACGGCCTTCAATACTCGAGACGGCCATTACGAGTATTTGGCTATGCCTTTTGGTCTCTGTAATGCCCCGGCGGTGTTCCAGTAATTCATTAATGAGATCTTTCGAGACCTACGCTACTCCTGTGTCGTCGTATATCTAGATGATATACTCATCTTTTCATCCAACTTATCCACTCACAGGAAGAGTGTTCGCCTGGTTCTGCAACATCTTCGGGAGAACAGACTCTACGCAAAATGTCTGTTCGAGCAAACCTCATTGCCCTTCCTGGGGTATATCATCACGGACTTCAGAGTGAAAATGGACCCCGAAAAATTGTCTGCTGTGCTCAAATGGCCACGTCCGGTTGGAATAAAAGCCATCCAACGATTCCTAGGTTTCGCGAACTATTACAGACAGTTCATTCCCTTCTTCTCCTCGGTGACCAAGCCCATCTCTGCTTTGACCCGGAAAGGGACCAAACCAAATGTCTGGACTGCAGAGGCTGAAGAGGCCTTTCTTGCCTTGATACAGTCCTTTGCTATGGCTCCGATTTTACACTGGCCGTTAGCCACTAGGCCCTTCATCCTGGAAGTGGATGCCTCCTCTACTGGTGCGGGAGCGGTCCTTACTCAGCGGACAACTTCTGGTCAAATGGTGCCTTGTGGGTACTTCTCTAAATCATTCTCTCCCGCAGAATGCAACTATTCAATTGGAGACTGGGAACTACTAGCCATTAAGATGGCTTTGGAGGAGTGGCGGTATCTTTTGGAGGGGGCAGTCCATCCATTCATAATCTTCACCGACCACAAAAATTTGGCGTATCTTCAGTCTGCGCAAAGGCTCAACTCCAGGCAAGCCAGGTGGTCGCTATATTTCTCCCGGTTTGACTTCAAACTTCATTTTCGACCTGGGGACAGAAACATCAAGGCAGACACTCTATCCAGGTCCCTACAGTCACCTGAGGTTGAGGAGGGTTCGTCTCACATCATTGAGCCTGCCAAAGTTATCACCGTGGCGCCCGTGACGCTCTCTCCCATTCCGCCAGGCAAGACCTTCGTCCCACAGAATAAGAGGTCGGAAGTCCTGGATTGGGGGCATTCCTCCAAGGTTGCAGGTCACGTCGGGGTCCAGAAAACCCTCAGCCTTCTTTCGCGCTACTACTGGTGGCCATCTCTCCGCCAAGATGTGACCAATTTTATAGCCTCCTGCACGACCTGCGCTCTAAACAAGGTACCAAGAAGTCTGCCGTCTGGTCTGCTCCACCCGCTGCCCCCTCCTGAAGCCCCTTGGCGACAGATTGGTATGGATTTCATTACCGATCTACCACGCTCTTCCGGGTGCACTACCATCTTAGTAGTGGTCGATCGCTTCTCCAAAATGGCCCATTTCATCCCGCTGCCTGGGTTACCTATGGCATCTGAGTTGGCCAAGGTCTTCATACACCAGATCTTTAGGCTTCACTGACTCCCTCAACGAATTGTCTCCGATCGAGGGGTCCAGTTTACCTCCCGTTTCTGGAGAGCACTTAGCAAGCTCATGGGTATATCTCTGGACTTCTCCTCGGCCTATCACCCTCAGTCCAATGGGCAAGTGGAACGGATAAACAGCCTACATGCGTCACTTCTCTAACACCCATTAAAACAACTGGGTGTCTCTTCTGCCGTGGGCAGAGTTCGCCCACAACAACCATCCTAATGAGTCCACAACTAAAACGTCGTTCTTCGTGGTTTCTGGCCAGAACCCTGGTGTTCCACTACCTCTTTCTACGCCTTCTGGTGTTCCCACAGCAGATGCCCTCGCTACCGAATTTTCTCAAGTCTGGAAGGAGACCAGAGAGGAGATCCAGTATCCGGATTAAGAGACATGCATACAAGAGGCGCAGGGATCTTCCGCCATGCCAACCTGGCGACAAAGTTTGGCTGTCAACTAAATATATCCGCTTGAAGATACCTTCTTACAAACTGGGTCCTCGGTACATCGGTCCGTTTCAGGTTTTGGGATGCATTAACAATGTGGCTTATAAATTGAAGTTGCCGGCTTCGCTTCGGGTCCCTAACGCCTTCCTTGTCTCGCTCCTCAAACCTGTGGTTCTGAATCGGTACCGCTCAGCCCCACCTCCTTCCCCTCAGCCAGTAGGGGCCGATGACGTCTTTGAGGTGAAAGAAATTCTTGCTGTGAAAAAAGTTCGGGGGCGTACCCTCTACCTCATTGATTGGAAGGGTTTTGGCCCCGAGGAGAGGTCCTGGAAGCCGAAGGAGAATGTTAATGCTCCCCTTCTTTTAAGAAGGTTTTTGTCCAACCTCAGGAGGGGGAGATGTAAAGGGGGGTACTGTCACGTCGGCGGAGGTAGCCGCCGCCGCCCCAGCAGCGGCGGGGCCCGCTGCCGCCTATACTCACCGGCGCCTGCCACGCCGCACTGTGTCCGCCTCCTCCTCCTCGCTCCCCTCTGCCTCTGCCCGGCGTGTGCCTGCTTCATGCGGGCGCCTTAGGCCGGGGGCGCACGCCCTGCAGATTTCTTAACCCTGCAGCGCCCGCCCAGAAGCCTGAGAGCCCAATCAGCCGGCAGCACGGGGTATATCAGGCGTCTCCAACATGGTGGAGACGCCTGATTATCGTGTGCCTTTCCCGTGCGATATCTTGGCCAAGTGTTTAGGGGTTCCCCCTTTTCACTCTCCGTCCTGTACTCCAGTGCCCTGTCCTGTACTCCGTGCCTCCGTCCTGTACTCCAGTGCCCCGTCCTGTACTCCGTGCCTCCGTCCTGTACTCCAGTGCCCCGTCCTGTACACCAGTGCCCCGTCCTGTACTCCATGCCTCCATCCTGTACTCCAGTGCCCCGTCCTGTACCCCGTGCCTCCGTCCTGTACTCCGTGTCTCCGTCCTGTACTCCTGTACCCAGTGCTGTACTTCGAGCCTCCGTCCTGTACTCCAGTGCCCAGTCCTGTACTCCGTGTCTCTGCCCTACAGTGCTCAGTCCTGGCCCCCGTGTCTCTGTCCTGTACTCCAGTACCCAGTCCTGTACTCCAGCACCCAGTACTCCGTGTCACCGTTCTATACTCCATTCTGCATTCCCTTCTCTGTCCTGTACCTCTCACTCAGTCCTTTGAGCCGCCCCTCTTGGTTCTAGCAGTCGCGGCATCTGTCTTCCGAGGGTCTGCCCCTAACGGCCCCTGTATAGGGGTCGGCACCACCTGGCGCGCTCGCCCCCGGGAGCTCCAGTGCCGCGATCCAGAGGGTCCACTCTCAGACGTAACCATCCTTGTCGTCACACTCAACAAACCTCTTCAACAGTGACTTGTGAAATACGTTATGGATTTTGAACGTAACTGGAAGAGCCAATCGTAAAGAATCAGGATTAAGAATCTCCAAAATCTTATAAGGTCCAGTAAATCTTGGCTTAAATTTTGGAGATGCAACCTTCATAGGAATATTCTTAGATGACAACCAAACCATATCACCCACTTTAAATCGGGGACCAATGGTCCTACGTCGGTTGGAAAAACGCTGTGCCATTTCCTGAGAGAGTGACAACTTATCCACCACTTGGTCCCATATCTGCTGCATTCTCACAACCATAGTGTCCACACCTGGGCAGGACGAAGATTCCACTTGCCCTGAAGAGAATCGAGGATGAAACCCAAAGTTACAGAAATAGGGTGACATCAGAGTGGCAGAACTAACTCTATTGTTCAGCGCAAATTCGGCCAAGGGCAAAAATGAGACCCAATCATCTTGATCAGCAGATATAAAACATCTTAAATAAGACTCCAGGGTCTGGTTTGTTCTCTCAGTCTGCCCAGTGGTCTGGGGATGAAACGCGGAGGAAAAGGATAACTGAATTCCCAGATTGGAACAAAAGGCTTTCCAGAATCTGGAAACAAACTGGACCCCTCTATCGGACACAATGTTCTCAGGAATCCCGTGTAACCGAACCACCTGTTGTAAAAACAAGGGCACCAACTCAGCGGAAGATGGCAACTTTGGGAGTGGTACAAGATGGACCATCTTCGAAAATCTATCACAAATCACCCAGATAACAGTCATTCTCTGAGAGACAGGAAGATCAGAAATAAAATCCATTGAGATATGGGTCCATGGCCTCTTGGGCACCGGCAGGGGCATCAGCAACCCACTAGAACGAGAACAGGGTTTAGACCGAGAACAAGTCCCACAGGACTGTACAAAATTCCTGACATCACGAGATAAGGCAGGCCACCAAAACGGCCGACTCACCAAATCTCTGGTACGAAAAATACCCGGATGACCAGCCAATGCGGAGCAATGGACTTCAGACATCACTCTCTTTCTCCACTGGTCAGGAATATACAATCTTCCCATAGGGCAACGCTTAGGTTTATCCTCCTGAAATTTCTCCAGGGCGCTTCTAAAATCGGGCGAAATGGCAAAAAGAACTACCCCCTCACCTAGGATAGTAGTAGGCTCGGTCACATTAAGAGAATCCGCAAAGAAACTCCTAGAAAGGGCATCTGCCTTAACATTCTTAGTGCCCGGAAGAAAAGAGACCACAAAATTAAAACACGTGAAAAACAAGGCCCATCTAGCCTGTCTAGGATTCAAGCGTTTGGCCGACGCCAGATAAATCAGATTCTTGTGATCGGTGAGGACCACAAATTGATGTCTAGCTCCCTCCAGCCAATGTCTCCACTCCTCAAATGCCCATTTCATGGCCAACAATTCCCGATTCCCCACGTTCAGATGGGGAAAACTTTCGAGAAAAGAAGGCACAGGGATTCATTTTAGAAGTCACAGGGTCTTTTTGGGACAACACAGCTCCTGCACCAATCTCAGAAGCGTCCACCTTCACTTGAAATGGAAGTGAGACATCAGGTTGCAGTAAAACTGGAGCTGAAGTAAATCTCTGCTTAAGCTCCTGAAATGCTGAGACAGCCTCAGGAGACTAATTCAGCACATCAGCTCCCTTCTTGGTCAGATCAGTCAGTGGTTTGACAATACTAGAAAAATTACCTATAAATTTACGATAGAAATTAGAAAAACCCAAAAACTTCTGGAGAGCCTTCAAAGAAGGAGGCTGAACCCAATCATAAATGGCCTGTACCTTGGCCGGGTCCATTTCAGTAGTCGATGGAGACAAGATAAATCCCAAAAATGAAATCCTCTGTACACCAAAGAGGCACTTCGATCCCTTAACAAACAGGGAATTCTCCCTCAAAATCCGGAACACAGTCCGAACATGTTCCACATGGGAATCCCAATCACTAGAAAAGACCAAAACATCATCCAGATAGATGATCAAAAACTTATCCACAAAGTCTCGGAAAATATCATTCATAAAGGACTGGAAGACAGAAGGGGCATTAGAGAGCCCGAAAGGCATCACCAGGTACTCAAAATGTCCCTCCGGAGTATTAAACGCCATCTTCCATTCATCCCCGTGCTTGATGCGAATAAGATTATACGCCCCCCTGAGGTCAAGCTTAGTAAACCAGCAGGCACTCTTAACTCTGGAGAATAAATCAGACATCAGAGGTAACGGGTACTGATATTTAACCGTCATCTTGTTAAGGGAACGACAATCAATACACGGTCTTAATGAACCGTCTTTCTTGGCCACAAAAAAAACCAGCACCTAAAGGTGACGAGGATGGTCTAATATGACCCTTCTCCAACGACTCCTTAATATAAGATCGCATAGCATCATGTTCAGGTACAGATAAGTTGAAAAGCCGACCCTTGTGAAATTTACACCCAGGCATCAACTCAATTGCACAGTCATAACTCCTATGAGGAGGCAAAGACGCAGACTTACTCTCACTAAAAACATCAGAGAAATCAGCCAGATAATCAGGAATATCATGAGACTGAGGAGAGGTGGCAAAAACAGGAGCGTCCCTAAGAACACACTGACAACCCCAACTCACCACAGACACAGATTTCCAATCCAAAACTGGGTTATGAGTTTGCAACCATGGGAACCCCAGAACAATAGTATCATGCAAATTATGCAGCACCAAAAATTTACTCTTTTCTTGGTGGTCTGGGGCAACTCGCATTATCACCTGGGTCCAAAACTGAGGTTTATTCTCCGCCAAAGGAGTGGCATCAATACCCCTCAAAGGAATAGGCGTCTGCAGAGGCATCATGGACAGACCACAACGTTTAGCAAAGTCCAAATCCATCAGATTCAGAGCTGCTCCTGAATCCACAAAAGCCTTAGTGGAAAATGTGGACAAGGAGCAGATCAGAGTAATTGCCTAAAGGAACTTAGGTTGTATACTGCTCACAACAAATGTGTGTGCAAAACATTTCTCTTGTTTAGGGCAGACAGAGGCGTCTCCATAGAAAAAACACAGCTTATTACGCCTTCTAAACTCCCGACCCTGCGCCCTAGACAAAACCCCATCACATTGCATAGGTTCAGACATTTGTTCAAAAGGTGGCAGCGCCTCCCGTGTAGTTTTACGTTCACGTAAACGCCAATCAACTTTAATGGCTAATGACATAGAGCCATCCAGACCAGAGGGAACAGGAAATCCCACCATAACATCTTTACGGTCTCTGACAAACCTTTCTGAAAGAGAGCTGCCAATGCACTATCATTCCATGTAGTAAGGACCGCCCACTTTCGGAATTTTTGACAGTACAACTCTGCAGGATCCTGACCCTTGTTTAATGCCAACAGGGTTCTCTCAGCTTGATCAACGGCATTAGGTTCATCATACAACAACCCCAAGGCCTGAAAAAATGCATCCACATTAGTCAGAATAGGATTTTCAGGTGTCAGAGAAAAAGCCCAATCTTGGGGATCGCCGCACAGCAAGGAGATGACAATTTTAACCTGCTGCATAGAGCTCCCCGATGAGTTAGGCCTCAAAGCAAGAAATAATTTACAATTATTCTTAAATATCAGAAATTTAGACCATTCTCCAGAAAACACATCAGGAGTAGGAATCTTGGGTTCAGCAGCATGTGACTGAATAAGGTAGGTGGAAATTCCCTGTACTTCAGCAGCAAGCTGCTCCACACGATCAGTTGCTTAATCTCCATTAGGAAAAAAATCCTCCTACGGCCCCAGAGAAAAAGAGGAAAAAATACATAATAAGAAAATAAAAAAATTCTGACACTTTTTTTTTTCTTTCTCTAACAATTCTTTCCTGCTTTTGAGTACCCTAGAATCTGCGGTATGGCTGATGATTCTGCTATGAATGGGTCACCGAGGAGGAAAAAATAAACAACAAGCTAAGTCTCAGAAAACCAGAGAAGTTGGTAACTATGCAGATTGCAGATCCCTGAACTTAACCGCACAACTAGCAGCAGTCGTGGAGCGTTCCTACGATGGTCCTAGACGCCTCGTCACAACCGGAGAGCTACATAAGCCTAAAGCAGGAAAAGAGGAACTAACTGCCCCAGAGCAGACCCCAAAGGAAAGACAGCCCCCCATATGTATTGATGGTGAAACAAGATGAAATTACAAACAAAGGCAGGAAAATAGGCTGAGCAAACGATGGGGCCCGGCTAACTAAAAAGGACAGGAAAGGAAAGACACTGTCTGCAATCTGCCAAAAAAAACCTACAGAAATATTGTCCAACACTTCTGATAGCAAAATTAACCCTGAAGTCACTAGACTTCTAAACCTATATCAGCACTCTGAAATATTCTGAGACAGAGCAAAAAAGAGGCCAATCTAATAAGGAACAAAAAGCAGATTGGCAAATACTGATTAATAGGAGTGGAAATTCAGCATAGCCCCAGCAGGGGCAAGCTGATTACACAAAAAACTGAATTGACCAACAAGCGCAAGTGTGAACATTATCAAAAAACAAACTTAACTTGAGAAGACTGGAAGAGAGCTGAAGTCCAGGACCTGAGAAGTAGACTGAATCACCAGCATCCGGATAGGGCGTCGGCTGTCTTATATCCAGTCTGATACTCCAGTGTTATGAATGAGTCACCGAAGGAGGAAAAAACAAAAATACAAGCTAAGTCCAGAAAACCGGAGAGGTTGGTAGCTATTGGATTGCAGACCCCTGATCCTATCCACAACAACTAACAGTAGCCGTGGGGGGTTCCTACGATGCCCTAGACCCCTCGAACACAGCTGGAGAACTAAATAGGCCTAAAGAAAGAAAGGGGAAATCTAAACTGCCCCAGATCAGACCCCAAAGCAATAGGCAGCCCCCAACATATAATGACGGTGAAGCAAGATGAAAACACCAACACAGATAGAAAGATAGGTTGAGCAAACGATGGGGCCCAAGCTAACTAAAAAGGACAGGATAGAAAAGCTGCTGTCTGCAATCCGTAAAAAACCCTACCAAAAAATGTCCCAACCGTCTGATAGGAAAAACAGGCCCTGAAGTCTCTAGGACTTTAAAAAGACTATATCAGCACTCAGGTAAATTCTGAAGACAGAGCAAAGAGACAAACTGATCAGAGACAAAAATGGAACTCAGCACACCCCCGACCGGGGATGGCTGAACTCCAAAAAGCAAGGTAAACAAAACAAAACTAATAAGTTCAATAGCAGAGCAAAACTTATCTTTGGGAAGCAGGAATCAGACTGGTCTCCAAGAATCCAGCAGAGAAATCACCAGCGACTCAGAAGGGCGTCGGCTGCCTTATATCCAGTCAGAATTTCCTGTTACCCAGTCATCATCTACCAGATCAGGTGTTTGGTAATCAGCCTCACTACCTTCCTTCACCAGAAGAGGGAGTTCATCAGACATCGACGGTGAAGGGGAAAATGAACTCACAACACTCCAGAGATCCAATCGTTATCTTCCTCATCAGGTGGCAGATCACTACCACTTAAACCAACAGCACTACCTCCTGTCACCACCAGAGGGAGAACGGAAGGGGAACTCAAAACTGGTGGAGCAGAAAATAAGTTCATGACAGTAAATGATTAGTGGAGTTCAAGGCCAGAGGACTGAGAAGCCCAAGAAAGCATGAGCTTTTGGGGCAGCATGCTGACTGCCACCAATAACTTTAGCAGACCTTCATTTGACAACCAAGGCCTACGGCCCAAATTAGGAACAGCGGAGTATGCCTTTACCACTTTCCAAATGGGAAAACCGGACGGGGAACTGTATCAGAAAGGTGGGTCCTAACACATGAGAGCTGCGGAGCTGGACAGAGTATCTCAGGAGTCAGGAGTGCAGGCAAGAAAGGAATAACTTAAGCTGAAAAAGACATGAATGTAACATCGTACTGTGCTGTGACTAAGATGGAGATTGGACTGTTCAGCAAAGTTCGTTTGCTTGATAAGGATCAAATGTCTCCTGTTCAATGTGCAACTATTCCTGGATCTGGAATTGAGGAGTCAGCGGAAGATTCCAGCAAATTTTTGAGTGTTATAACGTACACACACCTAAAGGGAGACGGGACATTATTTACTAGTGGGGTGCCAGGGTGTGGGGACACATGCCTTTAAGCTGAACATGCTGAGCAGTATGTGCTGTACCATAAGCGACATAATTTATTTACTTCAATTAACATCTATAGCTTATCTTACAGAGCGACTTAAAAGAGTTGTCTGTTTTTTTTTTATAGAAATCTGCAATTCACATACTTGCGGTCACGTGACCTCCCGCTCTCGCCGATAACACACCAGAGAATCCTGACAGTGTGCTGTGGGCATATTGTAATGATCCAGTAGTCTGGAGTCACATAGAGTGACTGCAGACTTTTATTAAAAAGATCGGACAACCCATTTAAAAAGGAAATCCAGTAAAAATAAACTAATATGTGAGGGAGCCCATACACAAAAGATAGCAATCAGCTGATCGTTGAGATGTCAGCTATCTCTCCCAATTTCACCTTGGGTATGTGCACAAGACATCTTTTAGACATCTGGGTCCCCACATAGTTTTTGAAGCAGAAGATGCTTCACTAAAATATCAAAACCAAAACAGCAGGGTCTTTATATAAAAGATCCCTTCAGAAAAAGTAATTAAATGATACTTAAATTAAGTGATGATATAATAATGCAATACAAAGAACATAGGGGTTTTTTTTCGAAAAAATATTGAAATTTATTGCAAAACATTGCAAAAACACAGGGTATTCATGTGACAATATAAATAACAGCTAGAAGAGTAAATGCATTACAAGCTGAAAAATGTAGTGCATGGAGAAACATGCGTCTCATAACAGAACTGCATGATTGGTATATGGCAAGGATCTATAGAAAATATAGGGTTAACAGACCTGAAACATGAAGCATGACTCATATAAAATACATGGCCAATTAGTTAGTTGAATACTAAAAAAGAATCGAGGTCCACATATTACCTTGAGACATATTTAAAGGGGTTGTCCGGGCTTTTCACATAATCTCAGTGCATATCTAGGCTGCAGAATGCTGACAATAAGTAATTTACCTTCTGTGGCCAGTTTGCAGCGTTTGTGAGATATAATTTCTTGCTTGTAAGAAAAACGTCCAGGGGGGGTGTGTTCTGGCATTGAGCAGCTACCTTGATGTTTACTGGATGGTGAGGCTGATGATCCCACTGAGGGATGGAACGCTAGGACAGGTGCAGATGACAGGAACGACTGGCAGACAGGCAGGTGAGCACGGCTGATACTTTGATGAGTAGGCGGGCACGGCTGAGACACTGGCAGGCGGGCACGGCTGAGACACTGGCAGGTGGGCACGGCTGAGACACTGGCAGGCGGGCATGGCTAAGACACAAGGGGAAGGAACTGACTCTGAAGGCACAGGAACAAGGGCAGGAATGAGTGGTGTATGGAACAGGTAGAGACCTGTTCAGACTGGAGAAGCAGGGACGGGCTTGGGAAGGGAAGAAACACAGACAGGTAAGAGTAGTGTGTGGGAATAGGTAGGGACTTGTTCAGACTGGAGGAGCAGGGACAGATAAAGAGCCTCAGGAAGCGGAACGAGAGAGGAGCAAAACTACAAGGTTGCGGAGATACAAGCAGAACAGAGTCGCTGGTTGCAGTGCAGCGAGCTGAACCGCAAGGAGCGTCGAGCAAAGGCAGAACCGCAAGAGCGAGGAGCAAAGGCAGAGCTGCAGAAGTGCCGAGCAAAGGCAGAGCCACAGAAGTGTTGAGCAAAGGCAGAACCGCAAGAACGAGGAGTAAAGGCAGAGCCGCAGAAGTGCCCAGCAAAGGCAGAGCTGCAGGAGTGTGGAGCAAAGGCAGAACCGCAGGAGTGCAGACCAAAGGCAGAGCTGCAGGAGTGCAGAGCAAAGGCAGAGCCACAGGAGTGCAGAGCAAAGGCAGAGCCACAGGAATGCGGAGCAAAGGCAGAGCCGCAGGAGTGCGGAGCAAAGGCAGAGCCGCAGGAGTGCGGAGCAAAGGCAGAGCCGCAGGAGTGCGGAGCAAAGGCAGAACAGCAGGAACCAGGAACGAGAGCAGGGCAGACGGAGAGGACACAAGGATAGACACATCAAGGAAAGGAGCCACAGACAAGGAGACAAAAAGACAGAGGGTAGAACTGAGTTCAGACTAGGTTAAGTACAGGAACAGGATAAGATACAGGAATAGGACACAATACAGACAAGGACGGACACGGGAACAGATACAGAACAAGGACACAGCCCTGAGTATGCAGCCCTCAGGGAGGCGGGAGCATAGGACACAAAAGCTCACACTAACACGTCTGGGAATGCAGTCCCCAGAGAAGGCGGAAACAAGACAGGACCTGGCACCTCAGCAGCAAGACATTGACAGGGGAAAATAGTTGGTCAGGCATCCTACTATGGGCGGGGATGCCTTAAGTAGTTGAGGCCTCTTGACAATTGTTGAGGGCACCCTAGGACGGTGCACGCTGACTCAATAAGAGCCCAAGAGTGCCGGCACCGCCCCCCTATGCACACAGCCAGGAAGTATACAGAGAGCAGGCTGGAGGCAAGAGGCACCCAGCATGGAGCCGGTAGAAGACAGAACTCACCGCATGGCCCGTAGTAGTGAGTAAGTTTGTGTGTAAGGCAGGTGGGGGATGGGAGGCCATGCAGTATTGCCGACAGGGTTGTTACACATATCTACCCCAAAATGGTATCAATAAAAACGTCAGCGTGGTGTGCAAAAAATAAGCCCTCAACCAGCCCCAGATCCGAAAAATGGAGATGCAACAGACTTGGGAAAATGGCGCCATTTTTTTTTTTTTTTTTTTACAGATTGTCGATTTTTTTCACCACTTAAATAAACAAGAACCTATACATGTCTGATATATATGAACTTGTAATGACCTGGAGAATCATAATGGTAGTTCAGCTTTAGCATTTAGTGAACCTAGTATAAAAAAAAAAAAAAGCTATTGTGGAATTGCACTTTTTTTGCTCTTTTGTTTGGCAATTTCACTTGGAATTTTTATCCCATTTTCCAGTAATCAATGGTGTCATTCAAAAGTACAACTTGTCCCGGAAAAAAGAAGCCCATTACAAATTGCATGTATGTTACATGAAGGTTCCCTCAGCAGTGTGACAGTGATTACCAAGGGGAAAATGCATGGTTGGAAAGTGGGACAAATGTTTTCCTCATAAAAGAAGTTGTATTGTGACTGTGGCCTCAACGCTAACCTGTCACTTGGCTTTACTACTGTTATTCTGCTGTGGAGTAACTTTATCAACATGGCCCTGATTAATCTTATTTTATGCAGAAAATAAAATTATATTTGAGTGAGCGCTATTAGTTAATTACACATGACTCATCTGGGAGGCGCCATTCATAGTCATGCAGTCTGGTATGTAATCACCTCCTCAGTAGCTTGATTGACCCCAGAGCTGTACATTATGCCATGTATGCAGGGACTTGACTACCGGCAATGAAGAAACAGTGAAGTATTATGAATTTAAAGGGGTTTTCCCACTAACAAAGTTGCTCAATAAATTTTTGAATAATAATAACTATCACAATTGGATGTGTTTAAATAAAATGTTCCTGTGCTGAGATAATCTTATAAATGTGCCCCAGCTGTGCACTGTTTAATTGCTGTGTCTGATCATGCAGGGACATGGTCTGATCGTTCCACAGCTTCTGGGCAGGGGAGGAAGTTAAAGAGGATACAGACATTATAGCAGGGGATCACAGCTGATTATTTCTTTCAGATAAAAAATTGTTTAAAAACAGGAAGGAAAATGTTTTATCTCACTAAAAGAATAAGCTGTGATCTTCCTGTCTGTATCCTCTTTTGCTTCCTCCCCTGCTGAGGAGATCTGGTAGGATCATACTATGTTCCTGTAAGGTGAGACACAGCCATTACACAGTACACTGCAGGGACACATTTATATGATTATCTCAGCACAGGAACATTTTTTTAACACATCCTTTTCCGGGATATATGTATTAATACAAATGTAAAGTAACTTGTCATGTAATATAATGCTATTAACCTGCAGATATGGAGTTATCTGCAGGTTAATAGCCTTATGATAGATGGGAGGAAATTAGCTTTATCGCCCGATAGTGTTCAGTCATAGTGGTGGCGCCTCATCATTAGAGCACGCTGTCAGTCAGTGCCAAGGGTGCAGTTACAGCCTACACTCTTTATACACTGACCGGTGACTGAAACTGTGCCACTGCCCCACTATGAATGAACAAGTGTGTTACCGCTGAGGGTTCAGTCACCACAGAGGTACTGCACCTCACCCAGAGGTGTGGTACCCCACTCTCAGGTAAGGAGGAAGCACCACCAAGGACTCAAACACCTGCACCCAACACACACTATAGCAGCAGGGCACCCTGGGCGTACCCTACGGGAGGATGGTCTCATCCCAGGCGGGGTAGTAAAGGGTGTTGGGAGAGTGGGTGAAGATGGTAGAAAGAGGAGGAGCTTAGAGAGTGAGACAAGAGAGTTTTGTGAGAGGAAGGAATGTGGAGAGACGAGTGGTGAAGCAGCTCCCTGTCAGGAGGAGCTGCAGAAGGAGGGAAAGAGACAGATAGAAGTCTTGGAGGGCAGAAAGGGTCCTTGGGAAATGGGTAGTGGGGAGTCCACCCATGGGGCCTGTATCCACGCTGACTGCCATCAGGTGGAGGGACCAGGTCGCATTGGGGTACCGGACCCCAAGACTAGCGGAGAAATCATCAGACTCAACTAGAAGCTTGAGACAGGGTACCTGTAGGTGCTTCAGCCATAAGCCACAGTTATCTTCCCTGAAAAGGCAGCCATAAGGGAGCAAGATGACTCAGAGAGGACGTCACCCGACAAGGTCCACGGCTGCTGGCTTTGGACACTGACTGTGAGGTTTTGGGCAGGAGAGGCGGAAAGCCAGCACAGTGAGATGGCCAGGAGAGGTATATACTGAAGGGAGTCCTGGAAAGGTGTATCTTGATCTACCTGGTAATTTACTGGACCCCTCACCTGGAGGTCACGGCACCAAGCCGGCATCTGTGCACCAGAACAGTGAGTAAAGCTTTGGAACTGCACCGCACTTGTGTCCTCTGATCATTTCTGCATCTCCTGCCCTGCATGATATCTACCAACATCACCTTTAACCCCTTCATGACCAAGCCTATTTTGACCTCAATAACCAGGCCATATTTTGCAATTCTGACCAGTGTTCCTTTATGAGGTAATAACTCAGGAACGCTTCAACGGATCCTAGCGATTCTGAGATTGTTTTTTCATGACATATTTGGCTTCATGCTAGTGGTAAATTTAGGTTAATATTTTTTGCGTTTATTTGTGAAAAAATCAGAAATTTGGTGAAATTTGTGAAAATTTTGCAATTTTCAAATTTTGAATTTTTATTCTGTTAAACCAGAGAGTTATGTGACAAAATAGTTACTAAATAACATTTCCCACATGACTACTTTACATCAGCACAATTTTGGAAACAAAATTTTTTTTGTTAGTAAGTTATAAGGGTTAAAAGCTGACCAGTGATTTCTCAATTTTACAACAAAATTTACAAAACCATTTTTTTTAGGGACCGCATCACATTTGAAGTCACTTTGAGGGGTCTATATGGCAGAAAATACCCAAAACTGACACCATTCTAAAAACTGCACCCCTCAAGGTGCTCAAAACTACATTCAAGAAGATTATTAACCCTTCAGGTGCTTCACAGGGACAAAAGCAACGTGGAAGGAAAAAATGGACATTTTAATTTTTCCAACAAAAATTTTCTTTTATCATTAATTTTTTCATTTTCACATGGGCACCAGGATAAAATGGATCCTGAAATTTGTTGGGCAATTTCTTTTGAGTACACCAATACCTCATATGTGGTCATAAACCACTGTTTGGGCGCATGGCAGGGCTCGGAAGGGAAGGAGCACCATTTGACTTTTTGAATGGAAAATATGCAGGAATATTTAGCGGTTGCCATGTCACGTTTCGAGAGTCCCTGTGTGCCTAAACATTGGAGCTCCCCCCACAATTGACCCCATTTTGGAAACTAGACCCCCCCAAGGAACTTATCTAGATGCATAGTGATCACTTTGAACCCCCAGGTGCTTCACAAATTGATCCGTAAAAAAAAAAGTACTTTTTTTCACAAAAATTTTCTTTTAGCCTCAGTTTTTTCATTTTCACATGGGCAACAGGATAAAATGGATCCTAAAATTTGTGGGGCAATTTCTCCTGAGATACCTCTTATGTCGTCATAAACTACTATTTGGGCACACGGCAGGATCCGGAAGGGAAGGAGCGCCATTTGACTTTTTGAATGGAAAATTAGCTCCAATCGTTATCGGACACCATGTTGCGTTTGGAGAGCTCCTGTGTGCCTAAACAGTGAAAAATCCCCACAAGAGACACCATTTTGGAAACTAGACCCCCTAAGGAACTTATCTAGATGCATAGTGAGCACTTTGAACCCCCAAATGCTTCACAGAAGTTTATAAAGCAGAGCCGTGAAAATAAAAAATATTTTTTTCCTCAAAAAATTATTTTTAGCCCACAATTTTTTATTTTCACAAGGGTAACAGGATAAATTGGACCCCAAAAGTTGTTATCCAGTTTGTCCTGAGCATGCTGGTACCCAATATGTGGGGGGTGACCAATGTTTGGGCACACGTCGGAGCTCAGAAGGGAAGTAGTGACATTTTGAAATGCTGACTTTGATGGAATAGTCTGCGGGCGTCATGTTACATCTGCAGAGCCCCTGATGTACCTAAACTGTGGAAACCCCCCACAAGTGACCCCATTTTGGAAACTAGACCCCCCAAGGAACTTATCTAGATGTGTGGTGAGCACCTTGAACCCCCCAAGTGCTTCACAGAAGTTTATAACGCAGAGCCGTGAAAATAAAAAATCATTTTTTTCCTCCAAAAAATGACTTTTAGCCCGCAATTTTTTTTCCACAAGGGTAACAGGATAAATTGGACCCCAAAAGTTGTTGTCCAGTTTGTCTTGAGTATGCTGGTGCCCCATATGTGGGGGAGGACCACTGTTTGGGCACACATCGGGGCTTGGAAGGGAAGTAGTGACATTTTGAAATGCAGACTTTGATGGAATGGTCTGCGGTCGTCATGTTGCCTTTGCAAAGCTCCTGATGTGACTAAACTGTGGAAACCCCCCACAAGTGACCCCATTTTGGAAACTAGACCCCCAAAGGAACTTATCTAGTTGTGTGGTGAGCACTTTGAACCCTTAAGTGCTTCACAGAAGTTTATAACGCAAAGCTGTGAAAATAAAAAATCATTTTTTTTCTTCAAAAAATGATTTTTTAGCTCGCAATTTTTTATTTTCACAAGGGTAAAAGGAGAAATTGGACCCCAAAAGTTGTTGTCCAATTTGTCCTGAGTACGCTGATACCCCATATGTGGGGGGGAACCATTGTTTGGGCACACATCAGGGCTCGGAATGGAAGTAGTGACATTTTGAAATGCAGACTTTGATGGAATGATCTGCGGTCGTGGTTACGTTTGCAGAGCCCCTGATGTGCCTAAACAGTAGAAACCCCCCACAAGTGACCCCATTTTGGAAACTAGACCTTGCAAGGAACTTACCTAGATGTCTGGTGAGCACTTTGAACCCCCAAGTGCTTCACAGAAGATTATAACGCAGAGTCGTGAAAATAAAAAGTCTATTTTATTTCCACAAAAGTGATTTTTAGCCCCCAATTTTTAGACCCCCAAAGTTGGTAAATAGTGGAAACTTCTCAATTATTGCTCCAATCCTAACCCCAAAAATAATTTTTTAGTCCCCAATTTTTTATTTTTCCAAGGTTACAGGAGAAATTAGACCCCCAAAGTTGTTGTGCAATTTGTCCTGAGTACGCTGATACCCCATATGTTGGGGTAAACCACTGTTTGGGCACACATCGGGGCTTGGAAGGGAGGGAGCACCGTTTGACTTTTTGAACGCAAAATTGGCTGGAATCAATGGTGGCAACATGTCGCGTTTGGAGACCCCTTGATGTGCCTAAACAGTGGAAACCCCTCAATTCTAACCCCAACACACCCCTAACCACAACTCTAACTCCATCACACCCCTAACCCTAATCCTAACCCTAACTATAACCCTAACCACAAGCCTAACCCTATTCTTAAACCTAATTCCAACCCTAACCCTAATTGTAACCCTAACCCTAATTCCACCCTAACCCTAACTCCAACCCTAACCCTTATTCCACCCTAACCCTTATTCCAACCCTAACCCCAACACTAATTCCACCCTAACCCTAACACTAATTCCAACCCTAACCCTAATTCCAACCCTAGCCCTAACCCTAGCCCTAGCCCTAACCCTAGCCCTAACCCTAACCCTAGCCCTAACCCTAGCCCTTACCCTAACCCTAATAGAAAAATAAAAATAAAAATATTTTCTTTATTTTATTATATGTGCCTACCTATGGAGGTGATAGAGGGGGTTTTATTTACTTTTCATTTCATTTTGATCACTGTGAGAGTGATCAAAATGAATGAATTGAATCTGCAGCTGGCAGATTCGGGCGGGCACACTGCGCATGCGCCCGCCATTTTCCAAGATGGCGGCGCCCATGATCCGGGACCGCGGGACACCGGGAGCGACAGCGGCACTCGGTAGGCACCAGGGGGTGGGAGGGGGGTGATCGGATTGTGGGGGGAGCTGAGGGAGGCGGTGGGAGCTGATGATGACAACAGTGGCACATCGCCGCTGTCATTCAGTGGCGGGGGCCGATCGCCCCCGCCAGCCGGTGTGTGTGGGGGGTCACATTACTGTCTCCAGCCATGTCCGATGCTACTGCAGCATCGGCCATGGCTGGATTGTAATATTTCATCAATTTTCATTGATGAAATATTACTATCGCTCTGATTGGCTGTTTCACTTTTAACAGCCAATCAAAGCGATCGTAGCCGCGTGGGGGGCGAAGCCACGCCCCCTGTGGTGAAGAACAAAGCCCCCTGTATCTGCTGGTCGGGTGACCTTTTAGTGACCCCAGTCACCCGACCCGCAGACTTTATTATTATCCTTATAAATATCCCTTTAATTGGATGCCCAGGGCCATAGACCGGGTCGCCGTAACACTGTGCTAGGGTTGCGGATCGCACTAAATATAAAATATAAGAAAGTGCAATCACAACCCGGGATCCACCGTGCAGAGATGTTAACCTGCTGCTCGGTAATGGCGGAGTACTAACTGAACACCGGTGGGTTAACCACTGACACGGTGTGTACAGGAGCAAACTCTGTTACCTCACAGAGCCGCTGGAACAAATTTCAGAGCCTGTTTATCTTCACAGGACTCAGCAGGGGAGCGCTTTTGTGAAGACACAGGACTCTGCCCCAAGGACACAGGGTTAGAGTCCCTCTAGCCCCACTAGTGTTCAGCACCATGACCGCGATGCCTGGACAGATGCTTATAGAATGCTGTGCCCTGTTAACAGTCACAGGATGCAGCAGATGGTTGCTTAGTGCGTACAGCGCAACTCTGGCGGACGCCACTAACCAGCCTAAGCTTAGAACTTGAAAGAGCATAAGACGTGCACAGTGCTCTAACGGATGCTGCTGTTCATGCGGTAGCATAGTGCCTTAGGTAGAATGGCACACTCTGGCGCTAGCATGTGTGAGGAGCTGGGAGAACTGCGGCGCTAGGCAGTGCCACAACTCGGCGCTGACTCCAACTCTAAAAACCCTATCTCATGCACAACCAAGGGATGGAGTCATAATGAGTCAGTCACCTGTAACAAGCATCCATCATCATACAAACACTTAGCCATATTAGTCTACATTAGCGCATGGCCGAGCGGCCATGCAAGCCTTTTATAGCAGCGTCCTTCTGGGACCTTCCTGATGGTCCAATCCGAGCTGCTCGAGGACCTGAGCATGTGACCTCTGACCTCCAATAAGAGGTCGTCCCACGGGCATGCTCAGTAGGCTGCAAAAAGGACTTAGCCTCCGGAGCTGCTCTCTGCTGACTAGTGCGGATTGCTAAAGCTGAACCAGAGGTGCCAGCAGCAACCAACCTGACATCACTAGCTTGAGCAAGACGTCAGGTTCGACGCCTTTGCTGAGCAGCCTACTCTGTGGTCGGGCCTGAATGGGAGACCACAGAAGGCAATGCTCAGTTTTCCTCCTGTGCAGAGGCAGGAACCCGATGCCTAACACACTGCCCCTTTAAGAAGCGGCATGGTACCAAGTACCCCACAGCCCTAGCGGGCGATCCAGGAGCAAGGCTGCCAAGAAGGGGGGTAAAGTTCATTTCCACCCATCAGCGGAGTAGTTAATGCCAGCGCACATGGTGTCTGAACACTATTAACCTGCAGATTAACCCCATATCTGCAGGTTAACTGAATAATTTTACACGACAGTTTCTCTTTTATGAGTTTCTTTTTTATAATTTTTGAACAGAACAAATAAAAAAATGAACAAAGTTGATCCAGACTTACAGAGCAGACAGCCCAAAATAATGGACAAATGTGTCTACCAGAAGCACAATACATTGCTGTCATATTACCCAGTAGCTGACTTAATCAGTAAGATCTTTGCAGCCAAAATTGGTGACCTTTGAATAATATTGCAGATTAGAGTCCATTTTCCATATCTCCAAGGATTGTGCTAGGTTATGAATGGTGAGGATAATGTTTCCGTAGAAGAACCCATTAACAATCTTGAATCAACTGACAAAAAGGTCAAGGAAGTCATTCAGACCTATAATTGCATTATATACTGAATATATTCTAAGACACCTAACTGGCCAATATGTGGATTCTTTTCTACAATTCTCTGAAAAATATTAGTGGATATTTTCTCATTCTTTCAAAATCCTATTTAAAATTTATTTGTCTTAGGTAATGTTGTACCTAACCAGAAAACAAGAATTTTCACAAATTTGTGCACAGTCAGGGCTGTGATGTGGATGAGCCAAACCTACAACTCCTCTATTTTTGCCCACTCTGATTCCAACTCTGAGAGTATAGGCATGATTCATTATTGCATTTGAGCCTGTTTTTTTGTCAAGTTTTTGGTATTTTGTTCCCTTTTTTTGTTTGGAACAAATTAATATTTCAGCTTGTGCCTTTTTAACTTTACGCAAAATTCATGAAACGTGGGAGCAATTTGGCACAAAAAATGTCAGCGAAGAGCACAAGTTAAAAAAAATATGTAAATGAGAAGCACAAATGATGAATCCGACCATTTGCCTCTAAAAATGGCTGATATACAGTGGCATGTAAACGTTAAGGCACCCCTAGTCAAAAGTACTGTTATTGTGAACAGTTAAAGAGAATCTGTCAGCATGACGTCTTGTGTGCTGTGGGTAGGGATGTGGGGACAGAATCTTGTGCAGGTCACTGATTGTATGGTGACCTGCCTCATTTTTAAAATATTGCACATTATTATGTGGAAGATGCGTGTGCAGTGGGAGCCGGTGTCCTGTGTGAAAATTGCAAAAAGGAAAAAGGGCCGATGCAAAAGTTTGGGTACCCTCTGAGATTTGCATGTTCAGATGAATTTGACCAATGTTTCAGACCTCAATTGGCCTGTTAGAATTATGGCTTGCTCAATATCACCGTTATGAAAGGCCAGGTGTTGCAAATTTCCCAGCTTTATAAAAACCCAGTCTCCTCTGAAAATGAAAATGGTGGAGGTCTACAAAGCAAGAGAAGGCTATAATAAGATAGCAAAGCGGTTTCAAGTTGCCCTTTCCTCAGTTTGAAATGTAATTAAGAAATGGCAGTTAACAGAAGCAGTGGAGATCAAGATAAGATCTGCAAGTCCAAGCAAAATTTCAGTGAGAGCTTTTACTCAGATTGCTAAAGAGGCAAATCAGCACCCCTGCTTGACTGCAAAACACCTTCAGAAAGATTTAGTAGACTCTGGAGTTGTGATACATTGATCCACTGTTCAGAGACACCTGCACAAATATGGCCTTCATGGAAGGGTCATCAGAAGAATATCTCTCCTGTGTCCTCACTATAAAATGCAGAGTCAGACGTATGCAAAAGAACATCTAAACAAGCCTTATGCATTTTGGAAACAAATCCTGTGGACCAATGAGGTTAAAATAAAACTCTTTGGACACAATGATCTAAGGTATGGGTGGAGAAAAAAAGGACACCAAATTTCAGGAAAAGAACCATTAAGCATGCGGTGGATCATTCATGCTTTGGGGTTGTGTTTCAGTCTATGGCACGGGGAACATTTCACGGGTAGAGGGAAGAATGGATTCCATGAAATTTTAATAAATCCTTGATGCAAACATAACACCATCTGTAAAAAAGCTGAAGTTAAAAGAAGATGGCTTCTACAAATGGATAATGAATGAATCTAAACATACTTCAAAATCCACTATAGACTACCTCAAAATGCGCAAGCTGAAGGTTTTACAATGGCCCTCACAGTCCCCTGATCTGAACAACATTGAAAATCTGTGGCTAGACCTCAAAATAGAAGTGCATCCAAGGCGACCCAGGCATCTCGCAGAACCAGAGGAATTTTCCAAGGAAGAATGGATGAAAATCCCTCAAACAAGAATTGAAAGACTCTTGTCTAGCTGCAAAAAGTGTTAACAAGATGTGAAACTTTCAAAAGGGGGAGCTACTAGGTACTAACCAAGCAGGGTACCAAAACTTTTGCATCCACCCATTCTTTTTTCTAATTTTTAAAAAGTAAAATATGACAATATTGTTTTTGCCTAAAGTACATAGGAAATGTGTCATCTTTAACTTTAGGCCTTTTAGAGATCATTTAATCTTCAACTTGCTTAACTGTTTACAATAGCAGTAATTTTGACCAGGGGTGCCCAAACTTTTACATGTCACTGTATAAAGTAAATGCATTTACTGTTGTAACATGGCAACACCGGGTTTTCGGAATTTTCTTAAATCTTTATGAAAATAAATATGTGATGAACTTTGCACTAAATATTTGAATAATACAAAAAAAGTCTTATTTTATTAAATATTTTATTAAATGTTTCAAGAAAAAAAAAGTGCAATACAAAATACAAATACATATGCAAATATTACAAGATTGAGAGTATATAGAATCATGAAAGGGTGTATTCAGGACTATTTTTTTTTACTAAGTGCCTAAAAATCTAAGACAGGTAGTTGCTAACTACTTGCTAACTACTTGCCTGTTCTATCCGGCGCTGGCAGCTGCCTGTCCTACCCAGCAATTCAGCTGCTAAATATCAACAGAGCAGATCTTCCTCTTCTAAGCTGGTCTGTCGACAGAGCGCGTTTGCCCACCTCATGCTATTTGGCAGCCATGCTCCCCACAGTTAGGGTACCGTTACACCTAGCGATGCACCAGCGATCCCGACTAGCGATATGACGCAGTCAGGATCGCTGGTACATCGCTGGGTGGTCGCTAGTGAGCTGCCACTCAGGCAGATCTCACCAGCGACATCGCTGGGGACGGGGATCGCTACTTACCTGTCAGACGCGGCGATCCTGCGTCCTCCCGCCCGGCTCCACGCGTCGCTCGTCGTCACAGCAAGAAGCGCCGCAGGAAGTGGCCGACGAGGAATGGTCCAGGACGTTCTCACGCGATCAGCGCTAACCAGCGGGGGAGCCGGTCAGAGGTAAGTATCACATGCAGCGATATCGCTAGCGATATCGCTGCAACGTCACAAAATCGGTGACTTTGCAGCGATATTGCTAGCGATATCGCAGTGTGTAACGGGGGCTTTAGACATGATGTCGGTAGTTCTGCCCCGTCAATAGAGTAGGATGGAAGAGAACTCGCTGTTCTGTCGGTGTGACGTCAGTGGAAGCCTCTGAATCATCAACAGGAGCGGTCTGTGACCACTCTATGCCGTCAGAGATCGGTGAAGGCACGACCGTCAGGTAGATAGCAACTACCTGCCTGTTAGTTCTTAGGCCCATGGTCAAAAAAATTAATTCCTTTCATTATTTCTTTTTATATCTTAACCCTCACCTTCCCCTCTTCCCCACCAAACCCCCATCCCTACATGTGTGTCGACTCTCAACCAAAATTCTCAATCTAATGAGATCAACAGAAACTCAGTGGTCTGTTGATAAGATGACAGCTGCTTGCCCCATTAGAATCTCAATTAAATTCCAATTTGTGTCTTCAAAATTAGAAATCAACTATTTTCTTAATACGAATGGTTGCAAGGTTTCAAAAAAATGTTTAGTAAGTTTCTTCTTATCTGCTAATCTATTTAGCCACTCCATGTTACATATTGTAAGTGCTCTACTTGGCCATGTTCACACATTCAGTATTTGGTCTGTATTTTACATCAGCATTTGTAAGACAAAATCAGGAGTGGAACAATCAGAGGAAAAGTATAATAGAAAAACCAATGTAAAATACCGAGCAAATACTGAACATGTGAACCAGAGAGAAGGAGGGGGGTGCAAGATTAAAAAAGTGGTAGAGTATACTTTTGCTTGTTACTACACCCCAGATACATAGTAAATCCCTCACCTCTATTGCAAGAGAAATATCAATATTTGAAAGTGTGTAAAAAAAACTGTCCATTTCATGAGTTAGGGTAAAAGACACACCATCATTAATTTGTGCTATGTTTTGTATATCTTCCCAGATTGTGACTGTAAGAGCATGTCCACATGTGAAAAATATCCAAATTGGCTAGGACACATTTTGTACAACTATATGTTTTGTAGTTAGACTCTGCAAATTTCTACAAACTCTGACCCTACTTAAAACATCTCTGACTCCACAGTCGTTTGTATTGTATAACCAAAATGCAAAAGTAATGTACATGACAAGAGCCTTTATAGTATGTTCACACATAGTAAATTTTGTTGATGAATATTTTTGCAACTAAAGCTCCATTCCATTCTGGATTCTGGAATGTTCCTGGTGAAAGTTCAAATCGGGCGAGAAAATTAGAATATCATCCAGGTAAATCACAACAAATCTTCCAATGCAATCAAGAGAAAATATCATACATAAAACTTTGAAAAAGAGCAGGTGCATTGGATAACCCAAATGGCATGACAAGATTTTCAAATAGAACTTCAGATGTTTAGAATGACGTTTTCCACTAATCACCCTTCCAGATGCATGTCAAATTGTATGCTCCTCTAAGATCAAGTTTTTAGAAAACTACTTAGCCTCCAGAAGCTGATTACATAGGTCGGAGATGGGTGGAAGTGGGTAGGTATTTTTAACTGTGATTTTGTTTAGTTTTCAGAAATCGAGGCAGGGACAGAGGCTGCCATCTTTATTTTTTACAAAGAAAAATCCGGGAGCTACAGGGGAGGAGAAAGGACAAATATGACCCTTCTGTAAACTTTCATTAACCTATTCTTTCATGGCAGCCCGTTCAAGCCCAGACAAATTGTAAAGGTGAGCTTTAGGCAATTTGGCATTATGGACAAGATTAATAGAACAATCATAAAGGTTATGAGGAGGTAGTATCTCCGCCTCATATTGCGAGAACAAGTCTTTCAGGTACCCTGGCAGACCCTTCAGAGCATATTCGTACAAACTTTACACATTTCTTCTAACAATTGGAGCTCCATTTAACAATTTCCTTCTGACACCAATCAATAACAGGATAGTGAATATGCATCCATGGAAGTCTCAGTACAAACCCAGCAGGTAAGTTATCCAACACAAACAGGAGATTGATTCAGAGTGGAGCGCTCCCATTTGGAGAGTGAAATCTACCGTTATACTCTTGACCAGATTCTGAGTTAATGGTGTCTTGTCAATGGCAAAGATTTGAATGGGTCTTTCTAAACTAACTGTCCCTAGTCTAACTTTAGTACCAGTTCAATGAAGTTAGTAGCAGACCCACAGTCAATGAATGTCAATGTTGATAACACCTGGTCCTTGAAGGATAACACTGTATTCATCAGTACTATATCAGAGGAAGAAAAAGGTACCTGAGAGTCTGGGTGACATTGGCCGTCACCTAGACTCAGACGTTCTCCCGATGGTTTGCTTGCCTGATGACGAGTTGGGCAATCCTTGAGAAAATGTCCAGAGAGACCACAGACAGAGTCCAAGATCTTGTCTACGTTTTCTCTTCACAACACGAGGACTGGCAACTCTAACTTTCAATGGCTACACCTCCGGTAAATGGATCTGCTCTGGGGTAATATAAGGAGCAGCCTGCTGTTCACCATGTCTCCATTCACTTGGCCAGGGTGATGGCCTCTGCCAGAGAACAAAGGGCGTCATGAAGGATACGGGCGTCATGAAGGACAACAGCATCCTTAAGTGTTTCAGAAAGGCCTTGGTGGAACTGGCACCTGAGAGCTCCATCATTCCACAGAACTTCAGTGGACCACTGATGAAACTCAGTGCAGTAATCCTCAGCAGTGTGACGTCCCCCTGCCAGGTTAATGATCTTTGCCTCGGCAACCTGGATCCTGTCGGGATCAAAATGGCTTACACAGAAGACCGCTTGTGGGGACAAGGAAAATGTCCAGGTCTGAGGACCCCCTCACAAGAGGGACCTGATTATTCCCATCTGCTGAAACTCATCCCTTGATGACCAGGAACACAGGGTCACCTGTGTTCCTACAGATTTCCCTGAAAACCCTAAACTGGTTTTTGTTTTATGAAAATGTATTAGCGATGGCTATTACAGGTTCAGGAGAAACCAACTGTACTTCAGAGGGCACCGACGTCCCAGTCAATGCCGGCAATGAAGGGCTATTGGGAGTCTTCATCAAACTAATTATATGACCATGCAGCTGATATTGCAGTGTTTCCAGATTCTGGCATTCCTTATCTAGAGAACCTGCATAATCAGTGTCAAATTCGACAACTTGTCACAGAGCCTGTGAACAAGCTCCATACTGGTGAAAAAGAAAAACATATTGGTCAGCCATAATGTGACACCGAGTCATTTCTCACAGAACTTCTCACAGACAAGCAGTGAGTCAGGATAGTGAAGGAGTCCGAGATCAAAAGCCAGCAGCTGACGAGAGCTCAGCAACTACCGGTCTCAGATTGGACGGCCGAGCTGTCAATGAAAACACAGACATCTCAGCACCCCCAGCATTAGACTGGATAACTGAGCTGTCAATCACTGCACAGAAAGCTCAGCACTGAAGGGTGGAATCGTTACACCTGGTTCCAGTGATGCGCATGGGCCACTCTTCCAGAAAGGAATCTTCCATTTATGTATCCTCCTGGATTAGGTAGATGTTACCCTCTTATTGGGCACATCTTTTCTTCTACCTTGGCATCCTAGAATATATGTATTATTATTATATTTTTTGTTATTTATTACAATTTAAGGTGGAAATGCAAGTTCTTATGCTCTAGGGTTTCTATTATGTGCTGTCTTTATAGGAGCTGTTCTGGCTCTGTGATCTGATAGATTTGTTTCATATATTCCTTGGAGTTCCCTTATGGGGGTATAAAGGTATTCTATTCAGGTGTGATATTATTGTCCTCAATCACACTTTGTGCATGTTTAATAGCTTCTTGCATTGTATTGCCTTATTGTTAATCTGTATATACATATTTTCTATGTGGATCTTAAATAAAAATGAATACATTTTTAATCGGATGTGCCTATTCTTTACATAATAACTTTTTTCTCTTGTCGGATTTCAAGCATGTTTTAGAAAACTACATACTATGAGTACAGGATCACCTCTTGAAAGTAAATGTGCAATTACTACAGCTGAGTACAACGCAAAGGATGAATGGAGCCATGATGCCATCAAGTGCCCTAGACCTAATATGTACTTTAACACTGCAGAACAGCAAACTACATAATTTGATTTTTTGGGTAATTTATTGTTTGTGCATAGCCACATTATTTATACTGCTCGTATGTTAAGCTTGTGGTGTTAGCCATTATGAAAGGAGACGCTGCGGTTATATTTGAACCATTGGGTGAATAGTAGCACAAAGGCCCTTTCACAACCTCAGACGATATCACTGCCAAAAATTGATATAATAAAAGAAGCCAAGACTACCAAGTATGATTATTTCCATCTGTCATAAGTATGTTATATTGTCGTTATGTTCGTATTTTACCATATATCGTGCAACCTGCTATGTGCAGTGATTCCCTGTAACCTTTGTTTCAATACAGATCACAATATTCTCCTCTAATACCAGGAATATTCATATGTCGAAGCTTCATCCATTTTCTTTCAGCATGTTTCTACATGACCCTATTGGTAGGCAGTAGTCATTTACTCGCAGGTGTAACTTATATTTAATAAATCCTAAACATTGAAGCCCTGATTAATCAGACAGCTCCCAGTACTATCTCAGTGTGATGTGGTGAAAAGTTCATTTTAGCTATTCGCCATTTTACTAATTTACCTAGCATTTCATGATGTCACCGTTGGAACAGACGCTTTCTCCCTCAGGCATGTCTTGCATGTCTCATAAGTAGGGATAAGTGATATTTCCATGGAACAGCTGTGTACCGCGCTTTCAATTAGCAATAAAGTGACCGCAAAGCAATCCTATCTTTTACAAAGTGAGTCCGGGGATCGGCTCCAACAAAGGAAAAGGGAGGGCGAACAGAATAGTACCCTCGGGGTCAAATGGTTAAAGGTGTTCTTGTCTTACTTTGTGACTCATACAGTGTTGCCTCACTTTTAGTTTCTGCTGGCATATCAATGCAATCATTTACCTTTTTAGTTTGGCATCGAGGTCTTGTATGTGGTAATAAATCCTTATATATTCCAAACATAGACAGGATTTCACACACTACATACGATTACAATAATTGCAGATAGAAGAAAAACTTACATTCCCGTACAGACTTGGACCTGATGGTGGGATAGCCATTTTAGGGTTTTAAAAGAGGTAATCCTGCGTGAGTGCTAGAGTAAGCCATAACACAAAGATCTGTGAGGTCTAACCTCTGCATACACCACTGATTCAAAAAGTAAAGGTGCGGACACCTTCGTCCATGTTTCTACTGAACAGCACCCCCTGAACACCCATGTGCAGAAAAATGGAAAGCCTCAGTTTTAGTTTTTGTTTAATTTTGGGATCAGTGTGGCATCATAGTAGTTGGGCATCTAGAATTTTCTTAAAAAAAAATGTACAAGCAAAGCAGTGGTGGCGTAGAGGGTCTCTGTGCAAGGACACTATATGGGCCCTTCACTGTGTATGTGACAGAAGCTGCTTTGGAGGTTGTAGTGGGCTCTATTACCTCTTGGACCCCTGTATGTCTGTGTAGAAGGGAGGACCAGGCTGCTACGGCTGTTGAAGCGTCGGGTCCGAAACTGCTGGGGTCGAACCTCCTGTTCCTGGGGGGAATGAGATTTCAGCCAGAGTGAGCTAGTGTGAGGTAAAATGGGTTGCATGGCAACTGAAGCGTTCTTCCCACCAGATCGCCGATGAGGGGAAGACCCAACTGCTGTGAAGGGAGCAACAGGCCACGGCGTGAAGAGAAAGGGCAGCATAGTGAGGGACTCACCGAAACCGGTGGATCCACAGAGGAGCGTGTGATCGACGAAGCATAGCAGTACAAATGTCCGTCCGGGTGTCAACTGATATCCAGCGAGGCGCATGCCGAGTAAAGCATTGCAGCGCAGCCCATCATGTCACGGCAGCTGCTCAAGGAGACCCTCACCGAGAGGAATCTTTTGGAGAGCTCTACTCTCTTACTTCACAGATATATGGACTAGGGGCTCAGCGGGCAAAACCGGAGATCGTCCGCTGCCGCCAGAAGAAGGAACGTGTGCTAGGCGAGGATGCCAGCAGACGTTACACCGAACACTGCCGACATTCTGCTACCCACGGGGCCTTCAGAGAGTGACAGGATGCGGTGTCAAGATAATTGAAACCATTAACAAGAGACTGTTTAGTTAACCAACTTTTATTTAGTTTTACCTTTGTACTCTTTATTTACCCTGCTATCTCCCTGTGAGGAGTTTTCCCACTGTTAAATAATTAAATAAAGTTGATCCCTGCTTTAGAGCATTTGTGTTACTGCATCCCAGCACCTGCTTATTACAGCTGCACAATAAGTAAGTTAGAGTATGTTCACACCTTGCAGAATTGGGACATATTTTTAAAATCCCATTTATAATTTGCAGGAGACTTTTATAATTTGCAGGATACTTTTATTAGGTACCGTTGTGTCTAACCAGAAATCATACCATGCAAGCTATTCCAACCATCATGTTCAAGCTGTGAATGTATTTTTTGGTAGGTTTTCAAGTACTAAAAATGCCATGTGTAAAAGCATGATGTATTAATAAACAAGATGTGATTTATGGGACTGCCCTTAGACTATGAATGGAGTTGAGCATGTAAACCTCTACCCTATTCAAGATGAGGCTCCGTGTAGCCCGATTCTTGGGATCCAGAGCCTCATTCTCAAGATTGTTGGGGGTAAGTAAGAGGAGTAGGTTTTCCCCTATCCTATGGAAGGAGGATAGCTTTATCTTCTTGGAATAACCAATTAACTTTACTATAAAGGAATATATCTAAGACTTTGTTCATGTTGTGAGCCTTTTTGGGGGGTAATATGTTGGGAGGGTTCCTAACATATACAGTGCTATGATGGTAGACTGTAATGTATCCCAGATCATATGGATATAGTGGGATACATCGCTTTTACAATCCCTGCCCTCACCAAACATCTGTCTCACCCACTCATCACTAAAGCACCGGACTTCGACGGCATAGCAATCAGAGCCCTGGACATTCTGGCAGGCTACATGTATTTTTTTGTAGGTAAAAAACATTTTTATACACGTTTTCCCTTTATTCACAATCTCACTCTTTAGCTTACTTGTGGTAATTTTCATGAACATGACAGTGATAGCCACAGTACACTGCCTAGCTCTGATTTTTACTCCTTACCATGCTTTCAAACTGAACACCTGGCACAGAAGTGGCAGCGCCTTCGCCCTCTAAGATGGGCCTCCCTGTTGGTCAATATTAGCTGGTCCACGTCATCCTACAAGTGCTGACCATAACGGATCTCTTATATCATGCTTCCCGCCTGCATTCCAATCCGTACCCCACCATGCAACACTTGCCCCACCAATGGCTTCTGCAACATTATTATCCTTTGTATCTTCTGCATTTCTGCCATTATATCACCCAAGTAACAGCCTACAATATTGGATCTCCAGCACACTCCATCTCCCCCTAGTGGCATCTGTGCACTCTAAACCCCCAAAATGGGGTTTCTGTTCCCAAAAAGTTGCAAAGAAATTACGACATTCCTGCCGATTGGGATTCCTACAATATTTCAGTCCCTATAGAGAAACCGGAATTCCAAGCTGGGAAAAGCTACCATCGTATATGTCCAATGGAGCTTCTAAAACCCAAAGAGCCCTGTGTTTAAAAAAAAAACACATAATATGTGGTACACTGTTTCCATTGTGCAGAATATCATAATTTACTTCCCTATGCCATATAGATATGTATCCGTCCATTGGAGGTCAAAATCACACTCTAAGCAGACATTTGCATTGTGATGTAAGCACAGCCTATTAGGACTGGCAGAGAAATACTAGAACATTTCCAATACTGTGATTTCCCTTTGCGTTTCGGTCAATCTGTTCTAAGGTTGTGAGGTGAGTAGGGTTTAATGAGCAAATATCATACGGCAGCATTCTTGCTAGTTTTAATTACGTAGGTGAGAGTAATGCTAATTATATAAATGGAAATTGCTTGCTGTGCGCTGCTGTCTGGGAGTCACAAAAACATATAAAACAGGCAAAGTGCTAATTATTTTTCAGGAATTTTTTTCCCCCAAGATAGTTTATTTTCATCATCTGCTAGAATAATATTACTTGTATATCTGCAAAATAGTGCAATTTTGCCTTGGCTTTCTTACTGTCTATGACCCGCGGTACAGTTCAGATCATAAGGAAGATGGATAAATGATCACTAAGTAGTTGAACAACTGTCCTCTGCTGTCCCTTTCTAGAATGTCCCCAGTAATCCTCTATACAAACAGCTGAAGGTACGATGTCAGAATGTGGAGATGTGGGATCAGCAGAAATGTTATTCCGTCACATTCTTGGGTGGAGAATGGGATGCGAGTATACTTGGTAGCAAATGTCTGTAGGTCAGGGGTAAGTACAGCTAGAAATAGCACCGCAAGTGTTAAAATAGAATACTGTCGGCAGCTAAGGAAGATATGTGCAGACTGCAGATTCATGGACAATGGATAGTTTGGATCTTATCGACCTTTGACCATGTCTAATGACTATCCTATTTGATACAAGAGACTAGTGTTGTGCTTGTCTTCTGTGAAAGCAGAATCAGCTGTCCCAAAAATAAGCCCAATTATAGGATCAGTCCTGATTTCTAAAGTGCTTTCTGATTCGGATCCTCACCCTTTTAAGTTTTATAATAGCGAGGGCGTATTACAATGAATTCTGTGTAGAAAATCCTCCGTCAGCCGAGTACATCAGTAGAACAAGTCCTGTGAAACCTATGCAAGAAAAGTGCCTTGTGGACCTCCTGGTGCTCTGCCTCAATCAATCGATAGCATAAGTATATCAAAATATTACTGTGAGGCAGAACTCGCCATCCGTAAAATCATCAATTTATCTTTTTCAATAAAAAGTTTAAAGAAGCAACGTGGGATGACACGAGGCGCGTGTAGGCAACGTCTGGTATACGTGTCCGTAGACTTCTGTGGGCAAGAATCAAAAGCGTATTGACACGCAGAAGTGTATTGCCACGTGAAGCGCCTGTCGAGTTGACATGCACGCCGCAAGCTCCCACTTTGACCGTTTAATTTTTAATGGAAGAACATAGACTGATGAGTTTACGGATGGCGAGTGCCGCTTCACCCTAAAACTTTCTTAATCTTGGGATTCTAGTGATTCTAATGTTAAGTCCGGTCATATAAAAGGGGTTGTTTCATAGAGCCGGTGTTTAAATCATTGGATCACTGCTGACCCAAACTAATTCTGGCCTCTTTCTACTGGGTTTAGGTATATATTTACATATCAGTGCAATGCATGGATATTACATCACAGCCAAAAACAGGGCACACACCGTTCACAAGAAGCCACGACACCAGATCGGCAAGTCCCATGGCATGATACACCTGGGTTTACTGCGCCAACAGATTCAGTTTATTTGTATTAAATGTTTCATGATACATACGACGGGACAACTCTCATATGGAACATTATGGGGTGCAAATTATAATTACGGTAATATCAAGTATATGCAATATTGCATTATTTTCATACAACTGGGCAACTATTGTAAGTAAAATTATGGAGTGCAATCTTTCCAAAATTAGAATCAATTTCAGGGATTTTCAGGAATTTATTTCATGTTAATTTAAAGAAAACCACCAAAAAAGCCATTAAACTCCAATCATGCATGGAAAGCACATAATAGTAATTCTTATAGTTAGGGCTCGCTCACACCAGCGTATACATCGGTTGAGTGCTATCTGATTTTTATTCGATAGCACTCGGACCTACAGTATCTTACAGAATGGAGTACTGATGCACAATTGTTTTCACGGACAGAATCTGTCGGTGAAAAAACTTGTACCACGTTGCGATTTCACTTTGAAATCAGATGCCAGTCACCTATTCAGGTCTACTGGGGCATCGAAAACATCGGACTGCACTCGGATGACATCTGAGTGAAGTATGAATTCCATGGATACACAGAATGGGGTTTTGTCATTCGCATAATCGTCCCTTTTCTCTCGGATGAAAGAATCTACAGCCGTCTGACCGTAGCCTTAAACTCAGCATTACTCCACCAGTCAGTCCACAAATTGCCCATGTTCTTATCTACGGATAAGGTTAATATTAGATTTGTCAATTGAAAAGAAAAAATTTTTTCCTATTTTTTAAGACTACATTAATTAAAAGGTAAAGGTGACCAGAGCCTTAAACCAGACTCAACGTTAACTGAAGCCTACATACTATAAAGAAAATGGAGCAGAAAACTTGGGGGCATGCATTAAAGATTATGGTCTGTGGCTACTGAACGTTACTATTCATGCTTGTCCTCTTACATTAGGTATAACTAAGAATCAAACAGCTACAACCAACTGTACAAGGGAAAAAAGCTGCAAACCTTATGCCAAGACATGCAAATCCCCTTAAGATGCTTTTAACCTACTAGTGTGGAATGCTCAGAATTCCCAGTATGTTCAGGGTTAATAAAACAATTATCGGCAGTCATGGCAGATGTTGTGGTGTGAAAGGCTTCATTTATTTCCTTAGTGTCTATGATTCAACCAGAAATGGTATTTAGAAGTCTTTATTGCCATGACGACTTTGAAACCTACGACTTTGATTCATCATTCAATTTTTCTTCTTAGAATCTCTTTTTCATAGAATATAAGAAAACAAAATTGCAGCGAATTATTTTTGGAGTACGTTTAAGAATGATGTCATTTAAATAAAATGGTGTGTAAAATAATAATAATAATAATAATAATAATAATAATAATAATAAAATAATTTTTTATTTCTATAGCGCCAACATTTTCCACAGCACTTTATTTATATTATAGAGGGGACTTGTACAGAATATAAAGACATCACAAAATAACACATAACTCAGATACATTGGGTGTAAATGTATATACGTGGGCTATTTGATGTGGGCTCCGGCGCTGAGCCCACATCTTTTCTGGCACATTTCAGCTGTTTTGATCAGCTGACATGTGCCTCTAACAGCCAAGGATGGAATCGCGATCCACCCGTGGCTGTTTACCCGTTAAATGCCGCTGTCAAACTCTGACAGCGGCATTTAATTCGCTCTTCCTGCAAGCGCACCGAAATCCCTCCCATCAGTGACTCCGTCACGTGATCGCAGGTCACCAATGGGTCGGCATGACAACCAGAGGTCTCCATCAAACCTCTATGGTTGTCACTACCAGATTGCTAATAGCGCTGCCCGGTGGTCAGCACTCATAGCAAGTGAGCAATTCTGCTACATACAGGCGATCATTAGATCGCCTGTATGTAGCAGAGCCGATCGGGTTTTGGCAACTTCTAGTCTCCCATGGAGACTATTGAAGCATACCAAAAGTAAAAAAAAAAATGTTTTTAAAAATGTTAAAAAATTATATAAAAATTGAAATCAACCCCCTTTCACCCCATTCAAAATAAAACAATCTAAAAAAATCAAGCATGCACATATTTGGTATGAATCACCCAATCTATCAATATAAAAAAAGAATTCACCCGTTGCTAAATGGTATACCTAGAAAAAAAAGTCAAAACACCAGAATTATATTTTTTTGGTCGCCACAACATTGCATTAAAATGTAATAATGGGCAATCAAAATATCGTATATGCACCAAAATGATGTCATTAAAAATGTCATGTTGGCACACAAAAAATAAGCCCTCACCTAGCCCGAGATCACGAAAAATAAAGATGCTACGGGTATCAGAAAATGGCGCAATTTTTTTTGGGGGGACAAAGTTTGGAATTTTTTTCAACAGTTAAATAAAAAAGAACCTAGACATGTTTGGTGTCTATGGACTCGTAATGACCTGGAGAATCATAATGGCAGGTCACTTTTAGCATTTAGTGAACATGGTAAAAAAAAAGCAAGTGTGGGATTGCACTTTTTGGTAATTTCATCGCACTTTTTTCCCGTTTTCTAGTACACAACATGGTAAAACCAATGGTGTCATTCAAAAGCACAACTCGTCCTGCAAAAAAACAAGCCCTCACCTCGCCACTTTGACCAAAAAATAAAATAGTTATGGCTCTGGGAAGAAGGGGAGCAAAAAATAAAAATGCAAAATCAAAAATACCTCTGTTCGTTACGGGGTTAAGCAATAGTTGGGGATTTCAGGATGCAGACCCCTGCAAAGCTATAACAGGTTTAAGGGGCTACAACATTTAAAAGTTGGGTTACAGTTTAAAGTTTATATTACAAAATGTATAACAAGTATGTAAATGATGGCATTTTGGTCAGAACTAGTCTGCACCCGAAATCGTAAATCAAATTATAGCGAAATTCTCTTTATTAACTAAAATGGCGACCTTTTTGAAGATGTGATCCAAATTGTGCAAAGCATCTGCATCATAAAATCTAAGTAGCAGTATATCGGGATTTTGAGCCCCTTAAACCTGTCAACATAAGTTACAATATGTATATTGTGAGAACTCATGGTGATTTCTTGTGAATCCTTCACTGATTTCTCAGTATGGTTGAAATAGCAAAGCTCTTCTATGGATCTAACTTCCTAATAGTAATAGACTGTTAAGGGGTTGTCCACTACTTGGATAACCCCTTCTCAATCCCTATGTTTCCCACTTATAAAATAATAACAGTTATACTAACCAGCACTGTTAGAACGGTGTTGGCACTACCTCTCTTGGGGATTTTGTGACATTATATCACATGATCCCTGCGGCCAATCAGCACTAACCTTACTCTCTCCGCCTTCGGACATATCACTTGCATTTGGTGGAAGTGAGAGCAGCAACGGGTAAGTGATTTGCCCAAAGGAGGGGAGAATGAGGTGAGCACTGATTAACAATCTGATGCGATCCCGGCCGGGATAGCCAGTGCCAACACTGGCACCAGCATCGGAGGTAAGTATAAGTGCTATCATTTTTGCTATTACTTTATAAAAAGGAGACATGAGGATTGAGAAGGTGTTGCCTGAGTAGTGGACAACCCCTTTAAAAATTAGTCGACTACTTGAATACTTTTTAAACTAAATAATGTGCTAAGTTGTTGTAATGTTCATATCTTATTTTTAACACAAAAAGGAGTTTTTCTTATCTGACCCTGTATTTGTTCAACCCGATTTAGAGGGTCTTTTCATATAAGAGGTCGAAACCTCTGTTTGGTATTGAAGCAGTGCTATCACAAAGTACCCCATCTCTCACTCAACTTCGTCCATGCATCTTCTTTTCATGAAAATTTTCATCTGCTGAAAAGAATTATGACATTGGTAATCATGAATTGTTGCCAAACAAAAAGTCACAGTTATTACTGGCCATAAAATTTTTTACTTATCTTGAATTTGCCAAAAGACTGAATTTTATACAAGCTATATAGGCTCTGCTTTTTTCTAGACTTGATCTTGTGGTTATGTTTGGATCTGGTGCTAAGGATATTAAAGATGATACTCTTTCCCGAAAACTCTGCTCATATCAATCCAAGGACTCTGAGCAGATCCATATTTTACCTTCAACTAGTATTGTTGTGTCCTCCATTTCCCTAGATCTTCTTGAGGAGATCCACAGATCTTAAGCGTTAGATGCGTGCAATGCTACCACCCAAACTTTGTTTTGCACCAGTTTCGTCTACAAATTCATCAGGAGTCCTATGATTCTGTGCTCTCTGGTCAGCGATTAACAATTAATTTAGCAATACAATTCGCAACAATAGTAAGTAGAAATTTTTGGTTGTCAACAATTGTTTGAAATTGTAAGAAGTATGTCATGGCTTGTGAAATCAGTGCCCAAGTTAAAATATCTCAAACTCATGCTTCTAGACTTCTCCAGTCCCTTCCTACTTTGTTCTTGGACTCATCTCTCCATTGATTTCATTACTGACCTGCCATACTCCAAGGGAAAAACTGGTATTTAGAAGGTGGTTGACAGGTTTTTTAATTAGCATCATTTTGTTCCTCTTTCTGGGTTACTTAAGGCCTCTTTCACACTTCAGTGTTTTGACGTTAGTCAAAACCGCCCCTTTTTGAAAAAAATGGATCCGTTGTTTTTTTTGGCGGAATCCGTCTTTTTCTCATAGACTTGCATTAGCGGCGGATTGCGACAGATAGTCATCCGTTGCATCTGTTTTTTGACAGATCCATCAGAATTTCAGCATCCGCCGTCTGGAGCAGACGGACTTTGTAACGTTTTCTGTCTGCGTTGAAAAGACGGATTGTGGCGGATCCGTCGCAGTCCGCCATTGGATAGAATGGAAGTCAATGGGCGGCGGATCCGTTCCAATCCGTCAAATGACGGAATTCGGCAACGGATTCCGCTTTTTTAACTGAGCATGCCTGGAAGAATTTCCATTCATTTAATTTAACCTCAAAAGCCATTCTGGCACAAAAATCTCTCTCTCTCTCTCCTTTTCCAGAGTTCTATTCCTGGCTGCTGCGATGGATCCGTCCAAAGAACGGATCCGGTGCATCAGTTTTTTGCAAATCTGCAACTGATCCATTTTTTCACACTTTGACGGTTTGGAACTGATGTCAAAAGACTGAAATGTGAAAGAGGCCTAACTCTCAAAACATAAGTCAATCATTCTTTGAACACATTTTGCGTTTAACATGGTATTCCAGAGAATGTAAGTTCTGATGGGTTTGTTTTAAAATTCTGGAGGGCATTTTGTAACCACATCAATGTGGAATGTTCTTTCTCATTTGCTTAACATCCAGAGACCAATGGTCAAACTAAATGTGCTAACAAGACACTCGAACAATTTAATCAGTGTTATGTCTCTGACCAGCAGTCTGTCTGCCTGGAATATCTGTCTCTAGCTGCATTCGCCATGATGCGTATCAAGAATCTCTTGTAAGTTGTAAGTAATTGTAAGTTGTGAGCAATTGTAAGTACACAGTACTATATAATATGATGACTGTAATATATTAAAAGTATAAAAAAGTTGATGGGAGTGCTTCTTTAAGGTCACCTCAGCTAAACTAGTACCCAAAGTAATTGGTTCATACAAAATAACTGAGGATAACAATCCTGTGGCCTTCCACTTGAAGCTTCCCCCCTTCCTTCCAGATACCCAATGTGTTCCCCAAATTCCTGATTAAAGTACACTGCTTGCCTGTTTATCCTGTTAGAATTTCTCCTCCTCGAGTTTTGGTTAATGGCAATCTGAAATATGAACTTCAAAAACTTCTAGATTAACCCCTTTCCAACATCGGGCGTACATTTACGCCAATGTCTGACTCCCTCACTTTGATGTGGGGAGCCCACATCTTTTGAGATATATTTTTTATTTATCATTTTTTAACAGTGTTACTTATTGTGTTTTCCATTTTATGGTGTTTCTCATTTTTTATATATCAATTTTATATTTCATTTCACTTTTGTATTTGTTTCTGTTTTTAATTGGCATATGAAGAGTGTTTTGAGGTCATGACTCTTAACCAATCCCTTATGTACTTCACATATAAAGATGTAATTTCCTTATTTATTCCCTTTGTATCACCTGATGAAGATAGTTTTATGCTATCGAAATGCATTGTGGCGATCGAAGGGTTAATAAAGGTTTAATAACCAGATTACTGTCCATATAATTATCCCTTATCTCAGTGCTCCACAGACTGCTACAACCTTTTCTTCTTCATCACATCTTTCCTGGGACATGTCAGCTGTTTTGAACAGCTGACATGTGCCCGCATTAGCCGCGGGTGGAATCACGATCCACCCGCGACTATTAACCAGTAAAATGCCGCTGTCAAACGCTGACAGCGGCATTTAACAAGTGCTTCCTGCAATTGGTAATTACGCACACAGATGACCCCAGTCACGTGATTGCGGGTCACCGATGTGTTGGCATGACAACTGGAGGTCTCCTGGAGACCTCTATGGTTGTCAGTACCGGCTTGTTGTGAGCACCACTCAGTGGTCGGTGCTCATAGCAAGTGGGTAAATCTGCTATATACAGGCGATCTGATCATCGCCTCTATGTAGCAGAGCCGATCGGGTTGTAAAAGCTTCTAGCCTCCCATGGAGACTATTGAAGCATGCCAAAAGTAAAAAGAAAATGTTTTAAAAATATAAAAAAAAATGAAAGTTCAAATCACCCCCCTTCGCTCCATTGAAAATAAAACAATAAAAATAAAATCAAACATACACATATTTGGTATCGCCGCATTCAGAATCACCCCATCTATCAAAAAAAAGGATTAACATGATCGCCAAATGGCGTAGCGAGAAAAAAAGTCAAAACGCCAGAATTACGTTTTTTTGGTCGTCTCGACTTTGCATTAAAATGCAATAACGGGTGATAAAAAGATTGTATCTGCACCAAAATGGTATCATTAAAAACGTCAGCTCGGCATACAAAAAATAAGCCCTCACCCAACCCAAGATCACGAAAAATGGAGACGCGACATGTATCGGAAAATGGTGCAATTTTTTTTTTTTTTTTTTTACAAAGTTTTTAACCACTTAGATAAAAAAGAACCTACACATGTTTGGTGTCTGTGAACTCGTAATGACCCGGAGCATTATAATGGCAGGTCAGTTTTAGCATTCAGTGAACCTAGTAAAAAAGGCAAACAATAAACAAGTGTGGGATTACACTTTTTTGCAATATCACCGCAATATCACCGAATTTTTTCCCGTTTTGTACTACCCGACATGTTATTACCAATGATGTCGTTCAAAAGTACAACTCGTCTTGCAAAAACAAGCCCTCACATGGCCATATTGACGGAAAAATAAAAAAGTTATGGCTCTGGGAAGAAGGGGAGCGAAAAAAGAAAACGCAAAACCGAAAAAAAGCTCAGGGGTTAAGGGGTTAATGGATAATGTGAGGGTCCTTACAATACTTGGTGCATTTCAAACATTATGGTCCAGAGGAGGGATCTTGGGTCCCATACTGTCATATTATTGCAAACATCTCAGTAAAATGGTTTTATCAGTGTTTTCCTGTAAAACCAGGTCCTAAGGGTCTGGAGGCTACTTCTAAAAAGGTGGTAGTGCCACATCTGTTACTGAATATACTGCTGCAACCTCTGCCCTGGTTGCTAGGCAGTGCTGCACTAATTCCATAGTTAGGGTGTGTGCACATGTAAGTGTGGCGCCCCTGAGGCTCAGTCGCCACAGAGGTACTGCACCTTCTCCTAAGGTGTGGTGCCCCACCATCCAGGTAAGTTGGAGGCTCCTGACCACGCTCCAACACTCGCACCCCACACAATAGAGTAGTTCAGCAAAACCACATTGCGGCTCCTTGCTTTGAGAGAGGCAGAGCACCTTCGGTGGTTCCCTGCTTGGAACACTAGACGTGCTGGGAGGTGGGTGGAGTTTAGAGTACATATAAAAGAGCGGGACGGTTCCAGGATTGAGGTTGATTCAGGTTCAGTTGAGTTCAGAGGTGGAGTAGGAGAGAGGAAGCCACTCAGGAGGAGTGGGAATCCCTGGAAGAGGGATGGAGGAAGGAGTGCTGCAGCTGCCTCAGTGACCTGAGCCAGCTGGCACAGGAAAGGAAAGAAGGAGAAGGACATTGAACCGAAGCCTGAGCTTCCATAGAAGGGAAAGGACAAGTACGGAACGTAGGAGTAAAAGCGGACATAGAGGACGTGGGTTAGAGGAAGAACCCTGCCTAGAAGTTCTAAGCGCAAGGCAGGGGCCCGGTCCCCGAGGTTGTATGGACACTAATGGTTCTGCAGCAGACACCGGTGGAGTAGTGGGCTGTAAATGCACTACTCCCATCTAAGACTTGAGGGCACAACAGCAACACGGATAGAGAGCCGGGACTCAGGAGTAGAGAGTCCCCGAAGCAGGCTACAGCTGTCTGCCGTGCAAGTAGAGTTCTTGGGAACATCTGTCAGGAGAAACTCCAGTGTAACTCAGTACTAGGAGATCTTCACACTTAAAGGCGCTATAGAGGAGACATTCAGAAAAGGCACATAAGTTGGCGGAGCGTGGAAGGGAGCATTCCATCTTGCCTGGGGGTTGACTGAGTCCCTGACCCGGAGGACACGGCACAGAAGCGGGCATTACAGACTGTGAGTAAAGCTTTGGAACTACATGCCTTGGTGTCCTCCATTCCTTCCTGCATCCGTCTGCCTGGCACCGCTACATCCCCTGCGCCAGACACTACACCATCTAAGTGTCTCCACATCTACATCTACACTGCCCTGGGACAACAGCCCTGCCTGTGGAGGGCTATAACATCATTGCTGCACCACACCATCTGTCCCGGAGGATCTGTCTGCTGCGTCGGCTTAACACCACCCTTGCCGAACACCACAGGTGGCGTCACAAACTATTCATTTAACTACATCCCACCATTCACAACACCATCCTATTACTTGGGTGCCCAGGGCCACGGTCCGGGTCACCGCTGCTGTGACACATCCCACTGATACCGGCCCGGTACCGAGTACCCCACAGCCCTGGGAGGGCGACCCATATGCATTTTTTTTGTGTTTTTTAAGCGTTTTTACCAGAAAAAATGCTTAAAAATTGCTTAAAAGAAGCAACCCATTCATTTTAATGCATTCTGCACTTTTTGTGCATATTGATGCATTTTTTTCTGCGAAAAAAACGCATCGTGGGAAAAAACGCAGCATGCGCATTAATTTTGTGGAAAAATCCGCATTTTTAACTATTTTCTATGAGACTAGGGCCGCTCCAGAAAAAAAAGCGTGTTTTCTTGGAAGGAGTCTGGGGTTTTCATGCAGAAATTTTTCTGCATACGTGTGCACGTAGCCTTACTGCTGGATGCAGGCAGCATGTGGGAGTTTGATTACTGAAACTAGTTGTCCCTTTCTTGTCCACCTGTGTTTTTCTGCAGTGAGCTGGTATGTAACTAGGTCTCTGCTAGGAGACATGGGCAGTGCTCCCTTCTATATAAACCCCAGCTGCCAGTCATAGAGTTAGTTTCTGCTAGACCTGGATTCTCTAATACGCTGCTCCTGTGTGTTATTTTGTATATCCTGTTGTCTGACCTCCACCTGTATTTTGACCACCTGCTTACCGCCTGATTTCGTCTCTGAAATGACTTCTCGGTATTGACCCTGAATGACGACATCTCTTGCCTCTGGTTCTTTTCCCTGACCTGCAGCCCTTTCGTGGAAGCAATACAGTGGACTCCGTTGTAAGACCAGATCCCTGTACACGGCTTAAATTCCTCTGAAATCTGCCAAATGCAGTGGCTTGTGCCAAGTCTGTCCGAGTCAACCTTTTTAAGCCTGTGGCTTTTGAAAGACGTAGCACTTACCTACAACACTGATTGCAAAGCAGAAAACTCAGAAAGCTGTCAATCGGTGGAACAGGCTACATTTTATAAAGTTAATGAAAGAGGAACATCACATGGCATCAGGTTTACTAGTCCTCTAGTGAGAACTATATGCTGATGAAACAGTGAGTTTATCAAAACTACAGCAAGCAGTCCAGTAAATGACACATAGCTGGAATCATTGTCTCGGTCTCTAGATTATGATGCTCTCAGATTAGGTGGAAAAAAACCTGGTGACCGATTTCCTTGAATTTCTACTCTAAGGGTATGTGCACACGCTGCGGATTGGGGTGCGGATTTGGCCGTGCGGATTTTGTAAAATCTGCAGGTAAATCTGCAGGTCAAAAGACCTGCGGTTTTACCTGCGAATTGCTCTGCGGTTTTTCCCTGCGGTTTTTCATCTCCACAATGGAGGAGATGGCAAACCACACCGGGATCCGCAGAAAGAATTGACATGTCAATTCTTTCTGCGGTTTCAAAACCGCAGGAAAACCGCACGGAAAAATCTGCACCGTCTGCACTGCGGTTTTTTATTACCATAGGGAATAATGGTACTGTACACCGCAGCAAAAACTGCTGGGGATCCGCAGCGGCCAAATCCGCTGGGAACCGCAGCAGAGTCCGCAGCATGTGCACACACCCTAAGAGTTATATGACAGAAGGTGTTTCAATTAAAAAGTAATTGGATTGGAAGTGTTGCTTTCACAGCAGTTTTCCTTATTACATAAAGACACGCAAAACCAGTTTATGGCAAAATATTTTTTGTTTTAAAGAAAGAATGGTTATTGTCAACCATGCCTTGAGGCAAGCAATTCTCAGTGGACTTCATGTTAGGGCAGTTTCACACGTCAGTGGCTCCGGTACGTGTAGTGACAGTTTTCTCACGTATCGGAGACACTGACACACATAGACACATTCTCATGAATGTGTCTATGCAGATGTCAGCGTGTTTTCACAGACCGTGTGACTGTGTGCAAAACACGCTGACATGTCCGTTTTTGTGCAACAGCATGAATCACACGGACCCATACAAGTCAATGGGTCCGTGTAAACACGTACCGCACACGGATGCTGTCTGTGTGCTGTCCGTGTGCGATCCGTGTGCGTTTTTAAAAGTCAAAGGGTTAACATTAAAAATAATTTTTCAAAAACACGGACACGGACAGTACATGGACAGCACACGGATGGTACACACGGACATATGGATAGCACACGGATGTCACACGGATGCCCTCCGTATGCACACAGACACTATATTCCGAGATGCCTAAAGTTCTGGAGGAGATATTAATCACCAAAGAACTGGTACCTGTGATTTGGGGACTCTCATCTGATCTGGATTTTTTCTTGTGTACCTTCCACCGTGGTGTCCTCTTCTTCTGGGCAAGCAACGTCTCTGACCTAAAAACGACTGGAGCTGGAAGGAAGGGGCCCTTTGTCCTGTTCTGAACCCAAGGTGGAGTAGTCTGTTGATAGTTGATGACTTGTTCTGGTAGAGATTTGCCGTGTAGAGGAGTTGTCCTGCCATTTATTAAGTTGGTTGGATTCGTAGTCTTCTGTGTCTCAGGTAAATTTACTGCGTTTCCTGCTTTCAGTATCCTTTCTGTGACTTCCGGCTTCTCTATCGTTCCTTCCGGCACTGGATCCGCGGTGTCTCTGCTCTTAGTAGGTAATTTGTTGGGTAATGGCGTCCGTCTTCTGTCTTCCGGGCACGCCTTCTTGCACTTCTGGGCTCCACCCGTTCATGGGTGGAGTTACTTCCGGCTGCCCCACCCGTTCCTTCAGATTCTGCTGCAGGGGTCGGGGCTTCTTCTTCGGCCGAGCCCATCTCAGGCTAGCAGCAGTCACTCTGGGATGTAGCCTCGACTCAGGCCACTGCTTCTTCCATCTTTGCGCCCTTTTCCTCTTCTGATGCCAACAAAGTGTGGCACCGTCCTCAATTTTTTCTCCACCAGCTGTCTCCTTTTTGACAGTGTTTGGCACTTTCTTGAGACACAACTCAATCATCAGTCCACAAGTCCCGGGAGTCTTTTCCACCAGTCCTGTAGCTGCAGGGCTTCTGGATTTGATCCTGCCGACTACACCAAATTTAACAAGGTGGCACGGGGTGGTAATAGTGGGAGAGTCCATTAAGCCACAGTCAGCGAGCACCCTTACACCTTGCACATGGAGAGATGGGTGCAGTGTAGTACTCATTTCTGTTGCTGGGATTCCCTCAGTCTCTGTCACTCCAGCCTCTGGCTTCCAGGTTCCATGAAACATCACAACATCACAGTTCTTTTCCAACAGTTAAACTTTACTAACCGGCAAGGCATCCATCACAGCAACAGCACAGGTCACACAGGGCAACGTTTCCTGTCCTTTCTTTGCCTTCCGGCCAGACTCTAGTATCTCTGTCATTTCTCTCTCTTTACTCTCGGCATTCACGGCCATACCTCTAGCCAGACTCTGTCCTATCTGCGCTTTCCTTTCCTCTGCCATCCGGGAACCATCTTTGTACAGTTCGTGTCCCAACTGTACCTTCAGCATCACCAGCTCCCTGTCAGCCCCTTGTCTTTCCTGGGGATGATCCTGTTGAGCTGGTGCCTAACTACACTATTCTCCAGCCTGGGATCCTTTACTGCCGTCCGCAGCTTTACCCCCACTGCCTGTAACTGTCTCACTGTATGCGTCCTGCCCTTATGACCATGTGATTTTTCAGTTTTTCTTTTTTAATAAATTTGCAAAAAATTTCTACATTTCTGTTTTTTTTCAGTCAAGATGGGGTATAGAGTGTACATTAATGAGAAAAAGAATGAACTTTTTTGAATTTACGAAGTGGCTGCAATGACACAAAGAGTGAAAAATTTAGAGGAGCCTGAATACTTTCCGTACCCACTGTATCTCCCCACAAGGACCCATCCGATGGCCATCTTGCTATATATATATATATATATATATATATATATATATATATATATATATATATATATATACAGTACAGACCAAAAGTTTGGCCACACCTTCTCATTCAAAGAGTTTTCTTTATTTTCATGACTATGAAAATTGTAGATTCACTCTGAAGGCAACAAAACTATGGATTAACACATGTGGAATTATATAATTAACAAAAAAGTGTGAAACAACTGAAAATATGTCTTATATTCTAGGTTCTTCAAAGTAGCCACCTTTTGCTTTGATTACTGCTTTGCACACTCTTGGCATTCTCTTGCGAAGCTTCAAGAAGTAGTCACCGGAAATGGTCTTCCAACAGTCTTGAAGGAGTTCCCAGAGATGCTTAGCACTTGTTGGCCCTTTTGCCTTCACTATGCGGTCCAGCTCACCCCAAACCATCTCGATTGGGTTCAGGTATGGTGACAGTGGATGCCAGGTCATCTGGCGTAGCTCCCCATCTTTCTCCTTCTTGGTCAAATAGCCCTTACACAGCCTGGAGGTGTGTTTGGGGTCATTGTCCTGTTGAAAAATAAATGACGGTCCAACTAAACGCAAACCGGATGGAATAGCATGCAACTGCAAGATGCTGTGGTAGCCATGCTGGTTCATTATGCCTTCAATTTTGAATAAATCCCCAACAGTGTCACCAGCAAAGCACCCCCACACCATCACACCTCCTCCTCCATGCTTCACGGTGGGAACCAGGCATGTAGAGTCCATCCGTTCACCTGTTCTGTGTCGCACAAAGACACGGTGGTTGGAACCAAAGATCTCAAATTTGGACTCATCAGACCAAAGCACAGATTTTCACTGGTCTAATGCCCATTCCTTATGTTCTTTAGCCCAAACAAGTCTCTTCTGCTTGTTGCCTGTCCTTAGCAGTGGTTTCCTAGCAGCTATTTTACCATAAAGACCTGCTGCACAAAGTCTCCTCTTAACAGTTGTTGTAGAGATGTGTCTGCTGCAAGAACTCTGTGTGGCATTGACCTGGTCGCTAACTGAGCTGCCGTTAACCTGCGATTTCTGAGGTTGGTGACTCAGATGAACTTATCCTCCGCAGCAGAGGTGACTCTTGGTCTTCCTTTCCTGGGCCGGTCCTCATGAGAGCCAGTTTCTTTGTAGTGCTTCATGGTTTTTGCCACTGAACTTGGGGACACTTTTAAAGTTTTCCCAATTTTTCGGACTGACTGACCTTCATTTCTTAAAGTAATGATGGCCACTCATTTTTCTTTACTTAGCTATTCAGTAGGACTATCAGCTGTGCATCCACCAGACTTCTGTACAACACAAATGATGGTCCCAGCCCCAATTATAAGGCAAGAAATCCCACTTATTAAACCTGACAGGGCACACCTGTGAAGTGAAAACCATTTCCGGCGACTACCTCTTGAAGCTCATCAAGAGAATGCCAAGATTGTGCAAAGCAGTAATCAAAGCACAAGGTGGCTACTTTGAAGAACCTAGAATATAAGACAAATTTTCAGTTGTTTCACACTTTTTTGTTAATTATATAATTCCACATGTGTTAATTCATAGTTGTGATGCCTTCAGAGTGAATCTACAATTTTCATAGTCATGAAAATAAAGAAAACTCTTTGAATGAGAAGGTGCATCCAAACTTTTCGTCTGTACTGTATATACAGTGCCTACAAGTAGTATTCAACCCCCTGCAGATTTAGCAGGTTTGATAAGATGCAAATAAGTTAGAGCCTTCAAACTTCACACAAGAGCAGGATTTATTAACAGATGCATAAATCTGACAAACCAAAAAGTTATGTTGCTCAGTTAAATTTTAATAAATTTTAAATATAAAAGTGTGGGTCAATTATTATTCAACCCCTAGGTTTAATATTTTGTGGAATAACCCTTGTTTGCAATTACAGCTAATAATCGTCTTTTATAAGACCTGATCAGGCCGGCACAGGTCTCTGGAGTTATCTTGGCCCACTCCTCCATGCAGATCTTCTCCAAGTTATCTAGGTTCTTTGGGTGTCTCATGTGGACTTTAATCTTGAGCTCCTTCCACAAGTTTTCAATTGGGTTAAGGTCAGGAGACTGACTAGGCCACTCCAACACCTTGATTTTTTGCCTCTTGAACCAGGCCTTGGTTTTCTTGGCTGTGTGCTTTGGGTCGTTGTCTTGTTGAAAGATGAAATGATGACCCATCTTAAGATCCTTGATGGAGGAGAGGAGGTTCTTGGCCAAAATCTCCAGGTAGGCCGTGCTATCCATCTTCCCATGGATGCGGACCAGATGGCCAGGCCCCTTGGCTGAGAAACAGCCCCACAGCATGATGCTGCCACCACCATGCTTGACTGTAATGATGGTATTCTTGGGGTCGTATGCAGTGCCATCCAGTCTCCAAACGTCACGTGTGTGGTTGGCACCAAAGATCTCGATCTTGGTCTCATCAGACCAGAGAACCTTGAACCAGTCTGTCTCAGAGTCCTTCAAGTGATCATGAGCAAACTGTAGACGAGCCTTGACATGACGCTTTGAAAGTAAAGGTACCTTACGGGCTCGTCTGGAACGGAGACCATTGCGGTGGAGTACGTTACTTATGGTATTGACTGAAACCAATGTGCCCACTGCCATGAGATCTTCCCGGAGCTCCTTCCTTGTTGTCCTTGGGTTAGCCTTGACTCTTCGGACAAGCCTGGCCTCGGCACGGGAGGAAACTTTGAAAGGCGGTCCAGGCCGTGGAAGGCTAACAGTAGTTCCATAAGCCTTCCACTTCCGGATGATGCTCCCAACAGTGGAGACAGGTAGGCCCAACTCCTTGGAAAGGGTTTTGTGCCCCTTGCCAGCCTTGTGACCCTCCACGATCTTGTCTCTGATGGCCTTGGAATGCTCCTTTGTCTTTCCCATGTTGACCATGTATGAGTGCTGTTCACAAGTTTGGGGAGGGTCTTAAATAGTCAGAAAAGGCTGGAAAAAGAGATAATTAATCCAAACATGTGAAGCTCATTGTTCTTTGTGCCTGAAATACTTCTTAATACTTTAGGGGAACCAAACAGAATTCTGGTGGTTTGAGGGGTTGAATAATAAATGACCCTCTGAATAAACTTTTCACAATTTAAAAAAAAAAATTAAACAAAGAATTAACATTCTTTTTTGCTGCAGTGCATTTCACACTTCCAGGCTGATCTACAGTCCAAATGTCACAATGCCAAGTTAATTCCGAATGTGTAAACCTGCTAAATCTGCAGGGGGTTGAATACTACTTGTAGGCACTGTATATATATATATATATATATATATATATATATATATATATATATATATATTACACTTTTTTAAAATTTTATTTTTTTACTTTTTTCACTTGTCCCAGGACATCAGCTTTCCCTGCCCTGATCGCTGGTCTAATACTCTGCATGCACTCTGCATACTTTTTGCATTGCAGGGCATTGGATCATGCAATCGCACACAAGGAGAAGGTATAACAGCTCCTGCTATCAGCAGAAGCTTACAGGCCACCATATGTGGGTGACTGTACTTGTGAAGTAGATGATGGATGGCCACAAGAGGAGGGGTATAACAACAATCAGCAGACACATCCAAATATTACATAATATAATATGAATATTTGCTAACCAGTTTATAAAACAAAGGAAAGGATGTTAGGTAAACAGTGTATAAGTAGCAAATACAATGACAGCAGTTACTCTCAATAACACCAACTAAGATTATGCGCAGGTACACTTAAACAGAATTAAAAGTTATTTGGAAGCAAAATACAATGCAATAAACCCTTTCTATGCATAAATCAGTAAAAGGACAGTGTTGAGTCAGTACTTTAGTAATCACCTAATTGAAGCAGTTTTCGAAGTGTCTCTTAGAGAAGAGGTCTAAATGGACCTGTTTAGAGCTATTTATGTATGTGCATATACTTATTCAGATGTAAGATGGATGGTACCAGTACATCCTGACTGAAGTAGGAGGGTCCTTGCTGGGCTGAGTCCCAAATAATCAGAAATGTTGTCTTGAAGCTCTTAGGGAATGCCGATCTCTCCAACGCAGGGCTTTCCAAAGACCTTAGAGATAGAAACAATGTCTTAACGCTATTAAGGAATGCCTGTTTTACCAATACAGTGCTTCCCTAAGTCCTTAGAGACAAGGTCTACAGTGGCCTAGCCCAAGATGCTGTGTATTTGGTTGTCCTCACTGAGTCGACTCATGTCAAGCCGAACAACGCATGCAAGAGTCACCAACAACAGATCCAGAGCTGCACCGCCCTATCTAGACTTTCTTCAATGATCCACAGCTTCAGTTCCACCTGGACTCTCGTTCAGCTCCTCTTAACCACCCACCAACTGCTGAAACCCCTGTGCTCCAACCTGGTCTCTCATCGCTGCCCTCTACTGGCTGGATCATATATTACATCACAAATCTCCAACAATACAGTAAACTTTGATTAACCATTACTTCTGGGTGACCTCACAGCCATCTTTCAGCCAGTGGCAAACATCAGCATAACATGACTGAAATCCCATTGTGCCAATAGGATCATACAGGGAGCTCCCTCCCTCTTCAAACCAATCGATGTTGCTGTCACTATTGACTTTGGCATCGGAGGGGTTAAGTGCACAAGATCGGTGCTAGCACCAATTATGGGTGTTGCTGCAGGGTGTCAGCTCTCTTATAGTGCTGACACCCTCTTTTTATCATGCCGGCGCTCAGAGTGAGCCTGTGCCATCGACACGCCGTACATGTATATGATAGACAAATGAGACAACACCAAAGGGTTCGAGGCTGCTTTGCTGCCTAAGTACCTAGACATCATGCAAAATCTTCACAGGAAAATTTATGGGCAGCAGCCCATGATGTCAAGCTGAAAATAAATTGTGAGTTCTGAATCATGTAGCGATAGATAATGTATTACTGATCAAGGCAAGTTGAACTTGCTAAACTTATATGTTTTTTTCAACTTATGTGAGTATACATCTATCAGATATTTATGACATATCCTGTGCCTTACCATTACCTATAGGCATCAGACAGTTATTGAAAAGGCCACTGTCTTGCTAGAGTCAACATTGCAAGTAGAAGGGATAGCTGTGGCCTGAACTCTGTGCATTAAACACACTGGACAAGTGTCACTGAGAAGGGTAAATGTCACGTATCAGGCAAAAAAACATTCAATTTGGGAATCCTCAGTGTTTGATACGTTTTAATGGCTAACTGAAAAGATGGTAACGAATAGCAGCTTTCCCGACTACTAAGGTGTCTTTGTCAGGCATAGTGTCATGCCTGTCATGTCTGTTATGCTGCATGACCCCTGGAGCAGTATGCACGCGCACCTCACTGTTATGCCTGTCGGGTCTATTATGCTGCATGGCCCCTGGAGCAGTGTGCACGCGCACCATATCTCATGGCTGACTGCCATTGCTGGTGTGCACTCATGATTTACCTCTTGGCTATACGCCATTGCTTGTGCACACATGTGCTTCATCTCATGGCTGTGCGTCATCGCTAGTGTGCACGCGTACCTCACCATGGCTGCATGCTGTTGCTGTGCGCATGTGTGCCTTACGTCATGGCTGCATGCCGTTGCTGGGTGCGAGCCCATCTCTGCTCTGCCGGCTGCAGTCCTCTCTATGGTCCTGGAGGACCGAATCCAGCAATACTTTCTATGGTCCTTGAGGACCAGACTCAGTGGTCCCCTCTATGGTCCTGGAGGACTCGACACAGAGATCCACTCTATGGTCCAGGAGAACCTCATCCAGCAATCCTCTCTATGGTCCTGGAGGACCCGACACAGCAATCCTCTCTATGGTCCTGGAGGACCTGATCCAGCAATCCTCTCTATGCTGCTAGAGGACCTGACCTAGAAGTCCTCTCTATAATCCTGGAGGACCGACCCGGAAGTCCTCCCCCATGGTCCTGACCCGGAATTCCAGGTGCTAATGCCCTATATCAGACCGCCCCTTCCTATGGTCGGGGCCTGAGTATCGTGTTGCTTCCCTTCTAGGCTGTTTGGTCTGCTCGGTTGCTCCCTGTATTCTGTGCCCCAGCACTCTGCACTGTTGTGCTTTTTCGCACATGCTCTGTGCTTGTACTTCATCTGGTGTCCTGTGTTTGTCCTTTGTCCTGTATTTCATCTGGTGTCCTGTCTTCGTCTGGTATCTTGTGCCTTGTCTCGTGTCCTATGATTTGCCTTGTGTGCTTTCTCTGTGCTCTGTCTTATTGTACTCCTTTAGCACAAGCTCTGCTTCTTTCCTTCACTCTGTTCTATCATGCTCTCTTGCACAAGCCTGTTTCCGTACCGTGCCTCGCCGTGCGGTCTGTATGCGCTTTGGCCATGTACTCTGCTTTAAGCCTTATCTTTGTATTCTGACCTTCCGTGCTCCTTTAACAAAAGGCTTGTCTTGTACTCTGTGCTTTGCCATGTACCCGGCTCTGTGCTCTGGCATATGCTCCGCTTTTCCCTTGTACCCTGCTCTGTGCCTCAGCATACGTTGCACTACCTGTCTGTACTCTGCTCTATGTCTCTGACCCGGCTCTGGGCTCTAGCATACGCTCCGCTTCTCTTTCTTGTACCCGGCTCTGTGCTTCAGCCTACGTTCTGCTCCTTGCTCTGTACTTTGCCTTGCCTTGCTTCTTTGTGTGCCCTTTGCATGCGCCTGGCCTTCCTTCACCAGCCCATTTGTGCCTCAGTCGTGCCCGCCTGTCTGTGCCTCAGCCCGACCAGCTAGCCAGTGCCCCAGCCCTGCTCTCTGTGCTTCCTTGCACTCACACTGTCCCTGCACTGTGCATTGCGTGCCCTCTTGGCAAGCGCAGGCCCTAGCATGCTCCTTGGCATACCTCCCCGTGCTTCTCTAAAGCACTCGCAGACACTGCCATGAACCCTGGCGTGCCTCCTAACACGCACAGGCCCCAGCCTGAACCCTGGCGTGCCTCCTAGCACGCGCCCTGCCTTGCACCCTGCTTTGGACCCTGGTGTGCCCCCTAGCACGCACCCTGCCTTGAACCCTGCCTTGGACCCTGGTGTGTCTTCTAGCACGCATCCTGCCTTGAACCCTGCCTTGGACCTTGGCGTGTCTCTTAACATGCACCGTGTCTTGAACTCTGGCATGCCTCCTTGCCTGAAACCTGGCTTGCCTGCTGGATGCCCGGAGCCTGCCAATCACTGCCAGAGGTCCGGAGCCTGATGACTGCGGCCTGATGTCCGGAGCTGATGTCCGCAGCCTGATGTCCGGAGCCTGTCGATCGTTGCCAGATGTCCGGAGTCCGATGCCATCTAGCCCTTGCCAAGCAGCTGCATAAGCAGCCCAAGTTGAAGGAGCTAACGAATTCCTGACATAACTTAGAGCTAATCTAGAATCAGAGGCCACACCTCGGAAGGGACCACCATCCCGTTGCGGTTCACCATAGGGTAAGCCTCCTGAAAACGATTCCATTGCTGGTGAGAGAGGAAAACCGCAGGATTGTCATGCAAATCAGTGGTCAAGGCTGATCTCAGCCATAAATTAAGACGTAAACATTTAAGAACAATATGTCGGAGAAGCTTGTTAGCTATATCCAATTTGGACGAAAGAGTGTTAATGACCATGACTGTCCCAGGAGAAGAAAAATGCAACAAAACCCAACGATTGGAAAAACAAGAACCCCAAAGCTCCACCCAAATTAGGATTATCAGCAAATCCAAAATCACAGCGTTAGAACTCAAATGTACCGCTGCAAAGAAAAGAGGCCACGAGGAAGCACACCATTCGTTCTGATACAGAATCCCAAAACCTCTTGAAGGAAGAACATGCCAAAATAAGCCTAAATCTTCCGCTGCCGAAAAAGGGGATTGGATACAGCAAATCCCATTAAAATCTTTTAAAAATCTGACCAAACCAACAGGTCAGACTTTAAAGGAGCAGTAATCTACGGATTTTAATGTCCTCAATAATAGAACTGATTGTGTGCTATCTTTTTGTGATATGTTAGCCAATCGAGGCTTACGCCATTCGAGTTTGTCTAAGCTGCTCTTTGGAGTTTCATTTTTTCTTCAGCTTTACGAAGGAACTTCATTGATGAGCATTTTTCCTGTTAGGAAGTTCCTAAAAGGTGTGAAAAAGCTGCATTTTACGGCGGATGCGCGCCGGCCGATTTCTTTGGACTTATTGCTTAAGCTTTGGTTTTCATTAAAGGATGTTTGTTTTACCCCATTTGAAGTTTGTCTGTTTCGTTCTTGTTTTGTCACTGCATTCTTTGGGGCTTTTTGTATTGGGGAATTGATCTGTTATAGTCGTAATAGGGCCTCCGGCTTGCAAGCGGAGGATCTCTCATTTTTGTCTTCTGCAGTGACTTTGCTGGTTCGCCGTTCTAAGGCGGATCAACTTGGATATGGTGTAAGTATAAAGCTTCGGGAAATTCTGGGCTCTCCCGTGTTCCCGGTAGCTAATCTTCATCAGTGGTGTTCCATACGGCCGCACGTGGCAGGCCCCTTGTTTGTTCATCAAAATGGGGAACCTGTTACTTGTTTTCAATTTTCTGCAGTACTTAAAAAATGCCTGGGTCGTCTGAACTTAGGGCATTTGAATTTTTGGTCACATTCATTTCGAATTGGGGCTGCCACTGAGGCGGCTAGAGCAGGTTTAGGGGATATGCAAATTCAGCGTCTGGGGCATTGGGAATCTAATAGAGCTAAATTGTACATACGTCCTGCTCTGTTGATTTAACTGTTTTATTCTTTTATAGGTCCTATTATCATAAGGATTGTTGGCCACTCATTCATCTTTTGGGCCCGAAAGAGAGCTTTGGTTCGCTCTTATGGTGAGAATCTATTATTTGACACCTCGCAAGTGGCCATCTATTGGCTTGGGATGAGAGGCATGCGTTTGCCCCATGTGTGCCCTTACCTTAGTCAACTTTCAAGTGTCTTCCCTCCTCCTGATGTTATCTTATTGCACGTTGGCAGGAACGATATTGGCAAGGTCCCGACCTTAGACCTTTTAGCGTATTTTAAATGGGACCTGCATTTGATCAAGTCCATGTTCCCTCTGTCTTGGTTGATCTTTTCCGAGATCGTTTCTCGCCTTATTTGGGCTTCTGATAGGTTAAAGTTCATGGAGAGCATCAGAAAAAGGGTCAACAGGTGTTTGGAAAGATTTTTACAGTCAACAGTTGATATGTCTTATCGTCATGTCGATCTTTGGGGTTATCTTCTGGGTTTGTATAGGCTGGACAGTGTCCATTTGGGAGATATTGGCCTGAATATTTTTAATCTTGGTCTTCAGACTGCTGTGGAATCTTGTCTTTCTCGGCTGTGGGGGACTTCTCATCTTTGATGTTCAGCCTTTTGGGGCAAAAAATATCCCAATTTTATTGGGATGATTTTGGTCTTTGGTTTTAATAAAGGACTTTATTTTGGAAAGTATGGTGGATTAAAGGACTTTATTTTGGAAAGTATGGTGGTTATGGTAATTTTGGAGGAATTTGAAATAAAATGGTATTTATTTAATTATTTTATTCTGTTTTAAACCTTAATAAAGCCTCACAGCCACAAGATTTTATTCCACATCAGTCTGAGTCAGTTTGCATTATTTATATTAATTTTATTAATTTAAAAGGGAATAAGTGGGCCTTGTGTTCCCATGAGCTTGTGGAAGCGAGTACAGCTGCCTTTACAGTAAGTCCTACTGAAATTTATTTTTGGTTAGACTCTTAAAGAATAAAACCTTCATATGAAATCAGAGGAAAGCCAGAGACACAGTAAAATCACGTACACTTTCATGGGTTGTGTTTTTTTATTGTAAATTTAGGAGGGTGTACAGAGGTGTGATACTAATGTGCGCATGAGCCTTTAGGCTATGTGCACACGTTGCGGATTTTGATGTGGATATGTGGATTCTGGACGCGTGGAATTGCATCAAATCCGCTGTGTAGGGCACAGCCAATGTTCAATGTTAGTGAATGGTAAATTAAGAATTGCTGTGCACATGCTGCAGAAAAATCCACGCAGGATTGCAGCGGGTTTTTTTTCCTCAGCATGTCAATTCTTTTTGCTGATTCGCAGCATCGTTTTTCGGTCTGGCAAATTCATACATTCTCTCTCTCTCTCTGTCTCGCACAAGGTAGAAAATTCACAGACCAAACCCGCACAGCAAGAACGCGTTACAATCAGCAAGAAATCCACATAAATTCCACAGGAAATCCGCAAGCGTTTTACACTGCTTTTTCAACCAAGAGGTGCGGATTCTGTGCAGAAAATTCCAAAGACTAATCTGCAATGTGTGAACATACCTTTAGGATTTCATTTTATGCTGTATCTGTGCATCATGTTAGATACTTTGTTGGCTTTGTCCATTCCAGGCTGTGAATACAACCCAAAGTAGTATTTAGTAGAAAAAAACATGAAACCTTGTATGTAAACTAGAAACCATAAATAGAACTCGCACCTCTCCAGTCCATCCTTAACTCTGTTGCCTGACTAATCCATCTCTCTTCTCACTACTCCTCCGCTTCTCCCCTCTGCAAATCTCTTCACTGGCTCCCATTCCCTCAACGTATCCAGTTCAAATTACTAATACTGACCTAAGAAGAATATTTAGAATTGAGAGTTCTCAGTGGTTGATACCTTTTAATGTCTAACTAGCTAGTTAGCCATTAAAAGCTATTAACCACTGAGGACTCTTAATTCTAAATAATCTTCTATCTACTGGCTAACACTGTACAAAGATATATATCTTTCCTGTATCATTAATACTGACCTACAAGGTCATCTATAACCTGTTTCCCCCATATGTCTCTGAGCTAATCTCCCGATACCTTCCGTCACGTAATCTCCGGTCCACCCAAGACCTCCTTCTCTCCTCCACACTTATTTGCTCTTCACCCAACTGCCTCCAAGACTTCTCCCGAATATCCCCCATCCTCTGGAATTCTTTGCTCCAACACATCCGACTATCAGCCACATTTGGATCCTTCAGACGGAACCTGAAAACCCACCTCTTCAAGAAAGCTTACAGCCTGCAATCACCCCGCTGCCTCCTCACCACTATCGGACCGCCTCACCATCACTGGAGCTTCTGCAACCCCCCAACCTACTGTCTCCTTCCCAACCATCCTGTAGAATGTAAGTGTGGCGCTCCCAGGAGTATGGTCGCCACATTGGCATTGCTTTCCTCCAGGGAGGGTGGTGTCAGGCTTGGAAGCGATGAAGGGTCTCTCTGGCAGTTAACCACTGCATGCAACACAGTTCCCACTCCAGGCCAGCAGAGGGAGCTCTGAACCAGAATAGGGGGAGGAGTGCTCTCTGAGGGCCAGGAGGGGAAATTAGTCAGTTAGTGTGAGGAGGGCAAAGAGTGTAGACGTGTGGAGAGAAGCTGGAGGTTGAGCTCAGGATAGAGAGCTCCCTCCCAGTGATAGCGCATGATCTGGAGCCTGGTCTCCACGGTTGTATGGATACTGATGGTCCTGCAACAGAAACCAGAGGAATAGGAAGCTGTAAATGCTCTATTCCCAACTAAGACTCAGAGGCACAACAGCGAACGGTGAGCCAAGAGAGATAGAAGGCTACAGCTGTCAGCCATACGAGGTAGATCCAAAAGGGAAGAGGGAGGAACGTCAAGGTAACACTGTACTGCATGTACCTCAAGTAAGCACTAGAGAGGAGACTACACAACCCATCTGACAGAGAGATTCCTAAGTTGCTTCCAGGCTAATCATCTCCTGTGCCATCTGTAATCTGGACCCTGGACTGCACTTACAAGTAAAGGTAAAGAAACTACATTCCGCTGTGTCCTTGCCTTCTTCCTACAACTTCTTCAGCACTGCTACATCTCTGTGCCAGACACTGCACCCTCTTCTCCGACACCTATCTACACTGCCCTGGGACCAACAGCCCTGCCTGTGGAGGGCTACAACATCTCTGCTGCACCACACCATCTGTCCCAGAGGATCTGTCTGCAGCATCGGCTTAACACCTTCATTGCCGAACACCACAGGTGGCGTCACGAATCACTCATAAACTTTATTCCACCACTCAAACCCCCTTTTTTACATGGGCGCCCAGGGCCACGGACCGGGTCACCGCTGCTGTGACAATCCCCTCTGAGAGACCGGCCCGGTACCGAGTACCCCACAGCCCTGGGAGGGCGACCCATAAGCCCGAAAGGGCAGGGGCCTCTCCCCTCTGTATCAGTCTGTCATTGTAAGTTTGTTTACTATAAGTGATATCTGTAATTTGTATGTAACCCCTTCTCACGTACAGCACCATGGAATCAATGGTGCTATATAAATAATAATAATAATAATAATAATAATAATAATAATAATAATAACTTGCTGTAGATTTCAAACACATTACAAGAGCGGTCACATAAATGTTAAAGTTGTGTTCAAGATATGTCACCTCACCAGTGTATATCCAAGATACAATAAGTTGTAATCTGTCGAGCCTGTACGCTGTAGCTAATGTTTGCTAGTTCAAGAGGAAAGCACATATAAGATGTGTAGTGGTGGTGTGTTCACACAGAAGGGTGAAGTGTGCTTTAGCAACCCCCTCTTGTGGGCTTCATGTTACTCATCAGCAGGGCTTGTCTATTCATTAGGAAGGATGAGCTGCCATTGGCTGTAGAGGAAAGCAGCTACCCTGCACATTGCTCTTAGCCATGGGAAAGGAATCAGACTGTCAAGCAATCTACTCTGAGCCACCACATTCTCACAGGAGAAACCAAGAGCAGTAAAAGGAGCAGAGAAGCTCCAGAGTGATGGTCCTGCCCTGGGGGAATCAATGGACTTTGATGTAAGAGAACTTCTACATCATTAATAGAAGTATTACATGAAGACTGAGAGCTGCCTACATGTGACAATGTGCCACCAGGGCTGGAGCACCGAGTGCTGACATTCCTTCACGGCAAGCACATGGACTTCCACAACTCAGCACATATATGAAGAATATGGACCAGTACCTTAGAAGGTTGAAGCAGGAGCTGGTAAGAAATCTGCTCGCACAAGAAAATACTGTACATAGCTTATGCCTTTGTCACACAATGGACAATACAGGAAGGCTAAAAAGTCTAAACAGTTAGGGAGTATTGTAAGAAAGAATGTAATAAATATTTGATGTTTGCAAGTTAAAATACCCTATATACATATGTTATGTTTTAATACAGAAAATTGTTAGAAGCTTATTTAATATTGCAATTATTTGCTTCACTAAAACAAATGAAAACATCAAATCTAATATTGCGATAATTTGCAGGATTAGAATGAAAGCATGTAAAACATAGAGTGTGTATTTTAAATAATACCGACAAAATATTGCAATAATTTGCTTCATTAAAGCAGCCATCCTGAGGTTTATAGCTCTTCTATACATCCTGTATGCATTAGAGAAAAGAATGTATACACAAAGAGTGCAGATGTCCTGGCGAGGCTGGAGGCTTTTCGGAAACCTTTCTCTTAGCTGGAGGGGGCAGTGATTTGAATGTCTGGACCCTGAAGTCTGCAGAGTGTTAGAAACAGAACCTTTTTCCTATAAATGCTAAATAGTAATGTTTGAAGTAATGAATCTCAAGATGTCACAGAAGAACCAAGCATGTATAACGTGCACAACATTGTGTCGTAATGGTTTACGTAACTATGTGTAAGGCTAAATCTAGGACAGTTGGAGCGTCGTGAAGACCAGAACACTGGACTAGATTCTCCTTGTTTAGAATACTCGCTAATCTAATATACTTCATGTTTCAACACTTCTGACAGATCTTTTAGGATATGACAGTCATTGAGCATGAGAATAACTTCAGCATCTTTATAGGCAGAAGGTTCTTGCTCTCACGAGAATGGACATACGTCGGAGTACTTCCGTAGCTCCATAAAACTGAAGCTAAAACGGTGTCGCTTAGGGTACCGTTACACATAGCGATGCACCAGCGATCCCGACAACGATATGGATCGCTGGTGCATCGCTAGGTGGTCGCTAGTGAGTTGCCACACAGGCAGATCTCACCAGCGACATTGCAGGGGTCGGGGGTCGCTACTTACCTGTCAGATGCGGCGATCCCGACGTCCTCCCGCCCGCGTCCACGCATCGCTCGTCGTCACAGCAGGAAGCGCCGCAGGAAGCTGACGATGAGAAATGATCCAGGACCTTCTCGCGTGACCAGCGATAACCAGTGGGGGAGCCGGTCGGAGGTAAGTATCACATGTAGCGATATCGCTAGCAATATCGCTGCAACGTCACAAAATCGGTGACTTTACAGCGATATTGCTAGCGATATCGCAGTGTGTAACGGGGGCTTTAGAGTGAGAAGTTGTTTTGGTTGTTAATCTGCCTTTTTAAGTTCTCAAATTGTGTAAGAACACTATAGGCATGTGTTATGGTGAAAATGGTCGTGGATCGTAGATTAGGGATGGATATCGCATTCATAAATCATCTGACTGCCCATTTTTAAAGATTTCCCTTGACGCTCTGCACCAAATTTGTTGAGTTCTATCACATTTTCAGAAGTCTTTTCTAAAGGGCAATACTTGCCCCAAATTCACATTTGGACTTATGACTTTTTTATATTTGGAGCATATATCTTTTCTAATCAAGATCTATAGTAAGGTTATATACCGTAAATGTCTGCCAATTATTATAAATGTAGTATATGGAAAAAAATACATTCTAGAATAGCACAATAAGGAGATGTGGCCTCAGTTACCCATTAAAACAGACAATAAAATGTGTGGGAGAGGAATAGTTTGAGGTATCTAAGTTTGGAAGCTTTCATTCTAGCATGCACCTGTCTAGTTGGACACCACTCTGTCCTAATGACAAAGCTGAGCACACATTGACAGAACATTGCATGGCTTTTGTGATGGAGCACAACAGCTGCCTCGGCGGAGAGTTCTCACACTACTCTTACTGTTCCATGGCTAGAATAGGTTGGATACTGAAACTCTGTATGTTTTATGATTCCTTTTATGTGAATATTTTACAAGTGTGTACTAAGAGAGTCTAATTTGAAGGGACTGTTCCATTTTTTTAGTAGAACTACTTCCCTGGGGTTATAACCATTGACCGAAATGAAATACCGTAGGTCTTGATACTTTCTGAGGTGCCAGGACTCCCTGTAAGATTTGTGTACAAAGTGAAAACCTGTCACTTTGCTTGCACCAAGACCATCAATATCTAGCTTTCATGACCCTCAGAAGGATACATTTATAAAACGTGTTGTGTGTTGATAAGAATGCAGCTTTATTCCGCACAGAAATGGGTGAATAGCAAGAAGACACAGAATATTTTTGGTGTTCATGTATGTTGAGCTCCTCCTAGTTTTTTTCACCCTCTTCTGAATGACAGTCACTGATGTATTCAGTCACATACACAAGAGACAAAGCACAAGAAAAAAAACAAAATTAGCATATACCCTATAGTAAGTAAATAAGTAAGTAGTAATAGTACAGGGTGAGCCATTTATATGGTTACACCTAAATAAAATGGGAATGGTTGGTGATATCAACTTCCTGTTTGTGACACATTAGTATATGGGAGGGAGGAAACTTTTCAAGATGGGTGATGACCATGGCGGTGATGACCAAGGTTTGGTTTCATCCAGGGCAAGGATTCTAGATGACTGTCCTAACCTTGTATCTAGATAACCTGTGCAAAGCAATGTCAAATAGCTGCCGCAAGCTAGAGATACTTTATAGTGCCAGTTATACTGAGATATGCTGTGCCTAACCAAACTTTATACCTTCGTAAAATGATTTCTGTACTGCCAACTCAAAAATTCAGTAGAATGCTACATGCCACCAGCTTCACATTTATAGAAAGTCAGATTGCATTTGCCATGAGTTGAACATCTGTCTTCCGCTCTCATGTTACTGCTGTTTATTCCCACAGCTCTTATAAGGGGGACGACAGTATATGTCTTGTGCTGTATCAGACTGAACTTAAAAAATACATTTCACTTGATTTTTTTTATTTAAACTGAGAATCTAATCTGTGCTTCGCCATTGATTTTCAAATAGTTTTTCTTTTTTTTCTGTGTCCCTCCATTCCAAAGTTATACCCCTAGGTAATAATTATGCAAATTTTCCCTTGATCCTACTGGGTATGTACCACACAACTTCTCTGTGGGCGTTTGCTTTTTCTCCTCCTATGCTGGCCAATCAAAACAGGGTCCTGCCCACACACAGGTTTTATGATATAGGTTGATGGGAAAATTTCCATTATTATTACTAAAGGGGAGAACTTCGGAAAGGAGAGGCACATAAAAAGAAAAGAAAAACTGTTCCAGAATCAGTGGTGCTGCATGAACTTGAAGGGATACTCAAGTTAGCTTAAAAAATAGTGAAATAATCTCTTTAAGTGATTTAGTTATATTTACAGTATTTTGGAAAGGTAGCTGTGATGGTTCTTGTTTAAACAGAAAAAAATATATTTGTATTGGGTTTCCTGGCTGGGTCTACACAGAAAGCGGCATAAAAGTTGAGAGTCACAATGCAAGTTCTTTTATTTCCTGTATTGAGAAAGGCCACATGAAATCACATCAGAATATCAGCCATAGTTAGGTTAGTTTCACATTTGCGTTTCAGGGCGCAGCGACGGCCTGCGCACGGCCGCCGCTAAGCCCTGCCCCCTGCCGTGCCCACTCTGATAGCTCCGCCTCTGGGCACATGATGCTGCATGCGTCCCTTATCTTTATCACTGAGGATGCAGGCTGTGAGCAGTGTGCGTTTTGGCGGCGCCTGCGTCCTTTTGACGGTGCGCCGACCAGCGCCAAACGCAACCTGTTGCATACTGCATCCTCAGTGATAAAGATAGGGGACGCATGACGCATGTAGCGTCATGCACCCGGAGGCAGAGCTATCGGAGGGGACACGGCAGGGGGCGGGGCTTAGTGGCGGCCGTGCGCAGGCCGCTACTGCACCCTGAAACGCAAATGTGAAACTAGCCTAAGGGTTGATTTCAGACAATGCGTGGCCCTGGGCAAAGTTAAAAATGAAGTTATTGCCCTATATTGTGTGCAAAACATTAGTTTTAACCCCATTTTTCTCCACAAACTAATGTTTCCTCTCTGATCCTCTCAGAGGCCACAAACATTAATAGTGCCCCTTATATGTCCAACACAGTAATAGTACTAACACTAGTACCCCTACACTGTAATAATGCATCTGTTCCCCTTGTGCAAAGTAATATTACCCCCTTAGTAACCCTTAATAGTAGTGATGCAGCTTTGATATTATTAATGCCAACTTTCTGCCCCAAAAAGTAATCATGACCCGTTTTTGCCACAACACAGTATTAATGCTTTCATGAAAATAATAATGGTGGGCATTTTCATTATGTGGGGACAGAAGAAGGGTTGTTATTGCTATTTTGTGGGCACTATTATTAAAACACCCTTTCTGCCTAAAAACAATAATCACAACCCAAATTATTTCTGATAGTGCCCTCTTTTTCACCAGTGAGTAGTGTGACTTTATTTTTTTTACCCCAAATGTACAACAGATGTAGCAGCTAAACCCAGTTTTGCTCTTTGGGGTCAGCAGCCTGTCACTGGCAGCACAATTCAGAGTCATCATTGGGTATCTTGTGTTGGCATTTTGATGTATTGTGCTTGAGTCTTCTGGCCCATAGGCTGAAGGCCTGAAGCACCACATGGTCTAGCTAATGGCAGAATAGAGAGCTTATACCCCTGGTCTTATCATTATCCCCATGATTACAGATGCCATTTCGGGACCTGACCCTGATAGGAGAAAGTGGCTCTAGCTCTCATAGAACAAACATAGTAGTGATTGATGTGCAAATTGCCTCTTCAGAAAGAAAGAGGACTTTTACTCTACAGCGCCACCTATTGGTAGTAGCGATCCTACAAGTCACAATCAACCCTTTAACGAGTCTTGTAGTATGACTTAGGATACAAGGATCGCTACTACCAATAGGTGGCGCTGTAGAGTAAAAGTCCTCTTTCTTTCTGAAGAGGCAATTTGCCGCTACTACCAATAGGTGGCGCTGTAGAGTAAAAGTCCTCTTTCTTTCTGAAGAGGCAATTTGCATATTATTTTCCCAGAGGAGCATTGCACGGCGAATAAGTCTCCTTACCTTGACAAGCCACAGCTGGCATGTCACTCTCCGCAAGGAGAAACCTTACTTCTTAGACCCTAGTGATTGATGGGCATTCCAGCTTATTTTGGTAATCTACATTCACCAAAAAGAGTTGACTCTTTTGAATCCCTGTTAAATATGTGTTCACCATAGGTGATTGTGGCTGAAAGGCTGCCCACCCATGGCCAAAACCCAACCTACTTGCAGCCAGCCAATTAAATTGATGTGTGAGGTCTGGATTTGGTTCCAGTGGGCAGGGATTTTGCTGCCAACCACCATCATTTTATGCCCAGTGAGAGCCATTCAGAGAATTTAGTGCTTCTTACTTCGGTGGTGGTTCCCATCACTCCCAGCATAGAGTCAGCTCTTTGTCTCATATCGGTCAAGAACGACCCATCTCTAAAACATAACAGCACTGCCTAATAGAGAGGATTGTGAATATGCTAGGCATCGTTATTCTGCGTATATGATGTGCTTATTATATCTGAAGGTACACTTCAATAAAGTGAGTGAGTCAAAGCTTCTGTTTCACTTTAAATCTGAATACTTTCATGTACAATATCCCCGTTAGTATATGAAATTGGTGTATGTATTCATTTATGCAGAATTTAATAGTAGTAATTTATGTAAGATCAGAATAAAGCTTAGGATAAGCGGCCTAGCTAGCTACCAGGGTAAAACCCTCCGGAATACATAGAAGATCTACATCCTTTATCGTAGGACAGAACGAGGATGATGAACACGTTCTGACATGCCCTCCAGAGTCTCGGCAGTAAAGCTGTGTACGGGATTTGCATGAAGGCTGAAGGGCTTAATTAACCACCTCTGACACTCTTGACAATTTGCATAAATATATTTTTAATGGTGGGGGGTTCACATGTAGCTTCAGCACTAGCTCCAAAAAACAGTAATTACATCTTTTTCAATCTCTCTTTGAAGATGGATTAAATGCATCCAGAAGAATACAATGCCATCGTCAGCTTTGTATAGAATTGGCTTCAAGTTTTAGTTATTAAATCTAAACTTTCTCATTGAAACACTGTATTATGTATTCATCCCTGAGCATGTTTTGTGCTGGTTAGCTAGCATTATATGCCATAGCGTACCATTGAATGGAAGCAAAAAGTTTAGCTAAAGACAGAATATTATTATACTTTACATTTTAAAGTAATATTTTCCATTAATTGGACTTGAAACTCTATTTCCTGAAGAGACCACGTTACAGCGTCAGTTTTGATGGACTTTTCAGAAAAAGGTTGTAGATAAAGCAATATATGGCACTCCCAGTGGATTGGTGGATGAGAAGGGTTCCACTCTGTTGTTGACACAATATAAAGGTACTCGGCATTCCAAGCAATAATGATAACATCGTTTCTTTTAATAGACAGCACCTCAGTTAAAAGGATTATCCGGGAATTTGCTCAGTTAGCAAAGAGGAGCTGACTGTCAATCAATACGAAATCGGCAGTGAAACACCATCAGCAAAGCTGAAGAAAAACTGATCTGTTGACATGACACCCCCGAAAGCAGAAGAATCACAGGCAGGACTGGTCTATTATCACTGAGCGGGCAGATACCGGCGTCTTACAGAACAATTAGCAACTACCTGCCTGTAAGTTCTTAGCCTCATAAATAAAAATAAGCAAAGTCTCGGATAACCTCTTTAAAAACACAGTGACCATTTGGGCTGTAATCACGCAAACAAGTTGCAAACTGTACATACTGTATATGTAAAACTAGAAGAATAACGTGCTGCTGAATTGTGGCATCAGATACTGGTGAGAAACATGGATTAAACTTTGCAATCCATTTGTCCACAGAAGTTCTGTGATAACAGACCCAACCGTCACTGTGGATTTAACTAGGATTGCTTTCTAATAAAATAATCTACTGGGCAGGACGGTGGCTCAGTGGATAGCACTGCAGCCTTGCAGCGCTGGAGTCCTGGGTTTGTGTGAGTTTCCTCTGGGTACTCTGGTTTCCTCCCACATTCCAAAGACATACTGCTAGGGAATTTAGATTGTGCGCCCCATCGGGGACAGTGATGTGCAAACTTTAAAGCGCTACGGAATATGTTAGCGCTATATAAAATAAAGATTATTATTATTACTGCTACTTGGAGTGCTGAGTGATAATCTTTAAAAGGAACCTTTCAGTAACGTTATCCTGCCCAAGTTGTGTAGCCTGTTGTGAATTCACTTTCTGGCCTACCTCTGGTTACTAGTGAAGATAGTGGAGCTGGTTGTATTGATGGGTCGCGAGTAGAGTTGATGAGCGACTTTGGTCGGATCGGGTTTCGTGAAACCCGAATGAAACAAAATTTGAGTCGGATGAAACTGGTCCGACTAGGGCAAAAAAAGTCGGAGTTTCGTCCAAAACCCGACCCCAATGCAAGTCCGCTCAATGCCGACTTTTATTCCCCATTGACTTGCATTGGGGTCGGGTTTCAGATGAAACTCCGACTTTTTTTGCCCTAGTCGGACCAGTTTCATCCGACTCAAATTTTGTTTCATTCGGGTTTCACGAAACCCGATCCGACCAAAGTCGCTCAACTCTAGTCGCGAGTTCTCTTTCTGGGCTCCCTCTGGTGGTTGCTGGAGGTAATGGAGCTGATCTGATTAACAGAGGCTTGCCACCTGATAATGAGGAGGATGATTGGAGATCTGGGGTTTCTGACTGGATTTAAGACAGCCGACTCCCTCTATCCCTGCTGGTAATTTTTTCCTGCCTCCTGTGGTCTTAGTTTCCAGCTCAGTCCCTGCATGCTCAGCTAAGTGTTCTTATGCTATTGTTCACATTTGATCTGGTTTTGTCTATTTCAGTTTTGTGTGGACACCCTGCTCCGGCTGGGGATTTGCTGAATCTCCATCCATATGTTACTGCTTGTGCCAGTTTGTTTTTGTCCCATATTAGATTGGCCTCTTTTTGCTCTGCTTTCAGAATATACCAGAGTGCTGATTTAGTGGGCAAAGTCGTGCGACTTAAGTATTTTTCTATCAGACATGTTGGACATTTTTTGCAGGGTTTTTTGCGTGATTGCAGACAGTGTCTTTCCTTTCCTGTCCTGTCTAGTTAGTGTGGGCCCCATCATTTGCTCAGTCTATTTTCCTACCTGCGTTTATGTTTTCATCTTGTCTCACCGACAATATATGTTTGGGGGCTATCTATTCCTTTGGGGTCTGCTCTGGGGCAGTTTAGATTTCCCCTTTCTTGCTTTAGGTTTATTTAGCTCTCCGGCTGTGTTGAGGCATCTAGGATCATTGTAGGTACGCTCCTCGGCTACTGCTAGTTGTGTGGATAGGATCAGGGGTCTGCAATCCGCTTAGTTACCAACCTCTCTGGTTTTCTGTGACTTAGCTTGGTCTTGCTCTCCTCCTCAGTGACCCAATCATAACAGTAGCCCTTTAAAAGGAACCTGTCAACCCCTCCCAAATCATTAATATGATTGTGTAGCCCTTTAAAAGATAAGTTAGTTGATCCCTTTAAGACCCCAAAGCACTACTTCCCCAGAAAGAAATTATGTTTTAAAGATGTGTTTGGAAGGGCATTGGTTGTGATGATGCACCTCTTGTTTCTCAGCCTTATATTGTATTTTCTGCCTAAAACTAAAAAAATGAACTGGAGTACAAGTTGGTATGCATACAAAATAGGAGCATGTTCACACTGGCCATAAAACAAAACTTAAGACAAGGTAGGCCTAGAACCACCGGGAGGGCAAGCCCTCTAACACATAACATTTGATGGATTCAGTGTACAAGGGCCCTACCTGAAGACGTATATCCTGAATGACCTCAGTGAAATGCCCCTGACTCAATGGTGCAGAATCTATTGCGATTATCGGAATTGGTTTTGACTAGCAATGGGCTGAACCATAGATGTTCAGGTCCGTCGGTTTCGGACAAATTTTTTAAAAAGTTTGTTTTGGGTACAAGAATGGAACACGACCCCGTACCCCATACAAATGAACGGGGATCCTGAACATCAGGCGTTTCCCATGCAGGCTCTGATCGGCAGCAACCTATCATGTTACGGTTGGACAGAGCGCTGCAGTTCCCACGCTGTCACACTGATGACAGCGTGCGAACCAGCAGCTGTGACCGGCAGTAAAAAGGTTACCGACAGTCACAGGAGTCAGCTGACGAGAGAACTGCAGTGTGTCCGTAAAGTCATGGTGCACTTTTGACCAGTCACAGGAAAGCAACAAAAGATGATAGAAATGTGAAATCTGGACCAAATAAAAGGAAAACCCTCCCAGTTTGGGGTTATGTGAAGCAACATGTGTACATCTAACGTATCAATGACATTAATCACTTAAAACAGAGAATCACAGACGTTATTCACTCTGTTGCACCAGATGTCCTTACCCGTGTGTGGCAAGAACTTCACTATTGTTTGGATGTGTGTAGGGCAACAAATGGAGCCCACATCAAATTGCACTGAATAGCTATGAAATTGGGAGAGTTTTTCTTTTATTTGGAGCAGATTTCACATTTCTATCGTCTTTTGTTGCTTTCCAGTGACTGGTCAAAAGTGCACCATGACTTTAAGGACACACTGTAGTCTAATCATCCTGGTCTCGTTGATAGCAGCAAGAGCAGGTGAGGCTGAAGAGAGTATTCACTAGCCGGCGCCTGTCCATAGTAACAAATATGTCAGTGCGATAATTAGTGCAGTGTGTATGTAGCTTACGTACATGTATTTATTGAATGAATAAAAGAAAAAAATGGTATGGAGTCCTCTTTATTTTTGCTAACCAGTGCAGCTAAAGCTGATAGCTGCTGGCTGCAGCCCTCAGCTCTGAGCTTTATCTTGGCTTCCTATTATAAATAGAGGGGTCCCCATTATTTTAATTATTTAATTAAATACATTTTTTTAAAAAGGTCATAGGATCCTCCCCATTTTTTTATAACCAGCCAAGCTAAAGCAGATAGCTGGGGCTGATATTCTCAGACTGAGAATTAGATGCACCAATTCTTTCGCTTTGCCCAGCTCTTCCCACTTGACCTGGTGCAGTGGCAAGTGTGGTAATAATTTTCAGGTTGTTGTCAGATGTTTTATGTCTGCTCACATCAAGCCCAAGGATTAGTAATGGACATGCATCTATAAGACACCACCATGACCCCCATGACTAACTCCGTAATCAAAATTAATGAAGACACAGACACTGGAGAAAGTCCTTTAATTGAAGTTTGAAGTCCTATTTAGTGCAAGTAATAGTGTTGCCTTGCTTCTTTTGAGCTGGATTTTACTTTTAAAAAGCTCCTCACTACTCAGTCCTTATTCACACAGGATGTCATTATGACGCATGGTAAGGTTTTAATACTAGAGGTTAGGACCATCGCGAACTTGGGTACTCGATGTTTTTGGGATGGCTTTTATGCCTTTTTGGTCAAAATGGTGTTTACTAAGTACCTTATGATATTTATATGCATTATAGCTTTTACTTATTTTCTTACAGCAGGGTATTTTTTCATTTTGTTTCTCTCATGGGTTTGTCTGTATTTTCTACCAAGCAGCACCCTCCCCAGTCTGTTGTCTCTGGTAAATGGCCATACACTTGACACCTCATTCTAAACTTCCTCCAAGAAACTTGCTGTTAGACTAGGCAAGAACTATTCAATGCCCAGATATTTTGCCAACCACAAATGTGACCAGTCTTTCAGCTATTGTGTTCTGAAGAACCCTTGATCTGATTTCAGGAGTGTTTCAAGAAGCCCTGATTGAGAAACGTTGCCCTAACCATTGGTAGGAATACTGTGGAATCATATCAAACGTTAGCCAGAAATCTCGGATGCAAGCAATCAAACACTTTTAGAACATTCCCTCAATAAATCTACGATTGATCTTGGTAAAAAAGAAAAATCAGTGGATATTTGTGGCCAAATGTAATGTTTAGTTCTTCTTGCTGTGCCTTCCAGAAATTACTTTCCCTAAGCCATGTTTTATAACAGTACCTACATCCGGGAATGGAGAAGTACGTACAGTTGCATCATTGTTTATACTTCCTATGTGTGCAAACAAATCATTTTATTTTAGGGGACCTGTCAGCTCGCATCTGTATTACTATTTTTATTACCCACGATATAACAATTCTGGCACACCTTTAAATCTATGCATTCTGCATGGTGATCTAGAGTTGTTATCTGAAGATGAATGCACTTGTTTACAAAAATATGTCATAAAAGTTAAAAGGTCCTCTTTAAATCTCATATCTAGGTGTAATAACACTAAAGCGTGCCTCTAATCCTACATAGTGCTGTATTGGAAGACTAGTGCCTAAATTGTTTGAGCTTCATCCTAATCGAGAAAAGCAAATACTGCAGAGAGACTTGGTGAGTCAATATTAGCTTTTCTACTAAACCTAGTTGTGGGTAGAGAGTCAGGGGAAATTAATCTTGTGCCAGAATGTGCAGGATGTTACGTTTCGGAATCTCTGCTTATGTTGCGATTGACCTACTTTAACTTATGGCTATTACATTTCACTTTACATGGCAGGAAAAGCTTCAGTGCAACAAAATAGCAATACAACAAAAGGGCAAATATTGAAAAGTGATACTTGGTGACAGGCGATAGGGATCAGTTTCTCAAACGTGGCCACTAGGCATCTACCCTCCCATGGAATACTGTTATTACGTTACTTTTTCTTATAATTTTTTTTTTCTAGTAAACTGCTTAAAGCTGTGTTTAGTAGTAGCCTTTATTGCATTCTATTCTTCAATAATCTGTTCATGAAACTCAACCAACCTGCCTTTTATCAGCTAACAATGCACAGCATAGACTACCACTCTACTTCTTGAACTTCCGTCAGGTCTGTCTTCATGTTTCCATGTTATATATACAGTATACATTGGGGAAAATAAGTATTAGTACATTGCCGATTTTACAATTTTCCTACCCACAAAGAATGGAGAGGTCTGTAATTTTTCCGTACACTTCAACTCTGAGAGATAAGAATCTTAAAAAAAATCTAGAAAATTACATTGTATGATTTTTCCATAATTAATTTGCATTTTATTGCATGAACTAAGTATTAGCAATAGAAAAAACAGAATTTAACATTTCATACAAAAATCTTTGTTTGCAATTACTGAGGTCAGATGTTTCCAATAGTTCCTGACTAAGTTTGCAGACACTGCAGCAGGGAATTTGGCCCACTACTCCATACAGGTCTTCTCCAGATCTTTAATGTTTTGGGGCTGTCGCTGGGCAACATTGAGTTTCAGGTCCCTCCCAAGATTTTCCATTGGGTTCAGATCTGGAGACCGGCTAGGTCCCTCCATGACCCTGAAATGTGTTTCGGGTCATTGTCATGCTGGAAGTTCCAGCCAGGACCCATCTTCAATGCTTTTACTGAGGGAAGGAGGTTGTTGGCCAAAATTTTGCGATACATGACCCCCAAACATCCTCCCTTCAATACGGTACGGTCATCCTGTCCCCTTTTCAGAAAAGCACCCCCAAAGTATGAAGTTTTCCTCACCATGCTTCACGGTTGAGCCTGTATTCTTGATGTTGTAGTCTTCCTGCTCCAAACACAGAGATTGTAGTTTTTACTAAAAAGTTCTATTTTGGTCTCACCTGACTACACGATCCTTCTCCCATGTCTCCTCTGGATCATCCATATGGTCATTGGTGAACTTTAAACAGGCCTGGATATGTGCAAGCTTGAGCAGGGGGACCTTGCGTGCCCTGCAGGATTTTTTTTTTCACTTATTTTCCCCATTGTGTGTATTATAAAGGGAACTGTAAAATGCCACATCCTAGATATCATTGAATTAAATATTTCAGTTGCAAATCTTGATTAATTATTTAGTGAAATGCGTCAAGAACAATAAACACAAAAATGATCAATGTAAATCAAATTTAATATCCCATAGAGGTCTGGATTTAGAATGATAGTCAAAATCAAATTTGAAAATCAAGTTACAGGCTGATCCAACTTCAATGGAAATGCCTCAAGACAAGAAAATGATGCTCAGTACTGTTTGTAGCCTCCACGTGCTTGTATGACCTCCCTACAATACCTGAGCATGCTACGGATGAGGTAGCAGATGTTCTCCTGAGGGATCTCCTCCCAGACCTGGATTAAGGCATCGGTCAAGTCCTGGACAGTCTGTGTTGCAACATTATGTTGGTGGATGGAACTAGATATGATGTTCCATATGTGCTCAATTGGATTCAGGTCTGATGAATGGGCAGGAAAGTCCATAGCATAAATGCCTTCATTATGCAGGATCTGCAGACACACTTCAGCCACATGAGGCCTAGCATTGACATACATCAGATGTAACCCATGGCACACTGCTCCTGCATATGGTCTCACAATGGGTCTGAGGAGCTCATCCAGGCAGTAAAGGTACCTCTGGCTAGCACATGGAGGACTGCATGGCCCTCCAAAGAAATAAGTTCCCACACCATTACTGACTCACTGCCAAACCGGTCATGCTGGAGGATGTTGCAGGCAGCAAAATGTTCTCTACAACGTCTCCAGACTCTGTCACCTCTGTCACATGTGCTTAATGTGAACCTGCTCTCATTCATGTAGTGCACAGGGTGTCCATATCGAATCTGCCAATCTTGGTGTTCTCTGCAAATGCCAGTCACCCTGCACAATGTTGGGCTGTAAGCACAACACCCACTTGTGGATGTCGGGCCTTCATACCACCCTCATGGAGTCTGTTTCTGACAGTTTGAGCAGACACATGGAGTAACTTCTGTGGGTTGAAGACACTGCCTCATGCTACTGTACAGTAAATCTAGGGTTGAGATCAATGACAAAATGCAAAAGTGACTAAAATAACAGGCAAAAAGGATGAGGACAAAGAAAAGGTCTGTGGTCACCCCTGAGAGAACCAATCCATTATAGGGGTTGTCTTGCTGATGTCCTATCATTTCTACCTGTTGTCTGTTCCATTTGCACAACAGAAAGAGAAATTGATACACAATTGGTGTTGCTTCATAACTGGAAAGGTTCATTTTGCAGAAGTGTGATTGTGTTATATTGTGTTGCATAAGTGTTCCCTTTATTTTTTTGAGCAGTGTATATACAGTATATATAATTATATATACACACACACACACATACACACACACACACACACACACACACACACACACACACACACACACACACACACACACACACACACACACACACACACGTGCATCTCACAAAATTAGAATATCATCAAAAAGTTAATTTATTTCAGTTCTTCAATACAAATAGTGAAACTCATATTATACGTATAGAGTTGTTACAAATAGAATGATCTATTTCAAGTGTTCATTTCTGTTAATGTTGATGATTATGGCTTACAGCCAATGAAATCTCAAACTTCGTTATCTCAGTAAATTAGAATACTTTATAACACCAGCTTGAAAAAATGATTTTAAAATCCGAAATGTTGGCGTACTGAAATGTGTGTTCAGTAAATGCAATCAATACTTGGTTGGGGCTCGATTGCCATGGAGGCGATCAGCCTGTGGCACTGCTGAGGTTTTTATGGAAGCCCAGGTTGCTTTGATAGCATCCTTCAGCTCGTCTGCATTGTTGGGTCTGGTGTCTCTCATCTTCCTCTTGACAATACCCCATAAATTCTCTTAGAGATTAGGGTCAGTTGAGTTTGCTCGCCAATCAAGCACAGTGATACTGTTGTTTTTAAACCACGTATTGGTACTTTTGGCAGTGTGGACAGGTGCCAAGTCCTGCTGGAGAATGAAATTTCCATTTTCCAAAAAGCTTGTCAGCAGATAGAAGCATGAAGTGCTCTAAAATTTCCTGGTAGATGGCTGCGCTGACTTTGGTCTTGATAAAACACAGTGGACCTACACCAGCAGTTGACATGGCTCTCTAAACCATCACTGATTGTGGAAACTTCACACTAGACCTCAAGCAGCTTATCTCTCCACTCTTCCTCCAGACTCTGGGACCTTGACTTCCCAGGTCTAGTGTGAAGTTTCCACAATCAGTGATGGTTTGGGGAGCCATGTCATAAGCTGGTATAGGTCCACTGTGTTTTATCAAGACCAATGTCAGCGCAGCCGTCTACCAGGAAATTTTAGAGCACTTCATGGTTCCCTCTGCCGACAAGCTTTTTGGAAAATGGAAATTTCATTCTGCAGCAGGACTTAGCACCTGTCCTCACTGCCAAAACTACCAATTCCTCATTTAAAAACAACAGTATCATTGTGCTTTATTGGCCAGCAAAATTGCCAGGCCTTAACCTCTAAGAGAACCTATGGGGTATTGTCAAGACGAAGAGAAGAGACACCAGAGCCAACAATGCAGACGAGCTGAATGCTGTTATCAAAGCAACCTGGGCTTCCATAACACCTCAGCAGTGCCACAGGCTGATCGCCTCCATGCTACACCGCATTGATAAAGTAATTGATGCAAAAGGAGCCCCGACCAAGTATTGAGTGCATTTACTGAACATACATTTCAGTATGCCAATATTTTGGATTTTAAAATCATTTTTTCAAGCTGGTGTTATAAAGTATTTTAATTTACTGAGATAATGAGTTTTGTGATTTCATTGGCTGTAAGCCATACTGTAATCATCAACATTAATGCAAATTTGCAGCTTAGCTACATTTACCTAAATTGAATTGAACTAAAGTACCAGGCACAATTCATGGACAGGTGTGCCGTTGTTCCTGAAGGATGACAGCCATATTTTTTTATAAAGCATGTTCAAGCGTTTCGTTATATGTGCAGTTGAAATGTAAACTTCACAGACCTACTGCTACAACTATGGAAATCATAAAAACACATGCAAGCATAGTTTAAAACAATGTACATAATGTAAAACCAGATATTTGGCCTTTGAAGTAGTGGAAAACGTACTATTCTCAGACCTGTTGTAATAGTTTACTATCCGTTAGATTTACAGCACTGTTGCAGCTTTAATAATAGAAACAGAGTAATACAACATATTGCAGCCCATACTACAGTACATGGGACACTCTTTTCATGCTTTCTTTTTTCTCTTCCTTTCTTTTGTTTTTTGCTCTGCATTATCTTTCTGTATAGCTCACTTTTGTAGCACAAACAGTGAACTTGACGGCTATGATTGAGAACTACAGGTCCTGTTCTACTACTTTACGGGGTTCAAGATCACTGCTCACAGCCAAAAACTTCTTCTCACTTACATTTAAAGGGGTTGCCCTCTATTAAAACCAAAAGCTTGATTTCCTTAAAAATAGCAAAAACATTGTTACTTGACACTCTATCCCATTCCCCAATGCTCTCCGACAGTCTCTGTTGACATACAGTAGTTGTAGCAGTGATTGACATGTCTACAGCACGCGACCACAGCAGCCAATCACAGGGCTCAGTGGTGATGGTGAGCTCGATGGCACTAGAACGCTTATCCCATTGATTGGCTGCAGAGGTCACGTGATGTGATTTGATGTCACTGCTGCAGCCATATCAACAAAGACTGGAGATGAGCAGAAGATAGGCGTCTCAGGAGCGTGTGGGGTAGGTAATGATGATTTTGTTATTTTCATAGAGAAAAAGACTTTGGGGTATTTAATTTTTTTAAATGGACAAACCCACTTTAAGTGAATAGATTTAAAAAGCAAAACCAGACTAAGAAAATCAGGTCTTTGTCCAATTCTGTACAACCATTAAAAATATTCCACAATGGTGTCTGACGCTGCAGTCAGCAAGTGGCAATGTGTGTCCTGGATTTGGTAGTTTTCTATATTTCCACTTTTGACTCATTCTCAATATACACAATTTTGCAGGTGCGTTTGACTATGAACAATGGTTGGTGTCTGTCATCTCCAGCTGGCCTTTCCCATGTCCTTCCTCTGCTAGACAGTCTTCCAGCTTCTGGTGTGCACATCTGGTTTATTCTTAGTATTTCCTACACATACAAGATAATAATGAGCAAGAAGACATCGGCATCTGAGTGCTCAATGTCATTTTAGCTGACAAGAAACATCATGTCAAGTCATTCCCAATATCAACACTGTAACAGCTCATTTGATTGGTCCACCAAAACTTACTGTTAGAAACGGTGGATTTTACAGGCTGAGTATAACCCTTTTTTAGCCCAAAGATTAGTATCCAGAAGTTTCTTGCAGCTATTAGTGACATCATACTATTAAAGTAATATTTTGAGTCAAATTTACATGTCTATGGAGACTTCATGCAAACTATAGGCATTGTCATGTTGGCGTTGTTACACTGATTAAAATGATGCCTGGGGTGAAGAAATCCGTCTTGTAGTTCTTGTGTAATCAGTGTTAGAGGTTTTCAGTTAATGATATGTCTGTGTTCCGGGGCAGGACTGTAGGCAGATTCTTATCTTCCTGCTCGAAGGCAGAGAAACCAAGGGAAGACCTGCCCACAGGCCGCCCCGAAGCACAAACTGTCTCTATGATGAGGAAAATGTTTGTGCTTCATGGCGGATTGTGGGCAGAGTCTTTCCTTTGTTTCTCTGGCTTAGGGCAGGAACATAAGACTCTCCCTACCAGCTTGCCTCGAAACACGGGCATATCATTAACTGAAAACATCAAATACTGATTAGACAAGAACCACAAGACAGATTTCTTACCCCCCAGGTATCATTTTAATCAGTGTAACAGTGACAACATGACAATGCTTATAGTTTACTTAGCAAAATCATGCTGTCAGGTTTGCTTTAAAGAAGTTGTCAAATAATCACAATTAATTTCCTTAATTTGTCTCTAAACCAACATTTGCAAACATCGATAGTACAAGATTTAAGCAAATCTGAAAAAATCTTATCATTAAAACAAAAGTATACATTTACAAATGTATAATTGTGACGCTTCAGGGGTTTCGGCAGCGTCCGAGAGTGGACCCTCTGGGTCGCGGAACTGAGGCCCCCAAGGCGAGCGCACCAGGTGGAACCGACCCCTATACAGGGACCGTTTGGGAAAGGCCCACGGGAGATCAGACACCGCGACAGCTGGAACCTAGAGGGGCGGCTCGAAGGACCAGAGAGACCACAGGCATGGAAGTGAGGCCGCACCGGGACCAAAGTATGGGACGAGGTGATATTGTTACGTGGGGCTTAGGTCAAAGAAGGCTGAAATACCCGGGGCCCCTGCGGAGTCCCTCCAACTAGGGAAAACCCTGTCTGACCCTCAACCCAGGGTTTTTGCTAATGGTGCAAATGCCTGAGCCTCCAACCTTTCCTTATCTCCTGCTCAGCCCTAAGCTGAACCCTCCACCCTCCACCCAGTGAGTCGTCAAACCACCAAAGCCCACACAGTAATGACAGACAGGGAGAACTTAAACCGCACCGCGCCGCATACACACAGGACAATACCGTAATGTGAACAGGGCAAAACAAAACACAAATATAGGAAGGCGAAAAGGTAACAACGGATCACACGCCACCAGCTACGAATTTCTCTCTCCAACACCTCCTCTCCAGACCGAAACCACTTGGCATAAAACACAAGCTATAATCGGCGACGCCCATAGGCCAGCACGACTATTTAAAGACCGTGGGCGTGACCAAACATCCCACCTGATTTCCAGCTAGATTAACCCCCAGTAACCTGAGTAAAATCAAGCCGGCGCCACTGAGGCTATAGTGGACGGAGATGGAACTACCGCTGCCTGCCGGACGCTGTGGTGTGAATAGCGTCCGCCATGACAGTACCCCGTCTTCTACGAGGGACCCCAGGGCCCTCAAGACTCATAGGATCCGGCTTGTCCGGATGACGGCGGTGAAACGAACTGACCAGCCGATCCGCATGTATGTCCGTGGCTAGTACCCAAGACCTCTCCTCCGGACCATACCCCCACCAGTGTACCAAATACTGAAGAGTACGGCACAGTACTCAAGAGTCCACCACCTTGGAGACTTCAAACTCTAAATCGCCATCCACCATGACTGGAGGTGGCATCGACGTTGTGTCCACAGAGCCTACCACCTTTTTCAATAAAGCCCTGTGAATACCGCAGGAAGTTCCAACCGATAAGCAACCGGGTTAATGATGGCAGCAATCTTAAAAGGGCCAATAAACCTTGGACCCAATTTCAATGATGGAATTTTGAGTTTTATGTTTTTAGTAGCTAACCACACCCAATCACCCACACACAGGTCCGGACCTGGCACGCGTCTAGCGTCAGCCACTCGTTTGTACCTTGCACTCATGCTCAGCAATCGCTGTTTCACACTCCTCCAGACCGATGATAGTTGAACTCCTAGCTGGTCCTCCTCCGGGACGCCCCAGAGCCACCCTGACGCAAGGTACAAAATTGAGGATGGTGCCCGTAAACACAAAAGAACGGAGACTCTCCCGATGATTCTTGGCGGTGATTATTTAACGCAAACTCGGCCAAGGGAAGGAATGTCGACCACTCCTCTTGGTTGTCAGACACAAAACATCGCAAATACTGCTCCAGATTTTGGTTCATGCGCTCAGTTTGACCATTTGACTGCGGATGAAACGCCGACGAATGAGACAACTTGATCCCCAATTGTGAGCAAAAAGCTTTCCAAAATTTCGCCACAAACTGGGTACCCCTATCAGACACTATGTCCGACGGAACTCCGTGTAGTCTGACCACCTCCTGCACAAAAACCTGAGCCAATGTCTTCGCGTTGGGCAAGGAAGGCAACGACACAAAATTTGCCATCTTCGAAAATCGATCAACCACCACCAGGATGACCGTGTTCCCCGCAGGCAAGTCCGTGATAAAGTCCATGGAGATTTCTGTCCATGGCCTACTAGGTACCCTGTTGTGAGTTCATTTTCCCCTTCATTACTGAGGCCCGAGGAACTCCCTCTTCTGGTTAAGAAAGGTTGTGAGCCTGATTGTCAAACACCTGAGGCTGATGATGAGGACTGGCTGAGTGGAGTTACGGACTGGATATAAGGCTTCCGACGCCCTTCTGCCCTGCGGGTGATTTCTCTGTGGGATCCTTGGAGGCCAGTCTGAATTCCTGCTCCTCCAAAGCTAAGTTTGCTGCTCGGCCTTTTGCTTTTGTGCTTTGACTTTGTTTTTGCTTTGTTTTTCTGTATTGCTGCCATTCCCTGCTGGGGTGTGCTGAATTCATTTAGCTCTGTCTTCTGAAAATACCTGAGTGCTGATTCAGTTTTTGAAGCCTAGCTGCTTCAGGGCCTTTTTCATATCAGCTGGTTGGCTTATGTCTTTGATAGGGTTTTGGCAGATTGCAGACAGCAGCCTTCCTGTCCTTTCCTATCTAGGTAGTTTTGGGGCCCCGTCTTTGCTCAGTCTATCTTTCTGTCTGTGTTAGTATTTTCATCTTGCTTCACCATCATTATATGTTGGGGGCTGCCTATTGCTTTGGGGTCTGCTCTGGGGCAGTTTAGATTTCCCCTTTCTTTCTTTAGGCCTATGTATTTCTCCGGCTGTGATCGAGGGGTTTAGGGCATCGTAGGAACCCTCCACGGCTACTGCTAGTTGTGTTGATAGGTTCAGGGGTCTGCAATCTGATAGTTGCCAACTTCTCTGGTTTTCTGGACTTAGCTTGTATTTCTGCTTTTGCCTCCTACGGTGACTCATTCATAACAGTACCCCCAGAGGCTGTAGAGTGCCAGCAGGACGGGATCTGGGCGACTTGGCCCTGGCGCACGTGATGCAAGCTGCCACGTACGAGACCACGTCCTGCCGGATCTTTGGCCACCAGAAGCAGCGCGATACCAGCTCCAAGGTGCCCCTAACCCCTGGATGACCGGCCAGGACAGAGTCGTGGTGTTCCCCCAACACCTTAAGATGAAGGGGTACGAATGACTTGTTAGCGGGAAGTCCTGGCGGTACCTCCTCCTGGGCCTCGGCAATCTCCGCCTCTACCTCAGTCGTGAGAACCGAAACCACTACACCTTCCTGGAGGATGGGTACCGGATCTTCCCGAGGTTCTCCCCCCGGAAAACACCTGGACAAGGCATCCGCCTTGGTGTTTTTGGCCCCAGGACGGTAGGTCGCCAGAAAGATAAATCGAGTAAAAAACAATGCCCAGCGAGCCTGCCTGGGAGACAGATGCTTGGCCGACTCCAGATAGAGCAGGTTTTTATGGTCGGTGATGACTGTGACCTGGTGGACCGCCCCCTCCAAGAAGTGTCGCCATTCCTCAAAAGCCAATTTGATGGCCAACAACTCCTGTTGCCGATATCGTAATTCCGTTCGGCAAGCGACAGCTTCTTGGAGAAGTAGGCGCATGGACGCATATTGCTCAAGGATGAGCCCTGTGACAGTACTGCCCCCACTCCCACCTCAGACGCATCAACCTCCACAGTAAAAGGTTTAGATACGTCCGGTTGCACCAGAATGGGGGCTGAAGCAAAACGGTTTTTCAGAAGTTCAAATGCACGCACCGCCACCTCAGACCAGATAGCGAGATTGGTACTTTTTCTCGTCATGTCCGTGAGCGGTTTGGCTATAGTAGAAAAATTCTTAATAAACTTCCTATAATAGTTGGCAAACCCAAGGAACCGCTGGAGCGCTTTTAGATTATCAGGCCGTTCCCATCGCAGCACCGCTTGCACCTTCGCGGCGTCCATTTTAAACCCTGCGGCAGACACAATATATCCCAAAAAAGGCAACTCCTGAACAAAAAATACGCATTTTTCAAGCTTAGCATAGAGCTTATTCTCACGGAGCAACTGTAACACCTGCCTGACATGCTCTAAATGAGTGTCCCGGTCGCTCGAATAAATAAGGATATCATCCAGGTACACAATCACAAATTTTCCCAGCACATGAGCGATTACATCATTTATGAAATGTTGGAAAACAGCAGGCGCGGTTGTCAACCCAAATGGCATAACTAGGCTTTCAAAATGACCCTCAGGGGTATTAAACACCGTCTTCCACTCATCCCCCTGACGGACCCTTATGAGGTTGTACGCCCCCCTGAGTTCAAGTTTGGAAAACCACTTCGCACCAGCCACCTGGTTGAACAAATCAGGGATCAGAGGCATCGGGTAGGGATCACGGACCGTAATCTGGTTTAACTCCCGGAAATCCAGACACGGGCGTAACCCCCCATCTTTCTTCTTAATGAAGAAAAACCCCGCTGCTACAAGCGAGGATGAAGGCCGGATGTGCCCTTTACTTAGACTCTCCGCGATGTAGTCTTTAAGAGCTTGTCTCTCCGGACCAGAAATACTAAACATCCTAGCCTTTGGCAATTTGGCCCCGGGTTTTAACCTAATCACACAGTCATAGGTTCGATGTGGAGGTAGTTCTGAGCAACCCCTCTCAGAGAATATGTCCGCAAAATCCAGCAATGCCTCCGGAAGGCTGGACTTCACGGCGGACACACATGTGGCCAAGCAATTTTCGTGGCAGAAACCACTCCACTGGACTATGTCCTGGGTTCTCCAGTTAATCACCGGGTTGTGCTTGGACGGCCATGGTAAACCCAGGACCATTTGTGCTAGGAGATTATTGAGTACCCTACATGTAACCCACTCAGAATGTAGGACCCCAATGTGGAGTTTAACCTCAGCTACAAACTCAGTAATCTCCCCCTGTGGGAGGGGAGCGGCATTAATGGTAACCACGCGAATAGGATGAGGGAGTTTTTCGATCTTAAAACCGGCCGTGCGTGCAAACTCCTCATCCATGAGATTGGTGGTGGAACCGCTATCCACAAACACTGATATTGGTAGCTCTCTGCCCGCAATAATAACCCTGCAGGGAGCATACATTGAGATACCATCATGGAGGATATGCATACGCTCAGTTGGGCCTCCTCCATACCCTCTGAGCTTACCAGTTTTCCGCCGGTGCGACTTTCTTAGGTAGCACAGGACAAGCATTTACATAATGATCTCTTTTACCACAGTAAAAACATGCTCCTTGCTTCCTGAACCCAGGAACGCGACGCTTAACATGTGATACCCCAGCGATTTGCATAGGTTCCGTGGGCTCACCTGCAGCAACCACCCTTGCACCCCTGCTTTCCCCTAGGGGCAGCGTCTCCTGCGCCCCCTGACGCAAACGGCGATCAATAAGAATAAACTCATGGCAGACTCTAATGATGCAGGAGTCTCATACATCAGGAGGGCCTGTTTAACTCTTCCTGAAACCCCATGAATAAACTGACTCCGCAGCGCTGGGTCGTTTCACTGTGTGCCTACTGCCCAACGGCGAAATTCTGAACAATAGTCTTCCGCCATACGTTCCCCCTGACGGAGGGCGCGGATTTTAGATTCCGCTAGAGCCAATCTGTCGGGATCATCATAAATGAGCCCGAGTGCTGAAAAAACATTCTCAACCGAATGAAACGTAGCAGAGTCAGCTGGTAAGGAAAACGCCCATGCTTGGGGGTCCCCACTCAGTAAGGATAACACCAGACCCACCCGCTGAGCCTCATTATCTGAGGAGAGAGGGCGCATGCGAAAGTATAACTTGCAGGCCTCCCGAAAGATGACAAATTTGCTCAGGCAGCGGAATCTTCGGCTCTGCACCTGCACCTGCAGAAGCCGCTTGCACATTAGCTACAACCAGGCCCTGCTGCTGAACTGCCCCCTTCAACTCGGTGACCTGTAAGGACAGCGCCGCCAACTGGCGGTTTATGGAAGTCATGGAATCCATGGACTACCAAAATATTGTGGGCCGATTATAATGTTACGCGGGGCTTAGGTCAAAGAAGGCTGAAATACCTGGGGCCCCTGCGGAGTCCCTCCAACTAGGGAAAACCCTGTCTGACCCTCAACCCAGGGTTTTTGCTAATGGTGCAAATGCCTGAGCCTCCAACTTTTCCTTATCTCCTGCTCAGCCCTAAGCTGAACCCTCCACCCTCCACCCAGTGAGTCGTCAAACCACCAAAGCCCACACAGTAATGACAGACAGGGAGAACTTAAACCGCACCGTGCCGCATACACACAGGACAATACCGTAATGTGAACAGGGCAAAACAAAACACAAATATAGGAAGGCGAAAAGGTAACAACAGATCATACGCCACCAGCTACGAATTTCTCTCTCCAACACCTCCTCTCCAGACTGAAACCACTTGGCATAAAACACAAGCTATAATCGGCGACGCCCATAGGCCAGCACGACTATTTAAAGACCGTGGGCGTGACCAAACATCCCACCTGATTTCCAGCTAGATTAACCCCCAGTAACCTGAGTAAAATCAAGCCGGCGCCACTGAGGCTATAGTGGACGGAGATGGAACTACCGCTGCCTGCCGGACGCTGTGGTGTGAATAGCGTCCGCCAGCCATGACAGATATACAAAGCAACCAGTACCAGTAGTCCAGTAGTCCATGAGCCGGGCCAGATATCGGTACCACCCGGAGTGACTAATTCTCTTTGGTGTTTTTAGGTAGATGCATGTCTGTAGTTTATGTTTTGATATGATAGCCCTTGCACATCAGTAGCTTAACCCCTTCAGGCCTATTTGTGCCCAAATGCCTAGGCCATTTTTTGTAAATCTGACCTGTCACTTCATGCGGTAATAACTTTGGGACGCTATCACCTACCCACGCCATTCTGAGAATCTTTTCTCGTGACATATTGTACTTCATGGTAGTGCTAATTGTGAGTCAATAGATTTTACCTTTCTGCATAAAAAATTACAAAATACACGAAAATTTGGGAAAAATTCGCTATTTTTGAACTTTGAAATTCTCTACTTTTTACAAAAATGCTGATACCCCCCATAACAGTTATTAGTTTACATTCTCCACATGTCTACTTCACATTGGCATCATTTTGGAAATGAAATTTTTATAAACTAAATTATGGGCGCGCAAGAGGGCTCAGCACAGAAGGAGAGCTAGGCGGTTTTTGGGATAATAGATTACACTGAAAGAAATCCAGTGGGCCATGTCGTATTGGAGAGACCCTGAGGTACCCCCAGAGTGGAAACCCCCAAAAGGTTACCGCATTTTGGAAACTACACCCCCTAAGGAATGTTTTAGGGGGTATAGTAACCAAGCGCTCCATTGGAGTTTCATGCACTTGGTTGAGGAAATTGAAAAGTATGTTTTTTACCGAAAAATGTCGCTTTAGGCCCACATTTTTTATTTTGAAAAGGGGGACCAGGAAAAAGTACACCCCACTTTTTATTCCCCATTGTCTCCCGAACACGGCAATACCACAAGTATTGTCTAAAACCACAGTATTGGCGCACGGCAGGCTTCGTAAGCGAAGCTGCGGCAAAATTCACTGTAAGAAATCTATGGGGCCATGTCACATTTGGAGACACCCTGAGGTCCCGCACAGTGGAAACCCCCAAAAAGTGACCCCATTTTTGAAACTACACCCCCTAAGGAATGTTTTAGGAGGTACAGTAACCACTTTGCATCGGGAACCGGCTCCTGACCCGCGGCGATCGCCCGGCATATGATCCGGGTACGATTCGCCGTACCGCTACGGCGGCCGGCGCGAAGGGGTTAATGGTATTTTTCACCTTTTGAATAGATCCTACCTATATTTCCAAAAAATAATGACTAAAGGTCGATTTAGGGGAAATGCCAAAATGTCAATACAATGCATGTAGTATTTGTAACAAAATTTAATCCAAGTTATGTAAATACACACTGAACATGTCATGGGCTTGTCCATACTAATGTGTGTGTGTGTAGGTGTGTGTGTATAAATATAAATATATATATATATATATATATATATATTGTGTGTGTATGTATAATTATATAACGTTACTCCATAATATCTTCAACATCAGACTCTGAATCTGACTGTTGTTCTACTGGCTCGTCTTCAATACCCTTGTTCTGGCATGTCTGTAACCTGCACATGTCCGTGCACTTCAGGCCATTGCTGAGTCAAGTACACTGAGGAAGTTCGCATGACCACACACACTTGCAGGACAGTAGCTGGATAATATCTTCTGGTGCTGGTGCCCCTCGCATCCACTTGACAACAAGATTTCCGTCATTATCTATCATCCAACCGCAGTCTGTTGGGTTTGCAATAAATGGCTGGCTCTGCAGACTTCTCCTCCAGATCGCAGCCTGGTAGTTTGCACGCAGTGCATGCATGAAAAGGCAGTCTTGGCAAGGAGGGAGTTGACTCTACCACTCCAGGTCTGGCACAGAACAGCTGATACCGGAGCCTGTTTACCTCAGTTATTTGGGTAGTTGGCAGGTACATGTGGCAGGTGATTTCCTGTAACTTCTCAAAGAGTTCGGGAGACACTTCCCATGAACGACCAACTTCCTGAAAGGCATCCTGGTATGTCTTGTTCATCTTCAACTGCTTGAGTGTCGTCATCTTCCCACGGCCAGCGAATGCACTGACTGTGTCACAACCAATCAATGAATCACACACGCTGCCTCCCAATGTTCTGCTCAGAGTGGTGATATCCAGGAATCTTGTCCGGTTCTGTGTACCGCATTTCTGGAACAGGTGGGATGGGATTTTGTGGCACATGCCCAGACACAGGACCATGACATCAGTATCCTCTGAAGTGATGATGACAGACTTGTAACCAGATTCTGCTGCATGAAGAGCATGGAGAAGGAGGCGTGTGTCTGCTTCTTCTTGACTTGACTTAAGGTCAGCAGCCTCTTCCCACTGTTCTTTGGTGATCTTAAAGCAGAGCTGCTCACATGTGACATACATCTCCTTCTCCTCAAGCTTCTCCCTGTGGTGTTTCGCCTTCCATTCTTCTACCAGAAACTTTATGAGACTTGCCTTGTTGGAGGAATTACTTAGTAGCTTTCTCCACTGCTGGATGTTGTGCCCATGTTGAATGTTCTTGAAATGGATCCCTGTGCCTTCATATCTGTTGACTCTTTCTGTATCTTTGATGGATGTCTCCTTGTAGACGTCAAAGACAATATCAATGCGCTTGCTCTTAGCACCCTCATGGATAGCGCGACTCATTGCTGTGCCTGCTAGCTGGGCAAATGTTGCATCGTTTCCCTTCAGTTTCTGAACCAGGCTCATCCCATCAATGATGGTTGCAGAGGGCTCAGGGATCACCTCTGCAGGAGGAGCATTCCTCTCCAACTCCCTTGCTAGGGCAGCCTTGTTGGTCTTGTGGATAGACCCATCACCGTTGGCAAGTGCCCATGGCAATGGCCCCAGGGGATGAGTCAAGACATCACTCATTTGTAGCTTTCTGTTCTCAGCTACAAGTATCATCTGGCCAAATAGGTTCCTGTCAGCCTTCAAAATTACCTCCTTGCCAAGGCCTTGTCTGTGTGTCTTCATTCTGATGTTAGAGAACGTTTTAAGATTGTTCTTCGTCATCTTGTCTTGAAACAGTGTAGTTGGCGTATCGGCACCCAAACGCTCATCCTTGAATGTGTGATATGCATCCTCTCCTATACTGTATGCCCCTAGAAGGTCTTTGGCTACATCTGGTGGTGCTGCAGTCGCTGTTGATAAACTGATAAGTTCACCATTATGCTCTTTGTTGAAGGGGTTCAACCAACCAGTCTCCAGCAGTTCAACAAAAGATCGGACATCGGCTTCATCTCTTCTAATCCTGGACACCTGTAGGTCTGAATGACTGAAGTCAGTATATTGTTGGCCTACTAGGGCCCTCAGATGCCTCAAGTACATGCTTTATCTGGGAGGAACATAATGTAGGGGCAAATAATGTTTGGTTAAAATCACTGTTTTAGAAGTAAGAGATTATCACTAAAGGATTATTAAAACTGCTGCCAATTAGTCCAACTAGGCACCCCTTCCACTGATTGGTAGCTTTCTGGCTATGCACAGTGCGCACAGCGCTGCCAATCAGTGATGGGGTGGGGTTATACAGAGCTCAGCATTCAGAAAACTTGCAAATCTGCAGCAGATAAAACAGTAATTTTATAAAGATTGCAGCAAGCAGCCCAGTAAGTGACAGATCACTGTAATCAGGGCCTATGCCTCTACATTATGCTGTTTTCATATTACATAGCAAAACCTAGGAGACAGATTCCCTTTAACGTTGGATTTAGCAAAAAGAACCCACATTGCATCAAAGCATGAAAAGGAATATCTATCCAATAGATGCTATCAGTCAGCCATCTGTCACCCATAGGCTCTTTTGTTAAAAAAAAATCTACATTTAACAATTTTTCTTTATTACTGGGTGGATGAGTCTGATGGGTGACTTTGGTTGTCGGAGCAGGCTACCATATTATTAAAAGTACTGTATACATTTAAAATATGTTTTTTTACTAGATGGCTTGAGATTGTGTTGAATTGCCGTTGTGACAAATTGTAGGACACAATTAAATAAAGGTTATGGATGAACATATCCATATGAGACTGAGGAAGACAGCCCAGTACTCAACTATCTCTGTCAGACCCATTGGCAATGAATGGAGCAGCGCCACACAAACTGGGCTACCTCTCCATTCAGACTGGGAACACAGGACGCACAGGATCATAACTGGTAGAAGGACCAATGATGGGACACCGAGTGACCAAACAATTATCACTTGTCCTTTTGGGTCAGCACCTTTAATATTTGGTTCAGCATAAAGTGCCAGGCTTGCATCCAATATTAATATATTCTGATTTTGGCAGCTATTAGGCCTTCTTCACAAAGTAACGAGAATGAATTACCCATGTCAGATATTTTGAGTACATCTGGCCTGCAGCTGGGTTGATAGAATGGAATGCCAGCCATACTCGCCATTTGTTCCAGATCTGATGACCATAAAGATCATGCTTCACACATTAGACAGTTCCATGGCCTGGGGCGTATAGCTTTGTACAAAATATCAATTTTGAAATACTTGCTCTCCCTCATGTGATTGAAAACCATAGTAGAATGCGGTATTTTTTTTTGCGGATCTGTTTTTTTCCCCATTGAGTTGCATTACTGGCGGATCTTGACTGATGGTCATCCGTTGGATCCGTTTTTGTGAGGATCCGCCAAATTTTTTTCATCTGCCGGCATGCCTGGATGGACCATGCAATGTTTTTTTTGTGGTTGGATCCGCATTTTCCAGTGCGCATGCCCGGAGAAAGGAAGTCAGGGAGAAAATTAACCCTGAAATCCTTTCTGGCGGAGGAAACAAATTCTCTCTCTCTTCTCTCTCTTCTCTCTCTCTCTCTCTCCTTCCCGGCCAGCGGTTCCTTTAAATTTCCTCATTCTGCGGATCCGTCAAAAAACGGGTCCTGTGGCATCCGTTCACATCAGTTAGGAACGGATCCGCTTGTCCGCCTTTTTTGGCGGATTTTAGCTGACACAAAAAACTGAAGTGTGAAAAAGGCCTAAGATGAGTTTTTGAGGTCAAATCAAGATTTAGATAACACTGTGTCTTAAGGTACTGTCACTCTTAGCGATGTACCAGCGATCCCGACCAGCGATATGACGCGGTCAGGATCGCTGGTACATCGCTAAGTGGTCGCTAGTGAGCTGCCACATAGGCAGATCTCACTAGCGACATCGCTGGGGACGGGGATCGCTACTTACCTGTCACACCAGGCGATCCTGCGTCCTCCCGCCCGGCTCCACGCGTCGCTCGTCCTCACAGCAGGAAGCGCCGCAGGAAGCTGACGACGAGAAACAGTCCTGAACGTTCTCGCGCGATCAGCGATAACCAGCGGGGGAGCCGGTCGCTGGTAAGTATCAGACACAGAGATATCGCTAGCAATATCGCTATAACGTCACTAGTTATAGCGATATTGCTAGCGATATCTCTTAGTGTGACATGCCCTTTATGAATGGCTTTGTGGTATTGCAGTTCAGAAACAACACAGACTCATGGACATACAAATATTTAGAAGGGTTATTCTCAAAATCACAATGTGGTCTTATAATAATACACATATATTTATTTTGTTGTGCCAATATAACGCCTTGCCCCATTTTGCACGTGTCCTAAAAGCTCTCTTTACCCTCCAGATGCCATTGGATTTATGGTGGTGTAGTTCCACTGATCCTGGTCGAAAAAAGCACAGTGCAGTCTAACCCAGTCAACTTTCGTACAGAATAGCGACGCTCTGCCTCCAGAGTGTAGTCTTCCTTTAGAATACGCTCTCATTTGTGCACTCTATAATCCTGTACATAACTCTGTCTGGCCGATTTTTAGTTGCTGCCATCTTCTTCAGTATACCTTTCTGTATGTTTTTGCATCTTTGCTTTTGTTAGTTGATATCAAGCGGAACAAAACTCAAACTGTCCTGCACTTTCCTCAGCCTTCACAACGAAGCTTGTAATCTATGCAGTGCAGACCTGATACCCAAGCAGGGCTTGGCTGTTTTGCTGCCTGCAGTGATGTGAAAAAGTGCTGTTCTGTTGATGCTTATGGCAAAAGTAATCGTGTGCCATATGCATCAATGGAGAGGCATTTTCAGTTTGACATTTGTATCTAAGGTCTGCACTGCGTAGTTTTTACACGCTCCATTATGAAGTTACAGAAGAACGGAGTGCAGGGCAATTGATCTGTGCATGAAACCAGTTAACACAGCAATAATGCAATAACACAAAGGAGTCTTTAGTGGTGTATAGAGCAGATGATAACATCGGTCTGGCAGAGTTGTGTACAGGGTTATACAGTACCCAGAACAAGAATGAATTCCACACTTAAAGGGAATCTGTCACCCCTTTTTTCGACTATCAGCTGCCGTCACCGACATCAGGAGCTTATCTACAGCATTCTGTAATGCTGTAGATAAACCCCTGATGTAACCTGAAAGAGAAGAAAAAGGAGTTAGATTATACTCACCCAGGGGCGGTCTGGTCTTGGTCCGATGGGTGGTGCAGTCCGGCTCCTCCCATCTTCATACGATGCCGTCCTCTTCTTTCCTTCCTTTCGTGGCTCCGGTGCAGGCGCACTTCTCTGCCCTGTTGAGGGTACAGCAGAATACTGCAATGTACAGGCGCCGGACCTCTCGGCTTTATATTAACAGTTAGTTATCTGCTTTGTAAAAAATTGTGTGAATAAGCCTTTAACTGATGACTAAACTAGAGTAGTCTCTGACAAGGAATTCGCCATGCGGCACCTGCATGGGCAGCCCCGCTGCCAGGAGAAATGAACTTTTTTCCCTTCCGGCAGCTTTTGGATTCAAGTCACGAAGGTGGCTCCGGTACGAATTCAATCACCGCTCTGTGTATAGAGAGTGATGGCTGTAACCACCCCCCAGGCATTGACTGATCGCAGCCACCATTCTCTATACACATAGAAACCATGCCGGCGCCATCCCCATGACTAGAAGCCGAACACTGCCAGAGGGGAATAAAGTTAATTTATTCCTGGCAGCCGCACTCTCAGTGGATAGCCACACAGTGTCAGGACACTGTTAAACTGCAGATTAATCCCATATCCGAAGGTTAATAGTGTTATTTTACATGACAATTTCCCTTTAAAAGGATTGTCCGCTGCTATTAAAAGTTTTAAATATGGGCCTAAGTATTCCTAAATTGCTGCAGTGATCACAAAGCACCCCCCCCATAAGTGGAAGCCAGAAGACCACTGAGGGATAGCTGACAGCAGCACAGTACAGAGAAGCAATGAGGATCCAGTGGGCAACCTTTATCATTTCAACACTGCAGTGGATCTGTTTTTAAAATGTTTAAAGGGAATCTGACCCCAAGTTTTTTCCAGCTAATCTGAGAGTAGCATAATGTATAGACAGAGACCCTGATTCCAATGATCTGTGTCTTACTGGGCTGCTTAGCGTAGTTTTAATAAAATGACTGTTTTGTCAGCAGATCACTAGAGGACTAGTAAACCTGTGCTAGGTAGTCAACTATATTCATGAGCTCTGTATAATCCCGCCCCCACCACTGATAGGTAGCTGTGTACACTGTACATGGGCAGAAACCTGCCAATCAGTGGTGTGGACGGGGCTATACAGAGCTCAGCATTGAGATAACTTGTAGACCTGCAAGAGAGAAAACACAGATTTTATCAAAATGACAGCAAGCAGCCCAGTAAGTGACACATCATTGAAATAAGGATCTCTGTGCATACTTTATTCTGCTCTTAGATGGGGTAGCAAAAACCCGGTGGCAGATTCCCTTTAATAGTAGTAGACACACCTTTAATAATGTAAGAATATAACCCTCAGACCAATATAATGTGTGCACTCATTAGATATATTGCTGCAAATCCATGTATGGTGGTTGCTAATTTATAATTTACCATAATAAAATAGTGAAAGCGCTAAGTCCTGCTACCTAGAGGGCTGATTTATCTGGATTCTTTACAAATAGCCTCTGCCATTCTTAGCAGTACATAATGCAGAGAGCCCGCTGGGTAGTGGGGCATAGGGTTAGTATTTATTTCAGCGAAGACTTCCTAGTTAATGCATCATTACTAGCAGCGGTTCCTGTGTCGCGACCAGTTGACATATGGTTACAGGTTCCTAACTGCGCCAATCAGATCTCAGCTCCCTACTTAGCCCCTTGACAGGAGGGAGGCGATGGGCTAATGAAGTGGCAGCACCCGCTGAGCTTTTGATGAGCGGGTATTAGAGCTGGCTTGCTGCCATTGAAGTCCAGCTCATCACAGCCTGTCAAACCTAGTTAACCTGTTCTATGCTTGGGTTTTCTCATTTGAAAGCTGTGAATATCTTTTTTTATAGCAAAGGTAAAAAGATAATGAGTATTTTCCTCAATGTTATAGTCTCTACCGTGGTCCAAGTTGTCATTTGATGCGCCCTTTGATGCCCCATTTGATGCACCCTTTCAAATTGTGTTTGAGGCTAAAATTCATTTTTGCAATTTGATTTCATAAAAAATTTCGCACCATTTGGATTTGTTTTTGGGACTTTGTTTCTCTGCACATTTAACCTTGATGTGGTTTGTGGTTATAAAGAGAGGCGCTCAGAAAAATGTGGATAAATCAAAGGTTTGATTAACCCATTATGCAGTCTGCAATAGATGGCTTTCGAAGGCAAACACTGCAATTTTTTTTTTTAATAAAACCTAATTCCAAAAATAATTTTTAGACAAAAACACATGCATTTATGTAGAAAAATAAAAATGTCTTCAGCGGTGGACAAACCCTTTGAGAAATTGGGCAATTAAGTAATCTATATCTAGTATGTACAGATTTGATTTTGAATGTGAAACATCAGATTTGACTAAACTATATTTTTGGGTTACCTGTAGCGGCTCCTCCCCATAGTCCATACTTTATGATGTTCACATAGCTTGATAGAGCATATTGTAAAGCGTTGCGACACTGTGACAACTCAGTATGAATTTTATTAAAACGCAGTGTTGTGTATGATCAGCAGAACAAAAGGGAATTGAATGTCCATGTATCATGGTGAATTGGATGTCATACCCACAGGATGAGGAAAGTGTGTGTCCAATGCATATACATACAGGCTGAGGACAATGTGCATTCAATGCATATACATACAGGCTGAGGACAATGTGCATCCAATGCATATACATACAGGCTGAGGACAATGTGCATCCAATGCATATACATACAGGCTGAGGACAATGTGCATTCAATGCATATACATACAGGCTGAGGACAATGTGCATCCAATGCATATACATACAGGCTGAGGACAATGTGCATCCAATGCATATACATACAGGGTGAGGAAAGCGTGTGTCCAATTTACAGTATACACAACATATAGCAGGTTTTCCATATTCGAGATTTTCTCTAGGTAGTAAAGATTTCTGACACTAAAATGACAATGCATTTCCTAACTGTGTATAGTAAAGGAGGACAATATAACAGGTGCGGTAAATAAGAAGCATTTTCTGTTCGAAAATGGTTCCTTATTTTTCCAACGCGGTTCAGTGCCAAACCGACTGTTTTCTGAAGAAAAAAAGAAATGTGCATAATGCTTTAACAGCAGGTTTTAAATTTTTTGTATTTTTTTTAACTTGAGAAAGGTGCCAGTCCGGTGCCAAAACGCGTTGGAACACAAAAGGCTCCACCTTGGATCACAGCACAGACCATTCAACATGAAATGAAAGATTTCCTGTTCCAGCTATGGGGCCTCAGCAGCAGTTACATGAATCTACAGGTGTTATGCCTTCACACTACACCACCATGTGAGCGCCTACTCCCACCTTTCACTAACCTTAGATGCTACTTTGTGAGTGTGTGCATTTGTCACCCAAACCGTTCTAAGACTGTGCATAAACAGATTACATGTCAGAGCTAAACCTTTTATCCTACCAATTATCATAGAAAATCAATGTTTGATGTTTCTGTACATTCACATTACTATGTTATATTTCTTATACCCTCATCTTACCAATACGTTAATATTGGAATGGTATAGCCAGCAATGGGTTAATCTGTCTGGTTTTGTGGGGACACAGGATAATGACTGTCAGCATTACTGTCACTTGGACAGAGAAAATAGATTAATCTATACATGGATTTGATATACTATTTCCTCCATGGACTAATGTCCATCATCACAATGAGTGAGTGTTACCAATAGTCATGTAGTTCTGTGTTAGCCACATGAAGGAGCAGTTCAGTGAAGACAGAGATCGTCATGTCAGTTTAAAGTCTCCCCCTATGCTTATTACACTAATGGCTGAACTTGCCTATATCGATGGGTTCGGCCGACACTCTAATTTATATGGACAATTTATTGGCAGAGGAGATATTGGTCCAGTATGCCGATTTCAGACTGGCTATCCTTTTGTTCTCCAGGAGATGAACCTCGGCCAAGAGTCTGCTCATCGAAATGTTGGCCAATGCATCGTTTGACCAACAGCCATCTCGTGTATGGCAGGCTATATATGCAGAGATTAAACAGTCCATAGGTAAATGCAGCCAAGGTGTCCTTGTTTACATGCTGATGAGCCTTTGAATATAGGCCCTGTTACATTTAGCAGATCTCACTAGCAATGCAGCAGCGGTCGGCGGTCGATACTTACCCTCAGGCGCAGCGATGATGTCTTCTTCCGCCCGCGTCCATGGCTCGCTCGTCGGCATCAGCAGGAAGCCGATGACGAGAAATGGACCGGGCCAATCTCGTGCGATCAGCGATATCCAGCGGGGGGGCCGGTCGGAGGTGAGTATCACATGTAGCGAGATCGCTAGCGATATCGCTGCTGCGTCACAAAATTGGTGACGCTTTACGATATTGCTAGCGATATCACTATGTGTAAAGGGCCATTAAGAACATTGCATTGATAAAAGAGGATAATGATCTGTTTGACCTTCAAGTCATCTTAAGACTTCACAAGTTAATTTAGCACCTCATTGAGGAATGTGGCTAGAATACCCATGTCTCTTTAATTGCATTACTAGCAGCCTAGAAGTAAGATGGGCTGTGCTACTTTCATCACCCAACAACAATCAATTAGAGATTAGCAAATAATTGAGTGAGGCACAAGCCCCTTAGGTCTCCTTGTGCTCCCATGGGAGGAAGTGGTTTGCTATTGTAAGGGAGGAACAGGATTGTAGTCGTGACCTGTATTTCTGTAGCAGCTGTGTTTAGTCCTTCCCCTACATGAAACAATACTTTTCTCCTCAGCATACCTGTATCTCCAGGTCCAGCTTCACCCGGGCACTTCCCAGGCCATAACGGTCCCTCTTCTAGGTGACCCCCATCAATGGAGACACAGTCCGAGACAACTTTAACACTTTCTTTACTTAGGATTTTGCACTTTACATCCACAGTTGGTACATTATAACATTTGCTTGCTAACTCTTCTTTCCTTTGCTTGCTGTCACTTCTGTGCAGTAAACGCCCGGACCGGACCGCACTAGACTGCTTCCCAATTCCTTCCTCGCTATAATGACATTTCCTTCCGCCTGTTTCGCCCCAGACACAAATTCATCAGTCACTACGTTTGGTGGACCCTGGTGAAGCCACCACCAGTCTATGGGGGAAACTATGTACTAAGAGTGCCCTCCTCTAATGTCCCAAGAAAGGATGCACTAACTTTCCCTAACTGTGTAAAAAGGCATATAATATATGCAATACTTCAATACAGGAATACAAAGCAATATATTACAGTTTTCTATAAAATGGTAACACATACAGGTGGCAATACCATAAACAATGAGCGATAATACATAGTTATATATGTAGCAGTACCGCAGGCAATTATCCTAAAACATATTTGTGAACATCAAGAACCGGAAGACAATCAGAGGGAAGGGGAGCATGAAAGACATTATTTCTCAACCCCTTACGCTATCAAAATAGGAAGTTAAAATGCTTTCATAAACAATCCTCAACATTGAAATTGCATTACCAAGAAGGAAAAGTCATGGAGTTATGGCAATCACAGACTCAATAGACATGTTAATGATAATGATATGCAAATAATAAAAAAAGGTAATACTATTTTAAAAACATCTCAATTTATAATGTATTCAGTATTGAGTATGAACCTGCAGAAATCCCCGCACTTAACTTCATTGATAGCATTCCAAGGAATATATTAGTGGTTATCTGAGACATGCCTAGCAGATAAAATCAATTTACCAAAGTATAGAGAAGAGATAAGACCATACTTGTCAACACACTCAGAGTATCCAACAAAAAGGGAGATCAGTAATGCATGACAGACTAAGCCGTCACTTGCAAACATTTAATGGCAGACAACTGTCTTCCATGATCCCTTCATAAACATCTCTGGCAGCAGCTTATCTTCAGAACAGAGGATCAGATATTTTAAAATTTAACAAAAAGACCGGCAAAACGTTGCAAATTTGCCATTTTCACACCAGTGATGGAGGTGCAGCAGGGGTGTGATGCCACAGCTGCTGTAATTTATGCTGAGTGCTGATGTTTCCTACACCAGAAAGCTTACTCCAGTCAAGGACTAGGGTAAGATTTCTGGCGTGGCGCTTTGATGTACATGTCATTCTTTAGATGCTCCTGATTTATAAAGAAGCAAGCACCTCTTTTTAAGTCAGGAGCTCCTGACTCCACCACGCCCCCTCATCAAGACTGGCAAGAAAATGGCCCGTCTTGATGAATCAAGGTCTATGTCTTTATGATGTATAATTATGACCTAAGCCTAAAGTTCTGGAGAAACTACAACTATGCATTTTATGAGTTAGGCATGTTTGTCAAAATGCCGTAGGTCTTGAAAACAGACAAAACTCAGCACAAACAAGCGTAATTGTAACTTATGGGCCCCAATTCAAAATCTTTAATAAGATGACTGGGCCTCCTATTTACTATGTGGGATAATAATGTTAATATTAATGTTACATAATGTTGGTTTGATACATAATGTTGGTTTGTTCCTTTGTAACAGTAAGTCACCACGCTGAATGCACTTGATCACACAAATCATCTAGATCCGCTGTTTGCAGCTTCCTTTGCAATTATCGACCAATGGTTTCCAGATGTGCTCAACATGTCTGGAGATGCTGCAAGTCATGGTAACACATTTAGGCCATGCAGGTTGCTTATAGTAGTACAGACAACATGCGGCCTGACCTTGTTGTGTTGACAATTCGCTCATGAGACTGTTTGGAGAAATGACCATATCAATGGTTCTAACACCAAGTCCATGTAATGCCGAGCTCTTAGTGTAACTGGAATTAAGATTAGAAGAGTCCAGCCACCTTGGATTATGCCACCCCACACCATAATTCCAGTATTAATACTGGTTTGATATTCCAGATGAAGGTCTATTCATTGTGTTGCCCACCTCCAGCTATCACTGCTCACAATTCAAAACTAAGCAAGCCTTACCACTGAAAATTATAAACCTCCATTCCTGACTCCATTGCCATCTTGCCTCATTGATTTGAGTAGGGGGACAGATCCACAACTGAGACTTGAAACAGCTGATCAGTGGATGTGCTGGCTGTTGCACCCCCATCAATTAGATATTGATAACATATAAGGATAGGTCATCAACGTAAAAGTTCTGGCCAACCCATTTAACATAGTGTCACAATCTATTTTTAGATTCGTGGCAGCTCTGGTTCCACCATGATTTAAATGTAGCTTTTTTGTACCTTCTCTCTCCTTAAAGCTGTTCATCTGTCACATGTGGCACCCTGATGTTTTATTTATGTTTGTCCTGTGTTGCGCATAGGCTTAGGGATAAATTAGGAAGAAGTGCAGGACCATAAGGGGATTAGAATAGAGAGGGCACATTAGAGAGAGAGAATAGGATAGATAAGAGTGTTAGTTAGATACAGGCAGCATAGAGGTTAAGCAGATGGGAGGAGTCACACAGCAGAGCAGCACAGAGCAGGGAGGTATAGTAAAGGCACGTCTCGATTAGAGATATAGACGCCCGGGCACCTTGCCCAAGGGCAGGACGTGTGAGCAGAGTATTACAGGCCGTGGAGATAAAGCTTTTTCAGTAAGGGGCCCCGGGATGAGAATCGTCCAGGTGGTCACCAGCTTATACAGAACTGTTCCAAGGAAGGATCCGAAGCTAGCAGCTGGGATTAGGAGGCAGCTGAGTTGGTGAGCCTGTTACCCTATAACTCGCAGTCGGACCAGGGAGATGGCAGGAAGCTGGTGGGCCTGGAGCAAGAGTGGGAAAGAGATTGTCCAGAAGAGGGACATGGATTGTCCAAGGAAACAGATGGGACATGGATTGTCCAAGGAAACAGGTGGGACATCGATTGTCCAGGGATATAGTTAAGCTTGTCGGGAAAGGGAAGCTGATGCAGAAGATAGAGTCAGTCCAGATGACAGCTCTGTGTTTAACTTGAGCCGCCTGTGTGAAAAATGCAGATAAGAAGATGTCTCTGTGTTTGATTTGTGCTACCTATGTGATGAAAACGCTGCTGCCTAAAAAAGTTAAGCTGTTGGAAAAAGACTTCATCTATGAAGTGATTTGTGGAGCTCATGAATGCAAATGTGGTAGGGGGGCTGGATTGGGGGGGTGGTCCACTGCTTACCCTGTCCGGATGACACAGACACCAGGCGATGTAAGGATGAGGCGGAGACAGATTTCCGTTGTAACAGTTCCGGATTTATTCATCGTCCTCCTGATGACCACAACCACACCGCAGCCACTTTACAGTTCTCTGTCTCCAGGCCCGGGTACCTGCACCTTTGCTCCAGTCTAAAGGCCCTTTTACATTTAGCGATGCACCAGCGATCCAACCAGCGATCCGACCCGGTCAGGATCGCTGGTGCATCGCTAAATGATCGCTAGTGAGCTTTCAAACAGAAAGATCTCACAGCGATGCAGCAGCGACGCAGCGCACGATACTTACCATTCACACACAGCGATCCTGCGTCCTCCCGCCCGCCTCCACGCGTCGCTCGTCGTCACAGCAGGAAGTCTCAGCAGGAAGCGCCCGACGAGAAATGGAGCCGGACATTCTCGCGCGATCAGCGATGGACAGCGGGGGAGCCGGTCGCTGGTAAGTATCACACATAGCGATATCGCTAGCAATATCGCTATAACGTCACAAAACCAGTGACGTTTTAGCGATATTGCTAGCGATATCGCTTAGTGTAAAACCCCCTTAAGTAACGTCCCTTGCCGATCTTTCGCTGGGGCTGTCCTAGACGAATCTACCGCCAGCGCTTCACTTGCCCGAGGTCATCGTCCAATCGGTACCCCCGGGGCCTCATCTGTCCTGCGGTCCATCGGGTCAGGGCCCCCCCGAATGTCTCTTTATTGTCTGGTCGAGCTCTTCTCTCTCCACCGTCTTTCACCGAGCTCCTCCCGGGACTAGGCTGCCTGGAACCCTAACCAGTTCTATTTATCCCCTCTCTCACCGGGAATTCCCCTCCTGGGTTCCTATCTCCCCGCCCCCCATGGCTAAGCGTTTCTCAAGCCCTAAGCTGCTGTTGAGTCCTGAACTACTCCCCTCTGCCATCTTGTTGTCCTTTCTAGGTACTGCACTCTCCTATCCACCTTTCCCAGTTGTCACTCTTCTATCCTGTCAATCTCCGTCTCTAGTGCACAAACCATCCCCTCCTACTACCAGTCACGTCTGTCCGTCAAGTCACCTTCCCCACACTCCCCTCCTTTTGTCCATTGTCGTTCCAGCAACCGTACTCCCTACCTACGTCGTTCTAAAGCTTGTCCACAGTCTGTGGTCGGACCGGTCGTTGGGCCAAACCCGCCACCAACGGGGGCCGAACCGAACCGGGCGCACCATGCTCCGAGCAGCCTACTGCTACCTGCTGGCATGCACGCCACGTGACAACTTCTTTCAGGTTGGCGAGGTCCACCCGGACTACTCTACGGCGTGTACCTCCCACTGCTCTCCCCTTCTACTACCCTCTACTGTCCGGAACGCCATGACCAAGGCCTTTTGCCTACCAGGTCACCGTTGGCGCCCGCCCATCCTTTTGGGGTGTCCATGATGTCGGGGACCTGACTGACGGATCACTGTCTGGTTCAACATCCTTCGTCTCTTTGTCCTTCACTTAAAAGAGTCATGGTCGGCGTCTTAGTTACATCTACCTCGTACCTGGAACCTGTTACATACACTTTTTTTGTTATACACACTATTCACTAAATCAACTCTTAACATACTATTATTTTTACTTTAATAACCATAGGAGTTACTCAACCAGAGTAACCCCTTTTTCTCTCTCTTTTTTTTTCTTTTTCTTTTTTTTCCAAACACGTTAACATTGTTTTTTTTTTACACAATATTTTCCGCACAGCATTTTTGAAACAAGTACTCCCCCTCCCTTTAACAGTAGTACTCCCTTCCCCGCATCACCGCTAGATCAGGAGGAAAAGGTCAAACAAACAACAAAACATTTTTTCAACCTGGACGGAAAACTGTCCTTGTGGCCTCCGTCTCTAGTGCACAAACCGTCCCCTCCTACTACTAGTCACGTCTGTCTGTCAAGTCACCTTCCCCACACGGAGCTGACATGGCAGCAGCTGAGGGGAATCTGACAGAGCCTGTGAGTGTGCTGTGGTGCATGCTTCACATGCAGAACAAGGCTCTGGTTTGACCCCCCAGTAGTCAGTAGGGCCTTCCTCTTCCCTTTTCCATCCCTTTGTGTGTGTGTCTTGCCGTCTCCCAACCGACCCCCCCGTTGGGTCGTTACATATCGTGACACATAGGCTTTTTATGTTTGGTTGTGGAGGTCTAACCTCTGGAATCCCAAAGAACACCAGTATAAAGTGGTTGTGATGCTCATGCTCTTTATTCTTTAGCCATACACAACAGCTTGTCATTATGGACAGCCATGGCAGTTACTGAGGCTTAATGCGATTTGTAAAAAATTAGTGAATGGGACATTCTTTAGAGCTTGAAGGCAACCTCATTCTTCTGATCGGATGGGTCCAGATCTCCACCAATAAAACATTGGTGGTTTCTCTTAACGATAGGCCATCGATATCTAAGTCCTAGAAACCCTTAGCACTCATCCTACCTTATTAAAACCTTGTATTAGTCCCTTCTCCTTTGATGATATACTATATGTGTAAAATTCAAGGATTTAAAAAAGTCGTACATTGCAAATGGCAAGAATTAACTTTCTAACAGGGCAAGCATAACTGTAATTTGTAATGGATGAAAGACATGCGTGATGCAACTTGTAGCATATTACATACTGTACATAGTCTTAGAAAGCCATTTGTGCAGTAGATCCATGATAATTTTAAAATGACCCTTATAAAATATTTAGTCACACCGCAACAAGATTAGAACGAACCGGTGGCCGTCATTGTCACCTTTTTGTTACCCATTACACCACTTTCTGGTGCATTGGATATGATGATTGCCCCCTCAATTTAGCTATGATTTTTTGTCTGTATGTTATATAGACTCCCAGCTGGATTTATAGAACAGTCCAACAAGACACTTTCTCCTGTTCCTTCTTCTCTCACTCTCTCATTAAAATGCACTCCAAAAGTCTACCAAATTGCTCCCAAGGGAGATAAGCTGGTCTGTACATATCTCTCAACGTCAACGCAGATTCACAGATCAACGCTTGCAGATCAGATTATCTTCCCAGGGAATAATGTCTTATTTGGTATGTAAGGGTGCTGTTACACTTAGCGATGCACCAGCGATCCCGACAACGATATGGATCACTGGTGCATCACAGGCAGATCTCACCAGCGACATCGCAGCGGTCGGGGGTCGCTACTTACCTGTCAGACGCGGCGATCCTGACGTCCTCCCGCCCGCGTCCACGCGTCGCTCGTCGTCACAGCAGGAAGCGCCCGACGAGAAATGGTCCAGGACGTTCTCGCGCGATCAGCGATAACCAGTGGGGGAGCCGGTCGGAGGTAAGTATCACATGTAGCGATATCGCTAGCAATATCGCTGCTGCGTCACAAAATCAGTGACGTTACAGCGATATTGCTAGCGATATCGCTGTGTAACGGGCCCTTAAGTATCTTTTATTTTCTGTCTAGTACGTTGAAGGACCACTTAAAATCTGTGACTGCAAAGAAAATAGTCAAGAAACAGAAAAAAATCATATTTTGCTTTTTATGTTATACTAGCTGAAGAGCCCGGCGTTGCCCGGGCATAGTAACTAACTATGGTTAGCTAGAACAAATTATAATGCTAGAGATAGATAGATATATATATATCTATATATCTCTATCTGAGTGTATAGCCCCACCCACTCCTCATAGCCACATTCACTATAATACCGGACTACTACCCCTAATATCCCACATCGTCCCATCAGCCAGAGCCACTGGACTACTAATATCCCACATCATCCCGTTAAAGCCACCGGACTACTACCCCTAATATCCCACATCATCCCATCAGCCAGAGCCACTGGACAACTACCACTAATATCTCACATCATCCTGTCACATCCGCCGGACAACTACCCATAATATCCCACATCATCCTGTCAGCCAGAGCCACCAGACAACTACCACTAATATCCCACATCATCCCGTCACAGCCGCCGGACTACTACCCCTAATATCCCACATCATCCCGTCAGCCTGGGGTCAGGACCAGAGCACTGAGTGGAACGGTCCTAACTTCCATACCGGTGATCCCTTTAAGAGAGGCCTGGCGTCAGAACCAGAGTGCTGAGTGGATTTTCCCTGACTTGCATACCAATGATCGCTTTAATAGAACCCTGGGGTCAGAACCACAGCGCTGAGTGGAACGGTCCTAAGTTCCATACCGGAGATCCCTTTAAGAGAGCCTGGGGTCAGTAGAAGAGCATTTGAAGGCAATTGCCCTGACTTCCATACCGGGGATCCCTTTAAGAGAAGACTGGGGTCAGTACCAAAGTGCATATTGGATTTGCCCTCACTTCCATAGTGGGGATCCCTTTAAGAGCGGCCTTGGGTCAGAACCAGAGCACTGAGTGGATTTGCCCTAACTTCCATACCAGGGATCCCTTTAAGAAAGCCTGGGATCAGAACCAGAGCGCTGGATGGATTTGCCCCGACTTGCATATCAATGATCCCTTTAATAGAACCCTGGGGTCAGAATCAGAGCGCTGAGGGATTTCCCTTAACTTCCATACAGGAGATCCCTTTAAGAGAGCCTGGGGTCAGTACCAGAGCATTTGAAGGCATGTGCCCTGACTTCCATACCGAGGATCCCTTTAAGAGAGGCATGGGGTCAGAACCAAAGCACTGGATGGAATTGCCCTGCCTTCCATACTGGAGATTCCTTTAAGAAAGGCCTGGGGTCAGTACCAAAACGCTGAGTGGATTTGCCCTAACTTGCATACCATTGATCCACGGGAGGGGAGGATTCATTTCTGTCATGTGCTCCGTGCTCCTTTCTGGGGGGCAGACAATGGCTGGGAGCTTATGTTCCTGGGGATGCTAGATTTCTCCCACCATGTCAGTGTCTGCTGAGGTGTTGTCAAGTGGGAAAACTTGCTCATAGCAACCAATCACAACTCAGCTACTTTTTACCAGCTCTGGTGAAATGAGAGATGCTTACTGATTGGTTGCAAGGAAAACTGTTGCTCATAGCAACCAATCACAGCTCAGCTTCTTTTGAACAGCTCTGGTGAAATGAAAGATGCTTTGTGATTGGTTGGTGGTACACACATACGTACATACATTCAGTTTTATATATAGAGATTATGCTATATACAGTATATATCATATGTAAACTAATACAATATTACCAAATCAAAATATTTAAAAAACACCCTAATAAAGCAGCAAATCCTCTATATTAATAATACATATACACCTTTTATCTAATAGATTATGTATCTGTGTATAAATGTGTGAATTCAAGAATTACTGCTATGTTATGTTTTTATGCAAATCTTGGAGCATCAGTATACAATAGGCATGTGTGGTGTAACAGAGAATATAAGATAAAGATGACTCAACTCTGCAATTTTGGGATTGATCCCACCTAACCACAGGGTGCCAGGGACCTATTCATAACTTCATATCATTGCTCCATAAGAACCTCAATATTTGATGTAAAAAAAATGGGATTGGATCCTGGTAGGTAGGAGAAAGCAAGAAAACGTTCCCCAAAGAAAACATTTTCCGTACTCAAAGATACACCTTTTTCTCAGGAGATATGCCTACTAAATAAAATCAATTTACAGAAGTATGGAGAAGCCATAAGGCCATAATTGTCAACACTCGCAGAATATCCAACAAAAAGCGAGATTAGTAATGCATGACAGACAAAGCCGTCACTTGCAAACATTCAATGGCCGACAACTATCTTCTGTGATATGTAGGCATGTTTGGAAAGATGCCATAAGTCTTGAAAACAGACAAAACTCAGCGCATACAAGCGTAAATGTACATTATGGGCCCCAATTCGAAATCTTTAATAAGATAACTGGGCCTCCTATTTACCATGTGGATTCCCTAATATTGGTTTGTTCCTTTGTAACAGAGAGGTCGATACATGTAGTAGCTCCCTACGAAGAATGTTACTTCTGACCACCAGTCCCACTTACAGCTATGTTCCAGCATTAATGGGGTTGTCCACTGCTAGGACATCCCCTTCTTAAATTAAATACTTAAAAAACCACCAAGGTTAGGATAGAAACATGTGGGAGAAGTGAAAAAATAAATAAATCATGAGTGAATATACAAATCAAAATAAGTGACTAAAATAATCCATAAGATGAATATATGAATCATATATGAAAAAATGTACAGACCATGTGTATATTTATAAATCACATAACGATTGCAACAATAATATATTCACCCATAATAGCATAATTATTAATAATATAAATATATCTACAAATATATATAAAAAATATAGAGGCAGGAAGAGCGAAGTAAAAATGCCTTTATTGATACAAAATGTGGCAATTAGTGCAAAAGCATGACAAAAGGGTGTCCACACACTAGAACATATACATTCTGTATATATTCTGTATATACAATATATACAACAAAATCAAAAAAATATATCAATGATAAATGTATTATATGGGTATATGTACGGATATATATGGTGGCTCTATCCTAAACTGTCTGCTACATAGCCATACATGGAAGGAAGGACATAAGACACAACAATGACACTGCACCGTGGGTAAATAGTCACCACAGGATAAATTAAAATTGGCAGCAGGTCATATATATAAAAAACCATGGATGAAAGTCCTCCCCCCTGAAATAAGTAGGCTGAGCAAAAATGGGTAAAATAGTATACCTGAATAAGATAAGGCAGGCCACTCCCTAACGCGGGTTTCGGATCAGCGTCCTTTGTCAGGGGGGTGACGCATTTGTAAACCGGAGCGTTATAAATAGGGGCTGTAAAATCAGCGTGTGTGTGCAAAGTGCATGGCGGCGCATGCGCTGCCAGATGGTGACCGGAAGTCCCGTGCAGGCTGCGTCATGTGAGAAAACGCTTCCGGGTTGTGAGACCAGAGCGTCACTCACATGGAGATACAGCGTGACCGCAGATTCCCAGGACACTGACAGCGCATGCGCACACAATCAGGCACACAAGAGCTGGAAATAAAGAGCGGTGACAATGAAAATAGTGTCTAAAATACATACATAAATAAGTATTGGAATCACAAAATGGTGATAATGTGTTGTAGGAGTGTGAAAATAGGAAAATAATGCAAACTAAGAATAAGAAAATGATGCACACCAAAGTGAACAACAGTGAAAATATACATATAGAAAAAAAAATATATATATATATATAAACATATATATATATATATATATATATAGCACATCTAATAATAAGTAACATTAAATATATGCATACACAATACAATATCAATGTGACACAACAGTGCATAAGTGTGTCCACAAACAATGTGCATATATACATATATGTGCACCAATGTATTGAACATATACATATGCATAGCCCTATATACCGTAGTAACACACATGTACACACATGCAAACACATATGCACACACAATACAATAGTATATGTGAAAAAATGTATATGAAAAAATAATAATAAATAATAAATAAAACAGTGAAAAAAATAGAAAAACGTCGGGCCTTAAAAAAGGGGGGGGAGAGAAAGGGGGGAAAAAGGGGAGAAGAAAAAGGGTATGGGACAAAACAATATGATAATTACAGAAAAACGTGTGTATATAATAGTTTTAATGCATTATACAAACAAAAAATGAATATATACAATGAGAAGGGGAAAGAGATAAGGAAAGAGAAGGAAAAAAGGGGGAGGGAGAAAATAACATGTATAATAGACATGCTGGAAGTAGTAGTCCTTATTTCATTCATGGAATTGACTCGAAGAACCATTGACCACACTCGCTCTTGTCCCCAGCCAAGATGGAGCCACAGCCCAAAAAATATTTAATTAAATAACGCTAAAAAATAAAAAAATATATATATTAATAAATAAAAAATAGATTATAATGATAATAAAATAATAATAATAAAATGAAACCAGTTAAAAAATGAAACAGTAAAAGGTGAAAGATTATAAAAATTATTATAAAAAGGGGACAAAAGATATGTTCTCATTAAGACCAAGTGGAACTACTGTATTAAGAGTCCAGATCCACTTAGTCTCTAGTTTGGCCAAAGATTTACTAATGTTACACGCCTGATGTCTGTGTGTAACATGTCTATACCTGAAACTCTCAATAGTGTCGCATCACAGTCATGATGTTAAATTAAATGTAGTAGTAGTAATGTTGTAACTGATGAAGTAAAAGTAGAGCATAGATTAGGGGTTGTCCACTATCAGGACAGCCGCTTCTTAAACTAAATGTTCGGTACTGATAAAATAATAAAGCCTATACTCCCCTCCCGTGCTGGCGCCATTCCCATGGTATCGGCACTTGCTGTTCCTGGGGCTGTGGTGCAGTGTTGTGACATGTGACGCAGGCGCCCAATCAGCACTGGCGTCACTGTCTCCGCCTTCGTACGAACTGAACATGAAGAGGAAGCCAGGGCTGCAGCTGATCCCGGACTTCCTCTTCATGTTCAGTTTGTCTGAAGGCGGAGACAGTGACGTTGGCTCTGATTGGACACTGGGCATCACATGGGATTCCACCGCATCTCATCCCTGGAACCGCGAGTGCTGACACCACTGGAACGGCGCCGGCATGGTAGGCGAGTGTAGGCTTTATTATTTGATCAGGGTTGAACATTTAGTTTAAGAAAGGGTTGTCCTAGTAGTGGATAACCCCTGTAATCTATACTCTACTTTTACTTAATTAGTTACAACATTATTACTGGTTATGTGTTTTGTGAACTGTGACACTTCAGGTTGGCATTAGACACACAAAAAAGAGAAAAATGGTGCTCTGCCAAAAATATATAGCAGGCTGCTATATCATGTATCCAAATAAATCTTGTTTACAAATAAAAAATACAATACAGTAGTGATGAGCACACCGTAAAGGTCAAAATGTATTGAACACAGAAATAATACAAAACATTAAAAACATAGACACACATAATAATCCACTGGCTGTAATGGTGGAGGGCAGAATGCAAGCAGGCCACAATCATAAGGCATACCACGGGTGAAGACCCTGAGTGTGACCCAAAAAATGGCCTCTAAAGAAGTTGGCACTGTGATATCTGTAATATACGGAAAGAATATGACTTTTCGTTTGTGGAAAAAAAAAATGTAAAAGATCACAATGTAGCATGGTAAACTAAAAGAGCCGTAAGATAGTAACGTAAATGGTATACACAGTAGATACCTTCCCGTTCCCTCATCATTTCACATTCAGCACATTGCTACTTAAGTGAAAGGGTTAATCCATTCGGTAGTGAGTGATCGTTTGCGTGTGAATGAAGAATATTAGGAGGTAGGACGTCTGAAATGTATAAGACCTGAACATGAAGACTTTGCTGGAAAGGCTTCAGTAGTAAACCACAGGCAGCTGTCATGGTGTATTGATCATCATGCATCCGTCCACCCGACGTGGGAAACCTGATATCCAATCAGAAATGGGCATGGAAGAAAGACAGGACGACGTGTGAGCATTAGACTGCGGTAATGCCATACATTAGACAGCCTGCTAACAAAGCCGTTAGAGGATATCATTGCACTATTGCAAAACACAAGCAGCGCCTTGTACTCGCCTGCAAAATATCTACAGAGTAGAAACAGCTGCCATAGGGAAGCGTGATTATATGTACTATTATCACAGATAACTTTACCCACATGTTATATAAGTAAAATAAAATAACTCAAGGAAAGTGCAGTATAAAATTCACCTAAATATCATAGTTATGCACCCATGGAAAATATTAAAAAGACAACTCGGACAAATAAAACAAACGAAAAAAACGAGGAAAATGTCCAATAATTAAAATTTCTTTAATTATTTAACAAACAAATGTATACATTATATATATAATTAAAATAAATTAATAAGGGGAGGTCAATGCCAAAATGAAGGCACAGCCAGGGGACAGCTGTAAATACTTAGTAAAAATACACCCACAATAATGTCATACAAAATCTAGTGAAAACAAAAATATATAATTAATGTATAATATATAAATATATAAACATATATATCAAGTGCAAAACTACAGATGATAAGTGCAAGCAAGAAAAAACTGTGTAAAAAAATATATATTAAAAAATGTAATATAAAAATAAAACTAAAATAAATATACAATGAAAAAAATGAATTAATAATAAATAATAAATATATTACCACAAATAAAGTGCAATGTGTTGAAAAATAGTGAATAAAAAAGTGTACAAAAAATCCCTGTATAAATATATATATATATATACACACATATTTAAGACCAAGTGCTGAAATAATTAATAATAAATAAAAAATAAAAAATAAATAAATAAACTAATAAGCTGCCGCACATAAAGTGCGATGTGCTGCGGTGATGCGGTGATGCGGTAAATCAGCGCTTATAGTAAAAATAAATAATAAAAGAAGTGAGCACAGTGTGGATACCTTTCTGCTGCTTCTGTCCCCAGGATGTGCCAGCCCCGACGCGCGTTTCGGCGTACCTTCGTCAGGCGTACCTGACGAAGGTACGCCGAAACGCGCGTCGGGGCTGGCACATCCTGGGGACAGAAGCAGCAGAAAGGTATCCACACTGTGCTCACTTCTTTTATTATTTATTTTTACTATAAGCGCTGATTTACCGCATCACCGCATCACCGCAGCACATCGCACTTTATGTGCGGCAGCTTATTAGTTTATTTATTTATTTTTTATTTTTTATTTATTATTAATTATTTCAGCACTTGGTCTTAAATATGTGTGTATATATATATATATTTATACAGGGATTTTTTGTACACTTTTTTATTCACTATTTTTCAACACATTGCACTTTATTTGTGGTAATATATTTATTATTTATTATTAATTCATTTTTTTCATTGTATATTTATTTTAGTTTTATTTTTATATTACATTTTTTAATATATATTTTTTTACACAGTTTTTTCTTGCTTGCACTTATCATCTGTAGTTTTGCACTTGATATATATGTTTATATATTTATATATTATACATTAATTATATATTTTTGTTTTCACTAGATTTTGTATGACATTATTGTGGGTGTATTTTTACTAAGTATTTACAGCTGTCCCCTGGCTGTGCCTTCATTTTGGCATTGACCTCCCCTTATTAATTTATTTTAATTATATATATAATGTATACATTTGTTTGTTAAATAATTAAATAAAGAAATTTTAATTATTGGACATTTTCCTCGGTTTTTTCGTTTGTTTTATGTTATATAAGTGTAGTTACCCGCATGATATGCTATGCAGAGGTCAGGTTATAGTTTTCAATACAGTTTTGTACATTTTCTTTTCTTAATATTAAAGGGTTGGTCCACGACTGAACAATTGGATGGATCATCAATATGAGGTCGGTGAGAATCTGAAACCCGCCACCAAACTGATCAGCTGAAAACTGCTCCAGGAGCAGCTGGAGCTACGTTATGTCCAGTAAACATCGCTTAGTGGTCACTGTCAAGTACTGCACTTTATCTTTGCTATCAATTGCTCAGTCCTCTACAACCCCCTTTAATTCTCCTTAATTCAAGACGTGGAATCTCCTTGCCGTGAAGTAACTTAACCCCTTAACGAACGCCGATACGCCTTTTAACAGAGGAAGTTAAGGGATCTTAAACCACAGCGCCGTTAATTAATGGCACTGAGGTTTAAGTCTATAGCGCCCCCCCAGAGTCGGCTTTTCTCCGGGGTCTCAGCTGCCGGAGGTGTCCGAGACCCCAGAGAACATGATTCAGGTCGCTTTTACCGACCCCGACTTTTCCGATCGCCGTTATTAACAGTATAACGGTGACCGCAAAAAAAAGGTCTGATGTGCCATTTAATTTCTCTCTCCTCTGATGTAATTGCACATAAGAGGAGAGAGAAATAGGGTCCCCGATCCCCCCGGTACCTCCCAGTGCTCCCCGGCCCACGTGCTTCTCCTCATGAGCGCCGCCATCTTCCGGGAATATAATGGCGGGTGCATGCGCAGTGCACCCCTCCGATATCTGCCGGTTGGCAGCCGGCAACAATAGGAAGATTTTTCCTATTGGTTCATTTTGGTCACTGGGATAGATCCTATCACAGTGATCAAAATAAAAATATAGTAAATAAACCCCCCCATTACCACTCCCATAGGTAGGGAAAAATAATGAAATAAAGAAAATATATTTATTTTCATTTTTCCATTAGGGTTAGAGTTAGGCTAAAGTTAGGGTTAGGGTTGGAATTAGGGTTAGGGTTGGGATTAGGGTTGGGATTAGGGATAGAGGTGTGTTGGGGTTAGATTTGTGGTTAGGGTTATGGCTAGGGTTGGAATTAGGGTTAGGGTTGTGGTTAGGGTTGGGAATAGGGTTAGGTTTATGTTGGTGTTAGGGTTGTGGTTAGGGTTATGGTTTGGGTTGGGATTAGGGTTAGGAGTGTGTTGGGGTTAGGGTTGTGGTTAGCGTTATGGTTAGGGTTGGGATTAGGGTTAGGGGTGTATTTGGGTTAGGGTTGGAGCTGGAATTGAGGGCTTTTCACTGTTTAGGCACATCAGGGGGTCTCCAAACCCGACATGGCGCCACCATTGATTGCAGCCAATTTTGCGTTCAAAAACTCAAATGGTGCTCCCTCCCTTCCGAGCCCCAAAGTGTGCCCAAACAGTGGTTTACGCCAACATATGGGGCATCAGCATACACAGGACAAATTGCACAACTACTTTGGGGGTCTAATTTCTCCTGTCACCCTTGGGAAAATAAAAAATTGGTGGCTAAGAAATCATTTTTGTGGAAAAAAGATTTTTATTTTCACATCTCTGCGTTATAAACTTCTGTGAAGCACTTAGGGGTTTAAAGTGCTCACCACACATCTAGATAAGCTCTTTGGGGGGTCTAGTTTCCAAAATGGGGTCACATGTGGGGGGTTTCTACTGTTTAGGCACATCAAGTGCTCTGCAAGCTCAACATGACGCCCGCAGACCATTCCATCAAAGTCTGCATTCCAAAACGCCACTACTTCCCTTTCAAGCCCCGACGTGTGCCCAAACAGTGGTCCTCCTCCACATATGAGGTACCAGGGTACTCAGGATAAATTAGAAAATAACTTATGGGGTCTAATTTCTCCTGTTACCCTAGTGAAAATAAAAAATTGCAAAAATACAAAACGACCCTCCTCCCCTTCCATGCTCTGTCATGCGCCCAAAAAGTGGTTCTTTCCCACATATGGGGTATCAGCGTACTCAGGACAAATTGCACAACAACTGTTATGGTCCAATTTCTTCTTCCTTGTGAAAGTTAAAATTTGGGAGTGAAAGCATAATTTTTGTGGAAAAAAATATTTTTTATTTTCACGACTTCACGTTATAAACTTCTGTGAAGCACTTGGGGGTTCAAAGTGCTCACCACATATCTAGATAAGTTCCTTAAAGGGTCTAGTTTCCAAAATTGGGTCACCTGTGGGGGGTTTCTACTGTTTAGGCATATCAGGGGCTCTGCAAATGCAACATGACGCCCACAGACCATTCCATCAAAGTCTTCATTCCAAAACGGTGCTCCTTCCCTTCCGAGCTCTGCCATGCGCACAAACAGTGGTTCCCCCCACATATGGGGTTTCAGCATACTCATGACAAATTGCACAACAACTTTTGTGGTGCAATTTTTCCTGTTACCCTTGTGAAAATAAAAATTAGTGGCTAAAAAATCATTTTTGAGGAAAAAAATTATTTTTTATTTTCACGTCTCTGCGTTATAAACTTCTGTGAAGCACTTGGGGGCTCAAAGTGCTCACCACACATCTAGATAAGTTCCTTAAGGGGTCTAGTTTCCAAAATAGTGTCAATTGTGGGGGGGTTTCACTGTTTAGGCACATCAAGGGCTCTGCAAATGCAACATGACACCCACAGACCATTCCATCAAAGTCTTCATTCCAAAACGGTGCTCCTTCCCTTCCAAGCTCTGCCATGTGCACAAACAGTGGTTCCCCCCACATATGGGGTATCAGTGTACTCAGGAAAAATTGCACAACAACGTATGTGGTCCAATTTTTCCTGTTACCCTTGTGAAAAAAAAATAGCGGGCTAAAACATCATTTTTGAGTAAAAAATTATTTTTTCTTTTCATGGCCCTGCGCTATAAACTTCTGTTAAGCACTTGGGGATTCAAAGTGCTCACCACACATCTAGATAAGTTCCTTAAGTGGTCTAGTTTCCAAAATGGTGTAATTTGGGGTTTTTTCACTGTTTAGGCACATCAGGGGCTCTCCAAATGCGACATCGTATCCGATCTCAATTCCAGCCAGTTCTGTATTGAAAAAATCAAACAGCGCTCGCTCCCTTCTGAGCTCTGCTGTGCGCCCAATCAGTGGTTTACCCCCTCATATGGGGTATTGGTGTACTCAGGACAAGTTGCACAACAACTTTGGGGGTCTAGTTTCTCCTGTTACCCTTGTGAAAATAAAAATTTGGGGGCAAAAAGATCATTTTTGTGGAAAAAATATGATTTTTTATTTTCACGGCTCTACGTTATAAACTTCTGTGAAGCACTTGGAGGTTCAAAGTGCTCACCACATATCTAGATAAGTTCCTTGGGGGGTCTAGTTTCCAAAATGGGGTCACTTGTTGGGAGTTTCCACTGTTTAGGCACATAAAGGGCTCTCCAAACGCGACATGGCGTCCAATCTCAATTCCAGCCAATTCTGCATTGAAAAAGTCAAATGACGCTCCTTCCGTTCCAAGCCCTGCCGTGCACACAAACAGTGGTTACCCCCTCATATGGAGTATCGGTGTATTCAGCAGAAATTGCACAACAAATTTTGTGCTTCATTTTCTTCTTTTACACTTGTGAAAATAAAAAATTGGTTCCGAAGTTAAGGTAAATGTTTGTAAAAAAAAGTTAAATATTAAGTTTTTCCTTCCACATTGCTTCAGTTCTTGTGAAGCACGTAAAGGGTTAATAAACTTCTTGAATGTGGTTTTGAGCACCTTGAGCGGTCCAGTTTTTAGAATGGCGTCACTTTTGGGTATTTTCTGTCATACTGACCCCTCAAAGGGACTTCAAATGTGAGATGGTCCCTAAAAAAATGGTTTTGTAAATTTTGTTGTAAAAATAAGAAATCACAGATCAACTTTTAACCCTTATAACTTCCTAACAAAAAAAATTGGTTCCAAAATTGTGCTGATGTAAAGCAGACATATGGGAAATGTTATTTATTAAGTATTTTGTGTGACATATCTCTCTGATTTAAGGGCATAAAAATTAAAAGTTTGAAAATTGCAAAATTTTAAAAATTTTCGCCATATTTCCATTTTTTTCATAAATAAATGCAAGGCATATCAAAGAAATTTTGCCACTAACATGAAGTAAAATATGTTACAAAAAATAATCTCAGAATCAGCGGGATCCGTTAAGGCGTTCCAGAGTTATAACCTCATAAAGTGGCCTGGTCATTAAGCTGCAAATTGGCTCCGTCACTAAGGGGTTAAAGCCCAATGCGCTTTGTATATTTTATATTTACAATATTGTTTTAATGGTGTATATAAGGCATATAATGTGCTGCATATAATGTAATGTGCTCTGCAAATTCTTCATACAGAAATGACAAGGGATGTTTACAATATTGCAATATTATTTTATTATAACATGGAATTGCCCTAAAAAGTGATAACCAGAGTCTCATTGAGTTATGATAGTAATGTGTTTTTATTATGATTTTTTTTCACTTACAATTAATATTAACCCCTTCCTGACATCAGACGTACTATCCCGTCCATGGGTCCTGGGCCCCTATGCCCATGGACGGGATAGTACGTCTAGCGCGATCAGCTGCGCTCACGGGGGGAGAGCAGCTGATCGCGGCCGGGTGTCAGCTGATTATCACAGCTGACACCTGGCACAATGTGTCAGGGGCGGTCACGGACCGCCCCCGACACTTTAACCCCTTGCACACCGCGATCAAACACGATTGCGGTGTACCGGGGTTAAAGGGAAGCATCGGCAATGTGCAGCGCTGCTGCGGGGGGCTCCATCCCTGCAGGTCCCCGAATCCAAGATGGCGACGGGGACCTTCGGGGGCCTGCAGGGAGCTGGCTTCCTCAGTGCCTGCAAAGCGCAGGCATGAGGAAGTCTGCGTCTATGCCTGTGACAGATCGCTGATCTGTCACAGTGATCTGTGATGTGACAGATCAGCGATCTGTCACAGGACAGTGATGTCCCCCCGGGACAACCTAATAAAGTTAAAAAAAAAAAGTGTAAAAATAAGTTTAAAAAAATCGCTAAATAAATTAAAAAAAAATAAAATATTCCCTAATAAATTAATTTTTTGGAAATAAAAAAACAAAACAAACAATAAAAGTACACATATTTGGTATCGCCGCATCCGTACCGATCCGCCCTATAAAACTGTCCCATTAGTTAACCCCTTTAGCGATCCCCTTAAAAAATAACAAAAAAACAAGCAAAAAATAATGGTTTATTATCATACCGCCGAACAAAAAGTGCAATAACGCGTGATCAAAAAGACACATATAAATATCCATGGTACCGCTGAAAACATCATCTCGTCCTGCAAAAAACGAGCCATGATACAGTGTCATCAGTGAAAAAATTAAAAAGTTATAGCTTGCAGAATAAAGCGATGCAAAAATAATTATTTTTTATATAAAATTGTTTTCATTGCTTAAAAGCGCCAAAACATAAAAAAAGACATAAATGAGGTATCGCTGTAACCGTACTGACCCGAAGAATAAAACCACCTTATCAATTTTACTGCACGCGGAACGGTGTAAACGCACCCCCCAAAAGAAATACATGAAACGCTGGTTTTTGTTTATTCTGCATCCCAAAAATCGGAATAAAAAGCGATCAAAAAATGTCACGTGCCCAAACATGATACCAATAAAAGCATCAACTCGTCCCGCAAAAAATAAGACCTCACATGACTCTGTGGGTCAAAATACAGAAAAATTATAGGCCTCAAAATGTGATGCAAAAACTATTTTTACAATAAAAAGCGTCTTATAGCGTGCGACAGCGGCCAAAAATAAATACCGCCATAAATAGTAAATCAAACCCCCCATTATCATCCCCTTAGTTAGGGAAAAATAATAACATTTAAAAAAAAAAGTACATGGCGTCCGATCTGAATTCCAGCCAATTTTGCATTGAAAAAAGACAAATGGAGCTCCTTCCATTCTGAGCTCTGCCATGCGCCGAAACAGTCGTTCTCCCCCACATATCAGGTATCAGCGTACTCAGGACAATTTGCACAATAACTTTTGAAGTCTAATTTCTCCTGTTACCCTTGGTAAAATTAAAAAAATTGGACCTGAAGTAATTTTTTTGTGAAAAAAAGTTAAATGTTCATTTTTTTTTGAAGCACCTGAAGGGTTAATAAACTTCTTTAATGTGGTTTTGAGCACCTTGAGGGGTGCAGTTTTTAGAATGGTGTCACTTTTGGGGATTTTCTATCATATAGACCCCTCAAAGTGACTTCAAATGTGATGTGGTCCGTAAAAATAAAATGGTGTTGCAAAAATGAGAAATCGCTGGTTAACTTTTAACCCTTATAACTTCCTAACAAAAAAAATTTTGGTTCCAAAATTGTGCTGATGTAAAGTAAACATGTGGGAAATGTTACTTATTAAGTTTTTTGTGTGCCGTATCTCTGTGATTTATGGGCATAAAAATTCAAAGTTGGAAAATTGCAAAATTTTTGCCAAATTTCTGTTTTTTTCACAAATAAACACAAGTTATATGAATGAAATTTTACCACTAATATGAAGTACAATACGTCACGAGAAAACAATGTCAGAATCACCAGGATCCATGGAAGCGCTTCAGAATTACTACCTCAAAAAGGGACAGTGGTCAGAATTGTAAAAATTGGCCCGGTCATGAACGTGCAAACCACCCTTGGGGGTAAAGGGGTTAAAAGGGGATTTGTCACCAAGTTTCTTCTACCTAATCCGAGAGCAGAATAATGTTGGGGCAGAGACTCTGATTCCAGCAATGTGTCACTTACTGGGATGCTTGCTGTAGTTTTTTTTATAAAGTCATTGTTTTATCAACATTGTCCTACTGTCAGGTAGTCAAATCACACTCCCACCATTAATTGGCAGCTTTCTGCCTATGCACAGAATTAACAGAAATTGCCAGTCAGTATTATAAAAAGATGTTTAGCAGATAAGACAGTTTTTGATCAAAAGTGGATCACACAGTAAATTAAGTGACACATCCCTGGAATCAGGGTCTCTGTCCCTACATCATGCTGCACTCAGATTGGGTAGCAAAAAGCTGATAACAGATTCCCTTTAAACACATGGCACAGCTACTCCCATTGAGATACTTTATATGTGGCATATAGGATATCTTTGCATTGGACTAAGTAGACAGCGAAGTTAAATAGCTTAATCCAAAAAACTCTGTTTTATATTTGTAACTGTTTGATCTGTTCTTAACTAGAGCTTCTTTCTTCTTGCAGCTGTCAATGAGAGAAGTTGGAGAAGATTTACAGGAGCAGATGAACTCTATGATGGGCGCACTCCAGGAACTGAAACTACTCCAGGTTCAGACAGCTCTTGAGCAGCTGGAAATTTCTGGGGAGCGGAACCGGCTTCAAACTATGAGAGTGAATCCATATTGCCAAAGTGTACACGAGGCTACGGAGGTCAGGCATGAGTCCAGAAAACAGGCTGAGAATATATGGGCAGGTGGAAAGCGTCTAGACAACAGCTCGTTGGCTAGTAGCCGAGGGTCATGGGCTGTTAGCACAGTTAGCTCTGTCTCCATTCCAAGCATGAAACAAGGTCATCAGGTATTGTCGGAAAGAATAGCAGAGACTGAGACCTCTTTGCCCATATTGCCTTCACTGGACAGGTGGCAGAAATGTGACTCACAGTCTACATCTTCCAGCTTTCATAACCATTTCCTTCATGATAATACTCACTCTGACATTGAACGCAGTTCTGAGGATTTTATATGTGATGAAGCCAATGACTGGACATCTTCTCTTATGTCACAGAGCCGGAACAGACAACCCCTTATCTTGGGTGACAACATTTTTGCAGATCTTGTTGGAAACTGGTTAGATCTACCAGAGATGGAGAAAAAGGGAGAAAACTGTGAAAGTCTTTTAAGCATCAGCAGATCACATGAAATTTACAAAAAGTTTTCCCTGACGGCCAATTTTTTCAAAAAGTTTTTACGAAGCGTTCGTCCAGACCGGGATAAGCTGCTCAAAGAAAAACCTGGTTGGCCAAGTTTTGAAGAAGAAAAACCTCAGATCTACAAGAGGAGCAAGAAATCGAGTAAAGCAAAAAACGTTTTTTATTTCCCATCAGCAAATGACTTTAAAAGCAAAATTGAAAAACAAAGGAGAAGTGATGGAAAAAGCTTTGCAGTAAGTGCCAAGAAAGACCAGAAGCAAGGAAATTCTGTGTACCCAGGGTTTGACATGAACACAGCTGTTTGGGTTTAGGATGAAACCTTTCAATGCATATCCACAAGAGTCACTCGCATTGTGATGACTTGATTTGTTTCCATATACCTTTTATAATTCAAAGGTTTTGCTTTTTTCTTGTAGATTTCACATATTACAACTACCATAGATATATAGAAGACCAAGCTGGTTCTTGGCGCTCAGATATCTCTTTTTTTCGGTCTACTGTGTTCTTCTTCTCTTTGAACTACTACAAAAATATTTTTGACAATCTGCCCAAAATAGACTTGAACATTGCTTCACGGATTGCAGAAAAATCAGGTTTCGGGCAATTATGAGCCTCTACAATTAATTTAGTGCAATTACAGAACAATGTAAATAGCCAGTTATTTACACTAATCCCAAACTTCTCAATACGAGCCATAAGAAATTATGTCTCCTAAAGCCTTGAACCTTTACTGCCGGGATCTTCTTGCATCATATGGCTTAAGAAAGTCTATTTTTATATCGTATTGCTAAAAGGAAAAAGAAAGGTCATTGTTGTTTTGTCAATGCTGAAAGCAAGTGAAATTCCTACTAATACTATGACTGGACCGGTCTGTCCGGTAATTACCTCAAGGCCTATCATATCTTGGTATTGTCTTTGCATCTCCAGAAATAAAGTAACTTGAAATGACTAAATATACAATTACTTAATCTACGGAAGCATGGACATGTGTTAGATCAGGAGCAAGGCATGAACACTGGGTACAATGTGCATTTTGTTTTGTATACTTGCACTCTATCTATCCAACTGAAGCACTTGTGATGCAATGTGGCAAAATTGTTTCATTCAATGTATGTTGGGTAGAAGCCCAATTAGTATGTATGTTTTTGACTTACACCTAATCATCTGATCCTGTATCGTTGACTAAAACAAAGTTCTGAATTTCGTACTCGTAATGTCGTGATTGATCATCCACTTACCGTAATATCTACCACAGATTCCCTTAGGTTTCTATGCTCAAACACATATCAGACAAAATACGACCCTCATCTCACTTCATTACGGCGGCAGTACACCATTTTTCACAAGGTGTCACCTTTGCTATAAGATATCTGCTTTTTATTAGGGTTAGGCCATGTCATTTCCTTTGACTTGGACAGTTTTGTATTGTTTGTGATGTTAAAAAAAAACTTGTCAAAATTTAATATTTTAATAGTGAAATAAATATGACCAATATGGCAATTATTGGTTTCAGGTAGCTTGTGTTTATTTATAGGATCTTCATTAGCTTGGTATCAGAAAAAAAAAGTTAGCCAAGCTCATTAAAGGCAGGTAAAAGAGCCAATATTGACAAGACCAGTTGACTATCTAAGATATATAGTGGTGTCCCAACTCTGCCTTAATGGCTGATGTTGGGACAATCCTTTAGTTTCAGCATGCCCAAACCTTTTGTTCTATTGGGGGTGTTCTTTAGTAGCTAACTCCCATTTGTCTTTTTAGACCATATGCACACTCTGCCATCTTATAAGGGTTATAAGGGGGGTTGAAAAGGATCTGCCAATAGTTACATAAAGTTCATGGCCAGCTTACACGTGCCAACGACAACCTTTAATTGTCCGATTAGCTATATTCAAGCCAATTAGCTGGGGTGTAATGGCTTATTTACACAGTGCGTCCACAATTCTACACATAGAATGATTGCTAATATGATCATTAAGTGCACATAGAATATCATTATCAGTAGTGTGCCTCCTGTCTACACAGAATGTTCTGGCACTAAGGGCTCATTCACATGTCAATGATATTTCTCGAACACAAAAAAAAAACAGTCCGAGTTTCATCAATGTTTTGGATCAGATCTTCATCAGAGTGTCATCAGAGTTTTGTTAGCTTTTCTTGTATAAAATAAGAGAGGTTTCCCAAGTTTCTTCTATCAAACAGTCCGGGAAAAATAGAAGGATGACATCAAAGTTCATTCCAATTTTTTTACTGACCCATATACTTGCATTAGCGACTTTGATCCATGACTCGAATCAAAATTGGACAAGTTTCCATGTTCTTGTGTGGACCTCTTGGTTCACAAAAATACATGGACATTTGAACAGCCACATAGAAAAATATGAATTGAACTCGTGCTTAAAAAAACTAATGTCTAAATGAAACCTAACAATGATTTTGATAATGTCAACTTGAATGATCCAATGACTATTTTGCTCATTGGTTGGATGTTCATCAGCTCAACTTAATGAGTCTTTTCTTTCCTAACTGATTATGAGATGAATCATCATTGAAAATGCAATATCCCCAGTGCTGATAGTGGCTCTGGTTATCACAAGAAGCATTCAGTTCCACTTTAACTGCTGTTATATTAAATGAAAATATGGAAATGTGGAAATGTTAGGACTTGGGGTGGAAACCATGCACTGAAACCATAACCCTCTCAACCTTGCCATGTGCAGAACAAAGTATGGTCAATTCCCCTCCCCTGTGTGCAATCATGACATGGTCTTATTAAATATGGATCTGAGGTTCAACATTCCAGATATTTTAGGTCTGTAGTTTACATGTCTTCTACTATACATTAAAAAACCCCACTGGTTTCCAGCAGTGGCACTGAAGTAGGGTTACCATTCATTACCCATATGTCTAGAGCAAGGCTGAAAAACTCTGTCTACCAGGTAAATAGGTATGGTTATCGTATATACTATAGCACATTATATTAGTTTTGCCATGAGATGAGAAACAGTCGCCAAAAATATGCAGTATGCACTGAACCTCAATGCTCAAAATTGTCTATTTTTTTTTTCAATACATCTTAAAAAATATAAGCCGACATTTGATTGGTTTCTGTGGACAACATGCCACGTGTTTTCATGAGACTCTATAAATGTCAGATGGAGGAATAAGAAATTTGGATCTCCCTAAATCTAGATTTGTCTTATAAGAAAGAAAGTGCAGAATATAACTATCACTGTCGGTGGCCATTTTTTAGGCTTTTTCATATTTTTTTATGCTTTGATTGCCACAATGTAGAATGTTGAATTTATTTGAGAGTTTGATATGTAGAGTGTTAGGCTATAAACTGTCATGTGTCTCCATACTGTAATACAGTAGCTGTGTGAAACGTGTTTGGCTTATATGTTAGTCTTCTAGACTAGAACTTGATGAGGAAATTGAATTTTGCTTCTGCTTTTTGCATATAAGTTGTTATTATTATACCTGTATTTAGAAAGGTACGCCGACCTGAAGATGTGAGATCGCCATTTCTGGCAGCACCACTTATAGCTTGTGTTCAATACAGTCGGGTGAATCCTGTGTTAGTATTGACTCATCACAATTGCTAAGCTTCTCTTTGTATAGGCCTTAAAGGGAATCTGTCAGGGGGATCCCCCCCAAAAAAAAAAATATGCACATATAGGTCTTTCAAAGACAAGTCCAGCAATATCTTTAGATGGCCAATCTTTTCCTCCATTACTGCGAAATCAGCATTTGAATTGATATGCAAATTAGGCTGTAGATTTCAAGCCTCTATCACTCTGGCTCTATTTCCAACACAGTGCTGCCTGCTGCCTGTCTGATACCTGATGACACAGAGCATAGAAGCTGTCAGTCAAGCAGGAAGTGGTGGTGCTGGACGGGGAATAGAGCTGGAGTGACAGAGGCTTCAGATCTACACCCTCTTTTGCATATCAATTGAAACCCTGATTTCTCAGTAATGGAGGGATGGACTGGCCATGTAGAGGTATTGCTGGACTTGTGTCTAAAAGCGCTATATGTTCATAGAAATAGTTTGGGTGTGAAATTATTATTATTATTATTATCATTAGATTCCCTTTAATAGAAAAAGGACTGATTGTACCATTTGGCCAGCTAACTTCACTGACGGCACTGGTTACATGCCAATGTAGGAAGCCTTCTCCAGTGTAAAACACAAGCCAAAAGTAGACCTGCCGTAACTCAATATCGGCACTGAAATCTTGAGATCAAGAAACCTCTTGTAATACAAGTATATTAGTAACGTGTACATATTTATTTTATAAACTGCTCACATTTTTTTATTTTCAAGTTCTCCACCCTTATATTATGAGATTGGGGAGTAAACTGAAAAGATTTGCCTGAATTCTAAAGGTCAATGCGCACAATGCATTTTTGATGCCTTTTTTCTGCACTTATTTTGATGCAGACAAAATAGGGCAGAAAATATTATTTTTAGAAAAGTAACTGCGTTCTTTTAAAATTTCATGAACACATTGTTTTTTTCACGTAAAAATTGAGACGTACAATGTCAGCTGTCTGGATTTTTGCTGTGTTTTTCCCAGACTAGAATGCGGAGCTCATTTTATAGCTTTCTGAAAGGAGGAGATCAAGTATGACCACCAAAATAAAATGCATGAAAAAACACTGTAAGGAAAAGTGCATTAAAAAAAACAAGAAACACAAATCCGTGATAACAAAAAAACATCAAGTTGACTATATTGGATGTACATTTTACTTTTGGATTCTCATGCATTTTTCACAGTTTTTATGTGAAAAAGAAAGTATAAAAACACATTACTTGCATTGAAACTCAGAATTGCTCTGATATGTAAGCACCATAATAATATATCGCAATCGTTTATAACATTAGCATTTGGCTCACAGCCAAATCAGATCTCACACTTTGCACTGACGAGGGGCTGTACCCCGAAACACAGTGTCTGCAAATTGAGATTCTGGCTTGGCTTTTATCCTAAGTCATGTAACAAGGCTCGTTAAAGGGTCAACATTGACTTTTAGGATTGCTACTTCCAATAGGTGGTGCTAGAGTTCTAGTCCTCTTCCTCTCTGAAGAGGCAATTTGCATAATTAACATTAGCATGTGACTTGTCTATGTCAGATTGCATGCGATCCAGATATTAATTGGTTTCTGCAAAGTTAACACTGGAATAAAGGTGTAAATACAAGTTAAAAATACAGACGTTAGAGAAGTTTGGTTTAAAATAGACACAAATGTAATAACTAAATTTGTCCTTGTGAAACTGTGAAGTGCAAAATTATTTTTAAATGCCATTTCTGAATTCTAAGAGTCAGTGATAAGCGGTCATAGAGGAGCGCTTAGGAAGCAACCCAGGGGCAGACAAAGATGTCAGGTCTCCACCGCAGCTCCAGCCGAAAACCTCCAATAGAGGATAGGAGCAATGAGAAAATGGAAAAGGTCTTAGGAGCACAGGAAAGAGACTCAGACAAGAGATTGTTTAAACCACAACACGTTTTGAAGAACTTCAACCTGATGAAGACGGATCCTCCGTCAAAACGCGTTGTGGTTTAAACCCATCTCTTGTCGGAGTCTCTTTCCTGCGCTCCTAAGACCGTTTCCTTTTTCTCATTTCTGAATTCTAAGCACTTGTGTCTGCCCACGTATAATGTCTAAATTAATGTGATTGTTGAAATTCCTGTTTTCCTTGCAGGTCCACTCAGCCTTTGCCCCAAGTTAAATGTTTATCCAGGGCTTATAGTTGTGACATCAGTTGGCTTCCTTCAAGGGACATTCCAGTTCTTAAGATATTATACTATAAGCCTGAATGTCGAGAATGTATGTCATATCCTCCCAAGCATCCCTCTTTTGGAAGGACCCAAGTCCTCCTGACCCTCTTTTCCCATTAAATATCTGTCTTCTTGATATGTGACATAGATGTGCATCATTAAACTTTCTATATTGCTCCATAAACGACATGGTTTCTATTTATTAAACGTCATCCTATACTGGTGCAATTTAGACCTTAAATATGTGAACATTCAGATGATTTTTGTGTTGATATTGAATGAAAAATGACAAGCGTACAGATATGCATGAAAACAGATGTTTCACACAACGAACCATGTGTGATCAGTCTCAGTGTTTGAATGAGTGATAATGCCTACACAATGAAGAGCAATAAAAGAATTTTACAAACATACAGTAAGCTTAGACTTCATCATACACTAAACTGCAATCTTATATTGGATTGGGCATCAGCATTAAATGGTTAGTTACAAAACGTTACGTTATTAAATTATGCAATATCTGTAGGATAGTGGACAACCTATTGATCGTTGGAAGTACCAGCTCTGGAACATTGGATCCGGGCTCTGCAGAACCCTGTCTTGAATGGAGTGGAGGTGCACATAATTGACCTCTGCTCTTCTTATTGTCTGTGTGAATGAAAGAAATAGATAGATCTGCAGAGCCTGATTCCCTGGTTCCAATCTTCAGATTGTGAGGACACCTAGTGAGAGGCACAGTGGTGTGAATTAGTGTTTGCCCCCTTCCTTTATTCTTTTGTATGTTTTTCACCCTTAAATGTTTTTCTTTTTCACACAGGGCCCTGTAGGTTTGGATTTCTTTTTCCCTTAATATTAAAGCTCTTCATTTAAAAACTGCATTTTGTGATTACTTGTGTTATCTTTGTCTTTTGTTTTTACATTTATTCGTTGATCTGAAAGATTTAAGTGTGACAAACATGCAATAGAATAGGAAATCAGGAAGGGGGCAATAACTTTTTCACACAACTGGAAGTTCTCATTTGTCTAATGGATATGGGATATTTTAACATTTTGGGATGAACTTCTTTAAGAATTGGTGAACACTGCAAATGCAAGCCATGGTAAAATGGTGAAATTTCTGCAATCGCAACTGAACTTCAAAACCCTGTTGCATCTACCTATTGGTCAGCCTCAGTATCCACAATAATTACATGCAACGCACATCTTTTACCTTTTACTGACTAATGTTTTAGTTTTAATCTGCTTTAATTTCAACGTTTCAATGGATTTTCAGAAATTGTGACAATTTTGCACATTCTGGTGGTAAGAAAAGTATTCCAGGTTGTCTTCTGTTGTTATATATATATATATATATACAAACACATATTATGATATTATGGGCATTAAAATACATGAATCTTTTACAGATGTTGTCTCCTATTATTTCTATTTCTTTATCGGTCTTTATGGCTAATATTCTCACGGGGTTACCGCAACAGAGAGAAGCCAGAAGACCGCAGCGTCTGATTGCTCTTGCTCCTGCGCAGAAAATAAACACCTTTTTAAACAGCGTAAATTTCTATTGGCAGAACAGGGGTTAATCGGCCATGTTGGGAGCTCTGGGAGTCTGGGCGCTCAGCTGAGCACAGTTAGCCACTCCTATCCCCTATATAATCTGGGTCCTGACTGTAACACATCATCAGAGCTAGCGCATGCTGCATGGTTGGGAGGATTGGAGTAAGTGATTATATGAAAAGGTGTTTGGTGGGTTTATCTGTGACTGTTGCTTGGTTTAGTAAGTTTGATAATTCCCAGGCTTAAACAAATAACCCAAACATCACAAATCCCACTGTATTACCAAGGTTTTGTCCCTTGGACAAATTTGAATGTTCCGGATAGATTTTTGCTTGCTGATTTCAGAAATGACTTCAGATTTTTCCTATCACGTTAATTTTTTTGAGAAATGATACGAAACATTATAATATTCTGTTATAATTCTATATATGAACTTTTTCTGAAACAGTATATTCTGAATTCTCCACTGAAATAAGATAAATCGCTGATCTACACATATGCAAGCACTTCTTATGCGAATTCTGCGCAGGCGCAGTGAATCATTCGGCTGACCGTGTACGGAGTATACCACATCTCCTGGGCAGGGGAGGAATCAAAAGACAATACTGACATACTTAGAGCATGACTGAATGGATCATAACCTTCAATGCCATTCACTGTCCCAATGACATGGAGAGAGCAGAGAGATCATGTTACAGATTGCTACTTCTGCCGTACAAATGGAAAACACCAAAAAACGAGCAATCAACTCCATAATACCAGTAATTCTAAATATTAAAGAAGTCATTAATTCAGTCATAAAAATATTAAAATACAGACATGACATACACAGTGGGGAAAAAAAGTATTTAGTCAGTCAGGAATAGTGCAAGTTCCACCACTTAAAAAGATGAGAGGCGTCTGTAATTTACATCATAGGTAGACCTCAACTATGGGAGACAAACTGAGAAAAAAAAATCCAGAAAATCACATTGTCTGTTTTTTTTTTCATTTTATTTGCATATTATGGTGGAAAATAAGTATTTGGTCAGAAACAAGCAATCAAGATTTCTGGCTCTCACAGACCTGTAACTTCTTCTTTAAGAGTCTCCTCTTTCCTCCACTCATTACCTGTAGTAATGGCACCTGTTTAAACTTGTTATCAGTATAAAAAGACACCTGTGCACACCCTCAAACAGTCTGACTCCAAACTCCACTATGGTGAAGACCAAAGAGCTGTCAAAGGACACCAGAAACAAAATTGTAGCCCTGCACCAGGCTGGGAAGACTGAATCTGCAATAGCCAACCAGCTTGGAGTGAAGAAATCAACTGTGGGAGCAATAATTAGAAAATGGAAGACATACAAGACCACTGATAATCTCCCTCGATCTGGTGCTCCACGCAAAATCCCACCCCGTGGGGTCAGAATGATCACAAGAACGATGAGCAAAAATCCCAGAACCACGCGGGGGGACCTAGTGAATGAACTGCAGAGAGCTGGGACCAATGTAACAAGGCCTACCATAAGTAACACACTACGCCACCATGGACTCAGATCCTGCAGTGCCAGACGTGTCCCACTGCTTAAGCCTGTACATGTCCGGGCCCGTCTGAAGTTTGCTAGAGAGCATTTGGATGATCCAGAGGAGTTTTGGGAGAATGTCCTATGGTCTGATGAAACCAAACTGGAACTGTTTGGTAGAAACACAACTTGTCGTGTTTGGAGGAAAAAGAATACTGAGTTGCATCCATCAAACACCATACCTACTGTAAAGCATGGTGGTGGAAACATCATGCTTTGGGGCTGTTTCTCTGCAAAGGGGCCAGGACGACTGATCCGGGTACATGAAAGAATGAATGGGGCCATGTATCGTGAGATTTTGAGTGCAAACCTCCTTCCATCAGCAAGGGCATTGAAGATGAAACGTGGCTGGGTCTTTCAACATGACAATGATCCAAAGCACACTGCCAGGGCAACGAAGGAGTGGCTTCGTAAGAAGCATTTCAAGGTCCTGGAGTGGCCTAGCCAGTCTCCAGATCTCAACCCTATAGAAAACCTTTGGAGGGAGTTGAAAGTCCGTGTTGCCAAGCGAAAAGCCAAAAACATCACTGCTCTAGAGGAGATCTGCATGGAGGAATGGGCCAACATACCAACAACAGTGTGTGGCAACCTTGTGAAGACTTAAAGAAAACGTTTGACCTCTGTCATTGCCAACAAAGGATATATCACAAAGTATTGAGATGAAATTTTGTTTCTGACCAAATACTTATTTTCCACCATAATATGCAAATAAAATGAAAAAAAAACAGACAATGTGATTTTCTGGATTTTTTTTTCTCAGTTTGTCTCCCATAGTTGAGGTCTACCTATGATGTAAATTACAGATGCCTCTCATCTTTTTAAGTGGTGGAACTTGCACTATTGCTGACTGACTAAATACTTTTTTTCCCCACTGTATAGTGCAGCATATAATAATACAAAACATAGAGAAAGATATTTCTCCCTCCTTTGCATGTTAAACTTGGGCTTATGAAGAATTTTGTCAAATCAATGAACAAAGAATCAAAAGCCTTTTCTTACTTGCAACAGAAATTTCCAAGAATAAAGGTACTGTCACATTTAGCGATGTACCAGCGATCCGACCAGCGATATGACGCGGTCAGGATCGCTGGTGCATCGCTAAGTGGTCGCTAGTGAGCTGCCACACAGGCAGATCTCACCAGCGACATCGCTGGGGACGGGGGTCGCTACTTACCTGTCACACTAGGCACTCCTGCGTCCTCCCGCCCGGCTCCACGTGTCGCTCGTCGTCACAGCAGGAAGCGCCGCAGGAAGCTGACGACGAGAAACGGTCCAGGACGTTCTCGCGCGATCAGTGATAACCAGCGGGGGAGCGGTCGGAGGTAAGTATCAGACACAGCGATATCGCTAGCAATATCGCTATAACGTCACAAGTTATAGCGATATTGCTAGCGATATCGCTTAGTGTGACAGTACCTTAAATGATGCAAAGATTAAAGAAAGTATTTTTATTGGCCCACAGATCAGAGATATAATGAATGACAGTAGCTTTGATTGTCTTTTGCAAGGTGCTGAACAAGTTGCATGGAGAGCCTTTAAAGATGTGACCTTCAACTTCCTTGGCAACAGCAGGGCACCGAACTTTGAACATGTATGTAGTGTCTCGGACGTCATAATTTTGACTATAAACTGTTGTTTCTTAACCCCTTACTGCCACCTGATGGAATAGTACATCAGCTGGCAGTATTCCCCGCTTTGAGGTGGGCCCAGGCGGTGCGCCCACCTCAAAGCCATGACATGTCAGCTATTTTTAACAGCTGACATATGCTGCAATAGGCGCGATCGGAATCGCGATCTTCCCGCGCCTATTAAGTAGTTAAATGCCGCTGTCAAACTCTGACAGCAGGCAATTAAATGCACTTTCGGACACCAGTCTGGAAATACGCGCAGCGACGACCTCCGTCACGTGATCGGGGGTCATCGCTGTGTTGCCATCACAACCAGAGGTCTCCTCGAGACCTGTATGGTTGTTGATGGCAGATTGCTATGAGCACCACCCTGTGGTCGGCGCTCATAGCAAGCCTGTAATTCTGCTGCGTAGAGGTGATCTGAGCATCACCTCTATGTAGTAGAGGCGATCGCGCTGTGGCAGCTTCTAGCCTCCTATGGAGGCTATTGAAGCATACCAAAAGTAAAAAAAAAAAAAGCATAAAAGTTCAAATCACTCCCTCTTTCAAAATCAAAATAAAACAATGAAAAAAAAAATAAAACCTACACATATTTGGTATCGCCGTATTCAGATTAGCCCGATCTATCAATAAAAAAATAGAATTAACCTGATCGCTAAACGGCGTAGCGATAAAAAGAATCAAAATGTCAGAATTACGCTTTTTTGGTCTCTGTGACATTTCATTAAAATGCAATAACGGGCAATCAAAACAGCATATCTGCACAAAAGTGATATCATTAAAAATGTCAGCTCGGCACGCAAAAGATAAGTCGGCACCCAACCTGAGATCACGAAAAATGGAGATGCTACGGGTCTGGGAAAATTGCGCAATTTTTTTTTTTCTAAGCAAATTTTGGATTTTTTTTCCCCACTTAGATAATAGAGAACCTAGACATGTTTGGCGTCTATGTACTCGCAATGACACGGAGAATCATAATGGCAGGTCAGTTTTAGCATTTAGTGAACCTGGCAAAAAAGCCAAACAAAAAACAAGTGTGGGATTGCACGTTTTTTGCAATTTTACCGCACTTCGAATTTTTTTCCTGCTTTCGAGTACAAGACATGGTAAAACCAATGGTGTCGTTCAAAAGTACAACTCGTCTCACAAAAAATAAGTCCTCACATGGCCATATTGCCGGAGAAATAAAAAAAAGTTATGGCTCTGGGAAGAAGGGGAGCGAAAAACGAAAACTCGAAAAAAAAAAGCCCTGGCCATGAAGGGGTTAAAAACCTTACATGATACAGACTTTTGGGGCACATATTAGTGTTCAGCATATCAAAATCTATAAAACACAATAAAATTTTCTCAGGGGACAAGAACTTCCCTGAAATTTGCTGCACAGTGTAATTGCTCTTCTTGGTAATGTCAGTTATGAAGTGCTCATCTTGACAATTTGTAATGTTACATAACAAATATCAGGTATTCTGTGCTGTCTAATTGCAAACAAAGGAATATAATGGATATTCATTGTTAGGAATTTTAATTTATATCAATCACAAGAGTACTTCGAGGAAATAAACCATTTTTCCCAGATAAACTTGAATTGTTTAACCCTGCCCAGGCGACTGGCTATCAAGTGTAACGCAGAATTTTTTAATGTTTTATTTGCTTCTTAAACAGAAAGTTAAATATCTTTCCAATTAGCCTTCTTTAAAATAATGTTCTACTGTTTTGCTGCTGCAGAGCTTATGTCCTTTACCTAGCTCGGTGTCTTGCAGAAATGTTACAAATCCATCAGGGCTTGCTCTTTATTAGTGATGAGCGAGTATACTCATTACTCGAGATTTCCCCAGCATGCTCTGGTGATCTCCCGAGTATTTGGATGTGCTTGGAGATTTCGTTTCTGTCGCCGCAGCTGCATGATTTGTGACTGCTGCACAGCCTGAATACATGTGGGGAATGCCTGTTTGATAGGAAATCCCCACATGTATTCAGGCTGTCTAGCAGCCGCAAATCATGCAGCTACAGCGACAGAAACTAAATCTCCGAGCACACCAAAATACTCGGAGACCACCCGAACATGCTCGGGAAATCTCGAGTAATGAGTATGCTCGCTCATCACTATTCTTTACCCCTGACATTTCCCTCTGCTACCTTTTCCCAGTGTTGGGCCAGTATCACACTTCAGGTTTTGAGGTGTTTCCTCTGGAGAGACCTGAAAATGGCTGTCCACCAATGTTCACCATCCAACCTGACGGAACTAGAGAGGATCTGCAAGGAAGAATGGCAGAGGATCCCCAAATCCAGGTGTGAAAAACTTGTTGCATCATTCCCAAGAAGACTCAGGGCTGTACTAGCTCAAAAGGGTGCTTCTACTCAATACTGAGCAAAGGGTCTGAATACTTATGACCATGTGATATTTCAGTTTTTCTTTTTTAATAAATTTGCAAAAATTTCTACATTTCTGTTTTTTTCAGTTAAGATGGGGTGCAGAGTGTACATTAATGAGGAAAAAAAAGAACTTTTTTAATTTACCAAATGGCTGCAATGAAACACAGAGTGAAAAATTTAAAGGGGTCTGAATACTTTTCGTACCCACTGTATATTTGATATTTGGACAATTTTTAGGCCTAGAACTATATGTGGACGATTTTTAGGCCTAGAACTATATTTAGCGGATTTTTAGGCCTACAACTATATTTGGCGATTTTTAAGCCTAGAACTAAATTTGGGAGATTTTTAGGCCTCGAGCTATGTCTGGGGAATTTTTAGGCCTAGAACTAAATTTGGGAGATTTTTAGGCCTCGAGCTATGTCTGGGGAATTTTTAGGCCTAGAACTAAATTTGGGAGATTTTTAGGCCTCGAGCTATGTCTGGGGAATTTTTAGGCCTAGAACTAAATTTGGGAGATTTTTAGGCCTCGAGCTATGTCTGGGGAATTTTTAGGCCTAGAACTATATTTATCACCAATATTCCCAAAAAATTCTGGATATAACAATATCACCTCTTTAACTCCAAATACAATACTATAATGCACAATTCTTTCTAACTAATTATAGCAGAAAAAACGAGTATTTAGGAAAAAATATATAAACAATTTTATTGAAATATATTAAAATTATACATAATAAACAGAGTTTCCGACTATACAGGCTCACAAGGGGTTAATCCAAAAATAGACAGTACAGATAATGTAAAACAGCTATATTTGAACGATTTTTAGGCCTAGAACTTTATTTGAACGATTTTTAGTCCTGGAAATATATTTGGGGGATTTTTAGGTCTAGTACTACATAGTTGGGAGATTTGTAGGCCTAGAACTATATTTGGCGAATGCAGATTCTACTCGTTCTAGTGTGACTTATTACATAAGATACACACACAGTAGCCACATTCCTACAGTCTATATACAGACTGAGTAGGAATTTATTTCATATTTTCTCTACCTCTGTAGGGACAAAATACAAAAGTACCGTATTGTCTGCAGTGAATGTCTTGGTATTGTAGAAGGCACAGACTCAGGGAATCAGAGTCATATTTTGACACATCAGCAGAGCATTTCCATCTGAAAAACACCCCAGTGAGATGGAGGAAAAGAGACAGTTCTCTGTGAGGGACCTTTGACTGTGTAAAAAGGACATCATGCACTTTAAAGGAAAGTCTTCCATCTGACACTAAATAGGATTATCTCTCAGAGGATTACTTATTCAGAACCATGCAGCAGCTTTTCTCCCGAAATGGAGTTGCAATTAACTCTATCTATGCTTGTCATATTAGTATATCTGCTTGAGATTTGGCAATGTCTCTATGTAAAATTTTGATGGATTGGGAATTATTTTCTGATGCCCAAAAATATAGCATAAATGGTAATTAGTCTAAACAGAGGAATGACAGGGTGTGAGTTTGATTCTGCCCATTGTAAATGCTAGAGGCAGACATTCGGAAGGTGTCAGAAGCTATAAACTCTATGGTAATACTTTTTTGTAAGGCAAGTAAAGTTCATCTGCTTAAAAAGGACATGTTACCATATCAAAAATTTGCACTTTTTGTTATTATTTTGTTCTGGTTACTCCACTCTTTTTTTTTTAAATTCCTTCATATGGTTCCAGTTAGCAAATTTGTATAGTCTTTACAAAGGGTACTCTGCAGCACTACCCAGTGGGCAATGCCCCAATGGCAAAGACTATAAAAATCAGCATATTGGGCACACTAAATATAAAGTGCCCATACATCTGGAACAATATTGTTAAATTTAAAAAAAACAACATAGAAATAGAAGCATAAAATGGCCAACTTTGACCTGGTGATAGGTACTCTTTAAGGCTAAAATAGATCTTAAACACATATCCCAGGTATCCTGTGCACCATTTCCTTCCCCTGGGTCCCCTGCCCTCTGCTGTGCTCCATGTCGGGTTTTGTAAATTGGCCATAGTGGGGCTCATTTAGACACCCACCTGTGTCTTGGGATTGAGATGCTAGCTCTCTGTGTTTGGTGTGCTCCATCATCTGTGCTTTTGTGTGTATGTTTACAATTTGATTTTATCCCTGCTGGATTCCACTCCATCCATTCTGCTGATCCTGAGATTCCAAGTCCTAAGTGCCCATGTGCCTTCCTGCCCACTGCATCAACGCTTGGGATCAGTATGCTTACCTGCATCTAAGGATCCCGTTTCACATAGCAACGCACCAGCGATCTCGACAACGATACGACCTGGTAGGGATTGCTGGTGCATCGCTACATGATCGCTAGTAAGCTGCCAAACAATGACGCACCAATGATCCAGCGATCCATATAACGACCTCGGCGGTCATTGGTACCTTGTCACACAGCAGCTATTCTGAACGATTTCAGCCTGCGTGCCTGAGTTCTGCGTTGCCAACGAGGTCGCTCGTCAAACACAGCGATGCGCGCTGGCCAGCAGGACACCGAAGATGGAAAAATGGCCCAGGACATTCGAGCACAATTAGCGATATCCAGCGGGGGCCTAGTTGCCGCTATGTGTCACATGTAGCTAGATCGCTGGCGAGATCGCAGTTGCGTCACAAAATCGATGACGCTTTAGCGATCTCGCTAGCAATCTCGCTATGTGAGACAGGGCCTTAAGGCTTAGAGCAGGGTCCCCAACCTCTAGCTCGGGAGCCACATGTGGCTTGCGGTTCCATGATTTGTGGCTCACAGCTGTCTGCCAGCTTGGTGCATTAGCTCCAGGTCTAATAAACAGGTATGAGGAGCACACCTCAAAATGGTGAATTTTGTGAGTAGCCCTGCACAGAACAGTAGATCTGGATGCACATATACTGGTCTTAAAGGTTTCGATTTAATTTAAGTATGGTACGCTGGACACAGGATGATACTACCTGTGAGAAGTGGTGCCTGAAGCTGGAGGTGACAGTGTGTTGGGAGTGCTGGATGGGAGAATACTGAATGGGGATATTGTGGGAACCTCTGGATCTCAGTGTACTGCTATTTTATGTTTTAAATCAATTTTTTTATTTTGATACATTGGACATTTATGGACACGGCGATACCAATCTTCTTCTTCTTCTTCTCCTCCTTCTCCTTCTCCCAAATTTGTCTAAATCTGTGTTAAGCCCCCGTTACACACTGCGATATCGCTAGCAATATCGCTGTAAAGTCACCGATTTTGTGACGTTACAGCGATATTGCTAGCGATATCGCTGCATGTGATACTTACCTCCGACCGGCTCCCCCGCTGGTTATCGCTGATCGCGCGAGAAGCTGCTGGACCATTCCTCGTCGTCTGCTTCCTGCGGCGTTTCCTGCTGTGACGACGAGCGACGCGTGGAGCCGGGCGGGAGGACGCAGGATCGCCGCGTCTGACAGGTAAGTAGCGATCCCCGTCCCCAGCGATGTCGCTAGTGAGATCTGCCTGAGTGGCAGCTCACTAGCGACCACCTAGCGATGCACCAGCGATCCTGACCACGTCATATCGCTGGTCGGGATCGCTGGTGAGCCGCTAGGTGTAACGGTACCCTTAGTGAGCACTTCTCCTTTGCTGAGATAATCCATCCTACTCACAGGTGTGCCATATCAAAATGCTGATTAGACAGCATGATTATTGCACAGGTGGGCCTTAGGCTGGCCACAATAAAAGGCCACTATAAAATGTGCAGTTTTACAGTATTGGGATATTCTGGGGGTAAAAAAAAGTCAGCATCTGATATTACTACCATTTACCCTACGCAGTGTAACACATCTCCTTTGCATAGAGTTGATCAGGATGTTGATTGTGGCCCGTGGAATGTTGGTCCACTCCTCTTCAATGGCTGTGGGAAGATGCTGAATATTGTCAGGAACTTGATTACACAGGCGTATAAGCCAATCCAGAGCACCCAAATATGGTCAATGGGTGACATGTCCGGTGAGTATGCTGGAAATGCAATAACTGGGATGTTTTCAGCTTCCAGGAGTTGTGTACAGATCCTTGCAAAATTGGGCTTTGCATTGTCATGGTACAATATGAGATAATGGTCATGGATGAATAGCACCACAATGGGCCTCAGGATATTGTCATAGTATCTTTGTGCATTCAAAATTGCATCAATAACATGTACCTGTGTTTGTTGTCCATAACCCCACTACCATCATGGACCTCTTAATTCACAACGTTGACATCAATAAACCACTCACCTACACGATACCACACAGGCAGTCTGCCATCTGCCTTGCGCAGTGAAAACTGGGATTCATCCGTGAAGAGAACATCTCTCCAAAGTGCCAGACACCATCGACTGTGAGCATTTGCACACTCAAGTCGGTTACGATGACAAACTGCAATCAGTTGGAGACGTCTATGAAGACAATGGGCATGCAGGTTAGCTTCCCTGAGATAGTTTCTGACAGTTTGTGCAGAAATTCTTAGGTTCTACAAACCGATTGTTGCAGCAGCCTGGGTGGCTTGTCTTGGACTGGTGTTTTTAGTTACACGTGGTCTGCAGCTGTGAGGCCGGTTGGATGTACTGCCAAATTCTTTGTAAAGCATTTGGAGACAGCTTATGGTAGAGAAATGAACATTCAATTTATGGGAAACAAATCTGGTGGGCCTTCCTGCAGTCAGCATGCCAATTGCTAGCTCCTTCAAAACTTGCAATTCTGTGGCATTGCACTGTAGGATAAAAGGCACATGTGCATTACTCATGCTATCTAATCATCATCTTGATATGCCACATCGGTGAGGTGGATGGATTTTCTCAGGAAAGAAGAAGAGCTCACTAAGGGGTGGTTCACATTGCGTTAGGGGTCATGCGTTGAGCACATCCATTACATAGTGGCACTAATGCTATGTAACGGGTGCGTTAATGCACCCATTGGCCGCAATTATAGTAATGCATCCTAACGCATGCCGATATCTGCATGCATTAGCGATGATGCGTTACTTTATGACGCACCCTCGAACGCGGTCTGCAGCGTTTTCAGGTGCTTCGGGTCTAGCGCACAGCAAATGGAGAGAGTTCGATGTGCATCAACCTCTCCAAAACTGAACTTCTTCTGCTCCCGCTGTCTACTAACCTCCCTAAATCTGATCCTTCTCCGTGGGTGGTACCACAATAACACCCCGGCAGCAGGTGCGCTGTCTGGGTGTTATGTTTGACACCAATCTCTCCTTTACATCCCATATACAATCCCTTGCCCGCTCTTGCCGCTTACACCTAAAGAACATCTCTAGAATCCGCCCTTTTCTCACTATGGAAACAACAAAAACCCTCACTGTTGCATTGATCCACTCTCGCCTGGATTACTGCAATGCTCTATTAATTGGCCTCCCCGTCACTCGACTATCTCCTCTCCAGTCCATACTCAATGCAGCAGCCAGGATCGTCCATCTGGGTAATCGGTACTCGGACGCGTCTGCTCTTCGCCAGTCCTTACATTGGCTGCCCATTCATTATAGGATCCAATTCAAAGTACTTGTTCTCACCCACAAAGCTCTCCACAGTGCGGCACCCCCTTACATCTCTTCTCTCATTTCTGTCTATCGGCCTAGCCGATCGCTGCACTCTGCAAACGACTTTCGACTAACCTCTGCACTAATCTGTACCTCCCACTCCCGACTCCAAGACTTCTCCCGTGCTGCTCCTATCCTCTGTAATGCTCTACCCCAAGAAATCAGGACTATCCACAATTTGCATAGTTTTAGGCGCTCCCTCAAAACACACCTGTTCAGAGCGGCCTATCACATTCACTAATCAAAGTCATTCTCTGTGTAAGTGTGCGTGCGTAGCCCATTCACTATCTCCATCCATCCTTCACTCCTGCAAGATGGCTGGACCTTCATTGTAAATACACCATTGTAAATACACACCTGTACTCTGTATCTCCCTCACCTCATTGTAGATTGTACGCTCTCACGAGCAGGGTCGTCTTATTTCGTCTTATTTTGCTTTAATTATTGTATTGTTAGCGTTGTTACTTATGACTTGTGTTTTGAAACTGTTAAACTGTAAAGCGCTGCGGAATATGTTGGCGCTATATAAATAAAGATTATTATTATTATATTATTATGTGCATAGACCTGTATGGCTAACGCATGGTAGCATTTCGCTACCATGCGTTAGCGCATACCGTTAGCACTAGGGCACAAAAGGTGTAAAAAAAATGACATCAGCATTAGCGCATCCGTTTAACAGATCTGTTAAATGGATGCCCCTAACGCAATGTGAACCTAGCCTAACACAGATTTAGACAAATTTGCGAACAATATTTGAGAGAAAAAGGCCTTTTGTGTACATAGAATAAGTCTTAGATATTTGAGTTTGCGACATCCACACACTGATGTACACCTCCATGTGCACCTTGCCAATTATCTTACTCCAGGCAAAAACTGAAGTGAGATTTGTGTCGTATATAATGCCATCCACCAATCATTATGAATTTCAAGAGGGAGTTTCCACATTCCATCAAGCCCTTTTCATGCCTTTTCTTGTCCTTGCTCTGCTCACTTTTTTTGGATCTCCATGAAAATAGTGTAAAAACACCAAAAGTCTCAAAAGTTTTGTGTAGCCAAACATTTTGTGACTTTTCAAAGCTGTTTATGCCAGTTTTCTGGCATAAAAACTTTGATGCTTTTGAATATGTTTTAAAAAGGACTTGACTAATACTTAGGCCTCATTCAGGCAATGTTGTTTTTCTTGTACTTGAAAAAAGGGACCAATTTCCATCAGTGTTTGCTTAGCGGGTTCATTTTTACGACCAGTGATTTTCTTGTGTGCCCCCTCCAAAAATTATTACAAAGCAACAGAAACAGGCAATACACGGCTTGCCCTAGGGTAGTATATTTGTGCAATCTGTGATTTTCTCAGAAATATGGACATGAATGAGGAATTTTGATGACCAAAAACAAACATGTCTCCCTGACACACGGGACAAGAGATAATTGAACGCAACACCTTATTCTTGGTAAAATAAATAAATGACCTTATATTAATGCTTTGATATGAAACTAGGAAAAAAAGGCAAATGGTCATTTTCATACATCTGTTGACTTGGCAGCATTCCCATCACTTTGAAATATTATCTCCAAATAATTTCTTCCGCTTCCTGTTAAGATTTCTTATATGGGATTTCATGGGGCTCACTGCATCCTACTATTAATGTAGACGAGGCCAGACTTTTGTCACTTCCTTTCTGTCCTGATATGTCTGACTGCATTGTAAAATAATGATACAGTCTAGATGGAACAGTTATGAATGATATGATATGATATGTTGGCCTTTATATTAATAAATATTCAGCGTGATATTTATAATTGACACTGTGGCCATGACATTTTTAAAGTACATGAATTAGACTGAGATCCTGCCTTTTCCCAAAACTAGTAACACCCAGCATTCACATTTTCCTAACACAAATAGCACACTACCAATACTTATACACAAAGCAAATTCCAACATGCACCATAAAATCTACAAAGAACATTTACATGGTGAAAACTACCCTGACACTAATGCGTTAAATTTGACAATCACCACTCTTTCCACATAAACATTAGCCTTCATTTTCCCATCAACTAGCACTTCCAACTTGGTATCATATACATATGTTGTATTTTTTTTTTAAAACATATCCCTATGCAGAAAAGTATAACTCTATAACTAAAATTCTTGACTGTAAGAAGACTTGTGGTAATCTCCTCTATTTGATTGACAGGAAGGGATATGGTCATGTGGAGAGATGTTGTAGATAAGCCCCCGATGTAACCTGAAATAAAAGAAAAACAAGTTATATTATACTCACTGGGGGGCGGTCCGGTCTTGGTCCGATGGGTGTTGCCGTCCAGCACCTCCCATCTTCTAACGGTGATGTCCTCTTCTTTGCTGCCTGTCATGGCTCCTGCACAGGCGCACTGCTCTGCCCTGTTGAGGGCAGAGCAGAATACTGCAGTGCGCAGGTGCTGGACCTCTCCCAGCGCTTGCGCACTGCAGGATTCTGCTCTGTCCTCAACAGGGTAGAGCAGTGCGCCTGTGCAGGAGCCAGGACAGGAAGGAAAGAAGACGTCATCGTATGAAGATGGGAGGCGCCGGACCGGACGGCGACACCCATCGGGCTGGACTGGACGCCGGGGTGAGTATAATATAACTCTTTTTTCTTATCTTTCAGGTTACATCGGGGGCTTATCTACAGCATTACAGAATGCTGTAGATAAGCCTCTGATGGCGGTGCCTGCAGCTCATATTCAAATAAAAGGGTGACAGATTCCCTTTCAGAGGTAGGGGGGACTGTTATGCACTTGTCCCGGATCTGAACTTTTCTTCTCTTATCCTGGTCTGGTAAAGTCTGTTTTGCTCCACATTTGGCTTTGCAGGTGGGTCAGCATGATCCCATGTGATCATCTGTCTGGGCCTATATAAGCTCACCACGACACACATCTGTCCGGTAGTAAGATTTTAGTGTTCCTGAGTACTGTCTCCCTGCAGCTTCCAGGATATCTGTTACCTGTCTGCAGCACCTCCGCTACTTATCTGTGGTTTCAAGGACATCTCTTGTCTGCCTGTGGCTTCCAAAACTTCTGCTACCTGTCTGCAGTCTACAGGATGTTTCCTGTCTGCCTGCGGCTTCCAGTACCTCAGCTATCTGTTCCCAGTCTCCGATACTTTACCAGAGAAAGATGAGCAGATTGCTCTGCCGAGAACTGACTTTAGGTCAAATTTCCTGAAATTTACAAGTCTCTGAATTCTGTTAATTTGCAGCTCGACTAATAAGGATGAAAAAATACTGGCACAATTTTTTTTGACTGCTGAAAATTGGAGTAGGCTAATGATCTCAGGTACAGACGTTTGGGCTTCCTCATAATTTCCTGCAGCTACCACATCACATAATCTAGTGCCGCTCTGCCTGGCCTATTACAGTCATTATAAAAGTTGAGGGCTGGCCAAGCAGCAACATTTTAGGATTTTATAGGAGGTCAGAGTGCACAACTCATTACTAGAGTTGAGCGAAACGGATCGAAAAATTTCAAAAGTCGCCGACTTTTGGCAAAGTCGGGTTTCATGAAACGAAACCCGACCCTAGGATGAGGTCGGCCACGAGGTCGGCGACTTAAGCGCCAAAGTCGCGTTTCAAAAGTTTGTTTTGCGCTCTTTTTCAGCCAATCAGGATCCACGGACACTGTGGGCAACGTGATGACATAGGCAGGGGTCACCACCATCTTTCAGAAGGGCATGCAAGTGACTGGCTTGCTTTGGTGGGCGTTACAGGGGGTATAAAAGGGCGTGCACGCCGACCGCCATGTTACTCATGCTGATCTCAGAATAGGGAGAGCTGCTGCTGATGATGATTTTGTAGGGAGAGCGTTAGGCAGGGAAGAAGACACCAAAAACTGCTTCTGCTGCTAGCGATTTTGCCTGTACAACACACCAGTCACTGTGTGTGCAGTGCAAGTGGAGGCTATATTTTGCTGGATCAGCGTGTTGGTTGTTAGGCTGCCTTCTAAGGCTTCCTGACGGCTGCATTGCTGTTTACCCACTGCTCTGCCTACTGCTTTTTTAAAAGCAATCCCAATTTTTTTTTTCGTCCTGGTGAGGTACTGAGCGTGCATTTTTTCACACCATACAGCGGTGCACACTCCTCACACAGTACTGTGTAACGGCTGTTATCACAGCCACAGTGAAGCTATCTGTGTGTCACTCTGTAAGGATAAGTTGAGGACATGTTCCGTTCTTACAGACCTGCACCTTCTAGTTTTGTCTAGCTTTCAAACAGTTAAATATATTTGCTGTTTGATCACATTCAAAACTATAGAGAGACAGCGTGTGTCAGTCCGTATACTTAAAAAACACGGAGCTTGACAATTTTACATACACCGGACAGCCGTGTACGTGCACGCTCCTCTCTCAGTACCGTGTAACGGCTGTTATCACGGCCACAGTGAAGCTATCTGTGTGTTGCTCTGTAAGGATAAGTCAAGGACTTGTTCCGTTCTTACAGACCTACACTCTAGGGAGATTCCTATTCTGCCCAATTCTATATACACCTTGTAGTTTGTCATACACTAGCCAATTTCTGCCTGTGACATAGCGCTGTGATATTCACTGGGCCTCACACAATCCAAAAGTGTCCAGTGTCCACAAGTGTGTGCAGAAATTCAAAATTTCCATTATCTAGTGACATTTTTCACACCTGCGACATCGAGCCTGTGACATAGCGCTGTGATATTCAGTGGGCCTCACACAATCCAAAAGTGTCCAGTGTCCACAAGCGTGTGCAGAAATTCAAAATCTCCGTTATCCTCTAGTGACATTTTTCACACCTGCGACATCGAGCCTGTGACATAGCGCTGTGATATTCAGTGGGCCTCACACAATCCAAAAGTGTCCAGAGTCCACAAGTGTGTGCAGAAATTCAAAATCTCCGTTATCCTCTAGTGACATTTTTCACACCTGCGACATCGAGCCTGTGACATAGCACTGTGATATTCAGTGGGCCTCACACAATCCAAAAGTGTCCAGTGTCCACAAGTGTGTGCAGAAATTCAAAATCTCCCCTGTCCTATAGACACCTTGTACCTTGTTTTACATTACTATATAGTTTGTTGGATTTTGTCTACATTTCTACAAAAAATGAGGAAGGCTGGTGGAAGAGGCCGTGGAATTGGGCGGGGGTTGGCAGCTGGTAATGATGGTGTTGGTGGTGGATCTGATGGTAGTGGCAAAAGCAAAATAGGACCGAATGCAGGAGGTGTTGAGCCTGCGTCATTGTCTGGCTCCACAAGGCCTCGAAGGCTTAGTTTTCTAGGAGTTGGCAAACCGCTTTTAAAGCCAGAGCTTCAGGAAAAAGTTTTGTCTTACATTGCTGACTCAGCCTCCAGCTCTATCGCCTCCTCTTCTGAAGTTGTAAAAAATAAAAGCACTGAGTCATCATTGGAGGCTCATGTTCATGAACCACACCTTTCCTTGTGTCCTTCACCCCAACCAAGATTGAAGGATGACGCAGGCCATACTAATGATTACTCCATGGAGCTGTTTTCACATACCATGCCTGGATTATCAAGTGAAATGGTGAATTACCCAGGCCAAGATGAATCTGACATGGAGTGCACTGATGCACAGCCACTGATAGATGATTCTGCTGGTACATTCACTCAGAGCACTACATTGTCCTCACAGTGTACAGAGCCAGATTCTGACCATGATGAGACTCGGGTGCCCCTTCCCGCACACTATACCACCATACACGGTGACACATGAAATTGAAGAGGAGGTGATGGATGACCCAGTTGTTGACCCAGATTGGCATCCATTGGGGGAAGAGGGTGCTGCTTCCAATAGCTCAGATGAGGAGGAGGAGCATCCACAGCAGACATCGACATCGCAACAGCTGTTATCTGGCAGGCCCGGAGCACTCCAAAGACAGGTTCCAAAAATCAAAAGAGTTGCTGGACAGCTTGTCCAGAGGGTCAAAATATGACAGCGTGCTAGGCCGCAAAATGTCTGCCAAAGTAGGAAGAGTGCAGTGTGGCACTTTTTTGAACAAAATCCTCATGATCAGGCCAAGGTTATCTGTGAGAAGTGCGCAAAGACCTTTAGCCGAGGGAAAAATCTGAAAAATTTGAATACCAGTTGCATGCTTAGACATTTAACCAGCATGCACTTGCAAGCGTGGACACAACACTAAACCTCAAGTACCACATGTGCAACTGATCACAAAGAAGGTAGTCAGCAACGCTACATTGTTTCCCCCACTGTAAGCCCACCGGTTAGCACAGCAGCAAATGTTGAGGTGTCGTTGCAAGGCCACAGCAGTCAGGGAATCCCACTGTTATATCAATGAAAGACTGAATCTAGGCCATCAGAAAGAACACCAACTCCATCACCATCATCAACCCTCTCTCAGTCCACCCTGTCCACCGCTACTTCCACCATATGCAGCACTCAAGTCCAGCTCACCCTCCCAGACACTATGAGTAGGTCAAGAAAGTACTCAGTCTCTCATCCGCGTACACTGGGTTTGAACGCCCACATTGCCAAACTAATCTCGTTAGAGATGATGCCCAATCGGTTGGTGGAAAGCGCAGCTTTCCGCGAACTCATTGCCTATGCAGTACCACGCTATGACCTACCCAGTCGCCACTTCTTCTCTCGCAAAGCCATCCCAGCCCTCCACCATCATGTGAAAGACCGCATTGTCCATGCACTCAAGCAGTCAGTGAGTGGAAAGGTGCACCTCACAACTGATGCATGGTCCAGTCGGCATGGCCAGGGCCGTTACGTGTCCATCACTGCGCACTGGGTTAATGTGGTGGATGCAGGGTCCACAGGGGACAGCGGTGGTGGGACAGTGCTGCCTAGCCCACGGTATAGGAAACAGTTGGCTGTAGGCGTTCGACCCTCCTCCTCCTCCTCCAGAAGCGAAAGCTCGTCCACAGAGCGCAGTCGTACGAGCACTCCATCTGCAGCTGCCACTGATGCACACGAGGTGTCCCCCTATCGAGCAGCTAGTGGAAAGCATCAGTAGGCTGTGTTGCAGATGATTTTCACTGTCTCAACACACAAATTAATTGAGGGTCAGCATCGCCTATGAGAATTGTGACGGAAGTTTTTCCCGTGAATAATAATTCCTGGATTTCTGCAATCAATAGCCTTTATGTCACTAATTGTATGCATCTCATTTCCTATTGCGGAGAGGCTGGACTGTATTACTGAGACAGAAATATATATGAAGATTTAAAAATAACACCAAAAGTATATAGTTGTGTACGCCTCAAATGCATTTCCTTTTTTCCACTTTTTAGATTGCTGTGTAATCCATACTGAGAACACGGAGATTTTACATGTTTAAACTATGCTATATATACCTGCTATCCAGTGATAAAGTACCCTTTCTCAACTTTGTACAATCTGGTCAAATCCATACTGGGCCTGAGAACATCTGAGTCTGCCTCCTGATCTATAGACAAATATTTTTAATGTGTAAACTAGGCTACATATATACGTGTTATCCGGTGAAACTGTACCCTTTATCAACTTTCTACAATGTTGTTGAATCCATACTGGGCCTGAGAATGGCTGCCGAGCTGTTAAGCAAGCTACAGCACCTGTGGTTTGGACACGTAATTTTTTCAGGAATGACGGTTAGGCCTAACTCCGGAATTGCGGTCGACCTGAACTTACTGGGAAATCATCGTTCGCGGGGAATAATCTGAATCCCAGATCCCCATCACTAACGGAGTTCAGCAGGTTATCTGCACCTGTAAGCGACAAAAGCTGGTCCTTTCAGTGTAGCGTGCATGCAGTCCCGGACATGTACTGGAATGCTAGACCTGTTATTGCTCGATCCCACGTGCCACAGCCTCGCGTATCCCTCTAGTAAGCTTGACGCGTACCGCGGGGCCATGCCGGAGTCTCGGTCGTTAATGGAATAAAGCTGAGAAATCGCTAGCACAACTACAAACGGACATACCACACCACACACAGAATCGACAAAGCTTGCAATCTGTCCATCTTTTCTGTAGCTTGTATGGTAGTGGTTTCCCGGGTGCCGTCCAATTAAGTCACAGGCTCCACTCCTGGTGGTGCCCTTTTGGACATTCCTTTAAGGTTCAGCTTTGCAATCATACTGCCCCCCGGAAACCAAAAACTTTGCCTTCAGGGACGCTGTTTGGAGGTTCGTGGGAATAACGCCGCCCGATCAGCAGTCGGCATATGGGTCGCCCTCCCAGGTCTGTGGGGTACTCGGTACCGGGCCGGTGTCAGTGGGATGTGTCACAGCAGCGGTGACCCGGACGGTGGCCCTGGGCGCCCATGTAAATGGCGTGGTATAATGGTAAAGAGTTTATATAGATAGTTTGATGCCACCTGTGGTGTTCGGCAACATAGATGTTAGGCCGATGCTGCATGCAGATCCTCTGGGACTGATGGTGTTGTGCAGCAAAGATGGTGAAGCTCCCCACAGGTGGAGCTGGAGTCCCAGGGAAGTGTAGATGTAGTGATGGGGGAAAGGCACAGGCAGTGTAGGTGCTGGTACCCAGATGTAGCGGTGCTGGAATAACTGTAGGACACCAGAGCGTGCAGTTTCAAAGCTTTACTCACAGTCTGCAGGTTACACAGATGCCTGCCTCCGTGCTGTGTCCTCCGGGTCAGGACCTCTGCCAACCTCCGGGACCAGAATGGAAAGCTCCCTTCCAACATTCCGCCAACATGTACCTTCCTGAACGTCTCCTTTCTAGCGCTTGTGGGGGAAGCACTCACAGGACCGTGGTTCACTGAAACGCCTCCTGTCTAACAGATGTTCCTCAGACTTTACTTGTATGGCAGACAGCTGTAGTCTTTTCCTTCTACCTCGCACACGTCGATGCTGGGGCCTCCGAGCCTTAGTTGGGTACAGAGCATTTATAGCTGCTACTTCCCCCGGTTTCTGCTGCAGGAACGTCAGTGTCCCTACAAACTCGGAGACCGGAATCCGGACCATGCGCTCCAGCTAGGAGTGAGCCTTAACTCTGCTCATCCTCCAGCTCCCCTTCTCACGTCCACACACTTCCCCTTCCCTGCACAGAGTGCCCTAACTTACCTCCTCCCGACCACAGAGAGCAGCTCCTGAGCAGTCAGGTTCAGAGGTCTCCCTGCTGGCCTGGAGTGGGAAATGTGTTGTGTGTTGGTTTCACTGCTAGAGAGATCCTTCGTTGCTCCCAAGCTTGACAACACACTCCCTAGGAGGAAGGCAATGCTACAGTGGCGACCGTACTCTTGGGGACTCCACAAGTGCACTGAGGCCCAGCCACTGCTGGATGATGCTGCTGGTACATTGACCCAGACCACTACATTCCCCTCGCACTCTACACTGCCAGAATCTGACCCAGAGGAAACTCAGGTTCCCCTTCCCACATACTATACCACCTAAGGCTAGTTTCACACTTGCTTTTTTTTGCAGCGCGTTTTTCCCGCAAAAAAACGCATTGAAAAAACGCATACAAAAGCATACAACTGCTGCGTTTTTTTCAAGCATTTTTATGAGCATGCATGAAAAAAACGCAGCGTTTTTATGCGTTTTTAGTGCGTTTTTACCGCGTTTGCGTTTTTTTCCAACATTAGGTGGCCCCTCACACTAACCCAAACCATGACTTTACTAACCCTAACCCTGACCCTAACCCTAACCCTAACCCTGACCCTAACCCTAACCCTAACCCTGACCCTAACCCTTAACCAAATCATACTTAACCCTAACCCAAACCCTAAACCCTAACTAACCCTAACCCTAACCCTAACCCTGACCCTAACCCTAACCCTAACCCTAACCCTGACCCTAACCCTTAACCAAACCATACTTAACCCTAATCCTGACCCTAACCCTGACCCTAACCCTTAACAAAACCATACTTAACCCTAACCCTGACCCTAACCCTAACCCTGACCCTAACCCTAACCCTAACCCTGACCCTAACCCTAACCCTAACCCTAACCCTGACCCTAACCCTTAACCAAACCATACTTAACCCTAACCCTGACCCTAACCCTGACCCTAACCCTTAAAACCATACTTAACCCTAACCCTGACCCTAACCCTGACCCTAACCCTAACCCTAACCCTGACCCTAACCCTAACCCTAACCCTGACCCTAACCCTTAACCAAACCATACTTAACCCTAATCCTGACCCTAACCCTGACCCTAACCCTTAACAAAACCATACTTAACCCTAACCCTGACCCTAACCCTAACCCTGACCCTAACCCTAACCCTGACCCTAACCCTAACCCTAACCCTGACCCTAACCCTTAACCAAACCATACTTAACCCTAATCCTGACCCTAACCCTGACCCTAACCCTTAACAAAACCATACTTAACCCTAACCCTGACCCAAACCCCAACCCTAACCCTGACCCTGACCCTAACCCTAACCCTAAACCCCCTTAACTAACCTTAACTCTAACCCAAACCCCTAAATTCCATGGTTAAAAAAAAAAAACGCATATGCAAAAAAACGCATACATGAGCATGCCAGTGCGCACATATGCGCATCCATAGGCTATAATGGCCATTTTTAGCGCAAAACGTGCGCATATGTGCGCATGCGCTTTTTTGCAGGGCCAAAAAATGCAACATGCTGCGTCTGGAAAATACAAACGCACACCCCAAAAAAACGCAGCGCATGAAAATCGCATACATGCGCTTACAAGCGCGCAGGTATGCGCACCCATGTTAAATATAGGGGAAAAAACGCATGCGCACATATGCGTTTTTTTCCAGCGCTAAAAAACGCAAATGTGAAACCAGCCTTACACGGTGACAAAGAGGAAGGTGCAGATGAAAGTGCAGGTTCCTTGAGCAGGTGGGGGGCATACTCATGGGTGATGGCACTGGCACAGGGCACCGCATAGTACGCAAAAGTGTCTCTGCCGGTGGGAGGGCCTAAACAGCCAAGTGCAGTGAGATGGAAGATGGGGACGACAAGGAGTTCAGAGTAGTGCAGGGATTCCCTAGCAAGGAGACTTATGTTATTGTTTTCAATGTTGGGACAGCAATTTTTGGGGAGCACTATACTCTGGTGAATGATATATGGGGCCCACCATACACTGGAGCATTCCAAAGGTGGACCTCAGACACTGGAGCAGCATTTACAGGGCCCATTATACACTATGGCAGTAGAAATGGGGCCCATTATATATAGAGCATTATTTGGGCCCATAAGACAGTGGAGCTTCATCCATTGGGACCAACATATACTGTAGCATTATGTGGAGCTCATCATATACGGTTTGAAACATTATATGGTAATAATAATTCCGTATGGAGAAATATATGGGCCTCATTACTCTGTATAGCGCACTAAGCGCTTGCCATAATACTGTATGGAGTTATATACTGTCCGTTTTTGGAGGTATTAGAGAATTTAAAATGGATATCAGTCATGAGATGTAAGAAGTGAATTATTTTTCATTGTACTATACTGCTATTTCTCTGCCGTATCGGAGCATCATGAGTTGTGGTATGTGTTAAATGGGCGCTCTTTGGCCCTGGGCCCACAAAAACCTGGAGCCAGCCCCTCCCCCCCACAACTGTAGCCAAATAACCCCCATTTTTCAGTGCGTAACTAGTATTATGAAGTTAATTAAGGTTGACAAGCTTCAGTAACAAGAATTTATGCTTTTGGCATTCAAATGGGCACTGTTGGTGTGTTTCCTGTCCTCCTCTCACTGCCGACTTTAATTCTCCATTGACTTACATTGGGTTTCGTGTTTTGGGACGACCCCGACTTTTCCCTATAGGCGGCCGATTTTGCTCAACCCGACTTTTGGAAAAGTCGGGTTTCATGAAACGAAACTCGACCCTAAAAAAACAAAAGTCGCTCAACACTACTCTTTACCCATATGGATAGAAAAATGCCAAAATCTGAATGTGGTGTATTTCTGCAGCGCTTAAGCACATTGACAACGAAAGTCTCAGTCTGTAAATAATAATCCAAAGATTCGAGTAATAGGGAGGTGCTGTACCTGTAAAGTAAGTGTGGTTGTGAATTGAATGATGTATGATATACTCTGGCAATAGCACCTTAATAACAAGAAAAAATTCATTCTATCCTAATTTTGCTTCAAGGTTTAATGTAAGATGGACAAGCCATATTTTTTTTATTTTAAAGACTAATGAAAAATGTACTCCTTCCAGAAATATGTCTACCTCACAAAGTATGTGCATAGTAAAGAAAACATTTTTTTTGCACAATTCTGCGGTTCGTTACCACCAGTTACCATCCATTTATCCCTAGCCAGATAGGTTGAGGTCACTTGAACTGCGTTTGTGTAAATTAACTTAAAAGTGGTTCAATGCACTCACAGAAGACCTCAGAATGTTATACATATCTTTTCTGGTTAATTGGACACTTTGCAGCATTGAGATTCTTGGGAAAATTTGGCAAAGCTGGCAAATTTGTATTTGAAAAGATCCACTCATCTCTACTGGTAGATGCACTCTACACTCTTCATAAGTTTCTCTGCTCCCTTTTTATTGTAATCCTCACCCTCTTTCAGCAATGGTGTTTCTTTCACGATGGTGGGCTGGTCTTCTTCATCCAGGACAAGCTACAATGACTGTAGGTCAGGCTGGAACCGTTAGCCAATATTATTTTGCCTGAAATTAAACTAATCATGAGGATTTTCCAACATAATGGTCATTCGCTTCCATCACACATGGGGGGTACCCCCAATTTGTTGAATGATTTTTACACACCTGGCACAGCATCCACATGTCACATGGCAGTAATCAACATTGCAGTACATACCCAACAGAATGGGTGTAATACTACCTAGAAATAACTAATTGCTGGCAGTACACAGCAGATACAAAAAAGTATGATATATAGCATGACATTACATTAACAAAGCATTGGCACTTCTATTGTAATAAGACTAGTGATGAGCGAGTATACTGGTTGCTCAGGCTTTCCCGAGCATGCTCAGGTGTCCTCCAAATATTTTGGCGTGCTCGGAGATTTAGTTTGTGTCGACGTACCTGCATGATTTGCGGCTGCTAGACAGTCTGTATAAATGTGAGGAATGCCTGTTTGTTAGGGAATTCCCACATGTATTCAGGCTGTCTAGTAGCCGCAAATCATGCAGGTACGTCGACACAAACTAAATCTCCGAGCACGCCAAAATATTCGGAGGACACACGAGCCTGCTCGGGAAAACCCGAGAAACGAGTATACTCGCTCATCACAAAATAAGACTAACCAAGTGGGATCTCCATTGGAAAAGGTAAACAGTAGCTGATAGCAACCAATAAAGGATATCTTTTTCCTGGAGACTATAAAAACTTAACAGTGGGGCTCAGCTGGCAAAAGTCATAACATTTTCTAAGATGATATCTGACCCATATTAAACACTCTTATATACACCGTAGCCTGTCAATCACTGCAGAGATCCCGGGGAAGGCTCCTAGTAGCCAAATGGCACAACATTTTTTTGCTTTGTTTTGGGTTACTTGGAGTACAGACTGACCGACTTACCTTCCTCTTCTTCTAAACTGATGTGAATTAAAGAGTGAAAGTCTTAGTTACTCACCGGTTAACGGTATTTTTCGGAGTCCATGACAGCACCACCTGAGAGGGGATCTGCCCTTCAGGAACAGGAAACCTACAGATACAAAAGGGCGGCACCTCTCCCACGCATCAGTTGTATTACAGAGCACAAGAGGACCACAATGGTTAATAGCATAATTTATATACAATACTTTACACGACTATTTAAATTACCCGTGTACATATAAGAGGAAGAAATGCACACCCAAATTTAAACTAAAGGGAGGGAATATACGGTGCTGTCATGGACTCCGAAAAATACCGTTAACCGGTGAGTAACTAAGACTTTATTCAGTCATCCATGACAGCACCACCTGAGAGAATTACAGAGAGTAATAACTATTTAGGGAGGGACTACAGCCTGCAGCACCCTTTTACCAAAAGAGAGGTTTGAGGAAGCACCCAAGTCTAGCCTATAATGACTATAAAAGGTACTCGGAGAGGACCAAGTAGCCACCTTACATATCTGGTCAATGGAGACTTCTGATCTCTCGGCCCACGTGATCGCCATGGCTCTGGTGGAATGTGCCCTCAGCTTCCCGGGTGGCGACCTGCCTTTTGAGGTGTATGCTATTTCCGGGGATCGGTAACTGCCAGATATTCTATGAGGCATTTCCTAACATCCAGGGTGTGTAGTTTCTCTTCCTTCTCATTAGCTGGATTAGGGAGGAAGGATGGAAGGACTATTTCCTGTGTCCTGTGAAAGCTAGAAACTACCTTAGGTAAGTACGCCGGATCAGGTCTGAGTATTACCCTATTGTCCTTAAACTGTATATAAGGAGGACACCTAGATAATGCCTGGATGTCGCTTACTCTATGAGCTGAGGTTAGAGCTACCGGGAAGGCTACTTTGAGGGACAGGTTTTTTATGGAAGCTGATGAGATAGGTTCAAATGGAGCTTCTGTCATAGCCGTGAGGACTAGGTTCAAGTCCCACGGCATGAATCTATCCTTGATTATTGGCCTGGATCTACCTGCTGCCTTAATGAATCTACTGATCCAGTAATTAGAGTTGAGCGAAACGGGTCGAAAAATATCAAAAGTTGCAGACTTTTGGTAAAGTCGGGTTTCATGAAACAAAACCCGACCCTAGGGTGAGGTCGGCCACGAGCTTGGTGACTTTAGCGCCAAAGTCGCGTTTCAAAAGTTTGTTTTCCGCCCTTTTTCAGCCAATCAGGATCCATGGACACTGTGGGCAACGTGATGACATAGGCAGGAGTCACCACCATCTTTGAGAAGGGCATGCAAGTGATTGGCTTGCTTTGGGGGGCGTCACAGGGGGTATAAAAGGGCGTGCACGCCGACCGCCATGTTACTCATGCTGATCTCAGAATAGGGAGAGCTGCTGCTGCTGCTGATTCTGTAGGGAGAGAGTTAGGCTGGGAAGAAGACACCAAAAACTGCTTCTGCTGCTAGCGATTTTGCCTGTACAACACACCAGTCACTGTGTGTGCAGTGCAAGTGGAGGCTATATTTTGCTGGATCAGCTGTGTTGGTTGTTAGGCTGCCTTATAAGGCTTCCTGATAGCTGCATTGCTGTTTTCCCACTGCTCTGCAAACTGCTTTTTTAAAAGCAATCCAAATTTTTTTTTTTGTCCTGGTGAGATACTGAGCGTGCATTTTTTCACACCATACAGCAGTGTACGCTCCTCACACAGTACCGTGTAACGGCTGTTATCACGGCTACAGTGAAGCTATCTGTGTGTGACTCTGTAAGGATAAGTCGAGGACATGTTCCGTTCTTACAGACCTCCACCTTCTAGTTTTGTCTGGTTTTCAAACAGTTAAGTATATTTGCTGTTTGATCACATTCAAAACAATAGAGACAGCGTGTGTCAGTCCGTATACCTAAAAAACATGGAGCTTGACAATTTTACGGACACCAGACTGCGGTGTACGTGCACGCTCCTCTCTCAGTACCGTGTAATGGCTGTTATCACGGCCACAGTGAAGCTGTGTGTGACTCTGTAAGGATAAGTTGAGGACTTGTTCCGTTCTTACAGACCTACACTCTAGGGAGATTCCTATTCCGCCCAATTCTATATACACCTTATAGTTTGTCATACGCTAGCCAATTTCTGCCTGTGACATAGCGGTGTGATATTCACTGGGCCTCAGACAATCCAACAGTGTCCACAAGTGTGTTCAGAAATTCTACATCTCCCCTGTCCTATAGTGACATTTTTCACACCTACGACATTGAGCCTGTGACATAGCGGTGTGATATTCACTGGGTCTCACACAATCCAACAGTGTCCACAAGTGTGTTCAGAAATTCTACATCTCCCCTGTCCTATAGTGACATTTTTCACACCTGTGACATTGAGACTGTGACATAACGGTGTGATATTCACTGGGCCTCACACAATCCAACAGTGTCTACAAGTGTGTTCAGAAATTCTACATCTCCCCTGTCCTATAGTGACATTTTTCACACCTGCGACATTGAGCCTGTGACATAGCGGTGTGATATTCACTGGGCCTCACACAATCCAACAGTGTCCACAAGTGTGTTCAGAAATTCTACATCTCCCCTGTCCTATAGTGACATTTTTCACACCTACGACATTGAGCCTGTGACATAGTGGTGTGATATTCACTGGGCCTCACACAATCCAACAGTGTCCACAAGTGTGTTCAGAAATTCTACATCTCCCCTGTCCTATATACACCTTGTACCTTGTTTTACATTACTATATAGTTTGTGGGATTTTGTGTACATTTTTACCAAAAATGAGGAAGGCTGGTGGAAGAGGCCGTGGAATTGGGCGGGGGTTGCCAGCTGGTAATGATGGTGTTGGTGGTGGATCTGATGGTAGTGGCAAAATCAAAATAGGACCGAATGCAGGAGGTGTTGAGCCTGCGTCATCGTCTGGCTCCACAAGGCCTCGAAGGCTTCGTTTTCTAGGAGTTGGCAAACCGCTTTTAAAGCCAGAGCTTCAGGAAAAAGTTTTGGCTTACATTGCTGACTCATCCTCCAGCTCTATCGCCTCCTCTTCTGAAGTTGTAAAAAATAAAAGCACTGAGTCGTCATTGGAGGCTCATGTTCATGAACCACACCTTTCCTTGTGTCCTTCACCCCAACCAAGATTGAAGGATGTCGCAGGCCATACAACTGATTACTCCATGGAGCTGTTTTCACATACCATGCCTGGGTTATCAAGTGAAATGGTGAATTACCCAGGCCAAGATGAATCTGACATGGAGTGCACTGATGCACAGCCACTGATAGATGATTCTGCTGGTACATTCAGTCAGAGCACTACATTGTCCTCGCAGTGTAATGAGCCAGATTCTGACCCTGATGAGACTCAGGTGCCCCTTCCCGCACACTATACCACCATACACAGTGACACAGAGGAAGGTGCACATGACATTGAAGAGGAGGTGATGGATGACCCAGTTGTTGACCCAGATTGGCATCCATTGGGGGAAAAGGGTGCTGCTTCCAATAGCTCAGATGAGGAGGAGGAGCATCCACAGCAGACATCAACATCGCAACAGCTGTTATCTGGCAGGCCCGGAGCACTCCAAAGACAGGTTCCAAAAATCAAAAGAATTGCTGGACAGCTTGTCCAGTCGGTCAAAATAACACAGCGTGCTGGGCCGCAAAATATCTTCCAAAGTAGGAAGAGTGCAGTGTGGCACTTTTTTGAACAAAATCCTCATGATCAGGCAAAGGTTATCTGTAAGAAGTGCGCAAAGACCTTTAGCCGAGGGAAAAATCTGAAAAATTTGAATACCAGTTGCATGCTTAGACATTTAACCAGCATGCACTTGCAAGCGTGGACACAACACCAAACCTCAAGTACCACATGTGCAACTGATCACAAAGAAGGTAGTCAGCAACACTACATTGTTTCCCCCACTGTAAGCCCACCAGTTAGCACATCAGCAAATGTTGAGGTGTCGTTGCAAGGCCAAAGCAGTCAGGGAATCCCACTGTTATATCAACGAAAGACTGAATCTAGGCCATCAGAAAGAACACCAACTCAATCACCATCATCAACCCTCTCTCAGTCCGCCCTGTCCACCGCTAGTTCCACCATTTGCAGCTCTCAAGTCCAGCTCACCCTCCCAGAGACTATGAGTAGGTCAAGAAAGTACTCAGTCTCTCATCCGCGTACACTGGGTTTGAACACCCACGGTTGGTGGAAAGCGCAGCTTTCCGCGAACTCATGGCCTATGCAGTACCACGCTATGACCTACCCAGTTGCCACTTCTCTCTCAAAGCCATCCCAGCCCTCCACCATCATGTGAAAGACCACATTGTCCATGCACTCAAGCAGTCAGTGAGTGGAAAGGTGCACCTCACAACAGATGCATGGTCCAGTCGGCATGGCCAGGGCCGTTACATGTCCATCACTGCGCACTGGGTTAATGTGGTGATGCAGGGTCCACAGGGGACAGTGGTGGTGGGACAGTGCTGCCTAGCCCACAGTATAGGAAACAGTTGGCTGTAGGCGTTCGACCCTCCTCCTCCTCCTCCAGAAGCGAAAGCTCGTCCACAAAGCGCAGTCGTACGAGCACTCCATCTGCAGCTGCCACTGTTGCACATGAGGTGTCCCCCTATCGAGCAGCTAGTGGAAAGCGTCAGCAGGCTGTGTTGCAGATGATGTGTTTGGGCGACAGACACACCGCGGAGGTGCTGGCCGAGTACTTTCTGCGACAAACTGAGTCATGGCTGGGCAGTATACATCTTGAGGCAGGCAAGGTAGTTAGTGATAACGGCCGTAATTTTGTGGCAGCCATAGCCCTTTCAAAACTCAGCCACATACTTTGCTTGGCTCACACCTTGAACCTGGTGGTGCAGTCCTTCCTCAACAATTATCCGGAGTTAACAGCCCTGCTCCAGAAGGTGCGAAGACTGTGAGCGCACATCCGCCGGTCGCCTGTACACTCCATTCGTATGCAGAAGCTGCAGCGATTGCTCCACCTTCCCAACCACCGCCTCATTATCGACATTGCAACAAGGTGGAACTCCACCCTGCACATAGTTGAGCGGCTGTGCGAACAGAGGCAGGCCATAATGCATTTGTGGGAGGATACACGGCCAGGCACTTTGAGAGCAGACATGGAGTTGACAGGTGTGCAGTGGTCGAAGCTGAAAGACCTCTGTAAAGTCCTTCAGTGTTTTGAGGAATGCACACGGCTGGTAAGCGCAGACGACGCCATCCTAAGCATGAGCATCCCACTTATGCGTCTGCTCATGCAAACTTTGACGCACCTTAAGGAGCAGGCGTCTGCAGCCAATGTTGACGAGGAGGAAGAGGAGGAGGGAATCCTTGATGACATTCAGCCATTGTCTGCTCAGGGACCTCTCCTGGACGAGGTGGAGGAAGAAGAGGAGGAGGAGGAGGATGATGGGGATGATTACTTAGGGGAGGAGGATGCATCACGTGGGGCAAGTGAAAATGTTGGCGTGGCAAGGTCTGGTACAGGGTTTGTGCGTGACTGGAGGGATGTGGATTTGCCAGAAAGTGCTCCTCCAACCAGCACTCGCAGTGCATCATTGATACTGGGAACATTGGCCCACATGTCAGATTATGCCTTGCAGATCCTAAAAAGGGACCCCCGCATTGCCAAAATGATGAACGATGACGACTACTGGTTGGCCAGCATCCTGGATCCACGCTATAAAGGCAAATTACAAAACATCATGCCACAGGAGAACCTTGACCTAATATTGGCTAATAAACAAGCAACTCTGGTAACCCGGTTGGTTGAGGCATTCCCAGCACACAGCAGCGGTGATGGTTCTCACACGAGCCATACGGGCCGGGGGCAGCTTGGCAGAGGTGTTCGTGGTGCACACAGCAGAAGTGGCGTTGGAGACAGGGGTTTCATGACAATGTTGTGGACTGAGTTTTCAAGTACCGCTCACACAACTGGTAATACAGCATCGATGGAAAGTGACAGGAGACAGCAGTTGTCAACTATGGTTACAAACTACTTTTCCTCCCATATCGATGTTCTCCCACACAGGTCATTCCCCTTTGACTATTGGGCCGGGGTCACCACCTAGCGCACGAAACCGTGCGAGTGCCGTTGCCCTGGACAGGTGGGTAGGCCGACTCTTGGGCGCGGGCACTGGCACAGGGTCCCTCATAGTGCAATCAAGTGTCTCTGACGGTGGTGGTGCACACCCACCGTCAGACACACCGCCGTACTATGAGGGGCCCAGTGCCAGTACCGACGCCCATGAGTGGGCCCCCCTTGCTTGGGCAGGGCCCCAGCATTTGCAATGTTTACCTCTCCCTGCTCCTCCGCTGTGTAGTCTGGGCTGTCAAATCCTTCACTGGGACTGCCACTACAAATTGATTGAACTGAAAGATGATTGTTAAGATGTAGCTATGCCCTGTCCTGCTGGCCGGGCTCTAACTCCAGATGATCAGTGGCTTCCATTTCTTATGGACGTCGACTCACAATGACATGCAGTGGTGGTTTATCATCAGCTTTCACAGTTTTCCTACTCACAAACGTGTGACATTCCGGCGCACATTTTAAAATGTGCCCTCTCATGCCAATCAAATAGAATCGCCTACGGCCTGTGGCTTCTGTCTTTTGCACTCCAAAGTTACGTGACAGATCATGATAGCCAGTGAGCACCATGTTTACATTGCTCCCTGTGATAAAAATTTGATTGAGATGAGTAACAGTGATGGAATCAACGGAAGTGCGATACAGCAAGACTTTATTCACAAAAAAACGTTTTCACTGTCTCAACACACAAATTAATTGAGGGTCAGCATCGCCTATGAGAATTGTGACGGAAGTTTTTCCCGTGAATAGTAATTCCTAGATTTCTGCAATCACTAGCCTTTATGTCAGTAATTGTATGCATCTCATTTCCTATTGCGGAGAGGCTGGACTGTATTACTGAGACAGAAATATATATGAAGATTTAAAAATAACACCAAAAGTATATAGTTGTGTACGCCTCAAATGCATTTCCTTTTTTCCACTTTTTAGATTGCTGTGTAATCCATACTGAGAACACGGAGATTTTACATGTTTAAACTATGCTATATATACCTGCTATCCAGTGATAAAGTACCCTTTCTCAACTTTGTACAATCTGGTCAAATCCATACTGGGCCTGAGAACATCTGCCTCCTGATCTATAGACATATATTTTTAATGTGTAAACTAGGCCACATATATACGTGTTATCCGGTGAAACTGTACCCTTTATCAACTTTCTACAATGTTGTTGAATCCATACTGGGCCTGAGAACGGCTGCCGAGCTGTTAAGCAAGCTACAACACCTGTAGTTTAGACATGTAATTTTTTCAGGAATGATGGTTAGGCCTAACTCCGGAATTGCAGTTGACCTGAACTTACTGGGAAATCATTGTTCGCGGGGAATAATCTGAATCCCAGATCCCCATCACTAACGGAGTTCAGCAGGTTATCTGCACCTGTAAGCGACAAAAGCTGGTCCTTTCAGTGTAGCGTGCATGCAGCCCTGGACATGTACGGGAATGCTAGACCTGTTATTGCTCGATCTCACGTGCCAGAGCCTCGCTTATCCCTCTAGTAAGCTTGACGCGTACTGCGGGGGCATGCCGGAGTCTCGGTTGTTAACGGAATAAAGCTGAGAAATCGCTAGCACAACTACAAACACACATACCACACCACACACAGAATCGACAAAGCTTTCAAAGTGTGCATCTTTTCTTTAGGTGGCATGGTTGTGGTTTCCCGGGTGGAGTCCAATTAAGCCACAGGCTCCACTCCTGGTGGTGCCCTTTTGGACATTCCTTAAAGGTTCAGCTTTGCAATCATACTGCCCCCGGAAACCAAAAACTTTGCCTTCATGGACGCTGTTTGGAGGTTCGTGGGAATAACGCCGCCCGATCAGCAGTCGGCATATGGGTCGCCCTCCCAGGGCTGTGGGTACTCGGTACCGGGCCGGTGTCAGTGGGATGTGTCACAGCAGCGGTGACCCGGACGGTGGCCCTGGGCGCCCTTGTAAATGGCGTGGTATAATGGTAAAGAGTTTATATAGATAGTTTGACGCCACCTGTGGTGTTCGGCAACATAGATGTTAGGCCGACGCTGCATGCAGATCCTCTGGGACTGATGGTGTTGTGCAGCAAAGATGATGAAGCTCCCCACAGGTGGAGCTGGAGTCCCAGGGAAGTGTAGATGTAGTGATGGGGGAAAGGCACAGGCAGTGTACGTGCTGGTACCCAGATGTAGCGGTGCTGGAATAACTGTAGGACACCAGAGCGTGCAGTTCCAAAGCTTTACTCACAGTCTGCAGGTTACACAGATGCCTGCCTCCGTGCTGTGTCCTCCGGGTCAGGACCTCAGCCAACCTCCGGGACCAAAATGGAAAGCTCCCTTTCAACACTCTGCCAACATGTACCTTCCTGAACGTCTCCTTTCTAGCGCTTGTGGGGGAAGCACTCACAGGACCATAGTTCACTGAAGCGCCTCCTGTCTAACAGGTGTTCCTCAGACTTTACTTGTATGGCAGACAGCTGTAGCCTTTTCCTTCTGGCTCCCACACGTCGATGCTGGGGCCTCCGAGCCTTAGTTGGGTTCAGAGCATTTATAGCTGCTACTTCCCCCGGTTTCTGCTGCAGGAACGTCAGTGTCCCTACAAACTCGGAGACCGGAATCGGGACCATGCGCTCCAGCTAGGAGTGAGCCTTAACTCTGCTCATCCTCCAGCTCCCCTTCTCACGTCCACACACTTCCCCTTCCCTGCACAGAGTGCCCTAACTTACCTCCTCCCGACCACAGAGAGCAGCTCCTCAGCAGTCAGGTTCAGAGGTCTCCCTGCTAGCCTGGAGTGGGAAATGTGTTGTATGTTGGTTTCACTGCTAGAGAGATCCTTCGTTGCTCCCAAGCTTGACAACACACTCCCTAGGAGGAAGGTAATGCCACAATGGTGACCGTACTCTTGGGGACGCCACAAGTGCACTGAGGCCCAGCCACTGCTGGATGATGCTGCTGGTACATTGACCCAGACCACTACATTCCCCTCGCACTCTACACTGCCAGAATCTGACCCAGAGGAAACTCAGGTTCCCCTTCCCACATACTATACCACCTTACACGGTGACAAAGAGGAAGGTGCAGATGAAAGTGCAGGTTCCTTGAGCAGGTGGGGGGGCATACTCATGGGCGATGGCACTGGCACAGGGCACAGCATAGTACGCAAAAGTGTCTCTGTCGGTGGGAGGGCCTAAACAGCCAAGTGCAGTGAGATGGAAGATGGGGACGACAAGGAGTTCAGAGTAGTGCAGGGATTCCCTAGCAAGGAGACTTATGTAATTGTTTTCAATGTTGGGACAGCAATTTTTGGGGAGCACTATACTCTGGTGAATGATATATGGGGCCCACCATACACTGGAGCATTCCAAAGGTGGACATCAGACACTGGAGCAGCATTTACAGGGCCCATTATACACTAGAGCAGTAGAAATGGGGCCCATTATATATAGAGCATTATTTGGGCCCATAAGACAGTGGAGCTTCATCCATTGGGACCAACATATACTATAGCATTATGTGGAGCTCATCATATATGGTTTGAAACATTACATGGGATCAATGATTCCATATGGAGAAATATATGGGCCTCATTACTCTATATAGCGCACTAAGCGCTGGCCATAATACTGTATGGAGTTATATACTGTCCATTTTTGGAGGTATTGAAGAATTTAAAATGGATATCAGTCATGAGATGTAAGAAGTGAAGTATTTTTCATTGTACTATACTGCTATTTCTCTGCCGTATCGCAGCATCATGAGTTGTGGTATCTGTTATAGGGGCGCTCTTTGGCCCTGGGCCCATGAAAACCTGGAGCCAGCCCTACCCCCCCACAAATGTAGCCAAATAACCCCCATTTTTCAGTGCGTAACTAGTATTATTAAGTAAATTAAGGTTGACAAGCTTAAGTAATAAGAATTGATGCTTTTGGCATTCAAATGGGCACTGTAGGCGTGTTTCCTGTCCACCTCTCACTGCCGACTTTAATTCCCAATTGACTTACATTGGGTTTCGTGTTTCGGGCGGACCCCCGACTTTTCCCTATAGTCGGCCGATTTTGCTCGACCCGACTTTTGGAAAAGTCGGGTTTCATGAAACGAAACGCGACCCTAAAAAAACAAAAGTCGCTCAACTCTACCAGTAATTACCCGCGATGTTGCAGCTAAAGAGGGCCCCCAATGCTGATACTTGTACTTTAAGGGTACTAGTGGAAAGCCCCATGTCCAGACCTTTCTGAAGAAACTCTAAGATTTGATTTATAGGTGCTGAACCCCCAGCGACTATTCCAGAGTTCTGAAGGAATTTCTTCCAAATTCTGACATAGATTTTGGTAGTAATGATTTTTCTACTCTTAAGTAGGGTGTTAATCAGGTCTGGGGAGAAGCCTTTATCTTCTAGCAGTGTCCGTTCAAACTCCACACCGTCAGATGTAGGCCAGCCACCTGAGGATGAAAGACTGGGCCCTGGGATAGGAGATCCGGGATGTCCGGAAGGACCCAAGGATCGGACACCGACATGGTCCTGAGGCATGAGAACCATGCCCTCCTGGGCCAAAATGGAGCGATAACTATAACCCTTGCTCTGTCTCTCCTGATTTTCCTCATCACCAGGGGTAGTAGAGATAGGGGAGGGAAGGCGTATGCTAGCCTGAAGTCCCACTTTATCAGAAAGGCATGTACCGCCAGGGGTTTCTCTCTGGGATTTAGGGAGCAGAATTGTCTTAATTTTCTGTTTTCCATGGTGGCGAAGAGATCTACCTCTGGTTGTCCCCACTTTTGTACAATCAGGTCGAAGATGGAGCTTTTCAGGGACCATTCTCCTTGCTTTAGCAGATTGTGGCTTAAGAAATCTGCCATGATGTTTTCTTTCCCTTTTATATGTAGAGCTGTTAAAGATAGAAAATTCTGCTCTGCTAGCCGGAACAACCGTTCTGCCACATTCATCAGGGGTTTGGAACGAGTCCCGCCTTGGTGGTTGATATAAGCCACGGTGACCTGATTGTCGGAGAACACTCGCACATGATGGCCCTGTAGATACACAAGTAGCTTCTTAGCTGCTTGCTCTACTGCTGTCAATTCTTTCTGGTTAGATGACATTTCTATCTGATGATACTCCCATAGGCCCTGGACCAGAATCTCACCCATATGAACCCCCCCAACCGGAAGGGCTAGCATCCGTGGTGACTATGCGGGATATGTCATACTCCCAGGGAACCCCTCTGGATAAATTATCCTTGTCTAGCCACCACTCTAGGGACTCCCTTGTGTTTCGGGACAAGGTTAGTTGGCCCTCTAAGTAACCCCCAAGGATTCTTTGATGCACTAAAACTTCACCCTGTAGCGTTCTTGAATGAAACTGGGCCCACTGGACCGCCAGGATACAGGACGAAAGAGAACCCAGAAGGGACATGGCTTTCCTGAGGGACATGGTAGGGTTATTACAAGCGTTCAGGACCTGATAGTGTAGGCGAACAACCTTCTCCGGAGGCAGACGGAATTCCTGTTTCTCAGAATCTAGGATCAGACTCAAGAATTGTTGGACTCTCACAGGCTGTAACCGAGATTTTTTAAAGTTAAGCACCCATCCTAACTGCTCTAGGGCAGACATTGTCCTTTGTAGCTGTTCCACACAATGTTTCGCTGTTTTTCCTACAATCCGGAAGTCATCTAAGTAGGGGACTACTAGAATATCTGATTCACGTAGATGGGCCATAACTTCCGCTACTACTTTAGTAAACACCCGGGGAGCGACTGCCACCCCAAAAGGGAGGGCCGCATATTGGAAATGTTGAACTGACCCATTTAACTGAACCGCCACTCTGAGGAAACGCTGATGAGCTGCATGAATGGGTATATGGTAGTAGGCATCTTTTAAATCTAAGACACAAAAACAGAACACAGTATGACAAACGTGCATAAATACTCTGCTGTAAAACATATGTAACTGTAAGTAGCAAGTGCTAGTAAAAGATGTTAACAAAACCAGGGTATTTTGTTGATACGTTTTTTTGCAAAAAAATGTACGCTAAGCCACTCCGTCGCGTCAAGGCATACCCTTCTCGGAGCAGTCCTATCTAATATATTTAAAAACCTGAACATGTGAATAATACCTTCATGAGCAGGGTTCAGAAAGGTGCCCAGCGAGCCCATACCGGGCAGCACCTTTCTGAACCCTGCTCATGAAGGCATTCATCCCTTCTGCCCTGATCCCTGGACGGCCTTCTATGGAAATATCCTTTCCTGGTAAAGGAACGTCTATAAGAAGGGTTCAGCAGACTGGCGAACTTCTTTTTATTATCCCCGGCTTTCTCTAAAAGTTCATCCAGGACGGGGCCAAACAGATATTCCCCCTCACACGGAATGGAGCAGAGTCGTGACCTGGCCTGGATATCTCCTGGCCAACATTTTAACCAGAGAGCCCTTCGAGCTGCGTTAGATAGACCCACGGTCCTAGCCGCCATCCTCGAAGAGTCTGCTGAAGCATCAGCTAAAAAAGCAGCAGCACTTTGGATGATCGGTAGAGTTTTTCGAATGGTTGCTCTTGAGGCTCCGTCCTTCAGTTGGGAATCCAGTTGATCTAGCCAGACCATCATGGATCTGGCCGTACATGTGGCAGCTATCACTGGTCATAGAGCGCCTGCTGACATCTCCCATGTTCCCTTTAGAAAATAATCCGCTTTTTTATCGAGCGGGTCTTTTAAGGAGGCCATGTCATCGAAAGGTATGGAGCATTTTTTGGAGGCTTTGGCTACTGCCGCGTCCAGCTTAGGGGCCTTATCCCATCTGTTTTCCACTGGGTCATCAAACGGGTACCTCCGCTTGAAGGCAGGTGGCAAGGAGCCCCTTTTTTCAGGTCTCTTCCATTCCCTATCTATCAGGCTCTGGACCTTATCATTTAATGGAAAAGGCCGGGGAATCTGAGGAGTCACCGTTCCTAGGGGCGGCCGAGGACTCCGACCCTGAGAAATTAAATTCTCTCCCCCTAGAAGAATCCCCTTTTGATAGGGCCTTCATCTCTGTCCTGATTATCTCCCTCAGGCTTGTGGTAAAGTTTGGCATTTCTTCCGCTACCTGTATGGACGGGGGAGAGTGTAAGGGCCTGTCAATCTACCCCTGGGCCACGTCCCCTTCCACCCCTACCGTTTGTCGCACACATGGCTGACATAACTTTTTAGGGTGGCCGTCTGGCAAGGGGCAACTACAGAGGGCACATTCCCTGTGCTTCTGTTTTCCCGTAGCTTTCTTCCCCTGCAAAAAAAATAAGGGAACACTGCATTAGGGTACATTCACGGAGATCTCTTTCCCATGCAGATGAGGCAGGTACCGGATCACGGAGGGGGGCAGGAGGGTCCTTTAGTCTGGAGGAACTTCTGTGGCTCTGTTCGCTCGTTCGTTTCTGTTTCTTCTGCTGGCCACTCGCATGAGGCTTTACCGTGGCCTGTTTCTGTGGGCGCTCCTGCACCTCGTCCAGCTGCTCTATGGGGGCTTCTGTCATATCCATTGCTGGGCCTTCAGAAGCACCCCAGCAGCGTCACCTCCTGCCTTTTAAGGCCTCCCAGTGTCCGGGTCAGCAGGGTTCTGGCGCGGCACCTCCCACCCGGGACCCACCCCGCGACCTCCCCCCGTATGCTCCGGCCCCCTCTCCCCACCCCGGGCGCTGCACGCCACCCCGGACAGCCACGCACATGCACGCACACTGTAAAGCCAGCCGGCACCCGACTTCCGGTTTCGGCTTTCCAGGCCCCGCCCCTTCTGCCGCGTCACTTCCACCGCTCGTCTGAGACCGCGGGAGCGCGCGGAAAGGAGCCGGCACGGCCCCTGCTCAGGCATGCCTGCAGCTCCCACATGCGCCGCCCTGCGCCCGCTGACCAGGCGCAACCACCGGCCCGGATGGAAGAGAGACCAGACCCCGGGGGGTATACATACCTCCTGGTGCCGGCACTCTGGAGGCAGCTGTCCACCGGACCCTCTGCTCCACTTGCTCCAACCACTGCCATGGCGACCTACCTGGCCCCACCGTGGCGCTTCCAGGGACCCCGAGCTTGACCGAGGTAGGAGATCCCCCCGCTACCTGGGTCGGTCAGCCGGCCTGGGAATCCCTCGATGACTCCATGACGGACCATCTGAAGGAAGTCCTGTCCTCTAGGAACAGGAAACCAACTGATGCGTGGGAGAGGTGCCGCCCTTTTGTATCTGTAGGTTTCCTGTTTCTAAAGGGAGGATCCCCTCTCAGGTGGTGCTGTCATGGACGACCAAATAAAATGAAGACACCCACTAACTACTGAGTAGGTATAATCCAACATGGATCAGTTTTACTGCTCTGACATATACAGCTCTGGCAAAAAATAAGAGACCACTTTCAAATGTTCAGTTTGTCTGATTTTTCTCTTTATAGATATATTTTTGAGTAAAATGTCAATTGTTCTTTTAGTCTATAAACTTCTGACAACATGTCTCCGAATTTCCAAGCAATAAATTTTGCTTTTTTTTCTGACAAAGAAAAATGGTCAAAATTAAAAAAAAAAGACCTCAAATAATGCAAAGAAAACAAGTTCATAATCATTTAGAATCAACAATACTAATGTTTTAACTCAGGAAGAGTTCAGAAATTAATATTTTGTGGAATAACCATGATTTTTAAAAACAGCTTTCATGGTTCTTGGCATATTTTCCACCAGTCTTTCACACTGCTTCTGGAGCAAAAATTTAAGCAGTTCTTCTTTGCTTGATGGCTTGTGACTATCCATCATCCTCTTGATTACATTCCAGAGGTTTTCAATGGGGTTCAGGTCTCGAGAATGGGCTGCCCATGACAGGGTTTTGATGTGGTGGTCTCTTAATTTTTGCCAGAGCTGTACATTGGTAGATAAGCTACAAAGTTTGCAAATAAATTGTTCATCCGTCTTGAAAATTTGAGGACCGGATAAAGGATTACGTAAGCTGATGGTAAATGGAGGTGTTCTTTGGGACTTATTGGCACATTTCTCTGCACATTTCACTTCTAAAGAAGTGATACATGTTAGCAATGCAACTTATATTTCACCAGACCTCATGAAGCAAGTAAGTAATGTAGGGGTGTTTTCTACAGAAGATAAAAGCAGATTGCTTCTACGTAAATGCCTCCTTCTACTAGACATTTCCAAATTGTTCCTCAGTCCGTATGCTGTTTTTGGCTCCTGACTGTCATTTGTAATTTCAAGATTTCAAACATTCTATATGTAATTATGCCAAAGTAAGACAGATTTAATCCAAGCTACTAATTTGCAAGAAAGAATGTCAAATCTTATCACTGTCATGCAGATCTTTGTACCTTCAGTAGCACTCACACATATTTGTATCATTTTTTACTTAGATCCAACAGTATAAAAGAGTCAATGCGTTAGGACAGTATTTAGAACAATAACAGTTTTGCATGATATACTCATTTTCTATACATGTCCAGATAGATTCACATAGAGAGCAAAACTCAAAGTTCTCATGCAAGGACTCATTCTAGTAGCTTTCACTTTATCTCAGTGGTTGATGGCGACCTAGATGACATACGTACTCAACATGCCTGGGGTAATGCAAGGAAAAAATGGAAGGAACGGAGCTGGATCTGGCTTTATAAATATGGATTTTTATATGCAGTCTGTGAGTTTGGGAGCTGATAGCATTGAGTTTCCGCAAACTGTTGAACTGAGTCTTATAACATGTTGCTAAATGGGATGAGGAGGAAATATGTGGAAGAGTAAGAAACATTTAAAGACATCCAAAACCAACTCAGTATTATGTGTCTGCCAAGGTTAGCATGATAAAGGGTTATATAGATGTGTGGGGTGGTTATAGCCTATAGGTGTAAGGTTGGGATAGTTTTGTCCTGGCAGTAAAAGGCTAATAATCAGTAAAAATGATAAATAATGATATGCTGTAGACAGATTTAAAGTCTAAATAGTGTAGGTTTCTGCAAAATGGTTATGGCCACTCGAAAAGTAGTTATGGTCAAACAGTGGACAAGCTGAGAAAATAAAGACAGAGCAAAGACAGGTAAAGTTAGGTCAATAGTAAGACCACTCTTGTAAGGGAGAGAATGAGTTTTGTGATAGAAAGATTATTTGTTCCATGAGATATTAAATGAGCTTTCCCAGACTCAAAACACATCACCTAGTGGATATAGGACTGAACATCATATTGGGTAAGTATTTGACAAGTATCCTGATACGTATCTCATTGTTTGGCATCCCACCACAGGGGTTTCCATCTGTCATCAAAATGGGGGTCCTACGATCATAATAGAACCAAGCGTCACTGTGGCATTCACTCTGTCATGGCATTTAAGGTTTAGAAGCCATTAACAAAGATCCCCTTCCTGCATTAGTGTATTAGGACTCCCACTCTTGTTATCAACTCTGTGCAATAGTTTTCTAAGCATGCTACAGGATCTGTACATAGGTCAGAGTGAGTAAGGGAGCTGACCTCATCATCACTTATTGCAGATCCAGTGTCTGTACATAGGTGTTACTTTTCATTGTAATCCTGCCTGTGATTATAGTGAGATGACTACTGGTAACTGATCTCTATAGACTAGAAAATGTCAGCCTGTTGCAAGACTTAAACTGCATTTACACTGAAAGATTATCAGGAATGAATGTTTTTTAGTTCGCTCGTTTCACGAGAATGTTTACCTATCAGCAGTGGTTTCCTGCTGCTGGTTGGTCCATGTGAAGACCTCCTAGTATTCAATGTAAAAAATGCAAAACGTCAAGATTTTTTATATAAATAGTTGAAAATTCTTAACATTTTTAACTTTAAAACTTGATATAAATAATGGGCTATTTAGAGGAGAAGTCCTGTGATGTTCAAATCATCAGTTGGTTAGACTTGAGAAAGTCTCATAACATCACAAGATAAAGTTCAGGAATGTAATGGCTGTGCCGGTAGACGTCGATTTGATTTTGGATCACAGGGTTGTAAGACAATCAAGAAATTTAATGCAAAGCCGCTTACAAAATGGAAAGATCTTTCTGTTTGAACTAAGAGTCAACGGTTGTGCTAAAGTCATAATTATTGAATACGGATGCATCTACTCCTTTAATGCCCATTTTCCATTCACTGTAGAGTATCATCTGTTACATCTTACATTGTATGCTGATAATTCTGACAAAATTGCAGCTGTTGTCACCAAAGGTCTACTGTATGTCTGAACTCTCAGAATAGCCAGACAGATGGCGTACTGAGCATATGCATCCTTTTCACTTTGTAGAGCAATTACAGTGAGCATTTGGGTCACGGATAAGATAATATCCCATGAGGATGCTCAGTACAGCCCGAGAAGCAGAAGCAGCCCTGTCACAATTACTGTAATTAAACATCTCTACGTCAGATCAAATAAATGTTTTAAACCAATAAAGTTTAATGTAAAAATACTTGTCATAAATGATAGAGCTTCGAAATGCTGATGGGAATGGTGGTTCCAGTAATATTACAGATTAAAAACAAAAAACTATTTTGGATTTGCTATATTTACCATATGTTTTTGCTTGTTCTATAGGACATCTGTCTCTGTTTTAATCATTTTTTTCTAAAAGTATCTATTCAGTACAGAAAAAGAGCACGGAACACAATACACAAGGAAAACAAGAATTGAGAACGCAAACAATAGAAAATAAGGAGTATCACCTGTCACTGAGCTCACAGTTATAGCCAATGTTAGTTATGGGGTAAGTGCCATTTCATGCTTTTTGTTCAATTGATCAGTAAATTTTAATTTGCAGGAATAAATCTAAGGCTTTTTGCACATCATATTATTTTGTACAATCTTCTGAGTTGCACTGAATCATAATACATTTCTATAGGGCCTGAGTATTTCTTTTTGAATATATCAGATTGCATACAAATAAGAATAATGAGAATATGGTGATTTGATCATGTTAGTCCATTATGCCATGTTTTTTCATAGTCCGTCTGAAACTGTCATTACCGGTGAAGCACCCCCCACTCGCCCCCTCCAATTCTTGATGAGGCCTGGCATGTCTTCTAAGTGTCTTAGTCCAAAAGATTAATTCTGTTGTCTTGAAATGTATTGCTTCATCTAGGAAGAAAATCTTCTTTGCACATTACAATAGAAGTTGAAAGTTAATTTCCTTCTTGCGGAGGAAGCAGTAAAATAACTGGTGCCTGTACTATGAATGGTACTGGAAGAATTCTATACCTATCTTTTAATAAAAGGCTAATACTTTCTTAAACCCTTCACTACCTGCGCCGTACTAGTACGGCGCAGGTCACTTCTCTCCCTTTGATGTGGGCTCCGGCGGTGAGCCCTCATCTTTCCCGGCTCGTCAGCTGTTTTAAATCATCGCAGGTGGAATCACGATTAACCCTTTAAATGCCGCTGTTAAACACTGACAGCGGCATTTAACACGCGCTTCCGGCCATCGGGCCAGAAATCTGCCCACTAGTGACCTCCATCACATGATCAAGGGTCACCGGTGGGTTGGCATGACAAGAGGTCTCCCAGAGACCTCTATGGTTGTCACTGCTGGCTTGCTGTGAGCGCCGCCGGTGATCAGTGCTCATAGCAAGTGAGGTATTCTGCTACATACAGGAGAACTGATCATCGCCTCTATGTAGCAGAGCCAATCGGATTTACACAGCTTCTAGTCTTCCATGGAGACTATTAAAGCATGCCAAAAGTTTTTTTAAAAAAAAGTTTTTAAAAATCTCAAAAAATTTTAAAAATATAAAAGTTCAAATCACCCCCTTTGGTCCCATTCAAAATAACACAATTAAAAAATCAAGCATACACATATTTGGTATCGCCACGTTCAGAATCGCCCAATCTATCCATAAATAAAAAGGATTAACCTGATGGTTAGACAGCGTAGCTAAAAAAAAAAGTCAAAATGCCAGACTTAAATTTTTTTGGTCACTGCAACATTGCATTAAAATGCAATAACGGGCGATCCAAAGATCGTACCAACACCAAAATGGTATCAATAAAAATGTCAGCTCGGCGCAGAAAATATAAGCCCTCTCTCAACCCGAGATCACAAAAAATGGATACGCTACAGGTCTTGGAAAATGACGCAATTCTTTTTAACAAACTTTAGATATTTTTTTCACCACTTATATAAAAAAGAACCAAGACATGTTTGGTGTCTATGAACTCGAAATGACCTGGAGAATCATAATGGCAGGTCAGTTTTAGCATTTGGTGACCATGGTAGAAAAAAAATCCAAAAAACTGTTGCGAAATTGTACTTTTTTGAAATTTCACCGCACTTAGAATTTTTTTCCCATTTTTGGGTGCACGATATGGTAAAAACAATGATTTTGTTCAAAAGTTCAACTTGTCCTGCAAAAAACAAGCCCTAATATGGCCATGTTGACGGAAAAATAAAAAAGTTATGGCTCTGGGAAGAAGGGGAGCAAAAAACAGAAAGACAAAAATGAAAAAGGGCAAGGTCTCTAAGGGGTTAAGGACCACACCAAAGGTGGGAGAATATTGACATATCAAAATGGGAGCACACTATGAGGGCAGTAACTAACAGGATACATATGTAGAAGTGAGCTACCTGATGAAGGCAAATGGCAAAACGCGCATCAGAGTGAACACCATACTACCTGGGAGCACACTCACATCTGCATATGTATCCTGCTGGTTACTGTCCTCCGCTATATGTAATATCCTATATCATTACAATGTTCTTTTTATGTGCTAGCACTTAAACAGATGATTACAGCCATATCTAGTGAACATTGTATCTGTACTGTGGAATTGCTTGGCTGCTTCTCTACCTTGATTTATTTACCAACTATGCAATTATGTATGTTGACAATGATTGTGCGTCCCCGTGTTGGTATGTCAATTTTCTCCCCACCTCTGGTTTTGGTCCCTAATAAAGTATTAGCTTTTTATCGGATACATTACAAATCCCATGGTCAGTTTCCTTCAAGGTGACATTATAGTATAACTTTTAACTTGTTAAATCCTAGAAAAAAAATCCCCTGTACTATCAAATACTGTGTCACTCATTATATTGTGCCAGCAAGACCAATTTTGTCTTCTCTGCTGGCTGTGCAATTTGAACCCGCATTAAACAAAAACAATTTCATCATTGTTTCTTAAGTCTTGCTTTTACAGGATTCATTCATTCTTATTTTGTCCCCCATAGGGGACTTGAGACTGTGATTATCTGAGTACTTACATTATATACCACAATACCATAGTATTGCAGTGTATACAATAAATAACTGTCTCATATGAAGAAATACAGCACCACAACCACCATCAGTAGAGGAATGCAGCATCAGAGTCACCATCAGTACTGGAAAAACAACACCAGAAACACCATCAGTATATAAATACAGCACCAGAACCAACAACAGAACATGAAAACAGCTCCAGAACATTCATCAGTACATGAAAACATCACCAGAGCCATAATCAGTACAGAAATACAAAATCATCTGGAGCACCATCAGTACCAAAGTACAGAATCAGAACCATCATCATTACATGAATTCAGCATCAGAACCACCATAAGTATACAGATATACTGCCTACACTCATAATTAGCACATGAAAACATCACCTGAAATCAAAATCAGTACATGAACGAAACACCAGCCCCAACATCAGTACATGAATACAGCACCAGAACACCATCAGTATATAGATACGTCACCAAACCACCATCTGTACATGAAAACATCAGTACATGAATACATTACTAGAACCACTATCAATTCATAAATACATCACCATAACCCACTTCAGTATATAAATTCATGACCAAAATCAACACAAGGAAACATCAATACATTAACAGTACAATCATCAGTAAATGAATACAGCACCAGGTAAATTCTAACATACAATTTTTGTAATGAAAAATAAAATTATGACTGTTAGTTTTTGATCGTTCTCTAATTTTTCTACTTAGGTTTGCTAATCAATATCTGGATATTTGTTCTTGCCTGCTTTTGATACCACATAAGAACTCTACTTTTTAAAGTATTGAGTATTGCCGCAGGAAGTGACCGACGAGGAATGGTCCAGGAGCTTCTCGCGCGATCAGCGATAACCAGCGGGGGAGCCGGTCGGAGGTAAGTATCAGACACAGCGATATCGCTAGCAATATCGCTGCAACGTCACAAAATCGGTGACTTTACAGCGATATTGCTAGCGATATCGCAGTGTGTAACGGGGGCTTTAGGGTATATTGCTCAACTCTTTCTCACTAGACTCATTTGTTCATCAGAAGAACTACCACTCTTTTCACCAATGTATCCTTCTCAGACATTCTTCATCCAAAACCCTGAGGATGGCCCAACCTATGTTCCTCAACTTATGTGATGGAGTGTTTAAGGAAATGCACAGGACTCTTCTCAAGCCTTCTGAAGTCATCAGGCATGGGTCTTTGTGAATTCAGGGTAGACCTACTTGGTGTGGCCTCCAGTCACTGGCACAATGCCTTAAGGTTTACAGTTGGTCAGCTTTGTTACCTATACTGCAGCAATGGCATAAAGTGAGACTAGGGACTTTTTTTTTTACAGTGGTGGAGGAATACAGTGCGGAAGGATACCTACCTTCCGTCATTGTATTCCTGGAGCAGGTAGAGAACGGTAGCATCAGCTGATGCTGCTTTTCTCCACGCAAGATGGACGTGGGACCCTCGTGGACTTCTGCGGATCGGGGTAAGTATATTGGTGTTTTTTTATTTTGATATTTATTCCTCAGGCGACAATGGCTTCGGGGATCAAAGTGACAAGTGACGGTGAGTATGTACTCTATGTTATATGTACTGTATGTCTATATGTATGTATTGTATGTAGTATATATGTATGTTGCATGCATGTAGTATATATGCAGTATATATGTAGTATACATGTTGCATTCATGTGGTATATACAGTATGTAGTATGTATGTAGCATGTATGTAGTATGTAGCATGTATGTAGTATGTATGTTGCATGTATGTAGCATGTAGTGTGTATGTATGTAGCATGTATGTAGTATGTATGTTGCATGTATGTAGTATGTATGTTGCATGTATGTAGCATGTAGTGTGTATGTATGTAGCATGTATGTAGTATGTATGTTGCATGTATGTAGCATGTAGTGTGTATGTTGCATGTATGTAGTATGTATGTTACATGTAGTATATATAGTATATATGTAGTATGCATGTTACATGCATGTAGTATATATGTTGTATGTATGTTGCATGCATGTAGTATATATGTATTATGTATGTAGTATGTATGTAGCATGTATGTAGTATGTATGTTACATGTAGCATGTATGTAGCATGTATGTAGCATGTAATTTTTTTTTTTTTTTTTTTTTTTTTTTACATTCAACACATTAGCCGGATGATGGGACTACTACTGTCCCCTCATTGGCTAATGTGTCAATCACTGTCATGGTAGCAGGCATCGCCCGATGGGACTTGTAGTCCCATCGGACGATGCCTGCACAGACCCCCGGAGCCTGCACAGACCACCGGCAGGCCAACACAGCCCCCCGGCAGGCCGGCACAGACCACTGGAGCCTGCACAGACCACCGGCAGGCCGGCACAGCCCCCCGGCAGGCCGGCACAGACCACCGGAGCCTGCACAGACCACCGGCAGGCCGGCACAGCCCCCCGGCAGGCCGGCACAGACCACCGGAGCCTGCACAGACCACCGGCAGGCCGGTACAGACCCCCGGACAGTCGGCACAGCCCCCCCGAAGGCCCGAACTGACGGCGCATCATGATGCGCACAGACAGCGCATCATGATGACGTCATTTCGGCAGCCAATCATAGCCACAAAAGTGGCTCATTGCATTTTGGACTTCCGATTCCGGTATCCGATACGAAAAAAGTATCGGTACTCGGTATCGGAATTCCGATACGTCAAATATCGGCCGATACCCGATACTTGCGGTATCGGAAAGCTCAACACTACATATGAGGAATGTGTCGTCTCTATGCCCATGCATTCTCTCACAGTTAGGGAAAGGGTAAGCTTCCCATTTGATATGGCTCTGAAGGTCATACTTTCTTGTAACCATGATGCATAGTTAAAGCAGGAGACAGGCACCACCACCAAGCCTCCAAAATTCAAACAATAAAATATGAATATAAGTAAAATATAGCAGTATAATATTTGCAGTGTAAAATATGCATACACAGGAATCACTTTCCTTTCCTAAGGTGGAGCATTTTTTCTCCACTCCATAAATGACAGTCTAGTCAGCTGATAAGAAAGGGACATTTTAATGACAGCTTCTGGTGTGATTAAGGTCATTTAGTCACCCACGGCTATATGATGGATTTACAGTGTATAGTGAGGGGGAGACAATATATGTATAATGTTTAAAATATAGGAGTGAGGACCTTGCCATCTCAAGATTAGGAAATGCATGTTTTTTTCCTTTGACTCTTCACTGCTAAAGAAAAATTGAAAACAAAGCATGTGGAAAATAGAAAAGGCAATGAAGTGCGGGAAAAACACATCATGTTCTATTAAAAAGGTTAAGTTCAGCACAATGCCATTCCAGTATAGATAGGATGTTTTGAAAACACAAATTAGAATGATGGCAAATCATGTCCCAGATTTGCTGACTGAATCCCATTGACACAACTGAGAAGGAAAAGAGCCAAGTTAAGAAGAATGCAACAATTCTAAGAATAAATATTAGCTTTATTGTAAAAATTTAAATAAGATAAAAATAATTTATTAATTACTTAGCAATTTTGTGTTTCAGACATACTTTTTGGTAACATTTGTCTTTCCATTGTAGCTCCATATACTGCCTGGAACGTTTCTGCACCAAGAGTGGCGTTTTAGTTCAAAACTGAATGTTGAGACTCATATATACATAGTGTGTCCATTTTAGAACATGATCAGATATCAAAGTCAAACATCAGAATAATGTCAATTTGAGGCTAAATACCCTATCTGAGAAATGACTTTGACATCTGAATCTGACATCTGACTTTGAGAACATACACTGATATGTGACTTTGATAACTGACCTTGACATCTGAATTTGACATGTGGTTTTGATATCTGACTTTGACATCTGAGTTTGACTCTGACATCTTACATTGATATCTGACTAGTTAAAAAAAAAAATCACAGTCGGCTACTGGAACTTGAACCCAAAATTCTACGTCTATAAGCCAGCACACTTACCATTGAGCTATCCACTCAGTCAAAGAAACATGGGCATTCTATTTGGTGATATGATTTCTAGTGCAAGAATGTGTCTGAAACTCATTTACACAGACCTCCTCTAAACCAAATTCAATTGTTTGACTCTGATATCTGACATCAGACATAAGAATTAAAATCACAAAGACTTTCAGACACCCTGAGTATTTGCATGGTTAATGTTTTATGCAAAGAAAACTACCAGCCAGCATTACTTGAGTTTATGGCAAAAGGGTAAAGCTCCTGCCTCATCGACTGGAGCTTCTGAGTTTGTAAACCCAGTAGAAGAGAAATTAAACTTTGCTTTTTAGAATTATGCTGACTAGCACACAAACTCCAGTGATGCATGAGTTTGATATCTGACTGTCTTCACACAACAGAATAAGAATCACAATGACTTTTAGACACCCTGAATATTTTCATGGATAATCACATATGCCAAGAAAAACTAATAGCTAGCAACAGTAATTGGGGAGGGTGCCTTTTATACAATATGCCTCCCAGCTATTGACTTTAAGAGCAGGGGAGTGTGCGCACTAGGCATGCCACCGGAAGTCCATTGCAGTGTCGGAAATGAACGTTACAAGACCAGATACAGAAAGTTGGCCCCCTCAAAGTATGATTGCCCATACCATTCCCCACACAGTATGATCCACCCACAACAGTATGATCATTGAAGGGTCCCCAACACTATATGATGGCTCCCATATCTCCCCAAATAGTAGGATGGCCCCTACTGCCCCCAAAATGTATGACCACATACACAGAATAATGACACCCATGCAGTATGATCCCCTGAAGCTCCTTTCATACAAAATGCTAACTCTCACAGTATGAACTCAAAAGACCCCGACACGTTATGTTTAATACCCCAAACAGTATGATGGCCCCCCACAGCCCCACTATACATGGCAGGATGGTACCCAACACAGTATGATTCCACACTGCCCTCAAACACAGAATAACTCCCATAGTATGCTCCCCACAGCCCCCCAAACAATACGATCACCTCCACACAGTACAATGGCCCCCACAGCCCACTTACACAGTATGATGACCCAAAACACAGAATGATAACCCCCACAGTATGATCCCTTATATCCTCCAACACATGATGATCTTTTGTATATAGTGTGTCCCCAAATGCATAGTAATGAATTTTACAGTATGATCTCTACAGTCTCCAATCAGATAATGATGGGCCCACATATTCCCCCAATAAGTGAATGGCAAAAACACAAACTCTACTTATCTCACTCCCATTCCACCAGTGCACTACTTCAGTCTTTGCTCTGCACATCGAGGTTCCAGAGCAGGCACTATCTAATGACGTCATCATGCCTGCTGTGCTGAGACACTCAGTCACACAGGGGTGTATAGTGGAAGATGGAGTGATTGCATGGTGGAACTTAGGATGCTGATAGTTGTGAAATCAAGATGTGGAACAGAGGTGGGGAGGCATGTTTCCAGCCATTTTGCTGTGCCGGTCCATGTGCCATATAAGAACAGCTAAAGGGATGGATGTGGCCTGCCGGCCATAGTTTGCCCGGATCTCCTCTAATACAAACCACATTACACTCATATTTTTCCCAAGACCTCTTGGCTTTATGGGGATACTGATACTCATGGAGGTGGCACCAGACCTTAATGTGTAATCCTCTTTAAAGCCAGTAAGTCAGGGGGTCCATGTGCCATATAAGAACAGCCAAAGGGATGGATGTGGCCTGCCGGCCATAGTTTGCCTGGATCTCCTCTAATACAAACCACATTACACTCATATTTTTCCCAAGACCTCTTGGCTTTATGGGGATACTCATGGAGGTGGCACCAGACCTTAATGTGTAATCCTCCTTAAAGCCAGTAAGTCAGGGGGAGAACACATGTAAGTATGAAATATTATAGTAGAAAAAGACAGCAGGATGGCACGCACCATTCTCTTGAAATGATTCACTTTATTTCATATTGACAAAACACAGGCATCGGCACGGGAGAGATGTAAAAAGACGGACAACAGCCGTTTCGTGCACAATGCATTTCAACATGTAAGTATGAGCAAGCAAACTGTACAGGGCTCATTGCTCAAACCAAGCAATTCCTAATACTCGCATGCTCGTTTCCAGTAACGAGTATAATGGGAGTCAATGTGAAAGTCAAGCGTTTTTTTTCTGGCAGAGCCTACAGAGAGGTCTGGAAGGCAGGAAAACGTTCAAATGGATGAGAAAAGTGCTGAATGGAAGGAGAATAGCATGGGAAAGACCACTGGAATTATCTCTGCCTCCCAGGCTGCTGAGAACAATGGTGTCACACTTTTAGTCCACTTTAAGGAGTGACAATAAAACATTCCTAACCGGTGAGAAATTGCATTTTACAGGGAAAAAAAATGTTAAGAAACACTTTTTCCTGTATAATGATTTGTATATGAGGCAAAATTTTAAAAGGATGTAAAAAATATATATATAATTTAAGAAAATCAAATTTCATTTTTTTATTAAAAAGTAGGAATTTTCAGTTTCAGTTATGATGGAAGAAAGAACTGCCAAAAAATAGGGACTCAGAGGGACTCAGTTACACCCTGTATTAGACACAGTGGAGGGCCTCATACATATTCTCTTCAAATTGTCATGTATTAGTACTGCTAGACTCATATAGGCTATATACTTTTGAGGGTTATATACCAAGGAAATGTACTCCAGACCATGGAATAGTCTATAAGAAATGAGAAAAGCGAGCTCACCACTTGGAAGACTCCACGCAAGGAAACCTGCAGTGCTGCAGTATGTGGAACATGCAAAAATTGGAAGAAATCCAGCTTGTCTGTCTTCAGTAAAAATAAGATTCTTTTTTGGTAATCCCTAAAAGTCACAACAGTGTTTATTGGGTTTAAGAAAATGTGCAAATTGAGCACATGCGTTTTGAATTGTAATAATAATACCACTTCTATTGGCAGGAAAAATGTAGCTGCAAAACCATGCGTTTTTGTTGCGTTTTTTTACACATTTTTGATTGATTTGAGTCAGGGAAAAATGTACAGAGAGTTGACGTGCTGCAGATTATTTTCTGCACCAAATCTGCAAGTCAAAAATAATCAAGGTGTGCATGACACTTGAAGTTTCTAATTCACTTTGCTGGCATCAGGTTTTAAACAGCAAACAAAAAGACAGAAACACTTACCTGCCCAGGTCTATGAACAAATGCACTGCAGGGTGCAGCCAGCCCATAAAGCAAGATGTTAGCAACACAGGTGAAAAATACCAGATTAACAGGCACTCTCCACCTACCCATTTCTGGAGGGGTTGACTGCCCAGTATACAATTGCACAATAAAGGCCCGCATAGGGTGCTGTTCACACAAGTGAACTGCATGGTGTCTGGTTCACAGCCTATTAGTCACGCCCCTACTATTCGACTAGGCGGGCTGGCCAGCACACCCTCAATGCATCCCAGTGTGAATACCCCTCATACGAGACCAAACGTGTCTGGGCTCGGCTGCACCCCGAAAAATGTAGTGCAAAAAGTACACAATTAATGAGGTATTAGCTGATATTTTGGCCAGGGAGGTTGGCTACAGGCCCATGAAGCTTACATTAAATGAATAAAATGTGCAACTGTAGTCACAGGAACATAAAACTGCTTGGAGATGGTCTTATAACTTTTACCTTTAACATGTTTGTCTATAATTTTCTTTCTAATCTTCTGATACAACTCTTTCCTTCGCTTCCTCTGGTCCATGTTGAGTGTAATACAAACCATGTCACCAAACAGCACAGTGAGTATCTATAGCCCTCTATACAAGGCCACTCACTGATTCAAAGATTGTAGACACCTGTGATGCTAATTAGTGGACACACCTTGAATTGACATGTCCATTTTGTCACATTATTTTCAGGGGTACCATCATTTCTGTCCAAACCTATTTCATGAGATTTATTTTTTTTAAAATTCTGTGGAAGCAAGGTGGAAAAGCAGTGTCTGACTTTCATTTTATCATTTTCATACTATTTTAGAATTTTGGATGACTAGAGGAGGAAGACCTGTGAAGACTCAGACGTCAAGGTTAGATTTCAGAAAGGCAGATTTTAAGGGATTCAGAAAGAGAATTTGCGGCATCTAATGGCTGGATATCCTTAAAGACAAAAATGTCCAGGAAGGATGGGAAATCTTGAAAAATGAAATCCTCAAAGCACAATTGTTAACAATTCCGAAAAGAGGGAAGAATAGGAAGCATTTAAGGAAACCAGGATGGATGAACACAGAGCTTAAGCACATGCTAAAAAGGAAGAAAAAAATGTTTATAAAATGGAAAGAGGGAGGCATATCTAAAGAAGAATATAATGCTGTCTGCAGAACCTGCAGGGCACAAATCAGATTCGCTAAAGCTGACAATGAATTGAGGCTTGCAAGAGATGTCAAAAGCAATAATAAAGGATTTTGGGGATATGTCAAAGGTAAAAGAAAAGTCAAAGATGCTATAGGATTTTTACAGGATGAAAATGATGAAATGGTAAGACAGGATGTTGAGAAGGCCGAACTTTTAAATTCCTATTTTGCATCTGTTTTCTCTCAGAAAGGAAATGTAACATCAACTGTTCTTCACTGTCCTATTAAGGGAATAGAAGAATCCAGGATATCTATAAACAGAAAGATAGTGAGGAAACACTTAGCTAACCTAAATGAATTCAAGTCTCCAGGTCCAGATGAATTACACCCCAGAGTACTGAAGGAGATGGCAGAAGAAATTTTTGAACCACTCTCCATAATCTTTGAAAATTCTTGGAGAACAGGAGAAGTCCCAGAAGACTGGAGAAGAGCAAATGTTGTTCCTATCTTCAAAAAGGGGAAGAAGGTGGACCCAGGCAACTATAGGCCGGTGAATCTGACTTCTATACCAGGAAAGATCTTTGAACAAATTATTAAACAACATGTATGTCAGTACCTGGATAAGAATGAAGTGATTAAACAGAGTCAGCATGGGCTTGTAACTAATAAGTCATGTCAGACTAACTTAATTTCCTTCTATGACGGAATCACTGATTGGTTGGATCAAGGAAATGCTGTAGATATAGTATATCTTGACTTCAGCAAAGCATTTGACAAAGTATCTCATACAATCCTTATTGAAAAAATGACTAAGTATGGAATGGATAAGGCAACTGTTAGGTGGATTCATAACTGGCTTATTGATCGGACCCAAAGAGTGGTCATAAATGACTGCACATCCAGTTGGAAGAATGTCTCAAGTGGGGTAACACAGGGCTCTGTCCTGGGCCCTGTATTGTTCAACATCTTTATCAACAATTTAGATGAAGGAATTGAGGGTAAACTGATTAAATTTGCTGATGACACAAAGCTAGGAGGGATAGCTAATACTAGAGAAGAGAGAGAGAGGATTCAAAAAGATATAAATAAACTGGAGCAGTGGGCAGCAACTAACAGAATGGTTTTTAACAGGGAAAAATGCAAAGTACTACATCTGGGCAATAAAAATGAAAAAAGCATATACAGAATGGGAGGAATAGGGCTAAGCGACAGCACATGTGAAAAAGACTTGGGTATACTAATAGATCACAGACTGAATATGAGTCAACAGTGTGATGCAGCAGCAAAAAAGGCAAATGCAATTCTAGGATGTATTAAGAGAAGCATACAGTCTAGATCACGTGAAGTCATTATTTCCCTCTACTCCTCTTTGGTCAGACCTCATATGGAATATTGTGTCCAGTTTTGGGCACCACATTTTAAAAAAGACATCAACAAACTGGAGCAAGTTCAGAAAATAGCGACTAGAATGGTGACCGGTCTGCAAACCCTGTCTTATGAGGAAAGGTTGCAGGATTTGGGAATGTTTAGTTTGCAAAAGAGAAGACTGAGAGGAGACTTAATAGCTGTCTACAAATATCTAAAGGGCTGTCACATTGTATAAGGATCATCTTTATTCTCATTTGCACAAGGAAAGACTAGAAGCAATGGGATGAAACTGAATGGGAGGAGACACAGATTAGATATTAGAAAAAACTTTTTGACAGTTAGAGTGATCAATGAGTGGAACAGGCTGCCACGAAAAGTGGTGAGTTCTCCTTCAATGGAAGTCTTCAAACAGAGGCTGGACAGACATCTGACTGGGATGATTTAGCGAATCCTGCTTTGAGCAGGGGGTTGGACCAGATGGCCCAGGAGGTCCCTTCCAACTCTACGATTCTATGATTCTATAGATTTTTGATTTATTATTACTTTTGTCAGATTCAAGTTATTTCTGTCACCATTGTGGGTTTTTCTGTCATAAAAACGAGGGGTACCAACAATTTTAACCACGTGTGTATACCAACAAAATGTACCCAAGAAGATATAATACCCTACTGGTGAGCAATATAATATCGATAAATTTTGCACATTTTTTAAGGGTTATATACAGGTGCATCTCACAAAATTAGAATATCACCAAAATGTTCTTCAACACAAACATATATTAGACAGTCATTACAAACAGAGTGATGTATTTCAAGTGTTTATTTCTGTTAAAGGGAATCTGTCAACCCATTTTCGACCTATAAACTGCGACCACAGCCATCAGGGGCTTATCTACAGCATTCTGTAATGCTGTAGATAAGCCCCCAATGTAACCTGAATTATAAGAAAAACACACTAGATTATACTCACCGAGGGGCGGAGTCGGGTGCTGTGGGTGTCGCGGTCCGCTTCGGCGCCTCCCATCTTCATACGATGATGTCCTCCTCCTTGCTTCTCCCTCGGCTCCTGCACAGGCGTACTTTATCTGCCCTGTTGAGGGCAGAGTAAAGTACTGCGGTGCGCAGGCGCCGGGAAAGGTCAGAGAGGTCCGGTGCCTGCGCACTGCAGTACTCTGCTCTGCCCTAAACAGGGCAGATAAAGTACACCTGCGCAGGAGCTGAGGGAGAAGCAAGGAGGAGGACATCATCGTTTGAAGATGGGAGGACCCGGACCGGACGGCGACACCCATCGGACAGGACCGAACGCCAGGGTGAGTATAATCTAACTCTTTTTTTCTTCTCTTTCAGGTTACATTGGGGGCTTATCTACAGCATTACAGAATGCTGTAGATAAGCCCCTGATGGCGGTGCCGGCAGCTTATAGGGCTAAAATGGGGTGACAGATCCCCTTCAATGTTGATGATTTTGGCTTACAGCCTGTGAAAACCCAAAAGTCATTATCTTAGTAAATTAGAATACTTTATAACACCAGATTGAAAAAATCAATTACAGCATCAATGGGGCGTGGCATGGAGGCGATCAGCCTGTGTCACCGCTGAGGTGTTATGGAAGTCCGGGTTGCTTTGATAGCAGCCTTCAGCTTGTCTCCATTGTTGGGTCTGGTGTCTCTTATCTTCCTCTTGACAATAGCCCATAGATTCTCTATGGGGTTAAGGTCAGGTGAGTTTGCTGGCCAATCAAGCACAGTGATACTGCTGTTTTTATACCAGGAATTGGTACTTTTGGCAGTGTTGACAGGTGCCAAGTCCAGCTGGAGAATAAAATTTCCCATCTCCAAAAAGCTTGTCGGCAGAGGTAAGCATGAAGTGCTCTAAAATTTCCTGGTAGACGGCTGTGCTGACTTTGGTCTTGATAAAACACAGTGGACATACACCAGCAGATGACATGGCACCCCAAACCATCACTGATTGTGGATACTTCCAGAGTCTGGAGGTAGAATGGAGAGACAGACAATCCAAGCTGCTTGAGGTCTAGTGTGAAGTTTCTTGAGCAGGACGAAGTAGGGTTTGAGCAGAATCCAGACCCTTGTCACATGACGTTAACCACTGGGGTTGGAGGTGATCCAGATGAGACTCAGATACCAGAAGTGCACGTAAACTGTACTGTGGTGTCTAGGCAGGAAGAGGAGGGTGAGGAGTGGGAGAACAGAGAGGATGACAATGAGGTTGTAGATCCCACTTAGTGTGAACTCAGAGGTACGCAGATATGAAGCTCAGCAGAGGAGGTGGAGAAGTTGGAAGAAGAGGACATTACATTATGGCTTCCTGCACAGACACGGAGTGGTACAGCCATGACACCATGCACTGCATCCTCAGCCATAACTATGGCTCTGGCCAGCATAGGTCACGAGTCTGCAGTTCGCATGGGTGGCAAGAGTTGCCTAGCCTGGATCTTTTTAGAGACTGCAAAGGATGACCCAACTCACTTTATCTGCCAAATTTGCAAAAAAAACTTAATAGAGGCAAATATTGCAGTAATTTGACAACTACATACATGAACCAACACATGTGCGATCAACATGCCTTAGTCGGATTCTCACTATGCTAAAATGCAGACTAGCGGGCCTCACCAACCACTGGTCATCCAGTCAACCAAATCCGCTGCTTCTTCCTATTTTGTCACTGTGCCAAATGTTCTCACACAGGTCTCCGGCCGCAGAAACTCCACTTGTTTACCCCCAACAGTTGGGGTGAGTGAAAGCCCGTCAGCTGGACAAGCCTGCTGCTTTTGTCACTGAGCACAACGCATCTTTCTCAATCCACCACAACTTCTCTGCCTGCTCCTCACTAACATTCCAGCAGTTTGTCCTGTTCACCCTACTCCACTCTCTCTCAGCAAAGTAGCTAGTCCACAGTTATAGTTATGTAAAAGAATGTTTCCTCCTATACCTGCCAAAGCTAAGAGCTTGAACTCCACCATCCAAATCCCTTGGAAAAGCTGCCTTTATGCCTGGTTGATACAGACGGTTTCCAAAATTTGATGGCTGTCGCAGTCCCCCAGTACCAGTTACCAATACATTTCATGACTGACACCTGGACGAGCAAACTGGATGAGCAAACATAGGCAGGGGCATTACATCTCGCTGACTGTGCACTGGGTGATTCTGGTGGCTGTGGAGGTAGGCAGACAAGGGGCTGCTCCACAAGTCTTGGAACCCTCATGGCTTGCAGGACAAACCTCTGTATCTGATGAAGGATAAAAAAGTTGTAGTTGTCTGTGGAGCACTGAGATAACGAATAATTATAGGGACAGCAATCTGGTTTTTGTACCACCTGATGAAGATAGTGTTATGCTATCAAAACACGTTGTGGAGATCGAAGGGTTAATAAAGGTTTGTTAACCAGATTGCTGTCCCTATAATTATGCCTTATCTCAATGCTCCATAGACCGCTATAACTTTTTTTCTCCTTCATCATTCCATATCCCTCCTCCTGAGGGTTTGCGGCAGGATCAGCTACGAGGATAGTCAATTCCATTGAGAAGCTTAAGGACCTGGGGTGTCCAGGCAATGCTGTATCCACACTTCCCAGCTTAAGGACCTGCGGTGACTCATATCCTATTTCTTGATCATGTGAACAGAACCCAGAAGTGCTGGCCAGCAGTGGCAGTTCACGGCAGACTCCAACGGTCCTCAGGGATCATCCCTTCAAGCGCAAACTGGGGTTGTGCAGGGGTGCACATCCCCATTAGGTGAGTTGCCACTTGGCCTCTGCTTGATAATCCACTTAATCATCAGGTTTCACACATTTTGCGCTCCTTGTTTATTGTTCTCATTACAAACCTCTGTATCTAACACTTTCTCCACTGCTTCTGTCTCCTCTAGTGCCTCCACCTGCATCCTCAACCTCTAGCTTAATGAAATACATGTTCCAACAGTGCAGAGAGAAGCTCCCACCTCTGTACTGCACAGCCAAGGCTCACTGCAATCAGGTAGTTTTAAAGTGAATATGCCTTGGAGATCGCAGTCACACAACACACGAGTTGTGAATAGCTATCCAGGCCGAGTTAGAGCAATGGCTGTCTACAATGAACCTGGAGCTAGTGAAGGCTGTATGTGATAATGGTGCAAATTTGGTCACGGCCCTATGCCGTGGAAACTTCACACACGTGCCATGCATGGCTCAGGTCCTCAACCTGGTGGTACAGCAATTTCTCCGTCACCATACCAGCCTAGATCTGCTGCTGCAGAAAATACGGTCGCTGTGCACACTTCCGACGATCGCACACTGCAGGTCATCGACTTGCATAGCTACAGAGGTCTTTCGGCCTACCGATTAAACATTTAATTTGCGATATTCTGACATGGTGGAATTTCATTTTGCGCATGTTGCAGTGACTGTGGCAGCAGCGACGAGCCCTGGTGCAGTATGTCCTTTTGCATAGCCTGGACCAATGCAGTATGGACGTGGTGCACTCTTCTGCACAGTTTCGAAATGGGTTCTATGATGGTTAGCAGTGACGATGTCATCATCAGCATCACTATTCCGTTCATCTACATGCTGGAGCAGACTTTGAATAGTCTGCATGAGGAGGTGGTGGTCCCAGAGGAAGAGGTGGAAGCAAAGGAGGGTACAGAAGGGATAACAATATCTCTAAGTTCTGGACTGTCATTGAACAGGCGGGTGCTGTGGGAGGGTGGACTACAGCGATCGAGGGGGGGGCTCATGGTACCAGACAAACTGTTAGTGAAAGCGCAGGAGCTGAGGAAAAAATGGAAGAGGATGAAGAGATGGATGATGAAGACAATAACAATCCCCTCTCTGTTGTCCGTTGTTGGTCAGAGGGGAAGGAGGAAGCAACCTGGAGTGTTACCCCACCACCTTCATGCCATGGAATTGGACCTCATGGAAGCACCCCTGACATATGAGTGCCTTTTTGCTGCCCTATCTTCAACATGATGCCTGTATTCATAAGGTTAGAAATAGTGCTGACCACTGGGTTGCCACTCTGCAAGATCCATTGTGCAAAAGTAAATTTTGCCAGATGCTTCTCCCCCTGGAAACAGATGAGCGCATGATGCAGTATGGAAACACGCTTGTAGACAATCTTAACAATGGTTTTCCCCAAAATTCAGCAGGCGAAAATGGGTCGCCCCTCACACCCAGGGCAGCGGGGTACTCGGTACCGGGCCGGTATCAGGGGGATGTGTCACAGCAGCAGTGACCCGGTCCGTGGCCCTGGGCACCCAATATCAATGGCGGTGATGTTAATGGTGTTAAAGTTTATTTGAATAGTTCGTGACGCCACCCGTGGTGTTTGGCAAGGGAGATGGTAAGCCAACGCTGCATGCATATCCGCTGGGACTGATGGTGTGGTGCAGCAAAGATGGTATAACTCCCCACAGGTGGAGCTGTAGTCCCAGGGCAGTGCAGGTGCAATGGACGAGGAGAGGCGCAGAATGGTATAGATGCTGTTACCCAGATGTAGCGGTGCTGGAGGTGTTAGCGACGAATGAATGGAGGACACCAGGGCTTGCAGTTTCAAAGCTTTTCTCACAGTTCTTGGTAACCACTGGTGCCCGCTTCCATGCCATGTCCTCCAGGGCAGAGACTCAATCAACCTCCCAGGCAAGTCAGGGTTCTCCTCTCCAACACTCCGGCAACATGTGCCTTTCCTGAACGACTCCTCTATTGTGCCTTTTAGTGTGAAGAACTCCAGTGCCTTAGTTCTCTGGAATTCCTCCTGTCAGATGTTCCTAGAACCTTACTTGTATGACAGACAGCTGTAGCCTCTATCGGGGACTCCCTTCTCAGAAGTCCTGGCTCTCTATCCAGTTGCTGTTGTATCCCAAGTCTTTGATGGGAGTAGTGCATTTACAGCCAAATACTCCACCGTTGTCTGCTGCACAACCATAAGTGTCCATACAACCTCGGGGACCGGGCTCCGGCCTTGCGCTGAGAACCTATAGGCAGGGTTCCTCTTCCAACCCACAACTCCTCTCTGTTCTCTTACTCCTTCGTTCCACGCTGTTCCTTCTCTCTCTTATGGAAGCTTAGGTTGCAGGTCTATGTCCTTCTCCTTCTCTTCTCTTTCCCGTGCCAGCTGGCTCAGATCACTGAGGCAGCTGCAGCACTCTTTCTAAACTAAACTCAAACTGAACTCAAACTAACTTCAGAACTGAACTTCTCTGGGACTCACCCCAGACTGACCTTCTGTCAGACTGACCTACACTTCCTCACTTTCCCCCTCTTTTATACTATCTCCACCCACCTCCCAGCACATCTCATGTTACGAAGCAGGGTTCCACGAAGGGTGCTCTGCTACCCCCAGCCTGAAGCTGCTAGGCGGACCTACTGAACTATCCTGTGTGTGGGATGCAGGTGTTGGAGTGTGGAAAGGAGTTCCCAACTTACCTAGTTGGTGGGGCACTACACCTTAGGAGAAGGTGCAGTACCTCTGTGGCGACTGAACCTCAGGGGTGCCACAAAAACAATTGCAGTATGCTGCGATTACACCCGAGAATCGTATTCCACTCACCGATATAAGTCTATGAGTGCGTGTTAAACATCACACTGCATTAGGATATCACCCAAGTGCCGTGTGATTCCTGCCGACGCCGGCAGCAGATTAAATGGAGAAATTATTTTCTCCATCTCCTCCGTAGCTGTGCTCTGATTCTCTCATGTGAGAGCTTAATAAGAGCACAGAGCACTGACACTGACAAATTTCGAACACGTTTTTTGAGGGTTATATACCAACGAAATGTACCCAAGATACCGATAAATTTCGAAGAAGTTTTTTGAGGATTTTATAGCAACGAAATATACAAAAGAAGAGCTAATACCATATAGGTGAGCGATATGATACCGATAAATTTGGAACAAGTCTTTTGTGTTTTAGTAACAAAGCAATACCAAAGAAGATGTAATACCCTATGGATGAGCAATACAATACCGATAGATTTTGAACAAGTTTTTTGAGGGTTACAACAAAATGTATGCAAGAATATGTATTACCCTATTAATGAGCAATATACAGTTGTGGCCAAAAGTATTGTCACCCCTGCAATTCTGTCAGATAATACTCAGTTTCTTCCTGAAAATGATTGCAAACACAAATTCTTTGGTATTATTATCTTCAATTAATTTGTCTTAAATGAAAAAACAAAAAAAGAATTGTCCTAAAGCAAAATTGGATATAATTCCACACCCAGCATAAAAAAGAGGGTGGACAAAAGTATTGGCACTGTTCGAAAAATCATGTGATGCTTCTCTAATTTGTGTAATTAACAGCACCTGTAACTTACCTGTGGCACCTAACAGGTGTTGGCAATAACTAAATCACACTTGCAGCCAGTTGACATGGATTAAAGTTGACTCAACCTCTGTCCTGTGTCCTTGTGTGTACCACATTGAGCATGGAGCAAAGAAAGAAGACCAAAGAACTGTCTGAGGACTTGAGAAACTAAATTGTGAGGAAGCATGAGCAATTTCAAGGCTACAAGTCCATCTCCAAAGACCTGAATGTTCCTGTGTCTATCGTGCTTAGTGTCATCAAGAACTTTAAAGCCCATGGCACTGTGGCTAACCTCCCTAGATGTGGACGGAAAAGAAAAATTGACAAGAGATTTCAATGCAAGATTATTGGGATGTTGGATAAAGAACCTCGACTAACATCCAAACAAGTTCAAGTTGCCCTGCAGTCCGAGGGTACAACAGTGTCAACCCGTCAACCCAGAGGCGTATCTAGGCTTTCTGGCACCCGGGGCAAGAATTCGGTTCGGTTCGGCGCCCCCCCCCCAAGTACATATGCGACTTGCACACTTAGCTATGTACCCACGAGCTGCTCCTCCTAATGCTCTCAATGTTCAGTAAAAAACTGAGAGAAGCAGGAAGAGAAGCTCGTTGTCACAGGACCATAACTATGAAAATCGCATATGAGTGAAGTGTCCATGTGATGACTACTGGAACCTACAGAGCTAAATCCTGACATTGCAGCTTCTGAATTCTCACAACTAATGCACTGCACACTTTTAGGATTCTCCCTTGCTGATGTACCGTCATGTCAGCACAAGTATGTGATTTATATACTTCTGGCCACATTCCGACTAGACGTGCCCGGCCTCGCTCCGTTCATTTTCATTGAGTGAGGCCACACATGTCTAGTCAGCATGTGACCGCATGTATGTAAATTTCCGGCACGAGAGAATCCTAACAGCGTTCAGTGGGCACTGTGAGAATTCAGACGTCTGCAGTCACATAGAATGACTGCAGACTCCGTACAAACCTGGACAACCCCTTTAATGTTCCTAACAAATAAAAACATGAGAATTAGTCAGTATCACAAATAACATTTACATCCAGGTACCTTATAGATGACGTCGTCTCTGCAGTCAGTCACCTTTTCTTCTAGACCCCATGATGAGTTTTCTCATCCACATCTCGTCTCTGCAGACTTCCATCTTCTCCAGTCTTCTGCAGCAAATCTCCACACGACGCCCTTAAAGATAGAAGTGTCATTATAATGCCCCTAAATAAAAATATCTGCAATATACTGTCACCTCACACTATTCCCCCTCCCTCCTCATACGGTCTCCTCTATCATCCCACCTGTACACCATACTGTCTCCTCATATATTTACCCCCTCACTCTCTATACTGTCTGCTCACACATACCCCCGACTCCCCATACTGTGTCTGCACACATACATTAACCCATTCGCTCCCCATACTGTCTGCACCAATCCCCCATACTGTTTCCTCATACATACTCTTTATTTTGTGTCCTCAAATCTCCCCACACATTAAATCCCCCATCCCCATTCCAAATCCCCCCCACACATTAAATAACCCCCCATCCCCTCATTAACCCCCATCAGCACTCCAAATACCCCCACACATTAACCCCAACCCCACTCATTAACGCCCCCACACATTAACCCCCATCCCCATTCATTAACCCCCGCACACATTAACCCAATCCCCACTCATTAACCCCCATCACATTAAATAACCCCCATCTCCACTCCAAATCCCCCCACACATTAACACCATGGCATCCCCACTCATTAACCCCCACACACATTAACCCCTATCCCACTCATTAACCCCCATCCCCACTCTAAATACCTCCACACATTAACCGCCATCCCCTCTACAAATCCCCCCCATCTCCACTCATTAACTCCCCCTCATCTCCCATCTTCGGTGGTTCTTCAGCTCCACAGAGGAGCACACTTACCACCAGTGTTTGCTTTTGGCGCCGGGGAGTGACGTCAGCAGCGTGATCACATGACCTGATCACGCTGCTGACGTCGCTCTGGCTCGGCGGTCAGAGCTTCAATTGTACAGGCGTCTGTATAGACGCCAGTACAATTGCTCCCTGGGAGCCGGCACGCGCTCCTTCTCTGCGCCGGCTGTCAGCTTGACAGCTGACACAGAGAACCGCCGACTCTCAGGCCGGGGGGCGGCAGAACGCAGCCGCCAGGGAGGACACTGCGGACCGCTGCATTAGGCGGCCGGACTGCGCCCCCCTGCTGGCTGCGCCCGGGGCAACTGCCCCAGCTGCCCCCCCTAGATACGCCACTGCATCAACCCGTACTATCCGTCGGCGTCTGATTGAAAAGGGACTGTATGGTAGGAGACCCAGGAAGACCCCACTTCTTACCCCGAGACATAAAAAAGCCAGGCTGGAGTTTGCCAAAACTTACCTGAAAAAGCCTAAGGCTGTGTGCACACGCTGCGGATTTTGCTGCGGTTCCGCAGCGGTTTTGGCCGCTGCGGACCCGCAGCAGAAACTGCTGCGGTGTACAGTACCATGATTCCCTATGGGAATCAAAAACCGCAATGCAGACGGTGCGGAATTTTCCACGTGGATTCTGCTGCGGTTTGCCATCTCCTCCATTGAGGAGATGAAAAACCGCAGGGCAAAACTGCATAGCAATCCGCAGGTAAAACCGCAGGTATTTTGACCTGCGGTTTCATCTTCGGATTTTACAAAATCTGCGCGGATGAATCCGAGCCTAATCTGCAGCGTGTGCACACAGCCTAAAACGTTTTGGAAGAATGTTCTCTGGTCAGATGAGACAAAAGTAGAGCTTTTTGGGCAAAGGCATCAACATAGAGTTTACAGGAGAAAAAAAGAGGCATTCAAAGAAAAGAACATGGTCCCTACAGTCAAACATGGCGGAGGTTCCCTGATGTTTTGGGGTTGCTTTGCTGCCTCTGGCACTGGACTGCTTGACCGTGTGCATGGCATTATGAAGTCTGAAGACTACAAACAAATTTTGCAGCATAATATAGGGCCCAGTGTAAGACAGCTGGGACTTCCTCAGAAGTCATGGATCTTCCAGCAGGACAATGACCCAAAACACACTTCAAAAAGCACTAGAAAATGGTTTGAGAGAAAGCACTGGAGACTTCTAAGGTGGCCAGCAATGAGTCCAGACCTGAATCCCATAGAACACCTGTGGAGAGATCTAAAAATGGCAGTTTGGAGAAGGCACCCTTCAAATATCAGGGACCTGGAGCAGTTTGCCAAAGAAGAATGGTCTAAAATTCCAGCAGAGCATTGTAAGAAACTCATTGATGGTTACCGGAAGCGGTTGGTCGCAGTTATTTTGGCTAAAGGTTGTGCAACAAAGTATTAGGCTGAGGGTGCCAATACTTTTGTCTGTCCCATTTTTGGAGTTTTGTGTGAAATCATCAATGTTTTGCTTTTTGCTTCATTCTCTTTTGTGTTTTTTCCTTTAAGATAAATTAAATTAAGATAATAATACCAAAGAATTTGTGTTTGCAATCATTTTCAGGAAGAAACTGAGTATTATCTGACAGAATTGCAGGGGTGTCAATACTTTTGGCCACAACTGTATGATATTGAGAAATTTGGAACAAATTTTTGGAGGCTTATATAGTAACGAAATGTACCCAAGAAGATGTAATACCCTATGGATGAGCAATATAACACAAATGAATTTTGAACAATTTTTTGAAAGGGCCTTATAGCCACAGAATGCACCCAAGAAGATGTAATACCCTATGGTTGAGCAATATGATAATGATAAATTTGGAACAAGTTTTTGGAGGATTATATAGCAGTTAAATGTATCCAAGAAGATGTACTACCCTATGGATAAGCAATATAACAATTAATAAAAATTAACACTTTTTTGTGGGTTATATAACACTGAAATCTACCCAAGAATATGTAAAAGTCTATGGGTGAGCAATATAATACTGCTACATTTTTTAAACAAGTTTTGGGAGGTTTATATACCAACGAAATGTACTCCAGACCATGGCATAGTGTGTGCATGAGCAAAAATTTTGAACAGTTTTATTGACACTTATATAGCAATGAAAATATACTCAACAAGATTTATCACCCTATGGATGAGCAATATAATAGCAGAAATTTTGAAGGAGTTTTTTGAGGGTTATATACCACGCAAATGTATCTAAGAAACGACAGTCTATAGATGAGCATTATAAAAGAGATACATTTTTTAACAAGTTTTTTGAGGCGTTTATAGCAACAAAATGTACCGAAGAAGATGTAATACCCTATGGGTCAGCAATGTAATACCGATAAATTTTGATCAATTTTTTTAGGCTTTTATAGCAACAAAATCTAATCAATAAGATTTAATACCCTATGGGTGAGCAATATGATAATAATAAAGTAGGAACAAGTTTTTGGAGGCTTATATAGCAAGTAAATGTACCCAAAAACAACCTTATGGGTGAGCAATATAACACTGAAAAATTTTAAAATGTTTTTTTGAGGGTTATACAGCTCTGGCAAAAATTAAGATACCACCACACCAAAACTCTGTCATGGGCAGCCCATTCTCCAGATCTGAACCCCATTGAAAACCTCTGGAATGTAATCAAGAGGATGATGGAAAGTCACAAGCCATCAAACAAAGAACTGCTTCAATTTTTGCATCAGAAGCAGTGTGAAAGACCGGTGGCAAGCATGCCAAGATGCATGAAAGCTATCTTTAAAAATCATGGTTATTCCGCAAAATATTGATTTCTGAACTCTTCCTGAGTTAAAACATTATTATTGTTGTTTCTAACTGATTATGAACTTGTTTTATTTGCATTATTTAAGGTCTGAAAGCACTGGGTTTTTTTGTTTTTTTTTAAATTTTGACCATTTCTCCTTTTCAGAAAAAAAAATACGAAATTTATTGCTTGTAAATTCGGAGACATGTTGTCAGCAGTTTGTAGACCAAAAGAACAATTTACATTTTACTCAAAAATATACCTATACAGAGAAAAATCAGACAAATTGAACATTTGGAAGTGGTCTCTTAATTTTTGCCAGCACTGTATACACTGAAATCTACTCAAGAATACTGTACCAATGAAATGTACGCCAGAACATGGAATAGTCTGTGGATGAGCAATGGAATACCGGTAAAATTTTGAACAAGCTTTTTGAGAGTTATATACCAACGAAATGTAACCAAGAACATGTAATACTGTATGGCTGAGAAACTTTTTTTTTGTTTTATATATCACAAAAATGCACCTCAGAACACAGAAAAATGAATGGGTAATAAATGTGAACAAACAAGCAAAATTTTCAAACGCTTTTTTCTACTGTTATATACCACCAAAATATGACCGAAAGCACGCAATACTGTATGGATGAATAATATAATCCTGAACTATCTTTCTACGCTTTTTGAAATTTTTCATACCAAGGTAATGTAATAATAACCATGCTAAACTGTATGGATGAATCATTTAATCCATAAAAAGATTTTGAGTGAAAACAAACTCTGACAGCGGCATTTAACATGCACGCGCAAGAAGCGCATCATAACCTCCTCCGATCGGCGCCCGTGTCACATGACCGTGGGTCACCAACGCCCAGTGGTCAGAGATCATAGCAAGTGAGCATATCTGCTACATAGAGTAGGGCTGCAGCTCAGATGATCGCAGCTTCTAGTCTCCCATGGGGACTATTGAAGCAAGTAAAAAGTAAAAAAAATGTTTTTGGAAATATTAAAAAATAAAAAAATATAAAAGTTCAAATCACCCCCCATTCGCCCCATTCAAAATTAAACAATAAAAAAAATCAAATATACACATAATTGGTATCGCCCCATTCAGAATCACCCGATCTATCAATATATAAAAATAAAAAATCCAATTGGTAAATGACGTAACAAGAAAAAAAATCAAAACGCCAGAATTACATTTTTTTAGTTGCTGCAACATTGCAATAAAATACAATAACGGCAAACAAAAGATCGTATACACAGCAAAATGGTATCAATAAAAAAGTCAGATCAGCACGTAAAAAGAAAGCTCTCACCCAGTCCCAGATCCCGAAAAAATGGAGACGCTATGGGGCTCGGAAAATGGCAACATTTTTTTTTTTTTTACAAATTGGAATTTTTTTTCACCACTTAAATAAAGAAGAACTTATACATAGTTGGTGTCTGTGAACTCATCATGACCTGGAGAATCATAATTGCAGATAAGTTTTAGCATTTAGTGAACGTGGTAAAAAAAGATCCAAAAAACAATTGTGGAATTGCACTTTTTTGCAATTTCACCACATTTGGAATTTTTTTTTCCCCATTTTCCAGTACATGATTTGGTAACCCCAATGGTGCCATTCAAAAGTACAACTCGTCCCACAAAAACAAGCACTCACATGGCCATATTGAGAAAAAAGTGTAAAAAGTTATGGCTGTGCGAAGAAGGGGAGCAAAAAATGGACATGCAAAATAGGAAATACCACTGGTCCTTAAAGGGTTAAACATTGGATACTGATAGATATATTTACCCACAGTGAGGACTTGCAACAGTGGACCCCTTAATGCGCATTTCAGCTGTTTCTTCATCAGAAGGGGTTCATGCATGTAGAAGATGAAGCATCAAGAATTACATCAGGCAATAATGATCTGCAAGATGGTGTATGATGGTGTATTTTATCTAGATTTAACTGTCTGATATAGACTTGTTTTAAATATTGAGAATAAAAGTTATTTTTTTAAATGGTACATTTTTTTGGTGAGCTGACCCTATTACCATTACCAGATCATTCACCACTTAGCCACTTAGTAAGGGTAATGGATTCAGAGGCCGAATAAAATTACCCGAGTGTTCTCCTCTGGAGGCAGTGGATCCATCCTGATCCACTTTGCTTCGCTGGCTGGCCTTACTGTTGCTTCTGATGTTTTTTTTATCATTTGCGTGACTGCCACTGCTGCACCTATTCTGATGCTGCCTCTGAAGTTGTTGCTGCTGCTGCTGCTGATCCTCCATTCCTCCATAGCCACAATGGAAGGAGCACCAGAGGAAAACTCGCTCTCTGGTGGTCAGAACCCTGTTTAAATGAGAAAGTAGTCAAACAGATTCTCTCTTCACGTGAACTCCTCCTTTGGACCCCCAGGAAGTGAAATTACCACTTCCGGGTCAGAAGTCACTGGCGAGATCGTCATCAAGGTGCGCCTCTCACCGCGAACCCCGTGCACGCGTAGACACGGGATGAAATAGCCGCTGGCAGACACCTGTAATGTCTACTCCACCTCTGCCCGCATGCCAGCATGAGCCCCCACTTGACCTGTGACAGTGCCTCCAGAATAATAATCATAATAATTTATTTCTATAGCACCAACATATTCCGCAGCACTTTACGTTATAGAACCAGAACCTTCACATTGGCGTTGCAGGGACAGAACCACCCATCCAGGCGTCTGAGCAGATCTGGGTCAGTTTCTTTTCTTCACTACACTGAATCCTTCAAATTTAGGTTCACCTCAAAGACAGGAAACCAACAGGTGCGGAGGAGAGATTCCACCCTTTTTATTCAGTAGGCTTCTGCCTTTGATGGGAGGTTCCACTCTCTTGTGTGGTGTTGTTCAGGAGGAATGGAAAATAAGTCAATTAATTGGTGGTATAAACTTATTTATCATCCAACATGAGCCACTATCATGAATTTGCCATATTTTTAGACTTTCTAAAATGAGAGCGGACTAGTGACTTTCACCACTGTCTTTTTGAAATAATCAACGGTTACAATAATGACCAGCTTTTTCCAGGGGGTGGACATATCATATATAACATCAAACTAGCATCGGGAAATCAAGAAGCTCATATACTATTCCTACGCAGAGGCTTCCTGTTCATGTCTACCCCTAAATTACATACTTTTATACTATTGTTATAAGAAATAGATTGAGAAGTGAGAACTAATATACTTATAGATAATTATGAGGACATTTTAATCATTTCTTCATTTACATTCTACACCACACTCACCATTTATAGCCTTTTTTTACTGAAATGATGAACTCGTGTAAAAAGACAAAAAGCTGCAATATTCAAGCATAAATTCACATGACTACAAATGTTGTTGGTTTTGCATGATTGTGTGTGCTAAAATACCATTTAGTCATGACTGTTATGGAATCCCAGTGATTAAATATTGCATGAATGTTGCTTTGTTGCCTTAGAGACTGACTTCTTCATCTGGGCTAAAGAAATCAATAAGTGAATTCTATTCGAACCTTTAGAAGAGAGCCTGTCTTCACACAAAGCCACCATTCATGATGATTAGCAAATTTGAACATCATAGTATGATGCAGTCAATTTCACAACGAAACCTTTTAATACTAATAATATAACTTATGCAATGTGTAGAATTTCTAATTACATGCCACAAACCTCATGGAATTCAGTTTAGTCTCAAGAGATTGATACTGGTGACCTTTCTGTCAGTTAATTAGGGCAACAAGTAGCAGTGGGTAGCTGGTTGTGCGTCAGAACTGAAATATTGTTCATAAAGAGGTCTACTGCTGTAATTACTATTTAGTTTCGTTTCTTTTACAGATTCCCTAAGGCTTAACTGTATAATTAACTAATGTAATCAATATTCCAGAACTCTATAGTAGAATAGTTCTTGGCAAATATTTAGCTCCATTTGGCAAGAGTAGTTTTGCTTTCAAACAGTTGTGCTCAAAAGTTTACATATTCAGGCAGAAATTTTGCTTTTGCTTCTATTACTAATAGAGAAGCTCCCCTAAATCCGGGTTTAGAGCTCCCCCTTCTGATCTGGAGTCAGGAAAAGTACTGGATGTAAGTGTTATCTGGTCAGGGAACCCCTCCTTGCTTCCAGGCATGTCATCATCCTCCTGTGAGGGAGGCAATGCCACTGTGGCAACCGGACTCCTGGGGTGTCACACTTCCATTTTGTTACTATTGCACTGACAGTTGTCTCCTTCTCACCCAGCGTCTTACTTATAGCTTTGTAGCCAATTCCATCTTTGTGCACGTCTATGCTCTTGTCCCTGACATCCTTATGAAGCTCTTTGGTCTTGCCCATGTTGTAGAGGTTAGAGTCTGACTGATCAATTGAGTATGTGGACAGGAGTCTTTTATAAAGGTGACTAAGTAAGACAGCTGTCTTTAATGCGGGTAACAAGTTGATTAGGAACTTCTAACTGATCTGTAGGAGCCAGAACTCTTAATGGTTGGTAGAGGATCAAATACTTATTTCTCACTGCAAAATGCAAATTTATATAATTTATACAATGTGATTTTCTGGATTTTATTTAAAATATTCTATCTCTCAATGTTAAAATTAACCTACACTTAACATTATAGGCTGTTTATGTCTTTGTCAGTGGGCAAACTTACAAAATCAGCAAGGGATCAAATGGTATACTTACCCCACTGTACATGAAAATAACACTGCTGGATATTAAAGTTTCCCAAATCAGAAGAATGCTCTGCTTGCTGTATTATCTCTAATTATAATATTTATACAGTGTAATCATCTTTAGTTGCAATGTATATCATACAGTAATGTATGGACAGACAGGTCACCTAGTCAAGTAAATGAATGCTGAAGCAGCAGTTTGCCACTATCCCCAGCCCCTGACCTCCCCTACGCAATTTGCTTTCAATGGCTTGGTTATTCTCAGTAATACTCCACTGTTGGTTTCTTGGCCCATAGATGCAACTACAGCTTAAAAGGTGCTATGTTCCCATGCACATTAGAAGTGCTAAAACCAATATCGACAGGTTGTAATGTGTTACTGGGGTCGCTGCCAGGGGGAGAAATCAATCGTGCATGTCGGATTTTGGACTGCCAAACGCATTGTTCTCCCGGAGATAAGCCACCAGCAGATATGTCAGTTGGCAGCTTTTTCACAAAGAACACAGGAGCATTAGGCAAAACGAGTGCTCCTGTGTATGAGTGAGTCAGCTGAGATGGCTATTGGATGAACGATCAGCCGACGCATTGTTCAAAAAACAGCCATCTAATATGTATGGCCAGCTTTAGTATGGTGCAGGAGCCTACATCACAGATTAATCTAATATGTATAGCCAGCTTTAGTATGGTGCAGGAGCCTACACCAGTCGTCCACCTAATATGTATCACAAAACTCAAGATAAAAAGCGGACGGCACCGCTGTTACCGTGTGACTTCAAATGATGTGCGGCATACAGAAGCCCAGCAGCTGGGAATCTCGGGTGCCAGACCTGGAAACGGTCAATCCTGGGAATCCATGCAAAGAGAAAAGGTCGCACTCATCGAGATCGAAGTTTCACTGATTTATTGACATATCATGAACATGTCAAGTCGGGGGAGTGACATAAGGAGTGCAAGAAAGGCTGACAACGGCCGTTTCGCGCTGCTCGAGCGCTTCAACGGGTCAAACAGTGGGGGGAAGTGCCGGGTTCATATGAAAATCACATCACTCCGTACCTCCTCCCTCCACAGCTGCTGTCTAAGTGACATTAGTGAATTAAAAACATGCTGAGATGCACTACAACATACAAAAGCATAAATACAACTTGCTGCACAAGCAGAAAAATGGTTACATCGAGAGATAAATTACAATGCATATTCATATATCAAAGACTACTGTTATTTTCATATGTCGAAAACTACTATTTTTTTCTTCTTTCTTTTTCTTATGGAAAACATCTACAATCATATGTATCCAGAGACCAAACTGTCTCACTATTATTGAACTATTAATATACTCACAGGAAGTGAAAAAAAAAAAAAAAATTAAAAAATTTTTTTCAAAAAAATTCCCTCAAAAAAAAAAAATCCCTTTTCAAAAAAATTTTTTCTCTCTCTTCATTTTTTTTTTTTTTTTTCTTTCCTTTTTTATCCTAAAATGAATTGTGTGCAACTTAGTAGCTGTTTTTTTAGGATTCTCATGAACTACTATATACCTGCATAGCTGTATCTTATTATGAATAAACACAAAAATGGACTAATATGTATAGCTTTAGTATGGTGCAGGAACCTACACCACTCATCAATCTAATATGTATAGTCAGCTATAGTGTGGTGTAGGAGCCTACACCACTTGTCAATCTAATATGTATAGCCAGCTTTAGTGTGGTGCAGGAACCTACACCACTCATCTAATATGTATAGTCAGCTATAGTGTGGTGCAGGAGAGTACACCACTCATCAGTCTAATATATATAGCCAGCTTTAGTGTGGTGCAGGAGCCTACACCACTCGTCAATCTAATATGTATAGCCAGCTTTAGTATGGTGCAGGAGCCTACACCACTCATCAATCTAATATGTATAGTCAGCTATAGTGTGGCGCAGGGGCCTACACCACTCAATCTAAAATGTATAGTCAGCTTTAGTGTGGTGCAGGAGAGTACACCACTCATCAATCTAATATATATATGTAGGGAAGTCGGACTGATGGACTGACTTGCCTGTTGTGAGAGGCAGAGGTGTAGCATAGTGTAGGTGTGAAAACGCTGAGATAAAGAGAAAAGTGTGCAGCATGATAGTTTGACCATTAGAGGGCAGTGGAGAGTGTAAGAGTGGGACTGAATAACTGCCATTGGTCAGAGAAACTGTCAGGTGATAGTGGGCGGAGTTACCAGGACTGGGAGTATAAAAGGCTGAGGGAAGGTTCCAGAAGGTTCAGTCAGCAAGGGGAGTATGCTAGAGAGGAAGTTCTGCTGCAGAGATAGAGACAGTAGAAAGGCTCCAGAGACGGCTGACAGTTGAGGCGGTCACGAGGGGTGGCCCAGAGGACGGTAGCTGCAGACGAAGAAGGCCTGTGGGTATTGAACGGACGATGTACTCAGACTGGTGAAGCGCTGTGGTGGATGGGCCTAGGGCAGTCACAGTGAAAAGAGCCACAGAGGACACCATGATTATAGTAACAAAGGAAGTGAAGGTACCCGTGCCTGTATATGGAGAGATGTGAAGCTGCTATAGTGTATTCCTGTGGTTGTCAGAAGGATGGCCAATAAAAACGGACCTGTTGAATGCAAATTCTGTCTCAGTCTCGTGTCTGTCTGTGGCAAGAAGCGGGTCACCCCCCCATCCCTGTTGGTTAAACTTTCCTCTATCCTACATTTGGCGTAGTCGGTAGGATTATTGCCACAAATACAACACCTTCAGCAGCAAGCCTGTCACAAAGTACCAAAGGACCCCAAGCTGTACGGGGTGAAGATTTTATTTTCCCTGTGGATTACAAATTGGGACTGTGCCTAGGAATTACTGGCTGTCATTAAGTGGATCCAGAGCAGAAAAGTGTTCTGTCAAAATGGCTGTGGCATTTCAGCATCAAAAAGAAACACAAAAGTTTGCAGCCATCTTGGACAATCTGGGACCATGTCGCATCCACCCCTGGGGGGAGCAGCCTACATCAGAAGACAGCCGCCCTCCCATGCTGGACATTGGAAGTTGGGTGGAGAGGCCGACCAACGCCCCACCCATGAGTGGGAGTGGCCCAGGTGAAGAGACTGGGTGTAGCTGCTTGGCGCCATAGACCTTCAAGAAATCGGGCGATATGTGATGCTGCAGCTGCGGTGGCCTCAGACGTCTGGAGTGGAAATGGCGTCAGGAGGCGGAATCCCGTCGGGAGACCTGCCCCTGGGAGCCATTCTCAATACCTCGGACCTTGTTGGAACCGCCGCTGGTAGAAGCAGCACGAGTTCACCCCGCGGAACCATCGGGCCTGGAGGCCGGCCCTGCCGGACGGCAGGGTGAAGACCAACGGCTACTAAAAGAGCTGCAGGATAGCCTGCCGGGAGCCGCGACATCGGGGGAGGTGAGCGTTTCCCCGATCCAGCCGGCGGCACCACAGATACATCCCGCCCAGCACACCAGACAGGTCCCCGGGCCCTGACACCAGCCCTCGGCCCCCTTGGCCAACCTCCCGCTCTCCAGCAACCACGGCCCCAGATGACTTTATGGCTCCTGACCACCATCCCGATCCGCCCCGCCCAGCGGCACCGGTGTGGAACCAACCTGCGGCCACCCCTGCCGCGCTCCATCTTCCGGCCGCGGCCTATTCATCGGAGCCTACCGTCACTTCGGGCCCGCCGCAGACCACTGCAGCCTATTTACCAGCATCCGCGGCCACTGCTGTTCCATCCATGGCCTTGGCAGCGGCCTACTCACCGGAGCCCACGACCGCCTTGATCCCGACTGTGGCTGATTCCACAGCCTACCCGATGACACCTGGGCCGTGTCTGTCCCATCCGCTACTCCGGTTGCGGCCTACTCCCCAATGTCTGTGGCCGCCTCTGCTCCACTCTCAGTTGCGGCACGCCCACCGGACTCTGCGGCCTATACCGCACCCTCCGCTTGGGTTGCAGAGATTATTGAGAAGAAAAAGGCCAAAGAGTGGGAGGTGTGGGTGCTGCTCCATGAGAAAGGGGAGGCCGCCATGTCTACTTCTCGGTCATACGGGCGGCTGGTGTATATGGATACCGGCAAGGGCTACGGCTTTATTCGAGACCTCACCACCAGCTACAAAATTTATCTGAACGTGGCCTCAATCAAGCACGGCCGGGTTCTGTGGGAGGGAGACCTAGTCTCCTATTACAAAGAGTATTGCCCCCACGACTACTATGCTGTGGCCGTCATCACCTACCCTGAGTGGTACGAGCCGAGACGAGGACTCCTGGGTCTCGAGCATTAGGGACACTCGAGGTCCAGAGATACTACAGGCATCCCTGAGACTCTACGGCTGTGGAGTCCCCTATTATGGAGAGACATTGGCCGCCAGGAGGTGGCCCGGAGTACCTATTACAATGGACTGCCGGGACTGCAGTGCACTGTTGCACAATGAAGGGACTGTTCTGCGTCCCCACGGGGTAGCATACCCTACTCCTGGTGCAGCAGGGATGCCTAGAGGGATTGTTCTCTTTAAAGGAAGGGGGAGCACCCCTGTCCTTATATAGTTAACATTTTAAAGAGTGTATTGTTTTGTTTAAAAAAAAAAGTAAAAGTCTAAAAAAAAATGTTCTGATAAAAACGTATTGCAGTAAACGTGGTGAGATGTGTAGTAAATTTGAAATGTTGAAGTGTTATAAAAAAAATATGTGTTCAACAGGTCCTGGGAACTTGGAGTTTGCCGACCATGACTTATTTAAGTTGGCAGGACAAAGAGACAAGTGGAATGGAGACAGACAGTGGTCCTTAAGTTAGGCCCCCAGTACACGTACCCCCAGAAGAATAAAAGGACGATGACGTGATAGGTTAGGGCCTCAGTTATGGCAGTCCGAATGGAAAAGGGTCACAGAAAAGGAGAAAGGTGGAAAGTACACTCCTGTAGAATAGTGCAAGATTGTCAAGGACGACAATGGATAAAGGAAGGGGGAGTGTAGGGAAGTTGGACTGATGGACAGACTTGCCTGTAGTGAGAGGCAGAGGTGTAGCACAGTGTAGGTGTGAAACCGCTGAGATGAAGAGAAAAGGGTACAGCATGATAGTTTGACCATTAGAGGGCAGTAGAGAGTGTAAGAGTGGGACTGAATAACTGCCATTGGTCAGAGAAACTGTCAGGTGATAGTGGGCAGAGTTACCAGGACTGGGAGTATAAAAGGCTGAGGGATGGTTCTGGAAGGTTTAGTCAGCGAGGGGAGTACGCTAGAGAGGAAGTTCTGCTGCGGAGAAAGAGACAATAGGCTCCAGAGAGGACTGACAGTTGAGGCGGTCACGGGGGGTGGTCAAGAGGACGGTAGCCACAGACGAAGTCGGCCTGTGGGTATTGAACGGACGGTGTACTCAGACTGGTGAAGCACTGTGGTGGATGGGCCTAGGGCAGCCACAGTGAAAAGAGCCACAGAGGACGCCACGATTATAGTAACAAAGGAAGTGAAGGTACCCGTGCCTGTATATGGAGAGATATGAAGCTGCTATAGTGTATTCCTGTGGTCGTCAGAAGGATGGCCAATAAAAACGGACCTGTTGAATACAAACTCTGTCTCAGTCTCGTGTCTGTCTGTGGCAAGAAGCGGGTCACCCCTCATCCCTGTTGGTTAAACTTTCCTCTATCCTGCATATAGTCGGCTTTAGTGTGGTGCAGGGGCCTACACCACTTAATCTAAAATGTATAGTCAGCTTTATTGTGGTGCAGGAGAGTATACCACTCATCAATCTAATATGCATAGCCAGCTTTAGTGTAGTGCAGGAGCCTACACCACTCATCAATCTTATATGTATAGTCAGCTTTCGTGTGGTGCAGGAGAGTACACCACTTATCAATCTAATTTGCATAGTCAGCTTTAGTAAGGTGCAGAAACCTACACCACTCATCAATCTAATATGTATAGCTAAGTTTGCTGTGGTGCAGGAGACTACATCACTCATCAGAGTACTATTTAGAGGAGACTAAGGACAATGGTGTAGACAAAGTGCCAAGTACATCATATACAGAACAGTAAGCTATGGTATTCAGGGAAAGCATAAGGAAGAACAGATGTAAACCTTGAATTATAATAAATCTAAAGGAAAAATTAGCTGAAGGTGTGGGATTTTATTGCTTTAGTTTACTTTTTTTGTTTGCTACATTTGGAAGTGATGCTTAAGGTGCATTACAAGTTTTCAACATCTGAAAAAATGTGATTTCTTTACCAATGTCACCTTTAAAAGAATATTGAAAACAAAACCAAAAATATTCAGTTGATCACTCACTGCCAACAAAAATTGAACTGTTTTATTTTCCAATTGTAGGACATTTAATTGATAGTATTCAAGACCTGAATACTCCCACAACTTTTTATTGTGTTGGTCACGTTTCATCCACTTCTATTCTAAGCTATGTAATAAACTTTCTTTACCTTTCTCCCTACTCTTTACCCCCTTTTCATTTATGCTGCATGAGTCAATCCTAATTAAGTCTGAGTGGAGGGCCTGTTACAGGATCTGTAGGGTCAGTACCCTGTTTTTCCTAGGCAAAGGTCCTTTCCCCTCTTATAAAGACTGTGGTGTACCTATGAGACACAACACTCCTGTGAATGAAGGGGCCTCAGCATTACTTCAGTGCTGTGTCTTTTCTTCAAATTTCTTCTGGATTGAGCATTACCAGGTTCCCATATGTGCAGTCACTTTCACCTGAGTTGAACCGCACTGCATCGAAATGCTGGTGCACAGTAAAAATTAGTAGGAAATGTGTTTCTTCAGTAACATATACACAGACATGACAATATTGCCTTATTGGTAACTGTACTAATAAACACAAATTTAATTGGAGAATATATACAGTAGCATGTAAAAGTTTGGGCACCCCTGATCACAATTACTGTTAAGTAAGTTGAAGACGAAATGATCTGTAAAACGCCTAAAGTTAAAGATGACACATTTCCTTTGTATTTTAGGAAAAAAATAAAATATATAATATATATTAATCTTTTACATTTTAAAAATTACAAAAAGGAAAATGGGCCGATACAAAAGTTTGGGCACTTTGCATGGTATGTACATAGTAGTACTTTCAAAAGGGGGCATCACAGGATGTAAATGCTTTTTGAAGCTAGACAAGAGTCTTTCAATTCTTGTTTGAGGAATTTTTAGTAATTCATGCTATTTTGAGATCTAGCCACAGATTTTCAATGATGTTCAGATCAGTTGACTGTGAGGGCCATTGTAAAACCTACATTTGCACCTTTTGAGGTGGTCTATGTGAATTTTGACATGTGTTTAGGATCATCATCCATTTGTAGAAACCGTCCTCTTTTCCACTTCAGCTTTTTTACAGATGGTGTTATGTTTGTATCAAGAATTTGTTGAAACGTCATTGAATCCATTCTTCCCTCTACCCATGAAATGTTCCACATGCCATTGGCTGCAGCACAACCCCTTAAGCATGATTAATCCAACTCCTTGCTTAATGGTTGGCAAGATGTTCTTTTCCTGAAATTCTGTGCTCTTTTTTCTCCACACATACCTTTGATCATTGTGGCCAAAGAGTTCTATTTTAACCTCATCGGCCCACAAGACTTCTTTCCAAAATGAAACAGGCTTGTTTAGATGTTATTTTGCATACTTCTGATGCTGAATTTTATGGTGAGGATGCAGCAGAGATTTTCCTCTGATGGCTCTTCCATGATGGCCAAATTTTTGCAGGTGTCTATGAACAGTAGAACAATGTACAACAACTCCAGAGTCTGCTAAATCTTACTGAAGGTCTTTTGCAGTCAAGCGGGGGTTCCGATTTGCCTCTCTAGCAATCCTATGAGCAGCTCTCACAAAAATGTTGCTTAGTCTTCCAGACCTTATCTTGACCTCCACTGTTACTGTTAGCAGCCATTTCTGAATTCCATTTCGAACTGAGGAAATGGCAACTTGAAAACACTTTTCTATCTTCTTATAGCCTTCTCCTGCTTTGTGGGTCTGCAAAATGACTATATACTGTATATATATATATATATATATTGCCTAAAATACAAAACAGACGTGTCATCTTAAATTTTTAGTCTTTTAGAGATCATTTCATCTTCAATTTGCTTAATTGTTCACAATAACAGTAATTTTGACCAAAGATAGCCAAATTTTTACATGCCACTGTATGATGCAAGTGATATTCATGAAAATGGGCAGGAAACTAAATTATAAGAAAATAAAACACCCAGAAGAAAATTTACTAAAACTGGCAAACATATTCTTCAAGCTGTGGTTGTAATTTTTGCAATTTGCTAATGAAATTTTAGATCCTATCTACATTTCCAGTGTGCAACAAAAGGAGCTTTACCAAGATAATTAATTGCAAATACGGCACATCATTTTATACCCCCCGGGCCATCAAATAAAACAAATTTTCTACCACATTGTATTTTTTTGATTAGGAAAATCTCATTGTTTTCTACATGACTGTGAAAATTTTAATTGCTGCTTGAAAACCTACTTTTCCTAGTGCTCTCTTATTATTTTCATAGGCAAAAATGAGAGAATTCACATCTGTGCTTTAAAATTCCCATATAGAATGAAGACAATCAAAATTTGCCAAGGGAATTAGCTTAACATTAATTATAGAAATTACAGAAAAAGGCAGCAAGAATCTGGGATTGATTGAGGAAGACGTGGAAATTTGTGAATGTTATTCATTTAGCACCTATTTGGTTATAATGACGGTGTCTGGGGAAGTGGAGGTAATAATTACAGGGATGGAGTAATGCGACAAAGAATGTGACTGCTCTGTAATTGAGACAATAAAGGTTTTTAGTGTGTGTGACTTCAAGAGAAATTTCTCTTTTTCTTCACCTTACCCTTTGCTGGTTGAAAATAAGGCTGTTAAAAGAGAAATGCGCATCTTTCATATTATAAGAAAGCAGCTGTTTCCCTCAGTGCAAGGCTGGACTTCCAAACTGTTCACTACTATTAGTCTCACCTTAGAAGAGGCTGCTTCTGCCAAGGATTTATTGTGTTAATTGTGTATAACACATTTCAGGCCCTTGTCTTGTGCTATCAAACATTTTAGGTTTTTCAGTTATTTGCCCTTAGTGACTTATGTGAAGAGAGTCATAACCATTATTCAGTTGCTGAAATTTGCAATTGAGGATTGTTGGAATAATGCATATTGATCTGTATGTATTGCAACAACTACTACTGTACTGTTTTATATATTGTGCATATTGTGAGATTGTTAACAAAGTTCAGTGACAAAAAAAAACAACAAAACAGACAGGATGCCCCCTCCTTCTCTTCCCTTCTTGCTGTTGCAATGCTCCCATGCTGCAAGCCACAGCAGATACCAGACTGATCACATTTCATGCTGTAAGCTGTTCAACCTGGATTTGAATAAATCTACATTCTGTGTTGCTGACTCTGGATGTTACGCTGATTAATCCGCTGCTAACAGGTTTGGGCCAGAGTCCAAGAGTCCCAGATCCCCAGAGCACAGAGAAAAGAAAAGAAAGGAAGACAGCAAAGATGGCCACCAGCAGCAGCAACTCCATGAAGTTTACAGTACCAAGTCTCACTAACCAGAATTATCAATCCTGGAAATTCAAAGTGAAAATGCTGCTGATAAGAGAAGGTACGTGGAAATACACACAGGAGCCTAAACCTGACCCAGTATCACAGGAGTGGATAGAGATGGATCAGAAAGCACAAAGTACCATATCACTCAGTATAGATGATGATCAGATTGTGCATGTGTGTAAAAGTGAAACTGCAAGAGAAATGTGGGAGCAGCTGCAAAAGGTGCATGAGAGGATAAATTTAAGCAATAAACTTTATCTCATGAGAAAATTGTACCAGTCTAAACTACAGAATGGCCAGGATATGCAGGACTACATAACAAGCATTCTAGAGATTGTAGAATGCCTGAGAGGCATTGGGCAAGATTTGAAGGACTTTCATGTAGCCGCATTACTGCTTAGTGGTCTTCCAGAAAACTATGACACGCTTGTAACTGCACTAGATGCGCGCCCAGATGATGAGCTTACATTGGAGTATGTCAGAGGGAAGCTCATAGATGAATATACGTGGAAAGCGGAAGGTGTAAACAGCAGGACATGCGATGCAGAATCTGCTTTACAGACACAAAATCTAAATGATAACAGAAAGCACCTAAAAGAAACACGTGAAGGTTTTATTTGCAAGAAATCAGGACATTTGAAAGCCGACTGCAGAATCTGGAAAGCTAGAATGAATCAGCTGAAAAAGCAAAGCAGTCTTCAAAGGGTTAAAAGTGCTGTGTCTGCAGAAAATGATTCTGTGAACACTGAAACTGCATTTACTGTCAGTGTAAATACATCAAAGCATGCATGGTGTATAGACTCTGGAGCAACTAGTCATATGACTAATAACAGGGACTTCTTTTCTAAGCTTAACCAAAGTAAGTCAGAGAAAGTGATTATGGCTAGTGGTCAGTACATGACTTCACAAGGTATAGGAGATGGTTATATTGATTGTCAAATCTCACCAACACAAAGCAAGAAGATCCCAGTAAAAGATGTGCTCTATGTGCCTAGTCTTGAAAGTAATTTACTATCTGTGAAGAAACTCACAAAACAAGGAAATGAAGTTGCATGATAGTTGCATCATCTCAAAAGAGGGCCACACACTAGCAGAAGGAAAAATCACAGATGAACTTTACCAGCTTAAATGCAAAGAGTGTGTGTATACTGCTCGGGAAGAAAGGCACAATAACTGCATTCATGTATGGCATAGGCGCCTAGCACACAGAGATCCAGAAGCAATATGGAAGTTAGTTCAAAAGCAACTAGCTGAGGACATTACAATTGATCTATGTAACCAGATAATGAAATGTACTAGCTGCATCAAAGGGAAAATGTCTAGAAAAGCTTTTCCTAAGAGAAGTACTACAAGAACAGAACAGACACTAGATTTAATACATACAGATGTCTGTGGTCCAATGACCACTCAGACTCCAGGGAAGAAGAGATATTTTCTCACATTTATTGATGATCATTCAAGATATATAGTTGTCCATCTGCTTCACAGCAAGAAAGAAGTTCCAGAGAAACTTGAAGTATATCTAGCTGAGGTATATGATAAATTTGGGAGAATGCCAAAGATTCTACGTGCAGATAATGGGACTGAATACACAAGTAATGAGACACAGAGCATTTTAAAGAAAAATGGAATCCTATTTCAGACCACTGTACCATACAATCCTGAGCAAAATGGTGTCGCGGAAAGAAGGAACCGAACACTCTGTGAAAGTGGAAGAAGTATGTTGTTTGATGCAAATCTGCCCACAGCATATTGGGGTGAAGCAATCATGACAGCTTGCTATCTTCAGAACAGACTACCAGGTAAAGCTACAGAGAAAACTTCATTTGAGCAATGGAACAGCAGAAAGCCAAAACTACATCATATAAGAATATTCGGAAGTAAAGCGCTTGTACATGTTCCCAAAGAAAGGCGAACTAAGTGTGAATCTCACGCTAAGGAAGGGATCCTGGTAGGCTACAGTGAAACCCAGAAAGGTTATAGGATTCTACACCCAGAAACAAACAAGGTCACATTAAGTAGAGATGTAGTGATTGATGAGAACTTTGTGTCCCCCAAGTTTTGTGACATCACGCCAGTAGTCCAGCTGAAGTCACAATTACAAGACAATAACAAGGAGGATGTAGAGGTCTGGCTGGATTCTTCAACCACTGAAGGAACAACAGAAAAATCAGGTGAATCTGAAATAAGGAGATCTTCAAGATCAAACAGAGGCGTACCAGCTAAACGTCTATCCTACATAGTCAAGACACTACCTGAATCAGAGCCACAGTCATGGGATGAAATGCAAGAACTACCTGTCCATGAAAGAACAAAGTGGATCAATGCTGCTAATGAGGACAACCAAGGATGCATTAAACTTGCATGCAGTGAAAAGATCAGTGCTAGAACCAAGCACATTGACGCCAGACATCATCATTTACGTGATTTGATAGATCGTGGCATAATTCAGTTCGTCTGTTGTGAAACTGATAAGATGGCAGCTGACATTATGACAAAGCCATTGCCATGAGCCAGGTTTCAAGAATTGAGGACCACACTGGGACTAAGAGGATAAGTAGTTGTTGAGTGGGAGTGTTGGAATAATGCATATTGATCTGTATGTATTGCAACAACTACTACTGTACTGTTTTATATATTGTGCATATTGTGAGATTGTTAATAAAGTTCAGTGACAAAAAAAAAACAGACAGGATGCCCCCTCCTTCTCTTCCCTTCTTGCTGTTGTAATGCTCCCATGCTGCAAGCCACAGCAGATACCAGACTGATCACATTTCATGCTGTAAGCTGTTCAACCTGGATATGAATAAATCTACATTCTGTGTTGCTGACTCTGGATGTTACGCTGATTAATTCGCTGCTAACAAGGATCAATTGGCCTTTGGTACTTTTTTTTCTTCCACCCTCTTTCTATGAACTTTAGGCCAATTCCTTTCCCCCTTGTTTGCTAATTATGCAGTTACTCCAGTAAAAAGATTTAATTCACATTGTAACTTCACTGGGCCTTTACAGCTAATTGCATTGCATACTGCAATGAGACTATGACGTTACAACGTGCAATGATCTCTAAAGCAAAAGACCTGTTGAAGTCCCTGTGTGAGAATACTATATATATATATATATATATATATATATATATATATTAGCTGAAGAGCCTGGCGCTGCCCGGTAACTAACTACGGTTAGTTATAACAAATTATAATGATTTTATCTATATATATATATAAAGCTGAGTGTATAGCCCCGCCCATTCAGCATAGTCACATTCACTATAATATCCCACATCATCCCGTCAGCCAGAGCTACCGGACTACTACCCATAATATCCCACATCATCCCATCAGCCACAGACACTGGACTACTACCCCTAATATACCACATCATCCCGTCAGCCAGAGCCTCCAGACAACTACCACTAATATCCCACATCATCCCATCAGCCAGAGCTACCGGACTACTACCCATAATATCCCACATCATCCTGATAGCCAGAGCCACTGGACTACTGCTCCTAATATCCCACATCATCCCATCAGCCAGAGCCACCGGACAACTACCACTAATATCCCACATCATCCCGTCAGCCAGAGCCACCAGACAACTACCACTAATATCCCACGTCATCCCGTCAGCCAGAGCTACCGGACTACTACCCATAATATCCCACATCATCCTGTTAGCCAGAGCCACTGGACTACTACTCCTAATATCCCACATCATCCCATCAGCCAGAGCCACCGGACAACTACCACTAATATCCCACATCATCCCGTCAGCCTGAAGTCAGAACCAGAGCGCTGAGTGGAACGGTCCTAACTTCCATGCTGGGGATCCCTTTAAGAGAGGCCTGGCGTCAGAACCAGAGCACTGAGTGGATTTTCCCTGACTTTAATACCAATGATCCCTTTAATAGAAGCCTGGGGTGAGAATCAGAGTGCTGAGGGATTTACCCTAACTTCCATACCGGAGATCCCTTTAAGAGAGGTCTGGGGTCAGTACCAAAGCGCAGAGTGGATTTTCCCTCACTTCCGTACCGAGGATCCCTTTAAGAGGGGACTTGGGTCAAAACAAGAGCGCTCAGCGGATTTGTCCTAACTTCCATACCAGGGATTCCTTTAAGAGAGCCTGGGATCAGAACCAGAGTGCTGAGTGTATTTGCCCTGACTTGCATACCAATGATCACTTTAATAGAACCCTGGGGTCAGAATCAGAGCACTTCCATACAGGAGATCTCTTTTAGAGAGCCTGGGGTCAGTACCAGAGTAATTGAAGGCAATTGCCCTGACTTCCATACCGGGGATCCCTTTAAGAGAGGCCTGGGGTCAGAATTAAAGCGCTGGATGGATTTGCCCTGACTTCCATACCGGAGATCCCTTTAAGAAGGGCCTGGGGTCAGTACCAAAGCGCAGAATGGATTTGCCCTAAATTCCATACCAATGATCCCTTTAAGAGACCCTGGGGTCAGAACCACAGAGCTGAGTGGAACGGTCCTATCGTCCATACCAGGGATCCCTTTAAGAGAGGCCTGGGGTCAAAACCACAGCGCTGGATGGATTTGCTCTGACTTCCATACCAATGATCCCTTTAAGAGGGAAGATGCGCCTATGGGATGGAGGTTGTGTGATGTGTATATAGGCATGGGAGGGGGGATTCACTTCTGTCATGTGCTCTCTGCTCCTTTCAGGGGGGGCAGACAATGACTGGGAGCTTATTTTCCCAGGGATGCTAGATTTCTCCCACCATGTCAGTGTCTGCTGAGGTGGTGTCAAGTGGGAAAACTGTTGGTCATAGCAACCAATCACAGCTCAGCTTCTTTTAACCAGCTCTGGTGAAATGAGAGATGCTTAGTGATTGTTTGCAAGGAAAACTGCTGCTCATAGCAACCAATCACAGCTCAGCTTTTGAACAGCTCTGGTGACATGAAAGATGCTTCATGATTGGTTGGTGATACTCACACACACATTCATTTTTATATAGAGAGATATATACACACATATATATATTCAGTTGTGTGCAAAGTTTACATACCCCGGCAGAATTTTTGCTTTCTTGGCCTTTTTTCAGAGAATATGAATAACGCCAAAACTTTTTCTCCCCTCGTGGTTAGTGGTTGGGTGAAGCCATTTATTTTCAAACTACTGTATTTTCTCTTCTAAAATCATACTGACAACACAAAGCATCCAAATGACCCTGATCAAAAGTTCACATACACCATTTCTTAACACCGTGTATTGCCCCCTCTATCATCAATGACAGCTTGAAGTTTTTTGTGGTAGGTGTGGATGAGGTTATTTTCTCTGGTGGGAAAGCTGCCCACTTTTCTTCGCAAAAAGCCTCCAGTTCCTGTAAATTCCTAGGTTGTTCAGCATGAACTGCGTGCTTGAGATGTTCCCAGAGTGGCTCAATGATATTGAGGTCAGGAGACTGAGATGGCCACTCCAGAACTTTCACTTTGTTCTGCTGCAGCTAATGACAGGTTGACTTGACTCTGTGTTTTGGATCGTTGTCATGTTGGAACGTTCAAGTACGTCCCATGCGCAGCTTCAGGGATGATGATTTCAAATTTGCCTCCAGTATTTGCTGATAACGTTCTGCATTCATCTTTCCTTCAACATTGACCAAGTTTCCTGTGCCTTTGTAGCTCACACATACCCAAGACATCAGCAATCCACCTCCGTACTTTACAGTATGAATGGTGTTTCTTTCATCATAGGCCTTATTGACCTCTCTCCAAATGTAACGTTTATGGTTGTGGCCAAAAAGTTCAATTTTGGTCTCATCACTCCAAATTACCTTGCTCCAGATGTTTCGAGGCTTGTCTCTGGGCTGTTTTGTGTATTGTAGGCAAGATACTTTGTGGTATTTGCACAGTAATGGCTTTCTTCTGGCGACTCGACCATGTAGCCCATTTTTTTTCAAGTGCCTCCTTATTGTGCATCTTGAAACAGCCACACTGCTAGTTTTCAGAGTCCAGTGTTTCAGCTGATATTATTTGGGGTTTTTTCTTTGCATCCAAAACTATTTTCCTGGCAGTTGTGTATGAAATTTTTGTTGGTCTACCTAAACGTGGTTTTGTTTTTACAGAGCACTTGATTTTCCATTTGTTAATCACAGTTTGAACGCTGCTGACTGGCATTATCAATTCCTTGGATATTTTTTGTATCCCTTTCCTGTATTATACAGTTCCACAGCCTTTTCCTGTAGATCCGTTGAAATTCTTTTCCTTTCCCCATGACTCACAATCCAAAAATGTTAGTGGCTGGATGAAAGATGAAAGAGTCTGTCTGGATCACATTGATTACAAGCAAACAGGTCACAGATGAGGATGTTACTTTTAGTAGCCATTCAAACCCATTTGTGTAAAATTCTGTGCATGTTATCAGGCCAACATCACCAGAGTATATGAACTTTTGATCAGGGTCATTTGGATGTTTTGGGTTGTCATTATGATATAAAAATAGAAAACACAGTAGTTTGACAATAAATGGCTTCACACAACCACTAACCATGAGTGGAGAAAAAGTTTTGGTCTATGAAAAAAGGCCAAGAAAGCAGAAATTCTGCTGGGGTATATAATCTTTTAAGCACAATCGTGTGTATATACAGTTGTGGCCAAAAGTATTGACACCCCTGCAATTCTGTCAGATAATACTCAGTTTCTTCCTGAAAATGATTGCAAACACAAATTCTTTGGTATTATTATCTTCATTTAATTTGTCTTAAATGAAAAAACACAAAAAGAATTGTCCTAAAGCCAAATTGGATATAATTCCACACCAAACATAAAAAAGAGGGTGGACAAAAGTATTGGCACTGTTCGAAAAATCCTGTGATACTTCTCTAATTTGGGTAATTAACAGCACCTGTAACTTACCTGTGGCACCTAACAGGTGTTGGCAATAACTAAATCACACTTGCAGCCAGTTGACATGCATTACAGTTGACTCAACCTCTGTCCTGTGTCCTTGTGTGTACCACATTGAGCATGGAGAAAAGAAAGAAGACCAAAGAACTGTCTGAGGACTTGAGAAACCAAATTGTGAGGAAGCATTAGCAATCTCAAGGCTACAAGTCCTTCTCCAAAGATTTGAATGTTCCTGTGTCTACCGTGCGCAGTGTCATCAAGAACTTTAAAGCCCATGGCACTGTGGCTAACCTCCCTAGATGTGGACGGAAAAGAAGAATTGACAAGAGATTTCAATGCAAGATTGTGCGGATGTTGGATAAAGATCCTCGACTAACATCCAAACAAGTTCAAGCTGCCCTGCAGTCCAAGGGTACAACAGTGTCAACCCATACTATCCGTCGGTGTCTGAATGAAAAGGGACTGTATGGTAGGAGACCCAGGAAGACCCCACTTCTTACCCCGAGACATAAAAAAGCCAGGCTGGAGTTTGCCAAAACTTACCTGAAAAAGCCTAAAACGTTTTGGAAGAATGTTCTCTGGTCAGATAAGACAAAAGTAGAGCTTTTTGGGCAAAGGCATCAACATAGAGTTTACAGGAGAAAAAAAGAGGCATTCAAAGAAAAGAACACGTCCCTATAGTCAAACATGGCGGAAGTTCCCTGATGTTTTGGGGTTGCTTTGCTGCCTCTGGCACTGGACTGCTTGACCGTGTGCATGGCATTATGAAGTCAGAAGACTACCAACAAATTTTGCAGCATAATATAGGGCCCAGTGTGAGAAAGCTGGGTCTCCCTCAGAGGTCATGGGTCATCCAGCAGGACAATGACCCAAAACACACTTCAAAAAGCACTAGAAAATGGTTTGAGAGAAAGCACTGGAGACTTCTAAGGTGGCCAGCAATGAGTCCAGACCTGAATCCCATAGAACACCTGTGGAGAGATCTAAAAATGGCAGTTTGGAGAAGGCACCCTTCAAATATCAGGGACCTGGAGCAGTTTACCAAAGAAGAATGGTCTAAAATTCCAGCAGAGCATTGTAAGAAACTCATTGATGGTTACTCGAAGCGGTTGGTCGCAGTTATTTTGGCTAAAGGTTGTGCAGCCAAGTATTAGGCTGAGGGTGCCAATACTTTTGTCTGGCCCATTTTTGGAGTTTTGTGTGAAATGATCAATGTTTTGCTTTTTGCTTCATTCTCTTTTGTGTTTTTTCATTTAAGACAAATTAAATGAAGATAATAATACCAAAGTATTTGTGTTTGCAATCATTTTCAGGAAGAAACTGAGTATTATCTGACAGAATTACAGGGGTGTCAATACTTTTGGCCACAACTGTATATACTAGCTGAAGAGCCCGGCGCAGCCTGGGCATAGTAACTAACTGTGGTTAGTTATAGCAAATTATATTTATCCTCCATCCCATAGTCCCGTGCCCATATACCCATCATACATATCTACGATCCCATAGGCCCGTGCCCACATACCCATCATACATATCCTCCATCCCATAGTCCCATGCCCATATACCCATCACACATCCTTCATCTCATAGTCCCATGCCCATATACCCATCATACATATCCTCCATCCCATAGTCCCATGCCCATATACCCATCACACATCCTTCATCCCATAGTCCCATGCCCATATACCCATCACACATCCTTCATCTCATAGTCCCATGCCCATATACCCGTCATACATATCCTCCATCCCAGAGTTCAGTGCCCATATACCCATCACACATCCTCCATCCCATAGTCCCATGCCCATATACCCATCATACATATCCTCCATCCCATAGTCCAGTGCCCATATACCCATCACACATCCTCATTCCCATAGTCAACCATTATGACATCATAATGAGCAGCGGGGCTTGCAACTTATGATGACATCAGCATCGCCATGGCAACCATTATGACATAATGAGGGCGGGGCTTGTTACACACACTTTTTCCCCATTATGTAGATAGGGGCAAAATTGTTTGGTGAATTGGAACGCGCGGGGTTAAAATTTCACCTCACAACATAGCCTAGGACACTCTTGGGGTCCAGACGTGTGACTGTGCCAAATTTTCTGGCTGTAGCTGCGACGGTGCGGATGCCAATCCCCTACATACATACATACACACACACACACACACTTGAGCTTTATATATTATATATATCTATATATATATATACAGTCATATGTTAAAATTTGGGCACCCCTATTAATGTTAACCTTTTTTCTTTATAACAATCTTGGTTTTTGCAACAGCTATTTCAGTTTCATATATCTAGTAACTGATGGACTCAGTTATATTTCTGGATTCAAATGAGGTTTATTGTACTAACAGAAAATGTGCAATCTGCATTTAAACAAAATTTGACCGGTGCAAAAGTATGGGCACCTCAACATAAAAGTGACATTAATATTTCGTACCTCCTCCTTTTGCAAAAATAACAGCCTCTAGTCGCTTCCTGTAGCTATTAATGAGTTCCTGGATCCTGGATGAAGGTATTTGTGACCATTCCTGTTTACAAAACAATTCCAGTTCAGTTAAGTTTGATGGTCACCGAGCATGGACAGCCCGCTTCAAATCATCCCACAGATGTTCAATGATATTCAGGTCTGGGGACTGGGATGGCCATTCCAGAACACTGTAATTGTTCCTCTGCATGAATGCCTGAGTAGATTTGGAGCGGTGTTTTGGATCATTGTCTTGCTGAAATATCCATCCCCTGTGTAACTTCAACTTCGTCACCGATTCTTGCACATTATTGTCAAGAATCTGCTGATACTGAGTTGAATCCATGCGACCCTCAACTTTAACAAGATTCCCGGTGCCGGCATTGGCCACACAGCCACAAAGCATGATGGAACCAAATTTTACTGTGGGTAGCAAGTGTTTTTCTTGGAATGCAGTGTTTTTTAGCCTCCATGCATAATGCCTTTTTGTATGACCAAACAACTCAATCTTTGTTTCATCAGTCCAGAGGGCCTTCTTCCAAAATGTAACTGGCTTGTCCAAATGTGCATTTGCATACCTCAGGCGCTCTGTTTGTGGCGTGCTTGCAGAAACGGCTTCTTTCGCATCACTCTCCCATACAGCTTCTCCTTGTGCAAAGTGCGCTGTATTGTTGACCGATGCACAGTGACACCATCTGCAGCAAGATGATGCTGCAGGTCTTTGGAGGTGGTCTGTGGATTGTCCTTGACTGTTCTCACCATTCTTCTTCTCTGCCTTTCTGATATTTTTCTTGGCCTGCCACTTCTGGGCTTAACAAGAACTGTACCTGTGTTCTTCCATTTCCTTACTATGTTCCTCATAGTGGAAACTGACAGGTTAAATCTCTGAGACAACTTTTAGTATCCTTCCCCTGAAAAGCTATATTGAATAATCTTTGTTTTCAGATCTTTTGAGAGTTGTTTTGAGGAGCCCATGATGCCACTCTTCATAGGAGAATCAAATAGGAGAACAACTTGCAAGTGGCCACCTTAAATACCTTTTCTCATGATTTGATACACCTGGCAATGAAGTTCAAAGCTCAATGAGGTTACAAAACCAATTTAGTGCTTCAGGAAGTCAGTAAAAAGTAGTTAGGAGTGTTCAAATCAAGAAAATGATAAGGGTGCCCATACTTTTGCACCGGTCAAATTTTGTTTAAATGCAGATTGCACATTTTCTGTTAGTACAATAAACCTCATTTGAATCCAGAAATATAACTGAGTCCATCAGTTATTAGATATATGAAACTGAAATAGCTGTTGCAAAAACCAAAATTGTTATAAAGAAAAAAGGTTAACATTAATAGGGGTGCCCAAATTTTAACATATGACTGTATATATAGTGGTGCAGTGACCGCTGTGACAGCTTGGCGGCGCTGTATGGGTCATGCACACAGACATATCCATTGTGGTAATGGAGATAGGATGAATGCCAGGATGGTAAATGACCGTTATGTATCCCAGGGTGGGTGGCCCTCGGATGGAAGCTTGAACGTGTGCTAATCAGCAGAGGTACTACTGAGGATTTTGTTACAGTGTATCAGGGAAAGCTTCCAGGTGGCTTGGTGAGACGGGTGGCACAAGTCACCTACAAACCCACCCAGGGGCGTGTGTCTAAATGCCTATAGTAAGCCTGTATATGTATGTGTATGGCTGTCTGTATGAGGTCATAGCCATGTGATCCAGTGGGCGTGACTACGGACCATATAAGGTGACCAGGGTAGGTCACATGAGAGAGTGCCAGGATCTGATTGGTCCGTGTGGAAGGTCCCGGAAGGCCGATGTGCTAGAAGGTGTGCTGCTTACCTGAAGCGCACATGCAGAGGCCGCTGACCGGGTGAGGCCTGTGTAATTTGGCCTGTGTGTGTGGGACAGTCCCCAGGAAGGAACGGACATCTGGAGTGAGAAGCAACTAAGAGGTAACTCCGGACAGGGGGAAATAACTGTAAGGCTATAGAGCCTGGTTGCTGGAGAAAGCACAGCCTGTGTGAACACAGGGCTGAGAGCTGAGCTCTATCATGAACTTTCTGTTGTTGGATATGACTGTTGCCGTATATGGTTTATGCTGATTAATAAACCGCATGAACTGATTTATGTGAAAAACCCATGCCGGACCTAGTTATTCAGCTGCCAAGCGAGTGTCCCCAACATGAATAACAAGCGCTACCTTACTATATATATATATATATATATATATATATATATATATATATATATACAGTCATATGTTAAAGTTTGGGCACCCCTATTAATGTTAACCTTTTTTCTTTATAACAATTTTGGTTTTTGCAACAGCTATTTCAGTTTCATATATCTAATAACTGATGGACTAGGGAAGGGAACTAAGGACTAGGGTTAGAGCAGAACCCTTCCAAAGTTCGCAGCGCAAGGCCGGGGTCCGGTCCCCGAGGTTGTATGGATACTATTGGTCCTGCAGCAGACACCAGAAGTTGTCACCACTTTATTCCCACACAAGACTTGGGGGCACAACAGCAATGTGAGTGAGCCGGGACTAGGTACCAAGGAGTCCCCGAAGCAGGCTACAGCTGTCCGCCGTACAAGTATAGTTCATAGGAACATCTGACAGGAGGAACTCAGTGTAACTCAGTACTGTGAGCACTTCACTCTAGGCGCTAAGAGGGAGACGTTCAGAAAAGGCACATGTTGGCAGAGTGTTGTAAAGGAAGACTTCATCTTGCCTGGAAGTTGGCTGAGCTCCTGACCCGGAGGACACGGCACGGATGCGGGCCCTTGTACCACAACAGACTGTGAGTAAAGCTTTGGAACTACATGCCCTGTGTCCTCCACTTATTCCTGCGTCAACTTATTCAGCACTGCTACATCGCTGTGCCTGACACTGCACCATCTACGTGTCACTTCACCTACACTGCCTTGGGACTACAGCCCTGCCTGTGGAGGGCTATAACATCCTTGCTGCACCACACCATCTGTCCCAGAGGATCTGTCTGCAGCGTCGGCTTAACATCTTCATTGCCGAACACCACAGGTGGTGTCACGAATCATTCATAAACTTTAATCAACATAAGCACACTGAACTTTTCCCCTTTTACAATGGGCGCCCAGGGCCATTGGCCGGGTCCCAGCTACCGTGACATCTCCCATTGAAGCTCATCGGGCCCAGTACCGAGTACCCCGCCAGCCCTGGGAGGGCGACCCATATATATATATATATATATATATATATATATATATATATATATATATATATATATATATATACACAGCCACATGACTATCACAGAAGAGATAAAGGAATGTACTGTGTAATTGTCTGGTGATATGGTCTTAAGATCTGTTTTAAAGGGGATCTGTAAGCAGGTTTTTTTCTATGTAATCTGACAACAGCATGCTGTAGGGGTTAAATCACTGATTTTAGCGATTCCTCTCTTATCAAGCACAGTGCTGTTGTTTGCTTGCAATGATTGTTTTAGCACAATGAGCTTACCATTGCTGGGAAACACCAATGCGTGCATGCTAGTCTGACACACCCCCTCCTGTGATACGCACCTCAGAATCTATGGACATTGCATATACTGAGTCTTGTGTGGGTGGGGTTAGCGTCCTCAGCTCTGCTGTATTGCTAAATCTAAAAGCTCTGATTGTGCGAGGATGGCTGCACCCAGCAATCTAAATGGTACATCCTTGGATTTAGCTTCCTTTTGCCTACATCAGGCTGCTATCAGATGAGGTAGCAAAACCTTTTGACAGATTCCCTTTAAGGATTGTGGTTTGAGTTCTCTACTTATTTTTGGAAGGAATATCAGTTTGGACTTTGGTTTGAATGTATTCAAAGGTTTGCTATGAGGTACATTATGTGTCAGAGGCATAGACTTAACAGGTGGCATAACTAGAGTCCTATGGACCCCGATGCAAAATTTAGATCTGGGCCACCACAGCATGTTGGTCAGATGTACGGGCCACTGCATTGTTCTAGATCATGTAAAAACATTTGTTCCCTGCCTCCAGCATTAAACAAAAAGAATACATATAAAATATATAAATCAAACAAAATGGGACAGCAATAAACAGTAGTGATAAAGTTACCAAATATCACCATTTTGTTACTGAACAAGTACGCTATACCAAAATTAATATACCAATAATAAATAGCCCCCCACAATGACCATATATTATTACCACATAGTGTGTTAGACATCGGGTTCCCGCCTCTGCACAGGAGAAATCCCAAGCCTTGCCATCTGCGGTCTCCCATTCAGTCCCAACCACAGAGGAGGCTGCTCAGCAGAAACATTGATCCCGGCGTCTTGCTCAAGCTAGTGCTATAGGTTTGGTTGCTGCTGCCATCCCTGGGTCAGCTATAGCAGCCTGCACTAGCCAGCAGCGAGCAGCTACTGGGACTAAGTCCTTCCTGCGGTTTACTGAGCATGCCCATGGGTCGACCTCTCATTGGATGTCAGGGGTCACATGCTTAGGTCCCGTTGCGGCCCCAATTGGACCACGGGGAAGGCTCCTGAAGGACGCTGCTATAAAAGGTTTGCATGGCCGCTTGGCCATGCGCTAGTATAGAACAGTAATCTTACTCGTGTGTATGTTGATGGATGCATGTTTTCTGGTGACTGACTCCTTAAGATTCCCTCCCTTTAGTTGTGCATGTTATAGGGTGTTGGAGCTAATTAGCGCCAGACTGTGCCATCCACCACTCGGCATGAGGGTACAGAGTCTAAGTAGCAGTGACTGCCAGTGTGGCACTGCGCGCAATCAGTGCGCTTTCCAAGCCCTAATTAGGGTGGTTAGTGGCGTCCGCCAGAGCGGTGCTGTGCACACGTAGTGTGCTTAATCTATTAGCTAGTCTGTTTCTGGCACCGCAGTTGCGGCGCAGAGCGCTAGTGGGTCTAGAGGGACTCTAACCCTGTGTCTTGGGGGCAGAGTCCTGTGACTACACACTAGCGCTCACTTTGCCGAGCTCTGTGAGCATTAACAAACTACGGCATTTATATTTGGCGGTAGTGCGGCTCTGTGAGGCAACAGAGTCCGCCTCTGTACACACCGGGTGACATTAACCCCATGTGTCCCTTCTATTATCCCACCATATACTGTCCGTCACTACTCTAGCTGCAGTTTACCATCTCTGCACAGTGGACCCCGGGTTGCGTACGCACCTTACTATTATACTTTATTGGGTGCGTACCACTAACCGTAACATAGTGTCTGATTAAAAACACCATCCTGTTACTGAACAAAATCCACTTACTGAGACAAATATACCAATAATCCCACATACAAGGGCTAAATATTGCCACTCCATGACCAGATTACAAATTACCGTCACATACTAACTGATTAATAGCACAATATTGTTCATTATATAAAACCACAATGCTGGCACTAATATTACCACTATTGACATAATACACAGTACATAGTATAAGTGTATATAGTATATGTAAATCCCATTGACTTACTAGTAATGCATCCAAATTAAGTCATTTATTTTCACTGTTCTTCACCTGGCAATGCGGCACAGTATGCTAGGAGTTCTTCCAGCTAGAACTCATCTCTACAGACAGTAACACACATTGATGAATAACTGATCACTTCCATAGCACCCTCCACACTTTTTCCCACTCTTCTAATACCTTACCTTTGTTCCTTCGATGATAATAGTATTAACAAAAATAATAATAATAATAATAATAAATTTTATTTTTATAGCGCCGACATATTCCGCAGCACTTTACATTTCAGAGGGGATTTGTACAGACAATAGACATTACAGCATAACAATAATCACATACAGTAGATTATAACAAATACCAAGAGGAGTGAGGGCCCTGCTCGCAAGCTTACAGTCTATGAGGAAAGAGGTAGACACGAAAGGTGGGTGGTAACAGTTGCCCTGATTGTATGGACCAGCCATAATGTTAAGTGTGTAACAGTACAGACACAGAGGGCTAATGGATGCATAAAGCATGTGGGAACATGATGCTGGGAACCTGGTTATGGTAAAACTTTTGGCTCTGCCACACAGGGATAGGTTAGGTTAATGTGTTGAGGCGATAGGCCAGTCTGAATAAATGCGTTTTCAGGACACGCTTAAAATTGTGGGGATTGGGGACTAATCGTATTGACCTGGGAAGTGCATTCCAAAGAATTGGCGCGGCACGTGTAAAGTCTTGGAGACGGGAGTGGGAGGTTCTGACTATTGAGGATACTAACCTCAGGTCATCAGCAGAACGGAGGGCGCGGGTAGGGTGGTATACTGAAACAAGGGAGGAGATGTAGGGTGGTGCTGAGCCATGGAGGGCTTTGTGGGTGAGGGTAATAAGTTTATACTGAATTCTGGAGTGGATGGGTAGCCAGTGTAATGACTGGCACAAGGTAGAGGCATCGGTGTAACGATTGGTGAGGAATATGATCCTGGCTGCAGCATTCAAGACAGATTGGAGAGGGGAGAGTTTTGTAAGAGGGAGACCGATTAGAAGAGAGTTACAATAGTCGAGACGAGAATGAATAAGAGAAACAGTAAGAGTTTTTGCAGAGTCAAAAGTAAGAAAAGGTCGAATTCTAGAAATGTTTTTGAGGTGCAGATGACAAGAGCGAGCCAGTGATCGAATGTGGGGGGCAAAGGAAAGCTCGGAATCAAGTATGACCCCAAGACAGCGGGCATGTTGCTGGGGAGTAATAGTGGAACCACAGACGGAAATGGCAATTATTATTATTATTATTATTATATATGTATGCTGTATAAATGTAGTATGTATGTATGTTGTATGAAAGTTGTATATATGTAGTATATACAGTATGTAGTATGTATGTATGTTGTATATATGTAGTATGTATCTAGTATGTATATATGATGTAGGATGTATGTATGCTTGTAGTATATATGAAGTATATATGTTTTTTTTTTTTTTAACATTCAACACATTAGCCGGATGATGGGACTACTACTGTCCCATCACTGGCTAATGTGTCAATCACTGTCTTTGTAGCACGCATCGCCCGATGGGACTTGTAGTCCATCGGACGATGCCTGCACACACACACATAGACCCCCCGGCAGCTGACACAGACCCCCTGCAGGCCCGTACAGACTGCCAGCAGGCCCGTACAGACCCCCGAGAGGCCTGCACACACTCTTCCCCCCTCCCGAACTGGATGTGCTTGGAAAGAAAGGCTTTTTTAAATCCGATATTTCTGTCCCATTGACTTGAATGGGACTTCCGGTATCGGAATCGGCGATACCCGATACTTTTTGTGTATCGGGCCGATCCAATCCGATATTTCTGGATATCGGATGGTATCGCTCAACACTAGTCTGGATCCCAGAAACTCACTCAGCTTTTATGCACACACACTGATTACAAGCAAACAGGTTACAGGTGAGGATGTTACCTTTAGTGTTGGCATCGGGTTTCTGCCGCTGCACAGCTGGAATCCCAAGCCTTGCACTCGGCGGTCTGCCATTCTCCTTTGGCTGCAGAGGAGCCTGCTCAGCAGACTCATCTTTTTTAACACTCTGCTTAGACCAGCACTGTGGGATTGCTTGCTGCAGCCATCTCTGGTCCACCTTTAGGAATGCAGGCTGGCCAGCAGCGAGTCTCTCCAGGGACTAAGTCCTCCTTGCGGTCCACTGAGCATGCCTGTGGTGTGGTCTCCCAATGGAGATCGAAGGTCATGTGCTCAGGTCCTTCTCCAGCTAAGATTGGTCCATCCGAAAGGCCAGGAAGGTCCCGGAAGCACGTGGCTACAAAAGGTTTGCATGGCCGCTTGGCCATGTGCTAGCATAGACTGCATTAGCTGACTATCAAGAGTGTGTGTCGTATGCAAGTATGAATGTCTCTGGTGAATGACTCATTAAGAACCCCTACCCTTGGTACGCATGTGTTGTGCAGCCTAGCCTGTTAAGCGCCCTGGCTTAGGTGTAGGTAGGTTAGAGTGAGTGACAGGCATTGGTCTCCACCAGTGGCTCGGCACGCCACAGTGCATGTGCTCTACACACTGAAGTCAGCGTCTATATCGGCGTCCGCAGTTGCGATGCCACGCGCTCAAAGGTCTAGAGGGACTCTGACCCCATGTCCTTGTGGCAGGGTTCTGTGACCACTTTCTGTGCGCTCCTTGGCCGGGCTCTGTGAGTTAAACAGGCTCCGGTGTTTATGTTCATCGGTAGTGCGGCTCTGTGAGTTAACACAGACGCTGCTGTTCACACTGGGTGACGTTAACCAATGTGTGACCTTCCCACACCGCTTTATACTTCCGCCTTTACTTAACAGCAGTGTACCATTCTGCACAGTGGACCCCGGGCTGCAGACGCACCTACTATTATTTTATAATTTGGTGCGTTCCGCCAGCCCTAACATTATACTAGCGCCAGGGTCTGGCTAGTATATAAAGATATAGATATAAAATATCCGATATTAAATAAAATATATTACAGTATTGATGTCACCGTTTGTGATCCATGACCTGTAGAAATGACCACCTCTGTGGACCCCATAAAGTATTAATCCATATATCCCCTATTCTGGCCCCCATTATCAAATTCAACATTAGTGCCCCTTCCCCATTCAGTAATTGCACCCACCTCTTATGCCTCAATAAAGTTGTAACATCCCAAATTGCGGCTCAATAAATCAATAATTAATAGTGTATGGGCTACTATGGGGAATTATAGCAATGTCCCCCATTGTGAAACAATGCTATCCAATATTACTGTCTCCATACAGTAATATTGTCCCATAATTGGCCTCCTACAGTAATTATGTTGCCCAATTGGTACCATAAGCTTATAATGTATGTTCCTCATTCTGGCCCTCATGTAGTAATTATGTCCCTCATTCTGTTATACTGTCCTTTGCCCTGCAATAGTGTCACCCATTCTGGTGACCTTCCTATAATAGTGTGTCCCTATCCTGGAATTAATGGCTCCCATTTTGTAATAGTGGCCCCTGTCCTGGCTCCCATCCTGTAATAACTTCCTCCAACCTGTAATAATGTACCCTATACTGTAAAAATGTTCCCCATGTCTCATCCTGGTCACCCAATGTTCCCCTGTAATATATTCCCCTATGCTGGCCCCTCTCTTTAGTTCTTAAATAATGTCCCCCATCCTGTAATAATGTTCCCCATACTCATCCCTATATTGTAATAATATTCCCCATCTTAGCTCACATCCTGTAATAATGCCCACCAGCCTGGCCCCATTCTGTAATAATGTCCCCCATCCCGTCCCTCATCCGATAATAATGTCCCCAATTCTGACACCATCCTGTAATAAAGTTATTCATCCTGTAATATTGTCCCCCATCCTGACCCTTTTCTTTAATAACGTCCCATATCCTGTAATAATGTCTCCATCCTGGCCCCATCCTGTAATAACGTTCCCCATACTGATCCCTATATTGTAATAATATTCCTCCTGAGGAAGTCTTAACGAAACATGCGTTGGGGCGGCGGGGAAAGTGCGGTGCCAGCACTCTCACACCTATTACTAGTAAGTCTATCTATATTTTCCTCTCAGTTCATCTTTTGGCTCCCTAAGGTTCTTCTTACTCTTAGTAGCTTCTTGATGACAGTTCATGATGCACTCTGCACTATGTATTTGTTTATATGCTTGATGCTGCTATATAAGTGGATTTCATAAAATGGCACATGCCCTATGCTATGTGTGCACAATAATCCAGGTGTATGGCCTTTTAACTTATTGTATAATAGTCATGGTTTCAGTTTTCTATTAGGTATTTGTACTTGTCACAACTATCCCTGTTCATATAGTATCTAGTAGTCCTATTTGAATTGTATTTTTATTCTATGATCAATTAATAAAGATTTATTGTCTAGGATTATAGTCTCTTTTTGGTGATCATTTAATCACCATTTTTTAGTGGTTATTAATAATGACAAATAGCCTGGTCCCATTCTGTAATAATGTTCCCCATACAGATTGATCCCTGTCTTGCAATAATATCCCCCATGTCAGCCCACATCCTGTATTAATGACCACCGGCCTGGCCCCGTTCTGTAATAATGTCCCCCATCCGGTAATAAGGTCCCCAATTCTGGCACCATCCTGTAATGAAGTTCTTCATCCTGTAATATTGTCCCCCATCCTGGCCCCTTTCTTTAATAATGTCCCATATCCTGTAATAGTGTCTCTGTCCTGGCTCCATCCTGTAATAGTGTTCCCCATACTGATCCCTATATTGTAATAATATTCCACATCCTAGCCACATCCTGTAATAATGACCAATGGTCTGCCCCATTCTGTAATAATGTTCCCCATACTGATACCTATCTTGTAATAATATTCCCCATCCTAGCCGACATCCTGTAATAATGACCAATGGCCTTGCCCCATTCTGTAATAATGTCCCCCATCCTGTCCCTCATCAGATAAGTTCTCCAATTCTGGCACCATCCTGTAATAAAGTTCTTCATCCTGTATTATTGTCCCCATCCTGGCTCCTTTTGTCACGGAATGACTGACCCAATGTGACATGACCCAACGGTTGGCCAGTCACCATATGGCACAACACACCAGGGAACACCAGTGAAACTATAACAACGGTGGGCCGTGTCAATAGGGTACGGGGGAATGGACATCACCTGCACTCACCTGAGGATGTGCCCTGATCTCACTATTGTCCCTATATGGGTTCTTTCACCCTGTCGCCAAACAGGATACCTAATCCACCTATTCCCTCACTTGCCCTGCTCTTATCCCTAAGTAGGAAACTAGCTGGTGAGAGCACTGGTCCCACTGCACTAATACAACAAATGGAATAGAAAGACACCAAAAAGGACAACGTAACAAAAGTACAACACATAGCTTCCTGTTGCACTGCTGCAAAGCTCCACACTGCAGGTATCAACAGCAACAGGACTCTTAACATCAAGCGTGGTAGGCACCAGAGAGCTGCTTCTGCAAGGCTGGTCTCCAGAAAGGACCTGCATCACCAACAGTCAGATGATGCATCAGGTGACCTTTTAAAAGATGTGGGAGTGGTCACCAGCAACATCAGCTGACCCAGCAGCACTGCAGTAACACCAGCATGCCACCGAGGAAAAACTGCATTTAACCCCTGCTGGCCTGAAAGGAAAAGTTTTAATGTGAGAAGCCAGATCTGCCACAGGCCCAAAAATGGATCATGACACCTTTCTTTAATAATGTCCCATATCCTGTAGTAAGGTCTCCGTCCTGGCCCCATTCTGTAATAATGTTCCCTATACTGATCCCTATCTTGTAATAATGTTCCCCATCCAAGCCCACATCCTGTAATAATGACCAATGGCCTGGCCCCATTCTGTAATAATGTCCCCCATCCTGTCTCTCATCCGATAATGAGGTCCCCAATTCTGGCGCCATCCTGTAATAAAGTTCTTCATCCTGTAATACTGTTCCCCATCCTGGCCCCTTTCTTTAATATTAATGCCCCATATCCAATAATAATGTTTCCGTCCTGCCCCAATTCTGTAATAATATCCCCCATCCTGTAATAATGTCCACCATTCTAGCCCTATTCTGTAAAAATGTCTCATATCCTATAATAATGCCCCCCATTCTGGCCCTATCCTTTACTAATGTCCCCCTGTCTGACCCCCATGCTATAATAATGTCCTCAGTGCTTTTCTCCAACACAATTAAAAAAATAAAAGATTCTTTTCACCTGTCCCCGCTTCCAAGATGTGCGCCTTTCCCTTCCATCTCCTAATTTGGTACACGGGGCATAGTGGCACATGACAGTGAAGTCATGCCCCGTTCATGATGGGTTCACTGACATTAGCTGCCAGCCACTGATAGGCTGGTGGACTATAAAGCAACTGCAGTGCAGGTTGAAACATATTCAAATAAAAAATTGTCACTGGTGTCGGCAAGAGCCTTTCCTCCATGGCCCGGTCGCGGTTGCGCCCTTTGTCACAGTTGTTATGCCCCTGGGCATATCTGTCACGTGGAAGCACAGCTTTTACAAAGAACAGCTTCAAAATACAACAAGAATATCTTGGATCCTCCATTTCAAACTTTCTTTTCTATATAATCATAGCCCACTTCCTTGCTTTATTCATGCCGTAGCCTGGCAAGTCTAGTCTACTTTTAATAACACTTTCTGTTCCAACTTAGATATTGCCTCTTCAAACCTCTCTGCCTGTTCAGGGTCCCATTAAACCAACAGCTCTTTGTCTTTCCTGCCATACATACCATAGCTGAATTCTCCTTCTCAGTGTTCACCTCACTAGACCATCTGGTATTTCTAGCCATATTGAAATCAGACTGTCACTCATCCTTTACTATTTGAAGCTTGCTACCTCTGAATTCTTCTTCCTTGCACACACACATACAGTATACAGAGACATTTCTTGTTTCTCACTGTCACACCAACTAATAACCAACTTCTAACAAGAAAGTGTCCACTTTTTTCACCCCAAGACTCCACCCACCTACAGGTGTGACAAAGTGTTAACTACACTGTGTCTTGCATCTATACTGGTACTTTCACTCTTCCCAAAATGTTTGCATAGGAATGAACTGTAAGGGGGTGAAATACAGGAAGAGCCGGGGGAGGGTTGCCTCCTCTGCTCCGTGCCCGGAAACATTGAGCAGCACAGCAGGTTCCCCAGGGGACAGAAAAGGGTCCTGGTACAGGAAGGAAGCCGGGCATAGAGCTGGAAAAGTGCGCGCACGGTCCTCAGTGCAGCCTGGGCAGCGGTCAGGACAAGATGCAGACAGACCGGGAGAGAGACAGAGCTCCCGTTCAGAAGGCAAAGACCAGGGTACCACACACAGAGACTGCAGCCCATGAGTACGTGGAGCCGGAGTCTGCAGTGACAGCAAAGGTGTGTCCTGACCCTTGTGCAGAGACTGAGACCCATGCAGAGACAGGGGCCCGTGTTGAGACTGTGGCCCGTGCAGAGACTGTGGCCTATGCAGAGACCGTGGCCCATGTTGAGACTATGCCCTTTGTAGAGACAGTGACCCGTACAGAGGCAGTGATCCACGTGAGAAGCCCCGGTACCCATGGAGTTAGTGCAGAGCCCCTGTTTCTGGTGAAGGGTCGCAATTGTGTACCGAGCTTTGTTTCTGCAGAAGAGACTGTAGCCTTCCAGCGAAAGACTCAGAGAAAAGGGGACCCCGTCTGCTTCGTGCCCTTCTCTGACTCCCACATTAACCCCTGAGCCCACGGCTGGGGATTGTCAAGGATCACAGAGTTCACAGAGACTATAGTCGACAAGTGCCGCTGTTGTTCGGTATCTACGTGGGAGAAGGTCGACCCTACAAGCAAGTCCTCTTCAGACTGTTCATTCCAGGAAATACTGTTTAATACTGCTTATTCCGTTTGCCTGTTTTATAACTTGTTTTCCACCTCACCAATACTCGCAGTGTTATATTGTCAGTGTTTATCCCTGTAAATAAACCCCGCTTTAACTGTTGGTCCATCTGTTCCGTGGTGACATACCCAGCACCTGCTCTTTATTACATTTGGCATAGTCGGCAGGATGTCATACGGAAGCGCGGAAGGGGCGGACCAAGAAATTAGAGAAGGCCCCAGGACCAGCATTTCCCTGGGAGCCATGTTGAATAATTTGCCGAGGTTTACTGGAAACAATGTGATGTTGTGTAGTTGGACGGAGAGCATCCGGGGGCTGTTGCGGATGCATCCCCTGGCTCCATCCCTGGAGGCAGAGATTGCATTGATGGCCTTAGAAGGGGAGGCATTGGATTCTGTCATGCATAGGTCTCCCCGGGAAAGAGATACAGTTAGGTCCATATATATTTGGACAGAGACAACATTTTTCTAATTTTGGTTCTAGACATTACCACAATGAATTTTAAACAAAACAATTCAGATGCAGTTGAAGTTCAGACTTTCAGCTTTCATTTGAGGGTATCCACATTAAAATTGGATGTAGGGTTTAGGAGTTTCAGGCAGAGAGGCATGGTCCTATGGTGCGAGACAGAGGAGCTGTCCCCAAAGAGAAGTTTAAGTAACCTAGAGGAGGCGTTCTCTTACCTGCTATACCTGTGGAGAGCCCGGCCACATTGCCCGGTGGTGTCCCCGGCGGAGCCGACCATCAACGCGCCAGCCGTTAAACTAGGTGGCTCCGAGCATGAGGGACACCGCCCGGAGCGTGAAGAGCAGAGGAGGAATAGTAAAAGTCCCACCAGCCTTGTTTCCACGTGCCCTCTGGTCAGGGCCAAAATCAATGGCAGAGCAGTGCGGAGTCTGGTAGACACCGGTTCACAAGTGACTATCATGCAGGAGGGATATTTCCGCCGTCACTTTGCGGAGGCACTACAATCCGAGTGGAACCCCGTGATCAAACTCATGGTGGCCAATCACTTGCCCATCCCGGTCACAGGGGTGGTATGGATGAACATCGAGGTGTGCGGTAAAGATGTCGGGAGAAAAGGAGTAGTACTGGTGGATGGAGAGGCCGCTAAGGACCATACCGTGACCCTGGGCATGAATGTGTTAAAAGACCTCGGAAGTCTTATTTTCAACGAGTCCCCAGAACAATTCTTACAACAATGGAGTGACCAAACACCCCAGAGAAGAGTCTTTCAGCAATTGAAATGAATGGCCCAGGTCCAAGAGACATGTTGTGGCGGCAAGGAACTCTGTAAAGTTATCGCACCTGTCTCTGTCAATCGAGTCTTGTCCCCTGGACAGACAGTATGTTAGGCGTCAAGTTTCTCCCACTGCACAGGGGAAGTCTCAAGCTATGTCCTCTGCGGTCTTCCATTCTTCTGCAGCCCCAGAGGTTCCTGCTCAGCAGAGACGTCAATCCCAGCATCTTGCCCAGGCGAATGCTAGGCGCCTGGTTTCTCCTCCAGGCTAAGCTATTCTACCATGCATGAGTCAGCGGAAAGCAGACGCTCCTGGAGCTAAATCCTGCTTTTCTCCTACTGAGCATGCCTGTGGGACGACCTCTCAATGGAGGTCGAAGGTCACATGCTGAGGTCCTGTTGCTGCTCCGATTGGACCACCAAGAAGGTCCCAGAAGCCTGCAACTATAAAAGCTTAGCATGGCCGCCTGGCCATGCGCTAATATAGAGAGAGATACAGACCATGTGGAGTGAGTGTTGTATGCATGTATGAATGTCTCTGGTGAATGGCTCATTATGAAACCCCTACCCTTGGTACGCATGTGTTGTGTAGCCTAGCCTGCTAGCGCCCAGGCTGAGGTCCAGGTAGAGGCAGAGTCAGAGACTGGCATCAGCATCCACCGGTGGCTTTGTCTGTACACCACGGTCCACATAGTCTGCACTCCTCGGTGGTCAGCGTTCATTAGAGGCGTCCGCAGATGTGACGCTGCAAGCTCAGTAGGTCTAGAGGGACTCAGACCTCGTGTCCTTGGGGCTGAGTTCTGTAACCATATACTGAGCGCTCTCTTGCCGAGTGCTGTGAGTTTTAACAGGCTCCGGCATTTATGTTCCACGGTACTGCGGCTCTGTGACGTAACAGAGTCCGCTCCTGTTCACACCGGGTGATGTTAACCCACGTGTGACCTTTTGTATACCGCTATATACATTGCCATTACTAAGCAGCAGTTTACCACCTCTGCACAGTGGACCCCGGGCTGCGAACGCACCTTACTATCATTTTATTATTTGGTGCGTTACGCCAGACCTAACATTATATTAGTGCCAGGGTCTGGCTAGTAATGGCGGACAAACAGCGAATGCAGCGGTACATCCAGCAGCTGAAGGGTAGGTTGGTGGCTCTTGAGCGCGCAACTACAGCCATGTCTGTTACCACAGTTGCTGCTCAGGCTACTAGGGTGGCTGCAGCTACTTTGTCCACTGCCATTCCTGTTTCGGCATTATCCCGCCTCCCGCAGCCAGATAAGTTTTCTGGTGATAGCCAGTCTTGTAGGGGATTTGTGAGCCAGTGTGCAATACACCTTGAGATCCTGGCAGCACATTTTCCCTCAGAGCAGGCCAAGATGGGATTCATAATATCCCTCTTGTCAGATAGGGCATTGGAGTGGGCCATGCTGTTGTGGGAGTGCGATGATCGTGTGGTGCAGAGTGCTCTGCAGTTTCTGAGCACTCTGAAACAGGTCTTTTTGGGACCTCGAGTCACCAGCGATATGGCGCTCCAACTGCTGGCATCCACACAGGGTTCGTCTATGGTTAGCCATTTTGCCGTCCACTTCCGGACTCTAGCGTCGGAGTTGGAGTGGCCGGATAAAGTCCTCATTCCGTTTTTTTTGGAGGGGACTGGCTGATCATGTGAAGGATGCCCTGGCTACCAGGGAGATTCACGCCACACTGGAGTAGCTTATAGCAGTTTCCACTCGCATCGACCCTCTTAACGAGCGGGGGTTGGAGCGAGCCCAGTGTATGCGGAGGTTTCGTCTGGCTCCCACCTTCGCCGAACCTCTGGAATCTCCTGGCCAGGCGTCCGAATCACATGAGGCCATGGAGGTGTCGCGAGTGGGTTCTAAGTCCCGGACCGCTCGTGCACACATGGTTTGTTACATCTGCCGGCAGTCAGGATATCTCGCCTCCAGATGTTCTCGGTGTTTGGAAGAACGTCCTTGTTTAGTGTCCTTAGGAGCTGGTTCACTAGATGCAGCGGTGCCTTCTTCTAAACAGACATTTAAGGGGACAATTAACATTGGCCCATCCACCCATATGGTAGAGCTTTGCGTGGATTCCGGGGTGGAAGGCAACTTCATGTCATCTACCTTCGCCCGACGGCACGCAGTCCCACAAGTTATGCTCGCCAAGCCAGTGACCATTCGGGTGATAAATGGGTCGACACTACCATCGCAGATAACCCATCAGACCGTCCCTTTTACTTTATCCATGTCTCCTTCCCATCAGGAGATCACCTCCCTGCTTGTCATTCCCGAGGGAATTGATGAGGTCCTCTTAGGGATGCCGTGGCTACGGTATCACTCCCCTCATATAGAGTGGTCCTCAGGGAGAATTCTGGGATGGAGTAAATCCTATGTTGGTAGATGTCAGAGGGAGTGCATTCAGGTTGCTACTACTGAGGTACCCGCAGATTTTTCCTCTCTTCCCAAGCACTATTGGTCCTATGCGGACGTGTTCTCCAAGAGGGCAGCGGAGACCCTTTCGCCTCATCGCCCCTATGACTGCCCTATTGACCTCTTGCCTGGTGCTGAGCCTCCCCGGGGTCAAGTTTATCCTCTCTCTCCTGGAGACGGAGGCTATGTCTCAGTACATCCGTGAGAATCTGGCAAGGGGCTTTATTAGGAAGTCAGTGTCACCTGCAGGGGCGGGGTTTTTCTTTGTGCAGAAGAAAAACGGAGAACTATGGTTATGCATTGACTACAGGGGTCTTAACGCCATCAACGTTAAGAACAAGTACTCTCTGCCCCTGATATCTGAGCTTTTTGATAGGTTGCGGGGAGCGAGGGTCTTCACGAAGCTGGATCTGTGGGGTGCTTACAACCTGATTCGCATCCGTGAGGGAGAGGAATAGAAGACGCCCTTTAACACCAGGGACGAGCATTATGAATACCTGGTGATGCCCTTCGGACTCTGTAATGCTCCTGCTGTCTTCCAAGACTTTGTGAACGACATCTTCCGGGATATGCTCACCACCTCGGCTGTAGTCTATCTGGATGATATCCTCATCTACTCTCCAGATATAGACTCCCACCAGAGGGATGTTTGCAAAGTCTTCGATCTCCTACAGGCAAACACCCTCTATGCCAAGTTGGAGAAGTGTGTGTTTGAGCAGGAGTCCTTGCCTTTCCTGGGCTATATCATCTCGGCCCAGGGGTTGGCCATGGATCCTGCCAAACTACAGGTGGTGATGGATTGGCAGGAGCCTCACTCCCTCAAAGCAGTGCAGCTCTTTATGGGATTTATAAACTACTACCGCCAATTCATCCCACCCTTCTCGACTTTGGTAGCTCCCTTGGTTGCCCTCACCAAGAAGGGAGCGAATCCTAAATTATGGTCAGAGGAGGTCTCCAAGGCCTTCCTCTCCATCAAATCTCACTTCGCTAGCGCTCCCATTTTACATCGCCCCAATGTGGATAAGCCATTTATTTTAGAGGTGGATGACTCATCCGTCGGTGCTGGAGCAGTCCTGTTCCAAAAGGATGCCCAAGGTCGGAAGCATCCTTGCTTCTTCTTTTCCATGGAATTGCTAGCCATGAAGTTGGCCTTTTCGGAATGGAGACACCCCCTGGAGGGGGCTCGCTATCCCTTCCAAGTGTACACTGACCACAAAAATGTAGTTTATTTACAAACTGCCCAATGGCTATATTCTCGCCAGGCTAAATGGTCCCTGTTCTTCTCCTGGTTCCAATTCACCCTCCATTTTGTCTCCAGGGAGAAGAACTTTCGGGCCGACGCTCTCTTCCACTCTGCAGTGTCATCAGAGGAGGAGGAGCCTCGGTTAAGTGTCCCTCCAGAGAACCTGAGAACTGTGGCCCTGGTTTCGCTAGAGTTTGTGCCCCCGGGCAAGACTTTTGTTCCATCTATTTTGCGACCGGAGGTTCTCTCTTGGGCTCATTCGTCCAGGGTGGGTGGACAATTTGGGACCAAGAGGACATCTGAGCTTCTGGCGAGCTTCTTGAGAGATTTTCTTCTCCTTCTGCACCTTATGCAAATTTCCAACACTGGACTAAGGTAATACCTCCCTTCATATTTCAGCTCTATTTGGTGCTAGTCGACTAGGATATTTGATTGACATATCCTTGTTTAACTATGGATTATCATATTGTATATATTCTATATATGTGTATATGTATTTATCTCCACCACTTTGATCCACCGGGATGATCTTTGTGTTTTAATGATTTTTTGCTATTGTTTCTCTGTATTTCGTTCGTATATCTGATATGTTTTTTGTATTTCAGCGATAAAGTGATAAAGGCTCGGGCTGAGCCGAAATGTCTTGTTTATATCGCTTCTACTGTGTGCTATATATTCTTGTTTGGCTCCCACATGTAATAAAATGAACACCCATTTGCATAAAAACAGTTTGAGTGTGCGGTGAATTAGACTAATTTGAGATTGGGACCTACTGGTCCGTTGCACCTTCACCTCGTTAAATTTGACTAGAGTGCACGCTAACTCCCCAGTTTACGAATTTTGGGACACATGCGGGCAGAACTCTCAGAACTGGACCCACAGCAATAAATATCAGGAGGTGTTTGCCAAGGACGAAGATGACTTTGGACACACCACAGCCATAACCCACGAGATACCCACTGGAGATGCGCCGCCGATCCAGGAACGGTACCGTCAGATACCACCACAGATGTACCAGGAAGTGAAAGGAATGCTGTCACACATGTTGAAGAAGGGAGTTATTTGTGAAAGTCAGAGCCTGTGGGCTGCTCCCATAGTCCTGGTGAGGAAGAAGGAGGGGCTCCTTGCAGTTCTGTGTGGACTATCGCCGGCTCAGCACCTGCACCGTGCGGGACTCGTACCAGCTTCACGTTAGACTTGGCCAGCGGATATTGGAAGGTGCTCATGTCCGAGTAAGATCGAGCCAAGACGGCTTTCATCCTCCCAATGGGACTGTACGAATTCGACCAGATGCCTTTTGGTCTAGCAAATGCTCCAGGAACGTTTCAGCGACTCATGGAAAGGTGTCTGGGAGACCTGAATTTTGAGGCCACTTTGATCTATTTGGATGATTTTATCGTCTTTGCTCCCACCTTTGAGGAACATCTACAGAGACTGGAGCAAGTTCTGAGTCGATTACAGAAATATCGCCTGAAAGTAAAACCCCAGAAGTGTCACCTCTTCCGGACCGAGATTGAAAATTTGGGACACGTCTCCGCCGAGGGGGTGAGGCCTTCCCAGGAAAAGATCGCTGCAGTACAAGAGTGGTCAATTCCAAAGACTGTAAAAGATGTACGTGCATTCCTGGGACTCACAGGGTACTTCAGACGCTTCGTAAAAGACTTTAACCGCTTGGCAAATCCACTTCTGGAGTTGTTGAGGGGAGTGCCCTCCTGCGCAAAAAACAGGAACATACAATGGGGAAGCATCAAGAAGAATCATTCCTAGCTCTGAAGAATGCTTTGACAGAGGCCCATGTGCTGGACTATGCAGACTTCACGCAGCTGTTCATCTTGCACACTGATGGAAGCCTACAGGGGCTTGGGGCAGTACTCTCACAGATGCAGGATGGGAAAGAACGTGTCATAGAATATGCCAGTTGATCCTTGCATGACTCAGAAAAGAATCCAGAAAATTACAGTTCATTCAAGCTGGAGCTGTTGGCTCTGGTATGGGCTATGACAGGGAAGTTTGCGGAATATCTGGCAGGTTCAGAAGTTCATGTATGCACGATAACAATCCTCTAGCTCATCTCGAGACTGCCAAGTTGGGGGCCCTGGAACAAAGCTGGGTAGTCCGAATGGCCAAGTTCCGGTACCGAATCTCATACAAAAGAGGGGCCGAAAATGTCCATGCGGATGCCCTCTCTCGAGTAAATTATCGCAGACCAACGCCGACCCGGATGAAGAACGGAAGGATGTAGAAGTCCCCGGCTTTGGACAGACTACTAGGATGGTGGCAGCTTCATGGGAGCATGAGAAAGAAGAGGCTTGTGTGAATTTGTTGGAGCAACCTCAGGATGAATGGGTTCGAATGCAGCAGGAGGATCCAGAGTTAGCTCAGCTGAGACAGTGGATTGCATCAGAACAAATGCCTAACTGCCATGAGAGGGGGTCCAAATCACCTGAGGTGTTGAAATTGTTACGGCTGTGGGAAAGGCTCCAGTTGCAGGATGGTATCCTGTACCGGAAGGTGTACCTACAATCTGAACTTAATCTTGTTTGGCAGACGATCATCCCCTCATCCTTGGTAGATCAGGTGGCTAAGGAAGCACATGAGAAAGGAGCACACTTCGGGCCAGAAAAAAATGTTCCAGTGGCTGCAGCACTAATTCTATCACCCCCCCTTAAGAAATATCATGGAGAGAGTATGTCAACAGTGCCGAAATTGTGAGCTGGTCAAGCCACCAGAACAGCGAGTTCCCACAGAGACGGTGAGATCTTCTGGCCCCATGGACCTACTGGCCTTAGATTACTTGACGATTGGACCAGCACAACAAGGCTACAAGCATTGCCTAGTAATGATAGACCACTTCACTAAATTTGCCGTAGTGACGCCCACACGAGACCAGACTGCCGAGTCTGCGGTGTATGCAATCTGTAAACACTTCATCCAGGTGTACAGGTGTCCCAAATGCATACATTCTGATCAAGGAGCCTGCTTCCTCGGGAAGGTGATGGAGGAGTTGCATCAGCTGTACAAAATCGATAAGTCCCAGACCACCCCTTATCATTCACGGGGTGAACGGGGCTTGTGAAAGATTTAACCGCACCCTGATCCAAATGCTGAGGACACTGGAAGAGGACCAGAAAGCGCGATGGACTGAGTCCGTCCCTGAATTGGTGTGGGAGTACAACAACCGTAAACACAGCGTCACCGGATTCACGCTGTACTCACTGTTCTTCGCTGACCCGGGAAGGGACTGACAGAGCTGGAGCTGGAACCTGAGGAGGACTACCCACGGACAGGGGTGTCCTCCTGGGTTCAAGAACATCGTCGTCGGTTACGGACCATTCAACGGCTGGTGCAGAACCGACTACGAGAATTGGAACATTCCCTAGTCACTCCCCAAGAAGGGACAGCTCTACGACCTGGAGATCGAGTCTTGGTGAGGGAGAAGCACCCACACAACAAATTGGAGTACTGGTGGGAGAAAAGGCCGTATAGGGTGAAGTGACGGCATGGTGGCAAGGGCCCCGTCTATGAGATCCAGCCTGAAATAGGGGAAGAGTCTCCCACCCGCACACTGCATCGGAATATGTTGTGTCCATGCATGTCTCGAGATCCTCAAGTGGTACAATTGGCTCCAGTGCCCCCACCAGCTGAGCCAGTGATCAATGCTGATGAAGAAGACGAAGGAGACTCCCAATCTCTCTCAGGGAACCTGGAAACTGGGCTGGTGCCTGAAACTACTGATGTAACAGAGGGGGCCTCGACTGCCGCTCCTCCAACGATTGACACCACAGCCTCTGCTGATTTGAGACGCTCTGAACGTTCCACGGCTGGTGTACCCCCCATCCGCTACATTGCCAACAGGAGCTCCAAAACCTCTCCCGTGGAATGGTGAGTTCAATGTAAGGGGGTGAAGTACAGGAAGAGCCGGGGGAGGGTTGCCTCCTCTGCTCCGTGCCTGGAACCATTGAGCAGCACAGCAGGTTCCCCGGGGGACAGAAAAGGGGCCTGGTACAGGAAGGAAGCCGGGCAGAGAGCTGGAAAAGTGCACGTGAGGTCCTCAGTGCAGCCTGTGCAGCGGTCAGGACAAGACGCAGACACAGACCAGGAGAGCTCCTGTTCAGAAGGCAAAGACCGGGGTACCACACGCAGAGACTGCAGCCCGTGAGTACGTGGAGTTGGAGTCTGCAGTGACAGCAAAGGTGTGTCCTGATGCCCATGCAGAGACTGGGACCCGTGCAGAGACGGGGGCCCGTGTTGAGACTGTGCCCTGTCTAGATTCAGTGACCTGTACAGAGGCAGTGACCCCCGTGAGAAGCCCCGGTACCTGTGGAGTTAGAGCAGAGACCCTGATTCTGGCGAAGGGTCACAATTGTGTACCAAGTTTTGCTTCTGCAAGAGAGACTGTAGCGTTCCAGGGAAAGACACAGAGCAGAGGGGGCCCCGTCTGCCTCGTGTCCCCTTCTGACTCCCGCATTAACCCCTGAGACCACGGCTGGGGATTGTCAAGGATCGCAGAGTTCACAGAGACTATAGACGACAAGTGCCACTGTTGTTCAGTACCTACGTGAGTGAAGGTTGACCCTACAAGCAAGTTCTCTTCAGACTGTTAAGTTCATTCTAGGAAATACTGTTTAATACTGCTTATTCCGTTTGCCTGTTTTATAACTTGTTTTCCACTTCACCAATACTCGCAGTGTTTTATTGTCAGTGTTTATCCCTGTAAATAAACCCCCCTTTAACTGTTGGTCCGTCTGTTCCGTGGTGACATACCCAGCACCTGCTCTTTATTACAGAACAATAATAAATTAATAGTTAAAGTATATAGCATGAACACTTTTAAAAATAATCTAATTCAATACCATTGATCCGAATTTACTTCATAAGAAAATGGTAGCTCTTGGAGTCCCTCTCAACTTATGCTTGTGGATTTATAACTTCCTGACAGCCAGGATACAGAGTGTAAAAGTTGGACCATTCACTTCGGACACCTTGGTCACAAACATCGGGGCACCTCAGGGGTGTGTTTTGTCCCTGTTACTGTTTTCTCTCTATACGAATGATTGCATCTCTTCAGCAGACTCAGTAAAAATCTTGAAATTTGCCGATGATATGACACTGATTGGTCTCATCAGGGGAAATGCTGAAGACTTGTATCGGAGTGAGGTGGAAAGAATATGTGACTGGTGTAAAGCCAATAATCTTGTACTCAACACTAAAAAAAACTGCTGAGATGGTTGTGGATTTTAGGAAAGATCAACATGAGATACTTCCAATCTACATCCATTACGAAGTGGTTCTTAGGGTCACAGAGACCAAATTCCTTGGTGTTATCATCTCTCATGATCTTAAATGGGGGAAAAACGTGGATGCTGTTATAAGAAAAGCACAACAGAGGATGTTCTTCCTGCGTCAGCTGAAAAGATATGGTTTGTCTAAGAATCTGCTGATCTTATTCTTTAATGCTGTCATCAGATCTGTGATTTGTTCCTCTCTGATAGTCTGGTATGGGGGAGCCACTGCGCATGACAAACTCCGCTTACAAAGGACTTTCAGAACAGCAGAGAGAATTATAGGTTCCCCCCTGCCTAAAATCCAGGATCTTTATAATAAGAGTATTCAATCCCACGCATTGAAAATTTTATCCGATCCCTCTCACCCGGGACACTCCTCATTCCAACTACTCCCTTCAGGACGTCGCTTCAGAGTCCCCAAATGCAGCACCAACCGCCATATGAACAGCTTCTATCCACTCTCTGTTCAACAATTAAATTGTCATGTGTAGACTATATACTGTATCTGTCTTGTTAGATGTTACTTGTTGTATCTGTTGTTATATATTATGTTGCCTCTTTGCCACAAAGAATTCCTTGTATATATGTAATATGTACTTGGCGATAATAAATTTGATTGATTGATTGATAATTCAATGAAACACATTAATGATACCAATACAAAGTCCAGAAATAGAAGGCGAGCACCATCAAAATAGTCCACACATCCGAACCATCATACGTGTATAAAAGAGACGCAGCCGGCAATACAACTGTTTTACCCTTAGGTGCACATTCATGGAAAATAAGCTAATTCACATTGCAAAAAATAGTAGAAAAAAGCGGCACTCACCGGGTAGTGTAGTCAAGGAAGCGCCTTTGCAGCGTGAAACAATCGTCGTTGCTATCTCCTTTTTGCACCCGTTCTCCCCCTGATATGCTTTTATAATAAACCCTTGACTACACTACCCAGTGAGTGCCGCTCTTTTCTACTATTTTTTGCTACATTAATGATACCATTTTCAGAAGAGGTGTGTGACAACATTGGGTGTGTAATCACTGGTCGAGCTTATGCCTCTCCAGGGTAAGTGACTACCTGGTCTTCATTAGAGACTCTGATAATAAGATTAGGCTTGGGCCATTAAGGTAGTCACTAGGTGCCAATCATGGGGCAGTCCCCAGACTTCCAGCTGCTAACCAACAGGTCAAAGGAAGAAATATCAAGCACAGAGAGCAAAAGACAGAAACATGGTCAGACAGTCCAAGGATAGGACGGACAGCACAGGTTCAAAATATGTAGCCAGGATCAGAAGCAGAGAAGGAAAGACTAAACGGGTAAACAGGCCGGATCATTACAAGGAGAGTCAAAACAATAATGCACCTTGACAGGGAGTTAGTGAAAAACTGCAGCAAGGACCTAAGCTCAGGCAAGGTGTGGAGGGAGAAGCTGCCTAATATATCCACTGCTGGTAGGTGATGATAGGCCAGGAAAGCAAAACTGCAGAACATGGTGGTCTTAAATTCCTGCAGAGTCTGGCCACGCTTCTCTACAGCCGGGTGGAGACTCTGCAGCAGGAGGATGTATCAGTGCTGGAAGTGTTGCACGAGGCCTCTCATTGATTGGTCTGACACTGGGAGGACAAGAGCAATGCACGCTTAAGGTACTTTCACACTTAGTGTCAGGACGCGGTCAGGATCGCTGGTGCATCGCTAAGTGGTCGATAGTGAGCTGCCACACAGGCAGATCTCACCAGCGACATCGCAGGGGTAGGGGGTCGCTACTTACCTGTCTGACGAGGCGATCCTGACGTCCTCCCGCCCGCGTCCACGCGTCGCTCGTCTCCACAGAAGGAAGCCCAGCAGGAAGCTGACGACGAGAACCGGTCCAGGACGTTCTCGCGCGATCAGCGATAACCAGCGGGGGAGCGGTCGGAGGTAAGTATCAGACATAGCAATATCGCTAGCAATATCGCTATAACGTCACAAAAACCAGTGACGTTATAGTGATATTGCTAGCGATATCGCTTAGTGTGACAGGCCCTTTACAAACGTCTGACCAACAAGCGACTAACCAGCATGATAGGGTACTTCTTCTCCACATGCTTACACAATATTCAACAGTTCTACTATTCACTGAGTACTACTTTGTGGCTGTTCTGTGATTAGCACACTGGTGTTGTTGGGAGCAATAGAGACTTCATATTAGGAGTAGGTTTATTGTCAATCTGCGACTGTGGACAAACCATGTAAGGTTCATAACCTGAGTGCTCTGGGAGTTTGCAAGTGAGATTAAAGGGGGTTTTACACATAGCGATATTGCTAGCGATATTGCTGTAACGTCACCGATTTTGTGACGTTATAGCGATATTGCTAGCGATATCGCTATGTGTGATACTTACCTCCGACTGGCTCCCCCGCTGTCCATCGCTGATCGCGCGAGAATGTCCGGCTCCATTTCTCGTCGTCAGCTTCCTGCTGTGACGACGAGCGACGCTGGACGCAGGCGGGAGGACGTCAGGATCGCTGTGTGTGAAAGTTGAGTATCGTGCGCTGAGTCGCTGCTGCATCGCTGTGAGATCTTTCTGTGTGACAGCTCACTAGCGATCATTTAGCAATGCACCAGCGATCCTGACCGGGACGGATCGCTGGTGCATCGCTAAATGTAAAAGGGCCTTAAGACCTGGTTGCCAGAAGAGCAGATTAATCTAACAGCAATGAAGCAGGTAACACTGAGATTGTAGGGACATGAGGTCTCTCCCACTTTGGGCCTGATTCAAATAGCAACTCAGAATGTAAATAAAACTGAGACAACCGCTGTTTGGTTTAATAATCTGTTACAGCTTGTTTATTTGACATTAGTGATGGGCGAACCCAAACGGTAAAGATTAAATACCCCAATTCTGGTGCTTAGCCTCAGCTCTTCCTGATTGCCCTGGTGCAGTGGCAAACAGGGAAATGGGATTGTGGGATGATGTTAGCTGTGTAATGTCCGTTGACATCAAGCCAATGGGTAAGTAATGGAGAGCGTCTATAAGAAACCCCCATTACTAACACAATATATAAAAAGAGAAAAAGCAAACTCCAAAAAAATCTTTATTTGAAAAAAACGCAACAACAATTTCCCTCATTCCCTCATTTATTAAAAAAAATACAAAAATAATAATCCACAAGGGCCGCCATAATCCAAAATATGGAGGACCCACAACTATCCCAGTCATCTTCATCCTGTCTATGGATCTCTCTTCAGAGAACGCAGCTCCATAAACTGGAGCAGCAACCATTGCCAGGTCTTGCGCTGCACTTGTTGAGACTCAGCTGCTGTGAACTGAAGTGACATCAGTAAGGTTATCTCAGTTCACAGTGAGCGGTTCACACATGTGCAGTATTGCTGTGAACTGAGATAACCTTACTGATGTCACCTCAGTTCAGAGGCCGGGTCTCACAAGGGCAGCGTGAGTGCCAGACTAATGAGCCACTGTTCATTAGTCCAGCACTTGCTCTGCCCACGTGAGAACCAGCTGCTGTGAACCGAGATAACCATACTCACATCACGTTCTGTGCTCCACGAGACCCGGCAGTGGCTGCTGTTCCAGTGAATGGAACTTCATAGACTGGATTAAGAAGACTGAGATCGTCTTGATACCTCCATATTATGGATTATGGCAGACCCTGGGGATTACTACTTTTTTCATTTTTTTAAATAAATGGGTGAAAGAGACCTTGTTGGGGAGTTTTTTCAAACAAATTTTTTTTCTGTGTTTTTTTTTTTTTTCAAATAAAGATTTTTTTGGTATGTTTTCTTCTCTTTTAACTTACTGGGCTAGTAATGGGGTGTCCGAAAGACGTCTCTCCATTACTAATCCCCAGCTTCATATCAGCGAACTTAACACAGCTGAGATCAACACCACAATCACGTTACCCCAATTGCTATCACACCAGGGCAATCAGCAGAGGCTAAGCGCCAGAATTAGGGCATCTAATGGATGTCCCATTTCTGGGGTGGCTGAGGGCTTGTCTTATTAGGCTAGGAAGAGTGCAATATCCATGGCCCTTCAAAGAACAGTGGTAGCCTATCAATTGCTAATCATTGAGCGCAGATCTAATACAGCATTGGCCAATGTAAACAGGCTATTAAACAATTGCTGACCAGTAAACATGTTGGTGGTTGTTTAACATTGTACATCGCAAAAGGAAAATGGAACTTAAAGGGTTTGTCCACTACTAACACAACCCATTCTTGATCTAAATATTTGGCCCTGATAAAATAAAAAAGCTTATACTAACCTCTCTCATTCCAGCGTTGACAGCACTTGCGTTCCTGAGGCTCTCGAGCAGTTGTTATGACACTTGAGCCCAGCACCCAATCAGGGCTGTCGCCACTGTCTCCGCCTTCAAACAATTTGAACATGAAGAGGAAATCAGGACTGTAGCTGATCTCTGACTTCCTCTTCATGTTCAGTTCATAGGGAGAAGGAAACAGTGACATCAGCACTGATTGGGTATCGGGCTCAAGTGTCACAACAACCGCACGAGAGCCCCAGCAAAGCGAGTGCCAACACCACTGGAACGGCGGCGGCACGGGAGGTGAATATAAGCTTTTTATTTTATCAGGGCCAAACATTTCAATCAAGAAGCGTTTGTCGTACTAGTGCACAACCCCTTTTAGATTGCAACTTTAGACGTGTTGAATTGGAGATCTGTAGTAGGAGTAGTAGCTGTAGCGCTGGAAAAGTGAGGTACAAACAAGACCAATCACCTGCTCGGTGAGATCAGACCTGTGAACGCAAAGTAGTTTGGCTTTGCCAAAGCGGGGCCTGTAGAATGTGTTTCTGATTAAATGGGAAACCATTCAAGAAACCCACTTTGCAAAATGGTGTAACATAGGTTAAAAGATAAGACACATACAGTATATCTGAGCTAAACTAAAATAAGGACATAAAGATTTTAAAAATGAAACACAGGAAAGTTCTCCTCTTTGGCTGTAGCTTAACGTCATACATATTTTATTTAGGCTGGCAAGCTTTTGTGGAAGCTTTTACTTGCTCTCAGTGCAATAGTTCTCAGTCATAGGTAGTGAATGGTATTCTGAATAACATGACAGCTGACTGCCTTCGCTTCTAAGAAACTGTCTTACTGTAACATGTTCACTGCCAGCCTGTCTTTACGTGGCACAGTTCAATCGCCTTTATGACAGATCATCATAACATGATTACCCGCTTTCTTCTAGTTGGTCGGCTTCAAGATTACACAATGAACCAAAGGTGTTTGTTACAGGGCCTGTAGCCAGTATGAATAATTTGCAAGTGGTGTATATGGATAATAATAATTGACTAGTTTCTAAACCATTTAATAAAATGTTTGGGAAAAAAAGGAAATTAATTGCATTTCTGTAGACGACGCATTTCACGCCAGCAGACGCAAAAATACTTTAAGAGATTAATTCAAATAGGATCAGGAAAAGGATGGCTGAACATTCGTCATATGAACAAATTCTACGAGCACCAGGGAACCTTTCATCCATTTTTCTACGACTGTTTATGCTCCGAGCCTTTTCCACATGGCTGACTTAAAAGTATTATAGCCAGCTCCCTCAGTGAAATTACAATTAAACTTTAAATAGCTGTTCGTGGTTTGAAAAGACATAGCAGCAAAAAGGCAAGACATTGACATATCTGATTACTCTAACTAAGAGAACGCCAAGGGTAAAATTCAATTAAAAATAATAATGGCAGCAGGGGAACGTGCTCCAGGCTATTTAAGCTTTCCTATATTTATCCAGACACCGTTGGAAGTCTTTTGGTTGCTCATATTTCTGATGACATTGCATTTTGGTTCCATGGCACTAGATGTAAGATCTCTATCAAGAGCTCCTTTAGGGCAGAATCAAACACCGGATTTTAACACGTTATCGGTGATGTTTTTTGCATTTCTTTCATAAACATTGAAGTGAAAAGATTTTTCAAGTCTATGGTATGTACATAGAGTGATGGTTTGTAGTATTTTTTAGGAGGGTAACAAGTTTTGCGGTGACAGTTTTAGCAACATCATATTGTTCTGATATTTTTTATGGCATTTCTTTTGTCATAGGCCCTCATTTACACATCAATAGCAACAGGGGCGGACACTGACAGCTTGGGCCCCCCTTTTTTATGGCGACAAAGCTTTATATATAGCTTCACACATACATGTTTATATTGCATACAGTAGTCTCACTTTTTATGTATTTTGCTGTCACTTATTACACAGTGCCCTCTCTTGTTATGTACAGCATCATCACTTTCATATCAGATTATATAGAGCCCTGTCTTTATTACATACCGTCCTGTCTTGTTAGATATATAATGCAATAATGGCTGATGGAGCATGGGAAAGCTTCTTTTCTAATGGAGGAGCTGATGGACTGGTCATCTCGTCACCGACTGCTCCATCAGCAGTCATTTTATATCTAACAAGAGAGGGGACTATGTAATAAAAGAGGGCGCTGCGAATAACAAATATAGCAAGAATACATTTTGTAAGAGACAATGCTGTACATAACAGCAGAGGAAGCTATATAAAAAGGGATGGCACCATATACAATGAGAGAGGATGGTCCGCAATAAGGGAAGGTGTTATACATAATAAAAGAAGAAACTATGTAACTAAAGCGTTATGCATAATAATTGAGTACACTACTGTATATACTAAGGGACCGTGCTATACATAATAAGTGAGTACACTATATACTAAGGGACTGTGCTATACATAAGGCTACATTCCTGTATCTTTGTGCAGTGTCAGTGTGCTGCCCACTTTTACAGATGCAATGAGCATGTCCTATTCTGATCCTCAAAATCGGATTAGAACAGAACATTCTCTGACCCTCATGGATCTCATTCTCAGATCCGTGATTTTCATGTATGTGTGAATGAACCTATAAAACTCTATGAGTCCATGTGCCAAAACCTGGAAGCACACAGACATTTCACATAAATATGAGAATATAGAATAAAGGATTTTCCCAAAAAATTATCCACGTCACACAGTGCAGATACAGAATACCGCGACGTATCGTCTGATTAGAGTCGCTTTAGCCTGTTTGTTCTCCATCTGGTCAGACCTTCATGTCGACATCTCCCAGCCACGACTCGTCTTGTCACGATGATCATCGCAGCCCTCAAAATAACAAGGTCACATACACTCACTGGCCACTTTATTAGGTACACCTGTCCAACTGTGTGTTAAGACTTAATTTCTAATCAGCCAATCACATGGCGGCAACTCAGTGCATTTAGGCATGTAGACATGGTCAAGACAATCTCCTGCAGTTCAAACCGAGCATCAGTATGGGGAAGAAAGGTGATTTGAGTGCCTTTGAACGTGGCATGATTGTTGGTGCCAGAAGGGCTGGTCTGAGTATTTCAGAAACTGCTGATCTACTGGGATTTTCACGCACAACCATCTCTAGGGTTTACAGAGAATGGTCCGAAAAAGAAAAAAAATCCAGTGAGCGGCAGTTCTGTGGCCGGAAATGCCTTGTTGATGCCAGAGGTCAGAGGAGAATGGGCAGACTGGTTCGAGCTGATAGAAAGGCAACAGTGACTCAAATTGCCACCCGTTACAACCAAGGTAGGCAGAAGAGCATCTCTGAACGCACAGTGCGTCGAACTTTGAGGCAGATGGGCTACAGCAGCAGAAGACCACACCGGGTACCACTCCTCTCAGCTAAGAACAGGAAACTGAGGCTACAATTTGCACAAGCTCATCGAAATTGGACAGTAGAAGATTGGAAAAACGTTGCCTGGTCTGATGAGTCTCGATTTCTGCTGCGACATTCGGATGGTAGGGTCAGAATTTGGCGTAAACAACATGAAAGCATGGATCCATCCTGCCTTGTATCAACGGTTCAGGCTGGTGGTGGTGGTGTCATGGTGTGGGGAATTTTTTCTTGGCACTCTTTGGGCCCCTTGGTACCAATTGAGCATCGTTGCAACGCCACAGCCTACCTGAGTATTGTTGCTGACCATGTCCATCCCTTTATGACCACAATGTACCCAACATCTGATGGCTACTTTCAGCAGGATAATGCGCCATGTCATAAAGCTCGAATCATCTCAGATTGGTTTCTTGAACATGACAATGAGTTCACTGTACTCAAATGGCCTCCTCAGTCACCAGATCTCAATCCAATAGAGCATCTTTGGGATGTGGTGGAACGGGAGATTCGCATCAGGGATGTGCAGCCGACAAATCTGCGCCAACTGTGTGATGCCATCATGTCAATATGGTCCAAAATCTCTGAGGAATGCTTCCAGCACCTTGTTGAATCTCTGCCACGAAGAATTGAGGCAGTTCTGAAGGCAAAAGGGGGTCCAACCCGTTACTAGCATGGTGTACCTAATAAAGTGGCCAGTGAGTGTACATTGTATACATACATGTGTATCCCCCCGAATACAGATATGTACCCCACCATTATACTATTAGCCACGCACCAATAAAAAGTGATAAGCAGCACTTTTCCCCCCATTAACTATAATCTCTGCCACCTAATAATATAAATTATTCAGTCTGTGACTCTCCCCAATTAACTGTAAGCCTCTGTGCTCATGGAAAATATGCAAGGTGTTACAGTACAGGAAAAGTGAATGAGATTCCTAAAGTCTAGGCCCCCTCCTCTTCTCTGTATACTGTCCCTATTGGTCAAGCAATCAGTAGATTTGGGTTCCAGTAACATCTCTATGCTGATGACACCCAATTATACACTTCTCCTGATATCATGCCTGCCTTTTTGGAAAGCACCAGTGATTGTCTTACTGCTGTCTCTAACATCATGTCCTCCCTCTATCTGAAACTGAACCTGTCAAAAACTAAACTCCTTGTGTTTCCTCCCTCTACTAACCTACCTATGCCCGACATTGCCATTTCTGTGTGTGGTTCCACCATTACTCCCCAGCAACGTGCCTGCTGTCTTGGGGTCATACTTGATTCCAAGCTTACATTCACCCCCCACATCCGATCACTGGCTCGCTCTGGTTATATGCGCCTCAAAAACATTTCTAGAATTCGACCCTTTCTTACTTTCGACTCTGCAAAAACTCTTACTGTTTCTCTTATTCATTCTCGGCTGGACTATTGTAACTCTCTACTAATTGGTTTCCCTTTTAGCAAACTCTCACCTCTCCAATCTGTCCTAAATGCTGCAGCTAGGATCATATTCCTCACCAATCGTTAAACCGATGCCTCTACCTTGTGCCAGTCCTTACACTGGTTACCCATCCACTCCAGAATCAAGTACAAAATTATTGACCTTACCCACAGAGCACTCCATGGCTCAGTACCACCCTACATTTCCTTCCTTGTCTCAGCCTACCACCCTACCCGTGCCCTTCGTTCTGCTAAAGACCTGAGGTTAACATCCTCAATAATCAGAACCTCCCACTCCCATCTCCCTGACTTTTCACGTGCTGCGCCAATTCTTTGGAATGCACTACCCAGGTTAATACAATTAATCCCCACAGTTTTAAGCATGCCCTAAAAACGTATTTGTTCAGACTGGTCTATCGCCTCAACATATTAACCTAAATATCCCTGTGTGGCTCATTCAAAATTTTTTACCATAACAAGGTTCCTCGTATCATGTTCTCACATGCTTTATGCATTTAATAGCCCTCTGTGTCTGTACTGTTACATATTTAGACTGTTAACTGGTTCATGCAGCAACAGGAACACCTGATTCTTACACTATGGCTGGTCCAAACAATAAAAGCAATTGTTACCATTCACCTTTCGTGTCTCCCCTTTTTCCTTATAGATTGTAAGCTTGCGAGCAGGGCCCTCACTCCTCTTGGTATCTGTTTTGATCTATGTGTTTATTGATATGCTGTAATGTCTATTGTCTGTAGAAGTCCCCTCTATAATGTTAAGTGCTGCGGAATATGTTGGTGCTATAGAAATAAAATTATTTTAATTATTATTATTATTATTATTATTAAGTCTCATGCACACGTTGCTTATTTTTAACTTGTAGATTTGCAGCAGATTAAAATCTGCATAATGTCAATTCAATTCTTGTAGTGTATTTCACCTGTACTAATGGTGGAAAATATGTAAAGCATGGGAAAAATGTGGAAAAAAAAATACATGTATTTTATGCAACTTTCTTCCGGCCAACACATTAGGACATGCAGCAGAATTTTCTCCAGCAAATCCTGACCGTGTGCACATTGTGTTATTCCCTGTCTTGTGTCCCTCCCATTCATTATAAGTACTTGATAGCATCAAAATGAATTTGGAAGTGGGAGAAGACATTATCAGGTACTGAGCAACCTCCACCACCTCCCAATTCATTACAAGTCCCTTTTAGTTCATTATCAATGGTACTATGTACCTTATCGCCTCCTCTCTATATCCCCAATAAATTTTAAGTCCCCAATAGCATCACAATGAATTGTGGGATGGGGAGGACACTATCAGGGGCTTAGCACCCTCCTACACCACCCAATTCATTTTACATCCACATCTAACGTTCTCCTCCCCTCCCCTTTCCGTAAGTCCATTATAAGTCTCCCTTCCTCCCATCCCAATCCCCCACACCCTCATCGTCCTCCTTCCCCCTGCATCCCTTCATCATCCTCCCCCACCTCCATCATTGCCCTCTCCACCACCCTCAACATTGCCTTCTCCCCCATCACCCCCATCATTGCCCTTTCAGCCACCTCTACCAATTCTTTCTCCCCCACCATCCCATCATTGCCCTTTCCACCATCTCCATCATTGCCTTCTCCCCACCACCCCATCATTGCCTTTCCACCTTTCTATCATTGCTTTCTCCCCCACCACCCCCATCATTGCCCTCTCCATCACCCCATCATTGCCTTCTCCCCCACTACCTCCATCATTGCCTTCTCCCTCACCAAATCCATCATTGCCCTTTCCACCACCTCTATCATTGCTTTCTCCCCCACCACCCCATCATTTCTCTCTCCATCATCTCCATCATTGCCTTCTCCCCACCACCCCAATCATTGCCCTTTCCGCCACCTCCATCATTGCCTTCTCCGCCACCACCCCTATCATTGCCCTTTCCACCACCTCCATCATTGCCTTATCCTCACCACTCCCATCATTGCCCTTTCCACCACCTCTATCATTGCTTTCTCCCCATCATCCAATCATTGCCCTCTCCATCACCTCCATCATTGCCTTCTACCCAACCACACCAATCACTGCCCATTCCACCACCTCCATCATTGCTTTCTCCCCAACCACACTCATCATTGCCCTTTCCACCACCTATGTCATTGCTTTCTCCCCATCACTGCCCTCTCCATGACCCCCATCATTGCCCTCTCCACTACCTACACACACACAGACACACACACCACTCACCTCTCTGCACGCTGCCACACACACACACTACCCCCACCCACCACTCACCTCTCCGCACGTTCCCTGCAGCCACAGCACCTTGGTCGCTGGCAGCTTTCTCTCTGACATAGCCACATGCTGAATGCTGGCACCATCCAGCCACACTGCTATTTCAGACATGAGGGCAATCTTGCCAGGGTCCCCCCCCCGGAGCCTCAGGGCCAGATAAACAGGCCAGATTGCCCTCAGTGTTAGTCACCTGCAGAGCCCCCCTCCACCTCCGGACCCCGGTGCAGCCACATCGCTGCACATGCGGTATGTATGCCCCTGAGTAAAGACACATGTGAACACAGAAACTAAAAAAAAAGCAGGCAGAACACTATTAAAAATGTTCAAATTCCATTTTTTAAAAACTTTGTGAAAGTGTTATTGAATTGGACTCTAAAGCTCCACATTAAAACATTATACTAATAGAATATATGTCCAAACTCTTCTTCTAACGTACAAGACAATAGTCTTTTGGGGATATTATTGACATCACCAAATCCTCTATATAGTAATGTGCATAAGCCTTTAGTCTTTTCAAACACAATTTGTAAAATTATCTCTGTATTATCTCAGACTCTATGAAAAATTATATGACTCTACTCTTAGCATTTAAGATTTTAATTAGAATGTCTACTACATTACATGATCTATGTTAAGCTCGATATGGCCTAAGGGAACAGCAAAGTTCAGTTTACGCACCATTAAGTAATTAAAAGATGAGTTCCAGAGTCAACATTTTTCAACTACTCCATATTTAAAAGGACTGAACAATTTGGCACTCACATATTTTGTTAAAATAAGTGTTTACATAAAAATTGTTGTATTTCTTAACCTTGTAATTACTGTTTAAGAGTCTTTTTACAGTGATTGTTAAGGAGCTTTATTCTAGAGTTTTGTTTCTATGGTCATCCTAAATAACTTCTGGGGGCTCCGTTGGCTAAAGATATCCAAGCTCCCACTCCAATGGCCATGGTCGAAGGAACCTCTGGTCCCAGCAGTATAACCTTTTGATTACCATAGTCAAGAGAGACTTCGGCATCAAAAAGGACTTCCACCTCCCATCCATGACACATTTACTGTCTGTAGAACCTCCAGCCTTGGAACCGAAAAAGGCTGTTAGGGCTGTCTATTCACCAAGACCCTTGTTAGGACACATGGGAACTGTTTTCCTAAAAAAGTCTGTGTAAAAGGGACACTCAAGTAAAACAGTAATTTGTTTAAGAGAAAAATAAAAATGTAATTGTCACATTGGCACTGGTCGTAGTCACCTGGCAGCTCCAAAATGGCTACCATGAACAGGCTTGGTGCAAGCTACTTCGTTTTCCAGAGCCCAGGGGTTGCCCTGGCCTTTACACTTTAACCCCTGTACAGGGATCTGGACTTATATAGGGGTCCCTGGGCAAAGGCCACAGAGTCTGTTCAGTTGCGCAAGCTGGCAAGAAGGGTCGCCAAGCAGCGTCAAAGCCAAGAGGTCACGTCAGAGACAGAATCATATAGCAAGTGGGTAGTCAGAAGTCAAACAGAGGTCAAAGAACAGGAAAAATACAATTATTTGGTATCCTTCACATGAAAATAATAACATGAAGAATTAATTTATCCAGTTATTCAGGTGTGAATGTGGCGCCACTGAGGCTCGGTCGCCACAGAGGTACTGCACCTTCTCCTAAGGTGTAGTGCCCCAGCACCTAGGTAAGTTGGGAGCTCCTTTCCACACTCCAACACTCACACCCCACACAATAGGGTAGTTCTGCACAACCACATTGCGGCTCAGTGCTTAGAAAGTAGCGGAGCACCTCTGGTGGTTCCCTGCATGGAACACTGGATGTGCTGGGAGGTGGGTGGAGTTGAGATCCATATATCCATATAAAAGGTTGGGAAGGTTTAGAATGGCAGGTCAGTCTAGCGGGAGGTCAGGCGAGAGGAGATCAGTCTGGACAGTCAGTCAGGAAAGTCTGAGGACGGGTCCGAGAGGAAGGAAATCCCCAGAAGAGGGAGAGAAGAAGGAGTGCTGCAGCTGCCTCAGTGATCTGAGCCAGCTGGCACGGGAAGGGAACAAGAGAGAGAAAGACGTAGAACTGCAACCTAAGCTTCCATAAGAGAGACAAAGAACAGTGCGGAACGAAGGAGTAGGAGAACAGAGAGGAGACGTGGGTTGGAAGAGGAACCCTGCCTATAGGTTCTCAGCGCAAGGCCGGGGCCTGGTACCCGAGGTTGTATTGACACTTATGGTTCTGCAGCAGACACCGGTGGAGTAGTTGGCTGTAAATGCACTACTCCCATCTAAGATTTGGGGCACAACAGCAACTGAATAGAGAGCCAGGACTCCGGAGAAGGGAGTCCCCGAGAGAGGCTACAGCTGTCTGCCATACGAGTAGAGTTGTTAGGAACATCTGACAGGAGGAACTCCAAGGTACCACGGTACTGGAGCTCTTCACACCTTAAGGTGCAATAGAGGAGTCATTCAGGAAAGGTACATGTTGGCGGAGTGTTAGAGAGGAGAATCCTGACTTGCCCGGGAGGTTGACTGGTGGCATGGAAGCAGGCACCAGTGTGTACCACGAACTGTGAGTAAAGCTTTGGAACTGCAAGCCCTCGTGTCTTCCATTCATTTGTGTGCCAACACCGTCAGCACCGCTACATCTGGGTACCAGCATTCCTCACACCGCCTGCGCCTATTCTCATCTATTGCAATTCCACTGCCCTGGGGTTACAGCTTCACCTGTAGGGAGCTACACCATCTATGCTGCAGCACACCATTAGCCCCAGAGGATCTGCACGCAGCGTTGACTTAACATCTTGCTTGCCAAACACAACAGGTGGTGTCATGAACTATTCCCATTCCATTAACTACATTCCGCCATTGACTTGGGCACCCAGGGCCACGGACCGGGTCACCGCTGCTGTGACACATTCCCCTGACACCGGCCCAGTACCGAGTACCCCACAGCCCTGGGAGGGCGGCCCTTGAATAAGTGAGTATAAAAGGTTCTTGTTTCCCTCCAGTAGAAGTCAGACACTTGCAGACAGAAGAAGGGTCAGGACTGGGGAGCTGTGTAGTTTTTTCCAAGTGAAGGAGACCAACCCGCCAGCATGAGGGAGCCACCTCTGCACAGAGAGAAGCCAAAGATTGCCACCACAGAGGGGAGTCAAGACACCTGTCAGTGAAGAGTGCATCCACTATATAGAAGATTAATCACCCACAAGGAAAATCTTTATGCTGATGCTTGTTATTGATGAGGTTTTCCACTACAGAGACAGCGAGGATACTGGTGCCTGAGGTGATTGATAAGCAGTAACTGAGGCCGAAGGAGTGTGCAAGATTGTGATGTGTGCGTTTGCAGTACATTGCTGCCAAGAGAGAGGCTAATTTAAGCACTGAAAGAGAGTTTACTGTTACATATTGAGACTGATACAGAGACTTTACCGATGTGAAGGTAAAGCCAAGTGTCACCAAGCTACATGTGTTAGATGTGCAAATCCACTGACATTTTACATGTCATTGCTCAAAATGTACCACCTCAGGGGTTATATATAATAGAATGCACAGATTGCAAAAAACAATATGTCTGTTGTACTAAACGACCATTGAAAAAAAGAATAAGAATACACCTTTTGGATATAACCAATACAAAATTGCTTAATATGTCAGGAGACACCATATCGTTCCCATTAATGGGCGTAGAAAAGGTTATCAGTCCTTGTAGCGGGGGGGACACATTAGAAGACAATTACTAAACAGGGAATCCTTTTAGATTTTTAAGTTAAAAACTAGAATACTGTCGTGTTTGAATATAAGACAGGATTTAATACTTCAGTAGGACTAATAGATGCCAGTCACTTGAGTTTCCGCATTGTTTTTAATGAATTTATTAGTAGATAACTTTTAAAATATGTTTTTGATCTCTTCTCTACACACACAGCACACCAAGGGGTTAAACTTTCTTTTAGTAATGACTTAATCATCTTTCCTCCACAAATAGTGAATATACCATTTTTCTTTGTAAAGCCCTTATAAAATCCATAGACTTCACACAGCATTCTTAGAGACATTTTGGAGAATTAATTTTTTTCTGTACAAAAGCTGCAGACAGATGTTAGCTCCGAGGCATAGGAAATCTTAAACCTTCCCTATAAGGGTGGAGTCACACTATTGATTTTAAAATTGGTCTAATTTTGTTCCTGCAAAGTTGGATGAATGCAATGCAAGTGTCATGCGTTTTTCATATGAGCATAATCCGATTTTTCACACCTAGCATCCGATTTACATCCAAATGCAGTGTGATTGCCATCTGGCTATCTGACTGCAATGCGATTTTAACATGAGCTTTTACATAGAGAAATTCTCTAGGTCTCTTACAAATAGCTTTCAAAGAAAATATTCTTCAAAACACACGCACATACAGTAATATATATATATATATATATATATATATATAAAGTTGAGATCAAAAGTTTACATATCCTGGCAGAATATTTGCTTTTCTCCGCTCAATGTTAGTGGCTAGGAGAAACCATTTATGATCAAACTGTGTTTTCTCTTTTTAAATCATAATGATAACCCAAAACATCCAAATCACCCTGATCAAATGTTCACATACCCCACTTCCTAATATCGTGTTTTGCCCCCTCTAACATCAATGATAGCTTGAAGTCTTTTGTGGTAGTTGTGGACGAAGTTCTTTATTTTCTCAGATGGTAAAGCTGCCCACTCTGCTTGGCAAAAAGTCTCCAGTTTCTGTACATTTCTGGGCTGTCTAGCATGAACTGTGTGCTTGAGATCTCTCCAGAGTGGCTCAATGATATTGAGGTCAGGAGACTGAGATGGCCATTAAAGAAACTTCACTTTGTTCTGCTGTAGCCAATGACAGGTCGACTTAGCCTTGTGTTTTGGATCATTGTCATGTTGGAACGTCCAAGTATATCCCATGTGCAACTTTGGGCTGATGATTTCAAATTTGCCTCCAGTATTTGCTGATAATGTGACTGCATTCTCATCTTTCTTTCTCCTTTGACCAAGTTTCCTGTGCCTTTGCAGCTCACACATTCCCAAAACATCAGCGATCTACCTCCACAGGCTTTACAGTAGGAATGGTGTTCCTTTCATCATAAGCCTTGTTGACCTCTCTCCAAATGTATCGCTTATAGTTGTGGCCAAAAAGTTTAATTTTGGTCTCCTCACTCCATATTACCTTTCTTCCAGAAGTTTTAAGGCTGTGCTGTTTTGCGTATTGTAGGCAAGATACTTTGTGGCATTTGCGCAGTAATGGCTTTCTTCTGGCAACTCAACCATGCAGCACATTTTTCTTCAAGTGCCTCCTTCTTGTTCATCTTGAAACAGACACACAGCTAGTTTTCAGAGAGTCCAGTATTTCAGCTGATGCTATTTCTGGGGGTATTTTTGCATCCCAAACAATTTTCCTGGCAGTTGTGGATGAAATTTTAGTTGGTCTACCTGATCGTGGTTTTGTTGTTACAGAGCCCCAGATTTTCCATTTGGTAATCACAGTTTGAATGCTGCTGACTGGCATTATCAATTCCTTGGATATATTTTTGTATCCCTTTCCTGTTTCATACAGTTCAACTATCTTTTCAGTAGATTCATTGACAATTCTTTTGCTTTCCCCATGACTCACAATCCAGAAACGTCAGTGGCTAGATGTAAGATGCAACAGTCCGTCTGGATCCCTGAAACTCACTCAGCTTTTATGCGCACACACACTGTTAGGAGTGGCGGAAGACACTAAATAAAAGATAAATAAAGTGCCTTCGCCACCCGGGGTCCACCGTACGGTGGATGGAAAAAACGCTGCTAGAGAGGCAGAGCACTAAGGCGGTAATGTGCACAAGGATTAAACGACACCCAGTGCACAAAAGCAAGCTCTGTTATACTCACAGAGCTGCAGGCTAATAAACTTAAACTAGCCGCTGAGTCTGTTCAGAGTCACAGACTCACAGCGATACAGTCGCGGTATTTGCGGTCACAGGAGTAGCCTTAAACAGCAGGACTACTCCGTCTAGACCTACCGTCAACCACTGCAAAGCGTCGCAACTGCGGACGCAGAGTAAAGCTGCAACTGCAGCGCGGCAACCACTGAGCCGCTGGCAAGGTGCTGCAATAGCGCTGGCGCAATGCAGACGCTAAGCTGCTGAGCAAGATGGAGCATATGCGCGCTGGCGCTAGCGCTGCTACTGGCTGTACCCAAACACTCACACAATTGCATTATCAGAGGGAAGGGGTTTCTTAATAAGTCAGTCACCAGTCCAAGCATCCATCATCTTACATACAGCAGCAAGTATGAAATACTAGCGCATGGTGGAACAGCCATGTGCGCTTTTTATACCAAACGGGACCTTCCGGAAATCTCCAAGGCTCCAGGAGGAGCCAATAGGATTAGACACAGGACCTGAGCATGTGACTCCCAAACTCCAATGGGAGCTCGTCCCATGAGCATGCTCAGTGGAGTGAACAGAGGACTTAGCCTCTGGAGAGACTTGCCGCAAGGCATCTCCTCTGCAATCTCCTCTACTGCAGATGAAACGCAGGAGACTGCAGCATGTAAGGGTTTAGATTTCCTTACTTTTGACTCTGCAAAAACTCTTACTGTTTCTCTTATTCATTCTCGTCTCGACTATTGTAACTCTCTTCTAATCGGTCTCCCTCTTACCAAACTCTCCCCTCTCCAATCTGTCTTGAATGCTGCAGCCAGGATCATATTCCTCACCAATCGTTACACCGATGCCTCTACCTTGTGCCAGTCATTACACTGGCTACCCATCCACTCCAGAATTCAGTATAAACTTATTACCCTCACCCACAAAGCCCTCCATGGCTCAGCACCACCCTACATCTCCTCCCTTGTTTCAGTATACCACCCTACCCGCGCCCTCCGTTCTGCTGATGACCTGAGGTTAGTATCCTCAATAGTCAGAACCTCCCACTCCCGTCTCCAACACTTTACACGTGCCGCGCCAATTCTTTGGAATGCACTTCCCAGGTCAATACGATTAGTCCCCAATCCCCACAATTTTAAGCGTGTCCTGAAAACGCATTTATTCAGACTGGCCTATCGCCTCAAAACATTAACATAATCTATCCCTGTGTGGCACAGCCAAAAGTTTTACCATAACCAGGTTTCCCGCATCATGTTCCCACATGCTTTATGCCTCCATTAGCCCTCTGTGTCTGTACTGTTACACACTTAACATTATGGCTGGTCCATACAATCAGGGCAACTGTTACCACCCACCTTTCGTGTTTCCCTCTTTCCTCATAGACTGTAAGCTTGCGAGCAGGGCCCTCATTCCTCTTGGTATCTGCTATAATCTATGTGATAATTGTTATGCTGTAATGTCTATTGTCTGTACAAATCCCCTCTGAAATGTAAAGTGCTGCGGAATATGTCGGCGCTATAAAAATAAAATTTATTATTATTATTATTATTATCTCACCATAGGGAAAGGAGAAATCAGACTCCTAACACACACTGAATACAAGCAAACAGGTCACAGTTGAGGGTGTTACCTTTAGTAGCCATTCAAACCCATTTGTGTCAACTTCTGTGCATGTTATCAGGCCAAAATCACCAGGGTATGTAAACTTTGAGAGATAGAATGTCAAAAATAAAATCTAGAAAATCACATTGTTTAAATTATATAAATGTATTTGCATTTTGCAGTGAGAAATAAGTATTTGATCCCTCTGGCAAACAACACTTAATACTTGGTGGCAAAATCCTTGTTGGCAAGCACAGCAGTCAGACTTTTTTTGTAGTTGATGATGACCTACGCGTCTCCATGACCTTAATGTGCTTCTTTTTGAGCCACCCCTTTGTTGCCTTGGCTGTATGTTTTGGGTCATTGTCTTACTGGAAGACCCAGCCATGAGCCATTTTTAGTGTCCTGGATCATGGCTCCATCCATTCTCCCATTAATGCGGTGAAGTAGTCCTATGCCCTTAGCAGAGAAACACCCGCAAAACCATGCTTGACAGTGAGGATGGTGTTCAGTAAAATCACTGCTTGACAGGTTAGAATAGAATAGATAGAATAAACGTATAAACAGGTAGATATAAAGTTGTAACTTATATATATATATATATATATATATATATATTATATAGTAGATAGAAAAAATAAAAGCTGGTAATTAAGAAGCCGTGTAAAGTAAAATATAGCAGGAGCTGACAGGGTAGAAGAGATGGATTACATACGGCAAATACATATAGAATAGATAGATATATAGATGTCAGTGACACATACAATTAGTACAGTGTGTGCAGCTTACTGTACATATATTTAATAATTAAGAGATTATGTTTCAGAAAAAAATGGTGTGAGCTCCCGTGTAATTTTCTTAACCAGCAGAGGGAAAGCTGATGGCTGAGGGATGATGTATATAGCCTGGGAAAGGGGGTAATACCCATAGAGCTTCCCAGGCTATCAGTATCGGCTCACAGCTGTATACTTAGTCTTTACTGGCTATTAAAATGGGGGACCCCCCAATAAAAATTATGCAGGTCACCGTATAACTACTCAGACAGCTGCGGGATTATATTAATAGCCTAGGAAGGGGCCATGGATACTGCCCTCCAATCTAAAAACATCAGTTCTCACAGTAAAGGTGCATCTATAAGATGTGCTAATTCTGGCACTTAGCTTTTCTCTTCCCACTTGCCCTATAGCAGTGGCAAGTGGGGTGATAGCTGGGGGGGTTGATGTCACTTTTGTATTTTCAGATGACATCTAGCACAGAGGCTAGTAATTGAGAGATGTCAATTAGATGCCCCATTACTAACCCCATAGTCTTATAGTATAGAAAACACACACACCCAGAAAAAAGTCCTTTAATTGAAAGAATGAACCATACTCATTTAATAAATCTTAATTAAACCATACTTACGACATCGCCCTTCCACCATCGCCATTGTCTTCTGCAAGAGAATTAAAATAAAAACAACAACGGGACTAGCTCTGCTACATCTAGATGGCAGGCTGCATTGGTTGCATGATCCTGTCATCCAGCAGAGACACTGAGCAGTGTCTGCTCCCACTGCCCAGGGTCATCCTGTGAACTCCTGTTCCCTGTCTGAGGTCACAGGGTACCTTCGAAGGCAGTGTGCCGAAACTCGCATTGGGGTGGAAGCCATCCAGGAGCCAGAGATCTGCATTATCATTGTGAGCGATTTCCCACCTTGGATTACCGTATATACTCGACTATAAGCTGATCTGAGTATAAGCCAAGGCACCTAATTTTGCCACGGAAAACGGGGTAAGCTTATTGACTCGAGTACAAGCCGGGTATGCATTGTCCCCTCATCCTTGTACTGCTATATGGCCCCCGTCCTGTCGTGGTGTGTGGCGCTCCCATCCTGTCCTGTGTGGCCCCCCAGTCTGCGTGGCTCGGCTCCCCATCCTGCATGGCTCAGGCTCCCCGTCCTACTCACCCTCCTGGTGCCGTCACTTGTCTCCATCGCAGCATCTCCGTCGCAGATCCAGCAGCTTCTAACTGTGCAGTGTGCTGAGCGGTCATGTGATACCTCTCATTAAGGTAATGAATATGCACTCCACACCTATGGGAGTGGAGACGAGACACATGCATATTCCTTACCTTAATGAGTGGGGTAACGTGACCGCTCAACACAGGAAGAAGCTGCAGGTCCCGGGAAGGAGATGCTGCAATTGAGACCAGCGACGGCGCGGAAGAGGGTGAGTATGATCTCTTCTGTTAGCCGGCGGCTGCAGCTGCTCCCCCGCTCCCCCTCCCTCTTTCTGGCGTATGACTCGTGTATAAGCCGAAGGGGGGGGGGTTTCAGCACACAAAAAATGTGCTGAAAATCTCGGCTTATACACGGTTATTATTTACACTTTCACATGATTTTCTGCTCTTTCCACCATACATTTTAGTTTGTGTTACTATTTGCTGTTCTGACCACTATACGGTATATACCCACACCTTTTGATCTTACTATGGTAACACTTTTGTTACACACAATCACTTTGGGCTGCTATTTCATGCTTTGACCATTACATGGTACACACTTACACCCATTGTTTTTGCTGCTATGGTAACACTTTTAGTTACACTGCACTAGCACTTTTATTCATTTACTTATTTTTACAAAATCAATATTTTAAAGATTTTAAAGATTTAGCCCATTGAGTTCTTTGAGTGTATATGATAATTTTATCTGATTGTTTATACCAGATACACCTTTGTGTCATTTTTCACCCAGCTCTATTTGTATTATATCCCTGGGTGTGCATCTCTTCTGTATAATTGTATACTCTATTCAATGCGGTTTGTCCTGTTATTCTTTACCTGAATCTGTTTTTACCAGAATTATGTAATAAATTGATTGTTATTTTGGACTGCATGGTCGGTTTCGTGCTCTCTTCTCTTTTTTGTTTCGTATTTTTCCGACTGTCCACGCATTATCACTCAGGTCCGGCTCCTTGGTAGCAGGGATTTTTACTTTTATATGACTTTGCATTGTAAATTCACTAAGTATCATGTATACCCTCACTACCACGTAGCATTCCTTTGTTGCCTTTATTGTTGATACATAAAAGCGATGTGATCATCGCCTGTATGCAGCAGAGCTGATCGGGTTGCGGCAGCTTCTAGTCTCCCATGGAGACTATTGAAAAGTATGCCAAAAGTAAAAGAAAAAAGTTTTTAAAATTATATAAAAAAAATAAAAGTTCAAATCACCCCCCTTTCACCCAATTCAAAATAAAACAATAAAAAGATCAAAAATACTCATATTTGGTATTGCCGCGTTCTGAATCTCCCGATCTATCAATAAAAAAAAGGATTAACCTGATCTCTAAACGGTGTAGCGAGAAAAAAAGTCAAAACGCCAGAATTACCTTTTCTGGTCCCCGCGAAATTGCATTGAAATGCAATAACGGGCAATCAAAAGATCGTATCTGCACTAAAATGGTATCATTAAAAATGTCATCTCGGCACGCAAAAAAATAAGCCCTCACCCAACCAGAGATCACGAAAAATGGAGACGCTACGGGTCTAGTATTTTTTTTTTTTTACAAAGTTTGGAATCTTTCTTTTCACCATAAAAAAAGAACCTACACATGTTTGGTGTCTATGAACTCATAATGACCTGGAGAATCATAATGACAGGTCAGTTTTAACATCTAGTAAAAAAGCCAAACCAAAAACAAGTGTGGGATTGCACTTTTTTTTTTGCAATTTCACCACATTTTTGCCCCTGTTTTCTAGTACACAACATGGTAAAACCAATGGTGTCGTTCAAAAGTACAACCCGCAAAAAGCAAGCCCTCACATGGCCATATTGACGGAAAAATAAAAAAGTTATGGCTCTGAGAAGAAGGGGAGCAAAAGACGACAACGCAAAACCGGAAAAAGATCCGGTCATGAAGGGGTTTAAAAAGTTTTAAAAAATGATGACAAATAGGTGGCTTAATACCATATTCACATATTACTCCTGTTTTGCAAAGACATGGCTATTTTACCACAAATTGTGGTGCAAAATAAAACTGCACAACACAGCGTGTGAAAGCAGCCTTATAGTTGCCAATTTGTGAAAAACCGTCATCAATTGCAGGATAGCTGTCAATGCCAAAAGATCTGAATCCTCGTTCCAACCGCTCAGCTCAAGCTGTTCCTTCAGACAGACGTCAGTCCTCGAGACAGCACACTTGAATACGAAAGAAGCAAGGCAAATTAAGGTAATGATTTGTAAGAGTCAAGTAGTTTTTCTAGTTCACCAAAATAACTTAAATGTGGTATTAAAGCTCATTAGTGATGACGTCGGAGCTATTTGTGCCCACATACCCTTCACCGCCATCGAGTGGGCTTTGTTCTATTAAACATCAATCACATTTAAACAGTACAGTGTCCTACCTACTTATTATCTGTTCTCCAAGAATGCAGCTTCTGGAAGCCCAGTGTCATTTTCATTTTTTTTTCCAGCATTAACCCTTAGAAATGTGACAATGCCCAGTATTGCATCACTTCTAATATATGTTTTGGAAATTACATTCTGGCCAACAAGGGGTTTCTTGGAAGTGCAATTTACTTTAGCTAAGTGTGGCTTCAGACATGACTTAATGCGTTCAGATGTGAATGCTAATGAATACTTGATGATCCCAACAAGGAAAGTAAATTATGCTGTGTTTGTCCTACAGATGCCTAACCTTCACACTCAAGTCTGGTTTATGCAATCAGCTGGGTCTAATACTACATAATAATAGCAATTCAGCTGCACAGCAAGTCTGATTGCCCATAAACTATTAAAAAAAAAGCCAAGTGTCCCTGCGTAAATAAGGAACTGATTATGAGCTGTTTGTCGTGATCATAGCCGGTTCATTCAATTAGCGACCCTTTGTTTCTCCTTTCTCTCATGCAAACAAAAGTAGAAAATACACGAGGAGAAGGTACTTTAAAGGGCCTGTCACACTAAGCGATATCGCTGGCAATATCGCTATAACTTGTGACGTTATAGCGATATTGCTAGCGATATCGCTGTGTGTGATACTTACCTACGACCCGCTCCCCCCCTGGTTATCGCTGATCGCGCGAGAACAGGCTGGACTGTTTCTCGTCGTCAGCTTCCTGCTGGGCTTCCTGTGGAGAGACGAGCGACGAGCGTGGAGCCGGGCGGGAGGATGCAGGATCGCCACGTCTGACAGGTAAGTAGCGACCCCCGACCCCTGCGATGTCGCTGGTGAGATCTGCCTGTGTGGCAGCTCACTAGCGACCACTTAGTGATGCACCAGCGATCCTGACAGCGTCGTATCGCTGGTCGGGATCGCTGGTGCATCGCTAAGTGTGACAGTACCTTAAAGCTCTGGAAAATGGATCATACCATTCAATGATTAGCCCTACATATGTTGCAATTTTTTTTGACTGGTAAACCAAGGGGTATAAATTATTAGCTCCTTAACAGTATATCAAGTGATAATTAATGAAAAAAAGAAAAAGAAATCTCAAAATTTCTTGCTTTTCTTGTTTAATAAAAATTCAGTGCTTGTTCATGTGTACCTCTACACATGTTCCAGGACTTCTAGCAGTCTATGTGACTACTATCCCTCTGTATGCCTATTGTGTCATACGTGTGATGAGATTTCATTCAGAGCAGTGTTCCCCAAACTCAGTCCTCAGAGTACCGAACATGTCATGTCTTCAGGATTTCCTTAGTATTGGACAGGTGATGGAAGTATCATCAAGGCATCAGAAGTTCTCTCACATGTTCAACACTATGGAAATCCTGAAAACATGACCTGTGGAGGGGCAGAGAGGACTGGAGTTAGATAAACACTGATCCAGGGGCACCAGATTATTATTATTATTATTATTTATTACTATAGCAACATTTATTCCATAGCACTTTACATGTGAAAACAAGTACAATAATCTTGAACAAAACAAGTCACTGACTGGTACAGGAGGAGAGAGGACCCTGCTCACGAGGGCTCACAATCTACAACGGATGGGTGAGGATACAGTAGGTGAAAGTAGAGGTGCTTGTGCAGGGGTATAGTGGAATGAGGGTACCTGCAGGTTGTGGGCTTGTTGGAAGAGGTAGGTCTTCAGGTTCCTTTTGAAGGTTTCAACTGTAGCCGAGAGTCTGAAATGTTAGGGTAAATAGTCTCAGAGTAGGGGGGATGCACAGGAAAAATCTTGTATGCGATTGTAGGAAGAGGAGATAAGAGGGGAGTAGAGATGGAGATTTTGTAGGATCAGAGATTGCATGCAGGTGAGTACTAGAAGACTAGGTCACAGATGTATGGCGGAGACAGGTTGTGGATGGCTTTGTATGTCATGGTTAGGGTTTTGAACTAGTCACTAAACAATGGGAAGCCAGTAAAGGGACTGACAGAGAGGAGAGGGAAACAGTGCGGGAAGAAGGTTGGATTAGTTGGGCAGCATACTTTAGGATAGATTGGAGGAGTGTGAGAGTGTTAGAAGGGAGGCCACAAAGCAGGATGTTGCATAGGCGAGGGATGAGGGCATATACTAGTGTTTTTGTAAATTCTTGATTGAGGAACTTGCGGTTTTGAGTTGGACTTGGCAGGAAGTGGAAAAGGCTTGGATATGTGGTTTTGAAGGAGAGAATTAAGGGTTACCCTGAGGCAGCGAGCTTGTGGGACTGGGATGATTGTGCAACCGTTGGGTTTGATAGAAAGGTCTGTTGGGTGGTTGACTGAGATGGGGGAAAGATGACAAATTCTGTTTTGTCCATGTTATGTTTTAGAAATCTAGCAGACAAGAAGAATGAAATATCAGACAGACATTGTGGGATTCTAGTTCGTAAGGAGATATCGGATTCAGAGAAGTATTTCTGTGTGTCATCAGCATAAAGATAATATTGAAATCCATGGAACTCTATTAGCTGTCCCAGACTGAAGGTGTAGATGGAGAAGAGCAGGGGTCCCAGATCTGAACTTCAGGGGACACAGCCAGATAGGGGCAAGATAAGGAGGTGGTGTGTGTGTGGGAGATGCTGAATGTCTGGTCTGTTAGGTATAAAGAGATCGAAGATAGGGCAAAGTATTTGATGCTAAGAGATGAGAAAATCTGTAGTAAAAGGGAATGGTCCACTGTGTCAAAAGCAGAGGACAGGTCCAGGAGGAAGAGGACAGAGTAGTGTTGCTTGGACTTCACAGTTAGTAGGTCATTGGTAACTTTAGTAAGGGCAGTTTTAGTGGAATGGTGTGGTCAGAAGCCAGATTGTAAGCAGTCAAAGAGGGAGCAGGAGGAGACGTTGGAGGACATTTCAAGATGGACGTGTTATTCCAGTAGTTTTGAGGCATAGGAAAGAAGTGATATGGAGCAATAGCTAGGCGCAGAAGATGGGTCAAAGGAGAGTTTTTTAAGGATGGGCGTTATCAATGCATGTTTGAAGCATGAGGGGAAGACACTAGATTTTAGTAATAGGTTAAAGAGATTGGTTAGAGTTGGGATGAAGACTTGGGAGGTTTGGGATGATGTGGGATGGGATCAGGTCAAGTGCACATGTGGGATGTGAGATGTGATCTGGAGAGTAGAGAGAAAAGTTCATCTTCTGCAATGATGTAGAAGCTGGTTTTGGAGGAGAAGGGCTTAGTAGTTATGAGACGGGGTTGTGGGGACTGTAGGCCAAAGCTATCTCTGATTATATCAGTCGTCTGATATAGTTATAAGAGAGTTATAATAGTCGTCTGGACTATTGTAACTCTCTACTAATCGGTTTCCCTCTTAGCAAACTCTCCCCTCGCCCATCTGTCTTGAATGCTGCAGTCAGGATCATATTCCTCACCATTCGTTACAACGATGCCTCTACCTTGTGCCAGTCATTACACTGGTTACCCATCCACTCCAGAATTCAGTACAGACTTATTACCCTCACCCACAAAACATTCCATGGCTCAGCACCACCCTACATCTCCTCCCTCTTCTCAGTCTACCACCCTACCCGTGCCTTCCGTTCTGCTAATTACCTGAGGTTAACATCCTCAATAATCAGAACCTCCCACTCCTGTCTCCAACACTTTATTCAAAATAAATCAATATTACAAACTGTAAATAAAGTAGAAAAACACATTTCCAAGGCTACTACAAAGCTGTTGTTGGAGGAACCAATGCCAGAAGCCTGACCTACTAGATATGCAAATCAGTGCACAAAAGAGTTTCACTCATCCTTCCACCATCCATATTAACATTACAATAAAAAGCAGTGCAAAACACTGCTGATATATGCACTAATGGCGGTTAATGTGAAAAGGAAATATGTCTCCAGCACTTACATGTGTGTGGGGTCTGCTAATGCGGTCCTCCACAGGCGCCCCAATGCGCGTTTCGTCCCTTCATCATGGCAGATATACTGATTTTCTCTTCTGTGGTTTATAACTGGGATTCATGTTGCACGTGTTACCACTGCTGCCCCACACTCCAACACGCGTTTTTACACGTTGCTTCGTTAGGGAGTGAGTTGCGTTATCATGCCGTCTTTTTTTTTTATTTTAATCTTGTCTTGACTACTGCCTCTAATAAAAACTTTGTTATATTGATACACATCATTTGTAGTATATTTTTTTTTTTTGCTTATTGATATTTTTGTGTTCAAGTAGTTTCTTTATTCATAATTGCGTTTATAACCTGCTTAGTGCCTGTACTTAGCCGAACGCTGAGGGGAGAAAATTAACTTTATTCTCCCCCGCAGCGTTAAGATTTCAACCACGGGGACAGCGCCGGTGCGGGTTCAGCCACTGCGCTGAGTATACAGAGTAACAATAGCTTGTTGAAAAGGTTGGCATAATTATTTAAAGAGTACATATATATGTATGTATATAGGTGTCTCAAAAAATAATCTACAAATGCCAAGTAGTGGACTATTGGAAGACTGATCGTCATACAATATGTCAGAAACAGAAAAAGAGAAATGATCCACAAGTCTTTATGTTAAAATACGATAATACTTTATTAGATAACAAGTAAAAAACAGGTGGGGGAAAGGACATGGGTGTGCAACATAGGCAAAAATGTACAAAGGGCGCAACAGGTAGTGGATAACATTGTGTCACATATTCAGGATTACAAATCAGTTGGAAAATATAAGTAGGATCTCCATGACACAATGCAAAAATATAAACCATATAGTGTGACCCTATGGTATGGTGTGCAACCATATAAAGAGAATACTGCTAACAGTATAGCTTTGTGCAATGGCACAATATACATGGGACAACCCCAGATATGGGCATTATAGCCCAAGTCACATAGACAATATCATAGCAGGAAAGTGTTATCTTTAAGATGCACACCAGGGAGAGGGTATTCTGTGCGGATCCCTACACTCTCTATGGTCCCACCAAAAAATGCACCAAAGAAAGATCTTTTTTTAAATAATGCCACTATGGATAATATATTATGTATTTGAAAATCTGAAACAGGTAATCTGTATGAGCCCATCTGCCAATGACATGGCTAGTGGTTACTTACTTGGATTGAACCCAACACTAACATACATCTACGGAGTCTGGTTGTACAAATTAAACTCAGATCAGGTACGAACCAACTATGTTTCAATTTAATTACAAACATGCTTGGACAGATGTTGAAGCACAAAAGGTGCAACAGCAATCTGTGTGAGATAGGTATACTATATATTGGAATTTTAAATAGTGTACAGCTAAATTCATTATACATATAGATATGAGATTTTATTTAGTACAATTTGATCAAAATGTGTGCGTCAAAACTCCCATTATCATGTATAGTAAATCTAACAATAGTGCAATTCTAAATCATGTACTTAAAGGGAATCTGTCCGTAGGATCACCCCTTCCTAAGCCGTCTATATGGACATGTAGGTCATAGGAAGCTGAATACAATGATACCTTGATATCTGTAATCCTCATTTTTATTACATATAAATGACCTCTTCTAGGTTATGGGGAGGATGTTGCCTGGAAGATAACTCTGCCTCCAGAGATTATTTTAAATATAACAGAGAACAGTTACCAGTGTGAGACAGGTAAATAACACAGAACAGGAGAAATTAAATTTGTCTTCTCGCAAACATATTTCATGCATCTCTGAGCTCTGCTGTATTCCATCAGTACTACAACCCTGTCTGCCTTTGAGCTGGAATCTGGAGCTGAGATGAATCTGCAGATGTATCAGTTATAACCACACACAGCTCTGCAGTGAGAACAGGAGAAAAGAGAGCGTCCATTACACATCACTGGTAACTCCCACTTCATGTAAAATAATCTCTGAAGCTATCTTCCAGGCAGCATCCTCCCAAGAGCCTGGAAGAGGTCATTTACAGAACATAAAGTGAAAAATGATGATTTATCCACAGCAAGGCATCTGATCTGAGTCATACAATTAAATTTCTAATAAGCTGTATATAACCTGTATGCCCATATTAATAGTTTAGATAGGACAAATGTGGTGACAGATTCCCTTTAAGGATCATATAATGGCAGATTGCTTCTTTTTTTGCAGCAAATAAACCATCTAGTAGTAATTCCTACAGTAATTGTAAATACTATACATTCCTCTCTATATGAAGGGACTCGAGATATCTGCCCCCAGGCTACTACCTGCAAATACTTGATATTGGCTCAGGATATTGTGCTTGTGTTCCCCTTCCAGAACCAGTAGAACAATATACCCTTATATATAAAGAGAAGCATATTAATTCCATTTCCGTCGCCAATTCTTCCGTCTATTTTTCTTTAGTGCTGAACATCTGTAGACAAGATGAACAATGAGCTTGGTGTGGCCTCCACCAAAAACATAATTGCAGATGTCTGGAAGAGGCTGGCAATTAACAGATGACAAAGCGTAGTTAGTTCTGTTTTCATAGCATGCTGAATAATGCATTGTTCCCCGCTGAATCAAAGATTATTCCAGTCAGCTGCTGACATCATAGATCAGAGAGTGGTGAGATTGGAAATGCTTGTGAATCCAAGTCTTGCTACAGGCAAATATGGCCTTTTCAGACATAGTTTCCATCTGATAAGCACTTTCCTATAAAGCTGTTAATTATCATGTTACGCAGAGACGAAGAGCAGCATGTGTTTTGACAGTGACATCAGCTACACACCTGGCCGGCTCTGTTGGAAAAGAAAAAAAAAGAGGTATCTTTCACTGCTCCTTTTGCAAATATCATGAAATTAAGTTGGTTTAAGACCAGTATTAGGGCTCCGTTGACATAAATAGGAGCTGATCTGCAGCACCCAGGAACAGATACTACACAGTGAACAGAGATGTGATGTCCTGTCTCCATTCACATCCAGTCGCGACTGGAGCTGAAAACAGCCAATCAGCAGTGAGAGTGATGCGTGTCTGACCCACATCCATCAGATGTTTCAGTATTTTAAGTCTGTAAAACATGATTCTTTATGCTGGATCCACTAGAGCATATCACGCTCTTCCAGCAATTACAAAAGCATATACAGAATGGAAGGAATAGGGCTAAGCAACAGCACATGTGAAAAAGACTTGGGTATACTAATAGATCACAGACTGAACATGAGCCAACAGTGTGATGCAGCAGCAAAAAAGGCAAATACAATTCTAGGTTGTATTAAGAGAAGCATACAGTCTAGATCACTTGAAGTCATTATTGCCCTCTACTCCTCTTTGGTCAGACCTCATCTGGAATACTGTGTCCAGTTTTGGGCACCACATTTTAAAAAAGACATCAACAAACGAGCAAGTTCAGAGAAGAGCGACCAGAATGGTGACTGGTCTGCAAACCATGTCCTATGAGGAACGGTTGCAGGATTTGGGAATGTTTAGCTTGCAAAAGAGAAGACTGAGAGGAGACTTAATACCTGCCTAAAAATATCTCAAGGGCTGTCACATTGTAGAAGGATCATCTTTATTCTCATTTGCACAAGGAAAGATCAGAAGCAATGGGATGAAACTGAATGGGAGGAAACACAGATTTGATATTAGAAAAAACTTTTTGACAGTTAGGGTGATCAGTGAGTGGAACAGGCTGCCACGATAGGTGTTGAGTTCTCCTTCAATAGAAGTCTTCAAACATAGTAACATAGTTTTGAAGGCTGAAGGAAGACCATATGTCCATCTAGTTCAGCCTATTTTTAGTGCAGCTGTTCTGCATTGTTGATCCTGGGGAAGGCAAAAAACCCACAGAGTAGAAGCCAATTTTCTCCATAGGGAAAAAAAATTCCTTCCCCTTAGCTGGGTCAACCATCTACCTATAATATTATGTTATTCATAACCTTCTATACTGTTACAAGAAAAGCATTCATTGCTTTCTTAAATTCATTCAGTGAGTTGGCCATCACCACTTCCTCAGGAAGAGAATTCCAGAGCCTCACTGCTCTTACCGTGAAGAACCCTCTGCTATGCTGGTGCAGAAATTGTCTTTCCTCCAAACGAAGAGAATGCACCCTTGTTCTTGTCACAGTCCTTGGTACAAACAGTTCATTGGAGAGATCTCTGTATTGCCCTCTGATATACTTGTACATATATATTAGGTCTCCCCTAAGTCTTCTCTTTTCTAGAGTAAATAGACCTAATTTTGATAACCTTTCTGGGCATTGTAGTGAACCAACTTCATTTATCATTTTAGTAGCCCACCTTTAAACCCTTTCAAGTTCAGTAATGTCTTTCTTGAGCACCGGCATCCAAAATTGCACACAATACTCCAAGTGAGGTCTGACGAGTGATTTGTATAGAGGGAGAATTATGTTTTCATCTCGTGTCCCCAGACCTCTTCTAATGCATCCCATGACCCTATTTGCTTTGGTGGCAGCTGCCTGACACTGGGCACTCCAATTTAGCTTCTTATTGACTAAGATGCCTAAGTCTTTTTCCATGTATGATTTCCCCAGCAGTTTCCCATTTAGTAAGTAATTGTAGCATCTGTTTCTCCTTCTCACGTGCATAACCTTACACTTATCTGTGTTAAACCTCATTTGCCATTTTTCAGCCCAATTCTCCAATTTACTCAAATCTGTCTGTAGCTGCAAACTGTCCTCCTTTGCGTTAACTACCTTACATAGTTTTGTATCATCTGCAAATACTGATATTTTACTGTGCAAGCCATCCACTAGATCATTACTAAATATATTAAATAGTAGGGGGCCCAATACAGAACCCTGTGGTACCCCACTAGTAACCCTGGCCCAATCTGAGTATGCCCCATTAATAACCACTCTTTGTTTTTTATCACTAAGCCAGCTACCTACCCACATTTTCCCCTAGCCCAAGCTTTCTCATCTTACTTACCAATCTTTTATGTGGGACAGTGTCAAATGCTTTAGAGAAGTCGAGATAAAGGACATCCAATGATTCTCCTTGGTCCATTTGAGAGCTTACATCCTCATAGAAGCTGATCAGGTTAGTTTGACAGGAGCGATCCTTCATAAATCCATGTTGATATGGAGTTAAACATTTATTAACATTGAGATATTCCATAATCGTATCCCTTAGAAACCCTTCAAAAATTTTACCCACAACAGATGTTAAGCTTACCGGCCTTTAGTTTCCAGGTTCCCTTTCACACCACTTTTTGAATATTGGTACCACATTTGCTTGCCGCCAATCAAAAAGAACAGACCCTGTTTCTATAGAGTCTTTAAATATAAGGAATAGAGGCCTGTCTATCACATTACTTAACTCCCTTAATACCCGAGGGTGAATGCCATCAGGGCCTGGTGATTTGTCAATTTTAATCTTACTAAGGCAGTTCTGCACTTCTTCCTGGGTTAGGCAGGTAATACTTAATGGGGAGTTTACATTATCACTCTGCATTTCCCCTGGCAAATCCTTTTCCTGTGTGAACACTGTTGAGAAAAAAGTATTTAAAACATTTGCTTTTCCCACATCGCTCTCTATGATTTCACCCTCATTGTTCTTTAAAGGGTCGACAACATCAATTTTAATCATTTTACTGTTTATATAATTAAAGAATAGTTTGGGGTTTGTTTTACTTTCCTTAGCAATGAGTCTCTCAGTTTCCACTTTTGCTAAATGTATTTGTTTTTTACACATTTTATTTTTTTCTCTATAACTTTTTAATGCTTCTTCATTGCCTTCTTGTTTTAGCTTCTTAAATGCCTTGTTCTTGTTATTTATTGCCCTTTTTACATCCTTATTTAGCCACATTGGTGTTCTCCTATTCCTAGCCCTTTTATTTCTGTACGGTATGGCTAGCTCGCAGTGGGTGTGTAAAACTGATTTAAATATTTCCCATTTATTTTCTGTGCTCCTATTTTTGAGGACCTTGTCCTAATCAATTCGGCGAAGGTCCTCTCTAAGCTGATCAAACTTTGCTTTCCTGAAAGTCAGCGTTTTTGTAACCCCCTTCCATGGCACCTTACTGAAGGACAAGTGGAATTGCATTATATTGTGGTCACTGTTCCCTAGGTGCCCATCGACTCGTACTTCTGTTATTCTATCTGGCCTGTTGCTTAAAATTAAGTCCAGAAGGGCTGTCCCTCTAGTTGGGCCCTGCACAAGTTGTGACAGATAATTATCCATGGTCACTGACAGAAATTGGTTTCCTTTCTGAGATACGCAGGTTTCAGTTTCCCAGTCTATGTCGGGGTAGTTGAAGTCCCCCATAATAATCACCTCATTGTGATTTGCTGCTTTGTCTGTTTGTTTCAATAATGCATTTTCAATGGTTTCTGTTATATTTGGTGGCTTATAACAAACCCCTATGATTTTTATTACTTATCCCTCCTTGTATCTCCACCCATAGAGACTCCACCTCTTCATTTCCCTGTTATGAATGAGTCACCGTAGGAGGCAAAAGCAGAAATACAAGCTAAGTCCAGAAAACCAGAGAAGTTGGCAACTATCAGATTGCAGACCCCTGAACCTATCAACACAACTAGCAGTAGCCGTGGGGGGCTCCTACGATGCCCTAGACCCCTCGATCACAGCCGGAGAATTACATAGGCCTAAAGAAAGAAAGGGGAAATCTAAACTGCCCCAGAGCAGACCCCAAAGCAATAGGCAGCCCCCAACATATAATGACGGTGAAGCAAGATGAAAATACTAACACAGACAGAAAGATAGACTGAGCAAAGACGGGGCCCAAAACTACCTAGATAGGAAAGGACAGGAAGGCTGCTGTCTGCAATCTGCCAAAACCCTATCAAAGACATAAGCCAACAAGCTGATATGAAAAAGGCCCTGAAGCAGCTAGGCTTCAAAAACTAAATCAGCACTCAGGTATTTTCAGAAGACAGAGCTAAATGAATTCAGCACACCCCAGCAGGGAATGGCAGAAATCCAGAAAAACAAAGCAAAACAAAGTCAAAGCACCAAAGCAAAAGGCCGAGCAGCAAACTTAGCTTTAGAGGAGCAGGAATTCAGACTGGTCTCCAAGGATCCCACAGAGAAATCACCCGCAGGGCAGAAGGGCGTCGGCAGCCTTATATCCAGTCAGTAACTCCACTCAGCCAGTCATCATCATCAGCCTCAGGTGTTTGATAATCAGGCTCACTACCTTTCTTTACCAGAAGAGGGAGTTCCTCGGGCCTCAGTAATGAAGGGGAAAATGAACTCACAACAGTACCTCCCCCTTGAGGAGGGGTCACCGAACCCTCAACTACGCCACCAGGGCGATCAGGGTGAGCCCGATGAAAGGCACGCACCAATCTTTTGGCATGAATATCAGAGGCAGAGACCCAGGATATATCCTCCTGACCATAACCCTTCCACTTAACCAAATACTGGAGTCTCCGTCTAGCCAGACGAGAATCCAGTACTTTCTCTACCTCATATTCCATGTTACCTTCAACCAATACAGGGTCTGGAGGTGCCACCCCCGGAACAACAGGTTCAACAAACCTCTTCAACAAAGATTTATGGAACACATTATGGATTTTAAATGTGACAGGAAGAGCCAAACGAAAAGAGACCGGATTAATAATCTCCACAATCTTGTAAGGTCCAATAAATCTAGGCTTAAACTTAGGAGAAGCCACCTTCATAGCAATATTTTTTGATGATAACCACACCATATCACCAACCTTAAACTGGGGACCAATGTTCCTATGTCGGTTGGAAAACCGCTGGGCCTTTTCCTGGGAGATAGATAACTTATCCACCACTTGGTCCCAGATCTGGTGCATTCTCTCCACCACAGTGTCAACACCTGGGCAGGCAGAGGGCTCCACCTGCCCTGAAGAAAATCGAGGATGAAACCCAAAGTTACAAAAAAAAAGGTGACATCAATGTAGCAGAACTAGCTCTATTATTTAAAGCAAATTCGGCCAAGGGCAAAAATGAAACCCAATCATCCTGATCAGCAGAAATAAAACATCTCAAATATAACTCCAAGGTCTGGTTTGTTCTCTCTGTCTGCCCATTGGTCTGAGGGTGAAAAGCAGAGGAGAAGGACAACTGAATTCCCAGCCTGGAACAGAAAGTTCTCCAAAATCTAGACACAAACTGGACTCCTCTGTCAGATACAATGTTCTCAGGAATCCCGTGCAAACGAACCACCTGTTGTAAAAACAGGGGCACCAACTCAGAGGAAGACGGCAACTTAGGGAGTGGTACAAGATGAACCATCTTAGAGAACCTATCACAAATCACCCAAATAACAGTCATCCTCTGAGAGACAGGCATATCAGAGATGAAATCCATTGAAATATGGGTCCATGGCCTCTTGGGGACAGGCAAAGGCATCAACAACCCAATAGAGCGAGAACACGATTTAGACCGGGAGCACGTCCCACAGGACTGCACAAAATTCCTGACATCACGAGACAAGGAGGGCCACCAAAAAAACCGACTCACCAGATCTCTAGTACCAAAAATACCTGGATGACCAGCCAAAGCAGAGCAATGAACTTCAGACATCACTCTCTTCTTCCACTGGTCAGGAACATACAACTTTCCACCGGGACAACGCTCAGGTTTGTCCTCCTGGAACTCTTCCAGAGCACGTCTCAAATCGGGCGAGATGGCAGAAAGAACTACCCCTTCGCCTAAGATGGTAGCAGGCTTGGTCACCACAGGAGAATCAGCAAAGAAGCTCCTAGAGAGGGCGTCTTCCTTGCCATTCTTTGTTCCAGGAAGAAAAGAAACCACAAAATCAAAACGTGTAAAAAACAAGGCCCACCTAGCCTGTCTAGGGTTCAAGCACTTAGCCGACTCTAGGTAAATCAAATTCTTGTGGTCAGTGAGGACCACGACTTGATGCTTAGCTCCCTCCAACCAATGTCTCCACTCCTCAAATGCCCATTTCATGGCCAACAGTTCCCTATTCCCCACATCATAGTTACGTTCAGATGGAGAGAACTTTCGGGAAAAGAAAGCACAGGGATTCATTTTAGATGTTACAGGATCCTTTTGGGACAAAACAGCTCCTGCACCAATCTCAGAAGCATCCACCTCTACCTGGAATGGAAGTGAGACATCATGTTGCGGCAAAACCGGGCGGAGGTGAATCTTTGCTTCAGCTCCTGAAAGGAAGAAACAGCCTCCGGAGACCAATTTAACACATCAGCACCCTTCTTAGTCAAATCAGTCAATGGCTTGGCAATACTAGAAAATTTTGCTATAATTTCCGATAAAAATTAGCAAAACCCAAAAACTTCTGGAGGGCCTTCAAAGAAGTGGGCTGAACCCAATCGTGAATCGCCTGTACCTTGGCCGGGTCCATTTCAATAGTTGACGGGGACAAAATAAATCCCAAAAAAGAAATCCTCTGTACTCCAAAAAGGCATTTAGATCCTTTGACATACAGGGAATTCTCCCTCAAGATCCGGAACACAGTCCGAATATGTTCCACATGAGAATCCCAATCCTTGGAGAAGATCAAAATATCATCCAGATAGATAATCAAAAATTTATCGACAAAATCTCGGAAAATATCGTTCATGAAGCACTGGAAGACAGAAGGGGCATTAGTGAGCCCAAAAGGCATCACCAGGTACTCAAAATGTCCCTCCGGAGTATTAAACGCCGTCTTCCATTCATCCCCATGCTTAATGCGAATAAGATTATACGCCCCCCTGAGGTCAAGCTTGGTAAACCAGCAAGCACCTTTAACTCTGGAGAATAGATCAGAAATCAGGGGTAACGGATACTGATATTTAACAGTAATTTTGTTGAGGGCACGATAATCAATACAAGGTCTTAATGATCCATCCTTTTTTGCTACAAAAAAAAAAACGGCACCTAAGGGTGACGAGGATGGTCTAATATGACCCTTCTCTAACGCCTCCTTAATATAGGATCGCATAGCCTCGTGCTCGGGTACAGATAAATTGAAGAGCCGACCCTTGGGAAATTTACACCCCGGGCTCAGTTCAATTGCACAGTCATAACTCCTATGAGGAGGCAGAGACACAGACTCATTCTCACTAAATACATCATAAAAGTCCGCCAAATAATCAGGAACATCATGTGACTGAGGAGAGGTGGAAAACACCGGAGCCTCACTAAAGGCACACCGACAACCCCAACTCACCACAGACACAGATTTCCAATCCAAAACTGGATTATGAATCTGTAACCAGGGAAACCCCAGAACAATAGTATCATGCAGATTATGCAATACCAAAAATCTGCAATTTTCTTGATGGTCTGGGGCTACCCGCATTACCACCTGGGTCCAAAACTGGGGTTTATTTTTAGCCAAAGGAGTAGCATCGATCCCCCACAAAGGGATAGGCATCTGCAGAGGTGTCATCGGAAATCCACAACGTTTAGCAAAATCCAAGTCCATTAGGTTTACGGCTGCTCCCGAATCCACAAAAGCCTTGGCGGAAAATGTGGACAGGGAGCAGATCAGAGTAATAGCCAGAAGAAACTTAGGTTGAACACCCCCAACAGAAAACGTGTGTGCAAAGCGTTTCTCTCGTTTAGGACAGACAGAAATAATATGCGAGGCATCTCCACAGAAAAAATACAACTTATTACACCTTCTGAACTCCTGACGCTGCTCTCTGGAAAAAACTCTATCACATTGCATAGGTTCAGACATTTGTTCAACAGGTGGCAACACCTCTCGTGCAGCTTTGCGTTCGCGCAAACGCCGATCAACCTGAATGGCTAATGACATAGAATCGTCAAGACCAGAGGGAACAGGAAATCCCACCATAGTATCTTTTACGGCTTCTGACAACCCCTTCCGAAAGAGAGCAGCCAAGGCATTATCATTCCAGGTAGTAAGTACTGCCCACTTTCGGAATTTTTGACAGTACAATTCTGCAGAATCACGACCCTGGCTCAATGCCAGCAGAGTCTTTTCAGCCTGATCAATGGCATTAGGTTCGTCATACAACAACCCCAAAGCTTGAAAGAATGCGTTCACATTAGTCAGAATAGGATCATCTGGTTTCAAAGAAAACGCCCAATCCTGGGGATCGCCACGCAGCAAAGAGATGACAATTTTAACCTGCTGCGCGGAGCTCCCTGACGAGTTAGGCTTCAAGGCAAAAAATAATTTACAATTATTTTTGAAATTCAAAAATTTAGACCGATCCCCAAAAAATACATCAGGTGTAGGAATCTTTGGTTCAGCAGCATGTGAATGAGCAAGGTAGGCGGAAATTCCCCGCACTTCCGCAGCGAGCTGCTCCACATGATCAGACAATTGCTTTATCTCCATTGAGAGAAAAAAAAAATTCCCCCTACGGCCTCAGAGATATAGAGGAAAAAATATACACTTTTTTTTTTTTTTACAATTCTTTCCTGCTATTGAGTACCCTAGGATCTGTGGTATGGCGGGTGATTCTGTTGTGAATGAGTCACCATAGGAGGCAAAAGCAGAAATACAAGCTAAGTCCAGAAAACCAGAGAAGTTGGCAACTATCAGATTGCAGACCCCTGAACCTATCATCACAACTAGCAGTAGCCGTGGGGGGTTCCTACGATGCCCTAGACCCCTCGATCACAGCCGGAGAATTACATAGGCCTAAAGAAAGAAAGGGGAAATCTAAACTGCCCCAGAGCAGACCCCAAAGCAATAGGCAGCCCCCAACATATAATGACGGTGAAGCAAGATGAAAATACTAACACAGACAGAAAGATAGACTGAGCAAAGATGGGGCCCAAAACTACCTAGATAGGAAAGGACAGGAAGGCTGCTGTCTGCAATCTGCCAAAACCCTATCAAAGACATAAGCCAACAAGCTGATATGAAAAAGGCCCTGAAGCAGCTAGGCTTCAAAAACTAAATCAGCACTCAGGTATTTTCAGAAGACAGAGCTAAATGAATTCAGCACACCCCAGCAGGGAATGGCAGAAATCCAGAAAAGCAAAGCAAAACAAAGTCAAAGCACCAAAGCAAAAGGCCGAGCAGCAAACTTAGCTTTAGAGGAGCAGGAATTCAGACTGGTCTCCAAGGATCCCACATAGAAATCACCCGCAGGGCAGAAGGGCGTCGGCAGCCTTATATCCAGTCAGTAACTCCACTCAGCCAGTCATCATCATCAGCTTCAGGTGTTTGATAATCAGGCTCACTACCTTTCTTTACCAGAAGAGGGAGTTCCTCGGGCCTCAGTAATGAAGGGGAAAATGAACTCACAACATTTCCCTCTTGTATATCTTCTCTTAGTGTGGACAGACTCCACTCCCTTTCCTTTTTTTACGATCCCTCCTAAGCAAATCATATCCTTGCAAGTTAGCCGCCCAGTCTTAGCTGTCGTCAAACCATGTCTCAGTTATTCCTACTATGTCGTATTTTTCCTCATACATTACCAACTCCAGATCTTCAATCTTATTGGTCAGGCTTCTTGCATTGGTCAGCATGCAGGAAAGAAGTTTTGCTTCATTTTTCTTAGCTTCCTACTGAGTACCCTGTCTTGAGTCCTCTTTACCACATCTAGTATCCTTGATTAGTTTGTCCTTCTGCTGCATGTTCTTGTCTGCTGTTTTTCCTCCCATCCCCTCTTCTTCTAGTTTAAAGCCCTCCTGATGAGTGTGGCAAGTCTTCTGGCGAATGTGTGCTTCCCAGGTTTTGTGAGGTGTATCCAATATCTTGCGAGAAGTCCATCATAGAGGTAATTCACGCCATGGTCCAAGAATCCAAATCCTTGCTGCCTGCACCACCATCGTAGCCAGTTGTCTGGGATGATTTAGTGAATCCTGCTTTGAGCAGTTGGACCAGATGGCCCAGGAGGTCCCATCCAACGCTATCATTCTATGATTCTTTGATTCTATTATTCTATGCTTTGGTTTGTACATGAAGTTCCCATTCACTACATCATAATATTAGGTTAATGTGGTAATTAGTACAGAGGTTAAAATATACTTTTTATCCCCTTCATGACCCAGCCTATTTTGAACTTAATGACCTGACCATTTTTTGCAATTTTGACCAGTGTCCCTTTATGAGGTAATAACTCAGGAACGCTTCAACGGATCCTAGCAATTCTGAGATTGTTTTTTTCATGACATATTGGGCTTCATGGTAGTGGTAAATTTAATTCAATAATTTTTGCATTTATTTGTGTAAAAATCAGAAATTTGGCAAAAATATTGAAAATTTCACAATTTTCAAATTTTTAATTCTTATTCTGTTAAACCAGAGAGGTATGTGACACAAAATACTTAATAAATAACATTTCCCACATGTCTACTTTACATCAGCATAATTTTGGAAACAAAATTATTTTTGTTAGGAAATTATAAGGGTTAAAAGTTGACCAGCGATTTCTCATTTTTACAACAAAATATACAAAACCATTTTTTTAGGGATCACCTCACATTTGAAGTCAGTTTGAGGGGTCTATATGGCTGAAAATACACAAAAGTGACACCATTTTTAAAACTGCACCCCTCAAACTGATCAAAACCACATTCAAGTAGTTTATTAACCCTTCAGGTGTTTCACAGCAGCAGAAGCAACATGGAAGGAAAAAATGAACATTTAACTTTTTAGTCACAAAAATGATTTTTTAGCAACAATTTTTTTTATTTTTCCAACGGTAAATGGAGAAAGTGATCCCCAAAAGTTGTTGTCCAATTTGTCCTGAGTACGCTGAAACCCCATATGTGGGGGGGAACCACTGTTTGGGCACACGGCAGGGCTCGGAAGGGAAGGAGCGCCATTTGACTTTTTGAATGGAAAATTAGCTCCAATCGTTAGCAGACACCACGTCGCGTTTAGAGAGCCCTTGTGTGCCTAAACTTTCGAGTTCCCCCACAACTGACCCCATTTTGGAAGCTAGACCCCCAAGGAACTTATCTAGATGCATAGTGAGCACTTTGAACCCCCAGATGCTTCACAAATTAATCTGTAAAAATTAAAAAGTACTTTTTTTCACAAAAATTTTCTTTTAGCCTCAATTTTTTCATTTTCAGATGGGCAACACAATAAAATGGATCCTAATATTTGTTGGGCAATTTCTCCTGAGTACACCGATACCTCATATGTAGTCATAAACCACTGTTTTGGCGCACAGCAGGGCTCGGAAGGGAAGGAGCGCCATTTGACTTTTTGAATGGAAAATTAGCTCCAATCGTTAGCGGACACCATGTCGCATATGGAGAGCCCCTGTGTGCCTAAACATTGGAGCTCCCCCAGAAGTGACTCCATTTTGGAAACTAGACCCCCCAAGGAACTTATCTAGATGTTTGATGAGCACTTTGAACCCCCAAGTGCATCACAGAAGTTTATTTTTTCCTCAAAAAATGATTTTTAAACCCGCAATTTTTAATTTTCACATGGGTAACAGGAGAAATTGGACCCCAAAAGTTGTTGTCCAGTTTGTCCTGAGTATGCTGGTACCCCATATGTGGGCAGGACCACTGTTTGGGCACATATATCAGTAGATTAATACAGTAGAACCATCATCAGTACATAAATACATCACCAGAAGTACATTCAGTGCATGATTACATCACCAAAAACCATCATCAGTACATGAGTACAGCAATAGAACCATCATCAATACATAAATAAATCACCAGTACCATCACAGTAGAGCATTAGTCTATAAATACATCACCAGAGCCATCATTATTACATGAATATATTAATAGAATCAACATACAGGATTTAGCAACAGAGCTAACATCAGTTCAGAAATATATCACCAGAAAAATTATTAGTACATAAATACAGGACCAAAACCACCATTAGTACATTAATACCGCACCAGAATCACATCAAAATATGACTACAGTACCAGAACCGTTATAAGTACATGCATACAGCAGTTGAACCATCATCAGTACATGAATGCAGCATCAGAACCATTATAAGTATATGAATGCAGCACCAGAATCATCACTGTACTTTAATACAGAACTATCATTGATCACACATCGATCAATTACAATGTCAGGTCAGGCTTTGGCATAAACATTTGTATCACATGAACCTCCAACTCCCAGTATACCCTTAACAATGGTCTGGAGATACTGAAAGTTGTTGTTACAGTATGGTTCACAGCCTTCATTGAACTGCAGACCATAAGGGAACCATAGTACTGATAGACGCAGCCAATATCACAAATAAACATGACAGGTGAAATTTTCTGATTTTGGAGTTGTTCTTTCTTTTCTTCACATCCACAACTTATCTCTTCAGACTTTTCTCTTCACTGGCCTTCTATAGCACATTCTTACATAGTATCCTTAAAGGGTTTGTCCCTTTTCAGACAATTTCTGCACCAGCTGCAGCTAGTTATAACATAACAAACCGCACTGTACTCACCAACTCCAGGACCACCGGTGAGTCTCTGTTGCTGTTCCCGAAGTATAGCATTGGATGTGCAGCATTGACATCGCGTCGACAGCACAGCAGTCAATCGGTGTGCTCAGCGGTTCTGAAGAGGAATCCATTTACACGGGCAGAACCACTGAGCTCAATCCTGTTGAAGTCAGCGCCGCAGTCTATGTTAACCCCTTAACGACCAGAGGTATTTTTGGCTTTGCATTTTCATTATTTGCTCCCCTTTTTCCCAGAGCCGTAACTTTTTTTATTTTTTTGTCAAAATTGCCATATGAGGGCTTGTTTTTTGCGGGACGAGCTGTACTTTTGAACGACACCATCAGTTTTACCATGTCATGTACTCGAAAATGGGAAAAAAAATTCCAACAGCGGTGAAATTGCAAAAAAAAGTGCAATCCCACACTTGTTTTTTTCACCATGTTCACTAAATGCTACCATCGGGCGGTGCTCATAGCAATCCGGCAGTGACAACCATAGTGGTCTCCAAGAGACCTCTGGTTGTCATGCCAACCTATCGGTGACCCGCGTTCAGGTGATGGGGGTCACCGATGGGCGGATTTCCTGCCCGATGGCCGGAAGCGCGAGTTAAATGCCGCCATCAGTGTTTTACAGCAGCATTTAATGGGTTAATAGCAGTGCGCGGATCGCGATTCCACCCATGGCTGTTCTGGGCATATGTCAGCTGTTTAAAACAGGTGACATGTGCCGTGAAAGATGTGAGTTTCCCGCCGGAACCCACATCAAAGGGAGGGAGTCCGACATCGGCGTAAATGTACGCCCAATGTCAGAAAGGGTTAAACACCGAGAACAAAAGCAGAGACTCGCTGGTGACTCCAGGAAGGGGAGTACAATGCAGTTTGTTATGTGTTAACAATTGGCAGCTGGGGCTGAACATTATATGAAAGGGTACAGCCCCCTTAAAAATAAAAATGTCAGTATGGTTACCCCTGAATAATAATATCTAAATATGTTGTGCCCTTCAGTTGATTGTTTCTCATGGTGTTTCCTCCACAAAACATGACCCCCACCCTGTACCTCTTATGATACTTTGCCTCCATCCTTGCCTATCCTTTAAAATATTCCCACCACAATGTTCTTGCCAATAAAATATTCCAATGCATCCATTCTGCCCTCCCTTACAAACTCTGACATTTACACTATTCTTGTTATGAAAGTATAACCTCTATACTGACTCTAGAGACATGCAAAATGTGAACTATTTGTAATGAGAAATGATAACGCCTGCCAAGAAGTGTGCACCATATGTGACTATAAAGAGGAGCAGAATAATTTCTTTTCATTTTATATTAATACTCAACTTAATTTTCTTATTATAACACAGTGATTATTATTCTTACAATTCTCCTTTTAGTCCATGAGCCAAGAGCCAATTTTGACGATATCGGTACCACCCGGAGTGACTAATTCTCTTTGGTGTTTTTAGGTAGATGCATGTCTGTAGTTTATGTTTTGATATGATAGCCCTTACACATCAGTAGCTTAACCCCTTCAGGCCTATTTGTACCCAAATGCCTAGGCCATTTTTTGTAAATCTGACCTGTCACTTCATGCGGTAATAACTTTGGGACGCTATCACCTACCCACGCCATTCTGAGACTGTTTTCTCGTGACATATTGTACTTCATGGTAGTGCTAATTGTGAGTCAATAGATTTTACCTTTCTGCATAAAAAATTACAAAATACACGAAAATTTGGGAAAAATTCGCTATTTTTGAACTTTGAAATTCTCTACTTTTTACAAAAATGCTGATACCCCCCCATAACAGTTATTAGTTTACATTCTCCACATGTCTACTTCACATTGGCATCATTTTGGAAATGAAATTTTATATTTTTCGGATGTGATAAGGCTCATAGTTTTATACGCAATTTTTAAAGTTTACGACTAAATTTCCAAAACCCATTTTTCCAAGGACCAAGTCAGTTCGGACGTCACTTTATGGGTCTTGTATAACAGAACCCACCCATACATTACCCCATTTTGCAAACTACACCCCTCAAGGTGTCCAAAACGGATTTTCAAAACTTTGTTAACCCCTTAGGTGTTGCACAGGAATTCAAGCAAAATGACAGTGAAATATCAAAATTTCAGTTTTTTGGCAGATATTCCATTGTAATCCAATTTTACCTGCAACCCAGCAAGGGTTAACAGCAAACCCAAACCCAAAATTGGTTACCCCAATTCCGCAGTTTATAGAAACACCCCACATGTACACGTAAACTAAATTATGGGCGCGCAAGAGGGCTCAGCACAGAAGGAGAGCTAGGCGGTTTTTGGGATAATAGATTACACTGGAAGAAATCCAGTGGGCCATGTCGTATTGGAGAGACCCTGAGGTACCCCCAGAGTGGAAACCCCCAAAAGGTTACCGCATTTTGGAAACTACACCCCCTAAGGAATGTTTTAGGGGGTATAGTAACCACTTTGACCCAACAAGTGCTCCATTGGAGTTTCATGCACTTGGTTGAGGAAATGGAAAAGTACGTTTTTTTACCGGAAAAAGTCGCTTTAGTCCCACATTTTTCATTTTGAAAAGGGGGACCAGGAAAAAGTACACCCCACTTTTTATTCCCCATTGTCTCCCGAACACGGCAATGCCACAAGTGTTGTCTAAAACCACAGTATTGGGGCATATGGGAGGGGGAGGGGGGAATGTGTAGTGTAGTGTTTTTGTTTTTTTTTACTTTCCTTTACACTTTTTGCCTGCCTGCCCAGACTTGCTGGGACTTGTGGTACCACAAGTTCCAGCGAGTGCAGGCAGGTCCAGCCAGCCTGCACAGTGCAGCGATCGTCTCTGTATGAGACCCTGTGCTGACAGGATCTCATACAGGAAGAGGCGACACTGTGTCGGCCCTGCTACATCGCTGCTATGGCTAGAACGATGTTCTAGCCAATCGCAGCACAGGGGGAGGAGATCAAACACTGACATCCTCCCCCTGGCCTGTGGAGTGACTGGTAAATGCACCAATCGCTCCACAGGCATGAACCCCTGCAGCGAATCATGCCATGTTTTACAAGGCATGCTGCGATTCGCTGGGCTATATAGCCCAGCGAATCACAGTGATTCTACCTGCAGGGGGTCAGCACGATGGCCACACATGGCGAGGGGACAAGCCCTGCTGCCGGTAAGTGCGGCCATCTACCCCCGATCCACGCGCGATTAGCGGCGGGGACGCTAAAGGGGTTGTGCCGTACTAGTACTGCTCTTGTCCTTTGGTCCAGGACGAGAGAGCAGTACTCGTACGGCGCTCGGTGCCAAGGGTTTTAATGTTTTTCTTTGTGTTTGCAGGTGTTTACTGACATATCTAATGGCATGATGGAAGTACCAGCGAGGAAGAAATCACGGATCGACTGTATCATACACTGCTCTAATGATGACAGTGATGATCTGGCATCCCTACAGGATTTGGACTCCTGGAAAACATTGCTTAGGGCTGCAGAGATCAGACAGCATGAATCCGTCGTGGAAGCAGCTAAGGGCCTTGAAGAACGAGAAATACCACACATACAATATCACCGTAAATGTCGTAGTCTCTTTACAATGAAGAAGTCACTGGATTCTATCCTTGCCAAGGGTGTCAATGTCGAAACAGCAAGCGAAATCCCCAGGAGGAGGCTACCGAGGGGTACCCCCAGTGATAGCAGGGTGTATGCCAAAGTATGTATGTTCTGCGAGAAGTCAAGCAAGTATCTCAAAGGAGAAAAAACAAGGGAGCCAATCGTCCAGTGTGTTGAGCTGCGAGCAGATGAGACGATCCGCAGAGCAGTGATAAGGAAAGGCACACAGAGAATCCTTGGTTTACTTAGCAGAGACCTTGTTGCTTCAGAAGGGCACTACCACAAGTCATGCTACAAACTATTCACAAAAGATGATTCCCAAGTGGCCTGCAGGTCTGGTGCAGCAGAAAATCAGGAAGAAAGCAAGGAAGTACGCTACAGAGAGGCGGAGAGAGAAGCCCTTGAGGAACTCTTCTTGTATATAAGGACTGAATTGTTCCCAAACCCAGAAGTACTGTATATGATAAACCTCACATCTAGGCTTCAGAGATGCATGATGTCCCGTGGTATCATCAAACTGAAACCATCGACAAAGAAACATGTTCGCCGAAAACTTGAAACAGAGTTTGGTGAATCACTCCGCTTTCTCTCCGATGAGAAAGGTAAGCTTCTAGTCTATCCATATAGCCTATCAATGGACGACCTTGCCCGGCAAGCACACAGCATGACAAAAGATCTGCAAGAAGCAAGAGCCGCTAACTCTGGAGATGTCGTAACCAAAGCAGCAATGCAGCTGAGGAATGAGATCAAGAAGCAAGATGTGAGTCAGCCATGGCCTCCCGATACAGATCAGAATGTCGTTCCTGCATTAGTCACTCAATTCCTGCAAACCCTGCTTACAGGAGATTGTGAGTGCCAAACTCCCTCTGAAAGAGCTCAACGTCTTGCCACATCCTTCGGTAGTGACTTGGTTTTTGCTGTTACCAATGGAAAGACAAAGCCACCCAAGCACGTACTGCTGTCCTTTGCAATTAAGTCTTTGACCGGCAATACAGAACTGGTTTGAACTCTGAATTGTCTTGGCCACTGTGTGTCATATTCAACGGCTGAGGAGATCGATACAGCCCTTTGTATCCAGAAGTTGGAATGTTCAACGGATGACATCCCAATGCCAGCAAATATCTACCCTGGTGTGTTCACAACCTTGGCCTGGGATAACATTGACAGACTTGAGGAGACACTAAGTGGAGCAGGTACATCTCATAGAGTCAATGGCATCGCTGTTCAGTCCAATGTTGCATGCTCTGTGACAAAAGTCCTGCCAGATGTAACCAAGTTGAAGAAAAGAAGCATAATTCCGACAGAATTAATGCTACCAATATACAATGTTGGGCGGCGGGGAGGGCCACCCAGGATTGAGACTGCGAATGTTAGCACTACCGAGGAGGTCCAGGATTCAAAAACCAAGAACCATATCTGGCTTCTGGCTAGAATGTCAGACCATGAGGATCAGACCATTAGCAGTTGGACTGGGTTCAACATCCAAATCCGCAGCGACATTGTAGTGGCCCAGGACACTGTAAGCTACCTGCCCACTATCAATGCTCCTGCAACAGCCATGTCCACTGTGAATGAAGTCTTGGAGCAAACACATGCCATCATGCAGACCCTGAAGCTTATCAGAATTGTGTGCGTGTTTGATCAAGCACTCTATGCCAAAGCTGCCGAGGTTATCTGGAAACAGGAGAAGTTCAAGAACATTATAATTAGAATGGGTGTCTTCCACACAATCTGTAATCTCCTCTCCATCAAAGGTAAGAGATTTCAGGATGCAGGCCTTAGAGATCTGTGTGTTGAATCCGGTGTCATCGCTAAAGGATCAGTGTCTGGAGTGATGGACGGCCGGAGGTACAACAGAGCAGTGAGACTACACAAGCTGGTCTATGAAGCACTTATGAGGCTTGCATGGAAAAACTTCCTTCCATGGCTAGAAGAAAACCATGCAAGGGACCTTCACCATCTGGATGAAACACTGAAGAACATCACAAACTTTCGTATCAGTGTGTCGCAGGGATCCTTCGAAAAGTTCTTGGATAATGAATCTTGCACACTTACCCTGAAGCTCTTTCAAGTTTATCTTGAGACCTTCAGAAATGAACAACTCTCAGCATTCTGGATGTCATACTTGGACATGGTCGAGACCATGCTGGCCCTGGTTCGAGCTTCAAGAGAAGGCAACTGGATGCTTCACCTAGGAGCAATCCGACAGATGATACCGTGGTGTTTTGCCTATGACAAGGTCAACTATGCCCAATACCTAACCTATTACTATGCTACGATGTCTCGGCTGCCCATAGACCACCCAGAGGTCCATGAATACTTCATGAAAGGTGGCTTTTTGGTCCAGATCGGTAGCAAGAATCCTTTTGGACGGATTCCTGTGGACCAGACCATCGAAGAAACAATCAACAAAGACACCCAGACACCAGGGGGCACAAAAGGCCTCAAAGTTGGAGCTGTCGCCAGATTCTACCTGACATCGGAGTACCGCAGCATGTACTTGAGGCAGCTGAGGGCCCTAGTAGGCCAACAATATACTGACTTCAGTCATTCAGACCTACAGGTGTCCAGGATTAGAAGAGATGAAGCCGATGTCCGATCTTTTGTTGAACTGCTGGAGACTGGTTGGTTGAACCCCTTCAACAAAGAGCATAATGGTGAACTTATCAGTTTATCAACAGCGACTGCAGCACCACCAGATGTAGCCAAAGACCTTCTAGGGGCATACAGTATAGGAGAGGATGCATATCACACATTCAAGGATGAGTGTTTGGGTACCGATACGCCAACTACACTGTTTCATGACAAGATGACGAAGAACAATCTTAAAACGTTCTCTAACATCAGAATGAAGACACACAGACAAGGCCTTGGCAAGGAGGTAATTTTGAAGGCTGACAGGAACCTATTTGGCCAGATGATACTTGTAGCTGAGAACAGAAAGCTACAAATGAGTGATGTCTTGACTCATCCCCTGGGGCCATTGCCATAGGCACTTGCCAACGGTGATGGGTCTATCCGCAAGACCAACAAGGCTGCCCTAGTAAGGGAGTTGGAGAGGAATGCTCCTCCTGCAGAGGTGATCCCTGAGCCCTCTGCAACCATCATTGATGGGATGAGCCTGGTTCAGAAACTGAAGGGAAACGATGCAACATTTGCCCAGCTAGAAGGCACAGCAATGAGTCGCGCTATCCATGAGGGTGCTAAGAGCAAGCGCATTGATATTGTCTTTGACGTCTACAAGGAGACATCCATCAAAGATACAGAAAGAGTCAACAGATATGAAGGCACAGGGATCCATTTCAAGAACATTCAACATGGGCACAACATCCAGCAGTGGAGAAAGCTACTAAGTAATTCCTCCAACAAGGCAAGTCTCATAAAGTTTCTGGTAGAAGAATGGAAGGCAAAACACCACAGGGAGAAGCTTGAGGAGAAGGAGATGTATGTCACATGTGAGCAGCTCTGCTTTAAGATCACCAAAGAACAGTGGGAAGAGGCTGCTGACCTTAAGTCAAGTCAAGAAGAAGCAGACACACGCCTCCTTCTCCATGCTCTTCATGCAGCAGAATTTGGTTACAAGTCTGTCATCATCACTTCAGAGGATACTGATGTCATGGTCCTGTGTCTGGGCATGTGCCACAAAATCCCATCCCACCTGTTCCAGAAATGCGGTACACAGAACCGGACAAGATTCCTGGATATCACCACTCTGAGCAGAACATTGGGAGGCAGCGTGTGTGATTCATTGATTGGTATGCATGCATTTACAGGCTGTGACACAGTCAGTGCATTCGCTGGCCGTGGGAAGATGACGACACTCAAGCAGTTGAAGATGAACAAGACATACCAGGATGCCTTTCAGGAAGTTGGTCGTTCATGGGAAGTGTCTCCCGAACTCTTTGAGAAGTTACAGGAAATCACCTGCCACATGTACCTGCCAACTACCCAAACAACTGAGGTAAACAGGCTCCGGTATCAGCTGTTCTGTGCCAGAAGTGGAGTGGTAGAGTCAAGTCAACTCCCTCCTTGCCAAGACTGCCTTTTCATGCATGCACTGCGTGCAAACTACCAGGCTGCGATCTGGAGAAGTCTGCAGAGCCAGCCATTTGTTGCAAACCCAACAGACTGCGGTTGGATAATAGATAATGACGGAAAGCTTGTTGTCAAGTGGATGCGAGGGGCACCAGCACCAGAAGCTATTATCCAGCTACTGTCCTGCAAGTGTGTGCGGTCATGCGAACTTCCTCAGTGTACTTACCTCAGCAATGGCCTGAAGTGCATGGACAGGTTACAGACATGCCAGAACAAGGGTATTGAAGACGAGCCAGTAGAACAACAGTCAGATTCAGAGTCTGATGTTGAAGATATTATGGAGTAACATTATATAATTATACATACACACACAATATATACAGTGGGGAAAAAAAGTATTTAGTCAGTCAGCAATAGTGCAAGTTCCACCACTTAAAAAGATGAGAGGCGTCTGTAATTTACATCTTAGGTAGACCTCAACTATGGGAGACAAACTGAGAAGAAAAAAATCCAGAAAATCACATTGTCTGTTTTTTTTTCATTTTATTTGCATATTATGGTGGAAAATAAGTATTTGGTCAGAAACAAGCAATCAAGATTTCTGGCTCTCACAGACCTGTAACTTCTTCTTTAAGAGTCTCCTCTTTCCTCCACTCATTACCTGTAGTAATGGCACCTGTTTAAACTTGTTATCAGTATAAAAAGACACCTGTGCACACCCTCAAACAGTCTGACTCCAAACTCCACTATGGTGAAGACCAAAGAGCTGTCAAAGGACACCAGAAACAAAATTGTAGCCCTGCACCAGGCTGGGAAGACTGAATCTGCAATAGCCAACCAGCTTGGAGTGAAGAAATCAACTGTGGGAGCAATAATTAGAAAATGGAAGACATACAAGACCACTGATAATCTCCCTCGATCTGGTGCTCCACGCAAAATCCCACCCCGTGGGGTCAGAATGATCACAAGAACGGTGAGCAAAAATCCCAGAACCACGCGGGGGGACCTAGTGAATGAACTGCAGAGAGCTGGGACCAATGTAACAAGGCCTACCATAAGTAACACACTACGCCACCATGGACTCAGATCCTGCAGTGCCAGACGTGTCCCACTGCTTAAGCCTGTACATGTCCGGGCCCGTCTGAAGTTTGCTAGAGAGCATTTGGATGATCCAGAGGAGTTTTGGGAGAATGTCCTATGGTCTGATGAAACCAAACTGGAACTGTTTGGTAGAAACACAACTTGTCGTGTTTGGAGGAAAAAGAATACTGAGTTGCATCCATCAAACACCATACCTACTGTAAAGCATGGTGGTGGAAACATCATGCTTTGGGGCTGTTTCTCTGCAAAGGGGCCAGGACGACTGATCCGGGTACATGAAAGAATGAATGGGGCCATGTATCGTGAGATTTTGAGTGCAAACCTCCTTCCATCAGCAAGGGCATTGAAGATGAAACGTGGCTGGGTCTTTCAACATGACAATGATCCAAAGCACACCGCCAGGGCAACGAAGGAGTGGCTTCGTAAGAAGCATTTCAAGGTCCTGGAGTGGCCTAGCCAGTCTCCAGATCTCAACCCTATAGAAAACCTTTGGAGGGAGTTGAAAGTCCGTGTTGCCAAGCGAAAAGCCAAAAACATCACTGCTCTAGAGGAGATCTGCATGGAGGAATGGGCCAACATACCAACAGTGTGTGGCAACCTTGTGAAGACTTACAGAAAACGTTTGACCTCTGTCATTGCCAACAAAGGATATATCACAAAGTATTGAGATGAAATTTTGTTTCTGACCAAATACTTATTTTCCACCATAATATGCAAATAAAATGAAAAAAAACCAGACATTGTGATTTTCTGGTTTTTTTTTTCCCAGTTTGTCTCCCATAGTTGAGGTCTACCTATGATGTAAATTACAGACGCCTCTCATCTTTTTAAGTGGTAGAACTTGCACTATTGCTGACTGACTAAATACTTTTTTGCCCCACTGTATATATATATATATATATATATATATATATATATATATATATATATACACACACACACACACACACACATTAGTATGGACAAGCCCATGACATGTTCAGTGTGTATTTACATAACTTGGATTAAATTTTGTTACAAATACTACATGCATTGTATTGACATTTTGGCATTTCCCCTAAATCGACCTTTAATCATTATTTTTTGGAAATATAGGTAGGATCTATTCAAAAGGTGAAAAATACCATTAACCCCTTTGCGCCGGCCGCCGTAGCGGTACGGCGAATCGTACCCGGATCATATGCCGGGCGATCGCCGCAGGTCGGGAGCCGGTTCCCGGTGCAAAGTGGTAACTGTACCTCCTAAAACATTCCTTAGGGGGTGTAGTTTCAAAAATGGGGTCACTTTTTTGGGGTTTCCACTGTGCGGGACCTCAGTGTGTCTCCAAATGTGACATGGCCCCATAGATTTCTTACAGTGAATTTTGCCGCAGCTTCACTTACGAAGTCTGCCGTGCGCCAATACTGTGGTTTTAGACAACACTTGTGGTATTGCCGTGTTCGGAAGACAATGGGGAATAAAAAGTGGTGTGTACTTTTTCCTGGTCCCCCTTTTCAAAATGAAAAATGTGGGCCTAAAGCGACATTTTTCGGTAAAAAACGTACTTTTCAATTTCCTCAACCAAGTGCATGAAACTCCAATGGAGCGCTTGTTGGGTCAAAGTGGTTACTATACCCCCTAAAACATTCCTTAGGGGGTGTAGTTTCCAAAATGCGGTAACCTTTTGGGGGTTTCCACTCTGGGGGTACCTCAGGGTCTCTCCAATACGACATGGCCCACTGGATTTCTTCCAGTGTAATCTATTATCCCAAAAACCGCCTAGCTCTCCTTCTGTGCTGAGCCCTCTTGCGCGCCCATAATTTAGTTTACATGTACATGTGGGGTGTTTCTTTAAACTGCGGAATTGGGGTAACCAATTTTGGGTTTGGGTTTGCTGTTAACCCTTGCTGGGTTGCAGGTAAAATTGGATTACAATGGAATATCTGCCAAAAAACTGAAATTTTGATATTTCACTGTCATTTTGCTTGAATTCCTGTGCAACACCTAAGGGGTTAACAAAGTTTTGAAAATCTGTTTTGGACACCTTGAGGGGTGTAGTTTGCAAAATGGGGTAATGTATGGGTGGGTTCTGTTATACAAGACCCATAAAGTGACGTCCGAACTGACTTGGTCCTTGGAAAAATGGGTTTTGGAAATTTAGTCGTAAACTTTAAAAATTGCGTATAAAACTATGAGCCTTATCACATCCGAAAAATATAAAATTTCATTTCCAAAATGATGCCAATGTGAAGTAGACATGTGGAGAATGTAAACTAATAACTGTTATGGGTGGTATCAGCATTTTTGTAAAAAGTAGAGAATTTCAAAGTTCAAAAATAGCGAATTTTTCCCAAATTTTTGTGTATTTTGTAATTTTTTATGCAGAAAGGTAAAATCTATTGACTCACAATTAGCACTACCATGAAGTACAATATGTCACGAGAAAACAGTCTCAGAATGGCGTGGGTAGGTGATAGCGTCCCAAAGTTATTACCGCATGAAGTGACAGGTCAGATTTACAAAAAATGGCCTAGGCATTTGGGTACAAATAGTCCTGAAGGGGTTAAGCTACTGATGTGCAAGGGCTATCATATCAAAACATAAACTACAGACATGCATCTACCTAAAAACACCAAAGAGAATTAGTCACTCCGGGTAGTACCGATATCTGGCCCGGCTCATGGACTATTTCACTTTTAATTAAACAAATAAGGCTAAGTGCACACGTACCGGAACTCTCGCGGAAATTACCGCGAGAATTCCGGAATTCCAGTCCGCGGGAAAATCGCATTTTAAATTCCCGCGATTTTCCCGCGGAAAAACTAGCATTTTGCAAGCGTAATTAGCTTTCAAAATGCTAGCGTTCTCCAAGCGATCTGTAGCATCGCTTGGAGAACTGATTGACAGTTTGGTCACACTCGTCAAACATAGTGTTTGACAAGTGTGACCAACTTTTTACTACTGAGGCCGCCTATGCAGCATCAGTAGTAAAAGATAGAATGTAAAAAAAAAAATAAAAAATAGTGTTATTCTTACCCTCCGACGTCCCGCGCAGGCGTTCCCAGTAATCCTTTGCGAAAATGCCCGCGATGACGTCCGTTCTCGCGGGATCGCGACGTCTCGCGGTCATTCGCGATGACGTCGCGCGAATGACTGCGAGACTTCGTGATCCCGCGAGAACGGACGCCATCGCGGGCATTTTCGCAAAGGATTACTGGGAACGAGAGCGTGGAGAGAGGCGAGAAGATTGCGCGGGACGCCGGAGGGTGAGAATAACAATATTTTTTATTTTTAAATTCTATTTTTTGCAGGGATATGGTACCCAAAGCCCGGAGGACAGTCTCCTCTCCTCCGGACCGTGGGTACCATCCGCAAATGTTCTGCTTACTTTCCGCATGGTGGGCACAGCCACTTGCGGGAAGTAAGCGGAACAATGCAATCCTATGGGTGCGGGATCGCCACGATTCCGCAAATTAATGAGCATGCTGCGGTTTTTACCACGAAGCGATTCCGCCGCGGTAAAAACCGCAGCATTAGTACAGCATTGCGGAATCCCATAGGAATGCATGGGATGCTTATTTTTCGCGTTTTCGTGGCAAAATCGCGCGGTTAAAACCGCCGCGGAAACGCGAAAAAAACACCACGTGTGAACTCAGCCTAAATGTGATAAATTATATAGATATACCAGTCACTGAAATATGTTAATTTAGGGTCATACAGTCTACCAATAAAGGGGTTTTCACATGTTTCATTTTCGAGAATGCACCATTTCCCTGCTTCTAGGATTTCTGTTTGCCAGCGGGTGGTGTGCTCCTGAAAATTGACTGGTTAGACCAGTGGCTGAGCTGAACTCCTGGTCCACTTTCCATTGCTTCTGTATGACGCAGTTTTGCCTCTACAGCATTGGAGGAGCACAGGGGCACTGATGCTGGCCTGATTTCCCTACTTTCTCTAGCGATCTGGCCAGCTTTAGATCATCGTTTAAAAGTTTAAAATGAGTTTGTACATACGGCTCATGCTCGGCCACTGTTGCTAAAAAGCAGCGGTAGCAGGTGACCTAGACAATGAGCATTAAAGAATAAAATTAAAAATCCCTCTGATCTAGAGAACTGATAGGATTTTGATAACAAGTAAGTTGAAAAGTTGCTTGTTTCTACAAGCAGTTTGTAATTTTCACCATCAGTGATGTTGAGACTAAGGGCCCCATCACACGTAGCGACTCACCAGCAATCCCGACAACAATATATGACCTTGTCAGGATTGCTGGTGTGTCACTACATGATCGCTGGTGAGCTGCCAAACAGGTAGATCTCAGCAGCGATCAGGAACACCGACATGCGGATAACAGGCGACACACGTCGCTTAGTTACCCACAGTGTACGCTAAGATACCAGCGCGCTGGTGCAGGGAGCTGGTAACCAAGGTAAACATCAGGTGTCTAAGCGCCATGCGGCGCTTAGAAACTCGATGTTTACCTTGGTTACCAGCTCCAGCTTGCTGATCGCTGGTCTCCCGCTTGCCACACGCAGCGATGCGTGCTGGCCAGCGGGAGACCAACGATCAAAGAATGTGCTGGCCATTCCAGCACGATCAGCGATACCCGGCAGGGGGGCCGGTCGCTGATAAGCGTCACACATAGCGATCTCGCTGGTGAGATCGCTGTTGCATCACAAAACTTGTGACTCAGCAGCGATCTCTAGCGAGATCGCTATGTGTGACGGGGGCTTAACCCTTTAAGCAGCATGAGATCTTTACATTCATAAAAACTAAAGGCTTAAATACACTTTGGGATCCCCAACCATGAAATCGGATTTCATACAGATCAAACCATATAGCATCTGATCTTTAGGGATACATTGCCCTTATTAACATAGGTAATTGTAATTGCTTTTGGCTTTGTAGATTTTATTCACTGCTATTTATATACAGATGCCATATGGAAGCCAATATTAAAAATTGTCATTTTTTATTTGGTCATGTGAACTAAACCCAACGATGGCTCGGAAAACAGCTTTCTAATGTGTATGGTCAGCTGTACAGTACATGCTTTAATGATTGATCCTCCTCTTTTCCTCTTTTGTCAATCTGTCCAGTACTACAGTAGTTTCTGCTTCAGAGGAGCTCTTCCTACTGAACTCTGGACTGTAAATTGCAGTTACAACAGTCAACCATTATAAAGCTATTGAAAGCCATCTTTCTGCTTGACATGAGTTGACTCGGTGAGGACAACCAAGTACACAGCATCTTGGGCTAGGCCATGTCAGCCTTATCTCTAATGACTTAGAGAAGACCTGCATCGGAGAGATCGACATTCCCTAAGAGCTTCAAGACGGTGTTTACTTCAGTATCAGGATGTACCAGCACCATCTTACATCTGAATGTATATTCGCATATATAAATAACCTTATAGAGGTCCAGTTAGTTAGGAGAAAAGGCTTCTTTTCTCTAAGAGAAACTTTGAAAACTGCTGCAAGTAGGCGATTACTAAAGTACTGGCACAACGCTGTTGTTTTATTGATTTATGCATAGAAAGGGTTAATCACATTGTATTATGCTCTCATAACTGTTAATTCTGTTTAAGTGTACCTGCGTATACTCAGTCGGTGTTACTGAGAGTAACTGCTGTCATTGTATTTGTTACTTACACATTGTCTACCTACCATCATTTCCTTTATTTTACAAAACTGGTTACTAAATTGTCATATTATTATCTAATCTTTGTGCGTGTCTGCTGATTATTGCTGTACCCCTCGTCCATGATTCACTTTGCAGAACCATCTCAAGACTCATCAGAGTTGGAAGTCAAGACGTGGGGATTTCTGTGCTCGCCCGGCAATCAGGAGAAGTGAAGAGGACAGGTGACGGTGAAGGGCAGAAGGTCCAGAGAGATGAGCAGTAAGATGAAAATAAGTAATTTTTATTATTGTTTATCCTTTTAATGGCCCTTATGGTTTGGAAAATTGCCAGCCAGTTCCCGCCATTTTGCTGAATTCATACAGAGGTGAATTACAAAGAAATTTTTTTTAAAAAATTCAAGTAGCGTTCCATTCCACCTGAACAGTTTTGATAATCTCTAATCCAGTCACTAAGAAAAAGACATGCATCTGCTTGTTAGCTCCAGAAGGTAGTAAAGATCACCAGCTCTAGTTAAGTTGGCTGTACACAGTAAGTGACTACTAGATACACAGTATTGCTAGGCTCATTGTGTTCTCAATGAGAATAGCAGAGTAAAGCCCACTAAACACTTTATATGGCCGACAGGCAAACGATGCTTCAGTCAATTGTTCAGCTGACAGTCAACTTTGCCCTCTCTCCTATACTGAGAGTACATAGAAGGACGAGCGTTCATGTGTTCTTTATGAGAAAGACACTGACAGATATTTCTGCTGGCAGCTTGTCTCTGGGAGAGCAAAGCGATCGGCAGTCTGAAATTGGACATGTCCGACCTGCATCTTTTCCGACGCTCAGTTGATTGGCACTCCCATAAACGTTAGAGTTTCAGCCAAACCTGTTGATATGGACGGGTTCATTCTACATTAGTCTAATGTGCATGGCGGCCTTAAGCCTCTGCTTTTTGTTGTGCATTCTGGACAAAAAAATTGGGTGATTGATCTCCACTTCTTATGATCCTCAACATAATGTCTCGGTGTGGAATTCGCAAGCCATATCTATTAGAGTGTTGGCTGATCCTGCCATACATTTTTGATGTAGCAACAGCCACAGAGTTTTGCTTTGCATGCTGTGTAATGAGATCAGTGGTCAACCATGCAACACATGGACAGATGGTACTGTGCTTACTCTGCAAGAGACCCCTCCTCTATGATGTCATATTAGGGGGCATGGACAAGAATGGCCCTATGAGCCAATTTCTGGTATTTCTCAGGCCATGTTCACACATAACGTAAGTACTGCATTTTTTCCGCTGCCCTTTTGTGCAGAGAATCCGCAGCATTTACAAGATCATGCAAAGTGGATGTGATTTCATAAAAACTAATTCCCACTGTCGGTTTTAAGACTTTGTTGAACTGTGTGTGTTTTTTGAGCATTTTGTTTCCTATAGGTTTCTTTTGAGAGCCTGAAAAAAATGTATGTAAAAAAAAATGCAATTGCAGCAGCCTGTTGTTTCCAACAACAGGAAACAACAACCTTCAATCTGGAAAAACAGATTTCAAAAATGATATTTCAAATCTGCATCTTCAGAGAGGAAGAGGACTTGAACTCTAGTGCCACTTATTTGAAATAGCAATACTAAAAATTAACATCGATCCTATAACAAGCTTTGCCACATGACTTAGGATAATCGATGTGTTGCTCCTCCTCAGTGCAAAAGCATGAAGTCTGATTTGGCTATATGAGGGGCCTCTGAAAGGGGTAATGTCTCTACCTGTGGTTTGCACAGCTTATAAGCCTCCTTAACCTGGCCTGTCAGGAATCTCACTCTCCACAAGTGTAGGATCGTTTGCCGACTGGGGGGGTGGGCCCTTTCGGCTGCGGAACAGACTGAAGACAGACGCAGAAACTCGTTCAATCAGGTCCGCTTTATTGAGTGTCCTCCATGACATCTACAGCAAACACGACAGTTTCTGCTCCTAGGCCTGGGTACCTGTCACCTCCTCCTGCTCCTGTTTGGCGAAGACCCCTGGGTCCTTCCACCGTGGCTGCCGTTAGGCCCATGGCCACAGCGTTTCCCCCAACCAAGTCTGCCCACTGCGACACTTACTGCTCCTTCATTGTCCAGCCGTCCGGTACCCCCCTGGCCTCCTGCGTTCTGCAGCTGTCCTGTCAGAGCCACCCCCGACTATCCATCTCTTTCCTCTGTCTCTTCCTGGGCTCCGCTCTCCTATCTTCTCCTGAGCTCTTCTCTGTCTCTGTCACCCCCTGAGAGAGATCTGTCTTACCCTGGGACTCTCTTTCCTTTTATCTCCTTTTCCTGGAAATCCCGTTCCCAGTCCCGTAACTCCGTCCACCATGACTCTGCGTTTCCCTAGCCTGAAGCTGCTGTTAAGCCCTTTTCTCACTACTCTATGGTTCCATCTTGTGGCCAAAACCCGGTACTACACCATCTTTCCCCAATTCTAGCTGTTGTTCCACATATATACATTCAAGTCAGAATAAAGCATTGTACACATCACAGGTTACATTTCGTTCTTCACCAGACAAGTCCATAGGTCATAGACCTTCAGTCAGAGGCCTCTCATACAGCCAAATTAGATTGCTTGCTTTAAACTGAGGAGCGGCAACACCCTGGAACATGCATCTGTAAATTGAGATTCTGGTTTGGCTTTTATCCAACAACATATGGCAAGGCTCGATAAAAGGTTGATATAGCCTTTTAGGAATGCTACCTCAAGTAGGTAGCACTGGAGTGCAAGACCTCTTCCTCTTTGAAGAGGCAATTTGCATATTTAATTTCTCAGAAAGCATGGCCTATAAGTCTCTCTACACTGGCAAGTCACTCTGCACAAGGAGAAACTTTAACCCTTAAACCAAAATCTATTGTGTATTTTTGTATGGTCGGTGGGCCGGGCTGGGGGTGATCCCTCTGGTTACCGCGCAGTGACGTACAGACACAAGATAGAAGCAAGTTTCGGATGCAACAGGTCCAAGTTTATTCTCTTGCCATCCACCTGACGGCCTCACAGCACACCACGTTCCTGTTCAAGGCTCTCCAGTTACAGAACACATTAACATACCGTACTTTTCACCAGGGACGTATATTTACGCACCGTCCCTTTACGCTTAGTGACGCTCTGGCAGCTCCGTCACCGTGGCTGCCTTAGGCCTGTACACCAACGGTAATTTTACTGATTAAACGTCGTTCCTTGTACGGTATCCTTCACCCGGAGCCTCGTCTATACTGCGGTACTTCGTGTCAGGACCACCCCCCTGACTTCCTTTCTCCTCAGTCCCCCTGGTAAGGTTTTCCTCACAGTGCAGCAACTGTCACAGTCTCCCCGTCACTTGAGCTCCCCCTGGGGACTAGAACTTTCTGGAACCCTCCTGTCAAATTTATATCTTTCCCGGTTCCCTATAACTCCGCCCCCCATGACCAACAGTTTCTTAGCCCTAAGCTGATGTGAAGTCCTATACTCACACTCCTCCCTGCCCTCTAATGTCAGTTCAAGGTACTGCACGTCACCTACACTTTCCTAGCTGTTTTCCCTTTTGAAATCTGACCAGTCAGTCCGTCCGTCAGGTCACCTTCCCTACATTTTAGTGCGGGCATCTACAGCGGAATAAAAGCTGCATTTTTGCTCTTGGGAACATGGCCTTACTCAGAAAAGAATGCAAACATGGCAGCTGGCATACATTCCTTGCGAGCTATAGCTGAAAGCTCCTTGTCTCTGAGCTGTAGTTCATTTCTTTGCGGTATATAATAAGACACACAATTTTTAAATCAAAGGTACAGTGGGGAAAAAAAGTATTTAGTCAGTCAGCAATAGTGCAAGTTCCACCACTTAAAAAGATGAGAGGCGTCTGTAATTTACATCATAGGTTGACCTCAACTATGGGAGACAAACTGAGAAAAAAAAATCCAGAAAATCACATTGTCTGTTTTTTTTTCATTTTATTTGCATATTATGGTGGAAAATAAGTATTTGGTCAGAAACAAGCAATCAAGATTTCTGGCTCTCACAGACCTGTAACTTCTTCTTTAAGAGTCTCCTCTTTCCTCCACTCATTACCTGTAGTAATGGCACCTGTTTAAACTTGTTATCAGTATAAAAAGACACCTGTGCACACCCTCAAACAGTCTGACTCCAAACTCCACTATGGTGAAGACCAAAGAGCTGTCAAAGGACACCAGAAACAAAATTGTAGCCCTGCACCAGGCTGGGAAGACTGAATCTGCAATAGCCAACCAGCTTGGAGTGAAGAAATCAACTGTGGGAGCAATAATTAGAAAATGGAAGACATACAAGACCACTGATAATCTCCCTCGATCTGGTGCTCCACGCAAAATCCCACCCCGTGGGGTCAGAATGATCACAAGAACGGTGAGCAAAAATCCCAGAACCACGCGGGGGGACCTAGTGAATGAACTGCAGAGAGCTGGGACCAATGTAACAAGGCCTACCATAAGTAACACACTACGCCACCATGGACTCAGATCCTGCAGTGCCAGACGTGTCCCACTGCTTAAGCCTGTACATGTCCGGGCCCATCTGAAGTTTGCTAGAGAGCATTTGGATGATCCAGAGGAGTTTTGGGAGAATGTCCTATGGTCTGATGAAACCAAACTGGAACTGTTTGGTAGAAACACAACTTGTCGTGTTTGGAGGAAAAAGAATACTGAGTTGCATCCATCAAACACCATACCTACTGTAAAGCATGGTGGTGGAAACATCATGCTTTGGGGCTGTTTCTCTGCAAAGGGGCCAGGACGACTGATCCGGGTACATGAAAGAATGAATGGGGCCATGTATCGTGAGATTTTGAGTGCAAACCTCCTTCCATCAGCAAGGGCATTGAAGATGAAACGTGGCTGGGTCTTTCAACATGACAATGATCCAAAGCACACCGCCAGGGCAACGAAGGAGTGGCTTCGTAAGAAGCATTTCAAGGTCCTGGAGTGGCCTAGCCAGTCTCCAGATCTCAACCCTATAGAAAACCTTTGGAGGGAGTTGAAAGTCCGTGTTGCCAAGCGAAAAGCCAAAAACATCACTGCTCTAGAGGAGATCTGCATGGAGGAATGGGCCAACATACCAACAACAGTGTGTGGCAACCTTGTGAAGACTTACAGAAAACGTTTGACCTCTGTCATTGCCAACAAAGGATATATCACAAAGTATTGAGATGAAATTTTGTTTCTGACCAAATACTTATTTTCCACCATAATATGCAAATAAAATGAAAAAAAAACAGACAATGTGATTTTCTGGATTTTTTTTTCTCAGTTTGTCTCCCATAGTTGAGGTCTACCTATGATGTAAATTACAGACGCCTCTCATCTTTTTAAGTGGTGGAACTTGCACTATTGCTGACTGACTAAATACTTTTTTTCCCCACTGTATAATGAATTAGTACTGCCCTAAAATAAATAATGAAAAAAGTGCTACAAGGACCAGGATGGTCATGAAAGCTGGCTGCCATGTGATTGTGTAAGAAACTACTATGAGCCTTTTGTCTCGCAGTGACTCCTGGTGCAATGTGTCATCGCCTCTACACCACGGATCTGCCCTTGTTATCATAGAGGGTGTGTGAGGATGTTTGGGGCTGGGACATAGCAGACATGAGAATGCAGGTCTCCTATAAATAAGTAACAGATGAATTTTAGTAGTGATAATAAAATAATAATCACCGTGACTACTGGGATCTGCACATAGAAGCATGTCTATGTATAGCCAAGTGCTCATTGATATGTATGAAAACACAGCACCTGCCCATCAGAGAGGAGGCATTTTGACCCTTAGCATAATACACATCCCCTTTTTATCATCCCTATATATCTAAATAGAAAGGAAAGCAATATTACAAATAATATACAATGCTTCATATAGTTCCTATGCAGAACTATGTGTCTCCCTGTCTACAGACTACAAAACAAGCATTAACTAGAATTTATTTACAATCATGGGACACATATAAAATCTATGCTCATGCCAGAACAGTTGTTGGCTAATTCGGTCACCTTTAGACTACATTTTTTGGCAGCTTAGGTCAATTTGATTATTTGCATTTTGTTATTGCTTTTTTGACTGCATTTTTTTTTTACATACGGTTCTATTGATTTTTTATTGCCTCTTTTTGGTATGTAATGTTTTAAATAAAAGTGATTTGTTTTGGCAACCTCATACCAGTTGAATTTGATATAACTCTATTGATAATTGCAGGTTACATCCATATTTATAATCCTACAGATGAAAGGAAGCAAATGCCAAATGTATTTTGAAAAAAAGTTTCACATACATGTTAGGGCAAGCTATACAGTCGTTGCTGGGAAAAAAATCCACATTTTGGATCTTTCCAAAGGCTTTTTCTATAGTTGGTCCTGCATAGTAGCTATGGACAAGTAGATCCCTAGATCCCTAACTATTCCACATATCCCACTTAAACTACTTCCCCCAAAGTAGAACAAAATCCATTAACCCCTTAGCGACCGCCGATACGCCTTTTAACAGCGGTATTTAAGTGTACTAAAACTACAGCGCCGTTAATTCACTGCGCTGTGGAGAAAGTGAATAGCACCCCCCCAGTGTCAGATTTTCTCCGGGGTCTTGGCTGCCGGGGGTACCTGAGACCCCAGAGAACATGAATCGGTCGGTTTTTACCAACCCCGCTTTTGCGATCGCCGTTATTAACCCTATAATGGCAACCGCAAAAAAAAAAAAAAGCCGCGATTGTGCATTAAATTTCTCTTTCCTCTGGTGTGATTGCACATCAGAGGAGAGAGAAATAGGGTCCCCAATCCCCCCCGGTATCTCTCCGTGGTCCAGGGTCCCCTCCCGGTGGTCCCGCGTCCCGCCGGCGTCCTCCGGTGGGTGCCGCCATCTTGGATCTGGAGAAAATGGCAGGCGCATGCGCAGTGCACCCGCCGGGAATCTGCAGGCTCCGGCTCGCAGATTCCATTCATTCATTTTGATCATGATGATAAACTACCATCGTGATCAAAATAAGCAAAATAGTGCATTATCCCCCCGTTTATCACCCCCTTAGTTAGGCCAACATAACAAAATAAAGAAAATATTTTTTTTTCAGTTTTCCATTAGGGTTAGGGCTAGGGTTAGGGTTGGGCTAGGGTTAGGGCTTGGGTTAGGGCGAACTAGGATTAGGGTTAGAATTAGGGATAGAATTAGGATTAGGGATTAGGGTTGGGATGAGGGTTAGGGGTGTGTTGGGGTTAGGGTTGGAGCAAGAATTTACCAACTTTGGGGGTCTAAAAATTGGTTCTAAAAAATCACTTTTGTGGAAATAAAGAAGACTTTATTTTCACGGCTCTGCGTTTATAAACATCGGTGAAGCGCTTGGGGGTTAAAAGTGCTCACCTCACATCTAGATAAGTTCCTTAGGGGGTCTAATTTCCAAAATGGGGTCACTTGTGGGAGGTTTCCACTGTTTAGGCCCATCAGGGGCTCTGCAAACGCAACATGAAGCCCACAGACCATTCCATCAAAGTATGCATTTCAAAATGGCACTCCTTCCCTTCCGAGCTCTCTCATGCGCCCAAACAGTGGTTCCCCCCCACATATGGGGTATCGGAATACTCAGGACAAATCGCACAACATCTGTGGGGGTATGATTTCTCCTGTTACCCTTGTAAAAATAGAAATTTGGGGGCGAAAAGATAATTTTTGTGGAAAAAAAATGGATTTTTTATTTTCATGTCTCTACGTTATAAACTTCTGTGAGGCACTTGAAGGTTCAAAGTGCTCACCACACATCTAGATAAGTTCCATAATGGGTCTAGTTTCCAAAATGGGGTCACTTGTTGGAGGTTTCCACTGTTTAGGCACATTAAGTGCTCTCCGAACGCAACATGGCATCCGATCTCAATTCCAGCCAATTCTGAGTTGAAAAAGTAAAAAAAAGGCACTCTATCCCTTGCGAGGTCTGCCGTGTGATGAAAAAGTGGTTAACCCCCACATATTGGGTATCGGCGTATTCAGGAGAAATTGTACAACAAATTTTTGTGGTTATTTTCTCTTTTAATACTTGTGAAGATAAAAAAAATTGGTTCTGAAGTAAATTTTTTGCAAAAAAAAGTTAAATGTTAATTTTTTCCGTCCACATTGCTTTAGTTCCTGTGAAGCACTTAAAGGGTGAATAAACTTCTTGAATGTGGTTTTGAGCACCTTGAGGGGTCTAGTTTTCAGAATGGTGCCACTTTGGGGTATTTTCTGTCATGTACACCCCTCATAATGACTTTAAATATGATGTGGTCCCTAAAAAAATGGTTTTGTAAATTTTGTTGTAAAAATGAGAAATCGCTGGTCAACTTTTAACCCTTATAACTTCCTAAGAAAAAAAAATTTTGCTTCCAAAATTGTGGTAATGTAAAGTAGACATGTGGGAAATGTTATTTATTAAGAAATTTGTGTGACATATCTCTCTGATTTAAGGGCATAAAAATTTAAAGTTTTAAAAATCGCAAAATTTTCGCCATATTTCCGCTTTTTTCATAAATAAACACAAGACTTATCGAAGAAATTTTACCACTAACATGAAGTACAATATGTCACGAAAAAACATTCTCAGAATCAGCGGGATCCATTAAAGCGTTCCAGAGTTATAACCTCATAAAGGGACAGTGGTCAGAATTGTAACAATTGGCCTGGTCATTAAGCTGCAAACTGGCTCTGTCGCTAAGGGGTTAAACACTAGGGATAATATTATTATTATTATTATTGATTTATATATCACCATTGATTCCATGGTGCTGTGCATAAGAAGGGGTAACATACAAATTACAGATATCACTTACAGTAAACTTACAATGGCAGACTGATACAGAGGGGAGAGGACCCTGCCCTTGCGGGCTCACATGCTACAGGACGGTGGGGAAAAAGACAGTAGGTTGATGGGTTGCAGCAGTTCCGATGTTGGTTGAGGTGATATCGCCGGTAGTGGTGAGAGAGGTCATTGCAGGCTGTAGGCTTGAGTCATGTCTGAGCTGCTGTTAGCTCCACCCCCGGTCCGAATCATGTGAGTCCATGCAGCCTGCTATTACTAAGCACCTATAGTGCGCAAGCATAGGGAAAGGTATGGAACACACAACTCCTAGGTATTTCACATATTCTGTGATACCAAGCATAGCCACTTAAATATACCACCATAAGATCACCTCCCATGGAGTGGAGTGCGCTTTTTCAGAACTCCGGTGTGCAGGTCGCCATGGAGAAATGTCCGAATCATTGCTGGCTCCGCCCTCCTATCCGATGCATCAGAGGGGGGAGTGAACCAGTGACATGAGACGCCAATCTGCAGTGACATTAAATTCTGTTCTCGTCGACGGAAGTGCCGCAATCATGCCGCTGCCACTACTGAGTACACATGGTAGATAAAGACTGCATATTCACCTACTTCCCCACACAGAAAACCCCACAATAAGAAGCTAATGCAAAACGTGCGTCGGTGCGCTGTGCTGCATCCACAGGTCATGTATATTCTATCTCTGAGATTTCCTTCCTTCCCTATTTGTTACCCATATGCTTGCATAATACATCATTACTTAGTCCCTAGCTATGGTATCTGATTTACAAAAAGCTCTTTGCACTTTATCACGTCTGGGATAATTGATAAGTTATAGAATTGATTGATAGTGATTATGTAAATGAAGGCAAGCTGTTATGTCCAGAGACTTCTATGGGAATTACTTTAATAATTATTTATTGATAACTAGGCTTAAATAGCCAATTTATATCTCCCCTAGAATTCCCTGTTCATCTAATAATTTTTATGTAACCCTTGTACCATGAAGTTTTACTATCCATCATAGTTGACACTATGGGTCAATTTTTTCTGATAGAGTAAACATTCTATATATTAATCCATTGGTATGAGATATTTTATATACCCTTGTGCATGCAGTTATTTTTGTATTTGTATCCCCTATTTTTCAAATTTGTATTGTACTCTATATGTTTAATAAAGTATGTAAAATAAATTTTCAAAATACATTTGGCATTTGGTTCCTTTTATCTGTAGGATTATTTATATATTGGAAGTGCCACTAACCTAGGTCAATAATTGTTTTTACATGCATATTTAGTTGATTTCCACAACTGAAAACTCATCAGCGTTTATCATCTCATTCAAGTCTATGGGGAAAATCCACAAATTAAATATATTTACAATTAAATTTAAATTATATTTACCATGGGTCAGTTTCCACGTCATAAAGAAAAAAAGCACAGTTGGTATTAGACTTCTTCAAATCCCGTCCACTTTGCTGGAACGATAAAACGTTGCGTTTGTTGCACAGCGAAAATACAAATCAAAAATGCACCAAATACTCTTCGGAGGAACTTACCCTACGGTTACATATTGGGAATTTTCTGCTGCAACATTTGCTGGGTTTCTCCATTGCAAACAGTGGAAACAGCAGCAAAAAGTAAACATAAAAAACAAGATCCATGCCTAGTTTTTTACTTGTATATTGTTTCTAAATGGAGTTTTGTGACTTTTTTGAAGAATTTTTGGAATCTGTTGCAGATTGTCCAGCCATAAACAAATCTTTGGATGTGGTGTGACCACTAGGTTGTGTAGTAAGTGGCTATAATGTGATACAGTACAGTTGCAGTTGTGTGGATGCAATAATAATAAACCTATTAGTTTACATTCATATGTTGTAGTTGAGATAGAGTTTTAACTTGACTCTTGCAAAATGCCATGGATTTGCAGAAAACGAGCGTTGCTTTGCAATCCTCGTCAAAGTTATACGGCTGCCTGACTTTTCCCCTTAGTGTGGTAACTGATGCCTCCATTCTTCAGAAATTGAAGTTTAATAAAGAATGCAAGTCAGGATGCGCATTGCCCCATTGTTGTGTGACCGAGGGGCTCCATGCAATTCTGCCCACTGGTTTAGCATTGTCTGCCTCCCACTGGTGCTTTCTTGCCTGGAAGGAGCACTATGGGTAGAGAAAGCTCAGACAAGTCAGTGCTGTGATCACTAGTTTCTCATAGCACACAGAGTAATAGTGTCAATCCACAAAGCCCGTTATTTAGCTTATGAGTGTGGCTCCATCTAGTGGTGGAAATTGAGTAAGCATAAGGACATACCGGAAAACTATAACAAAGTATCAAGGTAGCAAAACATGAAATTGTGCAGGCAAAGGAAGAAAAGCAAGAGGTTAGCGTCTTACAGAGCCATCCCACCATTCTGGAAAAATATATAACTTTTTGAGCCTCAGAGCGTACTTCATTACTTAACAGCATTTTTTAAAATGAGAAAACACTGATAACACATTCATTGCCGGACACTGGAAGTAGATGGATATCCACTAGTGGTGAGCGAATATGCTCAGATACGGTGTTATCCAAGCATGCTCGTGTGCTAATCGAAAGTCTTCGGCGTGCTCAAAGACTGTTTAAGTCCTGTGGCTGTTCGACAGCTGCAACACGTGCAGGGATTGCTTAACAAACAGGTCATCCCTGCATGTGTTGCTGCTGTTGAACACCTTATCCCAGCACATTCGCTCCTCACTAATATCCACATGATTCCAGAATGACTAGAAAAGATGACTGCCATAGGCTTGTATGAAAGACTAGGATTGTCACCTGCCCATTGTTATATCAATTAAAGAGGCCCCATCACAACTCCTGAATTCTGTCCTAGCAAATAATTGTATTCCACGTGAAAGAATATGAAGCATCTTTTCCCATAATTCTGAGTTGTTTTCTTTGTTTTTCCTTCAGCAAATTTATAAATTCATGGTTTTAAGGCTGAAAGAAGACAAAAGTCCATCAACTCATCCTATAACCTAACATGTCGATCTAGAGGAAGGCAAAACCCAAAACCCTATGAGGCAGAAGATCATTGCCCAACCCCATTAACCCCTTTACTCCCAAGGGTGGTTTGCACATTAATGACCGGGCCAATTTTTACAATTCTGACCACTGTCCCTTTGAGGTAATAACTCTGGAACGCTTCCATGGATCCCGGTGATTCTGAAATTGGCTTTCTTGTGACATATTGTACTTCATGTTAGTGGTAAAATTTCTTTGATATAACTTATTTGTAAAAGAAAAACGGAGATTTGGCAAAAATGTTGAAAATTATCAGCTGTGATAATCAGCTGACACCCGGCCGCGATCAGCTGCGCTTCCCCCCGTGCGCGCAGCTGATCGCGTATGACGTACTATTCCGTCCATGGGACTAAAGTCCCAGGTCACATGGATGGAATATTGCGTCCAATGTAACAAAGGGGTTAATAGCAATCAGACAAGTTCCCTGGATCAAGGTCCCATCACAGAACCTAGTGCTCATAACCTGCAAGGCTGAAACATACTGTTCAAGACAGGCATCCAGGCCCTCGTTGGGCTTGTTTGGTGACTCAACCATCTGGCTAAAAGTCTTCTGACTGACACAATTGTTGGTTTTCACAAAGTTTGCACCTTCAGTATTTTTAGATCTTTTAGTCAGATGTTGCTATTGATCCTGAAGTTACAATTATAATCATTTCATAAGTTTTTACACTTTTCTTGACAAATACATCAAGTTTATGGAAAGACTCAATATTTCCAGGATTGACTTATTTTTTGAGACTTCTGCAATTTTCCCTGACATGCTGGATATCAGTTTCTGGCCAAATCCTGAGTGATGACAACCTATTGTCTAGTCAGTGCTTGGAGCTTATTACAATTTCTGTGATTTTCTATGTACACTAGGGTGACCGCAAAAAATCGATGTCGGAATTTTGTCCGTCTGGACCCCACAAAACAATTCCCCTTTCCAGATATTGAGATAGCCAAAATTTGAGCTCGATCAAACGACGTTAACCCGTGCCGCTCGTCGCTCAAAGTTTGAAAAAATCCAAATTGAGGTATTTTAAGATTTAGGTATTTTGCATAGTCTGTTAGACTATAAAGAATGTGACAACAACATTACAGAAATAGCCCTGAACAAATTTTCGACCCATTTGTGGTATTTGAATGCAGAGTTGGTGGGATTATCGGTTTTTGATCCCACCATTACAGACAATGAAAAGTTGTTAATGGCTAATAAATTGCTCAGTAGCACAGATGAACCATCAGAGCACGCTAGGGTTGTAAATCCAAAAGTTAGGAAAGAAAAATTAAAAGAGGTAGGAAGTAACCGACTTTAACGACCTTCTGACAAAAGATGAAGAACAAAAGCAATATGTCCTGCAAGTTGTAAGCAAATGCCGAGCATTATATTCTGACGTTTCAAAAACTACTTTAACAAAAGCTCTAGAATAGATTAGATAACTATGTAAAATTATCAACTCATGTAGGTTAGCGTGCTCTGATGGTTCATCTGTGCTACTGACCAATTTATTAGCCATTAACAACTTTTCATTGTCTGTAATGGTGGGATCAAAAAACGATAATCCCACCAACTCTGCATTAAAATACCACAAAAGGTTCGAAAATTTGGTCAGGGCTATTTCTGCAATGTTGTTGTCACATTCTTTATAGTCTAACAGACTATGCAAAATACCTAAATCTTAAAATACCTCAATTTGGATTTTTTCAAACTTTGAGCGACGAGCGGCACGGGTTAACGTCGTTTGATCGAGCTCAAATTTTGGCTCTCTCAATATCTGGAAAGGGGAATCGTTTTGTGGGGTCCAGACGAACAAGATTCTGACATTTTTTCCCCCCCATGAGAACCGGTCACCCTAATGTACACCCACTCTTTGGTAATTGACCATCAATGAAAATGAAATGAGAAGTTTCCTGGCCATGGACCCAAAATTTGAATGCTTTATTCACTGAGCCACTTAGTTACCACTTACGCCTTGTGCAATGGTCTCCATTAGAGTTGAGCGAAACGGGTCGAAAAATTTCAAAAGTCGCCGACTTTTGGCAAAGTCGGGTTTCATGAAACGAAACCCGACCCTAGGATAAGGTCGGCCACGAGGTCGGCGACTTACGCGCCAAAGTCGCGTTTCAAAAGTTTGTTTTGCGCTCTTTTTTAGCCAATCAGGATACACGGACACTGTGGGCAACGTGATGACATGGGCAGGGGTCACCACCATCTTTCAGAAGGGCATGCAAGTGATTGGCTTGCTTTGGTGGGCGTCACAGGGGGTATAAAAGGGCGTGCACGCCGACCGCCATCTTACTTCTGCCGATCTCAGTATAGGGAGAGGTTGCTGCTGATTCTGTAGGGAGAGCGTTAGGCAGGGAAGAAGACAAAAAACTGCTTCTGCTGCTAGCGATTTTGCCTGCACAACACACCAGTCACTGTGTGTGCAGTGCAAGGGGAGGCTATATAGTGGTGTATCAGTGGTGTTGGTTGTTGGGCTGCCTTCTAAGGCTTCCTGACATTCCTGCATTGCTGTTTACCCACTGCTCCGCAAACTGCTTTTTTAAAAGCAATCCCAATTTTTTTTTTTATCCTGCTGAGAAGAAAAAAAAACTGCTTCTGCTGCTAGCAATTTGGCCTGCACAACACACCAGTCACTGTGTGTGCAGTGCAAGGGGAGGCTATATTGTGGTTTATCAGTGGTGTTGGTTGTTGGGCTGCCTTTTAAGGCTTCCTGACAGGCTGGCATTGCTGTTTACCCACTGCTCTGCAAACTGCTTTTTTAAAAGCAATCCAATCTCCCTTATCCTCTAGTCACTTTTGTCACAGCTGTGCCATCGAGCCTGTCACATAGCGCTCAGATATTCATTGGGCCTCACACAATCCAAAAGTGTCCAGTGTCCAAAAGTGTGTGCAGAGATTCAAAATCTCCCTTATCCTCTAGTCACTTTTGTCACAGCTGTGCCATCGAGCCTGTCACATAGCGCTCAGATATTCATTGGGCCTCACACAATCCAAAAGTGTCCAGTGTCCAAAAGTGTGTGCAGAGATTCAAAATCTCCCTTATCCTCTAGTCACTTTTGTCACAGCTGTGCCATCGAGCCTGTCACATAGCGCTCAGATATTCATTGGGCCTCACACAATCCAAAAGTGTCCAGTGTCCAAAAGTGTGTGCAGAGATTCAAAATCTCCCTTATCCTCCAGTTACTTTTGTCACAGCTGTGCCATCGAGCCTGTCACATAGCGCTCAGATATTCATTGGGCCTCACACAATCCAAAAGTGTCCAGTGTCCAAAAGTGTGTGCAGAGATTCAAAATCTCCCTTATCCTCTAGTCACTTTTGTCACAGCTGTGCCATCGAGCCTGTCACATAGCGCTCAGATATTCATTGGGCCTCACACAATCCAAAAGTGTCCAGTGTCCAAAAGTGTGTGCAGAGATTCAAAATCTCCCTTATCCTCTGGTCACTTTTGTCACAGCTGTGCCATCGAGCCTGTCACATAGCGCTCAGATATTCATTGGGCCTCACACAATCCAAAAGTGTCCGGTGTCCAAAAGTGTGTGCAGAGATTCAAAATCTCCCTTATCCTCTAGTCACTTTTGTCACAGCTGTGCCATCGAGCATGTCACATAGCGCTCAGATATTCATTGGGCCTCACACAATCCAAAAGTGTCCAGTGTCCAAAAGTGTGTGCAGAGATTCAAAATCTCCCTTATCCTCTAGTCACTTTTGTCACAGCTGTGCCATCGAGCCTGTCACATAGCGCTCAGATATTCATTGGGCCTCACACAATCCAAAAGTGTCCAGTGTCCACAAATGTGTGCAGAAATTCAAAATCTCCCCTGTCCTATAGACACCTTGTACCTTGTTTTACATTACTATATAGTTTGTTGGATTTTGTCTACATTTCTACCAAAAATGAGGAAGGCTGGTGGAAGAGGCCGTGGAATTGGGCGGGGGTTGGCAGCTGGTAATGATGGTGTTGGTGGTGGATCTGATGGTAGTGGCAAGAGCAAAATAGGACCGAATGCAGGAGGTGTTGAGCCTGCGTCATCGTCTGGCTACATAAGGCCTCAAACGCTTAGTTTTCTAGGAGTTGGCAAACCGCTTTTAAAGCCAGAGCATCAGGAAAAAGTTTTGTCTTACATTGCTGACTCAGCCTCCAGCTCTATTGCCTCCTCTTCTTCAGTTGTAAAAAGTAAAAGCACTGAGTCGTCATTGGAGGCTCATGTTCATGAACCACACCTTTCCTTGTGTCCTTCACCTCAACCAAGATTGAAGGATGACGCAGGCCATACTACTGATTACTCCATGGAGCTGTTTTCACATACCATGCCTGGATTATCAAGTGAAATGGTGAATTACCCAGGCCAAGATGAATCTGACATGGAGTGCACCGATGCACAGCCGCTGATGGATGATTCTGCTGGTACATTCACTCAGAGCACTACATTGTCCTCGCAGTGTACAGAGCCAGATACTGACCCTGATGAGACTCAGGTGCCCCTTCCCGCACACTATACCACCATACACGGTGACACAGAGGAAGGTGCATATGACATAGAAGAGGAGGTGATGGATGACCCAGTTGTTGACCCAGATTGGCATCCATTGGGGGAAGAGGATGCTGCTTCCAATAGCTCAGATGAGGAGCATCCACAGCAGACATCGACATCGCAACAGCTGTTATCTGGCAGGCCCGGAGCACTCCAAAGACAGGTTCCAAACATCAAAAGAGTTGCTGGACAGCTTGTCCAGAGGGTCAAAAGATCACAGCGTGCTAGGCCGCAAAATGTCTGCCAAAGTAGGAAGAGTGCAGTGTGGCACTTTTTTGAACAAAATCCTCATGATCAGGCCAAGGTTATCTGTAAGAAGTGCGCAAAGACCTTTAGCCGAGGGAAAAATCTGAAAAATTTGAATACCAGTTGCATGCTTAGACATTTAACCAGCATGCACTTGCAAGCGTGGACACAACACCAAACCTCAAGTGCCACATGTGCAACTGATCACAACGAAGGTAGTCAGCAACGCTACATTGTTTCCCCCACTGTAAGCCCACCGGTTAGCACAGCAGCAAATGTTGAGGTGTCGTTGCAAGGCCACAGCAGTCAGGGAATCCCACTGTTATATCAACGAAAGACTGATTCTAGGCCATCAGAAAGAACACCAACTCCATCACCATCATCAACCCTCTCTCAGTCTGCCCTGTCCACCGCTACTTCCACCATATGCAGCTCTCAAGTCCAGCTCACCCTCCCAGACACTATGAGTAGGTCAAAAAAGTACTCAGTCTCTCATCCGCGTACACTGGGTTTGAACGCCCACATTGCCAAACTAATCTCGTTTGAGATAATGCCCTTTCGGTTGGTGGAAAGCACAGCTTTCCGCGAACTCATGGCCTATGCAGTACCACGCTATGACCTACCCAGTCGCCACTTCTTCTCTCGCAAAGCCATCCCAGCCCTCCACCATCATGTGAAAGACCGCATTGTCCATGCACTCAAGCAGTCAGTGAGCGGAAAGGTGCACCTCACAACTGATGCATGGTCCAGTCGGCATGGCCAGGGCCGTTACGTGTCCATCACTGCGCACTGGGTTAATGTGGTGGATGCAGGGTCCACAGGGGACAGCGGTGGTGGGACAGTGCTGCCTAGCCCACGGTATAGGAAACAGTTGGCTGTAGGCGTTCGACCCTCCTCCTCCTCCTCCTCCAGAAGCGAAAGCTCGTCCACAGAGCGCAGTCGTACGAGCACTCCATCTGCAGCTGACACTGTTGCACACGATGTGTCCCCCTATCGAGCAGCTAGTGGAAAGCGTCAGCAGGCTGTGTTGCAGATGATGTGTTTGGGCAACAGACACACCGCTGAGGTGCTGGCCGAGTACTTGAAGTGACAAACTGAGTCATGGCTGGGCAGTGTACATCTTGAGGCAGGCAAGGTAGTTAGTGATAACGGCCGTAATTTTGTGGCAGCCATAGCCCTTACAAAACTCAGCCATATACCTTGTTTGGCTCACACCTTGAACCTGGTGGTGCAGTGCTTCCTCAAAAATTATCCGGAGTTAACAGCCCTGCTCCAGAAGGTGCGAAGACTGTGCGCGCACATCCGCCGGTCGCCTGTACACTCCATTCGTATGCAGAAGCTGCAGCGATTGCTCCACCTTCCCAACCACCGCCTCATTATCGACATTGCATCAAGGTGGAACTCCACCCTGCACATGGTGGAGCGGCTGTGCGAGCAGAGGCAGGCCATAATGCATTTGTGGGAGGATACACGGCCAGGCACTTTGAGAGCAGACATGGAGTTGACAGGTGTGCAGTGGTCAAAGCTGAAAGACCTCTGTAAAGTCCTTCAGTGTTTTGAGGAATGCACACGGCTGGTAAGCGCAGACGACGCCATCCTAAGCATGAGCATCCCACTTATGCGTCTGCTCATGCAAACTTTGACGCACCTTAAGGAGCAGGCGTCTGCAGCCAATGTTGATGAGGAGGAAAAGGAGGAGGGAATCCTTGATGACATTCAGCCATTGTCTGCTCAGGGACCTCTCCTGGACGAGGTGGAGGAAGAAGAGGAGGAGGAGGAGGATGATGGGGATGATTACTTAGGGGAGGAGGATGCATCTCGTGGGGCAAGTGAAAATGTTGGCGTGGCAAGGTCTGGTACAGGGTTTGTGCGTGACTGGAGGAATGTGGATTTGCCAGAAAGTGCTCCTCCAACCAGCACTCGCAGTGCATCATTGACACCGGGAACATTGGCCCACATGTCAGATTATGCCTAGCAGATCCTAAAAAGGGACCCACGCATTGCCAAAATGATGAACGATGACGACTACTGGTTGGCCAGCATCCTGGATCCACGCTATAAAGGCAAATTACAAAACATCATGCCACAGGAGAACCTTGACCTAATATTGGCTAATAAACAAGCAACTCTGGTAAATCGGTTGCTTGAGGCATTCCCAGCACACAGCAGCGGTGATGGTTCTCACACGAGCCGTACGGGCCGGGGGCAGCTTGGCAGAGGTGTTCGTGGTGCACACAGCAGAAGTGGCATTGGAGACAGGGGTTTCATGACAATGTTGTGGACTGATTTTTCAAGTACCGCTCACACAACTGGTAATACTGCATCGATGGAAAGTGACAGGAGACAGCAGTTGTCAACTATGGTTACAAACTACTTTTCCTCCCATATCGATGTTCTCCCACACAGGTCATTCCCCTTTGACTATTGGGCCACTAAACTGGACACCTGGCCTGAATTGGCACAATATGCCTTACAGGAGCTCGCTTGCCCAGCTGCAAGTGTGCTATCGGAAAGAGTCTTCAGTGCAGCTGGATCAATCCTGACAGAAAAAAGGACCCGTCTGTCAACCCAAAATGTGGATGATCTAACCTTCATTAAAATCAACCACGCATGGGTTTCCAAGGATTTTGTCCCACCTTCCTCTGATGACACATAGGGTGACAGAAAAATGGCTTGCTTTGGTCCACCTCTTCCTGGGACTTGACCTATTTCACCTTTTGCATCAGCTGAATGTCCAACATCAACATATGCCACTTTCTAAAACTCCCTAACTGTGCTGCCTCCCCCCCCATGGCCGGGGTCACCACCTAGCGCACGACACCGTGCGAGTGCCGTTGCCCTGGACAGGTGGGTAGGCCGACTCTTGGGCGCGGGCACTGGTACAGGGTCCTTCATAGTGCAATCAAGTGTCTCTGACGGTGGTGGTGCACACCCGCCGTCAGACACACCGCCGTACTATGAGGGGCCCAGTGCCAGTACCGACGCCCACGAGTGGGCCCCCCTTGCTTGGGCAGGGCCCCAGCATTTGCAATCTTTACCTCTCCCTGCTCCTCCGCTGTGTAGTCTGGGCCGTCAAATCCATACTGTGCCTGACACCGTCTGAGCCTGCCTCCTGAGACATATATTTTGAATGTGTACGCTATCCATACATGTTATCCGGGGAAACGGTACCCTTTCTAACCTTTGTGCAATCACGTGCAATCCATACTGGGCCTAACACCGTCTGAGCCTGCCTCCTGAGACATATATTTTGAATGTGTACGCTATCCATACATGTTATCCGGGGATACGGTACCCTTTCTAACCTTTGTGCAATCACGTGCAATCCATACTGGGCCTAACACCGTCTGAGCCTGCCTCCTGAGACATATATTTTGAATGTGTACGCTATCCATACATGTTATCCGGGGATACGGTACCCTTTCTAACCTTTGTGCAATCACGTGCAATCCATACTGGGCCTAACACCGTCTGAGCCTGCCTCCTGAGACATATATTTTGAATGTGTACGCTATCCATACATGTTATCCGGGGATACGGTACCCTTTCTAACCTTTGTGCAATCACGTGCAATCCATACTGGGCCTAACACCGTCTGAGCCTGCCTCCTGAGACATATATTTTGAATGTGTACGCTATCCATACATGTTATCCGGGGAAACGGTACCCTTTCTAACCTTTGTGCAATCACGTGCAATCCATACTGGGCCTAACACCATCTGAGCCTGCCTCCTGAGACATATATTTTGAATGTGTACGCTATCCATACATGTTATCCGGGGATACGGTACCCTTTCTAACCTTTGTGCAATCACGTGCAATCCATACTGGGCCTAACACCGTCTGAGCCTGCCTCCTGAGACATATATTTTGAATGTGTACGCTATCCATACATATTATCCGGGGATACGGTACCCTTTCTAACCTTTGTGCAATCACGTGCAATCCATACTGGGCCTAACACCGTCTGAGCCTGCCTCCTGAGACATGTATTTTGAATGTGTACGCTATCCATACATGTTATCTGGGGATACGGTACCCTTTCTCACCTTTGTGCAATCACGTGTAATCCATACTGGGCGTGAGAACGGCTGGCGAGCTGTTAAGCAAGCTACAGCACCTGTGGTTTGCACACGTAAGTTTTTCATTTTTTCAGAAATGACGGTTAGGCCTAATTCCGGAACTGCGGTTGACCTGCACTTACTGGGAAATCATTGTTCGCGGGTAATAATTGTAATCAGTGATCCCCATCACTAACGTTGTTCAGCGGGTTATCTGCACCTGTAAGCGACAAACGCTGGCCTTTTCAGTGTAGCGCACATGCAGCCACGGACATGTAAGGGCATGACACACCAGTTATTGGCCAATCTCATGTGCCAGAGCCTCACGTGTCCCTCTAGTAAGCCGGACTCGGACCGCGGGGCATGACGGAGTCTCGTTCGTTAACGGAATTAAGCTTGCAATGTGTGCATCTGTTCTGTAGCTGGCATGGTTGAGGTTTCCCAGGTGGAGTCGAATTTAACCGTAGGCTCCACTCCTGGTGGTGCCCTTCTGGACATTCCTTTAAGGTTCAGCTTTGCAACCATACTGCCCACGTAAAACAAACACTTTGCCTTCATGAACGCTGTTTGGAGGGTCATGACTCGTGGGAATAACGCCGCCCAATCAGTTAACCTGCTAGAGAGATCCTTCGTTGCTCCCAAGCATGACATCACACTCCCTAGGAAGAAGGTAATGCCACTGTGGCGACCGTACTCCTGGGGGCGACACAAGAGCACTGATGCCCAGCCACTGCTCGATGAATCTGCTGGTACATTGACCCAGACCACTACATTCCCCTCGCACGCTACACGACCTGAATCTGACCCTGATGAAACTCAGGTTACCCTTCCCATATACAGTTCCATCTTACACGGTGACAAAGAGGAAGCTGCAGATGAAAGTGCAGGTTCGGCCCACCCGCCATTAGACACACCACCGTACTATCAGGGGCCCTGTGCCAGTGCCGTCGCCAACGAGCGGGCCCCCCCCCCTGCTTGCTCAGGATCACAGCACTTGCAAAGTTGAAATACTGTGCAGTGAGATGGAAGATGGGGACGACGAGGAATCCAGACAAGTACAGGGATTCCCTAGCGAGGAGACTTGATTGTTTTCAATGTTGGGACAGCAATTTTTGGGGAGCACTATACTCTGGAGAATGATAGATGGGGCCCACCATACACTGGAACATTCCAAAGGTGGACATCAGACACTGGAGCAGCATTTACAGGGCCCATTATACACTAGAGCATTAGAAATGGGGCCCATTATGTTTGGAGCATTATTTGGGCCCATAAGACAGTGGAGCTTCATCCATGAGGTCCAACATATACTGTAGCATTGTGTGGAGCTCATCATATACTGTTTCAAACATTATATGGGACCAATGATTCTGTATGGAGAAATAGATGGGCCTCGTCATGAGATGTAAAAAGTGAGGTATTTTTCATTGTACTATACCGCTATTTCTCTGCCGTATCGGAGCATGATGAGTTGTGGTATGTGTTAAAGGGGCGCTCTTTCGCCCAGGGCACATGAAAACCTGCAGCCAGCCCTCCCCCACAACTTTAGCCAAATAACCCCCATTTTTCAGTGCGTAACTTGTATTATGAAGTTAGTTAAGGTTGACAAGCTTAAGTAAGAAGAATTGATGCTTTTGGCATTCAAATGGGCACTGTAGGTGTGTTTCCTGTCCTCCTCTCACTGCCGGCTTTTATTCCCCATTGACTTACATTGGGTTTCTTGACGACCCCGACTTTTCCCTATAATCGGACGATCTTGCTCGACCCGACTTTTGGAAAAGTCGGGTTTCACGAAACGAAACGCGACCCTAAAAAACCAAAAGTCGCTCAACTCTAGTCTCCATCAATGCTTGAAAATGTATGGTTCATCACCAAATTGCAGTTGGATTATTGGTAGAAGTTGGTCTTAGGCCTCCTTTGTATGTCTGTGCTTTCAGAATGTGTGGTATGTTTTCTTCTTGTCCTTGTTTTTTTTCACATATAGCACACATATCCATTGTAATCTACAGTATTATGAACATGTCCAGGTAAAGCACAAGGAGACGTGCATTATTTTACAGCAGCACAGATAATGGCCAATACAAGTCTATGGGTCCATGAAAACCATGTACAGAACACGGATGGCATCACTGTACCATACGTTTTTCCATATCGAAGAAACACTGACCCACTGGTGATAAAATCAGAGACACAAATGACACACTGATACAAAACACTGATGACTCCGGTACCATTTTTCACATCCGTGTTTAAACACAGACATGTGAACGAGGCCTCAGAAGAGGTTTAGATACCATTCTTTACTCAAGGAAATGTTATGAGATCACTCCCTTTGATGAACAGATACAACCAGGAAAGGTCTCAGAATACTTTCCTGTTGGCATGACAGGAATCAACATAGCACTCACCTTTTTCTCTATTTATCTTTCCATAAGTCCGACTGGACCGCCATCATACTTTGGACTCCCATCTTCCGCCATTTTAGCCCTCTGCTCCTGCTTCCTCTTGGGCTGTTTCTTACTAGTGGAATTTTACCTCTACCACCCTCTTCTACTCGGACAAGGCCTCAATATAACGGAGAAGACTGGACTCATTCGGATTCTCCCCAGGGCTGGTTCCCACAGGGTGTGATACATTACTTGGATTGGGTGTTTATTCCGTAGGCCCTCAAAGTGGAATCCATCAGGTACAGGTTTACTTGGGACATTTGGGTGTGCACACACCCTCAGGGTTGAGGAAAGGACGGATTCTGGAAATATTTTTGAGCTGGAGGCGACAGGAGGTAGAAAGAGTGGATGTGCGGTTGGAAGGACAGGGCAGTCAAAGGTTACTCCGAGGCAGCGGACTTCTGGTACTAGGGAAAGTGTGATGCCATTAATTGTTATAGCTAGGTCAGGTATGGAAGATCTGTGAGATGGAGGAAAGATGACGAGTTCAGATTTGTCCACATTGAGCTTGAGGAAGCGAGAGAAGGAGGATATGGCTGATAGACACTCTGGGATTCTGGACAGCAGAGAGATGACGTCTGGGCCAGAGAGGTAGATCCGAGTGTCATCAGCATAAAGGTGGTACTGGAATCCGTGGGACTTTATGAGTTGCCCCAGACCAAGTGTATAGATTAAGAGTAGGGGTCCTAAAACAGAGCCTTGGGGGACTCCAACAGAGAGAGAGGGTGGGATGAGGTGGTGGTGTGGGAGATGCTGAATGTGCGGTTGGAAAGGTATGAGATCCAGGATAGGGTGAGGTCTTTGATGCCAAAGGAGAGGATCTGTAGTAGGAGGCAGTGGTCAACGGTGTTGAATGCAGAGGACAAGTCTACAGTCATGGCCAAAAGTTTTGAGAATGACACAAATATTAATTTTTACAAAGTCTACTGCTTCATTTTTTCTAATGGCAATTTGTTATAGAGTGATCAGCTTAACAGCAATTACTTGCAAAGTCAATATTTGCCTAGAAAATGAACTTTATCCCCCAAAACACATTTCAACATCATTGCAGCCCTGCCTTAAAAGGACCAGCTAACATCGTTTCAGTGATTGTTCCATTAACACAGGTGTGGGTGTTGATGAGGACAGGGCTGGAGATCAATCTGTCATGATTAAGTAAGAATGACACCACTGGACACTTTAAAAGGAGGCTGGTGCTTGGCATCATTGTTTCTCTTCTGTTAACCATGGCTATCTCTAAAGAAACACGTGCAGTCATCATTGCACTGCACAAAAATGGCCTAACAGGGAAGAGTATCGCAGCTAGAAAGATTGCACCTCAGTCAACAATCTATCGCATCATCAAGAACTTCAAGGAGAGGTTCCCTTGTTGCCAAAAAGGCTCCAGGGCGCCCAAGAAAGACCAGCAAGCGTCAGGACCGTCTCTTAAAAGTATTTCAGCTGCGGGATCAGGCTACCAGCAGTGCAGAGCTTGCTCAGGAATGGCAGCAGGCAGGTGTGAGTGCATCTGCACGCACTGTGAGGCGGAGACTCTTGGAGCAAGGCCTGGTCTCAAGGAGGGCAGCAAAGAAGCCACTTCTCTCCAGGAAAAACATCATGGACAGACTGATATTCTGCAAGAGGTACAGAGAGTGGACTGCTGAGGACTGGGGTAGAGTCATTTTCTCTGATGAATCCCCTTTTCGATTGTTTGGGACATCTGGAAAATGGCTTATTCGGAGACCAGGTGAGCGCTACCACCAGTCTTGTCTCATGCCAACTGTCAAGCATCCTGAAACCATTCATGTGGGGTTGCTTCTCAGCCAAGGGAATGGGCGCTCTCTCTCAGTCTTGCCTAAAAACACAGCCATGAATAAAGAATGGTACCAGAATGTCCTCCAAGAGCAACTTCTCCCAACCGTCCAAGAGCAGTTTGGCGATCAACAATGCCTTTTTCAACATGATGGAGCACCTTGCCATAAAGCAAAGGTGATAACTAAATGGCTCAGGGAACAAAACAGAGATTTTGGGACCATGGCCTGGAAACTCCCCAGATCTTAATCCCATTGAGAACTTGTGGTCAATCATCAAGGGACGGGTGGACAAACAAAAACCTTCAAATTCAGACAAAATAAAAGCATTGATTTTGCAAGAATGGACTGCTATCAGTCAGGATTTGATCCAGAAGTTGATTGAGAGCATGCCAGGGAGAATTGCTGAGGTCCTGAAGAAGGGTCAACACTGCAAATATTGACTTGCATTAACTCATTCTGTCAATATAACCTTTTGCTACTCATAATATGATTGCAATTATATTTCTGTATGTGATAAAAACATCTGACAAACACATAAAAACCAGAGGCCAGCAGATCATGTGAAAATATAATATTTGTGTCATTCTCAAAACTTTTGGCCATGACTGTAGAAGCAGGAGTATAGAGTATTGTCCATTTGATTTGGCTGTAGGTAGTTAGTAATTTTGGTCAGGGCTGTCTCAGTGGAGTGATGGGGGCGGAAACCAGATTGTAGATTATCAAAGCTAAAGTTAGATAAGTGGGAGGAAAGTTCAGCGTGGACATGCTGCTCCAGGAGTTTGGAAGCGAATGGGAGCAACGATATTGGGCGATAACTGGACATATCGGTTGGGTCGAGGGTTGGCTTTGTAAGGAAAGGCGTGATTGTGGCATCTTTGAAAGCAGAAGGGAAGGTACCAGACATTAGCGATAGGTTGAAGAGGTGGTTAAGGGATGGGATAAGTGTGGTGGTGAGGTTGGGGAGGAGGTTGAATGGAATGGGGTCAAGTGCACAGGTTGTGAGGTGCGATTTGGAGAAGAGACAATTAAGCTCCCCTTCAGTGATGTTGGAGAGTGAGGTTATACACTCACTGGCCACTTTATTAGGTACACCATGCTAGTAAGGGGTTGGACCCCCTTTTGCCTTCAGAACTGCCTCAATTCTTCGTGGCAGAGATTCAACAAGGTGCTGGAAGCATTCCTCAGAGATTTTGGACCATATTGACATGATGGCATCACACAGTTGGCGCAGATTTGTCGGCTGCACATCCCTGATGCGAATCTCCCGTTCCACCACATCCCAAAGATGCTCTATTGGATTGAGATCTGGTGACTGAGGAGGCCATTTGAGTACAGTAAACTCATTGTCATGTTCAAGAAACCAATCTGAGATGATTCGAGCTTTATGACATGGCGCATTATCCTGCTGAAAGTAGCCATCAGATGTTGGGTACATTGTGGTCATAAAGGGATGGACATGGTCAGCAACAATACTCAGGTAGGCTGTGGCATTGCAACGATGCTCAATTGGTACCAAGGGGCCCAAAGAGTGCCCAGAAAAAATTCCCCACACCATGACACCACCACCACCAGCCTGAACCGTTGATACAAGGCAGGATGGATCCATGCTTTCATGTTGTTTACGCCAAATTCTGACCCTACCATCCGAATGTCGCAGCAGAAATCGTGACTCATCAGACCAGGCAACGTTTTTCCAATCTTCTACTGTCCAATTTCGATGAGCTTGTGCAAATTTTAGCCTCAGTTTCCTGTTCTTAGCTGAGAGGAGTGGTACCCATTGTGGTCTTCTGCTGCTGTAGCCCATCTGCCTCAAAGTTCGACGCACTGTGCGTTCAGAGATGCTCTTCTGCCTACCTTGGTTGTAACGGGTGGCAATTTGAGTCACTGTTGCCTTTCTATCAGCTCGAACCAGTCTGCCCATTCTCCTCTGACCTCTGGCATCAACATGGCATTTCCGGCCACAGAACTGCCGCTCACTGGATTTTTTTTCTTTTTCGGACCATTCTCTGTAAACCCTAGAGATGGTTGTGCGTGAAAATCCCAGTAGATCAGCAGTTTCTGAAATTCTCAGACCAGCCCTTCTGGCACCAACAATCATGCCACGTTCAAAGGCACTCAAATCACCTTTCTTCCCCATACTGATGCTCGGTTTGAACTGCAGGAGATTGTCTTGACCATGTCTACATGCCTAAATGCACTGAGTTGCCGCCATGTGATTGGCTGATTAGAAATTAAGTCTTAACACACAGTTGGACAGGTGTACCTAATAAAGTGGCCAGTGAGTGTATATTGTAGTGCAGTGGTAGCACACTTATGCAGTGATCAGACAGTGACTCAGCAAAGTTCCAAACAAAAGTCTCTTTAATGCGTTTACTTCACAGCGTTTATATGTCCAACTCATTAAAACACAGCATTAATGTCCAACTCACAGCTCTACATAGCAAAGGATATCCTCCGGATCGCTGTCGGGAACCATATCTTCTAGATTACAGCCCTTAAATACGCCGGTCCATCACTGACCGGTTGCCGTGGGTGACTGCACCGCTGTGTACGCTGTGGGGTGCCAGGAGTTCGTTCTGCTGATCTCTGTGTTACTCATACAGAGCTGAACTTTTGCAGAGCCTTGCTTGCTTCAAACTCCACTCTGATACTGACACATCCAAACCCTTTACTACAGGGATTTAAAAATAGAATCTGTGGCCTTAGGCCACCTGTAAGACCCGACCTGGAGCTAATGGACCAGCCCGACTGCCTTCAAGCAGTCTGTTTCAAAAATAAAAGCCCATAGCGGCTTTTCCTGAACAATCCCAGGGCAAATAGCTTGACCAAGTCCACGCCTACTTTTATTTTGCCCTGTGACTCTCAGGCTTCCAGCTGTGACAAGTTTGCATCCTGGGAGGAACACACAGCGACCCCTACATGTGACAAAGCCTCACAATATATAAAACATGCAAAACAAGGCACGGAGACACCATCACATGTTTCTCAACGCAAGCAATGACTAGCCAATATAATATATGGCTAGTGGATATTTTCTGCCCCCATTCATTGTGAGCACTGCTTGTTTGGTTATACATCTATCTATTTTACTGTTCCCAGTACCCTTTGGGTTGTGTGGATAATGCCTCTATCACACTTCAAATTTTTGACGTCAGTTACAATCCGCCGGCTCGACGGATCCATCGCAGATTGTGAAAAACTGATGCGACGGATCCGTTTCTGAGACATCCTTCGAAAAAACAGATCCATCACATCCGTTTCGTCCGTTTTTTTACGGATACGTTTTTAAAAACACAGAGCGATTGACAGTTCTATAGATAAAATAGATATGGGATAGATTGATAGATGACTTTTGCACCCCAGTTGCAAATTGGGCAGACTAGGCAATGGAGTTGTGTGTCATGTATTGATCCTGCACTATTGCAGCCTTTGTCATCTTTGTAGTGTCTTCTATGCCTGCTGTTACTACTGCTGCCGATTTTACAGTTTTTTGAAATGTGCAGACTCCAAGTTTGGTCTCCATCTGGTGTGTTACGTGTAGAAGGTGTGCCAGAGGCCTATTATACTGTTTCTACTCTGGAAATTGATGCCACTTTTAGGGTGTGTGCACACGCTGCGGATTCTGCTGCGTTCCACAGCGGATTTGGCCGCTGCAGAGCCACAGCAGTTTTTGCTGCGGTGTACAGTACCATAATATCCTATGGATATTAAAAACCGCAGTGCAGACGTTTCCGCGCTGTTTTCCTGCGGATTCCGCTGCAGTTTGCCATCTCCTCCATTGTGGAGATGAAAAACCGCAGGCCAATCCGCAGGTAAAACCTGGAGATAAGCCACCACTAGAGATGCCTGTTGGCGGCTCACTCACGTAGACAAGGGTTCCCCAACTCCAGTCCTCAAGGCCCACCAACAGATCATGTTTTCAGGATTTCCTTTGTATTGCACAGGTGAAGCAATTATCACCTGAGCAATACAAAGGAAATCCTGAAAACATGATCTGTTGGTAGGCCTTGAGGACTGGAGTTGGGGAACCCTGACGTAGACCACGGGAGCGATCACTTATGTGAGATTTGCCGAGATGGCTGCTGGCTTGACAACCATCTAATGTGTATGGTGGCTTTAAACTACAAGTATGCAGTCATTTGTCACTACAAGTCTGCAGAGATTTGTGAAACCTCACAACGTGTGCACTGCACGCCGTCAGGATTCTCTAGTGCCTGGAATGGTGGTCATGTGACTGCAAGTGTGTGATATGTTCCCAGCAACTGAGAGCAACTTTACTCAATCCAAGTGTATAAAGTGAGGCGGGAACAATCTAATTGAAATGTGAAGTATACATATCACCGTTCCAGGAGAATCCTCACAGTGAGCACAATGTGAAGATTCACAAGTCTGCAGTCACACAGCAGCTACAGACTTGTAGTTTAAGATTGGACAACCCCTTTAAGAGTAACAAAGCGGTGGCACAGGAGGGTGAAACAAAAACACACAATCAAGAAAATGAAAATGTACTAAAATTTAATCATTCATAAAAGCTGTAATTTAAGTTGTGACAGTAAAACACAAGAAGCAATATTAGAGTTGTTTTAGTATATTATATATTTCAGCTTTGAAATCCATAGAAATCAGTATCCCAGTTTTCCTATAAAAGATCCCATCGTCCCTCCCCCAAAAAGCATTATGCACAAAATGGTTTTTTAATTATAATATAATGGCAAGATGAAAGTTATAATAAACCCAGAAGTTTTAAATATAAAATGAAGTCACCGTGACTCAAAAAGGTATTAGCCCCATTGAGTTCATTAAAGGGGATATACATCTCTCTATATATATTTATAAAGGAAAACTAGAAATGGCTACATTTTTAGTGCTTGACACAGGCATCACTGGGAGAGGGCTTGGAGGACGTCAATATGAAAATCATTTAAGTCATTAAACTAGCAATATTTAACATATGAAATGCATTCATGCTCTCAATCATTCAGAAATCGAGTCAAGTATGTTTATTTCACATCTGTGAGCGCCACTATTGCAAAAGTTGACACGAGTCTTATTTTCAGAGAGAAACAGCTAAATCATTGCCAGGGAACCTTGTGCAAACAGTATTGGAGATCTAACGTCTTCACATGATACAGTATATAAAACAGACGAGCCTCTTCAGATATGTTAACTTAGGATTGGATATCTCTTTTTTACATTTTGGAATGCTGGCACTTTCCAACCAGGCAACAGTTCTTCATTCCTATAGTCTACAATTGAGAGAGAAGGGAGAAAAGGAGGGGAAAAACATCATAAGGTGCAAATAGGACAAGTGTGAGCAGTGTAAGGTAGCGGAACAACCACTATTGTGCCGGGAGTATCCTTAGTTATACACTTTTAATTAAGACCAAATTATTTCTGGCTGTAATGATTTTATTGCATGCGCTCAGGACTTGAAAGTTACCATAATGGGTCTTCCCTGCTCCATTAGAGATACACAGTATATTTTCAGACAGAAGGCTTCAATAAAAGTCACTAAATTGGAACACGGCAGCACATATTAACTAAAGGCTGCAATAATGTATATTATATACATACAGATATCCTTGGCAGATGTCAAAAGGACAGTTTTTAATCAGTGGGACTATAGGGCTCTATGGCTTACGCAGCACATACCAGAAGTTTCCATATAGCAGGCTACGGTGATAATCCCAGTACTTTTCCCTCCCTTTCAGATGAATGTCTGCCTAACCTGTCTGGGGGCCTCACAACTCTCCACAGATATCAATGAAGAAAGCCGATAGAGCTTCAACAGAAACTTTTGATATAAGGGGCGATAAAGCCAGTGGGTGTGTGGCAGCAGCATTAGTCTCCTCTTCCCCACTGAAAAAATGCTGGCTCGGCTGAGTAACATGCTTGTGTAAATTGGGGAATAATCAGGAATGAATACAGTTTGCTGACGTGTTGTCACATGTGAAGGGCCAGATTTACTAAAGACTCTACTGACCAGAATTAAGGGGACTTTCCTCAAAGTTTACACGGAGCAGGGACAGTGGCTCGGAGGGAATTCTGGTACAATAAGTGAATAAGTGAAGAGTAACACGTATCCTGATTTTATGATTTATGGACTGTCAACACCATCATAGGGAAAGTATCGCCCTTCATAGTAGCCAGAGGGGAAATTCAACATTTCAAATTCTGTATTTCAATAAAGATTGTGATTTAGGCTATGTGCACACGGTGCGCATTCTGCTTATGAATTTTTTGCGCAGAATTCACTAAATCCGCAAGTCAAATGACCTGCATTTTTTCTGCAGATTCAGTGCATTTTTTGTGCAGTTTTAATGCATGTTTTGTGCGGTTTTCCACCTGCGATTTCTATAATGGAGCAGGTGGAAAACTGCAGCAAAAGCGCACAAAAGTAGTGACATGCTGCTTTTTTCATTCCGCACCAAATCTGCGTGGAAAAAAAAACAGCATGTGCACTGCGGATTTTGTTTTACATAGAAAAGAATGTTACTGTACATCACATGCAGTTCTGCAGAGCCAAAACCACTGTGGATCCGCAGCAGAATCCGCACCGTGTGCACATAGCATTAGGTGAAATTTAGAAAACAAAGTTTAAAAATATACATGTAAAACAAAAACACAGATTTAAACAATAAGTAATTTTCTGCCGATGGCTTCTCTTTAACCCCTTTCTGACATCTGGCGTAAATTTACGTTGATGTCGGACTCCCTCCATCCCTATGGAGAAAATTGGCTTCTACTCTGTGGGTTTTTTGCCTTCCCCAGGATCAACAATGCAGACCGTTATGGTTGTCAGTGCCGGATTGCTATGAGCTCCGCCGGTGGTCGCGCTCATAGCAAGTGAGCAATTTTGTTACATACCTAATATTGCCTGTAGGTAGCAGCTTCTTGTCTCCCATGGAGACTATTAAAGCATGCCAAAAGTAAAAAAAAATTATAATATTATATATATATATATATATATATATATATATATATATATATATATATAGCAGCACTACCAACATACAGCAGGTGCAAGACCCATTCAGCAGGGCCCAAACAGCCAAAAGGAAAAAAAAAAAATAGGCAAAAAGACAAAGACGGGTCACCGTTGAAAGATTGCCATGTGAGGATCAGTAAAGTATCCACTTTTCTCACATTTAATCTGAGTGCTATATATATATATATATATATATATATATATATATATATATATATATATATATATATATATATTTTTTTTTTTTTTATTAAAATCACCCCCCTGTCACCCCATTCAAAATAAAAAAAAATTAATAACAAAACATACACATATTTGGTCGCCGCGTTCAGAATCGCCCGATCAAAAAAAAAAAAAAAGATTAACCTGAACGCTAAACGGCATATAGAAAAAAGTAAAAACGCCAGAATCACTTTTTTTGGTTGCAGCAACATTGCATTAAAATGCAATAAGGGATGTGATCAAAAGATTGTGTCTTCACCAAAATGGTATCATTAAAAACATCAGCTCGGCACACAAAAAATAAGCCCTCACCCAACCCTAGATCACAAAAAAATGGAGATGCTACAGGTATCAGAAAATGGCGCAATTTTGTGTTTTGTTTTTTTAACAAAGTTTGAAATTTTTTTCACCACTCTGATAAAAAAAAAAGAATCTACACATGTTTGGTGTCTATGAACTCGTAATAATGTTATTAGGAAAACACGGCACTTCTGGAATTCTGGTGGTGCACAAGTAGTATAACCAAATCCATCAGATGTGATGTAGAAATACTTGGCACTCGTATAGGTGTGTTCAAGAACTTATTTATTGAGTGAAGAAATTCCATCAATCATCTGGATAGAGGAGATCTGTGTGGCAGCGCGCTGTGTGAAAGTCTGCAGTGTCCACACTGATCTCTTTCTGGAATTTCTTCACTCAAATATCGTATTTTTCGGACTAGAAGATGCACTTTTATCCACCAAAAATTTCAAGGGGAAAATGGGCGTACGTCTTATAGTCGGAATATACGTACAAATACTGTGGCGGCAGGAGTCTGGCGATTCTGCGGCGGTCCCGGTCCGACCCTGCCGGGCGATGATCACACTCCCATCCCAAGCTGGTGCAGCAGGTTCGGCGGTGGTGCTCTGCGGTGCGGGGGAGGGGGCTCCGCCGGCATTTTGTGAAAGCCCGGAGGCCCCGCATTTTTCATTGCTGTGATGCGGTGGCCTCCGGGAAAATGGCCGCCGGGGGTCAGCGCATGCTCAGATTGAGATCTCGGCAACGAGCTTTTGTCCCGAGATTGAGATGAGATCTTGTTGCCGAGATCTCACTCTGAGCATGCGCCGCTCCCCGGCGACCATCGCATCGCAGCAATAAATATGCGGGGCCTCCGGGCTTTTACAAGACGCCAGAGTATCCCCTGAGCATAGTCGCTGAATCTGCCGCACCAGCCTGGGGTTTCCCGAAGGCCACTGCACCAGTTTGGGATGGGAGTCATACCGCTGGACCACTGAAACTCCCCTGGTAAGCTAAATTCTGTAAGACTAACCCCCATTTGACATTAATTTTCTCCTTCGCCTCATTCGGGGACACAGGTACTGTGGGTGTATGCTACTGCTGCCTGGAGGCTGACACTAAGTGAAAAAAAAGGGTTAGCTCCTCAGCCACAAACACCCTCGCCCCGATTGTGGGCGGAAGCCAGTTTTTTGCTTAGTGTCTGTTGGAGGCACACATCGGTCTGTCTCAAGACTGATTTTTTTTTTCTTTTTCCCCCCATGAAGATAAGACAGGGGCCACACGGACCCTATTGAAACGGTCCGATCTCCCCAAAACAACAACGGGCGAGCACGTGCGAGTGTCCCTCCACGTATCCTCTCCCGCAACGGGGATTTTTTTTCTGGATGTTCCTTTTTTCGCACGAAGATGAAATAGGGGCGATGGATCCTAATGAAAGGGTCCGATCTCCCCAAACCAACAACGGGCGAGCACGTGCGAGTGTCCCTCCACGTATCCTCTCCCGCAAAGTGGGATATTGTCAGACCACGGAGGTGAGATACGGGCAACGAATTCTACTGAAGGGGTCAGATCTCCCCAAGCCAACAACGGGCGAGCACATGCGAGTGTCCCTCCACGCATCCTCTGCCGCACCGTGGAACATGATGCCGGACTTAGCCCGGTCCACCCTAGGGTATTGAAACCCTAGGCTGCAGAGGCACAAGCGTAGTACGTGCGGCCCCCACTGCCCCACCAATGCTAAGACTGCGGTGGGGCAAGGAGGCAGACAGTCCCTCTCCTCACCCCTTAAAGGGGTTAGATGGAGCTAGGGTGCCTGCACCATTCTTGTTTCATATGGCCCCCCTCCCCTCTACCTGAGCTGGACAGAGGTGGATGGCCAGGGAGGGCTCCTGCAGCGGCACAGGGCTGGAACCCTTAGCTTCTCCCGGGCAGCAGCAGAGACGGGCGTCCGGCAGCGGAGGATCCGGTCTCGGCCTTGATTCTGGAGTCCGGCGATTCCGCCCGCCCTTCTGCCCCCCGGGTGGATGGTAAAAATTGAGGCCGTGGCTTCAGTCAACGCTAGGCCGCGGCCAGAAGTCCCAGCCCCCGATGTTGCATCACGGCGGTCCCTCCCCCCGTGGCCTTGACGGACGCAGAAGAAATTTAGGCCCCGGCTTCAGGCCGAAGCTAGGCCGCAAAAGGAAGTACCGCCACCAGGATCCTTTTTTTCTTCCGGGGGACTGCCTGCAGTGGTGGCACAGAACTGGGGTAAGTGCTGCCCCAAGCCCCGCAGGGAGGCCACGCTAACAGAAGCAAAGAGCGCCCTCCCCCAGCGTTTTCAGCGTGGATGCCTGACAGGTACAGCATGTCAGGAAAACCTAAGACGCATACGTTCTTATACGCTGCATGCATCTCCTGTTGGTCCGCTTTTCCGCAGGCGCAGACCAGTGTACCAAGTCCCCCAGAATGGGCGTTATCACTGTCGCAATCTATGGCGTCACTTACGAGAGCAATCGAGTCCCTTCGGGCCCCAGATAGGGGCAGGGACAGTGGCTTAGAGGGGTCCTCTACCTCACAAGAGCCTCTGGCCTGCAGGGGCCGCTCTCACTCCAGGCAGACCCGGGGGAAATGAACCTACACCGTCTCCCAGTCCATCCGGTGCCTCGGCATCTGTGAGCTCTGTTTCTCGCTCCCCGTCACCAGCAGTCGATAGCAAGCAAGGCTCGGACTACAACTCAGACGTACCCCTCGACCTAGATACGCCGGGTGGTCAGGAAACAGTTGACAGTCTCATAGAAGCCGTCAACCAGACTTAGGGATTGAGGATGATTCCACTCTGGCTTTGGGCCATAAGGTGTCATTTAAGAGTCAAGCGTCCCCATAGAGTATTTTGCACTCACCCTGAATTTGAGGACATAGTGCAACGACACAGAACGGCCGGACAGGCGGTTCTTGGGCCAGAAGGCACTCGAGGCGAAATATCCTTTTGCCCCGTATCTCCGCAAAAAGTGGACGGAATCCCCAAAGATGGATCCACGTGTTGCGCTTGGCTACAAAAACTACTATCCGTACCTAGTGGTTCTTCTATTAAGGATCCCACTGATCGTCTCAGAGAACTTGGCTCGCTCAGTATTTGAGGCATCAGGATCAGCACTCTCTCCCTCGTTCGCAGCAACGTGGGTAGTCAAGGCCATGGTCTCTTGGTCAGAATCATTGAATAGAGCCTTGCAAGACAGACATACCAGCTGAAGTATCAAATCAAAAATCAGATAGCCATGGCAGGGGGACTACTTCATCAATGCATCTTTAAATGCGGCCAACTGCGTGGCACTTGCGGCTGCAAATGCTAACTCCATTAGGAGAGTGCTATGGTTAAGGACATGGTGGGCCGATTCAGCCTCAAAAAAGTCCTTGACAGCACTACCATACCAGTGTGGCCACCTGTTCGTAGAGACGTTAGATCAGCTCATCTCCGACTCCACAGGAGGCAAGAGCGGTTTTCTTCCTCAACTAAAGGTCAAACCGCCGTTTCGTCACCAGTTTCAGGCGCGTCTTCGGGCCTTTCACAACCCCGGGTGGACTATGGCGGCTAATTCCGGCGCGTCAGGGCGCCCCAACCAGAATAAGGACCGACAGGTCTCATATAGAGCCAACCCATTGGGGAGGATGTGCACTAACCAGTCCAGGTCGACGGGATCCAGGTCCCAAAGATCTTCAGCCAAATGACTCGGGGCATTTGTCAGGCGGCACCAGCAAGGTAGGCGGCCGCGTAGCCCGGTTTCACCACGCCTGGCTCAATGTCACACACGCCACATGGGAGAGAGAGCTGGTGTCCAAAGGATACAAGATAGAATTTGCCAGGTAACCCCCCCCCCCCCGCCCCAACCCCCAAGATTTTTTTTTCCCCCAGTCTTCCCAAAGTGGATACCCGGGAAAGGCTCTACGAGGAGCCATCAATTCGCTCAGCCACAACAGAGTCATCATTCCGGTAGCGGAAAAAGAGAAGACTCAGGGCTTCTATTCCAATCTGTTTGCAGTCCCCAAAAAGGATGGGACTGTCAGGCCCGTTTTGGATCTAAAGCTCCTGAACAAATTTATCAGGATTAGACATTTCCGGATGGAGTCTCTCCATTCAGTCATATCGGCAATGGGGCAGGGAGAGTACTTTGCCTCTATCGATATTCAGGACGCCTATCTACATATCCCCAGTTTCCCTCCACATCAAAGGTTTCTACGCTTCGCCATCAACGGTCTACATTTTCAGTTTGCAGCGCTGCCCTTCGGGCTAGCCACTGCCCACAGAGTGTTCACAAAAGGTCATGGCAGTCCTCATGGCCATCCTGCACTCCCGGGGCATAGTCGTATTCCCCTACTTGGGACGACCTCTTGGTCAAGGCGGGCATGCAAGGAAAGTGTCAGCATCACGCTAGATACTCTTGCCCGGTTAGGGTGGTTGATCAATGTAAAGAAGTAATCCCCTTGTTCAGCTCAGAGAATTTCATTTTTAAGGATGACCTTCGACACTTGCCGAGGGTTGGTAATTCTCCCTCGAGACAAGGCCCTAGCCCTCCGGCAGGGAGGGCGGGTACTGCGCCAACAAGTCCTTCACACCATCCGTTTCTGCATAAGAATTCTAGGAAAAATGGTGGCGGCGATGGAAGCGATCCCGTTCGCCCAGTTCCATCTTCGTCCCCTGCAGCACGCCCTCTTGTCATTCAGGGACAAGAACCCGTTCATGCTTGATCATCGGTGCCGTTGTCCTTCCAGATCAGAGTCACTAGAGTGGTGGACGATCAGTTGGTCCCTTCAGGGAAAAACCCTTTCCCCCAGATCAGTGGCTGGTGGTCACAACAGATGCCAGTCTCCCCGGCTGGGGAGCAGTTTTTCCACCAACACACGACCCAGGGACGGTGGTCAACGCAAGAGGCACATCTCCCGATCAACTTGGGAGATACAGGCGAACCGCCTTCTAGCAGGCCGCCCCGTCCAGATTCAGTCGAACACCACCACGGCGGTGGCTTACATAAACCACCAAGGGGGCACCCGCAGCAGGGTAACCATGCGCAAGGTAGGGCACGTGCTTCGCTGGGCCGAGAGGATCCACTCGGCTATATTGGCAGTCCACATCCCAGAGGAGGAGAACTGGGCGGCAGACTTCCTCAGCCGGCCGGGGTCTTGCGTCCAGGGAATGGTCACTACGCCCAGAGGTCTTTTAGGAGATTTGCCAACGGTGGGGAACACCGGATGTGGATCTGATGGCCTCCAGGGTGAACGCCAAGGTGTCCGTGTTTGTCGCTCCGTCCCGGGACCCGCAGGAAATCGCCGTGGATGCCCTGGTTCTGCCATGGAATCAGTTTCGCCTCCCATACCTATTTCCCCCGCTGCCACTACTTCCGAGGGTCATCGAGAAGATCAAGGCAGAAAGGGTGCCAGCGATTCGGCCTCGTCGGGTGTGGTACGCAGATCTAGTGCTGCTGCTCGTCGACGTGCCATGGCGACTGCCAGAGCGCCCAGATCTACTTTCTCAGGGGCAGATCTGCCACCCGAACTCAGGGGCCCTGTGTTTGACGGCTTGGCCGTTGAATCTTGGATTCTGAGCCAGGCGGGGTTTGGGCACAAAGTGGTTGCTACGATGGTAAGCGCCCGGAAGCCTGCCTCAGCATGAATCTACCACCACACCTGGAAGGTTTTCTTTGCATGGTGTCAAGGCAACGGTTGTTCTCCACTGAGACTCTCCATCCCTAATATCTTGGCTTTTCTCCAGTCTGGCCTAGACTCAGGCTTGGCCCCCAGTTCTCCCAGGAGACAGATATCTGCTTTATCCGTCCTTTTTCAGCGCAGGATTGCTACCAACTTGCAGGTAAAGACTTTCATCCAGGGGGTTTCCCACTTGGTACCTCCTTATAAGGCACCTATGGACGCCTGGGACCTTAACCTGGTCCTAAGTGTCTCTCTTTGTCATACCTTTCCTGGAAGGTGGTGTTCCTGGTAGCTATAACATCAATCAGGCAGGTCTCTGAGCTGGCAGCGTTATCTTGCCGAGCCCCGTTTCTGACCTTTCACAAAGACAAGGTGGTTCATAGACCAGCTCCTCCTTTTTTGCCAAAAGTTGCTTCCTCATTTCACATTAATGAGGATATTGTCTTGCCCTCTTTTTGTCCAGCACCGGTACACCATGTGGAAAAGGCCTTGCATACGTTAGACCTGGTGAGAGCACTCAGGAGGTATGTGACGCGGACGGCACCCTTTCGTCAGACGCGCTGTTCTTGCTCCCTGAAGTTCGCAGGAAGGGACTCGCTGCCTCAAAATCGACCATAGCCAGATGGATTCGTTTGGCTATTCAGGAGTCCTACCTCATCAGAGGCGCGAAGATTCCAGCAGGGATCAGAGCACACTTTACTCAGGCAGTGGGCGCCTCTTGGGCGCTTCGGCACCAGGCTTCAACGAAACAGGTTTGCAAGGCAGCAACTTGGTCCAGCCTGCACACGTTTACTAAACATTACAATATCCATACTCAGGCTTCAGGGGATGTGAGCCTGGGTAGGATTCTACAAGCAGCGGTGGCGCACCATTAGACAGGAGGTGCATGTAGCTTGGATCGGTGAGTCAACTTCCCACCCAGGGACTGCTTTAGGACATCCCACAGTACCTGTGTCCCCCAATGAGGCAAAGGAGAAACATGGATTTTTGTGATAACGCGCCGTAAAATCCTTTTCTCCGAGACGCTCATTGGGGGACACAGCACCCACCCTGTTAGCCAAGTTGTCTTCTATTTAATTAATATGCTCTCTGTATGAGATTAGGGTGGTTATTTTCTAGACATGTTACCTGCATTAAGGTTGATGTCCGATTTATGGTTGACCTCCTACTGCTTTTGCACCAAACTGGTTTCCGCCCGCAATCGGGGCGAGGGTGTATACGGCGGAGGAGGAGCTAACCTCTTTTTCCAGGACGTCCACCTGACAGCACCATGGAGGACGTCGTCCTCCTCCTTACAGGGACAGGAAAAGCACACGAGAGGTTAAAAGGTCATGTCCCACCCCCTTTCCCTCAGTGTTTTTCCTGTCCCTGCATGGAGGGACACACGAGAGACTTACCGGAGGGGCTCAGGGGATCGTGCGGCCAGTCCAAGCCTTCCCCTGTCAAGAGGTCCCGGGGCCGAAACTCTCCGAGGGGGAGTCCCTCTGCCCTAAAGGCCAGGAGCAGGACGACGCTCCTGGAGGGAGCCGTTCCTCCCTAGGGGAGGCTCTCGGCTCCAGCACGGACCGCCATACAGGCGATGGTCGGTTCCCCGCAGGCGGCTGGCCGAACGGGCACCGACGAAAGAATGGGAGGCAGGAGAGAGGCCTCCAGCAGGCCGCCATATCGAGCGACGGCGGGGCCCCGTGGTAGGAGCAGCAGACCGCCGCAGCAGGCGGAGGTCGGCTCCCAGCAGCGACAGGCCGGGGGGGGCACCGACAGGAGATCGGTGCGGTCGGCGCCGGAAGAAGAGCGACGGCTCCAACAAAGCGGGGGTCGCGCGCAGGGCCCGGCAGGAAGTGGAAAGGCGGCCTGTCGCGCGTCACATCCGGTGACGTCACACGCCGGCCTTGAATCTCAGCGCGCGCCGCCGAAGCCCACAGAGCGCGCTTCAGAGGCCAACAGCGCACGCTTTGCAGGCCCACAGCGCTCTATAGAACCGCGCCAGGATGGAAGGAAATGCTCCAGCAGGTGGAGGGGTAAGTGCGCATAGCGCAGACCACCCTCCCCCATCCATCCCCACAACCCAGATCTAAGTAGAGCCCCTTCTGTATTATTAGGAGAAGGGAACCCCGGCAGAATCCCCCTCGGGGGTGAAGGAACCGGCCAAAGCCACCTCCAAATCAGTCCGATGCCCCGTATGCAGGGTAAAGCTGCCAGACACCTATAACAAGACCCTGTGCGGACCCTGTACCTCAAGGGTCATAGGCGAGGAACAGCCATCCCTCCTTGCCGAAATGAGATCGCTGATAAGGGAGGAAGTCCGGGCCTCTACAGCCAGCTGCGCTCGTCGTCAGTCCCCCAGCCCAGGGCCGAGTCGCAAACGTCCAAGGTGGGAGGCAGACCCAGAGTCGGAAGCAAGCCCTAGTGAGGAGTCTGACTTCCGGGACTCCGATCAGGAGGAAGAAGGCGAGATCCTGGGGGATAGACAGGATCAGAGCAGAAAGTACCTGTTCAGACTTGAGGACACGGACGAGTTTGGTCCAGGCAGTCAGGAACACTATGCAAATAGAAGAAGTCCCTAAACCGCAGTCCAGAGGCCAGGAAACAGGTAGTGTTCCCCGTAAGTGAACACATCAAAGCGATGGTCCAGGAGGAGTGGAAGGAGGCAGAGCGTCGGTTGATACTCTCCCGAGACTTTAAAAATAGACTGCCTTTTGATCCCGAGGAAACCCGGGCATGGGAAGAAGTCCCTAAAATAGATGTCCCGGTCGCTAAGGTTACCAAAAAAACAGCCATCCCATTTGAAGACTCATCAGGTCTCCGAGACCCGATGGATAGGAAAGCGGACGTCTTGTTAAAGAGAGCATGGGAGACGTCAGGGGCTCTTATTAGAGCCAACATAGCAGCCACCTCGGTGGCCAGGTCTATGTTTTTGTGGATGGGGCAGTTGGAGGAAGGCCTAACCAACAGGACCCCTAGATCAGAGATCCTAGCTTCTCTTCCTCTCATGAAATCGGCCACGGCTTTCCCATCGGATACGTCGGCCGAATCAGTAAGGTTTGCAGCCAGAAACAGCTCCCTCTCTAATGCGGCCCGAAGAGCAGTCTGGCTAAAATCCTGGTCGGGGGGACAATGCTTCTAAAATTAAGCTATTTAAGCTATGCTCCATCCCTTTCTCGGGCCTGAGAGTATTCGGGCCAGCCTTAGATAACATTCTAGAGCTGGTGTCCGATAAAAATAAAGGTTTCCCAGAGGAAAAACCCAGGCGGCCCCAGCCCTTTCGGAGAGGCTCCTTTTCTAGGAGACAGACCGAATTCAGGGGTCGGGCAAGGTCCAATAGAAGCTCCTATAGGAGCTCCTTCAGCCAAGGTGGGAGGAACAAGAGTCACCCATTCACGTCAACATCAAGATCGAGGAGGCAATGACGCCATAGGTATTGGGGGAAGACTTCGCCACTTCGCAACAAACTGGTCCCGAGTCACCCACAATCAATGGGTCCTCAGAACCATCGCGGAAGGCTACAGCATAGAATATTCTCCTCCCCCGAGAGATATATTACCCCCACCGTTGTCCTGGAGGACTCCGCAATGTGGACGGACCTACAGGACATGGTAGACTCAAAAGGTCATAGTACCAGTTCCCCCCACAGAAAGAGGAAGAGGGCACTACTCTTCCCTGTTTTCAATCACAAAGCCATCGGTCGAGGCTCGTACCATCATAAACCTGAAACCGCTAAATGCCTGGGTCAGGTACAAAAGATTCCGGATGGAATCGATCTGATCCGCAATCCCCCTAATAGACAGGGACGCCGTCATGTGTACCCTAGACCTAAAAAAGGCTTACTACCAGGTCCCTATCCATCCCTCATCCCAGAGGTTACTAAGGTTCGCGGTCAGTTTACCGGCCCGGACCTGCCACTTCCAGTTCCAGTGTCTTCCATTTGAGTTGGCCTCAGCTCCCAGAATCTTTACAAAGCTGGTGATAGAAGTGGTGGCCTACCTGAGAGATCAGGGTATCGTGATCATCCCATATCTGGACGACTTCCTACTGGTGGCAAGATCCAAAGAAAAGCTCATTCGCGACACAAACCGAGCAATTACTGTAATGGAGTTCCTTGGCTGGGTGATCAATTGGGAGAAGTCGGACCTCAGACCAGAGACCAGAAAAGTATTTCTTGGAGTCCTTCTAGACTCAGCCGACAGAATATCCTGGCTACCCGAGCAGAAGCAGAGGACCATTCAAGCCAGAACCAGAGACCTGTTGAGACATCAATGCTCCATAAGAGAGGCAATGGAGGTCTTGGGCCTCATGACGGCCTGCATTCAGTGTGTCCGATGGGCCCAATTCCACTCGAGAGCATTACAGAAGGATATCCTCGCGAGGTGGGACAGAAGTCAGGCATCGCTAGACAGACCCCTAAGGCTGCCAGAACGTGTAAGGGAGTCCCTTCGGTGGTGGACAGTCCAGAAACCTTCAGATGGGCGTACTTTGGACAACCTCTCCATATGTGGTAGTCACCAGAGACGCCAGCGCGTGGGGCTGGGGAGCCCACATAGAAGGGAAGATCTTCCAGGGGAGATGGCCAGTAGACATCAGGTCCAGATCCTCCAACTTCAGAGAGCTCTTCGCGGTCTGGGAAGCGTTGCGGAGAAACCAGTCGGTACTAAAGAATCGTCACGTCCGCATACTATCAGACAATATGACGACAGTGGCATTCCTGAAGCACCAGGGAGGACCCAGACATCAACCACTACAGGCCCTAGTGGGAAGGATATTCGCGTGGGCGGAGCACTCAGTCTGATCTGTGACCGCAGTACACCTAGAAGGCTCTCAGAACGAAGTCGCAGACTACTTGAGCAGACAACGGATCCACCCGACAGAGTGGGAACTGAACGAAGAGATCTTCGACCATCTGTGTCAGCGTTGGGGGACCCCCAGTATAGATCTTTTCGCAAGCCGAAAAAACTCGAAGGTCCCCAGATTCTATTCCCTGAATCCGACGGACCACCCGGAAGGCGTAGATGCTCTGAGCCAGACTTGGGGAGAATCCCTCGCTTATGCATTCCCACCACTAGCTCTCATACCGGCAGTGCTCAGGAAGATACGCGAAGACCACGCAAGAGTGATGCTGATCGTTCCATACTGGCCAAAGAGAAGCTGGTTTCCCCTTCTAGGAGCCATGGCAGTAGGAAACCCAGTCGAGCTACCCCTGCGGAAGGACATCATCCACCAGGGCCCGATCTACCACTCAAACCCAGCAAGACTCCACCTATCGGCCTGGATCCTGAGAGGGACATCCTAAAGGCAAAGGGATTGTCGGATCAGGTCATATCCACCCTACAGGCCAGTAGAAAGCCGGTGACATCCGCAATCTACCAAAAGATATGGAAAAGATTGTCTGGAAGGTGGCAGGTCCGATCTCGGGGCGGGCACCCCCGACCTCCCTAGTATACTAAATTTCCTGCAGGCAGGTTTTAATAAAGGCCTTAAGCCCAGCACTCTGAAAGTCCAGCTTTCAGCCTTGAGCGCCTTCTTCGACTACCAGCTAGCTTCACATCCCTGGGTAATCAGATTTATAAGAGCCACGCAGCACCTGCGCCCCACGATTAGGCAGCTCACCCCGCCTTGGGACCTGGGCCTGGTACTCAGGTTCCTCTGTACAGAACCCTACGCCCTCAGCGAGAAAATAACCATCCCTGCTCTCACTCGTAAAACGGCCATCCTAGTAGCCATTACCACGGCCAAAAGAATAGGGGAGATCCAGGCCCTGTCCACTAAGGACCCATATCTTCAGATAAGAGATGACCGTATAATCCTAAGGTTAGATCCGGCATTTACCCCAAAGGTAGCCTCCAAAAAGAATCTAAACCAAGAGGTAGTGTTACCATCGTTCTGTGACAATCCCCGTAATAAAAAGGAACAGCGTCTTCACTCGCTGGACGTGAGGCGTGCAGTTCTAGACTATCTAGAGGCCACCAATAGCTGGCGCATCGACCCAAACCTGTTCATCCTTTTTGGGGGTAAAAATAAAGCGAAAAAGGCCTCTAAGGCGTCCATCGCGCGCTGGATTACCTCAGTAATCTGACACCTACCAAGCCGAAGGCGCCAGCCCGCCAGATTCCATAAAGGCCCACTCTACGAGGGCGGTATCGGCCTCATGGGCGGAACGGGCGGGGGCCTCGGTTGATCAAATCTGTAGAGCAGCAACCTGGGCCAACCTTAATACATTCTGCAAGCACTACAAGCTTGATGTGTTATCTGGTCAACAGACCGCATTTGGGAGGAAAGTTCTCCAGGCGGTAATCCCACCCTGAGGAGGTGCTTTGGTACTCTCCATGGTGCTGTCAGGTGGACGTCCTGGAAAATAGGTATTAGACCTACCGGTAATGATGTTTCCAGGAGTCCATCCTGACAGCACGGGTAGTTCCCTCCCTGTTATGTTATACTATGTTATATTACGATATGTCATATGCTGTAAATATGATTGTTTCATTAAACTGTTACTAGCATCATCCACCTTGTGGTACTTGTGAAATCACTGAGGGAAAGGGGGTGGGACATGACCTTTTAACCTCTCGTGTGCTTTTCCTGTCCCTGTAAGGAGGAGGAGAACGTCCTCCATGGTGCTGTCAGGATGGACTCCTGGAAACATCATTACCGGTAGGTCTAATACCTATTTTTTCACTTAGTGTCAGCCTCCAGGCGACAGTAGCATACACCCACAGTACTTGTGTCCCCCAATGAGCATCTCGGAGAAAAGGATTTTACGGCGAGTTATCACAAAAATCCATGGTTTTTCCCTATTTTCCTTCTGAAAATTTGGGGTGCATCTTAAAGTCCGAAAAATACGGTAAGTTCTTAAACACACCTATACGAGTGCCAAGTATTTCTATATCAACTCGCAATGCCATGAAGAATCATAATGTCAGGGCAATTTTAGCATTTAGTGAACATGGTGAAAAAAAAACAAACAAAAAACAAGTGTGGGATTGCACTTATTTTGTAATTTCACCGCACTTGGAATTTTTTTTCCAGTACACAATATGTTAAAACCAATGGTGTTGTTCAAAAGTACAACTTGTCCTGCAAAAAACAAGCCCTCACATGGCCATATTGACAGAAAAATAAAAAAAGTTATGGCTCTGGGCATAAGGGAAACAAAAAAACGAAAATGCAAAAACAAACAAAAGCTAAGGGGTTAAAGAGTTTGTTCTCAAGTTAGAAAGAAGCTGGAACCACAAGCATTTGAAGATTAGAGAGAGAAAAATAAAACCGATATTACAGCTCACCTGGCTCAGACCTGCTGCTTGACACGTATCTAGAGCAGCAGACACGATGATTTCTTCTTAGGTTTTTTCTTTTCCACTGGTGTTTTCCTATTTATCTGTCTGACCAAGTCATAAAAGATCTGAAACAGAAAGTGACAGTAAGAATCAACAAGGACAACACAATATGAATATTAGTTTTATGTTGTTCCGTGCCAGATTCCACAATAGAAACAGCATACATTAAATAAATACCGTAGATCTTATACCTAGTGGGGATGGTGTACTTATTGTGAAAGCTGAAGAATGACTGTATAGGCCTCAGATTAAAATGAGTATTTTATATATTCCAGCTACTCATAAAAAGCCCATTTTAATATTAAGCAGGAACATTTTCAATATTGAAAAATGTGTCTAAATGGCTGTATAATTCTAAGTGCAGCAGCCTCATCAGATCCTAGAGATCCATTTAATAATTTAAACGATTTCTATTGTGAAATTTGAGGTCCACATAAAGACCCACAAGGTGATCAGTCTGCCAGCATTGAAATTAGAGGTGATCTGCATTAGCCATGTAGAGGTCACTAAACTGTATGGAGCTGTGATGTTCCACTCCATAGACTGTTTACATCAAGCCACTGCGGGAGATATTAAAAGCGGATTATGGTGGAGGGAGTGGACAGGTTTTGGACCACCTTATTATAATGTCATAGTAGTAGACAATACTTTCAACTTGAAGATCAAAAGATTTCAGAATTCAAAGAAGCAGATATCAAATAATACGACACTAGAGTTGAGCGATACCGTCCGATACTTCAAAGTATCGTATCGGATGGTATCGGCCGATCTTTAAAAAAAGTATCGGTATCGCCGATTCCGATACCGGAAGTCCCATTCAAGTCTATGGGACTTCCGGTATCGGAATAAGAAAAACCCTTTCCTGCCCTTGTACAGCCTCTCTGGGGTCTGTACGGGCCTTTCGGGGGGGCTGTGCCGGCCTGCCAGGGGGTCTGTGCAGGCTCCTGTGGTCTGTGCCGGCCTGCCGGGGGGCTGTGCCGGCCTGCCGGGGGGCTGTGCCGGCCTGCCGGGGGGCTGTGCCGGCCTGCCGGGGGGCTGTGCCGGCCTGCCGGGGGGCTGTGCCGGCCTGCCGGTGGTCTGCGCAGGCTTCGGGGGGTCTGTGCAGGCATCGTCCGATGGGACTACAAGTCCCATCGGGCGATGCCTGCTACCAAGACAGTGATTGACACATTAGCCAATGATGGGAGAGTAGTAGTCCCACACAGCAATGGCATAAAGTGAGACTAGGGACTTTTTTTTTTTTTTTTTTAAGTGGCGGAGGAATACAGTGCGGAAGGATACCTACCTTCCGTCATTGGATTCCTGCAGCCCGTAGAGAACGGCAGCATCATCTGATGCTGCAGTTCTCTACCCAAGATCGTCGTGGGACACACTCGTGGACTGCTTCGGATCGTGGGTGAGTATTTTTGTGGTTTGTTATGTTAATATTTATTCCGGAAAAGACAATGGCTTCGGGGAACAATGTGACAAGTATTGGTAAGTATGTTACTCTATGTTATATGTACTGTATGTCTATGTATGTATTGTATGAATGTATTGTATGTATGTAGTATATATGTGGTATGTATGTAGCATGTAGTATGTATGTAGCATGCATGTAGCATGCAGTATGTATGTAGCATGCATGTAGTATATATGTAGTATGTATGTAGCATGCATGTAGTATATATGTAGCATGTATGTAGCATGCATGTAGTATATATGTAGTATGTATGTAGCATGTAGTATGTATGTAGTATGTATGTAGCATGTAGCATGCATGTAGCATGCATGTAGCATGCATGTAGCATGCATGTAGTATGTATGTAGTATGTATGTAGCATGCATGTAGCATGCATGTAGCATGCATGTAGCATGCATGTAGCATGCATGTAGCATGCATGTAGCATGCATGTAGCATGCATGTAGCATGCATGTAGTATGTATGTAGTATGTATGTAGCATGCATGTAGTATGTATGTAGCATGTATGTAGCATGCAGTATGTATGTAGCATGTATGTAGTATGTATGTAGTATATATGTAGTATGTATGTAGCATGTAGTATGTATGTAGCATGCATGTAGTATGTATGTAGTATTTTTTTTTTTTTTTCTTTAACATTTAACACATTAGCCGGATGATGGGACTACTACTGTCCCATCATTGGCTAATGTGTCAATCACTGTCATGGTAGCAGGCATCGCCCGATGGGACTTGTAGTCCCATCGGACGATGCTTGCACAGACCCCCGGACATCAGCACAGCCCCCCGGCAGGCCGGTACAGACCACCGGCAGGCCGGCACAGCCCCCCGGCAGGCCGGTACAGACCCCCACAGGGTGCACAGACCACCGGCAGGCCGGCACAGCCCCCCGGCAGGCCGGTACAGACCCCCACAGGGTGCACAGACCACCGGCAGGCCGGCACAGCCCCCCGGCAGGCCGGTACAGACCCCGGGCAGTCCACACAGCCCCCCGGCAGGCCCGAAATGACGGCGCATCATGATGCGCACACACCGCGCATCATGATGACGTCAGTCTGTCAATCAACTTTGAACTTCCGATTCCGATGCCGAATTCCGATATTGAAAAAATATCGGAAGTCGGTATCGGAATTCCGATACAGCAAGTATCGGCCGATACCCGATACTTGCGGTATCGGAATGCTCAACACTATACGACACTCGCATACATAGAAGTTTAGCATTATTGGAAATTCACTGATGTGAATGATGCAATGATGTTTAATGGAAAACCGCAAAGTTTAAAGTAGTAAAACAATGCTGAACACATAGAAAAGTTACAGTATATAAAGTTGAAAAATATAAAGCAACAAATCTAAAGTTGAAGACATTAAGTTCACTCATTGCTGCAATCAGATGTGCCTCCACCCAAGGAAACTCCCAAGTGAGCTTGTTTAATTGCCGAGTGCATCCATGGGTCAGTCTTCCCTTGAAGCAAACACTGCAAGGACTTTAAAAAGGAGAGGAAAAAAAAACCTGCCACACTGAAATGTGAAATATATAGCTAGGCAAGAAAACATGGCAAAGGCGATGTTTCAGGTAAAACACTACCCGGCATTTTCCTGAATAGTCTTCTGCTTCAAAACCTATGGAGGTACGCCAGCGTCTGTAACACCCTCACCATCCGATAAGGTCTGTAGTTACATTGATATCAGTGGAAATATGCAACATTAACCTTACAGTTGTATTCATGTGATTTATTAACTTGTGACTACGGGTACAACGATGCTTTCTATCAGAGGCTTATAATGTTTTAACCTTTTCAGAAAAAGTTTATTTTCTCTACTGAAAATATAAGACAAAAAGCAATTGTTGTGGAGTTGAACAGAGGGCAAAAAAAATCCCAAACTCTGCCATTGTTTAACACATTCACTGTCTGGTAGGTGACCTGTGACGTTCTATATATCCTTTCTCCAGTGCCCACAGTGTGGAGATGTGTGTAACACCCACCCCAGCCCTAACACTAGATGTAGAAACTTTCACAGCACTTGTACCACTTGGCCGCCACAGATTGTTTGACATTTGTGTAGACTGGTTCAAAATTGTTTAATAAGTTGCCTAATCTTGCATTTAAGAAGCCAGTGAAGAAAAAGCTGCTGCCAGACAACTCTTCCTGCGGCGTCTCCCCAGCAGGAGCTAAGTGACATGTTCAAATTCAACATGTGCATTTTTCTGAACATGTCGCGACATTTGTGTTGGGTGGACAGATTGGCTAAGGGTTTTGTCCAATCAGGTTTGTCTGAAAATGCCTTGAATGAACCTGGCCTAAAACTCCGACTGGCTCTTCCGCACCAGATTACATTCAGGAATCGCCCTTATTAGGTCACTGAGAAAGTGTAATTACTATACAAGACTTTCCATATTAGATGAAAGGGCTACTCACCTCATTTACATTGATTTTAGACTTTGCAGAAGATTCTAAAAAGGCACAGTTATTCCACTGTCTGGCTAGATTTTGTCCCTGCTCTTTGCCAACTACCCGCTCATCTTCCAGATCACATTTATTTCCTACTAATATCATAGGAACCTGCAATGTTGACAAAAATATATATTAGTTGGTAAAAAGACAGACAAGTTCTAGTATGTTTATTTCTTGATGATTTCAAGTCACAACCTTTCACAGTTAAACAGTGTTATTTTTACTTTTACCCACCACCAACCTATCATCCTGGATTATATTATGAAATGTTATTTTCAAATTATATAAAAAAAATAGAACTAAATAAATACATGAATGAATGAAGTAAATCAAAAAAGTTCCCAACCTCCCCAGTCAAGCTCTGCCGCTGCGTCACAATCCCCAGCACAGAATGGTTTTCCTTTTCACATCTAACCCACAAGATTTTGCAACAACTGAGCCGGCTGCAGCTTCATAGCGTATTTCCGAGCACAATAATACAATTCCTCTGTTCATACAGCTGAAGCTACATGGAAGAGTGTTCCTGTAGAACAGGAAAACTGAACTGCTGCAGGAATCAGCTCCGGCCTATGACAGGCAAGGCGGATCTAGATGGACTCAAGTAACTATAATAGGATCGGTTTGATTTCTGTTCTGAAGTCTGCCATTTTACAGGAAAAAATAGAACAAAAATATATTGCATTGCGATATGTCCCTTTTAAAGAAATTGGCCAAGCTTGGCACAAGTGTCTGTAGTCAGTGTTACAGCCAGCAATGTGCATATTGTCACAAATTTATGCGCGCCGAGTGGGTTGTCTCTTGTGCACCATTGCATTTCTGTGGTCAGGAAATCAGACAGCGTTTAGAAGAGATGATACCACAAAAATGCAAATTGCACACAAGAGGGTCCGTGCACACCACACACTGTCACGATTCAGCAACCTGCAGTAACAGTGACTGCAGACTTTTGTCTTAAGCCTGGACAACCCCTTTAATTAAGTTGCCCTTCAGGCAGCATAAAATCAGACAAAATTCTCTTTAAAAGTGTTTTCCCACCTTCTTGTTTGCTCAGAGGCGGTGCAACCCTGCTGGACTTGCACAGTTCAGACCAGTAAGTATCATTGAGTCTCTGGCCCAATCTGTGCACTCTACGATGCTGCAATATGACAGTGTTGCAGGAGGGAAGAGTACTCCCCTGGGATCCTCACCAGCATCAGTGCAGTGCTTACAAGCTCCATGGAAGATTGTGAGCAGTGCACATTTGGCCACTGCTGTTAGGTTTCAGGTGGCCGGTAACCTAGGTGTAGAAGAATAAATTGTAAAATCCCTCCCTTCGTCAGAATTAAGAGGATGTTTAACAAAAATTGTAAAGTCAGTTTTTACAAGCAATTTGTATTTTACCCATCTAGGAACAGGGAATAACCCTATAATGTAATCTGTGCAAAGGAACAATGGATTCTTCATGCATTAATTTGCACACTGGTCATTAAAACCACTTTCAGACTTACATCTTCTGTGTCTTTAACTCGCAAAATCTGCTCTCTCAAGTCTTGCAAGTCATTAAACGTGGACTGTGCTGTGATAGAGTAAACTAGTGCAAATCCCTGACCATTCTTCATATACAAATCTCTCATAGCTGTGAACTGTTCCTAAAACAAAACAAAAAATCATGTTATAGAGGGGGCATAGAAAATGGCATGTGAAGAGTGCTTAGGTACTAGAAAAGTGGTGTAAAACACCTAGTGCTTCAGATCATCCTGCACTAGGTCAGTCCAGACTGCAGCAGAATTGTTACACTTGATATCATCTCTGGACTGCAGGTGGCGGTGGAGACATCGCGAAGGTTCACATGAATATCTGCTGCAAAATGTTCAGTAGAGGAAGACCTGCATATATCTATATATCTGGAAGGTTGTTTCTGCAGCATGTAAATAGATTTTTACACACCATGTTCAGATTTAAGTGTAGAAAACTTGCAACAAAACTTAATCTATAAAATCACAGGAGAGATATTTTATTTAGCCCTTTGCTGGGCATCTTGGGTGTCGTGAAGGTAGTAACATACTCACTGGTAGCCGCCTTTCCAGCACCATATCTGTAACCTGCTGGATCACTGTGTGTCGCAGCGCTTACTCTCTCAATACAAGTCTGTGAGCCACAGAACGAGGCACTATAGCCTCTGCATTAAAAAATATGTCAAGAAGTGACCTTGGCTCCACACAGTAACCACTGCGTGATTCCGGCATGTCATAAATGCTGTCACCTGGTACAAGGAACGAATACTACCTTCATGACACATCAGAACCTTAAAAGGGTAAAGGAAAAAAACAAAAAACAAAAAAAAACACTGCATTTTTATAGGGAATCTTTCAGCAGGTTCTTGCTACCCCATCTGAGAGCAACATGATGTATGGGCAGAGTCCCAGATTCCACTGATGTAGGGGCGCATTCCCCATCAGTTCTCTAAATGCAGAGCTCTGTATACCCCCACCCCCACCATTGGTTGGCAGCTTTCTGCCTGTGCACTCTGCATAGGCAGAAAGCTGCCAATCAGTGGTGCCGCTAGACTATATAGAGCTCATGAATATGAAGGACTACTAGTGATAATCACCTGCTGATAAATAAAGTAGTTTAATTTAAATTACAGAAAGCAGGCCTGTCCGTGACACATCATTGAAATCATGGTATGCAAATAATCCACTGTAACAGCAATTGTAAAGTTTCAAATGATGGAAAAAAATCTGTAATATTACAAGTCACTTACTGTTCCAGCTGTATCGAGAATTTCAAGCATACATTGCTGTCCTTCTACCTCCACTTGCTAAGAGTAAAAAAATACCACTATGAAACATACACATTTTATCATACACATAGAAACACCCACTAAATTATTTTAATTGGCATATTAGTGTCTTACTTTACTGGGCTGGTTATTACAAAATGGATACAGAGATTCTGGTGTCAAAACAAAGTGGGCCTGATTTTTCCACTCTTATGTATATAGTTTCATTTGTAGTTCAGTGTGTATGCGCATATATGTTTGCATGCAATAGATAGATAACAGACTGGGAAAAAAAAAATAAAAAAAAAATTGCGGTTTTAATTTACATACCAATGAGAATTAAGAGCTCTGGGCATAGTCAAAGCAAATCCAAAGACACTGCTTCCCTTGTTCTATTCCATGCCCAGCTCCACCTTCCTCTGGTTTGCCTGATACATAGAGAAGTCAGTCACACAGAGGATGGTGGGGCTGGGCAGGGAATAGAGAAAAGGAGGCAGAGGCCTGAGAAGTGCCTTGGCACACTCATAGCACTTAAGCCTTATTTGCATATTAATTAAATGAGCAATTTTTCAGTTAAGGAGTAACAGATTGCATGATGTAAGCTGATACATACTGCCCAGGCCATGGGCAGCATGTAACAGCCACTGGCTGTAGTACCCCAGCCATGCATGTTTGTCTCAGCGGGGGCCTGTCAGTCACTGTCAGTGGGCTGAGAGAAGCTGCAAGGGACCTACCTGTACGACTAGAGAATAGCACGGCCCAGTACCTGGCAGCTATTACAATGGCTGGGTTACTACAGCCAGTGGCTGATATATGCAGCCCATGGTCTGGGCAGCATGTACCAGCTGACAGGGTAAGGCAAAACAGGGCTGCCTGTAAAGGTAACCCAATGGCAAGTGGGTGTCACTCGTGCCACATAGTTTATTTTGCTCAGACTGTCCTAGTGACATTTGATCTAAGTTGTATCATTTTGTAGATGAAGTTTACCTTTCTGTAGGAATCTTCTATGGTGGGGTCATATTTTTCCACAAAAATTCCTTGCACAAACTGCACCGTCTACAAAAAAAAAAAAAGTGTAAAACAATCATACAAAACTGGTAAATAAAATACATTTTTTTTCTACGCATCGGTGCAAGTCAGGAGACCTCCATATGCATTACACACGTGTCCTTTCCTGCTGGGATCAGTGGGTATGGACATTCATCTCATGTATATAACCCTTTAGACTGTAAATATCGTGAAAAAAAAGCAATGGAATTACAAAGCAGCTCTTAACAAGCAGAGGATCTTTCAGAGGCAAACGTGTCGCTAATTACACCAGTAGATTGTTATGTACGCTCATCCATATGCAGAGTAAAAAAGAAAATCTGTGGTGTCCAGTTTCTTAGGCAAGGAGCGTGCACTTACAAACAATATAGCAAAGAGATTGCAAGTGCTGCTCTGAAGATGGCTGGATAGGACGAGCTTCAGAGCCCCTGCCAGGGAAAGCAGCAGCTTCCGCTTGAAGCATGGGAGAGCGCACAGCTGTGCCACTGGTTTAAAGGGAACCAGTCACCAGGCTTTTTCAATATAAAGTAGGGCCAGCACATGCAAGTCCTATGTGACAGCATTCTAGAATGGTGCCTATATGTGACCAATGCGCTCTAGAGAGGCACCATGCCAAAGACACTGTGTGGATGCATCATCTACAAGAAACAAGGAGAGGAGGTGCCAGATCAAGAGCAGTCCTCTAGGCGAGTATAATAAAAGCTGTTTTTTGGAGGGCGCATTGGGGAAATATTTACAACATTCTAGAACGCGGACACACAGCTTACAGGTGCTGGCCCTACTTTATATGGGACATGTTACCTTTAAAAAATTGTCGATCACGAGAAGTGCAAAGCTTTCAGAAAGCAGGAAATCGGGAGTCTGGGGAGTGGGGCGTTCCTGAAGACCACCTATTAAATAACCCTTTTATGTTCAGAATTCAAGATTAGGGTTATACACTGATACAAGATTCTGATTTGGCTGTTATCCCAAGTCATATTACAAGACTCGTTAAAGGGTTGATTGTGACTTGTAGGATCGCTACTACCAACAGGTGGTGCTGTAGAGTAAAAGTCCTCTCTCTCTCTGAAGAGGCAATCTGTATATAGGGTTATACATACAGCAGTATATATTTAGACTGTATGAAAAATGACAAGATGCAAAAGTGATTGAAACGAGAGCTGTCACAATAAGCTGATGGCAGGAGCAGGTTTTTGTGTTCTATATAATATTCAATTACCCCAATTTTCAACCCAAACAATCCACAGAAGCTGGCACACAATGCTCGCTCTATAATATCTACTCTTCGTGCAGGTGTAAGCACTATAGCAAAGTGGAAGAACATGTTCCATCACCTGATGCACGAGAGCAGCAAGCGAGTATATAGCCGCCCATCTGTGCAGAAATAACCTTTGATCCTGCATAGTGTTTGATGAACTTGTCCAAACAGAAGCAGAGAGGACGATAATGCTCCTTCATTGCCTCGCTTGTTCTGATCATTCTCAGGTTTAACATATTAATGGGACGGTCTCATGTATTTAGGCCTCATTACCTCTCTGGGGGAGGGAATACAGGAGGCACTTCACTCGTTAATCATGCCTGAAAGGGCCTTAAATGCAACTGTGTGTCACACGTGTACATGAGGAATAACATACCGTATTATACTCAAGCATAAGCAGTTTTTCACCACATGCTTTATGCAGAAAAAGCCCCCCTTGGCTTATACTTGAGTGAGGGTCCTACAAGATGGACTGGGAGCGGCATCGGTGGAGCAGCAGGTCACAGGAGGCAGAAGCCAGCTGCTGCGGTTAAAGCCTGTGCCCGCTGCTAAAGAGGAATGAGTATGCACTGCACTGGCAAAAAAATATAAAAAAAAAAATCTGGAAAAGTTTGGAATTGCCGTAAGTGCACCGACATGGTTAATCATGTTGCAAGATCATTTTTACCCCAAAATAAAAAAAATATTTTCCATCTTTTCTATCCACAATTTCCCTCATTTTTTAATACACCATCTGGTAAAATAAAAAGTGTCACTCAAAATTACAACCAGACCCGGTAAAAAAAAAAAAACACAACTACAGCATAGTTGGCAGAATGATGAAAAAAAATCTCTCTTGAAAGAAGGGGAGGAAAATAAAAGGCGCAAACATGAAACATCGCCCTATCATTAATTGGTTAAAAAATTTGAGCAGTATGATATGTGCGAGTATGGGGAGCAGGTGACTGATCAATAGGAGAGGTATTTTCCTATAATAAGAAATTACACATGCCAATGTAAATGAGGTGCTCTGATTAGGTATTCATCTGTATGTCTTCTGACAGGTCACTGATCCCTCAGTTAACATAATATCAGTACATACTGAAGAAAAAAAGAAACCCTTCTGTAGGCAGGTGCGCTGCAGCATAATCGCATGTGTACTGTGCTGTTAATAAATGTGCTTGAGGTTATACTGAGGAGCACAAAAAAAATAATCAATTTTAAAATGGCACATGCGCAAAAGCAGCTATCGATGTATATAGACGTGATCCAATAGTTACTAGTGTGCAGGTGGCACCATCTTGGAAGAGGAATTTTTTTCTTCTGAAGCAAGATGGCACAGCTATCAGATCACTATATATATATATATATATATATATATATATATATATATATATATATATATATATATATATACACACATACATATACTGTGTGTATATATATATATATATATATATATACACATACATATACTGTGTGTATATATATATATATATATATATATATATATATATATATATATATATATATATATACACACACACACATACACATATATACACACACACACCCCGATATCTGCTACTGCACAGGTGCGCCATTTTAGAATGTATTTTATTTTTTATATATACTTAGGATAACCTCAAGCACATTTAGTAACACAGCATGTGATTATGCTGAAGCACAGGTGGCACGGCCGGCGCCTGCCGGTTTGTTTTTTTTTTTTGCAGTATGTACATTCATATATTCATTATGTAAACTAGGGGGCAGGTCAGTGAGGGATCAGTAACAAATATAAACCTAGCACTCAACTTAAAGGTATTTGCAAGGCGGTTTATTGTAGTACACGAAAAAGACGTTTCGGTCAATGTGACCTTCTTCAGTTACGTGTGGTATATAGATTGTGTAGAGCTTATAGGCATCTATCAGAAAGGACGATGGTGCTTTAAGCATTGAGGAGAATCTCTCTCAGGTAATGAGCTTTTCAGAATATAGGAGAGGGGCAACCGTGCCTCCAGATGTGGTGTCCACCGGCCATGGACACCACATCTGGAGGCACGGTTGCCCCTCTCCTATATTCTGAAAAGCTCATTACCTGAGAGAGATTCTCCTCAATGCTTAAAGCACCATCGTCCTTTCTGATAGATGCCTATAAGCTCTACACAATCTATATACCACACATAACTGAAGGTCACATTGACCGAAACGTCTTTTTTGTGTACTACAATAAACCGCCTTGCAAATACCTTTAAGTTGAGTGCTAGGTTTATATTTGTTGCTTTAACGGTTTGGGAACCTAACCTTAGCACCATCTTGAGTTGTGCTCACGGTGTTCTTTCTATAGTGAGGGATCAGTGACCTGTCAAAGCTCCACATGAAGCCCCCCCACAGGCCGCCCGAAGCATGAGAATCTCATTAATTGAAAATAAAGGTTAAACAACAAGATGGATTTCATCACCAAGGTTATCATTGTAATCAGTACAATGGCGCCGACCTGACACTGTCTGTAGGTTACTGTGAACAATCCTGCTGATAGGTTCCCTGTAAAGGGCTGTCAACGCATGATGACTGTTCAAACTAAAGGCCCCGTTACACGCATCAATGTCCCAGCGATCCCACCAACGATCCGACATGGATGGGATCGCTGGGACATAGTTAGCTGATCGCTGGTGAGCTGTCACAGACAGCCCCTCCAGCGAACAGGACCAGCATGCAAGCTGGTATCCAATGTAAACAGCAGGTATCCAAGATCCGCGCGGCTCTTAGATACCCGCTGTTTACATTGGAAACCAGCTCCCAGCGTCGCTGATCGTTGGTCTCTCGCTGTCACACGCAGCGATGTATGCTGGCCAGCGGGAGACCAATGATCAAAAAATGGCCCAGGACGTTCGAGCATGATCAACGATACCTGGCAGGGGGGCCGGTCGCTGATACATGTCACACACAGCGATATCGCTGGAGAGATCTCTGTGGCGTCACAAAATCAGCGATCACGCTGTGTGTGATGGGGCCTTTAGTCAACCCACTCAATACTTCATGGTGGGACCTTCATTTAAAAGCACCTCCCCGCCTGCTTATTTTCCCTCAGTATTTGATTGTTGCCTTCTCTGGCACAATGAAGCCAAAGCTGTCAGAGAGAAAACAAGCAGGTGGGAAAGTGTAGTTAAATGATAGGCGCTTGGTGCTTCACGGCATGGTCAGTACTTTGTTTGAAAAGTCATTCTGTGCCGACATAGTCCCATTAAAGGGAACCTGTCACTTGAAAAAACACTTAACCTGCAGATATGCGGTTAATAGGGTAATAGCATCTGCACTTAGCCGTACGCTGCTGGGAGAAAATTAATTATATTCGGAGTATACTCAGCATTGGCTGCAACCGGGCCTTTGGCCCTGACTGACACTGGCTCTGCACTGGGGCAGCCGCTCTGTATGTCTCAACCTGTGCCGGCCCCGTGACTGAAACCGGAATGCTGCTGGGGGAATAAAAATTATTTTCTCCCTGCAGCGTTCGGCTAAGCATGGGCAGATTAATAACCTGCAGAATAACCCCATCTCTCAGGGTAACAGTGCTTTTTTTTTTTTGGTGACAGGTTCCCTTTAAACACATTTAGTTTACTTCAAAACTAGTTAAATATGAAAGTTTGTGCCTGAGATATAAGACTACACAAGTCTTATAGGTCTGTTACCAAAGACACACAGTTCTGCATGGCACAAAATGGTAGAATACTCTTAAAGAGTAACCATCGGTTTAATTTTTATTTTATAAGTCAATAATACAGATGAAAATATACTTGTAAACTATCTTATTAGAGAAATCTGCTTTTCTCTTCGCCAGGACTGATTGTTATTCAAAAATCTCAATTCAAGTGTAAAATTTGGATTCAGTTAAGACAGATTATATTACTGAGATCGAGAACAGCTACTACTATTAATCTGAGGAGAATGGAGGAGCTGGAGGCAGGACTAATTCCTTCTACATAGGAGAGGGACAGTTGGTTTCTATAAGATTCTCTCTGTTATGTACATTCTGTCTTCACTTATTACAGATTTTACCTAACAATTTTGAAAATAATGGATCAGTGCTGGCGGAGAAGGAAGCAGATTTCTCTGATGAGATATATTAGAAAGTTTCTTACTGTCACATGTACTATTCGTGGGCATCATACATAAGCACTAGCTGTCTGAACACACCAGGTATGTTGGACACAAACGATGTGGCGTCAAGACAGGCTGGTCCCTGGCAGCTTCTTCTCACCACTGCTCTGGACTGACAGGACTATGCCTAGATGCATATAAAAGACCTGTCACTGGCAACAGGCAGGGAGAAGCCACCGGAGATCCGCTTGTCGGATTAGTCTACAATGCTATTTGAGCCTCCAAGCCTATCAAAGTATGTTGTTCCTTGATACACCACAGCGTTTCAGAGTCAAACATACCTGACTGTGTTCAGTTCAAGTGTCGCCTGTAGTAGGCGCCAGCCGAAGAGGGCGCCCGTTAAAGGACTTGGAATGACTGGCCTCTCGATATACACGTACTCAAGTAGAAACCTGTCGTTCAAAGGCAGTGAGTCAACTCTGGCAGTGAGAAGCCACAGCGCCTCATAGTTACACATATATAGATGAAGTCATGCAGCAAGTGTCGGATACATACTGCACGTGGATCAAGCAGCATCTATCAGCAGTCAGGTTCTTTTTAAAAAGAGAACATGTCATATTGTACATGCAGTATTCTCTGTGGATCGAATGGTATAAACAAGCCAAGTGGAATGTTATAAATCTAGATTTCTTCTTACCAGTGCAGATTTCCCGACCCCTCCAGAACCAAGGACCACGAGCTTGTACTCGCGCATTATGGTTTTTGGTTTGTCAAATACTGATGAAAACTGTAGAGATGAAACAAAAAAATAAATACAAAATATGTAAAAACTAAAACCTTGTACATAAACACAGCTTCTTTTTCCACACAAATTTTCAACTATAAAAAAAAGATCCTGAGCACACTTTCTGGAAAAGCACTAGAGAGCCTGTGTACAGCTAATGATTGCTGAGCTGTGTAACGTACTGTAAAATAGGAAAAGGAATAAACATGACAGAAAGGAATCTAACCCAATACCAATGCTGGTAGTGTGCCCTCACACACTGTTCAGTTATTTCACATAGCTGGAAAATCCATATAAAAAACTCTAAAATACCTGTGGTTTTCGGTGAGTTTTTTTTTTTTAAATCAATTTTTTTGAGCCATTAATACAGGTTGTGTAGCAATAGTGTAGTTTATGTGCCCAAAAAAGCACATCAAAGGTCTGCAGAAAATAAAAAAAAAAAAAAAAAAAAAAGTGACAAGAGCACAAAGTGATTTCCCAAATGGAAACTTGCTGCAAGGGAATTTAAGCCTTTTAATGTTGATGATTTCAGAAGGCCTGATGTTACAGCATCTTTTGTGTCACTTTTCAACAGAGAATGCTGCAACAAGTCAACTGGGTTTTCAAAAAACAAAATAAACTTTACAGCTTTTTTTTTTAAACTTCTGAAAACGCTGAATACTCCACGTATAAATGTTTTGTTTTTACAGGCTTTTTTCCAGACTTCTGCATAAGGGGCAGAATGGTAGCTCAGTGGTTAGCGCTGCAGCCTTAGGGTACCGTTACACCTAGCGATGCACACCAGCGATCCTGACTAGCGATATGACGCAGTCAGGATCGCTGGTACATCGCTGGGTGGTCGCTAGTGAGCTGCCACACAGGCAGACCTCACTAGCGACATCGCTGGGGACGAGGATCGCTACTTACCTGTCAGACGCGGCGATCCTGCGTCCTCCCGCCCGGCTCCACGCGTCGCTCGTCCTCACAGCAGGAAGCTGACGACGAGAAATGGTCCAGCAGCTTCTCGCGCGATCAGCGATAACGAGCGGGGGAGCCGGTCGGAGGTAAGTATCAGACACAGCGATATCGCTAGTAATATCGCTGCAACGTCACAAAATCGGTGACTTTGCAGCGATATTGCTAGCGATATCGCAGTGTGTAACGGGGGCTTTACAGCACTGGAGTCCTGGGTTCGAATCCCACCAAGGACAACATCTGCAAGGAGTTTGTATGTTCTCCCCCATGTTTGCGTGGGTTTCCTCCAGTGTACTCCGGTTTGCTCCAACATTCCAAAGACATACTGATAGGGAATTTAGATTGTGAGCCCCATCGGGGACAGTGATGATCATGTGTGTGCAAACTGTAAAGCGCTGTGGAATATGTTAGCGCTATATAAAAATAAAGATTATTATTATAATGAGAAAAAAAAAAGCGTATTAAAAAGGGAACCTTGATAACTGATCCATGCAATCTACAGGTACCATGTATCAGAGACCAGCTGTATGTTATAAACCAGGTATGCTCGACTCAAAACACTGCAGAGTCAAAAAACAGAAATTAGCCCCTTCACCAGCTTGCAATTTTCCATTTTTGCTCCCCTTCTTCCCAGAACCATAACTTTTTATTTTTTCCATCAAAATAGCCGAGTGAGGACTTGGTTTTTGTGGAAAGAAGTTTACTTTTGAATGACACCATTGGTTTTTAAACATAGTGTACTGGAAAACGAGAAAAAAAAATAGTTTCAAGTGCAAAGAAAAAAAAAAGGAAAAAAATACACTGTTCAAAAAAAAAAATAAAGGGAACACAAACAGAATATAACTCCAAGTAAATCAAACTTCTGTGAAATCAAACTGTCCACTTAGGAAGCAACACTGACTGTCAAGCAATTTCACAAGCTGTTGTGCAAATGAAATAGGCAACAGATGGAAAATATTGGCAATTATCAAAACACCCTCAATAAAGGAGTGGTTCTGCAGGTGGGGACCACAAACCACAACTCAGTACCAATGCTTTCTGGCTGATGTTTTGGTCACTTTTGAATGTTATGCTTTCACACTCGTGGTAGCATGAGACGGATTCCAAAACCCACACATGTGGCTCAGGTAGTGCAGCTCATCCAGGATGGCACATCAACGCGAGCTGTGGCAAGAAAGTTTGCTGCGCCTGTCAGCGTAGTATCCAGAGGCTGGAGGTGCTACCAGGAGACAGGCCAGTACACCAGGAGACATGGAGGGGGCCGTAGGAGGGAAATAACCCAGCAGCAGAACCGATACCTCTGCCTGTGCAAGGAGGAACAGGAGGAGCACTGCCAGAGCCCTGTAAAATGACCCAGCAGGCCACAAATGTGCATGTGTCTTCACAAACGGTTAGAAACCGAATCCATGAGGATGGTCTGAGGGCCCGACGTCCAAAGATGGGGATTGTGCTCACAGCCCAACACCGTGCAGGACGCTTGGCATTGGCAAATTCGCCACTGGTGCCCTGTGCGCTTCACAGATGAAAGAAAGTTCACACTGAGCACATGTGACAGATGTGACCGAGTATGGAGACGCTGTGGAGAGCGATCTGCTGCCTACAAAAGCCTTCAGCATGACCAGTTTGTCAGTGGGTAAGTAAAGGTGTGGCGTGGCATTTCTTTGGAGGGCCGCACAGCCCTCCATGTGCTCACCAGAGGTAGCCTGACTGCCATTAGGTACCGAGATGAGATCCTCAGATTCCTTGTGAGACCATATGCTGATCTGGTTTTCCCTGGGTTCCGCCTAATGCAGGACAGTGCCAGACCTCATGTGGCTGGAGTGTGTAAGCTATGGGCTGGCCCACCCTTTTCCCAGACCAGAAACCGAATGAGCATATCTGGGACATCATGTCTCGCTCCATCCACTAACGTCACATTGCACCACAGACTGTCCAGGAGTTAGCGGATGATTTAGTCCTGAGGTCTCAAACTGCATTGCTCAAGAGCCGCAAACAGGTCACGTTTTCAGGATTTCCTTATATTGCACAGGTGATAATTTAATCACCTGCACAGATAATGATTCCAGCACTTTGTGCAATGCTAAGAGAATCTCAAAAACACGCATGGTTTGCAGCCCTCGAGGAATGCAGTTTGAGACCCCTGCTTTAGTCCAAGTCTGGGAGGAGATCCCTCAGGAGACCATCCGCTGCCTCATCAGGAGCATGCCCAGGCGTTGTAGGGAGGTCATAGAGGCCACACTACTGAGCATCATTTTGACTTGTTTTAAGGACATTACATTCCACTTTAATTTTGTGTGTGACTCCAAATCCAGGCCTCCATTGGTTAATAAATTTGATTTCCATTGATGATTTTTGTGTGATTTTGTTGTCAGCACATTCAACTTTGTACAGAACAAAGTATTCAATGAGAATATTTCATTCAGATCTAGGATGTGTTATTTGAGTATTCCCTTTATTTTTTTGAAAATATATATATACACACACACACACACACACACACACACACACATACATACACACTTTTATCTGCCGTATATACTTGTGTCCAAGTCGACCCGAATATAAGCCGGGAAACGTAATTTTGCCACGAAAAACTGGGCAAACTTGGTGACTCAAAAATAAGCCAGGTATACATTGTCCCCTCATTCCCATCCTTGTCCGCATGACTCCTCATTCCCATCCCTATCCTTGCCTGAGTCTCCATCCCTTGTCCTGGTATGCATGGTTCCATGAGAAAAGCATATAAAAAAAAAAAAAAAAAAAAAAAAAAAAACACCCTACTTTCCTTCCCTGCGCGCCCTCGCAGCATCTTGTTCCGATGCCAGTAGCTCCTGCGGACAGGCGATCACGTGTCTCCACTCATTAAGGGAAAGAATATTGACCTCACTCATTAAGGGAATGATTAACCTTACTCCATGTCTATGGGAGTGGAGAGAGGTAAATATTCATTACCTTAATGAGAGGGAACCCATGATGGCCCAGTCGCTGCTGGACGCAAGTCTGTATGACAGTGTTCACACCAGCAAAAGACAAACACAGAAAAACACAGTAAAATGTATAAAAATACTCTGCTTTAAAAAAGTAACAGTAGAAGAGCAGCTTAGTATACATTTTTTGCAAAATACGTATCAACTAAATACCCTGTTTTGTTATCTTTTTACTAGCACTTGCTGTTTACAGTTACTTTTTTACAACAGTAAATTTTTTATGTTTGTTTTACTGTGTTTTCAGTCTCTTGGTGGTATGAACACTGTCATACAGACTTGTTCGCTGTGTGCATGGCCCATGTGTTTGTGCCTAATTGGTTTCTTGTTCATGTAAGATGGCGAGGTTTCCACCTCTTCCCTATGGGCCATGCACACAAAAGCAGTCTTCCATAGCGTGTCCACATCAGACGTTACCTGCCCAAAACCTACTTATACAGGTACTATACACATGATCAGAATTTTCTGCGCAGATTTCTCTAAATCCACAGGTAAATCCAGCAGAAACTGCTGCGGATCCACAGGACCAAATCCGCTGGCTTCTCTACATGTCTGAAAGTCATTCCATTCCAGTGTCAGTTGAATTCCTACCAGAGTACACCTCAGGGTGTGTGCACACGCTGCGGATTCTGCTACGAATCCGCAACAGTTTCTGCTGTGGTGTACAGTACCATTATCATCAGTGGAAAATGAAATCCGCAGTCAACACGGTGCGGAATTTTCCGCACGGATTTGCTGTGGTTTCAAATCCGCAGCATGTCAATTCTTTGTGCGGATTCCGCTGCGGTTTGGCACCTGCTCCACGGCAGGTGTCAAACCTCAGGGGAAACCTGCAGAAAATCTGCAGATAAACCGCAGGTCTTTTGACCTGCTGTTTTACCTGCAGATTTAGACAAATCTGCGAGGAAAATTTTGCAGCGTGTGCACTAGGGTGACCGCAAAAAAAAAAAAAAAAAAAAAAAAAAAAAAAAAAAAAAAAAATCGGATGTCGGAATTTTGTCCGTCTGGACCCCACAAAACGATTCCCCTTTCCAGATATTGAGATAGCCAAAATTTGAGCTCGATCAAACGTTAACCCGTGCCGCTCGTCGCTCAAAGTTTGAAAAAATCCAAATTGAGGTATTTTAAGATTTAGGTATTTTGCATAGTCTGTTAGACTATAAAGAATGTGACAACATTACAGAAATAGCCCTGACCAAATTTTCGACCCATTTGTGGTATTTGAATGCAGAGTTGGTGGGATTATCGTTTTTTGATCCCACCATTACAGACAATGAAAAGTTGTTAATGGCTAATAAATTGCTCAGTAGCACAGATGAACCATCAGAGCACACTAGGGTTGTAAATCCAAAAGTTAGGAAAGAAAAATTAAAAGAGGTAGGAAGTAACCGACTTTAACGACCTTCTGACAAAAGATGAAGAACAAAAGCAATATGTCCTGCAAGTTGTAAGCAAATGCCGAGCATTATATTCTGACGTTTCAAAAACTACTTTAACAAAAGCTCTAGAATAGATTAGATTACTATGTAAAATTATCAACTCATGTAGGTTAGCGTGCTCTGATGGTTCATCTGTGCTACTGAGCAATTTATTAGCCATTAACAACTTTTCATTGTCTGTAATGGTGGGATCAAAAAACGATAATCCCACCAACTCTGCATTCAAATACCACAAATGGTTCGAAAATTTGGTCAGGGCTATTTCTGAAATGTTGTTGTCACATTCTTTATAGTCTAACAGACTATGCAAAATACCTAAATCTTAAAATACCGCAATTTGGATTTTTTCAAACTTTGAGCGACGAGCGGCACGGGTTAACGTCGTTTGATCGAGCTCAAATTTTGGCTCTCTCAATATCTGGAAAGGGGAATCGTTTTGTGGGGTCCAGATGAACAAGATTCTGACATTTTCCCCCCCCCCATATGAGATCCGGTCACCCTAGTGTGCACACACCCTGAGGTGTACTGTGGTAGGAATTTAACTGACGCTGGAATGGAATGGCTGTCAGACATGTAAAGAAGCTGATTTTATCAAAAATGAAGGTAGCAATCCATACTGCTAAAAAAGGTAGTGAATTTATTCAGAGCCACATGTCTGGACGACGTTTCGGCTCATACTGAGACTAATATATACACACACACACACACACACACACACACACGTGTATAAGCCGACCCCCCTAATTTTGCCACAAAAACTGGGAAAACTTATTGACTCATGTATAAGCCTAGGGTGGAAAACACGGCAACTACTGGCAAATTTCGAAAATAAAAATAGATACCAAAGTAAAATTAATTGAGATATCAGTAGGTTAAATGTTTTTGAATATCCATATTGAATCGGGGCCCCCATATGCCGCTCCATACAGCGCGCTGGGGCCCCCATATGCCGCTCCATACAGCGCGCTGGGGCCCCCATATGCCGCTCCATACAGCGCGCTGGGGCCCCCATATGCCGCTCCATACAGCGCGCTGGGGCCCCCATATGCCGCTCCATACAGCGCGCTGGGGCCCCCATATGCCGCTCCATACAGCGCGCTGGGGCCCCCATATGCCGCTCCATACAGCGCGCTGGGGCCCCCATATGCCGCTCCATACAGCGCGCTGGGGCCCCCATATGCCGCTCCATACAGCGCGCTGGGGCCCCCATATGCCGCTCCATACAGCGCGCTGGGGCCCCCATATGCCGCTCCATACAGCGCGCTGGGGCCCCCATATGCCGCTCCATACAGCGCGCTGGGGCCCCCATATGCCGCTCCATACAGCGCGCTGGGGCCCCCATATGCCGCTCCATACAGCGCGCTGGGGCCCCCATATGCCGCTCCATACAGCGCGCTGGGGCCCCCATATGCCGCTCCATACAGCGCGCTGGGGCCCCCATATGCCGCTCCATACAGCGCGCTGGGGCCCCCATATGCCGCTCCATACAGCGCGCTGGGGCCCCCATATGCCGCTCCATACAGCGCGCTGGGGCCCCCATATGCCGCTCCATACAGCGCGCTGGGGCCCCCATATGCCGCTCCATACAGCGCGCTGGGGCCCCCATATGCCGCTCCATACAGCGCGCTGGGGCCCCCATATGCCGCTCCATACAGCGCGCTATGGCCCCATATGCCGCTCCATACAGCGCGCTGGGGCCCCCATATGCCGCTCCATACAGCGCGCTATGGCCCCATACAGTGCGCTATGGCCCCATATGCCGCTCCATACAGTGCGCTATGGCCCCATATGCCGCTCCATACAGTGCGCTATGGCCCCATATGCCGCTCCATACAGTGCGCTATGGCCCCATATGCCGCTCAATACAGTGCGCTATGGCCCCATATGCCGCTCAATACAGTGCGCTATGGCCCCATATGCCGCTCAATACAGTGCGCTATGGCCCCATATGCCGCTCAATACAGTGCGCTATGGCCCCATATGCCGCTCCATACAGTGCGCTATGGCCCCATATGCCGCTCAATACAGTGCGCTATGGCCCCATATGCCGCTCAATACAGTGCGCTAGGGCCCCATATGCCGCTCAATACAGTGCGCTAGGGCCCCATATGCCGCTCCATACAGTGCGCTAGGGCCCCATATGCCGCTCCATACAGTGCGCTAGGGCCCCATATGCCGCTCCATACAGTGCGCTAGGGCCCCATATGCCGCTCCATACAGTGCGCTATGGCCCCATATGCCGCTCAATACAGTGCGCTATGGCCCCATATGCCGCTCAATACAGTGCGCTATGGCCCCATATGCCGCTCAATACAGTGCGCTATGGCCCCATATGCCGCTCAATACAGTGCGCTATGGCCCCATATGCCGCTCCATAGATTATGGCCCCATATGCCGCTCCATAGATTATGGCCCCATATGCCGCTCCATAGATTATGGCCCCATATGCCGCTCCATAGATTATGGCCCCATATGCCGCTCCATAGATTATGGCCCCATATGCCGCTCCATAGATTATGGCCCCATATGCCGCTCCATAGATTATGGCCCCATATGCCGCTCCATAGATTATGGCCCCATATGCCGCTCCATAGATTATGGCCCCATATGCCGCTCCATAGATTATGGCCCCATATGCCGCTCCATAGATTATGGCCCCATATGCCGCTCCATAGATTATGGCCCCATATGCCGCTCCATAGATTATGGCCCCATATGCCGCTCCATAGATTATGGCCCCATATGCCGCTCCATAGATTATGGCCCCATATGCCGCTCCATAGATTATGGCCCCATATGCCGCTCCATAGATTATGGCCCCATATGCCGCTCCATAGATTATGGCCCCATATGCCGCTCCATAGATTATGGCCCCATATGCCGCTCCATAGATTATGGCCCCATATGCCGCTCCATAGATTATGGCCCCATATGCTGCTCCATAGATTATGGTCCCATATGCTGCAAAAAAAAAAAAAAAAAAAAGACATACTCACCTCTCATCGCTGGGGGCCAAGTGCCGGGGCCCCAAGCAGGCAGGGACACCGGCGCGCTATGGGGGACAGGTGCTGGTGTCACCGCTGGCTCAGGGCCCCGGCACCTCAGATATTCACCTGTCCCTGGTCCACCGCTGCCGCTGTTTTCCGGGTCCTCTGTCAGTGACGTTCAGGCAGCAGAGGGGGCGGTGCGCACTAAGTCACTGCGCCCTCTAACCTGAACATCACAGCCAGAGGGACAGAGTAGTGCGCAGCAATGGAACAGGGATAGGTGAATATTGCATATACTTACCCCCTCCTGGCGCGGTCTCTGCAGCCCCGCTTCTCCCTTCAGCGGTCACATGGTACCGCTCATTAAAGTCATGAATATGCACATATTCATGACTAATGAGCGGTACCACGTGACCGCTGAAGGAAGGAGCCGGAGACCGGGAGAAGCGGGGGGGGAGGAGCTGCAGAGATGCGCCGACAGCAGGGGTTAAGTGTGACCCGACACGCCCGCTCCCCCTCCGACCCCCTGGCGTATATGGTTCACGTAATAAAATAATATAATATAATATAATATAATATAATATAATATAATATAATATAATATAAATATATATATATATATATATATATATATATACACACACATATACATACACATACACACGCTGTAAGGGTCACTCTTTCCGAACCCTTTAAAGACTGCGCAAGCGTGACGCGCCTGCGCAGTCTGGCTCCAGACAGAATGAGGCAGCCAGCGGTGAGCAGCGTGTATGGCGCCGGAGATGGTGGTACCGGGAGGAGCATTGCCACGGCGCTTCTCTTCGGCCGAAGACCAGGGCAGGAGTGTGGCAGGAATCACGCATGCGCATAGCGCCATTTTAATGATGACACACTTGCAGTGTCTTCCGCAATATGGCGCCGGACAGCGCTATGGGCATGCGCGATTCCGGCCGCACTCCTGCCCCGGCCTCCAGCAGAACGTGACAGCGCTGGAGCACAGGAAAGAAGGGTGAATATAATTTTTTTTTTGTATGTGTGTAGTATTAATAGGAGTGAGGGCTACCATGCATACCAGGATAGGGGGGGTGAGGGCTACCATGCATACCAGGATAGGGGGGGGGATGAGGGCTACCATGCATTCCAGGATTGGGGGGGGATGAGGGCTACCATGCATTCCAGGATTGGGGGGGGATGAGGGCTACCATGCATTCCAGGATTGGGGGGGGATGAGGGCTACCATGCATTCCAGGATTGGGGGGGGATGAGGGCTACCATGCATTCCAGGATTGTGGGGATGAGGGCTACCATGCATACCAGGATTGGGAGTATGAGGGCTACCATGCATTCCAGGATTGGGGGGGGATGAGGGCTACCATGCATTCCAGGATTGGGGGGGATGAGGGGTACTGTTATGAATGGGTCACCGAGGAGGAAAAAACACCACAAGCCAAGTCTCAGAAAACCAGAGAGGTTGGTAACTATGCAGATCCCTGATCTTACCACACAACTAGCAGCAGTCGTGGAGCGTACCTATGATGATCCTAGACGCCTCGTCACAACCGGAGAGCTACGTAAGCCTAAAGCAGGAAAAGAGGAAAACTAACTGCCCCAGAGCAGACTCCAAAGGAAAGACAGCCCCCCACATGTATTGACGGTGAAATAAGATGAAAACACAAACAAAAGGCAGAAAAATAGGCTGAGCAAACGATGGGGCTCGACTAACTGGAAAGGAAAGAGACTGTCTGCAATCGGCCAAAAACCCTACCAAAATAATATCCAACACTTCTGATAGCAAAATTAACCCTGAAGTCACTAGACTTCTCCCACTATATCAGCACTGAAATATTCTGAGACAGAGCAAAAAGAGGCCAATCTAATAAGGGACAAAAAGGCAAAACAGATAAATAGGAGTGGAAATTCAGCACAACCCCAGCAAGGGCTGGCTGACCACAAAAAACTGAATTGACCAACAAGAGTAAGTGTGAACAATAGCAAAAACAAACTTAACTTGAGAAGACTGGAACAGAGCTGATGTCCAAGACCTGAGAAGCAGACTGAATCACCAGCACCAGGATAGGGCGTCGGCTGTCTTATATCCAGTCTGATACTCCAGAGATCCAATCGTTATCCTCCTCATCAGGTGGCAGATCACTACCAATTAAACCAACCTCACTACCTCCTGTCACCACCAGAGGGAGAACGGAAGAACTCTCAACTGGTGGAGCAGCAGGGTACCATGCATACCAGGATAGGGGGTGAGGTGAGAGAAGGTTATGTGGTCAGATGAGTCCAAAATAGAACATTTTGGTATCCACTCCACTCGCCATGTTTGGAGAAAGAATGATGACTACAACCCCAAGAACACCATCCCAACCATGAAGCATAATGGGGAAAACCTACATTGGGGGTGCTTTTCTGCAAAGGGGAAGAAGGGAAAATGGACGGGGTCATGTATTGGAAGAGTTTGGCTAACATCCTCGTTCCCTCAGTAAGGCTAGTTTCACACTAGCGTTTATGAGCGCAGCGACGGCCTGCGCACGGCCGCCGCTAAGCCCCGCCTCCGCCGGTAGCTCGGCCCACCGGCGCATGACGCTGCATGCGCCCCCTATCTTTATCACACGGGGCGCAGGCAGTGCGCAGTATGCGTTTGGCGGCGCATGCGCCTTTTTGACGGTGTGCCGACGCAACCAAACTTCAGCAGGTTGCGTTTGGAGCAGGTCGGCGCACCGTCAAAAGGACGCATGCGCCGCCAAACGCATACTGCGCACGGCCTGCGCCCCCAGTGATAAAGATAGGGGACGCAGGACGCATGCAGAGGTGGGCGGAGCTACCGGCGGAGGCGCGGCAGGGGGCGGGGCTTAGCGGCGGCCGTGCGCAGGCCGTCGCTGCGCTCATAAACGCTAGTGTGAAACTAGCCTAAGGCTACTGTCACACTTCAGGTGTTTGCTGTCAATTGCAAACTGGCAGAGTGTAAAAAACGGATCTGTTTTGTTTTTGCAACAACCTGATGCAACCGGATCCGTTTTTTTTGGACGGATACGGCGCACTAGAAATTTAAAGGAACAGTGATCCAGAAAGATTTTTTTTTGCAGCCTGAAGGGTTATCATGCATGCCAGAGGAAATCTTCCGGGCATGCGCTAATAAAAGTGGTCTGGCACAGAAATAAAAACGTTACATATAACGTTTTTCCTGACGCCGCACCGTCACACTTTGCCATATCCGGCAAAAGCTAGCGGCACCGCCTATCCATGTGACCATATATCAATAAAAATGCTCGGTTCATAATATTATATATATATTATATACATACACACACAAATAAAAGTACACATATTTGGTATAGCCATGTCCAGAACGTCCCGACCTATAAAACTTCATGAATGTGCTTTTGAGCATTTGGAGGGGTGCAGTTTTAGAATGGTGTCAACACGGTGGATTTGCTATCATATAGACCCCTCAAAGTCACTTCAAATGTGAAGTGGTCCCAGAAAAAAAACAAAACTAGTTTTGTAAATTTTGTTGGAAAAATGCTAAACTGCTGGTCAACTTTAAACCCTAATAACTTCCTAAGAAAAAAAAAAAAAAAAAGGGTTTAAAAAAAAAAAAAAAAAAAAAATCGGGCTGATGTAAAGTAGACATGTGGGTAATATTATTTCTGAACTATTTTGTCAGATATATCCCTCTGATTTAAGAGCATAAGAATTCAAAGTTTGAAAATTGCTACATTTTCATCAAATTTCTGTTATTTTTCACAAATAAAATGTATTCAATATAATTGAGTTTATCACTATCATGAAGTACAATGTCACAAAAAAAAAAAAAACAACTGGTAAGAACAGTAAAAATTGGCTGCGTCATTAACTTGCAAACCACCTTGGGGGGGGGGGTTAAATGGGTCAACAAGCAGAACCAAAAAAACAAACAAAAATTACCTAATATCCTGTAATCAGTAAAGAAATCGTAATAGCACATGTAAATAACAGTTAACATGCTTTTGATTGATAAAAAAAAAAAAATAATGTAAAAACCATCCCACCACCCTAATCAGAATAGGGTTTTCTGATTTTTTTTTATTTTTAGGTTGTTTAGTTTTCGCTACATCTTGTTGTGGTGGGATGACTTGTGGGTTTTTTTGTCATGAAAACAATAACCAATTACCCCATGTTATTTGCATGTATTTATTTACTTACTTCAGGGTATTTGCTCATTTTGTTTAAATCTTAGGTTCAACATGCGTTTACCGTCGGGTCTCCTTTAAATGTGTACCCAAGAATGACATCAAAATGCGATTCCTAAAAATGAATTAAATTCTAAGAATTGTTGGGAAGAACCAATAGCCTCAAACTAAGTAAAGGGGTGAGGGATTAGTGCATTCATGAACTGTCCGGTTCCACAACACCAGGTAACACCCATTACTATGATATAAGAGTACAAACTACCCATGGTGAAATAATGCTGCACGTAATAAAAAGCTCCTATGTATATATATGGCTTTTAGGGATTTCTCAGAGGACTTGTCTCCTTTGCCAAGTTCCAATGCACTGTTGTTCCAAGTAATTCCTCCATGGCCGGGCTCCGCAAAATTATGTCTTTTTATGGCAATCTCCCTCCTTATAACGTCTGAGATCCTTACTTTCCCTTACTGCTCCCTCCCTGACAAATAAGGAGAATGACAAAGCCAGCAATAAACATCTTTGTTCCCATGTTTATTCTGCCTTCTTTATTCTATCAATCATGCTGGCAGATTTCAGATTCACTTGTAGTAATGGAATTGCCTGCCCCCTCCATAGCTGCAGTAAATTAGTATTAATCATGGGCACAGGAAAAATTATGGGGGAGAATGACATCTACAATATTTACAAATCTACGTTAGGGGTGGCTTTAGAAGGCAACTTATAGGGAATCTGTCATCACATTTATCCTAGCTAAACTATTCATATGGGCATACAGGCAGGGCTGTGGAGTCAGACTCCTCAACTCCACAGCCCTGCCTCCCTGCTGAGCGTGTACATAAAGTGCAGCACAGATTCAGCTCTACTAAAGCAAAGATCCTTAGATCAAGGACACAGGACAGACATTTATAGGACATCACTTTTACAAATTTTATGAAAAAAATATTCATCACATCCTGCACTGCTATACCTAATTATGTGTTTTAGGAGTCGGCCTATTTTATACCGACTCCACCAAAATGGACACGGACTCCGTAGTCCTGCATACAGGTTATAGACTGTTGGAAAAAAAAAAAAACATCCCTGTGTGCCTCATATCAGATGCCTTATTGCAAAATCATCTTTTATCACTTTATATACAGTGGGGAAATAAGTATTTCATGCACTGCCAATTTTGCAAGTTTTCCCACTCACTAAGAATTGAGGTCTGTAATTTTTCATCGTAGGTACATTTCAACTGTGAGGGACAAAATCTAAAAATGAAAACTAGAATCACATTGTAATGACCTTTTCATAATTAACTAGCATTTTATTGCATGAAATAGGTCTTAATATTTGATACAGAAACCTTTGTTTGCAAACACAGAGGTGGTGGGTTTCAGGTCAGGAGACTGGCTAGGCCAATCCAGGACCTTGAAATGCTTCTTATGGAGCCACTGCTTAGTTGCCCTGGCTGTGTGTTTCGAGTCATTGCCATGCTGGAAGGCCCAGCCATAAGACTTCTTCAACGCTCTTAGGCTACTTTCACACTTCTGGCTTTCTGAATCTGGCGCTATGCGGCAAAAATGTGCAAAACTGGATCTGGCGATATGTGGCGCCGGATCCGGTTTTATCTCCGTTGACGTACATTGTTGCCGCATTGCGCCGCCTGTACTGGCGGCGCATCTGGCTTTTGCCGGATACGGCAAAGTGTGACGGTGTGGCGTCAGGAAAAAAACGTTATATGTAACTTTTTCTGTGCCGGACCGCTTTATTAAATAGCGCATGCCCGGAAGATTTCCTCTGGCATGCATGCTAACCCTTCAGGCTGCAAAAAAAAACAAAAAAAAAAACAAAAAACAACTCTCTCTCTGGATCACTGTTCCTTTAAATTTCTAGCGCGCCGTATCAGTCCAAAAAAAACGGATCCGGTTGCATCAGGTTGTTGCAAAAACAAAGCAGATCCGTTTATTCACACTCTGCCGGTTTGCAACTGATGGCAAAAACCTGAAGTATGACAGTAGCCTTACTGAGGGAACGAGGATGTTAGCCAAAATCTTCCGATACATGACCCCATCCATTTTCCCTTCCTCCCCTTTGCAGAATAGCACCTCCAATGTAGGTTTTCCCCATTATGCTTCATGGTTGGGATGGTGTTCTAGTAATCTCTCCAAGCATGGCGAGTGGAGTGGATTCCAAAATGTTCTATTTGGACTCATCTGACCACATGACCTTCTCTCTTGCCGCCTCTGGATCATCCAGATGGTCATTGGCGAACTTCAAACAGACCTGGACATATGCTGGCGTGAGTAGGGGGGACATTACATGCCCTGTAGGATTTTAATGCATGATGGCGTAGTGTGTTATTAACAATGTTTGAGACTGTGGTCCCAGCTCTCTTCAGGTCACTGACCAGGTCTTCCCGAGTAAATCTGGGTCAATTTATGACATTTCTCAAAATCAGCCTTACCCCACGAGGCGAGATCTCGCATGGAGACACAGTCCAAGGAAGATTGACAGTTATTTTGTGTTTCTTCCATTTTCTAACAACTGTGCCAATAGTTGTTGCCTTCTCAGCAAGCTAAACTTGCGTATTGTCCTGTAGCCCATCCTGGCCTTGTGCAGATCTACAATTTTGTGCCTGGTGTCCTAAGACCGCTCTGGGAGAGGTTGCAGGGTGAGTGATTGAATGTGTGGACAGGTGTCTTTTATACAAGTAACACATTCAAAACAGGTGCAATTAATACATGTAATGAGTGCAGAGTAGGAGGGCTTCTTAAAGAAAAACTAACAGGTCAGTGAGGCAGAATTCTTGCTGGTTGGTAGGTGATCAAATACTCATTTCATGCAACAAAACGCAATTCAATTATTTAAAAATCATACAATGTAATTTTCAGTTTTTTATTCTTAGATTCAGTCTCACAGTTGAAGTGTACCTACGATAAAAATTACAGACCTCTCCATTCTTTGTAGGTGGGAAAACTTGCAAAATGAGCAGTGTATCAAAGACTTATTTTCCCCACTGTAAATGACCTCTTCCAGGCTATGGGGAGGCCGCTGCCTGGAAGATAACTCTGCCTCCAAAGATTATTTTACATGAATGGGGAGTTACCAGTGATGTGTAATGGACGCTTTCTGCTCTCACTGCAGAGCTGTGTGTGGTTATAACTGACATCGGCAGGCTCCTCTAAGATTCTACTTCACAGGCAGACGGTTGTAATATTGTTGCAATACAGTGGCGCTAAGAACTGCAAAAAATATGCTTGCAAGAAAACAATTTAATTTCTCCTGTTCTGTGTTAGTTACTTATTTGCCACTGGTAACTCGTCTTCTGGTGAAATAAGCTCTGGAGGCAGAGTTAGCTTCCAGGCAACATCCTCCCCACAGCCTGGAACATCTCATTTACATATAAGAAGAAAAAAAAAAAAAAAAAAAAAAAAAAAAAAAAAAAAAGATTTCTCTGGAATACGACATCAGATAGGAAGATTAATATAATGATCTCTGCTATGACCTGCATTCCAATATAGACATCTTAGGAGGGGTGAACCTGCTAACAGATTCCCTCTAAAAGGGATATTCCAAGGGGGAAATGCCTTAAAACGTTCCGATACAGAAGAAAAACTGAAAATACAGGATTTTTTTGGTTGCTTACCGTAAAATCTGTTTCTCAGAGCCTTCATTGGGGGACACAGAGACCATGGGTGTATGCTGCTGCCACTAGGAGGCTGACACTATGCACAAAAAAGGTTAGCTCCTCCTCCGCCGTATACACCCCACCAACCGGCAGGAAATTCCTCAGTTAGTGAGAAAGCAGTAGGAGAAGTAACGGAATAGATTTAAAACAGAACGAACAACTCAACTGTAACCAATCGACAAACATAAGAACAGGAGTTGTAGAACATGGGAGGGTGCTGTGTCCCCCAATGAAGGCTCCGAGAAACAGATTTTACGGTAAGCAACCCAAAAAATCCTGTTTTCTCGTTCGCCTTATTGGGGGACACAGAGACCATGGGACGTCCCAAAGCAGTCCCTGGGGTGGGAAACAAACTTCCATTAGGCCAGTGGACTCACCACCGCGGCCTGCAGAATCCTTCTACCTAGGCTGGCGTCCGCCGAAGCGTAGGTGTGGACCCTGTAGAATTTCACAAAAGTGTGAACCGAAGACCAGGTTGCAGCTTTGCAAAGCTGCAGCGCGGAAGCTCTGTGGCGCACCGCCCAGGAGGCACCCACCGCCCGGGTAGAGTGCGCTCTGATCCCTGAAGGAGCTGCATGATGCTTGACCCGGTATGCCTCCAAAATTGCCGATCTGATCCAGCGAGCAATAGTGGCCTTTGAGGCTGGGTGACCTTTCCTTGCACCGTCTGGAATGATAAACAGAGTCTGACTTCCGCAAGGAAGATGTCCTGGCTAGATAGACTCTCAATGCCCTGACCAGGTCCAGCTTGTTCAAGGATCGCTCCCGAGGATGAGCTGGGCTTGGGCAGAAGGATGGCAGAACAATGTCCTCATTGAGGTGAAACGAAGATACCACCTTCGGAAGGAAAGAGGGCGGAGGCCGCAGAACTACCTTGTCCTGATGAAGTACCAAAAAGGGAGAGCGGCAAGAAAGGGCCGCTAATTCTGACATACGTCGGATGGAAGTAATGGCCACCAGAAAGGCCACCTTCCAAGAAAGGAGGGCAAGGGAAACATCCCTGAGAGGTTCAAAAGGAGGACCTTGCAGAACCCCAAGAACGAACTTAAGATCCCAAGGATCCACGGGCGCTCGGTACGGAGGAACCGTGTGAGCCACACCCTGAAGAAAGGTTTTGACCTGGGGCCGGGAGGCCAGCGTCTTCTGAAATAAAATGGACAGTGCCGAAACTTGACCCTTCAAGGAACTGAGAGCAAGCCCCGCATCCAGCCCTGTCTGAAGAAACGCCAGAACAGAAGGAAGCGAAAAAAACATGGCCGCGATGTCATTGGCCTCACACCAGGAGAAATAGGCTTTCCAAGTACGGTAATAGATCTTGGAAGAGGAAGGCTTTCTGGCGCGGATCATGGTATGAATCACTCGATCAGAGAATCCTGCCCGTTTCAAAACCTCGGTCTCAACAGCCACGCCGTTAAATTGAGCGACCGAGAATGGGGGTGGCAAATCGGGCCTTGCGACAGATCTGCCCTGTCGGGAAGCTTCCAGGGGGCGTCCGCGAGAAGGTTGACAATGTCCGCGAACCAAGAACTTGTGGGCCAATTCGGGGCGATGAGGACGACTGGAATCCCTTCTGCCTTGAATTTCTTCAACAGCTTGGGAAGAAGAAGCAGGGGAGGGAACAGGTAGGGGAGCTCAAACTGTGACCAAGACCAAGGAACGGCCAGAGCGTCGGCGCCCACTGCCAGGGGGTCCCGAGACCTGGACACGAATTGTGGTACCTTCCTTTTGAGGCGAGATGCCATGAGGTCTACGTCCGGGGTTCCCCACCGACGGCAGAGCAGATGAAACACCTCCGGATGTAGGGACCATTCCCCTGCCGCGAGACCCTCGCGGCTTAGAAAATCGGCGGCCCAGTTGTCCACGCCGGGAATGTGAACCGCGGAAATTGTTGGAACAAAGGTCTCTGCCCATTGAAGAATTCTGGACACTTCCGCCAGGGCTGAGACACTCCGTGTCCCCCCTTGTCGGTTGATATACGCCACCGCTGTGGCATTGTCTGTTTGAATCCTGACAGGCAGGCCCTTGAGGCGCCGTTCCCAGTGGACGAGAGCCAGAAGGATCGCTCGTATCTCTAGGACATTGATCTGCAGAGCTGATTCCTGAGTCGACCATCGACCCTGAACAGTGTGATTGCGGAACACTGCACCCCAGCCGATGAGGCTGGCGTCCGTTGTGCCAATCTGGGAAGAAAGGACCGCCCCGAGAGAATGAGGGGAGACGTCAACCACCAGTTGAGAGACCGCTTGATCCGGCATGAAAGACGAACCAGACGATCCAGAGACAGAGCCGACCTGTTCCACCTGGACAAAATGGCCTGCTGGAGGGGCCTGGCGTGAAACTGGGCAAAGGGAACTGCCTCTATTGCTGCCACCATCTTCCCCAGAATCCTCATTGCTGTCCTGAGAGATGAAAACCGTGCGATCTGTAGTGATCGGACGCCCTGCTGCAGGGAAAGAATCTTGTCTTGTGGGAGAAATACCCTTGACCGACGAGTGTCGAAAAGAAGGCCCAGAAACACAAGGCGCTGAGTAGGGATCAGACAGGACTTTTTCAGGTTGACGATCCACCCAAAACTGGACAGGGTGTCTAGAACGATCGCCACACTTAGGCGGGCCTGATGAAAGGAGGGAGCCTTGATCAGAATATCGTCGAGATACAGAAAAAGAACAAGACCTCTGATCCTCAACAAGGCCATCAACGCCGCCATAATCTTCGTGAAGACCCTGGGAGCGGTGGCGAGCCCAAAAGGGAGCGCAACGAACTGATAATGTTTGTGGTGAATCGCAAACCACAGGAACTTCGGATGTCCGGGAAATATGGGCACGTGTAGATAGGCATCTTGGAAGTCTATGGAACACATGAATTCCTGCTCCTCCATGGAGGCAATCACCGAGCGAACCGACTCCATCCGGAAGTGGCGGAGGCGAACTCTCTTGTTGAGTAACTTGAGATCCAAGATGGGTCGAACCGCCCAGTCCTTTTTCGGCACCACAAACAGGTTTGAATAAAACCCTGTGAATCGTTCTGATTCGGGAACGAGCACAATCACCCCGGAGCTGAGGAGAGAGGCGATGGCCGAACCGAACCCCGGGATCAAGGCAGGATCCCGTGGCGGACGGGATTGGAAGAAGCGATCCCGTGGAAGAGAAACGAACTCTATTTTGTATCCTGTCGATACAACCTCTCTGACCCAAGCGTCCTCTACTGAGGCGAACCAGACGTCGCTGAAGAAAAGAAGTCGACCTCCCAATTGGAAGGGACCCACGGAAGACCGATGATAGTCATGCGGACGTAGACCGTCCAGATCTAGATCTGGGTGGTCTTCCCTGGGAAGAGTGGGACCGCCAGGACGGAGTGGGCCTGAAGGAGACCTTCTTTCTTTCCTGACGTGCTTGTGGCCTTTGCTGGTTGGAAGGGTTTTCCGCCGCATTGAAACGGCGGAAAGACCAAAAGGGACGGAACTGACGCCTTGGAGGAGGTCTGCGAGGCTTGGATTGGGGGAGAAGAGAACTCGTACCTCCGGTAGCATCCTTAATAATCTGGTCCAATTGGGACCCAAAGAGACGCACTCCTTGAAAAGGCAGATTAGTCAGAGACTTTTTAGAGGACAAGTCCGCCTGCCAGGCCTTGAGCCAAATTGTACGTCGGATTGCCACGATATTGCTTGACGCCTGAACCGCGCAAGATGCGGCATCCAAGGAAGCAGAAAGCAGATAATCCCCCGCATGGGAAATCTGATTGGCGAGATCGGCCAAATGCTCCGGTTGTGCCTTATCCAGAATGCCCTGCCGAAGGTCCTCTGCCCAAGCGGATATAGCCTTTGCTGCCCAAGATGAAGCAAAGACTGGACATACCGCCGCAGATGCCGCCTCGAAGGCAGACTTTGCTAGGGATTCTATGATTCTGTCATTAGAATCTTTTAGAGACGCTACACCCAACAGCGGAAGAACAGTATTATTAGAGAGTCTGCATACGGGAGGGTCCACTGAAGGAGAAGCGGCCCAGTTGTCCGTGAGCTCTTTAGCGAACGGATACAGCACGCCGAGACGCTTTCCTCTTTGAAAGCATCTAGTCGGATCTTCCCTTTCCTTGGTAAAAATCTTCCCAAACTCGGAATGAAAGGGAAACACCCTGGAAGGTGTTTCCGCCCGTCTGAACGAAACCTCCTGATCTGAGGATTTCGCAGGGGCGTCAGTGATGTCGAAGGTATGGTGAATCGCGGCAATGAGGTTCTGCACCGTAACCTTCATGTTCGCATCCTGATCCGAATCCAGCTCTAAGACCCCTTCAGATTCCGAAAGCGCTTCACCTGACTCGGGAGAGGAGGCCCGAGAGGGAGACTGCTGGGGAGTATGGGGTGAGGTAGGGCGAGGAGAGGACTCCGCCTGGAGATCCTGCCTGGGTCTCTTGCAACTGACACTGGCTGGCTCAGATGGGACGTCCTGGGACGTGCTAGGTCCCGCAGAAGCTCCCAAGGGCAACTTATCCAGAACGGCTACTAGGGACTGAGACACCTTGGTGAGGTCTGCCACTCACCCCTGGGGCTATGGATGGCTCCTGAGCGGCGTCGGGCTGGATTGGATTGCTACAGTCCAGGCAGAGGGGAGAGGACTGACCTGAGGGAAGTTTGCGGTTGCACGAAGAACATGCGAAGAACTTGACTAGGGTGCAGGGGAGGGCCGAAGAGCGGGTACGATCAGCCTTAGGGATAGACATTGTGAAAAACCTGAGGTAGTGCCGGAAGGTTGGGGGACAGAGGGCGGAGAAGGGTCAGTCTGCCGTGCAGAGCTACTCACGGTCCGGTGTCCCCAAAAGCGATGCTGCTCGACCTGTCCGGGGATGCAGATCAGGGAGAAGTCCGGCTGGCCGTCCCAAAGAGGCAAAAAGCTGCTTGCAGAAACTGCTCAGGGGCTGGGGAGCCTCTCCAGCTGCGTCCGGCTGGCAGGCTGTGAAGATGGCGCCTGCCTGTAGAAAAGCGTGGGTCCCGGGGAAGGGCGGAGCTCCTCGCAGGGTTAATAATTGCTGCCCTCTAGCCATAATATGCTGGGCAGGAGAGGGAAAGGCGGGGGGAGGGCCTGGGGAGAGCGGGAGTGAAGCCCGCTTAGTAGAAAGGGGCGGGGGGCGTGGCCGCGACGCTGCGGTAGGCCCGAACACAAGCCGGGGCCTAAATTAGTTGCGGCGGCCGCCTGTCAGCAGGGGGTCGGCGCGGAAGACGCGTCGCAACACCGGGCCACGTCCCTGCCCAGAACTGCCCGACTCCAGCGCTACCCCTGCCGAAATGAAAAAAAGGGGGGGAAGCGCAGAACGAGGCCCGTGAAGACCCGGGGCCTGCATGGATGCGGTGACCGTGGGGGGATGCGGGGCGTGCAGGGACCCTAACGTGGTCCCCCTGGCGACCGCTCCAAGAGAAAACGCCGGGGGAAGACTGACATACTCACCCAGGCAGGGGGCCTTACAATAAAGGTACCTGAAAATCCCACGCTGTCTGTCTCTATGAAATCCGCGCCTTATCCAACCTTCAGGCTCTGGTAGGCGAGAGGGTGGGAGGCGGGGGGCAAGGACCGTCCGTGCGGCTGGCACTTACTTGTGCGAGGCTCCTGGTCCTGCTGCGGAGACCTATGAGGATACGGGGTGGCAGTACACGCCGTACTCATAGTCTCTTTGTGGGAGTACGGATGTGACTGTTCACTCCGTATCCCTCCGGACCCTGCAAAGAAACGACGCACACTGAGGTAGATATGGGTCTAATAAAAGACCCGTGTCCACCTCCTACTGACACTAAGCTAAACTGAGGAATTTCCTACCGGTCGGTGGGGTGTATACGGCGGAGGAGGAGCTAACCTTTTTTGTGCATAGTGTCAGCCTCCTAGTGGCAGCAGCATACACCCATGGTCTCTGTGTCCCCCAATAAGGCGAACGAGAAAAGCCCCTTATAAAATCAGAATTGGAGGGGGCTTCCCAGAGGTGACATTGATCATTAAGGAGAATATGATGGACGATTTTACGACTGAAACCAATGCTACGGCTGTACAGGTTCTTGCACAACATAATAGCTATTGAACCCATTCTACACCCAGGTTGCGTGAATTTTTATTGGTACATTTATACAGTGTCTTCAATAAAACGACGCTGCAGATTGTGGTATGCACACGCGCTGACTCCGGCGCTATGTTATTTAGTGTACTACAACGCACGCACGCGCCAGTCATAGGGATAATGGCGACGGACGTCAAATGTGCACTGCTTTGTTGATGTAGTATTGTAGGACAATTCAATAAAAATGGAGCCGGAGTCAACGCGTCCGCATCCTGCGATATCCGGCGCCATTTTGTTGAACACACTGTCGCTGCGAATTCGAATACAGTGTCTTCGATACCATAGTGCGGTATGCTCACATACTGACTCCAGCACCACACTGCACAGGCGCCCTCTATCCCAACTTTGGATAGAAGGAAGTGTCCACTATTATATACAAGATGTAACCCCCAAGGATAGTCACTTTGCTTGTACTTCTAGGCTTCTTCTCAACACGAGAATTGGCAATTTGTGATCTGTTCATGAGAACAATCTGTCACTGTTCACATCTAGAGCATTGTTCTCGTTTCTGAGCACTCCTACACTACATTTTCCAACAAATGGTGCAGAAACACAGGACAAACCATTTCTGTGTCTGTAGTATAACAATACTCGCCTCTATCCAAACTACCTAATACGCCCTAGCTTAACCCCTTCAGGAACAGGTAATTTTCATTTATTTTCTTCATCGAGCCATAACAGGTTTTTAATCTCTCTTTCCCCGAGTCTTGCAACTTTAATTTCCAGCAGTAGAACTGCACGTTTTTTTTTTTGTTTTTTTTTACATGTGACATGCATTTTTTTTTTTTTTTTTTACTGATGCCATTTTGGAGTACGTACAATGTTTTGACTACTTTTTATTGTATTTTTTTGTGAAATGTGCAGCAACCAGAAAAATGTAATTCTAAAATTTAGGGTTTTGCCTGTTTACAGTGTTCGCTATGAGAATTAATTTCATGTTTTAAATGACAGATCCATTTAATATTGTGTGCACAATTAATAGCTGAGTGTTTTGACCATATCACTTTTAAGCAAATTTTTCGACTGAAAGCTGCATAAGAATCTCAACACCCTTTATCAAGAAGTGAAGAATTACGCAGCCTTTTTTCCTCATGCAAAGTGGGCAAATGGTTACAGGTCTTCTAAAATGATGCAGCACTCCTGATATTGCGAAGGTATTGGGGCGTGATGACAGAACCATCAAAGTGTTGCTGCAAATAGTCGCAACGGGGTCGCAAAAATAGTATTGAGAAAAAAAAAAAAGATTTGAGAAGGATCGAAGGTGAAGTGACCAGAAGCCAGTTATCTTCCAGCACTATCATAACTGAGGACTACAACATACCTGTAGTGCTCAGAAGTAACACATGTTCAGTGCCAAGAGACATGGCCGTGGTAAGGGAGGCTGAAACCCACAGAAGTTGAAACATCAAGACTGGGACAAGTAATATCTGAAGACAGATTTTTCAGTTGTTTTATGGACTGATCAGATGAGAGTGACTCTAGTCGAACCAGCTGGATGGACCCGTGGCTGGATCAGTAATGGGCACAGACCTCCACATTGACACAGACGCCTGGTGGGGTACTCTTCTGGGCTGTTATTATTAACGATGAGCTATTTGGACCTTTTCAGGTTGAAGATAAACTGAAAATCAACTCTCAAACCTACTGCCAGCTTTTAAATAGACACTTTCTTCAATCAGAAGCGCAGGAAGAAATTGGCATCTTTCAAGAAAACTAATTTTTATGCAGGACAATGCTTCATTGCATGCATCGAAGTCTCCACTGCTTGGCTAGCCAGTAAAGGCCTTAATCTCTTCAAGACCTTGCAAATTTTTTTTTTTTTTTTCACGTTTTAATTTTTTGCTCCTCTTCTTCCCAGAGCCATAACTTTTTATTCCGCCAATAAGGTCATGTGAGGGCTTGTTTTATTGCGGGACGAGTTGTACATTTGAACAACTCCATTGCTTTTACCATATAGCAAAAAAAAAAAAAAAAAGTGCAATTCTACACGTTTGTTTCTAAATGCTAAAACTGAACTGCCATCACGATTCTTGAGGTCAGTATGAGTAAGGCCAGTTTCACATTTGTGCTTTATAGCGCTGCGACGGCCTGCGCACGGCCGCCGATAAGCCCCGCCCCCCATCCGGTCATCGCCGCCTACTAGCGCACATGGGCGCTTGCGATCTGCGCACCTTATCTTTAGCATAGGGTGCGCAAATCGTGCGCTGGCCGTGCGCTAGCAGGATTTTGCCGTGCGCCGCACACTTTTGAAGGTGCGCCGAAAGCAGCATGTTGCATTTCGGCGTGCACGGCGCACCTTCAAAAGTGCGCAGCGCACGGCAAAATCCTGCTAGCGCACGGCCAGCGCACCCTATGCTAAAGATAGGGTGCGCAGATCGCAAGCGCCCATGTGCGCTAGTAGGCGGCGATGACCGGATGAGGCGGGCAGGGAGCGGGGCTTAGCAGTGGCCGTGCGCAGCGCTATAAAGCGCAAATGTGAAACCGGCCTAAGTAAACACCCAACATGTATAGGTTATGTTTAAAGTTGTGGAAAAAAATAAAATTATATAAAGTTAGCATATAAAAACTCTGGCATCCACATTTTTCGGGATTTGGGTGGGGGCTTATTTTTTGTGCCGAGCTGACGTCTTTATCGATACCATTTCAGGGTAGATACAATCTTTTGATTGCCTGTTATTTCAATGTTGCATGACCAAAGAAAAATTCTGGAGCGGATTTTTCTTTGCATTAGTTTTTGAAAGATCAGACTTTATGCTTTAACCCCTTCACCCCCAAGGGTAGTTTGCACGTTCATGACCGGGCCAATTTTTAAAATTCTGACCACTGTCCCTTTATGAGGTAATAACTCTGAAACGCTTCCATGGATCCCGATGATTCTGACATTGTTTTCTCGTGACATATTGTACTTCATGTTAGTGGTAAAATTTTCAAATAACTTGTGTTTGTGAAAAAAACGGAAATTTGGCGAAAATTTCGCAATTTTCCAACTTTGAATTTTTATGCCCTTAAATCACAGAGATACGGTACACAAAAAACTTAATAAGTAACATTTCCCACATGTTTACTTTACATCAGCACAATTTTGGAACCAAAATTTTTTTTGGTTAGGAAGTTATAAGGGTTAAAAATTTGACTAGCGAGTTCTCATTTTTGCAGCACCATTTTATTTTTACGGACCACATCACATTTGAAGCCACTTTGAGGGGTCTATATGATAGAAAATACCCAAAAGTGACACCATTCTAAAAACTGCACCCCTTAAGGTGCTCAAAACCACATTCTAGAAGTTTATTAACCCTTTAGGTGCGTCACAGGAATTTTTTGAATATTTAAAAAAAAACAAAAAAAAAAAAAACACAAACATCTAACTTTCTTCACAAAAAAAATACTTCAGGTTCAATTTTTTTTTATTTTAACAGGGGTAACAAGAGAAATTGGACTGCAAAAGTTATTGTCCTGAGTACGCTGGTACCTGATATGTGGGGGGGGGGGGGGACCACTGTTTCGGCACATGGCAGAGCTCAGAAGGGAAGGAGCGCCGTTTGACTTTTTCAATGCAAAATTGGCTGGAATTCAGATCGGACGCCATGTCATGTTTGGAGAGCCCCTGATGTACCTAAACAGTGGAAACCCCCCACAAGTGACCCCATTTTGGAAACAAACTAGACCCCCCCAAGGAAATTATCTAGATATGTGGTGAGAACTTTGAACCCCCAAGGGCTTCACAGAAGTTTATAACATACAGCCGTACAATAAAAAAAATCATTTTTTCCACAAAAATGATCTTTTCACCCTCAATTCTTATTTTTCCAAGGGTAAAAGGACCCTAAATGTTATTGTGCAATTTGTCCTGAGTACGCCGATACCCCACATGTAGGGGTAAACCACTATTTGGGCGCATGGCAGAGCTCGGAAGGGAAGCAGCGCCATTTGACGTTTTTGGCTGGAATTGAGATCTGACACCATGTCGCGTTTGGAAAGCCCCTGATGTACCAAAATAGTGGAAACCCCCAACAAATTACACCATTTTGGAAACTAGACCCCCCAAGGAACTTATCTAGATGTGTGGTGAGTAGAGTTGAGCGACTTTGGTCGGATCGGGTTTCGTGAAACCCGAATGAAACAAAATAAGTTTCAGATGAAACTCGTCCGACTAGAGCAAAAAAAGTCGGAGTTTCGTCCGACTTTTATTTCCCATTGACTTGCATTGGGGTCGGGTTTCGGACGAAACTCCGACTTTGTTTTGCTCTAGTCGGACGAGTTTCATCTGAAACTTATTTTGTTTCATTCGGGTTTCACGAAACCCGTTCCGACCAAAGTCGCTCAACTCTAGTGGTGAGCACTTTGACCCCTCCAGTGCTTCACAGAAGTTTATAACGCCCGGGCGTGAAAATAAAAAAATCGTATTTTTTCCACAAACATCATCTTTTAGTCACCAATTTTTTTTTATTTTCCCAAGGGTACCAGGAGAAATTGGACCCCAAAAGTTGTTGCCCAATTTGTCCGGAGTACGCTGACACCCCATATGTGGGAGAAAACTACTGTATGGGCACACGTCGGGGCTCGGAAGGGAAGTAGTGACGTTTTGGAATGCAGACTTTGATGGAATGGTCTGCGGGTGTCATGTTGCCTTTGGAGAGCCCCTAATGTACCTAAACTATTGAAACTCCTCACAAGTGACCACATTTTGGACACTAGACCCCCCAAGTAACTTATCTAGATGTGTGGTGAGCACTTTGAACCCCCCAAGTGCTTCACAGAAGTTTATAACGCCCGGGCGTGAAAATAAAAAAAATCATTTTTTCCACAAAAATGATATTTTTGCCCCCAATTTTTTATTTTCCTAAGGGTAACAGGAGAAATTGGACCTCAAAAGTTGTTTTGCAATTTGTCCTGAGTAGGGGGTAAACCACTGTCTGGGCGCATGGCAGAGCTTGGAAGGGAAGGAGCACCATTTGACTTTTTCAACTCAGAATTGGCTGGAATTGAGATCAGACGCCATGTTGCATTTGGAGAGCACCTGATGTGCCCAAACAGTGGAAACCCCCAATTCTAACTCCAACACACCCCTAACCGTAATCTCAGCCCTAACCCTAGCCCTAACGGGAAAATGGAAATAAATACATTTTCTTTTAATTTTATTTTTCCCTTAGTAAGGGGGTGATAACGGGGGGTTTGATTTACTATTTATGGCGGTTTTTATGTTTGGCAGCTGTCATACGCTAAAAGACGCTTTATATTGTAAAAATAGTTTTTGCTTCGCCACATATTGAGAGCTATAATTTTTCTGTATTTTGACCCACCGAGTCATGTGAGGTCTTATTTTTTGCGGGACGAGTTGACGTTTTTATTGGTACCATTTTTGGGCAAGTGACATTTTTTGATCGCTTTTTATTCCGATTTTTTACACCGTTCCGCGTGCGGTAAAATTGATAAAGCGGTTTTATTCTTCGGGTCAGTACGGTTACAGTGATACCTCATTTAGGTTTTTTTATGTTTTGTCGGTTTTATGCAATGAAAACTATTTTATATAATTTTTTTTGCATCGCTTTATTCTGCGAGCTATAACTTTTATTTTTTCTCTGATGACGCTGTGTGGCGGCTTGTTTTTTGCGGGACAAGATGACGTTTTCAGCGGTACCAAGGATATTTATATGCGTCTTTTTGATCGCGCGTTATTGCACTTTGTTTGGCGGTATGATAAATAATTTTTTGCTTCGTTTTTTATTTTTATATTTTAAGGGGTTCACTAGAGGGGTTAACTAATGGGACAGTTTTATAGGGCAGGTCGTTACGGACGCGGCGATACCCAATATGGATACTTTGTTTTTTTTGTTTACAAAAAATAGATTAGGGGAATTTTTTTTTTCTCTTTTCTAATTTGGCGATTTTTTAAAAATTATTTTAACACTTTTTTTTAACTTTATTACATAGTCCCAGGTGGGACACCACTGTCCTGTGACAGATCAGCGATCTGTCACATCACAGGCACTGCTGCAGACTTCCTCATGCCTGCGCTTTGCAGGCACTGAAGAAGCCAGCTCCCTGCAGGCCCCCCGTCGCCATCTTGGATTCAGGGGCCTGCAAGGAAGGAGCCCCCCCCGCAGCAGCGCTGCACATTGCACTGCCGTGGGGGGCTCAGCGAAGCACGGAGGGAGCCCCCTCCCTCCTGATGCTTGCCTTTAACCCCCGGTACACCGCGATCATGTTTGATCGCGGTGTGCAAGGGGTTAACGTATCAGGGCGGTCCGTGACCACCCGACACATTGTGCCGGGTGTCAGCTGTGATAATCAGCTGACGCCCGGCCGCGATCAGCGGCGCTCACCACGTGGGAGCCGCTGATCGCTGAGACGTACTATCCCGTCCATGGGCATAGGGGCCCGGGTCCCATGGACGGGATAGTACGTCTGATGTCAGAAAGGGGTTAATAGTCAACTAGGAGACTTGAAGCTGCACTCATCCGAATGCCTGAGCTACACATAGCAGGGCTGAACTGCAGCAGAAATCGCCATCTCCTCTCTTCAGCAGACCTGGGGCGCTGATAGCCAGGTCTTATGATACGCTTCTAGCGCACTCGGGTTAAATGCTGCTATCAGTGATTGACATGTAACACGGCTGTTAGGGGCCGCCCTCCTGCTTGCTTCATGGCTCCCTGGCATTGCGCTCCTGCGCAGGCGTACTGATCTGCCCTGTTGAGGGCAGAGGAAATTCCTGCAGTGCGCAGGCGCTGGGCCTCTCTGACCTTTCCCGGTGCCTGCATATTGCAGTACTTTGCTCTGCCCTTCACTTCAAGAAACTGACAGACTCCATAGATGGGAAACATAACTTACTGAAAAGACAGGTGGCTATAATGGTCACTGATACAGATACACACACTTTTTAAATGCAGAAATGTATTTTGTACATTTTGAGTTGGTTATTCTCACTTTATCAGATGAAAAACTATTGAGATGGGAAAATTAACGTTTTCTTTTAGTTACACAATTCTGCACACATATATTCTGCCAAGGGGTTAAGACACAAGGATTGGCATGTTTTACCTATAGTAATCTAATCTACATCTATAGAAAAACATTCAATTATTTGGGCATGGTTTATCAGTGTCTGATGAAATACCCAGGGCTCCAGACAACAAGGTTGGAAATGTGACCAAAGTCTTTCAACAGACCTAATTTGCAACTGCAGCAGTTGCTTCCTACACGGTTAATATCAAGCAGTAGTTAAGATATAGAGAAGCATGCCAGTAGCCCTGCGATAACTGCTCTGTAGGAAGACGAGGCACACAGGGAACCGACGCACAGAGCGCTACCAGTGTGTATAGTGTCGCATACTGTTTCAAGTGTTCAGGAGAATAAAAATGTATAATAAAACCCTATGCAAGTAGGCTACGAGGGTTGTTTTTTTTTTTTTAATGGGAGAGTGTGGAGAAGGACTCCTGCCACATGGTTCAGTGAAACAACAGAAAACTTACTTGCTATCCTGACCATGTAAACCGTTTCTGATCCTTGTTTTTGGAATAGCGTCCAACACCTACAAAACATAAAAAAAAAAAAGTTACATTGGTGACTAATTGTATGTTCACAAGTAACACATTATGAACATAAGGATGAGTGACCTCATGGAGATCAACATCCAACACTGCGGAGACACCATCACATGTTTCTCAACGCAGTGATCTAGAGCAATGCCCCCATCCCTTATGGGAAATATGCAAAAGCATGTAAATCAACAGCCGCGGAGACACCATCACATGTTTCTCAACGCAAGCAATGACTAGCCAGGTCTTTCCCCGGGAAGGAACAACCACGGGAAGGGCAGTCTCCAATGAAGGAAACCACCTATGCCAAAACATGGTATCCATCCACAGACAGCTGTTTCGGGGTATTGCCCCTCATCAGTGTGGAGTAGGAAACTGGCTAGTAGGAGCAATGCCTAGTGAAAGGCTATGAACATAAGGATGAGTGACCTCATGGAGATCAACATCCAACACTGCGGAGACACCATCACATGTTTCTCAACGCAGTGATCTAGAGCAATGCCCCCAGTTTCCTACTCCACACTGATGAGGGGCAATACCCCGAAACAGCTGTCTGTGGATGGATACCATGTTTTGGCATAGGTGGTTTCCTTCATTGGAGACTGCCCTTCCCGTGGTTGTTCCTTCCCGGGGAAAGACCTGGCTAGTCATTGCTTGCGTTGAGAAACATGTGATGGTGTCTCCGCGGCTGTTGATTTACATGCTTTTGCATTTTTCCCATAAGGGATGGGGGCATTGCTCTAGATCACTGCGTTGAGAAACATGTGATGGTGTCTCCGCAGTGTTGGATGTTGATCTCCATGAGGTCACTCATCCTTATGTTCATAGCCTTTCACTAGGCATTGCTCCTACTAGCCAGTTTCCTACTCCACACTGATGAGGGGCAATACCCCGAAACAGCTGTCTGTGGATGGATACCATGTTTTGGCATAGGTGGTTTCCTTCATTGGAGACTGCCCTTCCCGTGGTTGTTCCTTCCCGGGGAAAGACCTGGCTAGTCATTGCTTGCGTTGAGAAACATGTGATGGTGTCTCCGCGGCTGTTGATTCACAAGTAACACATTGGCATACGGATTCCCACAAATATGGCTAGGGCCATTACTTTGCAAGTGATATGAATATACTACCAGGGCTGTGGCGTCGGAGTTAGTTTTGGTTGGAGTCGGAGTCGGTAGAAATGTACTGACTCCAGCTTTAAAAAAAAATGTATTAATATTTCATAATTGAACTTTCATATGAATTTTATAAATGTTACTCAAATATATATGTTCTATCAAACTATGAACAACAGTGATAAGCAGTTCTGCTGGAGATAGAGACATTTCTTAAGGCCCTTTTACATTTAGCGATGCACCAGCGATCCAACCCGGTCAGGATCGCTGGTGCATCGCTAAATGATCGCTAGTGAGCTTTCATACAGAAAGACCTCACAGCGATGCAGCAGCGACGCAGCGCACGATACTTACCATTCACACACAGCGATCCTGCGTCCTCCCGCCCGCCTCCACGCGTCGCTGGACGTCACAGCAGGAAGCCCAGCAGGAAGCAGACGACGAGAAATGGAGCCGGACATTCTCGCGCGATCAGCGATGAGCAGCGGGGGAGCCGGTCGCTGGTAAGTATCACACATAGCGATATCGCTAGCAATATCGCTATAACGTCACAAAACCAGTGACGTGCTAGCGATATTGCTTAGTGTAAAACCCCCTTTACTTCTTGTGTGTCACTGTTCTCCACTGCCCTTATCTAATCTTATACTTGGTTAACCTCATGCTGCCCCAACCCCCCTACTTACAATGTATGAAACTGAAAGTGAAAATGTGTTGCAAATTCTTAGTAGTAAAGCTCCTCCTCTAGACTAGATCATACTAGGTGTGCGTCTTCCAAGCATCTCACAGCTGCCTGCTACTCAGAAGAGGAAGACTGTAAGAAGTATTATCCTTTCAACAAACTTTGCATCAGTTAACTGTGAGTACATGAGGAATAATAACAGTATTACTGACCACTATATCAGTTGTACGACCTGGCAATAATTTTGTACAATTGTTTTTAGGAAAAACAATTGTCATTTGGATTGTGAATGCAGAATTAAAAACCTGAGAATGTGAAAGAAGCATCACATTAAATCAACTGTATTTGAACATTTCACCATCACTCAAGATAGAAAACATTATGTCTCTCAGTGTATGACCAATGATCCAGACGAAAACAAATGCTGTGAAGCCAAGATGAGTGCATATTCAGGCAAAGATAAAAATGCTCCTACCAGAGCTTCTAATCTAAAGAGACATTTACAGCGCTTTCATCCAGAAGTACTGAAAACAGTGGATGAGAAAGACTGCATCCAAACCAATGAACCAGTGCCCAGCTCTTCCAGCCAAACAAAGGAGCAGAGAACTTTGCAGCCATCAGTTGCAAGATATTTTGTCAGTGACAAAGTTACTGTGACAATGACAGTAGATACATTTAAAAAACAGATCATAGAGCTTGTTGTAAAGGATAGTGTGCCTATTTCATTATTTTCACGACCAGCTTTTATGTGTCTGAATGGGGAAATGGCCCGCAAGCTTGGTGTTTCTCTGGAGAGAGAGAGTATTAGAAAATTAGTAATCGAAGAAGCTTTTAAACAAAAGGAAGAACTTAAAAAAAACTCTCAAGGGACTCTCTGTTTCTTAAAATGGATGCCTGCACACGTCACAGAGTGAACTATTTTGCCATCAATGTCCGATTTGTGATAAAAATGAAATAGTTACCAAGACATTGGCAGTAAGAGACACCAAAGCTCATCACACCAGTGAGTTTCTCCAGGTCTTGGTGGAAAGGTTCTGCAAGACTATGAACTTAAAAAAGAGCAAGTTCTTTCTGTCGTAACTGACAATGCTTCAAATATGATAAGTACTATTAAGCTAATGAATGAGAGTAATGATGGTGACCAGCAGCTAGAAGAACATTCTGGGTCCACAGACACAGAAATGTTTGAAATAGAGGAACACAGTATTGTAACTGAGGAGCAAACTGAAGTTGCTTCAGATGAACAGCAACATGATAGTTTAGATGATCTTGTTGAAACTGTGTCAATATGTTCTTTCATTCATCACATGCGCTGTGTTGTGCATACGCTACAGCTGGCTATAAGAGACAGTCTGCAAGAAGGACATGCTGCTGCACTGATTGGCAAGGTGAGAAAATTGGCTACTGTTGCCAGAACCCCTAAAGTTGACTCAATTTTGAAGAGACGTGCTGGAAAAGGGGCAATTATTGATCAAGCCACACGATGGGGCAGTACTTACTTAATAATTCAGCGCTTGGTTGAACTGAAAACCTTTCTTGTAGACATGGCTAACCCTCAACTGACGCTAAATGAAAGTCAGTGGAATCAGGTGACTGAGCTGGAAAAATTGCTAGAGCACCCATTTACAGTGACTAAAAAAATTACAAGCAGAGGACTTAACTCCAGGTATTTTCTTAAAGGAGTGGAAGAACCTGATGTTTCGCCTGTCCCAAAGAGGAGGGTTAATTGCAAGTGGCATTGCTACATCAATGAAACGGAGAGAGGAGCTACTATTACAAAATAACATTCTTTTGGCAGCTGTTTATATAGACCCAATGCATCGGATTCTTCTAGATGATCAACAGCTAAGTAAAGGAAAAGAAGCTCTGTTTGAAATAGCAGTAAGGATGAAAGGGTTGCAGAACAGTCAGGAGGAACAAGAAGAATTTGGTCGTCCTGCCACATCTTCACCCTCATCATCAACTGATGAATTTAATTTCGAAAAATATTTGGATCACAAGGACCGTGCAAATCGTTCCCGCATAGAAGAGTCATCCCCATCAAGGAACACAGCCAGTACATTTCAGCAGAATTTTTCATGTGCACTAAAAGAAATTGAGAAATTTGACCGTTCATCAAAAACAGTGCAACAAGCGATTCCTCTGTATCCTGACATTGTCAGAGATGTTGCCCGAGTGGTTACTGCTTTGCCACCAACACAAGTTAGTGTAGAGGTTGTTATCTGCTCGCAAAATAATTAGATCAGATTTGAGGGCATCCATGAAGGAGGATCTGACAGAGGCAATACTTTTTCTGAGGACAAATTTATAGATTTCTTCTTATTAACTGCATAAAAGTGTTTATTGCATATTTACTTACAGTTTAGAAAAGTTTATAAGAGAGTTATTTGCTATATTCTAATTGTATTCTAATAAATGTAGTTTTTGCTCTAAGTGGTCTGATTACTTATATGATGGTGAGAAACTGAATAAGCACGATGTTTAATATTTTACAACAGTAAATTTGTTGTTATGAATTGGCCATTTATGAAGGAGTCGGAGCCGGAGTCGGAGCCTGATAAAATCCAGGAGTCGGAGTCGCAACTGTGGCTTACCGACTCCACAGCCCTGTATACTACCAACTGTCGTCTCGGTGACTTGGCCAGTCTTAACCCCTTAGTGACAGCCATTTTGCAGCATAATGACCGGGCCAATTTTTACAAATCTGACCACTGTCACTTTATGAGGTTATAGCTCTGGAACGCTTTAACAGATCCCTGCTGATTTTTTCGTGACATATTGTACTTCATGTTAGTGGTAAAATTTCTTCTATATGACTTGTGTTTAGTTATGAAAAAAACAGAAATATGGTGAAAATTTTGCAATTTTCAAACGTAATTTTTATGCCCTTGAATCAAAGACATGTCACACTAATTTCTTAATAAAATTTCCCACATATCTAATTTACATCAGCAGAATTTTAAAAACTTTTTTTTTGGTTGTTAGGAAGTTAAGGGTAAAAAGTTGACCAGTATACTTCTAATTTTTTACAACAATTTTTTTTTTTTTTTTTTTAGGGACCACATCATATTTAAAGTTATTTTGAGGGGTGTACAAGACAGAAAATACCCAAAAATGACACCATTCTAAAAACTGGACCCCTCAAGGTGCTCAAAAGCAAATGCAAGAAGTTTATTAACCCTTTATGTGCTTCACAGGAACTGAAGCAGTATGGAAGGAAAAAAAAAAAGTAACATTCCTTTTTTTTTTTTTTTTTTTTTTTTTTTTGCAAAAAATTTACTTCAGAACCAATTTTTTATTTTCACAAGTGTCAGAAGAGTAAACGAACCACAAAATTGGTTGTACAATTTTTCCTGAATACACCGATACCCCATAAGTGGGGGTAAACCACTTTTTGGGCGCACAGCAGAGCTCGCCTATGGGGGTGATAAGGGTGGGGTATTTATTTTTTTTGATCACAGAGTTTATCACAGTGATCAAAATGAATGAATGAATGAATGAATGAATGAATGAATCTGCCGGTCAATTCGACGGGGGCACTGCGCATGCCATTTGCAAGATGGCGGCGCCCATGAAGGATCTGGGAGGGACACCGGAACGGACACAGGAGGTGGGGGGGGGGGGGGGCGGAGAGAAGGGGGAAGGAAGCAGATGCTGATGGCAGCGGCAGATCGCCGCCATCAGTCAGTGGCGGGGGGGGGCTCGGATCTCGGTCTCCTGCCATGGCCGATGCTATTGCTGCATAGTCATGGCTGGATTGTAATATTTCACCAAGTTTCATAGCTGAAATATTACACATCACTCTGGCTGTTAAAAATGAAACAGCCAATAAGAGCGATAGTAGCCATGGGGGGGGGGGTAAGCCACCCCCCCGGAGTGAAGTACAAAGGGTCCTGCATTTGCGGGTCGGGTGACCTTTCAGTGACCCCGGTCAACCGACCCGCAGGGGGGCTATCAATTCATGGGTCGGACTGGCACCGACTTTCATGACGCCTACGTGGCGTCAAAGGTCGGGAAGGGGTTAAGCACAGTATACTGTGCTGTACGTCACTCCAACAAGCAGCAGATACCATATTGGAGCCAGGAGCATATCCACTGAACACCACTGGTAGGAAACAACAACCTTGGGGATTACTATATTGGACTATTTTATAACTTGGCTCACACAGCCACTTATTCCAGGCACCGGATGTGCATACAGTCTAATTTAGCATTGATATTTGCTTAAATTTACATCTATGTCTCCTTCTAGGACCTAGGAACAACAACCACAGTGGAATACATGTCTTTTTTCAGCTTTCTCATTAGAAAGCGTCTTGACTCCACAGGTATGACTTATTTTCAGTGACTTTAGGTAGCATTCTATATAAGTAACGTCACCTATTCACTTCCCTATCATTACAGGTGACAAACACCGTGTGACCCACACAACCCATTCATTCTGAAAAAAAAGTTGGGTAGGCTTCCCTGTCCTTTTCCTCATTTACCCATAGTATCTTCTTCCACCAACCCAGATTGCGTTTTGTTACATCATGCCTTTTTGAAAATATGAATGTGATGTTTATTTTATTTTCAAAAAACTTCTCTATTCTGAGATTATTTATGTTCCTACATGATTGACCTGTATATTTTTCAATGCGCTTATACCTTAGTACACTGATGAAGGTCTCATAATTACTGAAACATTTGTATTCTACAGCTCTGGCAAAAACTAAGGGTTTGTGCACACGTTACGGAACCGCAGGTAAAGTGACCTGCGGTTTTGCCCAGCGGTTTCACACCTCTACTATGTTAAAGGTGTGAAACCGCTGCGGAAACCAAACAATTGACATGCTGCGGTTTGTAAACCGCGGAAAAAACTGCACCGTCAGCACAGCGTTTTTGAAACCCCATAGGGTTTCATTGTACTGTACTTGGTCAGCGGAACTGCTGCATTTCCGCAGGGGCAAAACCGCTGCGGAAACGCAGCAGAATCAGCACCGTGTGCACACAGCCTGAGAGACCACTGCAAAATTTTCAGTTTGTCTGATTTTTCTCTTTATGGAATAAAATGGCAAACATATCTATAAACTACTGACATGTCTCAGAATTTCCAAGCACTAAATTTTGTATTTATTTTCAGAAAATGAGAAAAATTATCAATATAACAAAAAAAAAAAATGCTGTGCTTGCAGACCTCAAATAATGAAGAAAACAAGTTCATAATCATTTAGAAATAATACTGATGTTTTAACTCAGGAAGAGTTCAGAAATCAGTATTTTGTGGAATAACCATGATTTTTAATCACCGCTTTCGGGCGTCTTGGCATGCTTTCTACCAGTTTTTCACACTGCTTTTGGGTGACCGTATGCCACTCCTGGTACAAAAATTTAAGTAGTTCTTTGCTTGATGGCTTGTGACTATCCATCTTCCTCTTGATTAAATTCCAGAGGTTTTCAATGGGGTTCATGTCTGGAGATAGGGCTAGCCATGACAGGGATTTGATGTGGTGGTCCTTCATCCACACATTGATTGACCTAGCTGTGTGGCATGGTGCATTGTCCTGCTGGAAAAACCAGGCCTCAGAGTTGGGGGACATTGCCTGAGCAGAAGGAATCAACTGTTTTTCCAGGCTTGATTCATAATTCCTTCGCAAAGATTAACCTGCCCAATTCCAGCCTTGCTGAAGCATCCTCTGATCATCACCGATCCTCCACCAAATTTTACAGTGGGTGCAAGACACTGTGGCTTATATGCCACTCCAGGTCTCCGTCTAACCACTAGACGAGGTGTTTGGCAAAGCTGAAAATTAGACTCAGAGAAGATTACCTTACTCAAGTCCTCTATGGTCCAATCCTTATGGTCTTGGACAAACTTCAGCCTGGGTCTCCTATGCGTCTCAGTGGTGAAAGGCTTTCTAGCTCTATACAACTTGAGCCCTGCCTCTAGGAGGCTGTTATGAACTGTTCTTGCAGTGCACTTCACCACAGCTGCCATGTGCCATTCCTTTTGTAGGTCACTTGATGTCATCCTGCGGTTGCTGAGTGACATTCGAATAAAATGACGGTCATCCTGGTCAGTGGAGAGTTCTTTTCACCTTCTGCCGATCTGTAGCTTAGTTGTCCTCAATGCCTGCTGCTTGACCTTGTTGTAATGGACTGCAGTCTTAGAAATTTTAAGGATGGCGGCAACATGATGCTCACTGTATCCCTCTGCTAGTAAAGCCAGAATTGAGCACTTTTCCTCACTCAAGACTCTTATTTTCAACTCCTTTGGCATGGTTAAAAGTTATTTTTACATTCCTATTACTTTTGGGATAGTACTAGCACTTGTTTTGCCATCCAGCTTCTCCTATTGCAAGAGGATTGTGAACACCACAGCAGAGTTTTTTTTATACTTTCCTTCTCTAAATAAGATTTGGTTCAGGTGATCACCTAATCAGAATCACATTAAGTAGGAAGAGGTGTACTCTGGTTGGAATTCAACTGACACTGGAATGGAAGTCAGACATGTAGAGAAGCTGATTTTTTATAAAATTGTGCAGTGGTCTTAATTTTTGCCTGAGTTGTATATTGGACTGCATTAAAGTTCTTCACAGATTATCAAAAGCAGAGTGCCAAGCTCTATTCTATTTCTAATTTTTTTTTTTTAAATCTGACGTGTCACTTTATGTAGTAATAATTCTGAAATTCTTCAACATACCCCACTGATTTTGAGATTGTTTTTTCATGACACATTATATTTTATGGTAATGGTGAATTTAGGTTGCTTTTAATTAAGAAAAATAACAAATTTTATATTTTTTTAAATTGCAATTTTCAAACTTTTAATGCTTATCTCTTTAATCCAGATAGTCATACCACACAAAAACATTAAGTAACATTTCCCTCATGTCTGCTTCACATCAGCACCATTTGTAAAATTTGGTCTTATTTTGTTAGTATTTTAGAAGGTTTAAAAATGTAGCAGTAATTTTTTTACTTTTTCAAGGAAATGTACAAAATGTATTTTTAGGGACCTGCTTGGTTTTGTAGTGACTTTGGGGGTCCTACATATTGGAAACCCCCAAATCTGATAGCACTTTCAAACCCACATACCTCAATGTATTCAAAATTGGTTTAAGGTAGTTCACTGTCCCTTTAGGTACTTTTCAGGTATTAATACCAAGTGACATGACAGGAATGAAAAAAAGTTTTATTTTTACCACCTAAGTTTTTATAACTTCTGAACAGGCCACTGTAGCAGTCAGACTTTAAGGCCATTATTTGGTCATTAGTTACCATGGCAAACGTCAGGACCACATGATCAAGATCTTAGAATGCCAATCGGGTTAAAGAGGAAGCCCACATACTCTTAACCAATTAGATGCTGTAGTCCCTATTGACATCAGCATTTAAGGAGGTTAAATGGCTAAGTTTGGTGCCAACACTGAAAGGGGCTGTTGCAGAAAGTTGTCAGTTAGAGTACGGCTGACAGCTGCTGGATTGACGTCTATATGGGGATGCTATTCTCTTATCTCGGGTCAGTAAAAAGATGTATTGGTGGTCACTAAGGGGTTAAATCATGGGTTACACTGCACCTTCCTTGTAGCGTTACTGAGGGATTTTAACTATTAAATGCAATGTATTGTTTTGAACTTCAGCAGCAAAATAGTTAAAATCAATCAGTAACTACAAAAAGTCAGTGTGTATCCCAGGCCTAAATACTTTTTGGGCGGAGCTGCTCTCTGGCAGACAATTATCAGCCTATGCTCTCTGTCCTACTGACTGATTGCCAGCTTGAGAAGAGGCCGGTAGCCTGGCACCCATCACGTGCAATAACTTCGAAACAATGGTTTATCAGTGGCTGGGAGAGGAGGCAATCGATAATGGATACAGTTCACACACTAACTTTGTTCTAGGGCACAATTAATAGGCAAGAAGAGGGGACTTCACGCTGCCGAATAGCTTTTATATTTGTGAATATTATTGCATATTATTCACATGCTAGATGAGGAGGAACAATAGCTGCCAATAAAGTTCAGTACTACTAAAAAATCTCAGCAGTTTTACCCTGTTAGGCCTCTTTTACACATCAGTGTCTCCGGTACGTGTGGTGACAGTTTTCACATGTACCGAAGACAGACACACGTACACCCATTCAAATGAATGGGACGGTGCAAATGTCAAATGTGTTTCCACGGGCCATGATCCGTGGACAAAACACGCTGACATGTCTGGATTTTTACCATCAGCATGGACGGCAAAAGGTCCTGCACATGGAAAACACACATTGATGTCCTCCAAGTGACATCGGCAACGGGAAAGTAGCACTACTGTAAGCGCTGTTCCCCGGCGGCAGGTGCTGAAGACTGCTCTCATCATTCCCCTGCTCTGCCGGCAATCGGCGCGAGCAGGGGAGAATGATGAAAGTTACAGTGAGGTCCATATAATTTTGGTTCTAGACATTACCACAAACAAAACAATTCAGATGCAGTTGAAGTTCAGACTTTCAGCTTTCATTTGAGGGTATCCACATTAAAATTGGATGAAGGGTTTAGGAGTTTCAGCTCCTTAACATGTGCCACCCTGTTTTTAAAGGGACCAAAAGTAATTGGACAGATTAAATAATTGTAAATAAAATGTTCATTTCTAATACTTAGTTGAAAACCCTTTGCTGGCAATGACTGCCTGAAGTCTTGATCACCAGACGCTGTGTTTCCTCCTTTTTGATGCTCTGCCAGGCCTTCACTGCGGTGGTTTTCAGTTGCTGTTTGTTTGTGGGCCTTTCTGACTGAAGTTTAGTCTTTAACAAGTGAAATGCATGCTCAATTGGGTTGAGATCAGGTGACTGACTTGGCCATTCAAGAATATTCCACTTCTTTGCTTTAATAAACTTCTGGGTTGCTTTGGCTTCATGTTTTGGGTCAATGTCCATCTGTAGTATGAAACGACGACCAATCAGTTTGGCTGCATCTGAGCACACAGTATGGCTCTGAATACCTCAGAATTCATTTGGCTGCTTCTGTCCTGTGTCACATCATCAATAAACACTAGTGACCCAGTGCTACTGGCAGCCATGCATGCCCAAGCCATCACACTGCCTCCGCCGTGTTTTACAGATGATGTGGTATGCTTAGGATCATGAGCTGTACCACGCCGTTGCCATACTTTTCTCTTTCCATCATTCTGGTAGAGGTTGATCTTGGGTTTCATCTGTCCAAAGAATGTTCTTCCAGCACAGTGCTGGCTTTTTTTTTTAGATTTTTTTTTTTTTTTAGAAAAGTCCAGTCTAGCCTTTTTATTCTTGATGCTTATGAGTGGCTTGCACCGTGCAGTGAACCCTCTGTATTTACTTTCATGCAGTCTTCTCTTTATGGTAATTTGGATATTGATACGCCTACCTCCTGGAGAGTGTTGTTCACTTGGTTGGCTGTTGTGAAGGGGTTTCTCTTCACCGTGGAGATTATTCACCACTGTTGTCTTCCGTAGGCACCCAGGTCTTTTTGCATTGATGAGTTCACCAGTGCTTTGTTTCTTTCTCAGGATGTACCAAACTGTAGATTTTGCCACTCCTAATGTTGTAGCAATTTCTCGGATGGGTTTTTTCTGTTTTTGCAGCTTAAGGATGGCTTGTTTCACCAGCATGGAGAGCTCATTTGACAGAATGTTTGCTTCACAGGAAAACCTTCCAAATGCAAGCACCACACCTCAAATCAACTCCAGGCCTTTTATCTGCTTAATTGAGAATGATATAACGAAGGGATTGCCCACACCTGTCCATGAAATAAATAGCCTTGGAGTCAATTGTCCAATTACTTTTGGTCCCTTTAAAAACAGGGTGGCACATGTTAAGGAGCTGAAACGCCTAAACCCTTCATCCAATTTTAATGTGGATACCCTCAAATGAAAGCTGAAAGTCTGAACTACAACTGCATCTGAATTGTTTTGTTTAAAATTCACTGTTGTAATGTCTAGAACCAAAATTAGAAAAATGTTGTTTCTGTCCATATATATATATATATATATATATATATATATATATATATATATATATATATATATATATATATATATATATATATATATATATACACATATACATACACACACACCTAACTGTATATTAACCCCTTCCTGACATGAGACGTACTATCCCGTCCACGGTACCCGGGCCCGTATGACCGGGGACGGGATAGTACGTCTACCGCGATCAGCGGCGCCCACGTGGTGAGCGCCGCTGATCGCGGCCGGGTGTCAGCTGATTATCACAGCTGACACCCGGCACTACGTGTCAGGGGCGGTCACGGACCGCCCCCGACACGTTAACCCCTTGCACACCGCGATCAAACATGATCGCGGTGTACCGGGGGTTAAAGGGAAGCATCGGCAGGGAGGGGGCTCCCTCCGTGCTTCCCTGAGCCCCCCACGGCAGCGCAATGTGCAGCGCTGCTGCGGGGGGCTCCTTTCCTCCAGGCCCCCGAATCCAAGATGGCGACGGGGGCCTGGGGAAGCTGGCTTCCTCAGTGCCTGCAAAGCGCAGGCATGAGGAAGCCTTGTGCACTGCCTGTGACAGATTGCTGATCTGTCACAGTGATCTGTGATGTGACAGATCAGCGATCTGTCACAGGACAGTGATGTCCCACCTGGGACTATGTAATAAAGTAAAAAAAAAAATTAAAAAAAAGTGTAAAAATAAATTTAAAAAAAATCGCCAAATAAATTAGTAAAAAAAAAAATTATTCCCCAATAAATTCATTTTTTGAAAATAATAAAAAAAAAAAAACAATAAAAGTACACATATTAGGTATCGCCGCGTCCGTAACGACCTGCCCTATAAAACTGTCCCATTAGTTAACCCCTTTAGCGAACCCCTTAAAAAATAAAAAACGAAGCAAAAAATAAAGATTTATTATCATACCGCCAAACAAAAAGTGCAATAACGCGCGATCAAAAAGACGCATATAAATATCCATGGTACCGCTGAAAACGTCATCTTGTCCCGCAAAAAACAAGCCGCCACACAGCATCATCAGCGGAAAAATAAAAAAGTTATAACTCGCAGAATAAAGCGATGCAAAAATAATTATTTTTTATATAAAATAGTTTTCATTGCATAAAACCGACAAAAACATAAAAAAACGACCTAAATGAGGTATCGCTGTAACCGTACTGACCCGAAGAATAAAACCGCTTTATCAATTTTACCGCACGCGGAACGGTGTAAACGCACCCCCCCCAAAAGAAATTCATGAAACGCTGGTTTTTGTTCATTCTGCGTCCCAAAAATCGGAATAAAAAGCGATCAAAAAATTTCACGTGCCCGAAAATGGTACCAATAAAAACGTCAACTCGTCCCGCAAAAAATAAGACCTCACATGACTCGGTGGGTCAAAATAAGGAAAAATTATAGCTCTCAATATGTGGTGATGCAAAAACTATTTTTACAATAAAAAGCGTCTTTTAGCGTGCGACAGCCGCCAAACATAAAAACCGCCATAAATAGTAAATCAAACCCCCCGTTATCACCCCCTTAGTTAGGGAAAAATAATAATAAAAAAAAATGTATTTATTTCCATTTTTCCATTAGGGTTAGGGCTAGGGTTAGGGCTAGGGGTGTGTTGGGGTAGGGTTGGGGTAGGGTTAGGGGCGTGTTGGGGTTCGGGTTGGAGTTAGAATTGGGGGTTTCCACTGTTTGGGCACATCAGGGGCTCTCCAAATGCAACATGGCGTCTGATCTCAATTCCAGCCAATTCTGAGTTGAAAAAGTCAAATGGTGCTCCTTCCCTTCCAAGCTCTGCTATGCGCCCAAACAGTGTTTTACCCCCACATGTAGGGTAGCAGCCTACTCAGGACAAATTGCAAAACAATTTTTGGGGTCCAATTTCTCCTGTTACCCTTAGGAAAATAAAAAATTGGGGGCAAAAATATCATTTTTGTGGAAAAAAATGATTTTTTTATTTTCACATCCGAGTGTTATAAACTTCTGTGAAGCACTTGGGGGTTCAAAGTGCTCACCACACATCTAGATAAGTTCCTTGGGGGGTCTAGTTTACAAAATGGTGTCATTTGTGGGGGGTTTCCACTGTTTAGGTACATTAGGGGCTCTCCAAAGGCAACATGACACCCGCAGACCATTCCATCAAAGTCTGCATTCCAAAACGTCACTACTTCCCTTCCGAGCCCCGACGTGTGCCCATACAGTAGTTTTCTCCCACATATGGGGTAGCAGCGTACTCAGGACAAATTGGACAACAACTTTTGGGGTCCAATTTCTCCTGGTACCCTTGGGAAAATAAAAAAATGGTGACTAAAAGATCATGTTTGTGGAAAAAATACGAATTTTTTATTTTCACGCCCGGGCGTTGTAAACTTCTGTGAAGCACTGGGGGGGTCAAAGTGCTCACCACACATCTAGATAAGTTCGTTAGGGGGTCTAGTTTCCAAAATGGTGTCATTTGTGGGGGGGTTCCACTGTTTTGGTACATCAGGAGTTTTCCAAACGCGACATGGTGTCCGATCTCAATTCCAGCCAAAAACGTCAAATGGCGCTGCTTCCCTTCCGAGCTCTGCCATGCGCCCAAATAGTGGTTTACCCCCACATGTGGGGTATCAGCGTACTCAGGACAAATTGCACAATAACTTTTAGGGTCCTGCTACCCTTGGGAAAATAAAAATTGGGGTGAAAAGACCATTTTTGTGGAAAAAATATGATTTTTTAATTGTACCGCTGTACGTTATAAACTTCTGTAAAGCCCTTTTGGGTTCAAAGTTCTCACCACATATCTAGATAAGTTCCTTGGGGGGTCTAGTTTCCAAAATGGGGTCACTTGTAGGGGGTTTCCACTGTTTAGGTACATCAGGGACTCTCCAAACGTGACATGGCGTCCAATCTGAATTCCAGCCAATTTTGCATTGAAAAAGTCAAACGGCGCTCCTTCCATTCTGAGCTCTGCCATGCGCCGAAACAGTCGTTCCCCCCACATATCAGGTATCTGCGTACTCAGGACAAATTGCACAATAACTTTTGCAGTTCAATTTCTCCTGTTACCCTTGTTAAAATAAAAAAAATTGAACCTGAAGTATTTTTTTTATGAAAAAAAGTTAGATGTTCATTTTTTTTTAAATATTCAAAAAAATTCCTGTGACGCACCTAAAGGGTTAATAAACTTCTTGAATGTGGTTTTGAGCACCTTAAGGGGTGCAGTTTTTAGAATGGTGTCACTTTTGGGTATTTTCTATCATATAGACCCCTCAAAGTGGCTTCAAATGTGATGTGGTCCTAAAAATAAAATGGTGTTGTAAAAATGAGAAATCGCTGGTCAACTTTTAACCCTTATAACTTCCTTACCAAAAAAAAATTTTGGTTCCAAAATTGTGCTGATGTAAAGTAAACATGTGGGAAATGTTAGTTATCAAGTTTTTTGTGTGCCGTATCTCTGTGATTTAAGGGCATAAAAATTCAAAGTTGGAAAATTGCGAAATTTTCAAAATTTTCGCCAAATTTCCGTTTTTCTCACAAATAAACGCAAGTTATTTGAACGAAATGTTACCACAAACATGAAGTACAATATGTCACGAGAAAACAATGTCAGAATCACCGGTATCCATGGAAGCGTTCGAGAGTTATGACCTCATAAAGGTACAGTGGTCAGAATTGTAAAAATTGGCCCGGTCATGAACGTGCAAACCACCCTTGGGGGTGAAGGGGTTAAAGTCCAAAAGATGACAGCAGGTGGGGGCTTTTGGGACAATTACTCCCATCATCCGACACTTGCTGCAGCTAATAACAGTGACAGCAGGAGCGGATGATCGGAGTTTCTCAGCCGCCGCCTGCAATCTAATGAAATCAAAGAAAAACCCAACGTAGGTTCTCCTCTATTTTCTTCAACGAACCAGGCAAAACTTACAGCTGGGGGCTGCAACCTTCAGCCGTCCGTTTCAGAAAGGTTGGTTATCAAGAATAGAGGGGTCACCACGCTGTTATTTTTTAAAATTTAAATAAATAAGTAAAAAAAAAAAAAAAAACTGCATGGGCAGTTTTTGACAACCAGCCTTGCTAAAGCAGACAACTGGGGGCTGGTATTCTCAGGCTGGCAAGGTGCCATGGATATTGTCCCCCCCAGCCTAAAAACAGCAGCCCGCAGCTGCCCAGAAGAGGCACGTCTATTAGTTGCACCTTTTCTGGCGCTTTGCTCGGCTCTTCCCACTTGCCCTGTAGTGGTGGCAAGTGGGATTCATATTTGTGGGGTTGATGTCACCTTTGTATTATTAGGCAACATCAAGCCCACGGCTTAGTAATGGAGAGGAGTCTTTAAGACATATACATTATGAATCCGATAGTTACAAGTTAAATAAAGACACAGCAAGAATAAAATCCTTTATGTGAAAAAAGGACAGACTCCTTTATTAATCTCAATTCAACCATCACCTAATTCCAAGCAAAGCCCTCGATCTCCTGTAATAAAAAATAAAACAAACAATATACCATACCTGTCAGTCATTGTGTCCCACGCTGTAATCCATGTTTGGGGCTAAATAGTTTTCAACCTGGAAGGTGCCAAGATGCGACCGTCCTGGCTGAAAACCACTGGTGAATGAGCTGCTGAGAGTGCAGCATCATTCACCAGCAGTGACATCATCGCGGCCAGGCTGAACTTGGGTGACCTCAGGACTGTGGGAAAATGCCAGTGATGAGGCAAATGCGATCTTTTGATTGCCAGTTATTGCATTTTAATGCAATGTGGTGGCGACCAAAAAAAAAAAAAAAAAAAAAAAATTCTGGCGTTTTTACTTTTTTTTCCTCACCACGCTGTTTAGCGATCAGGTTAATTTTTTTTTTTTTTGATAGATTGGGCGATTCTGAACTCGGCGATACCAAATGTGTAGGTTTGATTTTTTTTATTGTTTTATTTTGAATGGGGCAAAAGAGGGGCGATTTCAAAGGTTTCCATGGGAGGCTAGAAGCTGCCATAACCCGATTGGTTCTGCTACATACCAGCGATGATCAGATCACCTCTATGTAGCAGAATTACTCACTTGCTATTACTCCCAGCAAGCCAGCAGTGACAACCATAGAGGTCTCCAGGAGACTCTGGTTGTCATGCCAACCCATCAGTGACCCACGATCACGTGACGGAGGTCACAGATGGGCGGGTTTCCGGCGCGATTGCTAAAATTGCATGTTAAATGGGTTAACAGCCGCGGGTGAATCGCAATTCCATCGTCAGCTGTTCCGGGCACATGTCAGCTATTCAAAACAGCTGACATGTGCTGGGAAAGCTGTGGGCTCCGGCGGGGAGGGAGTCCGATATGGGCGTACTATTATGCCCAATGTTGGAAAGTGGTTAAGAGAACACAGAAGCACTAAGCTAATCAAGTGCTCCAGCATACGGGAAACCTTGTCGAGATAGCTGCTAACTGAACAACTGGCCAGTCATGGCCGGGGTCGCGGTTACAGACGCTGCTCTGTACCCTCAGAAGAGTGACTGAACCCCCCCCCCCCACTGAAACTTGAACGCTGCTGGAGGGAAGTTAATTTTCTCATCGCAGCATTAAGGGTAAGTGAGGGCGCCGTGCAGGATTGTAACGCCATTAACATGGATACACCTAAATAAAATGGGAATGGTTAGTGATATTAACTTCCTGTTTGTGACACATTAGTATAAGGGAGGGGAGAAACTTTTCAAGATAGGTAGTAACCGTGGTGGCCATTTTGAAGTCGGCCATTTTGGATCCAACTTTATTTTTTTCATAGGGAAGAGGGTCATGTGACAAACTTATTGACAATTTCACAAGAAAAACAATGGTGTGCTTGGTTTTAATGCAACTTTATTCTTTCATGAGTTATTCACAAGTTTATGACCACTTATAAAATGTATTCAAAGTGCTGCCCATTGTGTTGGATTGTCAATGCAACCCTCTTCGCCCACTCTGGACATAATGATAGCAACACCGCAGAAGAAATGGTAGCACAGGCTTCCAGTATCCGTTGTTTCAGATGCCGCACATCTCATATCTTCAAAGCATAGACAAATGCCTTCAGATGACCCCAAAGTTAAAAGTCTAAGTTTGATGTGTCACATGACCCTCTTCCGATTGGAAAAAATAAAGTTGGATCCAAAATGGCCAACTTCAAAATGGCCGCCACGGTCATCACCCATCTCAAAAAGTTCCCCCCCTCCAATATACTAATGTGCCACAAACAGGAAGTTGGTATCACCAACCATTCATTCAGGTGTATCCTTATAAATGGCCCACCCTGTAGATTAACAGCATTATTTTGGTGACAGGTTCCCTTCAAGGGGTTGTCACACAAAGTATATTTTAAATTAATACTTCTTGGATTAATAATTACTAGGGATGATGAAATAGCTTTGGATAAATGCTTATCCGAATAGCTATAATGCTTCCCAAAAAGCTGCATCGGTAACCTGGATACCTGGAGCTCTCCCGAAAATCAGCTGTTTGGCACCACAGCTGTTTCACTGTCACAATACATGCAGAGAGTCTGTTTGTTGGGCTCTCCATGCATGTGTTGTGACTATGAAACAGCCGTGACACATGCAGCGCCGAACAGCTGATCGGGAGCGCTCCACGTATCCGGGAAGCGCTATAGCTATTCGGATAAGCACTTATACAAAGCTATTCCATCATCCTTAGCAATTACCACAATTAGATATGCTAACCCCTTCCCGACCCATGACGCCTACGTTGGCATCATGAAAAGTCATGCCATTACGACCTGCGACGCCTACGTAGGCATCACGGTGGAAATCGCGTTCCTGCGGGTCGGGTGACCAGGGTCACTGAAAGGTCACCTGACCCGTAAGTACAGGAGGACATGTACTTCACCCCAGGGGGTGGCTTTGCGCCCCCCCGGCTACGATCGCTCTGATTGGCTGCTGAAAGTGAAACAGCCAATCAGAGCAATTGTAATATTTCGCCAAATTTCATTGGTGAATTACAATCCAGCCATGGCCGATGCTGCAATATCGTCGGCCATGGCTGGAGACCGCGATCTGACCCCTCCCACCGACTGACGGGGGCGATCTGTCCCCGCCACCGACTGACGGCAATCTGCTGCCGTCATTATTTGCTCCCCCTCCCCTGCCCTCCGCTCCCCCGGTAACTCCTGAGTCCCGCTGTCCCTCCGGGTCCTTCATGGGCGCCGCCATCCTCCAAAATGGCGGGCGCATGCACAATGCACCCGCCAAATCTGCCAGCCGGCACATTCATTCATTCCAGGTACATTTTGATCACTGTGATAGTGTTTATCACAGTGATGGAAAAAAAAAAAAAAAAAAAAAAAAAGTAGATAGACCCCCTTTATCACCCCCATAGGTAGGGAAAAATTAAAGAAAATATATTTATTTTTATTTTTCCATTAGGGTTAGGGTTGGAATTAGGGTTAGGGGTGTGTTGGGCTTGTGGTTAGGGTTGAGTTTGAATTAAGGGGTTTCCACTATTTAGGCACATCGGGGGGGGTCTCCAAACGTGACATGGCGCCACCATTGATTCAAGCCAATTTTACATTTACGTTCCAATTATAAAGTGGTTTACCCCCCACATATGGGGTATCAGCATACTCAGGAGAAATTGCACAACTTTGGGGGTTTAATTTCTCCTGTTACCCTTAGGAAAATAAAAAATTGGGGGCTAAAAAAATTATTTTTGTGGAAAAAAAAATGATTTTATTTATTTTCGCAGCTGTGTTATAAACTTCTGTGAAGCACTTGGGGGCTCAAAGTGCTCAATAAGTTCCTTGGGGGTGTCCAGTTTCCCAAATGGGGTCACTTGTGGGTGGTTTCTACTATTTAGGCACATCAGGGGCTCTGCAAATGTAACAAGACACCCGCAGACAATTCCATCAAGTCAGCATTTCAAATCGTCACCACTTCCATTCCGAGCCCCAATGTCTGCCCAAAAGGAAAAAAATTATTTTTTATTTTCCCGACTCTGCGTTATACACTTCTGTGAAGCACCTGGAGGGTTCAGAATACTCACCACATATCTATATGAGTACCTTGAGGGGGGGGTCTAGTTTGCAAAATGGGGTCACTTGTGGGGGGAGCTCCAATATTTAGGCACACAGGGGCTCTCCATACGCGACATGGTGTCCGCCAACGATTGGAGCCAATTTTCCATTCAAAAAGTCAAAATGGCGCTCCTTTCCTTCCGAGCCCTGCCTTGCGCTCAAACAGTGGTTTATGACCACATATGAGGCATCGGTGTACTCAGGAGAAATTGCCCTACAAATTTTAAGATCCATTTTATCCTGTTGCCAATGTGAAGATGAAAAAATTGAGGCTAAAAGAAAATGTGAAAATAAGTACTTTATTTTTACGGATCAATTTGTGAAGCACCTGGGGGTTCAAAGTACTCACTGTGCATCTAGATAAGTTCCTTGTGGGGTCTAGTTTCCAAAATGGGGTCATTTGTGGGGAAGCTCCAAAGTTTAGGCACACTGGGGCTCTCCAAACACGACATGGTGGTCTGCTAACGATTGGAACTAACTTTACATTCAAAAAGTCAAATGGCGCTCCTTCCCTTCCGAGTCCTGCTGTGCGCCCAAACAGTGCCCGCCCCCACACACACACATATATATGGGGTTTCAGCGTACAAGACAAATTGGACAACAACTTTTGGGGTCCACTTTCTCCTTTTACCATTGGGAAAATAAAAAAAATTGTTGCAAAAAGATTTTTTGTGACTAAAGATAAATGTTCATTTTTTCCCTTCCATGTTGCTTCTGCTCCTGTGAAACACCTGAAGGGTTAATACATTTCTTGAATGTGGTTTTGATCAGCTTTTTGCAGTTTTTAGAATGGTGTCACTTTTGGGTATTTTCAGCCATATAGACCCCTCAAACTGACTTCAAATGTGAGGTGGTCCCTAAAAAAATGGTTTTGTAAATTTTGTTGTAAAAATGAGAAGTTGCTGGTCAACTTTTAACCCTTTTAAACTTCCTAACAAAAAATATTTTGTTTCCAAAATTGTGCTGATGTAAAGTAGACATGTGGAAATTATTAACTATTTTGTGTCACATAACTGTCTGGTTTAACAGAATAAAAATTTAAAATTTTCGCCAAATTTCCGATTTTTTTCACAAATACACAAAAATTGACCTACATTTACCATTAACATGAAGCCTAATGTGTCACGAAAAAAATCTCAATCGCTAGAATCCGTTGAATTTTTGAGTTATTACCTCAAAAGGGACACTGGTTAGAATTGCAAAAAATGGCCAAGTCATTAAGGTCAAAATAGGCTGGGTCATGAAGGGGTTAAATAAAAGGTCCTTGCACTGAGATAATCTTATGAATGTGCCCTTGCTGTGTAATGGCTGTGTCTGACCATGCAGGGACTGGTCTGATCACACCACATCTCCTGGGCAGGAGAGGAAGCAAAAGAGCTGGCACAGCAGGGGATCAGAGCTGATTCTGAGAGGTAAAACACTGTTTAAAACAGGTCACAGGTCCTGGTCCGATGCCTCCCATCTTCTTGCAACGCCGCCCTCCTGCTTGCCTCATGGCCATCGGACCGGACCGCCCTCGGGTTAGTATAATAAAACTTATTTTTCTTATTCTGCTGGTCAGATCGGGGACTTATCTACAGCATTATAGAATGCTGTAGATAAGCCCTGAACGGTGGTTGACGTAACTCAAATCGGCCAAACCTGGTGAGAAGTTCCCTTTAACTCTAGTTCTGTAGTTTCATTCTTTCCTCTCTTGCGCTTCACATAGATTCCCTTTAAACCATATAGTAAACGGTCACATTTGACCTATCTAACCTATAGGCTGCTGAAAACAGTCATCCCTTTGTGTTTCGTCAGACGCCTTGTTGCTGAGAAATCCCTTTTTATCACTTTATATAAAATGACCTCTTCCAGGTTCTGGGGAGGATGGTGCCTGGAAGATAACTCTGCCTCCAGAGTTTATTTTAAATATAAGGTGGAGTAACCCGTGTGATGTGTTATGGAATATTCTAAATCAGCTTTGCCGGGAACGTGCACTGCTGAAGACTGATAGTCTGAACTATCGGCATTGTTGCACTGGTGGTTTGAACTGAGTGCTCTCCTAAACTGCTGGCAATACGAGAAGCACAGCAGGGCCGTGGAGTCGTTAAGCCAAACCTCTGACTCCAACTCCACAGCACTGCCTCACTGCTGAGCGTGTGCATAAAATGCAGCACAGATTCAGCTCTACTAAAAGCTTGGATCAGAAAGAGGACATTTCATAACTTTCACAAATTCTTAGGAAAAAATTCTGCAAATACTGCATTGTTCTACTGTACCCAACTTATTATACATTTTAGGAGTTGGACCATTTTATACCGACTGACAACCAAAACGGCCACAGACTCCAACAACACGTTCCTTGCCTAAGTAACCGGCCACTCAGACCTCAGGCTGAAATCCAAAGGAACAAGCTGTACACTATACAAAATAGAAATCCTCTCTGTTCTTGAGAATGGAGATTTGTAATAAGTGGCAAATAGCAAAGTAGTTTTCACAAGTACTTTGAAGTTTTACCCATATGTGAACTTAAACAACTTTAATGGCCTGCCCGAAGTATAACGCAGAGGGTGCCATTGCTGCTTTTAAGGGCGGTTTAACATGTCCAGATAATTCCGGTACCGGAAAAAACTACCGGAGCTATCCGTGTGGATACGTAGGCCATCCGTGTGTGACCCGTATGCTGTCCGTGTAGTGAAAAAATTGGTTTCAACGTTAACCCAATGACTCCTAAAAACGCACACGGACGCCATCCGTGTGCGGTACGTGTTTACACGGACCCATTGACTTGTATGGGTCAGTGTGTGATCCGTGCTGTTGCACAAAAACGGACATGTCAGCGTATTTTGCACAAGGACACACGGTCCGTGAAAACACGCTGACATCCAGGGCTGTGGAGTTGGTAAGCTAAACCTGCGACTCAGACTCCTCAATTTCCCTTACACCGACTCCAACATATATTGCTTATATTTAAGTGAAAAATGTATTGTAGTACAGTGTGAACATCAGACATTTAATCATTTTTATGATACAATAATCAAGATATTTAGAAAGAAAATATATTTTTATTGGAATACAACTTTAGAACACAAAAAAACTAAAATTGTAAATATGTAATACACTATGTAATATTGAGAGAGATATATATATATCACTATGCAATAAACTACGCTATGTAAGTGGCAAAAAAGTTTTCAACAAAAACATACTAAATATTTGTGCAGTCTATGAATTTGTTCTAAGAAATAGAATTGCCTCCATCAGATCCTCCTTCATAGATGATCTCAAATCTGACCCAATAATTTTAAGGCCAGAGAACAACCTCTCTACACTAACTTGAGTTGGAGGCAAAGCTGTAACCACATGGGCAACATCTCTAACAATTTCCGGGTATAAAGGAATTCCCTCATGTACAGTCAGTTTTGATGAACGGTTGAATTTTTCTAATTCTTTGAGAGCAAGTGAAACATTTTGCTGAAATATGGTCAGTCTGCTTGCTATAGGAGACGGAGTGAAATCTTTTTCCTTGCGGTAACGCTTTGCATGCTCCATGTCATCCAAATACTTGTCAAAGTCAAACTCCTCATCTGATGAGGATGAAGATATGGCAGCAGTAGCACTGTCAGGACCCGAGTCCTCTTGCGCCTGGCAGTCCTCCTGTAGGCCACTGCTCCTAACTGCTACCTCAGTCAGAGCATCTTTTCCTTTAGTAAGCTGTTGATCATCAAGCAGTATATGGTGACTTGGGTCCACATAAACAGCTGCCAGAAAAATTTTATTTTCCAATAGCTGTGTCTCTCTCCGTTTCATTGAAGCAGAAATGCCATCTGCGATTAAACCTCCTCTTTGGGACAGGCAAAATAGCAAGTTCTTCCACTCCCTTATGAAAATGCCAGGACTTAAATCCTCAGCTTGTAATTTTTTAGTCACTGTAAATGGGTGATTAAGCAGTTCCTTCAACTCAGCCACCCGTGTCCATTGACCTTCATTTAGGGTTACCTGAGGGTTCGTCATATCTATAAGAAACTGTTTTAGTTCAAGCAATCACTCAATTAAATAAGTGCTGCCCCACCGAGTGGCTTGATCGACAATTGCCCCTTTCCCGGCACGTCTCTTTGAGATGGAATCAATTTTAGGGGTTCTGGCGGCAATAACCAATTTCCTCACTTTTCCAATCAGATTTCCAGCATGTCCCTCTTGCAGACTATAGGCCCCGTCACACACAGCGATATCGCTGATTTTGTTGCTGTGTGTGACATGGATCAGCAACCGCCCCCCACTGCCAGGTAGCGCTGATCGCGCTCGAATGTCGTGGGCAGTTTTTTGATCGTTGGTCTCCCGCTGGCCAGCGCACATCGACGCGTGTGGCAGCGAGAGACCAGCGATGAGCTACGCTGGTTTCCAAGTTAAACAGCAGGTAACTAAGAGCCCCGCGCGGCTCTTAGATACCCGCTGTTTACATTGAAAACCAGCTTGCTCGCTGGCCCTGATCGCTGGAGGGGCTGTCTATGTGACAGCTCACCAGCGATCAGCTATTGATGTCCCAGCGATCCCATCCACGTCGGATCATTGGTGGGAGCGCTTGGACATTGATACGTGTAACGGGGCCTTATCTCTTATTTCCAGCTGCAGGATGTGCACAACACAGCGCATGTGATAAATATGAAAGTGTTTTGAAGCAGCTTCAACAAGATCATCTATTTCTAAAGTATAATTTTGCTGTTCTGTTGTAATATCTGTTTGTTCCTCAGTTACATGAACAGCAATGTGGCCTTCCATCTCAAACATACAGAATCCTAAATTTTCTTCTAGCTGTTCATTACTCTCATTCATCAGTTTAATTGTACTTATCATGTTAGAAGCATTGTCCGTTACAATAGCAAGAACCTGTTTGTAAAGTCTTTACTTCCACTTGTACATTACACAACGGAATGGGACAGCAAAATAAATGCTATCATTTTCCATGTAGCCAAACACATCAGCTCCTTGTTGGATATAAACAATAACGTATTTGTACTTTCCGTGTGACAAGCTAACCATGTCAGAACCATTAAAACAGAGTCTAATAATTCCAGATAAATGGTTTAATCACAGAAAAGGCCATTTATACGGCACAGAAAAATGTTGAGCATTTTAATTAATTATAATGGATTGACCAGTTATTAATGGAGAGCAGTAAGTTGTACTTTTGGCATTAGTACAGCCTACGATGCAAAGATTGGGATTTAAGTATTTTATAAGCAAATGGCCAACATTTTATATAGAGCCCTGAACCTAAGTGCAGTAATAAATGCCTGTCATTGGACAAATAAGTGAAAAAGCTCATAACCAGCACATGAGGAGACAACATTTTGGGAGTTCCCAATGTCAGGAACACAGATGCCACCTATAACGTGGACGCTTGTGCAAATATGAGAATTTTAGATGTGTAATAGGTTCACAATGCATTATTGCAATCCGTTTAACGGTTCTGTTAAACGGATGCGCTAACACTGATGGCCAAAAGCAACGTTTTTCGCCAATCACGTTAACGCATGCGCTAACGCAAGGTACCCTTGTGTCGGCATGCGTTAGTAGTGTAGGTTCGCTGTGAGTTAGACCTAATGTACCCGGAAACGCAGTAGACCACGTTCGAGGGTGCGTCACAAAGTAACAGAACATCACTAACGCATGCTGAATTTGACATGCGTTAGGATGCGTTACTATAATGGCGGCCAATGGGTGCATTAATGCAACCGTTACATAGCGTTAGTGCCGCTTAGTAACAGATACGTTAAATGGATGGCACCTAACGTGATGTGAACCAAGCCTTAAGCCCCCATCACACACAGCGATCTCGCTAGCGAGATCGCTGCCGGGTCACAAGTTTTGTGACGCAACAGCGATCTCACCAGTGAGATCGCTGTGTGTGCGCCACTTAGCGACCAGACCCCCTGCCGGTATCGCTGATCGTTGTTGGAAAGCCCTGGACATTTTTTTGATCGCTGGTCTCCCGCTGGCCAGCACTCATCGCTGCGTGCGACAGGCGGGAGACCAGCGATCAGCGCGCTGTTAACTAAGGTAAACGCAGGGTTTATAAGCAGCGCGCTGTGCTTAGAAACCCTCTGTGTACCTTAGATACCAGCGCGCTAATGCAAGGGGCTGGTAACCAAGGTACACATCGGGTTTCTAAGTGACGCTCGCTGCTTAGAAACCCGATGTGTACCTTAGTTACCAGCTCTCTGCATCAGCACAATGGTAACTAACATACACAGCAACGCCGCGCGCTCGGTGTCACTGGTGCTGATCACTGGTGAATCTGCCTGTTTAAAAGCTCACCAGCGATCATGTCAGGATCGCTGGTGTGTCGCTACAAGTTGATATCGTCGGGATCGCTGGTGAGTCTCTATGTGTGACGGGGCCCTTACAGTCACAAGTTTCTCATTCACAACTTATTGCCAGTCCACAAGAGGTGATAAATGCTAGATCGTGATAACAGGGTCCCATGTAAACATTCAAATGGAGCAGAGGCGGAGCACGCACTTAGCAGCCCCATTCACTGCATATGGGACTGAATGAGAAAACCCAGTGAAGCCATAACCTGACTCTTGTTTTCCTGAACATCTGTCTACACACATTATATGGTGACGTTTTCCCACTGAAACAGATGTTCGATCAACATCAATCATCTAGTGTGTATGACTGCCTTAAAGGGAATCTGTCACCCCTTTTTTGAGATATCATATAATGATATCATTCAATTGTGTGTCATAAGGATTCTCTTAGTACTTTTGCTTCCCCCTGACCCCGCACCTTTCATATCGGTTCAGATGGATGTAAACTGCCGCTGTCCGGGACTTAGGGTACCGTTACACCTAGCGACTCACCAGCGATCCCGACCAGCGATATGACGTGGTCAGGATCGCTGGTGAATCGCTGGGTGGTCGCTAGTGAGCTGCCACTCAGGCAGAACTCACCAGCGACATCGCAGGGGACGGGGATCGCTACTTACCTGTCAGACGCGGCGATACTGCGTCCTCCCGCCCGGCTCCACGCGTCGCTCGTCGTCACAGCAGGAAGCGCCACAGGAAGTGGACGACGAGAAATGATCCAGCAGCTTCTCGCGCGATCAGCGATAACCAGCGGGGAGCCGGTCGGCGGTAAGTATCACATGCAGCGATATCGCTAGTAATATCGCTGTAACGTCACAAAACCGGTGACTTTACAGCGATATTGCTAGCGATATCGCAGTGTGTAATGGGAGCTTTATTCAACTGCCCCCCCCTCCCTGTCTTGGTCTACGCATTTCTTCTTGTGTAGAGCAAGACAGGGAGGGGGGGGCAGTTGAATAAGCCCTGCCCATCGGACCGGACCGTGGCAGTTTACATACATCTGAACCGATATAAAAAAGGTATTTATGCATGAAAGGTGCGGGGTCAGGGGTAAGCAAAAGTACTAAGAGACTCCTTATGTGACACACAATTGAACGATATCATTAGGATACCTCAAAAAAGGAGTGACAGATTCCCTTTAAAGGGTGTCAGCATCTTTAGCATTTCAAAGCTGTTGACTATGTTATATAAACCTGTAAAGCAGTTGCAGTAGACCTGTTTTGACAGTCATACCAACTGCGTAAGTGTGAAATAATTTTATTCCTCAGCACACTGACTCCTTATAGCCAAAGGGTGTTGCGAAAGTGTGGTGTCCTGGGCACTGTCGACTGAATGCTCCCCAAAAAGTCTTATCCTACCATGCTCAGGTGCTAACAGGTTCTCTTTTAAGCTCAGCAGAAAGCTCAGTTTCAAAGCAGCAAGATGGAGATGACAGGGGCCTTTAGGAGGCCAGTGGCAGTCATAGTAACGTATTAGCGCTAAGGCAATGAGCCCATGAAGGCCACCATGAAGCTGGAAAACACAAGAACTTATTTCTGTCCTCATCTGTTAAAGTACTGTCACACTTAGCGATATCGCTAGCAATATCGCTATAACTTGTGACATTATAGCGATATTGCTAGCGATATCGCTGTCTGATACTTACCTACAACCCGCTCGCCCGCTGGTTATCGCTGATCGTGCGAGAACGTTCAGGACCGCTTCTCGTCGTCAGCTTCCTGCGGCGCTTCCTGTGGAGAGATGAGCGTGGACGCGGGCGGGAGGACGCAGAATCGCCTAGTGTGACAGGTAAGTAGCGACCCCCGTCCCCAGCGATGTCGCTGGTGAGATCTGCCTGTGTGGCAGCTCACTAGCAACCACTTAGCGATGTACCAGCGATCCTGACCGCGTCATATCGCTGGTACATCGCTAAGTGTGACAGTACCTTTAGAGACAGTTTCAATACCTGCTGTGTTCGGAAGGAGCTCAGCTCCTGATTTCCACCCCCCGCAGTCACGTTTAAAATATTGCATTAAAGGGCGCCTGCACAGTAGTGTATCGGCATTCCGAATTATGCTACTGCACAGGCGCTGCCAGCGCCATCTTGGTGAAGACAATTTGTTTTCCTCTCTAGAAAATGGCGCAGACGGCACCTGTGCAGCAGCGTCTATCGGACTGCCGATACATAACCCTGTGCAGGTGCAGCTGGTGCCAGTTTCACAAAGTTTTTTTTCAGAATAAATGTATACATGAATAAATAAAACTATTTAATGCATATTATAGATGTGATCATGCTGCAGCACAGGTGACACTGCTTGCTGAATGTGATTTTTCTTTCAATACACATAATATTCAGTATTTAAAATAGGAGGCAGGTCACTGAGGTAATCAGTTACCTGTCATTTAAGCCTATAAGGATGATGAGGTCAGAGCACCCTATGACGCCCCCCCACATGCCCCCAACGCCCGAGAATCTCATTAACTGAAAACAAAGATCAAACAACAAGGCAGATTTCATCAACCAAGGTATCATTTTAATCAGTATAAAGGTGTCAACCTGACAGTGTATGTAGGTTACTGAGCACATACCTGTGACAGGCTCCCTTTGATGCTGGGCTCAGACAACCATATTTTATCTGTGTATTGTCCATGAGTCTCCGTAGAGAAGGAGGAAGCTTATTTTACTACCGTTTGCGGTTTCTCCATCGCTTTATACATGTGCATGGAAAAAATAGGAAGCGTTGACAACGCTTCCTCCCCTGTACACAGTGGTCATGTGCTCACTGTGCATACTGAGAAATCAGGAGATACTGGGACATAGGAGACACAGACAGATCTGCAGCCAGATTTTTTTTTTTAAGGCTGTGTGCACACGATGCAGATATGCAGCGTTTCCGCAGCGGATTTTACCGCGCAGAAACGTTGCATATCCGCATTGTGATATACAGTACCTTTAAAATGAATGAAAAAAAAACAAAAAACGCTGTGCAGACGCTGCGGATTTTTCCGCGCGGTTTTCCTGCTGTACAAAATCCACAGCATGTTACTTCTTTTGTGCGGTTTTCTATCTCCCCTGTTACCAAATCCGCAGGGGGAAGACCGCAATGGAAAACCGCACAAAAACCGCATGAAAACCGCGTGAAAAATGGAAGAAATCCGCAGGAAAAATGCAGGTCATTTGACCTGCGGTTTTCTTCCATTCTGCACGGAAAAATCCGCAGGGCTCAAAACTCCGTCTGCACTCAGCCTTAAAGTATGTTAGTGGTAAATCTATGAGGTCATAAAAAAATGGGAAAAATTCACATTGTCTTATTGTTTTTCATAGATATTGACGCATACCAGCAAAAAATAGAATGACTAAAATAATCATGCATCACCAAAAAAAAAAAAAAAAAAAAAAAAAAAAAAAAAAACACAATATGACTTGATTACACAAACTAGGGAAGAAAAACAGCTCTTTATAAAGCAAATCAGGGTTGTGGAGTCAGAGCTCATTTTGGTGGAGTCGGTATAAAATGGACCGACTCCTAAAATATATAATTGGGTACAGTAGTTCAATGCAGAATGTGCTGAATATTTTTTCATAGGAATTTGGGAAAGTTATGAAATGTCCTATAAATGGCTGTTCTATTCCTGATCTAAGGCAACATTCACACACAGCATTTTTCCTGCGTTTTTTGAGGATCCGTTTTTCAGCTGCAAAAGCAGATCAGCTTTTTAAAAAAACCACATCACCTGAAAGGTTTTTGAGCTCATAGATAATGTTTTCAATAGCAAAAGCAGATTAGAAATCTGCTCCATCCATCTCTGTGTATCCATATCTTATCTGTACCAAAAAGAATGAAAGCCGGGTAGCACACAGACCAACACTCTTTTTAGCACCAGTCAGGTACACCTCATAGCTGTCCAAAAGGATGCCCAGGACAGGCATTGCTCGTCTTCAGTAACACATCAACATCAATTGAGAGTTGGAATAAAGACTGCATTCATCACCACATCTTCTTAAGGTGCAGGCTTTATTTTCAAATGTAGGCGTGTGCAGTATGAGATTCTGCAGCAGCTGAGGTGTGCAGTATGAGGTTCTGCCCTCCCTCCCTAGGTTTGATCCTGGCTTCACCCATGGTGTGAATGTAGCCTGAGGATCTAGGCTTTGTCTTAACTGAGATAGATAGATATATTTTATATATATATATATATATATATATATATATATATATATACACACACACACACAGTACAGTCCAAAAGTTTGGGCACACCTCATTCAAAGAGTTTTCTTTATTTTCATGACTATGAAAATTGTAGATTCACTCTGGAGGCATCAAAACTATGAATTAACCCATGTGAAATTATATAATTAACAAAAAAGTGTGAAACTGAAAAGACTGTGTGTCTTACATTCTAGGTTCTTCAAAGTAGCCACCTCTTGCTTTGATTACTGATTTGCACACTCTTGGCATTCTCTTGATGAGCTTCAAGAGGTAATCACCAGAAATGGTTTTCTCTTCACAGGTGTGCCCTGTCAGGTTTAATAAGTGGGATTTCTTGCCTTATAAATGGGGTTGGGACCATCAGTTGTGTTGTGCAGAAGTCTGGTGGATACATAGCTGATAGTCCTACTGAATAGACTGTTAGAATTTGTAATATGGCAATCAAAAAGCAGCCAAGTAAAGAAAAACGAGTGGCTATCATTACTTTAAGAAATGAAGGTCAGTCAGTCCGAAAATTTGGGAAAGCTTTGAAAGTGTCCCCAAGTACAGTGGCAAAAACCATCAAGCGCTACAAAGAAACTGGCTCACATGAGGACCGCCCCAGGAAAGGAAGACCAAGAGTCACCTCTGCTGCGGAGGATAAGTTAATCCGAGTTACCAGCCTCAGAAATCACAGGATAACAGCAGCTCAGATTAGAGACCAGGTCTATGCCACACAGAGTTCTAGCAGCAGACATCTCTACAACAACTGTTAAGAGGAGACTTTGTGCAGCAGGCCTTCATGGTAAAATAGCTGCTAGGAAACCAATGCTAAGGACAGGCAACAAGCATAAGAGACTTGTTTGGGCTAAAGAACATAAGGAATGGACATTAGACCAGTGGAAATCTGTGCTTTGGTCTGATGAGTCCAAATTTGAGATCTTTGGTTCCAACCACCGTGTCTTTGTGCGACGCAGAAAAGGTGAACGGATGGACTCTACATGCCTGGTTCCCATGGTGAAGCATGGAGGAGGAGGTGTGATGGTGTAGGGGTGCTTTGCCGGTGACACTGTTGGGGATTTATTCAAAATTGAAGACATACTGAACAAGCATGGCTACCACAGCATCTTGCAGCTGAATGCTATTCCATCCGGTTTGCGTTTAGTTGGACCATCATTTATTTTTCAACAGGACAATGACCCCAAACACACCTCCAGGCTGTGTAAGGGCTATTTGACCAAGAAGGAGCGTGATGGGGTGCTACGCCAGGTGACCTGGCATCCACAGTCACCAGACCTGAACCCAAGCGAGATGGTTTGGGGGTGAGCTGCAGAGTGAAGGCAAAAGGGCCAACAAGTGCTAAGCATCTCTGGGAACTCCTTCAAGACTATTGGAAGACCATTTCCGGTGACCACCTCTTGAAGCTCATCAAGAGAATGCCAAGAGTGTGCAAAGCAATAATCAAAGCAAAAGGTGGCTACTTTGAAGAACCTAGAATAAGACATTTTCAGTTGTTTCACACTTTTGTGTTAATTATATAATGCCACATGTGTTAATTCATAGTTTTGATGCCTTCAGAGTGAATCTACAGTTTTCATAGTCATGAAAATAAAGAACACTCTGAATGAGGAGTGTCCAAACTTTTGGTCTGTACTGTATATATGTAATCTATATTGTAGAGTATGACATATTTACATTTTATTAGTTTTTTGTGTTCTAAAGTTGTATTCCAATAAATATATGTTATGTTCTATCTAAATATCTTGATTATTGTATCATAAAAATGATTAAATGTCTGATGTTCACATTGTACTACAATACATTTTTCACTTAAATATAAGCAATATATGTGGGAGACGGAGTCGCAGGTTTGGCTTACCGACTCCACAGCCCTGCAGCAAATACTGGAAACAAAAAAAAAAAAACTCGAAAATGTGCCAGGTCAGGAACGAGGGGGTAAATAGCCGAGGTCTGAACTGGTTAATCTATAAATTTGCCGCCATTCTGGAGATATTAACACTTTTTTACATTTAAGAGACCGCCCACCACTGCTATATGTACCTAATTGAAGATGGCTTGGACTAGGAGGTAACAGTGCGCCCCAACTTCTCAGGACTGAGCATGTTCTGTGGTCTAGCAGCAGTGGTCAGTCTCCAAGGCAACTATCTGTAAACAAAGTTGCCATCACAAAGGGCTGAAAATTTTTAAAAAAGCAGCACAATTTATGAAGAGGAGACTACCCCTATAACAGGCAAGTGCAGATTTTCAGCAGATTTACGAATATATTTAAAGGAAACCTGTCATAAGAAAGTAAACCAGGGGCAGGATGAGTCAGACACTAGTTGCATTATTACAGTCCTGATACGCTGCGGTATTTCAGAGAAAGCACACTTTGAAAAGCTGGATCCACAGTGCCCACCTTCTCATGAGCCCATGAATGATGGGCAGCAGGAATCACATGACAGATTCCTTATACCTTGAATCAGAGTGCAGTGAGGAATTGCTGTCAAACTGCAGTTTCTTACGATTTGATCACAGTGATTAACCCAGCACAATGTAAATGAATGTCTAATGCCCTGTCTGCCCATCAGCACTATACATCAGAGTCGGGCAACAATCCACTGAAGTCACCAAGCTGGTTGGTTCTCTACCAATACAACATGTGTACAGTGTACTATAGATGAACTAGGCAGTGCATGAGATGCCAGTGGAAAGTCCGAAGAAACATGACTTGCCCGCTTAACTCTTCCTGTCTACGAAGAGGCAGGCTGAGAGAAGAATGTCACGTCACCGCTTCTAAGAGTGGTCACAGAACAGTCACTATCACCACAGATGACAAATCATTTCCATCCCTGGATGGGTGGCTGTGAGCTGCAACAAGTGCGCCCCCTAGCCTCTCACCAGTGTGCTGCTTTTATTTAAAGGGTGACCAGTTATCTTTAACCAAACTAGTACAACAAACAGTTGACATCAGCAAAGTGTCAAACTCCTCTGCCTGAGTTCCTTAAGATTCCATGTCACAGCAGAAAGATCTGAGGGGTATTACACAGCACAGACCCTCAAAGAAATGGCTTCCCCTACAGATCCCATATCAGAAAGACCTGAGGGGTAAGTACTACATGCACAACCCCCCTCAGTATAGCACAGGCTTTCCCGTAACGACCCCATAGCTGGCAGAGCTGAGAGGTAACAAATACACAGACCCCCTCAGTACAGCACAGGCTGCTGCCCCCTACAGACCCCATAGCAGGAAGAGCTGAGAGATAAGTACTACACACACACAGACTCTCCCTCAGTACAGCACAGGCTGGACCCTACAGATTTCATAGCAGGCAGAGATAAAAGGCAAGTACACTATATACACAGACCCCTCAGTACAGCACAGGCTTCCCCTACAGACTTCATAGCAGGCAGAGATGAGGGATAAATACTACATACACAGACCCCTCAGTACAGCACAGGCTGCCCCCTATAGCAGGCAGGGCTGAGAGGTAACTACTACATACACAGACCCCTCAGTACAGCACAGGCTGCCCCCTATAGCAGGCAGGGCTGAGAGGTAACTACTACATACACAGACCCCTCAGTACAGCACAGGCCGCTGCCCCCTACAGACCTCATAGAAGGCAGAGATGAGAGGTAAATACTACATACAGACTCCCTCAGTACAACACAGGCTGCTGCCCCCTACAGATTTCATAGCTGGCAGAGGTAAAAAGTACACTATATAAAGACCCCTCAGTACAGCACAGGCTGCTGCCCCTACAGACCCCACAGAGCAGGCAGAGCTGAGGCTCCCTGGCCGTGCTCCACCTGTTGCCGATGCCCAGCACACCTGATGCTCTCCCTGGTCACAGCCCGTCAGCAGTCCCACCACACCCACAGGGCACCATGGTGGCAGGCAGTGCTCGGGGTGCTGACAGCTAGGGTCCGGTCATAGAGGGGCTCAGTGTGAGCGCAGCGCCGCCAGGAGGAAGTCAGGGACAGACATTAACCCTTCCGCCCTCCCCACCCTGCCCGGACAAGGAGATGACAACTCGGGGCCTAATGTGAAGGGCGGGCCGCGTCCCCGGCGTTTCCTCAGAGTCCTGCCCGCTGCTCTCTTCACCATAGAAGTTCCCAGGCAGCCGCCACTTACCCGGAGGGTCGCTTCTTCCACAGCGCTGCTGCTGCCGCCACCTCCAGCCGGATCCCCCGGCAATACTCTCGTCCCCTGGTGTGAGCACACAGACGTCTCCTAACCGGACACACAAGCGTACCACTGCCGACACTAGCGCCTCACGCCGGGAGCCCGCCTCGTCTGTGCGCGGCACCGCCTCCTGGTCGCGGGGAAGAGGCGGGGCCTGCGGACTAATGTGCGCGCAGCATCTAGCGACCCAACCAATCAGAGCGCAGGAGCTAAGGAACCGTTAGGTGATGTAAGGAGCCCGGCTTCCTGTCACATACCGCCAGTTGTACGTGCGCATAGAAGTGGCTGTTACAACGTGTATGTCAGCAGCCAATAGCAAAGTACGCTATAGGCACAGTGACGTGTCAGGACCCGCCCCGGGGTCAGCCACTGGGGAACTGAGCCCTCCTGTCCTGCCTCTGACCTCAGCCCTCCAGTCCGGATCAACAAGTACAGCTCTTCCAATAGGGTCTTATCTAGAGGTTGCCTAAACAGACCGATCAGCGTTCAGCTTTCAATTCAGCTGTGTTGTCTACAAAATACAAGTAGGATTCTGATTGGTTGTTATTGACAGCTGGGACACATGCTCTCCATAGCAACCAATCAAGTTGCTGCTTCTATTTCCTAAAAGGTGTCTGAAAAAATGAGAGCCGAAATGTGATTGGTTAACTGTTCTTGCAGTTATCTTGAGAAATCTCAGAGTGATCTAAATTCCTCACTAGCAACAAAACAAATATGGAGGCAACCTCTTTTGACATCAAGGAAACAGGGTTTTTATATTTATTGTCTTTGGTGGGAAAAGAAACACTCAAAGATGAATTTTACTAAAACCAATACGAAGATCGTAGATTAGTAAATCAGATTTAGTGAGTCCGGTTTCACTCGTCGGAGGACCCAGCCTGACGGCCAAATATCCTGACGTGCTGCTTTATGTATAGTTACAAGGCAGTGACTTCATGTGAGGAGACCAGGCGGCCTGGCTGAGCCTCATGAGCACAAGACAGGGTGCGTTCTGGCCTTATGGTGCCCATACACATTAGGTAAAAGCTGAAATGTTTGGCTTTCAACCATAATGAACAAATGATGGCTGCTTTGGTGACACAATCGCAAAGGCATGTTGGATTTTTTGTGAACTGTGATGACTAGCTGCACCGTTAGGTGAATGAATCCAATCTTGGCCAATGCAGCCTGAGATGTATTTTAAGGTCTCATTCCCACATCAGTTTTTTGCCATCAGTCACAATCTGTTGAATTTTGCAAAAAAAACGGATCCAGCGACTGATGCCGCTGGATCAGTTTTTTTCTCATTGACTTGTATTAGCGACGGATGGCCGCGCGTTTCATCGAAAAAACGGATCCATCGCATCAGTTTTTCACAATCTGCAACAGATCGTCGAGCCGACGAATTGTGACTGACGTGAAAAAACTGATGTGTGAAAGTGGCCTTAGCTGTCAGTGAATGTTTTTATGCTTAATATATTGCAGTCATCATATTGTATAGCACTGTGTACTTACAATTGCTCATTTTGCCTTTCTACCCAGCTAATTCTTCTCTTTGCTCTATGTAGAAACAGGAAATCTCTTGACCCAACACTTATCATTCCCCTCTTTAACGCCTGACCCAGCTGCTCCTCTTACCCCTTACAAGGGACATTTTACAGTGACTTATGTCTCATACAGGGAAAACTGACTTCCTGTTTCTACATAGAGCTTAGAAAGATTTAGCTAGTCAGTTTTTAATCACTTGATGTCATAGATCTAATGGAAAACTGGAGAGATATTTTGGTAGAAAGGCAAAATGAGCAATTGTAAGCACACAGTGCTATATAATATGATGATTGCAATATATTAAAAGGATAACAATTTTGTTGGGAGGGCTTCTTTAATTGGAGTGCTGAAGACTAGCTAAAAGCTGCACTGGGATATCTCTGGTGGTCCCATAGAAAATGAGGGGTGCCCATGACTGTCCACTGCTCCAGTGTATGAATTTATAGGTAAGCACACCACTCTCACAGAACTTTTATTGAGCCCATACAACACTATGTGCATTATCCTCCAGTAGCTAGGCACTTCAGAAATCATAGAATGGTAGAGTTGGAAGGGACCTCCTGGGCCATCTGGTCCAACCCCCTGCTCAAAGCAGGATTCACTAAATCATCCCAGACAGATGTCTGTCCAGCCTCTGTTTGAAGACTTCCATTGAAGGAGAACTCACCACCTCTCGTGGCAGCCTGTTCCACTCATTGATCACCCTAACTGTCAAAAAGTTTTTTCTAATATCTAATCTGTGTCTCCTCCCATTCAGTTTCATCCCATTGCTAAGACTAGAGTCTTTCCTTGTGCAAATGAGAACAAAGATGGTTCTTCTATAATGTGACAGCCCTTGAGATATTTGTAGACCGTTATTAAGTCTCAAGACTCGTACCCCCAGCAATCAGCAAACAGCAAACAATTTATACATAATATATAAAAACCTTTGCAAAATTATAAATACAGTTTAACCATAATGAAAAAAAAAATATTTCATAGTCCCACATAAAGGGGCCAATTCATCATTTAATTTGCACTATTTTATTTTGCAGTTGTTATTTTTTAATCTTTTTCCCTTTTTTGTGCCTTTTTTACATTCTTTGCCACTCTTGTGTTTTGTTTGTCAGTGTGGGCTTGGATAGACAATTGCAGATATTTTTATGTGATTCATCATTTGTAACATTTTAAAAAGTCTAAATTTTTGGGAACAATTGTGCTTCACTGTTTCTTTACAGAATGGAGACATTTTGACTTTTCTTCAATAATAACTTCTGTTTGAGTTATACCCTAATTATTAATTCCCTTTTTCTAATCAGCCGAATAAACTGTAAGGTTATATTCGGCCATGGAAGATCATGTACAGTGGGTATGGAAAGTATTCAGACCCTTTAAATTTTTCACTCTGTTTCATTGCAGCCATTTGGTAAATGCAAAAAAGTTCATTTTTTTGCTCATTAATGTACATTCTGCACAGAAATGTAGACATTTTTGCAAATTTATTAAAAAAGAAAAACTGAAATATCACATAGTCATATATATTCAGACCCTTTGCTCAGTATTGAGTAGAAGCACCCTTTTGAACTAGTACAGCCATGAGTCTTCTTGGGAATGATGCAACAAGTTTTTCACACCTGGATTTGGGGATCCTCTGCCATTCTTCATTGCAGATCCTCTCCACTTCCGTCAGGTTGGATGGTGAACGTTGGTGGACAGCCATTTTCAGGTCTCTCCAGAGATGCTCAATTGAGTTTAGGTCAAGGCTCTGGATGGGCCAGTGAAGAGTGGTCATCGAGTTGTTCTGAAGCCACACCTTCGTTATTTTAGCTGTCTGCTTACGGTCATTGTCTTGTTGGAAGGTGAACCTTCGGCCAAGTCTGAGGTCCAGAGCACGCTGGAAGAGGTTTTTATCCAGGATCTCTCTGTACTTGGCTGCATTCATGTTTCCTTCAATTGCAACCAGTCGTCCTGTCCTTGCAGCTGAAAAACACCCCTAGCATGAAGCTGCCACCACCATATTTCACTGTTGGGATTGTATTGGGCAGGTGATGAGCAGTGCCTGGTTTTCTCCACATATACCGCTTAGAATTATCACCAAAACGATCTATCTTCGTCTCATCAGACCAGAGAATCTTATTTCTCATAGTCTGGGAGTCCTTCATGTGTTTTTTAGCAGACTCTATGCGAGCTTTCATATGTCTGGCACTGAGGAGAGGCTTCCGTCGGGCCACTCTGCCATAAAGGCCAGACTGGTGGAGGGCTGCAGTGATAGTTGACTTTGTGGAACTTTTTCCCATCTCCCTACTGCATCTGTGGAGGTCAGCCACAGTGATCTTGGGGTTCTTCTTTACCTCTCTCTCCAAGTCTCTCCTCCAATGATTGCTCAGTTTGGCTGGATGGCCAGGTCTAGGAAGACTTCTAGTTGTCCCAAAAGTCTTTCATTTAAGGATTATGGAGGCCATTGTGCTCTTAGGAACCGTGAGTACAGCAAAAATTCTTTTGTATCCTTGACCAGTTGTGTGCCTTGCCACATGACAATGGGTATTCGCGATTCCTATAGATTTCTTGCCCATCTACTTTAAGATTGCCGACCCAATAAATGATGACTCGCACACCTTTATTTGATAAATTGGCCACAGCAGCCTTTTATTAACATTTAACAAAACATTTACATAACAATGTTCCCAAAGGGGGCGGTCCTCAAGGCCCAAGAATTGTAACTGCCACAGGTCAATGACCCTATAAACCTTGTTCCCAGGACGAGTCTTGCCTCTAGCCGCTAAGCACCAGCTCAGAGACACTAATAGACTCAACCGGACAATATCCACCCGAAATACCGGCGTATTTCCACTTCTGTTCCTCGGTGTGACCATTATGTTCCCTTCCACATTAATCCGCCAAAGGGGGAGTCCAGGACCTTACAAATCCCCCCCCTCCAAACCGCCATTTCCTGGCACAAACAACCTCGAGGACCACTCCCGCCACGCCACCAACACAAATGTTCTGACCCCTCAAACATTTGTGTCCCGCCACACTGCTAAACCTTTCTCGATGCCCTCTTGAATTGCCAAACACCATAAATCCAGTCCGATCGCATTCAGATGGATCCCATCCTTCCTCCAATAATCCCCTTTGCCCGCTTCCAAATCCATGTGGCGTACAACTATCGCCCCATTCCTTGCCATAAAACGGGACACTGTACGATTTACTTTTATCCTAGCCTTATTCACCCCTCGGACCGATCTCGCCTCGCGCCACACTTTTCTAAGGATGATGTCCGACCAGACCGCCAAAAGCTTGGGAAACATAGACCACAGCCTCAACATGTTGAACTCAATATCCCTTATTAAATCCCTGCATGGTCGCTTTCCCAAATCATTCCCCCCTAAATGGATCAGCAGCACATCCGGAGTCTGATCTAGGCGAACGAATCTATGAAATTCAGGTAATAGTTGCTTCCACACCATACCCTGTTTACCGATCCAACTCAAGATCGCCAAAGTGCTTGGCACACCAAGCTGTCTCCCATCCGGACGAACGTCAGCTCTCAACGCTGCCCAGAATACAAAAGAATGACCCATGATCCACACGAGCAGCTGTCCCGACTCTGAAACAAATAAGAAAACAAAACACCATAACCACATTAAGTAGACCTTGCGGACAAACACTAAACCAAATTTGGGCGTACATATGCCCGAAACCTCACCAATTCCCAACGACCAATCCTCCTTACCATGTCCTCCCCCTGTCCCCTCCTTGCGGCCTCCGTAGCTGCCCCAATCCGAAATGAATGACCACTGTATTCCCTTGCTGAGATGCCCCCTGACAAAAAATTATTAAGCTTCGGAACCGACCAACCTGATTCCCAACTATGACCCAATAACAATAGCAACTTGCTCTCATCCTCCAAGCCCCTGCATAACTTTAGCTTCCAATCCTCCCAAACACGCCATGTTTTTGGAATAGTGAGACCATGTTCCCACTGCCAACGACCTGGAAAACAGTTCTCTTACTGCCCTGACAGAAGGTTCCATAATTCCTCCGGGCACGCCAACCCCGTGGGTTCCGCTTGAGGCGCCAGCTCCCGGAATTGATCCCACTGTGAACAAAAAAAGAGCCTCCAGAATAGGGTACTGTCCTTTAGGCTGGATCTCAGCTGTAACCCAGAGGTTGAAACTCAGACCTACCCCCACCAAGTGCTGCAAAACTTTTACCCCGATTTGATCGGAGGATGGCAATGAATTTAAGGTTTTTACTGCTCCCAAAGACTCGCAATTAAAACAAATTTTCCTGTCACGTACCAACTCTCCCCATAGTGATAGAGCCACCACTACCGGAAAAACCTCCCACACTACCTGATTGGCCAACAACTCTGATGGCCACCGTTCCACCTACCACATACCGCGAAAGAACATGCAAAAACCTTGATCACTGGTTGAAATAAGCATGCCAAGTGATTCAGCCGACACCACTGGCGCAATCCAGATCGACTTCCCGTTGTAAGATTCCAAAAAAAGCGCCCAGACTCTCAGGTCGCCTTTCAACTCCTTTTTTAGCCGTACAAAATGCGACGGCGATGTAATTCCAACTGTAGCCATAGAAAGCCTCCTGCAAAAGGCTCTCCCCATCGGCATAATCCGACAAGCAAAATTAAGCTTGCCGAGTAGTGATTGAACCTCTCTCAACGTTGCCTTCTTCAAACCACATATCCGGTTTACCGTAGCCCTCATATCCAAAACTTTATCCTCTGGGATCCTACACTCCATTGCAACGGAATCAATCTCGATACCCAAGAAACTTAGTGACGTGACCGGGCCCACCGTTTTCTCTGCCGCCAGCGAGACACCACATTTTTTTGGCCACGCTCTCCATAGTGTGAAGCAAAACTGAACAAGCATTCGACTGCGCTGAACCCATAAACAAAAAGTCATCCAAGTAATGAATACAGGAGTTAAGCCCAGACACTTCCCTAACCGCCCATTCCAAAAATGTGCTAAACGTTTCAAAATACGCACATGACAACGAACGCCCCATTGGCAAACAACGATCGACGTAAAACCCCCCATTCCAAAAACACCCCAACAAATGCATGCTGTCCGGGTGAACCGGTAGCAGGCGAAAAGCAGCTTCAATGTCCATCTTTGCCAACTGAGCTCCCTGGCCGCACTCCCTGACCCAGGTCAATGCCAAATCAAATGATGTGTACGAAACTGAACACATTTTCGGGTCAATCCCATCGTTAACCGACAAACCCTTTGGGAATGAGAGGTGATGTATCAACCTGAATTTGTTAGTCTCTTTTTTAGGCACTACTCCCAATGTTGAAACTCAGATTATTTACTGGCGGGGATTCAAACGGCCCAGCCATTCTACCTAAAGCCACCTCTTTATTCAATTTTTCCGTGACCACTTCAGGGAAGTCTCTGGCCGACTTTAAATTAGGTAACGATCCATCTCTGACAAGCGTACTGGAGTCACCCCTTTTTTCAACTCCGTCAGACCCTCTTTGTTTCCCTCCCCTAAAGCATTTTGTCGCCCCGTGACTGCCTCCACATGAAGAATATTCATTTTTGAACTTACACTTTGTCCCGAATTTACATGCGCCATCGTTAAAGGAGAAGCACAGTCCATTCTGCAATGCCACCGAGTGCCCTGACTGCCAAGAACCCCCGGTGCTCCCGGAAAAAAGTTGCGATCCCTGCCCTGATCTGACCGAAGCCGTTACTCTCATCCACAGTGCTATATCCTTATGGTCCCAGCGGATACTAGGTCTAACTGCTTTCCGCTGTCGGAATTGTTCATCGTACCTAAGCCAACCCTGACCCCCATACACTCTATAAGCCTCCCCGATGGCGTCCATATAACAAAAGAGGGGTGAACAATTCTCCGGTGATATCTCCCCAATCACACTAGCTAGTATAGCGAATGCCTGTAGCCAATTTGAAAATGTTCGGGGGATGAGCCGAAACCTCCTTTTTTCTTCATCCTCTTTTTTTGAGTCATCCCTCCGAACCCTGTCTAAATTAAAGCGATCCAGTGGGAGCAACGAAAAAATTTCCACGTACTCCCACCTCCATATTTTTTCCCTAACCTCTTATTTCAAGTGTGCCCCCAAAGGCCCTTCAAAACAAACGTACACTTCACCTTTTGCCACGTCATCTAAGCGCACAGCGTCATCTTTTTCTCACCCCCTTCGCCTGTAGTTCCTCTTCCCACCGACTCGTCCCCCACCAATACTTCCCTCGTCACTGTACTTGGTAATGCATTTAACGAACCCGGCGGCCCATCCTTCCCCGATAACGGACCCAGTGACACGCTATTCTCCAATAACCCACAGTCCCTTGTTGGCCCTAACCAGGCTGACAGCGGTGACGGCGCCTCCTGACCTCTCCCCGCATCCCATGACCTAACCAGTTCCCTCAGACCTTGTAAAAACATCCCCATGCCGGCACTAACCCCCCCCCCGCAGACGATTCCCAACACACATTAACATCAGAGGCTAATGACGGCTGCAAGTAAGTTACGAAGTTTCTCTCACCTAGCTGCCTGGGTGCTGTGTTCCCAGCGGCCGCCAATCCGGGATCCTGACGTCCTTGGTCCGTGCTTGATGTTCTCCTGCTCCTTGGGATAGCTTCTGCTGGAGCTCCATACAGCCGGCCGGGACTGACCGCTGTGTCCACCGTGGGCATCATATGCTGCCGTGATGTGTCGTGGCCCCCTGACAGCGCAGGGGGTGTAGCGTGCTGTCCAGGAGCCATGTCAACTAACGCCCCCCTCCCAGCTGCAGCATCCCCCCTGTCATGCAAAAAAAACCCTATGATATACAGCACCCCCACCCTCCCCCCCTGCCCTGTCCCACACAGGCATATCTCTCTGCATGTCACTCTGATTCCTAGCAGCAGCAGCCATATGGTGGGCGGGTGTATCACTCTGCCACTCAACAGCCACTCTGCACTGTGAAGTGTTGTGAGTTCATTTTCCCCTTCACCATTGAGGTCTGATGAACTCCCTCTTCTGGTGAAGGAAGGTAGTGAGGCTGATTACAAAGCTCCTGAGCAGAATGATGATGACTGGGTGACTGGAATTGCTGACTGGATATAAGGCAGCCGACGCCCTTCTGCCTTGCGGGTGATTTCTCTGAGGGATTCTTGGAGACCAGTCTGATTCCTGCTCCTCAAAAGCTAACTTTTGTGCTCTGCTTTTTGCATTTGTGTTTTGGTTTTGTTTTGCCTTGTTTTTCTGGATTTCTGCCTTTCCCTGCTGGGTGAGCTGAATTCCTTTTTGCTCTGTCTTCAGAAAATACCTGAGTACTGATATAGTCTTTTTGAAGCCTAGCGTCTTCAGGGTTTTTTTTCCCTATCAGTCTGTTGACTCTTGTTTTGAGAGGGTTTTGGCAGATTGCAGACAGCAGCTTTTCTATCCTGTCCTATTTAGTTAGCTTGGGCCCCATCATTTGCTCAGCCTATCTTTCTATCTGTGTGAGTGTTTTTTCATCTTGCTTCACCGTCATTATATGTTGGGGGCTGCCTATCGCTTTGGGGTCTGCTCTGGGGCAGTTTAGATTTCCCTTTCTGTCTTTAGGCTATGTAGTTCTCCGGCTGTGATCGAGGGGTCTAGGGCACCGTAGGAACCCCCCACGGCTACTGCTAGTTGTTGTTGTTAGGTTCAGGGGTCTGCAATCCGATAGCTGCCAACTTCTCTGGTTTTCTGGACTTAGCTAATATTTCTGTTTTTGCCTCCTACGGTGACTCATTCATAACAGTGAAGCCTGAACCGCAGGAGTCCCTTCGTTCAGCCGTGCAGCAGTGTGCACGCTGGGTGGTCCTGCTGACTCTGCGCTCCCGTCCCTGAGCGCAGCTGCTGTGTGGGCGGATCCACCTCTCCTGCTCCCGGGTGAAGGAGCCGTGGAAACCGGCCCCCGTGCTCCCTGATGATTCAGCCGAGCTGGGCCCGTTCCTGGCTGGGCACCAGCCGCACCTGCTCCCGATTCCCCAGCGGCCATAGACGCAAATGTAGAGGGGGAAGCCGACACCTCCCCCCGCTGCAGCTCCCGCCTCGACACAGGATTCCTCCCAGCTCTTGGTCCCCGAGCCCTAGGCCTGCGGCTCGTGACACCAGCTGAAGGGTCCCCGGAGGGGCTCCTAACATGGCGCCGAACCCGGGGGGTTACCTCTGGGCTGAGGCGCTCCGGAGGCCTGGCTCTCCGAGGCCGTCGCCCATCGCTCTGGCTCTGAGGATGGATGGTCCCCCCTTCCTGCAACAGGCCTTGTAGGGAAACCTGCAGCCATCCTGCGCCCCTGGTGCTCACAGCCGCTCTCAAATGCTGAAGGATCGCTTCACCGTCCATACTTTCAGGTAGGATCACAGCTTGTTCCTACTGTGATGGGGCACCTAAAATGGTTGCCCCACTAAGATGGCGACGTCCTCTTATAGTTCCCCCTCACCTCCCCTCTTATGACCCCTCCTACCACTCCGAAGCCTCGTCCCCTTGCTATTTCCCAAAACCTTTTAACCCTTTCCTTCCCAAAACACCTTACTTGTCATCCTTCCTATAGTCCCCTCAACCCTGTCATGTCGTCCTCCCTTCTATGGTCTGCGGCCCAGTACGGCCTCACTATTCTGTCTCTGAGCTCCTTAGCCTATCCCTTTGACCTCATGATTCTTATTTGGTCTGACATGCTATGTGAGCTGTGAGGTCTTATACAGACAGGTGTATGCCTTTAGAAATCAAGTACTAACAGTTTAATTAAACACAGCTGGATTCCAATGGAGTAGAATCATCTCGAGGATCACAAGGAAATGGATAGCATGTGACCTAAATATGAGTGTCTGAGCAAAGGGTCTGAATACTTATGACCATGTGATATTTCAGTTTTTCTTTTTTAATTTGAAAAAAATGTCTACATTTCTGTTTTTTTCAGTCAAGATGGGGTGCAGAGTGTACATTAATGAGAAAACAAATTAACTTTTTTTAATTTACCAAATGGCTGCAATGAAACAAAGAGTGAAAAATGTAAAGGGGTCTAAGTACTTTCCGTACCCACTGTATTTGATGAATAGTTTTATTGCAGGTCCTTCCCTCAGATTCTTGCTCTCTGAATTCACCTTTTTCAATACATGGTATCGGATTTGCTTCAGTTTTGTAGCAAAATCCAAACTATAAGTGGAGATTTTGCTGTTTGATGCCATTGCGGTCAGGGCTCAGCCACCAATCAAGTACCTCCACATCAATCTCACCTAAACATGTCTTCAAGGGCGTTGCTTTGTGCATTGGGGCACAGTCATGGGGTACAGAAAAGTATCTTTCCCCAAATTGTTCCCACAAAGATGGAAGCATACAATTGTCCAAAATATCTTGGTAGGCTGAAGCATTAAGACTCTCTTGAACTAAGGGGGCCTAGGATTACCCCTGAAAATAACCACTTGATCGTGTCTTCATCAAAAATAACAGTTGATATAATTCAGTCATGCAGAGAGCATGCTATTAGCACTGGCCAAATTCTGTCTCGCCATCAGAGAAGCATGATTTGTCACTCCACATTATAAGTTTCCACCTCTTCATAATCCAATGGCTGTGTGCTTTACATCACTCTATCCATCGCTTTGCATGGTGCTTGGTGGTGTAAGGCTTGCATGCAGCTACTCAGCTATGGAAACCCATGCTATGAAGCTCCTTCGGCATAGGTTTTAAGCTGATGTTAATGAGAAAGGAGGTTTGGACTGTGCAGTTATGGAGTCAGCAAAGCGTTGGTGACTTTTCTGTGCTAAGCTTATCAGCACTTAGTGACCCCGCTCTTTATCTTTACGTGGTCTTCACTTCATGCCCTTATTGCTGTGGTTCCTAAACGCTCTCACTTTTCAATATCATCACTCACAGTTGTTAGTGGAATTTCTAGGAGTGAAATATTTTCACAAACTGACTTGTCACATCGGAGGCATCCTATTACAGGACCGCGCTCAAATTCCGTGAGCGATTTATTACGAGTCATCCTGTAACAAATTCACGTTCACACTTTGAGTATTTGGTCAGTATTTTACCTCGGTATTTGAAAGCCAAAACCAGGAGTGGGTGAAAACTACAGAAGTGGTGACGTGTCTCTACAGTATTATACTTTTCCTCTGATTGTTCCTCTGATTTCAGCTTGCAAATACTAAGGTAAAATACTGACCAAATACTGAATGTGTGAATGTTAGGTGGCCAGGGCGGTAGTCGTGGCAACGGGCTGTACTGTTCCCACACCCTGGCGCCTCACAGATGAGATATAATGTCCATACTGCTGTATATGCAGCAGGACACTCACTTCAGTTGCTGGAGTCCTTTCGTCATCTGTCACTCTGGCTTCAGATCCACGGATCTCAGAATTCACTCCAAACTCCATATCCATGCTGAACAATTCAACTTTACTTAATGACAGGGTTTTCGTTACAAGTGCAGCACAGTTCCTTTGTAATGGCAGTCCTGACGCTGTTCCTGGCAGTCTCTGTTTCCCAGCTATCTAGGCCCCTCTGGACAATCCCTGTCCCACCTGACAGTTTCTGTCTTGTCTGGCCATCCCGGCCTTTCTGGACAGTCCCTTTCCCATCTGCACAATCCGTGCTTTTGTGTTCACCAGTTTCTTCCCACTCCCCTTGTCCTGTCTCAGTAGGAGAAGGCAGAAGGCTCACCATCTCAGCTGCACCTTATCTCGACCGTAAGCCCCGAATCCTCATGGGGTTGGTATCCGTTGAAGGTGGTGACAGCTAGCACGTCCCTCAGCCTGGGGCCGCTTCCTGCCATAGCAGCTTTATCCCCACGGCTGGCAGACTATCACTGTTCACTACTACATCCTGACTGCACTGAGACTTAACCAGGAAGTCCCTCTGTATATCCCCCTGCACTATGCCTCACTGCTCTGTAGCCCCTTCCTGCTGGAAAACCACTATGCTAAGTAAACCTAAGCTAATAATCCTATTCCCTATCTCTAATGTGCCCCACTAATTTAACTCTACTATTATCCTATGCTAACATCTATACTATCCCTAATTATGTAAATGAACACATATCAAAGACATCCACAGTACAGTACATAAACAATACAGCAATATTACATTAACATTAACAAACGACAAGGTGCCGCAGGTAATACATGTGTACAGCGTCCACAGGGGGGAAGACACCTGACGGACTCTGTCACCTCCTTACATCAAAGTGGCCTAAGGATCTCAGGACAAGAACATCAAATGGGCCCTGGTTATTCTGTAAAACTCTTTAGATAAAAATAGTTTGTGGAAAGGGGAAAACTGCTGTGACAAATGGAAATATACTTCCTTTCCTCTAACTAGAAATACATTTTTTAGCAAACATCTGAGTGGATTTTTCTCATTCCAGAGAGCCGTAATGTGCACTCAGCGGTGGGTTAGTGATGTCGTTACAGCCCCGCCGTCATGTGAGGCTTTCGCTCAGGTAGTGAAATTCAGCAATTATTTAAGGAGCTTATGTGGCCTGTGCTGAAGCAGGAAGCTGTTGTTCTGTACTTTCACACTGAAGTAAAGCCATTGTTTGGTGCCGCCTGAAATATCTCAAGTATTTTTGCTTCTCAAGGACTCCTTGTATCATAGCAGCTCGATAGTTATAAATGAGCACGGCAGTATGCCCTCAATTCTATTTAGAGGGAAGTCTAATATTTGGCGATTGGTTACGGGAATTTAGACCAAAATTGAAGTTTTACTGACACCAAGAAATGGCAAAACCCAGACCTGCCATTCTGTAGGCTTGTTGGCGCACACGGCGTCTTATAGATGCCGGTATACCTTCATAGTTTTTGCTTCAGGTAGATACCGGCAATGTTTTACCTCAAGCATCTTTTCTTGCACCTTTCCGGATGTCTTTTGCGGTTGCTTCGCTTCCGATGTCTTTTTAAAAGAAATTCTATATATATTTCAAGTGGAAAACGCCAGAAGAAAGCTCAAAGTCACTTCATTTAGCAGCTTCACAGCTGTCAAAGCCTGAAATGGTTAAAGGAGACTGTGAAACATACGCACAGCAAGATGTTTCGACAATTGTGCAATATGTGCATCCTTTTTGGTTGTTTTTTTTAGCTTTTTCATGTGGATTCTAGGTGGAACGCGCCTGAAGAAGGCAGCATGTGAACATACCCTAACAAAGTTTCCGATTCTACAGAAACCACATCATTCTTGTGCTATTGTCATATATGGAAGAGCCACATGTCATCAACTCGATAGCAAAATCTGTTCACCAGTGACTGGATATTTGGACTAGTTTGCATAGACGAATTTTCAGAACTAAAAAAAATCACAAAATAAAAATAGACTTTTTTCATTGTGAGTGGTTCCCATAGAACTATATGCTTATTTGCATATAGCAGAATGTATTTATTAAAAACGCTAAATTTCAAATTATGTGGCCCATATGTAGTGCAGTATTAGCCTATGTTGTACTTGGTACAGTGTGCTTTAATTATTTAATGTAATTTTGATATTTTATTTAATCTGGATATTTTATTTTGCTTGTATTTCTTTCCATGTATTTAGTGTACCCAGAGCTGGATGCGAATGGATGTCTATTAGTGATGAGTGCTCGGATAAGGTGTTATCTGAGCATGCTCAGGTGCTAACCAAGTGTCTTCAGCTGCATGTCTCGTGGCTGTTCGACGGTTGCAACACATGTAGGGATTGCGGCTGACTAACAACAGCGAGACATGCTGCCACGAGGACTATATTTTTCACCCACCAACCAGCAAGATTTCTGGGTCTCACAGACCTGTTATCTTTTCTTTAAGAAGCCATCCTACTCTGCACTCATTACTAGACATGAGCGGCTGTGTGACTGTCACAACACAAGCATGAAGAGCCTGTGTGTTGGGTTCTGCATGCATGTGTTGTGACTGTCACACAGCCGCGACACATGCAGCTGCGGCACTGTACTGCTAATCAGCAGGAGCGATCCAGGTATCTGGGTTCCCGCTGCAGCTTGTTCGGTAAGCGCTATAGCTTGCCGAATAAGGAGGGAGTCGAAGATATTCGCTCATTTCTACTCATTACCTGTATTAATTGCACCTGTTTGAACTTGTTACCTGTTTAAAAGACACCTGTCCACACAATCAATCACACTTCAACCTCTCCACCATGGCCAAGACCAAAGAGCTATCTAAGGACACCAGAGACAAAATTGTAAACCTGCACAAGGCTGGGATGGACTACAGGACAATAGGCAGGCAACTTGGTGAGAAGGCAACAATTGTTGCAACAATTATTTTAAAATGGAAGAAACACAAGATGACTGTTAATCTTCTTCAGTCTGGAGTTCCATGCAAGATCTTGCCTCGTAGAGTAAGGATGATTCTAAGAAAGGTCAGGAATCAGTCCAGAACTACACGTGAGGACCTGGTCAGTGACTTAAAGAGAGATGGGACCATAGACTCAAACATCACCATTGGTAACACACTATGTTGTTCTGGATTAAAATCCTGCAGGGCACACAAGGTACCTGTTGTTCACTGTAGCACATATCCAGGCCCATTTAATGTTCACCAATGACCCTCTGGATGATCCAGAGGAGGCATGAGAAAAGGTCATGTGGTCAAATGAGACCAAAATAGAACTTTTTGCTGTCAGCTCCTCGCCGTGTTGAGGAAGAAGAAAGATGAGTACAACCCCAAGAACACCGTCCCAACCATGAAGCATGGTGGGGGAAAAATCATACTTTGGGGCGTGCTTTTCTTAAAAGGTAACATGACTGCTGCACCCTATTGAAAGGAAGATAGGTTGGGCAATGTATTGTGAGATTTTTTCCAACAACCTTCTTCCTCAGTATGAGCTTTAAAAATGGGTCGTAGCTGGATCTTACAGCATGACAATGACTTGAAGGACACAGCCAGGACAATTAAGGAGACTCCAGGGCTGAACCCAATAGAAAATCTTTGTAGGGAGATGAAACTCAATGCTGCCCAGCAACAGCCCATAGATATATATATATATATGATATATACTGTATACATTATGATCTATATTGTTATATACATATATATTATATATACTGTATACATTATGATCTATATTGTTATATACATACACTCACTGGCCACTTTATTAGGTACACCATGCTAGTAACGGGTTGGATCCCCTTTTGCCTTCAGAACTGCCTCAATTCTTCGTGGCAGAGATTCAACAAGGTGCTGGAAGCATTCCTCAGAGATTTTGGACCATATTGACATGATGGCATCACACAGTTGGCGCAGATTTGTCGGCTGCACATCCCTGATGCGAATCTCCCGTTCCACCACATCCCAAAGATGCTCTATTGGATTGAGATCTGGTGACTGAGGAGGCCATTTGAGTACAGTGAACTCATTGTCATGTTCAAGAAACCAATCTGAGATGATTCGAGCTTTATGACATGGCGCATTATCCTGCTGAAAGTAGCCATCAGATGTTGGGTACATTGTGGTCATAAAGGGATGGACATGGTCAGCAACAATACTCAGGTAGGCTGTGGCGTTGCAACGATGCTCAATTGGTACCAAGGGGCCCAAAGAGTGCCAAGAAAAAATTCCCCACACCATGAACCCACCACCACCAGCCTGAACCGTTGATACAAGGCAGGATGGATCCATGCTTTCATGTTGTTTACGCCAAATTCTGACCCTACCATCCGAATGTCGCAGCAGAAATCGAGACTCATCAGACCAGGCAAGGTCTTTCCAATCTTCTACTGTCCAATTTCGATGAGCTTGTGCAAATTGTAGCCTCAGTTTCCTGTTCTTAGCTGAGAGGAGTGGTACCCAGTGTGGTCTTCTGCTGCTGTAGCCCATCTGTCTCAAAGTTCGACGCACTGTGCGTTCAGAGATGCTCTTCTGCCTACCTTGGTTGTAACGGGTGGCAATTTGAGTCACTGTTGCCTTTCTATCAGCTCGAACCAGTATGCCCATTCTCCTCTGACCTCTGGCATCAACAAGGCATTTCCGGCCACAGAACTGCCGCTCACTGGATTTTATTTCTTTTTCGGACCATTCTCTGTAAACCCTAGAGATGGTTGTGCGTGAAAATCCCAGTAGATCAGCAGTTTCTGAAATACTCAGACCAGCCCTTCTGGCACCAACAATCATGCCACGTTCAAAGGCACTCAAATCACCTTTCTTCCCCATACTGATGCTCGGTTTGAACTGCAGGAGATTGTCTTGACCATGTCTACATGCCTAAATGCACTGAGTTGCCGCCATGTGATTGGCTGATTAGAAATTAAGTCTTAACACACAGTTGGACAGGTGTACCTAATAAAGTGGCCAGTGAGTGTATATAGTTAGTGATATACATAGCCATACAGTATATAGATAAAAATAAAGCACTTTAGCAATCTAATGTAATTTGCAAAACTGCAGCACAATTTTTGAAAGATCTGGTGAAACCCCTTTTATTTTTAGAATGCCTTAAAGACCAAAGCGTTGGATGTGCTGGCAGGATGATAATTTGTCATAGATTGAGCAATCGGTGGTAATGCCGACCAAGTGGATGGGTGTGGGCCACAATGCAGTTAAAGGAAGTTGGGTACGGAAGACAATTTAAAGTGAAGATTAAATCTAGGTTTATGCAGCGTTATTCGGTACATGGCACCTCACATGCAGACATACTTTTTGGACAGTATTTCATAATATTGCATCTAATTCTTGAGTGTTACATGAGTTGAGTGATGATGTCACATAACGATATGTTGTTTTTATACTATTTTTTTATTCTCACATTTTAACTTCCTTAAATAAGTAGGGTGTGGAAACACTTCAAAAAGTAAAATGTTTTACACATACGCTATTCTACTGCTTCTACTTTCCCTGTATATGAACCAGGTGACATTTATGACTTTTTCACATATTGTTACTTTTATCACTTTGTGTGATCTCTACACCACATGGCAGTTACTGGCAAGGCTTGGCTGCCAAATGCATTTCTTAGAGGGAATCTGTCACCAGGCTTTTAATACGCCTTCTGAGAGCAGCACAATGTAGGGATAGAGACCAGTAATGCATAACTTGTTGGGATGCTTGCTGTAGTTTTGATAAAATCACTGTTTCATCAGCAGGAGATTATCTAGTAAACCTGCTGTCACGTAGTCCTCCATATTCATGAGCGCTTTATAATCCTGTCCCCAATACTGATTGGTATCTTTTTACCTATGCACACTGTACACAGAAAGCTACCAATCACTGATGTGGGCAGGATTTTAAAAAGCTCAGTATTCAGAAAACTGCTAGATCTGCAGTAGATAACATACAGATTTTATCAAATCTACAGCAACCAGCACAGTACATGATTCATCGCTGGAATCAGGGTCTATTTGTCATGCTGCTCTCAAATGGGTTAGCAAAAGCCTGGTGACAGATTCCTTTTCAATTGAAAAATAAACTGAAATGATGTGCTTGCATAAATATACTTATGCTTGTTGAAGTACTCTTTGATTTCATGACAGCATTCAGTCTTTCTGGACAGGAGTCAATCAGCATGGCACATCTAGAATTGGCCATCTTTGCCCACTCTTCCTTGCAGTAGCAGAAGGTATGCATAGGGTGATTGTCTTGCTGGCAGGTTAACTTCATCTTCAGATTTTTGGCAGAGGCCCATAGGTTTTGTTGCAACATTGACTGATATTTGGGACTGTTAATGGAGAACTATGTGGGTCCATTATACTGTATGGAATGCAACGCCGGGCCTATTGTATGGAGAATTATGTCAGGCCATTTTATTGTATGGAGGACTATGTGGGACCATTATACTTTATGGAAGACTATGTGTGACCATTATACTGTATGGAATGCAACGCCAGGTCTATTGTATGGAGAATTATGTCAAAATATTTTATTGTATGGAGGACTATGTGGGACCATTATACTTTGTAGAGGACTATGTGGGGCCATTATACTCCATGGAGGACTATGTGGGGCCCATTATACTGTATGGAGGACTATTTGGGGCCACACGGGGAATCATACTGTGATGGGGTCACCTTACATCACGGGGGTGGTTTGAGGGAGGGGGGTACTTTAGGGTCATCTTACCGTGAGTGTGAAGGGTACTGTGGAGTAATGTGGGGCTATCTTACTTTGTTTGGCGGGCACTTTTGTTAACATCATACTTTATTATCTTTATTATTCAATGTTTTTATCCCTTGTTATTACATATTTAAATTAGGTCTTTGAGCTATATGCTTTTACTGCTCTTACATAACATTATATTATTCCAGTATGCCCCATTTGTGATTATGTGTTTATTTTATTCTAAAATCAATTAATTAAAATGTACTTTATATTGGGACAACCCCTTTAAGTTTGCTTCAATATGAAAAGGTTTGTGGTTTAATTTGATGATAAGGAAAAACTTCCTCATTTGTAGACTTTTTTTTAATGAATATCAAGGTTGGCCCATAACTTTGTCCAAGTTTTTAATTTTGGCCCTCTGTATGTTTCAGTTTGACATCCCTGCTTAATGGGAAGCTGAAAGATTTTTCTTAAAAGTCATGCTTTTCCTCCTTTACTCTATCGTCTTGTTTACACGTGGGACCTTTGCAAGTTGACTCTATGGCTGCAACAATTGGATAGTAGATACTGCAGCATTATCCGTTTTTTAAAGTGGATGTAGCCGCTGTGAAAAAAATGCCACGTGCATCCAGTTCATGGAAGAGAAGTTAATGCATAGAGGTAAATACAGTGGGGAAAAAAAGTATTTAGTCAGTCAGCAATAGTGCAAGTTCCACCACTTAAAAAGATGAGAGGCGTCTGTAATTTACATCATAGGTAGACGTCAACTATGGGAGACAAACTGAGAAAAAAAAAATCCAGAAAATCACATTGTCTGTTTTTTTTCATTTTATTTGCATATTATGGTGGAAAATAAGTATTTGGTCAGAAATAAAATTTCATCTCAATAATTTGTGATATATTCTTTGTTGGCAATGACAGAGGTCAAACGTTTTCTGTAAGTCTTCACAAGGTTGCCACACACTGTTGTTGGTATGTTGGCCCATTCCTCCATGCAGATCTCCTCTAGAGCAGTGATGTTTTTGGCTTTTCACTTGGCAACACGGACTTTCAACTCCCTCCAAAGGTTTTCTATAGGGTTGAGATCTGGAGACTGGCTAGGCCACTCCAGGACCTTGAAATGCTTCTTACGAAGCCACTCCTTCGTTGCCCTGGCGGTGTGCTTTGGATCATTATCATGTTGAAAGACCCAGCCACGTTTCATCTTCAATGCCCTTGCTGATGGAAGGAGGTTTGCACTCAAAATCTCACGATACATGGCCCCATTCATTCTTTCATGTACCCGGATCAGTCGTCCTGGCCCCTTTGCAGAGAAACAGCCCCAAAGCATGATGTTTCCACCACCATGCTTTACAGTAGGTATGGTGTTTGATGGATGCAACTCAGTATTCTTTTTCCTCCAAACACGACAAGTTGTGTTTCTACCAAACAGTTCCAGTTTGGTTTCATCAGACCATAGGACATTCTCCCAAAACTCCTCTGGATCATCCAAATGCTCTCTAGCAAACTTCAGACGGGCCCGGACATGTACAGGCTTAAGCAGTGGGACACGTCTGGCACTGCAGGATCTGAGTCCATGGTGGCGTAGTGTGTTACTTATGGTAGGCCTTGTTACATTGGTCCCAGCTCTCTGCAGTTCATTCACTAGGTCCCCCCGCGTGGTTCTGGGATTTTTGCTCACCGTTCTTGTGATCATTCTGACCCCACGGGGTGGGATTTTGCGTGGAGCACCAGATCGAGGGAGATTATCAGTGGTCTTGTATGTCTTCCATTTTCTAATTATTGCTCCCACAGTTGATTTCTTCACTCCAAGCTGGTTGGCTATTGCAGATTCAGTCTTCCCAGCCTGGTGCAGGGCTACAATTTTGTTTCTGGTGTCCTTTGACAGCTCTTTGGTCTTCACCATAGTGGAGTTTGGAGTCAGACTGTTTGAGGGTGTGCACAGGTGTCTTTTTTATACTGATAACAAGTTTAAACAGGTGCCATTACTACAGGTAATGAGTGGAGGAAAGAGGAGACTCTTAAAGAAGAAGTTACAGGTCTGTGAGAGCCAGAAATCTTGATTGCTTGTTTCTGACCAAATACTTATTTTCCACCATAATATGCAAATAAAATGAAAAAAAAACAGACAATGTGATTTTCTGGATTTTTTTTTCTCAGTTTGTCTCCCATAGTTGAGGTCTACCTATGATGTAAATTACAGACGCCTCTCATCTTTTTAAGTGGTGGAACTTGCACTATTGCTGACTGACTAAATACTTTTTTCCCCACTGTAGGTTGACATCATTCACAGTCAGTGAGGATATGTGCTTTATGTTTCAAGGAATACGCTTACTGATCACCAGTGAGCTACATTTTATTATGTATTGTCCTTTGTTGACTTATCATCATATCACACAGATGTCACCTTCAGGATATAAGCTCACATGGAGATGACTCTCTCCGACAGCATGTATCTCCTCTTATTTTATCAGTTGCTATTGTGTGCTACATCCACATCCTGTTTTGAACAGCAGTGTACCACTGCATACGAGATAGTACTTATATACATATTGCTTCCTACAGCCAATCACATTTTTCATTCTACTTTAGATACATGTACATACTCTATAGGAAGCCAATTAACCTATCACTTTGTTCTGGGAGTTTAGGAGAAACTTTTAAAAAAGATCCCCATAGAAAATCGCTGGAGGGAGCTGAATGTTACGGATCTGCAACACAGGACTAGGGTAGAAGAGGGAAAACTGACCCTGCACTATGACTAGGCTGATACCCTACAATGGAGTGGGCGACCCATTCCTTGCGAATAGACCCACTGACGATCCTAGGTTAATCTCAAATGAAGACCTATAGATAGGGGCAAGGGAGTCCATGAAAGATCTAATGACTGGGTACAAAAACGGGTGACCTCCTAATAGATAGCACAGAGAAGGCTGCAGAAACCAATGGAATACAGAAACAAAGACTAGCGGAACCAGAGGGCCCAGCACTGCACAAATTACACACACAGAAGGCAAAGCAAAGCACCAAGTTACCAGAAAGGGCTTAGACTCATCTGTCTGGATCAAAACAGGAGCAGAGCTAAACTTCTCCTCGAGATGCTCAAAAGCCTTAACAGCCTCAGGGGACCATTGGACAGTATTGGGAGAGTAGCACCTGGGACAAACTCAATAGGGCAATCATAATCTCTAGGAGGTGGTAGAGCTTGTGACTCAACTTCTGCAAATACTTTCCAGAACTTCTGAATGGCTTCAGATAGCTCACTCTTCACAACAGCAGCAATGTGTACATCACAACATTTCCCATAACACCCCTGACCCCAGAATCTTATCGTACTTGATGACCAGTCCAGTACAGGTTTGTGCATTTTTAACCAGGGTAACCCCAGGACAACTGGAAAAGGCAATTTATCAAGTACAAACAAATCAAGTGGATTAGCACTGTTGTCCAGCAAGGACTGGGTAATAAGGTGCTGGATAATAATGAGTGATACCATCACCTGACCCAAGACAAACCCAGCACCAGTGGAAAAAGACCAGCAGCCAGATCATCACAAGAAAAGGGCGGATAGTCACAAAGTAAACAGATTCTAACACTGAAACTTAATGTTGCCCAGTGAAAGCCCTGAAACCTGAAGATCTGGAGAAGATCTGTATGGAGGAGTGGGCCAAAATCCCAGCTGAAGTGTGAGTAAACTTGGTCAAGAACTATGATGATGTTCATCCTTCGTAGTCGAAGATGACCATGGCTTCAGGGTTAGAAGTTAATTAATAGTTATGGGTCCGTAGGTGGCTGATGAGGCAAATCCGGGCCCTGAAGGTTTGCCCACATACTTGACATAAGGAAGTAGATGTGGTCAGTACACCAGATTCTGCTTGTGCCTTGCGGACAACACGCTTTCTTTTTGCGTCCAAGATTTTCCTATCTTCAGCTGCATGTACTCCTGAGGTGATCCTGCCCCGCCAACCTGGAAGATCTAGGGCAAGCTCTTCCCATTCATTGATGTTGACGTCCAGGTTTTTGAAAGACGCCTTAAGGCAGTCTTTATAGTGCTTCTTCTACCCCCCAACTGTTTGCTTTCCTTGGCACAGTTATCCGTACAGTTGTTTCGGTAGTCGGCTGTCAGGCATTCTGACCACATGTCCAGCCCACCTGGCTTGAACTTTCAGCAGGAGAGTGGAAAAGCTGCAGAGCCCAGTTTGTTCCAGAATTGCCGTGTCCGGGACATTGTCTTGCCATCTGATGTGGAGGAGTCTGCGGAGGCAACTCATGTGAAAATGATTAAGCTGTTTAACATTCCAGCTGTAGACTGTCCAGGTCTCGCTAGCATAGAGAAGTGTGGTGAGGACCACCGCGCAGTAGACTTTCAGTTTGGGCTGAGTCCCCTTAGTTTCCAGACATTTTTACGCAGGCTCCCGAAGGCGGCACTGGCTTTGGCAATCCTGTTATTAACCTCAGCGTCTATGGTTACTTCACGGGAGAGTGTGCTGCCTAAGTAGGTGAAGTTATCGACTGCTTTGAGGTTTTTGCTCCTTGCATAGTTTACCTGGAACAGATTGATACATGACTTCGGTTTTTCTGGTGTTGATCTCAAGACCAAAAATGTCGCAAGCTTGAGAAAAGCAGTCCATTTCATGCTGCATCTGCTGTTTCGTGCTAGCGTTAAGTGCTCAGTCATCAGCAAATAATAATTCACGGATAACAATCTCATGCACCTTTGTAACCACCTTCAGGCATTTTTGGTTAAATAGCTTGACATCAGTCCTGTACCTAAACTGGATTCCATCTTTACAGTTGTTAAAGGCATCACTTAACATTGCCGAGAATAGCAGGGTTTGAGCAAGTGCTCAGCCTTGCTTTACGCCGTTTGTTACAGGGAAAGCCTCAGATTTGTCTCCATCCTTCAGAACCTTCACCATCATGCCATCATGGAACTGCCGGACGATTGAGATGAACTTGCCCGGGCAGCCGAATTTTGCCATGATCTTCCACAGGCCGTCTCTACTGACTGTGTCGAAAGCCGTGGTCAAATCAAAAAAAGTCACATAAAGGTCCTGGCACTTTTCCTGGAGTTGACGTGCTGCAAAGACCATATCTACTGTAACACGTTTAGCACAGAAACCACACTGGCTTTCGGGTAATAAACCTTACTCAAGGTGATGTAAAAGGCGGTTGAGCAAGAGACAAGCTAATATCTTTCCTGCAGTGGACATAAGGGAGATGCCTCGATGGTTGTCACAAGATTGGCGATTACCTTTCCTCTTGTATATGTGAATTATGCTGGCATCTTTCAGCTGTTGCGGAACCTGTTCCTTTTTCCACATATACTGGAATAGTTTGGTCACTGTTTGCATCAGAGCAGGGCTGCCAGCTTTATATGCCTCAGCAGGTATAGTGTCATTTCTGGGTGCTTTTCCACAAGAAAGTTGTTTTACTGCTTTCCTGACTTCATCTCCACTTATTTCTACCTGGGGCAGGTGAGCAATAGCCTCGTCATTGATATTGGCAGGCAAATGAGAATATTATTAAAGTGCTCAGCCCACCGTTTCAGAATTAGTTTCTTTTCTGTCAGCAGCTTAGTTTGATCTCCGTTAAGCAGTTATGAAGAGCTTGATGACTGGGGTCCATATACAGCTTTGAGAGCATCGTAGAAGCGTTTCTGATCATGAGTATCTGCAAAGCCCTGAATTTCATCAGCCTTATTGCTAAACCAGTTATCCTGCATCTCTTGTAGCTTGATTTGTACCTTTCTTTTTATGATGATAAAAGCATTTTTCTTAGCTAGCGATGAGGGGTCATTTTGATACACCTTGTATCGCTGATGTTTCTCTTCTAGGAGTGTCTTTATTTTCTCGTCATTTTCATTGAACCAATCTTGATTATTTCTGGCTACTGATCCGAAATGCTCCAGGGCAGTATTGTAATCAGCATCTCTCAGAATCATCTAGTGTTCAGCCATCAAGGTCATTGGCAAATTCCTCTGCAATTCTTTTATTTTGCGGCTTATAGACATTCAGCCTCTTTGTAGCTTTCTGCCCTTAGGGTCTCCTAGCCGGCAGTATGAGGAGCCTGCACTTAGACACAATGAGGCGATGGTCAGTCCAGCAGTCTGCACCACACATGGCCTTCATCACTCTAAAGTCCATCCAATCCCTTTTCCTGGCAATGAGGTAATCAATGAGATGCCAATGCCTTGCGCGTGGGTGCATTCTTGCATGTGGGTAAACGGAATAGGGTGTTGGTGATGACAAGGTCATGTGTGGCACACATCTTGAGGAGCAGCAGGCCATTACTGTTACACTTGCCAGTGCCGTGTCTCCCAATGACCCCTTCCCAGTTTTGATGGTCTGTTCCCACTCTGGCATGAAAGTCTCCAAGTATAATAAGCTTGTCTGCTTGAGGGATTGCTGAAATAAGAGTGTCAAGTTCTTCATAGAACTTAGTTTTAATGTCATCCGGGTTAGTCATAGTGGTAGCATAGGCACTGATCAGAGTTGCATGTTTCTTGTTTGTAAGTGGGAGCTGAAATGTCATCAGACGGACGTTGATGCCCTCCGGAAGCCTGGCAAGTTTACAAGCAAGATGAGTTTTGATAGCAAATCCCACGCCTTCTTCTTATCTTTCAGTCCTGCCTCGACCACTCCAGAAAAGTGTATATCCACCACTGTGCTCTGTCAATTGACCCTTGTCTGCCAGGCGTATTTCTCTGAGAGCTGCTTTATCAACATTGTAATGAGCTAGCTCCCTAGCAACCAGTGCTGTTCTTCTCTCTGGTCTGTCTGCCTTATTATCCAGCAGAATTCTCACATTCCATATGCCAAGGTTGAGCAGCATCATTTTCTTTTTCTTTATTGCGTGTCGACCGCTGTATGGGAAACCTGCCAGCTGCGGTAGGCTGGCCAGGTGAAAAGAAGCAGACTATGTTTGAGGCACTTTTTCTAGCCCTGTCCTCGATTGAGGTGAGCAGAGTGATCCTAAACATGACTGCTCACACCCAGGAGGCTGCCGAACTCCACTGCTGATTCGGTCCAGTGGGGAGCGACCATATGGCCTGGGCCGCCTGCGTGCAGGTTCGTGACTACAGTTGCCAGTGATTCCACACCTGCTGCTTTGCCACTCTCCCATCACCACAGCACTTTAGATACGCAGTGGTTGAAGTCATCGCTGTGCTGGGAATCGCTTGTCTGTCAGTTGAATCTTGAATGATTTCTTCCGCACAGTCTGCCATATCCAGTCTTCGCATGCATGGGTACATGGGTAGGCAAACCCTTGAAAATCACCGTAGGTCTCCAAGAAACCCAACAACTACCCTCACATGGCTTGGCCCACCTGTTGAGGCAGTGTTCCGGGTTGTACCCACTGCCGCATGCTAGCTACTTGGAGGTACAGGTGAGAGTTGAGAATCAGATGAGGACCAAAGATGGAAGAGCTGTCCAGAAAGGACACGGCAAGCCCTCCACCAGAGGTGCTACCTCTATCTAGATACCCCAAACACCCCGGTCAAGAATTATAGGCATTGTTTGTCTGACCTCTGTAATAGCAAACAAACATTTCCATTCATCCCTCTGGACAGCACCATGGAGGAAGTCCTTCCTTGACCTATAGCGGGACAGGATCACAGAGAGGTTAAAAGGCCCCTCCCACTTCCAACCTCCAGTGTTTTTCCTGTCCCAACAGGGGACGGTTGTATGAGAGGTTGCTCCTCGAGTGAAGATAGCCTGTGTACATTTTATGGTTTTCCCTTCCCCCTGGCAAGCGGTCCGTGGCTGATTCCTCTCTGGGTGGAGGTCCCTCAGCCATCAATCACTGTACTAGACGGTCTCAGGGATCGGGGGTCCCGGCCTTCCCTTCCCCCTGTCAAGCGGACCGTGGCCGACACCTCTCAGAGAGGTTCCTCAGCCAACAGCCAGCCTGCGTAATGGGCTCAGGGGTATTGTGCGGTGTGTGCAATCCTTCACCCTGTCAAGCAGCCTGGGGCTGAAACTTCCTGGTGGGGAGTCCCTCAGCCACAGAGACCAGTCAAGCAGAGACGGTTTCCTGGGTAGAGCCGCTTCCTCCCAAAAGGGGCTCTCAACTCGGATGCCTGCCGGCAAAACACTGCAACTTCTGGAAGTCACGCAGTGGAGAAGGCCATCACGCCTCTGGTGACGTCAGCGGGGCACCGGGACATAAGGTTGGCGTGCGTTCCACAGCAGAACGCGAAAGTGCAGAACGAGACAGGCAACAGGATAGTTTCCTGGATCTCGTGGGGCACAGGAGAGGAAATCATTGGCAGCAATGCTACATTCCTGACCGGATGCTTCCCTCCATGGTAGGCTCTCGGCTTTACCAGCTCCCCTTGCTTTTCTAGCAAGTATGGAGCCAGCAAAGTTGAGTGGAGAAGGAGCTGTGGTGACGTCATGCCCACGTGAGCAGAAGGGGCGGCACCTCCTCCTCCATAGAGCAGAGCAGACAGTTGAGTGCACATTGGAATGTTGTGTTGTTCCTAGGCCTCTGGGCTGATACTAGTCTCATGCCTTTGTGCCAAAGCCGGGCCTAGAGCCTCATGTGCTGTGATGTGTTTTGACATATAAGCTTGAAGTTTACAAGAATTTTTTTCCCGTATAATGACTTTTATATAAGGCAAATTTTAAAGAGGATTTAAAAAAAAAAAAATAAAAATTTAAAACTAGCTGAAAAGCCCTGCGTTGCTTGGGCATAGTAACTAACTGCCGTCCCGCACTCTGCCTCCGAAGCCCCGCTCTCCACTAGCTGTCTCGCTCTCTCCCTCTGAAGCCCAGCTCTCCACCCGCCGTCCTGCATTCTTCATCAGCCCCGCTCTCCATCTACCGTCCCGCTCTCTCTAGCAACCCCACTTTCAGAAGCCCCACTGTCTCCCTCCACAGTCCAGCTCTCCATCCACGGTCACGCTCCTCCTTCCGCAGCCCCACTCTCCAATCGCCATCCTGCATTCTCCCTCCACAGCCCTGCTCTCTCCCTCAGCAGCCCCACTGTCTCCCTCCACAGTCCTGCTCTCCATCCACGGTCACGCTCATCCTTCCGCAGCCCTACTCTCCACTCGCCATCCCGCTCTCCACTCTGCAGCCCCTGTCTCCACTGGCTGTCCTGCTCTCTTCCTCAGCAGCCCAGCTCTCCACCCACTTCCATATGATCCTACATGGATCTGTCTGATACATGTTACTGTGTGATACTTTCTGGTGAGCTGTGTATCTAATCCTATCCTGTGTGATACTGACTGCTGAGCCGTGTATCTAATCCTATCCTGTGTGATACTGTCTGCTGAGCCGTGTATCTAATCCTATCCTGTGTGATATTGTGTGCTGAGCTGTGTATCTAATCCTAATCTGTGTGATACAGTCTGCTGAGCCATGTATCTAATCCTAGCCTGTGTGATTCTGACTGCTGGGTCGTGTATCTAATCCTATCCTGTGTGATACTGTCTGCTGAGCCATGTATCTAATCCTATCCTGTGTGATACTGACTGCTGAGCCGTGTATCTAATTCTATCCTGTGTGATACTGTCTACTGAGCCGTGTATCTAATCCTATCCTGTGTGATACTGTGTGCTGAGCTGTGTATCTAATTCTGTCCTGTGTGATACTGTCTGCTGAGCTGTGTATCTAATCCTAATCTGTGTGATACAGTCTGCTGAGCCATGTATCTAATCCTAGCCTGTGTGATGCTGACTGCTGGGTCGTGCATCTAATCCTATCCTGTGTGATACTGTCTGCTGAGCCATGTATCTAATCCTATCCTGTGTGATACTGACTGCTGAGCCGTGTATCTAATTCTATCCTGTGTGATACTGTCTACTGAGCCGTGTATCTAATCCTATCCTGTGTGATACTGTGTGCTGAGCTGTGTATCTAATTCTGTCCTGTGTGATACTGTCTGCTGAGCTGTGTATCTAATCCTATCCTGTTTGATACTGTCTGCTGAGCCGTGAATACACAAAACCACAAATAAAAACACCAATGTCACAATACTACCAAGTACGAAACAGGTAAACTCCCATAGCAATAATTGAAGACAACAAAGAAAAGGAGCAATAAAACCTCTATTAAATAATATCAAATGTAATATTTTATTAATTCAATTATAAAATTATGTAAAAGTTATATCATATGGACACAAAAAATAATTGTCGAAGGACACAGACAATAAAAATCTGAGGCAACAGAAATGTGTATATAAGGACCAGGTAATAAGACCAAAAGTTCATATCCAAGCCATTAGGACAATTAATTTATATATGTATATATATATATATACTAGCTGAAGAGCCCGGCGCTGCCCGGGCATAGTAACTAACTGTGGTTAGTTATAGCAAATTATTATTATCCTCCATCCCATAGGCCCGTGCCCATATACCCATCATACATATCCTCCATCCCATAGTCCCGTGCCCATATACCCATCATACATATCCTCCATCCCATAGTCGAGTGCCCATATACCCATCACACATCCTCCATCTCATAGTCCCATGCCCATATATCCATCATACATCCTCCATCCCATAGTCCCATACCCATACACCCATTATACATATCCGCCATCCCATAGTCCCGTGCCCATATTCCCATCATACATATCCTCCATCCCATAGTCCCGTGCCCATATTCCCATCATACATATCCGCCATCCCATAGTCCCGTGCCCATATACCCGTCATACATATCCTCCATCCCATAGTCCAGTGCCCATATACCCATCACACATCCTCCATCCCATAGTCAACCATTATGACATCATAATGAGCGGCAGGGCTTGCAACCTATGATGACATCAACGTCACCATGGCAACCATTATGACATCATAATGAGGGGCGGGGCTTGATACACACTTTTTCCCCATTATGTAGATGGGGCAAAATTGTTTGGTGAATTGGAATGCGTGGGGTTAAAATTTAGCCTCACAACATAGCTTAGGACATTCTAGGGGTCCAGACGTGTGACTGTGCCAAATTTTGTGGCTGTAGCTGCGACAGTGCGGATGCCAATCCTGGACATACACACACACACACATACATGCATACATACATACATACATACACACACTTGAGCTTTATATATTAGATACTGCATATAGCAACCAGTGCACTCATATACTATCCTGCACATATTGTCCAGCTAACCGGTGCCAAAAAACATCAGGGGTCAGTAGATTAAAGCCAGGATACAGTTGTGGCCAAAAGTATTGACACCCCTGCAATTCTGTCAGGTAATACTCAGTTTCTTCCTGAAAATGATTGCAAACACAAATTCTTTGGTATTATTACCTTCATTTAATTTGTCTTAAATGAAAAAAACACAAAAGAGAATGAAGCAAAAAGCAAAACATTGATCATTTCACACAAAACTCCAAAAATGGGCCAGACAAAAGTATTGGCACCCTCAGCCTAATACTTGGTTGCACAACCTTTAGCCAAAATAACTGCGATCAACCGCTTCCGGTACCCATCAATGAGTTTCTTACAATGCTCTGCTGGAATTTTAGACCATTCTTCTTTGGCAAACTGCTCCAGGTCCCTGATATTTGAAGGGTGCCTTCTCCAATCTGCCATTTTTAGATCTCTCCACAGGTGATCTATGGAATTCAGGTCTGGACTCATTGCTGGCCACCTTAGAAGTCTCCAGTGCTTTCTCTCAAACCATTTTCTAGTGCTTTTTGAAGTGCGTTTTGGGTCATTGTCCTGCTGGAAGACCCATGACCTCTGAGGGAGACCCAGCTTTTTCACACTGGGCCCTACATTATGCTGCAAAATTTGTTGGTAGTCTTCAGACTTCATAATGCCATGCACACGGTCAAGCAGTCCAGTGTCAGAGGCAGCAAAGCAACCCCAAAACTTTAGGGAACCTCCGCCATGTTTGACTGTAGGGACCGTGTTCTTTTCTTTGAATGCCTCTTTTTTTCTCCTGTAAACTCTATGTTGATGCCTTTGCCCAAAAAGCTCTACTTTTGTCTCATCTGACCAGAGAACATTCTTCCAAAACGTTTTAGGCTTTTTCAGGTAAGTTTTGTCAAACTCCAGCCTGGCTTTTTTATGTCTCGGGGTAAGAAGTGGGGTCTTCCTGGGTCTCCTACCATACAGTCCCTTTTCATTCAGACGCCGACGGATAGTACGGGTTGACACTGTTGTACCCTCGGACTGCAGGGCAGCTTGAACTTGTTTGGATGTTAGTCGAGGTTCTTTATCCAACATCCGCACAATCTTGTGTTGAAATCTCTTGTCAATTTTTCTTTTCCGTCCACATCTAGGGAGGTTAGCCACAGTGCCATGGGCTTTAAACTTCTTGATGACACTGCGCACGGTAGACACAGAAACATTCAGGTCTTTGGAGATGGACTTGTAGCCTTGAGATTGCTCATGCTTCCTCACAATTTGGTTTCTCAAGTCCTCAGACAGTTCTTTGGTCTTCTTCCTTTTCTCCATGCTCAATGTGGTACACACAAGGACACAGGACAGAGGTTGAGTCAACTTTAATCCATGTCAACTGGCTGCAAGTGTGATTTAGTTATTACCAACACCTGTTAGGTGCCACAGGTAAGTTACAGGTGCTGTTAATTGCATAAATTAGAGAAGCATCACATGATTTTTCGAACAGTGCCAATACTTTTGTCCACCCTCTTTTTTATGTTTGGTGTGGAATTATATCCAATTTGGCTTTAGGACAATTCTTTTTGTGTTTTTTCATTTAAGACAAATTAAATTAAGATAATAATACCAAAGAATTTGTGTTTGCAATCATTTTCAGGAAGAAACTGAGTATTATCTGACAGAATTGCAGGGGTGTCAATACTTTTGGCCACAACTGTATAAAGAAGAAAAGTAAAGAGGTCATACCACAATAAGTCCACTGTGCCATCAGATGTTGCAGCCCCCTGTGTATCTAATCCTATCCTGTGTGATACTGTCTGCTGAGCCGTGTATCTAATCCTATCCTGTGTGATACTGTCTGCTGAGTCTTGTATCTAATCCTATCCTGTGTGATACTGTCTGCTGAGCTGTGTATCTAATCCTATCCTGTGTGATACTGTCTGCTGAGCCGTGTATCTAATCCTATCCTGTGTGATACTGTCTGCTGAGCTGTGTATCTAATCCTATCCTGTTTGATACTGTCTGCTGAGCCATATATCTAATCCTATCCTGTGTGATACTGTCTGCTGAGCCGTGTATCTAATCCTATCCTGTTTGATACTGTCTGCTGAGCCATATATCTAATCCTATCGTGTGTGATACCGTCTGTTGAGCTGCGTATCTAATCCTATCCTGTGTGATACTGTCTGCAGAGCCGTGTATCTAACCCTATCCTGTGTGATACTGACTGCTGAGTCGTGTATCTAATCCTATCCTGTGTGATACAGTCTGTGAGCCGTATATCTAATCCTATCATGTTTGATACTGTTTGCTGAGCCATGTATCTAATCCTATCCTGTGTGATACAGTCTGTGAGCCGTGTATTTAATCCTATCCTGTGTGATGCTGTCTGCTGAGCCGTGTATCTAACCCTATCCTCTGTGATACTGTCTGTTGAGCCGTGTATCTAACCCTATCCTCTGTGATACTGACTGCTGAGCCATGTATCTAATCCTATCCTGTGTGATACAGTCTGTGAGCCGTATATCTAATCCTATCCTGTGTGATACTGTCTGCTGAGCCGTGTGTCTAACCCTATCCTGTGTGATACTGACTCCTGAGCCATGTATCTAATCCTATCCTGTGTGATACAGTCTGTGAGCCGTGTATCTAATCCTATCCTGTTTGATACTGTCTGCTGAGTCTTGTATCTAATCCTATCCTGTGTGATACAGTCTGTGAGCCGTGTATCTAATCCTATCCTGTGTAATACTGACTGCTGAGCCATGTATTTAATCCTATCCTGTTTGTTTCTGTCTGCTGAGCCGTGTGTCTAATACTCTCCTGTGTGATACTGACTCCTGAGCCGTGTATCTAATCCTATCCTGTGTGATACTGTCTGCTGAGCTGTGTATCTAATCCTATACTGTGTGATACTGACTGCTGAGCTGTGTATCTAATCCTATCTTGTGTGTTACTGACTGCATTGAAGGCACCAACTGGAGTGCATCACAAAAAAATTAAAAAAGTGTAGTTGTGTCATCCATACACCCTTCAAGGCGATAACTTGCATGTCTCAAGAAAATATTTTGAAATTGTAGTTGATGGATTCCTTCACTAATAAAACTTTACACAAAGTGCAAAACAAGAAAAAAATAATAAGTGGAGTAATCCAGTCATCCATAGACCTTGTAGACAACAACTGGCGGGCCTTATCATTGAAGGTTAAAAACACTTTATGTGCTGTCATCTGGTGGTGTTGAAAAGTTGGGGCTATTCCTACCTTTGTTCATTTTTATCAGAGTGAGCCTGTCAGCATTTTCTGTTGACAGACGAAAGTGCCTGACTGTATTGACCCCCCTCGTGGCACTAAAAACCCACTCAGACAAGATGCCTGCGGCAAGGCAGCACAGCACCTCATAGGCATAGACGGACAGCTCATGCTAGGTGTCCAGCTTTGAGACCCAATAGCTGAAGGTTGCAGAGGAAATAGGGAGTATTCTGGTTTTGTCAGCCTGCTATTGCTTGACTATCTTTAAAAACTTTTCCCTCCTTATCAAAAATACCAAGTCATTAGGACCTGGATGCTGGGAGGGTGTCATGAAATTGGCCCAGGCCTTTGACTGTGTACCCCTAACTCTACAATACCTGGTGTGTGTCTCCGTCGCCTTTCCTCTTTGTTTGGGTAAGGAAGCTAGCCCCCTGCTGCTAGTGTTGTCTGATGAGAATTTTTCCAACATATGTTCCAAAATGGACTTCTGCTATAGCATGATTTTAATAGACCTCTCCACCTAAGGCAGGAGAGATGCAAGGTTCTCCTTGTAGTGTGAGTCTATCAGGGTGAACACCAGTACTCTTTTTTGATGAATGTAGTTCAGGAGTCACAGGAAAGGCAGTGGTACATAAAATCTGCCATATGTGTCAAGGTCCCTACAGCCCACACTTCCCTGTCTCCACCATGATTCTCTTCTTTCCATCTTCTCCTCCTTCTCCATCTCTCCCTTCACATTCCCCTCAGCACATAAACGTAGGAGAGATGGGACTAAGCTTGTGTGGGTACAAGCCTCTGTTGTGCCAGCCAGCTCCTGTTCCTCCTCTTCCTTCTCAGCCTCTACCTCCTCATTGTTACCCAATCCTTGGTGAGCAAATGAGATGAGGCTGGGTAGTATCTCCCTGTCTCTTGTCTTACTCCATCTCCACCTGGTAGGCATGCATAGCTTCATATTTAATTGTGAGCAACGACTGTAGGACAGAAGTGGGATTGTTGCGCTGTCTATGGCATCATTGCCGTTCACCATCTTTGTGGAGTCCTCAAAGTCTTGGAGAACCACACAAATGTCAAATATCCATGCCCACTCTTCAGTTGTTATATGCAGAGGCTGACCAGAAAACTGAAGGGTGTGTTATAGCTGGTATTCCACAACTGGCCTCTGCTGCTCACAAAGCCTTGCCAGCATGCGCAGTGTGGAGTTCCAGGGCGTGTTGATGTTGCACACCAGTCGGTGAGCTGGCACTTGCATGCACTGCTGCAGCACTGCCAGAGTGGCGGCAGCTGTAGCTGACTCATGGAAATGGGCGCTGGCATGGCGTACCTTGACCAGAAGCTCTGTAAAATCTGTTTTCAAAAACTGCTGAACTAGCAAGTTGAGCACATGGGCCACCAGTTTACAGCCATTATCACACACGACCATATCTAGTTGGAGGTTCAGCGGCGAGAGCCACAAATGTGTTTGGTCTGTTATTCTTTTAAGTAACTCTGCTGTGGTGAGTGGTTTGTCTCCTAGACAAATTAGCTTCAGCAGAGCCTGTTGCCGCTTCGCAGAGGCAGTGCTGCAGAGCTTCCAGCTGACGTGCTCTGAGATAGCAAATCTGATATGGAGAATGAGGAGCCGGAGTGGATGCAGGAACTGGTGGAGGAAACGCTGATAGACTTAGGGCCAGCAATCCTTACCGTTGGTAGTACATGTGCCATGCCACGATGAGCCTTGGTCCCAGCCTTCACAATTTTCACAATTTGATGTCAGGGAAATATAGCGTCCCTCACCGCAATCACTTGTACACCTGTCAGTCATTAAATGGACAATCCCAGTAACCGTGTTGGTAAGGACACAGGTGATGTTCCTGGACATGTGTTGGTACTAGGTGAAGATGCCACTTTGGGAGTAATAGTGACGGCTGGGGATGGAGTACCGAGGGACAAAATTTGTATAACTGTAGCAGAACAATTTTGGTTTTTATTTCAAACAAACGAAATTACACACAAACCAAGTTCTACATTATATATGACAATAGTCAATTTTTGAACATCCAAATTTGTACATAAGAAGCAGGCTAATTTTGGTTTTATTTCAAACAAATGTCATTTTGCACAAAGCAGTTTCTACAGTATGTATTACAGTAGTCAATTTTTTTAACAAAAATATTTTGTGAACTGTACTAGGCCAAGCAAGCAGTTTTTAAAAATTTGTATCCATTTTACACAACACACATTAAACTGTATGGGTGACTAATTGAATTCATAAAAAATTTTGGAACTTTTTTTGAGTTTTATACACCACTGTAATGTAACAAGAATAGCAATAAACTGTATGGATAAGCAATTGAATCCAGACAAATGTTTCAATGCTTCTATGGAGTGCTATATACCAATGAAACAGAAGACAAACCACACAATACTGTACGGATGAGTGTAATATATACAGTATATTCTGTATAAAGGTGATGTCAGAGGGATTGCAAATAGAAATATATAGCACTTAATATATATCTCTCAACACAGGGACACATGTTATGAATCGGTCACTGAGGAGGAAAAAACCTAAACATGCTAAGCCCAGAAAAACCAGAGATGTTGGTAACTATGCAGATTGCAGATCCCTGATCCTACCACACAACTAGCAGCAGCCGTGGAGCGTGCCTACGATGAACCTAGACGCCTCGTCACGGCTGGAGGACTAAATAAGCCTAAAGCAAGAAAAGGGAAAACTAACTGCCTCAGAGCAGACCCCAAAGGAATAGACAGCCCCCACACATGTATTGACGGTGAATCAAGCTAAAAACACAAAAACAGGTAGGAAATTAGGCTGAGAAAACGATGGGGCCCAAACTAACTAGACAGAAGAGGAAAGGAAAGACACTGTCTGCAATCTGCCCAAAACCCTACAAAATAATGTCCAACACTTCTGATAGCAAAATTAACCCTGAAGTCACTAGACTTCTCCCACTACATCAGCACTCTGAAATATTCTGAGACAGAGCAAAAAGAGACCAAACTAGTAAGGGACAAAAAGCAAATTGGCAAAATACTGATAAATAAGAGTGGAAATTCAGCACAGCCCCCAGCCGGGGCTGGTTGAACACACAAAAAACTGAATAGACCAACAAAATCAAGTGTGAACATTAGCAGAAAAACTTAGCTTTAGATGACTGGAACAGAGCTGAAAACCAAGAGCTGACAAGCCAGAAGGAATCACCAGCAACTGAATAGGGCGACGGCTGTCTTAAATCCAATCTAAGATTCCTGAGGTCCAATCGTCATCCTCATTCTCAGGTGGCAGATCTCCACTGATCAAATCAGCCTCACTACCTGCTGTTACCACCAGAGGGAGTCTGGAAGGAGAACTCACAACTGGTGAACCAGAGAATGAACTCACAACAGGCACATGTATAAATTTTCACATGTATCCATATATACACTTTATAATCAAAAAATACTCAACCAGATATACCAACATCATCCTAAAGGATCATAAAAAGTGCTGAATATAGAGTAATGCTAAGCAATGCAAAAGGCATCAACAAGTGACAACTCAAAATTGGAAAATGCACCCACTGTTGCTCCTAAAGCTGTAAGACCCACAAAACATGCAAAATATGTTCTAAAATGTGCAAAAAAATGCTAACAAAAAACAGTATGCAACACTCAATGTGTTTCCCCTCAAAAGAGGTTAATGAGGAGTACATACTGTGCAGATCATCAAAGCGATAGCAACATTTAGATCACTTAGCTCATATAGAAGTTAAAGGCTTTACTAATAAAGGGCCTTGTGAATGCTCTGGGTACAATGTCCTGATGTAGATGGAGGTTACGCCCAATGGTAGCAGAAAATCTAGCCTTCACCCTGCAGCATGTCATTTCTTTGCCTGTGTGGATTGGATGGGTTGTTACCAACATCTGGTGAGAATTTCATGTCAATTACACCTTTAGAAATATATTTGCTTAGAAAATTGGTGAATTTTTTAGATTACTAAAATGCAAAAAAAAGAAGAAATTAACAAGTTTTGCATCATATAAATTGCACAGATCTGAAAACTAATATTGCCAGGTAACCTTTACCACATACTGAACGTCATAGACTGAACAAAGCCAAAAACAGTAATGGAATTGCATCTTAAAATATTTTTTCTGTCTTCAATATTTTATATGGTAAAATGAATGATGTCATTCAAAACTACAACTTGCCCCGCAGTAAAGAAACACCAAGAGCGCAATGTGGCTAGGAAAAAAGTTATGACGGAAAAAACAAAATCGTAAAGATGAAAATTGGCACAAACGGGAAGAGATTATATAGTACAGCTGAAAAGGATTCAATACTATTGATAAATTCCAACCCTCCTAAACCATATACCCCTATTTACAGGCCTAGATCAAAGGCACTTCCAATATTAAATATATCCTACAAATAGGCAGGAGCATATGCCAATAGAGATGAGCGACTTTGCCTTTTTTCAGGTAGAGTCGGGTTTCATGAAACCCGACTTTCTCAAAAGTCGGGTCGAACGAAATCGGCCGATTATCGTGAATAGTCGAAGGCCGACTGAAACACGAATCCTAATGCAAGTCAATGGGGAAGCAAAGTCGGCAGGGAGTGGAGGACATTAAACACACCTACAGTGCCCATTTGAATGGCAAAAACATCAATTTTTATTACTGAAGCTTGTCAACCTTAATTTACTTCATAATACCAGTTACGCACTGAAAACTGGGGGTTATTTGGCTAAAGTTGTGGGGGGGGTAGGGCTGGCTCCAGGTTTTCATGTGCCCTGGGCCAAAGAGCGCCCCTTTAACACATACCACAACTCATGATGCTCCGATACGGTAGAGAAATAGCAGTATAGTACAATGAAAAATACTTCACTTTTTACATCTCATGACTGATATCGATTTTAAATTCTCCAATAGCTCCCAAAACGGACAGTATATTACTCCATACAGTATTATGGGCACCGCATAGTGCGCTATACAGAGTAATGAAGCCCATATATTTCTCCATACAGAATCATTGGTCCCATATAATGTTTGAAACAGTATATGATGTGCTCCACATAATGCTACAGTATATGTTGGTCCTCATGGATGAAGCTCCACTGTCTTATGGGCCCAAATAATGCTCCATATATAATGGGCCCCATTTCTAATGCTCCAGTGTATAATGGGCCCTGTAAATGCTGCTCCAGTGTCTGATGTCCACCTTTGGAATGCTCCAGTGTATGGTGGGCCCCATATATCATTCTCCAGAGTATTGTGCTCCCCAAAAATTGCTGTCCCAACATTGAAAACAAATAAGTCTCCTCGCTAGGGAATCCCTGTACTAGTCTGGGACTCCTTGTCGTCCCCATCTTCCATCTCACTGCACTTCGCTGTTTAGGCAGAGGGCGTACAGACGTGATGTCATTGCGCTCTCTGATCAGAATATCACTGTCAGGATGCGCGGAAGATGTCATGGCGGTGGAGCAGGGAGAGGTAAGTATTTCAACTTTGCAAGTGCTGTGATCAGGAGCAAGCAGGGGGGCCCACTCGTTGGCGATGGCACTGGCACAGGGCCCCTCATAGTACAGCGGTGTGTGGCGGTGTGTCTGATGGCGGGTGTGCCCTCCCACCGGCAGAGGTCCACCGGCAGAGACACTTTTGCATACTATGAGGGGCCCTGTGCCAGTGCCGTCGCCAACGAGTGGGCCCCCACCTGCTCAAGGAACCTGCACTTTCATCTGCACCTTCCTCTTTGTCACCTTGTAAGGTGGTATAGTATGCGGGAAGGGGAACTTGAGTTTCCTCAGGGTCAGATTCTGGCTGTGTAGAGTGTGAGGGGAATGTAGTGGTCTGGGTCAATGTACCAGCAGAATCATCTAGCAGTGGCTGGGCATCAGTGCACTTGTGGCGTCCTCAGGAGTATGGTCGCCACAGTGGCATTACCTTCCTCCTAGGGAGTGTGATGTCATGCTTGGGAGCAACAAAGGATCTCTCTAGCAGTTCAACCAACACACAACACATTTCCCACTCCAGGCCAGCAGGGAGACCTCTGAACCTGACTGCTGAGGATCTGCTCTCTGTGGTCGGGAGGAGGTAAGTTAGGGCACTCTGTGCAGGGAAGGGGAAGTGTGTGGATGTGAGAAGGGGAGCTGGAGGATGAGCAGAGTTAAGGCTCACTCCTAGCTGGAGCGCATGGTCCGGATTCCGGTCTCCGAGTTTGTATGGACACTGACGTTCCTGCAGCAGAAACCGGAGGAAGTATCAGCTGTAAATGCTCTGTACCCAACTAAGGCTCGGAGGCCCCAGCATCGACGTGTGGCAGCCAGAAGGAAAAGGCTACGGCTGCCTGCCATACGAGAAAGTTCCAAAAGAGAGTCAACAGGGGGAACTTCATTGAACTCAGCACTGCGAGTACCTCAGATATGTGCTAGAACGGAGGCCACACTACCTATCTGCAGAGAGAGAATTCGAAATTGGCTTCCAGGCTGATCAACTCCTCCATCTGTACTCGGCACTTACCAAGTACAGGTAAAGGAACTGCATGACTGTGTCTGTCATCTTTCTCCTGCGCCTGGCGCATGGCTCTGCTACATCCTGCACTGCACACTATCTACCAACTCTTTCATCTGCCCTGTGACTACGGCCCTACCTGTGCAGGGCTTCTACATCTTAGCTGCACCACAACATCTGTCCCAGAGAAGCGACACTGCAGCGCTGGTCAATCTAATCAGAAACCACAGGTGGCGTCACATATCATTCACCTATAAACATAATTCACCCCTTTGCATGGACACCCAGGGCCACGGAACGGGTCACCACCACCGTGACACATCCCTGTGAGACACCGGCCCGGTACCGATTAACCCCACTGCCCTGGCTGGCCACCCACACTCCATGTCTGATTCATCTTGGACTTGGGAATTCACCATTTGACTTGATAACCCAGGCATGGTATGATAGAAAGAGCTACATGGACTATTGTGAAGTGTGGCCTGTTGCATCATTCACTTTTGGTGGGGGTGAAAGACACAAGGAAAGGGGTTCTTCCTGACCAGGAGCCAGCACTTGACGACTCAGTGCTTGCATTTTTTGATACTTCAGAAGAGGAGGGCATATTTGCTGGAGTCTGTTTCAGCAATGTAAGCCAAAACCGGTTCCTCATGCTCCGCCTTTAAAAGTGGTTAACCTACTCCCAGAAAAGGTAGCCTTCCAGGCGTTCCGGAGCCAGACCATGACGCAGGTTCAACACCTGCCTTAGCTGCTATTGTGCTTTTGCCACTACCAGCAGATGCACCACCACCATCAGCACCAGCTGGCCCCCCCAACGCCCACGTCCGTGGCCTCCTCCACCAAACTTCAAAATTTTGCAGAAAATAGACCCAAAATAACATCAGATATATGGCACTGTATCAGAAGAGTACAGCTCAATTCAGTCAAAGGATAATTGTCAATCTTCCTATATATTCCATCAGTCACACAGACGCTCACAGGCTCAGTATGGATTAGACAAGAATGTAAAAATTAGACAAAGTACAGTATCATCAGATAGCAGGTATATATAGTATAGTTTAAACATTCTAAATCTCCGTAGATATTTGAGGAGGCACACACAGACTCTCTCAGGCTCATTATTGGATTACAACACAATCTAAAAAGCCGTAAAACGGTAATGGATCTCAAGAGTACAGCTGTACACAGTGTAGGTGTCATTGTTATCAATTTCAGTATTTAATTCCACAGTCAGAAAATAACTCTCACTTGGTCAGTTTGGATTAGACCAGAATATAACAAGCAGTAAATGGGTAATGTATCCCAAGCATAGAGCTGTAAACAGTGTTGGGGGAATTTTTAAATGTACATCTAAATTGCAGGAGTAACCCATAGACACTCACACGCTCAGGATGGATCACACCACAATATAACAAGAAGATCCGCAAGAAATAATCACACGTGGGACAATGTTCCAGGTGTCAATGATACAGTTAGTGTGTTGGTTGGAGGAGGACTTCCTGGTAGAAAGGGTACAGTATCACCAGATACCAGGTATATATAGCATAGTTTAAACATTAACAATGTACTTCTATATATCAGGAGTAGTGTTGAGTCACCCCGCTAGTGTTTTGGTTCGTTGCACAGGAGGCAAGTTAGTCGAATGTTTGTCAAACGTTCCAAGAACACCGTCGAACCCCATTGAAAACAATGGCAGGCAAACACAAACACATAGAAAACAATTACAAAACACCTTTAAAGGTGTCCTAAAGCAGACTAAATGTTCAGAAGACAAAAATAACATATGGAAAAGGGCAACTACATTTAGAAAAGAGGTGGAGGAGTAAAAGGAGGAGGTGGAGGAGACACAGATATAGGCTTGTCATGCCCTTATGATGTCAAGAAAGGCTGGAATAAAAATGTAAAATACAAACCAAAAAATAAATAAAAAATTCTGAAATCGAACACGATCATATACCATCGGACTTCCCACCAATAAATTATGCCAACTGCCGATGGGGCGGCGTTATTCCCATGAACCTCCAAACTGCGTCCATGAAGGCAAAGTGTTTGGTTTCCGGGGGCTGTATGATTGCAAAGCTGAACCTTAAAGGAATGTCCAAAAGGGCACCACCAGGAGTGGAGCCTGTGGCTTAATTGGACTCCACCCGGGAAACCACAACCATACAAGCTACAGAAAAAATGGACAGATTGCAAGCTTTGTCGATTCTGTGTGTGGTGTGGTATATCCGTTTGTAGTTGTGCTAGCGATTTCTCAGCTTTATTCCGTTAACGACTGAGACTCCAGCATGCCCCCGCGGTACGCGTAAAGCTTACTAGAGGGATACGCGAGGCTCTGGCACGTGAGATCGAGCAATAACAGGTCTATCATGCCCTTACATGTCCGGGGCTGCATGCGCGCTACACTGAAACGACCAGCTTTTGTCGCTTACAGGTGCTGATAACCCGCTGAACACCGTTAGTGATGGGGATCTGGGATTCCAATTATTCCCCGCGAACGATGATTTCCCAGTAAGTGCAGGTCAACCGCAATTACGGAATTAGGCCTAACCGGCATTCCTGACAAAATGAAAAAATTACGTGTCCAAACCACAGGTGCTGTAGCTTGCTTAACAGCTCGGCAGCCGTTCTCAGGCCCAGTATGGATTCGACAACTTTGTAGAAAGTTGATAAAGGGTACAGTTTCACCGGATAACACGTATATATGTAGCATAGTTTACACATTAAAAACCTATGTCTATAGATCAGGAGGCAGGCTCAGACGGTCTCAGGCCCAGTATGGATTAGACGTGATTGGACAAAGGTGAGAAAGGGTAACGTATCACCGGATTACAGGTATGTATAGCATAGTTACACATTAAAAACCTATGTCTATAGATCAGGAGGCAGGCTCAGACGGTCTCAGGCCCAGTATGGATTAGACGTGATTGGACAAAGGTGAGAAAGGGTATATTATCACTGGATAGCCGGTATATCATAGTTTAAACATTTAAAATCTCCGTGTTCTCAGTATGGATTAGACAACAATCTAAAAAGTAGAAAAAAGGAAATGTTTTTGAAGCGTACACCAGTATACACTTTTGGTGGCATTTTTAAATCTTCATATATATTTCTGTCTCAGTAAGACAGTCCAGCCTCTCCGCAATAGGAAATGAGATGCATACAATTACTGACATAAAGTCTAGTGATTGCAGAAATCTAGGAATTAATAATCATGGGAAAAACTTCCGTCACAATTATCAGAGGCGATGCTGACCCTCAATTAATTTGTGTGTGGAGACAGCGAAAACATAACTTTGTGAAGATAGTGTTGCTGTATCGCAGTACCGTTGATCCCATCAGCGTTACTCATCTCCATCAAATTTTTATCACAGGGAGAGAGGTAAACATTTTGCTCACTGCCTATCATGATCTGTCACGTAACTTTGGAGTACAAAAGACAGAAGCCACAGGCCGTAGGCGATTCTATGGGATTGGCATGAGAGGGCACATTTAAAATGTGCACCGGAAAGTCACACGTCTGTGAGTAGGAAAACTGTGAAAGCTGATGATAAACCACCACTGCATGTCATTGTGAGTCGACGTCCATAAGAAATGGAAGCCATTGATCATCTGAAGCTAGAGCCCAGCCAGCGGGACAGGGCATAGCTACGTCTTAACCATCATCTATCAGTTCAACAAATTTGTAGTGGCAGTCCCAGTGAAGGATTTGACAGCCCAGACTACACAGCGGAGGAGCAGGGAGAGGTAAACATTGCAAATGCTGGGGCCCTGCCCAAGCAAGGGGGCACACTCTTGGGTGTCGGTACTGGCACTGGGCCCCTCATAGTACGGCGGTGTGTCTGACGGCGGGTGTGCACACCCACCGTCAGAGACACTTGATTGCACTATGAGGGACCCTGTGCCAGTGCCCACGCCCAAGAGTCGGCCTACCTACCTGTCCAGGGCAACGGCACTCGCACGGTTGTGTGCGCTAGGTGGTGACCCTGGCCATGGGGGGAGGCAGCCCAGTTAGGGAGGTTTACAAAATGGCATATGTTGATCTGGGACATTCAGCTGCTGCAAAAGGCGAAATTGGTCAAGTCCGAGGAAGAGGTGGACCAAAGCAAGCCATTTTTCTGGCAACCTATGTGTCATCAGGGTAAGGTGGGACAAAATCCTTGGAAACCCATGCATGGTTCATTTTAATGAAGGTTAGATCATCCACATTTTGGGTGGACAGACGGGTCCTTTTTTCTGTCAGGATTGATCCAGCTGCACTGAAGACTCCTTCTGATAGCACAGTTGCAGCTGGGCAAGCGAGCTCCTGTAAGGCATATTGTGCCAATTCAGGCCATGTGTCCAGTTTAGCGGCCCAATAGTCAAATGGGAATGACCTGTGAGGGAGAACATCGATATGGGACGAGAAGTAGTTTGTAACCATAGTTGACAACTGCTGTCTCCTGTCACTTTCAAATGATGCAGTATTACAGTCGTGTGAGCGGGACTTGAAAAATCAGTCCACAACATGGTCATGAAACCCCTGTCTCCAACGCACTTCTGATGTGTGCACCACGAACACCTCTTCCAAGCTGCCCCCGGCCCCTACGGCTCATGTGAGAACCATCACCGCTGCTGTGTGCTGGGAAGGCCTCAACCAACCGGTTTACCAGAGTTGTTAGTTAGCCAATATTAGGTCAAGGTTCTCCTGTGGCATTGTTTTGGAATTTGCCTTTATAGCGTGGATCCAGGATGCTGGCCAAGCAGTAGTCGTCATCGTTCATCATTTTGGCAATGCGTGGGTCCCTTTTTAGGATCTGCAAGGCATAATCTGACATGTGGGCCAATGTTCCCGGTGTCAATGATGCACTACGAGTGCTGGGTGGAGGAGCACTTTCTGGCAAATCCACATCCTTCCAGTCACGCAGAAACCCTGTACCAGACCCTGCCACGCCAACATTTTCTCTTGCCCCACGAGAAGCATCCTCCTCCCCTAAATAATCATCCCCATCATCATCCTCTTCCTCCACATCGTCCAGGAGAGGTACCGGAGCAGACAATGGCTGACTGTCATCAAGGCTTCCCTCCTCCTCTTCCTCCTCATCTACCTCGGCTGCAGACGCCTGCTCCTTAATGTGCGTCAAAGTTTGCATGAGCAGACGCATAAGTGGGATGCTCATGCTTATGATGGCATCGTCTGCACTTACCAGCCATGTGCATTCCTCAAAACACTGAAGGACTTTACAGAGGTCTTTCAGCTTCGACCACTGCACACCTGTCAACTCCATGTCTGCCCTCAAAGTGCCTGCCCGTGTATCCTCCCACAAATGCATTACGGCTTGCCTCTGTTCGCACAGCCGCTCAACCATGTGCAGGGTGGAGTTCCACCTTGTTGCAACGTCGATAATTAGGCGGTGATTGGGAAGGTGGAGCAATCGCTGCAGCTTCTGCATATGACTGGAGTGTACCGGCGACCGGCGGATGTGCGAGCACAGTCTTCGAACCTTATGGAGCAGGCCTGTTAATTCCGGATAATTATTGAGGAAGCACTGCACCACCAGGTTCAAGGTGTGAGCCAAGCAAGGTATGCGTCTGAGCTTTGAAAGGGCTGTGGCTGCCACAAAATTCTGGCCGTTATCACTAACTACCTTGCCTGCCTCAAGATGTAGACTGCCCAGCCTTGACTCAGTTTGTCGCTGAAAGTAGTCGGCCAGTACCTCCACGGTGTGTCTGTCACCCAAACACATCATCTGCAACACAGCCTGCTGACGCTTTCCACTAGCTGATCGATAGGGGGACACCTCGTGTGCAACACTGGCAGCTGCGGATGGAGTGCTTGTGCGACTGCGCTCTGTGGACGAGCTTTCGCTTCTGGAGGAGGAGGGGGGTCGAACGCCTACAGCCAACTGTTTCCTATACCGTGGGCTAGGCAGCACTGTCCCACCACCGCTGTCCCCGTGGACCCTGCATCCACCACATTAACCCAGTGCGCAGTGATGGACACGTAACGGCCCTGGCCATGCCTACTGGACCATGCATCAGTTGTGAGGTGCACCTTTCCACTCACTGCTTGAGTACATGGACAATGCGGTCTTTCACATGAAGGTGGAGGGCTGGAATGGCTTTGCGAGAAAAGAAGTGGCAACTGGGTAGGTCATAGCGTGGTACTGCGTAGGCCATGAGTTTGCAGAAAGCTGCGCTTTCAACCAACCGGTAGGGCATCATCTCTAACGAGATTAGTTTGGCAATGTGGGCGTTCAAACCCAGTGTACGCGGATGAGAGGATGAGTACTTTCTTGTCCTACTCATAGTCTCTGGTAAGGTGAGCTGGACGTGAGAGCTGCATATGGTGGAACTAGCGGTGGACATGGCGGACTGAGAGAGGGTTGATGATGGTGATGGAGTTGGTGTTCTTTCTGATGGCCTAGATTCAGTCTTTTGTTGATATAACATTGTGATTCCCTGACTGCTTTGGCCTTGCGACGACACCTCAACATTTGCTGCTGGTGGTGTGCTAACCGGTGGGCTTACAGTGGGGGAAACAATGTAGCATTGCTGACTACCTTCTTTGGGAGCAGTTGCACATGTGGTACGTGAGGTTTGGTAGTCCGTCCACGCTTGCAAGTGCATGGTGGTTAAATGTCTAAGCATACAACTGGTACTCAAATTTCTCAGATTTTTCCCTCGGCTAAAGGTCTTTGCGCACTTCTTACAGATAACCTTTGCCTGATCATTAGAATTTTGTTCAAAAAAGTGCCACACTGCACTCTTCCTACTATGGAATACATTTTGAGGCCTTGCACGCTGTGCTATTTTGACTGTCTGGCCAAGCTGTCCTGCAAACTCTTTTGGTTTTTGTAACCCTTTTTTGGACTGCTCTGGGCCTGCCAGATAACAGCTGTTGCGATGTCGATGCCTGCTGCGGATGCTCCTCCTCTTCTGAGCTATTGGCAGCGGCACCCTCTTCCTCCAATGGATGCCAATCTGGGTCAACAACTGGGTCATCCATCACCTCCTCTTCAATGTCATGTGCGCCTTCCTCTGTGTCACCGTGTATTGTGGTATAGTATGCGCCGCGGGAAGGGGCACCTGAGTTTCATCAGGGTCAGATTCTGGCTCAGTACACTGCGAGGACAATGTAGTGCTCTCAGTGAATGTACCAGCAGATAAATCTAGCAGTGGCCGTGCATCAGTACACTCCATGTCAGATTCATCTTGGACTGGGGAATTCACGATTTGACTTGATAACCCAGGCATGGTATGAGAAAAGAGCTCCATGGAGTAATCTGTAGTGTGGCCTGCCGCATCCTTCACTTTTGGTAGGGGTGAAGGACACAAGGAAAGGTGTTGTTCCTGACCAGGAGCCTCCACTGACGACGCAGTGCTTTTATTTTTTGAAACTTCAAAAGAGGAGGCGATAGAGCTGGAGGCTGTGTCAGCAATGTAAGCCAAAACTTGTTCCTGAAGCTCTGGCTTTAAAAGCAGTTTACCTACTCCCAGAAAAGGGAGCCTACGAGGCCTTGTGGAGCCAGACAATGACGCTGGCTCACCACCTCCTGCCTTAGGTGCTATTGTGCTTTAGCCACAACCAGCAGAAGCACCACCACCAACACCACCATCAGGACCAGCTGGCAACCCCCGCCCACTTCCACGGCCTCTTGCACCATACTTCTTCATTTTTTTTAAAAAAGGTACCCAAAATAACAACAGCTATATGGTACTGTAAAACAAGGTAAAGGGTCTATAGAGTATTGGTGAGAATTTGAATCTCACTGTTGATTGGAGGACGCTGAACTATTGTCTCAGGCCCAGTAGCGATTACACCGCAATGTGACAGGCAGAAATTGGCTGGTGTATGAGAAGGCAGAAGCTGTATATAGTATTGGTGAGAATTTGAATCTCACTGTAGATTGGAGGACGCTGAACTATTGTCTCAGGCCCAGTAGAGATTACACCGCAATGTGACAGGCAGAAATTGTCTGGTGTATGAGAAGGCAGAAGCTGTATATAGTATTGGTAAGAATTTGAATCTCACTGTAGATTGGAGGATGCTGAACTATTGTCTCAGGCCCAGTAGAGATTACACCGCAATGTGACAGGCAGTAATTGGCTGGTGTATGAGAAGACAGAAGCTGTATATAGTATTGGTGAGAATTTGAATCTCACTGTAGATTGGAGGACGCTGAACTATTGTCTCAGGCCCAGTAGAGATTACACCGCAATGTGACAAGCAGTAATTGGCTGGTGTATGAGAAGGCAGAAGCTGTATATAGTATTGGTGAGAATTTGAATCTCACTGTAGATTGGAGGACGCTGAACTATTGTCTCAGGCCCAGTAGAGATTACACCGCAATGTGACAGGCAGAAATTGTCTGGTGTATGAGAAGGCAGAAGCTGTATATAGTATTGGTAAGAATTTGAATCTCACTGTAGATTGGAGGACGCTGAACTATTGTCTCAGGCCCAGGACAGATTACACCGCAATGTGACAGGCAGAAATTGCCTAGTGTATGACTAACTACAAGGTGTATATAGAATTGGGCAGAATTGGAATCTCCCTAGAGTGAAGGTCTGTAAGAACGGACAAACTCCTCGGCTTTTCCTTACAGTCACACACAGATAGCTTCAATTTGGCCGTGATAACAGCCGTTACACGGTACTGTGTGAGGAGCGTACAGCGCTGTACGGTGTGTGAAAAAATGAACGCTCAGTAACTCACCAGGACAAAACAATAAAATTTGGATTGCTTTGAAAAAAGCAGTTTGCTCACCAGTGTGAAAACAGCAATGCAGCTATCAGGGAGCCTTAAAAGGCAGCCTAATAACCAACAGAGCTGATGCACCAAAATATAGCCTCCCCTTGCACTGCACAGTAACTGGTGTGTTGTACAGGCAAAATTGCTAGCAGCAGAAGTAGTTTTTGGTATCTTCTTCCCTGCCTAACGCTCTCCCTACAGCAGCAGCAGCTTTCCCTATTCTGAGATCAGCATAAGTAACATGGCGGTCGGCGTGCACGCCCTTTTATTCCCCCTGTGACGCCACACAAAGCAAGCCAATCACTTGCATGCCCTTCACAAACATGGTGGTAACCGCTGCCTATGTCATCACGTTGCCCACAGTGTCCGTTCTTCCTGATTGGCTGAAAAAGGGCACAAAAGCATCTTTTGAAACATGACTTTGGCGCGATGGTCGCCAACCTCGTGGCCGACCTCACGCTAAGTTCGGGTTTCGTTTTGAATTTTTTCGACCCATTTCGCTCAACTCTATATGCCAAGTAAAATAAATATACTTTATTAATCAAAAAAGATTAACCCCTTACTGCTATGTGACGTACTATCCCGTCCATGTGCCCTGGGACTTAATTCCCAGGGATGGGATAGTACGTCACAGCGATCATCGGCGCCCACCCGGCACAATATGTCAGGGGCGGTCACGGACCGCCCCCGACACGTTAACTCCTTGCACACCGCGATCAAACACGATCGCTGTGTACCGGGGGTTAAAGGGAAGCATCGGCAGGGAGGGGGCTCCCTCCGTGCTTCCCTGAGCCCCCCACAGCAGCGCAATGTGCAGCGCTGCTGCGGGGGTCTCCTTCCCTGCAGGTCCCTGAATCCAAGATGGCGACGGGGACCTTCGGGGGCCTGCAGGGAGCTGACTTCCTCAGTGCCTGCAAAGCGCAGGCAAGAGGAAGTCTTCTTCAATGCCTGTGACAGATCGCTGATCTGTCACAGTGATCTGTGATGTGACAGATCAGCGATCTGTCACAGGACAGTGATGTCCCCCCTGGGTCAACCTAATAAAGTTAAAAAAAAAACAAAAGTGTAAAGATAACTAAAAAAAAAAAAAAATATTCCCTAATGAATTCATTTTTTGGAAATAAAAAAAGAAAAAAACAATAAAAGTACACATATTTGGTATCGCCGTGTCCGTAACGACCTGCCCTATAAAACTGTCCTATTAGTTAACCCCTTTAGCGAACTCTTAAAAAATAAAAAACAAAGCAAAAAATAATGTTTTATTATCATACCGCCGAACAAAAAGTGCAATAACGCGCGATCAAAAAGATGTATATAAATATCCATGGTACCGCTGAAAACGACATCTTGTCCCGCAAAAAATCGAGTCACCACGCAGCATCATCAGAGAAAAAATAAAAAAGTTATAGCTCGCAGAATAAAGCGATGCAAAAATAATTATTTTTTATATAAAATTGTTTTTATTGCATAAAAGCGCCAAAACATAAAAAAATGACATAAATGAGGTAACGCTGCAATCGTACTGACCCGAAGAATAAAACCGCTTTATCAATTTTACCGCACGCGGAACGGTGTAAACGCACCACCCAAAAGAAATTCATGAAAGGCTGGTTTTTGTTCATTTTGCGTCCCAAAAATCAGAATAAAAAGCGTCAACTCGTCCTGCAAAAAATAAGACCTCAAATGACTCAGTGGGTCAAAATATGGAAAAATTATAGCTCTCAATATGCGGTGATGCAAAAACTATTTTTACAATAAAAAGCGTCTTTTAGCGTGTGACAGCTGCCAAATATAAAAACCGCCATAAATAGTAAATCAAACCCCCCGTTATCACCCCCTTAGTTAGGGAAGAATAATAAAATTAAAAAAATGTATTTATTTCCATTTTCCCATTAGGGTTAGGGCTAGGGTTAGAGCTAGGGTTAGGGCTAGGGTTAGGGCTAAGGTTAGGGCTAGGGTTAGGGCTAGGGCTAGGGGTGTGTTGGGGTTAGGGTTGGAGTTAGAATTGGGGGATTTCCACTGTTAGGGCACATCAGGTGCTCTCCAAACACAACATGGCGTCTGATCTCAATTCCAGCCAATTCTGCGTTGAATAAGTCAAATGGTGCTCCTTCCCTTCCAAGCTCTGCCATGCGCCCAAACAGTGTTTTACCCCCACATATGGGGTATCAGCCTACTCAGGACAAATTGCAAAACAACTTTTAGGGTCCTATTTCTCCTGTTGCCCTTAGGAAAATAAAAAATTGGGGGCAAAAATATCATTTTTGTGGAGAAAAAATATGATTTTTTTATTTTCACGCCTGGGCGTTATAAACTTCTGTGAAGCACTTGGGGGTTCAAAGTGCTCACCACACATCTAGATAAGTTCCGTGGGGGGTCTAGTTTCCAAAATGGGGTCACTTGTGGGGAGTTTCAATAGTTTAGGCACATCAGAGGCTCTCCAAATGCACATGACACCCGCACACCATTCCATCAAAGTCTGCATTCCAAAACGTCACTACTTCCCTTCAGAGTCCCGACGTGTGCCCATACAGTAGTTTTCTCCCACATATGGGGTATCAGCGTACTCAGGACAAATTGGACAACAACTTTTGGGGTCCATTTTCTCCTGGTACCCTTGGGAAAATAAAAAAATTGGGGACTAAATGATCATGTTTGTGGAAAAAATACAATTTTAGTTTCACACCCGGGCGTTATAAACTTCTGTGAAGCACTGGGGGGTTCAAAGTGCTCACCACACATCTAGATAAGTTCCTTAGGGGGTCTAGTTTCCAAAATGGCATCACTTTTGGGGGGATTCCACTGTTTAGGAACATCAGGGGCTTTCCAAACGCGGCATGGTGTCAGATCTCAATTCCAGCCAAAAACGTCAAATGGCGCTGCTTCCCTTCCGAGCTCTGCCATGTGCCCAAATAGTCGTTTACACCCACATATGGGGTATCAGCGTACTCGGGACAAATTGCACAATAACTTTTATGGTCCTGTTACCCTTGGAAAAGTAAGAATTGAGGGTGAAAAGATCATTTTTGTGGAAAAAATATGATTTTTTAATTGTATGGCTGTACGTTATTAACTTCTGTGAAGCCCTTGGGGATTCAAAGTTCTCACCACACATCTAGATAAGTCCCTTGGGGGGTCTAGTTTCCAAAATGGTGTCATTTGTGGGGGGTTTCCACTGTTTTGGTACATCAGGGGCTTTCCAAACGCGACATGGTGTCCGATCTCAATTCCAGCCAAAAAAGTCAAATGCGCTGCTTCCCTTCCGAGCTCTGCCATGCACCCAAATAGTCATTTACACCCACATATGGAGTATCAGCGTACTCAACACAAATTGCACAATAACTTTTAGGGTCCTGTTACCCTTGGGAAAATAAAAATTGGGGGTGAAAAGATCATTTTTGTGGAAAAAATATGATTTTTCAATTGTTCCGCTGTACGTTATAAACTTCTGTGAAGCCCTTGTGGGTTCAAAGTTCTCACCACATATCTAGATAAGTTCCTTGGGGGGTCTAGTTTCCAAAATGGGGTCACTTGTGGGGGTTTCCACTGTTTAGGTACATCGGGGTCTCTCCAAACGTGACATGGCATCCGATCTGAATTCCAGCCAATTTTGCATTGAAAAACTCAAACGGCGCTCCTTCCCTTCTGAGCTCTGTCATGCGCCGAAACAGTGGTTCCCCCCCACATATAAGGTATCAGCGTACTCAGGACAAATTGCACAATAACTTTTCCAGTCTAATTTCTCCTTTTACACTTGGTAAAATAAAAAAATTGAACCTGAATTATTTTTTTGTGAAATAAAGTTAAATGTTAATTTTTCTAAATATTCAAAAAATTCCTGTGAAGCACCTGAAGGGTTAATAAACTTCTTGAATGTGGTTTTGAGCACCTTAAGGGGTGCAGTTTTTAGAATGGTGTCACTTTTGGGTATTTTCTATCATATAGACCCCTCAAAGTGGCTTCAAATGTGATGTGATCCGTAAAAATAAAATGGTGTTGCAAAAATGAGAAAACGCTGGTCAACTTGTAACCCTTATAACTTCCTAACAAAAAAATTTTGGTTCCAAAATTGTGCTGATGTAAAGTAAACATGTGGGAAATGTTATTTATTAAGTTTTTTGTGTGGCGCATCTCTGTGATTTAAGGGCATAAAAATTCAAAGTTGGAAAATTGCGAAATTTTCAAAATTTTCACCAAATTTCCATTTTTTTCTCAAATAAACACAAGTTATATGAATGAAATTTTACCACTATCCTGAAGTACAATATGTCACGAGAAAACATTGTCAGAATCACTGGGATCCATGGAAGCGTTTCAGAGTTATTACCTCATAAAGGGACAGTGGTCAGAATTGTAAAAATTGGCCCGTCATGAACGTGCAAACCACCCTTGGGGGTTAAGGGGTTAAAACCTAATATAAAATCATTTTTCAGAGGAGATAAAAGTTACAAAAATGAACTGTTTGCAAGGAAAATCATGCTAGCGCCTAAAGGTTCAGTATAATTATATAGGCAGATATTCAAAACCTACTGGATAGAATAATACCATACTATCTCAAGTTATTTGGTTAGTCTACACAAATTAAAACAATCACATCCATATACAATAAGTGATAGTTATATGCCTATCCCAAGAGCATGCCAGAAAAACATGGAAACATGTACAACCAATAAGGCACAATGGCTATATGCAATAGATATGTGCTGTTAATTCCCTGCTAAATATATATTCATCAGTTTTCAGATGTTTATTAATCTAAACAATTGAACACAATAGCTGTTCTGCCTTCTTCCACGTATGATGCTGTGTGGATTCCAGCATATGGCTAAACCCTTCATCCACTCCCAGTAAAAAGACTGTATGGGTGCTTAAGTCTATATTTATTGAGATGATGTGAACAACAATGGTAGATGATAACGGATGATATAGTGGAGGAGATTGGTGAACACAATAGTGGATGTGATCGGGTAAAAACTATAAAGAAACAGAGAGTACAATATATCAGTACTGGCATATAACAACAACGGCAGTAATACTGGATGCTGTTACATCAGTAAAGGCAATGATACAGAGTGCTATTTTATCAGTAGCAGGCATTATTACAGAGGTTGAGTAGTACAACACACAATGCAGTGAAGAGAGATATCTAAGCAACTTAGGCTGCAGCATTGCCCTACCTGAACAGGGATGCATCTATCTAACATGCAGTGCAAGAACAGTACAACAAGCTGGAAACACATTGCACATATCACAGGGCTGCATAATGGCTAGCTTACACAGATGCATTGCAGAAACACATAACTGTATTAAACCCTCACCGAAATCCGCTTGACAGAAGCAGTGATTTTGCAGAAAGAAGGACACATATGAGTAGCTCAGAGATCCCGGAGAAAATGGCTACAAGCTTCCAAGCCCGGGAAACCTGAAGGTGCGGTTCTAAACAGAACAACTATTAAAGCGAAAGGATTCTAAATCCATGAACAGGAAAGAGAAGGCAACTATGACATCTAATGGCCATAGCAGGAACAGCACTTAAGAAATTTCATGCTGCACATGAATGGGCAGAACAATAGCTAAACCTACATAAGGCTAAAGGATAGATTATAGAAATGTACATTCATATAAAAAGGGCTCAATGGCCCAACCTTAAGTAGGCTATTAGATAAACACTGCACAAAAAAATAAAGCGAACACTAAAATACCACATCCTAGATATCTCTGAATGAAATATTCCAGTTGCAAATTTTTATTCATTGCATAGTGGAATGTGTTAAGAACAATAAAACATAACAATTATCAATGTAAATCAAAATGAATATCCCATAGAGGTATGGATTTGGAATGATACTCAAAATCAAAGTGGAACATCAAATTACAGGCTGATCCAACTATAAATTTTATAGTATTTGCTGCAGCTCTCACAGCTCTGCTTTATTGCAACACTGGCTGCCTGTGAGATGGAAGCTGAAGCACTGAGAAGGACCTACAGATGTGTTAGTTATAATCATACACGTGCTCTGCAGTGAGATCACTAGAGCAAATTGTCAGTCATTGCATGTCACATTGATATCATTGCATGTCACATTGATAAACCCCCTTTTAGCTAAAATAAACTCTGAAGGCAAATTCTCATGCAGACCTATTTCCAGCATATAGATCTTAAAAGATCTTTTACATATAAGAAAAATGTTGATACATCTTCAATAAGATATTAGAACACATAAATCAAGTTCACTTTAGACACTCACAATTCTACCAATCTACAGCCCTTGAGCAAAAAAATATGTCTTTTGTTACAGTCAAATTTTTAATCAAAGTAGCTGTAGGAGAAATCAGCGCAAAATAGAGTCTTATCCGAGTGACACAATAAGCTTTATGTTCAGATTAAACTAATCTGATCAATCTGTTAAGAAGGCATGTAATGTTTAGTCATCAGCTGCACAGATTCACGGGTCAGCAAGTGACCATCAGACATCTAAGACAATGGGATTAGTGGATGGTTTACGCGCTGCTGAAAATATTGAGACGTATATCCCAGTAAAAGTTGAATAAGGTGGTGGTTTACTAAAAAGATTGTGAAAGTATTCCATCACAATATCCATTAGCAGTGGCGTAACTACAAAGTTATGGGCCCCGGTGCGAACTTTCAAATGGGGCCCCCCATGCCAAAATACACGCCCATATCTGCTCCATACACGCACTGCTCCGCTCACCTCGTACACACGTGGCTCCGCTCCGTACACACACGGCACCGCTCACTTCGTATACACCCGGCTCCGCTCACCTCATACACACCCGGCTCCGCTCACCTCGTACACACACGGCTCCGCTCACCTCGTGCACACATGGCTCCGCTCACCTTGTACACACACGGCTTCGCACACCTCGTACACACACGACTCCGCACATCTCGTACACACACGGTTCCGTACACCTCGTACACACAAGGCTCCACTCAGTACACCCCATACACACACGGCTGTGCTCCATACACCTCATACACACGCGGCTCCATTCCGTATACCTTGTACATACACGGCTCTGCACACCTCATGCACACACAGCTCCGCTCCATACGCCTCATACACACAGCTCTGCTACATCCACCCTGTAAACTCCTCCTGACCCCACACATAAACTTACCCTCATCCAGCAGTGTACCATGACAACCAGGACGGCAGGGTCCTGCATACACGAGGCTCCTGATCATGTGACTCCTGACTCCTCCTCTCCTGTGACCTCATCACAGGTCCTGTGTGCAGCCATCACGTCAGGCCAATTGCAGCCTGGCAGCCACTCAAAGCAAGGAGCTGCACAGCCAATGAGCAGCTGCAGCTCCGCGATCGGGCCCCTAAACACTTTGGGCCCCTGTGACCGCGATAGTCCCGCCCCCGTCCATTAGTCTAGATCACCTACTATTATTATTCTGTTCCTATGATTTCATGCAAAATTTGAGTCATTTAGCCTTGTAAAACAGTTCTTTCATAAAGACCACTTCTGGCCAGATTTCTCCAAACATTAGACTGGTGTAGTTAGGTCCCATTGGTTACTGCCAGTTCTGAGCTGATGGACTGCTGGACATAGTTCAATTTTTAAGTGAAGAAAACATGATGTGTCTTTCATCTGCTGAACTAAATTTCCTTGGCAGGCCACTGCCTCTACAATCCTAAACATTACACATTTATTGTTGGCATGCAAAAATTACAGGCAAAAACTTATCCATCATGCAATACCATCAGGGAGGCATCTGATTGTCTCCAAATTTATTCTGCAGCAGATCAACAATCCCACATATACAGCCAATGTTTTTATGGAGTATCTCCAGCATAAAGAGGAACAAGAAGTCCTCCAAATGACGATATGGAATTGATGTGTGGGATTACACGAAAAGACAAAAGCATGTGTAGGTACGTGAGCCGACTGGGGGGTGGTCCTCTTATCGCCGCAAACAGACCGAGACAGAGACTGAAGTGCGTCCAACAGGTCCTTTTTATTGGCCATCTTCTCGACGATCCGCAGCACCACACAGCAGCTGCTCGACTCCGCACACAGGCCCGGGTACCTTCACTTCCTTCCTTCTCCTGTTTGATGTCCCTCGCTGCTCTTTCATTGTGACTGCCATAGGCCTACCACCACAGCGCTTTGCCTGCCCGAGTCCGTCCATCTTGTGGTACCCCAGGCTCTCTCCATCTGCGGCTCCTCCTGTCAGGACCACCCCCTGACTGTCTCTGTTGTCAGTCCCTTCCAGAGCTTCTTCTAGGTCCACCTCTCCTTTTGGTCTTCTTCTCTCCTGAGCTCCTCTCCCTGGACTGACCTTCTGGAACTCTCCTCTCCTTCTTATATAGCCCCTCCCTGGGAATTCCCCTCTAGAGCTCCTGTAATCCCGCCCCCCATGACTTTGCGGTTTCGTAGCCATAAACTGATGTTAAGCCCTGCTCTCACTGCTCCTTGCTCCCATCTTGTAGCCAAACTACAGTATTACACCTTCCTTCATTTCTGCTGTCCTTGGTCTCCCCCTAGTGGCAAAAACCCTGTACTTCAACATCCTTCTCCTCTGTCTAGCTGTCTCCCACCTTCATTTACAGCAGTCCATGTCCAGCACATTGTACATTAACCCTCCTGATGCAGACAAGTCCGTATGTCAGTCCACTTCCCCTACACTTGTGCACAAGCCTATTAACACAGAAGATGTGTAGTTAATTCTCCAAGATGTTTAGAACAAACTCCCTGCCGAGTTCCTTCAAAAACTGTGTCCAAGTGTACTTAAATGAATTGATTATTTTTTGAAGGCAAAGGGCGGTCACGCCAAATATTGATTTGGTTTAGATTTTTCTTTTGTTCATTCACATTGAATTTTGCTAATTGATGGAATAAAAATTAACAATTCAGTTTAATTTTCAACATTTTTTTCCACACCTGCCTAAAACTTTTGAACAATACTGACAGCTTTAGTGCAAACCACTCTGTTTACCACAATATTGCACTCTAGGCACCATGCATTTAGAAAAATTAATTTACAAAAATGCATGGTGCCTACATTAAAACATAGTAGTACTGCTCTATATTGAAAAAGAACATGCTAGCATCACTCCATGTCCTTGTTAGACATGCATATTTCCAACATAGCATTGATCCAAACACACATCTAAGGCCACAGTTGCAATTCTGAAAAAGAACAGGGAGAAAGTGATTCAATGGCCAATTATGTCTCCTGATCGGAACCCAAACAAACACCTATGGAAATTCTGAAGTGACAAGTTGAGCATCACTCTCCATCCAGCATGCATACTGCTCAGGCTGTGTGCACACGATGCTGATTTAGATGCGGATCCGCAGCGTCTTTGGCAGAACGGATTCGCATCAAATCCGCAGTGTAGTGCACAGCCAATGTTAATCTATGAGAAATGGAGATTAGTTGTGCACATGCTGCGGAAAAATCAATTCTTTTTGCGAATTTCCAGCGTTTCTGCATCCATTGACTTCCATTGAGTCAGGCACATCCGCAACAAAACTGCAGATGTAAGAAAGAGCTGCGGATTTTCTGCGGATGTGGGTGCTAGGAGCGCTGCAGATCGGGAGGACAGAAGTGTGTGGGCAGAGTGTGGGTGGAGACTGTGTGTGTGTCTGTGTGTGCTGGGGTCTGCATGTGTGTGTGCGTGTGTCCCTGTGTGTGTGCTGGTGTGTGCGGGTCTGTGTAAGCAGCCATTGTCTGATGGGACTACTGCTCCTATCAGGCAATGAATGCTCACAGTGATAGCATTGCTGATGATAGGAAAGTAGTCCCATCAGACAATGTATGTCAAGTGTAAAGCAAAAAACATACAGAACATACAGTACATACATATAACATACATTACAGACAGTACATACAACATATAGCATACAGTACATACTCACCATATACACCTAATTCCCCGAAGCCCTCGATCTCCTGTAATAAAAGTAAAAATAATAAACCCATCTATACATTACCTTTCCGCCATAGTTCAGTTAATAACGAGTGTCTCATGACGATCTCCCGTGTAGAACACTGATGTCAGTGCTCTACAGGGGCTCCCGCAATGAACTGACAGGCGGAGGCAATCCTCCGCTATGTATCCCGCCGCCGCCGGGAAAGAGGTCCCTTAACCCTAACCCTAATTCTCACGCAGCATTGCCGTAAAGTGAGAGAATGAACTCAGGTAACCTCTTCAGTGATGCACTGCAGGAGCCTTGTCTCCTGTCAGTGTGTCACTGGAGGCCCTTTAGAGAGGTCACATCTCCTGATGTGACAGCTCTATAGGGGAGATCATTGTGGGACACTCGCTATTAAATGGATTATGTCAAAACAGGGAGTATATGTTTGTTTATTTTTTTTTCCAGGAGATCGAAGGCATCACATGGATTAGGCATACAATAAAATGGGAAAACTGCAGTGTTTTATTTCATTAAAAGACTTTTTTTCTGCCTGTGTGTGTTTATTTAACCCTTAACAACTATAGGATTAGTAATGGATAGGTGTCTTATTGATGCCTCTCCATTACTAAACTGGGCTTGATGTCACCTTACAATACAAAGGTGACATTAACCCCTTATTACCCCATATGCCACCGCTACAGGGCAGTGGGAAGAGAGAGGATAAAGCCCCCGTTACACACTGCGATATCGCTAGCAATATCGCTGTAAAGTCACCGATTTTGTGACGTTGCAGCGATATTACTAGCGATATCGCTGCATGTGATACCTCCAACCGGCTCCCCCGCTCATTATCGCTGATCGCGCGAGAAGCTCCTGGACCATTTCTCGTCGGTCACTTCCTGCGGCGCTTCCTGTGGCGCCGACGAGCGTCGCGTGGAGCCGGGCGGGAGGACGGGTAAGTAGCGACCCCTGTCCCCAGCAATGTCGCTGGTGTGATCTGCCTGTGTGGCAGCTCACTAGCGACCACCTAGTGATGCACCAGCGATCCTGACCGCGTCATATCGCTGGTCGGGATCGCTGGTGCATCGCTAGGTGTAACGGTACCCTAAGTGCCGGAATTGGTGCATCTTAGCGATGCGCCATCTCTGGGGTGGCTGGGGGCAGATTGTTGTAGCCGGGGGAGGGCAATAACCACGGTCCCTTCCTAGGCTATGAATATCTGCCCCCAGTCGTTGGCTTTCCCTCTCTGGCGCAGAAAATTGCGTGGGAGCCATTTTTTTCCCCTTTTTTTCAATATTAACCATTATTCTGTCTCCAACACTTGATATATAATCCTCAATTATCTGCTTGTAAATGTTTACAGTGTTTTTTGGCTCCATCTAGTGACCAGAGTCATAACCGCAGTGTTATTGTATTTTACTTTCACTTTGCTATATTTCCCTCCGTTGCAGTGCATCCTGGCAAGTTTTGCAATGCACCCTAGTAGCCTTTTGCAAAGGATTATGGTATTTCCCTCCATTCCACCATTTTCCTTCAGCCTGCATTCAGGAAGCATCTCATTTTTCTTCTCCCCTTGTGATAGCATCGCTGGTATGTATTTATGCTTCCTGTATCCAATTCCTGTCTCATACTAGCCTGCTTAGTTAGCTCTCCCCTGGTTAGCTATTAGCGCAGATGATGTATTATGTATATATGAATCCCTGATGAACCCAGTATTGATTGTATACATATATGTTTTTGTTTGTAGTTTCACTGCGTCAATATACCATCACGTTCAATAAAGCACAGATTCAACCTACAGTCTCCTTATTGGACCTCGGTATAGCGGTTTAGCTGCCTTTATAGCTTCATGAATTCTGCTTCATTTAGTGAGGACAGAACAAGCATATTGTTCATTAACAAACATTGGCCTTGATATTATATATCTACAGTATATCTATCTATATCTATCTATATATCTATCTGTAGATCTATAGATGTATCTATGGATAGATATATCTATGGATAGATAGATATATCTATTGATAGATATATCTATGGATAGATAGGTATATACAGTGCATTGCAAAAGTATTCGGCCCCCTGGAACTTTTCAACCTTTTCCCACATATCATGCTTCAAACATAAAGATACCAAATGTAAATTTTTGGTGAAGGATCAACAACAAGTGGGACACAGTTGTGAAGTTGAACGAAATTTATTGGTTATTTTAAATTTTTGTGGAAATTCAAAAACTGAAAAGTGGGGCGTGCAATATTATTTGGCCCCTTTAACTTAATACTTTGTTGCGCCACCTTTTGCTGCGATTACAGCTGCAAGTCGCTTGGGGTATGTCTCTATCAGTTTTGTACATCGAGAGACTGAAATTCTTGCCCATTCTTCTTTGGCAAACAGCTCGAGCTCAGTGAGTTTTAATGGAGATCATTTGTGAACAGCAGTTTTCAGCTCTTTCCACAGATTCTCGATTGGATTCAGGTCTGGACTTTGACTTAGCCATTCTAACACCAGGATATGTTTATTTGTGGGGTAGCACGGTGGCTTAGTGGTTAGCACTGCAGCCTTGCAGCACTGGAGTCCTGGGTTCGAGTCCCACCAAGGACAACATCTGCAAGGAGTTTGTATGTTCTCCCCGTGTTTGCGTGGGTTACCTCCGGGCACCCCGGCCTCCTCCCACACTCCAAAAAAACATACTGATAGGGAATTTAGATTGTGAGCCAGCCCCATCAGGGACAGTGATGAAAATATGTGCAAACTGTAAAGTGCTGCAGAATATGTTAGCACTATATAAAAATATTATTAATAAAAGTATTATTATTTGTGAACCATTCCATTGTAGATTTTGCTTTATGCTTGGGATCATTGTTGGGATCATTGTTGGGATCATTGTTGGAAGACAAATCTCTGTCCCAGTCTCAGGTCTTTTGCAGACTCCAACAGGTTTTCTTCAAGAATGGTCCTGTATTTGTCTCCATCCATCTGCCCATTAATTTTAACCATCTTCCCTGCCCCTGCTTAAGAAAAGCAGGCCCAAACCTTGATGCTGCCACCACCATGTTTGACAGTGGGAATGGTGTGTTCAGGGTGATGAGCTGTGTTGCCTTTACGCCAAACATATCGTTTGGCATTGTTGCCAAAAAGTTTGATTTTGGTTTCATCTGACCAGAGCACCTTCTTTCACATGTTTGGGGAGTCTCCCAGGTGGCTTGTTGCAAACTTTAAACAACACTTTTTATGGATATCTTTGAGAAATGGCTTTCTCCTTGCCACTCTTTCATAAAGGCCAGATTTGTGCAGTGTACGACTGATTGTTTTCCTATGGACAGACTGTCCCACCTCAGCTGTAGATCTCTGCAGTTCATCCAGAGTGATCATGGGCCTCTTGGCTGCATCTCTGATCAGTCTTCTCCTTGTTTGAGATGAAAGTTTAGAGGGACGGCCCGGTCTTGCAGGGGTATGATACTCCTTCCATTTCAATATGATTGCTTGCACATTGCTCCTTGGGATGTTTAAAGTTTTGGAAATCATTTTGTATCCAAATCTGGCTTTAAACTTATCCACACCAGTATCACAGACCTGCCGGTTGTGTTCCTTGGTCTTCATAATGCTCTCTGTGCATCAAACAGTACTCTGAGACTATCACAGAGCAGGTACATTTATACAGAGACTTGATTACACACAGGTGGATTATATTTATCATCATTAGTCATTTAGGACAACATTGGATCATTCAGAGATCCACAATGAACTTTCGGAATGAGATTGCTGCAATGAAGGTAAAGGGGCCGAATAATATTGCACACCCCACTTTTCAGTTTTTGAATTTCCACAAAAATTTTAAATAACCAATACATTTCGTTCAACTTCACAATTGTGTTCCACTTGTTGATTCTTCACCAAAAATTTACATTTGGTATCTTTATGTGTGAAGCATGATATGTGGGAAAAGGTTGAAAAGTTCCAGGGAGCCGAATACTATCGCAAGGCACTATATCTATAGATCTATCCATCTATCTTTAGATCTATCTATAGATCTATCTATCTGTGTATGTTGCACACAGCCTAGAGAGTATCCCACATAAAGTCAATTAAAACATAACCTTTAATGAACCATTAAAAGGACATAACACACAAAAACATTACAAAAAAGTGCTCATGTGAACCAGTGCTCAAAATATGGTTTGGTCTCACCAATGGTATTAGATATAGCATTCCAGCATCAGGGCGTATCCTGCTGGAGAGACGATCCACTCATGGGGAGCCGAGATATGGGAAAACCAGGGTTAATGTAAAGTATTCCCCTACACTCCCTGTCATGCCCCAGTGTGTCCTAACAAGGACAGGCCCCTATCTATCTGTGTATGTAAACATTATTCTTCAATGGAGTATGCAAAATAAGATGTTGGACAAAGAAATGGTATCACAGCTCTTTTTTTTGTGTTAAATAATAGACCTTTATTTAGCTTACAAAAACGCATCAAATCCGCATAAAAAACGCATGGATTTTTAACTGCATTTTCTGCCAAGAGATGCAGAATCTGTGCAGAGAATTCTGCAGGCAAATCTGCAACATGTGCACTTACCCTAAAAGTTTTTTTTTAACAATGGAAAAAGATAGATGCTGCAATATGTCACCAACTTGTTCATTCCATGTTTACAAGACTTGCTGCTGTTCTTAAAAATCATAAAGCGTATATAAAATACTAGCTGTTTTTATGTAGAGTGTATTCACTTTTGCATCAACTAATTTCAGTAAAACTGAAGGTTTTGTAATTAAATTTATATAATTAGGTTGTGCTCACACTGGCATATATCATACGTTGATTCTCTCATGCGAGAGAATTGGATGCTATCTGCAAATGATCTTCAGCTCAAACTCTGCTGCGAGTGTGTGACAAGATTTTTGGATGTACTTGCAGCATGCAGCTGTAGGAAAGAGTTATCCCGCTATGAAACCGGGCCGGAACCAAGGGGGCTGTCACCAAGGTTCCCAGGGGGGCTGTTTCCGGGGGACATAATTAGAGGGTGGGCGAGAGACTCTTCTAGAAAGGGTGGGGCAGATATAAAAGGAGCACAGGACGCCAGCAGGGGGCTCTCGACGGAAAAAGAGAGAAGGAGCAGGAAGTCTTGGTGGTGCTGGAGAGCGAGAGGAAGTAAGTGCCTGACCAGGAGACAAGACAGGGATTTACCTGGTCCAGGGAGAGGACGGCATCAAGCAGCGCAGGGGAGTGACACCGACCTGACACCCTCAGTTGCGCCCCAGAAACCGAGACTCGCGGCTGCCGCAACCCCGTTCCTGATGGCAGCTGCAGCCTGTACGCTGCCACCTGCGGCCGTCACTGCCCGACTGTCCTGCACTGCGGCCTGTACGCTGCCACCCGAGGCCGCCGCTGCCCCGCTCCAGACCGCGGCTGCGGTCCATATATCCAGGCCAGCAGCTGCCACCACCTTGCCCACACGCCAAGGAACTCTCCTGGGGTCTGTTGTGCCCCCTCCACACCTGGGCGTCGGAACGCCAGAAGCCTACGACAACTCCTCGTCAGCTGGGCCCAGCGGCTGAGACGCTGAACGGACACCTCCCGGACAACAACTCTGCAGGACGTCAGAGAAGGATAAGTGACACTCTGTTGTTAGCTAATTATAATTCCAGGACTTGTAGTTGGCCATACCGCGGCCATATAGTTACTGGCACTGGCCGGATAGTTGATATCGTGTTCTTTGTGTGTATTATTGTTCAACTCCCTGCGAGGAAAACTGTTGTCAGCTTACCAGTTATCCAAATAACACATATAAAGGTTGGATTTAAGCTTGCGTCGTCTCTGTCTCGTCACAGCATCCTGCGTACCTGAGAGTACCACACAGCGATTTTTTTTTTCTCAGGCCGATCCATCATGAGAAAAAAATGCTCGGCGGCACTGCTCTATAGCATAACATTTTATTACATCGGATAGCACTCGTCCGAGTTATATGCTGGCTACTCGCCATTGTGAGCGAGCCCTTAACTTTACTTTCATGATATAGGTTATGTGAGGCAGAGAGGGAATCATATATAAGGGTCCTTATGTGTCCCCCAGGATACATGTAGAGGCTTATTGAACCCGCTGGATAGCATTGTAATTATAGCCATGCCTGTCGTTACAATGCAAAATAATAGAGAGTGTGGATTTAGTCAAACTATTTGACCAAGTCAGATTTAAGAAAATCAGACAGGGGCTGTTATGTTTGGAGAGATTTATAGGATTGGTAGTGGGACGGATATCTCCATCCACTCCAGGTTTTGGGAGTGACTCATGTCCTCGAAACCCATTTATGCATGTATGCAGTATTTGGACATTAAAGGACATTTGCTTAATTTGCTTGGGTCACTGTCTCACTAAATTCACTGGCAGAAACGTTGCTGCTCTACAGCTAGAAAATGTTTTATGAAACTCAGTATTATCAAAGTTTTGGAAATTGTTCTTATGTGCAGTGAGATATTGATTAATATCTTACCTTTTAAAGTGAGTGCACTCATATATAGTGAGTACTACATATGAATATATATATTGTATATATTATAAATATAAAATATAAAGTATATATGAGGGGAGAAGTGATGGAGGGGACATACGTTGATATATATTGTGACAGAGTCACTGGTGAAGTGATGGAGGGATGGAGGGGAGATAGGTATCACTGCACATGATGGCATCAGAGAAGTAAAACCAGAATCGTTTCCTCCAGCATACTAAGTGTTGGGTCATTTTATTGAAAGTTATATTATGGGCTGGTTTTAGTGGACCTCCATAGAGCAGGATGGAGAGGTTCCATGTATCTCCCACTGCAGTGCCCCTACTGGACCTGTGTGATGTCATGATCATATGGTCAGTCACATGATGGAGAGTCACATGGACTGGCTTTAAATAGCTGAGCTCAAAGGTTAGTCTGTGCTGTTGAGGGCTTAGAGAGGAAGACTCCAGGAGACTGTGCACATAGCGCTTGTGTAAGGACATTGTTAGCCCTGAGTGGGTTGACCCTCACTGGTGCAAGGACTGCCCGAAATGATACTGTTTTGTTTTGTTTTGTTGTTTTGCCCAAAGGGCCATTTTTTTTCATGCTTAAGATCTTGGTTTATGCTATACTAATAAACCAAGTGCATCCTTAATGGCGCAGTGTTCTATTGACTACCTCCGTGTGCAGCCGAGTGAGCCGATCTACCACAGGTGGTGGAGAATGCGGGCAACATTTCTATCCAACACGCGTGACAGCCACAAGCCAACAGACGACGTCAGGCAAGATGGAGGACCTGCTCAAACATCTACTACAACCACAGCAGCAACAGCAGTCACATGAGCAGCAACAGATGGCGCAACAGGAGACAAGTAAGCTGCTTATATAGCAGATGTAGCAGCAGAACCAGCAACACCAGCAGCAGATTGACTTGCTTGCAGAGGGGGTTCGTGGAAGGTCGACAGCCCCTCCCCCAGGTCCAGGTGACAACACGTATGTCCGGAAGATGGTAAGACGAGCCATGCAAAAAATTACCCCAGGTGATGATGTAAGGCATTTTTGACTGTGTTCGAATGGGTAGTGGAGTGTGATAAGCTACCGCCAGAGCAATGGACGAAGGTGTTGACCCCCTATTTGACTTCTGAGCCCTAGAAGGCTTATTATGATTTGGCATTACAGGGTGTGCAGGAGTATGCCAGGTTAAATACTGAAATTTTGGCTCGCAGGAGTGACTATATCAGTAAGAGCACAATGGGTTCCCCAATGGGTGTATTATGGGGACAAACCGCCTCGGTCCCAAATGTTTGACCTACTGCATCTGATGCAAAAATGGCTGCAGTCGGAATCCTCCACTCCATCCCATTGTGTGTCCTTGCTGGGAATGAAGACGAGATGGACACCAGTGAGACTGAAGATCCTGAACTGGGGTTTTCTGGCAGGAATTTGGGGACTGCCCAAATGCAGGACTTGACTTTGAAAAATGTACTGGGAAATGTGACTGTGATAAATGGGGTTGCCCAAGAGCTGGGGGCCGACACCAGGTTCCCGTACTTTGCGGTTAAAGAGGAGTTGCTATATCGAGTCACTAAGCAGAGTATCAGAGCAGCTGTTAGTCTCAGGACCCTATAGACGTAGGGCACTAGATTTGGCCCATGCTGATGTCTTGGGGGGGCACCTAGGTGTAGATAAGACCCAAGAGTGAGTCCTTCAGAGGTTTTACTGGCCTGGGTGCCACAGGGACTTTGTTAGTTTCTGCTACTCCTGCCCTACCTGTTAGCTAACTGCCCCTGTATCCTACTTCCGTAGTCCCCTAGTTCTGTTTCCAATATTCGAAGTCCTGTTCGACTGGATTGCCATGGACCTGGTTGGGCCCTAAGTTAAGTCCACCAGGGGTCATCAATACATCCTTGTGGTAATTATTATTTATTTATATACTACCATTGATTCCATGGTGCTGTATGGGTCGCCCTCGCACACCCAGGGCAGCGGGGTACTCGGTACCGGGCCGGTGTCAAGGTGGGAATGTGTCACAGCAGCAGTGACCTGGTCCATGGCCCTGGGCGCCCAATATCAATGGCGGTGATGTGAATGGTGTTAAAGTTTATTAGAATAGTTCGTGACGCCACCCGTTGTGTTTGGCAAGTAAGATGTTGAGCCAACGCTGCATGCAGATCCACTGGGACTGATGGTATGGTGCAGCAAAGATGGTGTAGCTCCCCACAGGTGGCGCTGTAGTCCCAGGGCAGTGTGGGTGCAATGGATGAGGAGAGGCGCAGAATGGTATGGAGGCTGGTACCCATGTGTAGTGGTGCGGGAATAACTGGAGGACACCAGAGTATGCGGTTCCAAAGCTTTACTCACTGTTTGCAGTTCACTCAACTGCCTGCCTCTGTACTGTGTTCTCCAGGTCAGGGCTCCAGCCAACCTCCAGGCAGGATAGGATTCTCCCTTCCACACTCCGCCAAAATGTACCTTACTGAACGACTCCTCCAATGCGCTTTTAGGTGCGAAGCACTCCAGTTCTTAGTTAACCTGGAATGCCTCTCTCTAGGTGTTCCTAGTCTTTACTTGTATGACAGACAGCTGTAGCCTGCTTCGGGGACTCCTCTCTGTGTCCCGGCTCTCTATTCAGTTGCTGTTGTGTCCCAAGTCTATGATGGGAGCAAGGCGTTAGTGGCTCACTACTCCTCCGGTGTCTGTTGCTGGACATAAAGATCCAATCAACCTCGGGGACCGGGCCCCGGCCTTTGCGCTCTCTGGACTGGAAGGGTTCTCTATCTTTCTTCAACCAGCTTCCCATCATCCTTCTATTCTCCTTCGTTCCGATCTGTTCTATCTCTCTTATGGAATCTGTAGTCTCCTGTCTACGTCTCTTTCTCCTTCTCTTCCTTCCCTAGGGAGCTCGTTCCACTATGACCAGTCCTCAGCCTCTCCTGACTGACTGCCTTCCTCCACCTTGAGCTCTCTCAGGCCGACCTGCTGTCAGCCTGCTCTCTCTCTCTCTCAGACCCTCGTCTGACTGACCTCCTTCTCTGGGACTCACCCCAGACTGACCTGAAATCCTACACCTTCCCTCTGTTTTATATCTAACTCCACCCACCTCCCCAGCACCTCTCATGTTACGAAGCCAGGGACCACAAAAGGCAGCCTATGACCTTTCCAGCATAAAGCATGGATGGGTCCCTGCTGAACTATCCTGTGTGTGGGGTGCAGGTGTTGGAATGCGGAAAGGAGTTCCCAGCCTACCTGGATGGTGGGGCACTACACCTTAGGAGAAGGTGCAGTACCTCTGTGGCGACTGAAGCCTCAGGGGTGTGCCACACTGTACATGAGAAAGGATTATATACAAATTACAGATATCACTTACAGTAAACAAACTAACAATAACCGACTGATACAGAGGGGAGAGGACCCTGTCCTTGTTGGCTTACCTTACATTCTACAGGATGGTGGGGAAGAAAAGAGTAGGTTTGGGGGATTGCAGCAGCTCCGGTGTTGGTGAGGCGGTAGCTCCGTTAGTGGTGAGGAGGCATCAGGGTCATTGTAGGCTGTAAGCTTTCTTGAAGAGATGGGTTTTCAAGTTCTGTCTGAACGATCTGAATGTGGTTGATTGTCGGACGTGTTGGGGCACAGAATTCCAGAGGATGAGGGATATTTGAAAGAAGTATTGGAGGCGATTAGGTGAGGAGCGAAAAAGTATGGAGGAGAGAAGGAGGTCTTGGGAGGACCGGAGATTACATGAGGGACTATATCAGGAGATTTGTTCAGAGATATATGGAGGAGACAGGTTATTGATGGCTTTGTAGGTCAGTATTAGTAATTTGAACTGGATACACTGAGGGAATGGGAGCCAGTGAAGACATCTGCAGAGGGGAGAAGCAGAGGAGTAGTGAGGAGAAAGATGAATTAGTCGAGCAGCAGAGTTAAGGATGCACTGGAGAGGTGCGAGAGTGTTAGCAGGGAGGTCACAGAAAAGGATGTTGCAGTAGTCGAGGCGGGAGATGATGAGAGCATGCACAAGAATTTTAGCAGATTGAGGGTTAAGGAAAGGATGGATTCTGGAGATATTTTTGAGCTGGAGATGACAGGAGGTGGAAAGAGCTTGGATGTGTGGTTTGAAGAACGGGGCAGAGTCAAGGGTTACTCCAAGGCAGCGGATTTAGGGTACGGGGAAAGAGTGATATCATTGTGATAGATAGAGCAGGTAAGGAAGATCTGTGAGATGGAGGAAAGATGATGAGTTCAGATTTGTCCACATTGAGTTTGCGGATGCAAGAGGAGAAGAAGGAGGATATGGCTGATAGACATTCCAGGATTCTGGACAGTAGAGAAGTGACGTCTGGGCCAGAGAGGTAGATCTGAGTGTCAGCAGCATAAAGGTAGTACTGGAATCCATGGGACTTTATGAGTTGCCCCAGGCCAAGTGTATAGATTGAGAAGAGTAGGGGTCCTAGAACAGAGTCTTAGGGGACTCCAACAGAGAGATGGTGGGATGAGGAGGTTGTATGGGAATGGGAGACACTGAATGTGCGGTTGGTAAGGTATGAGGAGATCCAGGATAGGGCAAGGTTTTTGATGCCAAAGGAGGTGAGGATCTGTAGTAGGAGGCAGTGGTCAACTGTATCAAAAGCAGAGGACAGGTCTAGAAGGAGGAGTATAGAGTATTGTCCGTTAGCTTTGGCTGTAAGTAGGTCGTTAGTAATTTTGGTCAGGTCAGTCTCAGTGGAATGATGGGGACGGAAACCAGATTGTATATTTTTAAAATAGCAAGTTAGATGAGAGGTGGAAGGAAAGTTCAGTGTGGACGTGCTGCTCCAGGAGTTTGGAAGCAAATGGGAGCAGCGATATTGGGCGATAGCTGGACATAGTGGTTGGGTCGAGGGTTGGCTTTTTAAGGATAGGTGTGATTGTGTCATGTTTGAAAGAAGAAGGGAAAGTACCAGAAGTTAGTGATAGGTTGAAGAGGTGGGTTAGGGATGGAATAAGTGTGGTGGTGAGGATGGGGAGGAGGTGGGATGGGGTCGAAGGCACAAGTGGTGAGGTGTGATTTGGAGAAGAGACAATTAAGCTCCCCGTCAGTGATGTTGGAGAGAGAGGCTATGGCGTTTGGGCATTGGTCTGGTATACAAAGGTGTGGTGGTTGTTTTTTGATCTGATTTTTCAAGTGTTTGGCAAAGTCCTTAGCAGAGATGAGGGAGGTTGGAGGGGGCAGTGGTGGGCGGAGGAGGCAGTTAAAAGTTTTGAATAACTGTTTGGGGTTGTAGGATAAGGAAAATTATGAAGGTTGTGAAGTAGGCCTGTTTAGCAGAAGTGAGGGCACTTTTGAAAGTGAGTGTTGCTTGTTTGAGTGCAGTGAAATCATCTTGTGAATTTGTTTTCTTCCAACGTCGCTCTGCAACCCTGGACACTTGACGGAGATTTTTAGTGGCGTTGTGTCATTAACCGATGCGAGAATGGCTTTGTAGAAAGCAGTGGCACTGTCTGTGTTGTGGAGTGAGGATATGGATGCCAGTAGTAGAATAGATGTGAAGTATAGCGTGGCACTACCGTGAGTTGCTCAAGTAGGTTATCAAAACCAATGTGCAATAAAATAAAGAACTTAGTATGTCATTGCAAAAGGATTTTTTATTGTTGCAGTCTGTAAACGTTTCGGTCTTATCTAGACCTTCATCAGTCCAAATGCTTGTCACAGAAGGATTAAGGTGTAAAACTGTATACACAGGATTGGTAGTAAAGGCTCATCAGATACTGCGTCTCTTTGGCACACATTTACCCCTGACCAACACTGCAGCCTCTGGAGGACAGACATATATTTATAGGTCGACTGTGCCCTCACCTTATTTCCACAGCAGGGACCCTATATATGGAGCACATTAAGCCCCTGTGGCACCAGGACATTTTGTGCCAGTAATAAGACTGCAATCCAGTAAGGTCTACTATATGCTATCTTGCTACAGTTATATCTATTTTCTATATGCAAATTCTGATAGGAGCAACTCCTTTACCAAACTTCATAAACCTTTTGAGGAGCCCATTACTCCAATCCTGTGTATACAATCGTACACCTTAATCCTTCTTTGACAAGTAGAGTTGAGCGACTTTTGTTTTTTTAGGGTCGAGTTTCGTTTCGAGCAAGATCGGCCGATTATACGGAAAAGTCGGGGTCGTCCCGAAACACGAAACCCAATGTAAGTCAATGGGGAATAAAAGTCGGCAGTGAGAGGAGGACAGGAAACACACCTACAGTGCCCATTTGAATGCCAAAAGCATCAATTCTTCTTACTTAAGCTTGTCAACCTTAATTAACTTCATAATACAAGTTACGCACTGAAAAATGGGGGCTATTTGGCTAAAGTTGTGGGGGGGTAGGGCTGGCTCCAGGTTTTCATGTGCCCTGGGCGAAAGAGCGCCCCTTTAACATATACCACAACTCATCATGCTCCGATACGGCAGAGAAATAGCGGTATAGTACAATGAAAAATACTTCACTTTTTACATCTCATGACGAGGCCCATCTATTTCTCCATACAGAATCATTGGTCCCATATAATGTTTGAAACAGTATATGATGAGCTCCACATAATGCTACAGTATATGTTGGTCCCCATGGATGAAGCTCCACTGTCTTATGGGCCCAAATAATGCTCCAAACATAATGGGCCCCATTTCTAATGCTCTAGTGTATAATGGGCCCTGTAAATGCTGCTCCAGTGTCTGATGTCCACCTTTGGAATGTTCCAGTGTATGGTAGGCCCAATCTATCATTCTCCAGAGTATAGTGCTCCCCAAAAATTGCTGTCCCAACATTGAAAACAATCAAATAAGTCTCCTCGCTAGGGAATCCCTGTACTAGTCTGGACTCCTCGTCGTCCCCATCTTCCATCTCACTGCACAGTATTTCAACCTTGCAAGTGCTGTGATCCTGAGCAAGCAGGGGGGGCCCACTCGTTGGCGACGGCACTGGCACAGGGCCCCTGATAGTATGGTGGTGTGTCTGATGGCGGGTGGGCCGAACCTGCACTTTCATCTGCAGCTTCCTCTTTGTCACCGTGTAAGATGGAACTGTATATGGGAAGGGTAACCTGAGTTTCATCAGGGTCAGATTCAGGCCGTGTAGCGTGCGAGGGGAATGTAGTGGTCTAGGTCAATGTACCAGCAGATTCATCGAGCAGTGGCTGGGCATCAGTGCACTTGTGTCGCCCCCAGGAGTACGGTCGCCACAGTGGCATTACCTTCCTCCTAGGGAGTGTGATGTCATGCTTGGGAGCAACGAAGGATCTCTCTAGCAGGTTAACTGATTGGGCGGCGTTATTCCCACGAGTCATGACCCTCCAAACAGCGTTCATGAAGGCAAAGTGTTTGTTTTACGTGGGCAGTATGGTTGCAAAGCTGAACCTTAAAGGGATGTCCAGAAGGGCACCACCAGGAGTGGAGCCTACGGTTAAATTCGACTCCACCTGGGAAACCTCAACCATGCCAGCTACAGAAAAGATGCACACATTGCAAGCTTAATTCCGTTAACGAACGAGACTCCGTCATGCCCCGCGGTCCGAGTCCGGCTTACTAGAGGGACACGTGAGGCTCTGGCACATGAGATTGGCCAATAACTGGTGTGTCATGCCCTTACATGTCCGTGGCTTACATGTGCAGATAACCCGCTGAACAACGTTAGTGATGGGGATCACTGATTACAATTATTACCCGCGAACGATGATTTCCCAGTAAGTGCAGGTCAACCGCAGTTCCGGAATTAGGCCTAACCGTCATTCCTGAAAAAATGAAAAACTTACGTGTGCAAACCACAGGTGCTGTAGCTTGCTTAACAGCTCGCCAGCCGTTCTCACGCCCAGTATGGATTACACGTGATTGCACAAAGGTGAGAAAGGGTACCGTATCCCCGGATAACATGTATGGATAGCGTACACATTCAAAATATATGTCAATACATCAGGAGGCAGGCTCAGATGGTGTTAGGCCCAGTATGGTTTGCATGTGATTGCACAAAGGTGAGAAAGGGTACCGTATCCCCGGATAACATGTATGGAAAGCGTACACATTCAAAATATATGTCTATACATCAGGAGGCAGGCTCAGACGGTGTCAGGCACAGTATGGATTTGACGGCCCAGACTAAACAGCGGAGGAGCAGGGAGAGGTAAAGATTGCAAATGCTGGGGCCCTGCCCAAGCAAGGGGGGCCCACTCGTGGGCGTCGGTACTGGCACTGGGCCCCCTCATAGTACGGCGGTGTGTCTGACGGCGGGTGTGCACCACCACCGTCAGAGACACTTGATTGCACTATGAGGGACCCTGTGCCAGTGCCCGCGCCCAAGAGTCGGCCTACCCACCTGTCCAGGGCAACAGCACTCGCACGGTGTCGTGCGCTAGGTGGTGACCCCGGCCATGGGGGGGGAGGCAGCACAGTTAGGGAGTTTTAGAAAGTGGCATATGTTGATGTTGGACATTCAGCTGATGCAAAAGGCGAAATAGGTCAAGTCCCAGGAAGAGGTGGACCAAAGCAAGCCATTTTTCTGTCACCCTATGTGTCATCAGGGGAAGGTGGGACAAAATCCTTGGAAACCCATGCATGGTTCATTTTAATGAAGGTTAGATCATCCACATTTTGGGTTGACAGACGGGTCCTTTTTTCTGTCAGGATTGATCCAGCTGCGCTGAAGACTCTTTCCGATAGCACACTTGCAGCTGGGCAAGCGAGCTCCTGTAAGGCATATTGTGCCAATTCAGGCCAGGAGTCCAGTTTAGCGGCCCAATAGTCAAAGGGGAATGACCTGTGTGGGAGAACATCGATATGGGAGGAAAAGTAGTTTGTAACCATAGTTGACAACTGCTGTCTCCTGTCACTTTCCATCGATGCAGTATTACCAGTTGTGTGAGCGGTACTTGAAAAATCAGTCCACAACATTGTCATGAAACCCCTGTCTCCAACGCCACTTCTGCTGTGTGCACCATGAACACCTCTGCCAAGCTGCCCCCGGCCCGTACGGCTCGTGTGAGAACCATCATCTTGCTGTGTGCTGGGAATGCCTCAAGCAACCGATTTACCAGAGTTGCTTGTTTATTAGCCAATATTAGGTCAAGGTTCTCCTATGGCATGATGTTTTGTAATTTGCCTTTATAGCGTGGATCCAGGATGCTGGCCAACCAGTAGTCGTCATCGTTCATCATTTTGGCAATGCGGGGGTCCCTTTTTAGGATCTGCAAGGCATAATCTGACATGTGGGCCAATGTTCCCGGTGTCAATGATGCACTGCGAGTGCTGGTTGGAGGAGCACTTTCTGGCAAATCCACATCCCTCCAGTCACGCACAAACCCTGTACCAGACCTTGCCACGCCAACATTTTCACTTGCCCCACGAGATGCATCCTCCTCCCCTAAGTAATCATCCCCATCATCATCCTCCTCCTCCTCTTCTTCCTCCACCTCGTCCAGGAGAGGTCCCTGAGCAGACAATGGCTGAATGTCATCAAGGATTCCCTCCTCCTCTTCCTCCTCATCAACATTGGCTGCAGACGCCTGCTCCTTAAGGTGCGTCAAAGTTTGCATGAGCAGACGCATAAGTGGGATACTCATGCTTAGGATGGCGTCGTCTGCGCTTACCAGCCGTGTGCATTCCTCAAAACACTGAAGGACTTTACAGAGGTCTTTCAGCTTTGACCACTGCACACCTGTCAACTCCATGTCTGCTCTCAAAGTGCCTGGCCGTGTATCCTCCCACAAATGCATTATGGCCTGCCTCTGCTCGCACAGCCGCTCCACCATGTGCAGGGTGGAGTTCCACCTTGTTGCAATGTCGATAATGAGGCGGTGGTTGGGAAGGTGGAGCAATCGCTGCAGCTTCTGCATACGAACGGAGTGTACAGGCGACCGGCGGATGTGCGCGCACAGTCTTCGCACCTTCTGGAGCAGGGCTGTTAACTCCGGATAATTTTTGAGGAAGCACTGCACCACCAGGTTCAAGGTGTGAGCCAAGCAAGGTATGTGGCTGAATTTTGAAAGGGCTATGGCTGCCACAAAATTACGGCCGTTATCACTAACTACCTTGCCTGCCTCAAGATGTACACTGCCCAGCCATGACTCAGTTTGTCGCTTCAAGTACTCGGCCAGCACCTCGGTGGTGTGTCTGTCGCCCAAACACATCATCTGCAACACAGCCTGCTGACGCTTTCCACTAGCTGCTCGATAGGGGGACACCTCGTGTGCAACAGTGGCAGCTGCAGATGGAGTGTTCGTACGACTGCTCTCTGTGGACGAGCTTTCGCTTCTGGAGGAGGAGTAGGAGGAGGAGGGTCGAACGCCTACAGCCAACTGTTTCCTATACCGTGGGCTAGGCAGCACTGTCCCACCACCGCTGTCCCCTGTGGACCCTGCATCCACCACATTAACCCAGTGCGCAGTGATGGACACGTAACGGCCCTGGCCATGCCGACTGGACCATGCATCAGTTGTGAGGTGCACCTTTCCGCTCACTGACTGCTTGAGTGCATGGACAATGCGATCTTTTACATGATGGTGGAGGGCTGGGATGGCTTTGCGAGAGAAAAAGTGGCGACTGGGTAGGTCATAGCGTGGTACTGCATAGGCCATGAGTTCGCGGAAAGCTGTGCTTTCCACCAACCGATAGGGCATCATCTCAAAAGAGATTAGTTTGGCAATGTGGGCGTTCAAACCCAGTGTACGCGGATGAGAGACTGAGTACTTTCTTGACCTACTCATAGTGTCTGGGAGGGTGAGCTGGACTTGAGAGCTGCATATGGTGGAAGTAGCGGTGGACAGGGCGGACTGAGAGAGGGTTGATGATGGTGATGGAGTTGGTGTTCTTTCTGATGGCCTAGATTCAGTCTTTCGTTGATATAACAGTGGGATTCCCTGACTGCTGTGGCCTTGCAACGACACCTCAACATTTGCTGCTGCGCTAACCGGTGGGCTTACAGTGGGGGAAACAATGTAGCGTTGCTGACTACCTTCTTTGTGATCAGTTGCTCATGTGGCACTTGAGGTTTGGTGTTGTGTCCACGCTTGCAAGTGCATGGTGGTTAAATGTCTAAGCATGCAACTGGTATTCAAATTTTTCAGATTTTTCCCTCGGCTAAAGGTCTTTGCGCACTTCTTACAGATAACCTTGGCCTGATCATGAGGATTTTGTTCAAAAAAGTGCCACACTGCACTCTTCCTACTTTGGCAGACATTTTGCGGCCTAGCACGCTGTGATCTTTTGACCCTCTGGACAAGCTGTCCAGCAACTCTTTTGATTTTTGGAACCTGTCTTTGGAGTGCTCCGGGCCTGCCAGATAACAGCTGTTGCGATGTCGATGTCTGCTGTGGATGCTCCTCATCTGAGCTATTGGAAGCAGCACCCTCTTCCCCCAATGGATGCCAATCTGGGTCAAAAACTTGGTCATCCATCACCTCCTCTTCAATGTCATGTGCACCTTCCTCTGTGTCACCGTGTATGGTGGTATAGTGTGCGGGAAGGGGCACCTGAGTCTCATCAGGGTCAGAATCTGGCTCTGTACACTGCGAGGACAATGTAGTGCTCTGAGTGAATGTACCAGCAGAATCATCTATCAGCGGCTGTGCATCAGTGCACTCCATGTCAGATTCATCTTGGCCTGGGTAATTCACCATTTCACTTGATAATCCAGGCATGGTATGTGAAAACAGATACATGGAGTAATCAGTAGTATGGCCTGCGTCATCCTTCAATCTTGGTTGGGGTGAAGGACACAAGGAAAGGTGTGGTTCATGAACATGAGCCTCCAATGACGACTCAGTGCTTTTACTTTTTACAACTTCAGAAGAGGAGGCGATAGAGCTGGAGGCTGAGTCAGCAATGTAAGACAAAACTTTTTCCTGATGCTCTGGCTTTAAAAGCGGTTTGCCATCTCCTAGAAAACTAAGCCTTCGAAGCCTTATGGAGCCAGACGATGACGCAGGCTCAACACCTCCTGCATTCGGTCCTATTTTGCTCTTGCCACTACCATCAGATCCACCACCAACACCATCATTACCAGCTGCCAACCCCCGCCCAATTCCACGGCCTCTTCCACCAGCCTTCCTCATTTTTTGTAGAAATGTAGACAAAATCCAACAAACTATATAGTAATGTAAAACAAGGTACAAGGTGTCTATAGGACAGGGGAGATTTTGAATTTCTGCACACACTTGTGGACACTGGACACTTTTGGATTGTGTGAGGCCCACTGAATATCACAGCGCTATGTCACAGGCTCGATGGCACAGGTGTGAAAAAAGTGACTACAGGATAAGGGAGATTTTGAATTTCTGCACACACTAGTGGACACTGGACACTTTTGGATTGTGTGAGGCCCACTGAATATCACAGCGCTATGTCACAGGCTCGATGGCACAGGTGTGAAAAAAGTGACTACAGGATAAGGGAGATTTTGAATTTCTGCATACACTAGTGGACACTGGACACTTTTGGATTGTGTTAGGCCCACTGAATATCAGAGCGCTATGTCACAGGCTCGATGGCACAGGTGTGAAAAAAGTGACTACAGGATCACAGAGATTTTGAATTTCTGCACACATAGTGGACACTGGACACTTTTGGATTGTGTGAGGCCCACTGAATATCAGAGCGCTATGTCACAGGCTCGATGGCACAGGTGTGACGGACTCAGCTCCTGCTGAGCCCATTTTTTGAGTGGACCCTCTGGGTCATGGCACCCACCCGCCGAGGGCGAGCTTACCTTGTGAGAATCCACCCCCTGTACATGGAGTGTCAGGGGCAAGACCAAGGGGGTGAGCCACCACGACTGCTGGGACCAGACGGCCGGCTCAGGGGACACTAGACGAGTGTCTGACGACAAGGATGAGCAGGAAGCAAGACGAGACAAGACGTAGGTGCAAGGTAACTTCATTAGGATAACATACAGTGTAAACAAGCAAACGTGCAATGCCTCCTTAGGCCCCCTCTTACCGGGGCTGGAAAGAAGAAAAAAAAAATTCTTCGGCAGAAACCAGAGTTAAGTACAAACCACTCCAACAATGTTGATCCGACATCTGAAACTGACACCTGCATCGGTCAAGACACAGGAGCCACTGACGAGACACGAAGATCCAGTGGGGAGGACTGCGGGTAGACAAGCAAGTCTTCTTACTCTGGCTGCCATCATTTCCAAACGAGTTCAGAGGTCAAAGGCCGGGTCTGATTTACATCAGAAGAGTGGCCGGGGTACCGACATTTTCAAGCGAGTTCAGGAGACAGGGCAGATTCTTCATCAGACTCTACAACAGACGGGTCATCAGACGGGTAGCCGAGGTACCAGCGGAGTCCATGGCCTGAGTATTCTGTGACGGACTCAGCTCCTGCTGAGCCCATTTTTTGAGTGGACCCTCTGGTTCATGGCACCCACCCGCCGAGGGCGAGCTTACCTTGTGAGAATCCACCCCCTGTACAGGGAGTGTCAGGGGCAAGACCAAGGGGGTGAGCCACCACGACTGCTGGGACCAGACGGCCGGCTCAGGGGACACTAGACGAGTGTCTGACGACAAGGACGAGCAGGAAGCAAGACGAGACAAGAGGTAGGTGCAAGGTAACTTCATTAGGATAACATACAGTGTAAACAAGCAAACGTGCAAGGTGCGCGCGTGGGCATGCCAAGGTCCATAGAATGGTACGTGCCAGGTGGCACGTCTAGGTACAGGTATCGGCACGACGGCATCGGACTCCGGACTGCTGGCAACGATCGACATCATCAAGGCATCAGGCTGCGGACATCAGCTCCGGACGTCAGGCCGCAGTCATCCAGCTCATGATCTCTGTCAGCGATCGGCAGGTTCCGGGCATCCGGCAGGCAAACCAGGTTCCAGGCAAGGAGGCCCGACAGATATCCGGGCATGGTGCGTGATAGGGAACACGCCGAGGTCCAAGGCTAGGTGCGTGTGTAGGGGACACGCCAGGGTTCAAAGCTAGGTGCGAGGCAAGGTTCGTGTGTAGGAGACAAGCCAGGGTTCAAGGCTAGGTGCGCGTGTAGGGGACACGCCAGGGTTCACAGACGAGACAGGGTGCGTGTGTGGAGACACGCCAAGGCATGAGACAGAGTGCAAGTGTAGACACATGCCAAGGCACAAGGTACGAGACAGAGTGCGTGTGTAGAGACACGCCAAGGCACGAGACAAAGTGCGTGTGTAGAGACACGCCAAGGCACAAGGTACGAGACAGAGTCCTGAGCGTGCAAAGGGTACGCCTGGGTCAGGCGAGGGCCTGCGCGTGCTTTAGAGAGCACGCAGAGCACAGTGCGGAAACAGCGTGAAGTGCAAGGGAGCACAGAGGGCACAGCTGGGGCACTGGCTAGCTGATCGGGCTGCGGCACAGACAGACGGGCAAGACTCCAGCGAACCCGGCTGAGGCATGGCAGGCGACACAGCTGTCACTGACCGACGAGCACGGCTGAGGCACAAGCAGGCGGGCACGGCTAGGGCGCGCATGGCTGAGGCACAAACAGGAGGCTAGGAAGGCCAGGCGCATGCAAAGAGCATACGAAGAAACAGAGCAGGGGAAGACAAGACGAGAAACAAGGCAGGGCTTAAGCAGAGTACAGAACCAGGAACGGAAGCAGATCAGAGCAAGAACAGAGCTAGCAGCGGAGCGTAGGCCGAAGCCCAGAGCCGGGCCAAGGGAGAACCTTGGGACTAGCCTAGAAACATGCAAGAGAGCAAAATAGGAAAGATTCTAGCAGTGGAGCGTAGGCGAAGCCCAGAGCCGGGCCAAGGCAGAGCCTTGGGACTAGACATGGAAAGGAGAACAAAAGGAAAGAAAGGAGGGATGGTGCGTGTGCCAGGGAGCACTACAGAGCACCATAGGAGAGAGCGAGGCAGAGCAAGCAAAGACTGAGACCATAGGGAGGAACAAGGCAGAGCAAGGCAAGGTACGAAACAAGGCATAGCGAAAACAGGCAAGGCAGAGAAACAGAAGGACTACAAGTCCAAGTAGGACAAAGACGAACATGGCACAACAGACAAACATAAGACAAGGCACGGGACAAGAGATGGAGTACGAGCACGGAGCGTGTGCAGAGATGCACGACAGAGCAGAGTGCAAGGGCACAGAATAGAGGGAGCGCCCCACAGACCAAGCAGCCATGCAGGGACACCACACAATACTCAGGCCCCGAGCAAAGGAAGGGGCGGCCTGATATAGGGCATAGCACCTCCTCTTCCAGGTCAGGACCAGGGGAGCACTTCCGGGTTCAGATCCACAGGATAACAGAGCACAGTCACATGATCAGAGTTCCAGACATGACGAGACGACTGCAGATCCAGTGCTGAAACCTAGACAGGTCACATGATCATAGTTCCAGACATGACGGAATGACTACCGAACCAGACAGTGCAGGATCTCTAGGAAACGTCACATGATCAGCGTTCCAGACATGACGAGATGATTGCAGAACCAGACAGTGCAGGATCCAGGTAGGGACACATGATCAGGGACTCTAGACAAGACGAGAAGATCACAGAAGGCAGAGCAGAAACGCAGACATCCTGCAGCTCAGACATGAGGTGAGTGTGCACACTGCTCTAGCGAACATGCAGGACAGCAGACAAGATATGCACATGCACATCGCTCCAGGAGTTCTTGAGACAAAACAGACATGGCAGACATGACAAACATGGCGGACATGACAACAGGTGTGAAAAAAGTGACTACAGGATAAGGGAGATTTTGAATTTCTGCACACACTAGTGGACACTGGACACTTTTGGATTGTGTGAGGCCCACTGAATATCAGAGCGCTATGTCACAGGCTCGATGGCACAGGTGTGAAAAAAGTGACTGCAGGATCACAGAGATTTTGAATTTCTGCACACACTAGTGGACACTGGACACTTTTGGATTGTGTGAGGCCCACTGAATATCAGAGCGCTATGTCACAGGCTCGATGGCACAGGTGTGAAAAAAGTGACTACAGGATAAGGGAGATTTTGAATTTCTGCACACACTAGTGGACACTGGACACTTTTGGATTGTGTGAGGCCCACTGAATATCAGAGCGCTATGTCACAGGCTCGATGGCACAGGGGTGAAAAAAGTGACTACAGGATCACAGAGATTTTGAATTTCTGCACACACTAGTGGACACTGGACACTTTTGGATTGTGTGAGGCCCACTGAATATCACAGCGCTATGTCACAGGCTCGATGGCACAGGTGTGAAAAAAGTGACTACAGGATAAGGGAGATTTTGAATTTCTGTACACACTAGTGGACACTGGACACTTTTGGATTGTGTGAGGCCCACTGAATATCAGAGCGCTATGTCACAGGCTTGATGGCACAGGTGTGAAAAAAGTGACTACAGGATCACAGAGATTTTGAATTTCTGCACACACTTGTGGACACTGGACACTTATGGATTGTGTGAGGCCCACTGAATAACAAAGCGCTATGTCACAGGCTCGATGGCACAGGTGTGAAAAAAGTGACTACAGGATAAGGGAGATTTTGAATTTCTGCACACACTAGTGGACACTGGACACTTTTGGATTGTGTGAGGCCCACTGAATATCAGAGCGCTATGTCACAGGCAGAAATTGGCTAGTGTATCACAAACTACAAGGTGTATGTAGAATTGGGCAGAATAGGAATCTCCCTAGAGTGTAGGTCTGTAAGAACGGAACAAGTCCTCCACTTATCCTTCCACAGTGACACACAGATAGCTTCACTGTGGCCGTGATAACAGCCATTACACGGTACTGAGAGGAGCGTGCACGTACACGGCTGTCCGGTGTACGTAAAATTGTTAAGCTCTGTGTTTTTTAAGTATACGGACTGACACACGCTGTCTCTCTATAGTTTTGAATGTGATCAAACAGCAAATATATTTAACTGTTTGAAAGCTAGACAAAACTAGTAGGTGCAGGTCTGTAAGAACGGAACATGTCCTCGACTTATTCTCACAGAGTGACACACAGATAGCTTCACTGTGGCTGTGATAACAGCCATTACACGGTACTGTGTGAGGAGCGTACACCGCTGTATGGTGTGAAAAAATGCACGCTCAGTACCTCAGCAGGACAAAAAAAAAATTGGGATTGCTTTTAAAAAAGCAGTTTGCAGAGCAGTGGGTAAACAGCAATGCAGCTTTCAGGAAGCCTTAGAAGGCAGCCTAACAACCAACACCGCTGATCCACCACAATATAGCCTCCCCTTACACTGCACACACAGTGACTGGTGTGTTGTACAGGCAAAATCGCTAGCAGCAGAAGCAGTTTTTTTTTCTTCTTCCCTGCCTAACGCTCTCCCTACAGAATCAGCAGCAGCAACCTCTCCCTATGCTAAGATCGGCAGAAGTAAGATGGCGGTCGGTGTGCACGCCCTTTTATAACCCCTGTGACGCCCACCAAAGCAAGCCAATCACTTGCATGCCCTTCTGAAAGATGGTGGTGACCCGTGCCTATGTCATCACGTTGCCCACAGTGTCCGTGGATCCTGATTGGCTGAAAAAGAGAGCAAAACAAACTTTTGAAACGCGACTTTGGCGCGTAAGTCGCCGACCTCGTGGCCGACCTCATCCTAGGGTCGGGTTTTGTTTCATGAAACCCGACTTTGCCAAAAGTCGGCGACTTTTGAAATTTTTCGACCCGTTTCGCTCAACTCTAGTGACAAGCAGTTGGACTGATGAAGGTCTAGATAAGACCGAAACGTTTACAGACTGCAACAATAAAAAATCCTTTTGAAATGACATACTAAGTTGAGTGCCAAGTTCTTTATTTTATAGTAGTAGAATAGAGTCAGAGAGCGTGTGGGTGTCTAGGTGTGCAAGGTTTCTGCGGGAGTGCGCATGTTGCTGGACATGGGTGACAGGTGAGGAGGACAGGGATGAGAAAGTGAGTAGATGGTGGTCAGATCACGGGAGGTTGTGAAGTAGTAGAGCAGAGACGGATGCAGCTCAGGTCTAATGTATGTCCGTCTGTGTGGGTGGCTGAGGAGGACCACTGAGTAAGTCAAAAAGATGAAGTAAGGGTATCAGTGGGGATGTTGAAATCACTCATGATGATAGTGGGAATTTCAAAGGAAGTGAAGAAGCCAGGTAGAGAATTGGTCAATAAAAGCAGTGACCAGGCCCGGAGGTCGGTATATGACGGCCACTTGGAGGTTGGAAGAAGAGTAGATGTGGACAAAGTGGACTTCAAAAGAGGGAAGGATAAGGGAGGGTAGAGGTGGGATTGGGTTAAAGGTGCAGTTAGTAGAAAGGAAGAGACCCACTCCTCCACCATGTCTGTTGCCGGGGCGACGAGTGTGGGTGAAGTGGAGGCTGCCGTAACACAGCACAGCAGAGGAGGCGGTGTCGGAGGGTGTCAGCCATGTTTCTGTAAGGCCGAGGAAGGCAAGATTGCAAGAGAGAAAGAGGTCATGAATCACATGAAGTTTATTGCAGATGGAGCGGGCATTCCAGAGTGCTCCAGAGAGAGGGAGCAGGGGGTGGGCATCAAGCGGACTGGTTTTACATTGGAAAGATTATGGTAGTTCATATTAGATAGGAAGCTTAGGAGGGGGTAGTAATGGGAGGTATGAGTTGTGGGGGTCCAGGACTGGGAGATATGTCGCCAGCAGCGAGGAGAAGCAGAGAGAGAGAGAGCAGATGGGAAAAAGAGACTGACCGGCTTGTTTTATGTCTTATTATGAGAGATCTGAGTTTGAGGAGCAGGTCAGCAGAGGAGGCCAGGTGGGGAGAAAAGGGGGATGGGGAAACTATTATTTTGTTAGAGGGGGCTGGGATTTGTGGATAGTGAAGGAGAGTGAGGAGTAGTGGAGCAAACACTGTAAGGGCATTAGTAAACATGGTGAAGGAGTAAGATAGGTTAATAGAAAACCTAGGTCCAAGTAGTAAGAAGTGCTTACTCGGCAGACATACCCAAAAGAGACAGATACATAGTGTGAGGTCCTGACTCCTGCCGAGACTAACTGCCGTTGAAATAACTGCAGCTTCCGGTTACTTAGCTGCAGTTATACTTTGCTGCAGGGGGACGCGTGCCAGACCCCACACGCGTGCACCCCTTAGAACGCTATTAAATTTATAGGACTGAGTAGAGGATTAGGTGAGAGGGATTGTGGGTGCTGGTTTGGGATAAATTAGCAGCTGGTCAGCACACCAGGGGAGGATAGATGATCAAAGACACTGGGCTTGGCTACATCTAAATGCTATAACACCTTGCACCAGTTAACATCTCTAGTGAACCCAACCATGGATATACAGCAGTGAGTATTGGGTACAATACAACAAATGAATTATAGCAAAGATTCAGCAGGCACTGTTATATGTTATATGTTGCAGGATGAAAAGCAGCAGATGATAGACAGTAAGCAGAGGTTATACCATTAAAAAATGTTGCAGGATGATAAGCAGCAGATTATAGACAGCAAGCAGAGGTTATACCATTAAAAAATGTTGCAGGATGATAAACAGCAGATGATAGACAACAAGCAGAGGTTATACCATTACAAAAATGTTGCAGGATGATAAGCAGCAGATGATAGACAGCATGCAGAGGCTATACCTGTGTGAAGAGAGGAAATTGATGTTAATTCCCGGCCGTTGAAATAACTGCAACTTATGGATACTTAGCTGCAGTGATACTTTGCTGCAGGGGGATGCGTGCCAGACCCCACACGTGTGCACCCCGTAGAATGTGGTAATGGACTACACTACACGGTACCCGAAAGTGGTACCAATGAAAAACTCCTCTGACCACATTACAGCACAAGAGCTAGTCCTTATTTTCTCCAGGAGAAAGGAGATCCTGACAGACCTGGGGACATTGTTTATGTCCAAGGTAATGAGGGGGTTGGGCAAGGCCCTCCAGATTACCCAACTTAGGACATCGGTGTACCATCCACAGACAGACATCCACAGACAGATGGCCTGGTGGAGAGGTTTAATCAGACCTTGAAGTCCATGCTGAAGAAGGTCATGGAGAAGGAGGCCGAGATTGGGATTGCTTCCTACCTACTGTTCTCCATCAGAGAAGTCCCACAGGCCTCTATGGGGTTCGAGCAATTATATGGACACCACACCGGGGAACTTCTACATGTTGCGAATGAGACTTGGGAAGCAGAAGTTACACCCCACCGGAGCATCATCAAGCATGTGGCCAAAATGCAGGACTGGATCGCAAGGGTAATGCCGATTGCGAGGGAGAGTCTCCTTCAAGCACAAGAATCCTAGGCGAGGGTCTAAAACGGAGCCGCGAAACTGCGTTAGTTTAGATAGAGCCGCAAGTAGACAAAGTAGAGGCAATCCAGAAGTGGCCACAGTCTCCAAAAAGCAGGTCAGGGCGTTCCTCTGGATTGTAGGATATTATAGGCGATTTATCCCGAACTTCACCATGATAGTTGCCTCCTGACTAATCTTCTCAAGGGCACTAAGTCGACGATGGTCAAATGGTCCTCTGAAGCGGAGATGGCATTCCAGGAGTTGAAGCTCGTCCTCTGCCGACAGCTAGTCTTGGTCACACCAGATTTCACAAAGGAGTTTGTGTTCCAGACAGATACCTCCGAAGTCGGTTTCGGAGCTGTACTGTCCTAAGTAATAGATGGCGACAAACACCCAGTCCCAGTGGCGTATCTAGGGGGGGCAGCCGGGGCAGTTGCCCCGGGCGCAGCCAGCAGGGGGGCGCAGTCGGGCCGCCTAATGCAGCGGTCCGCAGTGTCCTCCCTGGCGGCTGCGTTCTGCCGCCCCCCGCCTGAGAGTCGGCGGTTTTCTGTGTCAGCTGTCAAGCTGACAGCCGGCGCAGAGAAGGAGGCCGTGCCGGCTCCCAGGGAGCAATTGTACTGGCATCTATACAGACGCCTGTACAATTGAAGCTCTGACCGCCGGGCCAGAGCGACGTCAGCAGCGTGATCATGTCATGTGATCACGCTGCTGACGTCACTCCCCGGCGCCCAAAGCGAAGGCTGGTGGTAAGTGTGCTCCACTGTGGAGCTGAAGAACCACCGAAGATGGGAGATGAGGGGGAGTTAATGAGTGGAGATGGGGGGGATTTGTAGAGGGGATGGCGGTTAATGTGTGGGGGTATTTAGAGTGGGGATGGGGGTTAATGAGTGGGGATGCCATGGGGTTAATGTGTGGGGGGAATTGGAGTGGAGATGGGGGTTATTTAATGTGATGGGGGTTAATGAGTGGGGATTGGGTTAATGTGTGCGGGGGTTAATGAGTGGGGATTGGGTTAATGTGTGCGGGGGTTAATGAATGGGGATGGGGATTAATGTGGGGGGGCGTTAATGAGTGGGGATGGGGGTTAATGTGTGTGGGGGTTAATGAATGGGGATGGGGGTTAATGTGTGGGGGTATTTGGAGTGCAGATGGTTATTTAATGTGTGGGGGGATTTGGAGTGGTGATGGGGTTAATGAGTGGGGATTGGGTTAATGTGTGCGGGGGTTAATGAATGGGGATGGGGGTTAATGTATGGGGGCGTTAATGAGTGGGGTTGGGGTTAATGTGTGGGGGTATTTGGAGTGCTGATGGGGGTTAATGAGTGGGGATTGGGTTAATGTGTGGGGGGATTTGGAATGGGGATGGGGGTACTTAATGTATGTGGGGGATTGGGGATGGGGGGATTTAATGTGTGGGGAGATTTGAGGACACAAAATAAAGAGTATGTATGAGGAAACAGTATGGGGGATTGGTGCAGACAGTATGGGGAGCGAATGGGTTAATGTGAGTGGACACAGTATGGGGAGTCGGGGATATGTGTGAGCAGACAGTATAGAGAGTGAGGGGGTAAATATATGAGGAGACAGTATGGTGAACAGGTGGGATGTTAGAGGAGACAGTATGAGGAGGGAGGGGAATAGTGTGAGGGGACAATATATTGCAGACTTTTTTTATTTAGGAGCATTATAATGACACTTCTATCTTTAAGGGTGTCGTGTGGAGATTTGCTGCAGAAGACCGGAGAAGATGGAAGTCTACAGAGACGGCTGTGGATGAGAAAACTCATCATGGGGTCTAGAAGAAAAGGAGACTGACTGCAGAGACGACGTCATCTATAAGGTACTTGGATGTAAATGTTATTTGTGATACTGACTAATTCTCATGTTTTTATTTGTTAGGAACATTAAAGGGGTTGTCCAGGTTTGTACGGAGTCTGCAGTCATTCTATGTGACTGCAGACTTCTGAATTCTCACAGTACTCACTGAACGCTGTCAGGATTCTCTCGTGCCGGTAATTTACATACATGCGGTCACATGCTGACTAGACGTGTTGGCCTCACTCAATGAAAATGAGCGGAGCGAGGCCGGGCACGTCTAGTCGGAATGTGGCCAGAAGTATATAAATCACATACTTGTGCTGACATGACTGTACATCGGCAAGGGAGAATCCTAAATGTGTGCAGTGCATTCATTGTGAGAATTCAGAAGCCTGCAATGTCAGGATTCAGAGCTGCAGGTTCCAGTAGTCATCACATGGACACTTCACTCATGTGCGATTTTCATACTTGACAACGAGCTTCTCTTCCTGCTTCTCTCAGTTTTTTACTGAACATTGAGAGCATTAGGAGGAGCAGCTCGTGGGTACATGGCTAAGTGTGCAAGTCGCATATGTACTTGGGGGGGGGGAGCGCCGAGCCAAATTCTTGCCCCGGGTGCCAGAGAGCCTAGATACGCCTCTGCCCAGTCCTATACCTGAGTAAGAAACTCTCCTCCTGTGAGAATAACTATGCCATCGTGGAGAAAGAGTGCTTTGCCATCAAGTGGGCAATCAAAACCTTGAGATATAACCTGTTAGCCTGTGCTCAAAATGGAAAGTGAAGTCCTGGAGCCCCTGAAACCACCTAGTTACACGGGCAATCTTCCCTTTCTTTTTCCTCAGCCATCTCAGGGGGGCATGATCAGATATTAGTCTGAACTTTCTGCCTAAGGCCTTTGTCACACATCAGTTTTTTGAGATCAGTCACAATCCATCTTTTTTTGAAAAAAAAACGGATCCAGTGAAAGATGCCACTGGATCCAGTTTTTTCTCATATACTTGTATTAATAATATAATAATAATATTACATTTTATTTCTAGAGCGCCGACATATTCCGCAGCCCTTTACATTTTAGAGGGGACTTGTACAGACGATAGACATTACAGCATAACAATAATCACATAGCTATAACAGATACCAAGAGGAATGAGGGCCCTGCTCGCAAGCTTACAATCTATAATAATAATAATAATACATTTTATTTCTATAGCGCCGACATATTCCGCGGCACTTTATATTTCAGAGGGGACTTGTACAGACGATAGACATTACAGCATAACAATAATCACATAGATCATAACAGATACCAAGAGGAATGAGGGCCCTGCTCGCAAGCTTACGGTCTATGAGGAAGAGGTAGACACGAAAGGTGGGTGGTAACAGTTGCACTGATTGTATGGACCAGCCATAATGTTAAGTGTGTAACAGTACGGACACAGAGGGGTAATAGATGCATAAAGCATGTTGGAACATGATACGGGGAACCTGGTTATGGTAAAACTTTTGACTGTGCCACACAGGGATAGTTAGGTTAATGTGTTGAGGCGGTAGGCCAGTCTGAATAAATGAGTTTTCAGGGCACGCCTAAAATTGTAGGGATTGGGGACTACTCGTATTGACCTGGGAAGTGCATTCCAAAGAATTAGCGCAGCACGTGTATAGTCTTGGAGACGGGAGTGGGAGGTTCTGATTTTCGAGGATGCTAACCTCAGGTCATCAGCAGAACGGAGGGCACAGGTAGGGTGGTAGACTAAAACAAGGGAGATGTAGGGTGGTGCTGAGCCATGGAGTACTTTGTGGGTGAGGGCAATAAGTTTGTACTGGATTCTGGAGTGGATGGGTAGCCAGTGTAAGGACTGACACAAGGTAGAGGCATCGGTGTAACGATTGGCGAGGAATATGATCCTGACTGCAGCATTCAAGACAGATTGGAGGGGGGAAAGTTTGGTAAGAGGGACACCGATTAGAAGAGAGTTACAATAGTCCAGACGAGAATGAATAAGAGAAACAGTAAGAGTTTTTGCAGAGTCAAAGGTAAGAAAAGGTCGAATTCTAGAAATGTTTTTGAGATGCAGATAACAAGAGCGAGCCAGTGATTGGATGTGGGGGATGAATGAAAGCTCAGAGTCAAGTATGACCCCAATACAGCGGGCATGTTTCTGGGGGAGTAATAGTGGAGCCACACACGGAAATGGCAGTGTCGGGTGTAGGTGCATTAGTAGAGGGAGGAAACACAAGGAGTTCAGTCTTTGACAGGTTCAGTTTCAGATATAGTGAGGACATGATGTTAGGCACAGCGTTTAGACAATCGCCGATGTTTTCTAGAAAGGCTGGCGTGATGTCAGGAGAAGAAGCGTATAATTCGGTGTCATCAGCATAGAGATGGTACTGGAAGTCAAATCTACTGATTGTTTTACCAATAGGGGCAGTATACAAGGAGAAGAGGAGGGGGCCTAGAACCGATCCTTGAGGAATCCCAACAGTAAGGGAAAGATGAGAGGAGGAGGAGCCAGCAAAAGATACAGTAAAGGAGCGGTCAGAGAGATAGGAGGAAAACCAGGAGAGAACGGTGTCCTTGATGCCGATGGAGCGGAGCATAGTGAGGAGGAGCTGATGATCCACCGTGTTGAATGCTGCAGAGAGATCCAAGAGAATTAGCATGGAGTAGTGACCGTTAGATTTAGCTGTTGGTAGATGATTAGAGACTTTAGTGAGGGCAGTTTCAGTAGAATGTAGAGAGCGGAAACCGGATTGGAGAGGGTCGAGAAGAGAGTTATCAGAGAGACAGCGGATCAGACGGGAGTGGACCAGGCGTTCCAGGAGTTTAGAGATGAAGGGAAAATTAGAGACAGGTCTATAGTTAGTGGCACAGTTTTGGTCGAGGGATGGTTTTTTAAGTAGTGGATGTATGATGGCATGCTTAAATAAGGAGGGAAAGATACCAGAAGAGAGAGAGAGGTTAAATATTTTAGTTAGGTGAGGGGTGACAGCAGGGGAAAGGGACTGGAGCAGATGTGATGGAAATGGGTCACTGGTGCAAGTGGTTGGGTGAGAAGATGCAAGGAGCCTGCTTACGTCTTCTTCTGTGACTGGTTCAAACTCAGAGAGTGAGCTAGATGCAGTGGGGGAGGGAGGACAGTGCATGGTATGAGATGATTGGGAGATAATTTCCTGTCGGATATGATCAATTTTTTCTTTGAAGTAATTGGCCAGATCGTCAGCTCGAAGCTCAGTGGTTGGGGCTTGTACTCTTGGGTTGAGTAGAGAATGAAAAGTGTCAAAGAGACGTTTAGGGTTATTGGACAGTGAGGTGATGAGGGTGTTGAAATAGGTTTGTTTGGAGAGGTGAAGGGCAGTGTTGTATGTTCTAAGCATGAATTTATAATGGATGAAATCTTCGTATAGATTGGATTTTCTCCATAGGTGTTCAGCACACCTGGAGCACCGCTGCAGGAAACGTGTTTGCAGGGTGTGCCAGGGTTGTCGCTGTCTTTGTCGTGTTGTTCTTTGTATAGGAGATGCAAAATCATCCAGGGCAGTTTGAAGTGTTTCATTGTAATGATTCAGTGCAGAATCAGGACATGAGAGGGAGGAGATAGGGGCCAATGATGACTGCAAGTTCTTCATAAGTTTCTGGGTGTTAATGGCCTGTATGTTTCTATAAGTATGGACAGTGGGGATGACCTGAGCGGCCTGGCAGTTCTTGATAGAGAATGAAAGAAGGTTGTGATCAGAGAGCGGTAGAGGGGAGTTTGTGAAATCATCCACTGCACAAAGCCGAGAGAAGACCAAGTCGAAGGAGTTTCCGTCTTCGTGCGTTGGAGAATTAGTAAGCTGTGAAAGGTCAAACGAGGAGGTTAGAGATAAAAGGTGAGTAGCAGATGGGGAGAGGGGAAGAGCAATGGGGATGTTGAAATCACCCATGATGAGGGTAGGGATGTCACAGGAGAGAAAATGTGGAAGCCAAGTGGCAAAATGATCCAGGAACTGATGGGAGGGGCCGGGAGGACGATACACTACCGCCACTTGCATGGAGAAGGGGGTGTAGAGTCTGACAGCATGGACCTCAAAAGAAGGGAAGACTAGTGAGGATACTTGAGGGATAACCTGAAAGGTACATTTTGGTGATAGAAGCAGACCAACGCCTCCACCTGCTCTTTTTTTTTCTATGAGGGAAAAAGAGGAGACACGAAAGGTGGGTGGTAACAATTGCCCTGATTGTTTGGACCAGCCATAATGTTAAGTATGTAACAGTACGGACACAGAGGGCTAATAGATGCATAAAGAATGTGGGAACATGATACGGGGAACCTGGTTATGGTAAAAGTTTTGACAGTGCCACAAAGGGATAGTTAGGTTAATGTGTTGAGGCGGTAGGCCAGTCTGAATAAATGAGTTTTCAGGGCACGCCTAAAATTGTAGGGATTGGGGACTACTCGTATTGACCTGGGAAGTGCATTCCAAAGAATTGGCGCAGCACGTGTATAGTCTTGGAGACGGGAATGGGAGGTTCTGATTATCGAGGATGCTAACCTCAGGTCATCAGCAAAACGGAGGGCACGGGTAGGGTGGTAGACTGAAACAAGGGAGGAGATGTAGGGTGGTGCTGAGCCATGGAGTGCTTTGTGGGTGAGGGCAATAAGTTTGTACTGGATTCTGGAGTGGATGGGTAGCCAGTGTAAGGACTGGCACAAGGTAGAGGCATTGGTGTAACGATTGGCGAGGAATATGATCCTGGCTGCAGCATTCAAGACAGATTGGAGGGGGGAAAGTTTGGTAAGAGGGACACCGATTAGAAGAGAGTTACAATAGTCCAGACGAGAATGAATAACAGAAACAGTTAGAGTTTTTGCAGAGTCAAAGGTAAGAAAAGGTCGAATTCTAGAAATGTTTTTGAGATGCAGATAACAAGAGTGAGCCAGTGATTGGATGTGGGGGGTGAATGAAAGCTTGGAGTCAAGTATGACTCCAAGACACCGGGCATGTTGCTTGGGAGTAATAGTGGAACCACACACAGAAATGGCAGTGTCGGGTATAGGTGCATTAGTAGAGGGAGGAAACACAAGGAGTTCAGTCTTTGACAGGTATTAGCGACAGATTGCGACCGATGGCCGTCCGTTTCATCCGTTATTTGACGGATCCGTCATAAATTCTTTGTCTGTCGGCCGGAGACAACGGACAAAGTAACGTTTTTTGTGTACGTCGAAAACTTGGACCACACCGATCCAGCGCCATCCGTCGTTGGCTACAATGGAAGCCTATGGGAGCAGGATCCATCGCTGTCCGTCAAAAAGCGGAGCCCGTCGCCGTATTCCGTTTTTTCAAACTGAGCATGCCCGTAACAATTTCTCTTCCTTCAATATCTCTCTCTCTCTCGCTCGGATCCGGTGCATCAGTTTTTTGAAATCTGCACAGGATCCTTTTTCTCTACACTTTGACAGATTGTGACTGATTCTAAAAGACTGAAGTGTGAAAGAGGCCTAAGGGCCTGGAGAGGAAGACTCCAGGAGACTGTTTGTGCACATAGTGCTTGTGTAAGGACATTGTTAACCATGAGTGGGCTGACCCACGCTATGCAAGGACTGCACGAAATGCTACCGTTTTGCTTTGTTTTGCTGCTTTGCCCAAAGGGCCATATTTACTTTTGTGCTTAAGACCTTAGTTTATGCTGTACTAATAAACCAACTACATCCTTAAAGGCGCAGTGTTCCATTGATTACCTCCATGTGCAGCCGAGTGAGCCGATCCACCACAATATAAATATATATATGATTTCAATGACATGGCCCAAACATTAAAGTTAAATAGATTCAGTAATTATACCACCCATCTTTTCAAATCGCACAACTAGTAACGCTATTGTCATAATCAGTGGAGGTTCTAATGATGGGACCCACAGTGACCAGATGCTTATCACCTATCCTGTGGTTCTGCAATTATTTGTGATTGTGTGACATTCCTTTTAATAGAAACATGCAAACCTTGTGGAGGGACGGCATAATGTATAGTTGAAAACAATTAAACCTCGTGTGTGTCGCATGAAATAATATAGTGGGAAAATGTTAAGTCATAAGTTTTAATAATTATAAATGGTTAATATAGCTTTCCATTATTGCTTAAAATGCCTCCTAGGAGTAGGCTAATTCTGCTCATGCAAAAATAGAATGCTAAATGGACTTAATTATAGCAAGTCCTTATCTGTGTGACAAGTCAGGAGACAGAAAAAACTCTAGCTGAACGTGAGACGCGAGCTTTACTTTTATGATTCTGGAGTTTGATCCTGTATATGTATGAAAACACACTGTATTTATTGATAAGCTTCACCAGCAAGCTTCTAGCATTGTAATAATTTTTCATTCCAGCTTAGTTGTACCCAAACTTTTTGTACCACTTCATTATTGTCACTTGTGTAATTTTCAGTTTCCTGCATGAACTGAATGTCACTCTTTTAACTCTCTGTGAACTACAGGATGACATCATCATCTATCCTAGCCCTCATGTCAGCTCTCACACACATCCCCTATCAATGCACCTGTTGCTTTGTACATCCTCATACAACTTTAGCTATCCTTTCTATGATTCCACTGCCTGTCTATAGTATTCGTGGGTGTTTTGCGCAGCGTATCCAGTGTACCCCAAGAGATGCTCCTCCATACCGTCTCTTCTGCCCCGTCCTTATAACAGGTGACAGAGAGAAACCTATCACATGCAGGAGGCAGAGGAGACATGCTGAAGCTGCCTCACACAGGATGCACTGAGCGTGTAGTGTGTTATGATTCTTCTGCTCGGTTTGTCTGGGACTCAGTCATGGACAGCTCTGTCATCCTATCCTGTGCTGGGGCATGCTGAGCTGTTGATGCTTTGATTGACAACTCAGTTGACCTATCTGAGACTCGGAGGTGCAGAGATTTCTCCAGGTACTCCCTGTACTTAGTAATCGCTCTGCTATTTAGGTGAGCTGTCTGGCCCAGATCACTGCAAGTCAAAGATTCTGCTCTCTGGTGTGTGTTTGCTGGATTCCTGTGCTGTGAGTTCTGATCTACTGCTGTCTGACCTTTTGGACCATGTTCTGATTACCCATTTGTTTTTGCCCCTTTGCTTAGATCTGCTTATTTCTCTGGTATTCTGAACCCGGACTGTGACCTGACTTACATCTTCATCTTTTCCCTTAGTTTACTACATGCTCTCTTGGTACTGACCCTGGAGCATCTGACTTCTCTGGCTCATGGCCTGTCCGTGAGTACTGACTAGCATCACAAGTGTGAGACGACAGCATTTTATTTCACTGATCTATCAATGCTCCCCTTAAATATGTAATGCGATGAGACGTCAACCCAATGCAAAACCATAAACATAATGAGAAATGTAGCCGGCTTTAGGGAAACTATGAAAGAACCAAAGAAATGCAGACAACCCAGAAATGGCACATCACGTAAAACAGGTAAACAAATGAACCCCTAAACCCCTACATTGTTGTTTAATAATAGCCTCTGCTGCACAATGTAGGCAAAAAAATTTGCTGGATTTCAGCTTTCGGCCAAGTTCCAACAGCTGTATTTCACAATCTGTTTATAAAAACGGCGTGAAAGTGCAATAAGGACTGCGCTTGCTTCTGGTGGAGTACAAGGTTCTTTATTCAGCCAACGCGTTTCCTGAGCCTACTGGCTCACTTCATCAGGGCAGATTACATTGAAAGATGGTGAAACATTCTTATAGAGAAAAAAATGGCACCAATACAGGGTTAAATGACATCAGCAAAGGTCAAAGAAAAAAAAACAAAAAACTCAAAAACAATGAAATTTTATTAACATAAAAACACCACAATAAAAGTGTATTAAAATGAGAAAAAATATATAAAATTATGCAAAAATAAAAATAAAACAGAGTGCTATGGATCACGGGGTAAAAAGTGGCTAAGGTTAATGAAAAAAAAGGAGGGGGAGGGGTGAGACCTCAAGGAGTATTAGAACCTGGCTCATGAAGTGCAGATGTATGCTGTAAAGTGCAAGTACCAGTCCACTAAACCATTGGATTTAGCTGGAGTGGTTTAAGAAAGAATTTAAGAAATTATTTGTTTTATAGAAATCAAAATTCAGCAAAATAACTTGAAGTGGTATTAGAACCTGACTAATAAAGTGCAAGTGCAGGTTGTAAAGTACGAGGTATTAATCCACTGAACCATTAGAATAAACAGAAGTGGTTTGAAGAACATAAAAGGAATTGTTTGTCAATTTATTTTATAGGAATCAAAATTCAAAAAAAAAACAAAAAAAAAAACAACTTCAAATGGTATTAGGACCTGGCTCATAGCAGGCTATAAGGTGCAATTACAAGGTATTAGTCCACTCGACTATAAGACTGTAATGATGTTTTTTGTATGTATTAGTACATTATACCATTAGACTTAAATGATGTTTTTTTGTAAAGAAATTGTCTTTTCATTTTATTTTGTAGAGAGAAAATCAAAATCGGACATCAGAGAAAAAAAAAAAAAAGACATAAAATTGGGTAAAATGTAATAAAAGTGTATGAAAATCACAATAAGGATAAAATCAAATAAAAGCATCATTGATAATATTGAGGCCATAGGGGCCAATTGTCTTCAATTTATAGATCCAATAGACCTCTTTTCTGTTTAATGCTTGGGTTCTATTGGAAACGTGTTCAGGGATGTGTTCTATAGGAAAAATGATGGCTTTAGAGAAATCTCTTTGGTGAAATGAATCAAAGTGTCGTGACAGACCATGTTGTTGATATCCAATTTTAGTGTTGTGTCTATGTGAGTTCATTCTACAATGAAGGGGTTGTGTGGTTCTCCCAACATATAATTTAGGACAAGGACACAGGATAACATAGATAACAAAGGCAGACACACAGGACAGGTGATTAATGATGGTGAATTTTTCTGAGGTGAATGGATGTGAAAAGATGAAGGTATTATGGGCAATATTGCTGCAAAGGCTACACCTGGGTCTCTGGCATCTAAAAATGCCTGGTGTCAAGCCGGTATGATTGTCGGGAGTACATTGGCTCAATCTGCTAGGGGCCAGATGATTTTTTAGTGATCTGGCCTTCCTAAATGTAACAGTAGGTTTGTCAGGCAAAACTTTATTAAGTACAGGATCTTTTTGGATAATGTACCATAGGTCCCCTAGTATATTTTTAATCTCCTTATGTTGGGAGTTGTAGGTAGTAATAAAATTGGCCTGATAGTTAGCATGTGTATCTTTTTCTTTAGATCTCCCACTTAAAAGAATTTGCTGGTTAAAATTTTTTGAAACATTATTAAAAGTAGAATGAATCAATTGGGAAGGGTATTTTTGAGCCAGGAATCTTCCCTTGAGGACCTCAGCCTGATTATTAAAATCCTCATCTTCTGTACAATTCTTTCAGATTCTCTGAAATTGATTATGAGGAATGTTAAAAAGCCATTTAGAATAGTGGCTGCTCTTAAAATGGACATAACTATTGGAGTCTACCTTCTTAAAAAAGGTTTTGGTATAGATTTTGGAGTTTTTTATATAAAAAGTGATATCAAGGAAGTCCATCTGAGTATTACTAATGTGGGGGGAGAACTCCAAACCCCATATGTTGTTCTGTATGGAAGAAGTAAAGACATCAACTGGAATAAAACTGGTGTCAAAGATTAAGAATAAATCATCAATGTATCTTTTATATAAAACCACGCCCTCTAGAAATGAATCAATGGTAATAAAAGTATTCTCAAAGACCCCCATAAACCCAGTTGGTGATCAATATTGGAATTTTATCTGCCCATCCCCCAGAACCCCATCCCCCAAGCTACTGTTTTTTACAATGATTTTATCAAAAAGGCGCATGATTCTGGGGTTCTTATTGACCATGAAAGGAAGTTTTTAACAGTTAAGAACCCCTCTACTCCCTTCCTGTACCATTTACCCAAAATACACAAGAGTACCATTAATCCACCAGGAAGACCTATTATTTCTGGTATTGACTCTCTCACAAGCAATTTATCATTTTATATAGATAGAATCATGCAGCCTCATGTCCTACAGCTCCCCAGTTTTTTAAAGGATTCTACACAATTGATCAACCTAACTAACAATATACCTTGGAAAGATTCTTATGTTTTTATTTCATTTGATGTATCTGCTTTGTATTCCAATATTGATCACCAACTGGGTTTGAGCTGTTTTAAAAAATTTCTACTTACTGACAGTCGATTGTCTGACCCTCAAAAGGATTTTATTTTTAATGGGATGGATTTTATTTTACATAATAACTTTTTTACTTTTCTGGGGGATTTTTATCATCAGATCAGAGGCACCGCTATGGGATCACGGGTCGCGCCAACTTATGCTAATCTTTTTATGGGGGTCTTTGAGAATACTTTTATTACCATTGATTCATTTCTAGAGGGCGTGGTTTTATATAAAAGATACATTGATGATTTATTCTTAATCTTTGACACCAGTTTTATTCCAGTTGATGTCTTTACTTCTTCCATACAGAACAACATATGGGGTTTGGAGTTCTCCCCCCACATTAGTAATACTCAGATGGACTTCCTTGATATCACTTTTTATATAAAAAACTCCAAAATCTATACCAAAACCTTTTTTAAGAAGGTAGACTCCAATAGTTATGTCCATTTTAAGAGCAGCCACTATTCTAAATGGCTTTTTAACATTCCTCATAATCAATTTCAGAGAATCCGAAAGAATTGTACAGAAGATGAGGATTTTAATAATCAGGCTGAGGTCCTCAAGGGAAGATTCCTGGCTCAAAAATACCCTTCCCAATTGATTCATTCTACTTTTAATAATGTTTCAAAAAATTTTAACCAGCAAATTCTTTTAAGTGGGAGATCTAAAGAAAAAGATACACATGCTAACTATCAGGCCAATTTTATTACTACCTACAACTCCCAACATAAGGAGATTAAAAATATACTAGGGGACCTATGGTACATTATCCAAAAAGATCCTGTACTTAATAAAGTTTTGCCTGACAAACCTACTGTTACATTTAGGAAGGCCAGATCACTAAAAAATCAACTGGCCCCTAGCAGATTGAGCCAATGTACTCCCGACAATCATACCGGCTTGACACCAGGCATTTTTAGATGCCAGAGACCCAGGTGTAGCCTTTGCAGCAATATTGCCCATAATACCTTCATCTTTTCACATCCATTCACCTCAGAAAAATTCACCATCACTAATCACCTGTCCTGTGTGTCTGCCTTTGTTATCTATGTTATCCTGTGTCCTTATCCTAAATTATATGTTGGGAGAACCACACAACCCCTTCATTGTAGAATGAACTCACATAGACACAACACTAAAATTGGATATCAACAACATGGTCTGTCACGACACTTTGATTCATTTCACCAAAGAGATTTCTCTAAAGCCATCATTTTTCCTATAGAACACATCCCTGAACACGTTTCCAATAGAACCCAAGCATTAAACAGAAAAGAGGTCTATTGGATCTATAAATTGAAGACAATTGGCCCCTATGGCCTCAATATTATCAATGATGCTTTTATTTGATTTTATCCTTATTGTGATTTTCATACACTTTTATTACATTTTACCCAATTTTATGTCTTTTTTTTCTTTTTTTTTTTTTCTGATGTCCTATTTTGATTTTCTCTCTACAAAATAAAATGAAAAGACAATTTCTTTACAAAAAACCATCATTTAAGTCTAATGGTATAATGTACTAATACATACAAAAAACATCATTACAGTCTTATAGTCGAGTGGACTAATACCTTGTAATTGCACCTTATAGCATGCTATGAGCCAGGTCCTAATACCATTTGAAGTTGTTTTTTTTTTTTTTTTGTTTTTTTGAATTTTGATTCCTATAAAATAAATTGACAAACAATTCCTTTTATGTTCTTCAAACCACTTCTGTTTATTCTAATGGTTCAGTGGATTAATACCTTGTACTTTACAACCTGCACTTGCACTTTATTAGTCAGGTTCTAATACCACTTCAAGTTATTTTGCTGAATTTTGATTTCTATAAAACAAATAATTTCTTAAATTCTTTCTTAAACCACTCCAGCTAAATCCAATGGTTTAGTGGACTAATACCTGGTACTTGCACTTTACAGCATACATCTGCACTTCATGAGCCAGGTTCTAATACTCCTTGAGGTCTCACCCCTCCCCCCTTCCTTTTTTCCATTAACCTTAGCCACTTTTTACCCCGTGATCTATAGCACTCTGTTTTATTTTTATTTTTGCAGAATTTTATATATTTTTTCTCATTTTAATACACTTTTATTGTGGTGTTTTTATGTTAATAAAATTTCATTGTTTTTGAGTTTTTTTTTTTTTTTTCTTTGACCTTTGCTGATGTCATTTAACCCTGTATTGGTGCCATTTTTTTCTCTATAAGAATGCTTCACCATCTTTCAATGTAATCTGCCCTGATGAAGTGAGCCAGTAGGCTCAGGAAACGCGTTGGCTGAATAAAGAACCTTGTACTCCACCAGAAGCAAGCGCAGTCCTTATTGCACTTTCATGCCGTTTTTGCAAATTTGTCCTAGGACCCTGTGCAGATTTGCTGCTGCTTCTCATGCGTTTATGGGTGTTGTGACTTCCTCACAACCCCAATAGGTGAGCACCTTCCTTTTTTCCCTGTTATTGTGTTTTTTGATACGGATTTACACATTGGATGCGCCCTGTGTTTCTCCTTTCAATTCACAATCTGTTTATAGACTGCAATGCCTGGAATTACAGCTAATAAGTTCGGGTGAAGAGATTTGCAGTCCATATTCGGACCATAAAATTTGTCCTTCTGAACCATGCCTAAAAGGTTTATTCTAAAGATCTCATAGCTCAGAGCTCCTCCTCAGAGCAGTCTCCTTACAGTCTCCTTACTTCCTAGTTTCTGAAAGGGCAGACATCACTTCTTGTGTAAAAGTTTTGTTGAGTAGTAGAACTGTAATATTAGTAGAACTATAAAGCTCAACACAAATTCAGCTATCAGGGTTTATTTATGAGTCTACATTGCTATCATTACATCTACACAGAGATGACAGAGCATTCGAAAAACCATCAGGACAACGAGACCCATGATTAAGAGAACTTATCTAGGAGAAATCAATGGTTTTGGCTAATGATTTTGCAAGATTTATAACAGCAGCTTGTTAGATGCTGAGGGGGAGGGATGTAAGCAGATAACTTGTATATAAATCAATGAGCTGAAGAGAGGGAACTGGCAAGTTAGGAGTTAACTCCTAATTTGGAATGTAACTGCTGCGCACTGTAGGTTTGGAAAGATACTAGATGCCAAGCTTCATGAAAGCCACTGTAGACTATGAAAGATAAAAGCTTTCATTGCAGGAGAATGACAGCAGATAAAAAAGATAGTCATTTGCAAACTTGCTTATTTTCATGCTATCTAAGGCCTTTTTCACACGTCCATTTATTTCCGGTACCAGCAAAAACGTTAGTGGATATATCCATGTCCGTGTGTCCATGTGTTCGTATGTGTACTACGTGTGGCAAACGTGTGGCAACCGGGTGCCACCCGTGTGCCGCATCAGTACCACACAGACAGCTACTGGGGCAGAAGCGCTACAGTAAGCTCTGTTCCCTGGCGGCAGATGCTGAAGCCAGCTGTCATCATTCACCCCTGCTCTGCCGGCGAGCAGAGGAGAATGATGAACGTTATATTAAAGTCCGAACGACAGCAGGTGGGGGCTGTGGAATACCCCGATCATCCGCACCTACTGTCACTGTTATTAGTGGCAGCAGGTGTCGGATGATGGGGGTAAGAGTCCCAAAGGCCCCCACCTGCTGTCGTTCGGACTTTAATAAAACACTTCATCATTCTCCTCTGCTCGCTGGCAGAGCAGGGGAGAATGACAGCCGTCTTCAGCACCTGCCGCCAGGGAAGAGCGCTTAATGTAGCACTTCTTCCCCGGTGCCGATGCGGGGCACACGGCGGACATCAATGTGTGTTCTTCGTGTGCACGTGTGCGGTATGTTTTGCTGTGCGTGCTGACGGCAAAAAACAGACATGTCAGTGTGTTTTGCCCACGGACACACCATCAGAGGAAACACACTGACATGTGCACAGACCCATTCATTTGAATGGGTCTACGTGAGTACGTGTCTCTGGTACATGTGAGAACTGTCACCACACATACCGGAGACACAGACATGTGAAAGAGGCCTAACTAAAACAATTGAATATCTTGAGAATACCTTTTCAAGTAAGTTTTTTAATCTCTATCAATACTTCTTGAAGTGAAGACATTTCTGAAACGTTTTAAGGCCCAGGATAACATATATAACATACTGTATATACATATATTTTTTTTTTAAAACCTTATGACAGTCCCATCTGTAATAGGTTATTCGTGTATCACCTGTTTTGGTCAGTGAGTCATCAACATTTGTAGAATAAAATTAGAAGTGGATTTTACCTAGAAAAAAGTATAATTGAAAGATTCAAATTTCTTCTGGTTTTTGAACCACTCCTGGTTTTGTCTTCCAGATACTGCTGAATTTCTGACCAAAAATAATGATGTGTGAATAGTCCCTTCAGCTGATCTTAAAAAAGGAGGTGCAGCCATCTCCAGCTGCTTTGGAATAAGCTGAGGTTACCTATTAAATTCATAAGGCTTCTAATGCTCAAAGTAAGCAGATAGGATCTTCTGCATGTAGCAGGTAGTCATCTTATGACATCACTGGCACTTCTCTTTTATTTGATTACCTCAGTCTGCACTTCAATAGCTGCACTGACAAGCTGTGTTTCAAAATCTGCTGTTGAAAGTGTCACTCTGCAATCATCATATTTTGTTCCAGTGCTGTGGATTTAACCATGGTAGATGTTTTTTAGTCAACTGAGGTGCTTAGTGTGACATCTCAATTGGGATCTTCAGTTCTGTAAGTTAGGTTCAGTAGAAGGAAGAGGTAGTGGGGTCTCGGAGTTGCGACGAAATTCTTCAAAGTACAGTTGAAATGGTATTTTCAATGAAGTGAAAGGGTATAGTATTAGTGCTGCTTGACTTAGAAATCAGAGGGTTAAATGAGCCTTGTTGAGTCAGGAAAGTGTCATCGGTTTTGTATAACTGCAGCTACAGGTCATGGTAAAGTAGCAGCCTCAATCTAGACATACTGGAGGAAATTGATACCGCTATCTGGGCGGCAGATGTGGGTAACTAAATAGGGGCATACAAATACACACCCTGACATAAATACCTAGCTACTCTATTTCGACAACTTAGTTTCTGTTTTAGTAATTACATTTGTGAAACTTCTGTGTGGAGTCTTTTCTTTCATTTAGACAAAGATAACATAGAGCTGCGTAAATGATTTTGGTAATAATTTGAGTGTATTACACCATAAATAAAGGGCAGAGATATTTGCTGCCAATATTTATACAAGAGGGAATGACATTGTTTTTTTAGGGTGAGTGAAATGTGTTATTTCGGCAGTCTCCTCATAAAGATGCCTTGATTTTTTCAGACAACTTTTTGGAAGCAGCTGTCATGAGGAATAACACTATTTTTGGCCAATTTATGACTTTCCAAATTGTGTTACATTTATAGTCTTCTGCTTTGCATACTTCACAAGTTTTCCACTCAGCAGGCTCTATCACTTGGTGTTCAGTTCTCTTTGAGCTAGTGGGTGAAGACTGAGGGATTCCTGCTCTCCATCCTCTGTAGTACATGAGACAGATGCAGGATCAGCATGGAGAAGATTATGCAGCAGTAGTGAGCTCTGTGGCTGTGAATTCAGCACTGTTTCCAGGTGAAACAGTTACTTGAAGCTCCAGCTCCATCTGTTTTTGTTTGCTCACATCTGTCTGGGATCTCTCTGTGATGATTGCTCTTTAGGTTACGTTTCCATGGTCAGTAATCGGCAGCGCTTTGGACGCAGCATATGTCTGCTGTGTCCAAAGCGCTGCTAGCTTTTGAACGCAGGTGATTCCGCATGTGTTAATTGAACCGTGCGGAATCACCGCATACTATACATTGTATGGGTGAAAGATATCTTGGGTAGACTCGCGTCTCCGCAAGAAAAATTGACATGCTGCAGTCTGGAGAGACACACAGCATGTCCATCTCTGCGGGTGATCCGCGGGCATCAGTGCACACATAGTGGACATGGGATTTCTTGAAATCCCATCCGCTATGCTGTAACATCTGGCCACTGTGGGTTGGATGCTGCAGATGTACACAGCGTCCAACCCGCAGCATTTATTGACCGTGAGAACATACCTTGACACCCGCTCCCTTCTTCATAAAGTATAAAAGGAAGTGTAACCTGACTCCTCACTGTGTTGGCAGTCCATCTTGCTTTGATCAAAACCAATTTGAGCAGTTTTTTCAGAGCGAATGAATGAGTTCAGTGATTAGGAAAAAAGTGCCTAATTAGTAGAGAAAGAAGTAGATTTCTCTGCTAATATATTTTACAAAGTTTCTTTTATTTGCTTGTATCTATGGATTTATGTAAAGTTTGTTGAGATGACGACCATCATCATTGTGAGTTTTGTAAGAGAGGCTAATCTAGAGTATCTCACTAAAAATAACCTCATAACACAACATGAAACATGGATTTGTGAGGGATTGGTTCTATCAAACTAATCAGATACACTCTGGAACTTACCTCCTCAAAGCAGTTTATGTGGACTTTTGAGGCGGTGCCATTTTGCCGGTCTGTTCCGGAGTTGTATCTCTGGTGAAAAAGTCAATAAGCTTGGCTGGAGAGCACCACTTACGAGACCTACCCCTAGGCATTGGGATCACCAGGTGGTCGTATACAGGAGGAGCTGTTTCACTGGATGAGAGCTGGTATGTGCCGCTTCTAAGTCGGAGGTTTGCTGGAGCTCAGATCGCAAGCAGCCGCCATGATCAGCAGTCAGGCCTTGGCCCACCTTTAACATACAGTATTTATCAATAACCCATTAGAAGATGTGCAAAATGGAATAAAAACTCTTGCAGATGAACTAAGCTCTACAAGGTTTTACACATAGAGAAGGATAATTTAATATTACAGATGGACATGGGTAAACTGGAAGCATGAGCCGAAAAATGGCAATTAAGTTTAAAGTACATTAATGTAAGGTCATGTATTTGGCCAGAGGAAATAAAAAGTATATTTATGTACTAAATGGTAAATCACTGAGTAAAACTTCCATTAAAATAGACTGGATTATATTGGTAGATAGTAGACTCAACTTTTGTAGCCAGTGCCAAGCAACAGCTGCCAAGGCAAATAAAATTATGGGACACATTAAAAGAGGCATAGATGCTGATGGCAAGAACATAGTTTTGCCTCATACAAGTTAGTATTGCGGCCACACTTAGAATGCTTTGTACAATTTGGGGCTATAGTGTATGGGGCATAACTGAACAGAATGACCAAAATTATGAAGGGCAAGGGTGATCTGCAGGTTAGAAAACTTGGTATTATTTAGTTTGAGAAAACTAAGGTTTAGAGATAATCTTATTAAAATTTACAAATATGTGAATGGACAGGACAGACGTCTTTCTAATCATTTTTATACACCTTGGCATGCTGCAATATTTTTCTTTTGTCTGCTGCATATATCCTGCAACCTCATTTCCTTCTCTGCAAGCATGTTTTAATGGTATGTATTTCATTCATCTTACTCATCTGGTCCCTGATATGTAAGGTCATCCCAATAGCTCAAAGCGTTTTATGATCTATGTTTGATTACAAATTTGTTTATCTCTACATTTATTGTCTCCTTCTGTCTTAATTTAGTTGATTGATTGTTAACAAATAAAGAGTTAAATTAGTGATAGATCTAAGAAAAAACTCCTATATATTCAGACAGAGCTTTGGGGAAGCATTTATGTAGTGGGGCATTTATACACATTTTATTCCAAGTGCATTTTCTTCAAATTGCCTGGCAGTTGAACATGGCAGTTAGACAGGGCAAGAGACAGGTAAGACATTCAAAGAAACCTACTTCCAGAACATTTGGATTGCAACAAATATTCATCATATATAATGTATTTGTAGAATTTATATCCTGGCTGCTGCATTCACTCACATCCACCATCCTTGCACAAACTACTTTGCGATCTATCCATATCAGCCCCTCTCGCCTCTCCAATGTACAGCACTCACACTCTTTTCCCAATCATAAACTGCACAGATCCGTTCAGTCCCACCATACAACACAAGAGATGCTCTCATAAATCACTTAACCATCTGCTCACTCTTTCTACCCTCCTTCTACTAATCGTAGCCGATATCTCTCCCAAACCCATTCCTTCTGGTAATAGTAGGTGGAATCCCTCACCTACTACATTTAGAAAATCTCATCAACCCCTTTAAGACCTTAGACGTATTCATACGTCCAGGTCGCCTGGTACTTAACAACCTTGGATGTATGGATGCGTCCAGGCGATTTTGCGCACACAGAGGCTGTGCGAGCGCAATCAACGCTGGGTATCAGCCGATTCTGACAGCTGACACCCTGCTCTCAGTGCCAGGAGTACCGCTCCCGGTACTTTAACCCCCCTAAATGCTGCAGTCGTTGTGAACAGGCAGAGGGAAGAAAGCCCTTTGCCCTTGGAATTGCACCCCCGCAACGTCATCGCAGTTGCCCGATCGTTGCCATGGTGACCCGATGTCATCATGACAACATCTGGGTCACCAGGCACTAGCAAGTTAGTTAGATCATGCGCAGTGCATAATCTAACTCATTTGTATCTGCAGCACTGACAGGTTATGAGGTATAGCAAAGGTCCTACATTTATATGACTTATAACTGCGATCAGACTGAGAAAAGTGAAAGTCCCATAGTGGGACTATGTAAAAAAGTGAAAAAAAAAAGTGAAAAAAAAATTGTAAATATATTTTTTAAAAATCACAAAATAATTTAAAAAATATATATTGTTCCTATAAATAAAAAGGAAGCATATTTAATATCACTGCATTTGGAACAACCCAACCTATAGAACTGTCCCAGTAGCTAACCCCTTTAGTGAACACAGTTAAAAAAAAAACAAGGCAAAACGACCATGCTTTATCATCATACCACCGAACAAAATGTGGAATAAAACGTGATCAAAAGGATTGATGTAAATAAAAATGGTATAACTGAAAACATAGTTTGGTCCCGCAAAAAAAAAGGCACCACGCAGCTCCAACAGCCGAAAAATATAAAAGTTATAGCTCTCAGAATAACGCGACGCAAAAATGATTTTTTCTATAGAAGTTTTTATTGTGTAAAAATGCCAAAACATTAAAAAAAGATATAAATGGGGTATCACTGAAATTGTACTGACCCGAAAAATAAAGCTGCCTTATTGATTTTACCATACGAGAACGGCATTAAAAAAAATCCTGAATTGTTGGTTATTGTTTACTCTGACTCACAAAAATCAGAATAGAATGAGATTGAAAAATGTCATGAGACCAAAAATGGTGACAATAAAAACTTCAAGTCATCCTGAAAAAAAGCAAGCCCTAACATGACTTTGTCAGCAGAAATATGGAAAAATTATAGCGCTCAAAATATGGTGATGCAAAAAACTAGTTTTTGAAAAGAAAAAAAAGCGTCTTTTAGTGTATGACAACAGCCAAACATAAAAACCCAATATAAATCTGGTATCACTGTAATCGCACCGACACGATTAATAAAGTCGCCTAATCACTTATACCGCATGAGGAAAAGTGTAAAAAATAAATGAAACCAATTCTTCACCTGCTGTTGATTTTTTCATTCTGCCTCCCAAAGATCGAAGTAAGGCTCAGCGCACATTTATCCTACGTTCTGCACTCAGTGCTTACACCGGGTAAATATCTGAAATATGTGATTCAGATGGAACTCCCGGCGAAAGATTCCCTATAACGAGGCAGATGGAGGCACTGTGCATGCCGTCTGACCTGTGATCTGGTGGTGTCCTTTTTTTTATTAGTAGTGCATAAAAATGACATCAGACACGCTTTTTGCGCCTCTCAAATAAAGGACACCGCTGAACAGAGGCCAGACAGAGTCCAGAGTAAATCTGCTGCCTTATTGTAGTAAATGGATCACTCCTGGGTTTCATCTGAATTACGTCACTCCGAGATATAAAGGTATAAAGTCAAACCTCGATGTAAGTGTTCGGCGCATAGCGCTGGCTAAATGTGTTCCACAATGTTATGTAAAATGTTCTCAATAAAAGCTTCAACTCAATCCACAAAAAGTAAGTCACCATTCAGGTTCCTCATCTGTTAACGGAAATATAGGGGGTTTCCACGTTACTGTTAACACAAAGGCTCTGGAAAAGCTAAATTACTCCTCACCCCCCCGAAAAGAAATTCAGCAAATTCTGTGCTCCCAAATCCAAATGCCCCCTCCTTCTAAGCCCCTTTGTGCCTAAACTGCAATTAGTGTCCACATGTTTGGCATTTCTGTAGCAATAATAGTCCACCTAATTTCCGAGTGCATGAGCTGGGCACACTATTCGGGCACTACAATGTACTTGTTACTACAACATACTGGTCACTACAATGGCAGTATGCAATTTTCACTCAGCAACAACTACTGCTGATTGTTTCTGGAAAACACCCATGGAGTCAAAATTATCATGACACCTGTAGATAAATTCCTAAAGGGGTATAATGTCCAAAATGGAGTCAATTGACGGGAGATTCTGCTCTTCTAGCATTTAGGGGCTCTGTATATGGAGTCCACAAACTATTATAGAAAATTCTGTGTTCCAGGATGCCTCCTGTATAACAGTACTGCTTAGCCATAGGGTGAGACTAGGGAAGGACGGAGCACTATTTTTTTCAGAATGGCTAAGCAGTACTGTACAACCACATATGGGATATCTCAGCAAAAATTGTGGGACAAATTTTGGAGCCATTTTTACCCATTTCTCACTGTGAAAATGTAAAATCTGGGGCTAAAACAAAATTTGTTGTAAAATTTTATAATAATTTTTTTCTTCACTGCCCAATGGTATAACATTCAGTAACACACCTGTGGTGTCAATAAGATCACTGCACCCCTAGACTAATTCATTGAGAGGTATAATTTGTAAAATGGGGTCTCTTATGGGGGGTTCTGCTATTCTGGCACCTCAGGGGCTCTGACAGTGTGACATGGCACCCACAAACCAGTCCAGCAAAATGTGAACCTCAATATGGCGCTTCTTCCCTTTTGAGCTTTGCACTGTGCCTCAAAAGTAGTTTTAGACCACGTATGGGGTATGGGTGTCCTCAAGAAAAATTGCACAACAAATTTTGGGTTTCATTTTTTTCTGCTATCCTTGAGAAAATAAAAACTTTGGGACTAAAATATTTTCACGGTTCAATGTTATAAACTTCTGTTAAGCACCTGGGGTATCAATGTGCTTACTAGACATCTAAATACATTCCTTGGGGGGTCTATTTTCCAAAATTGGGTCACTTGTGGGGGGTTTTCACTGCTTAAACACATCATGGGCTCTTGAAATGAGACATGTCACTGGCAGACCATTTCTCAAAGTCTGCATTCCAAAACTCATTTTCTGCGCTCTGCCGTGAGCCCAAAAAGTAGTCTACCCCCACATATGGGGTATCTGCATACTCAGAAGAAAATACACAACAAATTTTGGGGTTGATTTCCACCTTCTATCCTTGTGAAACTAAAAAAAAAGGGGGCTAAAAAAACATTTTTGTTGGAAGATTTCTTTATTTTCTCAGCTCAATGTTATAAACTTCCATGAAGCACCTGGGGGTTCAAGGTGCCCACCACACATCTAGATAAGTTTCCCTGAGGGATCTAGTTTCCAAATTGGTGTCACTTTTGGGAGGTTTCCACTGTTTAGGCACATCAGGGGCTCTCCTAATGCGACATGGCGTCCACTAACTATTCCAGCAAATTTTACATACAAAATGTCAAATGGCGCGCCTTCCCTTCCGAGCCCTGCCGTTTGCCCAAACAGGGGTTTCCCCCCACATAACGGGTATCAGCATGCTCAGAAGAAATTGCACAACAAATTTTGGGGTCCATTTTTTCCTGTTACCATTGCAAAAATAAAAATTTGGGTCTACAGTAACGTTAAAAAGTTAAATGTTAATTTTTTCCTTGCACATTCCAAAAATTCCTGTGAAACACCTGAAGGGTTAATAAACTTCTTGAATGTGATTTTGAGTACCTTGAGAAGTGCAGTTTTTAGAATGTTCTCACTTTTGGATATTTTTTGTCATATAGGCCCATCAAAGTCATTTCAAATGTGATGTGATCCCTAAAAAATGATTTTGGAAATTTTGTTGGAAAAATGAGAAATTGCTGGTAAGCTTTTAACTAGAGTTGAGCGACTTTTGTTTTTTTAGGGTTGAGTTTCGTTTCGTGAAACCCGACTTTTCCAAAAGTCGGGTCGAGCAAGATCGTCCGATTATAGGGAAAAGTCGGGGTCGTCCCGAAACACGAAACCCAATGTAAGTCAATGGGGAATAAAAGTCGGCAGTGAGAGGAGGACAGGAAACACACCTACAGTGCCCATTTGAATGCCAAAAGCATCAATTCTTCTTACTTAAGCTTGTCAACCTTAATTAACTTCATAATACAAGTTACGCACTGAAAAATGGGGGTTATTTGGCTAAAGTTGTGGGGGGGAGGGCTGGCTGCAGGTTTTCATGTGCCCTGGGCGAAAGAGCGCCCCTTTAACACATACCACAACTCATCATGCTCCGATACGGCAGAGAAATAGCGGTATAGTACAATGAAAAATACTTCACTTTTTACATCTCATGACGAGGCCCATCTATTTCTCCATACAGAATCATTGGTCCCATATAATGTTTGAAACAGTATATGATGAGCTCCACATAATGCTACAGTATATGTTGGTCCCCATGGATGAAGCTCCACTGTCTTATGGGCCCAAATAATGCTCCAAACATAATGGGCCCCATTTCTAATGCTCTAGTGTATAATGGGCCCTGTAAATGCTGCTCCAGTGTCTGATGTCCACCTTTGGAATGTTCCAGTGTATGGTGGGCCCCATCTATCATTCTCCAGAGTATAGTGCTCCCAAAAATTGCTGTCCCAACATTGAAAACAATCAAATAAGTCTCCTCGCTAGGGAATCCCTGTACTTGTCTGGACTCCTCGTCGTCCCCATCTTCCATCTCACTGCACAGTATTTCAACTTTGCAAGTGCTGTGATCCTGAGCAAGCAGGGGGGGCCCACTCATTGGCGACGGCACTGGCACAGGGCCCCTGATAGTACGGTGGTGTGTCTGATGGCGGGTGGGCCGAACCTGCACTTTCATCTGCAGCTTCCTCTTTGTCACCGTGTAAGATGGAACTGTATATGGGACCAGGTGGAGGTGTGGGTCTGTTCCTCTCTAAAAAAAAAATGTACTTTACAGGTTATTCCCCAAGTACCCTCACTTATCTTTCCTTCATTTGAGGTCCACACTTCTCCCCGCGAGTGGTGGATGTGCATTCCATTATCTCTAACCTCCTCCAGTTATTCAGAGCTTACTAAAGCCCCCGTTACACATAACCATGTCCCAGCGATCCCACCAACGATCCGACATGATGGGAACGCTGGGACATCGTTAGGCTGATCACTGGTGAACTGTCACATAGACAGCCCCAGCGATCAGGACCAGCGACATTGGACGCTGGTTTCTAATGTAAACGTTGGGTATCCAGGAGACGCAGCTCCTGGATACCCGCTGTTTACCTTGGAAACCAGCGTGTACGCCGGTTTCCAAGGTAAACGTTGGGTATCCAGGAGCCGCTGCTCCTGGATACCCGACTTTCACATTAGAAACCAGCGTCCAGCGTCGCTGATCGCTGGTCTCTTGCTGCCACACACAGCGATGCATGCTGGCCAGCGGGAGAACAGCGATCGAAAAACGGCCCTGGCCGATGCTGCACGATCACCGATAACCGGCAGGGGGGGCGGTCGCTGATCTCCGTCACACACAGCGATCTCGCTGGCGAGATCGCTGATGTGTCACAAAATCAGCAATCTCGCTAGCAAGATCGCTGTGTGTGACAGGGCCTTAACTCTCCTACACATGAAGATGGAAATACGCTGGATTTGGTCTTCTCCCAGCTCTGCTCAGTGTATGATTTTACCAACTCTTCTCTCCCACTCTCTGACCACAACCTTATTTCATTTTCTGTCAAGAACTGTCACCCCGCTCAGGAGACCCCACTTTCCATACTTATAGATATATATGTGCTGTGATGACACAGCGTTTTATCCTAATTAACTAGATGTCTATTTTCAGCAAGCCAAGAGGAATAGACTGTTATCTACAGTAATAATCATCAACAGTAACAGAAATAAACAATTGAAATAGATCACTCTGTTTCTAATGACTCTATATAATATGAGTTTCACTTTTTGTGTTGAAGAACTGAAATAAATTAAATTTTGATGATATTCTAATTTTGTGTGAAGCGCCTGTATATGTTGACTGTTGAATTTATGCATTTTTTCTTCAGTTGGTCAAGAACCTGAAAATGATTGCTGATATGCTGACTACACATTGTCCAGGCCAGTTAGTTGGTTGACTTACAAAACAGAGGAGGAAAAACTATGCAAGTAGATTACATAATCAAACTGTCAGGAACACCGCACTACACTCGCTCACTGAGCTAGTGCGCGTGTCCTAAGTACAGAAACAGTGCTAAAAGATACCTGTGGAGCAGGGCAGCAGAGGTGACAATGCATGCTTCAAACTATCGGTGTCAGGATCCTGTCAGCGCCGGAAGGTAAAGATGCACAGGACCTTAGGACACTGAAGTTAGCAAGCTGGCACAGGACCTATGGTCATGTGACTGCAAGGGGGAAGGGCTTAGCATCCTGCTTTCAGAGATGACAGGACACCATACAACAACTCAGAGTCAGGCAAAACGGAGGTCACACACGGTACGGGCAAACGAGGCACAGGAGGGACAAACAGACTGGTGGTCAGACAAAGCCAAAGGTCATACACAAGAGGGCGACGTGGTACCAAGGGGACGAGCAGAGAGAAGTCGGGTCACAAGCAGAGAGTCATACATGAGAGGTAGCGCAGTACAAGAGGGACATGCAGAACTCGTAACAGGGACAAAACCGGATCAAAACCAAGCAAGATATCAGGCACAAGGCACACGTACGCACAAGGTCAACTAACTCAGCCGAGGGCAGGAGTATAACTGATACCGGACCTAGGTCCAGTGAGCATTAAATAGCCGCCCTCTGCCAGAGAGAGGCGGAACAATTAACCCCCAGTCTGATCAGGACGGGCCAAAGCGAAACCCCGTTCTGGATCATGACACAAACAATGCGAGTTGGTATCCTCTCCATTCTTCCGCTTTACCTCAGAATGCTGGATGAGGGACAGTTGTTAACTATGAAAAGAGATTGTATGCCTCTGTAACATTAGAATGAGATACCTCCATTCATCCAGACAGCCATAGATCCAGAGATCCAAAAACCAGAGACTCTCTACAAGACAGCAGTCAAGACATCTGGCTCCATCACGAGGGACATTGATTTGTCATTCTACAGGATGCCAGCTTAGGAAACCTCAGCCCCAGGCTGGGAGAATACAGATCTGCTTCATTGATCATCGCTGAACTATGGATATGTTTGTGAAAACCAGGAATGAGACCTATTGGTTGCCTGGCTCCATGGAGATGTTCGGAGAAGTCAGGTTGTGACCCTCCGGTCAAATGACCTTGTACCTGAATGGACTGTCATCTTCCTAAGCTTGTCATTACCTCCTCTCTGTGAGTGTAACAGGTGGTATACTGGTATACTTGGCCCTTGAAGCTCTGAATTAACAGCTGCGCTTATCCCGGCGAGTCAGCGGAAGGGTGAGACTCTGTAATTTGCACCATCTTGGGTATTTTCTGGGACTGTTCTATATCCTATTATGTTTTGGTTATTTAATAAATTATTGCCACACTGTTTTACCCTCACCCTGTGTTGTTTGAGTAGCGTTATTAAAAAGAGAGCATGCGTTTGGTGCGATGAACCTTGGTCCATGTGGTTTTGGCTAGCGGACCAGGGCACCCACTGACCCCCCGTGTCTCCATACGTGCCATTAACACTCAGAAACTTATAAAGAATTTGCAGTCATTATTGGCCCCAATATCCTTCCTCTCATGTTCTGATTCTCAACTGAAATATCATAATGAAACACTGCAAAGTGCCCTGGATGAAGCTGCCCCTCCTCCTGTCTCAATATCCTCAATATTCTGAACCTCCCACTCCCATCTCCAAGATTTCACACGTGCTGTGCCAATTGCTTTGAGTGCACTACCCAGGACAATTCAATTAATTAAAAACACCCACAGTTTAAAGTGTGCCCTAAAAACACATTTCTATAGACTGGCCTATCTCCCTAACATACTTATCTAACTATCCTTGTTTTTCCCAAACAAAATTTTTTTCAAAACCAGGACCCTCATATCATCTGCCCCCACACTCTTCATGCAATCAATAGCCATCTGTATCTGTACTTTTACACATACTGGTTGGTTACCGATTCATGCAGCATTACGTGAACACCTTATTTATTAAATTGATGGCAATACTGTACAATGCAAGCAATTGTTACCATCCACCTTTTGTGTTTCCCCTATTTCCTTCATAGATTGTAAGGTTGCGAGCAGCAGGGCCCTCACTCCTCTTGGTATCTGTTGATTTATGTGATTATTGTTATTTATGTCTTTTACTGTCTGTACAAGTCTCCTCTAAAATGTTAAGTGTTGCGGAATATGTTGGCGCTACAGAAGTAAAATTATTATTATTATAACAAAGACAACATCATACCTGTAGTACAGATGTCATTCATTTTGTTTTAGATGAAAATCATTACAGATATAAATGAGGGGTCCTCAGTTTACCTTTGGCATGGCCAAGTGCTCAATACACTTTTCTGCACCTTCAATTAAATCCTATGCAGATCAATTTTAGATAGTGCTCCAGATCAAGCACTGTCAATCAAGGGGATGTACACAGGATCATAATAGAGGGAACTCAACAGTACATTGAGCCCTTCGATATTCCAAGGGTGTACCAACGTCCCATCATTTATATATGTATTAAAATGTATTTTTTTCTCTTTTTATCTCTTTTTATTTATATAGCGCCAACATATTCCACAGCGCTTTACAGTTTTTGCACACATTATCATCGCTGTCACCGATGGGGCTCACAATCTAAATTCCCTATCACTATGTCTTTGGAATGTGGGAGGAAACCCACGCAAACACGGGGAGAGCATACAAACTCCTTGCAGATGTTGTCCTTGGTGGGATTTTGACTCCAGCGCTGCAAGGCTGCAGTGCTAACCACTGAGCCACCATACTGCCCCAAATGTAAAATGAAATTACTAAAATCTGTACTACAGTAAAGTCCCCTATTTTGATTATTTTAGCAATTTAATTTTAATTTTTGGGGGACAGACTCCATTTAAAAGTACTAAAGTAGACATTGATAGAAATAGAGAAAAAGGACTAGCACATCTAAGCTGCTATGAACAGGTGCCAAACAAAAAAACATAACTAGAAAAGCTACAAGGCTGCACCATGAATAAGAATGATTACTCTAGAACATTGAAACTTCATTACTGCCATAGAAAATGGGCAAAAATAAAAAAAATGATATATAATGTATATCTATAATAATAATAAATGCTCTAAGCAGCTTCCAGTTGTAACAACTTCCGTCCAGTTGTAACCGGTGACGTCACCGCACACCTCTTTCCATGTTAACCCTCAACACACACACTCCTCTCACCTTTCACCATCTCCACTCACTCTTTCACTCCACATACGACCCTTTCTCTCACTCCGTCTCTCATACTCACGCCGTCATTGCCGCTGATCCACGATCCCCGACATCTTCTTCCGCCGGCGCCATCCTGGATCCAGACGTCCTCCACGCCGGCGACATGTTCTTGCGGCGACGCCATTTTGGATCGGCGAAATCCCGCGATAGTCAAGATGGCGTCGCCGCAAGAACATGTCGCCGGCGTGGAGGACGTCGGGATCCAAAATGGCGTCGGCGAAATCTCGCCGACGCCATTTTGGATCCCGACGGCATCCATGCCGGCGACATGTTCCTGCGGCGACGCTATTTTGGATCGGCGAAATCCCGCGATACTGAAGATGGCATCGCCGCAAGAACATGTTGCCGGTGAGGACGACGTCGGGATCCAAAATGGCGTCGGCGAAAACTTGCGAGATTTCGCTGACGCCATTTTGGATCCCGACGTCGTCCACGCCGGCGACATGTTCTTCCGGCGACGCCATCTTGAGTATCGTGGGATTTCACGATACTCAAGATGGCGTCGCCGCAAGAACATGTCGCCGGCGTGGACAACGTCTGGATCCAGGATGGCGCCGGCGGAAGAAGATGTCGGGGATCGTGGAGCAGCGGCGATGACGGCGTGAGTATGAGAGACGGAGTGAGAGAAGGGGTCGTATGTGGAGTGAAAGAGTGAGTGGAGATGGTGAAAGGTGAGAGGAGTGTGTGTGTTGAGGGTTAACAATGCAAGAGGTGTGATGCTATCGCATCCTCCCGATGCAATAGCATCGGGCCATAATCTAGTATGAAATATTGATCTGCAAAATTGCTATAAAAATTGCAGTTAAAAAGAAGATACTTAGCACATAGATTGGCCAATATATGTGAGCCCAACTGCCACATCAAGGCATCCTCCAAAGTTGGATCCCTGTTCTGATGTGTCATCTCTCCTAGCTAACTACTTAAAAACACCTGTGGCTGATGGGAGTTGGAGTGCACATGTCCAAAAAGCATTTGCTATAAATAGAGAAATAGGACCAGCATACTAAGCTGTGTGAACAGGTGTCCGCCTGCAGTTTCAATGTTCTAGAGCAGGGCTCCCCAACTCCAGTCCTCAAGGCCCACCAACAGATCATGTTTTCAGGATTTCCTTAGTATTGCTCAGGTGATAATTGCTTCACCTGTGCAATACAAAGGAATTCCTGAAAACATGATCTGTTGGTGGACCTTGAGGACTGGAGTTGGGGAACCCTGTTCTAGAGTAATCATTCTTATAAACGGTGCAACCTTATAGTTTTTCGAATGTAGACCTTATTAGGGGACTGGAAAGAGAGTTATTATCCAGTAGGAATTTCCAAATTACTGTATGTAACAGTTATTGTTTTCTATAGCATATGTAAGGAATCATAGTAATAAAGTTACACTATAATTTACATGTCACAGCTCAGCTGTTGGGTGACCAGGGACCAGGGACCTCTTCACTGTCCCTACCAGTAGGGGGCGCCCTAGCTTGCTCTATTCCCCGGGATACTTCTGAAGGTGAAGATGCCGGGGCCGCCACTTTTGCCTTATCTCCTGAATCAGCCCTCTGTCTGTTCTCTTCCCCCACCCAGGGAAGAGGGGCGCTAATGTACACCACAGTACACCAACTCGACCAACAAGGCAACACAAACAAGGGGCAACTGAAAATACCAAGCATACAAATATTCACTCACATATAACAGAGGAATGCACCGGGGAGTGGAGGATGGGGGAAAAACAAACTAAGAGGAGGGAAGGGAATTAACATACTTACAAACCATGCAACAGTCACAGATAACTCCTACAAAACTCCTGATATAAACACTTCTCCACCAAGCCATGAAGCAAAAGCTAGCTCTGACATGAGTTTGAAACAGGACCTAAATTATAAAAGGGACAGGAGTAGCTAGCCAAGCTCAGCTGAGAGCTCATACTCATACCAAAATTTCCAACATGGCTGATTAACCCTTGTTCTTCCAAAAGAAATAAACACCATTTAAAAAGAAGGAGAAGTGCTTCTTTTCAGCGCAAGAGTAGGAGCACTCAGATGCTACGGTCTTCTGGCTCCTCTCTGTTGCAGTAACCCAGTGACAATATAGCTGTGACACTAAATGTGTGCTGGGAGAAGATGGGAGGAGGAGCAGGAATCATGTCATAGCCTCTTTTTTATCTGGCAAATAGGGATGTGAGATATTGGAGATAGGGACAATCATGAATGGGTACACCATTTTGTGGTGGGATGGCTTTTACTCTATTTTGATTATAAAAAATGTCAACTAAGTACCTTTTATTTTTCTACATTCACTACTATTTATTATCTTACTGCAGTGTTTCTACTTTTTGTTTTTATTCTAGGCTGTATGTGCTATTGCCCACAGTGTGAATGTGCACCTATCTACACATCACACTTATACTAACTGTTGTGCTGGTTCTTTTTTGGTTTTGCTTCATGGCCTAAATCTAACTCTAGGTCACTAAACTCCTACAGCTGGCCATACACAATCAATGTCCAAAATATTGTTCCTTAAGCCATCACACCCACCACCTCTCAATTTAATACCTTGGCTTATTTTTAGGAGGCTTCATCCCATCATCGCATGCACAAATATCATGTTGTATCATCTTTTTAAATGTTGTGCTCCTCTCAGTCATTCATCTGTAAACCGCCTGATGAAGGAACCTCTGTGCTCCGAAAGCCTGCAAATATAATTTCTCTTCTTTTGCCAATAAATGTATCACTCTAAGAATAGTTTTGTCTTTTTTGGGCATAAAAGTGTTTCCATAAAATTCCTGAGACAGATTCTTGTCACGTTCTCCGCTACGGATCAGAATGTCATGCTTGCAATGATCCAAGGAAGATGGCAATTTGAGCTTGAGAAATAAAAATTTCGGCCTGAATGTCTCCAGGTGGAGAGTGTCAGGTTTATATTGTCAGGCAGGTGCCTTATGTACTTTGCAGGGTGTTTAACCTATTCATGTGCTTTCACATTTTATCCCGTCATTGACAAGGTGTGCACTTCTTCCACTTCTTTCTCCTGTATAAACATTTCAGAAGCCACAATGTAGGCTAACTTCATATCTATAAAGTGAACTTACAAGCCACATCAGGAAGGATAATATAACAGAACTTGTATACCAGATGTTGCTTTCTCAGTGACTGATCTAAATCTGCTGCTTCCTACCACAGGTCCTGACTTTCATGCCTAGGGTCTGTTTACCTTAGGTGTCACTGTGCCATTAGCTGCGTGGACAAGACCTTAATATCACTCATAAAAAGCAATTGTCTGAAAGATCATTGATCCCTATGACAACCATTATTTAATTGTTCACGCCTAAGCGAGCATTAGGCAGAATGGGCCTAAAATAAATTCTGAATGAGGAAATAAACAATGATTCATCAGAACGTACCCAATGTGAAGCATGTAAGTCAGGTAGACATGTTTCTTTGTGATTATTATATTAGGTGGCACACTCATTCATATATTGCTTGCTCATCACATAATAGCCGCTACTGTACAACCCCTTATAAACGTTAAAGTGCTATAGAGATTAAAAAAAATACTATATACCTCCTAGATCACCACTATTTAAGCTCTGTCAGCATGGTGTCTTCCAGCGGTAAGAAGATATTGCAATCTCACACCAACTCTGCAGCCTTCACTGTTCCCTCTGATAGAAGTGTGTAGGCAGCCGAGATCATCTAGAGCGGCACCAGTTTCGAAGGTATGTGTTTTTTACATTTTATCCGTGGCATTTTAGCATTTACAGTATCACTCTAGCTTTTTTCTTATTGCAGTGCTGGAATGGTGCAACTAAACTAAGTTCACATCCTCTGTTACTATACTTATCAGCCGCCATCTTCTTCTGTTCTTCTGTTCAACTCCGGTTGGTCTTCTGCAGGTTGTGAGCTTCTGGATCACTACAGTATTTGCTGGGCGATATGGAAGTCACAGCTCATTGTAAATCTATGAGAGCCGGTACAAGGCCCTCATAGACTTACCGTTAGGGATGGCGGAACGCAGTAAATATAACTAATAGGAAGTGCGTTCGCCGACCGGGCTCAACCGTGCAGTAAGTATAACAACCGCTGCTGAGTAATGGCAGACTCGCTATATGGCGGTATACTGCGCTCGGGTTAAACGTCACCCGAGGTGCGCAGAGCGGACTCTGTTAAACTCACAGAAGCACTTTAGTATAACTAAAGCATAAACGCCGAGCCTGTTAGCTTCTCAGGTCTCAGCTGGCTTCCACACACGGTATACGGTCACAGGACACGGCCCAAGGCAGAGGTCCGTGTCCGTTTTGACCTACCGTGTGTGCGGCTTCGCTACCGCGGACGCCGGCAAGTGCTGCTAACTGCAGCGTAGCGGTAACTACTGCACGACAGTGCCGTGAGGCATAACACTATCGGACGCTAGTGGCTTGTGGCTTGCCACGGACTGGCGCTGACTATAACACTAATTTCCTAACCACATACGTAATATCAGAGGGAATGAGTCAGTCACCAGAATCATACATCCGTCACCATTCACACATAGCAAGTATAGTCTATACTAGTGCATGGGCGAGCGGCCATTCGGGCCTTTTATAGCCATACGCTTCCAGGACCTTGCAGACCTCTGAGATGGGCCAATCAGATCAGACCAGGACAAGGACCTGAGCATGTGACCCCCAATCTCCACTGGGAGATCGTCTCGTGGGCATGCCCAGTAGCGCAACGAGAGGACTTAGCCTCCAGAGTGGTTTCCTGCAAAGCAGGTTGTGCTACCATTGCTGGTCCAGAGGTGGCAGCAACATCCAGACCCAGAGAGCTGGTCTGAGCAGGGCGCCTGGATCGCTGAGATTGCTGTGCAGGTCCTTGAGCGGTCGGAAAGGAATGGGAGACCGCTGGATGTGTGGCTCTGGATTCCTGCTGTGCAGCTGCAGGAATCTGACGCCTAACATTACCCCCCCCCTCCTAGGGCCCCCCCCACTGAACCTTGCTACGCTCAAAGGCTGCGATGCGGAGCGTGGATGTTCTCCACTGGCTCCCAGGTCTGGGCCTCTGGACCATGACCCTTCCAGTCCACCAAATAAAACTTTTTGCCACGCACAATCCTGCGTCCCACAATGGCATTAACTTCAAACTTGTCCGAAGACAAGTCTGATGACCCGGCAGATGACTCAGAGAACCAGGCCATGTGAACAGGTTTGAGAAGGGACACATGGAAAACGTCAGAAATGGTTAAATGTGGAGGAAGAGCCAGGCGGTAGACCACCGAGCTGATTCGCTCGAGAACCTTAAAAGTTCCGATGTATCGCGGCGCGAACTTGGAGAACTTGGCCCGCAGCTTGATGTTTCGAGCAGAGAGCCACACCAAGTCGCCGGGGGAAAAGGTTGGAGCGGGTCGCCGATGTGTGTGGGCGGATGCCCTCATTCTTTCTTTAGAGGCACGAATAGCATCCTGAGTGCGATCCCAAATGTCGCGAGCCTCCACTGCCCAGTCTGCCACCCTGGAGTCAGCGGAGGACACTGGCATCGGGAAAGGGACGTGCGGATGCTGGCCGTAATTTAGAAGGAATGGCGTCTGACCAGTGGAATCAGCCACTGCATTATTCAGGGCAAATTCAGCCCATGGTAGCAAGGATGCCCAGTCATCCTGCCTGGCAGAGACGAAATGCCGCAGGTACGTGACCAAGGTTTGGTTGGCTCTCTCAACCAAGCCGTTTGTCTCGGGATTCTCGGGATGCTAAGCGGAGGACAGGTTTAGCTCAATGCTGAGTAGGCTGCAGAGCTCTCTCCAAAACCGGGACGCGAACTGGGGGACCTCGATCACTGACAATTTTGTCCGGCATGCCATGCAGACGGAATACATGTTTTATGAACAGTGTGGCAAGACCACGAGCGGAAGGCAACCGTGCGAGTGGCACCAGATGCACCATTTTAGAAAAATGGTCGGTGACCACCCAGATGACCATACTGCCACCAGACTTGGGCAGGCCAACCACAAAATCCATGCCAACCATCTCCCAAGGTCTATACGCCACCGGCAAAGGGTATAATAACCCAGCCGGTCTCTGTCTAGAGGGCCTGTTCCGTGCACACGAGACACATGCTTGTATGTATTCCTTAGTGTCTCCAGCCATGTGCGGCGAACAATACGACCTTGCCAGGAGTTCTGTGGTCCACTTACTGCCAAAGTGACCACCCACCCTGGACGCGTGTGCCCAGGCGAGAACCTCCGGCCGTAGCTGAGGAGGCACAAAGGTCTTTCCCGGTGGCATTGACTCGAGAGCAACTGGGGCCACGGTCGTAAAGCTCTCTAGAGGGAGAAATAACCGTGGCTCAGCCTCCCCTTCCTCCGCTGAGACCACCGAGAGCGAGAGAGCATCCGCACGGACGTTCTTCTCTCCAGAGAGATAGTGCAAGGTGAAGGTGAAGCGGAAGCGGGAGAAGAAGAGCGACCACCTAGCTTGACGAGAGTTCAAGCGCTGGGCCGTTTGTAAATAGACCAGATTTTTATGGTCCGTATACAACTGGAAGGGAAACCGGGCTCCCTCCAGGAGATGTCTCCACTCGGAAAAGGCCAACTTCATTGCTAGCAACTCCCTGTCCCCGATGAAGTAATTCTTCTCCGCCGGTGAGAAGGTCTTAGAGAAGAAGAAGCAGGGATGCTTCCGACCTTGAGCATCCTTCTGGAAAAGGACTGCTTCTGCACCGACGGAAGAGGCATCCACTTCCAGGATAAACGGTTTATCCACAAAGGGATGGTGTAAGATGGGAGAGTGCCAGCAAAATGGGATTTTAGAGACGAGAAGGCCTTGGAGACCTGTTCAGACCAAGCATTAGGATTAGCTCCTTTCTTTGTGAGAGCAACCAAAGGAGCTACCAAGTGTGGAGAAGTGAGGTATGAACTGGCGGTAATAATTGACGAACCCTAGGAAGCGCTGCACCACTTTGAGTGAGTGTGGTTCCTGCCAGTCCATTACCGCTTGCAGTTTGGCTGGATCCATAGCCAACCCCTGGGCCGAGATGATGTAGCCCAGGAACAGCAAGGACTCCTGCTCAAACTGGCATTTCTCCAGCTTGGCGAAAAGAGAGTTCGCCCGCAGACGGTCGAAGACCCTGCAGACGTCTCTCCGGTGGGAGGTCAAATCTGGCGAGAAGATGAGGATGTCATCCAGATAGACCACCACCGAGGTGGAGAGCATATCGCGGAAGATGTCATTGACGAAATCCTGGAAAACAGCAGGCGCATTACAAAGGCCGAAGGGCATGACCAGATATTCATAGTGGCCATCCCTGGTATTAAAGGCTGTCTTCCACTCGTCTCCTTCGCGAATGCGGATCAGGTTGTACGCCCCCCGTAGATCTAATTTCGTAAATATCCGTGCCCCTCGCAACCTGTCAAATAGCTCAGTGATCAACGGGAGAGGGTATTTGTTTTTAACTGATATGGCGTTGAGACCTCTGTAGTCAATGCAGGGATGTAACTCTCCGCTCTTCTTCTGCACGAAGAAGAACCCTGCACCAGCCGGCGACACGACTTTCTGATAAAACGTCTAGCCAGGTTCTCCCAGATATATTGAGACATAGCCTCTGTCTCAGGGAGTGACAGCGGATACACACAGCCTCTTGGAGGTTCCGTGCCTGGCAGAAGATCTATCGGGCAATCGTAAGGACGGTGCGGCGGGAGCGTCTCTGCAGATTTTTAAGAGAAGACGTCCGTGTACTGGTGGTAAGGTTTAGGAAGCGCGGAGAGATCTGCGGGCACTTCAGTGGAAGCTACCTGAACACTGCCCTTCAGGCACCTTCCCTCACAGTCCTTGCTCCAACCCAGTATATTCCCCGAAGCCCAATCAATATGAGGGGAGTGACAACGGAGCTAGGGAACTCCGAGAAGCACCTGGTCAATGCCATCTGGCAAAATGAACAAGGACAGAATCTCACGTTGAGAGGGTGAGATTGAGAGCCCGAGTGGGGCTGTCTAGTGGGTCACCTGAGATGGTAAAGGTGCACCATTAACCACCCTGATGGTCAGGACTGCCATTAGGAATTTCAGGGCCCCATACTAAAAAAATTTTTGGGCCCCCTTGAGACTCCGTCCAGGCTCCACCCCAGCCGTGCCTCCACCCCTCAAATCTTCCAGAGTCCCACTGCCCACTCTTGGAAAAACTCCACTTCTGCACCACATCCTCACCAATCACACATTAACATTTCCCAGATCATACATATAGCCAGCAGCTTTTGTTCTGGCCAAAAGAATTTTAAGCCGCCACCACAACAAAGACACTTTTGGATGAGCTCTACTCTACTGTAACTTATTAATCATTTGTTAAAATACCCAATACTCTGTTTAGGTATACTTTTATTTTTCTTTAAGGAAATGAGTCACATACTTTTTAAAAAAATAATTGAAACCAGATTGTGACTTTTTTTTATAATCTGTATTTCTGATTGCAGATTATTGTATTGTTTTCTGTACATGTATGAAGCTGTCGGTGGATAACGATCTGCGCTCGCACCGCAGTGCATGGATGGGCCGCGGGTCTCCTGACTAGAACTCAGCAGCCTCACAGCATGTATGAGGATGCAGGCCAGGAGATCGGTGCCCAGTCCATGCACCGCAGTGCGAGCGCAGAACAATTTCCCAAATAAAGAGGTTTCCCAATCATATATACCCACTTTTTATTTTTCCATCAATATGGCCATGTGATGGCTTGTTTTTTGCAGGATGAGTTGGACTTTTGAATGACATGACTGGCTTTACCAAATAGTGTACAGGAAAATGGGAAAAAAATTCAAAGTGCGGTGAAATTGAAAAAAGTGGAATTCTAGAATTTTTTTGGTCGTTTCAGCAGCCTCCCATCTCCACGCGTCAGCAGCCTCCCATCTCCTCACCTCAGCAGCCTCCCATCTCCACACGTCAGCAGCCTCCCATCTCCACACCTCAGCAGCCTCCCATCTCCTCACCTCAGCAGCCTCCCATCTCCTCAGCAGCCTCCCAACTCCACACTTCAGCAGCCTCCCATCTCCACACGTCAGCAGCCTCCCATCTCCTCTCCTCAGCAGCCTCCCATCTCCTCACCTCAGCAGCCTCCCATCTCCTCACCTCAGCAGCCTCCCATCTCCTCTCCTCAGCAGCCTCCCATCTCCACACGTCAGCAGCTTCCCATCTCCTCAGCAGGCTCCCATCTCCTCAGCAGCCTCCCATCTCCTCTCCTCAGCAGCCTCCATCTCCTCACCTCAGCAGCCTCTCCTCTCCTCAGCATCCTCCCATCTCTTCAGCAGCCTCCCATCTCCTCTCCTCAGCAGCCTCCCATATCCACACATCAGCAGCCTCCCATCTCCACACGTCAGCAGCCTCCCATCTCCTCAGCAGCCTCCATCTCCTCACCTCAGCAGCCTCCCATCTCGTCAGCAGCCTCCCATCTCGTCAGCAGCCTCCCATCTCCACACCTCAGCAGCCTACCATCTCCTCTCATCAGCAGCCTCCCATCTCCTCTCCTCAGCAGCCTCCATCTCCTCACCTCAGCAGCCTCCCATCTCCTCAGCAGCCTCCCATCTCCTCACCTCAGCAGCCTCCCATCTCCACACCTCAGCAGCCTCCATCTCCTCACCTCAGCAGCCTCCCATCTCCTCACCTCAGCAGCCTCCCATCTCCTGACCTCAGCAGCCTCCCATCTTGTCAGCAGCCTCCCATCTCCTCACCTCAGCAGCCTCCCATCTCCACACCTCAGCAGCCTCCCATCTCCACACCTCAGCAGCCTCCCATCTCCACACCTCAGCAGCCTCCCATCTCCACACCTCAGCAGCCTCCCATCTCAGCAGCCTCCCATCTCCTCAGCAGCCTCCAATCTCCTCAGCAGCCTCCATCTCCTCACCTCAGCAGCCTCTCCTCTCCTCAGCAGCCTCCCATCTCCTCTCCTCAGCAGCCTCCCATCTCCTCACCTCAGCAGTCTCCCATCTCCTCAGCAGCCTCCCATCTCCTCAGCAGCCTCCCATCTCCTCAGCAGCCTCCATCTCCTCACCTCAGCAGCCTCTCCTCTCCTCAGCAGCCTCCCATCTCCTCAGCAGTCTCCCATCTCCTCACCTCAGCAGCCTCCCATCTCCACACCTCAGCAGCCTCCCATCTCCTCACCTCAGCAGCCTCCCATCTCCACACCTCAGCAGCCTCCCATCTCCACACCTCAGCAGCCTCCATCTCCTCAGCATCCTCCCATCTCCTCAGCAGCCTCCCATCTCCTCTCCTCAGCAGCCTCCCATCTCCTCTCCTCAGCAGCCTCCATCTCCTCACCTCAGCAGCCTCCCATCTCCTCAGCAGCCTCCCATCTCCTCACCTCAGCAGCCTCCATCTCCTCACCTCAGCAGCCTCCCATCTCGTCAGCAGCCTCCCATCTCCTCACCTCAGCAGCCTCCCATCTCCACACCTCAGCAGCCTCCATCTCCTCACCTAAGCAGCCTCCCATCTCGTCAGCAGCCTCCCATCTCCTCACCTCAGCAGCCTCCCATCTCCACACCTCAGCGGCCTCCCATCTCCTCACCTCAGCAGCCTCCCATCTCATCAGCAGCCTCCCATCTCCACACCTCAGCAGCCTCCCATCTCCACACCTCAGCAGCCTCCCATCTCCTCACCTCAGCAGCCTCCCATCTCCACACCTCAGCAGCCTCCCATCTCCTCACCTCAGCAGCCTCCCATCTCCTCACCTCAGCAGCCTCCCATCTCCTCAGCAGCCTCCCATCTCCTCTCCTCAGCAGCCTCCATCTCGTCACCTCAGCAGCCTCTCCTCTCCTCAGCAGCCTGCCATCTCCTCAGCAGCCTCCCATCTCCTCTCCTCAGCAGCCTCCCATCTCCACACATCAGCAGCCTCCCATCTCCACACGTCAGCAGCCTCCCATCTCCTCTCCTCAGCAGCCTCCATCTCCTCACCTCAGCAGCCTCCCATCTCGTCAGCAGCCTCCCATCTCGTCAGCAGCCTCCCATCTCCTCAGCAGCCTCCCATCTCCTCAGCAGCCTCCCATCTCCACACCTCAGCAGCCTCCCATCTCCACACCTCAGCAGCCTCCCATCTCCACACCTCAGCAGCCTCCCATCTCCTCACCTCAGCAGCCTCCCATCTCCTCAGCAGCCTCCCCTCTCCTCAGCAGCCTCCATCTCGTCACCTCAGCAGCCTCTCCTCTCCTCAGCAGCCTCCCATCTCCTCAGCAGCCTCCCATCTCCTCTCCTCAGCAGCCTCCCATCTCCACACATCAGCAGCCTCCCATCTCCACACGTCAGCAGCCTCCCATCTCCTCTCCTCAGCAGCCTCCAACTCCTCACCTCAGCAGCCTCCCATCTCGTCAGCAGCCTCCCATCTCCTCAGCAGCCTCCCATCTCCACACCTCAGCAGCCTCCCATCTCCTCTCCTCAGCAGCCTCCCATCTCCTCACCTCAGCTGCCTCCCATCTCCTCAGCAGCCTCCCATCTCCACACCTCAGCAGCCTCCATCTCCTCACCTCAGCAGCCTCCCAAACTCGTCAGCAGCCTCCCATCTCCTCACCTCAGCAGCCTCCCATCTCCACACCTCAGCGGCCTCCCATCTCCACACCTCAGCGGCCTCCCATCTCCTCACCTCAGCAGTCTCCCATCTCGTCAGCAGCCTCCCATCTCCTCACCTCAGCAGCTTCCCGTCTCCACACCTCAGCAGCCTCCCATCTCCACACCTCAGCAGCCTCCCATCTCCACACCTCAGCAGCCTCCCATCTCCACACCTCAGCAGCCTCCCATCTCCACACCTCAGCAGCCTCCCATCTCCTCACCTCAGCAGCCTCCCATCTCCTCAGCAGCCTCCCATCTCCTCAGCAGCCTCCATCTCCTCACCTCAGCAGCCTCTTCTCTCCTCAGCAGCCTCCCATCTCATCTCCTCAATAGCCTCCCATCTCATCTCCTCAGCAGCCTCCCATCTCCACACCTCAGCAGCCTCCTATCTCCTCAGCAGCCTCCCAGCTCCTCTCCTCTGCAGATTCCCAACTTCTCACTCACATCAGCAGATTGCCATCTCCTCACCTCACTCCCCTCTGCAACTTCCTCCAAGTCCTCACACACTGCCCGCCTCCTCTGCCTCATCGCCGACTTCAGCATCATCTGCCTCCCAGAAATGTGACATGTTGCTGCTCTGCTCGAGAATGAAGAAGAGCGCGCATTGTGTCACATGACCTGCGTCAGGACCATTATACACTTGGTACTGCTGCTGCTTTAAAGGTACAGCACCGATTTCTGACTGCCGCATTCACTAACAACACTGTAGGTTTATCTTTAAATCACCGCAGTGTTGTTATGTATCTGGCTTGCAGCGGCCATGAACTATTGCACCTGTAGCCCAAACAGCAGTATCAAGAGAGGAGGGCCCGGTCTGCCAGCGCATCCGGGCCCCTCTTTTTGCTACTGTTCATGGGGCCCCATACAGTATTAAGGGCAGTAATGCCCTGATGGCGGCCCTGCTGATGGTCAGAGGTTAGAGCAGAAACACCAGTGGAATAGCGTGTTTCTGGGTGAAGGTCGAGGACATCTCCACACCTCAGCAGCCTCCCATCTCAGCAGCCTCCCATCTCCTCAGCAGCCTCCAATCTCCTCAGCAGCCTCCATCTCCTCACCTCAGCAGCCTCTCCTCTCCTCAGCAGCCTCCCATCTCCTCTCCTCAGCAGCCTCCCATCTCCTCACCTCAGCAGTCTCCCATCTCCTCAGCAGCCTCCCATCTCCTCAGCAGCCTCCCATCTCCTCAGCAGCCTCCCATCTCCTCAGCAGCCTCCATCTCCTCACCTCAGCAGCCTCTCCTCTCCTCAGCAGCCTCCCATCTCCTCAGCAGTCTCCCATCTCCTCACCTCAGCAGCCTCCCATCTCCACACCTCAGCAGCCTCCCATCTCCTCACCTCAGCAGCCTCCCATCTCCACACCTCAGCAGCCTCCCATCTCCACACCTCAGCAGCCTCCATCTCCTCAGCATCCTCCCATCTCCTCAGCAGCCTCCCATCTCCTCTCCTCAGCAGCCTCCCATCTCCTCTCCTCAGCAGCCTCCATCTCCTCACCTCAGCAGCCTCCCATCTCCTCAGCAGCCTCCCATCTCCTCACCTCAGCAGCCTCCATCTCCTCACCTCAGCAGCCTCCCATCTCGTCAGCAGCCTCCCATCTCCTCACCTCAGCAGCCTCCCATCTCCACACCTCAGCAGCCTCCATCTCCTCACCTAAGCAGCCTCCCATCTCGTCAGCAGCCTCCCATCTCCTCACCTCAGCAGCCTCCCATCTCCACACCTCAGCGGCCTCCCATCTCCTCACCTCAGCAGCCTCCCATCTCATCAGCAGCCTCCCATCTCCACACCTCAGCAGCCTCCCATCTCCACACCTCAGCAGCCTCCCATCTCCACACCTCAGCAGCCTCCCATCTCCTCACCTCAGCAGCCTCCCATCTCCTCACCTCAGCAGCCTCCCATCTCCTCACCTCAGCAGCCTCCCATCTCCTCAGCAGCCTCCCATCTCCTCTCCTCAGCAGCCTCCATCTCGTCACCTCAGCAGCCTCTCCTCTCCTCAGCAGCCTGCCATCTCCTCAGCAGCCTCCCATCTCCTCTCCTCAGCAGCCTCCCATCTCCACACATCAGCAGCCTCCCATCTCCACACGTCAGCAGCCTCCCATCTCCTCTTCTCAGCAGCCTCCATCTCCTCACCTCAGCAGCCTCCCATCTCGTCAGCAGCCTCCCATCTCGTCAGCAGCCTCCCATCTCCTCAGCAGCCTCCCATCTCCTCAGCAGCCTCCCATCTCCACACCTCAGCAGCCTCCCATCTCCACACCTCAGCAGCCTCCCATCTCCACACCTCAGCAGCCTCCCATCTCCTCACCTCAGCAGCCTCCCATCTCCTCAGCAGCCTCCCCTCTCCTCAGCAGCCTCCATCTCGTCACCTCAGCAGCCTCTCCTCTCCTCAGCAGCCTCCCATCTCCTCAGCAGCCTCCCATCTCCTCTCCTCAGCAGCCTCCCATCTCCACACATCAGCAGCCTCCCATCTCCACACGTCAGCAGCCTCCCATCTCCTCTCCTCAGCAGCCTCCAACTCCTCACCTCAGCAGCCTCCCATCTCGTCAGCAGCCTCCCATCTCCTCAGCAGCCTCCCATCTCCACACCTCAGCAGCCTCCCATCTCCTCTCCTCAGCAGCCTCCCATCTCCTCAGCAGCCTCCCATCTCCTCAGCAGCCTCCATCTCCTCACCTCAGCAGCCTCCCATCTCCTCAGCAGTCTCCCATCTCCTCACCTCAGCAGCCTCCCATCTCCACACCTCAGCAGCCTCCCATCTCCTCACCTCAGCAGCCTCCTATCTCCACACCTCAGCAGCCTCCCATCTCCACACCTCAGCAGCCTCCATCTCCTCAGCATCCTCCCATCTCCTCAGCAGCCTCCCATCTCCTCTCCTCAGCAGCCTCCCATCTCCTCAGCAGCCTCCCCTCTCCTCAGCAGCCTCCATCTCGTCACCTCAGCAGCCTCTCCTCTCCTCAGCAGCCTCCCATCTCCTCAGCAGCCTCCCATCTCCTCTCCTCAGCAGCCTCCCATCTCCACACCTCAGCAGCCTCCCATCTCCACACCTCAGCAGCCTCCATCTCCTCAGCATCCTCCCATCTCCTCAGCAGCCTCCCATCTCCTCACCTCAGCAGCCTCCCATCTCCTCAGCAGCCTCCCCTCTCCTCAGCAGCCTCCATCTCGTCACCTCAGCAGCCTCTCCTCTCCTCAGCAGCCTCCCATCTCCTCAGCAGCCTCCCATCTCCTCTCCTCAGCAGCCTCCCATCTCCACACATCAGCAGGAGAGGAGATGGGAGGCTGCTGAGGAGATGGGAGGATGCTGAGGAGATGGAGGCTGCTGAGGTGTGGAGATGGGAGGCTGCTGAGGTGTGGAGATGGGAGGCTGCTGAGGTGAGGAGATGGGAGGCTGCTGAGGTGTGGAGATGGGAGGCTGCTGAGGTGAGGAGATGGGAGACTGCTGAGGAGATGGGAGGCTGCTGAGGAGAGGAGAGGCTGCTGAGGTGAGGAGATGGAGGCTGCTGAGGAGATGGGAGGCTGCTGAGGAGATGGGAGGCTGCTGAGGTGAGGAGATGGGAGGCTGCTGAGGTGTGGAGATGGGAGGCTGCTGAGGAGATGGGAGGCTGCTGACGAGATGGGAGGCTGCTGAGGTGAGGAGTTGGAGGCTGCTGAGGAGAGGAGATGGGAGGCTGCTGACGTGTGGAGATGGGAGGCTGCTGATGTGTGGAGATGGGAGGCTCCCTCAGACCCGGAATCCACGGTAACCTCTACCTCCCAGGTGGAGGCCCCACTATCTAATGTCACTCGGAATACCGGTTTGGGAGAAAAGGGTTACATATTTGTCTGACCACCACCTACGACCACTGGACGTGATCATTTTTCCAACCGCAGAGGACACGTGCTAGCTGTTAACAACGTTAACAACAGCTGTTAACAACGTTAACAACGACACTGTTAACAACGTGCGGAGCCTCGCACCGGACGTGGCTTGGAGCCGGCGCGAGTCACCTCCATAGGTTCGGAGGATGTAAGCTCCTGAGCGGGAGATCTTAGCGGCTCGGAGAAGGTGGGAGCCAAATTAACCCTTCGTCTGGATTGCGCACGTTCCAGCCCGCGCTCCGTAAATCGGAGATCAATGTGGGTGGAGATGGCAATCACTTCCTCCAGACTTGTGGGGACCTCTCTGGTTGCTAGAGAATCTTTGACATGCTCTACTAACCCTCTCCAAAACACAGGGATGAGTGCTTTATCGGGCCACTCTAGATCGGAAGCCAATGTCCGGAATCGGACAGCAAAATGGCTGACCGAGAGAGACCCCTGTGTTAGGGCCAATAATTGGAGAGAGGTGTCGTGCGTGATCCGTGGTCCCAAAAATACCTGCTTCAGAGCCGCGAGGAACTGAGCAGCCCCCTGAACCACGGGATCATCACGCTCCCACAATGGCGCAGCCCACTCTAATGCCCTTCCAGATAAAAGAGAAACACTAAACCCCACCTTAGTCTACTCTGTAGGGAACCATGCAGCTAGTAACTCAAGCTGGATAGAGCACTGACTCACGAATCCCCTACAGATGGCGCTGTCACCTGAAAACTTGTTGGGGAACGGGAGGTGAGATATTGTTGGCATAGGCGTGAGTGTGGGCATGCATGAGACAGCCTCTGCGATTGCCTGAGCAGCGGCTGCTGTAGCATTCGCAGCTGAGGTGGAGATCTCGATAGCCGCCATCCTGCTCTCCAGCTGCCGAATGTACCGCTGCAGCTGCTGCAGGTCCGCCATTACTAGCCAGACCCTGGCGCTAGTATAATGTTAGGGATGGTGGAACGCACTAAATATAAATAATAGGAAGTGCGTTCGCCGCCCGGGGTCCACCGTGCAGTAAGTGTAACAACCACTGCTGAGTAATGGCAGACTTGCTATATGGCGGTATACTGCGCTCGGGTTAAACGTCACCCGAGGTGTGCAGAGCAGACTCACAGAGATGCTTTAGCATAAGTAAAGCATAAATGCCAAGCCTGTTAGCTTCTCAGGTCTCAGCTGGCTTGCACACACGGTATACGGTCACAGGACACGGCCCAAGGCAGAAGTCGGTGTCCGTTTTGACCTACCGTGCGTGCGGCGCCGCTACTGTGGATGCCGGTAAGTGCTGCTATCAACAGCGCGGCGGTAACTACTGCCGCTGTACGACAGTGCCGTGAGGCATAACACTATCGGACGCTAGTGTATGCGGTATGCACTGTGGAGTATGGCTTGCCACTGACTGGCGCTGACTATAACACTAATTCCCTAACCACATACGTAATATCAGAGGGAAGGGGTTTCAAATGAGTCAGTCACCAGAATCATACATCCGTCACCATTCACACATAGCAAGTATAGTCTATACTAGCGCATGGGCGAGCGGCCATTTGGGCCTTTTATAGCCATGTGCTTCCAGGACCTTCCAGATCTCTGAGATGGGCCAATTAGATCAGGACAAGGACCTGAGCACGTGACCCCCGATCTCCACTGGGAGATCGTCTCGTGGGCATGCCCAGTAGCGCAACGAGAGGACTTAGCCTCTGGAGTGGTTTCCTTTAAAGCAGGTTGTGCTACTATTGCTGGTCCAGAGGTGGCAGCAACATCCAGACCCAAGGAGCTGGACTGAGTAGGGCACCAGGAGCGCTGAGATTGTTGTGCAGGTCCCTGAGTGGTCAGAAAGGAATGGGAGACCACTGGATGTATGGTTTTGGATTCCTGCTGTGCAGCTGCAGGAATCTGATGCGTAACACTTATGTTGAGAGCTGGTGACAGCTACCTCTAATTCTTGGTCAGTCAGAAGTTGCATTCATGAGATGGCAGAGTAGACAAGAGCAGCTCCGACAAGAGATGAAGATGGTGACTGGTAAGTATAATACTAGGTTCAGGGAACTTAAATTATTTGCAGTGCTGAAATAAAAGAAAATACTGGAGTGGTCCTTTAACAAGGAGTTGTCCAAGAGTGAACAACCCCTTCAGTGATGGACAAGATGTTGGAAGCATGCTGCAAGAATGTTGTAGAATGGTTACGTAGTGGCCACTGCTGTGTTGAGCTCTTCACCGCACACAAGTTGCATACATGGACGTCTTCTTGGAGATTCTTTCTATTTTCACTGGTGCTCATGCCCTTTTTTGAGAACATGTTCCAAGTCAACACAGCTTTGACAGCTCAAATGGTCTCTGGGAAGCCATCTAATGATGGCACCTTCAAGCATTTGGTACCATTCTTTCTTTGTGGTTTAGGTTGCCCCCAACCAGGACATTATTCAGGAGGTCTATCCTTTTTCCAGAAACTTAATGGATGTTCTAGGTGAGTTGGCAAGTATGATTAAATGGTTTTCCTCTAATAACACGTTTACAGTAACCAGAATTAATAAGCTTATCAAGTACTGGTTATCAATGGTTGATTGTCAATGTTGACCTGCCATCTTGGTTTGTAATGATACTATAAATAATGGTGTATGGTCTGATGACGGCTTGATTCTAAAGGGCATGTCACACTAAGAGATATCGCTAGCAATATCGCTATAACTAGTGACGTTATAGCGATATTGCTAGCGATATCTCTGTGTCTGATACTTACCAGCGACCGGCTCCCCCGCTGGTTATCGCTGATCGCGCGAGAACGTTCAGGACTGTTTCTCGTCGTCAGCTTCCTGTGGCGCTTCCTGCTGTGACGACGAGCGACGCGTGGAGCCGGGCGGGAGGACGCAGGATCGCCTGGTGTGACAGGTAAGTAGCGATCCCCGTCCCCAGCGATGTCGCTAGTGAGATCTGCCTATGTGGCAGCTCACTAGCGACCACTTAGCGATGTACCAGCGATCCTGACCGCGTCATATCGCTGGTCGGGATCGCTGGTACATCGCTAAGTGTGACAGTCCCCCTACCAAAAATTATTTTCAAGCTTCATTAAGTAAGCTGGACACGAAATAATATAAACAATCTGTCAAATTTATTTTGCTTTAGTAATTTGCATACTTTATTTCCTATAGGTTTCCGTAGCTCAGCAGGATGTCCATAGTAACAGCCAATGCCCCAGCTCGTTTTTCCACTATGCATTACACATTAACTGTCACCTTGATGAGACCAAAGTCCTGATAACTTAATTTTGGCATAATTATTTAAGCTGCTGATTTACAGAAAGATAATTTGCTAAAATAAGAACACTTTTATAGCAGATTCTTCCTTTCTATTCATTCCCACCACACTAAACATTGTTTTATTTCATAAATCACAATAATCTCAAGTAATCTCGTGGACATACTGCAATATGTAGCGTACGTACATGACAACAGCTACATTCATGCTGCAGCTGTAGGTGTGAGTTTCGCATTTTGCAGTGCAAAGGGTTCAATGTGCGGCTCCTCTGCTTTCTCTTCACAATGATATCCACAATAGCAAATGCCCCTGTGGATATCGCAGTGGCAACTACGCTGCGGTAGGTCTGCAGTCAAGATGCTGCGTGGAACTTATGCTAAGGCTATGTTCACACGTTGCGTTTTTGCAGCTTTTTTTTTTACGCAAAGTTTAAGGCTACTTTCACACATCAGTTTTTTGCCGTCAGGCAGGATCCGGCTATTTTTAGAAAAAACGGATCCGGCATAAATTTTGGAGAACTGTAGAAACGGATCCGTTTTTCTGCTGGATCCGTCTAGCAGGTTATATCTGTTTCCAGGGGGCTGGCTAATTGGATCTGAGCATGCGCAGACTTAAAAAAACGGATCCGGTGGCTGGATCCGTCTTTTTCTGGATCCGGCGCATTCCGGCGCCCATAGACTTTCATTGTGGCAAAAAGCCGGAAGCGTCGGATCCGGCGCTTCCGGCTTTTTCGCCAGAGACAAAAAACGTTACAGTAGCCGTTTTTTCCAGACGCCGGAATGAGACAAGTAGCCGGATCCGGCAAAAAACGGATGAAACGCAATGCCATCCGGCGCGATCCGGCGCTAATGCAAGTCAATGGGGAAAAACTGGATCCGGCATTGCATTTCGCCGGATCCGGTTTTACAAAAAAAAGCCGGACCGCGCCTGACGGCGAAAAACTGATGTGTGAAAGAGGCCTAAGCTGCAATTAAGCTGCTTACAAAAATAAGGTTTTGCTTAGTTTTTCCTGCGTTTTTATTATTTCGCTTTTGTCAGTGTACTTTTGTCTCTTGTTCATACTGATAAAGGTTATTGCATTAAAAAATAATCTGATTCAACTTCATCAGGTTTTGGCACCAAAAACGCAGCAAAACCTGATTCCTGCAGTTTTTGCAATGTTTTTTGGCACTATCCATTGCTTTCAATGGGTGAAGAATGGACTTTGATAGATTGGACTTTTCTGGATGCAGCGATACCACTATTTTTTAATAATCTTTTTTATTATCTTTATTTTTAATAGAGGAGAAAGGGGTTGATTTAAACTTATATGTTTATTAGAAATTTTTTCCCCAATTTTTTTACAACTTTTTTATTCGGTCGTCCATGACAGCACCACCTGAGAGAGGGGATCCGCCCTTCTTAGGAACAGGAAACCTACAGATACAAAAGGGCGGCACCTCTCCCACGCATCAGTTGGTTTCCTGTTCCTAACAAGGACAGAACTCCCTACAGATCGTCCGTCATGGATAACCGAATCCCAGGCCAGCGGACCGACTCAGGTAGCGGGGGGTTCTCCTACCTCGGTCTCGCTGGGGGCCCTGGATGCGCCACGGTGGGTCCGGGTAGGATTTCCACGGCAGTGGTAAGAGCAGGCGGAGACAGGGTCCGGCGGTCGCCTTCTCCACGGGGCCGGTGAGGTAAGCGGGTCCCCCTGTGTCTCCTTCCCCCGGGGGTGTGGTCCGTTCGGGCTAGCCCCTTGCCGCGCGTCCCTGCAGCCTCTATCGCGCGGTGGAAGTGACGCGGCGAAGGGGGCGGGGCCTAGCGCCGAAACCGGAAGTCGGATGCCGGCGGCTTCCGGTTGTGGTGAACGCGCGCCGATGCGCGCCCGCCGCCTGAGGGGGCCGGGCACCTGAAGGGGAGGGGGAGGATCGCGGGGAGCGGTCCAATGGGGGGCCCGAACACCGGACAGAGTTCCTGCTGATCCGGAGGGGGAGCCTTCTTAAGACAGAAGGCATCGCTGCTGAGGTGCTTCTGGAGGCCCAGCGATGGACACAACAGAAGCCCCCATGGACCCATAAGAGGTGCAGCCCGTGGCAAAGCGCCCCAGTGACCAACCTAAGAGGAAGGAGGGACGTTCGAGTGGACGGAGCCACAGCAGTTCCTCTAGGTCAAAGGATCCTCCCGCAGCCCCCCATGATCCGGTACCTGTCCTCATCTGCAAGGGTAAGAGATCTGCGAGAATGTACCCTGATGCAGTGTCCTCTTATGTGTTTGATTCTCAGGGGAAGAAGGCCACAGGGAAGCAGAAGCACAAGGAATGTGCCCTCTGTAGTTGCCCCTTACCAGATGGCCACCCCAAGAGATTGTGTCAGTCTTGCGTGAGACAGACGGTAGGGACGGAGATGAGGGGTAGAAGTGAGTGGAGTATCAGACTCTTATACTCTTTCCTATTTATGCAGGTAGCGGAAGAAGCTCCAAGCTTCGCTACAGACCTGAGGCAATTAATCAGGACTGAAATAAAAGCCCTATCAAAAGAAGGTTCTTCTAAAAGAAGACGAGCTAGTGTTTCAGGCTCAGAGTCTTCAGTCGGCCCTAGGAAGGAAGATATCTCCTCAGAGTCCTCGGCCTCCTCTTCTTCTTCCGAAGAGGATTCCAACCGGTTCTGCTTTCCCTTGGACCAAATGGATAAATTAATTAAAACCATAAGGTCAACCATGGGGGTAGAAGAAAAAAAGACAGAACTGTCTGCTCAGGACATTATGTTCGGGGGTCTAGACCCCAGAAAACAAAGGACTTTTCCACTAAACGAAAAAGTCCAGAGCCTGATAGACAGGGAGTGGAAAAAAACGGAAAAAAGGGGTTCTATGCCGCCTGCTTTCAAGCGTAGATACCCCTTTGAGGACCCAATAGTAAATCGATGGGATAAAGCCCCCAAGCTGGATGCAGCGGTAGCTAAGGCCTCAAAAAAGTCATCTATACCCTTCGACGATATGGCCTCCCTTAAAGACCCCCTAGATAAAAAGGCAGATTCCTTTTTAAAGGGCACATGGGAGATGTCAGCAGGCGCCCTAAGGCCAGCAATAGCAGCCACGTGCGCAGCCAGATCCATGATGGTCTGGCTGGATCAATTGGACTCTCAGCTAAAGGATGGAACCTCGTGAGCCTCCATCCGTAAGTCTCTTCCAATTATCCAGAATGCTGCTACCTTTCTGGCAGATGCCACGGTGGACTCAGTAAGAATGGCGGCTAGGTCTGCAAGTTTGTCTAATTCGGCCCGAAGAGCCCTCTGGTTAAAATGCTGGCCGGGAGATATCCAAGCCAGGTCCCGTCTCTGTTCTATCCCCTGTGAGGGTGAATACTTGTTCGGCCCCGTCCTAGACGAACTATTAGAGAAGGCCGGGGATGAGAAAAAGAAATTTCCGAGTCTGCCGAATACATCCTGGAGACGTCCCTTTTCTAGGAAAGGGTATTCCCGCAGGAGACAGGCCAGAGATCAGAACAGATGGGACAACAAAAAAACCAGAGGTACGGGCTTCATGTATGGAGGAGGGGGGCGCCAAGAAGGTCCATCACGGGATAATAAGAAGCCGCCCCAATGACTAGTGGCTCCGGTAGGAGGAAGATTATCTGCCTTCTACCCGGCCTGGGCCAGAATCTCGAATAGCAGCTGGATACTGGGGGTGATAGCTACAGGACTGCACCTAGAGTTCTCCTACGTTCCCCAAGATCGGTTCAAGGTAACTCCACTCAAATCTTCCCCGCTAGAACAAGCTGCCCTGGAGACCGAGGTCCTCGAGCTACTGGACAAAAAAGTCCTGACGAGAGTTCCATAGGAAGAGAGGGGGAAAGGCTTCTATTCCCCCCTGTTCTTGGTCCGTAAACCGGACGGCTCATTTAGGGCTATATTTAACCTCAAAGCCCTCAATAAATTCCTGGTTGTACGTCCATTTAAAATGGAAACAATTAACACCGCAATAAAAATGCTGTTTCAAAACTGCTTCATGGTGGTCCTAGATCTGAAAGACGCTTACTATCACATACCCATAGGTCTAGCACACCAATCTTTCCTTAGACTGGCGGTTCAGTTGGATGGGTCAATCCAGCACTTCCAGTACGCGGCCTTACCCTTCGGGGTGGCGGTTGCGCCCCGAGTATTCACCAAAGTGATGGCAGAAGTGATGGCCCATCTGCGCGAGCTAAACATCCTAGTCGTCCCCTATTTAGATGACCTCCTTATAATAGGCAGTTCAGCCGAGCAGTGTTTAGAACAATTACAGAAAACAACGGCGGCTCTAGAGCGGTTGGGATGGCTACTTAATATCAAAAAATCCCGTTTGCAGCCATTAAAAATTCAACAATTGCTAGGCCTAACCCTAGATTCAAAAAAGCAGGAATGCCGTCTGCCCCCAGAGAAGCTGCTGCACCTGCATGGCCGGGTCCTGAACGCCTCCAACAACCCCTCCATGTCCCTCAGGAAAGCCATGTCCCTGTTGGGTTCCCTCTCATCCTGCATTCCCGCAGTACAGTGGGCCCAAGTTCATACGAGAACTCTACAGGGCGAAGTTTTATGGTATCAGAGAATCCTGGGGGGTAACTTAGAAGGTCGACTGACCTTATCCAGAAACACAATAGAGTCCCTGGAGTGGTGGCTAGAAAGAAATAACTTGTCTAGAGGGGTCCCTTGGGAGTATAACATTACCCGCGTGGTCACCACGGATGCAAGTCCTTCTGGTTGGGGGGCGCATATGGAAGAAATTCTGGTCCAGGGCCTATGGGAACAAGATCAAATACAAATGTCTTCTAATTTGAAAGAATTAACAGCGGTAGTACTCGCAGCTAAAGAGCTCCTTATGTATCTACAGGGCCATCACGTACGAGTTCTATCGGACAATCGAGTGGCCGTGGCCTATATCAACCACCAATGCGGAACTCGATCCAGAACTCTGATGAATGTGGCAGGACAGTTGTTCCAGCTAGCAGAGCGTCATTTTTTATCTCTCACGGCTCTTCACATAAGAGGGAAAGAGAACATCGCGGCAGATTTCCTAAGCCGCAATCTGTTAAAACAAGGAGAGTGGGCCTTAAACACCTCCATTTTCGTTCAGATTGTGCAGAGATGGGGTCAGCCAGAGGTGGATCTATTCGCCACCAAGGAGAACTCGAAAACGACACAGTTTTGCTCCCTAAATCCCAGGGAGACTCCTCTGGCAGTAGATGCGCTTCTGATAAAATGGGACTTCAGGCTAGCCTACGCCTTTCCTCCCCTATCTCTACTTCCTCTAGTGTTGAGGAAGATCAGGAAAGACAGGGCAAGGGTCATAGTCATCGCCCCGTTCTGGCCCAGAAGAGCATGGTTTTCGAACCTCAGGATCATGTTGGTAGACGATCCTTGGGTTCTCCCGGACATCCCGGACCTTCTGTCCCAGGGCCCGGTCTTCCACCCTCAGGTGGCTGGCCTACATCTCACGGCGTGGAATTTGAGCGGTCACTGCTAGAAGGTAAAGGCTTCTCCCCAGACCTAATTGACACTCTACTAAAAAGTAGGAAAGTGGTGACAACTAAGATTTACGTCAGAATTTGGAAAAGGTTCCTCGAAAGCTCAAATGTAAATACTGGTGATTCCGTCCCCATAGGCCAGATCTTAGAATTTTTACAAAAAGGGCTGGACTTGGGTCTCTCCACCAGTACCCTTAAAGTACAGGTATCCGCCTTAGGGGCCCTCTTTAGCTGCAACATCGCGGCTAATTATTGGGTCAAAAGATTTATCAAAGCAGAGAGTAGATCCAGACCAATAGTAAAGAATAGACTCACGCCATGGGATTTGAACCTAGTCCTCACAGCTATGACAGAAGCACCATTTGAACCCATCTCGTCAGCCTCTATTAGGAGCCTGTCCCTCAAAATAGCTTTCCTAATAGCCATAACATCAGCCCGTAGGGTAAGCGACATTCAGGCATTGTCTAGGCGCCCACCTTTTCTTCAGGTAAAGGAGGATAGGGTAATACTTAGACCCGACCCAGCGTATTTACCAAAAGTAGCCTCCAGCTTTCATAGGTCGCAGGAAATAGTCCTTCCATCCTTCCTCCCTAAACCAACTAATGAGAAAGAGGAGAAGCTACACACTTTAGATGTTAGGAGATGCCTCTTGGAGTATCTAGCAGCTACCGATCCCTGGAAGAAAGACAATGCTCTCTTTGTCTCCTACCAAGGCCCTAGGAAAGGTCTTAGGGTGTCCAAAAGTACACTAGCCAGGTGGATTAGAGAAGCAATCTCGTTAGCTTATGCCTCAAAAGGTAGAGTAGCTCCGGAGAAATTGAAGGCGCATTCCACCAGAGCCGTGGCAACCTCGTGGGCCGAGAGGTCGGAAGTCTCCATTGACCAGATTTGTAAGGCAGCCACTTGGTCCTCTCCGAGCACTTTTTATAGTCATTATAGACTAGACTTGGGTGCCTCTGCAGACCTCTCCTTCGGTATCAGGGTTCTGCAGGCTGTAGTCCCCCCCTAAAGTAGTGATTACTCTCTGTAATTCTCTCAGGTGGTGCTGTCATGGACGACCGAATAAAGTCTTAGTTACTCACCGGTTAACGGTATTTTTCGGAGTCCATGACAGCACCCATAGATTCCCTTCCCTTAGTTAATTTGGGTGTGCACGTCTTCCCTTTGTACATATCCACGGGTGATAAAGATTTAAGTATTGATATTGTTGTACATATAATCATGCATTAACCTTGGAGGTCCTCTTTTTTATACTCTGGAATCCAACTGATGCGTGGGAGAGGTGCCGCCCTTTTGTATCTGTAGGTTTCCTGTTCCTAAGAAGGGCGGATCCCCTCTCTCAGGTGGTGCTGTCATGGACTCCGAAAAATACCGTTAACCGGTGAGTAACTAAGACTTTTCACACTATGTATTAGTCCCCTTGGGGGACATGTACCTGCAACCGTCTGAACACTTGTGCTATATACAGCAATACCACAGTATTGCGGCATATAGTAAATAATCACAGTCTCCTTTGAAGCCTGGCCACAGGCTAGATTTCACAAGATTTCCGTGATGACAAGCACAGAGGTCTTCAACAGATTCTCTGCTGTCATACCTACCCAACGGTGGCCTGGTGGGCACATAGAATGCCCTCGCCGGTGTGCTGTTAATGCTGATGTCAGAGTTGGACAGTTACCAGTAGCTGGCAGAGCTCTGCTCCACTCATGGCGGTTAGAGGCAGGTTCTGGTTGTCTGTCACAGCAATTACCTCCTGCCTATGGGTCGGCTCACGCCATGAGCCTGCTCCATACACCTGCTACCAACCATTGGTAAGGGGTTAAAAAAATTTAATATTGTATAGAGTATTAGCATGGATAGCGGGGAATAACTTAAAAAGGTTGGATTAGCTGAGAGAAAAAACTAAAGCAATAGTCATTAGCGTAATAAAAAACTAGCAATGAAATAGGCTTTGGTAAAGCTATCATTTATGGCTATGTTAAAAAAAAAAGCCTTTACTAATGTCACAGTTGATGTTTTAATTTTAGCGTCTGTCATAAAATGTAAGTTTCCTGAAACATTTTGTGGTCCACTTATCGGGGCATGGTGACTGAGATGTAGGAAACATTCATTAGAACTTGCATTATCCCTGACAACACCCCGTAGCTATTTCAAAACAAATAGGGCTGCGTCTGGGAAGATATATTGTGTATTCTTCAAGTTAGTAGCTAATTAAATTGCTATGTCAACAGTGAAGGAAGCAACATCTTCTACAGTTCTTGATAGCACCATGTGGGTAAAACCACAGGACATGAGTGCCCTCCCGCCCTAACTTTAGAAAAACGCAAAGGAGCTGTTTGTTCAAGGTCTCCTCAGCAACTCGTCTGGAACTAAACTGAAATTCTTCTTTTTCACCCGTTTTGTTTTACTCACATCCTTTTTTTTAGTAAAATGTTGCATGGCTCTTTTAAGTTTCAAAATGTTGCATGTAAAGGGCCTGTCACACTAAGCGATATCGCTAGCAATATCGCTATAACGTCACTGGTTTGTGTGACGTTATAGCGATATTGCTAGCCAGCGTCGGACTGGAACACCTTGGGCCCACCAGAGAAAATCATTCTTGGGGCCCACTATGTAGCTGCATAGAGTTAAATACCAGACCATCAATTGTGCGGTAAAACACGCTAATATCCGGGTATAATATAAGGTTGTACATGTCTTAATTATGTAGCAGGAGTTGGGGTAGCCCCCTCATAGAATATAAAGCAGCCCCCTCACATAGTATAATGTAGACCCCTCATAGAATATAATGTAGACCCCTCATAGAATATAATGCAGCCATCTCATAGAATATAATACAGCCATCTCATAGAATATAATACTGCCCCCCTCATAGGGTATAATGCACCCCCTCATAGGGTATAATGCACCCCCTCATAGGGTATAATGCACCCCCTCATAGGGTATAATGCACCCCCTCATAGGGTATAATACTGCCCCCCTCATAGGGAATAATACACCCCCTCATAGCGTTTAATGCACCCCCTCATAGGGTATAATGCACCCCCTCATAGGGTATAATGCTGCCCTCCTCGTAGGGTATAATGCTGCCTCCTCATAGGGAATAATGCACCCCCTCATAGGGAATAATGCTGCCCTCCTCGTAGGGTATAATGCTGCCTCCTCATAGGGTATAATGCTGCCTCCTCATAGGGTATAATACTGCCCCCCTCATAGGGAATAATGCCGCCTCCTCATAGGGTATAATGCTGCCCCCTCATAGGGTATAATACTGCCCCCCTCATAGGGAATAATGCACCCCCTCATAGGGTATAATGCTGCCCCCTCATAGGGAATAATGCACCCCCTCATAGTGTATAATGCTGCCCCCTCATAGGGCATAATACTGCCCCCCTCATAGGGAATAATACACCCCGTCATAGGGAATAATGCTGCCCTCCTCGTAGGGTATAATGCTGCCTCCTCATAGGGTATAATGCTGCCTCCTCATAGGGTATAATACTGCCCCCCTCATAGGGAATAATGCTGCCTCCTCATAGGGTATAATGCTGCCCCCTCATAGGGTATAATACTGCCCCCCTCATAGGGAATAATGCACCCCCTCATAGGGTATAATGCTGCCTCCTCATAGGGTATAATGCTGCCCCCCTCATAGGGAATAATGCTGCCCTCCTCATAAGGTATAATGCTGCCTCCTCATAGGGTGTAATACTACCCCCCTCATAGGGAATAATGCTGCCCTCCTCATGGGGTATAATGCTGCCTCCTCATAGGGTATAATGCTGCCTCCTCATAGGGTATAATACTGCCCCCCTCATAGGGAATAATGCACCCCCTCATAGGGTATAATGCTATATAGATATATAGATATAGAGTTAGATAGATATAGATAGAAAGATAGATGTAGAAATAGATAGACATAGAGATAGATAGTAGATAATGGATAGAAAGTAGATAATGGATAGATATAGATAGAAAGATTCATAGAGATAGATAGAGATAGATACTGTATAAAGATAGATATAGAAAGAAATATAGATAGATAGATCGATAGGTAGATAGATATAGAGATAGATAGAAAATAGATAATGGATAGATAGATAGATAGATAGATATAGAGATACATAGCTATAGATAGAAAGATATAGAGAGATAGATATATAGATAGAGATAGATAATAGATAGAGATAGATAATAGATAGAGATATACAGATGTAATAATAATAATAATATAGACATATATAGATAGATATAGAGATAAATATATATATAGATAGATGGCTATAAATAAAAATAGATATAGAGATATATATATATAGAGAGATAGATAGATATAGAGATAATAGATAGAGATAGATAGATAGATAGATATAGAGATAGATATAGAGACAGATAGATATAGAAAGATAGATATAGAGATAGATATAGAGATAATAGCTAGATATAGAGATATGTATAGAGATAGACAGATATAGAGTTAGAAAGATAGATATAGAGAGAGATATAGAGATAGATAGAGATAGCTAGATAGATAGATGGATAGATAGATATAGATAATAGAGATAATAGATAGATGTAATAGATAGATATAGAGATAGATATAGAGATAGATGGATAGATCAATAGATAGATAGATAAAGAGAGAGAGATAGAGATAGATAGATAATGAGATATAGAGATAGATATAGAGATATAGTGTTAGATAGAAAGATAGATATAGAGATAGATAGATATAGAGATAGATATGGATATAGAGATAACAGATGGATATAGAGATAGATAGATAGATATAGAGATAGATAGATATAGAGATAGATAGATAGATAGATATAGAGATAATATATAGATAGATAGATAGATAGATATAGAGATAATATATAGATAGCTATAGAGAGAGAGATATATAGATAGATATAGAGAGAAACAGATATAGATATAGAGATAGATAGATATAGAGATAATAGATAGATATAGAGATAGATAGATATAGATATAAAGATAGATAGAGATAGAGAGAGCGGTAGATAGAGAGATAGATATAGAGAGAGATAGATACAGAGATCGATAAATAGATAGAGAGATAGATATAGATAATAGATAGAGATAGATAGATAAAGATAGATAATAAATATAGAGATAACAGATAGATATAAAGATAGAGTAAGATAGAAAGATATAGAGATAGGTAGATATAGATAATAGAGATAGCTAGATAGATAGACATAATAGATAGATATAGATAGATATAGAGATAGATAGAAAGATAGATATAGAGATAGATGTAGAGATAGAAAGATAGATATAGAGATAGAGCGATAGATAGAGATAGATATAGATAATAGATAGAGATAAATAGATAGATAGAGAAAGATAGATAGATATAGAGATAGATATAGAGATAGAAAGATAGATAGATATACAGAGAGATAGATATAGAGATAGAGATAAATAGATAGATAGATATAGAGAGAGATATAGAGAGAAATAGATATAGATATAGAGATAATAGATATATATAGAGATAGATATAGATATAGAGAGAGATAGCTACAGAGAAAAGATATAGAGATAAATAGATAAAGATAGATAGATATATAGATATAGAGATAGAAAGATAGATATAGAGATAGAGCGATAGATAGATAGATATACAGAGAGATAGATATAGAGATAGATAGAGATATATAGAGAGATAGCTATAGAGAGAGATATAGAGATAGATATAGAGAGAAATAGATATAGATATAGAGATAGATATAGAGATAGATAGAGAGATATATAGATATAGATATAAAGATAGATATAGAGATAGATATTGAGACAGAGCGATAGATAGCGAGAGATATAGAGATAGATAGATACAGAGAAAAGATATAGAGATAGATAACGGATAGATAAATAGATAGGTATAGAGATAGATAGATATAGATATTAGATATATATATATATATATATAGATAAAGATAGATAGATATAGATGGTAGCTAGATAGATAATAAATATAGAGATAATAGATATAGAGATAGATAGAGTAAGATAGATAGATATAGAGATAGATAGACATAATAGATAGATATAGAGATATATATAGAAAGATATAGAGATAGATAGATAGATATAGAGATAGATGTAGAGATAGAAAGATAGATATAAATATAGAGCGATAGATAGAGATAGATATAGAAATAGATAGATATAGATAATAGATAGAGATAGATATAGAGATAGATAGAGATAGATAGATATAGATAATAGATAGAGATAGAAAGATAGATAGATATAAGAGAGATAGAGATAGAGAGAGAGATATATAGAGATATAGAGATAGATAGATAGAGAGAGAGAGATATAAAAAAAAAAACAAAACACAAAACTCACCTCTCCTCCTCGCTCCCACGCTGATCCCGGCCTCAGTGTCAGGAGCTGCCCCCTCTGCCAGACACATAGCGGGTGCGCGATGTAGTGACGTCATCGCGCACTGGCTGTGAGCCAGGAGCAGAGAGGACTGAGCGCGGCGCCGGCCCTGATTTACAGCTGTAGTCTGCAGAGCAGCTTACTGGGCTGGGGGCGGGGCCTCTGGGGGGTGGAGTCCAGAAATGATATTCACTGCTTCGTAGTGAATATTCATTTCTCTTTAGCAGCGGGGACAGGGGCTCCTGCCTCCTGACACCCGCTGCTGCTCCGCTGGCAGGGGCCCCCATAGCTGCATGGTGTGCGACACACCACTGGCTGGGGGCCCCTGGAGCAGCGGGGGCCCTAGGCAACTGCTGGCCCTGTATGCCAGCAGGTGCCATGGCCCACCAGATGCCAGGGCCCACCGGAGAATCCTCCGGTTCTCCGGTGGGCCAGTCCGACGCTGTTGCTAGCGATATCCCTGTGTCTGATACTTACCTCCAACCGTTCCCCCGCTGGTTATCGCTGATCGCGCGAGAACATCCTGGACCGTTTCTCGTCGTCAGCTTCCTGCTGGGCTTCCTGCTGTGGAGACGCGTGGACACGGGCGGGAGGACGTCAGGATCGCCTCGTCTGACAGGTAAGTAGCGACCCCTGCGATGTCGCTGGTGAGATCTGCCTGTGTGGCAGCTCACTAGCGACCACATAGCGATGTACCAGCAATCCTGACCGGGTCATATCGCTGGTCGGGATCGCTGGTGCAGCGCTAAGTGTGACAGTACCTTTAGCCTTCAACAAGACAGATTTTGTACCCCACTGGTGCTGGACTACGATTGCTCAAAAATGTAACATTTTCTGGAAATATCTCAAATATTACATTAGGAAAAGCATCTGAATTTTGAAAACCGCTCCCACATTGTCGAGCAAACCCAACAATGATGAGGACTGAAAGAGACAAACCTAAAAATGGCCCAAAAATAATGATGAATCAGTGCCAAGTTGTTATGTGTGTTCACATAGATGTCAATATTTTTTAAGTACTGCTAAATTTGAAGGGGTTCTCTAGGACCTAATATTGATATTCTGTTTTTGGGATAAATCAATATCAGATCAGTGTAGATCAAACCCCCCATATACATTAGTCTACTGTTGCCTGGTCCTGCCGACAGTCTAATGCGTACATGAGCACATATTTCAGGGGAAATATTGATCCAATTTCAGACTGCTGATCGTATTACCTCCCAGGGATAAGCCACTGCCAGACATGTCTGTAGGCAGCTCTCATAGAGAAATAGAAGCTCTCGACTGAACCAGTGCTCCTGTGTACGGGAGAGCCTGCTGATATGGCTGCCAGTGATTGGTTGAACCATCATTTGGCCAACACCCATTTGATATGTATGGTGGGCACACCTGCCAATTAGCTTACTAAAGGTGTTGCAGCACGCCGGAACTGGCGCAGTGTGATATATTTTGAAGTGGCTCTTAATGGTAATACAGGAGCTCTCTAGTTTACTTATGAGTCACAGCACTTTCAGTCATCTGGTCGTGGGGCAGACCTCCGTAGATCTGATATTGATGAATAACCCTAAGGATACATCATCCTGTCCTGGAAAAACCCCTAACTTCTTATATATATTATATATATATATATTTTTCTGTGAGAGCCATATATTTTGTGCCAAAACAAGATTTGATATAAACAATGGAAACATTTTTTAGGAAAGATTTCTCTGAATTCTTCTGAAGGAATCTAATCCTACAGATTTGATATAAAACCATATGAAGAATGAATGATTGAAGCCACAAGGCTCATAACATGACTCTATAACAGATCCATGTGATGCAGATCTGTTATATGCCACCCATCATATTCTATAGGTCAATCCATGTGCAGCCCTATAGGAGCTCTTTGTGCCAACTTTCCACAAAGTTTTGCTGGTATGCTCAGATACTTCTAAAAAATGAAATGAGCTTTACTTAACCTCCATCGGTCAAGTGCTGTTTCTCTGCCACCAAACCGCTCTCTATCTTTTGTCTGTAGCAATGACATCAAACCAATCACTAGACTCAGCAGATGTAGACAGCTTGAACCACTGAGCTTAGTGATTGGCTATAGTGTTGTCGACATGATGTCACTGCTTCAGCCCAACAACAGAGACAGGAGCAGCGGTGGAGACACTGTGCTGGACACACAGTGGAGGGCTTAGAGTTCAGTTTGTTTGCTTTTACAAGGAACTGAACATAAAGTTGGAACCCACCTGTCTGCAGAATGAAGAAAAATGGTGGTGGTGGTGCTAGCAGTAGGCAACAGTCATAAAAGCTCTAAAAGTTATTATCCATTATGTAAGAGACATTTTCATCATAGAATGGAGTATTTTTGTATAAGGAAAGGTAAAAAATAAAGGCTGCAGAAAGTTGAGTACAAATTCCCAACAGATCTAAAAACTGAGCTAGCAGATAGAATATATGTAACCTAGGTAATAATTTCTGCTTGTGCTGTGGAATGTCTATTCTAGTGTGAAGCAGCGTTATAATGTGTCACAGCTGCTCCGAGTCGTTCCTGTTCTGTAGAATAACTCTGCTGTGCTTAGAATCAGTTGACCCTCTGGGAAAACTGCTTTCATATACAGCTAGTATAGGAAATGGTTATTTCCTGCATCTTTCTGCTTTATATGTGTCACTTTTCTATGACCTACATTCTCAAATTTAGCAAATAGTGATGTGTTTAAATGTCCCTGAAGTGGATTGTTATCATATGGAAAAGTGTTGAGAACATCTAGTTACCTTGAACTGTTCCATTTGGCTTTCGAAGTAGACCCTAGGTGTTGTGCCATTTATATTGATCAGAAAGTATACAGAATATAATCTGAAAATCACAATACGTATAGCACAAGTACCACTGAGAGAAGGGTAAAGTGCACACCCTTTCCTTTTATATACTATTTATTATGGATCACTAGTGTATTGAACGGGTGACATCATAATCTGACCTGCCATAGCTATTTGTAATAAGAAGCCATCAATAATGTGCTTGAATTCAGACCACCATTTGTTGTCATCTCCAGAACTTCTTGGAATCCTCATCTCTAATAAACACCATTGAAAAATTAAATAGGCTTTAAGGGGTTCTATTTTCAGCAAATCTTTGTATACTACTAATCCTTTTTCGTTGGATATACTGCTGACAAAAGTAGCAATGTCAAGCGTTACTATAATCATTCCTTCATTTAATTCTATTACTTTCTGTAAGGAAATGAGGTGGTCTTAATTTCTCAAATAGGCCAGTAATGACATCATAAATCATAACTTTTTATCTAAATATTCAGACAAACAACTTATCAAGGCACAGGCATTACATGCCACAATTGTCTTCCTATTGGCCTGCATGGATGTCTAGTACTTTTTGCAAAACATCAAAATATGGGACCGCACGGTGGCTCAGCGGATAGCACTGCAGTGCTGGAGTCTTGGGTTCAAATTCCACAAAGGACATCTGCAAGGAGTTTGCATGTTCTCCTTGTGCTTGTGTGGGTTTCCTCCCACATTCCAAAGACATACTGATAGGGAATTTAGATTGTGAGCCCCATTGGGGACAGTGATGATAATGTGTGCAAATTGTAAAGCGCTGCGGAATATGTTAGTGCTATATAAAGATTATTATTATTAATAAAATATGGTATGGCTGGGCTGTCTACCTTGATGGAATCCCTCTCTTCCTCTTTATCAATAATTCTAAGAAGGCAACCATAGTGAAATGTGAAAATAATTTGCTGACTTCTTGGAATTATCAGTATCAAGTATTGGTTGTGTAATTATGAAGCATCAGAGGTGCTCACACAAATTATATTTTAGTGGTCATACTTTTACTATTCATTCCCCTCACAGAAATCACCCATTCACACAGTGGAGAGTCCAAAATGCCAACGCTAAATAAATTGGATCCATTTTGCTTATGAAGGTTATGATTTTGGCAATAAACATATATGTGTGTGGAGGAGAGAAAATCAGCACTTTATTATTCCATATTTCCTTTTTGTGGTTATCACCTTCTGTCATCATAACTTGACAAGTACAATTGTGTGATACCTCAAAAGAGATTCGGTTCTGGCTCTAAAACCTTCACACTTGACCCATGATATTGCAATGATGGTGGCGTGAAATATTAGGAATTGAATCAGGAAACACCTGAGACTCAAGTGTCTAGAACGTGTGTAGGAGGTTGAACATGTATAAATCCACTCAAACATCAAGGAAGTAATGAGGTATAGGTGTCCACTGTCAATTCCACATCCATTGCTCCTGCAGAAATTTCATTCATATTTACAGAAAAATAAACTTGTAAATTATACCATTATTTTCCACCATGCCATCATGGATTTTCCAGCATTGATAGTTTGACTGTCAGTGCAGCGGATAGGAAATGTTAAAGTTCATTGTGAGTGTAAAATAGAGGAAGTGAATGTCAGGAACATCCAACAACCAACATCAGGAGAAATTCTATTTGGAGAAAAGAGTAACTGCTGCTTTCAACAGGGAGGAACATGATGTAACACTCTGCACACTGTCAGCGCACAATCGTTGGAGTCAAAAATTATTTACTTTTTATTTTTAAACTTCTGCTGTGGATCCACATTTGGACTAACTACATTCTAATTTAGATTTGATAATGTGTGGCTTTTCCCCATGGAATCCACTACAAAAATAAACATGTTGTGGCTTTTGAAATACGCTACCTAGTTATTTTCCTAAATGTTTGAATGCTGCATAAAATTCACACATTCTGTCATAATTTGTCGATAAAATCCACAAAGTGTGAACATGATTCTTGGCAATTTACACTATTATGGTTAGTGAGAGAAGTGACTCTTGTGCAGGTGCTTCTCACAAAATTGGAATATTATTTCAAAGTTAATTTATTTCAGTTCTTCAATACAAAAAGTGAAACTCATATATTACATAGAGTCATTACAGACAGAGTGATGTGTATCAAATGTTTATTTCTGTTAATGTTGATGATTATGGCTTACAGCCAATGAAAACCAAAAAGTCATTATCTGAGTAAATTAGAATAATTAACAAAAAACACCTACAAAGGTTTCCTAAGCATTTAAAAAGGTCTCTTAGTCTGTTTCAGTAGGGTCCACAATCATAGGGAAGACTGCTGACTTGACAGATGTCCAGAAGACAGTCATTTACACACTTGACAAGGAGGGTAAAGGTACTGTCACACTTAGCGATGTACCAGCGATCCCGACCAGCGATATGACGCGGTCAGGATCGCTGGTACATCGCTAAGTGGTCGCTAGTGAGCTGCCACACAGGCAGATCTCACCAGCGACATCGCTGGGGATGGGGGTCGCTACTTACCTGTCACACTAGGCGATCCTGCGTCCTCCCGCCCGGCTCCACGCTCATCGCTCGTCTCTCCACAGGAAGCGCCGCAGGAAGCTGACGACGAGAAGCGGTCCTGAACGTTCTCGCGCGATCAGCGATAACCAGCGGGGGAGCGGGTCGTAGGTAAGTATCAGACACAGCGATGTCGCTAGCAATATCGCTATAACGTCACAAGTTATAGCGATATTGCTAGCGATATCGCTTAGTGTGACAGGCCCTTAATCCACAAAAGGTCATTACTAAAGAAGCTGGCTGTTTACAGAGTGCTATATCCAAGCATATTAATGGAAAGTTGAGTGGAAGGAAAAAGTGTGGTAGAAAAAGGTGCACAAGCAACCGGGATAACCGCAGCCTTGAAAGGATTGTTACGAAAAGGCCATTCAAAAATTTGGGTGAGATACAAACAAAAGGAATGGACTGCTGCTGAAGTCATTGCTTCAAGAGCCACCACTCACAGACATGTCCAGGACATGGGCTACAAGTGTTGCATTCCTTGTGTCAAGCCGCTCATAACCAATAGACAACGCCAGAAGCATCTTACCTGGGCCAAGAAGAAAAAGAAGTGGACTGTTGCTCAGTGGTCAAAGGTGTTGTTTTCAGATGAAAGTGGAATTCTGCATTTCATTTGGAAATCAAGGTCCCAGAGTCTAGAGGAAGATTGGAGAGGCACACAATCCAAGCTGCTTGAGGTCTAGTGTGAAGTTTCCAAAATCAGTGATGGTTTGGGGAGACATGTCATCTGCTGGTGTAGGTCCACTGTGCTATTTCAAGACCAAAGTCAGCACAGCCGTCTATCAGGAAATTTTAGAGCTCTTCATGCTTGCCTCTGGCAACAAGCTTTTTGGAGATGGAAATTGCATTGTCCAACAGGACTTGGCACCTGTCCTCAATGCCAAAAGTACTATTACCTGGTTTAAAAACAACAGTATCACTTGCTTGATTAGCCAGCAAACCTGCCTGACCTTAACCCCATAGAGAATTTATGGGGTATTGTCAAGAAGAAGATGAGAGACACCAGACCCAACAATGCAAAAGAGCTGAAGGCTGCTATCAAAGCAATATGGCTTCCATAACACCTCAGCAGTTCCACAGGCTGATCTCCTCCATGCCAGGACGCACTGATGCAGTAATTGATGCAAAAAGCGCTCCAACCAAGTATTGAGTGCATTTACTGAACATACATTCCAGTAGGCCAACATTTCGGATTTTAAAATCATTTTTAAAGCTGGTGTTATAAAGTATTCTAATTTACTGAGATAATGACTTTTGAGTTTTCATTGGCTGTAAGCCATAATCATCAACATTAACAGAAATAAATACTAGAAATAGATCCCTCTGTTTGTAATGACTCTATATAATATATGAGTTTCACTTTTTGCATTGAAGAACTGAAATAAATTAACTTTTTGATGAAATTCTAATTTTGTGAGAAGCACCCATAGAGCAAGAAGCATGATGTAAATTTTTTTTTAGAAACTGACAATCCTAAATGTTACTTTTGTCCTTACCTACAATTTGTGTACAGTCATGGATAAAAGTTTTGAAACTTACACAAAGAGTTGGTTTTCACAAAGTTTGCTTTGCTATGTTTTTAGATGGACAATTATAAACATTTCATAAGTCTTTTATTAATGAATACATCAAGTTTATGGAAAGAATCAATATTTAGTGTTGACACTTATTTTTCAGGACTTTTGCAATTCACCCTGGCATGATGGATATCAGCTTCTGGGCAAAGTTCTTATGAATGGCAACCCGCTTTTGCCTAACCAAAGCCTGCAGTATATCACAATTTCTTTGTTCGTCTACTTGCTTTTTGAGGATTGGCCACAGATTTTCTATTGGGTTGACATCTGAGGAGTTTCCCGATCATAGAACCAAAATTTCAATGTTTTGTTCACCAAGCCATTGGATGAAAAGGCAACTCCACACATGAATGGTCTCAGAATGATTACTGTTAGCATATCAAAAGATGCATTTTAACGTTCACCTAAAGGCCCCATCTTGCATAGCGAGATCACTAGTGAGATTGCTGAAACGTCACAGATTTTGTGACGCAACAGCGACCTCGCCAGCGATCTCGCTACGTGTGACACATAGCGGCGAACGGGCCCCCACTGCGATGTCGCTGATCGTGCTAGAATGTCCTGGGCCATGTTTTGATCGCTGGTGTCTTGCTGGCCAGCATTCATTGCTGTGTTTGACGCCAACGAGTGACCTCGTTAGCTGAATCTTCTTTAAGAGATGGTTGTATGGGTGCCGTCACACTAAACGATGCACCAGCGATCCCGACAACGATACGACCTTGTCAGGATCGCTGGTGCCTCACTACATGATCGCTGGTGAGCTGTCAAACAGGCAGACTCACCAGCGATCAGGACCAGCTAGGACGCTGGTATCTAAGGTAAATATCGGGTAACTAAGCGCGTGCATCACTTAGTTACCCACTGTGTACCTTGGATACCAGCTCTCAGCACGAGCACGCAGGTATCCAAGGTACACAGCGGGTAACTAAGCGACGCGCACGCTTAGTTACCTGATATTTACCTTGGATACCAGCTCCCAGCGTCTGCTTACAGTGCTGGGAGCTCACTGATTGTTGGTCTCCCGCTGCCACACGCAGCGATGCACGCTTGCCAGCGGGAGACCAATGATCAAAAAATGGCCCAGGATACTCCTACACGATCAGCGATACCCAGCGGGGGGTCGGTCGCTGATGCGTGTCACACAGCGATTTCGCTGGCGAGATCGCTGTTGCGTCACAAAATCAGCGATCTCGCTAGCGATCTTGCTTTGTGTGACAGGGCCTTATCACCTGCTGGACTTTCTTGGGCACTCTGAAGCCTTCCTCACAGTAATTATTTCTCTTTGAAGTTCTTAATGACCTGATAAATGGGTAATTTAGGGGTTATCTTCAAGCAGCAATGTCGTTGCCTGTAAATCCCTTTTGATGTAAAATACATATTTCCTTGGAGATTTCCATGGTTTAAAGAAGATAATGATTTCAAGTATGACAACTCTTTTAAAGTAACCAGTCTTCTCATATTATTCAATCAGCATGACAGAGTGATATCAGCCTTCTTGACCTCATTAATACTTTCTCCTGAAGTAATGAGAATATCACTGAAATGATGTACACTGTCAAGAAAAAGGGTAACATTGTTTTGATTTTTTTACTTTCAGGCTCCATATCTCACCATCCACTATTTCTTCAAATGTGGGACTACCATCATTTTATAGACAATCATCTTGGCTATCTCATGCATAAACTATTTTGCATATGATTAGTTATACCGATTCTCGTCAGTGCAAATAAGTGATTTGGGGGCATGGGAAATCAATGGAAATGCGGTTTTTGAAATTAAGTTTATCTTCATGTGAAGGAATAACTTTGTATTACAGTTGTGGCCAAAAGTATTGACACCCCTGCAATTCTGTCAGATAATACTCAGTTTCTTCCTGAAAATGATTGCAAACACAAATTCTTTGGAATTATTATCTTCATTTAATTTGTCTTAAATGAAAAAACACAAAAAGAATTGTCCTAAAGCCAAATTGGATATAATTCCACACCAAACATAAAAATGAGGGTGGACAAAAGTATTGGCACTGTTCGAAAAATCATGTGATGCTTCTCTAATTTGTGTAATTAACACAACCTGAAACCTACCTGTGGCACCTAACAGGTGTTGGCAATAAGTAAATCACACTTGCAGCCAGTTGACATGGATTAAAGTTGACTCAACCTCTGTCCTTTGTCCTTGTGTGTACCACATTGAGCATGGAGAAAAGAAAGAAGACCAAAGAACTGTCTGAGGACTTGAGAAACCAAATTGTGAGGAAGCATGAGCAATCTCAAGGCTACAAGTCCATCTCCAAAGACCTGAATGTTCCTGTCTATACCGTGCACAGTGTCATCAAGAAGTTTAAAGCCCATGGCACTGTGGCTAACCTCCCTAGATGTGGATGGAAAAGAAAAATTGACAAGAGATTTCAACACAAGATTGTGCGGATGTTGGATAAAGAACCTCGACTAACATCCAAACAAGTTCAAGCTGCCCTGCAGTCCGAGGGTACAACAGTGTCAACCCGTACTATCCGTCGGCATCTGAATGAAAAGGGACTGTATGGTAGGAGACCCAGGAAGACCCCACTTCTTACCCCGAGACATAAAAAAGCCAGGCTGGAGTTTGCCAAAACTTACCTGAAAAAGTCTAAAACGTTTTGGAATAATCTTCTCTGGTCAGATGAGGCAAAAGTAGAGCTTTTTGGGCAAAGGCATCAACATAGAGTTTATAAGAGAAAAAAAGAGGCATTCAAAGAAAAGAACACGTCCCTACAGTCAAACATGGCAGAGGTTCCTTGTTGTTTTGGGGTTGCTTTGCTGCCTCTGGCACTGGACTGCTTGACCGTGTGCATGGCATTATGAAGTCTGAAGACTACCAACAAATTTTGCAGCATAATGTAGGGCCCAGTGTGAGAAAGCTGGGTCTCCCTCAGAGGTCATGGGTCTTCCAGCAGGACAATGACCCAAAACACACTTCAAAAAGCACTAGAAAATGGTTTGAGAGAAAGCACTGGAGACTTCTAAGGTGGCCAGCAATGAGTCCAGACCTGAATCCCATAGAACACCTGTGGAGAGATCTAAAAATGGCAGTTTTGAGAAGGCACCCTTCTAATATCAGGGACCTGGAGCAGTTTGCCAAAGAAGAATGGTCTAAAATTATAGCAGAGCATTGTAAGAAACTAATTGATGGTTACCGGAAGCGGTTGGTCGCAGTTATTTTGGCTAAAGGTTGTGCAACCAAGTATTAGGCTGAGGGTGCCAATACTTTTGTCTGGCCCATTTTTGGAGTTTTGTGTGAAATGATCAATGTTTTGCTTTTTGCTTCATTCTCTTTTGTGTTTTTTCATTTAAGACAAGTTAAATGAATATAATAATACCAAAGAATTTGTGTTTGCAATCATTTTCAGGAAGAAACTGAGTATTATCTGACAGAATTGCAGGGGTGTCAATACTTTTGGCCACAACTGTATGTTTTGCAATTTATGTGATCACTTTTAATGACGTTCTAAATTTAATTAAATTTGCCACTGTAAAAACTGAAGCAGCAAACTTTGTGAAAACCAAAATTTGTGCTGGTGTCAAAACATTTGTCCACAACTGTATTTACTGCAGGGAGATTAGGAAGTTTATCTAGAATAAATTGGAGATATATCTACAGGGCCCTTTTTAAGAACAGCTTTAAAATTTCACAAATTAAAGATTAGAGGTTTGGGTAAATTTTGGTGTTTTATCAAGAAACCCCTTTTTAGGATGAAGCAACGTGGTGATCAAATGGATGCTGTGGGTACTAGCACACAGCAAATATTAGCACATGTACTTGAAAACAGGATCCTGGTAATGCATTTCTTCTATAGTTGCCTTTTTAATGGGAATGAAGTATTACAGATGGCTAGGCTAAGTCAAGAAGATTATTGAATTCCCGAGTGTAAGTTTGGCATGATGAGTATTGGTATAGAAAAAAGACAAAAACTAATGCTTACCTCTCCGGCCCTCTTCTTTCCGCTGTCACGTGTTGCTTTTCCAGGACTTCAGGCCACATCCAAACCCCGGAGGTCACTGCCCATCAGAAGGTCAAAACGTTAATGTCGCAAAACTATAATGCATAGTAACCCCCGAGGCCAGGATACGACCATAAGTAAAGTGAAGAGGCTGAAGATTCAGCACACCTGACGATCGAAAGAAAAGGATCGGACAACGAGCAACAGGACAAATTGTGAAGTGAGAAGGGTTAAAAAGAAAATAATACTCACCTCTCCAGTGGCACTAGCACTTACTGTACAGTCCTCTTCTTTCTGCCATCACGCGCCGCATCTCGAATACTTCTGGCTTTATCCAGGCCCCAGAGGTCACTGCGATTCATAAGTTTGCAACGTTCATGTCACGACTTTATGAAATGCAGTAACCCCTGAGGCCTAGAGGTGTCCATAAACTCTGACCTATGTTGAAGAGGTCAGGAGATGCAGAGCGCTTTATGACAAAAAAAGAGAATTGTATGATGGGTGGTAAGCAGCAAGGTCACCTGTGAGGTGAGGGTTAGTGTTTTTTCTCCTGCCCTGTTCCACAAACAGTGGCATGTAAAAATTTTGACACCCGTGGTCAAAATTACAAGTTGAAGATGAAATGATTTCTAAAAGGCCTGAAGTTATGACACATTTCCTTGTATTTATGTTTTCATCTTTTACATTTTAAAAATTGCATAAATAAAAATGTGCTGATGCAAAAGTTTGCGCACCCTGCATGGTTAATACCTCGTAGCGCCCCCTTTTGAAAGTATCACAGCTCTTGTAAACGCTTTTTGTAGCAAGCCAAGAGTCTTTCCTTCTTGTTTGATGGATTTCCTTTCATTCTTCCTTGGAAAATGCTTCCAGTTCTGTGAGATTCCTGGGTCGTCGTGCATGCACTGCTATTTTGAGGTCTAGCCACAGATTTTCAATGATGTTCATATCTGTGAGGGCCTTTGTAAAACCTTCAGCTTGCACCTTTTGAGGTAGTCTATTGTGGATTTTGACGTGTGTTTAGGTTCATTATTCATTTGTAGAAGCCATCCTCTTTTCAACTTCAGCTTTTTTTTGCAGATGTTGTTATGTTTTCATAAAGAATTTGGTGAAATTTCATTGAATTTTTTCTCTCTACAAGTAAAATGTTCTCCGTGCCATTGTTGAATGGCTGGTGAGGTACTCTTTTCATAAAATTCTGTGCTCTTTTTTTTCTCCACACATATCTTTGTTCATTGTGGCCAAAGAGTTCTTTTTTAACCTCATCAGTCCACAAAATCTTGTTTCCAAAAGGCATCAGGTTTGTTTACATGTTCTTTTCTAATGCTGAAGTTTATAGTGAAGATGCAGGAGAGGTTTTCTTCTGATGACTTTTCCATGAAGGCCATATTTGTGCAGGTGTCTCTGAACTGTAGAACAAAGTACGACAACTCTAGAGTTTGCTAAATCTTTGTGAAGGTGTTTTGCAGTCAAGCAGGGGGTTCTGATTTGCCTCTCTTGCAATCCTACAAGCAGCTTTGACTGAAATTTTTTATGGTCTTCCAGAACTTATCTTGACCTCCACTGTACCTGTTAACTGCCATTTCTTAATTACAATTCAAAATGAGGAAAGGGCAATTTGGAAAAGTTTTGCTTTCTTTTTATAGCGTCCTCCAGCATTGTGGGCCTCCACCATTTTCATTTTCCGAGTGCTAGGCATCTGCTTAGAAGAACTCATGGCTGCTGTTTTTGGCACAAGGTTAGAAGAGGCTGGTTTTCATAAAGCTGGGAAATTTGCATCATCTGGCATTTCTTAATGATGATGGTGAATAAGCCATAACCCTACCTTTCTAATTAAGTTCTTAAACCTTGGTCAAAGTTATCTGAGAGCACAAATCTCTAAGGGTGGCCAAACTTTTGCATTGGTACATTTCCTTTTTTGTAGTTTTTAAAATAAAAAATGACAATGTATATAATTTTTGGTCTATACAAAGTAATTGTGTCATCTTTAACTTAAGGCCTTTAAGAGATAATTTCATCTTTAACATGAATAAACACCATACTAAAAAGTGCATACTACCTTCCCCCTATATATACAGTATAAACCCTTACTTGAACACTTGTCTACCTGCGGAGGTTGGCACCCTATGAACATCCTATACGAGAATGCTTGACGATGACTGGCTCTACTGTCCTGTAATGCCCTAGTAACAAGTGATGAATTATCAACTTTCATACCATTTAAGAACAGTATTATGTGGTGACAGTCAGAAAAAGGAAATGCAGGTGTATATCAGGTCAATGGAAAAGGTGACTCGCCATGCCTAATTCTGAAAGATGATATAAACAAGAGTGTGATAAATAGACCCCTCTGAATTGTACCTACACTGAACCCTGCCTTTACAGCTGAGGTTGGCACCCTGGCAGTGGATATGGTCCCCTGCTCCATGGTGGCTAACCTTGGGAAGCCCTGGTAACCAATAATCCCAGGAACCAATGTTGGTAAGTGGAGACAGAGGGTAATTAGATGCCAATAAGAAAATACATTGCAGCTTTATTAGTCAGATATTGTCTTAAAAAGTCAAAAAGAGCATATATGATATGATAACAAAAAAGGTAGTCGGGTGGTACTTATCATTCAGATGTCATGTGACCTCTACGCGTTTCACCACACGGCTCATCAGGAGGGTAGATAGATATTGCATGCAAGACAATATCTGACTTACAAAGCTGCTATGTATTTTCTTACTGGCATCCAATTATCCTTTGTGGCCACTTACCAACATTGATGTCTGGGATTAGTGGTTATCTATCTTGTGTTTTCCATACTTTCACGACTTTTTCTTTTTGATATTGCCGTTCCAATTTTGAGTCAGTTTAAACTTGCAGTATTAATGCCTTTACTTTTCATAAAATATATTCTTTGTCTTGTCTCCTTTTGTTTATCATGTACATCATACCGTTCTTATACATGGTAAATGTGTGCTTGCACTTCAGGACTACAGCTCTTTTGTTCAGTGTCCAATTTGTAAAAATGGAATGAAATAAGACCCAGCAGGAACACTGTTTTGCTTAAAGTGCCCCCTATTATAAGCCACCACTGTATATGTTTTATGTAACAATGCAGTATTTCTTTGTTAGAACTTTCTTTAACCAGTATGCTTTTATCATATTCAATGGATTGTTCTCATTGTTAAGAAAAATGTCTTGTGATATGGAATAATGAAAACGTTCACGCAAGTATGGTAGGTATCATTTTTACCTGAATAAAACACTTCATTTTATCCTTTTAGACTTTTCTAAGGTAACAATAGCAAATGTGACAAAATGTTTGCACAACTTCGAGTTGCACAAATTTTTTTTGACATTTCAAGGTGTTTTACACTAGTGAACTTTATTATTCCGGACCAAGATGTTTGCCTTTCTTAACCCCTTGGTAAATAGTTTAGCAGGAAAAAGCCACCTCTATGAATACATTTCCCCTTCAGTGACTCTTTGATAATGCTTCATAATTGTTATCAATATTTTTGCTTTTATAGCATCCTCGTATTCTCCAGTTCCTTACAGTCATTGTCATCACTCGCTGTCCTAAGAAGGTCCAACATTCAAAATTTCTATCAATATGTCTTAAGTCTGCCCAACCTGATAATAATAATAAATGTTATTTCTATAGCGCCGACAAGCTGATGCTTTCCCTGTCATTTAACACCAAACCAGCTAGTGACGCATGTACAAGCTTCAGCTTGTGATATCGATTCATGAGAATGAGAATTTAGAGACAGAGATTTAAAGTGGTGTTTGTGCTAGTAATAGTATATGTAGATTATATTGTATTTCGCACTAATACACTGTGGGCTCGATTCTTCAAAGCTTTCACATCAGAATTTTGTCGTAGAAGTTTTGAAAATTTGCAAAATTTAGGTACAGCTTGGAGTTGCTCCAAATTTGTGCTACTTTTGGCATTTACTCTATATGTCAGTTTCTCCTTGCTCTGGCACAATGGGCAGAGCAGTTCAGAGTCTATTTCATGATGAGCTATGGTGTTTCCTACCGCAGAAATCTCACTCCAGTGTCTGGTGTGAACAGAGGACTATGCCATTTGTCAGACACTTCCATTTCATGAAGAGGCATGCACCTCTTCATGAATCAGGAGCGTGTGACTTCAGCACGCCCCCTCATCAAGATCCCACAACAGTCCCTGGTCCTGTGTGTACAAGTATAAGGCAAGTGAGTATTTTTTGACCATATCTTCATTTGTATACAGAATCTAAAATTCCAAGCTCTGTAAACTTGAACGTTTGTTGTATGAAGCAGATCAGGTGATGTGTATTTGTGTAATGAGGGTGAGACCCAAGGAAATCAATACCCTTTATCAAGGTGTGCAGAATAATTAGGGATCTTGTTTTCCTCGTACAAAGTGGGCCAAAAAAGAGATTTAACTGACTCTGAAAAGTCAAAAATTGTCACGAGTCTTTCCACACTCTTGAAATTTACTGTATATTGGTCATGATCACGAACTCATCAAATGTTTTGATGTATATAATCAACAAGGTCTTAAAAAACATGTTGAGGAAAAAAGACACATATTAAGTGGAAATATTTGAGAAGACTCAAACATGAAGCAACCGGAAACCCATTATCTTTCAGTGCTGTCATTTTTCACAACTGTGACCTCCCTGGAGTGCGCAGAAGTATAAGGTGTTCAGTGCCAGGAGACATGGTCAAGGTAAAGAAGGCTGAAATCCGACCACCACTGAACAAGACACATAAGTTGAAATGTCAAGACTGGGCCAAGAAATACCTCAATACAGATTTTCAAAGGCTTTATGGACTGATGAGATGCGAGTAACTTGTGAAGAACCAGACGCCAGCAAGGTGAAGGTGAAGTACAGCTATGGGCTGGTATTAGTAAAAATTAGCTAGCTGGACCTTTTTGGGTTGAATATGGATTCAACATCAACTCCCAAACATACTGCCAGTTTTTAATAGACACTTTCTTCAAGCAGTAGTATAGGAAAAAGTCTGTATCTTTCAGAAAACCATGATTTTATGTAGAACAATGCTCCATTGCATGAATTGAAGTTTCCACTTATCTGCAGCCAGTAAAGGCATTAAAGATAAAAGAATAATGACATGGCTCCTTCCTTACCTGACCTGTTGTGAGTTCATTTTCCCCTTCATTACTGAGGCCCGAGGAACTCCCTCTTCTGGTAAAGAAAGGTAGTGAGCCTGATTATTAAACACCTGAGGCTGATGATGATGACTGGCTGAGTGGAGTTACTTACTGGATATAAGGCTGCCGACGCCCTTCTGCCCTGCGAGTGATTTCTCTGTGGGATCCTTGGAGACCAGTCTGAATTCCTGCTCCTCTAAAGCTAAGTTTGCTGCTCGGCCTTTTGCATTGGTGCTTTGACTTTGTTTTGCTTTGTTTTTCTGGATTTCTGCCATTCCCTGCTGGGGTGTGCTGAATTCCTTTAGCTCTGTCTTCTGAAAATACCTGAGTGCTGATTTAGTTTTTGAAGCCTAGCTGCTTCAGGGCCTTTTTCATATCAGCTTGTTGGCTTATGTCTTTGATAGGGTTTTGGCAGATTGCAGACAGCAGCCTTCCTGTCCTTTCCTATCTAGGTAGTTTTGGGCCCTGTCTTTGCTCAGTCTATCTTTCTGTCTGTGTTAGTGTTTTCATCTTGCTTCACCGTCATTATATGTTGGGGGCTACCTATTGCTTTGGGGTCTGCTCTGGGGCAGTTTAGATTTCCCCTTTCTTTCTTTAGGCCTATTTAATTCTCCAGCTGTGATCGAGGGGTCTAGGGCATCGTAGGAACCCCCCACGGCTACTGCTAGTTGTGTTGATAGGTTCAGGGGTCTGCAATCTGATAGTTGCCAACTTCTCTGGTTTTCTGGACTTAGCTTGTATTTCTGTTTTTGCCTCCTACGGTGACTCATTCATAACACTGACCTAAATACTATTGAGAACTTTTGGGCCCTTCTTAAACAGGAGATTTATGTTGAATGAAAACAGCAAACCCCTGTGCACAGTGTCTGGGAGGCTGTACTTGGTGATGCCAAAAAAGTTATTGTATATACTCATGTATAAGCCAACCCGAGTATAAGCCGAGACCCCTAATTTTGCCACAAAAAACTGGGAAAACTTATTGACTCAAGTACAGTATAAGCCGAGGGTGGTGCTGCACAAGGGTTAATGGTGGTCCAAAAAGATGCTTCATAGAAAAATACTACCCCCCATAAAATGCTGCACAAGGGTTAATGGTGGTCCAAGATGCTCCATAGATAAATACCCCCATATATTGCTGCTGCTGCCGCTGCTGCCGCAATTAAAAAAAAATAAAAAATGACATACTCACCTCGCTGGGGGCCAGGTGCCGGTGTCCTGAGCAGGCAGGGACTCCGGTGCGCTATGGGAGACAGGTGCCGGTCTCTGCAGTGATGTTCAGCAGAGGGCGCACACTGAATGTCAGTCAGAGGATGCGGAGGACAGAGCAGTGCTTGGCAGTGGAACGGAGACAGGTGAATATTGCTCTGCTCCCCGTCCTCCCCCCATCATACTTACCCCCTCCTGGGGTAAGGTCTCTGCAGCCACCCTTCTTCCATGGTCTCAGCGCCCCTGCTGTTCCTGCGTTCAGTGGTCACGTGGTACCGCTCATTAAAGTCATGAATATGCACATATTCATGACTTTAATGAGCGGTACCACATGACCGCTGAATGCAGAAAGAGCAGGGGAGCTGAGACCATGGAACAAGCAGGGGGGCTACAGAGACTGCGCCAGGAGGGGGTGAGTATGATCTCTAATACCACCGCTCCCCCCTCCCCCGCGAACCCCCGGTATATTGGACTCGAGTATAAGCCGAGAGGGGGACTTTCAGCCCAAAAAAATGGGCTGAAAATCTTGGCTTAAACGCGAGTATATACAGTAATTGTCAACAGATTAAGAAACAGGAAGACTCCATGGATGGAAGGATTATGGAAGGGTGGCTATATTGGTTATTGTTTTCTTTAAATGTCAAGAAAGTAAGTTTGTACATTTTGAGTGTTTTGTTTATTACTCTCATTTTAACTAATGAAAATTAACAGTTGAGATGGGAAAATTTACATTTTTCGTATAGTTGCATAATAATTCTGCACACAAATAGTTGCCCCAAATTTATACACACATAGATATTCTTAGAAAAAAACCCTCACTTTTACTTTATTAAAAATTCAGGCTTGTCAACCTTTTGGATTGATTAATATTAAAATTAATCATCAAAAATACAAATTGCCTAATCATGCAGCCAGTGTAATAACTGTGCATAGGGCTTCAGAAAATTCAGTAGTGTGACTAAGAAGTCAGCAATACTTTACAATTCCACAGTGGTGCTACTAGGCAACTTTGCACGTGAGGAACATTCCTTTTGTGTAACATAGCTGCCATAGAAATATTTTCCTGGTTCTGCATCCCATAGCTGAAGCTCACGAGGCCATAGGTCTTTGAGTTATTCTGAGTAAGAACTTAGGGTCACACTAGCGACATTCTCCAGAATGGGTGATTTTTACAATTAGACGGGAAAATAAAAGGGTTAGAGGCAGCTGTGACTGGCATGCCATGGAAGCAGTGAGGTCAGTGGTATAAAATAAAGCCATTGCAGCACATATAACAGAACGAGCATTGTCACAAGCTCATCCTCATTTCTGCATCTCATCATCCTTGAAGAACTCAGTCCTCTGTTCTCAATGCTGAAGAAATGATTGCACATACTAATTGAACGCCGGGTCAGGTTTATTTTGGGATACAAAGTATTAATAAAATGTTGCTACAAGACTTAGAAGAGCGACAAAAAAAGTTCAAATTATAGGAAGCATAAATCATATCATCAATTTCATTCAACTTCTCCCAAAGGCTAAAAATTGCTATGAGTCATTTGTGTTATTTTACAATGTATTTAAAGTAGTGTTGAGCATTCCGATACCGCAAGTATCGGGTATCGGCCGATATTAGCGGTATCGGAATTCCGATACTTAGTTCCGATACTTTTGTCATATCGGATTCCGGAATCGGAATCGGAATAGGAAGTTCCCATCATGCTATGAGCCTGCTTGCTTTGATTAAGCCAATGGGAATCCTCCGAAGTGTGGGCACATCCTGTTAGGCATGTAGGCATGTTAACTATTGGCATGGCTGTGATTGGCTGCCGAAATGATGTCATGATGCACTATAAAAGCCACCGAAGCCGCCATTTCTGGTCACTCTGCTGTGAATTCAGTTAGGGACAGGCTGCTGTAGAAGACTGTGAGGGACAGTTAGAAATAGCGATTCCACCAAACATCTAGTGCTTTACCCAGGCTACATAAACCACCACTGTAGCCTTCTTTGCCCTAGCAGCAGTGTTCACAGCTGTCTGCAAGGGCTGTGTGAGTGCAGCTCACGCTGTGGAGTGGGTCCTGCAGCCACGTCAGGCTGTAGGCCACCCAGTGTGATCACTGCTGCCTCATACATCTTTTATTTTTTGAGCTGCATTTTTTACATAATTTCAATCTAGTGTGCTTCCATCCGTATCCATATACGTTGGTTGCAAACACTAGTAGTAGACAGCGGAGCCTTTCTGCAGCCTTTCAGTGCTAGTGTCCACTTTGCTGCACTGTTCACGGCTGTCTGAGAGGTCTCTGACTGTGTGTGAGTGCAGCTCACGCTGAGTAGTGTGTCCTGCAGCTACGTCTGGCTGTAGGACGCTCAGCGTGCGTCAGTGCCTCACACATATTTTTATTTGAGTGCAGCTCATTTTTTCTTCTATTAGTGTGCATCCATCCGTCTCCATCTACGGTGGTTGCAAACACTATAAAGGAGTACACAGCGGAGCCTTTCTGCAGCCTGTCAGTGCCAGTGCCCACTTAGCTGCACTGTTGACGGCTGTCTGAGAGGCCTCTGACTGTGTGTGAGTGCAGCTCACGCTGAGTAGAGTGTCCTGCAGCTACGTCTGGTTGTAGGACGCTCAACGTGCGTCACTGCCTCACACATATTTGTCTTTGAGTGCAGCTCATTTTTTCTTCTCCTATTAGTGTGCATCCATCCGTATCCATCAACATTGGTTGGTTGCAAACACTATATAGGAGTAGATAGAGGAGCCTTTTTTTCTGGCTTGTGCCCTGCCGGCGCAGCCAGATTAGTATTACCCAATTTTTTTGGAGCCTCATCTTTTGCATTGTAGGTTACCTGCCTGCATTGTAATAGCTCCAAAAAGTTGGTGATACTATCAGTTTCAATTCTTTGTTCACATACTTTGAGTTTGTTTCCAACAAAGAAACCACAAAAAAAGTTCACCAAACACTACATTTTGAACTTGTGTAGGCCACATCAGCTCCTATTAAAGTCTAGTCCACACACACACACACTTCATAAAATTAGTGTTTCTTGTACCTGTAACCAGCTGTTCAGGAATAAGCACACTAAGGCCCCCCTTTGTACTTTTTTGCCTATCTTAAGCAGTCTTGCAAGATGAAGAAGGCAGGGAGTAAGGCGCGTGGGCGTGGGCGTGGGCGTGGCGTTTCAGCAGGGAGAGGACGTGGGGATTCTGCAGGGAGAGGACGTGGGGATTCTACAGGTAGAGGACGTGGGGATTCTGGGCCTGCTGCGGGCACCAGTGGATCAGCATCCCCCAGTTTTAGCAGGCAACAGTCCTTTATGCGCAGCTTTGTAGGACCTCAACGTACCCCACTGCTGCGGGAGGAACAAATTGAAGCCGTTGTCGGATGGATGGCAGCTAACGCATCGACTTCAATTACTTCCGCATCCTCTCAGGGTCAGAGCACCGAAGAGCAACCATCTGTCTCTTCACCACCTGCCAAAGTGCCCAGGCAGTCAGAGAGACATGGACAGGAGCCATCACAGTCTCTACTTCTGTTCTCGGAATCTGTTGGCTTGGAAAGAGGGGGCCAGCCAAGCAGCATTCCTGAATGTGAAGAAGAGGGAGTATGCAGTGATGCGCAACTTCTTTGTCCCTCTGAATCTGAAGAGGCGAGTGGGCCAGTGCCTATGGTCAGCACACCTCAGTACGCATCAGATGATGACGAGACTCAGTTGCCACTTTCTGGTGCGTACGGTGCTGGCGAGACAACCCCGGAGAAGCAGCTGTTTGAAGAGGGGAGGGAAGATGATGAGGTCCTTGACCCATCATGGCGTGAGCAACAGGAAGGTGGTGGGAGCAGCTCGGAGGAAGAGATTCCCCTACCGGCCAAAACAGGAGGCAGAGGGAGGGGGAAGACTTGGTTGCCTGTACCCTCCACTTCGGCACCCGTTAGGAGCATTCCTCCTTCCAAAGGCAAACCGGGCGCTCACAAGAGTTGCAGTGCGTGGTCCTTTTTTGACACAGTTGCAGATGACATTTGCTTTGTCAAATGCAAGCTGTGTCATCAGAGAGTCAAAAGAGGGAGAAATGTCAGCAACCTCAATACCACAAATATGTGGAAACATGTGCGCACCAAGCACGAGTTGGAGTTGCAGAGACACCCTGAAGACGTAGGCCAACGTACAGCACCACCTACCACCTCTTCAGTTCGTGTTGGGCCCTCTTCCTCCAGCTCACACACTGCTGGTTCGGCTTCCTCACAGGATCGCCAAGGAAGAACCTCTGCCACTGTTATCCGGAGACCCTGTCAGATTACACCCATAGCAGCACGTTCCCATCCATCACAGCCATCGGTAGCACAGGCATGGGATAAAAGGCGCCCTTACTCGGCAAACCATCCCCGAGCACAGTCTCTGAATGCTGGCATTGCCAAACTTCTGGCAGTTGAAATGCTGTCATTCAGGCTGGTGGACACTGACACCTTTCGGGACTTAATGGCATTGGCAGTCCCCCAATACAACGTGCCCAGCCGCTTTTATTTCAGCAGGCGAGCCGTCCCTGCCCTGCAGAAACATGTTGAGGGCAAAATAAAACATGCGCTACTAAACGCCGTTAGTAGCAAGGTCCACCTGACCACCGATGCGTGGACCAGTAACCATGGACAGGGACGATACCTTTCCCTCACTGCCCACTGGGTCAATGTTGTGGAGCCGGGTACGGATCTGGAGAGTGGCGCTGTACATGTTCTTCCAACGCCACGGATTGCAGGACTCCAGTCTGTACACATAGACTCCTCCTCCTACTCAAGTTCCTCAGAAACAGCAGAGCAGGAGCCTGTTACGACCGATATGAGCACAGCCGTGGCCAAACGTCAACAGGCTGTACTCAAATTAATTTCTTTGGGGAATCGAAGCCACACAGCGCAGGAGCTCTGGAATGCTATCAAGCTGGAGAGCGATGTGTGGTTTGGGCCAGCGAATCTCCAGCCGGGCTTGGTAGTGTGTGACAATGGCCGAAATCTGGTGGCAGCTCTTGGCCTAGGCAACCTCACACACATCCCATGTCTGGCACATGTTCTTAACTTGGTCGTGCAGAGCTTTCTGAGGGACTATCCGGATCTTGCTGCACTGTTGCACAAGGTCCGCATAGAGTGCGCTCACTTGCGACGTTCCAGCACGGCAAGATCGCGCCTCGCTGCTCTGCAGCGACGATTTGGCCTTCCGGAACATCGCATCATATGTGACCTACCCACCCGGTGGAATTCAACGTTACATATGTTGGAGCGGTTGTGTGAGCAGCAGGCAGCAGTCATGGAGTACCAGCTGCATCAGGCGCAAACAAGTCGCACTGTGCGCCGTTCACACTTCAGCACCATTGAGTGGGCCTCTATGAAGGACATCTGCCTCGTTTTGCGTGCCTTCGATGAATCCACGCGGATGGCGAGTGCAGATGATGCACTAGTCAGCATGACTGTCCCCCTTATCTGGGTGCTTCAACAAACACTGCAAGCACTAAGGGATGAGGTTTCAGAAGAGGTGGAGGATGAGGAGTCCCAAATGCCATCTGCTTCTGGACAGTCTGCGCTACGTGTTTCCTCACAAAGGCCTAGGCAGGGGACACTTTGTGAGGAGGATGAGGAGGAGTCGATGGAGGAGGAAGACATCTCTCCAGAGGAGGGAGGTACACAAACCTCTACTCAGTATGTACAGCGAGGGTGGGGTGATGCAGAGCAGGCCGAGGTCACGCCTCAAACAGGGGACAGCGGTTCTTTGGCAGTTGGGAGTCTGCAGCACATGGTTGATTTCATGCTGCAGTGCCTGAGAAACGACCGCCGCATCGCCCACATTCTCGTCTCGGCTGATTATTGGGTGTACACCCTCCTAGATCCTCGCTACCGGGACAGCGTACAAAGGCTCATACCAACGTTGAACCGGGAGCGTAAAATGCGGGAGTACGAAGAGTCACTGGTGCAGTCCATAATGTTTTCCATTCCACCCGACAGCATTGTTGCTAGTGCTTTACAAAGCAGCTCTGTGCGTCGAGGCAGTGGAGGAAACTCTGCACAAAGAGGGAGCAGAGGCAGTGCCGCAGCACAAGGCAAGACCACTATGGCCCAAATGTGGCAAAGTTTTGTGTGTCCACCACAATTGTCTACACCATCAGCGACGCCTCGAGTCAGCAGGAGGCAACGCTTCCGTCAGATGGTGTCAGACTACATGTCTTGCCCTGTCGCTGTACTCCCAGATGGCTCTTCCCCCTTCAAGTTTTGGGTCTCTAAGCTGGATACATGGCCAGAGCTTAGCCAGTATGCATTGGAGGTGCTGGCTTGCCCTGCTGCCAGTGTATTATCGGAACGTGTCTTTAGTGCCGCAGGTGGTGTACTAACAGACCGTCGCACGCGACTATCTTCCGATAATGTTGACCGGCTGACTTTTCTGAAAATGAACAAGGCCTGGATCTCCAAAGACTTTGCCATTCCTCTTACAGACTAAATTAGTGGTTGGCAACTGTATCCAGGTCTGCTGGTGTGTTCATTTTTCTACCACCTGAACTATAATCCCTTTGCTTCAACACAGCCAGTTGTCGCTCAGATGTGTCGTCTGCACAGAGAAACACACTAGCTCCTGTGTTAGTGGGGTTCAGTAATGCCAGCTGATCCCCTGCTGTGTGGACGGCAAAGTTACCAGCTCCATCAACATTCAAACCACTACTGATTTTTAACCGTGCCCAACTTAGGTCTCTGGCTCCACTGTCTCTACTATTTCCCCTGACCTCCAACCCCGCCATCTACATCTCTGAAGTGGCGTCAGCACAATCTACACTTGTTCCTGTGTTCCTGTGGCTCAGTCCCATCAGTTTATCCCCTGATGTGTGTCCGGCAAGGTCTCCTGCTCTGTCCACATTCCCATAACCAGTAGTGGGAATGAGGACAGAGCTGGCGAACTTGCCGGACAAACATCAGGGGATCAACTGACGGGACTGAGCACCAGTAACACAGGAACAAGTGTAGATTGTGCTGACGCCACTTCAGAGATGTAGCTGGCGGGGTTGGAGGCCAGGGTAAATAGTAGAGACAGTGGAGCCAGAGGCCTAAGTGGAGCATGGTTAGAATCAGTAGTAGTCCACAACCTCCATAAAAACCGCTGCCCATTGGCCTCTGCATGCGGCATGCGTAATCCTGGGCTCCAACAGCTTCAGTTGGTGTTCAGAAGTGTCGTCTCCACAGAGCCAAACACATTCGTTAGAGTGTTAGTGGGGTTCAGCACTGCCAGCTGTTCCCCTGCTGTGGAGATGGCAAGTCTCCTGCTGCCTTCACCTGCCAAAATCCAGTAGGCCACAGCCTGCTCCTCGCCTAATCCTGGGCTCCAACAGCGTCAGTTGGTGTTCAGAAGTGTCGTCTCCACAGAGCCAAACACATTCGTTAGAGTGTTAGTGGGGTTCAGCACTGCCAGCTGTTCCCCTGCTGTGGAGATGGCAAGTCTCCTGCTGCCTTCACCTGCCAAAATCCAGTAGGCCCCAGCCTGCTCCTCGCCTAATCCTGGGCTCCAACAGCGTCAGTTGGTGTTCAGAAGTGTCGTCTCCACAGAGCCAAACACCTTCGTTAGAGTGTTAGTGGGGTTCAGCACTGCCAGCTGTTCCCCTGCTGTGGAGATGGCAAGTCTCCTGCTGCCTTCACCTGCCAAAATCCAGTAGGCCCCAGCCTGCTCCTCGCCTAATCCTGGGCTCCAACAGCGTCAGTTGGTGTTCATAAGTGTCGTCTCCACAGAGCCAAACACCTTCGTTAGAGTGTTAGTGGGGTTCAGCACTGCCAGCTGTTCCCCTGCTGTGGAGATGGCAAGTCTCCTGCTGCCTTCACCTGCCAAAATCCAGTAGGCCACAGCCTGCTCCTCGCCTAATCCTGGGCTCCAACAGCGTCAGTTGGTGTTCAGAAGTGTCGTCTCCACAGAGCCAAACACATTCGTTAGAGTGTTAGTGGGGTTCAGCACTGCCAGCTGTTCCCCTGCTGTGGAGATGGCAAGTCTCCTGCTGCCTTCACCTGCCAAAATCCAGTAGGCCCCAGCCTGCTCCTCGCCTAATCCTGGGCTCCAACAGCGTCAGTTGGTGTTCAGAAGTGTCGTCTCCACAGAGCCAAACACCTTCGTTAGAGTGTTAGTGGGGTTCAGCACTGCCAGCTGTTCCCCTGCTGTGGAGATGGCAAGTCTCCTGCTGCCTTCACCTGCCAAAATCCAGTAGGCCCCAGCCTGATCCTCGCCTAATCCTGGGCTCCAACAGCGTCAGTTGGTGTTCAGAAGTGTCGTCTCCACAGAGCCAAACACCTTCGTTAGAGTGTTAGTGGGGTTCAGCACTGCCAGCTGTTCCCCTGCTGTGGAGATGGCAAGTCTCCTGCTGCCTTCACCTGCCAAAATCCAGTAGGCCCCAGCCTGCTCCTCGCCTAATCCTGGGCTCCAACAGCGTCAGTTGGTGTTCAGAAGTGTCGTCTCCACAGAGCCAAACACATTCGTTAGAGTGTTAGTGGGGTTCAGCACTGCCAGCTGTTCCCCTGCTGTGGAGATGGCAAGTCTCCTGCTGCCTTCACCTGCCAAAATCCAGTAGGCCACAGCCTGCTCCTCGCCTAATCCTGGGCTCCAACAGCGTCAGTTGGTGTTCAGAAGTGTCGTCTCCACAGAGCCAAACACATTCGTTAGAGTGTTAGTGGGGTTCAGCACTGCCAGCTCTTCCCCTGCTGTGGAGATGGCAAGTCTCCTGCTGCCTTCACCTGCCAAAATCCAGTAGGCCCCAGCCTGCTCCTCGCCTAATCCTGGGCTCCAACAGCGTCAGTTGGTGTTCAGAAGTGTCGTCTCCACAGAGCCAAACACCTTCGTTAGAGTGTTAGTGGGGTTCAGCACTGCCAGCTGTTCCCCTGCTGTGGAGATGGCAAGTCTCCTGCTGCCTTCACCTGCCAAAATCCAGTAGGCCACAGCCTGCTCCTCGCCTAATCCTGGGCTCCAACAGCGTCAGTTGGTGTTCAGAAGTGTCGTCTCCACAGAGCCAAACACCTTCGTTAGAGTGTTAGTGGGGTTCAGCACTGCCAGCTGTTCCCCTGCTGTGGAGATGGCAAGTCTCCTGCTGCCTTCACCTGCCAAAATCCAGTAGGCCACAGCCTGCTCCTCGCCTAATCCTGGGCTCCAACAGCGTCAGTTGGTGTTCAGAAGTGTCGTCTCCACAGAGCCAAACACATTCGTTCAAGTGTTAGTGGGGTTCATCATTGCCAGCTGATCCCCTGCTGTGGAGATGGCAGTCTCTCCTGCTGTCTCCGCATTACAAAGACAGTAGGCCTCTGCCTACACCCTCCTATTTCCTGGGCTTCAACACAGCCAGTTGTAGTTCGGAAGTGCCGTCCACACGGAAAGAGATACTTGCTCCCGTGTCTCAGTGGGGTTCAGTAATGTCAGCTGATCCCCTGCTGTGTGGATGGCAGTCTCTTCTGCTGTCACCTCATTCAAAATACAGTAGGCCTCTGCCTATACCCTCCTATTTCCTGGGCTTCAACACAGCCAGTTGTAGTTCGGAAGTGCCGTCCACACGGAAAGAGATACTTGCTCCCGTGTCTCAGTGGGGTTCAGTAATGTCAGCTGATCCCCTGCTGTGTGGATGGCAGTCTCTTCTGCTGTCACCTCATTCAAAATACAGTAGGCCTCTGCCTATACCCTCCTATTTCCTGGGCTTCAACACAGCCAGTTGTAGTTCGGAAGTGCCGTCCACACGGAAAGAGATACTTGCTCCCGTGTCTCAGTGGGGTTCAGTAATGTCAGCTGATCCCCTGCTGTGTGGATGGCAGTCTCTTCTGCTGTCACCTCATTCAAAATACAGTAGGCCTCTGCCTATACCCTCCTATTTCCTGGGCTTCAACACAGCCAGTTGTAGTTCGGAAGTGCCGTCCACACGGAAAGAGATACTTGCTCCCGTGTCTCAGTGGGGTTCAGTAACGTCAGCTGATCCCCTGCTGTGTGGATGGCAGTCTCTCCTGCTGTCACCTCATTCAAAATACAGTAGGCCTCTGCCTACACCCTCCTATTTCCTGGGCTTCAACACAGCCAGTTGTAGTTCGGAAGTGCCGTCCACACGGAAAGAGATACTTGCTCCCGTGTCTCAGTGGGGTTCAGTAACGTCAGCTGATCCCCTGCTGTGTGGATGGCAGTCTCTCCTGCTGTAAACTCATTCAAAATACAGTAGGCCTCTGCCTACACCCTCCTATTTCCTGGGCTTCAACACAGCCAGTTGTAGTTCGGAAGTGCCGTCCACACGGAAAGAGATACTTGCTCCCGTGTCTCAGTGGGGTTCAGTAACGTCAGCTGATCCCCTGCTGTGTGGATGGCAGTCTCTCCTGCTGTAAACTCATTCAAAATACAGTAGGCCTCTGCCTACACCCTCCTATTTCCTGGGCTTCAACACAGCCAGTTGTAGTTCGGAAGTGCCGTCCACACGGAAAGAGATACTTGCTCCCGTGTCTCAGTGGGGTTCAGTAATGTCAGCTGATCCCCTGCTGTGTGGATGGCAGTCTCTCCTGCTGTCACCTCATTCAAAATACAGTAGGCCTCTGCCTACACCCTCCTATTTCCTGGGCTTCAACACAGCCAGTTGTAGTTCGGAAGTGCCGTCCACACGGAAAGAGATACTTGCTCCCGTGTCTCAGTGGGGTTCAGTAATGTCAGCTGATCCCCTGCTGTGTGGATGGCAGTCTCTCCTGCTGTCACCTCATTCAAAATACAGTAGGCCTCTGCCTACACCCTCCTATTTCCTGGGCTTCAACACAGCCAGTTGTAGTTCGGAAGTGCCGTCCACACGGAAAGAGATACTTGCTCCCGTGTCTCAGTGGGGTTCAGTAACGTCAGCTGATCCCCTGCTGTGTGGATGGCAGTCTCTCCTGCTGTAAACTCATTCAAAATACAGTAGGCCTCTGCCTACACCCTCCTATTTCCTGGGCTTCAACACAGCCAGTTGTAGTTCGGAAGTGCCGTCCACACGGAAAGAGATACTTGCTCCCGTGTCTCAGTGGGGTTCAGTAACGTCAGCTGATCCCCTGCTGTGTGGATGGCAGTCTCTCCTGCTGTAAACTCATTCAAAATACAGTAGGCCTCTGCCTACACCCTCCTATTTCCTGGGCTTCAACACAGCCAGTTGTAGTTCGGAAGTGCCGTCCACACGGAAAGAGATACTTGCTCCCGTGTCTCAGTGGGGTTCAGTAACGTCAGCTGATCCCCTGCTGTGTGGATGGCAGTCTCTCCTGCTGTAAACTCATTCAAAATACAGTAGGCCTCTGCCTACACCCTCCTATTTCCTGGGCTTCAACACAGCCAGTTGTAGTTCGGAAGTGCCGTCCACACGGAAAGAGATACTTGCTCCCGTGTCTCAGTGGGGTTCAGTAACGTCAGCTGATCCCCTGCTGTGTGGATGGCAGTCTCTCCTGCTGTAAACTCATTCAAAATACAGTAGGCCTCTGCCTACACCCTCCTATTTCCTGGGCTTCAACACAGCCAGTTGTAGTTCGGAAGTGCCGTCCACACGGAAAGAGATACTTGCTCCCGTGTCTCAGTGGGGTTCAGTAACGTCAGCTGATCCCCTGCTGTGTGGATGGCAGTCTCTCCTGCTGTAAACTCATTCAAAATACAGTAGGCCTCTGCCTACACCCTCCTATTTCCTGGGCTTCAACACAGCCAGTTGTAGTTCGGAAGTGCCGTCCACACGGAAAGAGATACTTGCTCCCGTGTCTCAGTGGGGTTCAGTAATGTCAGCTGATCCCCTGCTGTGTGGATGGCAGTCTCTCCTGCTGTCACCTCATTCAAAATACAGTAGGCCTCTGCCTACACCCTCCTATTTCCTGGGCTTCAACACAGCCAGTTGTAGTTCGGAAGTGCCGTCCACACGGAAAGAGATACTTGCTCCCGTGTCTCAGTGGGGTTCAGTAATGTCAGCTGATCCCCTGCTGTGTGGATGGCAGTCTCTCCTGCTGTCACCTCATTCAAAATACAGTAGGCCTCTGCCTACACCCTCCTATTTCCTGGGCTTCAACACAGCCAGTTGTAGTTCGGAAGTGCCGTCCACACGGAAAGAGATACTTGCTCCCGTGTCTCAGTGGGGTTCAGTAATGTCAGCTGATCCCCTGCTGTGTGGATGGCAGTCTCTCCTGCTGTCACCTCATTCAAAATACAGTAGGCCTCTGCCTACACCCTCCTATTTCCTGGGCTTCAACACAGCCAGTTGTAGTTCGGAAGTGCCGTCCACACGGAAAGAGATACTTGCTCCCGTGTCTCAGTGGGGTTCAGTAATGTCAGCTGATCCCCTGCTGTGTGGATGGCAGTCTCTCCTGCTGTCACCTCATTCAAAATACAGTAGGCCTCTGCCTACACCCTCCTATTTCCTGGGCTTCAACACAGCCAGTTGTAGTTCGGAAGTGCCGTCCACACGGAAAGAGATACTTGCTCCCGTGTCTCAGTGGGGTTCAGTAATGTCAGCTGATCCCCTGCTGTGTGGATGGCAGTCTCTCCTGCTGTCACCTCATTCAAAATACAGTAGGCCTCTGCCTACACCCTCCTATTTCCTGGGCTTCAACACAGCCAGTTGTAGTTCGGAAGTGCCGTCCACACGGAAAGAGATACTTGCTCCCGTGTCTCAGTGGGGTTCAGTAATGTCAGCTGATCCCCTGCTGTGTGGATGGCAGTCTCTCCTGCTGTCACCTCATTCAAAATACAGTAGGCCTCTGCCTACACCCTCCTATTTCCTGGGCTTCAACACAGCCAGTTGTAGTTCGGAAGTGCCGTCCACACGGAAAGAGATACTTGCTCCCGTGTCTCAGTGGGGTTCAGTAATGTCAGCTGATCCCCTGCTGTGTGGATGGCAGTCTCTCCTGCTGTCACCTCATTCAAAATACAGTAGGCCTCTGCCTACACCCTCCTATTTCCTGGGCTTCAACACAGCCAGTTGTAGTTCGGAAGTGCCGTCCACACGGAAAGAGATACTTGCTCCCGTGTCTCAGTGGGGTTCAGTAATGTCAGCTGATCCCCTGCTGTGTGGATGGCAGTCTCTCCTGCTGTCACCTCATTCAAAATACAGTAGGCCTCTGCCTACACCCTCCTATTTCCTGGGCTTCAACACAGCCAGTTGTAGTTCGGAAGTGCCGTCCACACGGAAAGAGATACTTGCTCCCGTGTCTCAGTGGGGTTCAGTAATGTCAGCTGATCCCCTGCTGTGTGGATGGCAGTCTCTCCTGCTGTCACCTCATTCAAAATACAGTAGGCCTCTGCCTACACCCTCCTATTTCCTGGGCTTCAACACAGTCAGTTGTAGTTCGGAAGTGCCGTCCACACGGAAAGAGATACTTGCTCCCGTGTCTCAGTGGGGTTCAGTAATGTCAGCTGATCCCCTGCTGTGTGGATGGCAGTCTCTCCTGCTGTCACCTCATTCAAAATACAGTAGGCCTCTGCCTACACCCTCCTATTTCCTGGGCTTCAACACAGCCAGTTGTAGTTCGGAAGTGCCGTCCACACGGAAAGAGATACTTGCTCCCGTGTCTCAGTGGGGTTCAGTAACGTCAGCTGATCCCCTGCTGTGTGGATGGCAGTCTCTCCTGCTGTCACCTCATTCAAAATACAGTAGGCCTCTGCCTACACCCTCCTATTTCCTGGGCTTCAACACAGCCAGTTGTAGTTCGGAAGTGCCGTCCACACGGAAAGAGATACTTGCTCCCGTGTCTCAGTGGGGTTCAGTAATGTCAGCTGATCCCCTGCTGTGTGGATGGCAGTCTCTCCTGCTGTCACCTCATTCAAAATACAGTAGGCCTCTGCCTACACCCTCCTATTTCCTGGGCTTCAACACAGCCAGTTGTAGTTCGGAAGTGCCGTCCACACGGAAAGAGATACTTGCTCCCGTGTCTCAGTGGGGTTCAGTAATGTCAGCTGATCCCCTGCTGTGTGGATGGCAGTCTCTCCTGCTGTCACCTCATTCAAAATACAGTAGGCCTCTGCCTACACCCTCCTATTTCCTGGGCTTCAACACAGCCAGTTGTAGTTCGGAAGTGCCGTCCACACGGAAAGAGATACTTGCTCCCGTGTCTCAGTGGGGTTCAGTAATGTCAGCTGATCCCCTGCTGTGTGGATGGCAAAGTCTCCTGCTGCCTACACAGTCGTACCACTACTGATTTTTAACCGTGCTCCAATTAGGCCTGTGGCTCCACTGTCTCTCGTATTTCCCCTGTCCTCCAACCCTGCCAGTTACAGCTCCGAAGTGGCGTCTGCACAATCCACACTTGTTCCTGTGTTACAGGTGTTCAGTCCGGTCAGTTAATCCCCTGATGTGTGTCCGGCAATGTCGCCTGCTCTGTCCACATTCCCATTATGGGAATGTGGACAGAGCAGGCGACATTGCCGGACACACATCAGGGGATTAACTGACCGGACTGAACACCTGTAACACAGGAACAAGTGTGGATTGTGCAGACGCCACTTCGGAGCTGTAACTGGCGGGGTTGGAGGACAGGGGAAATACGAAAATCAGTGAAGCCACAGGCCTAAGTGGAGCTTGGTTCAAATTAGTAGTCTACAACCGATCTTAAAATTTCTTCAATGCAGCCTCAGCCTGCTCCGTGCTTGTCCCTGGGCTTCAACACAGCCAGTTGTTGCTCGGAAGTGCCGTCTTCACAGAGTAAAACACTAGCTCCTGTGTTTGTGGGGTTCAGTAACGTCAGCTGTTCCCCTGCTGTTTTGATGGCAATCTGTCCTGCTGCCTCCCAATTGACAGCACATCAGGCCTCAGCCTGCTAAGTGCTTGTCCTGGGCTCCAACATCGCCAGTTGCTGCTCATAACTGACTTTGGCACGGGTACTCCCTCCTGCCCAGCTTGGTTCCAGCCCTGCCTGCTGTTTCCGGGAAGTGTCAATGTCAGTTTGCCACCCTAAGTTGCCATGTCGTATTGCGGTTGGGTTAGCCGAGGCTAGGGTGCCAGCAGTTTAGGTGCTTCCTATGTGGACTGCGGGTTCTGGTAAGAAAGGTTTGTTCCATAGTGCCAGTAGGACAAGCACCCCCTGTAGGACTGTGTGATTCGGTAACTGCGGCCAGCTTGCGGCATGCCAACTTTGCTTTTCAGGGGTAACTTCTGATACCCCTCCGGGTTCCAGCACCGTCAGCTGGTTCTCATCAGAGCCTTTGGCCTAGGTGCCTCCATCTCGGTATCCGAGTTCCGGCAACGTCTGCTGGTCCTTGGTAGTGCTTTGTAGCACAGGTACCTCCTGCTTAGTAACCGGGTTCCAGCACCGTCAGCTGGTCCTCGGTTGTGCCATTGGCTCTTATTCCTTCTGCTGCCCCTCCGGGTGCCAGCACTGTCAGCTGGTCCTCGCTATTTCCATTTGCTCTTGCAGCTTATGCTACCCCTCCGGGTTCCAGCACCGTCAGCTGGTTCTCGTCAGAGCCTTTGGCCTAGGTGCCTCCATCTCGGTATCCGAGTTCCGGCAACGTCTGCTGGTCCTTGGTAGTGCTTTGTAGCACAGGTACCTCCTGCTTAGTAACCGGGTTCCAGCACCGTCAGCTGGTCCTCGGTTGTGCCATTGGCTCTTATTCCTTCTGCTGCCCCTCCGGGTGCCAGCACTGTCAGCTGGTCCTCACTATTTCCATTTGCTCTTGCAGCTTATGCTACCCCTCCGGGTTCCAGCACCGTCAGCTGGTTCTCGTCAGAGCCTTTGGCCTAGGTGCCTCCATCTCGGTATCCGAGTTCCGGCAACGTCTGCTGGTCCTTGGTAGTGCTTTGTAGCACAGGTACCTCCTGCTTAGTAACCGGGTTCCAGCACCGTCAGCTGGTCCTCGGTAGTGCCATTGGCTCTTGTTCCTTCTGCTGCCCCTCCGGGTGCCAGTACCGTCAGCTGGTTCAAGAGGACAAAGAACAGGAAGACAACCACCAAGATGCAGAACAACAAGAGAGAGAAGACAAAGAAGCATAAAAAAAACAAAGCAGAAGAACATTAAGCATAAGACTAATACTCTGAGCAAATGATATTATCTTATTTATAAGCAGAAGAAGACTAAGCAGTGTATGGGGGTGAGTCCGTTCCTCCTCGTGGTGCCCCTGGAAAAGGCCTGCTGCTGCAGGCCAAACTGAACGCGGACAAATCCTGTTGTAAATCTTTTGTGACAGGCAGAACGGAAGGTGTAAACTTCTAACTTTTCTAGATAACAACTACAGGAATGCCTGACACAAACAAGAATATGATGAAGAAGAATAGGAAGAAGATGAAGAAGCTGAATATGTAGAATAATAATTGTTGAATAAGAAGAATATGAAGAATGTAAGAAAAGGAAGAAGAAGAAGAAGAAGAATGTAAAAAAAGGAAGTAGAAGAAGAAGAAGAAGAATGTAAAAAAAGGAAGTAGAAGAAGAAGAAGAAGAAAGAAGAAGAAGACATACATGTCTGGCAAAATATAAATGAGGCTAACATAGTCAATATCTTTGTAACTCCTAACATCTTTAAAAAAAAAGTTTAATTCCTGCTATTCCATTTGATTGGGCTAAACCTCTATGGCTTTAATGTCTCCTCCACCTCCCACAATACATTCTACATTATTCTTAGTTGTTTTTCTTCATGTAGAATTAACCTACAAGGAAAGAAAGGGTTTTTTTTAATTCCGATATTTTGGCCCCATTGACTTGCATTGGTTCCCGGTATCGGAATCGGCGATACCGATACTTTTTTTTAAGATCGGCCGATCCATTCCGATCCGATATTTTCAAGTATCGGCTGGTATCGCTCAACTCTAATTTAAAGGGGAATGTTCAGTTGAATGAGTATATATTCTGGAGTAGAGTAGTTTTACAGTTGCATTTAAAAATTAGACGTTCTGTGTATCTAGCGCTAGTTTATTATTTAGAATCCTAACCATCCATTGTTTGCGCCCCTGCATCCTGGCATACCACTCAAAATGATCTTTATCCATTGTTTTCCTTTGATGCCGAGCTGTCCGATGGACGTGCATGGACCATCCTCAGAACCTGAAGTGAGCTCGCTAACCGATCCTTTCCACCTCCAATTAACGAGGCCTGATTAGCGACCTCACACACTCCCATCGGACAGCTCCGCATTGAGTATGATGTACCACAGCAGTGAAAAAAAAATCATTTTTAGAGATATGCCAAGATGCAAGGGTGCACAAAACCGATTGTTAGGATCCATATTATGAGGGACATAATGTGCAAGCAGCAGTGCATTAACGGGAAACCTAATGGCATGTTCCCTTTAACTGATGGTGACCTATATTTATTGTAATGTGCCAAATGCAATCTATTTTCCATAAAAACTGTCATTCTTGCTTGAGAGTTCTGTTTAATAAAGCAGCTCATCCCCATGAATTTAGAATAAAGTCATTAAGTGAAGAGCAGCATTTTAGATTTCTAAGTATTTCAGAAATTTAAAGTAACACATATGGATATTCTCTTTAGGCCATATAATGTCACATTGGGTTCCGCTAGTGAAAAAGTCATCCAGCCAGCACCCTTGAAGAAGTTGTCATAGTCTCATGTGCACAGCTATTGAACTTTTTATCGGCATTTCATTTTTCTGTCGGAATCTATCCTCATCTTCAGGACTTGGAGGTCAGGAAAATGAAGGTGGTGGGTGAATAGAATGCAGTTTGGAAAAGGTGCAATTTATGGGTTAAAGGCAAAAAAATCAGTGCTGTTCTTTTAAGTATTTTTTGTACAATCAACTAGGCACTGACAACATCCAAGCTACCCAAAACTGTTGTTGTGCTTGATGGGAAGTCTGTTTTGTCACACAGTTGAAGAATTTTCAGCAGCCAATTTTGAGATTGAAATAAGTGGTATGTCACTCACTAAAGAGGTTTCTGCAACGATACCTCCTGAAAATTATGGTGGGTAGAGACACATGGAAAGACTCTAAGAATGGAGCTAATCCACATTAGGACCTCCAGACAAACTGCAATTCCAAAATAATAATCTAAATATGTGGCTTTGTGAGTAAAAGTGATTTTTTTTTTTTTTTTAAATTAAGCAAATGGCAGTTACCATTCTGCTAAATCACGATATTTAAGGTTGTCAACACATTTAAAGCGATCCTCTCAGCATGATTTTGCTAAGTAAACTACAGGCATTGTCCGGTTGGCAGTGTTAAACTGATTAAAATGATACCTAGTGTGAAGAAATCCGTCTTGTGGTTCTTGTGTAATCAGTGACAAAAAAACTATCACTTCCAAGCTAATGTGAACAGGTGCCAACTAGGAGCAGCTACCTCCATATACAATAAACAAAAAATTGCACCCTGTAGTGCTAAAGCATGTCAACGTGAAATCTATGAAATATGAATAGCAATACTGCTTCTATACTGTCAGGGTCCTGACAGCGCCGGCGTACAGCCTCCACTAAGCAGGGACTCACCCGCACCGTAGGGACCCCTGGGGACAAGAAAAGCCGGAAAACAAAGATGCACAGGACCTGAATGTAGAAGTTTAGCAAGCCTGCACAGGACCTACGGTCATGTGAACGGTCATGTGACTGCAAGGGGGCGGGGCTTAGCGTTCTGCTTTCAAAGAAGGTAGAAAACTCAAAGTTGGGCAAAGCGGGGGTCATGCACAGTACAGGCAAGCGAGGTACAGGAGGGATAAACAGATGGGAGGTCAGACAAAGCCAAAAGTCATACAGAAGATATCAGTAAAGTACCAGGGATGAGACAGAACGGATGGTCAGGGCCAAGCAGAGATCAAAACCAAACAGACGTAGAAGGTACCAGGCAGAATCCAAAGCAAAATCCAGAGAACAGACCGAGTCATACACAGAGAATCAAGCAACCAGAACACAGCACTAACACACTCAGGGGTCACCACACAATGCCAAGGGCGAAAGTATAACTGACAGGGGATGGGAGCTTCCTGAGGCTATAAGAAGCCTCCCCAGAACCAATGAGAGGCCACCATAATAGGTCCCAGGTGTGCAGGTGAGAGTCTGCACTGAGGTCAGAACATTAACCCCAGCAGTGCCGATCAGCCAGCACTGGTATCATGACATATACTAGGAAAAATGAGATGCTTAGCACATAATTGGGACAATTCATGCATGCTCATCAACCAACGACATGGTGGTCTATAAACTGATGGGTCCTAACGTGTCTAATGTGAATACCTCTCTAAGACTGAAGTCTGAATTTCTGTGTAGATGTGAATACCTCTTTTCCAAGTCTGATTTTTATGGATAGGTAGGATCCTACTGCAATTAAAATCAACCACATGCTGAAGGGCGGAGTTCTCTGTCAGAAAGCTACTATACAATGGCAAAAAGACTGACTGGCACTTGCAAGCTAGTGTGAACAGGTGTCAGCTAGGAGCAGCTACCTACATATACAATAACCCAAAAAATGTGGTGAATTTCTAACATTTTTCTAGAGCACTCAGTTAAAAAAATGAATTACAGACACTCTAAAGCAGCAAATTTGTAGAACAATTTTAAAGAAGACTATGTTTAAATGTACCGTGAAAAAAAATGAGAAAATCCAGCAACAGCAAAGTCATAAAACATCAAATTTATTAGTAGATTAAAACATGAAAGGGAAAAAAAATTTGTAGAACAATTTTAAAGAAGACTATGTTTAAATGTACCGTGAAAAAAAATGAGAAAATCCAGCAACAGCAAAGTCATAAAACATCAAATTTATTAGTAGATTAAAACATGAAAGGGAAAAGTATTAATAAACATGATAACGGTCAACACGTTTCAAGCTCTTAATCATGACAACTAACATGCAGGAACTATGAAAATATATAGCATAGAAAATAGATGTGGAATAGACAAAAATGTGCTTAATTGTTAACCCTATGAGTACACAGGAGAAAAGAAAGGAAAGGGAGGGGGAGAAAGAATGTGGCGACTCAAAGAATGTGTTTCAGAAAAATAAATAATAGCTTGTAAGAAATATCTACATATAATGTAACACAAATAACTCAAATACTACTCAAACAATATATTCATCATATGAGAAAAGATTGTAACTTTCAAAATTAATATATTAATGATAATTAAGTATATATACTGTAATACCTTTATACCAGCATTCCTCTCATATGTATAAAGCTGTATCAATGCGGGGAGCTGATGATTGCTCCATTGTGTTTTTCTATGTTGGAATGTGCTTATCTTTGCATTTACGAATCAAATGAACAATAAGAAATTCTGTGCAAAGGTGTATATAGCCTTTAAAGGGAACCTGTCACTAGATTTGACCACAACCTTTCAGGCCTGATATACAGCATTCTATAATGCTGTATATCTGCCCCCAACCCGACCTGCAAGACAAGAGAAAAAACTTTTATTATACTCACCTGCGGAGCTTTCTGGTTTTGGTCTGGTACCTCCCATCTTGCGATGCCGTCCTACTTCTTGCTTCATGTGGATAACATGTCCCTACATCATCCACACAGTGTCATCGGCATCGCGCTCCTGTGCAGGTGTACTTCTCTGCCCTGACTAGGGCACAGTAAAGTACTGCAGTGCGCATGCGCCGGGGCTCTTTGACCTTTCCAGGTGCCTGCGCACTGCATTGCTTTGCTCTCATCAGGGCAGCAGGGCCGGACTGGGTCTAAAATTCATCCCTGGCATTTGAAGTTACACAGGCCCACTAGTCACATGGTGACTATATAATATCTTTGTACACTTGTAGGTTACAAGAAGTGAGAGGAGATTAACACGACTATGTAACATGTAGTCACAGCTGTGCCCAGTATTTCAGCTCTGTCCTATTTATTGCTTTTAGGTACAGTACTCCTCCCAAACCTCTGTCCCCTTTTGTACGCACAGTGACAGAATTCCTGGCAGAACTGCTATCCATTGGGCAACAAGACCCCCTGGTCATAGCTGCCCCTATCATACCTCCCAACTTTTGAAGAAGGGAAAGAGGGACAAAGACTGCAGCGCGCAGCAAGACGCTGCAAATTTTAGGCCACGCCCCGGCCACACCCGTTTTGCAACTAGTCACACCCATGTCCACGCCAAATCGCACCCATTTAGCACTGCTGATCACACTGACTGCTACTGAGGGCACAGTGGCTGGCATTATGGGCACACTGACTGGCACTAAGTAAGAGAGAAAACAGAGAGATTGAGAAAAAAGAAAAAAGAGAGAGAAAGAAAGGAGAGCGAGAGAGAAAGAAAGAACAGAGAGAGAAAGAAGAAAGAACAGAGAGAGAAAGAAAGAGGGGAAAGAAAGAAAGAACAGAGAGAGACAGAGAAAGAACAGAGAGAGAAAGAAAGAAGTAAAGAAAAGAAAGAAAGAACAGAGAGAAAGAAAGAGGAAAGAAAAAGAAAGAGGGGAAAGAAAGAACAGAGAGAGAGAAAGAAAAAAAAAAGATTAGAAAGAGAAAGAAAGAACAGAGAGAGAGAAAGAAAATTAGGGAAAGACAGAACAGAGAATGAGAAAGAAAGAACAGATAAAGAAAGAAAAAGAGAGAAAGAAATAAAGAAAGATTCTATAAAGATACTATAGCAGTCCGGCTCCCATTGTAGTGCCCTCCTGAGCCTCCCGGTGCAGGACATATCATGATCCGCTCACATGGCCGGCATTCCCGATTCCAAGGCGATCCTGCTGTCTGCGCTGTCGGAGAAGGACATGGTGATGGATCTGAAGCATTCCTGGTTCCGTCACAATCTCCTCAAGAAATTATCTCTTTTCCGGTCAGCTTCCAGCACATCACTTCAGGTGGAACATCATGTTTGAGTTTTAAAATGCTCCTCGGGGCTCTGCCATGTATTCCTGTGTCCATGGGAAAAGCCCGCTTTGTATGCTTCGTACACACTTGGCTCCGCTCCGTACATCCCGTACACATATGGCTCCACTCCGTACACACACGGCTCCGCTCCGTATACCCCATACACACGCGGCTCCGCTCCATACACCAAGTACACACACGGCTCCGCTCCATACACCTCGTACACGCGTGGCTCCGCTCCGTACACCTCGTACTCACGCGGCTCCGCTCCGTAAACCTCGTACACGCGCGGCTCTGCTCCGTACACCTCGTACACGCGGCTCCGCTCCGTACACCTTGTACACGCAGCCGCGCTCCGTACACGCGGCTATGTTCCGTACACCTCGTACACATGCGGCTCCGCTCCGTACACCTTGTACACACACACGGCTCCGCTCCGTATACCCCATACACACGCGGCTCCGCTCCGTACACCTCATACACGCAGCTCTGTTCCGTACACCTCATACACCCACGGCTCCGTTCCGTACACCTCGTACACACACACAGCTCCGCTCCGTACACCTCATACACACACGGCTCCGCTCCGTACACCTCATACACACGCAGCTCTGCTACATCTACCCTGTAAGCCCCTCCTGACCCCATACATACTTACCTCATTGTTGTGAGTTCATTCTCCCCTTCACCTTTGATGTCTGATGAACTCCCTCTGCTGATGAAGAAAGGTAGTGAAATTGATTGGGATGGGAAGAACCTGTCATCTGAACAGGCGGAGTGTGATTGGACATCTGGAATTTCTGAGTGGATATAAGGCAGCCGACGCCCTGCAGGGCTGCTGGTGATCCTTTCTGCTCTGAGCTCTTGCATCCAGTTTAGTTCCTGTCTACTAAAAGCTAAGTTTTTGTCCTGCTATTATTCCATGAGATTTTGTCTGGTTTCCTTAGTGTTTGTATTCAGCCAGTCCTGGTTGGGACTGGCTGAATTCCATTTTTGTCTCTGATCAGTTGATGTCTTTGCTCTGTTTTCAGAATATACCTGAGCACTGATATAGTGATTTTGATGTCTAGCGACTTCAGGGCCTTTTTCCCTATTAGACGGTTGGGACATTTTTGGTAGGGTTTTTTGCGGATTGCAGCCAGCATCTTTTCTGTCCTGTCCTATCTAGTTAGTTGGGCCCCATCGTTTGCTCAGCCTGTCTTTCTATCTGTGTTTGTGTTTTCATCTGTATTTCACCGACAATACATGTTGGGGGCTGTCTATTGCTTTGGGGTCTGCTCTGGGGCAGTTTAGATTTCCCCTTTCCTTGTTTAGGCTTATGTCGTTCTCCGGCTGTGACGAGGGGTCTAGGGCACCGTAGGAACCCCCACAGCTACTGTTAGTTGTGGTGTATAGGATCAGGGGTCTGCTGTTGTGAGTTCATTTTTCCCTTCACCATTGAGGTCTGATGAACTCCCTCCTCTGGTGAAGGAAGGTAGTGAGGCTGATTACCAAACACATGGGCAGCTAGATGATGACTGGGTGGCTGGAATTGAGGACTGGATATAAGGCTGCCGACGCCCTTCTTCCTGGCTGGTGATTTTCCTGCTGGATTCTTGGAGACCTGTCTGATTCCTGCATCTCAAAGCTAAGTTTTTCTGCTCTGCTTTGTACTCTTCAGTTTAGTTTTTGTTTTGCCTTGTTTTTTGGGAGTTCTGCCATCCCCGGCCGGGGGTGAGCTGAATTCCATTTTTGTCTCTGATCTGTTGATCTTTTGCTCTGTCTTCAGAATATACCTGAGTGCTGATATAGTCTTTTGAAGCCTAGCGTCTTCAGGGCCTGTTTTTCCTATCAGTCGGTTGGCTCATTTTGATAGGGGTTTTGCGGATGGCAGACAGCAGCTTTCCTATCCTGTCCTATGTAGTTAGCTTGGGCCCCATCATTTGCTCAACCTATCTTTCAATCTGTGTTAGTGTTTTCATCTTGCTTCACCGTCATTATATGTTGGGGGCTGCCTATTGCTTTGGGGTCTGCTCTGGGGCAGTTTAGTTTTTCCCCTTTCTGTCTTTAGGCTATGTAGTTCTCCAGCTGTGATCGAGGGGTCTAGGGCACCGTAGGAATCCCCCACGGCTACTGCTAGTTGTTGTGGATAGGTTCAGGGGTCTGCAATCCGATAGCTGCCAACCTCTCTGGTTTTTCTGGACTTAGCTGGTATTTTGTTTTTCCTCCTTCGGTGACTCATCATAACAGTCTGCAATTCGATAGTTACCAACCTCTCCGGTTTTCTGGACTTAGCTTGTATTTTTGTTTTCTCCTCCGGTGACTCATTCATAACACCTCATCCAGCACCATAACAACAGCACAGCAGAGTCTTGCAGACACCAAGAGGCAAGGCTGAGCGCACAGGACCTGTGATGAGGTCACAGGAGGGGCGGAGTCAGGAGTCACACGATCAGGGGTCTGGACAAAGGCTCCTGATTATGTGACCCCTGACTCCTCCCCTCCTGTGACCTCATCACAGGTCCTGTGAACAGAGAAGAGAGCAGGCAAGCGACGCTGTGAGTGGCTGTGGGGGGGAGGTCTCATGCTACAGCAAGGATGGGGTGTGTGGGAGGGGGCGTGGCGGCTTATCTCCCTGCAGTGCGGGAGGGTTGGAAACTATAACCGCCGTGCCCGCAGAGGGCCGGCAGCAGGAGCAACAGCCAGGCCAGTGGCCGCATCAGCTGGCAAGCGGCCAGATGATCGGGCGCTGCCGCCCGCGGCCCACATGACAGCGGCCCAGCAAGAAAATGCCCGGTTGGCTATATTACCAATCCGGGCCTGCAGGGCAGTGTAGTACATTTGCGCAGGAGCAAGATGCTGGGGACTCTGTGTAAATGATGTAGTTTAATTCTACTGTGTTAATTTATTCTCCACAAGTTGAATATCATTATCATAGTCTGTGATCTGGAGAGATCCCAGAGCATAGTAAATGTGAAATGTAAAAAAAAAAAAAAGTAATACTCAGCAATGCTCACCCCTGCTGCTTAGGGTGTGTGCACACGCTGCAGATTCTGCTGCGGATCTGCAGTGGTTTTGGTCCTGCGGATCCGCAGCAGTTTCTGATGCGGTGTACAGTACCATAATATCCTATGGGAAATGGAAACCGCAGTGCAGACGGTGCGGATTTTTCCGCTCGGATTTTGCTGCGGTTTCTAATCCGCAGAAAGAATTGACATGTCAATTCTTTCTGCGGATTCCGCTGCGGTTTACCATCTCCTCCATTGTAGAGGTGATAAACCGCAGGGCAAAACCACAGGCTAATCCGCAGATAAACCGCAGGTATTTTGTCCTGCGGATTTTGCTAAATCAATCCGCAGCAGAATCCGCAGCGTGTGCACACAGCCTTACTGTCCACCCATATGGTTCTGTGAAACTCTGCAGGGACATCCTAGACCTAGTCGCGGTCAGGAGCCCAGGAGTTTCAGTACACAGCCTCAGTAAGAAGAGGACCATATGAGGCAGAGCGAACAGAAGAGGGAGCCAGGAGGTGCACGGTAAGATAAGCATTATTATTATTTTTTTTTTATTTTAACCTTTGCCAGCGTCCGAAGGCTCAGCCAATTGGTTGCAGGCAGGCTGCCATTTTGCTGAATTTGCACTGAGCAAATTACAAATAATCCACATTCTAGAAATTATATTTTTTTTTGTGCAATTCAATTAAAATTCAATCCCACTCAACAAAATTTGCCCAGTTCTAGTTATTACTATAGTCAAAGATGCGTATATTTGCAAAGTGCTTGGAAAAACTATTTTCCAAATTATTTCTTACTCAAATTCTGCACCATTACACTGAAAAGCACTATTGTATTTTTTATTACTTATAGCTCATTGCCTAGGGGACCGGCTACCCCTGCAGTCCAGCAGCAGTGACCACACATACACAGTGCTTACAAGCTATTTTCTTTTGCACTTGTAAGCACTGCCTTGAATCTGGCCGAGATTGCTGACACGCGCTGTTCCTTACTGATCCCAGCCAATTTCCTTGCTTTTCCACTTCTACTATCCTGCAGATGACAGCATCGGAAAGTGCACAGATTAGGGGCAACAATGTCACTGGTTCAAACTGTCAATCAAACAGAAGCATACCTTCCTCCGGTAAGCCGGGATGCTGGAAAGAGATGGGGCAACCGATTTATTGATTGTGCATTTAGTCCACAGTAACACTTCTGCTGATTGGTACAGTGATAATTTCATTATTTTGTCATGTGAAAATTGGCCGAATTTGTTTAACAGCAACAGGACATTAAACCCTAAAATTATGAAGATCCAGAAAGTGTTTTGCTGTGCATTATCGGTGACATACCTACTAGATAACTGAAACTTTATGTGGTCCAGCAGAAAATAAATTAAGCTACAAACTTTCCTTGTCTTCACACAATCATGTTCGGCTTTTTCCAGGAAAAAGTCTGGCTCCATGGCATTCTTCCAAAGGCGGCCACCCCACCTATCCTTCCTGTGTTTCATCTCTGACTGAAAAGGGATGTGGCCCCAGCTGCGCTCTGAGCTGTTCTCTTAGTGCAACTACAATGCTAGTTTGTTGGCTATGGGCTTGTGATCCCTTGAAGTAATGGACGGAATGGTACTGAGTCATCTAGACATGCTTAGCGAGGATTGGGTACAGTATTCCAGGCTGTCAGTGAACGGGACAAGTCAATATAGTCAGAGTACAATGTTAATCTTCCTCATCCTACTGAAAGTTTCCCTCCTGACCCCGGCAGGACGTCTCTCACTAACATTAATTCTTGCTTCCTCTTCCATGAAACCATGATGTGCATGGGAAACGTGTGCATGAGGCCTACATAGGAAAAAAGTAGTAATCAACGATGTTGACATCATCTGTATCATATGTAGAAAAATATTAACATTGAAGCTGCCAAAGCAAATATATGACATATAGTAACTACATTTTTGGGGCTCCACCAATTAATACTATGCCCAGATTTGGGGAAGCACGGTCTTTGTTGTCTTTATTGAATTTTGCATCATGGTGGAGAAGAGGTCTTCTGCTACTTTTCCTATTCATATAGATTATTGCATTGTTGTGGCAAAAAATGTCTTAAAAAGGTAACAAGTTAAATAAAAATTTATAACTTTTTTTATCCAAGAAGTATAATTTCTCCTTGCGGAGAATGACGTGCTAAGCATGTCGAGATGAGGAGACTTAAAGCCGCGATGCTCCTCTGGGAAATATGCTAATTATGCAAATTGTCTCTTCAGAGAGGAAGAGGACTAGAACTCTAGTGCCACCTATTGGAAGTAGCAATCCTAAAAGTCAATGTCGACTCTTTAACGAGCCTTGTTACATGACTTAGGATGACTTAGGATTCTGGCTTGGCTTTTATCCTAAGTCATGTAACAAGGCTCGTTAAAGAGTCGACATTGACTTTTAGGATTGCTACTTCCAATAGGTGGCAGTAGAGTTCTAGTCCTCTTCCTCTCTGAAGAGACAATTTGCATAATTAACTTTTTTTTATAATTTTTTGCTTACATTTTTTTTGTTCCTGTACCTCTTCCGTTCTTGTGACATGACTGCCTCTTCCTTTTATGTAAATTCTGTCTCTTTAGCCAACTGGGCTTAATCATATTGAGGACTCCCATAGAGGATAGTTGATTGCAACCTACACATATCAGTTCTCTATACAGTAGCTCACACAATATACCCGTAGAAGAATCTGTGAAATAATATATTCATTTTCACAATTGCAAAATTGTAAGGTGATGGTAGAGGTACTGGGAAGTCCCACTCCGGTCACTTTGGGACTTTCCACATATTATCAAATACAGTTGAAACCAGAACTTTACATACACTATATAAAAAGACACATATGTATGTTTTTCTCAATATCTGACATGAAATCAGAATAAACCTTTCTTGTTTTAGGTCAATTTAGATTACCATAATTATTAATATTTGCAAATGCCAGAATAATGAGAGAGAATGTTTTAAGGCATTTTTTATTACTTCCTGTTGTAAACTTCTAGTTTCAAGTGTATGTACTAAAAACGGTTGTAAAAAAAATGTATTAGGCTAAGTTCACACTTGCGTATGGCTGGTCTGCGGATGGCTCCCTTAAGCTCCACCTACTTCCGCATGCATCCTACGTTGTCCTGCATACCTATCTTTAACATTGGGTAACCAGAGACATTCGTTGTATGCGGATGCGTCCTCATGCGGTTTTTTGACATGCCCGTCGAATGCACAGAAATGCTACATGTTGTGTTCCCGTCCAGTTGGCGGGCATGTCAAAATGCCTCATGCGGAAGTAGGTGGTGCATAGGCGGAGCTTAACCCCTTACCTACAATGGACATAATATTCCGTCCATGTGACCCTGGACCTAATTACCATGGACGGAATATTACGTCCCAGCGATCAGCGGCGCCCACGTGGTGAGCGCCGCTGATCGCGGCCGGGTGTCAGCTGATTATCACAGCTGACACCCGGCACAATGTGTCAGGGGCGGTCACGGACCACCCCCGACACGTTAACCCCTTGTACACCGCGATCAAACGCGATCGCGGTGTACTGGGGGTTAAAGGGAAGCATCGGCAGGGAGGGGGCTGAGCCCCCCACAGCAGCGCAATGTGCAGCGCTGCTGCGGGGGTCTCTTTCCCTACAGGCCCCCCGGATCCAAGATGGCGACGGGGGCCTTCGGGGGCCTGTAGGGAGCTGACTTCCTCACTGCCTGCAAAGCGCAGGCATGAGGAAGTCTGCAGAACTGCCTGCGACAGATTGCTGATCTGTCACAGTGATCTGTGATGTGGCAAGGTAATAAAGTAAAAAAAAAAAAAGTGCTAAAAATAATTTAAAAAAAATCACTAAATAAATTAGTAAAAAAAAAAAAAAAAAAAATATTCCCCAATAAATCCATTTTTTCAAAAAAAAACAAAAAACAATAAAAGTACACATATTTGGTATTGCCGCGTCCGTAGTGACCCGCCCTATAAAACTGTCCCATTAGTTAACCCCTTTAGCAAACTCCTTAAAAAATAAAAATAAAAAACGAAGCAAAAAATAATGATTTATTATCATACCACCAAACAAAAAGTGCAATAACGCGCGATCAAAAAGACGCATATAAATATCCATGGTACCGCTGAAAACGTCATCTTGTCCCGCAAAAAACGAGCCACCAGACAGCATCATCCGCAAAAAAATATAAAAGTTATAGCTCGCAGAATAAAGCGATACAAAAATAATTATTTTTTGCATAAAATTGTTTTCATTGCAAAAAACCGACAAAACATAAAAAAAGACCTAAATGAGGTATCGCTGTAACCGTACTGACCCGAAGAATAAAACCGCTTTATCAATTTTACCGCACACGGAACGGTGTAAACGCACCCCCCAAAAGAAATTCATGAAACGCTGGTTTTTGTTCATTCTGCGTCCCAAAAATCGGAATAAAAAGCGATCAAAAAATGTCACGTGCCCGAAAATGGTACCAATGAAAACGTCAACTCGTCCCGCAAAAAATAAGACCTCACATGACTCAGTGGGTCAAAATATGGAAAAATTATAGCTCTCAATATGTGGTGATGCAAAAACTATTTTTACAAAAAAAAGCGTCTTTTAGCGTCTGACAGCCGCCAAACATAAAAACCGCCATAAATAGTAAATCAAACCCCCCATTATCACCCACTTAGTTAGGAAAAAATAATAAAACTAAAAGAAAATGTATTTATTTCCATTTTCCCATTAGGGTTAGGGCTAGGGTTAGGGCTAGGGTTAGGGTTAGGGTTAGGGCTAGGGTTAGGGTTAGGGCTAGGGTTAGGGTTAGGGCTAGGGTTAGGGTTAGGGTTAGGGTTAGGGCTCAGATTAGGGTTAAGGGTGTGTTGGGGTTAGGGTTGTAGTTATAATTGGGGGATTTCCACTGTTTGAGCACATCAGGTGCTCTCCAAAGGCAACATGGCGTCTGATCTCAATTCCAGCCAATTCTGCGTTGAAAATGTCAAATGGTGCTCCTTCCCTTCCAAGCTCTGCCATGCGCCCAAACAGTGTTTTACCCCCACATATGGGGTATCAGCCTACTCAGGACAAATTACAAAACAACTTTTGGGGTCCAATTTCTCCTGTTACCCTTAGGAAAATAAAAAATTGGGGGCAAAAATATAATTTTTGCGGAAAAAAATGATTTTTTTTATTTTCACGCCCAGGCGTTATAAACTTCTGTGAAGCACTTGGGGGTTCAAAGTGCTCACCACACATCTAGATAAGTTCTGTGGGGGGTCTAGTTTCTAAAATGGGGTCACTTGGGGGGAGTTTAAATAGTTTAGGTACATCAGGGGCTCGCCAAACGCACATGACACCCGCAGACCAATCCATCAAAGTCTGCATTCCAAAACATCACTACTTCCCTTCCGAGCCCCGACGTGTGCCCAAACAGTAGTTTTCTCCCACATGAGGTATCAGCGTACTCAGGACAAATTGGACAACAACTTTTGGGGTCCAATTTCTCCTGTTACCCTTGGGAAAATAAAAAAAATGGGGACTAAAAGATGATGTTTGTTGAAAAAATACGATTTTTTTATTTTCATGCCTGGGCATTATAAACTTCTGTGAAGCCCTTGGGGGTTCAAACTGCTCACCTCACATCTAGATAAGTTCCTCAGGGGGTCTAGTTTCCAAAATGGGGTCATTTGTGGGGGGTTTCCACTGTTTAGGTACATTAGGGGCTCTCCAAAGGCAACATGACACCCGCAGACCATTCCATCAAAGTCTGCATTCCAAAACGTCACTACTTCCCTTCCGAGCCCCGACGTGTGCCCATACAGTAGTTTTCTCCCACATATGGGGTGTCAGCGTACTCAGGACAAATTGGACAACAACTTTTGGGGTCCAATTTCTCCTGTTACCCTTGGGAAAATAAAAAAAATGGGGACTAAAAGATGATGTTTGTGGAAAAAATACGATTTTTTTATTTTCACGCCCGGGCGTTATAAACTTCTGTGAAGCACTGGGGGGTTCAAAGTGCTCACCACACATCTAGGTAAGTTCCTTGGGGGGTCTAGTTTCCAAAATGGTGTCATTTGTGGGGGGTTTCTACTGTTTTGGTACATCAGCGGCTTTCCAAACGCGACATGGTGTCCGATCTCAATTCCAGCCAAAAACGTCAAATGGTGCTGCTTCCCTTCCGAGCTCTGCCATGCGCCCAAATAGTGGTTTACCCCCACATGTGGGGTATCAGCGCACTCAGGATAAATTGCACAATATCTTTTAGGGTCCTGTTACTCTTGGAAAAATAAGAATTGAGGGTGAAAAGATCATTTTTGTGGAAAAAATATGATTTTTTAATTGTACGGCTGTATGTTATAAACTTCTGTGAAGCCCTTGGGGGTTCAAAGTTCTCACCACACATCTAGATAAGTTCCTTGGGGGGTCTAGATTCCAAAATGGTGTCATTTGTGGGGGGTTTCCACTGTTTTGGTACATCAGGGGTTTTCCAATCGCGACATGGTGTCCGATCTCAATTCTAGCCAAAAACGTCAAATGGCGCTGCTTCCCTTCCGAGCTCTGCTATGCGCCCAAATAGTCATTTACACCCACATATGGGGTATCAGCGTACTCAGGACAAATTGCACAATAACTTTTAGGGTCCTGTTACCCTTGGAAAAATAAAAATTGGGAGTGAAAAGATCATTTTTGTGGAAAAAATATGATTTTTTAATTGTACCACTGTACGTTATAAACTTCTGTGAAGCCCTTGTGGGTTCAAAGTTCTCACCACATATCTAGATAAGTTCCTTGGGGGGTCTAGTTTCCAAAATGGGGTCATTTTTGGGGGGTTTCCACTGTTTAGGTACATCAGGGGCTCTCCAAACGCGACATGGCGTCCAATATGAATTCCAGCCAATTTTGCATTGAAAAAGTCAAACAGCGCTCCTTCCCTTCTGAGCTCTGCCATGCGCCGAAACAGTGGTTCCCCCCCACATATCAGGTATCAGCGTACTCAGGACAAATTGCACAATAACTTTTGCAGTCCAATTTCTCCTGTTACCCTTGGTAAAATAAAGAAAATTGAACCTGAAGTATTTTTTTTGTGAAAAAAAGTTAAATGTTCATTTTTTTTTTAAATATTCAAAAAATTCCTGTGACGCACCTAAAGGATTAATAAACTTCTTGAATGTGGTTTTAAGCACCTTAAGGGGTGCAGTTTTTAGAATGGTGTCACTTTTGGGTATTTTCTATCATATAGACCCCTCAAAGTGGCTTCAAATGTGATGTGGTCCCTAAAAATAAAATGGTGTTGCAAAAATGAGAAATCGCTGGTCAATTTTTAACCCTTATAACTTCCTAACAAAAAAAAATTTTGGTTCCAAAATTGTGCTGATGTAAAGTAAACATGTGGGAAATGTTATTTATTAAGTTTTTTGTGTGCTGTATCGCTGTGATTTAAGGGCATAAAAATTCAAAGTTGGAAAATTGCGAAATTTTCAACATTTTCGCCAAATTTCCGTTTTTTTCACAAATAAACGCAAGTTATTTGAATGCAATTTTACCACTATCATGAAGTACAATATGTCAAGAGAAAACAGTGTCAGAATCACCGGGATCCATGGAAGCGTTTCAGAGTTATGACCTCATAAAGGGACAGTGGTCAGAATTGTAAAAATTGGCCCGGGAGTTAACGTGCAAACCACCCTTGGTAGTGAAGGGGTTAAGGGAGGACGAACCCAGTCATCCGCAGACCAACCATACGCAAGTGTGAACGTAGGCTTAGATTGGTTGGATTGAGGAAGATCAAAATTAACATTTTTTTTCTCAAGAGTTTTATTTTCTGAAGTTGCAGATAAGTGTTGCAAAATGTTGAAATACACAGACAGACACCAAAGTATTTTCTGACAATTACATAAAAAAGATTGAGGGACTCTTAGATGAAAGCTGACTGATTTTGGAACAATCCTCCAGATTATGAAATCTGCAGATTATGACAGCATTATGACATGTTGGTTTGTGGTAGGGATTAGAAAGAAGATAAAGTTCTTAAATGGCTCATGTACAGATGACCTTCCTGCAATAAATCAGCATCAGAAGATCCTAGTTGACATAACTGTAGATGAAAATAACTAGACAACTGTAGACAGTGTCAGACTAGGGTGTCAAGAGCACACCGATAACATTACCTCTGGGGCCCACTGTTCAGGTACATGCAAATAGTACATTACCCTGATTCACAAATGTAGCTTCCTAAATAAAAATAGGCTAGATAGCCTATTGAACATCTGTACATAATAAATCAAGAGTAAATCAAGTGTATTGTGCCAGCTACTGCTCATAACACGGGTGTGCCCCCAGGGAACTTACACTCTCCCTATCTGCTGCTCCAAGCCTGACTGTATGTAGTTCAGCAAAGATTGCCACTACTGCAAGGAATCTGTGCTACATGTTCTTTAGCTGCACAGTGGATAGATGGGACATAAGCCACAAGTTATTTTTGTGCCACTGTAAGGAGATGGCAGAGACCCTCAGTGCTTCCTCTTTCCCATATGCCGGGAAGGAGTGTCCCGTGTGGTGCCTTGATGGGTTGCCTACATTTCACTCTTTTATTAATGCTCTGTGTATTGTGTGATGCTCTTTTTCCTGTGCCCCTGTATTGTATATACAGTGTTGTAATGAACATATTAACATTAGGGATAGCAAGAGTTAGTTCGGTGGGCTGGGTCAGCAGCCTCAAAGGAACAGGAATTTCCTGTCTCCAGTCAGTGCTTGGGCAGGCTTGCCAATGGCAGGACACCCCTTCAGCCAGGAGCAGATGGACGACGGGACAAAGGTGTTGCAGACCTCTGCCTTAGTCTGCTGGGCAGTGTAGATGGACCCCGGGTCCGTGGGACCATCATCAGAAAGACTGTTGTGGCTCTTCAGTTCGGGAGGGAGCCACTGATAATGACTGACCTCAAATAGCTGCAGGGACAGATAAGGAAGCATTATTTCGTGTACAGTAAAGTTTTCCCTGTTGGAGCCGAACTGTGCCTGTTGTGTTTTTCCTTGATCCTCAGTGGCTGAAGTGAGCGTGGAAAGAAAGTAACTGACTGTGCTGTAGGATTGGGACCGCACCTGTCTTTTTCATGTGCAAGGGGCCGGGGTGCTTCTGGACTGTTGCTTTAAGAGATTCTGTCATGACTACCACCCTGTGCCACCTTGTTACACCACCATTTCTATGGGTACACTTTTGTTTCTCCATTAGGATGTATCGCTATTTTTAAGCAAACGTCTGCCCTCTGTTTCAGATTTACTGGAGGGCCGTATAAATGTTACAAAAGCTCTGGGGACTCTCGGTCCCCAGTATACCTATGATGTGACAACTGAGATTTGTTAAGCATGCTTCAATATTTTTTTCAGTAAAATGGTGAACACCATGCAGGAAACCTCATCAACCCCATCTTTGGCAACTTGGTCCTACAGGTGCAGTTTGTGCTCTGCATTTTACAGATCCATCCCCTACATAAATAGTAGAATGTACTAGATACACAGAATTCTTTAAGAGAGATATCAAGCTATCTTTAATTCTATAAAATTTATATCAAGGGCAGCCATAAGAAATATTCTTCAGGGTATTTCACAGCAATAATTTCTGACTAAATCAACTCCAATTCTTATTTCCACATTTGTACCTGTTTAGTCTCATAGCTAGGTTTGGGGATTCAATCTGGTGATCTGTTGCTGCATGGTTGGTTTCTCTGCTGAACTATTGCCCTTTCTTCCTTGTCTATATGCTGATGGTTTCTGTTGTCTTTGTTTTCCTTTCTTGGTTTGCTCCTCTCCAGGTGTTTCTCATTTTCCTGTTTCGGCTTGCCCTCCCACATTCTGCCTGGTGTTTTAGATGTTCACCCTTCACTGCATGTCCTTGCTGGCTATATCTCTTGGTGGATGTGTGTTCAGGAGTTCCAGCACTTCAGCTAATGGGTTTACCTTGATTGGTAAACTCCAGTTGTATTCTTGCAGTGTGTCTGTTTGCTTTCCCTCTCCTGCACTTTTTCCTTTTACTACTGTTAGATTTCTGGAAGGTTATACTTGTTCCTTTCATTTTTGGTTCTCCTTAGCTTTCCTTCTCTACCCTACATGAATGTTTTTTAGGTTCTTACCTTTGGTGTTCGTATCTGGCTTCACAATTTCCTTTCCCCTTGTTGACAGTGTGTTGCAGCCTCCCCTTTTGCTTCTCAGAAGGTACAAGAAACTCCTCATTGACCGTTTAGGAAGTTAGATCCGAAGTGGTTTTAGTTGTGCATCTAGGGTCTTTCTCGTCAGTTGGGTGTAGATGTGGTATTTCCTTGGAGTGAGCGTGTACAAATTCATAACACTTAGCCACAATACAATATAACTTCAACTGCTGAAATCTTTCTACAATATTCAAATTATGTTCACATATTATACAGCAATCTTAAAGGGAACCTTTCATTAGATTTTTGCTGCCCAAACCACATATACACACAGGGGAGACATGTCAGTTATCTGCAACAATAAGGTGAGGCACTGAAAATACTGGTAAGGTAACTCCCTATGGACCCCTCATGACTTTTCAAGCTATGTTTTCTGTGACATGCCAGATCTTTTCAAAATAAAACATATTATGCAGTCAGTCTCTGATTAGTGTTGCCTATGGTTCGGGCATCATGTATCCACTAATAGTTTCCTTTAAGCCTGATGTGGTCATGGAGTCATTTTGGTCCTGTAATTGCAGCCTTGCAGGACATATGTGTCCCATTTATTCAAAAAAGAGACAAATGGAATTTCAGATAAGTTCTGTGATTGCACACATAGGGGTCGGTCCATCAAGCGTAGCACTGGCTTGCAATATGCCAATCTTGCAGGGATACAAAGCATCAAATTAGGTAAGAGGTGCATGCCATTTAATGAATTTGACACCTCTTCTGAGTGACGTGTGCTAGAGAAGAAATACTACTCGTCAGTGACTAGAATAATATTTATGGAGTATAAAACGCTAACACATTTGATATATTTAATGGGCGTACGTGGCCCGGCTCCTTTCCATCTATTTCAGCAAAGCACAAAATGGTGTGAGAAAGAAAAAATGTCACAAAAGATATTGCGGAAATACCCAACACGCAAAGTTTTTATCTTAAAATCTTTGATGAATCGCCTCATTATACTTTTGATTGACTTTTCAGCCTTTTTAATATACTTTTATTGTAAATATGAATACCATTTGCTCTCCTTCGATTATAATTTTCAGGTTTCTGAGCTGTAAGCAATTCATGGGCTTCAGGATAGTGCCTCAATATTCTCTCCTAAAAGCAAAACTTCAGAGTACCACATTACTGCGTAGATGAAAGGCTTGGCAATCTACTTTTGTATTATGCCAAGAAAACTTGATGGAGAGTACAACTTGATGCAAACATAACACCATCTGTAAAACATCTAAAGTTGAAAAGAGGATGGCTTTACAAATGGATAATGATCTAAACACATGTCAAAATCCACAATAGACTACCTCAAACGGCGCAACCTGAGGGTTTTACAATGGCCCTCACAGTCCTCTAATCTGAACATCATTGAAAATTTGTGGCTAGACATGAAAATAACAGAGCATGCAAAACGACCCAGGAATCTCACAGCAGTGGAAGAATTTTCCAATCCCTCAAACAAGAATTGAAAAACTCTTTTCTGGCTACAAAAAGCGTTTACAAGCTTTGATACTTTCAAAAGGGGGTTCTACTAAGAAGAGATGAGTGAATTTGTTCGGATTTTGTCCCCGAATCTGATTTTGACATATTCGAGCCATATTCAAACAATATTCGTGCCGAATGTATGTCTTATGATCGGTTCTGAACATATTCGGTAATTTCTACTCCCATTGACTCTAATGTCGTTCGGCTGTGTTCGACGAATATTGCAAAAGCAATATTCGATTTCGATCATATTCGGAACCAAATCCAAAGAAATTTGCTCTTCTCTGCTATTAAGTACTAACCATGCAGAGTACCAACATTTTTGCATCAGCCCATTTTCTTTTTTTGTAATATTTAAAAAGTAAAAGATGAAAATATATATTTTGTTGCCTAAAATACAAAGGAAATGTGTCATCTTTAACTTTTAGAGATCATTTCATCTTCAACTTGCTTAACTGTAGCAATAATTTTGACCAGGGGTGCGCAAATTTTTACTTGCCACTGTAGTTACAGAGATTGAGACCTCGCAGAGTCAACTGTTACATCTGGTCTCCGGTGTAAAAGAAAGACATAGCTGAACTGGAGCGGGTGCAGAGAAGAGCGACCAAGGTTATTAGGGAACTAGGGGGTCTGCAATACCAAGACAGGTTATTACACTTGGGGTTATTTAGTTTGGAAAAACGAAGGCTTAGGGGTGATCTTATTACAATGTATAAATATATGCCGGGACAATACCAAAACCTTTCTAATGATCTTTTCACTCTTAGACCTGTGACGGGGACAAGGGGGCATCCTCTACGTCTGGAGGAAAGAAGGTTTAAGCATAATCACAGACGCGGATTCTTTACTGTAAGAGCAGTGAGACTATGGAACTCTCTGCCATATGATGTTGTAATGAGTGATTCCCTAATAAAATTTAAGAAGGGACTGGATACCTTTCTTGAAAAAGTATAATATTACAGGGTATATACACTAGTTTCCTTAATATTGCGTTGATCCAGGGAGCTAGTCTGATTGCCGTATGTGGAGTCGGGAAGGAATTTTTTTCCCCAATGTGAAGCTTACTGTTTGCCACATGGGTTTTTTTTTGCCTTCCTCTGGATCAACATGTTAGGGCAAGTTAGGATAGGATATGGGTTGAACTAGATGGACTTAAAGTCGTCCTTCAACCTTAATAACTATGTTACTATAACTGTTTTGGAAGATGGTTGCCCTTCTTGACCCTAATCTGCAATTCATAGTTATTAATTTTATGTTCTACATATTCTAAACATCCTAAAAATGTTTCTGACCTTCCAAGATAGGTGATTTTCTTCACTGTTGCAATCATCTTTTTTGTCAAAACTTAGTGAGCCCTTTTCTTATCAATTCTTAAAATCATCAGTTTAAGTTCTTAAGCCAGAATACACAGATTAGATTTTTTGCTGAACAAACTGGTTTCTGATTCATTCAATTTTGTTTCTATTGTTCACATTCTGTTTGTTCCTTATGCTGTTCAAACTCTTGAATTTTTTTGACTGTTCAAATCAATGAATTACTTTATTTGACTCTCTTTGCATGTGCCCTTCTACTGATCCATGGATGGACCCAATTAATGGAAAATCTACAAGTACTTTATCTCCCGCTGTGGTAGCCGCATTCCAAAAACCAAGGTCCCAATTCATCAAAGATTTTGCCCCAGAATCCTGATGTAAAAAGCTTTGAAAGTCATTACGTTTTAGCGCAATGCCAGTCTGTGCTAAAATTTAGCGACTTTAGGTCACCTCCAGTGCTTTTGCTTACTGGATCCTTATATCTAGGCACAGGAGGACATTGGCAGCCTACTTTACAGTTGTGTCCAACCTATCTCAATAGGGTTAATCAATTTCTTTTACATATCAAAATCGGTGTCATTCTGTGCATTATATTGATCTGTTATTGGTTAGTTTTTAGCATTTCATGATTTTTAACTAAAATATTAGGTGAAGTATTTTCTTAAAATAATTATTCAGCTAAATAAAAATTGACATTAAGATATTTAACTGTCTATGTAATAGTTGCGATAGAGAAGGTGGCTGGCTTATTTATAAAATTAATTTGACAACCAGCTCCCTGCAAGTACATCACTAAAATAGAAAGGAAAAAGAGAGCTCAATAAAATCATGGCACATTTTTTAGGGACCACTTCCTATTTGAAGTGTCTTTGAGGGGCCTGAAAGTGACACCATTCTAAAACTGCACCCCTCAAGGTACTCAAAACCACATTCAAGAAGTTTATTAACCCTTCAGGTGCTTCACAGGAATTTTTGGAATGTGGAAGGAAAAAATGAACATTTAACTTTTTGTGACAAAAATTAGACTTATTTTTTTTAATTTGCAAGGAAAAAAAAGAAAAAAAATGGACCCCAAACTTTGCTGTGCAATTTCTCCTGAGCATGCCGATACCCCATAAGTGGGGGAAAACCAATGTTTGTGCACACGGCATGCTCATTCTTTTGTGCGGAATCGCAAAGAATTGCCGCGATTCCGCACCCATAGGAATGCATGAGAATCGCTTACTTCCCGCATGTGGCTATGCCCACCATGCGGGAAGTTAAGCGTCTCATGTGCGGTTGGTACCCACGGTGTGGAGGAGAGGAGACTGTCCTCCAGGCCCTGGGTACCATACCCCTGTAAAAAAAAAGAATAAAAAATAAAAAATCGGGGTATATTTACCTTCCGGCGTCCCGCGCTGCATTCCCGGCCTAAGCGTTCCCAGTAATGCCTTGCAGCAAGGCCCTGTGATGACATAGTCTCGCGTGACTCTAGCGGTCTCGCGAGATCGCTATAGCAACGCGAGACTACGTCATCACAGGTCTCGCAAGGCATTACTGGGAACGCTGAGGCCCGGGATGGCAGCGCGGGACGCCGGAAGGTAAATATACCCCGATTTTTTAATTTTTTTTTAGCATTTTAACATTCTATCTTTTACTATTGATGCCGCATAGGCGGCCTCAATGGTAAAAACGTGGTCACACTTGTCAAACACTATGTTTGACGAGTGTGACCAACCTGTCAATCACTTTCCAAGCGATGCTTCAAATCGCTTGGAAAGTGCTTGAATATCGCACGCGAAAATCGCGGCAAAAACGCGATCATAATCGCGGTGAAATCGCGCGGAAAAAAATGCGCGATTTCTGGGAAGGAGTCTGGTTTTTAGTGTCCGGAATAAAACGCTACGTGGGCACATAGCCTATTACATTGTCCCAAGAGGGACATAACTGTCATGTGACAGATCGCTGATCTGTCACATCACAGATCACTGTGACAGATCAGCGATCTGTCACAGGCACTGCACTCGGCTTCCTCGTGCACTTGGCTTCCTCGTGCCTGTGCTTTGCAGGCACTGAGGAAGCCAGCTCCCTGCAGGCCCCCGAAGGTCCCCGTCACCATCTTGGATCCGGGGACCTGCAGGGATGGAGCCCCCTGCAGCAGCGCTGCACATTGCGCTGCTGTGGGGGGCTCAGGGAAGCACGAAGGGAGCCCCCTCCCTGCCGATGCTTCCCTTTAACCACCGGTACACCACCATCGTGTTTGATCGCGGTGTGCAAGGGGTTAATGTGTCGGGGGCGGTCTGTGCGCCAATTGTGGCATTTTGCCCAGCTCTTCCCACTTGCCCTATAATGGTGCCAAGTGGGGTTCATATTTTTGGGGTTAATGTCACCTTTGTATTTTCAGGTGACATCAAGCACACAGCTTAGTAATGGAGCGGCGTCTATAAGACACCTATCCATTACTAATTGTATAGTTACATGGTAAATAAACACACTGTCAGAATTAAGTCTTTTAATTGAAATAATGACACAGACTATTTTAATAGATCATCTTAATTAAACCATACATCGCCTATTCCACTGACGCTCTCGTCTCCTGGAAGAGAATTAAAATAAAAAAGCAACAATATCCTTACCTGTCCGTCGAAAAGATATATATACTGTTGCACGATAAGTCCAGCTCTGCTACATCTGGATGCCTTTGGCCGAACGGTGGCATTATTCCACCATTCATCCTGACATCCCGAACACAGCTTAGCTTGAAGATGATCACCAGAGATAGCTCGATCCCCGGCGGTCACGTGCACAGCAGTTTTCGCGATCAGCTGATCGATCGCGAGACCTGCAGTGTTCGTATACTTTTGGCTGAAGCAAGATACATTATTATTTAAATTAGTACACATGCATAGTAAGCTGCTTTTTCTCAAAGTATAATTCTATTTTCCATCTCCAAAATAAATTGCATTATTCCAATGGCCAAAAACATTGAAGTGGAAATTTGCCCATTCCTAAAGCTCCCATGATTTAGGACCTATTAAGCATATTGTAATACTATTTAAAGAGTAACCGTTGTTTCTTCTTTGTCCTCATGGATTGATGGATTGACTGTGAAATCTATATTCTGGGAACACAGGTTTTCCCATTACTGTGATAGCAGATGACGTTTGGTGCTTATAAAATTCTTAGGAGGGGAAAGAAGAATGACAATTTTGCTGTTCTTCTCCTGAAATGACAGTTATAGTTCACCACTAAACTTCATGAAGATCAACTGAGGGTTCTCAGTAATTGGAAAATCTGCATTCACTGAAGAAAGATTTTGCCTTCTGTGAATAGATTTTCCCATTACTGAGAATCCAGTTGATGGTTGTGAAGTTCTGTGGAGCACTAACCCATGAATAGATAATTTTAAGAATGAATGATCACTTGAAGAGGTGAAAGAAGCAGATATTCCTAATAAGATACAGTGGGTTAAATAATTATTTAACACACTGCAGATTTTGCAAGTTTTCCCACCTACAAAGAATGGAGAGGTCTGTATTTTTTATCGTAGGTATACGTCAACTGTGAGAGAAAGAATCTAAAAATAAAAAACAGAAAATCACATTGTATGATGTTAAATAATTAAATAGAATTTTATTGTGTGAAATAAGTATTTGATCACCTACCAACCAAAAGGAATTCTAGCTCTCACAGACCTGTTAGTTTTTCTTTAAGAAGCCCTCCTACGCTGCACTCATTACCTGTATTAATTGCACCTGTTTGAATGTGTTACCTGTATAAAAGACACCTGTCCACACACTCTATCAAACTCGAACCTCTCCACCATGGCCAAGACCAAAGAGCTGTCTAGGGACCCCAGGTACAAAATTGTAACCTGCACAAGTACCCCCCTCTTAACGGGGGGCCACTGGACCCCCAGGCTTGTCTGGGTATCTGGCGTGGAAAGCCCGCACCAGACGATCGGCATGCACTGAACTGGCCGGAACCCATGACCGATCCTCCAGAGAGTACCCCTCCAGTGTATCAGATACTGGAGTCTCCGGTGCACCCACCGGGAGTCAACAATGCGCCCTACTTCATACTCCAGCTGCCCCTCTACCAGCACTGGTGGAGCATTTGATGAGGGATCCTCTCTCACCCTCCCCACAGGCTTTAACAGGGACCTGTGGAAGACATCAGAAATTTTAAAGGAGGTGGGCAGCTGCAGTCGGTAGGCTACTGGGTTAACAACCTCCACAACTTTGTATGGGCCAATAAACTTGGGGCCCAACTTTATAGATGGTATCTTAAGCTTGATATTGCGGGTGGATAGCCACACCTTCTCCTCTACTGCAAATGCTGGACCTGGCCCCCTCCTCCTGTCAGCAAACCGCTTATAGTTTTCCTGGACCTTGGAAATATTCCTCTGAACCTCCCTCCAAAGAATTCTAAGATGTTGTGTCACATCCTCAGCACCAGGACAACCTGAATCCATGCGGGAAAACTCTCCAAAATGTGGGTTAAACCCATAGTTGACCTGAAAGGTAGACTTCCCAGTAGATTGACTCACACGGCCGTTGAATGCAAACTCTGCCATGGGCAATACCTCACACCAGTCCTCCTGTCTGGAAGAGGCCAAGCATCTCAGAATCTGCTCCAACGATTGGTTCGTGCGCTCCGTCTGTCCATTAGACTCTGGGTGGTAGGCAGAGGAGAAGGACAACGAAATACCCAGCTTTTTGCAAAAAGCCCTCCAGAACCTGCCTACAAACTGTACCCCTCTGTCTGACACCACATTCATATGCACTCCATGCAACCTAATTATATGCTGCATAAATAAGCGGGCCAGGGTTTCAGCATGGTAATGCGGGAAGAGGTACAAAGTGAGCTTGTTTTGAAAACCTATCCACCACCACCCATATCACCGAGTTGCCTCTGGAAGGAGGAAGATTTGTGATAAAATCCATGGACAAATGTGTCCATGGTCTATCCGGAATTGGCAAAGGCACCAATTCCCCGGCCGGCCGGACCTGAGAACTTTTAGAATGAGCGCACACCCCACATGCAGTCACAAACTTTTTAATATCTGTTACCATAGAGGGCCACCAGAAATCCCTCGCAATTGCCCCCCGGGTAGCTGCAATCCCAGAATGAGCACTCAACAGAGAATCGTGAAATTCCTGCATAAGTCCGAGACGGAAACGTTCTGGTACAAACAATTTACCTGGGGGTTTACCACCAGGAGCCCGAGCCTGGGCCTCCAAAATCCCTCTCTGTAACTCAGATGAGATTTCGGCCACCACTACTCCTGGCTGAAGAATGAAGGAGGGAGGTTCTGGAGGGGACACCGAATCAAAGCTTCGGGATAAAGCATCAGCCTTGATGTTTTTAGATCCCGGGCGGAATGTGATGGTAAACTGAAATCGAGAAAAAAAAAGCATCCACCGAGCCTGTCTGGGGGTCAATCTCTTGGCAGACACGATATAGGCCAAATTTTTGTGGTCAGTGATGACTGTAATGGGATGAACAGCCCCCTTCAGGAAATGCCTCCATTCTTCAAAAGCCAACTTTACCGCCAACAATTCTCTATTGCCGACATCGTAATTTCTCTCGGCAGAGGAAAATTTTTTAGAGAAGAAGGCGCAAGGCCTCAGATTAGTAAGGGAAGGAGGGCCCTGAGACAAAACTGCCCCCACCCCTACTTCCGAGGCGTCAACCTCCACGACAAAAGGTCTTGACGGGTCAGGTTGTACCAATACAGGGGCTGAAGAAAAGCACTTTTTTAATGTCATGAAAGCAGCTACAGACAAATCTTTTACATCAGCTCCCTTGAGACTGAGGTTCGTTAGCGGCTTTACCACCTGCGAGAAGCCCTTAATAAATTTCCTATAAAAGTTGGCAAAGCCCAAAAATCGCTGCAACCCTTTCAAGTCATGAAGCTGCACCCACTCCGTAACAGCCTGGACCTTCTTAGGATCCATGCGGAACCCCTCCCCTGACACAATCAACCCCAGAAAGGATACTTCTTGCATGAAAAATGAGCATTTTTCCAACTTGGCATACAAATGATTCTTCCTCAGTCTCATGAGAACCATCCGTAAATGGTGCAAGTGAGATTGACTGTCCACCAAGTACACCAGAATGTCATCCAAATAGATAACCACAAAACGACCAATTAAATCAGAGAAAATTGCATTAATAAAATTCTGAAAAACAGCAGGAGCGTTGGTGAGACCAAAGGACATAACCAAGTTTTCAAACAGCCCTTCAGTCGTCAGGAATGCTGTTTTCCATTCGTCCCCTTCCCGGACTCTTATAAGGTTATATGCTCCACGTAAATCCAGTTTAGTGAACCACTTGGCCCCGGTGAGTTGGTTACATAGATCAGGAATTAGGGGGAGAGGGTATGTATTTTTCACAGTAATTTTGTTTAATTCCCGAAAGTCGAGGCACGGCCGCAAACCACCATCTTTTTTCTTAACAAAAAAGAAGCCCGCTGCCACAGGTGAAACAGAAGGCCTAATATGCCCTTTGCGGAGACTCTCGGTAATGTACAGTCATGGCCAAAATTTTGAGAATGACACAAATATTAATTTTTACAAAGTCTACTGCTTCATTTTTTCTAATGCTAATTTGCATATACTCCAGAATGTTATAAAGAGTGATCAGCTTAACAGCAATTACTTGCAAAGTCAATATTTGCCTAGAAAATTAACTTTATCCCCCAAAACACATTTCAACATCATTGCAGCCCTGCCTTAAAAGGACCAGCTAACATCGTTTCAGTGATTGCTCCATTAACACAGCTGTGGGTGTTGATGAGGACAGGGCTGGAGATCAATCTGTCATGATTAAGTAAGAATGACACCACTGGACACTTTAAAAGGAGGCTGGTGCTTGGCATCATTGTTTCTCTTCTGTTAACCATGGTTATCACTAAAGAAACACGTGCAGTCATCACTGCACTGCACAAAAATGGCCTAACAGGGAAGAGTATCGCAGCTAGAAAGATTGCACCTCAGTCAACAATCTATCGCATCATCAAGAACTTCAAGGAGAGAGGTTCCCTTGTTGCCAAAAAGGCTCCAGGGCGCCCAAGAAAGACCAGCAAGCACCAGGACCGTCTCTTAAAAGTGTTTCAGCTGCGGGATCGGGCTACCAGCAGTGCAGAGCTGGCTCAGGAATGGCAGCAGGCAGGTGTGAGTGCATCTGCACGCACTGTGAGGCGGAGACTCTTGGAGCAAGGCCTGGTCTCAAGGAGGGCAGCAAAGAAGCCACTTCTCTCCAGAAAAAACATCATGGACAGACTGATATTCTGCAAGAGGTACAGGGTGTGGACTGCTGAGGACTGGGGTAAAGTCATTTTCTCTGATGAATCCCCTTTTCGATTGTTTCGGACATGTGGAAAACGGCTTATTCGGAGAAGACCAGGTGAGTGCTACCACCAGTCTTGTCTCATGCCAACTGTCAAGCATCCTAAAACCAGTCATGTGTGGGGTTGCTTCTCAGCCAAGGGAATGGGCTCTCTCTCAGTCTTGCCAAAAAACACAGCCATGAATAAAGAATGGTACCAGAATGTCCTCCAAGAGCAACTTCTCCCAACCGTCCAAGAGCAGTTTGGCGATCAACAATGCCTTTTTCAACATGATGGAGCACCTTGCCATAAAGCAAAGGTGATAACTAAATGGCTCAGGGAACAAAACATAGAGATTTTGGGACCATGGCCTGGAAACTCCCCAGATCTTAATCCCATTGAGAACTTGTGGTCAATCATCAAGAGACGGGTGGACACACAAAAAACCTTCAAATTCAGACAAAATAAAAGCATTGATTTTGCAAGAATGGACTGCTATCAGTCAGGATTTGATCCAGAAGTTGATTGAGAGCATGCCAGGGAGAATTGCTGAGGTCCTGAAGAAGAAGGGTCAACACTGCAAATATTGACTTGCTGCATTAACTCATTCTAACTGTCAATATAACCTTTTGTTACTCATAATATGATTGCAATTATATTTCTGTATGTGATAAAAACATCTGACAAACACACATAAAAACCAGAGGGCAGCAGATCATGTGAAAATATAATATTTGTGTCATTCTCAAAACTTTTGGCCATGACTGTACTCCTTCATGGCTAGACGTTCGGGCCCGGACAAATTGAACAGGCGAGCCTTGGGTAACTTGGCTCCAGGGACTAGATTAATGGCACAATCAAAGGGTCTATGTGGTGGTAGCGCCTCAGCCTCACTTTCAGAAAATAGTCTTCAAAATCTTTCAGGTACTCCGGAATACCTTCCAGATCGACAGACGACACTGACACAGATTTTACTGGGGTGACAAGAGTTGTCAAGTTACAACATAGACCGTTAGCCATACAACCCCACTGAATGATCTCCCCCGTGACCCAGTCAATAGTAGGATTGTGACGTTGAAGCCAAGGCATACCCAGTACCAGTCCAGCCGGCAGATTATTTATAACAAAACACCTTAATTTTTCCACGTGAGTGGAACCCACTTTCAGAGAAAAGGTATCAATCATGAAACAAATTCCCTCCTGGGTGATAGGAGAAGAATCAATTGCCATGATTTTAACAGGATCTTTTAACCTGACTGTCCCCATCTTATGAAAAGTCACAACTTTGGCATCGATCAGATTAATAGAAGAACCACAGTCAACAAAGGCGGTAGTCCCAACTGGACCGCCTGTAAGTTCCAGTTCCACCAGAAGCAGAATTTTAGTAAGTGAGGAAAAGGGTACCTGGGAGTCTGGGCAACCTCCTCGATTGTTACCCAGACTCAGTCATTTTCCTGATGGCTTCACGGAAGAAGGGCAAGAAGGACAGTTCCTTCTCCAGTGTCCAGCGGATCCACAGTAAAAGCACAATTGGTTGTTTCTTCGGTGTCTCCTCTCTTTTTCCTCCAATGACGTGGCACCAACCTCCATGGGCTCAGGACTAGATGCAGAGTCTCTCAGATTTGAGAATAAAGGGGTCTCCTGCAGCATGACCCCTCTTGTCCGCAGCCTACGGTCCATGCGGACAGCCTGGATTATAGCGTCCTCCAAAGAATCCGGTGGAGAATGAAGGGCTAGGGCATCTTTCAAACGTTCAGACAGGCCTCTACAGAACAAACCCCGGAGGGCAGCATCATCCCAGGAGACCTCCGCTGCCCAGCGTCTGAACTCAGAACAGAACTATTCAGCAGAGTTCCTCCCCTGTGTCACACTCATCACCATATCCTCTGCCAGACGCATTCTATCAGGCTCATCATAAATGTGCCCCAGAGCCTCAAAGAACAAATTCACAGACATATGTTCAGGAGCTGAGGAAGAGAGAGAGAAAGCCCATGCCTGTGGAGCCCCCCGAAGTAGGGAAATGACAACCCCCACCCTCTGGAGCTCATCCCCGGAGGAGCGGGGCCTCAGAGAGAAAAAAAAAGCTTGCATCCTTCTCTGAAAGACCTGAACTCCTTTTTATCCCCAGAGAAAAGGTTGGGCAATTTGACCGGAGATTCGGGGAATGCCATTGACACATCTCTATCCCCAGCACTAGGAGCCCCTGCAGCGACAGCCCCCTACACAGTATCCACCAACTGTTGCTGGGTCTGGGCCATCATGCGCTGTTCCACACTAAGTTTGTGGAACATTTGGGTCAGGTGCTTAACCTGATCAGCCAAAGCTTGTATGGGATCCATGAGGATAACACACTTTTTTTTTTTTTTTTTCTTCAGAGGAAGAAAAAACTGAAATGGTCAGCTATAATGTCAGGAGCCCCGCACTGCACTTGCTCACTGAGCCAGTGCGGGTGTCCTGAGTACAAAGACAGTGCTCAAAGATACCTGTGGAGCAAGGCAGCAGCGGTGACGATGCGTGCTTCAGCGTATCAGGACCTGAAGCACATGACTGCTGGGGTCGTGGCCTAAGCTCCACAGAGCTAGGAGCTGCAGGGAAACTCCTAGAAAGGTAACTGCAGGACAAGGTTACCAAGGGGCATAGACCGAGACAGAAACCAGATGAAGCCACGGTCAAAGCACAAGATAGCAATACAGTACCAAAAGGTTAGACAGAATGGATAGTCAGGACATAGCAATAGGTCAGAAAACCAGAACGGGCAATAGACGGTACAACAGGGACAAACTGTAACGGAGTAACAATAGCCAAGCCAGGAAGTCAGAACCGGAGAAGACAATAGTACCAAAGCGAGAGACGGAGTACAGAGTGAGGGAACAGGCTGGGTCATACACGGGAAGCAAACAAGCAACACAGAATACATGCACACCTGGGGTCAGACACACCAGAACAACAGTATAGCTGACAGAGAGCCCTGGTAAAGAGTGAGTATAAATATCCCTCCCAGATCCAGAATGAGGCCACGAACACTTAACCCTGTGAGTGCAGGGCAAGAACCCTGTTCAAACCATGACAGGCAGAAGCACAAGATGACTGTCAATCTTCCTTGGTCTGAGGCTCCATGCAAGATATCGCTTCGTTGAGTAAGGATGATCCTGAGAAAGGTCAGGAATCAGCCCAAAATTACACTGGAAGACCTGGTCATTGACCTGAAGAGAGCTGGGACCACAGTCTAAAACATTATCTTTAGTAAAACACTATGCCGTTTTGGATTAAAATCCTGCAGGGCACACAAGGTGGTCTTACCAGACCCGTTTAGTTTGCCAATGACCATCTAGATGATGCAGAAGAGGCATGGGAGAAGGTCATGTGGTCAGATGAGACCAAAAAAACTTTTGCAGAGTTTGTAGGAAAAAGAAGAATGACTTCAACCCCAAGAACACTGTCCTAACTGTGAAGCATGGTGGGGTGAAACATATATTTTAGGGGTGCTTTTCTGCAAAGAGGACAGGTTGACTGCATTGTACAGAAGGGAGGATGGGTGGGGTCATGTATCGCAAGATTTTGGCCAACAACCTCCTTCCCTCAGCAAGAGCATTGAAGGTGGGTCATTGCTGCATGTTTCAGCATGACAATGACCCGAAACACAGAGCCAGGGCAACTAAGGAGTGGCTCCATAAGAAGCATTTCAAGGTCGTCGAGTGGCCTAGCCAGTCTCCAGACCTGAACCCAATAGAAAATCTTTGGAGGGAGCTGAAACTCAATGTTGCCCAGCAATACTTATTTCATGTAATAAAATGCACATTAATTATATAAAAATCATACAATGTGATTTTCTGGGTTTTTTTTTTAGATTCTGTCTCTCACATTTGAAGTGTACCTACGATAAAAATTACACATTTCTCCATTAATTTGTAGATGGAAAAACTTGCAAAATGGGTATTGTATCAAATACTTACTGTATTTTCCTCACTGTATATTGCAAAGTTTATCATTTTCTCGTGTACTATTGATTCATGAATAAAATTAAAGGCCACATCTCCACCAGAACCTGCTCCTGAGACATCTTCTCCTAAGAAGTTCTGGATGGTGCAGGCTCTGTCCACCCACTAAGATTAGGGTGTCTGGGACCTGTAGTACTGCCGAGTCTAGCAGTATGGATGTGCGTGCTCATCACCTGGAGTAATTAGCTCCCTGTTTCAAACAATTGGAAAGCACCACACCCTAATAAGGTATATAGCTGCCAGAGGAACTCAGGACTATTTGTTCTTTGCTCCAGTCAAGTGAATGTGATTCCTGTTTTGACCTCGGCTTGTTTGTTGATGTTTCTCCTGCATTACGATTTTGTACCTTTTTGGTTTTTACCTGTCTACCATACCATTCTCTTGCCTCTGATTTGATCCTCCGGAGAGCAGCCCTTCCATGGAAGTAATCCAGTGGTCCGCGTTATAAGACCAGATCACTGTTCAAGGGTGCAGGCAGGGGTTGCTCTAAAATCTGACAGGCGTAGTAGCTTGCACCACATCTGTCCGAGGTGGCCTTTTTGGGCCTGTGGCCCTATCTGTAGCCCTTAATGAATTATTAGAGAGGATAACAAGCACAGACAAGGCCTCCTTATTGGTCATGTGAATGTGTGTGCATTACAGCCATGTTCTTCCAATAAACAGTAAAACAGAACTGACGTGCAGTATATTTGTGGCGCTGAACATGATCCATGCCCTGAATGCACTGCAGAACCTTTCTTAAAATGGAAAGATGTAAAATGCTTGTCATTACAGCCAATGTTGAGTTTAACTGAGGCGGCCTCTATTTCCACGCAGAAGAATCCTAGGAATGAAGCATGAATGCCGTTCACCGGGCTCTTTAGGCCACATAAAAGACAGCTGGCTCTTATGAGCAAAGGAAGTGAAAGTATTTTGAGGCCAACTTCCCCCCCAGTGCAGCTCACCCACAAGGACAAGTGAGGTGAATATGGCTATTAGCCAACCTTTTGTAACCCAAGCAGGACCCTGTATGTGCTTCGTGTTTGTTATTGTAGGTATTATGTTGCGCACTATTCGCTAGTCAAGCTGTTCTGCAAGACACAGTCCCCAATGGGAATCATTAACACCAACAAAGGGGTCAATAACATCAATAGGAGATAGACTCTTATGTGCAAAGTGTGAAATATTTTTTTCATTTCATGTTTTTTAATCAGAACACTTTGTTCAAAATTAAAATTATTGCATATTTCCCATTCACTAGTTTTAAAGGGAATCTGACACCAGGTTTTAATGTCTAGTCTGAAAGCAGAATAATGTACAGATAGAGACTCTGATTACAGCGATGAATCACTTACTAGGTTGCCTGCTGTAGTTTTTATAAAATCACAGTTTTAACAGCAGGAGATTATCACTAGTAAATCTGTTGCCAGTGGTGTGGGCGGAGTTATACAGAGCTCAGCATTCAGAGAACTGGTAGATCTGCTGCAGATAAAACTGGGATGTTATCAAAACTGTCTTAAGTAGCCCAGTAAATGACACATTGCTGGAATCAGAGTCTCTGCCCCTACATCATGCTGCTTTCAGATGGGATAGCAAAAATCTGATGACAGATTCCCTTTAAGGTCAAAGAACGTTAGTTTAGCAAAGCTATTTTTATGTGATATTAAAATATTTCAGGTCAGCTCATTCTCTAAGTACTGTATATATTAATATACACTCTTTAGAATAAAGGTCGTGGAATTATAAAAATCACAGGAATGATACACATGTTAATGATATGCATATGATGAAAAAATGGAAACACAATTTTTAAAACATATCAATTTATTCAGTATCAATTATAAGCACCACGAGCAGAAATACACAGACTCACACACATTGCTAGTAGCATACCATCAACAGCATACTAGGTTATATGGTTGTCTGAGGAATGTTCCCATCGAAAGTACTTGAGTGCACAAATGATCAATATCCACTGCTGGCAGCTCCCTTTACAATTGCCGACCATTGACATGCCAGATGTGCACAATAGAGGACTGGTCCAGAGACATTGCAGATGATGGTAGTCCATTTAGTACATGCAAGCTGCTCACAGTAGCATGAGCAATATGTGGCCTGGTGTTGTGTTGAAAAAGGAGCTCCTGAGACTCTTTGGAGAAAAGTCTGTACCATTGGCACCATGACTGATAGATTCTGTACTGCAAGTGAAATTGGATGCAACATAGAAATCCTAGGATGCCAAACAAAGTCTACACAACCCATCAGGTGTTTACAAGACATTGGGTTACATGATATTCCTCATGCATTGTTCACCCTCTGTTTTTACTTGGTATGTCTGCTGAACCCGCATCTTAATTCAGAATACTCACTGAACCCCTGAACCCTCATGCATTGTTCACCCTCTGTTTTTACTTGGTATATCTGTACTCTGATTTTTCCCCTGACTTTAATTTCATGTATCATACTTCAAATTGACTGTGTGCATATTGATATACCCATGCTCCTCACACCTAGTCTTATCTGTCCATCCTGTCCTACCTCTTTCTTCAACTTTGATGCTAGTCAAACGTCCCATGAACTGCAATCTGTTAATTGCCCCCTGCTGTGAACCGTCCTCCAGCCCCCTTCTCCTCCTCCCTCCCTCACTCACCTGGCTTCATTTCATGGACATTTGAATGGTGTAAGTTGAACAGAGCAGGTCAGATATGATCTTGGTCAGATGTGACACCATTTGAAGTGACATATTTAAAGTGATAGATGGGAATTATACCAGAAATAGTCCAGAAATCGGTCAGACGGTAAGACTAACCACTACTTTCTTACTTTACTTCCTTTTTTTTTAACCCTACTCTTCAACCATGCTCACATTTGCCATCACCGTTTTTGCTCCACTAATCTTCACTCTCCTTCGCTATCCCCAAACCCCTGCAACCTTGAACCAAATAACAATCTCCCCCTCTCTCTTACCCCCCACCTCACTTCATCTGCAGACATGCTCCTTCACCCATCTGCTTTCCCTTTCTCTGCTTCTTCTCACCGCTGGTGACATATCCCCCAATCCTGGCCCCCCTGCCTCATACATCCCACTAATCCTCACCCCTATCTTTCTCACACTAAGAGAAACTACTGCTATCCCTCAAACTTAAAACCTGTGCCACTGACCCCCTCCCTCCCGCACCCTCTTTCTGGAGCACTTTGTAATGCTCGCTCCATCTGCAACAAGCTCCACGTGATCCACGACCTCTTTACCTCCCGCAAACTTTCCTTACTGGCCCTCACTGAGACCTGGCTGACACCCCCTCACATGGCCTACCCGGCCGCACTGAGTTATGGCGGCCTCCATTTTACCCACACTCGTCGCCCAGGCAACAGACAAGGTGGAGGAGTGGGTTTCCTCTTTTCTGAACACTGCTCCTTCAACCCTATCCAACCCCCATTCTCCCTTATCCTCCCTTCTTTCGAGGTTCACTCTGTCCGTATTTACTCTCCCTCTAATCTCCAAATGGCTGTCATATACCGACCACCAGGCTCAGCCACTGCCTTCATCGACCAATTCTCCACCTGGCTCCTCCACTTTCTCTCTTCTGACATCCCCACCATCATCATGGGGGACTTCAACATCCCCATTGACACCCACCAGCCAGCAGCCTCATCCTTTGAACTTACTCAGTGGTCCTCCACAGCCACCCACACAGATGGACATACATTAGGCCTCATCTTCACTCGCCTCTGTTCCCTGTCTAATCTCATAACCTCTCCCTTCCCCCTATCTGACCACCATCTACTCACCTTCTCATCCTTGTCCTCCTCACCTGCCCCCCATGTCCAGCTACTAGCACATCCTCACAGAAACCTTGCACACATAGACATCCACAGACTCTCAGACTCTCTTCTACCTCTGTCCTCCATATCTTCACGAGCGGCGTTGGAAGAAAGCACGCCTGCCAGATGACTTCACTGCTTTCAAACAAGCTACACTTGCCTTTAAATCAGCCCTCACCTATGCTAAACAGACCTATTTCACAAACCTTGTATCGTCATTATCCCACAACCCAAAACAACTGTTCAGCACATTTAACTCTCTCCTCCGCCCACCACTGCCACCTCCAACTCCCCTCATCTCTGCTGAGGACTTTGCCACCTACTTCAAAAACAAGATCGTCCAAACAAGGCAAACCTTTACAATTCCACCACCCCAACCGCTCCACATACCAGACCTCTGCCCTTCCCTAATAACCTCCCTCTCCAACATCACTGAAAGAGAGCTTACTCATCTCCTTCCCAAATCACTCCTCACCACCTGTGCACTTGACCCCATCCCTTCCCACCTGCTCCCCAACCTCACTAACATGATCATTCCAGCCCTAACCCATTTCTTCAACCTATCCCTAACTTCTGGTACCTTCCCCTCTGCCGTCAAACATGCCACCATAGCACCCATCTTAAAAAAAATCAAACCTTGACCCAACTGCTATGCCCAGCTATTGCCCCATATCACTGCTCCCGTTTGCTTCCCTTTCCCCTCCTTATATCTGTGAACCAATCTCCCAATATCTTCCCTCACGTAATCTTCAATCCTCCCAAGACCTCCTACTCTCCTCCACACTTATTCGTTCCTCACACAACCGCCTCCAAGATTTCTCCCGAATATCCCCTATCCTCTGGAATACCATGCGTCAACACGTCCGATCATCCACCACCCTTGCATTCTTCAAACGGAACCGGAAAACCCATCTTTTCAGGAAAGCTTGCAGCCTGCAATAACCATTCTGCCGCCTCACTTCCGCCTGAGCTGCTGCACCCCCGACCTTATGTTTGTTCCCCACTATCCCGTAGAATGTAAGTCCGCAAGGACAGGGTCCTCTCCCCTCTCTACTAGTCTGTCATTGTAAATTTGTTTACTGTTAATGATATCTATAACTTTGTATGTAACCCCCCTTCCCATGTACAGCACCATGGAATTAATGGCGCTATATAAATAAATAAAAATAATACATGCCAGATGTCCAGCTACATGTGCTATATTGACCTCATGCCACCTCTCCGCGCCAAAATTGCAATATTGTGCCATCAACTGTACAGTAGCTGCAGTGGATTACTGCAGATCTACCCCATCTCGAGATTTGCCCTTTTTCAAAGGGCAACTACCACTGCCAGTGCCGCTACCACCAGGGTTCGCAGAGTCAGCAACATAGCCTGGCATGAGACTTGGGTTCTCCATCTCCTTGGGGCACATGTCTTCTGAGTACAAAGGCTGGCTATTCATCTTTTCCAATAAATCAGCTGGTATATTATCTTCCTTAGCCCCAGGAGTGCTGTTGGATGGGGACTAAAGGGTAAAATAGAAACAGGTGTCATTGGCAGAATGGAAATTTCGCTCTGTACAACATTAAATAGTATAGCTGAGGAGGTAGACTCTGAAGAAAACTGATTCAAGTTGATTGTTTCGCTGTCAGAGGCTGCATCTACTTGCTGTGACTGAGACAAATATTGTGACAAATATTCCATTACGCTCTCCTCTTCATCACCACTAATATACGTGCCAGAAGCAAAGTAGACCATTTGTGAGTTGGGCTTCCTTCTACTGCTGCGTGGATGGTTGTTGCCAGAAACGGTGGTGCTGTTACTAGCAGCTCCCACATTTTTGCTATGGCATGGCTAGTTTTAACTCGTATAACGTTTAAATCCTTTACTAACATTTCTTACCAGCCACACCTGACCAATCCTAGAAGACCATGGAATCGAACAACAAAAATGCTAATGCTATACCAGCCTGCCTTTTAACATTGGTGCGATGTGGAAGTGACTTCAATTTGACAATATAACCCATAAGTGCCCAAGCCAATTTTGACCTTGATGACCAGGCCAAATTTTTGAAATTTTGGGAATTTGACCAGTGTTATTTTATGAGGTAATCACTCTGGAACGCTTCAACGGTTCTCAGGGAAGGAGCACCGTTTGACTTAAAAAATGACTGGAGTCAAGAGCAGATGCCATGTCATGTTTGGAGAGTTCCTGATGTGCATAAACAGTGAAAAACCATCACAAGTGACACCATTTTTGAGACTACACCCCTCAAGGATTTTATCCAGGGGTAAAGTGAGTATTTTAAACCACAGGTACTACACAAAATGTAATAACATTAGGTCCTTATATTGAAAATTTTCATTTTTTTTCATGAAAATGTGGTTTTAGCCCCAAATTTGTAAGTTTCACAATGGATAATAGGAGAAATGGACCCCATAAATTGTTACGCAATTTCTCTCGAGCACAACGTTATCCCATATATGGTCAAAAACTTCTGTTTGGGCACATGGCAGGGCCAAGAAAGGAAAGAGTGCTATTTGTCTGGGATAGATTGTGAATGGCATGTCACATTTGGAGAGTCTCTGACATGCGAAAACAGCAGAAAACCCCCACATGATCCCATTTTGGAAACTAGACCCCTCAAGGAATTCAAATAGGGTTGTACTAAACATTTTTAACTTACAGGCGATTTCACAAAACTTTATAACATTTAGATGTGAAAGAAAAATAATTATTTTTTCCACTAAAATACTGTTTTAGCATTAAATTTATAGTTTACATGAGGGGTAATGGGAGAAATTGGACCCCACAATCTGTTATGAAATTTCTCCCGAATGTGACAATACCCCAAATGTGGTTGTACATGATTGAGCACACGGCAAGGATCGGATGGGAAAGAGCGCTACTTGACTTTTAGAATGCAGATTTCATTTGAATAGATTGTGGGCTCCATTAGCTGAGCCCCCGATGTGCCAAAACAGCAGAAACCCCCCAGCTGACCCCATATGGGAAATTTCACTGCCTAAGTAATTCATGTAGGGGTGTAGTAAGTATTTTGTACCTATAGGTGCCTTACAGAATTTTATAACATTGAGACATGGAAGTATGAAATTTTAGTGGCAAAAATGTAATTTTTGCATTTGCTGCAAGATTGTCAGGTACACAAGGGTTTATAGGTCAACCCAACAATTTATTGCGCAATCTCTCCCGAAGGCAGTGCTGGACCATATGTTGTCAGAAATTACTGTCAGGCCACATGCCAGGGCTGATAAGGAAGGAGCGCTATTTGGATTTTGGAGAACAACTTTTGCTAGAATAGTTTGCAAGCAACATTTTCGTAGTCCCGAAGTTGCCAGAACAGCAGAAAAATCCCAAAAGACACCCCATTGTAGAAATTGCACTTCTCAATGAATTCATCTATGGCTATGTATGTACGTGAGCCGACCGGGGGGTGGTTCCTTTTTCACCGCCGCAAACAGACTTGAGACAGAGACTGAAGTGCGTTCAACAGGTCCTCTTTATTGGCCATCCTCTCGACAACCGCAGCCCCACAAAGCAGCTGCACGACAACTTCCACGCACAGGCCCTGGTACCTTTTACTTTCCTTCTCTTTCCTCTTACAGTGATGTCTCTCACGGTTCTTTCACTGTGGCTGTCATTAGACCCACGGCCACAGCGCTTCCTCTGTCTGAGTCCGTCCGTCTTGTACCCCCGGGCTTTCTCTGTCCATGGCTCACCTGTCAGGGACACCGCCCCAACCGTCTTTCTCCTCAGTCCCTTCCGGAGTTTCCTCTTCTGTCCGTCTCTCCCTTCTGTCTCCTCTTCTCCTGAGCTCCTCCTCCTGGACTGGCAACCTTCTGGAACTCTCTCTATCATTCTTATATTCCCCTCCCTGGGAATTCCCCTCTAGAGCTCCTGTAACTCCGCCCCCATGACTCTGCGGTTTCGTAGCCTTAAGCTGTTGTTAAGCCTTTTCCTCACTGCTCCCTGCTTCCATCTTGTGGCCAAACTTCAGTACTGCATCTTCTCCCTTTCCTGCTGTTCTTGGTCTCCCCCTAGTGGCCAAACCTAGTATTTTCCCATCTTCTACTGTCTTTAGCTGTCTTCTCACACACATATGCAGCAGTCCACGTCAAGCACTTTTACTGCACATTTACATTTACCTTCCTGCTGCAGACAGGTCCATAGGTCAGTCCACTTCCCTACAGCTACAGTGACTATTTTGTAATATCCATGCCAGTTCTTTCTGGAGAATTGAAATATGCTATTTTAGTGCTCATATATTGTGAAGCCATACAGTGAAGAGCGCCCATATATTTTAGCACTCCCATACATCGTGCACAGCTTGTGCTTTGCGATACACACCGCATAAATTGTTAAGTGGTTTTTCTCCACTACAATAATGCCAAATATATGGCCGGTTACTGTGGGGCTCAGAATGAGGGGGACATTTGGATTTGAGAAAGCAAAATTCACTGGATATTAATAGAGGGGGCGGGAGCCGTGTCGTTTTTCCAGAGCCTTTGTTCTAGAAGTAACGTGGGACCTTCTATATTTCCAGTGGTAGACAATGGACCTGAGTGGGGGCTGGTTTTTGTACGGGATAAATTAAGGTTTTTATTGGTAACATTTTGGGGTACATAATTTTTTTATCGCTGTCAGTATAAGGTTGGAATAAAATTCTTGTGTTCTACGCTGAGCACTTACGTAGGGGTTTCCGTGTAAATCCCACAAAAATGTGGATCGCCTTCACCCAGGGCAGCGGGGTACTCGGAGGCGAGCCCGTTGGTTTCAATGGGAGATGTCACGTTAGCTGGGACCCTGTCCGTGGCCCTGGGCATCCATTGTAAAAGGGGAATGTTGAGCGTGTGGATGATGATTAAAGTTTATGAGTGAATGATTCGTGACGCCACCTGTGCTGTCCGGCAATGAAGATGTTAAGCCGACGCTGCAGACAGATCCTCTGGGACAGATGGTGTGGTGCAGCAATGATGTTGTGGCCCTCCACAGGTAGGGCTGTAGTCCCAGGGCAGTGTAGATGAAGCACTAGTGAGGGGAGCGTAATGGTGCAGTGTTAAGCACAGAGATATAGCAGTGCTGAGTGGGTTGGCGCAGGAATAAGCGGAGGACACCAGGGCATGTAGTTCCAAAGCTTTACTCACAGTCTGTTGAGCATACAGGTGCCCGCATCCGTGCCATGTCCTCCAGGTCAGGGGCTCAGCCAACTTCCAGGCAAGATGAATACTCCGTTCCAACACTCCGCCAACACATGTGCCTTTTCTGAACGTCTCCCCTTTGCACCTATAGTGAAGTACTCTCAGTACTGAGTTACACTGGAGTTCCTCCTGTTAGATGTTCCTATGAACTCTACTTGTATGGCAGACAGCTGTAGCCTGCTTCGGGGACTCCTTGCTACTAAGTCTCGGCTCACTCTCGTTGCTGTTGTGCCCCCAAGTCTTGTGTGGGAATAAAGTGGTCAGGTGCCTCCACCTTACCTGAATGGTGGGGTACCACACCTCAGGAGGAGGTGAAGTACCTCTGTGGCGACTGAACCCTCAGGGGCGCCACATATGCAATTAAGACAAAAAACCCCAATGAAGCCACCCACCATAATGAGGCAGATGGAGACATTTTATACTCTGTTTGGCATTTGCTTTGGTGGTATCCATCTTTTTAGGCATTTACAAATCTGTGGTCATCCACACTTGTGCGCTAAAAAGACTGCTAAAATGATGGGACACCGTCGGAACAGAAATCAATCCAAAGTGAATCTATCTACCTCATAAATGAGTGGTTCCATCAGGGGATTTCTCTGGATCATGGTTTTGAGGAATCTACATGGAAACCTCAATGTATTAGCTCAGCAGAGAGCACAGGATAAATGCTGAACCTTATTTTGAATGAATAAATAGACAGCAGTACAAGAATAGTACTTATTTTTATTTTTGCACAGTTTACCATGCAGTGTAAGTGATAAGGTAGACTTATTCTTGGATTGGTCCGATTACAGCGATTTTTTTTTTAGGTTGTGCGATTTTTTTTTTAGGTTGTGCTGCTATCACACAGTAAAAATGTTTTTTTAATAAAAATTGTTTTTTCCTCACATTCAGAGAGCTGAAACTTTTATATTTTTTGGCAAATAGAGCCATATGAAAGCTTATTTTTGTGGGACGATTTGCTAAATTTTTTGGCACCAATTTGGGCCACATAATATTTTTTAATTGCTTCTTTTTGCTTTTTATTCATATTTTTTAAACACAGAATGCACAAAAACCAACAATTCAGTTATTGTTTATATTTTTATTTTTTGCGCCGTTCACCATGTGGTAAAAGTGATAAGTGATACAACAATGAATTTGTTTTTGCATCGTTCTGAAAGCTGTATCTTTTTTATTAATTTTTGCCGAATGAGCCATATGAGTGATTCACTACTAAAATTTAAGAAGGGTCTGGATGCCTTTCTTGAAAAGTATAGTAATACAGGTTATATATACCAGATTCCTTGATAGGGTGTTGATCCAGGGAACTAGTCTGATTGCCGTATGTGGAGTCGAGAAGGGATGTTTTTCCCCAGTGTGGAGCTTAATGTTTGCCTCATGGGTTTTTTGCCTTCCTCTGGATCAACATGTTAGGCTAAAGGTTGAACTAGATAAACTTAAAGTCTTCCTTCAACCTTAAAAACTCTGTTATTATGTTACTATATTAGGGCTTATTTTTTTTCGGGACAGTTTGGCGTTTTCACTTATACCATTTTTTTTTTACTTACAACTTTTTGATAGTTTTTATTCACTTTTATTTCACTTTCTAATTTACTGAGATAATGACTTTTGGGTTTTCATTGGCTGTAAGCCATAATCATCATCATTAACAGAAATACAGTAAACACTTGAAACAGATCACTCTGCATGTAATGACTCTTTATAAGATATGAGTTTTACTTTTTGTATTGAAGAACTGAAATAAATTAACTTTTTGATGATATTCTAAGTTTGTGAGAAGTACCCCATCTTGACTGAAAAAAACAGAAATGTAGAAATTTTTGCAAATTTATTAAAAAAGAAAAACTGAGATATCACATGGTCATGTCATAAGTATTCAGACCCGTTGCTCAGACACTCATATTTAAGTCACATGCTGTCCATTTCCTTGTGATCATCCTTGAGATGGTTCTGCTCCTTCATTGGAGTCCAGCTGTGTTTAATTAAACTAATAGGACTTGATTTGTAAAGGCAAACATCTGTCTATATAAGACCTCACAGTTCACAGTGCATGTCAGACCAAATGAGAATCATGAGGTCAAAGGAACTGACCAAGGAGCTCGGAGACAGAATTGTGGCAAGGCACAGATCTGGCCAAGGTTACAAAAGAATTTCTGCAGTACTCAAGGTTCCTAGGAGCACAGTTGCCTCTATAATCCTTAAATGGAAGAAGTTTGGGACCACCAGAAGTCTTCCTAGACCTGGCCGTCAAGCCAAACTGAGCAATAGTGGGACAAGAGCCTTAAGGCCCCTTTACATTTAGCGATGCACCTGCAATCCGACCACGATGTGACCCAGTCAGGATCGCTGGAGCATCGCTAAATGGTCGCTAGTGAGCTGCCAAACAGGCAGATCTCACTAGCGATGTAGCGACGCAGCAGCGGTCGTTACTTACCTTTCACATGCAGCGATGCTGACGTCCTCCCGCCCGCGTCCACGCGTCGCTCGTCGGTGCCAGCAGGAAGCCCAGCAGGAAACAGCCAACGAGAAATGGACATGAACGATCTTGCACGATCAGCGATAGCCAGCAGGGGAGCCGGTCGGAGGTAAGTATCACACATAGCGATATCGCTAGCAATATCTCTGCTGCGTCACAAAATCGGTGACGCTTTAGCGATATTGCTAGCGATATCGCTATGTGTAAAACCCCCTTTAGTGAGAGAGGTAAAGAAGAACCCCAAGATCACCGTGACTGAGCTCCACAGATGCAGTAGGGAGATGGGAGAAAGTTCCACAAAGTCAACTATCACTGCAGCCTTCCACCAGTCATGCCTTTATGGCAGAGTGGCCTGACGGAAGCCTCTCCTCAGTGCTCGGGATTCTTGCTGTGCAGTGACAGAAATCCGACGCCTAACATTACCCCCCCTCCTAGAGCCCCCCCCTCTCCGCTCAAATTCCGCAATGAGAAAAGGAGCGTGGATGTTCTCCACTGGCTCCCAGGTCCGAGCCTCTGGACCATGACCCTTCCAGTCCACCAAGTAAAACTTTTTGCCCCGCATCATCTTGCATCCCACTATGGCATTGACCTCAAACTCGTCAGACGACAGGTCTGATGTCCCGGCAGATGGCTCAGAAAACTGGGACATGTGAACCGGCTTAAGGAGGGACACATGAAATGTGTCAGAAATAGCCAAGTGTGGTGGAAGGGCCAGGCGGTAGACCACAGGATTGATCTGCTCGAGGACCTTGAAAGGACCAATATAGAGCGGTGCGAACTTAGCGGATTCAGCCCGCAGCCTGATGTTTCATGCGGAGAGCCACACCAAGTCGCCAGGGGCAAAAGTCGGAGCAGGGCGCCGGTGTGCGTCAGCGGAGGTCCTCATTCTCTCCTTGGAAGCCCAGATAGCATCCTGGGTGTGATCCCAAATGTCACATGCCTCCACCGCCCAGTCTGCCACTCTGGAGTCGGTGGATGACACGGGCATGGGCACAGGGACGCGCGGATGCTGACCGTAATTTAGGAGGAATGGGGTCTGACCGGTGGAGTCGGCCACAGCATTGTTCAAAGTGAACTCTGCCCAGGGCAGCAAGGATGCCCAGTCGTCCTGCCTGGCCGAGACAAAATGTCGAAGATATGTGATCAGGGTCTGGTTGGCTCTCTCTACCAACCCGTTCGTCTCGGGATGATAGGCCGAGGAGAGATTCAGCTCAATGCTGAGCAGGGAACAAAGCTCTCTCCAAAACCGGGACGCAAACTGAGGACCCCAGTCGCTGACAATCTTGTCCGGTATGCCATGCAGGCGTAAAACGTGCTTAATGAACAACACTGCCAGGCCCTGCGCAGAAAGTAACCGGGAGAGAGGTACCAACTGCACCATGTTAGAGAAATGGTCGGTGACAACCCAAATGACCATGCTGCCACTGGACTTGGGTAGCCCCACCACAAAGTCCATACCGACCATCTCCCAGGGCCTGTCTGCTACCGGCAGAGGAAAAAGAAGCCCAGCAGGCCGCTGCCGAGAGGACCTATTCTGGACGCAAGAGACGCATGTCTGAATATAGTCCCTGACGTCACGGGCCATATGCGGCCACCAGTACATCCTCGCCAAAAGCTCAGAGGTCCGTTTTGTCCCGAAATGTCCACCCACTCTGGACGAATAAGTCCAAGGGAGGACCTCCGGTCGCAGACGGGCAGGGACAAATGTCTTGCCCAGAGCTACTGACTCAAGGGCATCTGGAGCCACAGTCCTCAGGCTCTAGGATGGGACGATCAGCCGAGGCTCCTCCTCCTCTTCCTCCAATGACACCATAGAGCGGGAGAGAGCATCGGCCCGGACGTTCTTCTCCCCGGAGAGAAAATGGAGGGTGAAGTGGAACCGGGAAAAGAACAAAGACCATCTGGCCTGGCAAGAGTTTAGCTACTGAGCTGTTTGCAAATGCACCATGTTTTTGTGGTCGATGAACACCTGGAAAGGGTGGTGGGCCCCCTCCAGGAGGTGTCTCCACTCCGAGAAGGCCAACTTCATTGCTAGCAACTCCCTGTTCCCGATGGCATAATTACTCTCTGCCGGTGTGAATGTCTTGGAGAAAAAGAAGCAAGGGTGCTTCCAACCTTGCGTGTCCTTCTGAAACAGGACCGCTCCAGCACCGACTGAAGAGGCATCCACTTCCAGAATGAAGGGCTTATCTACATCAGGGCGATGTAGAATGGGAGCGCTAGCGAAATGGGACTTAATGGAGGAGAAGGCCTTGGAGACTGGTTCCGACCACAACTTGGGATTTGCACCCTTCTTGGTGAGGGCTACCAAGGGTGCTACCAAAGTTGAGAAGTGGGGGATGAATTGGCGATAATAATTTATGAACCCCATAAAGCTCTGCACCGCTTTGAGAGAATGAGGTTCCAATCCATCACCGCCTGTAGCTTGGCAGGATCCATGGCCAATCCCCGGGCGGAGATGATATAGCCCAGGAAAGGCAAGGACTCCTGCTCAAACACACACTTCTCCAACTTGGCATAGAGGGAGTTTGCCCACAGGCGATCGAAAACTTTGCAAACATCTCTCCGGTGGGAGTCAATATCTGGAGAGTAGATGAGAATATCATCCAGATAGACTACAACCAAGGTGGTAAGCATATCCCAGAAGATATCATTCACAAAGTCTTGGAAGACGACCGGGGCATTACAGAGGCCGAAGGGCATCACCAGGTATTCATAGTGCCCATCCCTGGTGTTAAATGCCATCTTCCATTCGTCCCCATCACGGATGCGAATCAGGTTGTAAGCCCCCCGCAGATCAAGTTTGGAAAATACCCTCGCTCCCCGTAGCCTATCAAACAGCTCCGATATCAGGGGCAGAGGATACTTATTCTTAACGGTGATGGCGTTAAGACCCCTGTAATCAATGCAAGGACGTAGTTCCCCACTCTTCTTCTGGACGAAGAAGAATCCCGCCCCCGCTGGTGACACTGACTTCCTAATGAATCCTCTTGCCAGATTCTCCCTGATGTATTGAGACATGGCCTCTGTCTCCGGGAGAGATAGGGGATAGACTCAACCCCGGGGAGGCTCAGCACCCGGCAAGAGGTCAATAGGACAGTCATAGCACCGATGTGGTGGAAGGGTCTCCGCCGTCTTTTTGGAGAACACGTCCGCATACTGTCGATAGTGTTTGGGGAGCAAGGAGAGATCAGCGGGAACCTCGGTGGAGGCAACCTGAACTCACTCCCTCAGACATCTACCCTCACTTGATTTACTCCACCCAATAATCCTTCCTGAGGACCACTCTATATGGGGGGAGTGGTACCGCAGCCAGGGGACCCCTAGAAGTACCTGGTCAATACCCTCGGGCATGACGAGGAGGGATATCGTCTCCTGATGAGATGGAGCCACTGAGAGTAACAAGGGGATGGTCTGGTGGGTTATCTGTGAGGGTAGAGTGGCACCGTTCACCACTCTGACGGTGACTGGTGTAGACATCATAACCGGGGGTATAGCGTGCCGTTGAGCGAAGGCTGACGACATAAAATTGCCCTCTGCCCCGGAATCCACGCAAACCTCCACCGCCAGAGTGGAAGAATCAAACTCAAGTGTCCTCTTAAAGGACAGCTTGGAGGAAAACGTCGCTGATTCTAGTGCACCGCCTCCTACGGCCACTAGGCGCGAGCGTTCTCCCAGCTGCTGTGGGCACCGGTTGGCAAGGTGACCGGACTGCCGGCAAACATGACAGCTCACAGGAGCTCGAGCGGACCGGGGCCTGGATCCCTCACGGGAAGCCCCCTGACGCTCGGACGCCCGATCGGAAGATTCCGGAAGTTTAGTAAAACTAGTTGCCAACCTAAACCTCTGCCTACACTGATCCCTCTCCAACCTTCACTCGGCGGAGCGAAGATCTATACGGGTGGAGACAGTGATAAGCTCCTCCAGTGTAGCGGGAATCTCCCTGGTGGCCAGAGTGTCCTTCACATGGCCAGCCAAACCTCTCCAGAATGCCGGAATGAGGACCTTATCTGGCCACTCTAACTCTGAGGCCAGTGTCCGGAACTGGATGGCAAAGTGGCTGACCATGGACGAGCCCTGTGACGATGCCAGCAGCCAGTGCACGGTGTCATGGGTGACTCGTGGTCCCAGGAAGACCTGCTTCAGAGTGTCCAAGAACCGCGAGACACTGCACCACATGATCACCACGCTCCCACAGCGGTGTGGCCCACTCCAAAGCCCTGCCCGACAAGAAGGAAATAATAAATCCCACTTTAGCCCACTCAGAGGGGAATCGTGCGGCAAGCAGCTCCAGCTGTATAGAGCACTGGCTTACAAAACACCTACAAGAAGCACTATCACCCGAGAACTTCTCCGGCAGCGGGAGGCGGGACAAAGTCAGGGCAGGGATGGCTGTGGTTACACGGGAGACAGCCTCTGTGGCTGCCTAAACAGCGACCGCAGTGACACCCGCAGCTGAGGCTGAACGCTCGAGAGCCGCCAACCTGCCCTGCAGCTGCCGGATGTACTGCAGCAGTCGCTGTTCATCCGCCATTACTAGCCAGACCCTGGTGCTTGGATAATGTTAGGGCTGGCGGAATGCATCAAATTATAAAATAATAGTAGGTGCATTCGCAGCCCGGGGTCCACCGTGCAGAGGTGGTACACTGCTGCTATGTAATGGCGGAAGAATTAAGCGGTGTGAAACCAGTCACACGTGGGTTACGTCACCCAATGTGAACAGGGCGAACTCTGTTACTGCACAGAGCCGCACCACCGCTAAACGTAGATGCCGGAGCCTGTTTAGCTCACAGAGCCCAGCCAAAAGAGCGCACAGTGTACGGCCACAGAACTCTACCCCAAGGACACGGGGTAGGCTGCACAACACATGCATACCAAGGGTAGGGGTTTCTTAATAAGTCATTCACCAGAGACATTCATACGTGCATACATCACTCTCTCCACATAGTCTGTAAATACAGTCTATCCTAGCGCATGGCCGAGTGGCCATGCAAACCTTTTATAGCCGCGAGCGTCCGGGACATTCCTGGATTCTCGGATTGGACAATCCGAACAGGAGCAGGACCTGAGCACGTGACCTTCGATCTCCAATGGGAGATCACTCCACGGGCATGCTCAGTGGCCCGACATGGGGACTTAGTCCCTGGAGAATCTCGCTGCTGAGCAGCATGTATTGCCATAGCTGTGCCAGAGGTGGCAGCAGCAAGAAAACCCATGGAGCTGGTCTGGGCAGAGCGCCTGGACCGACGAGTTTGCTGAGCAACCTCCTCTGTGGCTGGAGAAGAATGGGAGACCGCAGGAAGTAAGGCTTGGGATTCTTGCTGTGCAGCGAAAGAAATCCAGTGCCTAATAATTTGTGTATGTACACATACAAAGTGCTACTGAGTGCATGGGGTGAAAGGGACCAGGTTGATATCACAGGCCTGCCTAAAATATGATTTCTAGGGATGCTTAAAACACTGGGAATTAACCTGAATGACTTGGTTTATGTATTCTAGACAACTAGTGTAGCAGGAGAAAAGTCTTGGATGTGAGAGTGTCTGATTATGGAGAGTGTTAATCTTGGATTATTAGCTGACTGGAGAGCATGGATAGGGTGAGGGAGGAGATGTATTGGGCGTTGGTATCACCTGTCACAACAGCATGGGAGCCTCGTGAGATGGACTGCCAACACAGCGGGTACGGTGCAGGCAAGTGAGGGGAGTATAAGCTTTATTATTTTATGGAGGCCAAGCAAGGGATATGAGAAGAAGTTGTCCAGGTAGTGGGCACCTTCTTTAAGGTTCAAAGATTGGAGCATAATGAGGAGTTGGTGATCCATGGTGTCAATTGCTAAATAGAGGTCCAGAAGAATCAGGGGAGAGTAGTCATCATCAGATTTAGCTTAGTAGATCACTTGTAACTCTAGTAAGGGCAGTTTCTGTAAAATGTAAAGTTCTGACACCAAATTTTAAAGGATCAAGTAGTGAGTTAACAGGAAAATAGGTTAGCCCAGAGTAGATCAAGCATTCAAGGATGACTTATATTGCTTAGTCTTAGAAAAAATTTTCAGATCACAACATATTGAGGCAATTTTTTTACTATGTTTAAAAAAATTTGTTTATTTTGTGCATAGAATATTTCATAATTTTGACTTACACAAAAGAAGATAAAGAAAAAAGAACACATGCCAAAAAGCATTTAATGCAAACCAAATTCTTACCCTCAGACTTTTTTACTTTCAAAATAACATATATTAAATTTAGAAATTTAGTTTTGCTTGTTCAATGGAAGAAATGTGATTTAAGATTTTTTTCAAACATCACTGCAAAATATTTTGGATATACACTATAATTTTTTGACTTCTACTGAAGTTGTAAGAGTATAATTCTATAAATAATGGGTGAATGATCTTAAAACTATTTGTACAACCAACATCTCTTTTATCATGACCATGTATTTGCTATCAGAAGAAAGACACAGTGTAACCCAGGAGACAGTAATAGCAGCCTCTGAGCTCAACTTTGCTTTGTTTTACATTCTTGGCTTCTCCTGGGTGTGAAGGAACTCCACTCCTAACGTTATACCCATCTGGATCTCATTAAACCTTGAAGACCACACAAAGATGGTCTAATTCTGCGAATGACCTTTTCCTTGAAGCCAAACTTTTGTATTTAGGTAGGGTCAGTTGACAAGGCAACAGAAGTGTGTTGTTATGTTCACATTGCTGGCTATCGACAGTAGTATAATGGTAGAATTTATTACACATATGCTCCAAGTGAGATACAGCAAGAAATCAGAAGTGGAAGCGCAGTCAATCCATACCATTCCCTATGATATAATTAGATGGAACATTGCTCATCGTTCCTGCTCATGCTTGCGCTACATGGTAACTTTGGCCTCGACATAGTTTCCACACGAAAGATCGTTATGTAATACTGCTACACTGCAGCATAATGTAGGTGAATGGGGTTATCCCCAAATGTACGAGCATGACAAGCAAATCACCAAGAGTTGGAAGCAGGCAGTTTTTATGCAACTTGACTATTGCAGTCATAGCACCCTAGGATTTGGGATCTCATTCACTTGTATTGTCCTACAATGCAGTAGCAGCACATAGCCGCATAACAATACATAACTTGGGGCCAAAATTGCCATCTTGCTCCTACCTTATCCTAATACAAGTAAATCTGAGAATCTGCATTGTGTTCAGTTAGCTTGATAGGATTTTGGAGGAACAGACAAAGGATCTGGCATCTATGTTTGAGATTTTGTTCAGATGAACAGCCCCAGCCTACACCTTGACAATCCAGTCTGGCAGACAGCATACATCATGGTTTCGAGATTTGGGAAATTTGGAGGCCAGATGAACACCTTGAACTTTTGTAATGTTCTTTAAACCGTTCCTTCACAGATTTTGCAGTATGGCAGGCTGCATCATCCTGCTCAAAGAAGCCACTGCCATCATCAAATACCATTGCTATGGAGCGTACATGGCCTTCAACAATGTTTCGGTAGAGTTCTGTTGTGAATGAATAACTTAACGAAACAAGCTTGGCTATTTTATGATACCTTATTTTAAGCCATGATGGAATAAAAGTTAAAGGGGTTTTTCACTTTAACAAAAGTGTTACCAAAACATTTTTATTCATACAAAATAGCAAGCACTTTAGGTACTCACCCTACCGGGTCCAGTGCAGATTCTTCGCTGATATTCTGGTCTCTGTTTATTTGCTGCAATTTTGACATCATAAATACAGCATCTCTTTTGGCTCTCCTTGGTGTGATCTTACCGGCAAGAATGCTCTGCATATGGTTGTTGGACCTTGCATTATGGAACCCAGGCTTATGCATTGAAACTGGGTGACTATATTTCCATTCTAGAATCTTGGCTCCGGACGTTTCTTGCCTTTTCATACCTTCATGCTCATTTAACATCTTTATATTCTGACACTGTATTACATGATAGTTTTTTCTCTGGATTATTAGGCTTTTTATTTGATCCAGGTAAGTGATAGCTGTATGGGTTATGCTTGTATTTCGCGGATATTTAATCTGTCCCTTAGATGGTTCCATTTCCCATCTTTGAATGCTATTTTTTGCATACACCCACATATTGTTTGTGCTACTCTTTTGCTATCACCTCATTATACATTGAGTCTGTATATCATTCTTGACAGGCATTTATCCTGTAAAACTCTCATGGGTTATTATTGGTATATGTGCTAACCATATTCCATCTTGCATTGCACGTTAGTATTGTGCTTTAAAAATACAGTGTCCATCTTACAGGTTGGTATAAATTATCACCTTGGGGGACTGCAGCTCCATTATGGGCAATTATGTGTTTCCTGAATGTCATTTTATGACTTTTTAATTGTTTTTATGTGGTATTGTTCTTTTGTATCCAATAAAATAAATGTGTTTCTATTTGGTGATGCTTGTTATGGACTGTAGCTTTTTTCTTCTTCTATTTTCTACACTGTGTTGATACAGACCACAGGTGTATCCCTTAGTATTGTGTGGTGCCCTCCTGCTCTTTATACAGTTGATCATAAATACAGCACACATCACCACTGCAGCCAATCAATAGCATATGACGCAACAATGTCACATCACTGCCAAGAACAGCGACGCCAACATTGCTGGGATGTTGCTGCTGCAGGAGGTGTTTGTTTGGTGCATTTGGAAGTGCGTTCTTTTTATTTTAAATTGTGTCCTGAATGTTTAAGCTGGGGATGTCCAGTAGTTAACAACCCCTCTAAGAAAGAATAGCATATGAAAGCACTGTTTTACACTTTTAAATATTCTGCAATCATTTATGTTCGCTTGAAAAGCCCCTTTATTCCAATTATTTAGCAAAAAAAAAAGTAACAGAATCCTATACAATTTTTGTGCTTTTTCATGAGTGAGTAAATCAGATCTTTGCAGCATTGTGGATGGAACAGTCCATTGGAGATAGGGCTGAATTTTCATGCTCTGGATGGATTCAGCAAGGTTCTTCTCAAAGAAAAGTTCATTTAGGCCACTCGTACATGGCAGTATGTTGGTAAGTATTTTACAAGAGTATTTAGAACCCAATACCATTAGCGGAATATGAACAGGGAAAAGCTTATACCTCTTCTATACATTGGACCCAATACTGATTAAAGCTTACAAATAATGTAAAAGTCGGGCAAAAATACATTTACATGAAAGTGTGTTTATTGTGTGATGATACGAATTGTTACGAACTCTTGAGAAATATGGTGACTGAGAAGCAGCTCCTGGGGGTGGGTTAATGTTTTGCTAATTCAGGGGACGTGGAGCTTGTCTGTAATAATAATGTGACAAATGCTGAAATAATGAGATCACGTCTGTAATAAGGATCTAGGAAACCACGGCAGTGCTGAAATGCTTGACCTTAACTCTAATGATTTGATGTTGTCAGGGCTGGGCTGTTTTCAATTTCTAAACTATCAGCATCTCTCCAATTGTATAGAAGGTTGTAGGAAATTCCTAACTCTTCATTAAAGGGAATCTGTCGGTAAGATTAACCCTTCGTCTATATGGGTGTAAGGGGGTGAGATAGAATTACCTCCTTGCTTCCCTTTCTCTATTAGTCTTTGATCTGTTAATATTTACATTTTGCTAATGTTGTTATTTTCTATGATGAATGCTTGCGGTACTGCTACATAGGAACATGTATTACCGCTCACATTTTTGGTACTCTCACACTTGCTGTTACTTTTTTACAACAGAGTATTTTTATGCATTTGTCTTACTGTGTGTTTTTCTGTGTTTTCAGTCTTTTGGTGGCGTGAACATTGTCATACAGACTTGTTCGCTGTGTGCATGGCCCATGTGTTTGTGTCTAATTGGTTTCTTGTTCATGCAAAATGGGGAGGTTTCCACACCTTCCTTATGGGCCGTGCACAAAAAAGCCGTCTTCCAAAGTGTGTCCACATCGGACCTTACCTGCCTGAATCCTGCTTATACAGGTACGATACACATGATCAGGTTTTTAAATACATCGGTTAGGACTGCTCTGAGATGGGTATACCTTGATGTGTGGTAGAGCGGCTTAGTATACATTTTTTGCAAAAAACGTATCAACCAAATGCCTTGTTTTTTATCATCTTTTTAACAGCACTTGCTGTTTACTGTTACTTTTTTACAACAGAGTATTTTTATACGTTTGTTTTACTGTGTGTTTTTCTGTGTTTTCACTCTTTTGGTGGTGTGAACATTGTCATACAGACTTGTTCGCTGTGTGCATGGCCCATGTGTTAGTGTCCCTGTCAGCAGAGCAGCAGTTTCTCTTCCCGTTGACAGGGCGAGACTACCATGTATGTATGGAGAGCATTCTGGAACAACAGAGCTTAGCAATAAATCAGGCACCTTCTTGGTGCAGATCAGGATAGCACTCAGGAAAAGCAGAGCTAAGTAGACAATCATGATCCTTTTTAGCAGACCTGATTGTACAAATAGCACTAATGTGCAACTGAGCTGAGTAGACACTAAGGCAACTGACTGTAGCAGAGCTGAGGAAGAAGTGTGACTAGACTCACGTGGTAATAGCTTGCACGTGCTACTTTCCACCCTGAGCCAGCCTTAAAAGGTCTGAGATGATGATATTTGTGGTGTATGCCAGATAATCATAGTATCCCAATGTGCATTTGCACACAGGGAGCTGGCCATAAGGAAATTAGAAAACAAAGCCCAAAACTGTAGCTGAAAAAGATGAGTAATAATTACCTTGGGACATTATATCACGCCAATCAGACTACCCAAATCCTACAGCGTCTTCTATGTGAACCACACAACAGGCCCTCTAGCTACAAGTGCTTCTCAATAAATTAGACTATCATCAAAAAGTTAATTTAAGTTCTTCTATGCAAATAGTGAAACTCCTATGTTATATAGATTCATTACAGAGTGATCTATTTCAAGTATTTATTTCTGTAAATGTTGATGATTATGGCTTACAGCCAATGAAAACCCAAATGTCATTATCAGTAAATTAGAATACTTTAAAGCACCAGCTTTAAAATTGATTTTAAAATCCGAAATGTTGGCCTACTGAAATGTATATTCAGTAAATGCCCTCAATACTTGGTTGGGGCTCCTTTTGCATCAATTACTGCATCAATGCGGCGTGGCATGGAGGCGATCAGCCTCTGGCACTGCTGAGGTGTTATGGAAACCCAGGTTGGTTTGATAGCAGCCTTCAGCTTGTCTGCATTGTGGGGTCTGGTGTCTCTCATCTTCTTCTTGACAATACTCCTTAGATTGTCTATGGGGATAAGGTCAGGCGAGTTTGCTGGCCAAGCAAGCACAGTGATATTGTTATTTTTAAACCAGGTATTGGTACTTTTGGCAGTGTGGACAGGTGCCAAGTCCTGCTGGAGTATGAAATTTACATCTGCAAAATGCTTGTCGGCAGAGGGAAGCATGAAGTGCTCTTAAATTTCCTAGTAGATGGCTGCACTGGCTTTGGTCTTGATAAAACACACTGGACCTACACCAGCAGATGACGTGGCTTCCCAAACCATCACTGATTGTGGAAACTTTACACTAGACCTCAAGCAGCTTGGATTGTGGCCTCTCCACTCTTCCTCCAGGCTCTGGGACCTTGATTTCCAAATTAAATGCAAAATTTACTTTCATCTAAAAACAACAGCTTGAACCACTGAGCAACAATCCAGTTCTTTTTCTCCTTGGCCCAGGTAAGATGCTTCTGGCATTGTCTATTGATCATGAGTGGTTTAGCACAAGCAATGCGTCACTTGTAACCCATGTCCTGGATACGTCTGTGTCTGGTGGCTCTTGAAGCAATGACTCCAGCAGCCAGCAGCAGTCTATTCCTTGTGAATCTCTCCCAAATTTTTGAATGGCCTTTTCTTAACAATCCTTTCAAGGCTGTGGTTATCCCGGTTGCTTGTGCACCTTTTTCTACTACACATTTTCCTTTCACTCAATTTTCCATTATTATGCTTGGATACAGCACTCTGTAAACAGCCAGCTTCTTAAAGCAATGACCTCTTGTGGCTTACCCTCCCTGTTGAGTTTGTCAATGACTGGCTTCTGGACATCTGTCAAGTCAGCAGTCATCCCTATGGTTGTAGAGCCTACTGAACCAAAGGGACCTTTTTAAATGCTTAGGAAGCCTTTGCAGGTGTTTTTTGTTAATTATTCTAATTTACTGAGATAATGACTTTTGGGTTTTCATTGGCTGTAAGTCATAATCATCAACATAAACAGAAATAAACACTTGAAATAGATCACTCTGTTTATAATGACTCTATATAAATATGAGTTTCACTTTTGGTGTTGAAGAACTGAAATAAATTAACTTTTTGATGATATTCAAATTTAGAGAGAAGCATTTGTATTTCTATGAGGTTCACATAAGGATTGCCACATAAATTTACATTTATTTCCATATGTATTTCTGTCTGTATAGGACCTATCTATGCCAAAATTGTATCATTTAGGTGAATTTTTCACGTTGAATGTTGAAAAAGTATACACCATATTAGCAATTGCATACACAGAAATCATGGGGCCCATAACAAACGTTCAAATTGAGCCCCCACTCACCTCACACCTCAAAAAATTCAGAGGAGTAGGTAAGGTCATGCCTTCGATCTTCTAAAATCAGGGAGAGGGACAAATATTGTGGCAAGTACACATTATGGCAACAATGAAGCCCTTTTGTGTTCTCACCCACTACTATACCCCTTTCCTGGTCTTTTTAGAGTATGATGCCTTCAAAGATGCCCCCCATACTGAATAAAACCCCCACAGTGAATTCTCCCTCAATTTCACCCTACACACACATTATCATGATACCACAATGCCTCCAGAAAAGTATGATGCCGCCACATTGCCTCCAGAAAAGTATGACGCCGCCACAGTGCCAACACAAATTATAATACTGCTACAGTAACTCCAACACAGTATAATGCCTCGACATTGGCCCCCTGTATGCTCCTGTGTATTAGGGCTAAATAAAATTCAAAACTGAAATATGGGCCAGCACACCTAATGGTATAAGTGTAATGTATGTAGTGCCTTGAAAAAGTATTGATATCCCATCAACTTTTCCACATTTTTTCATGTTACACACACAAACTGGAAACAATATATGTTTTTTCAAATTATTTTAAAAATATATATGTTAAAATTGTAATGTGCATTTGTAGTCAGCAGTGCACCCCTCAGTCAAAACTTTGTAATACCACCTTTAACTGCATTTACTACAGTCTTTTCGGGTATGTCTCTACTTTGCAAATCTAGAGGCTGAAAGTTTTTGCCCGTTTTTCTTTGCAAACAAGCTGTAGCTCATTGAGATTGGATGGAGAGCGTCTGTGGAAAGATATTTTCAAGTCTTGCCAGAGACTCTCAATGGGATTTAGCTTTGGGATGTGACTGGGCCATTCACACACATGAATATGCTTTGATCTAAACCATTCCATTGTAGCCTTGGCAGTTTGATTAGGGTTGTCGTCCTGCTGCAATATGCCCCATTCTCAACACTTTTTCAGCATCTAACACGTTTTCCTCCAGGATTTCCCTGTATTGAGCTAGGTACATCATCCCAAAAACTCTGACCAGCTTTTATGTGCCTGCTGAAGAAAAGTATCCACCACAGGATGATGCTGTCACCACTATGTTTGACGGTGTGGATGGTGTTGTCAGAGTGATGTGAAATATAGTTTTCACCACACATAGCGTTTTGCAGTTAGCTAAAAAAATTCTACTTTTGTCTCATTTGAGCAGATAATCTTCTTCCCTATGCTAGCTGTGTATCCTATATGGCATTTTGCAAACTTCAAACGAGACATATTACGGCTTGCTTTCAAAAATGGCCTTCTTCTTGCAACTCTTCCACAAAGGCCAAATTTTTGGTGTATATGACAAAGGTCAGGGTCACACTAACCGACGAGAAATACGGTCCGTATTTTACCGGCGTAATACGGAGAAATGTTCCCTAAATAGTGATCCGTATGTCATCCGTTGTCAAGGTATGTCTGCGTATTTTGTGCATGTAAGCATCTGTATGTAATCCATATGGCATCCGTATGCCGAGATTTTCTCACAGGCTTGCAAAATGGACATATAATCGATCCCAATGACAGGTTACAACCCAAACGAAAGAATAGATATATACACATAGAATATATATATATATATATATATAAATTTATATATAGTAAGGTAGCGCTGTCATTCGGGTAGGGGATACTCCCTTGGCAGCCAATAAATCACATCCGGCACAGGTTTTCCATAAAACAATCATAGTCTAAGTGGCTTATTTAGGCATCATAAACCATGACCAGCAACATAAAGTTCATATTAACAGCATAGCGTCCATGACAGAGCTTCACTCTGTTATCCCTGTGGTCACACAGGTTATGCAATGTTCCGTACGCAGGCTCTTCAGCCTCACAGATATCTCACCCTGTCAGGGTTACTCACAGCTGCTTCAGCTTACTGCAAACGTCAATTCCTTCCAGGGAACTATCAGGCACGTGCAGCCATTAAACACAGCGTTCACTTGCTGTCAGGAAGACAGCCCCATCTCTCTCAGATGGGACCTTCCAAAACGGACCAACCAAGTCCCAGCATTCACTCCATGTGACCTACCCTGGCCACCTTATATGGTCTGTAGCCGCGCCCACGGGGTCACATGGCTATGACTTCATCACAGGTCCTTCAACCACTCATACACACTTTATAATAGCGTTCTTAAACACATCCCCTGGGTGGGTTTGTAGGTAACTGGTTCCGCCCGTCTCACCAGCTACCTGGAGACTTCTCCCTCACACATTGGAATGAAACATCAGCTCTGCTGATCAGCACATAAGCATACCTCCATCCCAAGGCCACCTACCTTGAGATACATAGCGATCCTTTAGGACCCTGCTCCTGTTATCACTCTGGACAAGGCTATCCGTTCGTCCTGGGACACCCACACAGCGCCCCCTAGTGGACACAGTGGTCACTACACCACATACCTTCCCTCTGTTCAAACTTGTGGGGTTGAACACACCATTACACCAGGATCTCGAGACCGGGAACTCATTACACCCTGCCCCACAGGTCGAGAGAACTGTCTCCATCTATCATACAGCCTCATCCCTAAGTTAGGCCTCCCCCGCCCCCAGCAGTCAGAATATCGGTCGTTGTCTTTGACCCTCCAGTCACGGTCTGTCTGCGTCATCAGACACTGTTTAGTCACCATCCTTTCTCTATCTAAGCGTCTTGTAACAAATGGTACCCCACCACATCTAAGTTTGCTTTTCAGTGCATTAACCTCACAGTTCATTGCACCTGCTGTCTCTGTAACATCTTGCAGTTCACACAGTAATCTACGGAGCAACGTTTTGGCACGTTGAGCCTCTTTCTCTGCTTCTTCCACTTGGCGTTTCAGCTGTTTCAGACGCACATTATTTCCCTCCGCCAGGTCTTTGTACTGCTCAGAACTATGCCTTTCATCATCCATTTGCCTTAGTACAACCTTCAGTTTTTCTCCGTACGACGTACTTGTTTGCTTGCAGATTGTCGCACTTTAATTTCTGCATCAAGCTGTTCCTCCAGTAGTGCAACCTTTGCTTCTAACTCCTTATTTGAACTAATTGCTGACGGGCACTCCCATTCTTCTGAGCATTACTACGTTCTGTCTTCAGATCAGCATTCATCTGGTCAACCTGAAGTGTGGCCTTTCTCAGCCTGTCATTGGCTAATTCAACATTGCCGTGTTCTTCCTCCACTTCTTCTTCAAGCTGAACAATGCGATACTCTAACCGCCTCTTTTCTTCCAAAGCCAGAGCATCTTTACCACTGTTGTTGGCAATCACATCAGCCAGTTCATCTCTTTCCTGCTGTGCTTGCCTTTTAGCATGATCTGCAGCAGCAAGCTTCTCTTGCATATGGATCATCTCTGCTTCCATACTCTCCAGTTTCTTATTGTCTTCACTCTGTTCATAACTCAGGCCTGGCCACTGTAAGTCTTCATCTCACTTCTTCTCCAGCAGAAGACCTCTTACAGTTTCTGTGAGTACTCCTACCTCTTCTCTGAGGGACTTATTCAGACCTTGCCACGATGCCAGGTGACCTTTGAGCTCGAAGACTTCTTTCTCTAGCTCATCTAGTCTTTGCTCCCTCTCTCTCTCTCAGAGCCACAGTCACCCCTAGAGTCTGAGTCACGCCGATCATCCAAGAGAACTCTCCAGTTACCCTCTGACCGTGTGTCCACTCCAGTCGTCTCATCTCCCAGCCCACCATCCGTCATGTCACGAGATGTCAGGTCCGTAAGTTGGAGACGTACCCCTTCTTCCGGTCACTTTTACAACTGACCTGTCCAGCTTAGCAGGCGTCACCATCACCATGTCTGCTAACCCAACAGTAGGAACGTCTCCATCCTCCTGCCATATGTCATCAAACAAGACAAAGTCCCGACCCCTCTCAAAGGGATGCATTAAGTTTGGTGGCATACTACCACCTTGACAGTTAACCCCCTTTGTCATCTCAATCAGGACTCTGTCCACCGTATAATTCACAATGACCCTGTGGTCGCAGCGAACTCTGACGTTTTTCCCAGTCAGAGATAACATGAGCAGAGTTCCTGTCAGAGTCACCTTACTCTTTGAGTCCAGCCTACCAGAGACTCCGTCCCAGGGCAGCATCACGGTACACACCTGTGGCTCGTCGTTATCTGGAAAATACATGCCACACTCCTCCTACCCTGGCCACCTTATGTGGTCTGTAGCCATGCCTACCAGATCACATGGCTATGACCTCACCACAGGTCCTTCAATCCCTCATACACACTTTATAATAGCATTCTTAAACACACCCCCTGGGTGGGTTTGTAGGTAACTGGTTCCGCCCATCTACCTGGAGACTTCTCCCTGACACATTGGAATGAAAGATCAGCTCTGCTGATCAGCACATAAGCAAGCCTCCATCCCAAGGCCACCCACCTTGAGATACATAACGATCCTTTAGGACCCTGCTCTTGTTACCATTCTGGACAAGGCTATCCATTCATCCTGGGACACCCGCACAGCACCCCCTAGCGGACACAGCGGTCACTACACCACAATATATATATATATATATATATATACACATGTCATTGAGAAACAAACATATATATATATATATATTTGTATTTCATAGAGTTCTACATAACAGAATAGCCGCTAAATCAATTGCCGGCTTCTGTAAAATCAATACAAAACCCGACATGAAATGACGCATGGTTTACATTCAGTAAACCATTTCATTTCATGTATTTTTTTATATGTCCCTGACTAATAATTAGATTAGGGTTTGTGTGTAAAATTTGGGACATCTAGGTGTTAAATTAAGGGGTTAATTAGTTGTAAAAAAAATGCGTGGGCTCCCGTGGTAAAATCGCAACCAGAGAGGTAAAGCAGGTGAGTGAGGGCAGATTTTAATAGCCTTGAGAGGGACCATTGTTTTTGCCCCCCCCGGCTCCAAAAATCTGCCCCCAGACACCCCAGTTGGCGCTTTAACCTACCCTTGTATTAGAAAGCACAGTTTATTCACAAGCCTACTTAACAGCAATAGCAGATTAACAGCCTTTAAACCTAAATTATACAGTATGAGTGAACTTGGTTTCACACACGCCTCATTGCATGCATTCTTTGCGGCTATTTCAGTCACTATAAGTGGTAATGTCCTGTTCATCGAATAAGGAAAGAGGTCGTGAACATGCAATACAACTTGCCGACAGAATGTTTACTTAAAAGGGTTATCCAGTTTCTAAAAAAAAATAAGGATAAATAAACAGCTCACCTCTTCTTTCCCTTAGCGATCCAATGCAGACTTTCTGCATTCCCCGATTCTTCAGTTGCCATATAGCTGTGAATGTGTGGATACAGAGGTCATATGCTGAACGTTCATGGCATCAGTGTTTTGGATTGACCCCCGGTACCAGAAGTGAAATATGTCACCGTCTACCCATGACTGCAAATTCTGTCTACAATGTCTAAGTACAGTAGTAACATTGATTATGTACCTGTAAAATGCACATTATCACAATCTTTGAAGCACTTTGGAATATTGAGCAGGGCTGCCCTTCTTCATCACATTTGTAGCCTTGGCATATAGATGGAAAACAGTGATACTAGCATAATTAGACACATGAAACTCCTTCTTTCCCCATCTTCCAATATTCTGTATAAATGTAATAAAATATTAGACACACACAGCATGCTAATCCTTGCTTGACCGTGGCTTTCATCTGATGGCATCTTCCATGGATATATCGAGCCGGCTATGCTACAGTAATGTTGCGAAGCGGTAGCCATGGGCGAGTTACTCATCTCTTGCAGCCTGGCACGTTACATAAAGGAGAGTTTTCTGGCTGGGTGTGTGGACTTGTGCTGTGAGGGTCTATGCAGGCTGCATGTTACCGAAGTTGCTGGTTAGCCAGGACCAGATGTTTGACAGTTCAAGGAGGGAGACCACCAGTTAAAATAAACTTTTTACTGCAAATTAATTTGAGGAAGGTTATATGCAGTAGATAGCGGGTTCATATCTTCTCAAACATTTCTTTAATAATGCTAAAAAATTCTCACACAAATTCAATCCATTTCTCTTCTCTTTCATTATTTGTCCTTTGTCTTCATATTCCTAATTACTTCATCACAACCCAGCTCAACACTGCAGTTCAGCTAGCAAGAGTCCTTTACTCAACCCCTGGATCTGCATCTTCTTTCCCCTTAGGAGCTACTTTGCCAGTATGGCCAGTACTTATTTTCTCTGATGCTGGGACACTCTCTTCATCTTGCATACTCCATCCTGTCTAGGCCCATTACCTTTAGGAGTTATAAACTCTGGGCCGTACTACTAGGCGTCCTCTCCCAGGACTTGTCTCTGGTAAATCACTCTGTCTCTCAGTCACTCTTCCTCGTTTCTGCCCTGCATCAGCCTATCTCTTTCTCCTGGTCTCCTCTCACCTCTAGGGACACCCAAGAAATGTGGCACTTCTCATACCAGACCTTAAGTGTCTTCTCTATGCATTCCTGGCCCTTTTTGACATCTCAACAGGAAACGGAAACTGTCTCTGTCCTTTCAGCTTATCTCGTCCCACTCTGGGCTAGTCCCAAACATTAACTGTTGCTTTCCCTGTAAACTACCTTATGCTGGGCAGAGAACAATACCAACAACATAACACATTTCACATTATACATCAACAATACACATATTCTTCAAGGGGAAGATGGGCAATATGTACATCTCCTTACACTACTCTATATTCGGATTATTTCTTTAAGGTCCTCTATACTGAATGTTGTAAGATTGGGAGAGAATGAGCTTTGCATGCCTAATTATGTCATTATTGCTGTTTTCCACTCACATGATGATGCTGCATTGTAGTGAAGGAGGGGAGCCCTGGAAGCCATTCTTACAAATTCAAAAAATTGAGATTGTGGTAAAGAGTATTTCACTTATTTGTCCTTGATGGAAGTGTTTGGACGGTTTCTTTGAACTTTACCAGCACCAGTCTTTTTTGTTTGCGAGTTGGGATTGTACTTGACTATTTCCTAATTAGTTATGCTTACCATATCTATGTTCCTATTTGGGTAAGCAGTCATCATAGAGTCCTTCTACTGATGTTTTGGACTTTTGTTAATATAATTATAGTAAATATCATAATTTTAGGGTGAGGCCACAGCACCTCCAGCGATGGTTAATTGTCCCATGATTTTGTTTCACAATTGTGTAACCATTGGCTGATGAGTGGATATTTGACTTCTTAGTCAGCCGCAGCCTGGGATGCACCCTTAGTGTTCACAGCAAAAACATTTCTAAAAATTCATATTAAAGGGGTTTTCCCAGAATTACAAGTTTTCGATAAGATATGGAATAGCTTGTTGATTAGGAGGAGTCCATCCTCTAGGAGCTCCGGAACCCCATGAACAGGGGACTGTCGCACCAATAAGACTCTACAACGATCACAAATAGGAGACAACTTAAACATTTTGGAAAACTCATATTCTGAACTATGGACCTTCATTATTTATCATCTGTATGATGCGTTCATGGTTTTTCAATGTGATTATAATCTTCACTTATTCCAGAGAAAAACAAAAAGGAATGTTGCAATCATGTTTGACATCCTAGCATCTATGGAGTTGGCAAGCACTTAGGCTCAAATTGAATCAAGTATTTTACTTTTACCAAGTAATATTTTCAATATATACAGTATGCCAATATGCCCAAATAACTCAATGACCAAAAGTATGTCAAACGGTGCTTCTGGTAGAGGCTTGTCTAAAAAATATCCTGAAGCACTAAATATGCTTTTTAGTAAATCTCTATATTATTCATTTTATATAGCAAATAATGACAGATGAATGCAACTCTATAAACATTATGTCTTATGATTGGCTATTTGTTTGGTGGGACAATAATCATACTGGTCATATATGGGATTTACTATGATATCTTCAAATATTCAGTGTTAATTAGAGTTGAGCGACTTTTGGTTTTTTAGGGTCGCGTTTTGTTTCGTGAAACCCAACTTTTCCAAAAGTCGGGTCGAGCAAGATCGTCCGATTATAGGGAAAAGTCGGGGTCGTCCCGAAACACGAAACCCAATGTAAGTCAATGGGGAATAAAAGTCGGCAGTGAGAGGAGGACAGGAAACACACCTACAGTGCCCATTTGAATGCCAAAAGCATCAATTCTTCTTACTTAAGCTTGTCAACCTTAATTAACTTCATAATACAAGTTACGCACTGAAAAATGGGGGTTATTTGGCTAAAGTTGTGGGGGGGGAGGGCTGGCTGCAGGTTTTCATGTGCCCTGGGCGAAAGAGCGCCCCTTTAACACATACCACAACTCATCATGCTCCGATACGGCAGATAAATAGCGGTATAGTACAATGAAAAATACCTCACTTTTTACATCTCATGACGAGGCCCATCTATTTCTCCATACAGAATCATTGGTCCCATATAATGTTTGAAACAGTATATGATGAGCTCCACATAATGCTACAGTATATGTTGGTCCCCATGGATGAAGCTCCACTGTCTTATGGGCCCAAATAATGCTCCAAACATAATGGGCCCCATTTCTAATGCTCTAGTGTATAATGGGCCCTGTAAATGCTGCTCCAGTGTCTGATGTCCACCTTTGGAATGTTCCATTGTATGGTGGGCCCCATCTATCATTCTCCAGAGTATAGTGCTCCCCAAAAATTGCTGTCCCAACATTGAAAACAATCAAATAAGTCTCCTCGCTAGGGAATCCCTGTACTTGTCTGGACAGGTGCTGTAGCTTGCTTAACAGCTCGCCAGCCGTTCTCACGCCCAGTATGGATTGCACGTGATTGCACAAAGGTTAGAAAGGGTACCGTATCCCTGGATAACATGTATGGATAGCGTACACATTCAAAATATATGTCTCAGGAGGCAGGCTCAGACGGTGTCAGGCCCAGTATGGATTGCACGTGATTGCACAAAGGTTAGAAAGGGTACCGTATCCCTGGATAACATGTATGGATAGCGTACACATTCAAAATATATGTCTCAGGAGGCAGGCTCAGACGGTGTCAGGCACAGTATGAATTGCACGTGATTGCACAAAGGTTATAAAGGGTACCGTATCCCCGGATAACATGTATGGATAGCGTACACATTCAAAATATATGTCTCAGGAGGCAGGCTCAGACGGTGTCAGGCACAGTAGGGATTGCACGTGATTGCACAAAGGTTAGAAAGGGTACCGTATCCCCGGATAACATGTATGGATAGCGTACACATTCAAAATATATGTCTCAGGAGGCAGGCTCAGACGGTGTCAGGCACAGTATGGATTTGACGGCCCAGATTACACAGCGGAGGAGCAGGGAGAGGTAAAGATTGCAAATGCTGGGGCCCTGCCCAAGCAAGGGGGGCCCACTCGTGGGCGTCGGTACTGGCACTGGGCCCCTCATAGTACAGCGGTGTGTCTGACGGCGGGTGTGCACCACCACCGTCAGAGACACTTGATTGCACTATGAGGGACCCTGTGCCAGTGCCCGCGCCCAAGAGTCGGCCTACCCACCTGTCCAGGGCAACGGCACTCGCACGGTGTCGTGCGGTAGGTGGTGACCCCGGCCATGGGGGGGGAGGCAGCACAGTTAGGGAGTTTTAGAAAGTGGCATATGTTGATGTTGGACATTCAGCTGATGCAAAAGGCGAAATAGGTGAAGTACCAGGAAGAGGTGGACCAAAGCAAGCCATTTTTCTGTCACCCTATGTGTCATCAGGGGAAGGTGGGACAAAATCCTTGGAAACCCATGCGTGGTTCATTTTAATGAAGGTTAGATCATCCACATTTTGGGTTGACAGACGGGTCCTTTTTTCTGTCAGGATTGATCCAGCTGCACTGAAGACTCTTTCCGATATCACACTTGCAGCTGGGCAAGCGAGCTCCTGTAAGGCATATTGGGCCAATTCAGGCCAGGTGTCCAGTTTAGCGGCCCAATAGTCAAAGGGGAATGACCTGTGTGGGAGAACATCGATATGGGAGGAAAAGTAGTTTGTAACCATAGTTGACAACTGCTGTCTCCTGTCACTTTCCATCGATGCAGTATTACCAGTTGTGTGAGCGGTATTTGAAAAATCAGTCCACAACATTGTCATGAAACCCCTGTCTCCAATGCCACTTCTGCTGTGTGCACCACGAACACCTCTGCCAAGCTGCCCCCGGCCCGTACGGCTCGTGTGAGAACCATCACCGCTGCTGTGTGCTGGGAATGCCTCAAGCAACCGATTTACCAGAGTTGCTTGTTTATTAGCCAATATTAGGTCAAGGTTCTCCTGTGGCATGATGTTTTGTAATTTGCCTTTATAGCGTGGATCCAGGATGCTGGCCAACCAGTAGTCGTCATCGTTCATCATTTTGGCAATGCGGGGGTCCCTTTTTAGGATCCGCAAGGCATAATCTGACATGTGGGCCAATATTCCCGGTGTCAATGATGAACTGCGAGTGCTGGGTGGAGGAGCACTTTCTGGCAAATCCACATCCCTCCAGTCACGCACAAACCCTGTACCAGACCTTGCCACGCCAACATTTTCACTTGCCCCACGAGATGCATCCTCCTCCCCTAAGTAATCATCCCCATCATCCTCCTCCTCCTCCTCTTCTTCCTCCACCTCGTCCAAGAGAGGTCCCTGAGCAGACAATGGGTGAATGTCATCAAGGATTCCCTCCTCCTCTTCCTCCTCATCAACATTGGCTGCAGACGCCTGCTCCTTAAGGTGCGTCAAAGTTTGCATGAGCAGACGCATAAGTGGGATGCTCATGCTTAGGATGGCGTCGTCTGCGCTTACCAGCCGTGTGCATTCCTCAAAACACTGAAGGACTTTACAAAGGTCTTTCAGCTTCGACCACTGCACGCCTGTCAACTCCATGTCTGCTCTCAAAGTGCCTGGCCGTGTATCCTCCCACAAATGCATTATGGCCTGCCTCTGCTCGCACAGCCGCTCCACCATGTGCAGGGTGGAGTTCCACCTTGTTGCAATGTCGATAATGAGGCGGTGGTTGGGAAGGTGGAGCAATCGCTGCAGCTTCTGCATACGAACGGAGTGTACAGGCGACCGGCGGATGTGCGCGCACAGTCTTCGCACCTTCTGGAGCAGGGCTGTTAACTCCGGATAGTTTTTGAGGAAGCACTGCACCACCAGGTTCAAGGTGTGAGCCAAGCAAGGTATGTGGCTGAGTTTTGAAAGGGCTATGGCTGCCACAAAATTACGGCCGTTATCACTAACTACCTTGCCTGCCTCAAGATGTACACTGCCCAGCCATGACTCAGTTTGTCGCTTCAAGTACTCGGCCAGCACCTCGGCGGTGTGTCTGTCGCCCAAACACATCATCTGCAACACAGCCTGCTGACGCTTTCCACTAGCTGCTTGATAGGGGGACACATCGTGTGCAACAGTGGCAGCTGCAGATGGAGTGCTCGTAAGACTGCGCTCTGTGGACGAGCTTTCGCTTCTGGAGGAGGAGGAGGAGGAGGAGGGTCGAACGCCTACAGCCAACTGTTTCCTATACCGTGGGCTAGGCAGCACTGTCCCACCACCGCTGTCCCCTGTGGACCCTGCATCCACCACATTAACCCAGTGCGCAGTGATGGACACGTAACGGCCCTGGCCATACCGACTGGACCATGCATCAGTTGTGAGGTGCACCTTTCCGCTCACTGACTGCTTGAGTGCATGGACAATGCGGTCTTTCACATGATGGTGGAGGGCTGGGATGGCTTTGCGAGAGAAGAAGTGGCGACTGGGTAGGTCATAGCGTGGTACTGCATAGGCCATGAGTTCGCGGAAAGCTGTGCTTTCCACCAACCGAAAGGGCATCATCTCAAACGAGATTAGTTTGGCAATGTGGGCGTTCAAACCCAGTGTACGCGGATGAGAGACTGAGTACTTTCTTGACCTACTCATAGTGTCTGGGAGGGTGAGCTGGACTTGAGAGCTGCATATGGTGGAAGTAGCGGTGGACAGGGCGGACTGAGAGAGAGTTGATGATGGTGATGGAGTTGGTGTTCTTTCTGATGGCCTAGAATCAGTCTTTCGTTGATATAACAGTGGGATTCCCTGACTGCTGTGGTCTTGCAACGACACCTCAACATTTGCTGCTGTGCTAACCGGTGGGCTTACAGTGGGGGAAACAATGTAGCGTTGCTGACTACCTTCGTTGTGATCAGTTGCACATGTGGCACTTGAGGTTTGGTGTTGTGTCCACGCTTGCAAGTGCATGCTGGTTAAATGTCTAAGCATGCAACTGGTATTCAAATTTTTCAGATTTTTCCCTCGGCTAAAGGTCTTTGCGCACTTCTTACAGATAACCTTGGCCTGATCATGAGGATTTTGTTCAAAAAAGTGCCACACTGCACTCTTCCTACTTTGGCAGACATTTTGCGGCCTAGCACGCTGTGATCTTTTGACCCTCTGGACAAGCTGTCCAGCAACTCTTTTGATGTTTGGAACCTGTCTTTGGAGTGCTCCGGGCCTGCCAGATAACAGCTGTTGCGATGTCGATGTCTGCTGTGGATGCTCCTCATCTGAGCTATTGGAAGCAGCACCCTCTTCCCCCAATGGATGCCAATCTGGGTCAACAACTGGGTCATCCATCACCTCCTCTTCTATGTCATGTGCACCATTCTCTGTGTCACCGTGTATGGTGGTATAGTGTGCGGGAAGGGGCACCTGAGTCTCATCAGGGTCAAAATCTGGCTCTGTACACTGCGAGGACAATGTAGTGCTCTGAGTGAATGTACCAGCAGAATCATCCATCAGCGGCTGTGCATCAGTGCACTCCATGTCAGATTCATCTTGGCCTGGGTAATTCACCATTTCACTTGATAATCCAGGCATGGTATGTGAAAACAGCTCCATGGAGTAATCAGCAGTATGGCCTGCGTCATCCTTCAATCTTGGTTGGGGTGAAGGACACAAGGAAAGGTGTGGTTCATGAACATGAGCCTCCAATGACGACTCAGTGCTTTTACTTTTTACAACTGAAGAAGAGGAGGCGATAGAGCTGGAGGCTGAGTCAGCAATGTAAGACAAAACTTTTTCAGCACCTCCTGCATTCGGTCCTATTTTGCTCTTGCCACTACCATCAGATCCACCACCAACACCATCATTACCAGCTGCCAACCCCCGCCCAATTCCACGGCCTCTTCCACCAGCCTTCCTCATTTTTGGTAGAAATGTAGACAAAATCCAACAAACTATATAGTAATGTAAAACAAGGTACAAGGTGTCTATAGGACAGGGGAGATTTAGAATTTCTGCACACACTTGTGGACAGTGGACACTTTTGGATTGTGTGAGGCCCACTGATATCTGAGCGCTATGTGACAGGCTCGATGGCACAGCTGCCTGTGACCAAAGTGACGAGAGGATAATGGAGATTTTGAATCTCTGCGCACACTTTTGGACACTGGACACTTGTGGATTGTGTGAGGCCCACTGATATCTGAGCGCTATGTGACACGCTCGATGGCACAGCTGCCTGTGACCAAAGTGACGAGAGGATAATGGAGATTTTGAATCTCTGCGCACACTTTTGGACACTGGACACTTGTGGATTGTGTGAGGCCCACTGATATCTGAGCGCTATGTGACACGCTCGATGGCACAGCTGCCTGTGACCAAAGTGACGAGAGGATAATGGAGATTTTGAATCTCTGCGCACACTTTTGGACACTGGACACTTGTGGATTGTGTGAGGCCCACTGATATCTGAGCGCTATGTGACACGCTCGATGGCACAGCTGCCTGTGACCAAAGTGACGAGAGGATAATGGAGATTTTGAATCTCTGCGCACACTTTTGGACACTGGACACTTGTGGATTGTGTGAGGCCCACTGATATCTGAGCGCTATGTGACACGCTCAATGGCACAGCTGCCTGTGACCAAAGTGACGAGAGGATAATGGAGATTTTGAATCTCTGCGCACACTTTTGGACACTGGACACTTGTGGATTGTGTGAGGCCCACTGATATCTGAGCGCTATGTGACACGCTCGATGGCACAGCTGCCTGTGACCAAAGTGACGAGAGGATAATGGAGATTTTGAATCTCTGCGCACACTTTTGGACACTGGACACTTGTGGATTGTGTGAGGCCCACTGATATCTGAGCGCTATGTGACACGCTCGATGGCACAGCTGCCTGTGACCAAAGTGACGAGAGGATAATGGAGATTTTGAATCTCTGCGCACACTTTTGGACACTGGACACTTGTGGATTGTGTGAGGCCCACTGATATCTGAGCGCTATGTGACAGGCTCGATGGCACAGCTGTGACCAAAGTGACAAGAGGATAATGGAGATTTTGAATCTCTGCGCACACTTTTGGACACTGGACACTTGTGGATTGTGTGAGGCCCACTGATATCTGAGCGCTATGTGACAGGCTCGATGGCACAGCTGCCTGTGACCAAAGTGACGAGAGGATAATGGAGATTTTGAATCTCTGCGCACACTTTTGGACACTGGACACTTGTGGATTGTGTGAGGCCCACTGATATCTGAGCGCTATGTGACAGGCTCGATGGCACAGCTGTGACCAAAGTGACGAGAGGATAATGGAGATTTTGAATCTCTGCGCACACTTTTGGACACTGGACACTTGTGGATTGTGTGAGGCCCACTGATATCTGAGCGCTATGTGACACGCTCGATGGCACAGCTGCCTGTGACCAAAGTGACGAAAGGATAATGGAGATTTTGAATCTCTGCGCACACTTTTGGACACTGGACACTTGAGGATTGTGTGAGGCCCACTGATATCTGAGCGCTATGTGACAGGCTCGATGGCACAGCTGCCTGTGACCAAAGTGACGAGAGGATAATGGAGATTTTGAATCTCTGCGCACACTTTTGGACACTGGACACTTGTGGATTGTGTGAGGCCCACTGATATCTGAGCGCTATGTGACACGCTCGATGGCACAGCTGCCTGTGACCAAAGTGACGAGAGGATAATGGAGATTTTGAATCTCTGCGCACACTTTTGGACACTGGACACTTGTGGATTGTGTGAGGCCCACTGATATCTGAGAGCTATGTGACACGCTCGATGGCACAGCTGCCTGTGACAAAAGTGACGAGAGGATAATGGAGATTTTGAATCTCTGCGCACACTTTTGGACACTGGACACTTGTGGATTGTGTGAGGCCCACTGATATCTGAGCGCTATGTGACAGGCTCGATGGCACAGCTGTGACCAAAGTGACGAGAGGATAATGGAGATTTTGAATCTCTGCGCACACTTTTGGACACTGGACACTTGTGGATTGTGTGAGGCCCACTGATATCTGAGCGCTATGTGACACGCTCGATGGCACAGCTGCCTGTGACCAAAGTGACAAGAGGATAATGGAGATTTTGAATCTCTGCGCACACTTTTGGACACTGGACACTTGTGGATTGTGTGAGGCCCACTGATATCTGAGCGCTATGTGACAGGCTCGATGGCACAGCTGCCTGTGACCAAAGTGACGAGAGGATAATGGAGATTTTGAATCTCTGCGCACACTTTTGGACACTGGACACTTGTGGATTGTGTGAGGCCCACTGATATCTGAGCGCTATGTGACACGCTCGATGGCACAGCTGCCTGTGACCAAAGTGACGAGAGGATAATGGAGATTTTGAATCTCTGCGCACACTTTTGGACACTGGACACTTGTGGATTGTGTGAGGCCCACTGATATCTGAGCGCTATGTGACACGCTCGATGGCACAGCTGCCTGTGACCAAATTGACGAGAGGATAATGGAGATTTTGAATCTCTGTGCACACTTTTGGACACTGGACACTTGTGGATTGTGTGAGGCCCACTGATATCTGAGCGCTATGTGACACGCTCGATGGCACAGCTGCCTGTGACCAAAGTGACGAGAGGATAATGGAGATTTTGAATCTCTGCGCACACTTTTGGACACTGGACACTTGTGGATTGTGTGAGGCCCACTGATATCTGAGCGCTATGTGACAGGCTCGATGGCACAGCTGCCTGTGACCAAAGTGACGAGAGGATAATGGAGATTTTGAATCTCTGCGCACACTTTTGGACACTGGACACTTGTGGATTGTGTGAGGCCCACTGATATCTGAGCGCTATGTGACAGGCTCGATGGCACAGCTGTGACCAAAGTGACGAGAGGATAATGGAGATTTTGAATCTCTGCGCACACTTTTGGACACTGGACACTTGTGGATTGTGTGAGGCCCACTGATATCTGAGCGCTATGTGACACGCTCGATGGCACAGCTGCCTGTGACCAAAGTGACGAGAGGATAATGGAGATTTTGAATCTCTGCGCACACTTTTGGACACTGGACACTTGTGGATTTTGTGAGGCCCACTGATATCTGAGCGCTATGTGACAGGCTCGATGGCACAGCTGCCTGTGACCAAAGTGACGAGAGGATAATGGAGATTTTGAATCTCTGCGCACACTTTTGGACACTGGACACTTGTGGATTGTGTGAGGCCCACTGATATCTGAGCGCTATGTGACAGGCTCGATGGCACAGCTGCCTGTGACCAAAGTGACGAGAGGATAATGGAGATTTTGAATCTCTGCGCACACTTTTGGACACTGGACACTTGTGGATTGTGTGAGGCCCACTGATATCTGAGCGCTATGTGACAGGCTCGATGGCACAGCTGTGACCAAAGTGACGAGAGGATAATGGAGATTTTGAATCTCTGCGCACACTTTTGGACACTGGACACTTGTGGATTGTGTGAGGCCCACTGATATCTGAGCGCTATGTGACACGCTCGATGGCACAGCTGCCTGTGACCAAAGTGACGAGAGGATAATGGAGATTTTGAATCTCTGCGCACACTTTTGGACACTGGACACTTGTGGATTTTGTGAGGCCCACTGATATCTGAGCGCTATGTGACAGGCTCGATGGCACAGCTGCCTGTGACCAAAGTGACGAGAGGATAATGGAGATTTTGAATCTCTGCGCACACTTTTGGACACTGGACACTTGTGGATTGTGTGAGGCCCACTGATATCTGAGCGCTATGTGACACGCTCGATGGCACAGCTGCCTGTGACCAAAGTGACGAGAGGATAATGGAGATTTTGAATCTCTGCGCACACTTTTGGACACTGGACACTTGTGGATTGTGTGAGGCCCACTGATATCTGAGCGCTATGTGACACGCTCGATGGCACAGCTGCCTGTGACCAAAGTGACGAGAGGATAATGGAGATTTTGAATCTCTGCGCACACTTTTGGACACTGGACACTTGTGGATTGTGTGAGGCCCACTGATATCTGAGCGCTATGTGACAGGCTCGATGGCACAGCTGTGACAAAAGTGACTAGAGGATAAGGGAGATTGGATTGCTTTTAAAAAAGCAGTTTGCGGAGCAGTGGGTAAACAGCAATGCCAGCGTGTCAGGAAGCCTTAAAAGGCAGCCCAACAACCAACACCACTGATACACCACAATATAGCCTCCCCTTGCACTGCACACACAGTGACTTGTGTGTTGTGCAGGCCAAATCGCTAGCAGCAGAAGCAGTTTTTTTGTCTTCTTCCCTGCCTAATGCTCTCCCTACAGAATCAGCAGCAACCTCTCCCTATACTAAGATCGGCAGAAGTAAGATGGCGGTCGGCGTGCACGCCCTTTTATACCCCCTGTGACGCCCACCAAAGCAAGCCAATCACTTGCATGCCCTTCTGAAAGATGGTGGTGACCCGTGCCTAGGTCATCACGTTGCCCACAGTGTCCGTGGATCCTGATTGGCTGAAAAAGAGCGCAAAACAAACTTTTGAAACGCGACTTTGGCGCGTAAGTCGCCGACCTCGTGGCCGACCTCATCCTAGGGTTGGGTTTCGTTTCATGAAACCCGACTTTGCCAAAAGTCGGCGACTTTTCAATTTTTTCGACCCGTTTCGCTCAACTCTAGTGTTAATGAAATCTACTATGATCTATTATGATTAGTACAGTACTTATATTAGTCTATTCAGGGTAAGTCTTAGCAACGTGCCACCTTTTCGGTTGCACTGGTGCATCAGTGGCTCTTAGTTGGAACTATAGTTATTCTACAGTTCACAGTGAATGCAGCTAATGATTTTTTGTTTCCAATTTTTTCGACAGTGGACATACTTCATCTAACCTCTTTGGGGCAGGATATATAAAAATGATATAGTAGGGCATCAGACACACCCTTGAAAACTTAGGAGCAAGAGTTGGATCATGACCCTGTAGATATTGTTGAGGATGTGGTGTAGTGACCACTGTGGCCGCTAGGGGGCGCTGTATGGATGTCCCAGGAGAAGGGATGAATGGCAGAATACTGAATAACCGTTATGTATCTCAAGGTGGGTGGCCTTGAGATGGAGACTTATGTGTGTGTTGATCAGCAGTGATACTGTTGAGGTGCTGTTTCAATGTGTTAGGAAGTCTCTAGGTAGCTGGAGGGTAGGGCAGGACCAGTTACCTACAAATCCACCCAGGGGTGTGGTTAAGAACGCTATTGTAAAGTGTGTGTGAATGGTTCAAGGACCTGTGATGAGGTCATAGCCATGTGACCCGGTGGGCATGGCTATGGACCATATAAGGTGGCCAATAGAGTTGAGCGACTTTTGTCGGATCGGGTTTCATGAAACAAAATTTGTTTCAGATGAAACTGGTCCGACTAGGGCAAAAAAAGTAGGAGTTTCATCCGAAACCCGACCCCAATGCATGTCAATGGGAAATAAAAGTCGGCATTGAGCGGATGAATGTCATGGGCATGGGTTATGTTATGGGACACATACTGGTGTAATGCAAGGACAGCTTTCCAGGAAAAATAGTGTCGGCTGTGAAGTGAGTACCGAGAGACTGCTGATACCATGAGGTTGTTGAAAGCCTCAATGTCAACAAAACTAAATGACAACATTTCCAAAGCAAGCTGTCACGAGTCCTTCTCTGATAACACACAATCAACAGAGCACGGGAAGTGTGAACAATCCCAAGACCTTTATTATACGCAAAACTAAAAGGTCCATAAACAGTCCACCACACTGAGGATACAATAGTCCAGAACACAAATGCAGTTCTGTAACAGGATGAATGTCCAAGGAAATTAGAATCCAATAATCTGGCAGACAGAGGATAAAATGGGTCCATATGCTTCCCCTTCTCGCTGACGTGCCATCTTCACACGATAATCACCACACAGCGTCTGACTTCACCAGCTCCTGTCCTCCCCAGCCCCCTCCTTATTTCCAGGGGTAGTCAGACATGTTGGGGCAGTTTTCAAGCCTCCCAGACCTGACAAAGGTGCCTTGGGGATTAAAGCACTACAGGGGGTTCAACAGGAGGCATAGATACAGTCAGACTGCCGACAGTAAGTGAGCTAATTCAATTATCAGACTTTTGGAAGGTAATTGAGACTCTAGACAATATGGGGAATACACGGAATGATACAGGGCAACAAGAGAACACTATGGAAAACCGTAAAATATAAATAGACACAAAATGATACCCACATAACATATCACATCATCACACAAGCACTCTGGAAATGTGACCATTTAGTGTTTGGGCCTGTGGGAGAGTGACTGCGTATTTCCGTTTGTGTTCAAAGGCCTGTGGTAGAGGCAGCTGAATGCTGCGCTCAGACAAGGAAGTGGGCATGGGTACTGATGGTAGTTGCATATGAGCAATGACAGGTGCAGGGCGGGAGGCAACTACGCCTGCTTCCTGAACAGAGGATTGGCAAGCCTGTAGCACAGGGGAAGATGCAATGATATCACCCGCAGACACTGATTGGGGCAGGGGTCGACATTAACAGCTTGGGGACCCTGTGCAAGAAATGCTGATTATTATGACATCAATCTGGCCATGGGACCCCTGGAACCTAGGGCTATGAGCAACTGGGCAGATTGCCCTCATTATCACCACCCTGCAAGCATGGGCATACATAGAGTTAGCATTGCACCATAGCAAAAGTTCTATTTGGGCTCCCACACCTCTAAAAATATATATATTTATATTTTTTTACTGAGATGGAGATATAGAGTATAGCTCCATTAGGATTGGGTTTTGCTGAGTCTAAACATGTACATACGTGGTCAAAATTGTTGGAACCCCTCATTTAACCCCTTTACCCCCCCCGGTGAATTTTTCACAATTCTGACCACTGTCCCTTTATGAGGTAATAATTCTGGAACACTTCCATGGATCCTGGTGATTCTGACAATGTTTTCTCGTGGCATATTGTACTTCATGCTAGTGGTAACATTTCTTTGATATAACTTGCATTTATTTGTGAAAAAAACAGAAATTTGAATCTTCATGCCCTTAAATCACAGAGATATGGCACACAAAATCTTTAATAAGTAAAATTTCCCACATGTTAGCTTTACATCATCACAATTTTGGAACCAAAATTTTCTTTTGTTAGGCAGTTATAAGGGCTAAAAATTGACCAGCAGTTTCTCATCTTTCCGACACCATTTTTTTTTTTTAGGGACCACGTCACATTTGAAGTCACTTTGAGGGGTCTATATGATAGAAAATACCCAAAAGTGACACCATTCTAAAAACTACACCCCTCAAGGTGCTCAAAACCACATTCAAGAAGCTTATTAACCCTTCAGGTGCTTCACAGGAATTTTTTGAATGTTTAAAAAAAAATGAACATTTAACTTTTTTCACAAAAAAATACTTCAGGTCCAATTTAATTTATTTTACCAAGAGTAACAGGAGAAATTGGACTGCAAAATTTATTGTGCAATTTGTACTGTGTACGCTGATACTGGATATGTGGGGGGAACCACTGTCTGGGCGCATGGCAGAGGTCGGAAGGGAAGGAGCGCTGTTTGACTTTTTCAATGCAAAATTGGCTGGAATTGAGATCGGACGCCATGTCGCGTTTGGAGAGCCCCTGATGTGCTTAAAGAGTGGAAACCCCCCAAAATGACACCATTTTGGAAACTAGACCCTTCAAGGAACTTATCTAGATGTGTGGTGAGAACTTTCAACCCCCAAGGGCTTCACAGAAGTTTATAACATAAAGTCGAGAAATTAAAAAATCATATTTTTTCCACAAAAATGATCTTTTCACCCTCAATTATTATTTTTCCCAGGGTAAAAGGACCCTAAAAGTTATTGTGCAATTTATCCTGAGTACGCTGATACCCCACATGTGGTGGTAAACAACTATTTGGGCGCATGGCAGAGCTCGGAAGGGAAGCAGCGCCATTTGACATTTTTGAGATCGGACACCATGTCACGTTTGGAAAGCCCCTAATGTACCAAAACAGTGGAAACCCCCCACAAATGACACCATTTTCGAAACTTTACCCCCCAAGGAACTTATCTAGATGTGTGGTGAGCACTTTGAACCCCCCAGTGCTTCACAGAAGCTTATAACGCCCGGGCGTGAAAATAAAAAAATCGTATTTTTTCCACAAACATGATTTTTTAGTCACCAACTTTTTTATTTTACCAAGAGTACCAGGAGAAATTGGACCCCAAAAGTTGTTGTCCAATTTGTCCTGAGTACGCTGATACCTCATATGTGGGAGAAAACTACTGTATTGGCACACGTCGGGGCTCGGAAGGGAAGTAGTGACGTTTTGGAATGCAGACTTTGATGGAATGGTCTGCGGGTGTTATGTTGCCTTTGGAGAGCCCCTAATGTACCTAAACAGTGGAAAACCCCACAAATGACCCCATTTTGGAAACTAGACTCCCTAATGAACTTATCTAGATGTGTGGTGAGCACTTTGAACCCCCCAGTGCTTCACAGAAGTTTATAACGACCGGGCGTGAAAATAAAAATATCGTATTTTTTCAACAAACATCATCTTTTAGTCCCCATTTTTTTTATTTTCCCAAGGGTAACAGGAGAAATTGGACCCCAAAAGTTGTTGTCCAATTTGTCCTGAGTACGCTGATACCTCATGTGGGAGAAAACTACTGTTTGGGCACACATCGGGGCTCGGAAGGGAAGTAGTGACGTTTTGGAATGCAGACTTTGATGGAATGGTCTGCGGGTGTCATATGCATTTGGAGAGCCCCTGATGTACCTAAACTATTGACACTCCCCACAAGTGACCCCATTTTGGAAACTAGACCGCCCACGGAACTTATCTAGATGTGTGGTGAGCACTTTGAACCCCCAAGTGCTTCACAGAAGTTTATAACACCCGGGCTTGAAAATAAAAAATCACTTTTTTCCACAAAAATGATATTTTTGCCCCAAATTTTTTATTTTCCTAAGGTTAACAGGAGAAATTGGACCCCAATAGTTGTTTTGCAATTTGTCCTGAGTAGGCTGATACCCCATATGTGGGGGTAAAACACTGTTTGGGCGCGTGGCAGAGCTTGGAAGGGAAGGAGCACCATTTGACTTTTTCAACGCAGAATTGGCTGGAATGGAGATCAGACGCCATGTTGCATTTGGCGAGCACCTGATGTGCCTAAACAGTGGAAACCCCCCAATTCTAACTCCAACCCTAACCCCAACACACCCCTAACCCTAATCTCAGCCCTAACTCTAGCCCTAACCCTAGCCCTAGCCCTAACCCTAGCCCTAACCCTAATGGGAAAATGGAAATAAATACATTTTCTTTTAATTTTATTATTTTTCCCTAACTAAGGGGGTGATAACGGGGGGTTTGATTTACTATTTATGGCGGGTTTTTATGTTTGGCCGCTGTCACACGCTAAAAGACGCTTTTTATTGTAAAAATAGTTTTTGCATCACCACATATTGAGAGCTATAATTTTTCCATATTTTGATCCACCGAGTCATGTGAGGCTTATTTTTTGCGGGACGAGTTGATGTTTTTACTGGTATCATTTTCAGGCACGTGACATTTTTTGATCGCTTTTTATTCCAATTTTTGGGACACAGAATGAACAAAAACCAGCGTTTCATGAATTTTTTTTGGGGGGGGTGCGTTTACACCGTTCCGCCTGTGGTAAAATTGATAAAGCGGTTCTATTCTTCGGGTCAGTACGGTTACAGCGATACCTCATTTATGTCTTTTTTATGTTTTGGCGCTTTTATGCAATGAATACAATTTTATATAAAAAATAATTATTTTTGCATTGCTTTATTCTGCGAGCTATAACTTTTTTATTTTTTCTCTGATGATGCTGAGTGTTGGCTCGTTTTTTGCAAGACAAGATGATGTTTTCAGCGGTACCATGGATATTTATATGCGTCTTTTTGATCTTGCGTTATTGCACTTTTTGTTCGGCGGTATGATAATAAATCATTATTTTTTGCTTTGTTTTTTATTTTTATTTTTTAAGGGGTTCACTAAAGGGGTTAACTAATGGGACAGTTTTATAGGGCGAGTCATTACGGATGCGACAATACCAAATATGTGTACTTTTATTTTTAATTTTTTTTATTAATTTATTTAGCGATTTTTTTAAAATTGCTTTTACACTTTTTTTTTTTCTTAAACCTTATTACATCACTGTGACAGATCAGCGATCTGTCACAGGCACTGCTCAAGGCTTCCTTGTGCCTGCGCTTTGTAGGCACTGAGGAAGCCAGCTCCCTGCAGGCCCCTGAAGGTCCACATCGCCATCTTGGATTCGGGGACCTGCAGGGATGGAGACCCCCGCAGCAGCGCTGCACATTGCGCTGCTGTGGGGGGCTCAGGAAAGCACGGAGGGAGCCCCCTCCCTGCCGACGCTTCAATTTAACCCCCGGTACACCGCGATCGTGTTTGATCACGGTGTGTAAGGGGTTAACGTGTCGAGGGCGGTCCGTGACCGCCCCTGACACATTGTGCAGGGTGTCAGCTGTGATAATCAGCTGACACCCGGCCGCGATCAGCGGCGCTCACCACGTGGGCGCCACTGATCGCGCTAGACGTACTATCCCATCCATGGGCATAGGGGCCCGGGTCCCATGGACGGGATAGTACGTCTGATATCAGAAAGGGGTTAAAAATTATTTTTACTTTTTTTTTAACTTTATTACATTGTCTCAGGCACTGAGAAGCCACCTCCCTGCAGGACCCGGAAGGCCCCCGCAGCCATCTTGGATCTGGGGGCCTGCAGGGAGGAGGCCCTCGGAACAACGCATGCACATCGTGATGCTTCCCTGCGTGATGCTTCCCTATGCCCCCGGAACACTGTGATCATGTTTGATCGCAGTGTGCCAGAAATTAATGTGCCAGGAGCAGTCCATGACCGCTCATGGCACATAGTGCCAGGTGTCAGCTGTGATAATCAGCTGACATCCGGCCGCGATCAGCTGCACTCCTTTCCCATGAGCGCAGCTGATTGCGATGACTTACTATCCTGTCCATGGGTATTAAGGCCCAGGGCACATGGATGGGATAGTACGTCAAATGTCGGGAAGGGGTTAATGACAGAAAACCCACAATGGTCACATAAATAACTTGAATCTGACAAAAGTAATAATAAATAAAAAAAAAATCTATGAAATAGAACAAAGGAAAGTCAGACATTGCTTTTCAATCATTCTTCCACAGAATTTAAAAAAAATAAAACTCATGAAATAGGCCTGGACAGAAATGATGGTACCCCGGAAAATAATGTGACCAAAGGGACAGGTTAAATCAAGGTATGTCCACTAATTAGCATCACAGGTGTCTACAATCTTGCAATCAGTGAGTGGGCCTGTATATAGGGCTACAGATACTCACTGTGCTGTTTGGTGACATGGTGTGTATCATGCTCAACATGGACCAGAGGAAGCGAAGGAAAGAGTTGTCTCAGGAGATTAGAAAGAAAATTGTAGTCAAACATGTTAAAGGTTATAAGACCATCTCCAAGCAGCTTGATGTTCCTGTCACTAAAGTTACACATATTATTCAGAAATTTAAACTCCATGGGACTGTAGCTAACCTCCCTGGACATGGCTGCAGGAGGAAAATTGATGGCAAATCAAAAAGACGGATAATACGAATGGTAACATAGTAACATAGTTTTGAAGGCTGAAGGAAGACCTTATGTCTATCTAGTTAAGCCTATTTTTAGTGCAGCTGTTCTGCATTGTTGATCCTGGGGAAGGCAAAAAACCCACAGAGTAGAAGCCAATTTTCTACATAGGGAAAAAAATTCCTTCCCCTAAGCTGGGTCAACCATCTACCTATAATATTCTGTTATTTGTAACCTTCTATACTGTTACTCACAAGAAAAGCATACATTCCTTTCTTAAATTCATTCAGTGAGTTGGCCATCACCACTTCCTCAGGAAGAGAATTCCAGAGCCTCACTGCTCTTACCATGAAGAACCCTCTTCTATGCTGGTGCAGAAATTGTCTTTCCTCCAAACGAAGAGAATGCCCCCTTGTTCTTGTCACAGTCCTTGGTACAAACAGTTCATTGGAGAGATCTCTGTATTCATAGAATCATAGAATTGTAGAGTTGGAACGGACCTCCTGGGCCATCTGGTCCAACCCCCTGCTCAAAGCAGGATTCGCTAAATCATCCCAGTCAGATGTCTGTCCAGCCTCTGTTTGAAGACTTCCATTGAAGGAGAACTCACCACTTCTCGTGGCAGCCTGTTCCACTCATTAATCACTCTAACTGTCAAAAAGTTTTTTCTAATATCTAATCTGTGTCTCCTCCCATTCAGTTTCATCCCATTGCTTCTAGTCTTTCCTTGTGCAAATGAGAATAAAGTTGATCCTTCTACAATGTGACAGCCCTTTAGATATTTGTAGACAGCTATTAAGTCTCCTCTCAGTCTTATCTTTTGCAAACTAAACATTCCCAAATCCTGCAACCTTTCCTCATAAGACAGGGTTTGCAGACCGGTCACCATTCTGGTCGCTCTTTTCTGAACTTGCTCCAGTTTGTTGATGTCTTTTTTAAAATGTGGTGCCCAAAACTGGACACAATATTCCAGATGAGGTCTGACCAAAGAGGAGTAGAGGGAAATAATGACTTCACGTGATCTAGACTGTATGCTTCTGTTAATACATCCTAGAATTGCATTTGCCTTTTTTGCTGCTGCATCACACTGTTGACTCATATTCAGTCTGTGATCTATTAGTATACCCAAGTCTTTTTCACATGTGCTGTCACTTAGCCCTATTCCTCCCATTCTATATATGCTTTTTTCATTTTTATTGCCCAGATGTAGTACTTTGCATTTCTCCCTGTTAAAAACCATTCTGTTAGTTGCTGCCCACTTCTCCAGTTTATTTAAATCTTTTTGAATCCTCTCTCTCTCTTCTCTAGTATTAGCTATCCCTCCTAGCTTTGTGTCATCAGCAAATTTAATCAGTTTACCCTCAATTCCTTCATCTAAATCGTTGATAAAGATGTTGAACAATACAGGGCCCAGGACAGAGCCCTGTGGTACCCCACTTGAGACATTCTTCCAACTGGATGTGCAGCCATTTACGACCACTCTTTGGGTCCGATCACTAAGCCAGTTATGAATCCACCTAACAGTTGCCTTGTCCATTCCATAATTAGTCATTTTTTCAATAAGGATTGTATGAGAGACTTTGTCAAATGCTTTGCTGAAGTCAAGATATACTATATCTACAGCATTTCCTTGATCCACCCAATCAGTGATACTGTCATAGAAGGAAATTAAGTTAGTCTGACATGACTTATTAGTTACAAACCCATGCTGACTCTGTTTAATCATTTCATTCTTATCCAGGTATTGACATACATGTTGTTTAATAATTTGTTCAAAGATCTTTCCTGGTATAGAAGTCAGACTCATCGGCCTATAGTTGCCTGGGTCCACCTTCTTCCCCTTTTTGAAGATAGGAACAACATTTGCTCTTCTCCAGTCTTCTGGGACTTCTCCTGTTCTCCAAGAATTTTCAAAGATTATGGAGAGGGGTTCAAAAATTTCTTCTGCTATCTCCTTCAGTACTCTGGGGTGTAATTCATCTGGACCTGGAGACTTGAATTCATTTAGGTTAGCTAAGTGTTTCCTCACTATCTTTCTGTTTATAGATATCCTGGTTTCTTCTATTCCCTTAATAGTACTACTATGCACACTGAGTAAGGTGGAAGTTGAAACTGACAAGGTATCATATACTTGTAATAGATATGGCAACACGCAAAAAGTAGATAAAATACCCTTTATTAAAAAAATGGGTGTACACATTAAACATAAAAAGGCATCACCAAAATTTATACATAACACGATAGCATAGTAGGCTACAACATGAAATTGTATAAATAGCCATATAATGCAGGCTCAATAATAAAAGAAATGCAAAAAATGTATATACTGAATAGGGTCCCCAAGAAAGTTATATATAATATGTGGTGCTATTAAGCAATGCAATAACAATATAAATATGCATAGATCAAAGAACCATATGTTCCAGTGTGCAATAAAGATTCATCGTGCAAGGAGCAAAAATCACTTTGTACAATGGGGAGCAAAAGGAATGTTAAAGGGTTAATACATCATGAGCCAAGGATGGATGCCTGAGAACGCGCCCCGATGAGCGTTTCGGAGAAAAGAACTCCTTCGTCAGGGGGTAGGTGCATTACTGGCCAGCACATTCATATATAGTGGATTCAATCAGGCAGGTCACATGACGGCGCATGCGCCGCCACCGCGACCCGGAAGTCACATGGCGCGCGGCGTCACATGACCAAACACTTCCGGATAAGTCCGGCGCGTCAGGGCATGAAGAGACGCCGTCACCATGCGAACCAACGGCACCGAGGCGGAGCATGCGCACCAGTGCCCGCCAGAGAATATTGAGAAACATACAAGTGCAGCAAACACTGCACTGAGACTACTAAACCCAGCATGATAGCATGGTATGTGTAGGACTTATAAAGACACGAATACAGGAAACACATGTGCAATATATGATATATACTGTATATACAATTTGTGCATAAAAAAATAATAATGAAATAATAATAATAATAAAAATAAAAAACATATTACAAAGTGATGAAGATTATAAGTGACAATATATATTTGTGCACAATACAACGAATAACCGCATGTGTATTTATATAAAATCATATATTGCACATGTGTTTCCTGTATTCGTGTCTTTATAAGTCCTACACATACCATGCTATCATGCTGGGTTTAGTAGTCTCAGTGCAGTGTTTGCTGCACTTGTATGTTTCTCAATATTCTCTGGCGGGCACTGGTGCGCATGCGCCGCCTCGGCGCCGTTGGTTCGCATGGTGACGGCGTCTCTTCATGCCCTGACGCGCCGGACTTATCCGGAAGTGTTTGGTCATGTGACGCCGCGCGCCATGTGACTTCCGGGTCGCGGTGGCGGCGCATGCGCCGTCATGTGACCTGCCTGATTGAATCCACTATATATGAATGTGCTGGCCAGCAATGCACCTACCCCCTGAAGAAGGAGTTCTTTTCTCCGAAACGCGCGTCGGGGCGCGTCCTCAGGCATCCATCCTTGGCTCATGAGGTATTAACCCTTTAACATTCTTTTTGCTCCCCATTGTACAAAGCGATTTTTGCTCCTTGCATGATGAATCTTTATTGCACACTGGAACATATGGTTCTTTGATCTATGCATATTTATATTGTTATTGCATTGCTTAATAGCACCACATATTATATATAACTTTCTTGGGGACCCTATTCAGTATATACATTTTTTGCATTTCTTTTATTATTGAGCCTGCATTATATGGCTATTTATACAATCTCATGTTGTAGCCTACTATGCTATCGTGTTATGTATAAATTTTGGTGATGCCTTTTTATGTTTAATGTGTACACCCATTTTTTTAATAAAGGGTATTTTATCTACTTTTTGCGTGTTGCCATATCTCTTACAAGTATATGATACCTTGTCAGTTTCAACTTCCACCTTACTCAGTGTGCATAGTAGTTTTTTACCGGATGGTTTGCCATCCATTCTTTCAGAGGGGTTGTTTGTATATTTAGTTTATATTATTATATTGGATTTATTATTAAATTAATATTGAACATCATCCCCACTGCTTTAATATTTATATCTTCTGTGTTCTGCATAGGTTATGGCACACTCTGTTATGGATTTCAAGACCAGGGAGCTATCCTGGCAGGGCCAAGTGAATAATGTATTTGGCAACATTAGCGCAACAACTGTATCCAATACGGATGGTTTGACATTCAACTTTCTATCTATGTCAATTAAAAAGCTGCTTTTTAAACGAACTAGAATTTGGTGGACAAAAGCATTTTTGCAAAATTATATACAGAAATTATTGATACCGAGAGGTTTAAAGGTACGGGTGACCCCGACCTTTATAGTAACAGATGATGAGTTTGTGGAATCTTGGGAAAAGATATGCAATGAAACTTCGTGGAAGCTAATGGAGCTTTTGGTTGGGCTAAATACCAAATTGATCACAAACGTGGATAAGGAATTAGATGAATTATTTACCAAAGCAAAATCTACCTTGCCTCCTGAGCAGTTCAATACACTTAATGATTCCCTTGATAAAGACCTAGAGATTCTGGTGAAAGATATACAACGGAAACATACTAATAAATTGATTAGGGATCAAACGGATCTGTCTTCAGGCAAAATCTATCATTGGAAAAGACATATGAGTGACAATTCGAATAGAGAACGCTCTGTTTCTGTTGCTTCAAATTCGTCAGTTGGTGATGCCTCTGTTGCCTCCTCTTCTGCCTCTGTTGTATCTATGGTTACTCCTAAGAGGAAAAGAAATCTGCGGTTTCCCCCTAACAAGAGAAACTATTCTCCGGATTTTAATTCTAGTCGCTTGAAGGTAATTAATTTGAGTACTCATACGTTCTCATCCCTGGAGATTGATATTCTATGTAGAGGGCTTATGTTTTGCCCTACAGCAAACTTTGACAGCTTTACTGCAGTGAAAGATTTGCATTTGTTTGCCAGGAGATTGCTATTCAAGCGTATATTTCATAATCCAGATAATTCTAAATTTTTTTCGACAGAGGCGGAACAGAAGGCAATAGCTGACCTCGAACAATTGGCAAGAGAACACAACATCAATGAAGGTGAGGTTCCAGGTGTTATTAAAAAACCATCTATTAAATTCCCTCCACTGTCTTCATGTCCAAACATAGACACTTTTGTCAGGACTGTGAGCAATGAATTTCAAAAAATCCCTCAATATAGTTATGAAGATAATTTGAATAAAGAGGAGAGAACCTGTCTGAGGAGACTATCGGATATCCAGGATATAGTGTTTAAGCCGGCAGATAAGGGTGGGAATGTGGTGATATGGCCCAAGGATATGTACGAGACTGAGGCATTCCGTCAGCTAAATAATTTGGAATGCTATAAGAGGTTGACGTTTAATCCTCTTTTGAAATTCCAGGCTGAATTGAAAATATTATTGAATGATGCCAAAGAAGATGACATCATTTCTAATGACCTCTTTTTGGCCTTACAAGTTCATGAACCCACTATTCCCACCCTATATCTGCTACCTAAAATACATAAAAATAAAGAGATACCACCAGGCAGGCCCATCATATCAGGGAGGGGCAATTTTTTAGAAAATATGAACAAGTATATTGATCATATTCTACAACCATTTGTTACTTCCCTCCCGTCATATACTAGGGATACTAATGACTTCCTCAAGAAGGTCGATGGTTTGCACATTGATAAAGATTCCTCCTTTGTCACTTGTGATGTGGAATCTTTATACACCAACATCAGACACACCGATGGGATAGCGGCTGTTTCTTATTTTTTACAACATTCTTCTTTTTCACGATCATTTATTATATTTTTTATTAATTTATTAGATTTTGCGTTGACACACAATTTTTTTATTTTCAAAGATTCCTTTTTTCTACAGACCCAGGGAACAGCTATGGGGGCTTCTTTTGCCCCATCGTATGCCAACCTGTTCCTGGGTCTGTGGGAGAGGGATCTATTTTTTTCTGGTAAAGTTGAACAAATGGAGCGTGTCCTTTTCTGGACACGCTACATTGATGATATTTTCTTTATTTGGCAGGATCCCATCGGTGTGTTACCCGAATTCATTGGTGTATTAAATTCCAACAACATCAATGTGCATCTCACATATCACAGTGATTTAGAAACCATCGAATTTCTTGATGTTTCAGTGAGGAGGGATTCTGATAATTTTCTTCAGACAGATTTATTTAGAAAACACACCTCCGTTAATGCACTTCTCCACGCTTCCTCATCTCATCCTCGTACTCTCATTAACTCAATCCCTATAGGACAATTCTTACGTTTAAGACGTATCTGTTCTACAGACACTGATTTTTTGAAACAGGCTGATCTCCTAAAGGCCAGGTTTCTTGAACGTGGTTATAGCAGGCGATCACTGAAGATAGCCTTTAACAGGGCTAAACACACATCACGTCACAATGCACTTTATACGGATACAAGTAGATCCGAATCTAAGGAAGTGGTCAGGTTTATTACCACCTTCAATGGTCAAAATGAACAGATCAGATTTTATCTAAAGAAATTTTGGCCTATTCTAAAAAATGACCCAATACTCTCTAAGTACATTGGGGACCATCCAAATATTGCCTTTCGCAGATCATCCAATTTTGGTGACCGGTTGGTGAAAAGTCATTACATTTCCAAACCGGTCAACAATTTTTTGACCCAATATACACAAGCCGCAGGATGCAAACCCTGCGGCTCTTGTGTTGCCTGTTGCAATGTTGTCAGGGCTCTTACTTTCACTAGCTCTGATGGATTGCGTGTCTTTGACATTAAAAAATCCATCACTTGTTCATCAACAGCTGTAATCTATTATGCCACGTGCCCATGTTCCCTTATCTATGTTGGCCTTACCACCCGCCAGCTCAAGGTGAGGGTTCGTGAGCACGTTTTGGGCATAAGGGCAGCCAAAGAGATTGATGATGTTGCTTCCCTTAAAACCCTGCCAAAACACTTCAAAGTACATCACAATTGTGATTCCACTTTATTGAAGGTGTCTGGTATTGACATGATCTGTAAAGGGATTAGGGGAGGCAATATCAGCAAACGTCTTGCTCAGTTAGAAACCCAGTGGATTTGGACACTGAATACTGTGTCTCCACTGGGTTTGAATGAGAGTCTATCCTTCATTCCGTTTTTATGAAATTTTTAATTTCTCTTGTACACTTTTAATAATTTTTCACATTTATTTTAGTTATTGTGGTCGGCCCTCCATGTTATGGATTGTTTACATCTGATAAAGAAGAAACGGTGATAAGATCTATTTGCATATACAGACAGATACTACAATATGGAATATGGATGGAGTTCAGCATTTATATATATACTTTGCTGCTGTATATTCTTCTTCTTTTTTTTTTTTTTTTCACTCGCACTTTGTAGCTTGTCACCTTTTATTATAAATATATTTTTATATATTTGTATTTTTTTTTTTTTTTTTTTATATACATACACATGCGGTTATTCGTTGTATTGTGCACAAATATATATTGTCACTTATAATCTTCATCACTTTGTAATATGTTTTTTATTTTTATTATTACTATTATTTCATTATTTTTTTTATGCACAAATTGTATATACAGTATATATCATATATTGCACATGTGTTTCCTGTATTCGTGTCTTTATAAGTCCTACACATACCATGCTATCATGCTGGGTTTAGTAGTCTCAGTTCAGTGTTTGCTGCACTTGTATGTTTCTCAATATTCTCTGGCGGGCACTGGTGCGCATGCGCCGCCTCGGCGCCGTTGGTTCGCATGGTGACGGCGTCTCTTCATGCCCTGACGCGCCGGACTTATCCGGAAGTGTTTGGTCATGTGACGCCGCGCGCCATGTGACTTCTGGGTCGCGGTGGCGGCGCATGCGCCGTCATGTGACCTGCCTGATTGAATCCACTATATATGAATGTGCTGGCCAGTAATGCACCTACCCCCTGACGAAGGAGTTCTTTTCTCCGAAACGCGCGTCGGGGCGCGTTCTCAGGCATCCATCCTTGGCTCATGAGGTATTAACCCTTTTACATTCTTTTTGCTCCCCATTGTACAAAGTGATTTTTGCTCCTTGCATGATGAATCTTTATTGCACACTGGAACATATGGTTCTTTGATCTATGCATATTTATATTGTTATTGCATTGCTTAATAGCACCACATATTATATATAACTTTCTTGGGGACCCTATTCAGTATATATATATTTTGCATTTCTTTTATTATTGAGCCTGCATTATATGGCTATTTATACAATTTCATGTTGTAGCCTACTATGCTATCATGTTATGTATAAATTTTGGTGATGCCTTTTTATGTTTAATGTGTACACCCATTTTTTTAATAAAGGGTATTTTATCTACTTTTTGCGTGTTGCCATATCTATTACAAGTATATGATACCTTGTCAGTTTCAACTTCCACCTTACTCAGTGTGCATAGTAGTTTTTTACCGGATGGTTTGCCATCCATTCTTTCAGAGGGGTTGTTTGTATATTTAGTTTATATTATTATATTGGATTTATTATTAAATTAATATTGAACATCATCCCCACTGCTTTAATATTCCCTTAATAGGACAGTGAATAACAGTTGATGTTACATTTCCTTTCTGAGAGAAAACAGATGCAAAATAGGAATTTAAAAGTTCAGCCTTCTCAACATCCTGTCTTACCATTTCATCATTTTCATCCTGTAAAAATCCTATAGCATCTTTGACTTTTCTTTTACTTTTGACATATCCCCAAAATCCTTTATTATTGCTTTTGACATCTCTTGCAAGCCTCAATTCATTTTCAGCTTTAGATAATCTGATTTGTGCCCTGCAGGTTCTGCAGACAGCATTATATTCTTCTTTAGATATGCCTCCCTCTTTCCATTTTATAAACATTTTTTTCTTCCTTTTTAGCATGTGCTTAAGTTCTGTGTTCATCCATCCTGGTTTCCTTAAATGCTTCCTATTCTTCCCTCTTTTCGGAATTGTTAACAACTGTGCTTTGAGAATTTCATTTTTCAAGATTTCCCATCCTTCCTGGACATTTTTGTCTTTAAGGATATCCAGCCATTGGATCCCTCCAATTCTCTTTCTGAATCCCTTAAAATCTGCCTTTCTGAAATCTAACCTTGACGTCTGAGTCTTCACAGGTCTTCCGCCTCTAGTTATCCAAAATTCTAAAATAGCATGGTCGCTACCTCCTAGGGTCCCAGCCACTTTTACCTCCTCAACCATTTCCTCCCTGTTTATAAGGATTAGATCCAAGGTAGCAGTTCCCCTTGTTTTCTCCCTTACCTTTTGGAAGATAAAGTTGTCAGCAAGAGAGGATAAGAATTTCCTTGACCTGTTAGTTTTGCCTGAGAGAGATTCCCAACAAATGTCTGGATAGTTGAAATCTCCCATGACAACTATGTCATATTTTTTGGAGAACTTGGCCATTTGATGCATAAAGAGTTCATCCATATCTTCAGCTTGCACAGGCGGCCTGTAGTAAATGCCTACAATGGTGTCCTTTCCATGCATCCCATGTATTGCCCTCTGATATACTTGCACATATATATTAAGTCTCCCCTAAGTCTTCTCTTTTCTAGAGTAAATAGACCTAATTTTGGGTATTGGGTATTGTAGTGAACCAACTCCATTTATCATATTAGTAGCCCGCCTTTGAACCCTTTCAAGTTCAGTAATGTCTTTCTTGAGCACCGGCATCCAAAATTGCACACAATACTCCAAGTGTGGTCTGACAAGTGATTTGTACAGAGGGAGAATTATGTTTTCATCTCGTGTCCCCAGACCTCTTCTAATGCATCCCATGACCCTACTTGCTTTGGTGGCAGCTGCCTGACACTGGGCACTCCAATTTAGCTTCTTATTGACTAAGATGCCTAAGTCTTTTTCCATGTCTGATTTCCCCAGCAGTTTCCCATTTAGTAAGTAATTGTAGCATCTGTTTCTCCTTCCCATGTGCATAACCTTACACTTTTCTGTGTTAAACCTCATTTGCCATTTTTCAGCCCAATTCTCCAATTTACTCAAATCTGTCTGAAGTTGCAAACTGTCCTCCTTTGTGTTAACTACTTTACATAGTTTTGTATCATCTGCAAATACTGATATTTTACTGTGTAAGCCATTCACTAGATCATTAATAAATATATTAAATAGTAGGGGGCCCAATACAGAACCCTGTGGTACCCCACTAGTAACCCTGGCCCAATCTGAGTTTGCACCATTAATAACCACTCTTTGTTTTCTATCACTAAGCCAGCTACCTACCCATCTACACACATTTTCCCCTAGCCCAAGCTTTCTCATCTTACTTACCAATCTTTTATGTGGGACAGTGTCAAATGCTTTAGAGAAGTCGAGATAAATGACATCCAATGATTCTCCTTGGTCCATTTGAGAGCTTACATCCTCATAGAAGCTGATCAGGTTAGTTTGACAGGAGCGATCCTTCAAAAATACATGTTGATATGGAGTTAAACATTTATTGACATTGAGATAATCCGTAATGGTATCCCAAAAGAGCTCACAAAAACTTCTAAACAGATTAACGGTGAACTTCAAGCTCAAGGAACATCAGTGTCAGATGGCACCATCCGTTGTTGTATGAGCCAAAGTGAACTTCATGGGAGACGACCAAGGAGGACGCCATTGTTGAAAAAAAATCATAAAAAATGCCAAACTACATGTTGACAAGCCACAAAGCTTCTGACAGAATGTCCTATGGACAGATGAGACAAAAATGGAACTTTTTGGCAAGGCACATCAGGTCTATGTTCACATATGGAAAAATGAAGCATACCAAGAAAAGAACATTGTCCCTACTGTGAAACATGGAGGAGGCTCTGTTATGTTCTGGGGCTGCTTTGCTGCATCTGGTACAGGGTGTCTAAAATCTCTGCAGGGTACAATGAAATCTCTAAGACTATCAAGGGATTCTAGAGAGAAATGTGCTGCTCAGTGTCAGAAAGCTTGGTCTCAGTCGCAGGTCAAGAGTGTTGCAACAGGATAATGATCCAAAATACACAGCTAAAAACACCCAAGAATGGCTAAGAGGAAAACATTGGACTATTCTGAAGTGGCCTTCTATGAGCCCTGACCTAAATCCTATTGAGCATATTTGGAAAGAGCTGAAACATGCCGTCTGGAAAAGGCAACCTTCAAACAGAAGACAATTGGAGCAGTTTGCTCTTGAGAAGTGGGCCAAAATACCTGTCGAGAGATGTAGAGGTCTCATTGACAGTTACAGGAATCGTTTCATTGCAGTGATTGCCTCAAATGTTTGTGCAACAAAATATTAAGTTAAGGGTACCATCATTTCTATCCAGGCCCATTTCATTAGTTTTAATTTTTTTACATTCTGTGTGTGGAAGCATGGTTGAAAATCAATGTCTGACTTTGATTTGTTCATTTTCAAAGATTTTTTATTCATTATTACTTTTGTCAGATTCAAGTCATTTCTGTCACCATTGTGGGTTTTTCTGTCATTAAAGGAGGGGTACCAACAATTTTGACCACGTGTGTATCTATCATGTGACATTATATGTCTGGTTTCTATACCATCTGGTATCTCATAAAGGGGTATTCCCCAAATAAATCAAGTTATCCCCAATCGCAATGATAAGGGATAAGTTACTGACTTTTGGGGGACTGACCACTGGGAGCCCCAGCAATCCTGAGAACAGGACACTGCAGCTCAGATATGAATGGATTGGAGGGTCGCATGCTTGACTTCTGGTTTATTCATTGTCTATGGAACTGATTGAAATATCCGAGCGCAGAACTCAGCAGCTCTATAGATAATGAATAGAGCAGAGACAGAGCATGCACAACTCTGCTCCATTCAAGATGAGACTGCAGAGCCCTGATTTCTGAATCTCTGGGGGGGCAGTGGATGGAACAAATGGATCGGAGATAACTTGATTATTTGGTGAATAACCCCTTAAGGAGCCTGGTTGATTTTTCCTATCCTTCACAATTCCAGTGTCATAGGTGAACCAAAACAAATATGTGCAGATGGATGCACACACCCACCCACATATATATATATATATATATATATATATATATATATATATATACTAGCTGAAGAGCCCGGCGTTGCCTGGGCATAGTAACCAACTGTGGTTAGTTATAACAAATTATAATGATTATATTGCACATAAAAACCGTGCATCTAATCCTATCCTGTGTGATACTGACTGCTGAACCGTGTATCCAATCCTATTATGTGTGATACTGTCTGCTGAGCCGTGTATCTAATACTATTCTGTGTGATACTGTGTGCTGAGCTGCATATCTAATCCTATCCTGTGTGATACTGACTGCTGAGCTGTGTATCTAATCCTATCCTGTGTGATCCTGCTTGCTGAGCCATGTGTCTAATCCTCTCCTGTGTGATACTGACTGCTGAGCTGTGTATCTAATCCTATCCTGTGTGATACTGGGTTCCCCCTGCAGTCTGTGTCAGAGGGTGGTCTGTGTTAGCACGGTAATAAATTGTGTTATTTCCAGCTTTACAGAAAGACGATAACACCATAGAAATGATAAGAATAATAGGCCTCAATTACCACAACTGTCTACAAAGAAAACTGTTGCTGATAGCAACCAATCACAGCCAATTTTTCATCTTTTAAACAGCTCTGGGACAGTGTGGCGAGTTTTGAGTGGCGACTTTTGTGTTTCGACTTTTATGTGGCGAGGTTGGTGTAGGTGTGGTGAAATGTGTGCTGAGGGTGGTATATGTGTTGAAGCACGTGGTAGTGTGTGGCGCATTTTGTGTGTGTGTTCATATCCCCGTGTGTGGTGAGTATCCCATGTGAGGGCCCCACCCTAGCAACTGTACGGTATATACTCTTTGGCGCCATCGCTCTCATTCTTTAAGTCCCCCTTGTTCACATCTGGCAGCTGTCAATTTGCCACCAACACTTTTCCTTTCACTTTTTCCCAGTTATGTAGATGGGGCAAAATTGTTTGGTGAATTGGAATGCACGGGGTTAAAATTTTGCTTCACACCATAGTCTATGACGCTCTCGGGGTCCAGACGTGTGACTGTGCCAAATTTTATGGCTGTAGCTGCGACGGTGCAGATGCCAATCCCGGACATACATACATAGAGTACATACACACACCCACATTGAGCTTTATATATTATATATATATATATATATATATATACTCACCTGGCTGGTCGTTGAGGAATATACCGGGCACTCACGGTTAAAAAGTCGATTTGCTTTATTGGTACACAGCATAAACCTCTCTTCAGGAACTTAATAACATGCAGCACCCCGTGCACTGTCCGACAACCATTCAGCTTTATAGAACCCACGGTCCTCTCTGAGCCCCGGTATGCCTAATTAGTGTCCATTAACTGTCTGTGATGGTCGCACAGTTCCCTGGATACCTCTTATCCTCAGAGGCATCCTCTACAGAGGTATATCACAGGCCTCCTCACTCCGGCTCAGCATAGCCAGCACTGCTGCCCGTGCACAAACACTCAGGCTCCATCTTGGGTGTTGAGACACACCCCCTTGGTGGGGTATGTAGGTGATTGGACCCACACATCTCTCTGAGTCACCTGGAAGCTTGCCCAATGTATAGTAAAACCTCAGCAGTAGATCTGCTGAGCAAAACAAGCTCAGGCGTCCATCACAGGACCACCCCCTCTGTGATACATACCGCCCATTAACCACATGACATCACCATACCACAATACATACATGAACAGACATACTGTAAGGAGGCTAATGGCCACATAATCAATGGAAGGTATGTGTTGCAGAGATGGATGCCCCCTGCGATGCAACCCGGAGTATTTTGCTTTAGTGCATGTAAGCACTAAGATGTTGTTTAGTGCACCTGCGTCCGGGTTGCAGGTAGCTATGAGAGATGAGCGGGTCTGGCTACCCACATACTTCACTTGTGGGTGTGGTTACAGCTTATCTAATGGGGCTGTTGTTTGGCACATGGTCTGAGGCTGGAGGTGTGGAGACCTCCATGATCTGTGTGCAGAGAGAGTGAGAAGCCTTCCTGTGTATGTGGCTCCAAACCGAGCCTGGACGTTACCCCAGCCTGTGTGACCACAGGCCTGAGGGACCAAAATCCTGCCAGGACCTGTGTGAGGTCAGGGTCATGTGATCTGGCCATCTGACTTAGTGGATGCTGGTGTCTTGGGAGAGCTGGAACTCTCACATAGCTCTTGGAGGAGCCAGAGGTCTGTTTTGTTCTAAAGGCTGTTTTCATTGTTGGTGCTTCCGGGTTCATGAAGCAAATAAACCCATATGGACTTTGAAAGGAACGTGACTCCTGTCTGCCTCCTATCGCACCTGAGTGAGTACAGTACCTACAATACACACACATAGATAAACACACTCATATACACACACATATGCAGACACATACACACACATATGCATAGACACTCCTATGCATAGCCATAAATTCATAAACATTCATATACACACACAGATGCGCATATACTGTACACACACAGACACACATGTAAAAACCCATGCATAAACACATAGTATTCAGTCACTATGTGGCGGTGGTAATATGTGATCTGGTCATGGTGTGGTGGTATTTCCCTCTTGTATGTGGTAGTAGTCGGTCACTATGTGGTGGTAATATGTGGTCTGGTTTTGGTGTGACTGTATTTATGCCCTGTATCTGGTATTATTCAGTCACTATGTGGTGGTAATATGTGGTCTGGTCATGGTGTGATGGTATTTATTGCATGTATGTCGTATTATTTGCTCACTGTGTGGTGACAATATTATAGTCTGGTCATGGTGTGGCGGTATTTGTTCCTTGTATGTGGTATTATTGGTCTTGGTATAGGGATAGTATTTTGCATATAGGTCACTTGTTCTCTCTGATATCAATAAGGGTAAGATTCTTGATTTCCAATACAGATTAAATACTTGGTTAAATGCTTGGATGTTTAACCCCTCCCTGTCCTGTGACTATTACACAATAGCAAATATGCACTTTAGGGATAAAAGATCTCCATTCTTCCAATCTGTGCGGTTTCCAATGGCTGAATTCCACCAATCAATAAGTTATCATTTACCTAACCTGTGGATCTGTGATATTTTGTTTTCATCAAAGAACACTTTTAATGGAAACTACCGTAATTGTACATCACCGTTATGGCGACGCAGATAGATGTGCAGGAGCAGACTGTGTTTTGTAGTCGATGCTCCACTATAACGGGGATAACAACTAACAGGTATTTGCATATAGCTGTAGGGTGGGCCCTTAGACTCCATTCCCCCTGTGGGCCCCAGACACCCCAGCCGACCCTGTATGTAGTGGTTCTAATTACTCACTGTTGGGTACGGTTATGCAATATATGGCATTGTAGGGCATTATCTTCATGCTGGTCCTGAGTTTATTACAAAAACTGTTAATTCTTAGAGACCAAATTAATAATGTGTCGTGCAGTTATACTGAACAGAGAGAGAATAATAATGTTGTCCCATTGCCAAGGCAGTCATTGGCTCGAGTGTCATGCAGTGGTTCGGCAGATATTCCCTTTGATTTGCGTGTACTGTCTGTTATGAGCCTAACACCATCTAAGCGTTTCAAAACTTGAAAATGAGAAACTGGCTGTAAGTGATATTATCATGACCTGTCAGTTTTATTGCATCCGCTGCAGGAGACAGAGTTCTGTGCAAAGCTCACAGTTTTATCTGTGTCTAAATAGATGAAACCATGGTTTCCCAGAGCTTTCCTCTGTGCGTCTGCGCAGAAGCTGATAACTAGACCATGACGCTTGTACAGATGCTGCTGTTCCCATACATGGAAACATCACTAGCACTACATATGTTTTCTTTGCTTGTACCCCATTGCTCCTTGGGTGGAGCTCTTGCTTTAGGATTTCAGGGATTCCTTAAGGATCGTTTGATGAAGAACAGATCTTGATGATTAATATGTAGCAGCGTCTGCTGACACTTGTATGTGTGCAAGGAGCTATTCCAATAATTTGTATGAGATGGGAGTGAATTTCGATTGGGATGCCGAACAGCTGCGAGAAACAGACGCTCATGAGAAAAATGCTGGATTGTGCACCTGTGTTTAGCAGCATATTACTGCCATTGTTAACTCAAAAAAAGTGTATTCAGGAAACAAAAGAGTTAAAGGGTTATTTTCCCAAATCAAAAATGATATGCTACCCACAACTTGCTGATTAATGGGGTGACAACCGCTGGGACCACCTGTGATCATGAGATCAGAGCTAAGCTATGGAACAATAAATACAGATCATGAATGAAGTGGTGGTGCACATATTCAACTTCTTACCATCCCATTCATTGTTAATTGGACTGCCAAAGGCAACTAAGTACAGCGCTCTGCTTTCTATGTCAGTCACATAGAGAAGGGGTAACGTTGTGGACAGTGACATACTGGCTCTGGCATGCCAATGTAAGGAGACTTATTCACTGTGCAATGCACCTCTGGGAAATTTAATATGAAAATTGTCTCTTCAGAGTGGAAGAGGACTGAGCGCCAACTGTTGGAAGCAGCAAACCTACAAGTCACTATTAACCCCTTAACGAGTCTTGCAATATGACTAAGGCCTCTTTCACACTTCAGTTTTTTACAATCAGTCACAATCCGCCAGGTTTTGGAAAAAAACGGATCTGCAATTTTCTTTTGAGGATCCGTTATTTCCCCATTGACTTCCATTATTGGCGGATTGTGACGGATTGCCGTCCGTTGCATGCGTTTTTTTTGCGGATCCGCCAAAAGTTGCTGTCCATCACTATCCTCAAAGATTTCAAAACGGAGCTTGCAACGTTTTTTTCTCTGGCGGATCCTCCAGACACTCATTTAACCCGAAATTCTTTCTGGGTGCCGGACAAAAAAAAAAAATCTCTCTCTCTCTCTCTCTGTCCTTTTTCCAGGCTGCGATTCCTTTAAAATTCTTCATTTGTCGGATCCGTCAAAAAAACGGACAGGTGGCATCCGTTGTCATCAGTAATAAAACGGATCCGCGGATTTTGACTGATGCAAAAAACTGAAGTGTGAAAGAGGCCTTAGGATAAAAGCGAAATCAGAATTTCAATTTGCAGACCTGGTGCTTCAGGGTATTGCCATCATTAGTGCAAAGTATGAGAACTGATTTGGCTAGTTGAGAGGCTCTGGACTGAGGTCTAAGGGGTAACAAATTTTCTTTAGGCTGGTGAGACTGGACCATGTGGAAAACTGTGTTGTGCTGCCAAGCCTGCTGGAAGCATTATCTGCTATCCAATGGAGCACCTGTCCGCATTGCTCTTGCTCCAGAAGTGGTGCATTCCTACCAAATGGGACAGGAGCCTATGATGTGTCATGGTTGGGCGTGTTTTTTGTGCTCTAGCAACAGGTGTGTTCTCACCTGCCCCATGTCCTGGGCATCTACGTGCACCATTCCACTTCCCCATACCTCACACATTTTGTAATTTCTAGGTCTCTTGAAACCAAGTTTATTTTTAATAAAAGAAAAAAAATGGTCACATGCAGCAATCAAAGCAGTTTTTTTTAGTTTACACCACCATAATGTAACAGAAAGAAAGAATGTAAAAGTGTCAATCAAATTCAATCCAGAAAAATGTTTCAATTTTTTTCTCAGTTTTAGAGATCACAGAAATGCTCACAGACCATGTAACACTGTATGTCTGAGAAATGGAAGTCTACAAAAAATATTAAAAGCTTTTGTAAACTTTTATACATCACAGAAATGTTCATAGACCATGTAAAACTGCATGTCTGAGAAATGAAAGCCTACAAAATTTTTTAAAGTTTTTTAGCAGTTTTAGAGATCACAGAAATTTACGCCACACTATCAAACAGTGTATGGCTGAGAAATGTAGCCTAGAAAATTATTTCAATGATTTTTGGGTGTATATTACACAAAAAAGAACCTCAAAGCACGTAATATTTGATGTATCAAAATACAGTATATTAAATTTTTTTCAGCCACCACAAAAAAAACTTCAGCTATATATTTGCCAAAGGACTGCACAGACCTAATCCCTGTCTGCAGACAGGATTCTGTCACTCCTTCTGCTCCTGCTCTTGTGACTCGCTCTCCCTCTCTAGACTTAATGCAGATTGTGTTTGCTGCAAACGATTAGCCCTCAGAAGGGTGGATAGTATGATGGCTCAGCTTCAACACCAGTAGCAACACTACACGCCTCTGATTCATTATACTGTGCACACAGGCAGGCCCGGCATTTGGGGCAGACAGACCAGGCAGATGCCTTGGGCCCCCACCCACAAAGGAGTCCCCTGCATGTGCAGCCCCATTATGAAGTGCACAGAGGGTATGTAGCAGTGAATAATGCTGTGCATCCTCTGCAGTCCCGGAGAGTCTCTCCCAAACCCCACTCCATCCCCCCTCTCTCTCTTTCTCCCTGCAGTCAGGTTAGAAGTTGAGAGTGAGAGTGAGGGGTCGATTGCAGCACAGCAGAGATCAGAGCCGGGCCAGGAAGATGCCTGCAGCCCTGTGTGTCTGTGTCATCTCCTCCTGAGTCCTCATCATGAGAAACCGAATCGAATTTGGCCCGCCGCATCTTTATTAGGATAACGGTCTAGCCAAGGGCCCATCGCGGATATGCTCACCGGGATCCTTATGTTCCCGGCTTTCGCTAGAGGCAGGCTTGACTGGTAATTTACTCGTTGGACGGGGGCAGAGGGCCGCGAGATGAGCTCCTCGCATGAGGAGCATTCATGCTTGTACTTGCATTATTATTATTATTATTGTTATTATGCATTTATATAGCGCCATTTATTCCATGGCGCTTTACATGTGAAAAGGGGAAATATAGACAAGTATAATAAACATGTGTAAGACAAGGGACACACAAGTACATAAGGAGAGGGGACCCTGCCCGCGAGGGCTCACAGTCTACAGGGATGGGTGAGGATACAGTGGGAGAGGGTAGAGCAGGTCGTGCGGTGGTTCAGTAGACCGAGGATTATTGCAGGCTGTAGGCTTGTCGGAACAGGTGGGTCTTCAGGTTCTTCTTGAAGGTTTCCGTTGATGGTGAGAGTCTGATGTGTTGCGGCAGAGAGTTCCAGAGTATGGGGGAAGCACGGGAGAAGTCTTGCATAACCCAAAGAAACAGCAGTGTCCCTCATTGAATAACCAGCAGGCTCCAGGTCTCCGGACAACCGCCGAGTTGTGACCTGCTGGTGTAGGATGACTAGTGGCCGCTGCTGGAAAGGGGGGTTGTTTTGGGGAAAGCATTAACCTGATCCACACATCCGTAGCTTTTACCCCCCAATCTAATTCGGGCTGCAGGGCCAACCGCCTCCAGAACTCCTTATAGTAGCACCACCAGGTGGAACCGCCGTGGGCCTTGTAAGAAGTGTAAATCATGTCCTGTTAAATGAACAAATCCAAACACCCCGCTCTGGATGCTTTTGGCCCATGACACAGCCCAAAACCGCAAAAGCCTGTAACCAATTGCTCATGGCTTTTGCGACCTTCTGCCTGCTCCTATCAAACAGCCTATCATTTAGTTTCCTTTCCTTATCAATCATATGCTGATCCACTGATACTAATGACCATATATTTATGTAATCGTTCGACCATATTTTATTCTTGGTTTCACTATCTAAATGAGAACCAAGTGGGCAAATCCCACATTAAAGGGAATCTTTAAATATACTGGCTAGCGGTGGCTCTACTTTATTTTCCAAATTCCTTTGATTCGCTTGTCCATTACCAACTGGTGTTGAAAACTGCTCAATCAAAGCCTTTAGGGCTGGCAACAAATCGGAACTGTCAGTTTTTTCTGCACAAGAAAAGTTGCACTCACCCAAATCTGTCGCAGGAGGAGGGACTCCACTTAAAGGAGGAACTCCGGCACCTGAACTGACGTGTGGATGAGTGAGGGCCAGGCTGGCAGCCCTGGATGCAGCTCTCGGCTCAGACAAGCTGGATGCCCTGGCAGTAGTTCTCGGCTCCCGTCTCTTGCCACGAGAGCGAGGCCGATAATCGGGACTCGCCGATGCGCTCGAAGACTCCGAAGTTGACGGAGAGCGCAATCTTGAGGACCGTGACCTGCAACCCCTCCTGTGAGATCTAGACCTCCGACGCGCATGTGTGGAATGCTTGCTACGCTGGCGTGAGCAGCGGTGTCTGTGATGACGATGGTGATGAGATGCATCCGATGAGGATACGCTTGAACCACAGCAACTACGCTTATATGGTTCAGCTTCATTAGCTGTGGCAGTAGCCAAAATCCGAGCCACTCCTTGAGGCAAAGCAGGAGCCAAAGCGACCCCTGAATCCACATTAATGACAGCAGCCGTGCCGGAAGCAGCACTTTCAAGCAGGGGGGGCACATTAAGAGTTTGCTGCAGGCTTGATGGCACTGGTTCAGGTGTGTCCTCTGATAAGGCTGATGTACTGCCTCTGGACCCCATCTGTACACTATATGGGGGCTGCAGCAAAAAGAGCAGTGGTGAAGGGGTTACCTTCAGTGGCTCAGGAATGGCGCCTACCCTGCTGTGCACGCTGACCTGAGGGGGCAGGCTTGGCTGAGACACAGTGGGCGGAGCCACACTCTCTTCCGGCCCAAGTGTATGGACACCGACTTGGCAGGCAGCGGACCAGAGAGCGAGGTCAGGGGAAGAATGACCGCATACCCCCGTCTGTCTGGAGCGCACCTGAGCGCCCGACCGCCGAGGGGAAAAACTCCAGCAGTTGCCAAAGAATCCGGCGCCATCGCGGGGGTGGAGCTAAAGCACCGTGACTCACAGGGGGTGGAGCCACAGTGGACAGAGCTGAGGAGGATGGAGACACCCTGCCTGCCCTGCGCCTGTGCGAACGCACGCCCGGGCAAGCAGAAGAGGCAGTGGGTGAGGGGCTGAGATGGGCGGGAACGCCTCGCGGACCGCTGGTCTCCAGATAACACGGCCGCAGGAAGTGGGAGATAAGCACTAAGCCATGAGATCAGAGCCTGCACCCAGTGCTTACCCTCCTGCTCTGCCCTGGCCCGCAGCAAGTCCAGCATGGGATCAGCCATTGCTCTCTCTCCTCACCAGACAGCGCAGATGAGCACCTCCAGGACCAAAAGGGGAAGAGGAGGATCCCTTCAGCTGCTGCTCTTAAATACACAGGTATTGACGGGGGAGGGGTTGAAACGGCTCAAACGCTTCCCATTGGCCTGTATAAAGGGAGAAACCACTGAAACCAAATAGAAAGGGGGGAGGGAGAAGGAGAGTCGCTCCCTAATGCCTCTAGTATGTGGGGGATCACCGCAGTCAGTGGCACATTCCTTAGGCAGTGCTGTGACATCCAGTCTCAATGACTGGAAGTCATTGGCTGCAGGCAAAATATAGCTTCATTTTCTTAATGCAGCCACACTCCTAATTAGAATGATGCACATAATTAAAATTGTTTTTACCTGCAGATTACCACTGTGGCTGTAGTTAAATACCATTTTTTTCTGACAAGTTAACTTTAAAAAAGAAAAGGATGCAAGGGTGAACATTCACTGCAAATAAACAATCCAATGCCTGAAAAGGGAAAGTTAATAAATAACTTATTTAGCCTGATGCAAATACATCCTTATAAATGAGTTGCTAAATCTTTGGCAGTATGTCATAGAAATCATATCCCAGCATGGCATGTTACTCTATCGTCCATGAGGGCCTCTAAAATTTGCACTTTCTTGCCGTACGCAATTTTATCTACATAGAAAAACTGGCCTTGTTTTGCAGACAAGTGGACAAATGTATAGAATTTTACAGCAAGAAAGAACCTACGCAATCCTCTTATTATCCTTTAATCTCTAATATTAGTTCCCTCCAAGCTTTATTAAAAAGTTCAACTGAGACTAATCAGCTTCACCTCCCATCATCATTAGCCGAGAGATTAAACTATTGATTATATTCTGAGCACCTGTTTCACATACACAATCATATAATGACACCATTTTGATTGCTCAATAAGTATTCTCATGCAAAAAGGGGATTATCCTACGTGTTAAAGAGCATGAGAGACCGCAAATGTGGCGCCCCCAGGAGTATGGTCGCCACAATGGCATTGCCTTCCTCCAGGGAGGGTGATGTCATGCTTGGAAGCAAGGAAGGGTCTCTCTAACAGTTAATCATTTACATGCAACACGTTCCCACTCCAGGCCAGCAGAGGGAGCTCTGAACCAGGATTGGGGTAGGAGCGCGCTCTGAGGGCTAGGAAGGGAAATAGTCAGTTAGTGTGAGGAGGGCAATGAGTGTAGACATGTGGAGAGAAGCTGGAGGTTGAGCTGAGGATAGAGAGCGCATGATCTGGAGCCTGGTCTCCATGGTTGTATGGATACTGAAGCTGTAAATGCTCTATTCCCAACTAAGACTCAGAGGCACAACAGCGACGGGTGAGCCAAGAGAGATAGAGGGCTACAGCTGTCTGCCATACGAGGTAGTTCTAAGAGAAGATAAGAAGGAGGAACTTCAGTGTAACATAGTACTGGATGTGCCTCAAGCCAGCGCTAGGAAGGAGACTACACAACCCATCTGATAGAGAGATCCCCGAGTTGCTTCCAGGCTAGCCTGCTCCTGTGCCATCTGTAACCAGGACCCTGGACTGTGTTTGCCAAGTAAAGGTAAAGAAACTGCACCCTGTTGTGTCCTTGCCTCCTTCTTGCAACATCCTCAGCACTGCTACATCTCTGTGCCAAACACTGCACCCTCTTCCTAAACATTCTGCTACACTGCCCTGGGACCAACTGCCCTACCTGTGGAGGGCTACAACATCATTGCTGCACTACACCATCTGTCCCAGAGGATCTGTCTGCAGCATCGGCTTAACACCTCCCTTGCCGAACACCACAGGTGGCGTCACGAATCACTTATAAACTTTATTTCCAACTCAACCCCTTTTACATGGGCGCCCAGGGCCATGGACTGGGTCACCACTGCTGTGACATTCCCCTCTGAGAGACCGGCCCGGTACCGAGTACCCCACAGCCCTGGGAAGGCGACCCACAGAGATAGTCACAGACCCTTAATAGATCGAAATTTATACAGATACAGGCATTACTGGTACAATTTAGGCCAAGTAAAGGTCCCGTTACATTTAGCGATGCACCAGCGATCCCAACAACGATATGATCCGGTCAGGATTGCTGGTGCATTGCTAAATGGTCACTAGTGAGCTGCCAAACAGGCAGATTTCTCCAGTGACGCAGCAGCGATACAGAGATCCGATGGGGGTCGCTGTTACCTGTCACACCGCAGCAATTCTGACGACTTCCACCTGCATCCATGAGTTCTGAGACATCGCTAGTCGGCGCCGAATACAGCGATGCATGCCAGCCAGCGGGACGCCAGCGACGAAAAAATGGCCCAGGACATTCCAGCACGATCAGCGATATCCAGCGGAGGGGCCGGTCGCAGGTACGTGTCACACAAAGCGAGATCCCTAGCAAGATCGCTGTTGCGTCACAAAATCGGTGACGCTTTAGCAATATCGCTAGTGGTCTCGCTATGTGAGAAAGGCCCTTAAGAAGTAGGTGTTACGGTAGTTGGTGATGAGAATCCAAGTTCTCCATACCTACCAATGCCTGACAACAGAGTGGGGCACATTGACATCACCTTCCACTAGTAGTGCAGCTCAGGCTTCGGATCTATGTCTTTAAAGGGAATCTGTCACCAGGTTTTTGCTCTCTAATCATAGAGTAGCATGATGTATGGACAGAAACCCTGATTCCAGGTCAGCGTTTGGCCATTTTGATAGAATTATAATTTTCTCTGCCGAAGCTCTGACTCCTGAGCCTTTTATAACCCCACTCACACCACTGATTGGCAGCTTTATGTGAGCATTGATCAAAAGCTGCTAATCAGTAGAGGGGGCATGATTACACAGAGCAGGAGGACTAGGAGGCACAAGGCAACTCGTCCTATTGTGATCAGCTCCTGTTGATAAAACGTTGATTTCATTGAAACAACAGCACATAGCCTAGTAAGTGATACATCACTGTAATCAAGGTCTTAGCCTCTACATCATCTTATGCGTGGATTAAATAGCTAAAACTTACTGACTTCCCTTTCAACAAAGGGATATTACAGAAGATTTCCCTATTCATGACCTCCTGTACGAGCCAAAATAGAGATCCTCTCCCAAAGAATGGCTGACCAGGCCATCTGAAGTTCATTTGAATGGAGTACATTTCCCATATAATGGCCACTGCAGATGGAATATTGCAGGTGTGGTGCCCCTGAGGGTTCAGTTGCCACAGAGGTACTGCACCTCATCCAGAGGTGTGGTATCCCACTCTCAGGTAAGGAGGGAGCACTAACCAGAACTCTAACACTCACACTCAACACACACCAATTCAGTCAGGGCATCTGGGTGTACTCTTGGGGAGGATGGCCTCATCCCAGGCTGGCTAGGAAAGGGTGTTGGGGAGTCAGTGGGAAAGATAGGAAAAGGGGAGTAGCTTAGAAGGTGAGAGTCAGTGAGCAGTGACAGTTGGTGGGAGGAGTTAGAGCTGAGGTAAGAAGATTGTTCTGGAAAGAGTCAGTCAGTCAGAGGGGAGTAAGAGAAGGAGTGAGGGCTGACAGAGTCTGAGGAGAGTTGGTGAGGAGATGGAGAAGGAGAAGGACCGCAGTAGGAAGAGCTAGAGAGAGAGTTGTGAGGGAAGCCTGAAGGAAGCTCCTGGGAGGACAGAAGGGGTCCTTGGGACACGGGAAGTGCGGAAGCCACCCTTGGGGCCAGTATCCAGAAGAGGAGGGACCAGGTCGCAGTGGGGGAACCGGCCCCTAAGACTAGTGGAGGATTAGAAGACTCAGCTAGCAAGCCGGAGGCTGAGGTAACTGTATGTACCTCAGCCGCAACCACATCCATTCACCAAAAAGGCAGCCATATAGGAGCAAGGGGACTCAGAGAACGTCGCCCTACAAGGTCCACAGCTGCTTGCTTGGGGACACTGTTTGTGAAGGTGCTGGGCAGAAGAAGTGGAAGCCAGTATGGTGAGACGGCCAGGAAAGAAATACATAGAAGGTGTATCCCAATCTACCCGGGAGTTTGCTCTACCCCTCACCTGAAGGACAGTAAGCAGGCACCTGCACACAAGAGAACTGTGAATAAAATATTGGAAACTGCACCCTGCTGTGTCAGCTGTGTCATTCGCGTCTCACCTGATGTCACGCTCGCGCCTTGGCTGAATGGCGCGAGCCGGGGGGTTGTGGCCCCACTGTGCCACAAACCAGACTACCCTGGAAGGGGCGTGACTACGACAGCTACCTCGGTCTTCACTGGAGCCTCTGATGGTGAGATCAGGCTTGTGCGGCAGGTAGCTGTCGGGTGCCACTCCAGGGTGGCGTCTGGCTGTGGCTGCTGATCCCACTCGGGGACAAGTCACTTGGACAGGTGTGACTAACAGGCAGGCTGAGACACTGGGCAAGCAGGCATGGCTTGGTACACTGGCAGGCAGGCACGGCTTGGAGACACGGCTTGGAGACACTGGGCCAGCGGGCACGGCTTGGAGACACTGGGCAAGCGTGCACGGCTTGGAGACACTGGGCAAGCGGGCACGGCTTGGAGACACTGGGCAAGCAGGCACGGCTTGGAGACACAGAGCAGGTAGGTGAAGGCTTGAGACACAGGGCAAGCAGGAGTGGTATATGAGAGAACAGGTTTGGACCGGTTCACACAGGAGGTGCAGGTATGGATATAGGCAGGAAGGAGTGGAATATGAAGGAACAGGTTTGGACCTGTTCACACAGGAGGTGCAGGTAGGCGGAGCCGCAGGAGTGCGGAGTAGGCTGGGCGGCAAGGGAACCGGGCAGGCCGGGCGGCAAGGGAGCCGGGCAGGCCAAGCGGCAAGGGAGCCGTGGAGGCAGAGTGGCTAGAGAGCCATGCAGGCAGAGCGGCTAGAGAGCCGTGCAGGCAGAGCGGCTAGAGAGCCGTGCAGGCAGAGCGGCTAGAGAGCCGTGCAGGCAGAGCGGCTAGAGAGACAGACAGAGCTGCAAGGGTTCAGATTCACAGACAGAGCTGCAAGGGTGCAGATTCACAGACAGAGCTGCAAGGGTGCAGATGCACAGATAGAGCTGCAAGGGTGCAGATGCACAGACAGGGAGGACACAAGGAAAGACACAGCAGGGAAGGAAGCCACGGACAAGGAGAAAGGGAGATTAAGGTAGGACAGAGTACAGACAAGGTACTGGGACCAAGACTCAAGGGCCAGGATATTCAGCCTCCTGGCAGACAGACAAGGTACAAGGCAAGATTAGGAGTAATCCTCCAGAGAAGGAGATACACAGAACAGGGCCTGGCTAGCTCAGCAGCAAGTTGCTAACTGAGTATAGGTCAGGCAAAGGTCAGTGGGTGTGGGGAAACTAAATAGTCAAGGGCTCTAGGTGATTGGTAAGGGACATATTACACAGGTGCACCCTGACTGCATAAGAACCAGAGAGTTCAGGCGCCGCCCCCCTATACATACAGTCAGGAAACATGGAGAGCAGAGGCACAGGGCTGGCAACAGACAGAATTCACAGCATGGCTTGAAGCAGAAAGTAAGTTGGTGTGCGGGGGATGGGAGGCCATGCAGTGATGCCAGCAGGGTTGTTACACCTGCCCTGCACTGCACTCACCACCACAGCCACCATCTTTACTTATATCATCCTAACTGCCCTGGGACACAGCTCTACCCATGGAGAGCTTAACCATCTTTGCTGCCCTAACACTATCCCAGAAGATCTGCATTGCAGCGTCGGCTACCCTTGCTGAATACCACGGGTGGCGTCACGACTAAATCCCATATAATCTACCCTGTCCTCATCATCTTTTATTTACACAATCATCATCATGTTTTATTGATTTTACTGGACGCCCAGGGCCACGGACCGGGTCACCGCTGCCGTGAAGAACTGACCCGCCCGATGCCGAGTAGCCTAAGGTCCTGTGGGGCGCTCCACAGGTTTCTCTGAAGACAGACCTGTGACAGAAGCTGATGAGCCGGCAGGTTTTCTTTTAAAAAGAGTTTGTTTCCATGGAACAACCCTATTAATTATGGTGTGTATGCTTTTTGGAGGGGACATTAAAACAATTAACCCATGAAATTAGGATGAATTTGGCGTCAAGAAGACTAGTGCCTAACATTGATGGAAAGTTCTTACTAATTTGCAGGAACATGAAAGAGGATGTAGGTTTATCTAAGTAACCAACGTCAGCAAAGCCTAGTACACTTTCTATGGAAACTATAAATTGTAAAGAAGTGAAGATGAAGCACATTTCTGGGAAAATATGATATGTATTTTTGGCTGATTTGGTTCAGTTTTCCTACATCAAAGGGGATTTCCAACTACAGCACAAAAATAACTAGCTATTCAGTTCTTCGAAGTGAGTGCTATAGTTAGAGGTAGTACATGCCGTGGTTCTTCAGGTAATTTAGTGCATATTACTTTTACTTTATTTGTTTTTGGTCTTGGCTCTGCACTTTTTGTGACACTGCTCATTAACATTTACTGATGCTCCTGCTGTGTCTAATCTATTTTGACTTTACTTTTATGTACTATAAATACATTGGCATAATTTGTAGCACTTTGCACTTGCACTTTTGGAGCTGACCATTATATCTACTTTTCTTTACTTGGTTTATGATCATGTCTACCTGTTTGTTATCAGGTGCTACCTTTTTCTTTTAGTGGCTGACCCTTTTCATCCCTGTCATTCTCAGTACAATTTGTGATTTTATTGTTACATGAATAAAGTTTTCTACTTTTTTACTTTATTGGTTCTTTTGGTTCAGTTCTTTGATAGGATTTTTCATAACTCCCTAGCAGCATATTCTCTATTTTGGGGTTATATTAGACACAGAACGTTCCTTTATTACCTTGATCCAATCATTCACTCACTCATGTTACCTGCAAATTAAAAACATCTCCAGAATCCAATCTTTTCTTACCTTTGAAACTGCAAAAACGCTACAGTCGCTCTTATTTATTTATTACTGCAACTCTCTACTGTTCAGTTTGCCTCTAACCAAACTTTCTCCTCTCCTATCCTGAAGGCGGCACCCAGGGTCATATTTCTGTCCAGCTGCTTCACCGATATCTTCACCTTGTGACAATCACTGCACTGGTTACCCATTCGCTAGAGAATACAATATAAACTCTTATCTCCCACCCACAAAGCTTTCCATAGTTCTGTACCACCCTCCTGATCTCTGTCTATCACCCTACTCGTGCTCTCTGCTCCGCAACTAATTTAACACCCTCCATAATACGAACCTCCCACCTCCGTCTCCAAGACTTCTCTCATGCTGCGCCAGTTTTCTGGAAGGCAGTACCCTGGACAATATAACTAATTCCTAGCCCCCATGTTTTTAAGCGTGCTTTAAAAACAAATCAGTTTAGACAGGCCTATCACCTCAATTCACTAACCCAACACTCCCCTGTTCCCTATTTCTAAATTTTACTCAGAATCTGGTCCCTCCATTCATCTGTGTCCACATCATCCCCATTCAACTGTGTCCACATCATCTGTGGCATCCCCAGCAGTATGGTCGCCACACTGGCTTTGCCTTCCTCCAGGGCAGGGTAATGCCAGGCTTGGAGGCAATGATGGGTCTCTCCAGCAGTTTACCTATACATGCAACACAGTTCCACTCCAGGCCAGCAGGGGGAACTCTGAACCAGGATTAAGGGGAGGAGTGCTCTCTGTGGGCCAAGAGGAAGGTGTGGTCAGGCAGTCAGTCTGCGGAGGGTGAAGTGTACAGACGTGTGGAAAGAGCGCTGAGGTAGAGCTCTGGCTGGAGAGCTCCCTCGCGGTGAGAGCGCATGAGCTGGAGGCTGGTCTCCACGGTTGTACGGATGCTAACGGTCCTACAACAGACACCAGAGGAGTAGGAGGCTGTACATGCCCTACTCCCATCTAAGACTTGACTGCACAACAGCAGCTTGGATAGAGAGCCGGGACTCAGAAGAGAGGAGTCCCCGGGATAGGCTACAGCTGTCTGCCGTGCAAGTAAGGTTCTTGGGAACATCTGACAGGAGGAACTCCAGTGAACTGAGTACTAGGAGATCTTCACATATAGAGGCGCTAGGAAGGAGACTGCACAGCCCTTCTGCTGAGAGAGAATCCCTGAGTTGCTTCCAGGCTAACCTGCTCCAATACCATCTGTAATCAGGACCCTGGACTGCAGTTATCAAGTAAAGGTAAAGAAATTGCACCCCGCTGTGTCTTGTCTGCTTTCTACCCTTCCAGCACTGCTACATCCCCGTGCCAACCACCTCTACACTGCCTTGGGACTATAGCTTCACCTGTGGGGAGCTTTTACATCTTTGCTGCATCATACCATCAGTCCCAGTGGATCTGCATACAGCATCGGCGTAACATCTCCCTTGCCGAACACCACAGGTGGCGTCACAAACTATACCATTAACTACATTCCACCTCCCTATTACTTGGGCGCCCAGGGCCACGGATCGGGTCACCGCTGCTTTGACACATCCCCCTGACACTGGCCCGGTACCGAGTACCCCACAGCCCTGGGAGGGCGACCCAACTTGGTGTCACGAACAGGATTACGGAGCCCGGTACCCCCGGGTCCTGTGTGCCATAGACTGTGTTTGTGAAAAAGACTGTGTGTGAAATTGGCGCCAATTGCCGCCATTGCTACTCTGCTTGGCGTGCGCGGGAAGGAAGAGGGGTGGGCCTTCGTGGGCGGAGCCTGCCACAGAGCACGAAGAAGTGAAGTGCCACGCGGGAAGAGAGGACAGCGCGCAAGAAGAGGAGGAGCTGAGACCTACAGCCCGGAGCATCAGGCCTACGAAGCAGCCGCCAGTGAGCTCACACAACCCCCGACCCTTGCTAATGTTAACTAGGGGGGAGAGAATGTCCGCAGCACCTCAAGGAGGAGCGCCTGCAGCAGCGGTCCCCATAATGCCGCTGTCTATGCCCTACATACCGGGAGCGGCCTGGCTACCACAGTACTCGGGTGAGTCGCATACCCTGGGTGAATTTAAAGAGAGACTGTGCAGTTTGTTTAAAGTATACCCTCTGTCTGAAAGCCAGAAAGTGAATATCCTGATTGGACAGCTAACGGGTGCAGCACAGAGAGAGGTGAAAGCCTGGCAGGACACTGATAGAGAGACTGCTAAAAAGCTTCTAGCCAAGCTGAGAAGCACCTTTGACACCCGCCAGCAGCTGAAATCAAGATGAGGTTCTTTGGCTGTAAACAGAAGGCGCAGGACAGTATCAGGGACTATGCTCTCAACCTGCAGGAGGCGCTGCGAGCAGTTAAGCAAGTTGATCCTGAGAGTGTAAAAGAGGAAGATAAACTGTTAAAGGAGCAGTTCATAGAGGGACTCCTGTCCAGTACCCACCGAGGACAATTGCGCATCCTAAACCTGCAAGACCCTGATCTGGACTTTTCTGATTTTAAGGACAGGGCTATACGGGTACTGCAGGAACCTGCTGACAGCCGTCCAGCGCCCCTGAGGCGCCCAGCAATCACCTACCACCAGGAAGCCACGTCTTTCCCTTCCCTCCCTGTGAAGGCTGATGCCCAGACTCTGGATAAAGATCCAACTGAGGAGCTGCATCTTCAGGTCCAGGAGTTGACCAAAGGAATGGCTGCACTTACTAAAACCGTGCAGTCCCTGCAGGTGTCTTCCAAAGAAAAGGTCCAGCTTGCTTCCAGTCCAGAGGATGTCCCATGGCTCCGGAGGAGGAGAACCCCGCCACTTCAAGGAAGGAACAACGATCGCTATGACCAGGACGGACATCCCATCTGTCGTCGCTGTTACAAGGCAGGTCATCTTGCAAGGTACTGTCCTTTAAATGAGCAACCCCTGGGGCAGAGGGCCAACCCCCAGGAGTAGGACCAGCAGGTCCAAGGAACTGGCGAGCCAAGTATGTGGGAGGGAGGCCGATCCTTCCTGTGGTGATTGACGGCATCCCCATGAACGCTTTGCTGGACACTGGCTCCCAGGTGACCATTATGCCGTATATTTTGTATAAGAGATATTGGGCTGATTCTGAACTCACCCGTGGCCCAACTGATGAGCTAACAGTAGTTGCCAGTAACTGTCAGACTTTGCCGCAGATTGGATGTAAAGAGGTTACTGTTAAAGTGGGTCGGGTAGAGCTGAAATCTCAGGGCCTGATAGTTGTTGATAATGATCGACGTGAATGTAATCCCATGATGACTCTTGGTACCAATGTAATTGAAAACTGTCTGTCCGAGGTTATTGTCTTGTTGCAACAGGTGGCTGAGACTGCTGGTTCCGGAGAACAACGAGTCCTGCAGAAGGAGATCCGATCCCTGATGCAAAGACAGCAGGTAGAACTCTGGTGGAGAAATTGGCAGTGTCAGAGTGAGTGATCCCTTCCCCATTGCAATACCCCCCAGATGTGAAATGTTGATATGGTGTCGGGCAGCTATAGGTCTCAGAGGGAGAGATTACCAGGCATTGGTAGAACCAGTATATTCGGATAGCAGGCCCACTGTCCTGACAGCCAGAGGGGTGGTTGATGTACGTAAGGGGAGAGTACCTGTACGCCTTTTAAATTGTGGGGAAGAGGAGGCCACCATACCTCGGTACGCCACAGTTGCTAAGCTGCTCACTGTTAATAACAACTCAATGCAGGCAGCAGAGCCCTTGGTCTCATCCGATCAGGTGGAGGACAATGGCTCCGTGAAGCAGCCAGAGGAGTGGTGCCAGCAACTGCAGGTGGGAACTGACTACACCTTCATACCAGAGAAATGGGGTTTACAGAGTGACACAAGAGTATGAGCGAGTATTCAACAAACACCCACTGGATTTTGGGCAGGCAAAAGGGGTTAAACAACATATCCCCACTGGAGACCATCCACCCATAAAGGAGAGGTACAGACCTATACCCCCGACACAGTACCAATGTGCTAAGAGTATGTTGAGACAGATGAAGGAAGCAGGGGTTATCAGAGACAGTTGTAGCCCATGGGCAGCTCCCATAGTGTTTGTAAAGAAAAAGGATGGTACCATGAGAATGTGTGTTGATTACAGGAAAATTAACAGCATTACACATAAAAATGCCTACCCATTACCTAGAATTGAAGAGTCCTTAGCTGCACTTAAAACTGCTAACTACTTTTCCACCTTGGATCTCACTAGTGGGTATTGGCAGGTTCCCGTGGCAGATGCAGACAAGGAGAAAACCGCATTTACCACTCCAATGGGTCTCTGTAAGTTCAATTATATGTCGTTTGGGCTCTGCACTGCTCCAGGAACATTTCAACGGCTGATGGAGTGCTGCCTGGGACACATGAACTTTGAGACGGTCCTGTTGTACCTGGATGATGTCATTATTTTCTCCAAGACCTATGAAGATCATCTGGAACACCTGGCCGAAGTGTTTGAGGCTCTGTCCAATTTTGGCCTGAAGGTGAAGCCTTCCAAATACCACCTCCTGAAGCCCAAGGTACAGTACCTCGGTCATGTGGTCAGTGCAGAAGGAGTGGCACCAGATCCTGAGAAGGTCACCGTGATCCGGGACTGGACAAAGCCCAGCAACCTCCATGAAGTACGCCAATTCCTTGGACTGGTAGGCTACTACCGAAGATTCATCAAAGGCTTTACTGAAATAGCCACCCCTATGCAAAATCTTCTGGTGGGGCAGTCCAAGAAGAACAAACAGAAAAATTCCACCTTTGAATGGACTGAAGAGTTAGAAAGGTCCTTCACCGGATTGAAGATGGCTCTCACAGGTGACGAAGTTCTGGCCTACCCAGACTATGAGAAACCCTTTGTGCTGGACACCGATGGCAGCCATGTGGGACTAGGAGCAGTACTGTCGCCGGTACAGAATGGAAAAGAAAGAGTGATCTCCTACGCCAGCAGGAAGCTGCGCCCCACTGAAAGGAACCCTGACAACTACAGTTCTTTCAAGCTGGAGTTCCTTGCCATAGTCTGGGCTGTCACCGAAAGGTTCAAGCATTACTTAGCCTCTGCCAAGTTTACTATCTTCACGGACAACAATCCGTTGACCCACTTGGACACTGCAAAGCTAGGTGCACTGGAGCAGCGATGGATGGCTCGGCTGTCTAATTACGAGTTCACTATCAAGTACCGAGCAGGGCACAAGAATGCCAATGCTGATGCGCTGTCCAGGATGCCTAACCTATCTGATGCCGGAGAAGACCCTGAGGCTCTTGAAGAAATAGAGCTACCTCCCTTCTACAGGCCACTGGTGGCCCAACGTACTCAAAGAGTGAGGAACAGACGGTCTGGCATGAAGGAGGTCACTCTGAATCCGGTGCCCCATCATGATTGGGCAGAAACACAAGATAGTGACCCTGTAGTCCGCCTGGTGAAGGAGCTACTGTCGCGAGTTGACTCACGCCCGGAGTCAGATGCTCCTGAAGAAACTCAGCAGTTGTGGAAGGAGAGAAGCCGTCTGTTTATCTATGAAGAAAAGCTGTGTCGGAGGAGTATCAATGCCCGTACTCATGACCTGGTTTGGCAGATGGTAATCCTGAAGCGAGAGGCATCAATGGTCCTGGAAGCATACCACAATGGAGCTGGACACTTCGGATGGAAGAAGCTGGAAGTATTGCTCCGGGAGAGGTTCTACTGGGCTGGTATGACGAAGGCCATTGAGAGGTGGTGCCGGGAGTGTGGACAGTGTAACCTGCGCAGAAAGGATCGAGACAGCCAGAGAGCTCCGCTACAGCCAATCACCAAACAGCCACTTGAGTTGGTAGCCCAGGACCATGTGAAGCTGGTTCCAAGCTGGTCAGGCTACATCTACGCTCTTACCATTGTGGACCACTACTCAAGACTCCTGGTAGTTGTGCCTGTCAAAGATCTAACTGCCAGGACAGCAGCCAGAGCATTCCAACAACATTTTTGTAGACCACATGGGTATCCTGAGAGAGTGCTTACTGATCAAGGTCCAGCTTTCGAGGCAGAAGTGTTCCATGAATTCTGTAGCTTGTATGGTTGTAAGAAGATCCCGACGACACCGTATCACCCACAGACCAACAGCATGTGTGAGAAGATGAACCGGGTGGTGATGGACCTCCTGAAGACTTTGCCCTTGGAGGAGAGAAATCTGTGGCCAGAGAAGTTGCCAGATCAGGTAGACCTCTACAACCATATTCCTGTGAACTCCACCAACTGTACCCCAGCTTACTTAATGAGAGCAAGACCTGGTAAGCTGCCTATTGATCTGGACATGGGAGTCCTGACCCCTGGAGTAACGTCACCAGATGCTAACTGGGACACGGAAAGGCAGCAACAGTACAGAAGAGTTCAAGAATGTGTGGAGAAAAGTTTAGCCCAGGCAAGACAAAAGCAGGAGAAGCTGTATAATCAAAATGCACCTGCCGTTCCTTTGGCACCGGGAGAGCAAGTCTTGAAAAGGAAGAGAAGATTGCGCAAGTTGGATGATCAGTGGGAAGCTGAACCTTATACCATTATGCCCTCAAATTTTGATAATACTAAGGAATGCCTTGTTAGTAAGGATGGAGGAGAGACTTCAGCAGCGGTATCGAGAGATCATTTGAAGTTGTGCCCTGACCAGTTAAAAGAGAGAAAAGAAGAGCCAGATAACATCCAACCCATAGTGGAAGAAAAGAAGGTCAGCACAATACTTGGAGAATTCCCTGCGAACTGGACTAAAGTGAATGATGCAATAGTGGTGCCAGTGTTGATATTTCCTAAAGTGGTAGCCCGGGAAGAAGTGACTCAAGAGAATCCTAAGGATCAGGAAAACCAGGAAGCAGATGCCACACCAGCAGTGGAGCCAGAGAACCCTCGCCCTGCCAGTGGTGCACCTGTTATGCCCCTGGTGAGTCCAAGAGTCCATAGGAGAGTGCTGCCCAGTTTACCACCTGGTAATGTATCCAATACATTACTCACTACACCAGTCTTACGCAGGTCTACCCGCATCACACAAGGGATACCGCTCCTTAGATATCGTATATAGCAGAATAAATATAAATACTGAAATTGTTTGTGTAAATATGTAACTGTTTTCAAGTTTGTGCCTACAGGTAACCTGTAAGAGTTCCCTTTGAATTTTTATGGACACTGAACCACAGGACTTGTGTGTGGTCAAAAACTTTGCTTGTAGATAATTTACCATTTGCCAAGAATGGACCATGGACATTGATGTTTGGACTTGTCATCATAGGACCATTTTTGAAACACTTGGTTTTTGTAACTTTTTATTTTTGAATCTTGTACAATTCCTATTGTTTAACTGTTATGTATTATTCATGTTTTTCTTTGTTCAGCCCAGGAGTGCTGACTTTCACTAGGGGGGAATGTGGCGCCTCCAGGAGTATGGTCGCCACCTGGCTTTGCCTTCCTCCAGGGGAGGGTAATGCCAGGCTTGGAGGCAATGATGGGTCTCTCCAGCAGTATACCTATACATACAACACAGTTCCACTCCAGGCCAGCAGGGGGAACTCTGAACCAGGATTAAGGGGAGGAGTGCTCTCTGTGGGCCAAGAGGAAGGTGTGGTCAGGCAGTCAGTCTGCGGAGGGTGAAGTGTGCAGACGTGTGGAGAGAGTGCTGACGTTGAGCTCTGGCTGGAGAGCTTCCTCGCTGTGAGAGCGCATGAGCTGGAGCCTGGTCTCCACGGTTGTACGGATACTAATGGTCCTGCAACAGACACCAGAGGAGTAGGAGGCTGTACATGCTCTGCTCCCATCTAAGACTTGAGGGCACAAAAGCAGCTTGCATAGAGAGCCGGGACTCAGAAGAGAGGAGTCCCCGAGATAGGCTACAGCTGTCTGCTGTGCAAGTAAGGTTCTTGGGAACATCTGACAGGAGGAACTCCAGTGAACTGAGTACTAGGAGATCTTCACATATAGAGGCGCTAGGAAGGAGACTGCACAGCCCTTCTGCTGAGAGAGAATCCCTTAGTTGCTTCCAGGCTAACCTGCTCCAATACCATCTGTAATCAGGTCCCTGGACTGCAGTTATCAAGTAAAGGTACAGAAATTGCACCCCGCTGTGTCTTGTCTGCTTTCTACCCTCCCCGTGACAACCACCTCTACACTGCCCTGGGACTATAGCTTCACCTGTGGGGAGCTTTTACATCTTTGCTGCACCATACCATCAGTCCCAGTGGATCTGCATACAGCGTCGGCTTAACATCTCCCTTGCCGAACACCACAGGTGGCGTCACAAACTATTCCATTAACTACATTCCACCTCCCTATTACCTGGGCGCCCAGGGCCACGGACCGGGTCACCGCTGCTGAGACACATCCCCCTGACACCGGCCCGATACCGAGTACCCCACAGCCCTGGGAGGGCGACCCACATCCATGCATCCATTAGCACTTGCTGATTGTACTTAGATCCTGGCTGGTGACTGGATCATGCAGCTTATTTGAAATGCCCTATTTATTGGAATGATGGCTGAACTAGAAATGAGAAGCACTTTCTACCTTTTGTGTCCCCCCATCCCCTTATAGACTAAGCTTGTAAGCAGATCCCTCATTCCTACTGTTAAACTATGTGGTACTTTGTATTGTCTTTATTGTCTGTATATGTCCCTGTCCCTATTACTTGGGCGCCCAGGGCCACGGACCGGGTCACCGCTGCTTTGACACATCCCACTGACACTGGCCCGGTACCGAGTACCCCACAGCCCTGGGAGGGCGACTCAACTTGGCGTCACGAACAGGATTACGGAGCCCGGTACCCCCGGGTCCTGTGTGCCATAGACTGTGTTTGTGAAAAAGACTGTGTGTGAAATTGGCGCCAATTGCCGCCATTGCTGCTCTGCTTGGCGTGCGCGGGAAGGAAGAGGGGTGGGCCTTCGTGGGCGGAGCCTGCCACAGAGCACGAAGAAGTGAAGTGCCACACGGGAAGAGAGGACAGCGCGCAAGAAGAGGAGGAGCTGAGACCTACAGCCCGGAGCATCAGGCCTACGAAGCAGCCGCCAGTGAGCTCACACAACCCCCGACCCTTGCTAATGTTAACTAGGGGGGAGAGAATGTCCGCGCCACAAGGCGATGCAGCGGCGGATGCCGCCGCCAACCCCGCAGCACCTCAAGGAGGAGCGCCTGCAGCAGCGGTCCCAATAATGCCGCTGTCTATGCCCTACATACCGGGAGCGGCCTGGCTACCGCAGTATTCGGGTGAGTCGCATACCCTGGGTGAATTTAAAGAGAGACTGTGCAGTTTGTTTAAAGTATACCCTCTGTCTGAAAGCCAGAAAGTGAATATCCTGATTGGACAGCTAACGGGTGCAGCACAGAGAGAGGTGAAAGCCTGGCAGGACACTGATAGAGAGACTGCTAAAAAGATTCTAGCCAAGCTGAGAAGCACCTTTGACACCCGCCAGCAGCTGAAATCAAGATGAGGTTCTTTGGCTGTAAACAGAAGGCGCAGGACAGTATCAGGGACTATGCTCTCAACCTGCAGGAGGCGCTGCGAGCAGTTAAGCAAGTTGATCCTGAGAGTGTAAAAGAGGAAGATAAACTGTTAAAGGAGCAGTTCATAGAGGGACTCCTGTCCAGTACCCACCTAGGACAGTTGCGCATCCTAAACCTGCAAGACCCTGATCTGGACTTTTCTGATTTTAAGGACAGGGCTATACGGGTACTGCAGGAACCTGCTGACAGCCGTCCAGCGCCCCTGAGGCGCCCAGCGATCACCTACCACCAGGAAGCCACGTCTTTCCCTTCCCTCCCTGTGAAGGCTGATGCCCAGACTCTGGATAAAGATCCAACTGAGGAGCTGCATCTTCAGGTCCAGGAGTTGACCAAAGGAATGGCTGCACTTACTAAAACCGTGCAGTCCCTGCAGGTGTCTTCCAAAGAAAAGGTCCAGCTTGCTTCCAGTCCAGAGGATGTCCCATGGCTCCGGAGGAGGAGACCCCCGCCACTTCGAGGAAGGAACAACGATCGCTATGACCAGGACGGACGTCCCATCTGTCGTCGCTGTTACAAGGCAGGTCATCTTGCAAGGTACTGTCCTTTAAATGAGCAACCCCTGGGACAGAGGGCCAACCCCCAGGAGTAGGACCAGCAGGTCCAAGGAACTGGCGAGCCAAGTATGTGGGAGGGAGGCCGATCCTTCCTGTGGTGATTGACGGCATCCCCATGAACGCTTTGCTGGACACTGGCTCCCAGGTGACCATTATGCCGTATATTTTGTATAAGAGATATTGGGCTGATTCTGAACTCACCCGTGGCCCAACTGATGAGCTAACAGTAGTTGCCAGTAACTGTCAGACTTTGCCGCAGATTGGATGTAAAGAGGTTACTGTTAAAGTGGGTCGGGTAGAGCTGAAATCTCAGGGCCTGATAGTTGTTGATAATGATCGACGTGAATGTAATCCCATGATGACTCTTGGTACCAATGTAATTGAAAACTGTCTGTCCGAGGTTATTGTCTTGTTGCAACAGGTGGCTGAGACTGCTGGTTCCGGAGAACAACGAGTCCTGCAGAAGGAGATCCGATCCCTGATGCAAAGACAGCAGGTAGAACTCTGGTGGAGAAATTGGCAGTGTCAGAGTGAGTGATCCCTTCCCCATTGCAATACCCCCCAGATGTGAAATGTTGATATGGTGTCGGGCAGCTATAGGTCTCAGAGGGAGAGATTACCAGGCATTGGTAGAACCAGTATATTCGGATAGCAGGCCCACTGTCCTGACAGCCAGAGGGGTGGTTGATGTACGTAAGGGGAGAGTACCTGTACGCCTTTTAAATTGTGGGGAAGAGGAGGCCACCATACCTCGGTACGCCACAGTTGCTAAGCTGCTCACTGTTAATAACAACTCAATGCAGGCAGCAGAGCCCTTGGTCTCATCCGATCAGGTGGAGGACAATGGCTCCGTGAAGCAGCCAGAGGAGTGGTGCCAGCAACTGCAGGTGGGAACTGACTCTACACCTTCATACCAGAGAAATGGGGTTTACAGAGTGACACAAGAGTATGAGCGAGTATTCAACAAACACCCACTGGATTTTGGGCAGGCAAAAGGGGTTAAACATCATATCCCCACTGGAGACCATCCACCCATAAAGGAGAGGTACAGACCTATACCCCCGACACAGTACCAATGTGCTAAGAGTATGTTGAGACAGATGAAGGAAGCAGGGGTTATCAGAGACAGTTGTAGCCCATGGGCAGCTCCCATAGTGTTTGTAAAGAAAAAGGATGGTACCATGAGAATGTGTGTTGATTACAGGAAAATTAACAGCATTACACATAAAAATGCCTACCCATTACCTAGAATTGAAGAGTCCTTAGCTGCACTTAAAACTGCTAACTACTTTTCCACCTTGGATCTCACTAGTGGGTATTGGCAGGTTCCCGTGGCAGATGCAGACAAGGAGAAAACCGCATTTACCACTCCAATGGGTCTCTGTAAGTTCAATTATATGTCGTTTGGGCTCTGCACTGCTCCAGGAACATTTCAACGGCTGATGGAGTGCTGCCTGGGACACATGAACTTTGAGACGGTCCTGTTGTACCTGGATGATGTCATTATTTTCTCCAAGACCTATGAAGATCATCTGGAACACCTGGCCGAAGTGTTTGAGGCTCTGTCCAATTTTGGCCTGAAGGTGAAGCCTTCCAAATACCACCTCCTGAAGCCCAAGGTACAGTACCTCGGTCATGTGGTCAGTGCAGAAGGAGTGGCACCAGATCCTGAGAAGGTCACCGTGATCCGGGACTGGACAAAGCCCAGCAACCTCCATGAAGTACGCCAATTCCTTGGACTGGTAGGCTACTACCGAAGATTCATCAAAGGCTTTACTGAAATAGCCACCCCTATGCAAAATCTTCTGGTGGGGCAGTCCAAGAAGAACAAACAGAAAAATTCCACCTTTGAATGGACTGAAGAGTTAGAAAGGTCCTTCACCGGATTGAAGATGGCTCTCACAGGTGACGAAGTTCTGGCCTACCCAGACTATGAGAAACCCTTTGTGCTGGACACCGATGGCAGCCATGTGGGACTAGGAGCAGTACTGTCGCCGGTACAGAATGGAAAAGAAAGAGTGATCTCCTACGCCAGCAGGAAGCTGCGCCCCACTGAAAGGAACCCTGACAACTACAGTTCTTTCAAGCTGGAGTTCCTTGCCATAGTCTGGGCTGTCACCGAAAGGTTCAAGCATTACTTAGCCTCTGCCAAGTTTACTATCTTCACGGACAACAATCCGTTGACCCACTTGGACACTGCAAAGCTAGGTGCACTGGAGCAGCGATGGATGGCTCGGCTGTCTAATTACGAGTTCACTATCAAGTACCGAGCAGGGCACAAGAATGCCAATGCTGATGCGCTGTCCAGGATGCCTAACCTATCAGATGCCGGAGAAGACCCTGAGGCTCTTGAAGAAATAGAGCTACCTCCCTTCCACAGGCCACTGGTGGCCCAACGTACTCAAAGAGTGAGGAACAGACGGTCTGGCATGAAGGAGGTCACTCTGAATCCGGTGCCCCATCATGATTGGGCAGAAACACAAGATAGTGACCCTGTAGTCCGCCTGGTGAAGGAGCTACTGTCGCGAGTTGACTCACGCCCGGAGTCAGATGCTCCTGAAGAAACTCAGCAGTTGTGGAAGGAGAGAAGCCGTCTGTTTATCTATGAAGAAAAGCTGTGTCGGAGGAGTATCAATGCCCGTACTCATGACCTGGTTTGGCAGATGGTAATCCTGAAGCGAGAGGCATCAATGGTCCTGGAAGCATACCACAATGGAGCTGGACACTTCGGATGGAAGAAGCTGGAAGTATTGCTCCGGGAGAGGTTCTACTGGGCTGGTATGACGAAGGCCATTGAGAGGTGGTGCCGGGAGTGTGGACAGTGTAACCTGCGCAGAAAGGATCGAGACAGCCAGAGAGCTCCGCTACAGCCAATCACCAAACAGCCACTTGAGTTGGTAGCCCAGGACCATGTGAAGCTGGTTCCAAGCTGGTCAGGCTACATCTACGCTCTTACCATTGTGGACCACTACTCAAGACTCCTGGTAGTTGTGCCTGTCAAAGATCTAACTGCCAGGACAGCAGCCAGAGCATTCCAACAACATTTTTGTAGACCACATGGGTATCCTGAGAGAGTGCTTACTGATCAAGGTCCAGCTTTCGAGGCAGAAGTGTTCCATGAATTCTGTAGCTTGTATGGTTGTAAGAAGATCCCGACGACACCGTATCACCCACAGACCAACAGCATGTGTGAGAAGATGAACCGGGTGGTGATGGACCTCCTGAAGACTTTGCCCTTGGAGGAGAGAAATCTGTGGCCAGAGAAGTTGCCAGATCAGGTAGACCTCTACAACCATATTCCTGTGAACTCCACCAACTGTACCCCAGCTTACTTAATGAGAGCAAGACCTGGTAAGCTGCCTATTGAGCTGGACATGGGAGTCCTGACCCCTGGAGTAACGTCACCAGATGCTAACTGGGACACGGAAAGGCAGCAACAGTACAGAAGAGTTCAAGAATGTGTGGAGAAAAGTTTAGCCCAGGCAAGACAAAAGCAGGAGAAGCTGTATAATCAAAATGCACCTGCCGTTCCTTTGGCACCGGGAGAGCAAGTCTTGAAAAGGAAGAGAAGATTGCGCAAGTTGGATGATCAGTGGGAAGCTGAACCTTATACCATTATGCCCTCAAATTTTGATAATACTAAGGAATGCCTTGTTAGTAAGGATGGAGGAGAGACTTCAGCAGCGGTATCGAGAGATCATTTGAAGTTGTGCCCTGACCAGTTAAAAGAGAGAAAAGAAGAGCCAGATAACATCCAACCCATAGTGGAAGAAAAGAAGGTCAGCACAATACTTGGAGAATTCCCTGCGAACTGGACTAAAGTGAATGATGCAATAGTGGTGCCAGTGTTGATATTTCCTAAAGTGGTAGCCCGGGAAGAAGTGACTCAAGAGAATCCTGAGGATCAGGAAAACCAGGAAGCAGATGCCACACCAGCAGTGGAGCCAGAGAACCCTCGCCCTGCCAGTGGTGCACCTGTTATGCCCCTGGTGAGTCCAAGAGTCCATAGGAGAGTGCTGCCCAGTTTACCACCTGGTAGTGTATCCAATACATTACTCACTACACCAGTCTTACGCAGGTCTACCCGCATCACACAAGGGATACCGCTCCTTAGATATCGTATATAGCAGAATAAATATAAATACTGAAATTGTTTGTGTAAATATGTAACTGTTTTCAAGTTTGTGCCTACAGGTAACCTGTAAGAGTTCCCTTTGAATTTTTATGGACACTGAACCACAGGACTTGTGTGTGGTCAAAAACTTTGCTTGTAGATAATTTACCATTTGCCAAGAATGGACCATGGACATTGATGTTTGGACTTGTCATCATAGGACCATTTTTGAAACACTTGGTTTTTGTAACTTTTTATTTTTGAATCTTGTACAATTCCTATTGTTTAACTGTTATGTATTATTCATGTTTTTCTTTGTTCAGCCCAGGATTGCTGACTTTCACTAGGGGGGAATGTGGCGCCCCCAGGAGTATGGTCGCCACCTGGCTTTGCCTTCCTCCAGGGGAGGGTATTGCCAGGCTTGGAGGCAATGATGGGTCTCTCCAGCAGTATACCTATACATACAACACAGTTCCACTCCAGGCCAGCAGGGGGAACTCTGAACCAGGATTAAGGGGAGGAATGCTCTCTGTGGGCCAAGAGGAAGGTGTGGTCAGGCAGTCAGTCTGCGGAGGGTGAAGTGTGCAGACGTGTGGAGAGAGTGCTGACGTTGAGCTCTGGCTGGAGAGCTTCCTCGCTGTGAGAGCGCATGAGCTGGAGCCTGGTCTCCACGGTTGTACGGATACTAATGGTCCTGCAACAGACACCAGAGGAGTAGGAGGCTGTACATGCTCTGCTCCCATCTAAGACTTGAGGGCACAAAAGCAGCTTGCATAGAGAGCCGGGACTCAGAAGAGAGGAGTCCCCGAGATAGGCTACAGCTGTCTGCCATGCAAGTAAGGTTCTTGGGAACATCTGACAGGAGGAACTCCAGTGAACTGAGTACTAGGAGATCTTCACATATAGAGGCGCTAGGAAGGAGACTGCACAGCCCTTCTGCTGAGAGAGAATCCCTTAGTTGCTTCCAGGCTAACCTGCTCCAATACCATCTGTAATCAGGTCCCTGGACTGCAGTTATCAAGTAAAGGTACAGAAATTGCACCCCGCTGTGTCTTGTCTGCTTTCTACCCTTCCAGCACTGCTACATCCCCGTGACAACCACCTCTACACTGCCCTGGGACTATAGCTTCACCTGTGGGGAGCTTTTACATCTTTGCTGCACCATACCATCAGTCCCAGTGGATCTGCATACAGCGTCGGCTTAACATCTCCCTTGCCGAACACCACAGGTGGCGTCACGAACTATTCCATTAACTACATTCCACCTCCCTATTACTTGGGCGCCCAGGGCCACGGACCGGGTCACCGCTGCTAAGACACATCCCCCTGACACCGGCCCGGTACCGAGTACCCCACAGCCCTGGGAGGGCGACCCACATCCATGCATCCATTAGCACTTGCTGATTGTACTTAGATCCTGGCTGGTGACTGGATCATGCAGCTTATTTGAAATGCCCTATTTATTGGAATGATGGCTGAACTAGAAATGAGAAGCACTTTCTACCTTTTGTGTCCCCCCATCCCCTTATAGACTAAGCTTGTAAGCAGATCCCTCATTCCTACTGTTAAACTATGTGGTACTTTGTATTGTCTTTATTGTCTGTATATGTCCCTGATTAATTGTAAAGTGTTGCAGAATATGTTGGCGCTATATAAATAAAATTATTATTATTATTATTATTATTAGTGCTCAATTATACAAGGATTTTGCTGCTCCATGTTTATTATAACTGCTTTTAGGTCCCGATGAGGCCAGTATACTTATTTTGAAAATATGTGCTAGAATGTCTGTATTATCCTCAATTCCGCTTCCTTCTCAGTGGACTCTTTTGTGCTCCACGTTGGGTTTTGCAAGTTACTCAGTGAGGCTTGAGGATATCATCTACCTAGGGCTATAAGATACCTGTATTTTAGGACTAAGACTCCTTGTTCTGTGTTAACTTTGGTGTGCTCCACCATCAGCTCCTGTTCTCCATCTTTTGTGACCCTACATACCCTCTGCCTTGCTGGTTAACCTTATACTATCCACCTTCTGGATTTACCCCTGAATTGCAGTAAGCTAATATTCTGTTGTTGAACATTCATTCTAGCATTATGACTGTGGTTCCTCAGCTTACACTGGGTGCTGCTTTGGATTTGCCATCCTGTTCCTGTGGTCTCCTTGCTCCACACATGCCTTCCTGCCTACTGCAACAATGTCTGGGATTCGTGTGTCCATCCAGAACTGAGGCACTGTGAATCCACCTCATGAGGGAATGTCAAACTTGTCTTACTCCCAGAACATCTTGTGGGGTGTAATAATGTACAGTAGCCAATTCCCTCTTTTATCTTCAATCCATGTACATTAACTGCTCAGTAATTCATAAATTTGGTGGTGGAACCAGTGGTACAACCATTTCTCCAAAATTCCATAGGAGCCATTTTTCAACATGACAGTGCCAGGCCACATGTGGCTCATGGTATTGTGAGCAGCCTGTGTATCCTAAATATGCTACCAGGGCCTGCAGAGGACTATATACACAACAAATGGGTGGTGGCTCAATCAGTACACGTTTGTTAAAGTTTATGTATGCATAGACAACAAGTTTAAATATGTACTAAAATTTCCAATATATAGTATAACCTACACATTCCATGTTATTTAAGTTCATGTTTGACATAATTTAGGATAGTCTTGTAAGTAAAGTTGAGGTCACATGATAAATAGAAAAGGTGTGTCCAGAAAATCTATTTACCTGCATATACAGGGTTAACTGTAGGGCAATAGTGTTCAAATCCTTCGTATCTGGCTGACTGAAGAAGTGGCTATAGGGAGAAAATAAAATTTTATTCTCCCTGTGGGCACTTACTTTCCATCATTGGAGGCGGCGCATGTGCAGATTGAGATCTTGTGTTAGGGCCTGCGGAACGCACCTAATAATATAAAGCAGAGGCTAGATGCATTCGCAGCCCGGGGTCCACCATGCAGAGGTGATAAACTGCTGCTAGTAATGGAGGACATGATATGACGGTATACTAAAGGAACACACACGGTTAACTTCACCCTGTGTGTACTGAGGCGGACTCTGTTACCTCACAGAGCCGCACGGCCGCCAAACATAAATGCCGTGACCTGTTAAGCTCACAGAGGACAGCAGTGTGAACACTAGTGTATAGTCATAGGACTCTACCCCTGGAACACTGGGTCAGAGTCCCTCTAGACACACTAGTGCTCAGCACCGGAACTGCAGTGCCAGGAGGAAACAAATAGAAAAGCGCACTACTGTATGTGCGCACAGCACCGCTCCGGCGAACGCCACTAACCACCCGGACTGGGGAGGAAAGCGCTAAACTTGCGCACGGTGCCGCACAGGCGGTGACTGTAAGTTGCCGGGGTACGAAAGTGCCCTGCAGTGGGCAACACCATCGGACGCTAGTGTGTGCAGAGTCTCAGGAGCACAGTGGCATGAGCACAGCCACCATTTGCCGCTGACTCTAACTCTGAATCCCTATAACAACAAGCACAACCAAGGGTAGGGGTTTCCAATGAGTCAGTCACCAGATACATGCATCCATCATCATACACACCATGAGTATTAGAGTCTATACTAGTGCATGGTCGTGCGCTTTTATAGCAGCGTCCTTCCGGGACCTTCCCAGTAGTGGACCTATCAGAGCAGGAATGAGACCTGCGCATGTGACCTACGACCTCCAATGAGAGGTTGTTGCATGGGCATGCTCAGTAGGCAAAATACAGGATTTAGTCCCTAGAGCGTCTGCTTGCTGCTGATTCAAGCATGGTGTTACAGCCGAGCCTGAAGGAGCAACCAGACACCTAGCATTAGCCTGGGCAAGACACCTGGTCTTCTCTGCTGAGCAGGAATCTCTGGGATGGGAGACCACAAAGGACATGGCTTGAGATTCCCCCCTGTGCAGAAGGGGAAACTCGATGCCTAACATTTCAGCAACAAAATATTGTCCTGCGGTGTCAATCTGTGCATTAGCTGCCTCCGGCGGCCATTTTCCCGGAGGCCATCACATTGCAGCAGTAGATGCGCAGGGGCTCTGGGCTTTCACAAGATGTTGGTGGAGCCCCCATACCACCGAACACCACTGAACCTGCCGCACCAGTCTGGGATGGGAGACAGATAATTGCTGGACCTCCGAACACCCCATGTGACCCCGCTCCACCAGCACTGCCAAACCTCCCCAGTAAGCAGAATTTGGACTGTAAGATGGACCCCCATTTGACGCATACATTTTTTTTCCCTATTTTCATTCTTCAAATTTTGGGTGCGTCTTATGGTAACATAGTAATTAAGGGTGAAGGAAGACTTTAAGTCCATCTAGTTCAACCTAAATCCTATCCTAACTTGCCCTAACATGTTGATCTAGAGGAAGGCAAAAAAAACCCATGTGGCAAACAGTAAGCTTCACATTGGGGAAAAAAATTCCTTACCGACTCCACATACGGCAATCAGACTAGCTCCCTGGATCAACACAATAGTAAGGAAACTAGTGCATATAACCTGTAATATTATACTTTTCAAGAAAGGCATCCAGTCCCTTCTAAATTTTAGTAGGGAATCACTCATTACTAGTGTTGAGCATTCCGATACCGCAAGTATCGGGTATCGGCCGATACTTGCTGTATCGGAATTCCAATACCGACTTCCGATATTTTTTCAATATCGGAATTCGGCATCGGAATCGGAAGTTCAGTTGATTGACGGCCTGACGTCATCATGATGCGCGGTGTGTGCGCATCATGATGCGCCGTCATTTCGGGCCTTCCGGGGGTCTCTGCCGGCCTGCCGGGGGGCTGTGCCGGCCTGCCGGGGGGCTGTGTGGACTGCCCGGGGTCTGTACCGGCCTGCTGGGGGGCTGTGCCGGCCTGCCGGTGGTCTGTGCACCCTGTGGGGGTCTGTACCGGCCTGCCGGGGGGCTGTGCCGGCCTGCCGGGGGGCTGTGCTGATGTCCGGGGGTCTGTGCAAGCATCGTCCGATGGGACTACAAGTCCCATCGGGCGATGCCTGCTACCATGACAGTGATTGACACATTAGCCAATGATGGGACAGTAGTAGTCCCATCATCCGGCTAATGTGTTAAATGTAAAAAAAAAAAAAAATTACATGCTACATACATACAACATGCATACTACATACATGCTACATTCATACTACATACTACATACATGCTACATTCATACTACATAAATAATAAAAAAAAAAAAATACTACATACATACTACATGCATGCTACATACATACTACATGCATGCTACATACATACTACATATATACTACATACATGCTACATACATACTGCATGCTACATACATACTACATACATACTACATGCATGCTACATACATACTACATATATGCTACATACATGCTACATACATACTGCATGCTACATACATACTACATACATACTACATGCATGCTACATACATACTACATATATACTACATACATACTACATACATGCTACATACATACTGCATGCTACATACATACTACATACATACTACATACATACTACATGCATGCTACATACATACTACATGCATGCTACATACATACTACATGCATGCTACATGCATGCTACATACATACTACATGCTACATACATACCACATATATACTACATACATACAATACATTCATACAATACATACATAGACATACAGTACATATAACATAGAGTAACATACTTACCAATACTTGTCACATTGTTCCCCGAAGCCATTGTCTTTTCCGGGATAAATATTAACATAACAAACCACAAAAATACTCACCCACGATCCGAAGCAGTCCACGAGTGTGTCCCACGACGATCTTGGGTAGAGAACTGCAGCATCAGATGATGCTGCCGTTCTCTACGGGCTGCAGGAATCCAATGACGGAAGGTAGGTATCCTTCCGCACTGTATTCCTCCGCCACTTAAAAAAAAAAAGTCCCTAGTCTCACTTTATGCCATTGCTGTGTGGGAATTTCCCATCCGATACGATACTTTGAAGTATCGGACGGTATCGCTCAACTCTACTCATTACAACGTCATATGGCAGAGAGTTCCATAGTCTCACTGCTCTTACAGTAAAGAATCCATGTCTGTGATAATACTTAAATCTTCTTTCCTCCAGACATAGAGGTATGACCCCTTGACCCCGTCACAGGTCTAAGAGTAAAAAGATCATTATAAAGGTCTTTGTACTGTCCCCACATATATTTATACATTGTAATAAGATCACCCCTAAGCCTTTGTTTTTCCAAACTAAACAACTCCAAGTGTAATAACCTGTCTTGGTATTGCAGACCCCCAGTTCTCTAATAACCTTGGTCGCTCTTCTCTGCATCCACTCCAGTTCAGCTATGTCTTTCATATACACCGGAGACAAGAACTGAACACAGTATTCTAAGTGTGGCCGCACTAGTGACTTATATAGAGGTAAAATTATGATCTCCACATGAGCATCTATGCCTCTTTTAATGCATCCCATTATTTTATTTTCCTTTGCAGCAGCTGCCTGACACTGGCCACTAAACGTGAGTTTGTCGTCCACCCATACACCCAGGTCCTTTTCAGTGACAGTTTTTCCCAGTGTTTTACAATTAAGCACATAATTATACATCTTGTTTGCTCTACCCAAGTGCATGACCTTACATTTTTCCCCATTAAAGCTCATTTGCCATTTATCAGCCCAAGCTTCTAGTTTACATAAATCCTCCTGTAATATAAAATTGTCCGCCTCTGTATTGATTACCCTACAGAGTTTAGTGTCATCTGCAAATATTGAAATTCTACTCTCTATGCCCCCTACAAGGTCATTAATAAATATGTTAAAAAGAAGCGGGCCCAATACTGACCCCTGTGGTACCCCACTGCTAACCGTGACCCAGTCCTAGTGTGCGCCATTAATAACCACCCTTTGTTTCCTATCCCTGAGCCAGCTCTTAACCCACTTACACATATTTTCCCCTATCCCCATTGCTCTCATTTTATGTATCAACCTTTTGTGTGGCACCGTATCAAAAGCTTTTGCAAAGTCCATGTACACCACGTCCACTGCATTCCCTTGGTCCAGTCCAGAACTTACCTCTTCATAAAAGCTTATCAGAGTAGTTCGGTCCTTTGTAAACCCATGTTGATATTGGGTCATGAGGTTATTCTTCTTCAGATACACCAGTATAGTATCTCTTAGAAAACCCTCCAGGATTTTACCCACAGTTGAGGTTAAACTAACTGGCCTATAATTTCCAAGTTCAGTTTTGTCCCCTTTTTGAATATTGGCACCACATTTGCTATACGCCAGTCCTGTGGTACAGACCATGTTATTATGGAATCTTTAAAGATTAAAAATAATGGTCTGTCTATGACTGTACTTAATTCCTGCAGTACTCGGGGGTGTATCCCATCCGGGTCCGGGGATTTGTCAATTTTAGTGATTTTTAGACGCCGCAGTACTTCCTGCTGGATTAAGCAGGTGACATTTAATGGAGAATTTTTATCACTGATCAAATCCGTCATGGGATTTTCTTGTGTAAATACTGTTGAAAAAAAGTCATTTAGCATATTGGCTTTTTCTTCATCCTCATCCACCATTTCACCCATACTATTTTTAAGGGGGCCAACACTTTAATTTTTTAGTTTCTTACTATTCATGTAGTTAAAGAATATTTTGGGACTATTTTTACTTTCTCTGGCAATGAGTCTCTCTGTCTCAATCTTTGCTGCCTTCATTTGCTTTTTACAGAATTTATTTAATTTTCTGTATTTATTTAATGCCTCATCACTACCTACTTGCTTTAATTCTCTAAATGCTTTATTTTTGTCCCTTATTGCGCCCATTACAGCTCTATTTAACCATAGTGGTTTCCTCCTATTTCTAACATGTTTATTCCCATACGGTATATACTGTGCACAGGTCCTATTCAGGATGCTAATAAACGTCTCCCATTTTCTTTGTATATTTTTATGTCTCAGGATATCGTCCCAGTTAATTGCACCAAGATCATCTCTCATCCGTTGGAAATTTGTTTTCCTGAAGTTTAGTGTCCTTGTAACCTCTCTACTACACATCTTATTAAAGGATACATGAAAACTTATTATTTTGTGATCATTATTACCCAAGTGACCATCAACCCATATATTTGATATGCGGTCTGGCCTGTTGGTTAATATTAGGTCTAGCAGTGCCCCCCTCTTGTTGGGTCCTGAACCAGTTGTGAAAGGTAATTGTCTCTCATAGTTGTCAAAAACCCATTACCTTTGCCGGAACTGCAGGTCTCAGTTCCTCAATGTATTTCAGGGTAGTTGAAGTCCCCCATAATAATGACTTCTCCTAAAGTCCAGCTTCATCTATTTGCTTTATGAGGATATTCTCAGTTGCTTCCATGATTTTTGGAGACTTATAACAAACCCCTATCAGTAATTTATTATTTTTTCCCCCTCCCCTTATTTCCACCCACAGGAACTCTACATTTTCATTAGATTCATATATATTATCACGCAGGATGGATTTTAAGGATGATTTTACATATAAACACTCACCTCCCCCTCGTTTATTTGTACGGTCATTTCTGAACAGACTATAGCCCTGTAAATTAACCGCCCAGTCATGGCTCTCGTCCAGCCATGTCTCAGATATTCCCACCATGTCATAATTATGTTCCAACAAAATTAATTCTTATTCCTCCATTTTGTTGGCGAGGCTTCTGGCATTAGTATACATGCACTTTATGTATCTCTCTGTACCTCTATTCTTTCTTAAATTATTAACTGTTTTAACCCCACCACCAGTTTCATTATTTGTGCCCAGGTCTCTATCTGCACTGTCTTCCCCTCCTATAAAAGGAATACCCTCCCCCCAATCCCTAGTTTAAACACTCCTCCAACCTTCTAGCCATTTTCCCCCCAAGAACAGCTGCACCCTCCCCATTGAGGTGCAGCCCGTCCCTAGCGTAGAACCTGTAGCCAACTGAGAAGTCAGCCCAGTTCTCCTGGAACCCAAACCCCTCCTTCCTACACCAATTCTTGAGCCACTTATTAACCTTCCTAATCTCCTGTTGCCTCTCTGGAGTGGCACAGGAAGTATTTCCGAAAATACCACCTTGGAGGTCCTTGATTTAAGCTTGCAGCCTAATTCACTGAAATCATCTTTAAGGACCTTCCACCTACCTCTAACTTTGTCATTTGTGCAAATGTGCACCATGACCGCTGGGTCCTCACCAGCCCCTCCCAGTAATCTGTCAACCCGATCAGCGATGTTTCGGACTCGAGCGCCAGGTAGGCAGCACACCGTTCGACGATCCCTGTCTTTGTGACAGATTGCCCTATCTGTTCCCCTAATAACTGAGTCGCCCACTACCAGCACCTGTCTGGTCTGCCCTGCTCTCCTATTTCCCCCCTTACTGGAACAGACACTCCTCCGGCTTTCAGAGGACATGCCTTGCTGCAGTAGTGCTACCCCTGTACTGACACTCCCTTCATCTGCCAAATTAGCAAACTTATTGGGGTGTGCCAGATCAGGACTAGCCTCCCTGGCACTCTTCCCTCTACCCTGCCTTCTAACTGTCACCCAGATAGCTGCTTCACTGTCCTGCAGCTCCAACCTAGCATCCCCCTTCATCTATCCCATGGAGCGTCTGCTCAGTGAGCAGAAGACTCCTTTCCATATTGTCTATGGATTTCAGTGTTGCCAGCTGCACATTTAGATCCAATATGTGGGCTTCCAAATGCACAACGTGCTCACATCTCGCACAGCAGTATGCATCCTCAACCGGCCGGTCAAGGATTTTATATATGCGGCAAGACATACACTGGATGGCATTGGCAATAGTGGAGCACATCCTAATGGGGATTGCACCAGACAGAAAAGATAAGTAAAAAATAAATAAATAAATAAATAAAAAGTATTAATAAAATATAACAGTAATTCAATAATACCTCCCTTGGAAACTCCATGAATCCAAAGTCACTGAATCACAAGTCACACACTTACCACAGTTCGCACTTACGCTCAGGTCACACTCAGCTCATTCACACTCGCTCAGGCAGAAGATTTAAAGAGATTTTTTTTTTCCCTTTTACCAGCAAACCACCCTGCTGCTCAATGCACTTTATGGTCCGGTGCGTCTTATAGTATGAAAAATATGGTAGTCCTTTATGGTATCTCCACAGTAAAGACAGCTGGCAGTAAACGTAACACTTTACAATCTGATAACTTCCTAGTAATTTGCTCCTACTACTTCCCATTTTAACTTACATCTAAACAGAAACTTCTTAATTGCCTTTGAAAAACAAACTACAACTTGTCTTACCAAAAATAAGACTTTGTATAGATCCACCAACACAGGAGCAAAAATACATGTATGTGATTGTTTGCTTTAAATGCAAAAAAAAATATATATATATAAATATATATTTTGTTCTACTTAGTTAATTATTAGCTACCTCCAACAATTATGTGGTAAAGAAGATCATATTTCTGATACCCAGTCCAAAAGTTGATGTTCTAAATAATTTACATCTAAATCTTAAAATATTCTCTTCTGACTGAAATGACCCAGAAAAGTGTGATTGACTCTCTAACTTTATGTAACTGTTTGTCCACTGTGCCAATAAGAAGATGATTCTTCCTGTGGTCGGATGGCAGTGTTTTCTTAAACTATCCCAACAGCCAAAATGGGGAAGGAAGTTTCTGGGTACTTAAGATTTTACAAAGAGAATTTGGAGCCAGACTCAGCTGAGTATATGCAAGTTATTGGGCAAGGTTTAAGAAACAGTTATCATGATGAGAATCCTACAACCCCGCTCTGCTCTCTAATATATGTATATCTCTATCTAACAGGCCCAGAAAAGGAAATGGTGACTGTTTTCTCAGTGGCAAAGGAATTACTAGTTACAGGAAGTAAATATATGACTGATAAGAGCCCACTGCCTTATTCACTAAATTGCAAAATGCTTGTTTTACAATTTAAGCTTTTGCTTGAACCTCAAACTGTGCAAGAATTCTCATTAAGCTATGGCATACTTTATAAGTTACTACAATATTTCTTATTTCTTTCTGACTTGTGTATGTAATTCTACTACTTCTAGTCTATTAATTTGTGATGTATTTATTCAAAACTATAATGTGAAAAGAAGGTAAAGCAAATTAGTATTGGTGGGGTCAATGTTACTCGGTCACTCTATAACACAGTAATAGTTATCATAAAGTGGGCCATATAAAAGATGCCTTCTCATGGATCTGTATTTTTTTTTTATTAAATCTATACATACAGTTCTGGCAAAAATTATGAGACCACCACAACAAAACGCATGGCAAATGTGACCAATATTCAAAAAAGGCTCTAAAAGTGAACCTGGAAATTATAGGCCAGTAAGTCTAACCTCTATTGTTGGTAAAATATTTGAAGGCTTTCTGAGGGATGTTATTCTGGATTATCTCAATGAGAATAACTGTTTAACGCCATATCAGCATGGGTTTATGAGGAATCGCTCCTGTCAAACCAATCTAATCAGTTTTTATGAAGAGGTAAGCTATAGACTGGACCAAGGTGAGTCATCGGATGTGGTATATCTTGATTTTTACAAAGCGTTTCATACCGTGCCACACAAGAGGTTGGTACACAAAATGAGAATGCTGGGTCTGGGGGAAAATGTGTGTAAATGGGTAAGTAACTGTCTTAGTGATAGAAAGCAGAGGGTGGTTATAAATGGTATTTTCTCTAACTGAGTGGCTGTGACCAGTGGGGTACCGCAGGGGTCGGTGTTGGGACCTTTTCTCTTCAACATATTTATTAACGATCTGGTAGAAGGTTTACGCAGTAAAATATCGATATTTGCAGATGATACAAAACTATGTAAAGCAGTCAATACAAGAGAAGATAGTATTCTGCTACAGATGGAACAGATGGATCTGGATAAGTTGGAAACTTGGGCCAAAAGGTGGCAGATGCAGTTTAACATTGATAAATGTAAGGTTATACACATGGGAAGAAGGAATCAATATCACCATTACACACTTAACGGGAAACTACTGGGTAAATCTGACATGGAGAAGGACTTGGAGATCCTAGTTAATGATAAACTTACCTGGAGCAGCCAGTTTCAGGCAGTGGCTGCCAAGGCAAACAGGATCATGGGGTGCATAAAAAGAGGTCTGGATGCACATGATGAGAGCATTATACTGCCTCTGTACAAATCCCTGGTTAGACTGCACATGGAGTACTGTGTACAGTTTTGGGCACCGGTGCACAGGAAGGATATAACGGAACTAGAGCAAGTACAAAGGAGAGCGACAAAATTAATAAAGGGGATGGAGGAACTACAATACCCAGAGAGATTAGCAATATTAGAATTATTTAGTCTAGAAAAAAGATCACAGAGGGGCGATCTAATAACCATGTATAAGTATATAAGGGGACAATACAAATATGTCTCCAAGGATCTGTTTATACCAAGGAATGGGACGGTCACAAGAGGGAATTCTTTATGTCTGGAGGAGAGAAGGTTTTTCCACCAACATAGAAAAGGATTCTTTACTGTTAGGGCAGTGAGAATCTGGAATTCCTTGCCCGAGGAGGATGTGATGCCGATCTCAGTCGAGGGGTTCAAGAGAGGCCTGGATGTCTTCCTGTAGCATAACAATCTTGTATCTTACAGTTATTAGGTTCTTTAGAAGGACGTAGATCTGGGAATTTATTCTGATGGAATATATGCTGAACTGGATAGACAAATGTCTTTTTTCGGCCTTGCTAACTATGTTACTATGTTAGGCTGGTTTCACACTTGCATTGAGGAGGGCTGCGGACAGTAGCCTACTTCCTCCTTTCTTCCTCTGTGAAGCTCCGCCCATGCTCCGTCTACTGCCGCATGTGTTCAGCGTTTCCCTGCGTACCTATCTTTAACATTGGGTACGCAGATGACTAGTCCCAGAGGCAGATCTATGACAGCATCTTTCTGTCCGTCTTTAGGACTCTCCCTATACACACATAGGGAAAGACCTGTCAGTGATGAGGAATGGGGCGGGAAGAGGCTTCCAGGGACCAGCCCCAGACTAGTCAACTCATCAAAATATATTCTTTTCTAAACTCTGCAGTATTTCAGCCAGCAGGAATCTACTGACATGTTCCCTTTAAACCATGTAAGCAGGACTCACACATCTCACTAGGCTTCTGCTGAAGGCTGCAATGTACAGAAAAACTGAGATGTAGTATATGCGGACTGCAGGGGTGTGGGCCGGTCTGCAGAGGAAATGCAGGGTGATGACATGAGCAGCTGACAGGATTCAAAGAAGAATGAGCAAGCGAGGAGGTGTGGGGGCTTGGTAATAGTGCTGAGACCAGTGTAGCATTGCTGCTGTCCCTGCCGCCATAGCTGTACTGTGTAGTGTTGTGTTCTGCTGCCTATATCTACAGTAGATCTACAGGACTCAGTGCTCTTTTGCGAAAAGGCTCATATATTAGAAAACAAATTTTAGCCTCAACCCATCATGTATCCAGGAGGATTATCTGCAACCAGATTGACCAATCGGCAAAATGCCGTAAATGGGCTCCAGTGTTCCTGGGGTACATCATCCCTTTCATTGTCTACACAGGCACAGTGGCTGTCTATCCGGGCACCAGGGCTTTGTAGTACAGCTTACTATTATTTAAGTTATTGCACAAAACACTGCTTATCAAACCCTTTTAGTACCATGTTATTATTCTTTTCCAATGCTCATTTCCTGCTATTAAATGTTACTCTTAAAGCAACACGCCAGTATTTTTTTGCGCACCCACGGACTTGAATTGGCCAGGCTCATCTGACATAGGAAAGGAAACATTTGTTTCACACAGACACTGAATCCATGTAAAAACATGGACAGCCCTATTAAATAACATTTTATTTATATTTTTACTCATTTATATAGCGCCATTAATTCCACAGCTCTTTGGAGACATTATCGGCACTGTCCCTAATGGGGCTCACAATCCAAATTCCCTATCAGTATGTCTTTGGAATGTGAAAGGAAACCCACGCAAACACTGGGAGAACACACAAACTCTTTGCAGATGTTGTCCTTGGTGGGATTTGAACCCAGGATCGCAATGCTGCAATGCTAACCACTGAGCCACAGTGCCACCCTAACATTGGTCAATAATGGTCTGTTTGATTTTTTTCTCATCTGTATGATGCTCATCTGAATTAGCCCTTATACACAGTTACCATTCATTAACATGAAGTGGACATTTTTTTTGTGCAGAGGGAGAGATCAAACTTCACTTTGTCATACAAACACTATTGCGGAAGCTTCCTCACATCTCATCTGAAATGGTGACAGTTTTCTGTCAAAGGGTCCTGTAAGAATGACTAGCTCCACACTGCTCCCACCTGGTTGTAGTGCGTTACTGCACACTTGTTTTTCTCCTTTAGTTTTATTAGTAATTGGAAACAAAATATAATGACAAGTAGTGGAGTCATAACTGTATGAATCAAGTATTAGAGATGGTAAATTGGAAAGTATAACAAAAAGGATGCAGAGGTAACTCATGGCATCCTCTTTTCTGCCACATACGTTACCTGGTTTTTTTTTTGTCTCTTTTAGGCATGTCATTTTCTAAGTAAATATCCTTTGTTTTTGATACTTCCCGATATTTGGCTTTGATAAAACTTTATTGACACAGTTATGTGCAGATTACATGAGTTTATTATACATTAAAAACACATCTGCATTTTTACCTAAAGCATACGTTTTTACCAAAGAAAACTGACATGTTTCTATGAATCCCATCCAATTTACTGAAAGACGCACCAAAATCTCATCGAGACTACACAGCCAAAGGCTATGTACACATTCAGTGCTTTTGCTGTGTTTTTTTCTGCAGCCAAAATCGGCTCTCTTGGCAGTAAAAACAGTGCATTTAAAAGGCCCATTTTTCATAGTTTTTGCTTTGTTTTCTCTGTGTTATTTACTATTTTTGTTGATTTTTGTGGATGCTAATTACATGTATATGCTTTGCCAACATTACATGTCTAATAGAGTTTAGGTTAAGAAGTTAAGAAGAAGTACATCACCCAAGATGATTGTGAAGAAGCTTTTGCAAAACGGCATAGGGGTTGGGGATGTGCTGATGTCCTGGTCTTTCCATAAGTCCTGTCACTCCACTCCTAACCATCTCAGGTGATGTACTTCTTCTTAACTTTGGTGATTTTCCATGGCACTTTATAATGTGAAACCACTGTTGGTTTAGATTAGCATATGCCATCTTATGTACCTATATGACATATTTTCAAAGCAATGTTATCTACCTTAAGTGGATTTCTTTATTGTGCTAAGCACTTTATATTTGGATCCCCTGACTTTGATACCACCAAGAAGATAGAATTTGATAGGTATACTGTATATAGCTAATTAACTTTGCATCCAAAAATTGCATTTTACCTATGACATCAATACCTTGATCTGTATTTTAGACCCTCCCTCCCTCCCTTTTCTGTACATCCCCCTTTGGAGGTTTACGCCAACCCTGTTTTTTCCTTTTTCTTTGTGTTTGTTTTTAATATTATACCAAAAATCATGTTTTTATTACTTCTGCTGGAATCACTTTGTATCCCTTGGCAGTAAAATACGGATAGTGTGTGTTTCTAAGTAAAAACAAAATGCTGGTGGCAAAGCTGCTGCATAAAGCAACCATGAAGTCACCAAAGAAAACACTTAAGAAAAACACTGCTGACACCTTCTGCTTGCAAAACTCGATAAGTACATCAGAGTCTAAAATACATCTTGTGCACCTACCCTTAGAACAACATGACTGGGGATGAGCAAATCTGACATACTTCAGATTCAACAAATTGAGCAGATTTTCACATACCATTCACAGTAAAGTTATTCACCATTAATTGAATGTCTATAATTATTCCCTGGGTGTCTTTCCCCAGAGAATAACAAACTTAAGATGCAAAATAAATAAATAAAAACAACTTGTACTCACCTAACCGCTCAACTGTTGGGTCCCTCCCCTGTTCGCTACCTGACAACTGATCTTCAGAGCCACCTCTTCATTCCTCTTTTGTGTGAGGCATCCCTCATCATGTTGACTCTAGGCTGGGAGATGCGGCTGGTGTCAGGGGGGAAAGAAGAGGAAGCTTTGAGGGCCAAACGGATGGCCCTCTACAATTGAGAAAAATAGCGGCCAACCACAATTTTACTGAATAGACACAAACTGAATTTTCTAAATTATGCCATCTAAAAATGTTTTGATTTTTCTGTATATTCACGTAGAATTTGATAACATTCAAATAAATTCAGTTTACAAACGTATAATTTATATTTTTGAAAGAGCTCTTCAATCTTCTATTACAGCTTTATCTTCATCTCAAGACTAGAAAGAGACTACTTCTGTCCATTTCAAATAGGTATGTGATTTACATTTTTGTAGAGGGTTAGTTACGGTACTTAAGAAGTGAATAATTGTGAAATTGCTCACTAGCAGCTCTGTAACTTAAAAAAACTAAAGACTGTTGCAAGAAACAGAAAATGGAAAGAGGAAATCTATGATGACTTCTACTCCAGTCTTCGATGAATGACTCATTTCTGTATGGAGCATATTACAGCTCTGCATTGTCATGAAGCAGACAATATGTTTATGCAACATAAGATAGCATTGTAAGTATAGCAGAATCAAACACAAGTAGGCAATACTTCATGAACAACCTTTCATGGTTGAATTTCCCTGATAAAAATACAATATTATAAAAGGTATTATTTTAATTTTAAAAAATTCAGTGCAAATTGAAGTACTTGGTGCACTAGAGCAGGGGTGGGGAATGTCCGGAGTGGTATCATTTGGTGTGGCCGCCAGGTTGCTGGTCCTTTACAAAAGCACATGCGAGCATAAACGTGCAGGATTCAGTGTCTCCTATGTGATGTATACAGCAGTCTCAGTGGATCCCATGTGGCGTATACATCAGTTTTGGTCACTCCTATGAGAAATGTACTCTTATGTATGCAGAAATCTCCCAACAAGATGTATATACAGCAGAGTCTCAGTGTATTCTATGTGAAGTATATAAAGCAGTATGTGTCTCCTATATGATGTATACACCAGTCGCAGTAAATCCTATATGATTTATATATAAAATAGTCTCAGTATCTCCTATGTGATGTATACAGCAGTCTCAGTGCATCCCATGTAACCTATACAGCAGTTTTGGTCTCTCCTTTATACAGCAATTGTATCCAACAAGATGTATCTATGGAAGAGACTCAATGTATCCCATGTGAAGCATATACAGTGGTATCAGTGTCTCCTATGTGATATACAAAGCAATCACAGTGTATTCTATGTCATGGAAATACAGAAGTTGCAGTGTCTCCTATGTGATGTACACAAAAGCCTACATGTATCCTATGTGATATATACAGCAGTCAAAATGTATCCTATGTGATGTATATACAGAAGTTTTGGTCTCTCCTATGTGATGTATACAGCAGTCTCAATGTCTCATATGTGCTTTACGGAAGTCTAGGTGTCTCCTATGTGTTGTATACAGCAGTCTCAGTGTATCCCATGCGATGTGTGTGTACAGAAGCCTTAGTGTATCCTATGTGCTGTGTATATACAGCAGTCTCAGTGTATTCTATAAGATATACACAAAAGTCAGTGTGTCCTATGTGATATATACAACAATCTCAGTGTCACCTTTGTGATTTATATAGCAGTCTCACTGTATCTTAGGATAGACTGCGACTGCTAAACACATCTCATAAGATACAGTGAACTACTTCCTGAGTCTGCCTTTATAAACACAAGTACTTTTTTTCACATGCGTTTTTCAGGTTCCCCATGTAAGCTAATTGTCATGGGTTTACAGCAACAGTGTTGGAGCCAAAAGACCATAGCATCTGATTGTTCCTACTCCGGCGCTGAGAAGAAGCACTTCTCCTTCATTTTAAATGGGTTTATTTCTTCTGCCAGAACAGGGGAAAATCAGACATGTTGGGAATCCCTGTGTTCACAACTGAACTCGGTTAGCCTCTCCTTTTCCCTTTATAATCTGTGCTCTGTTACTAATCCTCATCAGAGCTAGCATTTGCTGCATGGCTAACAGAGGGAGAGGAGTTCTTATGAGAAGTAGAGTTGGAGGAGTTATTAGTGACTGTTGAATGGTTTGTATGTGTGGTAATTTCTTATCCTTCTCGGTTTTTGTTTATTCCCCTACCTTCACACCACGATGCATTCCTCTGTTACTTGTGAGTGAATATTTTGTATGCCTGGAGTTTTCTGTTAACCCTTGTCTGTATTGCCTTGTTTGTCTGGTTGGTGTACTACCATGCACAGTAGCACCCCCTCTTCCCTCTGTGAGGGAGGGGAACAGACGGAGGGCTAACTTAGGAGATAAGGCAAGGGCGGAGGCCCCGGCAACTTCGCCATCTGAAGTATCCTTGGCAACAGGGCGAGCTAGGGCACAACCTAGTGTTAGGGACAGGGAAGAAGACCCTGGTCCCGGGTCACCTGACAGCTGTGTCGTGACACCAATACTGTAAAAACCATTAATAAACTCGCAGTTCAACAGCATCTTTAAATGCACAGTGGGTAAGAGTTTTCTTGGAATTACAACCATTTTCCTGATAAAAACAATGGTTTTCCTGCCACAAAAAATACAGCATTTATACTATGTGGGAACATGGTCTTAGTCACCTCCCCAAGGACCAGCACTGATCATGACAGAGTTTCAAAGCTGATAGTGGACCAACATTTTGAACATATGGTAAGTAGTGATGAGCGAAGGCGCTCGGATAACATCTTATTCCCGCACGCTCGGGTGTTATCAGAGTATCTTAGGCATACTCGTATATTATGTTCTAGTCCCTGCGGTTGCATGATTTGCTGCTGTTAGACTGCCTCAACACAAGCAGGGAATGCCTGTTTGTTAGGGAATCCCCACCTGTGTTGAGGCTGTCTACCAACTGCAAATTATGCAGCCACAGTTAAGGCCCTGTCTCTCATAGCGAGATGATCTCGCCTGCGATCTCGCTACATGTGACATGCAGCAGCGACCGGCCCCCCTGCTGAATATCGTTGATCGTGCAGGAATGTCCTGGGCCATTTTTTCATCGTCGGCGTCCCGCTGGCCAGCGTGCATCGCTGTGTTTGATTGCTGGATCGTTGCTGCGTCGCTGAAGAGATCTGCCTGTTTGTCAGCTTACTAGCGATCATTTAGAGATCCCTACCAGGTCGTATAGTTGTCGGGACCGCTGGTGCGTCACTAAGTGAAACGGGACCCTTACTAGTGTTGAGCATTCCGATACCGCAAGTATCGGGTATCGGCCGATATTCGCTGTATCGGAATTCCGATACTTAGTTCCGATACTTTTTTCATATCGAATACCGGAATCGGAAGTTCCCATAATGCTAGGAGCCCGCTCGATTTGATTCAGCAAATGGGGATCCTCAGAAGTGTGGGCACATCCTGTTAGGCATGTAGGCATGTTAACTACTGGCATGGCTGTGATTGGCTGCTGAAATGATGTCATGATGCACTATAAAAACCGCTGCAGCCGCCATTTCTGGTCACTCTGCTGTGAATTCAGTTAGGGACAGGCTGCTTTTGAAGACTGTGAGGGACAGTTAGAAATAGCGATCATCAAAAATATCTATTGCTCTACCCAGGCTACATAATCCACCACTGTAGCATTTTTGTAGCCCAGCAGCGCTGTTTTAATAGCTGTCTGCAAGGGCTGTGTGAGTGCAGACCCATGCTGTGTAGTGTGTCCTGCAGGCACGTCTGCTTGTAGGCCGCCCAGCGTGTGTCTCTGCCTCATACACATTTTTCTTTTATTGCTGCTTTTTTTTCTCCTCTATAGTGTGCTTCCATACGTATCCATATACGTTGGTTGCAAACACTAAAGGAGTGGACAGCGGAGCCTTTCATCAGCCTTTCAGTGCTATAGCCCATTTCTCTGCACTGTTTTGAGCTGTCTGATAGGTCTCTCTGTGTGTGAGTGCAGCTCACGTTGCAGTGTGTTCTACAGCCACCGCTAGCTGTAGTCCGCTCAGCGTGCGTCACTGCCTCATACATAGTCCTTTTTTTGCAGCTAATTTAGCCAGATTTTTGCTCCTATATTAGTGTGCTTCCATCCGCATCCATTGTCATTGGTTGGTTGCAAACACTATATAGGATTAGATAGAGGAGCCTTTTTGCTGGCTTGTGCTCTTCAGGGCCAGCCAGACTAGTATCACCCTATTTTTTGGAGCCTCATCAATTGCATTGTAGGTTAGCTTCCTGCATCGTAATCGCTCCAAAAAGTTTGTGACACTATCGCTTTCAAACTTTTTTCCCCCCCCAAAAAAAAGGAAATAAAGTTCACCAAACACTCCACTCTACAGTTGTGTAGGCCACATTAGATCATATTAAAGTGTAGTACACACACTCTTAGCCAAATTAGTGTTTCTTATACTGGTTAGCAGGTGTTCAGGAATAAGAGCACTAAGCCACCCCTTTTTTACTTTTCTGCCTATCTTTATCAGTCTACCAAGATGAAGAAGGCAGGGAGTAAGGCAAGTGGTCATGGCCGTGGAGTTTCAGCAGGGAGAGGACGGGGGGATTCAGCAGGGAGAGGACGTGGGGATTCGGTGTCTGCTGCGGCCACCAGTGACCCGGCATCCCCCACTTTTACCAGGCAACAGTCCTTCATGCGCAGCTTTGTAGGACCTCACCGTACCCCACTGCTGCGTGACGAACAAATTTGAAGCCGTTGTTGGATGGATGGCAGCTAACGCATCCACTTCAATGACTTCCGCATCCTCCCAAGGCCAGAGCACTGAAGAGCAACCATCTGTCTCTTCACCACCTGCCAAATTGCCCAGGCAGTCTGAGAGCCCTGGACAGGAGCCATCTCAATTTTTACTTCTGTTCTCAGAATCTGTTGGCTTGGAAAGAGGTGGCCAGCCAAGCAGCATTCTAGAGTGTGAAGAAGAGGGAGTATGCAGTGATGCGCAACTGCTTTGTCCCTCTGAATCTGAAGAGGCGGGTGGGCCAGTGCCTATTGTCAGCACACCTCAGTGCTCATCTGATGATGATGAGACTCAGTTGCCAATTTCTGGTGCATACGGTGCTGGCGAGACAACCCAGGACCAGCCGGTGCTTGAAGAGGGGAGTGGAGATGATGAGGTCCTTGACCCATCATGGCGTCAGCCACAGGAAGGTGGTGGGAGCAGCTCTGAGGAAGAGATTACCCGAACGGCCAAAAGAGGAGGGAGAGGGCGGGGGCAGACTTGGTTGCCTGTAGCCTCCACTTTGGCACCCGTGAGGAGCAATCCTCTTCCAAAACACAAAACGGGCACTCCCAGGACTTGCAGTGCGTGGTCTTTTTTTGACACAGTTGCAGATGACATTTGCTTTGTCAAATGCAAGCTGTGTCATCAGAAAGTGAAACGAGGCAAAAATGTGACCAACCTCAATACCACAAATATGTGGAAACATGTGCGTACCAAGCACGAGGTGGAGTTACACAGACACACTGAAGATGTAGGCCAACCTTCAGCAGCACCTACCACCTCTTCAGCTCGTGTTGGGGCCTCTTCCTCCAGCTCACACACAGCTGGTTCGGCTTCCTCACTGGAACGCCATGGAAGAACCACTGCCACTGTCGTCCAGAGACCCAGTGAAACTCCACCCACTGAACCACGTTCGCAGTAATCAGCACACTCCCAGGCCACTCACCAGCAATCGGTAGCACAGGCATGGGAGAAAAAGCGGCCATACTCGGCAAACCATCCCCGAGCACTGGCTCTGAATGCCGGCATTGCCAAACTACTGGCCCTTGAGATGCTGTCATTCAGGCTGGTGGAGACTGACACCTTCCGGAACTTGATGTCATTGGCAGTTCCACAATACAATGTGCCCAGCCGCTTTTATTTCAGCAGGCAAGCCGTCCCTGCCCTGCAAAAGCATGTGGAGGGAAAAATTAAAAATGCGCTACTAAACGCCGTCAGTAGCAAGGTCCACCTGACCACCGATGCGTGGACCAGTAGCCATGGACAGGGACGATACCTTTCCCTCACTGCCCATTGGGTCAATGTTGTGGAGCCGGGTACAGATCTGGAGAGTGGCTCTGTACGTATTCTGCCAACTCCAAGGATTGCAGGAATGCAGTCTGTACATATTGAGTCCTCCTCCTACTCAATTCCTCGGAATCAGCACTGCGTGAGCCTGTTAGGCCAGATATGAGCACAGGTGTGGCCAAACATCAACAGGCCATCCTTAAATTAATTTCTTTGGGGAATCGGAGCCACACAGCACAGGAGCTCTGGAATGCCATCAAGCAGGAGAGCGATGTGTGGTTTGTGCCAGCGAATCTCCAGCCAGGTTTGGTAGTGAGTGACAATGGCCGAAATCTAGTGGCAGCTCTGGGCCTAGGCAACCTCACTCACATACCATGTCTGGCACATGTGCTCAATTTGGTCGTGCAGAGCTTTCTGAGGGACTATCCGGATCTTGATGCACTGCTGCACAAGGTTCGCCTAGAGTGTGCTCACTTGCGGCGTTCCAGCATGGCAAGATCGCGCATTGCATCTCTGCAACGCCGATTCCGCCTGCCAGAACATCGCATCATATGTGACCTCCCCACCAGGTGGAATTCAACGTTACATATGTTGGAGCGGTTGTGTGAGCAGCAGGCAGCAGTAATGGAGTACCAGCTGCATCAGGCGCAAACAAGTCGCACTGTGTGCCGGACACACTTCACCACCACTGAGTGGGCCACTATGAGGGACATCTGCCAAGTTTTGCGTGCCTTCGATGACTCCACGCGGATGGCCAGTGCAGATGATGCACTAATCAGCATGACTGTCCCCCTCATCTGTCTGCTTCAAAAAACCTTACAAGCACTAAGTGAGGAGGTTTTTGAAGAGGTCGAGGATGAGCAGTCAGAAATGCCATCTGCTTCTGGCAAGTCTACGCAACGTGCTTCCACACAAAGGCCCAAGCAGGGGACACTTAGTGAGGAGGATGACGAGGAGTCAATGGAGGAGGAGGAACACATCTCTCCAGAGGAGGGAGGTACACAAGGCTCTAGTAGTCAGTGTGTACAGCGAGGGTGGGGTGATGCTGAGCAGGCAGAGATGCTGCCTCAAGCTGGGGACAGCGTTTCCGGTCCAGTTGGCAGTCTGCAGCACATGGTTGATTTCATGCTGCAGTGCTTGTTAAATGACCGCCGCATCGCCAACATTCTCCACACGGCTGATTATTGGGTGTACACCCTCCTAGATCCTCGCTACCGGGACAACTTACAAAGCCTCATACCACAGTTGAACCGGGAGCAAAAAATGCGGGAGTACCAAGAAACACTTGTGCAGGCCATCATGTTCTCCATTCCCCCCGCAAGTGTTGCTGGTAGTGCTTTTCAAAGCAGCCATGTGGGTAGAGGCAGTGGAGGAAGCTCTGCACAAAGAGGTAGAAGAGGCAGTGCCGCAGGACAAGGCAAGGCCAGTATGGCCCAAATGTGGAAAAGTTTTGTGGGACCGCCACAAACGGCTACACCATAACAGACGGCTCCAGTCAGCAGGAGGCAACTTTTCCGTCAGATGGTGACAGACTACTTGTCTTGCCCTGTTAGTGTACTCCCAGACAGCTCTTCCCCGTTCAAGTATTGGGTCTCTAAGCTGGATACATGGCCAGAGCTTAGCCAGTATGCATTGGAGGTGCTGGCTTGCCCTGCTGCCAGTGTATTATCGGAACATGTCTTTAGTGCTGCAGGTGGTGTGGTAACAGACCGTCGCACGCGACTATCGGCCGATAATGTTGGCCGGCTTACTTTTCTGAAAATGAACAAGGCCTGGATCTCACCTGAATTTGCCAGTCCTCTTCCAGAATAAATAATTTTCTGGCAACAGGATCCAGGTCTCCTGTTGTGTTCATGTTTCTATGACCTGAACTTTATTTCCTGGGCTACAGCAACACCCGTTGTTGCTCAGAAGTGCTGTCCACACAGACAAAACACTCGCTCATGTGTAAGTGGGGTTCAGTAATGTCAGCTGATCCCCTGCTGTGTGTATGGCAAAGTGTCCTGCTCCCTCCACAGTCAAGCAACCTCAGATTTACACCTGGCTCCAAGTAGGCCTCGGCCTACTACCCGATTTTCCCTGGGCTCCGACACCGCCAGTTGTTGCTCAGAAGTGCTGTCCACACAGACAAAACACTCGCTCATGTGTAAAGGTACTGTCACACTTAGCGATGTACCAGCGATCCCGACCAGCGATACGACGCGGTCAGGATCGCTGGTACATCGCTAAGTGGTCGCTAGTGAGCTGCCACATAGGCAGATCTCACTAGCGACATCGCTGGGGACGGGGATCGCTACTTACCTGTCACACCAGGCGATCCTGCGTCCTCCCGCCCGGCTCCACGCGTCGCTCGTCCTCACAGCAGGAAGCACCACAGGAAGCTGACGACGAGAAACAGTCCTGAACGTTCTCGCGCGATCAGCGATAACCAGCGGGGGAGCCGGTCGTAGGTAAGTATCAGACACAGAGATATCGCTAGCAATATCGCTATAACGTCACTAGTTATAGCGATATTGCTAGCGATATCTCTTAGTGTGACATGCCCTTTAGTGGGGTTCGGTAACGTCAGCTGATCCCCTGCTGTGTGGAGGGCAAAGTGCTGCTGCCTCCAAATTGTAACTACTTCAGATTTAAACATTCTCTGATTTGGCCTCTGTCTCCACTCTGTCTCTAGTATTTCCCCTGACCTCCAGCACCGCCAGTTCCTGCTCACAGTTGCCGTCCGCGCATTCCACACGTGTTCCTGTGTTACTGGGGTTCTGTAACGTCAGCAGATCCCCCAATGTGTGTCCGCCACTGTCTCCTGCGCTGTCCACCTTCCCACTGCAAGCGGTGGGAAGGTGGACAGCGCAGGAGACAGTGGCAGACACACATCAGGGGATCTGCTGACATTACAGAACCCCAGTAACACAGGAACACGTGTGGATTGGGCAGACGGCTGCTGTACGCATAAACTGGCGGTGTTGGTGGTCACGTGAAATCCTGGAAACAGAGTGGAGACAGATGCCTAATTGGAGCACGTTGACAGTCTGTTGTAGCCTACAAACAATCTAAAACTGCCACCAAGTAGGCCTCGGCCTGCACCCTGGTTCTCCCTGGGCTCCAACAACGCTAGTTGGTGCTCGGAAGTGCTGTCCACACAGAAAAACACTCGTTCATGTGAAAGTGGGGTTCGATAACGTCGGGTGATCCCCTTCTGTGTGTACGGCAAACTCGCCTGCTGCCTCCAAAGTCAAAATACCTCAGCTTTACACCTGGCTCCTAGTAGGCTTCGGCCTGCACCCTGATTGTCCCTGGGCTCCAACAACGCTGGTTGGTGCTCGGAAGTGCTGTCCACACAGAAAAACACTCGTTCATGTGAAAGTGGGGTTCGGTAACGTCAGCTGATCCCCTGCTGTGTGGAGGGCAAACTGCTGCTTCCTCCAAATTCAAACAACGTCTTATCTTAAACTGCCTCCAAGTAGGCCTCAGCCTACAAAATGACTATCCCTGGGCTCCAACATCGTCAGTTGTTGCTCGGAAGTGCTGTCCACACAGAAAAAAACACTCGTTCATGTGAAAGTGGGGGTCAGTAACGTCAGCTGATCCCCTGCTGTGTGGAGGGCAAACTGCTGCTGCCTCCAAATTGTAACTATTTCAGATTTAAACATTCTCTGATTTGGCCTCTGTCTCCACTCTGTCTCTAGTATTTCCCCTGACCTCCAACACCGCCAGTTCCTGCTCACAGTTGCCGTCCACGCATTCCACACGTGTTCCTGTGTTACTGGGGTTCTGTAACGTCAGCGGGTACTCCATGTTGCCCAGCCTGTTTTCAGCACGCCAGCTGTTTCAGGGTAGTGTCAAGGTCACTATGCCACCAATCCGTTGTCCTGTCGTCTTGCGGCCGGGTTAGCCGACTCTACGGTGCCTGCAGTTTAGGTGACTCCTATGTGGACTGCGGGAACTGGCACTGAAGGCTGGATCCGTAGTGCCAATGGGACATGGACCCCCTGTAGGACTGTGGGTTTCGGTAACTGCGGCCGGCTTGCGGCCTGGCTACTTTGCTTTGAATAGGTACCTTCTGCTACCCACCCGGGTTCCAGCACTGTCTGCTGGTTCTCGCCAGAGCCTTTGGCCTAGGTGCCTCCATCTCGGTATCCGAAGTCCAGCACCGTCAGCTGGTCCTTGGTAGTGCTTTCTAGCACAGGTACCTCCTGCCTAGTAACCGTGGTCCAGCACCGTCAGCTGTTCCTCAGTAGTGCCATTGGCTCTTGTAGCTTTTGCTACCCATCTGGGTTCCAGCACCGTCAGCTGGTTCTCGGCAGTGTCTTTGGCACGGGTACTCCCTGTTGCCCAGCCTGTTTTCAGCACGCCTGCTGTTTCCGGGTAATGTCAAGGTCACTATGCCACCAATCCGTTGTCCTGTTATCTTGCGGCCGGGTTAGCCGACTCTACGGTGCCTGCAGTTTAGGTGACTCCTATGTGGGCTGCGGGAACTGGCACTGAAGGCTGGATCCGTAGTGCCAATGGGACATGGACCCCCTGTAGGACTGTGGGTTTCGGTAACTGCGGCCGGCTTGCGGCCTGGCTACTTTGCTTTGAATGGGTACCTTCTGCTACCCACCCGGGTTCCAGCACTGTCTGCTGGTTCTCTCCAGAGCCTTTGGCCTAGGTGCCTCCATCTCAGTATCCGAGGTCCAGCACTGTCATCTGGTCCTTGGTAGTGCCATTGGCTCTTGTTCCTTCTGCTACCCATCCGGGTGCCAGCACTGCCTGCTGGTTCTCGCCACAGCCTTTGGCCTAGGTGCCTCCATCTCGGTATCCGAGGTCCAGCACTGTCAGCTGGTCCTTGGTAGTGCTTTTTAGCACAGGTACCTTCTGCTTAGTAACCGTGGTCCAGCACCGTCAGTTGGTCCTCGGTAGTGCCATTGGCTCTTGTTCCTTCTGCTACCCATCCGGGTGCCAGCACTGTCTGCTGGTTCTCGCCACAGCCTTTGGCCTAGGTGCCTCCATCTCGGTATCCGAGGTCCAGCACCGTCAGCTGGTCCTTGGTAGTGCTTTTTAGCACAGGTACCTTTTGCTTAGTAACCGTGGTCCAGCACCGTCAGTTGGTCCTCGGTAGTGCCATTGGCTCTTGTTCCTTCTGCTACCCATCCGGGTGCCAGCACTGTCTGCTGGTTCTCGCCACAGCCTTTGGCCTAGGTGCCTCCATCTCGGTATCCGAGGTCCAGCACAGTCAGCTGGTCCTTGGTAGTGCTTTTTAGCACAGGTACCTTCTGCTTAGTAACCGTGGTCCAGCACCGTCAGTTGGTCCTCGGTAGTGCCATTGGCTCTTGTTCCTTCTGCTACCCATCCGGGTGCCAGCACTGTCTGCTGGTTCTCGCCACAGCCTTTGGCCTAGGTGCCTCCATCTCGGTATCCGAGGTCCAGCACCGTCAGCTGGTCCTTGGTAGTGCTTTTTAGCACAGGTACCTTCTGCTTAGTAACCGTGGTCCAGCACCGTCAGTTGGTCCTCGGTAGTGCCATTGGCTCTTGTTCCTTCTGCTACCCATCCGGGCGCCAGCACTGTCTGCTGGTTCTCGCCAGAGCCTTTGGCCTAGGTGCCTCCATCTCGGTATCCGAGGTCCAGCACCGTCAGCTGGTCCTTGGTAGTGCTTTTTAGCACAGGTACCTTCTGCTTAGTAACCGTGGTCCAGCACCGTCAGTTGGTCCTCGGTAGTGCCATTGGCCCTTGTTCCTTCTGCTACCCATCCGGGTGCCAGCACTGTCTGCTGGTTCTCGCCAGCTTCTCAGCCTTCTTGTACCTTCTGCTACATTTCCAAGATCAAGCTTTTTGAAATTGTCTTTGGTAATCCTTATTGATCTCCATGACGACGACCCTGATGATGACGACCCTGAAGACCACACCAAAGAAGACCAGAAATATGACCCTAAATAATAAGACCAAGAGGACAAAGAACATGAAGACAACCACCAAGATACAGAACAAAAGACAGAAGAACAAGAAGCAGAAGAAGCAAAAGCAGAAGAACAGAAAGCAGAAGAACATTAAGCATAAGACTAAAAATCAGCATAGAAGAAATCAAAATTATAAGCAGAAGAAGACTAAGCAGTAAATGGGGGTGAGTCCGTTCCTCCTCGTGGTGCCCCTGGAAAATGCCTGCTGCTGCAGGCCAAACTGAACGCGGACAAATCCTGTTGTAAATCTTTAGTGACAGGCAGAACGTAAGGTGTAATCTTATAACTTTTATAGATAAGTACTACAGGAATGCCTGTCACCATAAGAAAATGAAGACAAAGAAGAATAGGAAGAAGATGAAGAAATAGCATATTAAAATTAATAATAGCTGAATAAGAAGAATATGAAGAATGGAAAAAAAAAATTAATGGGAAGAAGATGAAGAAGAAGATGAATAAGGTGAAGAAAAAGTTGATGAAAAAAATGCTACTGCTGCGGATCATGAAGGAGAAAGTGTGGGAGAAGTACAAAAGAAGGTGAAGAGCATGGAAGTTGTGAAACATACATATCTGACAAAATATAAAAAAGGTTAACATAGTCAATATCTTTTTAACTTCGAACGTCTTGAAAAAAAAAATTGGAATTAATGCTATGCCATGTGATTTGAATAAACCACTATGCCTTTAATGTCTCCTCCACCTCCCACAATACATTCTACATGATTCTTATTTGTTGTCAATTATGTAGAATTAGCCAACAAGGAAATAAAGGGCTTTTTTAAATTCCGATACCGGAAGTCCCATTGACTTGAATGGGACTTCCGGTATCGGAATCGGCGATACCCGATATTTTTTTTCGTATCGGGCGATACTATCCGATACGATATTTTTGGGTATCGAACGGTATCGCTCAACACTAACCCTTACTCTAACATAATATACGAGCACTCCCAGATACTCAAATAACATAGACATTATCCGAGCACGTTTGCTCATCACTAATGGTAAGTAGAAGAAAGTAAGCTGCATTCTCAAAAGAGTTTTCTGTATTCCTGCAAGGCTGTGAATGTTTTAACAGAAATGTTGGGTAAGCTTTGGCCGCACATGTGAACTTCCACTACTAAAAGATCATAATGAAGTATGGGCCAACATAAATAATCAGTCCTAGAGCTAAAGATAAAGAGCCTGGTCACCTTCCGTTGACTTTTATGCACTTGTTTATACATATCTTTCCACCACTAAAATATATATGGTTTCTTTTAAGGTTTCTAATTATATTTGTTACTGTATTTAAGATAATAACCAGAACAAATTAATTTTTCTATGTGATATTTTCTCATGGGCAGACGCATAGCTAGAGGGTTCATCAGGGGGGCTGGGGGTGAAACTTGGGAGTGGGACCCTAACCATGTAACTGTGTGTATATCTGGGATGGTGCAGCCTTACCATAGGTATAGAGGAACCTGAGCGGATGACTATGCTGTTACTGAAAATCTCTATACAGAGACTACCACTGATATTACCACCATATAGTGACCATATAGGGGTTAATACCAGTGCTGCAAAACACATAAGAAATTACAGTGCAGTTATAGATCGTGACTTAGAGCTGACGTTCTTTCTGGTGGAGTCGTTTACTTTTCCCGTCTTATCCACCTGGCCCACGCCGACATGACAACCATTCTCAAGCCAGGACTCGTCTTCAGAGATTATTAGAAAAACAAATCTGACTTCTTACAATTCCAGCACCGTCCCATCTATTACCAACCTGGACAAACTCCTCATCCTGCTGATACCCCATTGAACAGCTGCTGCTGCTGCCTTATGTTTCCCTGTTAGTAAATACTCTTGTTGCCCCACATATCAATAATAATAAATAATATTCTTTATTTTTATATAGCGCTAACATATTCCGCAGCACTTTGCACACATTATCTTCACTGTCTCTGATGGGGCTCACAATCTAAATTCCCTATCAGTATGTCTTTAGAATGTGGGAGGAAACCGGAGTACCCGGAGGAAACCCACGCAAACACGGGGAGAACATACAAACTCCTTGCAGATGTTGTCCTTGGTGGGATTCGAACCCAGGACCCCAGCGCTGCAACGCTAACCACTGAGCCACCGTGCCGCCCCGTCCCAATACCCATCACTGTGCCTCTTACAAAGCAAAATGCCTCCTATGTACCCTTTAAATGGTGGCTAAATTACACCCTAGAAAATGTCAATGCCCCGTGCAAATGGCCTAGAAGACAGTGCCCACATTTTGCTCAAGAAAGTAATAATGCCTCCAGTGCACTCAGTTGACAGTCACGATACCCCGATTGCCTTATAACAATTATGCTTAAGTGCTCACTTAACATCTAACTATGTCCCAAGTCTCCCCATATATAGTTACACAGCATGGTGCCCCCCCACAGATCCCACGCACACAGCATTTTGGGCCAAAAGCTACCTATACACAGCCTGATGGGCCCCTCAGTAGCCCCCTACCAATGTATGACAGCACCAAGTAGCCCCCCTCACTGTTTGACAGCCCCCAGTAGCCCCCTCAATGTATGATGACCCTCAGTAGCCCCCCACACTGTAATATGACCCCCAGTTGTTCCTCAACACTGTATGCTTGGCCATCAGTAGTCCCAACACACTGTATGCATAGCCCCCAATAGTCCCCCCACACTGTATGCTTGTCCCCAGTAGTTCAGCAATCCTCCCTCACTGTATGGGTGGCCTCAGTAGCCACCTTACACTGTATGCATGTCCCCCAGTGTTCCATTAGTCCACCACACTGAATGCATGGCCCCCACTAGCCCCCACACTGTATGGATGTCTCTCTGTAGTCCCAACAACTGTATGCTTGGCCCCGAGTAGCCCCCTGTCACTGTATGCACAGCCCATAGTAGCACCCGCATTGCATATATGGCCCCACAGTAGCCCATCCACATTGTATGCATGGCTCCCAGTAGCCCCTCACCCTGAATGCATGGCCCTAGTATTACAGTAGCCCCTCCACACTGTATGCATGGCCCCCGTAGCCTCAAAATAGAATAGGGGTATCCCAAAAGCATATAATGTGTAAAGCAAATTGGGAAATAAAATATAACTTTTATTTAGCCTATTAAAAGGTCACAATAAGTCAGTAAATACCATAAAGTGCAAAGTGCAACAAGTGCAAGGTGAATAAAAAACCTTCTCCCAATGGCAAACACTAGCGAAGGTCTACTAGATCGTGGAGCAATCCAATTGATACGTATCCTCCAAGCACTTTAAGAGTATATTTCAATATCTGATAATTAAATACTCATTAACATAAACACTGCCCATAATGGTGACATCTAGAGGAGTAAAGTTGTAATGCTTAAAAAATACTGTTCAAGGAAAAGGGCAGTAAAGAAGTACAGAAATGTTCTTATAAAGGTGTGCCCAAATTAATCACCGAGATACAAATTCAACACCATTTGCTTAGATACCTTGGTAAAGAGAATATTTGGTTCACAAATTGTTAGCGTTAAATTCACCAACATTAACATTGAACCACCAAAAAGTAAATGTCAACATTTACCTATAAAAAATACACAGCAGGCAACAAAAGGAAACGATGTTCGTATGGTGATACCATCATTTTCCTTATCGAATCATCTCTCTAAAGAAATGCAGGAACAGTCTTACCATATGAATCAGGTATAGTACCCCAACCTGTTGGCTGTCCGAGTCCTACTTATCAGTTATAAAGAGATGATCTGGGCACATACAATGGACGCCAGACTCTAAGGTTTATCTATAAGGAAAATGATGGTATCACTATACAAACATGGTTTCCTTTTGTTGCCTGCAGTTAGGAGCTGCTTCTGTCTCATGTCTTCCCTAAGATTCCTACGAAAAAGGGCGTATGTTTCTTTTGTGAGAGGAAGAGACATTTTATTGGGGACTGTCCTTTGATTCCTAAGCAAAAATACACTCAATTAACATTTGTGAGTCTGGAGTTGGATAATCAAGGGGTATGTTAGTCTTCAACATGTAATTCTCGGTTTGTTCTGACAGCAGAGGTGGTGCTAGAGAGCAAGACTGAGAGAATTTAATGGTTGATGCTGAGTTTGCTAGAACTCATGAGCTTGCAAGCTTTACCTTAGCTAAGCTCATCCCTATTTACGCCATTACGCCAACGACTCAGCACGACTTGCAAACAGAGCTTTGATGCAGGTTGTACATAAAATAAGACTTAGGGTGGAGTCTTTTCATTATGAGGCATTTCCTTGTTACGTCCTGGAGGACCTACCCACTCCAATTGTACTGGGTTTACCCTGGTTGGTGAAACATAATCTGATAGTGGATTGGCAATCCAGAGAAATTGTGGAATGGGGAGATTACTGTCATGAGAACTGCTTATATTTAATACTTTCTGCAGTATCTATGGGGACCTTACCTGCGTTTTTGTCTGGTTTTAAGGACGATTTTTTTGAGAAGGGGTGTCAGAATTTGCTTCCCTATCGTGCTTATGACTGTCCTATTAACCTGACTCCCGAAGCTAAACTATTCAAGTCCAGACTGTACAATCTTTCCGACCACGAGAGACAAACCATGAAAAATTTTATTGCTGAGAGTCTTGAGAAGGGACATATCAGACCTTCATCTTCACCCATGGCGGGCGGGTTCTTTTTCGTGAAGAAGAAAGATGGCGGTCTCCGTCTCTGTTTAGATTTCCGGGAATTGAATCTAATCACTATCCAAGATCCATATCCTCTTCCTCTGATTCCAGATTTATTCAAAAGGTTGTGGGAGCTAAGGTTTTCTCCAAGTGGGATTTAAGGGGGGCCTATAACCTGGTTAGAATCAGGGAAGGGGATGAATGGAAAACAGCGTTCAATAGCCCTGAGGGACATTTCGAGAGTCTGGTTATGCCTTTCGGTCTGACCCATGCACTGGTGGTGTTCCAGCATTTCATAAATTATATTTACCATCGTTTGGTGGGCAGGTTTGTGGTGGTCTACCTGGAAGATATTTCGGTTTATTCACCTGATTTTGAGACACATAGGGGGCATGTTAAAAAGGTGCTTTAGATGTTAAGGGATAACAACCGTTATGTCTAACTAGAGAAATGTGTTTTTGCCGTCCAGGAAGTGCTGTTTTTGGGGTACCTGTTGTCAGTTTCGGGTTTTCGGATAGATCGAATCGAAGGTTCCTGCTGTACTTGAATGGGACCGTCCCGAAAACCTGAAGGCATTACAGTGCTTTATGGGTTTTACTATTTTTTACCTGAAGTTTATTCAAAATTAATCGGTAATGGTGAAACCACTTACTACATGACAAGGAAGGGGTCTGATTTTCTAAATGGTTGAATGCTGCTCAGCAGGTTTTTTCCTCCTTAAAGATTTGCTTTGACACAGCACCTATACTCAGTCAACCCAATGTTTCTCAACCTTTTATTGTAGAAATGGATGCATCGGAGGTTGGGGCTGTGTTGTCTCAGGGTAAAAAGTGTCCATGCGCCTTCTTTTCCAAAAAATATCCTCGGCTGAGAGAAATTATGACATGGGTAATAGGGAGTTTTTGGCAATAAAGTTGGCGCTGGAGGAGTGGTGACATTGCTTGGAGGGGGCAGTCCATCCTATTACAGTAATCACGGACCACAAGAACCTGTTATATCTTCAATCTGCTAAACGTCTCAACCCTAGACAAGCTAGGTGGTCCCTGTTCTTTACTATGTTCAATATTGCTGTCACTTTTCATCCAGGAGTTAAAGACACCAAAGCGTATGTTTTTCCATGGAGTTTCCCTTCTGGTGGTGACCATGAGAATCCTGCCCCAATTTTGCTGAAGGAGGTAGTCATTTTGACCTTGTACCCTGACCTGGAGGGAGAAGTGTTGGAGGCTCAGAGGGATGCTCCTGCCTCTTGCCCTTTGGGGAGGTTATTTGTACTATCTAATTTGCGCAGTAAAATAATTAAGAAACATCATAACTCGGTGCCTGCTGATCATCCAGGGGGTAAGGCCTCCTTTTTTGTTGTTTATGGTGGCCGGGGTTGCATTGAGATGTGGTCGAACAGGTGTCTGCTTGCAGTGTTCGCGCGTGTTCTAATGTATCGCATGCCCGTCCGTGTGGTCCTCTTCTTCCACTGCCCATTCCTAGTAGACCATGGATACACCTGTCCATGGATTTTATTACTGACCTACCGGTATCGGCAGGCAAGACAATGGTTCTGGTGGTTGTAGGTAGATTCAGTAAAATATTGAATTTCATCGCATTACTGGCACTTCCAAACGCCAAGACTCTTGCTCAGGTTTTTATTAATGATATCGTGAAGCTTCAAGGGGTTCCTTCCGATGTGGTGTCAGATCAGGAGAACCCAATTTGTTTCTAAGGTCGGACAGACCGAGCGCATTAATCAGAAATTAGAAACTTACCTGGGGTGTTTTGCCTCCGAAAATCAGGAGGATTCGGCATCTTACTTACCGTTGGCCGAGTTTGCTATGAATAATCATCGACAAGAATCTACCGGCAGGTCACTGTTCTATGGTGCATACAGTTTCCATCCACAGTTTGATACTTTTAGTGGGGGACGAGTTTCGGGAGTTCCTTAGGAGGAACGTTTTGCTTTGTTGCTCTCTTCTGTGTGGCGAGAGTTAAGAGTCATTTGAAGATCATGGGAGACAAGTAAAAACATATTACTGACAGGAAACGCTTGCCAGGTCTGGTCCCAATGGTGAATGACTTTGTGTAATTGTCTACCAGGAATATGAAGTTAAGGATCCCTTCCTGGAAGCTGGGACCTAGGTTTATTGGCCCCTATAAAATAACCACCATCATTAACCCTGCAGCTTTTCCTCTTGCGTTACCTCAGTATCTTAAAATCTACAATGTGTTCCACAGGTCTCTGCTCAAGAAATATGTTGAACCTCTTGAGTCCTCTCCCCTGCCAATGCCCCCAATCATTGCTGATTGTAATTTGGAATTCCAGATTTCGAGGATTGTTGATTCTCGTCTTCAGTGTTGTTCCCTGATAAGGAACTGATTAAAAATGTAAGCAATATTTTCAAAATATTTCAATTCATTTAGTATCAAGTATGAGAAATACATGCACACGCACTTACACACCTTGGCATGCAATCTATGTGGTTTTTAATGGTTGCTCGAAGAATGTTCATTGATGTGACGCAGCCTTGTTAAGGCCTTGTCCACATGTCTCCAGACTTATTTCCTGGTGTCATAACATCCAAGACATAAGTAAGACTCATTGCTGAAGAGGATAGACCTCCATTCCAGCCTCCAGTGCCATCTTGCTCTGCAGTATCATAGCCTTTCACAGCCATGGTGTGAGGTTAATTGAACACCTGTAGCTGAACATCTGTCTCGTAGCCCAATGTCATACAATCGCCTTTTGATGGTTTTTGTAGACACTGTTTGACTCTTTAGGCTTGGTATGTGATGGCCATTACACCAAAGTGTCCCAGGACCTGTTTCTCAATACAACAACGTCATACTCGTGCTACTGCGAACAGCCTGCAAACCTAAATGTTATATCATGGTACGCAGCATCTCTGGACTTGGCTCCAATAGCGGACATCTGAGAATTTATTGGTCAACAACTGCAAACAGAGCTGCCAGCAGCAGATTTTGATGATTTGCATTTGGCATAGTAGAACATTCCTCGGACAGCCATTAATGACCTCATTGATAGCAGCCAAGGTCTGTAAGCATTTGTATTCCTGGGTGTGGTGCTCATACTCGATGTTATAAAAATCATTGGTGTTTTGAAAATGTTGTTTCCAATGTTTCATCATTTGCAGATCATTTTCATATCTATCAATCCTGTAATTTCCATAATTCAATGACATTTCCTTCTTGCTGTTACAATTTCAATGTTGAGGATTGTAAAACTCAAATATATAACAAGGAGCCACATCAAGTGCAGACACATAATGCGTAACATTAAATTATGCAAAAAAAATCATATTTAACATCATATCACAAAGGATAATAAAAGTAGTCTGTGCAAAAAAAGAAGCTATGTGACAAATATATAATTTAAAAACTATATAAAAATATCCATTAGGTTAGGTTCAGAAGAGCACATAAAAAATTGTTCAGTTTCATCCACAAAACTCGGATGACTTTTTTCTTTCTTGGCATCCGTGTGCAGTTCATATACTGTATAATCCATTTTGTACAGCAGCAGCTATTACTCATTTACCTGACCATTAACCGGTTCCCAATGTAAAAGATAGGTAGGCAGGGAAATGATGGATGTATGCGTCAGTAGACGGGGCGTGGGCGGAGCTTCATGGAGGAAGTAGGCTGCTGTCCGCAGCCCTCCTCAACGCAAGTGTGAAACCAGCCTAACATAGTTAGCAAGGCCGAGAAAAGACATTTGTCCATCCAGTTCAGCCTATATTCCGTCAGAATAAATTCCCAGATCTACGTCCTCCTAAAGAACCTAATAACTGTAAGATACAATATTGTTACGCTCCAGGAATACATCCAGGCCTCTCTTGAACTCCTCGACTGAGTTCGCCATCACCACCTCCTCAGGCAGGGAATTCCAGATTCTCACTGCCCTAACAGTAAAGAATCCTCTTCTATGTTGGTGGAAAAACCTCTCCTCCAGACGCAGAGCATGCCCCCTTGTGACGGTCACCTTCCTTGGCATAAACGGATCCTTGGAGAGATATTTGTATTGTCCCCTTATATACTTATACATGGTTATTAGTGATGAGCATGTATACTCGCTGCTCGGGTTTTTCAGAGCATGCTCGGGTGTTGAGTATTTTGGCATGCTCGGAGATTTCGTTTTCGTCGTCTTATCTGCATGATTTACGACTGCTAGACAACCTGAATACATGTGTGGAATGCCTGTTTGTTAGGGAATTCCTACATTTATTCACCCTGTCTACAAGTCGCAAATCATGCAGATAAGATGATGAAAACTAAGTCTCCGAGCACGCCAAAATACTCGGAGGACACTCGAGCATGCTTGGGAAAACCCAAATAGCGAGTATACTCGCTCATCACTAAGGGTTATTAGATCGCCCCTCAGTCATCTTTTTTCTACACTAAATAATCCTAATTTTGCCAATCTCTCTGGGTAATGTAGTTCCCCCATCCCCTTTATTAATTTTGTCACCCTCCTTTGTACTCGCACTAGTTCCATTATATCCTTCCTGAGCACCAGTGCCCAAAACTGTACACAGTACTCCATGTGCGGGTCTAACCAGGGATTTGTACAGAGGCAGTATAATGCTCTCATCATGTGTAGGCAGACCTCTTTTAATGCACCACATGATCCTGTTTGCCTTTGCAGCCGCTGCCTGGCACTGGCTGCTCCAGGTAAGTTTATCATTAGCTAGGATCCCCAAGTCCTTCTCCATGTTAGATTTACCCAGTGGTTTCCTGCTCCGTGAGTAATGCTGATATTGATTCCTTCTTCCCATGTTATAACCTTACATGTATCATTGTTAAACCGCATCTGCCACCTTTCGGCCCAAGTTTCCAACTTATCCAGATCCATCTGTAGCAGAATACTATCTTGTATTGACTGCTTTTGTATCATCTGCAAATATCGATATTTTACTGTGAAATCCTTCTACCAGATCGTTAATAAATATGTTGAAGAGAATAGGCTCCTACACCGACCCCTGCGGTACCCCACTGGTCACAGCGACCCAGTTAGAGAATATACCATTTATAACCACCCTCTGCTTTCTATCACTAAGCCAGATACTTACCCATTTACACACATTTTCCCCCAGACCCAGCATTCTCATTTTGTGTACCAATGTATCGCTATACTGTGGCTCATATGGCATCTAAGGCTAGTTTCACACTTGCTTTTTTTTGCAGCGCGTTTTTCCCGCAAAAAAACGCATTGAAAAAACGCATACAAATGCATACAAACGCTGCGTTTTTTTCAAGCATTTTTATGCGCATGCAGGAAAAAAACGCAGCGTTTTTGCGCGTTTGTATGCGTTTTTTGTGCGCTTGCGTTTTTTTACAGATTTTGGAAAAACCCCCCAAAAAAGAAAAAACAACCATTCAACAACACACAAGACCAATGGGACTTCATTGTGGGTGTGGTATGTTAATATATAGACCCTGTCTACAGTATTCTTCACATTTGCTTGATTCTTCTCGTGACCATGGATCTGCGCTGGAAGAGTTTTCACTTCAACTTGGATTTGGACATCGCGATGGCTCAGGCGTATGCAGTTGCTTGCCATGAACAAAGGAAGAGAGAGAGGCAGCGAAGACGGCGGCGTATGTGGATACATCCGATTGTTGAACTCCGGGAGAGCCGTGGGGCATACCACACCCTCTACAGCGAGCTCCAGTCAAACCCGGAGAAATTTACAGATTATATCCGGATGTCCCACGAAAGTTTCATGGATTTGCTTGCTCGTGTCCAACAATCCATCCGGAGACAGGACACACAGCTCCGTCGTGCGATTCCTCCTGAGGAACGGCTACTGGCGACATTACGGTATGTTTTAAAAACCAAGGGGTGCGGTCTGATGTTTTTTTTTTAAATTTAGTATTCAAAACCTTGGGTAATTAGTTTTCGTGAATGTACTAATATTTTATTTTATAGTTTTTTAAAATAATATACATAAATATTAATTTTACTTCTTTGTCTGTTCACAGATTCCTGGCGACTGGAGAAACCCTATCTTCACTACACTTCCAGTACCGTATTGGAATCTCTACCTTGTCTGGAATTGTTGCTGACACCTGCCGGGCTCTCTGGAATGTTCTTTGTCCAGAATTTATGCCCCTGCCCACCGCTGAAAAGTGGATGGAAATTGCTGACAAATTCTGGACAGTATGCAATTTTCCCAACTGTTTGGGAGCTGTTGATGGTAAACACATACGGATCATCAAACCCCAAAGAACGGGATCTGAGTACTATAATTACAAAAAGTACTTTTCAATAGTACTCATTGCGATTGCGGATGCCGGATGTATGTTTGTAGCAGTGGACATTGGAGCATTTGGCCATGGTAATGACTCACAGGCTTTTAAAAACTCAGACATGGGCCAGAGGTTGTATGGCAACCAATTTAATTTCCCTATGCCACGGCCTCTTCCTCACACCGAAGCTCCGCCACTGCCCTTTGTAATGGTTGGCGATGAGGCTTTTCAAATGTGCGGAAACTTACTGAAACCCTACTCCAGCCGGGACTTGGACCACACCAAAAAAATATTTAATTACAGGCTGACCAGGGCCAGAAGAACTGTCGAGTGTGCTTTTGGGATTCTTGTCTCCAGATGGCGAATTCTTGGCACGGCCATTAATCTTAAACTTGAAACAGTCGATGAGGTGGTGAAGGCCTGTGTGGTTCTACATAACTTTGTGATGGCTAAAGAGCACCCGACCTTTGAACTGGACGATGATGCTCCTAACCCATTGCCTGAATTCACTCAGCACACTCTCAGGTCATCCATTGAAGTTGGCCAAATGAGGGACCAATTTGCGGCCTACTTTATTTCTGATGTAGGACGGGTGCACTGGCAAGATGAAATGGTGTAATGTTTTTGTTTGTTTATGGTAATAAAAAACCTTATTTGATACCATTACTGAGTGCACTATATTTTTTAAACTCCAATTAAATAAAAAACTTCCCATGTATAACTGAATTTTTTGATGTTCACACACCTGGGCAGGTAAATACACATATGAGTTAAAATGCAGCATTGATAGTCTGCGTGAAATATATTGGAACGAGCAAAGCTGCAGGCCATGAATCAGGAAACCAATTTTTTTCAAGAGAAAATTGTGCAACTAGTTGAAAAAAAAGTATGTGATTTTCTCAAAACACAACCCTCAAAACCCAACCCCAATGAAAGTCCATGGGGAATACAAGTCAGCATTGAGTGGATGAATGTAATCTGCTCCATTCCAACTTACAAGTTATTACACTAGGCCTTGGAATGACTATACTAGGCCGTGGTATTTCAAATATGAGTATAGTAGGCCTTGGGGCTAGTAGTATAGTAATATGTGAAATACCACGGCCTAGTATAGTCATACCAAGGCCTACTGTAATAACTCGATTTTTAACAACTAGCATCTTGTTTCACAAAAAACAAACTGGTGAAACTAGAAAGAAACTTATTTTTTAGACAAGTTTCAACAGTTTGTTTTTCATGAAACCAGATTCTAGTTGGTAAAACTAGAGTTATTACACTAGGCCTTGGAATGACTACACTAGGCCGTGGTATTTCAAATATGAGTATAGTAGGCCTTGGGCCTACTAGTATAGTCATATGTGAAATACCACGGCCTAGTATAGTCATACCAAGGCCTACTCGATTTTTACCAACTAGGATCTTGTTTCACGAAAAACAAACTGGTGAAACTTGACAAGTTTCAACAGTTTGTTTTTCATGAAACCAGATTCTAGTTGGTAAAACTAGAGTTATTACACTAGGCCTTGGAATGACTACACTAGGCCGTGGTATTTCAAATATGAGTATAGTAGGCCTTGGGGCTAGTAGTATAGTAATATGTGAAATACCACGGCCTAGTATAGTCATACCAAGGCCTACTGTAATAACTCGATTTTTAACAGCTAGCATCTTGTTTCACAAAAAACAAACTGGTGAAACTAGAAAGAAACTTATTTTTAAGACAAGTTTAAACAGTTTGTTTTTCATGAAACCAGATCCAAGTTGGTAAAACTCGAGTTATTACACTAGGCCTTGGTATGACTATACTAGTCCGTGTTATTTCACATATGACTATACTAGGCCTTGGGTTGGTTTTTAACATGTATTTACCCATCAGTGTGTGTGAGCGGCGCAAACAACATTAATGAAACTTTGTAATGGTGAACCACAAATGTAAATTTATTTTTAATCACAAAAATAAACCAAAAAATTATTTTTTCCGGCGTTTGGGGGCAGATGGTTTCAATTTGGGGGTGTGCAGGGAATATGCAACACTTGCAGTTGAAGACGGTGTTTGAGGGGAAGGGGGCGACAAAACTTGTGGGGGAAGGTAGTCCAGTTAAGGGAATTAAACTAGGAACACTTGGAGGAGAGGAAATCTGTTCAGGTACATTAGTTGTAATGGCATGTCGCCGTAGGCTTGTGTGCCTGGACCGACTTTGGCCCAATGCCCGCCTTGATAGATTTCGCCTTGAACTAGGGGCAAATATTGAATGTAGGTCCCCCGTCTGCTGGTGTGGCTGCTGCTGCTGCTGAGGTGGCTGCTGCTGCTGCTGAGGTGGCGGCTGCTGCTGAGGTGGCTGCTGCTGCTGCTGAGGTGGCTGCTGCTGCTGCTGAGGTGGCTGCTGCTGCTGCTGAGGTGGCTGCTGCTGCTGCTGAGGTGGCTGCTGCTGCTGCTGAGGTGGCTGCTGCTGCTGCTGAGGTGGCTGCTGCTGCTGCTGAGGTGGCTGCTGCTGCTGCTGAGGTGGCTGCTGCTGCTGCTGAGGTGGCTGCTGCTGCTGCTCTTCGTTGGCAGTGCTCGTCCTTGCAGGAGGACTGGTGGCGGCAGTGATGGTCCAGGTTTGCAGAGTGGTGGTGGCAGGGCTACTACTTGTTGTTGTAGCGGCAGGGCTGTTCCATGTTTGCCTAGTGGTGGCTGAGCTCCACGCATGCATGGGAGTGGAGGTGGTGCTCCAGACAGGAGCAGCGCTTGCCATGGTGGTGTCGGTGAAGTGACCAGCTGCACTCAGACTTGTGGTGGTGTAACGGTGGGTGTCCTGGCTTTGAATAGAGGTGTCCGTGCAGTGGTATGCAGCACAAGTCGGTAGTGAGGTGAAGCGAGTCAATGGTGGCACAGGTGGAAATGACACCACTGACTGCTGACCGTACCGATTATGCTGCATAGCCTGCAAGAAAGCATTGTTGCAGGCCTGCAGCACATTCAGCTGTTGCTCAGGACTAAGGTGTTCCGCCATGCCCTTTTCAATCTTACTAAAAAAATGGTGTGCTGGTCTGTTGAGGTCAGCCTCCAGACGGTCAAGGCGCTGTTCTACAGAATTGAAGCGGTGTTCAAAGTGGTTAAAACCACGTTCCATGAGTGCAAAACCGCTTTCAACTCTGTCGGACAGTGACTTGAGGCTGGAATTAAAGGCCTCGCTCAAATGCATAAACTCGGGCAAGACATTCCTGTCCAAGGCCCTCTGCCGCTGGCGGGTAGTGCCCGCATAACCAGTGGCAGAGACCTGGGACAGGGGAACACCTGATGGCCCAGCTTCCTGGTCACCAGCTGTGTGTGTGGTTGACCTGCAAGGTGCTTCCTGGCTGTCGGATGGCTGGGACGGGTCAGAGGACGTCCGAGGAAGGACCGCTCCAGGGCCAGGTTGCAGGGTGCTGCTCCAGGTGCTGTGGAAGAAAGGAAAATCATTACTACCATGCCTTTACAAGAAGCATCAGCTGTGGATTAGAAAAACACAGATTAATAAAAATAAAAACCCAAAATTTATAATACTTACGATCTCGTGGCAAGGACCGGTCTTAGGAACTGCAACGCGTGATAGTGACGGTATCTAGTTCTGGTCCTTGACGCAGATCCACTGCAAACCTGGCCCTCAGCACGAACATCACTGTTGAAGCGGTCCTTGATCGAACGCCAACGTGTTCGGACTTTGTCCACTGTTGTTAAAAAAAAAACAGTGCCGTCAAGGACAACAGTCACTGCGGCACAATATAGCAATACAATACTCAAAGCAGTCACTGTAGACCCCGATGACACTGTTGGGTTTCCTGCTAGAATACACCTAGCACGAAACCCAACAGTGCCGTCAAGGACAACAGTCACTGCGGCACAATGTAGCAATACAATACTCAAAGCAGTCACTGTAGACCCCGATGACACTGTTGGGTTTCCTGCTAGAATACACCTAGCACGAAACCCAACAGTGCCGTCAAGGACAACAGTCACTGCGGCACAATGTAGCAATACAATACTCAAAGCAGTCACTGTAGACCCCGATGACACTGTTGGGTTTCCTGCTAGAATATGCCTAGCACGAAACCCAACAGTGCCGTCAAGGACAACAGTCACTGCGGCTCAATACAGAGCAGGGAAATACTCACTAAACGCCTTTTTGGAGGATGCTGTGGCGCTGTCCCAGCCATCCATCAACGCTGCGGCCACCTCATTCCATAGCCGCCGGGTCACCACAATGTCCTTGTGCAGCCGGTCACGGCTGTCCCACAACGGCGAACGCTCCTGGACCAGGCTGATGAGCTGCTCATTATCCAGGTAGACGTCTTCATCCCGTTGTGGAACCTAGACAAAACACATTCATTAGAATAATCAAATTTAAATTGAATAAAAAGTTACAAAAAAAGAAACATAAAAAAGAGTAAAAATAGAAGATAAAAAATAAAGAACATTACAAATCATTTGATACATACATTCCGTATCACCACCGGGACTTGGCTTCGCTGCTCCTGCTCTTCGCCCTCACTAGTCCCGTCCGCAGAAGATGATGATGACGATGTCTTAAAAAAGTTGAAAAAAACATAAGAGATTTGGAGAAGCAGCAGATATACTTACCAGATGCACGAAAATAATCACCTCACGGTCTGCTTGCGCCAATTCCTGCCGCGATGGGGAATACTCGGATTCTGAAGACATACTGCATGTAAAAATAATAAAAATCATTAGTACATACTTAATTTAAAAGGACAGGCATATAATGTAATATACTCACATTCTTCGCTGATAGAAGATGGGTTCCTTGTTGACTGTCTGCTCTCCAATCTGTCAGTGTAGTAGTGGCAGAGTTTTGGCAGGCACCTCCTTTATATAGACTTTTTTTTTTGACTTTAGAAGATTATAACTAGTCCAACAAGTGGACACCACCAAAAAAACGCAGCGCTAAAAAAACGCATACATGCGCATGCCAGTGCGCACGTATGCGCATCCATAGGCTATAATGGCCATTTTTAGCGCAAAACGTGCGCATGCGCTTTTTTGCAGGGCCAAAAAATGCAACATGCTGCGTCTGGAAAATACAAACGCACACCCCAAAAAAACGCAGCGCATGAAAATCGCATACGTGCGCATGCCAGCGCGCAGGTATGCGCACCCATGTTAAATATAGGGGAAAAAACGCATGCGCACGTATGCGTTTTTTTCCAGCGCAAAAAAACGCAAATGTGAAACCAGCCTTACACCCATAGACTTGAATCTGATTCATGGAGGAAAGTACTGCATGCAATAGTTTTCATGAACAGATTCGGTCAGTGAAATCAATCACTTATCTACACTTCCCCATTGAATAACATAGGTCCGGTTATTTTTTTTTTCTACTGAAAGCACTCAGACTGAAAATACAGTCGTGTGAACGAGCCCTTACAGTATCAATTAATTTACATAGGGTCTGAAGTTCTAGATATCGTGAATGGGCTGGCCAGTAATATGTGTGGGATTCAGAATGTTCCCCTATGGAGTGACATTTCTGATCATATTGAAGAACAAGAATGATGGAGTGTGGAAGTGTTTGGTCCATCTGTCGTAAAATGAAATTCATGTATATATGGATTGATGTATACACTTTTCTTCTTTTTTCCCCCCCATGTGTGTTCCTTCTGCAGGTGTTAGAACCAAAATACTTAACAGAAATTTGCTCAGAATTTTCCAATGCTTTTTTCACTGCGCTTTTTCCATTTTTATGGTTTTTTTATATGCTGATTTGAAGGAGGGGTTTTTAATGGATTTTTAATGCTGGGATTCTGCGCTTAAGCCCACAATTGTGTTTTTATTCATAAATTTTTTCTCCTGAAAATCTAGTTGAAAAAATGCACCAAAAATGCAAAGTTCGACAACATTTTTAAAGACACAGTGGTCATGAGCTATCATGAAATTACATCCACTGGCTTAACTTTAAAGATTTTTTATCAAAGTAATATCCCCTAAAGGACTACATTTTTAGTTTATATCATCTCTTTGGCTAATAAATTCCTTTTAAGTGTTTTTGCCTCTCACATGACAAACTGGCATGGTTTATCAGGAAAGTGGTATGATTTGATATCTAGCAACATATGTTGACATTTTAGCATAGCTCCCAATCGTCCCGACTGTCTTGTTATATTGTTGCCATGTTTTTCTTTAAAATTTTAATAATGTATTTGTAATTTTTTTTCTTTTGGGGGAGGGGCGAAGGGGAGTTTTAATACAGATTCTATCAATACCGCTGCGGTACTGGGCTCCATGCATTTGAAAATCTTGCTGGATGTGGGGAGACCCAGGTGAAAATTTTGCCCTAAGGTTCATAGGACTCTAGTTATCTAGAGTATTATTCAGCATTTCAGCCGGCATTGTTCATATACATCTAGAAGTGGAGCTGTACAGATATTAGCAATATGTCTGCATGCCATGAGATGACTGGACACAATGTTCCTGCACATTTTAGCGTGCACCTATGTGAATTGGACAGTAGGAATTTAGTAGCGGACAGTTTTGGACTAGGAGGCACGAGGCAGCTTGTCCTGTAATGATAATCTCCTGGTTATAAAACATTGATTGCACTGAAACAGCAAAACACAGCTCAGTAAGTGACAAATCCATGAAATCAGGGTATCACTTCCTCTATATAATCGTGTTTTCAGAATACATTGCAAAAACCTGGTAAAAGATTCCCTTTAAATCAGATTTGTATTTTATATATTACTAAATATATGAAGAAAGTCTGTTAGTGAAAGTTTTCCTATTTAGCTTCAGCAGCCACTGAATAATGAAACTTATCATACATGTGGCTAAGATAGCACTTTATAACTTGCTAATGACCAGACAATGCTACATCGATGCCTCACATAACTCGCCGTGCCATTGATACGGGGCTATTTTTGCATTAGAAGTTAAGTAATACTTTTTCCTACACCTGGATTAAAGAGGCCATTTCCTTTGAGAAGAATAAATGCTTAACAGGATTTTGCTGAAAGGAAGTTGTTCTTTTCCGTGGAATAAAACCAGGCAGCTAAATGCCAGTGGATGTCCAAATCTATCTTTAGCATCCAGAAAATGTTCTTATTGTGTTCTCAAGAGACAAAGATTTGTTCAGACTTCTCTGCAGAGAATAGGGCCAGCGAACGTGCTAAGATCCTTACAGGGGGCGAATCGGCTCCGATCGCTAACTACAGAACATGAGAAAAACGACGACTTTTGAAGTCTGCAAATCCAAGAATAAAGCTCAGAATCACTCCATTATTTTTCTGCTGGAAAGCGGAACGGAGCAAAAGAGGAACAGAAACACTCCCTCAAATGAGACCTTAGGATCACTAACTTCTGTCATTAAAAGAAACTTTTCTTTGTTATTGCAGACATATGGTGCCGCCGGCGGAAACAGAAGAGCTCCATCTAACTTATGTAATTTTTTACTAAATCCACAGGGAATCAGTAATGTAGTGATTTTCCTTAAAACTAATTCTTACAGTTTTTCCCAGGATAGAACTTGAAAGTGTAAGTTTGTTGTAAGTGAATGGGAACGGTCTGGTTTACATGCAGAGGTCGAAGGTCCTGTACATAAGCGATGATGACCTCATCCGATAAGTAGATACAATCATATCAAGTCTAGATACGTCTGCTGAGAACTAAACTGCCCAGATCTACACAAATACATTACATAGTAAGCCTTTTTACACACTTCTCCGTGCCTGTGCACCAAGCGTGCACTGTAAAGTCCCAATGTGCCTGCATACATCATCATTGCTGCACTTGGGTCCTACACTCATTTCAACCTTGGCCAAGACCTACATGGAGTTTGTATGGCCTCCCATGTGTACATGGGTTTCCTTTGAGTTGCTCGGTTTTCCTCCCACATAGAAATGCTATGATTGGTTTTCTAACAAAATGTACCCTATTAAATGCATATCTACAGGATGTCACAAGTTGAGGATCAAGAAAAGCACTTCTGAGCAACCGTGCTGCTACAGTGACACGAATTCTTCAGAAATCCATATAAATATTTCAAGTTCTTTATTAAATGTACTACAAAAACTACGCGTTTCGAGGAGACAAACCGCACCTCTTCTTCAGGTTGCAGTACAGAGTTGTAATCGGTCTATACAAGTGATAGCTTTATATGCTTTGTGGGCATGGCCCCCCGTCGTAAGAAAAGGGCGTCAACCCACACATGTTGCACATAAAGATATTTGAGAAGAAAAACAAAAACAGGCAAAATAACATATATATCAAAAAACATATATTCCAAATAGTGATAGTATTGTGTATCCCATTCAGACAATCAATATGATAACATAGACTTCTATAATAAAAGAAAAAGGAAACAAAAGAGGATAAGAACCAATTTCATCGTGGTAAGTTTAAGACAAATGTCTGACGATTTCACCACTGAGCCATCATAAGTGATCAGTTACCGGTGGTGAAAAGTAATAAAGAGTAATTACTCATTTGATATAACTAGTATAAATAAAGAGTGCAAAAAGTATCCTTTCACCAATGATAGTGATAATTTCTTTCCTCTTTATATATAAGCGGCCATACTTTATAATATATTTAGGGAGAGAATAATTAGTCCCTCCTTTCAGTCAAAAAGATGGGCTATCATGGTGACAGTAACCACTGTATATTCCCTACATAAGTGTGGAGAGCAATAGTCGCCAAATTGGTAAGTTAGAAGTATGCAACACACTGAACCCATATCTAATGGGTTCAAGTGTGTATACCGCTCTGTCCAGATAAAAAAATGGGCAGAGCGGCTACTGAATAAGAATGGAGAGGAATGAAGGCAGGGAGCCTTCTTCAGAAAAAAAGACTGATTTTTTTGTATATGTTGCCATTCTCATAGCAGATCTATGAAAGAACTAAGTGCATATTGCCACAATTCCCAGTGTGCAAATACCTCTCTAAGGCAGGTCCCTACTTACCCATAAATGCAGGCATTGCTGACAGAGGTGTCCACATTCACCCAGGAATTCAGACATCAGCCTTAGAGAGGTATTCACACAGTGTAGGTACCCATCAGATTTGAGGCCGCTTTGACGTTGGCTGGTGGGCAGATAATATTTGGCCAAATTTTATGCTAAGAGTCTCATATATTTTTTCTATAATTCTAAAGCTGTATTGCAATTCTAATTACATATATTCCACATTGACATGCCTTAGCATGATAAAGTGCAACCATTCTTTGTATATTGTATATGGGGGTAGCTCCTCTTGGTATGCACCTATTCACATTAGTTTGGATGTGCCAGTCAGTTTTTTTGTCTCTTGTATGTTAGCTTACTGACCGAGCACTCCGCCCTCCACCAGGTGGTGATTTTAATTATAGCAGGTCCCTACTTACCCATAAATGCAGGCATTGCTGACAGAGGTGTCCACATTCACCCAGGAATTCAGACATCAACCTTAGAGAGGTATTCACACAGTGTAGGTACCCATCAGATTTCAGGTCGCCTTGACGTTGGCTGGTGGGCAGATAATATTTGTCCAAATTTTGTGCTAATATATTTTTTCTATAATTCTAAAGCTGTATAGCAATTCTGATTACATATATTCCACATTGACATGCCTTACATTCTTTGTATAATGTAGCAGACAAGGCAGCCCATGACCAGACAGGCCCTTCTGGCATTTGAGAGAATTGCCAGATGGTCAATCTGGCCATGCTGCGTATTGTGAATGAAGCAATGTAGCAACTGCTAGACAAGTTTCGCTTGTATTTAGTATTTATTCTCCTTCAGTTTGATCAATGGCTTAAACAGTAAACTGGGGAAGTGTTCTGGAGTTGGGGGGAGGCAAAGGGAATGGATTCACAGGTGGCCATGTCACCTCTTTGATTGCTACAGGTGACCAACTATTTTCTTTTATTAAAAATAAACTTGAGTTCAAGAGACCAAGCAGTTACAAAATGTGTAAAGCGTACGATAAAGAATGAGGAAATAACAATTGTGCACGGAGATGCTGAAGATGTTCATTAGGTGCGACTACACCTGTTGCTGGAGCACAAGAAACACGTGTCCATCCATGACACAGCTTCCTGTCCCATTTTTCAGGGAGGCATGGTACACCAGTTCTTAAGTCAGAGCAGTGCAAACAGGTGGTTGATTGGATAGTAGATAATGGTCAAGTCTCACCAGCCTAGAGTCTGGATAACTTAATTCGCATCCTGATCCTCTTTCTCCCACATGGTTGAGTCCCAGGAGACTAGTGATCCCCCCACTAAGACACTCTGAGGAGCTCTTTACAATATCATTTTGTTATTTTGGCCTCTCAACCTGCATGCTTCAAGAGGGACAGGAGGACATGCTGTTAAAGTGATACGCAAAACTTAGAGCAGCCACAGCCACAAGAACATGATGGTGGGGAATGGAAAAGAAGATGTTGATGAGACACAATTGCCGCTATGTCTTTTTGTTGTTAAGTCACGAAGTCAGAAGGACCACGGTGCGGTGATGGAAAACAATGTGGTGGATGACAGTCACCAACCCAACCTGGGAAGCTGGCATGCAGAGCGAGGCCAGCAGGCTGAGGGGAAGAGATCGGCAGCATTGAAACAGACAGGAAGAGGCTGTAGGGTGATCAGAGGGACGAGGCTGGAAACTGTTCCGCAGAGCAAAGACACTCTTGAATTTCTCCGTCAAAGAGTTAGGTGTTCCCCACTTTGGTACTTTTTTAAAGAGTTCTGAGACTAACAAAATGGCCATTTACAACTTGTGCCATGCCAAGATCAGCAGGGGCATGCCCACTAAGAACCTAACCATCACCAGCGTGATCAAGAACATGTCATCTTAGTTTCTGACTCGGTGGGCTGAATACCTAGGTCCACAATTGGTGCTATTGGAGGACATCACTGCCTCCTCCCCTGTTCTAGGTGCTTCCCAATCCCCTGTCCAAAACCCTGGCATAGATGCCCTGCACCTATCTTTGTGTAACACCCCTTTAGGGCTAACATGGTACACTGGGTGTTATGGGGGGTCTCACCTCTCTAGGGCGCTGTGCCTCCACCCGAATCTTGATTGGAGAACTCTCTCTGGGACTGCAGAAGGACAGTTATCTTCTGCCAGGGACTGATTCGGGAAACCCCTGCCACAGCTCAGTACACACACTCAGGGAACAGGAGTAAAACCGTTTAACAGATTTATTGCTATGCAGCAGAATTGAGGTGGATTTAAAGGAATAACATACAATACAAATAACGGTGCTCTATAAAAGTCATATACACATCACAGTCTACTTCTACTCCGACCCTGCAAATATAACGTAGCAGGTTCCCCCTCTTTTGTATTAACTCGGTCCAAACGTTGGGGCCCAGTTGCCGTGGATGTTGGTGTGGCGCCCCTGAGGCTCAGTCGCCACAGAGGTACTGCACCTTCTCCTAAGGTGTGGTGCCCCACCGTCCAGGTAAGTTGGAGGCTCCTGACCACGCTCCAACACTCGCACCCCACACAATAGAGTAGTTCAGCAAAACCACATTGCGGCTCCTTGCTTAGAGAGAAGCAGAGCACCTTTGGTGGTTCCCTGCTTGGAACACTAGACATGCTGGGAGGTGGGTGGAGTTGAGAATACATAAAAGAGCGGGATGTTTTAGGATTACAAGTCAGTCAGTCAGGAAGTCAGTCAGACGGAGGGTCTGAGAGAGGAAGCCACTCGGAGAGGAGTGGGGATCCCTGGAAGAAGGATGGAGGAAGGTGTGCTGCAGCTGCCTCAGTGATCTGAGCCAGCTGGCATGGGAAAAGAAAGAAGGAGAAAGACATTGAACTGAAGCCAGACCTTCCATAGGAGAGAAAGACTAGTACGGAACGTAGGAGTAAAAGGGAACACAGAGGACGTGGGTTAGAGGAAGAACCCTGCCTAGAAGTTCTAAGTGCAAGGCCTGGGCCCGGTCCCCGAGGTTGTATGGACACTAATGGTTCTGCATCGGTGGAGTAGTGGGCTGTAAATGCACTACTCTCATCTAAGACTTGGGGGCACAACAGCAACACGGATAGAGAGCCGGGACTCAGGAGTAGAGAGTCCCCGAAGCAGGCTACAGCCGTTTGCCATACAAGTAGAGTTCTTGGGAACATCTGTCAGGAGGAACTCCAGTGTAACTCAGTACTAGGAGATCTTCACACTTAAAGGCGCTATAGAGGAGACGTTCAGGAAAGGCACATAAGTTGGCGGAGTGTGGAAGGGAGCATTCCATCTTGCCTGGAGGTTGACCGAGTCCCTGACCCGGAGGACACAGCACAGAAGCGGGCACTACAGACTGAGTAAAGCTTTGGAACTACATCCTCCATTCCTTCCTGCGTCCGTCCGCCTGGCACTGCTACACCCTCTGCGCCAAACACTACACCATCTAAGTGTCTCTTCACCTATCCTGCCCTGGGACAACAGCCCTGCCTGTGGAGGGCTATAACATCTTTGCTGCACCATATCATCAGTCCCATCCACATCTTACTATTACTTGGGCGCCCAGGGCCATGGTCCGAGTCACCGCTGCTGTGACACGTCCCACTGATACCGGCCTGGTACCGAGTACCCCACAGCCCTGGGAGGGTGACGCATTGGCGCGCAAAGTAGAACCGTGGGTGCACTTAGATGAATATTACTGTCAATAGTCTGGGTTGTAGTGTACTCACTGTAAATAGCGCTGGTAGAACCACAAGTCTCAAAAGGGCACTCACTGTGTGTCTCAAACGGTCGGAGGATTCCCTGGACACCAGCTGGGGGCGGCAGGATTTAGGCCTTTATGCAGTGGGAGTGCCAGCAGAACTCTCCGGATCTTTGCGCTCTCCAGCAGCGCGGGTCTCTCAGTGGGAGCCGCCACACTCTGCAGCGTAGAGGAATGCAGATCCCCACTGCTCTGTTTCTCACAGCAAGCTGCCACACTTCTCCTTCTCTCCACATTTACTTTCACTTTCTGCACAGCTCCCTCCCCCAAGTCCCTCCTCCTCCAATCCTCTCTCTCTCCTTCTATCATCTTACTGAAAAAAGGGTCCCTGGGAATTGTAGTCCACTGCCACTCAGGGGAAAAACGATTAATGTCTGTAGGTCCCTGTTTAAGAGCCGCTGCAAAACTCTTCTTAGTGTCTGTAAGCTCCAGTATGCCGGTAGATGCTCTGACAGTTCCCTGTGCAGGTGTTACATTTGCATATTCTGACTTACCATCATCAGGCAGTTCCAACCCCAAGCCTTGCAATGAGAAAGTTCCAAGCCACCCACTCACGGGCCCAAATGCTAAACGGACACATTTCTAGGCCACTTGCCAAGTTCTTGGGTACATTTAGTTGCTATAAAAGTCTCAAAAAGTTTGTTCAAAATTGTATTGGTATTATATTGCTCACTTGTAGACTATTATGTGGCCTGGAGTACATGCTGTTGCTATATAACTATCAAAAAATGTGTTAAAAAGATATCAGCATTATATTGATCATCCATAGTTTATGACATTTTCTTGGGTACATTTCGTTGCTATATAAGCTTAAAAAAAAATTGTTCATAAATTTATCGGTATTATATTGATCAACCATAGATTATTCCATGGTCTGGAGTATATTTTTTTTCAACAGTCCCTTCACTCAAATCAATAAAAAAAAGCAGTCAAAAATGCATTTTTGCAGCTGTGCTTTTCCTGCCAAGAGATGCAGAAATTTTACTTAACGTGTGTACATACCCTTATCAGTATTATATTGCTCACCCATAGACTATTCTGTGGTCTAGAGTAGATTTCCTTAGTATATAACCCTCAGAAATGCATAGCTTTTAGGAGTCTAGGAGAACCAATACAATGTGCACAGAATATGTATGTCTAACACAGGGTGTATCGGAGTCTCTTATTTTTGGCAGTTCTTGCTTCCCACATAAATTACACAAAAATTTCCCATTTTTTAATAAAAACCTCAATTTTGGTCTACTTAAATTACATATTTTTAAAAATCCTCTCTAAATTTTACCTTATATGCAAGTCATTATACGGGAAAAAAATGTTTAACATGTTTTTTGCCTGTAAAATGCAATTACTCGTAGAGTTTGGAATTTTTTATTGCCACTCCTTAAAGGGAACCTGTCAGCAGGATTGTGTACAGTAACTACAGACAGTATCAGGTTGGCGCCATTACAGTGATTAAAATGATACCTTGGTTGATGAAATCTGTCTTGTGGTTTTCTTTAATCTTTATTTTCGGTTCTGTGTTAATGAGATTCTCGTGCCCTAAGGTGGGGTTGGGGTATGTGGTGCTCTGATTATATATTCATAATGCTGACAGCTCACTGATCCCTCACTGACCTGCCCCCTAGTTTGCATAATGAATATCTGTACATGTGTAAAAAAAAACCCTTTCTGCAGGCAGGTGCCAGCCGTGGCACCTGCTCTGCGGCAAAACATATCCAGGTGTTAGAATGGCCAAGTCAAAGTCCAGACCTGAATCCAATCGAGAATCTGTGGAAAGAGCTGAAAACTGCTGTTCACAAACTATTTCCATCCAACCTCACTGAGCTCGAGCTGTTTGCCAAGGAACAATGGGCAAGAATTTCAGTCTCTCGAAGTACAAAAATGATAGAGACATACCCCAAGCGACTTGCAGCTGTAATTGCAGCAAAAGGTGGCGCAACAAAGTATTAACTTAAAGGGGCCGAATAATATTGCACGCCCCACTTTTCAGATTTTGAATTTCCACAAAAATTTTAAATAACCAATAAATTTCGTTCAACTTCACAATTGTGTCCCACTTGTTAGTTGTTCACCAAAAATTTACATTTGGTATCTTTATGTTTGAAGCATGATATGTGGGAAAAGGTTGAAAACTTACAGGGAGCCGAATACTTTCGCAAGGCACTGTATGTTGTATGCCTTGTACATAGTACTTTCATTTTTCTTGTAGTTTTACACTGTACCTATCAATAAAAGTTGTAAAGAACCCTCTGCGTCTACCTCAATGCATCGATAGGAAAGAGTTTAGCGGTCTGTCAACTCAATTTTATTAAGCACAAAGTTGAGGGTGTCAGAACAGTAAAATAACTACTATAAATGGGGTTGAAGCACAGACACTGTCTTCTATCAGAGAACAGTCAAGCAGTGTACAGACACCATGTCAGATAGAGTATCTCAAGATTATGCAACACGCTCACATGTCAGCTCATCAGCTTCGAGGAAGTCTGTGAGCAGAACTACAATTGCCACCGCCAGGGCGAAGGCAGAAGCTGCCAAAGTTAGAGCTGCCTTTGGTGAGGAGGAGTTGAAATTAAAGAAAGAAAAAGCTCAGCTAGAAGTCGACCTTGCAAAACTCACTGAAGATGCAGAAGCTGGGGTAGCAGAAGCTGCAGTACATGCTTTAGAAGAAGCAGCACGCTGCAATAGTAGAAGTGTCAGCTTAAGTCTCGGACTTAGTCATTTAGTCATCGTGATATCTCACGACGCACTTCAGACTATGTGCTACAGCATGCCCCATTAGACGACTACCTACATTCAGCTCCAAGAGCAATACCAAAGCCTGACGATCCTCGGCATCAAAATTACGTCACTCAGTCATCGACCCTCATCCACCAATCATCATATGTCAAGCAAGAAGGTAACTCTGTCCACCTACTACCATCAGTGCGACATGCACCCGAGCCTGAAGATCCGTACTACACAGCGAACGCTTTTAAGATAGCAGACTCAAATGTTGACTATCACGGCAATAACGCGTTTTACGGTAATAATAGCTCAATAAGACCTCACCACAGTGATGCGCACCCAGATCACCCTCTCAGAGATCAAGAGTTACCAGCTCTTCTCAAGTTCTTCGCATGCCATGAGTTACTCACCAAAGGTCTCTCAAAGATTAATGACAGTCCTGAAAGTTACAGAGCATGGAGACCTTTCTTCAGAAACGCCACTGCTGGCCTAGATATTTCTGCCAGTGAAGAGATCGACCTCTTGGTTAAGTGGCTAGGTAATGAATCAGCAGAATATGCAAAACGCATTAGAGATATTAACATCAACCACCGGAGCAGAGGCCTGTACATGTTATGGGAGAGACTCAACGAGTGCTATGGCTCCTCAGAGATGATAGAAGAATCCCTTTTTAAAAGGTTGGAGGACTTTCTTAAAATCTCTATTAAGAGCTTTCACATGCTAAGAGAATTGAGGGACCTCTTGACAGAACTCCAAGTCGCCAAGACTGAAGGAGACCTGCTAGGCCTCACGTCCCTAGACACAGCCAGGGGCATCAAACCCATAGTGAAGAAATTACCTTACAGTTTGCAAGAAAAATGGACCAACCAAGGTTCAGATTACACACAGAAACACAACTTGCTGTTCCCTCCATTCAGCTTCTTCGTAGATTTTGTACGCCAGCAGACCAAGGTCAGGAATGATCCCAGCTTCGACCTTTTCACTGGAAACCCTGTTAATCCAAGAGCAGATAAGCCTGCTCCAGTCCATAACCCCAGAGGCACACCTATCACAATGCACAAAATGAATGTTTTCTACAGATTCATCACACAAGACCCACAGTACAGCAGAAACCAAAGAGTCACTGAGAAAAGACCCAGACAAGGAGTGCCCCCTGCATAATAGACCTCACCCACTACAAAAGTGGAGGAGTTATAGGGAAAAATCCCTTAAAGACCGTAGAACCTTCCTCAAAGAGAACAACAGATGTTGTGCATCTACATCTCACTTAGCAAGAGACTGCAAAGTTAGCATTACTTGTTCAGAGTGTAACAGCCAAGAACACAATACAGCCCTACACCCAGGGCCAGCGCAACAGACTCCCTCTCCTATAGACCGACCTACAGAGCACGGTGGGTGGGAGAAAAACTGCGCACCTCCTGAAGTGTCACCCCAGTGCACTCAAGTTTGCAGAGAAGGTCTTAGTAACAAATCCTGCTCAAAGATTTGTCTTGTTACGGTTTAACCTACAGGTCACAGAGAAAAGGCGGTTAAACTCTATACTATCCTCGATGATCAAAGCAATAGATCACTTGCCAGCTCAGCTTTCTTGAACATCTTTAAAATAGATGGACTCAGCTCATCTACTCACTTAAAACATGCACAGGAGTGAGTGAAAAATCTGGGAGAAGAGCCACAGGTTACCAAATTGAATCCCTGGACAGGCAAATATCCTTACCCCTTCCTACATTGATTGAGTGTAACGCTATCCCGAACAACAGAGAAGAAATTCCCACATCAGAAGCAGCTTTACATCATCCTCACTTGAAAAACATAGCGCATCTCATTCCCGCTCTCAATCCTCAAGCCAAGTTGGTCCTTTTGCTGGGGAGAGATATCATCATAGTCGACAAGGTGAGCCAGCAGATAAATGGTCCTCATAACTCGCCCTACGCTCAGAAGCTAGACCTGGGATGGGTCATCATAGGGGACGTTTGCCTAGGAAACGCTCACAAATCAAACAACGTGAACTCTATCTACACAAACACGTTAGAGAGTGGGCATACCCTGTCCCTACAAATTACTTGTAAAGGAGATGCTCGCCAGCTTGGCACACTTGAACGACAGGGAAGACAGGTATGCCATGGAGTACTTGTGCGACGGAGACAAAGATCACCTAGGGTGTTCTGTCTTTCAAAGGACGAAAGAAGATTATAAATTAGCCCATTCCATCAAAGATGAGACCTTCATGGAAATAATGGATCAAGGATTTCACAAGGATGAAAACAGCTGGGTGGCTCCACTACCGTTCAAGCCACAGAGACCCCATTTTCCTAACAAAAGCCTGCACTAAAGCGCCTTGCCCTTTTGAATCGCAGCTTCTCTCTTCCTGTACAATGCAGTCTAGAGCTCAGTTGGGACTTAACGTCTGATACTTTTACATTTCAGGTGAATGTAGAGCAAAAACCCTTCACACGGCGAGGCGTCCTGTCCACAATCCGTAGTCTATATGATCCCCTTGGATTTGCTGCACCGGTGATCATTCAAGGTAAGACTTTGCTATGCAAATTAATTGTAGACTCGGTTGATTGGGACACCCCACTTTCTCCTGAGAAAGAAATTTCGTGGGTAACCTGGAGGGATTCTCTAAAATCATTATCTGACCTGCAAATACACAGGCCGTACACGTATATCTCCTCGGAAGAAGTACTCTCTATTAAGATGTGTGTATTTTGTGATGCCTCAGTTAAAGCCATAGCCGCAGTCTCCTACTTGATAGATATAGATGCTATTGGTAATGTCCACATAGGGTTCGTCATGGGTAAAGCCAGGCTGGCACCATGTCCTGCATCTATCAAACCCAGACTAGAACTCTGCGCTGCTGTTCTTGCCACAGAGCTTGACCTATAGCTTGAACGCTCAGAATTCTTCACTCATAGCAAAGTAGTGCTAGGCTACATTCATAATGAGACTAGGAGATTCTACGTTTATGTAAACTACTGAGTACTCAGAATTAGGAAGTCTTCACAGCCTTCTCAGTGGAGATATGTACCGACCGACCAAAACTCTGCAGACCATGCAACCAGAGCGGTACTGGCATCATGCCTTAGAGACACTACCTGGCTCGTCGGACCTGCATTTCTGTATCAACTAGTACCCACTGCTTGCGAGACACATACACGTGAACTGTTCGAGCCCAAATCAGATGTAGAGATCTGGCCTCAAGTTTCTACACTTAACACAACGGTCACCAAAAGGCACCTTGATTTCAGCCGCTTCCTCAGATTCTCCACCTGGAGGTCAGTTTACAGAGCATTAACTTGCCTGATTCATGTTGTTAAATCCTTTGAAATTACACAAATAAGGTCAGTTCTATGCAAAGTCTGGCATCATTGTCATAAAGCTTGCATAGCGGACGAGTTCATGCAAGTGAAACATGCTATCACCGTTGTGTATAGCATGAGGCTTATACCCAGACTCTGGAGTCCCTCCAAAATCATTGAGATGTCCCTAAAGATAGTCCCTACTCATCTCATATGGGAAGCGTGTGGGAGCGCATGATCAACATTGCTCGCAAAATCCTCGATTCTATTTTTCTACAACTAGGTCCTTCGAAGCTCACCCATGAGACTCTCACTACCTTCATGGCCGAGGTAGTAACTATTATAAATGCTAGACCACTGGTTGCCATGTCCAATGATCCTGAAGACCCATCTCTGCTGACTCCCTCCACTCTTCTCACCAAGAAAATTAATGTAGGCATGCAAACTCCTGAGGAGTTTACTACTAAAGACTTGTACAAATCCCAGTGGAAAACAGTACAAATGCTAGCAGACCTTTTCTGGACCAAGTGTAAAAATTAGTACTTTTCTACGTTACAGACAAGAGACAAATGGCAAGCTAGTAAGCCCAACATGGAACCTGGAAATGTTGTCCTAGTAAAGAACGCACAGTCTAAAAGGAATGAGTGGCCTCTAGGATTGGTAACCAAAGTCTTCCCAAGTCAAGATGGATAGGTCCGGAAGGTGGAGATCAAGATCCCCAACCAAAACGGAAAACTTTTTCTTAGACGTGTCTCTGAACGTATTTTATTGCTCTCTGGTTAAAGTTTATTTGGCATCCCCCGGATACCAGAAGGGGAGTGTCATGCCTTTATACAAATGCACATATTCAGTTTTGCTATGCTTGTCTAGAACTGTGGTGTATTGTGATAACTTATCCAACATCGCCATCTATTGACAATATTCTAATTACAGTTTACTTTCTGTTTCATTGCTTACTGTGCAATTTAATATTTCAGGCTCATCACCGCTTCCGTAGTTCCCAGCAGCCTCTACATTAGCCTTGCCCCCTTCTTCTCCAGCAGTCATTTTGGCCTCATGGATGCTGACATGCTGATTATCTCTCCCTGATTTTCAGCCCATAATAATAATAATAATAATCTTTATTTATATAGCGCCAACATATTCCGCAGCGCTTTACAGTTTAACAGTTTCAAAACACAAGTCATAAGTAACAACGCTAACAATACAATAATTAAAGCAAAATAAGACGAAATAAGACGAAATAAGACGAAATAAGACGAAATAAGACGAAATAAGACGAAATAAGACGAAAATAAGCCCATCTGGTTGTTTACTTCTACATTGCACAGTCGGTGAGTTATTATTTTCCCTTGTTAGAGGTCACCATGTTGTATTATGTACCTACTCTGTTATACATATTTTATATCAAAGTTTTCTTTTGTCATTGTAGATGTTTACAATACCGCCATGTTGTGCACTAAGGCTATGTGCATACGTAGTTTTTTGTGTGTGCGGATTTTGGAGAGAAAACCGCAGGTAAATCCGCAGGACAGAAGTCCTGCGGTTTATCTGCGGTTTTGCCCTGTGGTTTTACACCTCATAATGGATGAGGTGTAAAACTGCAGCGTTTCTGCACCAAAAAATTGACATGCTGCAGATTGTAAACCGCGTGGAAAAATCCGCAGCATGTGCACTGCGGTTTTTTTTCCATTGGAAATAAAGGTACTGTACAACGCAGCAGAATCTGCTGCATTTCCGCAGAGCTAAAACCGCTGCGGAAAAGCAGCAGATTTCACTGCGTGTGCACATACCCTTACACTGTGAATGTCCTGTACCATGCATAACACTGTGTACTTTAGATATGTTGTATGCCTTGTACTGAGTACTTTCATTTTTCTTGTAGTTTTACACTGATCCTATTAATAAAAGTTGTAAAGGAGCCCCCGTGTCTACCTCAATGCATCAATAGGAAAGAGTTTAGCTGTCTGTCAACTTGATTTTCTTAAGTACAAAGTTGAGGGTGCCAGAACACTGAACGCGGCTCTCATTCTCCTCTGCTCTGCCGGCGATCGGAGTGAGCAGAGAAGAATGAATGTAAAACCTGATGTGGGTTCCCCCTATGTTTTTGAACCAACCTGGCAAAACTCACAGGTGCGGGCTGCTGTTTTTAGGCTGGGGGGCCCATATCCACGGCACCTTACCAGATATCTTTGCAGGGTACAATAAGATATAAGATTCTACTCTTCAAGTGAATATCCTAGTTTTACTCCCCCTAGGACTGAACTAGAAATGCCCTGACCAAATAACATATGTCATAGGGGTGTTTAAGGGTGAAGATTACAAAAACCTCTATGTTCCCTGTGGTTGTGCTTCTGAAGGTCCACGCTCTTGTCCTGAGACCAGACCGCGACATTCCGTTGTAACAAGTATGTCAAAATTCCTTCCTTGTTCTTTTAACGCCAATTTTATTTTCTTAATGTGTACCAGTAATCCAACCATACTATTAATTCAGCCTTACTGTATTTCTGTAATATTTCATGATCAAGCAGAACTTTAAGTAGTCCAAATACTTATATGCTATCAGAAATGAGGATAGGATGGGCCTTTAATTAGAAAGAACCATATATCCTCTTCATTTTTGTCTACATTATCACATTTAATACTAAAAACATACAAAATGTTAATAGTTGTTGGGTGTCATTATAAATAGAACCACAAGAGGTCAGGTGCATTAAATGTTTGTCTAACAGAAAATATATTGAAGTAACATGCAAATTGCCTCCTCAGAGAGCACCATGATCTCTTGATGTGGCAGATTTTCTGAAATATTTCTGCACCGATCAAGCAACATAGGTCACTTGCATTTTTTTTTTTTAAATGTGAAAAAAAATCACCAAACGCCCATCGTGGAAACATAACTTTACCTTTTCTATTGATATCTGTTAAAGGACGGGTTACGTGACAGAAATAACTAAACTTATAGTTATTAAAGGTTAAACTCTCCCTGCACCTCTATTGAGGTCCGATATTATCTATTAACGCCGAACTTGACTATTAATAATTAATATCCACTTAGCAATGCCTTAACGTTATCTTTCCCTATATTACCGTATTTTTCACTTTATAAGACGCACCTGATTATAAGATGCACCCCAAAATTTGGTGAAGAAAAAGAGTAAATGTTTTTTTATGTTAAATGGAGGTGTGTCTTATAATACCAGTGTCCGTCATTCAAATCATATACTGTATATGTCCCTCATCCTGGTATTTATATAACCCCCATCCTGGCACATTGCCCCCTTGTGCTGGCACATAGCACCTCCATCCTATCCTGGATATGGCCCCCCCGGTCACTATATGCCCTCCTGTTGGCACTCACATGGCCCCCCCCCTCTCTATAAGCCTCCCTGCTGGTACGCACACGGCCCCCCGTCCCTATATTCCTCCTGCTGGCACACATTGTCCCCCATCCCTATATTCCCCACTGCTGGCATTCACACGGCCCCCCGTCACTATGTTCCCCCCTGCTGGCGCACATTGTCACCCCCGTCCCTATGTTCCCCCCTGCTGGCACACATTGTCCCCCTGGTCCTATAATCCCCCCTGCTGGCACACATTGCCCCCCCATCCCTATATTCCCCCCTGCTGGCACACATGTCCCCTTGTTCATATATTTCCCCCTGTTGGCACACATTGTCCCCCCCATCCCTATATTTCCCACTGCTGTCACACATGGCCCCTGTCCCTATATTTCCCCCCTGCTGGCAAGCACATGCTAAAATAATAAACAGTTAACTGACCTACTGATGATCGCTCCTGCTCCCAGCTCTCCCGTGGCTTACCTGTGTCTGTGCTGAGTCTGCGGTCATCCTCCTCCTGCAGTGGGCACGCAGCAGCAGCTCATTCAGGCAGCTCTTTATAGTGATGGGGGGAGAATGCAGGCACATGTAATATGCACCGCTCCCCTGTCTACCAACTCGGCGCTGTTTCAGCACCGAGGTGATGGACAGTGGGTGCAGTGAATATTACATGAGCCTAATGAGCGGGAGCACAGGACCTCCCACTGTCTCTGCAGCCCCCATCCAGTCCACCCCAGCCCCCTGACTCCACACCAGAGCCGCCCCCCCCACTCTATAGCACAGCAGCACACAGATTCGCTTTATAAGACGCACCCCCCACTTTCCCCCAAAATTTGGGGGAACAAAAGTGCGTCTTATAAAGAGAAAAATATGGTATATACTAACTGAGACAAAACAGTGTATCAATAAAGGATACTTATTAACACACAAGTCTACAGTCTATTGCATACATATACAGTTAGGTCCATATATATTTGGTAAGAGACAACATTTTTCTAATTTTGGTTCTAGACATTACCACAATGAATTTTAAACAAAACAATTCAGATGCAGTTGAAGTTCAGACTTTCACCTTTCATTTGAGGGTATCCATATTAAAATTGGATGAAGGGTTTAGGACCTTTAGCTCCTTAACATGTGCCACCCTGTTTTTAAAGGGATGTGGTATGCTTTGATCAGCCCATGTGATGTCTAACTCACTTGTGGGAGGGGTTATGGGCTATGTAATGGAGGTTGTTGTTTGGCACATGGTGAGAGTGTCTGGAAGTTACAGGAACTTTTACAAACCAGACAGGCCCAAATGCATCTGCACTAATCCAGGGTGCAGCGAACCCAAGTTAAATGGCAGCTGCACAGGTGCATAAATACCAAATGAAACAGCCAGCCTACAATCAGGGATTGGCCGTGTGGTACACCAGTGCAGAAAAAATAATCCGCATGTGGCAGGGCTTCTGGCTCACAACCTCTTAGTAACACCATATAGGGGGGCTGCCACTAGCGGATTATTTTTTCTGCACTGGTGTACCACACGGCCAATCCCTGATTGTAGGCTGGCTGTTTCATTTGATATAAATAATCAGCATGTGGCAGTGTTCACACAGGGAATGCAGGGCTTCTGGCTCACAACCTCTTAGTAACACCATATAGGGGGGCTGCCCAGTGCCAACTAGAGTGCATCCTGTGTGAACAGAGGCCACAAGTTTGCAGAACCATTTGGGCCCAAGTGCAGTGGTGTAGGGACTGACAAGTGTAAGGAACTTTGACGCAGTTTGTCAGCTTCCGTATTAAGGCCTTAATTTCAACCAATACCTTACATATATTGATGTTTTTTGTGCACTTTTTATATTTTTTCCAGGGTGCAGTTGGGCCCAAATGGTTCTGCAAACTTGTGGCCTTTGTTCACACAGGATGCATTCTAGTTGGCACTGGGCAGCCCCCCTATATGGTGTCACTAAGAGGTTGTGAGCCAGAAGCCCTGCATTCCCTGTGTGAACACTGCCACATGCGGATTATTTCTTTTGCACTGGTGTACCATACGGCCAATCCCTCATTGTAGGCTGGCTGTTTCATTTGGTATTTATGCACCTGTGCAGCTGCCATTTTACTTGGGTCCGCTGCACCCTGGATTAGTGCAGATGCATTTGGGCCTGTCTGGTTTGTAACTGAATTTTTTGGAGGATTTTTTTCCTGTTTTTGAGGTTTTCAAGTTACAGGAACTTGGCTGGACTTAGCCTGACTTGTATACCGGATCCCCGTGCTGCAGGACTAGAGCATCAAGACTCTCAACAACCCTGGGAATGGCACTTGGCTGATGCCGCAGGACCTGGCAGATGCATAGTTAAGCTCATCCCGTGCAAGGGGTGAGTCTGGGACCAGTGGTTCTCCAAGCTGGAGAACATTTACGTTTTTCCTAATTTTCTGTTAACCTGCTGTTTGCAATATGACATTAAACCACTGAAGTTAGTCTTTGAGCCTGTGTGTTGCCTCGTTAATGCAGCCCTGCCATTACCTACCAGAGCGAATCCCTAATATACACAGATACTACAGCGCTAAATCCAGTAATATAACAACAATATCACACAGTAAGAACCCATAATGAACTTCCCAAATTACCCAAATCACACATGCGCTATCATCCCTTCCACCTATGGCACACTATCACTAAGGCCTAAGAGATTACAGATTATACTTAGCTGTGAGTGTCCTTTATCATCCCAGGAAGCAAGAGAGACCAGACAAGAGCACGTCTTGTCTATTTATGTGTCCATCTAAAAGAGGTGTGTCCAGCCCCAGGTGTGGGGAATGATGTCACCAGTATATTGTTCACTAAGGCTAAGTTCACACTTGCATTCCGCTGGTCTGCGTAGAGCTGTATACTTCTTTTGTTAAGCTCTTTGCTGTCGGTGGGCACGTCAAAACGCTGCATGCGGATGCATCCGCATACAACGCATTTCCCTGCGTACCCAATGTTAGGGCTCATACTCACTTGCGGGAGACTCGCACGATTGTCGTGCGAGTCTCTCGCATGAAATCCCGGCACTGGGACTGGAGCGTGCGGCTGCATAGAAATACATGTAGCCGCACGCTCCGGTGCCAGGTTTTCATGCGAGAGACTCACAAGAGAATCGTGCAACTCTCTCGCAAGTGAGTATGAGCCCTTAAAGATAGGTACGCAGGACGACGCAGGATGCATGCAGAAGTAGGCGGGGCATAGGCTGAGCTTAATGGAAGTACGCAGCCATACGCAGAACAGCGGAATGCAAGTGTGAACTTAGCCTAAGATACATCCCCTCAATCCTGAAACCTGTTTTACCAGCACATTGCTGGCCTTTCTTTGTCTTAAGGAGCAAGCTGGAGGGGGGGGGCCTCTGAGCACATGTGGGGGAATTATATATAGATATACCGTATACTGTACATAAACAAAAACATTCACTAAGCGCATCTCTATATAAAGATGTACATTTTGGGGCACTTCCCTTCTACAATATTTAACTTTAAGGTTTTGTTCCCACAATGAGTATTTGTTGTTGCAGATTTTCTGTGCCCTTTCTGCACCTGTTAGGCTACTTTCACACATTAGTTTTTTGCCGTCAGGCAGGATCCGGCTATTTTTAGAAAAAACGGATCCGGCATAAATTTTGGAGAACTGTAGAAACGGATCCGTTTTTTTGCTGGATCCGTCTAGCAGGTTATATCTGTTTCCTGGGGGCTGGCCAATTGGATCTGAGCATGCGCAGACTTAAAAAAACGGATCCGGTGGCTGGATCCGTCTTTTTCTGGATCCGGCACATTCCGGCGCCCATAGACTTTCATTGTAGCAAAAAGCTGGAAGCGCCGGATCCGGCGCTTCCGGCTTTTTCGCCGGAGACAAAAAACGTTACAGTAGCCGTTTTTTCCAGACGCCGGAATGAGACAAGTAGCCGGATCCGGCAAAAAACGGATGAAATGCAATGCCATCCGGCGCGATCCGGCGCTAATGCAAGTCAATGGGGAAAAACTGGAACCGGCATTGCATTTTGCCGGATCCGGTTTTACAAAAAAAAGCCGGATCGCGCCTGACGGCAAAAAACTGATGTGTGAAAGAGGCCTTAGGTAAAATAGGATACTTGCATTTTTTTAGAAATATGCAGCATAAAACAACTCAACAAACACTAAATGTGGGAACATAGTCTTACCTTTTGTATTGATGTCTAATTTTAAGGCCACGTGCACACGTTCAGTGTTTGGTCAGTATTTGACATCAGTATTTGTAACCCGAAACCAGGAGTGGAACAATCAGAGGAAAGTATAATAGAAACATGTCACCACTTCTGTATTATTCACAAACTCCAGGTTTTGGCTTACAAATACTGAGGTAAAATACTGATCAAACACTGAGGTAAAATACCGATCAAACACACTGAGGTAAAATACTGACCAAATACTGAGGTAAAATGCCAACCAAACATTGAGGTAAAATACTGACCAAGTACTGAGGTAAAATACTGACCAAATACTGAGGTAAAATACTGACCAAATACTGAGGTAAAATACTGACCAAACACTGAGGTAAAATACTGACCAAATACTGAAGTAAAATACTGACCAAATACTGAGGTAAAATACTGAGGTAAACTACTGACCAAATACTGAGGTAAACTATTGACTAAATACTGACCTAAAATATTGACCAAACACTAAGGAAAAATACAGATGAAACAATGAGGTAAGATAATGACCAAATATTGAGATAAAATACTAAATCACTGAGATAAAATACTGACCAAATACTGAAGTAAAATACTGATCAAACACTAAGATAAAATAATGACCAAACAATGAGGTAAATTACTGACCAAATACTGAGGAAAAAATACTGACTAAACACTGAGGTAAAGCACTGACCAAATGCTGAGGTAAAAAATTGATTAAATACTGAGGTAAAATCCTGACCAAATATTCTAAGGCTATGTGCCCACATTGCAGAAATGCTGAGGAATTGTCCACAGCATTTCCGCAAATCCCCGCTGCGGGTAAAACGCATGCGGAATTCGCATGTGTTTTCCCGCAAAACACAAGCGTTTTGCAGGCCTTTTTAGCTTGCAGAATGCTAGCGCTTTTCCAAGCCATTTGAAGCATTGCTTAGAAAAGTGATTGACAGGTTGGTCACACTTGTCAAGCATAGTGCTTGACAAGTGTGACCAACTTTTTACTATTGATGCTGACTATGCAGCATCATTAGTAAAAGATAGAATTTTAAAAATAATTAAAAAAAATAAAAAATATGGATATACTCACCTCCTGGTGGCCTCCGATCTCCTCAGTGGCAATCCCGGTTCTCAGCGGCGCTGCCGGCAAGTCCCAGGCATGTGGTGCGCCTGCTAGGGCCGTGGGGTACTCGGACCGCTTCTTAAAGGGACAGTGTAACAGCGGCAGTGACCCGGTCCGTGGCCCTGGGCGTCCAATAAAGGGGTATATTTACAAGGGATGAAAAATAAGAGTTTTTGTAATGAGTATGTGATGCCACCCGTGGTATCTGATCAATAGTGACCAGCGCTGCAGTCCAGATCCGCTGGGACTGATGGTAGGATGCAGCAGTGTTGGAATAGCTCTCCACAGGCAGAGCTGTTGTCCCAGGGCAGTTGTGGTTGGTTAAGGATGCAATGGTTGCTGATGGTAGATGCAGCAGTGCTGAGTGAATGTTGAAGCAAGAACGCAAAGGACACAGTGACGTGCAGTTCCAAAGCTTTACTCACAGTTCTGGTGCACACAGATGCCCGCTTGGTGCCATGTTCTTCAGGTGAGAGGCTCAGTCAACTCCCAGGCAGATTAAGTACACCTTTTCAGCACTCCCTTCAGTATGTGCCTTCCCTGGCCATCTCACAGTGCTGATTTTTACTCGTCTTCCTTCCCAGCACCTCAAAGTCAGTGTCCCAGGCCAGCTGCCGCTGATTCTGTCAGATAACGTGACCCAAAACGTTTCCTTGATCCTTTCAGGCTGCCTTTCCGGAGAAGATAACCGTGGTATTTGGCTGTGGCCCCTAAAGTTACCACAGCTGTTGGCTTGCTAGCTGAGTCCTGATGTCCACTCTACTAGGCTATGGTGCCGAGACCCTTCTGCGACCTGATCCCTCCACCTGACGTTCGTCAGTGTGGATCAAGCCCCATGGGTGGCCTACGCTCTGCCCGTGCCTCTGGGATCCCTTCCCTCTTCAGGGAACTTCCTTCAATCACTTTCCTTCCCAGCAGCTCCTGCTCACAGGGAGCTGCTGCAGACACGTCCTCTCACTTCCTCCCCCTAAGGGGAACTGTCTTAACTTCCTACAGTTCTCTCGCTCTGAATTTAATCTCCAGCCACCTCCCAACACCCTTTATGAACCAAGCAGGGGTCATATAGGGTGCCCTGCTGCCATAAGTGTTTGTTGGATGCAGGTGTCAGAGTTCGATCAGATGCCTCCACCTTACCTGGGTAATGGGATACCACTCCACAGAATGAGGTGCAGTACCTCTGTGATGACAAGCCTTAGGGGTGCCACACGTGCTTTGCGAGAATGACCTTTGTGATGTCACGGTCGCGTGACCGCTACGTCATCAGAGGTCATTATTGCAAAGCACGCCTGGGAACGGAACTTGCCAGCAGCACCACTGAGGACTCTGGGGGCCGACAGAGGGTAAGTATATCCCTGTTTTGCATTTTAATTCTATTTTTTACAGGAATATGGTACCCAGGGCATGGAGGAGAGTCTCCCCTCCTCCAGACCCTGGGTACCATCCGGACATGAAGCCCCCATTTTACGCATGGTGGGCATGGCCACATGCGAAAAGTCAGCATTTCAATGCAATCCTATGGTGGCGGAATCGCCGTGATTCCGCAAAATTAATGGACATGCTATGCGATTCCACAGTGGAAAAATCTGCAGCATTGGCACAGCAACTACAGAATCCCATAGGATTGCATGGGATGCGTTTTGTTAGCGTTTTTTAAGCGTTTCCGCTGCACAAACACGCGACGGAAACGCTTAAAAAAAAGCTTTGTGGGCACACAGCATAGCTCTTCTGCCAATTTTAGTCAGTGGGACATACCCAGCCTGCTGCAATCTCCTCTTGCAGTGAGGAATCCAGGCCATTTTTACCTTGTGCTCTGGGTGACTAAACGCTACAGTACTATTTCCCAGGAAGGCTTGTGTAACGCTAGCAATAGGGGAGACTCTCGGGCATGCGCAGTGCTGCTCTTCTTGTACATAGCGAGGCTGGAGTGGGCAGAGCTGGAACTACACTTGCAGCATCACAGTCAGTGGACAGCTCTGCTCTGCAGCACCACAATCCTGGTAACTGATGCCCTGCTCGTGCCATAGCCCCCCCACAGGCATTGTTCTCCCCTCAACCAAAGTCATCTGGTGCTTGATTGCAGACCATGGGCTGCAGGGATCCATCCACACACAGCATCAATCCCAGAAAGGCTGCAAGAAGCATTCCGTATGTGGAGTGAGTGTGGCTATGTGGAGTGGGCGGGGCTTTACATACACTCAGTTTTGATATCCATTAACTATGGTTGTCTAGGTTAATATACAGACTGTTAGAATTCGGCTCCACTTGCCAGTCTGAGCAGTCATCATGTAACCGCAAATGTGCAACTTGCAAACTTGCGATCATGTAATGTTTGGAGAGAAATCATCACATGATCAAACCAGCAAGTGGAGTTGTAATGATAATGTAAAATATGGTGTAAGATTCCCCTGATTATCACATTGCAGAATCATCTATTCACATACTGAACTCTGCTATGTCAGTGTGAGGGTTTGACCCCCCTGTTCTTTTCCCTTTGCCTGCAAATTTTGGCTCACTGGCAGCCTGTAACCTGAGACTGCAGCCACTAACCCCCCTTGTTTCTCCCCCCTCAGCTCACACACACAATCAGTGTAACCTGGAGATACCAGTGACTGGCTTCCCACCTCACAGCAGGGGGTCCCTTTGTCTCCAAAATGTGCAGCTACTCTCATAGACAATAATGAGAATCACTTGGTCATAGAACGCCGCCAGATTATGATAGAAATATGAAAATGACATATTGGGACGTGCTCCAATCGGGCTACACTACAGTGGTTCTTGTTAAATACTAGCACCAACAGAACCATAGAAATGGATTTCTCCTGAACAGAGCAGAATAGACAGCTAGTGTTTGATGTCATCAGAAAGCTAATTTCAATATAAGATGAATGATGGTTCTGCCAATATTCTGCTAGGTTCTCAAGCCCAGATATGATGGTTATAAGTTTTCAGAACCCAAATCTGTACTTTGAGAAAGGGGAGGGCGGTAGTAACTCAGCCCCTTTAGTGATGTCACAAGCCCAAAGGTTCATTCTAGCTTGGGATGCCGTGGCAATAAGATCTCATATGAATGGAGACGTCTGGCTTTGCCTCCCCCAGCATGGTTCTGCCTGAAATGATCTAAGCAATCTGTAAGTTTTATTTCTGCTTTTTAAATCCCTTTTATTTGTATTTGCTTCGTACATACTGTTAGTGTCTCATATTGTAAAAGCTTTTTATCTTCTGTAAACACTGACCATCTTTTGGGAATAAACTATAAAATTTAATTAGTTACGTCTCCTTGCTCTGTGACGAATTCATACGTGTCTGTAGGTAATTACGCTACTAATTTGGGTTGGCTTCGAACCCCTCTATTAATTTTAAATATTATTAAGAGAGATCGGAAGCTGGTGGCAGCGAAGTGTGCTCTGGACAGGTGGGCCAGCTGGCAGTGGCGGATGGTGTTTTATAAGCTGATTTGTCTGGCTGCGTCCACGACTAGTTATAATTCCCTCACTCACTAACAGCCAGGGCACAACAAGAAGCCCGTCCGGCGACTAATTATCCTAGGTGTTGTTCCCTGACTGACCTGAAGGTAGGGGGGCGCCGGAGAGCTGCAATTTCCAAAGTGGAACTGAAAAGTGGGATATACTGTACATAAATCCCGGCAGCTTGTAACATATTGTGGCAGCAGTGGGATATCTACAATAAATCCCTGAGATAAATTGTTAGGGCAAGACTAGCTTGCTGTTTTCATCACATTGTTGGCAGCGGTGGGATAACTAGGATAGGCCCCCCTGCACATGTGATAGCTGTGTGCAGCCAAAGGTCATACAACCCCTTTCCATGACAGGAGTCAAATCCAAAAAACTGCAAAGCTTACCAGAAATTGACCCTGGGCTGGACAATGGACTTTCTAGAACTGTGTAACATAATTTTATTTACAAATGCTCCCCAGGTCCTTACTAGCTATTCAGATATTATTGACAGAAGTAATTTATTTTTATGGCAAAGAGAAATTAACAAGAAGCTCACCCAGGTCAATAGAAAAACCAAGCTCTATAGATATTCCTCAGTTGTATCTGTTTGCGGATGTAAGATATTTCACATTCATCTCGTCCTCTGACCCACGGTATGAACTGGACTCAGAAATGAAGAAGTGCCCCCTGCCTTTCATTTTCTCACTTGCTAAACTTCTGTATCTGCAGTATCATATATAGGAAACTACCCAGTAGTGTATTTTTATCTTTTTTACAAGAATGCTTATGTACAGACTATACATGTAATGTTTTATGGTAATGTAATCCTATTAAAGGGGTTGTCCGGTCTAAATCAATAAATCTGCAGTCACTTTGTGTGACTGCAGATTTATGAATCCACCCAGGGCACGCACTGTACACTGCTGGGATTCGCCAGTTTTCGACCCACGACCAGAGGGTACGTATGAGTTATACATACTCCCGACAGGTGGGCGTGGCCTCACTCTCTAGTCGAACAGATGGGGCATGGCCTCTGCTCAATACAAGTGCGTGGAGCAAGGCTAAGCCCACTCAAACCTATGGACCCTGATCTCTGCTGTAGGTCATATGTAACGACCTTTCCTGGGATGCCAACTGTTGGTACCTTGCAGCTAGCCGACCTGCTAGCATTTCTCCAGCCCTAGCTCTGGTTCTCCTCCTTGTCTCTTCCAATCATGAAAGAATGATTTGGGCCATGTATCGTGAGATTTTGAGTGCAAACCTCTTTCCATCAGCAAGGGCATTGAAGATGAAACGTAGATGGGTCTTTCAGCATGCTAACGATCCCAAGCACACCAACAGTTAAGCAAAGGAGTGGCTTTGTAAGAAGCATATGAATATCCTGGAGTGGCGTAGCCAGTCTCCAGATCTCAACCCCATAGAAAACCTTTGGAGGGATTTGAAAGTCCGTGTTGCCCAGCAACAGGCCCAAAACATCACTGCTCTAGAGGAGATCTGCATGGAGGAATGGGCTAACACACCACTAACAATGTGTGCCAACCTTGTGAAAACTTACAGAAAACGTTTGACCTCTGTCATTGCCCACAAAGGATATATAACAAAATATTGGGATGAACTTTCATTAATGACCAAATACTTATTTTCCACCATAATTTGAAAAATAAATCTTGCCAAATCAGATAAGGTGATTTTTTGGATTTGTTTTCTCATTTTGACTCTCATAGTTGTGGTCTACCTATGATGTCAATTACAGGCCTCTCTCATCTTTTTAAGTGGGAGAACTTCACAATTAGAAGGTGACTAAATACTTTTTTTGCCCATTGTATATAACACCAATATATATCACAAAGCATGTAATACTCTATGGATGACAAAATGGTAAAGTTTTTCACCCCACAAAAAAAGAATTACCGCAGCTTTTTATTTTGCAACTGTCTGCAAAACCCTGCCTAGAGATTATATGCCTAGACACAGCCACTCTCCCTGCTCCTGCAACTATACCTCACTAGGTAAATGCAGACTGTATCTGATACAAACAGCAAGCCCAAGATTAGCCCATAGAAGAACTGACTGTCAGTATGATGGTTCAGCATCAGCACCAGTCGCAACCCCAGAGGACTCAGATTCATTAAACTGTGCACACACGGACCTAGACAAGCACTCTCTACCTTCAATAAGAACTGTCCCTAAGCTGGGCAATGGTATCAGTGTGCCGAGCATGGTAGTGCCGGTCCTTTTATAACCCCTAATGCTAGCTAATCACATCAATGCCACTACCAAGATGGCTATGGCACTACAGTGACATGCCGGCAATCCCCGCATGCTTATTGGCGGTGTAACAGGTTTCAAACATGCGGGACGGGGGGTTCGAGTTTCAAATTCGAGCACCGGCTAATGCTCGCTGAGTGCCGAGCACATCTGAGCATGATCGCTCATCCCTATTAAGAAACACTTATTTTTTTACTATTATTTATTAGATTCAGGACGTTTACAAAGGTATTTGATGTTCACAGAAACAAATCACTTTTTTGCTCAGCAATTAATGGATAGCACTATGCAGTTAGTTTCAGTTAGCTGCATCATCGTTTTCATGGTTCTTCTATAATTTTTTACAAATTCCAACATATATTGGGAAGTTGGTAAATTTCTCCTTTCAGTTCACTTCATATGTTTAGATTTAGTTCATTTTTAAACCAAAAAAAAAGAAGTTCACTTGACATTACCTTCACTTCTACTTGAGTACACGAATTACCTCTTGCATGCTAGTTCCACAGATGCTTGCTATCGCTATCAGGACGTGCTCTGCCACAATTAGTAAGGTTTCTCAAATAGTCCAGCAGAAATGAAGAACTGGGTGACACCATAGAAGATAATATCTTCTTGTTTATTTGTACAAATCTATTAAAGCAGTAAAATCAGGCAAGAATCCACTAAATGCTTCCTTTTTGCTTGATTTTGATTTATGCAAATAAAAAAGACATTAGTGTATATTTTGAGTGCTGCCCATTAATTTCATTCTGTTGGATTATATTTAATTCATACTTTCTGAGCATGAGGAAAAGTACTTTTTGATTTAACTGGTAATTGTATTTTTCCCACAAAACAAATGTTATTTTCAGATTACAACTATTTTTTGTGTGCAGATTTTAAGCTATGGCATCTACATCGTAATGCCCCCACCCTTTTTTTCTGGCACCTAGTGTGCTTTGTCATCTCCTGCACAACATGCAAGGCGCTGCAGGAGGTGCTTTCCCGCAAAACGCTGTACATATATAGCGCCGCTATTTTGTCCGAAGCAGACCATCCCTCCATAAAGCCCTGGGGGGTTGTACCGACCCCTACGTCGATGACCGCTGTGATTGACTGATCAATTCTGAATAGCCAATTACAGCGATGTGACAATGTAAAAAAAAAATCAATGTGACACGCAGTGATTGGTGCTGTTTAAGACAGCACCAATCACAGAAGTCACAATGAATGGGATAATTGCGATGTCACCTCTGCTGATTAACCTTTTTGGCGCTGATTGGCTGAACAATAGTTACTAAGCATTCGACGCCAAAAGGGTGGATTTAAAATAGTGATCACGGCTCTGCATGCCATCTTTTCCTCAGATCTGGCATGCAGAACCGTTGTGTAGATCTTCTGTGTACGTGAAAGAAAGGAATATCATTGGTGGCAGTGCGATCCTCCTGTGATCTCCTGTGTCTCGTGTCTCCTGCAATACAGGGCTGTGTTGTGTGCTGTCTGCTGTGTGAACAATCTGTGAACACAGTAGCAACAGCACTTCCCAAATCCCTGTTTCAGCTCTGTCAATACCCCATATGTGGTTGAAAACTATTTTTGAGGCACATTGCAAAGATCAGAAGAGAAGAAGCACCATATTGCACTTCAGATTTTGTTGGACTTGTTTGAGGGTGCCATGTCATATTGGTAGAGCCCCTGAGGTGCCAGAACAACAGAACGCCCCCCATAAGTGATCGGATTTTACACACTACACCTCTTATGAATTCATCTAGCGGTGCAGTTATATTGATACCACAGGTGTGTCACAGAATTTTATACAATTTTGCAATGAAGAAAAAATAATTACACTTTTACCAACAAAATTTAATTTTATCCCCAGATTTTATATTTTCACACTGGGAAATGGGTAAAAATGGCATCAAAATGTGTCACAGAATTTCTGCTGAAGGTAGAAATGCCCAATATGTGACTGTACAATACAACTTTGCCATACGGAGCGCTATTTGCCTCCAGGAGCGCAGATTTTGCTAGAATGGTTTGTTGAGTCTATATACAGAGCCCTTAAGTGGTAGAAGAGCAGAATCCCCTCTAAAGTGACCCCATTTGGGAAATTATACCTCTTTGGAAATTTATCTACAGATTTAGTTACAATTTTCACTCCATGGGTGTTTTCAAGAAACAAGCAGCAGCGGATGTTGTTGAGTGAAAATTGCAAACTGCTGTTGTAGTCACCAGTACGTTGTGGTGCCCAGCTCGTGCTTCTGGAGACATGCACCTGTAAATTAGGAGAGATGTCATCTCTACAGAAATACCAATGCAAAATGTGGTTTAGGCATGTGAGAAGGCCCGGACCAGGCCTACCTACTTTGTGATGTGGCTGTCACCCAGGTTTCACGGGGGAAAGCTTGAAGCCCTGGACTGACCTCTGCACCTAGGAGTAGGGGGTGTGGCTAATATAAAAGGGTCACAGCATGCGGCAAATCAGTTAGTTGCCGTGGCAACATGCATCGCACAGGATGGCAGTGTCAGGGCTTCTGCGGGGCGGCCAACTGCCAGAGCGGGCAAAAACCAGCAGAGGCTAAAAGCTGTTAACAGAGACTGCCAACAACGATGTACCTTGTCCCCACTGACATCGCTGACCTTGAGTGACAGGACACCCAGTCAGGACATAAGTCTGCGCGCACCAACGGGATAAATGGGACAACCGCTGTGAGGGGTTTCCCTTTGTACTTGAATCAAGTTGCTCATTATCCCTGTACCCTGACAGGGGGAAAGACTGTGCTCTGCCCGGCTCATCATTTCCTTACACACCGATCACCAACTGGACCACAAGGAATCACCGCCAGGAGCCAAGACTTAATCTTTTCCAGGACTACACTGGACCACGAGGAATCACTGCTGCCACCAGGATCCAGGATGCCATCTTTTCCAGGACCATACCGGACCCCTTATGCGCCACTGCTTTGGCGCCAGTGTCCACATCCTGAACTAACCGCATTCTGAAGTCGTCAGACTGATAAGTTTGCTATCCTTGAACTTCCTATCCTATCGTTCACACCCACTTCCCTTGAGTTACGTACCCTGTCTTCCTTTATATTGTTTTATCTGTTTTCTCCCTGCGAGGAGTATACCTGTTAAATTATACCCCACATTAACGCTTGCTCGGCCTCCTACCCGTTACTACATCTTCCTACCTGCTCACACTTGGCGTAGTTGGCAGGATGCAGTCTACTGGCATAGAGAAGGCAGACCAAGTGTCTGAGGAGAGCCCTAGGTCCAGCATTTCCCTGGAGGCAATGTTAAACAATCTACCTAAATTTAATGGGAATAACACCATGTTGTGGAGCTGGACTGAATGTATTAAAGGGATGATGAGAATGCACTCTATGATACCTGCCCTACAGGCGGAGGTCGCCATGATGGCCCTGGAAGGGGAGGTGTGGTACCCCTGAGGGTCCAGTTGCCACAGAGGTACTGCACCTCAAGGAAAAAGAAAAAAGGTCCAGCTTTGCAAATTCAAGTCCAATTTATTGTTAAAAACAAGTCCAAAACAGAGCAAAAAATGGTGTGTTCACATGAGTAACAAGTAGTAGATTACGCGTTTCGAACAATAGCTTGTTCTTTCTCAAAACTTTGAGTTTTGAGAAAGAACAAGCTATTGTTCGAAACGCGTAATCTACTACTTGTTACTCATGTGAACACACCATTTTTTGCTCTGTTTTGGACTTGTTTTTAACAATAAATTGGACTTGAATTTGCAAAGCTGGACCTTTTTTCTTTTTCCTTGGTTACTGCGTGAAGACTGCACGTGGTCCGGGCTGTCCACTACACATGCCTTCAGGTGAGCTGGCTTTTTTTTTTTTTCTCTTTTTGAATGTGTACTGCACCTCAACCAGAGGTGTGGTATCTCACCTTGCAGGTAAGATGGAGACACCTAACCTGGCTCTGACACAACACTGCATCCACCACACACTACAGCAGTAGGGTTCCCATGTCCCTGCTGACTAGGAAAGAGTATTAGAAGGTGAGTGGAGCTTAGGTCAAGAGCAGAAGAATAGAAGGGAAGTGAGGATCAGTCTTCCCTTAGGGGAAGAAGATTAAAGACGTACATAGGCAACCTTCCCATAGGGGAAGGAGGGAAGAGATAGAATTGTACAGCAGCAGACCCTTAGGCTGGAGGGGCTGCTGGTATGGACAGAAGGACTGAAGGAAGCTCCCTGAAGGGGAAAGGGATTTCCAGAGGCACGGGCTGAGCAAGTGCTACCGGTGGGGCTCGTTCCACGCTGACGGACTTCAGGTGGGGGACTCCAGGTCGCAGAAGGGTCTCAGCCCCTAGCCTAGTGGAGTGTACAACAGGGCTCAGCTAGCAAGCCGACAGCTGTGGCAAACAGCCAACAACCACAGTTATCTTCACCGGAAAGGCAGCCAGCAAGGATCAAGGAAATGCAGTGGGCACGTTTTCCGACAGGATCCGCAGCTGCTGGCCTGGGACACTGATTGTGAGGTGCTGGGAAGGAAGAGGAGTGGAAATCAGCACAGTGAGATGGCCAGGGAAGGCATATACTGACAGGGAATTCTGGAAAGGTGTTCTTTATCTGCCTGGAAGTTGGCTGGATCCCTCACCTGGAGACCGTAGCATCAAGCGGGCATCTGTGCATGCCAGAACTGTGAGTAAAGCTTTGGAACTGCATTCAGCTGTGTCTTCTGCCTTCTTCCTGCGTCACCTACTCAGCACTGCTACATCCCTTGCTTAACATTACATCACCATCTCTCTGAACATCTTTCATCTGCCCTGGGACTCAGCTCTGCCTGTGGAGAGCTATTCCAACTCTGCTGCATGACACCATCTGTCCCAGAGGATCTGTACTGCAGTCGCCTCCTACCAGATACCACAGGTGGCGTCACGAACACTTTACAAACTCTTAATTTTCAGCCCTTGTAAATATACCCCTTTTATTGGCTGCCCAGGGCCACGGACCAGGTCACCGCCGCTGTGACACTGCCCCTTTAAGAAGCGGCCCGGTACCGAGTACCCCATTGCCCTGGTGGGCACTCCAGAGGCGAGGGGTTCAGTGATGCTACGCCCCCCCAAACAGCAGGATACACTTGACAAGGTATTACGTATACTATAGGAAGCACATGGGGACCCCACAGATGTAGGAGAGCTGCGCATGCGACTGTTTAGCCGGATTCAAAAAGAAGTAGAGACAGTGACACAGTTCATGAACGTACTGCAGGAAATACACACTGCCATATCCCGGAAAGATGGTGTGGGGGTAGGGTCAATTGATGTGCTGCTGCGTGATCAGTTAGTGACTGGGTTGAGAGATGCGCTGCTGAAACAGGCTCTGCAGGAGCATTTGCATGCGAACCCACACATGACTTTTGCAGAAGTTGGAAGTGAGAAGCATGCAAGCAAGAACAAGGGGTGACAGTTCTGGTGGTGAAGGTCCGAAGTGGAGAAGTGGCCGTGATTGCAGTGGCTGCACGTGGATGGGTGGAAGATTTGCGGAGAGAAATCCAAGAGATGAGGGAAGACTTGACAGAAACTAAAAAGAAGGTGACCTCGCTGAGCTCATCTGGGAGCAGAGCTTTCTCAGAACCACAAAGGGGCGGAAGAGTGACTAGACGGGAGGAACTTCCTACCTGCTTCCTCTGTGGGAGCTGTGGCACATGGCCCGGATGTGGCCACAACATGGGCGGCCTCTTCATCATCACCCGTTAATCTATGAGGTTCCGAGGTCAGTAAGAACCAGAAGTCCCACCAATTTAGTTTCAAAGTGTCCGTTAGTCTGGGCCGAAATAGATGGACGGGCCGAAAGCTGTCTGGTAGACACCGGCTACCAGAAACCATTTCACTGAAGCCTGAGTGGGGACAGGTGATAAAGTTGACAGCCGCCAATCAGCTCCCCATTCTGGTCGCAGGGTGGCATGGATGCAAATTAGAGTCTGCGGCAAAGACTTGGGAGGCCGAGGTGTGGTACTGACTTCGGGTGACACTGAGAGTGGATATACTGTTACCCTGGGGATGAATGTGCTTAAGGAGTTCAGAAGTTTGCTTATCAACGAGTCCCCAGACCTGTTTCTGAGGCAATGGAGCCCCCTAACACCTCAAAGGAAAATATTTCTACAGTTGATTCGGACGGATCAGGCGCAAGAAGTCTCCTGTGAAGGAAAAGTACTGGGCAGAGTGGTCATTCTGGCTGCAAACAGTCTTGAAATACCTCTGGGGCAGACTGTGCTCTCTGTCCCTGTCCAGGCCTGCACCCTCTGGAAGGAGTGGAAGTACAACTAGAACCAGCTGCTATAGAGACCTTACCACCCGGACTCTTAATTGCCCGAACATTGGCTACTGTACGAGATGGGAAAGTGCCCTTGAGATGTGTAAATTTGAGAGAGGACACACTGACACTTTTCCCCAGGTGTGAAATACCACAAATAGTCAGCATGACGGAAGAGCTGATACCATCACAGACCATACAGTTGACGGCAAAAAAATGAGACCCTTTGCCTGTAACAGTAGAAATTCATTCAATGTCGGAAACCCCACGACAAAGAAAAAGGCAAAGAATCTTAGAACAAATGCAGGCTGAACTAACAGAGCTCACACCACAGAAGATACAGCAGGTGGAAGATGTACTTGGATGCTATCAAGACGCATTTGCTTGTCATTAGGACGATTTTGGCTGTACCACTGCAGTCGCTCATGAGATCCCAACGGATAATGCTGCGCCCATAAGAGAACGCTACCATCAAATTCCTCCACAGCTGTACCAGGAGGTGAAAGGAATGCTTTCGCAGATGTTACAGAATGGTGTCATCCGGGAAAGTCAAAGCACATGGGCTGCTCCTATAGTCCTAGTACGAAAAAAAGACAGCACTCTGAGATTTTGTGTAGACTATCGCAAGTTAAATGCCTGCACTGTGCGGGATTCGTACCCACTACCCCGGATTGAAGAGTCCTTATCCGCCCTGGGACAAGCGAGATACTTCTCTACCCTAGATCTGGCCAGTGGTTATTGGCAAGTGCTGATGTACGAACACGACCGAGGGAAGACGGCCTTCATACTACCTATGGGCCTGTTTGAGTTTAATAGAATGCCATTAGGGCTGGCCAATGCTCCTGGAACTTTTCAGCGACTGATGGAGAGGTGCTTGGGTGACCTGAATTTTGAAGCCACTTTGATCTATCTAGATGATATAACTGTCTATGCCGCCACGTTCGAAGAACACCTGCAGCGTTTCGAGCAATTACTGAGCCAGCTCCAGAGACATGGACTGAAGGTACAACTGTCCAAGTGCCATTTTTTCCGCAACCAAATCGAATACATAGGACATGTGGTCTCTGTGGAAGGAGTATGTCCATCCCGTGAAAAGATTACAGCAGTGTAAGATTGGCCCACCCCGAAGACTGTCAAGGATGTCTGGGTTTTTACTGGGAATTACCGGATACTATCAACGGTTCGTGAAAGACTTCACTCACATCGTGAATTCGTTATTGGAGCTGCTGAGAGGTGTTCCATCTGCAGCCAGTAACCTGGAAATCCAGTGGGGAGAGCGGTAGGAGAAAGCATTTCAATCCTTGAAAGTGGCTTTAATAGAAGCATCCTGGCCTATGCTGACTTCTCTGGTCCCTTCATTCTACATACTGATGGAAGCTTGCATGGACTCGGAGCTGTGTTGTCACAGGTTCAGGATGGGAAGGAGCAAGTGATTGCTTATGCAAGTCATTGTCTTCATGAATCTGAACAGAATCCAGACAACTACAGTTCGTTCAAGTTGGAGCTGCTGGCGTTAGTGTGGGATATGATGGAGAAGTTCGCGGAATACCTGTCAGGGTCTGAAGTTCTGGTGCGCACCGACAACAACCCACTCGCCCACCTGGTAACTGCCAAGTTAGGGGCCCTGGAGCAATGGTGGGTGGCAAGAATGGCTAAATACCGGTATAAGATCGTCTACAGAAGAGGAGCTGAAAACCCACGAGGAGAGTCCAGAGTGACAAATGAGATGCCTGGTGATATAGAAGAGTTAATGGTTTGCTTTTATATCCCTTTAAATGCCTTTAAGACTTCAATTGCCTTTTGCCTTATTATTGCTAGAATTATTCTTATGTAGACTAGTAGTCTCTGTCTTCAAGGAAACTATACTTGTTATCATATTTGTTCTCAACAACGTGTTCTGGGTATATTGTAAACAAGGTACGACCCTGAGGTGATGGTGGGGGCCAAATGAGCTCCATAGAGTCACATATTGTTGTAAGTGGTATAAAAACATGTCTTGTATTTCATTACGTCAGATAAAGTGATTTGACCACGGCTTGTGTTTTGAAGTCTCTTTGTCTCCAAGCGCTTGCAACAGAAAAGGCTACAAACCTCACAATTCGGACTCACTGGTGATCTGGACAGCTGACGCTTGGTCAGAACAAAACCAGCTATGACAGTTTTTGGCGCCCAACGTGGGGCCGTGGAAACCAGCCTATTCGGAATCCGTATGTGGGAGCTTCCTGGGAGGTTGAAAATGCAGAATCCAGGCTGCAGCAGGTGAGAACATTTATTCTTACATTGATTCTGCATCTGCAACCTTTCTAAGGATGTCTACATATCTCTGGGTAAGACTGTACAAACACGGTTCAAAAGAACCCACATCACCAGTGAGTGGTGAGTATGTCTGTATGAGAGTTGAATAATAGAGTAATCTAATCTATAAAGCTCAAAGTGTGTATGTATGTGTGTATGTATGTGTGTATGTGTGTGTGTGTGTATGTTTGTAAGTCCAGGATAAGCATCCACACCGTCGCAGCTACAGCCACAAAATTTGGCACAGTCACATGTCTGGACCCCGAGAGCGTCCTAAGCTATGTTGTGAGGCGAAATTTTAACCCCGCTCGTTCCAATTCACCAAACAATTTTGCCCCTATCTACATGCTGGGGGAAAAAGTGTGTGCGTGTCAAGCCCCGCCCCTCATTATGATGTCATAATGCCCCTATTTGCATACTGGGGAAGCAGTGTGTGCGTATCAAGCCCCGCCCCTCATTATGATGTCACAACGGTTTCCATGGCGACGCTGATGTCATCATAGGTTGCAAGCCCTGCCGCCGCTCATTATGATGTCATAATGGTTAACTATGGGATGGAGGATGTGTGATGGGTATATGGGCACTGGACTATGGGATGGAGGATATGTATGTCGGGTATATGGGCATGGGACTATGGGATGGCGGATATGTATATGGGCACGGGACTATGGGATGGAGGATGTGTGATGGTTATATGGGCACTTGACTATGGGATGGAGGATATGTTTGACGGGTATATGGGCACGGGACTATGGGATGGTGGATATGTATATGGGCACGGGACTATGGGATGGAGGATGTGTGATGGGTATATGGGCACTGGACTATGGGATGGAGGATATGTATGACGGGTATATGGGCACGGGACTATAAGATGGCGGACATGTATGATGGGTATATGGGCATGGGACTATGGGATGGAAGATATGTATGATGGGTATATGGGCATGGGACTATGAGATGAAGGATGTGTGATGGGTATATGGGCACTCGACTATGGGATGGCGAATATGTATGATGGGTATATGGGCACGGGACTATTGGATGGCGGATATGTATATGGGCACGGGACTATGGGATGGACAATGTGTGATGGGTATATGGGCACTGGACTATGGGATGGAGAATATGTATGATGGGTATATGGGCATGGGACTATGGGATGGAGAATATGTATGATGGGTATATGGGCATGGGACTATGGGATGGAGGATGTGTGATGAGTATATGAACACTCAACTATGGGATGGAGGATATGTATGATGGGTATATGGGCATGGGGGCACGGGCCTATGGGATCGTGGATATGTATGATGGGTATATGGGCACGGGACTATGGGATGGAGGATAATTATAATTTGCTATAAGTAACCACAGTTAGTTACTATGCCCGGGCAGCGCCGGGCTCTTCAGCTAGTAAGATAATAATTGTCATCTGTATTATCTGTTAAACTGTTCTGGCATTATACTAATATACTAACTGGTTGTGTACTGGTGTACTGTGTAGCACAAAGTCTGGGATAGACTCTGTGCAGTGGTTATTTTGGATTGCCAGTAAATTTGTATAAGGCTGTGGTTTTTGGTTGCTCTGGTTTTCAATGTTTCTTGTTTAAGAAGTTGGCTTTGGTGTCCTCGGAGTGTCAGTGGACACTGCTGTAGGTTAAAGTGTCAATCAAATCCAAAGTGCAAGATAGTCAGGCTGTGTGAATCCTTGTATATATGTCTATGAGAACCTCTGAATAAGATGAGAGATGAGTAATTGAGTATAAAAAAAATCCCTGAATGAGCACGTATGAATGAATCATCACACATCATTTTTGTGTCAAGAGATTTGTTACCTTTCTAGTTGTGGTGGAATCCCGGACAGATGCGTTATAGATATTTCAAATCTACATCTGAGACTGAATGAATTGAGTAATGATATAGCTCGTGTTATATGTGGCATTACATTGTAAAGTTTCCTGAATGCATTTGGCCAGAAAAAGGGCAAGACGTGGTTGCTCACATTATACAGTTATGTGCTCTTACAGTGAAATTCCGTGATTTTGAGTTTCTTTGTAGAAATTGATTTTGATAAGTCTAAAGAACTACGGAATTCTGTGAAGGACGACGCTACATTCTGATGGGAGGGGGGAATGATGCCGCTGCGCAGTTTTTCTTCTCCCTTCGCTCTTATCTCTGCTGAGTGTGAGCTGTGCTCAAAATTCTCTGTAATTCTATCCGTAAGGTACGCGCTGAAAGATTTGTGCATTTTAAAGCAACAGTACTTAATTGAAGTTGGAAGTTAAAAGTAAAATATGGTGCCTAATTTAGAAGGAAATTGTAAGTGATTGTTTGGTCATTATAAGTGATTGTTTGGTCATTGTAAGTGATTGTTTGGTAATTGTAAGTGATTGTTTGGTCATTAATGTGTTTGAACCTGCTTCTAGTTGTGTGATTGATTTGTATAGCAAATTGTGTATCAACAGAGGAGGTAGCCGACTGTACGGCTGATAAAGTAGGTCAGAGGCCTATCACACCTGGACCTTCTTACTTTAGTCAGCGGGTTTTTTTGTTGTGGGTGAGAGGCGAGGGCGAGGAGCCCTCTGGATATACCTTGGCAGGCTCACTCTGACTTGCTATGTGTGGGCTGTAAGACAGAGGTCCAGACACACAGAAGGGCATTTCAGAAGAAAGGTGAGCTGTCTAAGTTGAAGTAGCCTTCCCACAATCCATGGAGCTGGGCTAGAAAGAAAAAGGCCTATTCCTATCTAGTCAGCTGATCTAGCGGGTGAGAGGCAGAGAGCCTTCCCGTTACATCCTGTAGGTCTACCGGGTGCGAGGCAAGGTGCCTTCCCGCTACACCTTGGCAGGCTCTCTCTGACTTGCTAAGTGTGGCCGGTAAGACAGAGGTCCAGGCACACTGGGAGGGCATTTCAGAAGAAAGGTGAGCTGTCGGCAGAAAAAGGTTGAAGCCATGGCAACTTTTTCTGTGTACAGTCGGTGCCCCAATGAGATCCAAGATAGCTATGCAAATTGTAAAAGACAGAGAAGAAAGGAAGCAGTGAAACAGGTTGGACCAATATTTAAAAAGGCAAAAATACCAGAGTGTGAATGTTTGGATGTACAAAAAGGCACAGACAAGGGAAGAAAATAGCAAGTGAATAAATGATGCTTGAGAATGAATGTGCAGCAGTATGGAAGTTGTATTATGAATGTTTTGATTGACAAAATTCAACCAGAGACCCAGACAAAACAGATGGACTTGTAAACACTGTGATCAGACTCAGACAAACCCAGACTGAATAGCTACTTGTGTGACCTGTGCTACTGACCTAAGCGAGTTGCACTAAATCCTGTCCAGACAAGATCATAAGAAGCTGACATAAGTGTGGATAGTGGGTAGTGGGGACATTGACCTTCGAGGAGTAAGCTGACAGTAGACATCAGACGACCAACCCCATCAGGACCTAGAAGTGCGACTAGAATAAGAAAGATGCAGGTGTATTATCCCTGGAGCCCCTCTGACCAGCTAGCTTTGTTGAAGAAGTTGCCTGACCCTGAAGACCAACCATTCCCGTTTTACAGACACATAAAGGAAGTACAGCAGACATATAAGTGTACCTGGGCAGACGTAGAGAGGTTGGTGAGTTTAAAGGCAGGTGACGCACTAGGACATATAATTAAGACACACACAGATGTGACAAAGAATCAGGCTTGGGGCATGGATGATAAATCTGCACTGTCTGGGGAGACGTACTGTGAGTCACTAAAACAATGGGCTATAGTGAAACAATCAGAGCAGTCCGTTCTCCTGACTGACGTGACACAGCAAAAAGGAGAGAGTGTAGAGATGTACTTTGGACGGATGCAGCTGAAATGGGCAGACATGGGGTACATTTGCATAAACCCACTTGATGTTAGAATACTGGTGAATGCATTCATTGACGGTATGAACAAAGACTTACGAGACGCAGTACAGACAGCCAGACCTGAATGGAGACATGTAGATCCGAAAGACCTCCTTAAGGTAGCTAAAGAAATTGAGCAGACAAGGACAATAAGACGACCTGTCATGTATGCTGGAGCACAAGGAAAAAAGTGGAGACGTAATAAGGGACCTAAGGACCTAGAAACAGTGAGGTGCTGGAATTGTGGTACTTACAAAACTTATTGTTAGTGACAATACCCCTATGAATTTACTGGGAGCAGATGTGCTGAGTGCGATCCCGGCCATCATACAGTACTCTCCTGAGGGTATTACAGTCACAAGTCCCCTCTCAGATAAACATTTGTGTAAGATTGCGGCAATGGTGTATATGACAAAAGCGGTGAAACTAACACCTGACACCAAAATACCTGAGGATGAGGAAATGGGACAGGTGCCAGACACTGTTTGGGCAAGGGGAAAAACTGATGTGGGTCGGCTGCCCATTCCCCCTGTCATGATTAAAATGAAAGAAAGAACCACTCCTCCTTGTTTAAAGCAATACCCCTTGAGCCTAGCCAAATCAATTGCCCCGAGCAGAGATATTAGAGAGTATGTTAAGGCAGGGGTTCTGGTGCAAAGAAACCCCCCCCCCCCCGGACTGCAAAGATCTTCCCCCTGCGACACCACTTGTATCCCATTAGGAAAAAAAAAGGACTCAAGGGTTTGCTGACACTTACAGAAAGGTTCATGACTTAAGGGCTATTAATGATGATACAGTGAGTGTGACCTCAATCGTCCCTAACACACACACACAATACTGTCATAGATCCCAGTAATGTCAAAATGTTTCACAGTCATTGATTTAGCAGGTGCATTCTTCTCTGTACCCCTGCACCCAGACTGTCAGTATCTTTCTCCTTTACTCATAGAGTGAACAATATTGTTGGACAGTACTCCCACAAAGGGGGAAAGAAATCCCCTGCCATCTATTCAGCAGCAATGGCAGGGATCCTTGAGTAGTGGCAATCACCTCATCCGCTGATTGTACTATTACAGTACGTGGATGACCCTAAGGGTTGCAAGGTCTCACGTGACAAATTACAGTATTACAAACAAAAGGTGACATTTGTTAGGACATTATATTGCCGAAGGTACCAGACACCTGACAGGAAACAAGCAATTCAAGATCTCCCTCTACCCAGATCACATCATCATCTATGCACTTTCCTAGGTTTAGTGACCTACAGTAGGCCTTGGATAAGGTCCGCTTCACAAATATTCCAACCACTTTATGACTGCTTGTCATCAGACCCGGGACCTCACACAAAATTGATTGTGTCTGTGCGGTAGGAGCAGCTGCACTACTACTAGGAAAGGCATGTGAGATCACACTGACGTTTCTTTTGACAATCTATTCCCCACATGACATCCATGCCATACTCGTACAAGTTCAACCAAAACATCTGTCTATGGCCAGACAGCTCCGACTTGAGTGTGCTCTACTAATTCCTGAGTATGTCACCCTCAAAAGATGTAACGTTCTGAATCCAGCCACCCTCCTGCCTGTGGATTCAGAAAAGGGGGAATTGGTGAACGTATTAGTGAGTGAGGAAGGATACTTTGACATGACACATGAACATATCTGCATAGAACTGATGAGTCAGGAGACAGTTGGGTTTGCACTAGAGTTGAGCGACTTTTGGTTTTTTAGGGTCGCTTTTCGTTTCGTGAAACCCGACTTTTCCAAAAGTCGGGTCGAGCAAGATCGTCCGATTATAGGGAAAAGTCGGGGTCATCCCGAAACACGAAACCCAATGTAAGTCAATGGGGAATAAAAGTCGGCAGTGAGAGGAGGACAGGAAACACACCTACAGTGCCCATTTGAATGCCAAAAGCATCAATTCTTCTTACTTAAGCTTGTCAACCTTAATTAACTTCATAATACAAGTTACGCACTGAAAAATGGGGGTTATTTGGCTAAAGTTGTGGGGGGGTAGGGCTGGCTCCAGGTTTTCATGTGCCCTGGGCGAAAGAGCGCCCCTTTAACACATACCACAACTCATCATGCTCCGATACGGCAGAGAAATAGCGGTATAGTACAATGAAAAATACTTCACTTTTTACATCTCATGACGAGGCCCATCTATTTCTCCATACAGAATCATTGGTCCCATATAATGTTTGAAACAGTATATGATGAGCTCCACATAATGCTACAGTATATGTTGGTCCCCATGGATGAAGCTCCACTGTCTTATGGGCCCAAATAATGCTCCAAACATAATGGGCCCCATTTCTACTGCTCTAGTGTATAATGGGCCCTGTAAATGCTGCTCCAGTGTCTGATGTCCACCTTTGGAATGTTCCAGTGTATGGTGGGCACCATCTATCATACTCCAGAGTATAGTGCTCCCCATAAATTGCTGTCCCAACATTGAAAACAATCAAATAAGTCTCCTCGCTAGGGAATCCCTGTACTTGTCTGGACTCCTCGTCGTCCCCATCTTCCATCTCACTGCACAGTATTTCAACTTTGCAAGGGCTGTTATCCTGAGCAAGCAGGGGGGGCCCACTCGTTGGCGACGGCACTGGCACAGGGCCCCTGATAGTACGGTGGTGTGTCTGATGGCGGGTGGGCCGAACCTGTACTTTCATCTGCAGCTTCCTCTTTGTCACCGTGTAAGATGGAACTGTATATGGGAAGGTAACCTGAGTTTCATCAGGGTCAGATTCAGGCCGAGTAGCGTGCGAGGGGAATGTAGTGGTCTGGGTCAATGTACCAGCAGATTCATCGAGCAGTGGCTGGGCATCAGTGCACTTGTGTCGCCCCCAGGAGTACGGTCGCCACAGTGGCATTACCTTCTTCCTAGGGAGTGTGATGTCATGCTTGGGAGCAACGAACGATCTCTCTAGCAGGTTAACTGATTGGGCGGCGTTATTCCCACGAGTCATGACCCTCCAAACAGCGTTCATGAAGGCAAAGTGTTTGTTTTACGTGGGCAGTATGGTTGCAAAGCTGAACCTTAAAGGAATGTCCAGAAGGGCACCACCAGGAGTGGAGCCTACGGTTAAATTCGACTCCACCTGGGAAACCTCAACCATGCCAGCTACAGAACAGATGCACACATTGCAAGCTTAATTCCGTTAACGAACGAGACTCCGTCATGCCCCGCGATCCGAGTCCGGCTTACTAGAGGGACACGTGAGGCTCTGGCACATGAGGTTGGCCAATAACTGGTGTGTCATGCCATTACATGTCCGTGGCTGCATGTGCGCTACACTGAAAAGGCCAGCGTTTGTCGCTTACAGGTGCAGATAACCCGCTGAACAACGTTAGTGATGGGGATCACTGATGACAATTATTACCCGCGAACAATGATTTCCCAGTAAGTGCAGGTCAACCGCGGTTCCGGAATTAGGCCTAACCGTCATTCCTGAAAAAATGAAAAACTTACGTGTGCAAACCACAGGTGCTGTAGCTTGCTGAACAGCTCGCCAGCCGTTCTCACGCCCAGTATGGATTGCACGTGATTGCACAAAGGTTAGAAAGGGTACGGTATCCCCGGATAACATGTATGGATAGCGTACACATTCAAAATATATGTCTGTTCATCAGGAGGCAGGCTCAGACGGTGTTAGGCCCAGTATGGATTGCACGTGATTGCACAAAGGTTAGAAAGGGTACCGTATCCCCGGATAACATGTATGGATAGCGTACACATTCAAAATATATGTCTGTACATCAGGAGGCAGGCTCAGACGGTGTTAGGCCCAGTATGGATTGCACGTGATTGCACAAAGGTTAGAAAGGGTACCGTATCCCCGGATAACATGTATGGATAGCGTACACATTCAAAATATATGTCTACACATCAGGAGGCAGGCTCAGACGGTGTTAGGCCCAGTATGGATTGCACGTGATTGCACAAAGGTTAGAAAGGGTACCGTATCCCCGGATAACATGTATGGATAGCGTACACATTCAAAATATATGTCTGTACATCAGGAGGCAGGCTCAGACGGTGTCAGGCACAGTATGGATTTGACGGCCCAGATTACACAGCGGAGGAGCAGGGAGAGGTAAAGATTGCAAATGCTGGGGCCCTGCCCAAGCAAGGGGGGCCCACTCGTGGGCGTCGGTACTGGCACTGGTCCCCTCATAGTACGGCGGTGTGTCTGACGGCGGGTGTGCACCACCACCGTCAGAGACACTTGATTGCACTATGAGGGACACTGTGCCAGTGCCCGCACCCAAGAGTCGGCCTACCCACCTGTCCAGGGCAACGGCACTCGCACGGTGTCGTGCGCTAGGTGGTGACCCCGGCCATGGGGGGGGAGGCAGCACAGTTAGGGAGTTTTAGAAAGTGGCATATGTTGATGTTGGACATTCAGCTGATGCAAAAGGCGAAATACGTGAAGTCCCAGGAAGAGGTGGACCAAAGCAAGCCATTTTTCTGTCACCCTATGTGTCATCAGGGGAAGGTGGGACAAAATCCTTGGAAACCCATGCATGGTTCATTTTAATGAAGGTTAGATCATCCACATTTTGGGTTGACAGACGGGTCCTTTTTTCTGTCAGGATTGATCCAGCTGCACTGAAGACTCTTTCCGATAGCACACTTGCAGCTGGGCAAGCGAGCTCCTGTAAGGCATATTGGGCCAATTCAGGCCAGGTGTCCAGTTTAGCGGCCCAATAGTCAAAGGGGAATGACCTGTGTGGGAGAACATCGATATGGGAGGAAAAGTAGTTTGTAACCATAGTTGACAACTGCTGTCTCCTGTCACTTTCCATCGATGCAGTATTACCAGTTGTGTGAGCGGTATTTGAAAAATCAGTCCACAACATTGTCATGAAACCCCTGTCTCCAATGCCACTTCTGCTGTGTGCAATACGAACACCTCTGCCAAGCTGCCCCCGGCCCGTACGGCTCGTGTGAGAACCATCACCGCTGCTGTGTGCTGGGAATGCCTCAAGCAACTGATTTACCAGAGTTGCTTGTTTATTAGCCAATATTATTTCAAGGTTCTCCTGTGGCATGATGTTTTGTAATTTGCCTTTATAGCGTGGATCCAGGATGCTGGCCAACCAGTAGTCGTAATCGTTCATCATTTTGGCAATGCGTGGGTCCCTTTTTAGGATCTGCAAGGCATAATCTGACATTTGGGCCAATGTTCCCGGTGTCAATGATGCACTGCGAGTGCTGGGTGGAGGAGCACTTTCTGGCAAATCCACATCCCTCCAGTCACGCACAAACCCTGTACCAGACCTTGCCACGCCAACATTTTCACTTGCCCCACGAGATGCATCCTCCTCCCCTAAGTAATCATCCCCATCATCCTCCTCCTCCTCCTCTTCTTCCTCCACCTCGTCCAGGAGAGGTCCCTGAGCAGACAATGGCTGAATGTCATCAAGGATTCCCTCCTCCTCTTCCTCCTCATCAACATTGGCTGCAGACGCCTGCTCCTTAAGGTGCGTCAAAGTTTGCATGAGCAGACGCATAAGTGGGATGCTCATGCTTAGGATGGCGTCGTCTGCGCTTACCAGCCGTGTGCATTCCTCAAAACACTGAAGGACTTTACAGAGGTCTTTCAGCTTCGACCACTGCACACCTGTCAACTCCATGTCTGCTCTCAAAGTGCCTGGCCGTGTATCCTCCCACAAATGCATTATGGCCTGCATCTGCTCGCACAGCCGCTCCACCATGTGCAGGGTGGAGTTCCACCTTGTTGCAATGTCGATAATGAGGCGGTGGTTGGGAAGGTGGATCAATCGCTGCAGCTTCTGCATACGAACGGAGTGTACAGGCGACCGGCGGATGTGCGCGCACAGTCTTCGCACCTTCTGGAGCAGGGCTGTTAACTCCGGATAATTTTTGAGGAAGCACTGCACCACCAGGTTCAAGGTGTGAGCCAAGCAAGGTATATGGCTGAGTTTTGAAAGGGCTATGGCTGCCACAAAATTACGGCCGTTATCACTAACTACCTTGCCTGCCTCAAGATGTACACTGCCCAGCCATGACTCAGTTTGTCGCTTCAAGTACTTGGCCAGCACCTCGGCGGTGTGTCTGTTGCCCAAACACATCATCTGCAACACAGCCTGCTGACGCTTTCCACTAGCTGCTCAATAGGGGGACACATCGTGTGCAACAGTGGCAGCTGCAGATGGAGTGCTCGTACAACTGCGCTCTGTGGACGAGCTTTCGCTTCTGGAGGAGGAGGAGGAGGAGGGTCGAACGCCTACAGCCAACTGTTTCCTATACCGTGGGCTAGGCAGCACTGTCCCACCACCGCTGTCCCCTGTGGACCCTGCATCCACCACATTAACCCAGTGCGCAGTGATGGACACGTAACGGCCCTGGCCATGCCGACTGGACCATGCATCAGTTGTGAGGTGCACCTTTCCGCTCACTGACTGCTTGAGTGCATGGACAATGCGGTCTTTCACATGATGGTGGAGGGCTGGGATGGCTTTGCGAGAGAAGAAGTGGCGACTGGGTAGGTCATAGCGTGGTACTGCATAGGCCATGAGTTCGCGGAAAGCTGTGCTTTCCACCAACCGAAAGGGCATCATCTCAAACGAGATTAGTTTGGCAATGTGGGCGTTCAAACCCAGTGTACACGGATGAGAGACTGAGTACTTTATTGACCTACTCATAGTGTCTGGGAGGGTGAGCTGGACTTGAGAGCTGCATATGGTGGAAGTAGCGGTGGACAGGGCGGACTGAGAGAGGGTTGATGATGGTGATGGAGTTGGTGTTCTTTCTGATGGCCTAGAATCAGTCTTTCGTTGATATAACAGTGGGATTCCCTGACTGCTGTGGCCTTGCAACGACACCTCAACATTTGCTGCTGTGCTAACCGGTGGTATTCAAATTTTTCAGATTTTTCCCTCGGCTAAAGGTCTTTGCGCACTTCTTACAGATAACCTTGGCCTGATCATGAGGATTTTGTTCAAAAAAGTGCCACACTGCACTCTTCCTACTTTGGCAGACATTTTGCGGCCTAGCACGCTGTGATCTTTTGACCCTCTGGACAAGCTGTCCAGCAACTCTTTTGATGTTTGGAACCTGTCTTTGGAGTGCTCCGGGCCTGCCAGATAACAGCTGTTGCGATGTCGATGTCTGCTGTGGATGCTCCTCATCTGAGCTATTGGAAGCAGCACCCTCTTCCCCCAATGGATGCCAATCTGGGTCAACAACTGGGTCATCCATCACCTCCTCTTCTATGTCATGTGCACCTTCCTCTGTGTCACCGTGTATGGTGGTATAGTGTGCGGGAAGGGGCACCTGAGTCTCATCAGGGTCAGAATCTGGCTCTGTACACTGCGAGGACAATGTAGTGCTCTGAGTGAATGTACCAGCAGAATCATCCATCAGCGGCTGTGCATCAGTGCACTCCATGTCAGATTCATCTTGGCCTGGGTAATTCACCATTTGACTTGATAATCCAGGCATGGTATGTGAAAACAGCTCCATGGAGTAATCAGTAGTATGGCCTGCGTCATCCTTCAATCTTGGTTGGGGTGAAGGACACAAGGAAAGGTGTGGTTCATGAACATGAGCCTCCAATGACGACTCAGTGCTTTTACTTTTTACAACTGAAGAAGAGGAGGCGATAGAGCTGGAGGCTGAGTCAGCAATGTAAGACAAAACTTTTTCCTGATGCTCTGGCTTTAAAAGCAGTTTGCCAACTCCTAGAAAACTAAGCGTTCGAGGCCTTATGTAGCCAGACGATGACGCAGGCTCAACACCTCCTGCATTCGGTCCTATTTTGCTCTTGCCACTACCATCAGATCCACCACCAACACCATCATTACCAGCTGCCAACCCCCGCCCAATTCCACGGCCTCTTCCACCAGCCTTCCTCATTTTTGGTAGAAATGTAGACAAAATCCAACAAACTATATAGTAATGTAAAACAAGGTACAAGGTGTCTATAGGACAGGGGAGATTTTGAATTTCTGCAGACACTTGTGGACACTGGACACTTTTGGATTGTGTGAGGCCCACTGATATCTGAGCGCTATGTGACAGGCTCGATGGCACAGCTGTGACCAAAGTGACTAGAGGATAAGGGAGATTTTGAATTTCTGCACACACTTGTGGACACTGGACACTTTTGGATTGTGTGAGGCCCACTGATATCTGAGCGCTATGTGACAGGCTCGATGGCACAGCTGTGACAAAAGTGACTAGAGGATAAGGGAGATTTTGAATTTCTGCACACACTTGTGGACACTGGACACTTTTGGATTGTGTGAGGCCCACTGATATCTGAGCGCTATGTGACAGGCTCGATGGCACAGCTGTGACCAAAGTGACTAGAGGATAAAGGAGATTTTGAATTTCTGCACACACTTGTGGACACTGGACACTTTTGGATTGTGTGAGGCCCACTGATATCTGAGCGCTATGTCACAGGCTCGATGGCACAGCTGTGACAAAAGTGACGAGAGGATAAGGGAGATTTTGAATTTCTGCAGACACTTGTGGACACTGGACACTTTTGGATTGTGTGAGGCCCACTGATATCTGAGCGCTATGTGACAGGCTCGATGGCACAGCTGTGACAAAAGTGACGAGAGGATAAGGGAGATTTTGAATTTCTGCACACATTTGTGGACACTGGACACTTTTGGATTGTGTGAGGCCCACTGATATCTGAGCGCTATGTCACAGGCTCGATGGCACAGCTGTGACAAAAGTGACGAGAGGATAAGGGAGATTTTGAATTTCTGCACACACTTGTGGACACTGGACACTTTTGGATTGTGTGAGGCCCAATGAATATCTGAGCGCTATGTGACAGGCTCGATGGCACAGCTGTGTCCAAAGTGACTAGAGCATAAGGGAGATTTTGAATTTCTGCAGACACTTGTGGACACTGGACACTTTTGGATTGTGTGAGGCCCACTGATATCTGAGCGCTATGTGACAGGCTCGATGGCACAGCTGTGACCAAAGTGACTAGAGGATAAGGGAGATTTTGAATTTCTGCACACTCTTGTGGACACTGGACACTTTTGGATTGTGTGAGGCCCACTGATATCTGAGCGCTATGTCACAGGCTCGATGGCACAGCTGTGACAAAAGTGACGAGAGGATAAGGGAGATTTTGAATTTTTGCACACACTTGTGGACACTGGACACTTTTGGATTGTGTGAGGCCCACTGATATCTGAGCGCTATGTGACAGGCTCGATGGCACAGCTGTGACCAAAGTGACTAGAGGATAAAGGAGATTTTGAATTTCTGTACACACTTGTGGACACTGGACACCTTTGGATTGTGTGAGGCCCACTGATATCTGAGCGCTATGTCACAGGCTCGATGGCACAGCTGTGACAAAAGTGACGAGAGGATAAGGGAGATTTTGAAATTCTGCACACACTTGTGGACACTGGACACTTTTGGATTGTGTGAGGCCCACTGATATCTGAGCGCTATGTGACAGGCTCGATGGCACAGCTGTGACAAAAGTGACGAGAGGATAAGAGAAAATTTGAATTTCTGCACACACTTGTGGACACTGGACACTTTTGGATTGTGTGAGGCCCAATGAATATCTGAGCGCTATGTGACAGGCTCGATGGCACAGCTGTGACCAAAGTGACTAGAGGATAAGGGAGATTTTGAATTTCTGCACACACTTGTGGACACTGGACACTTTTGGATTGTGTGAGGCCCACTGATATCTGAGCGCTATGTCACAGGCTCGATGGCACAGCTGTGACAAAAGTGACTAGAAGATAAGGGAGATTGGATTGCTTTTAAAAAAGCAGTTTGCAGAGCAGTGGGTAAACAGCAATGCCAGCCTGTCAGGAAGCCTTAAAAGGCAGCCCAACAACCAACACCACTGATACACCACTATATAGCCTCCCCTTGCACTGCACACACAGTGACTGGTGTGTTGTGCAGGCCAAATCGCTAGCAGCAGAAGCAGTTTTTTTTTCTTCTCAGCAGGACAAAAAAAAAAAAATGGGATTGCTTTTAAAAAAGCAGTTTGCGGAGCAGTGGGTAAACAGCAATGCAGGAATGTCAGGAATCCTTAGAAGGCAGCCCAACAACCAACACCACTGATACACCACTATATAGCCTCCCCTTGCACTGCACACACAGTGACTGGTGTGTTGTACAGGCCAAATCGCTAGCAGCAGAAGCAGTTTTTTTTTCTTCTCAGCAGGACAAAAAAAAAAAATTGGGATTGCTTTTAAAAAAGCAGTTTGCGGAGCAGTGGGTAAACAGCAATGCAGGAATGTCAGGAAGCCTTAGAAGGCAGCCCAACAACCAACACCACTGAGACACCACTATATAGCCTCCCCTTGCACTGCACACACAGTGACTGGTGTGTTGTACAGGCCAAATCGCTAGCAGCAGAAGCAGTTTTTTTTTCTTCTCAGCAGGACAAAAAAAAAAAATTGGGATTGCTTTTAAAAAAGCAGTTTGCGGAGCAGTGGGTAAACAGCAATGCAGGAATGTCAGGAAGCCTTAGAAGGCAGCCCAACAACCAACACCACTGATACACCACTATATAGCCTCCCCTTGCACTGCACACACAGTGACTGGTGTGTTGTGCAGGCCAAATCGCTAGCAGCAGAAGCAGTTTTTTTGTCTTCTTCCCTGCCTAACGCTCTCCCTACAGAATCAGCAGCAACCTCTCCCTATACTGAGATCGGCAGAAGTAAGATGGCGGTCGGCGTGCACGCCCTTTTATACCCCCTGTGACGCCCACCAAAGCAAGCCAATCACTTGCATGCCCTTCTGAAAGATGGTGGTGACCCCTGCCTATGTCATCACGTTGCCCACAGTGTCCGTGGATCCTGATTGGCTGAAAAAGAGCGCAAAACAAACTTTTGAAACGCGACTTTAGCGCATAAGTCGCCGACCTCGTGGCCGACCTCATCCTAGGGTCGGGTTTCGTTTCATGAAACCCGACTTTGCCAAAAGTCGGCGACTTTTGAAATTTTTCGACCCGTTTCGCTCAACTCTAGTTTGCACACGTTCATGAAAAACCTGTTCCTAATGCAGACTTTGAGTTTCTTTTTTGTAGATGGCCCCAGATACCACCAGGATGGACAATTCTACACTGGATATGCAGTAGTATCCTCACATGAGGTAATCCGAGCGGAACCACTCTCTCCTCACATGTCGGCGCAGGAGGCAGAGTTGAAGGCACTCACTGAGGCATGTAGAGCCGCTGCAGGTAAAGTCGCTAATATTTTCACAGATTCGAAGCCCATTAAAAATGCAGAGCTGGTGAAACAATTGATGGAGGCATTGATGTTACCAGTCCAGGTTGGCATTGTCAAGGTAAAAGCACACACAAAGGTGACTCCGTGGAGGTAGAGGGCAACAGAAGGGTGAACGAGGCTGCTAAAGTAGCACAAGGCGGCCTAGAGAGAGCAGTGGATGGTGGCGGGGAGTCAGCGTATTCCAGCCACATTGAGCCTAGATGTCCTGAAATCCCTCCAGCAAAAAGCTGCCCAAACAGAGAAGGTACCCCGGGGGAGACTGGGAGCTGAGCTGAACTCAAATGGAGTATGGGAGAATAAGGATAAATTGTGCCCACCAAAGTCCCTGTTCCCAATCATGGCACAAGCAGCACATGGCCCCACTCACACCTCAAAAAGTCACATGTGTGCCATGGTAGATGCCTTCTGGATCACTCCTGGTTTCAGTTACGCAGCCGCGAAACTTGTACAGTCATGCCTCATCTGTGCACAGCACAACCCAGGTAAAACAGTAAAAATCCCAAAGAAAGTGACATCTAGGCCTCTCTACCCGTTTCAGAGACTGCAGATTGACGACATACAGCTACCAAGGTAGGAGTGTATGCAAATATCCTAGTATGTGTAGATCTCTTCTCTGGTTGGCCGTAAGCCTATCTGGTAAAATGTGCAAATGCTAAAATGACTGCAGACAAAGTGATGAAAGAACTGATCTGCAGGTATGGTGTCCCAGAAGCCACAGAAACAGATAGGGGTACACACTTCACGGGAGAAATAATGAGGGAAGTCATGCAGGCCCCGGGTGTACAGCAAACATTTCATACACCATATAGGCCACAAAGTAGTGGGAAAGTGGAAAGACTAAATGGGACACTTAAACTGAAAATTCAAAAGGCCATGGCAGACACAGGAAAGAGCTGGGTAGAGTGCTTGCCTCTTGCACTCTTTTCAGTCAGACACACTCCAAATAGAAACACAGGCTTGTCTCCTTCTGAAGTCCTGTTGGTAGTGTACCAAAGACTGGTCTGTACTTCCCACAGGTGCTACAAATGCAACACGGTGCTATGAGAGCCTACGTCCAGGCCTTGCAGGAAAGACTTAATGTGGTGCATGAACATGTGTTCTCATACATTCCAGATCCTAATGCCAGTGCAGATGTGCATCAGCTGAATCCAGGTGATTGGGTGGTTATACGCAGATACATGAGAAGGAGCCTGGACCCACGATTTGACGGCCCCTTCCAAGTCCAGCTGACCACATCCACTTCAGTAAAACTTGAGGGAAAGCCCACCTGGATCCACGCCAGTCCCTGCAAGAAAGTCCTGTCAACAGCAGAATGACTGTACTCCTCATCACCTTGCTGGCAGTGACAGGATTACTGCACTCTACAGAGACACAGGACAAACTCTTAAATGCTGATTGGGACAACAAACTTATTCGGCATCATGCTCTTCTTATAAAGGACATGGAAGGACAGAAACCGAAGGACTGTTGGATCTGTACACACAGCCCTGTATCTGCGAGGACTATGCCGTACTTAGCCTTACCTCTGGAGCCATGGGAGGTATTAACCCCACACTGCATACACAATGAGACTTGGACTCAGTCTAGGTGTGCCCCATGATATATCTGCCTCATTGGCTATAGTCGAATGGGCCGCTAATCCCTGGTTTCAGTTTAATATAACGCGGCCTAAAGGTACAAATGTGGTGGCGGGAATATGACTCAGATGTCGGAAATATGGTCGCCAGGAGGAGGACTGAAATCCCTCACTGTGACCCTATTCCCAATGATGGACTGTAGTTCAGTCTTCAACACACTGGAGCAAATACCTGTGGTGAGGACAATAATTGCTTCCGCATATACACTCATGATCAAACACAGGTTAATAAGACGGTGTACCAGGATGGTGTTGAAGGCTGTAAATCATCTACGGGTAAAATAATAAGGAAAGAAAGGGGTAAATGTACATCTGGTGTAAGTGGAAAACAAATGAATAATACTTGGTGTGCCCATAAGCCTACAGTAGGTCAGGACTTTTGAGTTTATACCAATGTATACAGACCCCTGGTCACGGTTGTGTTCTCCCTGATGGAGTATTCTTGGTTTGCGGACATCGTGCCTACAGGTGGGTGAGCCTGGACATAAGAGGGGTTTGCACTCTTGCCAGACTGACACCAGCCACTTTCATAGTTCCTCATAGTAAAATAGACACTGCAGCAGTTCCAATTCACACCTCGTATAGAAGGGCTGCAGACAATAAGCCAAATGGTAGGCCGCATCTAGTAGAAATGGGAATAACAAATAAAATATTCAGTAGTATGCTAATATATCCCCTTCATAACCCAAATGTGGGATAAATTAGTGGAAGCTACCGACTACCTGGACGATCAGATTTTCCAGATTCTTGAAGTTCTTAATGAAACTAATACAATACAGAGACAATTAATCGTAGTTACTAACCAGCATACTATAGTACTAGATTACCTGACCGCAAAAGAAGGAGGAATGTGTCAAATAATTGGTCCCACCTGTTGTAATTATGGTGATATGGGGGCCAAATGAGCTCCATAGAGTCACATATTGTTGTAAATGGTATAAAAACATGTCTTGTATTTCATTACGTCAGATAAAGTGATTTGACCACGGCTTGTGTGTTGAAGTCTCTTTGTCTCCAAGCGCTTGCAACAGAAAAGGCGAAAAACCTCACAATTCGGACTCACTGGTGATCTGGACAGCTGACGCTTGGTCAGAACAAAAGCAGCTATGACACTGGTCCTAACCGAGACAAAGAACTTGAGGCTGAAGAGGTCCCTGGGTTCCGGAGTCCTGCCAGAACACAGGAACAGGTACAAGCAGAGCCCCAGGAAAATGTATTGGGACAGCCTCGGGATGAGTTGGTGAGGATTCAACAGGAAGATGGAGAGCTTGCACAAATTCAACAGTCAGTGACCCGCAAACATCTGCCTATCAAGTATGAGAGGGAGGCCCTGTCTCCTGGGGCCCTACAAATTCCTTGACAATGGGAAAGATTACACCTAAAGAATGGACTGATGTACAGGAAAATTCAACTACATCGAGCCCTATCCATCACTTGGCAGGTGGTGGTTCCCGAGGCCCTGTTGCACAAAGTGACCATGGAGGCACACGAAAAAGGAGCACATTTCGGCCAAGATAAGACTTATCAATGGCTTCAGAAATTAGTTTATCATCCCTTACTGAGGGCGAAGGTAGAAGTGTGTCAACATTGTAGAAGCTGTGAATTGTCCAAACCCCAGGAACAGAGGGCCCCCACGCAAACTATTGTGACCTTGTCCCCACTGGAGGTCTTGATGATTGACTATGGGACAATTGGGTTGGCCCAACAAGGGTATAAACACTGCTTGGTAATGGTGGATCATTTCACCAAATTTGCCGTTGTGACTACTACCCGAGACCAAACTGCAGAGTCCGTGACCTATGCCATCTGTATAAACTTTATCCAGGTGTATAGCTGTCCGAAGAGGATACACTCGGACCAGGGGGCGTGTTTTCTAAGACGATTGATGGAGGAATACATCGTATGTGCCAAATTGGGAAGTCTCAAATGATGCCCTATCATCCACTGGGTAATGGAGCGTGTGAACGATTCAACCGGACTCTCATTTAGATGTTGAAAACGCTGTATGAAGATCGTAAGATGCGCTGGACAGAATTCGTAGCAGAACTGATGTGAGTATACAACAACTGCTTATATCGCACCACAGGGTACACCCCTTACACCCTGCACTTCGGCAGACCAGGCAAAGAGATCACAGAGCTGGAGCTGGACCCAGAGGAGGACTACTCATGGACGGGGGTGTCCACCTGGGTATGAGAACATCGCCATCGGCTGCAAACACTACATCGCCTGGTACAGGTCCGATTTAAGGAGTTGGAGCATTCTGAGAAAACTACTCTACGAGGGACAGCTCTATGAGGGTGTTGGTACGAGAGAAGTGACCTCAAGATAAACTTGACTATTGATGGGAGAAAGCACCGTACCGGGTAAAGCGGCGAGTCAGTTCTGATGACCCGTCTACGAAGTCCAGCCTGAAGGGGAAGAAGATGCCCCCTCTCGCACAGTACACTGAAACATGATCCGCCCCTGCATGTCCGGGATCCTGTTTTAGAAAAAGAAGAAAAACCCAGTGTTGCTGAGGGCCCTCCCTTAGTTCATAGCGATTGTGAAGAAGAAGAAGAATATCCGAGGCTACCGATAGTGAGGTCTAAAGGAGAGCTAATAGCTGAGACCCCTGGAACATCTGAAATTCCTGAAATGGCTGCTTCAACAGAACTGGGCACGTCCCTGCCCCATCAGTTCAACCTGATTCAACTACTCAAATGGATTCAATGGAAACTCCTAGTTTACGACGTTCTGAACATTCAACAGCAGGAAAACTCACAACCGCTTTGATCAGGATCATTTTGTTTGGTGACAAATCGTTCAAGTAATGGGAGAATCTCAATGCTTACTGCAGGAACTCTCGCCTGTGGAATGGCAAGCACAAAGAGTGGGAGAATGTAAGGAGAAAACCCTGACCAGGTCTACCTACTCCGTGACAGTATAATGAAAACCTGGCACCTGGCACTGTCTGGCAGGGAAAGCGCAAGCCTGGTCCTCCTGGACACAACCTCCAGGAGGACCAGGCTTGTGCTTTCCCTGCCAGACAGATAAGACTTAACTGTGCTCCAGCAGCACACTGACATTTGGCTTTACAGGGACGTACAAAAAGCGCCCTCCAATCTAAGTACAGACAATCTTTGAGCACGTAACTGATGAAGGTCTGCACTGACCGAAACGTTTTGTTTGGTACTACAAATAAACTGTTCCTTTTAAGCATTTAAGTTGAGTGCCAGGTTTTCATTATACTATATATGGTTTGGGAACCTACCTTGGCACCACCACAGTTGTGCACACAGTGTTTTTTCCTACACCTACTCCATGACAGACCTGGAACTGTCAGGGCTGTCACCCAGGATTCACGGGGAAAAGCTTATAGGCCCGGACTGACCTCTGCACCTAGGAGTAGGGGGCGTGGCTAAGATAAAAGGGCCACAGCGTGCGGCAAATAAGTTAGTTGCTGTGAGAACATGCATCGCACAGGAGGGCAGTATCAGGGCTTCTGCGGGGGGGCCAACTGCCAGAGCAGGCAAAAACCAGCAGAGGCTAAAAGCTGTTGGCAGACTTACCTGGTCCCCGCTGACGTCGCTGACCATGAGTGACAGGACACCCAGTCAGGACATAGGCCTGCGCACGCACCGATGGGAGAATTGGGACACCCGCTGTGAGGGGTTTCCCTTTGTACCTGAATTGAGTTGCTCGTTGTCCCTGTACGCTGACAGGGGAAAAGACAGCTCTGTCTGGCTCATCATTTCCTGACACATCGATCACCGACCGGACCAGAAGGAATCACCGTCGCCGCCAGGAGCCAAGACGTCATCTAGACATGAGCGACTTTGCCTTTTTTAGGGTCGAGTTGGGTTTCATGAAACCCGACTTTCGCAAAAGTCGGGTCGAACGAAATCGGCTAACTATAGGGAAAAGTCGGAGGTGCAAATGAAACATGAAACCCAATGCAAGTCAATGGGGAAGCAAAGTCGGCAGGGAGTGGAGGACAGTAAACACACCTACAGTGCCCATTTCAATGCCAAAAACATAAATTCTTATTACTGAAGCTTGTCAACCTTAATTTACTTCATAATAATAGCTACGCATTGAAAACTGGGGGTTATTTGGCTAAAGATGTGGGGGGGTAGGGCTGGCTCCAGGTTTTCGTGTGCCCTGGGCCAAAGAGTGTCAGTGCACCCCTTTAACACATACCACAACTCATGATGCTCTGATACGGCACAGAAATATAGGTATAGTACAATGACAAATACTTCACTGCTTACATGACATGACTGATCTATTTTAAATTCTACAATAGCTCAGCTTGCGAGCAGGGCCCTCTTTCCTCTTGGTATTTGTTATAATCTACTGTATGTGATTATTGTTATGCTGTAATGTCTATTGTCTGTACAAATCCCCTCTGAAATGTAAAGTGCTGCGGAATATGTCGGCGCTATAAAAATAAAATTTATTATTATTATATTATTATTATTATAGCTCAAAAAAAGGACACTATATTACTCCATACAGTATTATGCCACCACATTGTGCACCATACAGAATAATGAGCCCCATATATTTCTCCATACAGAATAATTGGTCACATATAATGTTCCATACAGTATATGATGAGCTCCAAATGAAGCCACAGTACAGTCATGGCCAAAAGTTTTGAGAATGACACAAATATTAATTTTTACAAAGTCTACTGCTTCATTTTTTCTAATGGCAATTTGCATATACTCCAGAATGTTATAAAGAGTGATCAGCTTAACAGCAATTACTTGCAAAGTCAATATTTGCCTAGAAAATGAACTTTATCCCCCAAAACACATTTCAACATCATTGCAGCCCTGCCTTAAAAGGACCAGCTAACATCGTTTCAGTGATTGCTCCATTAACACAGGTGTGGGTGTTGATGAGGACAGGGCTGGAGATCAATCTGTCATGATTAAGTAAGAATGACACCACTGGACACTTTAAAAGGAGGCTGGTGCTTGGCATCATTGTTTCTCTTCTGTTAACCATCGTTATCTCTAAAGAAACACTTGCAGTCATCATTGCACTGCACAAAAATGGCCTAACAGGGAAGAGTATCACAGCTAGAAAGATTGCACCTCAGTCAACAATCTATCGCATCATCAAGAACTTCAAGGAGAGAGGTTCCCTTGTTGCCAAAAAGGCTCCAGGGCGCCCAAGAAATACCAGCAAGCGCCAGGACCGTCTCTTAAAAGTGTTTGCGGGATCGGGCTACCAGCAGTGCAGAGCTTGGTCAGGAATGGCAGCAGGCAGGTGTGAGTGCATCTGCACGCACTGTGAGGCGGAGACTCTTGGAGCAAGGCCTGGTCTCAAGGAGGGCAGCAAAGAAGCCACTTCTCTCCAGAAAAAACATCATGGACAGACTGATATTCTGCAAGAGGTACAGGGAGTGGACTGCTGAGGACTGGGGTAAAGTCATTTTCTCTGATGAATCCCCTTTTCGATTGTTTGGGACATCTGGAAAACGGCTTATTCAGAGAAGACGAGGTGAGCGCTACCACCAGTCTTGTCTCATGCCAACTGTCAAGCATCCTGAAACCATTCATGTGTGGGGTTGCTTCTCAGCCAAGGGAATGGGCTCTCTCTCAGTCTTGCCTAAAAACACAGCCATAAATAAAGAATGGTACCAGAATGTCCTCCGAGAGCAACTTCTCCCAACCGTCCAAGAGCAGTTTGTCGATCAACAATGCCTTTTTCAACATGATGGAGCACCTTGCCATAAAGCAAAGGTGATAACTAAATGGCTCAGGGAACAAAACATAGAGATTTTGGGACCATGGCCTGGAAACTCCCCAGATCTTAATCCCATTGAGAACTTGTGGTCAATCATCAAGAGACGGGTGGACAAACAAAAACCTTCAAATTCAGACAAAATAAAAGCATTGATTTTGCAAGAATGGACTGCTATCAGTCAGGATTTGATCCAGAAGTTGATTGAGAGCAGGCCAGGGAGAATTGCTAAGGTCCTGAAGAAGAAGGGTCAACACTACAGTTGAGCGACTTTTGGTTTTTTAGGGTCGCGTTTCGTTTCGTGAAACCCGACTTTTTCCAAAAGTCGGGTCGAGCAAGATCGTCCGATTATAGGGAAAAGTCGGGGTCGTCCCGAAACACGAAACCCAATGTAAGTCAATGGGGAATAAAAGTCGGCAGTGAGAGGAGGACAGGAAACACACCTACAGTGCCCATTTGAATGCCAAAAACATCAATTCTTCTTACTTAAGCTTGTCAACCTTAATTAACTTCATAATACAAGTTACACACTGAAAAATGGGGGTTATTTGGCTAAATTTGTGGGGGGGAGGGCTGGCTGCAGGTTTTCATGTGCCCTGGGCGAAAGAGCGCCCCTTTAACACATACCACAACTCATCATGCTCCGATACGGCAGAGAAATAGCGGTATAGTACAATGAAAAATACCTCACTTTTAACATCTCATGACGAGGCCCATCTATTTCTCCATACAAAATCATTGGTCCCATATAATGTTTGAAACAGTATATGATGAGCTCCACATAATGCTACAGTATATGTTGGTCCCCATGGATGAAGCTCCACTGTCTTATGGGCCCAAATAATGCTCCAAACATAATGGGCCCCATTTCTAATGCTCTAGTGTATAATGGGCCCTGTAAATGCTGCTCCAGTGTCTGATGTCCACCTTTGGAATGTTCCAGTGTATGGTGGGCCCCATCTATCATTCTCCAGAGTATAGTGCTCCCCAAAAATTGCTGTCCCAACATTGAAACAATCAAATAAATCTCCTCGCTAGGGAATCCCTGTACTTGTCTGGACAGGTGCTGTAGCTTGCTTAACAGCTCGCCAGCCGTTCTCACGCCCAGTATGGATTGCACGTGATTGCACAAAGGTTAGAAAGGGTACCGTATCCCTGGATAACATGTATGGATAGTGTACACATTCAAAATATATGTCTATACAGCATGAGGCAGGCTCAGACGGTGTTAGGCCCAGTATGGATTGCACGTCATTGCACAAAGGTTAGAAAGGGTACCGTATCCCCGGATAACATGTATGGATAGCGTACACATTCAAAATATGTCTATACAGTATGAGGCAGGCTCAGACGGTGTTAGGCCCAGTATGGATTGCACGTCATTGCGCAAAGGTTAGAAAGGGTACCGTATCCCCGGATAACATGTATGGATAGCGTACACATTCAAAATATATGTCTATACAGCATGAGGCAGGCTCAGACGGTGTTAGGCCCAGTATGGATTGCACGTCATTGCACAAAGGTTAGAAGGGGTACCGTATCCCCGGATAACATGTATGGATAGCGTACACATTCAAAATATATGTCTATACAGCATGAGGCAGGCTCAGACGGTGTTAGGCCCAGTATGGATTGCACGTCATTGCACAAAGGTTAGAAAGGGTACCGTATCCCCGGATAACATGTATGGATAGCGTACACATTCAAAAAATATGTCTATACAGCATGAGGCAGGCTCAGACGGTGTTAGGCCCAGTATGGATTGCACGTCATTGCACAAAGGTTAGAAGGGGTACCGTATCCCCGGATAACATGTATGGATAGCGTACACATTCAAAATATATGTCTATACAGCATGAGGCAGGCTCAGACGGTGTTAGGCCCAGTATGGATTGCACGTCATTGCACAAAGGTTAGAAAGGGTACCGTATCCCCGGATAACATGTATGGATAGCGTACACATTCAAAATATATGTCTATACAGCATGAGGCAGGCTCAGACGGTGTTAGGCCCAGTATGGATTGCACGTCATTGCACAAAGGTTAGAAGGGGTACCGTATCCCCGGATAACATGTATGGATAGCGTACACATTCAAAATATATGTCTATACAGCATGAGGCAGGCTCAGACGGTGTTAGGCCCAGTATGGATTGCACGTCATTGCACAAAGGTTAGAAAGGGTACCGTATCCCCGGATAACATGTATGGATAGCGTACACATTCAAAATATATGTCTATACAGCATGAGGCAGGCTCAGACGGTGATAGGCCCAGTATGGATTGCACGTCATTGCACAAAGGTTAGAAAGGGTACCGTATCCCCGGATAACATGTATGGATAGCGTACACATTCAAAATATATGTCTAAACAGCATGAGGCAGGCTCAGACGGTGTTAGGCCCAGTATGGATTGCACGTCATTGCACAAAGGTTAGAAGGGGTACCGTATCCCCGGATAACATGTATGGATAGCGTACATATTCAAAATATATGTCTATACAGCATGAGGCAGGCTCAGACGGTGTTAGGCCCAGTATGGATTGCACGTCATTGCACAAAGGTTAGAAGGGGTACCGTATCCCCGGATAACATGTATGGATAGCGTACACATTCAAAATATATGTCTATACAGCATGAGGCAGGCTCAGACGGTGTTAGGCCCAGTATGGATTGCACGTCATTGCACAAAGGTTAGAAAGGGTACCGTATCCCCGGATAACATGTATGGATAGCGTACACATTCAAAATATATATGTCTATACAGCATGAGGCAGGCTCAGACGGTGTTAGGCCCAGTATGGATTGCACGTCATTGCACAAAGGTTAGAAGGGGTACCGTATCCCCGGATAACATGTATGGATAGCGTACACATTCAAAATATATGTCTATACAGCATGAGGCAGGCTCAGACGGTGTTAGACCCAGTATGGATTGCACGTCATTGCACAAAGGTTAGAAAGAGTACCGTATCCCCGGATAACATGTATGGATAGCGTACACATTCAAAATATATGTCTATACAGCATGAGGCAGGCTCAGACGGTGTTAGGCCCAGTATGGATTGCACGTCATTGCACAAAGGTTAGAAGGGGTACCGTATCCCCGGATAACATGTATGGATAGCGTACACATTCAAAATATATGTCTATACAGCATGAGGCAGGCTCAGATGGTGTTAGGCCCAGTATGGATTGCACGTCATTGCACAAAGGTTAGAAGGGGTACCGTATCCCCGGATAACATGTATGTATAGCGTACACATTCAAAATATATGTCTATACAGCATGAGGCAGGCTCAGACGGTGTTAGGCCCAGTATGGATTGCACGTCATTGCACAAAGGTTAGAAAGGGTAACGTATCCCCGGATAACATGTATGGATAGCGTACACATTCAAAATATATGTCTATACAGCATGAGGCAGGCTCAGACGGTGTTAGGCCCAGTATGGATTGCACGTCATTACACAAAGGTTAGAAGGGGTACCGTATCCCCGGATAACATGTATGGATAGCGTACACATTCAAAATATATGTCTATACAGCATGAGGCAGGCTCAGACGGTGTTAGGCCCAGTATGGATTGCACGTCATTGCACAAAGGTTAGAAAGGGTACCGTATCCCCGGATAACATGTATGGATAGCGTACACATTCAAAATATATGTCTATACAGCATGAGGCAGGCTCAGACGGTGATAGGCCCAGTATGGATTGCACGTCATTGCACAAAGGTTAGAAAGGGTACCGTATCCCCGGATAACATGTATGGATAGCGTACACATTCAAAATATATGTCTATACAGCATGAGGCAGGCTCAGACGGTGTTAGGCCCAGTATGGATTGCACGTCATTGCACAAAGGTTAGAAGGGGTACCGTATCCCCGGATAACATGTATGGATAGCGTACATATTCAAAATATATGTCTATACAGCATGAGGCAGGCTCAGACGGTGTTAGGCCCAGTATGGATTGCACGTCATTGCACAAAGGTTAGAAGGGGTACCGTATCCCCGGATAACATGTATGGATAGCGTACACATTCAAAATATATGTCTATACAGCATGAGGCAGGCTCAGACGGTGTTAGGCCCAGTATGGATTGCACGTCATTGCACAAAGGTTAGAAGGGGTACCGTATCCCCGGATAACATGTATGGATAGCGTACACATTCAAAATATATGTCTATACAGCATGAGGCAGGCTCAGACGGTGTTAGGCCCAGTATGGATTGCACGTCATTTCACAAAGGTTAGAAAGGGTACCGTATCCCCGGATAACATGTATGGATAGCGTACACATTCAAAATATATGTCTATACAGCATGAGGCAGGCTCAGACGGTGTTAGGCCCAGTATGGATTGCACGTCATTGCACAAAGGTTAGAAGGGGTACCGTATCCCCGTATAACATGTATGGATAGCGTACACATTCAAAATATATGTCTATACAGCATGAGGCAGGCTCAGACGGTGTTAGGCCCAGTATGGATTGCACGTCATTGCACAAAGGTTAGAAAGGGTACCGTATCCCCGGATAACATGTATGGATAGCGTACACATTCAAAATATATGTCTATACAGCATGAGGCAGGCTCAGACGGTGATAGGCCCAGTATGGATTGCACGTCATTGCACAAAGGTTAGAAAGGGTACCGTATCCCCGGATAACATGTATGGATAGCGTACACATTCAAAATATATGTCTATACAGCATGAGGCAGGCTCAGACGGTGTTAGGCCCAGTATGGATTGCACGTCATTGCACAAAGGTTAGAAGGGGTACCGTATCCCCGGATAACATGTATGGATAGCGTACATATTCAAAATATATGTCTATACAGCATGAGGCAGGCTCAGACGGTGTTAGGCCCAGTATGGATTGCACGTCATTGCACAAAGGTTAGAAGGGGTACCGTATCCCCGGATAACATGTATGGATAGCGTACACATTCAAACTATATGTCTATACAGCATGAGGCAGGCTCAGACGGTGTTAGGCCCAGTATGGATTGCACGTCATTGCACAAAGGTTAGAAGGGGTACCGTATCCCCGGATAACATGTATGGATAGCGTACACATTCAAAATATATGTCTATACAGCATGAGGCAGGCTCAGACGGTGTTAGGCCCAGTATGGATTGCACGTCATTTCACAAAGGTTAGAAAGGGTACCGTATCCCCGGATAACATGTATGGATAGCGTACACATTCAAAATATATGTCTATACAGCATGAGGCAGGCTCAGACGGTGTTAGGCCCAGTATGGATTGCACGTCATTGCACAAAGGTTAGAAGGGGTACCGTATCCCCGTATAACATGTTTGGATAGCGTACACATTCAAAATATATGTCTATACAGCATGAGGCAGGCTCAGACGGTGTTAGGCCCAGTATGGATTGCACGTCATTGCACAAAGGTTAGAAAGGGTACCGTATCCCCGGATAACATGTATGGATAGCGTACACATTCAAAATATATGTCTATACAGCATGAGGCAGGCTCAGACGGTGATAGGCCCAGTATGGATTACACGTCATTGCACAAAGGTTAGAAAGGGTACCGTATCCCCGGATAACATGTATGGATAGCGTACACATTCAAAATATATGTCTATACAGCATGAGGCAGGCTCAGACGGTGTTAGGCCCAGTATGGATTGCACGTCATTGCACAAAGGTTAGAAGGGGTACCGTATCCCCGGATAACATGTATGGATAGCGTACATATTCAAAATATATGTCTATACAGCATGAGGCAGGCTCAGACGGTGTTAGGCCCAGTATGGATTGCACGTCATTGCACAAAGGTTAGAAGGGGTACCGTATCCCCGGATAACATGTATGGATAGCGTACACATTCAAAATATATGTCTATACAGCATGAGGCAGGCTCAGACGGTGTTAGGCCCAGTATGGATTGCACGTCATTGCACAAAGGTTAGAAAGGGTACCGTATCCCCGGATAACATGTATGGATAGCGTACACATTCAAAATATATGTCTATACAGCATGAGGCAGGCTCAGACGGTGTTAGGCCCAGCATGGATTGCACGTCATTGCACAAAGGTTAGAAGGGGTACCGTATCCCCGGATAACATGTATGGATAGCGTACACATTCAAAATATATGTCTATACAGCATGAGGCAGGCTCAGACGGTGTTAGGCCCAGTATGGATTGCACGTCATTGCACAAAGGTTAGAAAGGGTACCGTATCCCCGGATAACATGTATGGATAGCGTACACATTCAAAATATATGTCTATACAGCATGAGGCAGGCTCAGACGGTGTTAGGCCCAGTATGGATTGCACGTCATTGCACAAAGGTTAGAAAGGGTACCGTATCCCCGGATAACATGTATGGATAGCGTACACATTCAAAATATATGTCTATACAGCATGAGGCAGGCTCAGACGGTGTTAGGCCCAGTATGGATTGCACGTCATTGCACAAAGGTTAGAAAGGGTAACGTATCCCCGGATAACATGTATGGATAGCGTACACATTCAAAATATATGTCTATACAGCATGAGGCAGGCTCAGACGGTGTTAGGCCCAGTATGGATTGCACGTCATTACACAAAGGTTAGAAGGGGTACCGTATCCCCGGATAACATGTATGGATAGCGTACACATTCAAAATATATGTCTATACAGCATGAGGCAGGCTCAGACGGTGTTAGGCCCAGTATGGATTGCACGTCATTGCACAAAGGTTAGAAAGGGTACCGTATCCCCGGATAACATGTATGGATAGCGTACACATTCAAAATATATGTCTATACAGCATGAGGCAGGCTCAGACGGTGATAGGCCCAGTATGGATTGCACGTCATTGCACAAAGGTTAGAAAGGGTACCGTATCCCCGGATAACATGTATGGATAGCGTACACATTCAAAATATATGTCTATACAGCATGAGGCAGGCTCAGACGGTGTTAGGCCCAGTATGGATTGCACGTCATTGCACAAAGGTTAGAAGGGGTACCGTATCCCCGGATAACATGTATGGATAGCGTACATATTCAAAATATATGTCTATACAGCATGAGGCAGGCTCAGACGGTGTTAGGCCCAGTATGGATTGCACGTCATTGCACAAAGGTTAGAAGGGGTACCGTATCCCCGGATAACATGTATGGATAGCGTACACATTCAAAATATATGTCTATACAGCATGAGGCAGGCTCAGACGGTGTTAGGCCCAGTATGGATTGCACGTCATTGCACAAAGGTTAGAAGGGGTACCGTATCCCCGGATAACATGTATGGATAGCGTACACATTCAAAATATATGTCTATACAGCATGAGGCAGGCTCAGACGGTGTTAGGCCCAGTATGGATTGCACGTCATTTCACAAAGGTTAGAAAGGGTACCGCATCCCCGGATAACATGTATGGATAGCGTACACATTCAAAATATATGTCTATACAGCATGAGGCAGGCTCAGACGGTGTTAGGCCCAGTATGGATTGCACGTCATTGCACAAAGGTTAGAAGGGGTACCGTATCCCCGTATAACATGTATGGATAGCGTACACATTCAAAATATATGTCTATACAGCATGAGGCAGGCTCAGACGGTGTTAGGCCCAGTATGGATTGCACGTCATTGCACAAAGGTTAGAAAGGGTACCGTATCCCCGGATAACATGTATGGATAGCGTACACATTCAAAATATATGTCTATACAGCATGAGGCAGGCTCAGACGGTGATAGGCCCAGTATGGATTGCACGTCATTGCACAAAGGTTAGAAAGGGTACCGTATCCCCGGATAACATGTATGGATAGCGTACACATTCAAAATATATGTCTATACAGCATGAGGCAGGCTCAGACAGTGTTAGGCCCAGTATGGATTGCACGTCATTGCACAAAGGTTAGAAGGGGTACCGTATCCCCGGATAACATGTATGGATAGCGTACATATTCAAAATATATGTCTATACAGCATGAGGCAGGCTCAGACGGTGTTAGGCCCAGTATGGATTGCACGTCATTGCACAAAGGTTAGAAGGGGTACCGTATCCCCGGATAACATGTATGGATAGCGTACACATTCAAACTATATGTCTATACAGCATGAGGCAGGCTCAGACGGTGTTAGGCCCAGTATGGATTGCACGTCATTGCACAAAGGTTAGAAGGGGTACCGTATCCCCGGATAACATGTATGGATAGCGTACACATTCAAAATATATGTCTATACAGCATGAGGCAGGCTCAGACGGTGTTAGGCCCAGTATGGATTGCACGTCATTTCACAAAGGTTAGAAAGGGTACCGTATCCCCGGATAACATGTATGGATAGCGTACACATTCAAAATATATGTCTATACAGCATGAGGCAGGCTCAGACGGTGTTAGGCCCAGTATGGATTGCACGTCATTGCACAAAGGTTAGAAGGGGTACCGTATCCCCGTATAACATGTATGGATAGCGTACACATTCAAAATATATGTCTATACAGCATGAGGCAGGCTCAGACGGTGTTAGGCCCAGTATGGATTGCACGTCATTGCACAAAGGTTAGAAAGGGTACCGTATCCCCGGATAACATGTATGGATAGCGTACACATTCAAAATATATGTCTATACAGCATGAGGCAGGCTCAGACGGTGATAGGCCCAGTATGGATTACACGTCATTGCACAAAGGTTAGAAAGGGTACCGTATCCCCGGATAACATGTATGGATAGCGTACACATTCAAAATATATGTCTATACAGCATGAGGCAGGCTCAGACGGTGTTAGGCCCAGTATGGATTGCACGTCATTGCACAAAGGTTAGAAGGGGTACCGTATCCCCGGATAACATGTATGGATAGCGTACATATTCAAAATATATGTCTATACAGCATGAGGCAGGCTCAGACGGTGTTAGGCCCAGTATGGATTGCACGTCATTGCACAAAGGTTAGAAGGGGTACCGTATCCCCGGATAACATGTATGGATAGCGTACACATTCAAAATATATGTCTATACAGCATGAGGCAGGCTCAGACGGTGTTAGGCCCAGTATGGATTGCACGTCATTGCACAAAGGTTAGAAAGGGTACCGTATCCCCGGATAACATGTATGGATAGCGTACACATTCAAAATATATGTCTATACAGCATGAGGCAGGCTCAGACGGTGTTAGGCCCAGCATGGATTGCACGTCATTGCACAAAGGTTAGAAGGGGTACCGTATCCCCGGATAACATGTATGGATAGCGTACACATTCAAAATATATGTCTATACAGCATGAGGCAGGCTCAGACGGTGTTAGGCCCAGTATGGATTGCACGTCATTGCACAAAGGTTAGAAAGGGTACCGTATCCCCGGATAACATGTATGGATAGCGTACACATTCAAAATATATGTCTATACAGCATGAGGCAGGCTCAGACGGTGTTAGGCCCAGTATGGATTGCACGTCATTGCACAAAGGTTAGAAAGGGTACCGTATCCCCGGATAACATGTATGGATAGCGTACACATTCAAAATATATGTCTATACAGCATGAGGCAGGCTCAGACGGTGTTAGGCCCAGTATGGATTGCACGTCATTGCACAAAGGTTAGAAGGGGTACCGTTTCCCTGGATAACATGTATGGATAGCGTACATATTCAAAATATATGTCTATACAGCATGAGGCAGGCTCAGACGGTGTTAGGCCCAGTATGGATTGCACGTCATTGCACAAAGGTTAGAAGGGGTACCGTATCCCCGGATAACATGTATGGATAGCGTACACATTCAAAATATATGTCTATACAGCATGAGGCAGGCTCAGACGGTGTTAGGCCCAGTATGGATTGCACGTCATTGCACAAAGGTTAGAAAGGGTACCGTATCCCCGGATAACATGTATGGATAGCGTACACATTCAAAATATATGTCTATACAGCATGAGGCAGGCTCAGACGGTGTTAGGCCCAGTATGGATTGCACGTCATTGCACAAAGGTTAGAAGGGGTACCGTATCCCCGGATAACATGTATGGATAGCGTACACATTCAAAATATATGTCTATACAGCATGAGGCAGGCTCAGACGGTGTTAGGCCCAGTATGGATTGCACGTCATTGCACAAAGGTTAGAAAGGGTACCGTATCCCCGGATAACATGTATGGATAGCGTACACATTCAAAATATATGTCTATACAGCATGAGGCAGGCTCAGACGGTGTTAGGCCCAGTATGGATTGCACGTCATTGCACAAAGGTTAGAAGGGGTACCGTATCCCCGGATAACATGTATGGATATCGTACACATTCAAAATATATGTCTATACAGCATGAGGCAGGCTCAGACGGTGTTAGGCCCAGTATGGATTGCACGTCATTGCACAAAGGTTAGAAGGGGTACCGTATCCCCGGATAACATGTATGGATAGCGTACACATTCAAAATATATGTCTATACAGCATGAGGCAGGCTCAGACGGTGTTAGGCCCAGTATGGATTGCACGTCATTGCACAAAGGTTAGAAGGGGTACCGTATCCCCGGATAACATGTATGGATAGCGTACACATTCAAAATATATGTCTATACAGCATGAGGCAGGCTCAGATGGTGTTAGGCCCAGTATGGATTGCACGTCATTGCACAAAGGTTAGAAAGGGTACCGTATCCCCGGATAACATGTATGGATAGCGTACACATTCAAAATATATGTCTATACAGCATGAGGCAGGCTCAGACGGTGTTAGGCCCAGTATGGATTGCACGTCATTGCACAAAGGTTAGAAGGGGTACCGTATCCCCGGATAACATGTATGGATAGCGTACACATTCAAAATATATGTCTATACAGCATGAGGCAGGCTCAGACGGTGTTAGGCCCAGTATGGATTGCACGTCATTGCACAAAGGTTAGAAGGGGTACCGTATCCCCGGATAACATGTATGGATAGCGTACACATTCAAAATATTTGTCTATACAGCATGAGGCAGGCTCAGACGGTGTTAGGCCCAGTATGGATTGCACGTCATTGCACAAAGGTTAGAAAGGGTACCGTATCCCCGGATAACATGTATGGATAGCGTACACATTCAAAATATATGTCTATACAGCATGAGGCAGGCTCAGACAGTGTTAGGCCCGGTATGGATTGCACATCATTGCACAAAGGTTAGAAGGGGTACCGTATCCCCGGATAACATGTATGGATAGCGTACACATTCAAAATATATGTCTATACAGCATGAGGCAGGCTCAGACGGTGTTAGGCCCAGTATGGATTGCACGTCATTGCACAAAGGTTAGAAAGGGTACCGTATCCCCGGATAACATGTATGGATAGCGTACACATTCAAAATATATGTCTATACAGCATGAGGCAGGCTCAGACGGTGATAGGCCCAGTATGGATTGCACGTCATTGCACAAAGGTTAGAAAGGGTACCGTATCCCCGGATAACATGTATGGATAGCGTACACATTCAAAATATATGTCTATACAGCATGAGGCAGGCTCAGACGGTGTTAGGCCCAGTATGGATTGCACGTCATTGCACAAAGGTTAGAAGGGGTACCGTATCCCTGGATAACATGTATGGATAGCGTACATATTCAAAATATATGTCTATACAGCATGAGGCAGGCTCAGACGGTGTTAGGCCCAGTATGGATTGCACGTCATTGCACAAAGGTTAGAAGGGGTACCGTATCCCCGGATAACATGTATGGATAGCGTACACATTCAAAATATATGTCTATACAGCATGAGGCAGGCTCAGACGGTGTTAGGCCCAGTATGGATTGCACGTCATTGCACAAAGGTTAGAAGGGGTACCGTATCCCCGGATAACATGTATGGATAGCGTACACATTCAAAATATATGTCTATACAGCATGAGGCAGGCTCAGACGGTGTTAGGCCCAGTATGGATTGCACGTCATTGCACAAAGGTTAGAAGGGGTACCGTATCCCCGGATAACATGTATGGATAGCGTACACATTCAAAATATATGTCTATACAGCATGAGGCAGGCTCAGACGGTGTTAGGCCCAGTATGGATTGCACGTCATTGCACAAAGGTTAGAAGGGGTACCGTATCCCCGGATAACATGTATGGATAGCGTACACATTCAAAATATATGTCTATACAGCATGAGGCAGGCTCAGATGGTGTTAGGCCCAGTATGGATTGCACGTCATTGCACAAAGGTTAGAAAGGGTACCGTATCCCCGGATAACATGTATGGATAGCGTACACATTCAAAATATATGTCTATACAGCATGAGGCAGGCTCAGACGGTGTTAGGCCCAGTATGGATTGCACGTCATTGCACAAAGGTTAGAAGGGGTACCGTATCCCCGGATAACATGTATGGATAGCGTACACATTCAAAATATATGTCTATACAGCATGAGGCAGGCTCAGACGGTGTTAGGCCCAGTATGGATTGCACGTCATTGCACAAAGGTTAGAAGGGGTACCGTATCCCCGGATAACATGTATGGATAGCGTACACATTCAAAATATTTGTCTATACAGCATGAGGCAGGCTCAGACGGTGTTAGGCCCAGTATGGATTGCACGTCATTGCACAAAGGTTAGAAAGGGTACCGTATCCCCGGATAACATGTATGGATAGCGTACACATTCAAAATATATGTCTATACAGCATGAGGCAGGCTCAGACAGTGTTAGGCCCGGTATGGATTGCACATCATTGCACAAAGGTTAGAAGGGGTACCGTATCCCCGGATAACATGTATGGATAGCGTACACATTCAAAATATATGTCTATACAGCATGAGGCAGGCTCAGACGGTGTTAGGCCCAGTATGGATTGCACGTCATTGCACAAAGGTTAGAAAGGGTACCGTATCCCCGGATAACATGTATGGATAGCGTACACATTCAAAATATATGTCTATACAGCATGAGGCAGGCTCAGACGGTGATAGGCCCAGTATGGATTGCACGTCATTGCACAAAGGTTAGAAAGGGTACCGTATCCCCGGATAACATGTATGGATAGCGTACACATTCAAAATATATGTCTATACAGCATGAGGCAGGCTCAGACGGTGTTAGGCCCAGTATGGATTGCACGTCATTGCACAAAGGTTAGAAGGGGTACCGTATCCCTGGATAACATGTATGGATAGCGTACATATTCAAAATATATGTCTATACAGCATGAGGCAGGCTCAGACGGTGTTAGGCCCAGTATGGATTGCACGTCATTGCACAAAGGTTAGAAGGGGTACCGTATCCCCGGATAACATGTATGGATAGCGTACACATTCAAAATTTATGTCTATACAGCATGAGGCAGGCTCAGACGGTGTTAGGCCCAGTATGGATTGCACGTCATTGCACAAAGGTTAGAAAGGGTACCGTATCCCCGGATAACATGTATGGATAGCGTACACATTCAAAATATATGTCTATACAGCATGAGGCAGGCTCAGACGGTGTTAGGCCCAGTATGGATTGCACGTCATTGCACAAAGGTTAGAAGGGGTACCGTATCCCCGGATAACATGTATGGATAGCGTACACATTCAAAATATATGTCTATACAGCATGAGGCAGGCTCAGACGGTGTTAGGCCCAGTATGGATTGCACGTCATTGCACAAAGGTTAGAAAGGGTACCGTATCCCCGGATAACATGTATGGATAGCGTACACATTCAAAATATATGTCTATACAGCATGAGGCAGGCTCAGACGGTGTTAGGCCCAGTATGGATTGCACGTCATTGCACAAAGGTTAGAAAGGGTACCGTATCCCCGGATAACATGTATGGATAGCGTACACATTCAAAATATATGTCTATACAGCATGAGGCAGGCTCAGACGGTGATAGGCCCAGTATGGATTGCACGTCATTGCACAAAGGTTAGAAAGGGTACCGTATCCCCGGATAACATGTATGGATAGCGTACACATTCAAAATATATGTCTATACAGCATGAGGCAGGCTCAGACGGTGTTAGGCCCAGTATGGATTGCACATCATTGCACAAAGGTTAGAAGGGGTACCGTATCCCCGGATAACATGTATGGATAGCGTACATATTCAAAATATATGTCTATACAGCATGAGGCAGGCTCAGACGGTGTTAGGCCCAGTATGGATTGCACGTCATTGCACAAATGTTAGAAGGGGTACCGTATCCCCGGATAACATGTATGGATAGCGTACACATTCAAAATATATGTCTATACAGCATGAGGCAGGCTCAGACGGTGTTAGGCCCAGTATGGATTGCACGTCATTGCACAAAGGTTAGAAAGGGTACCGTATCCCCGGATAACATGTATGGATAGCGTACACATTCAAAATATATGTCTATACAGCATGAGGCAGGCTCAGACGGTGTTAGGCCCAGTATGGATTGCACGTCATTGCACAAAGGTTAGAAGGGGTACCGTATCCCCGGATAACATGTATGGATAGCGTACACATTCAAAATATATGTCTATACAGCATGAGGCAGGCTCAGACGGTGTTAGGCCCAGTATGGATTGCACGTCATTGCACAAAGGTTAGAAGGGGTACCGTATCCCCGGATAACATGTATGGATAGCGTACACATTCAAAATATATGTCTATACAGCATGAGGCAGGCTCAGACGGTGTTAGGCCCAGTATGGATTGCACGTCATTGCACAAAGGTTAGAAAGTGTACCGTATCCCTGGATAACATGTATGGATAGCGTACACATTCAAAATATATGTCTCAGGAGGCAGGCTCAGACGGTGTCAGGCACAGTATGGATTTGACGGCCCAGATTACACAGCGGAGGAGCAGGGAGAGGTAAAGATTGCAAATGCTGGGGCCCTGGCCAAGCAAGGGGGGCCCACTCGTGGGCGTCGGTACTGGCACTGGGCCCCTCATAGTACAGCGGTGTGTCTGACGGCGGGTGTGCACCACCACCGTCAGAGACACTTGATTGCACTATGAGGGACCCTGTGCCAGTGCCCGCACCCAAGAGTCGGCCTACCCACCTGTCCAGGGCAACGGCACTCGCACAGTGTCGTGCGCTAGGTGGTGACCCCGGCCATGGGGGGGGAGGCAGCACAGTTAGGGAGTTTTAGAAAGTGGCATATGTTGATGTTGGACATTCAGCTGATGCAAAAGGCGAAATAGGTGAAGTACCAGGAAGAGGTGGACCAAAGCAAGCCATTTTTCTGTCACCCTATGTGTCATCAGGGGAAGGTGGGACAAAATCCTTGGAAACCCATGCGTGGTTCATTTTAATGAAGGTTAGATCATCCACATTTTGGGTTGACAGACGGGTCCTTTTTTCTGTCAGGATTGATCCAGCTGCACTGAAGACTCTTTCCGATAGCACACTTGCAGCTGGGCAAGCGAGCTCCTGTAAGGCATATTGGGCCAATTCAGGCCAGGTGTCCAGTTTAGCGGCCCAATAGTCAAAGGGGAATGACCTGTGTGGGAGAACATCGATATGGGAGGAAAAGTAGTTTGTAACCATAGTTGACAACTGCTGTCTCCTGTCACTTTCCATCGATGCAGTATTACCAGTTGTGTGAGCGGTATTTGAAAAATCAGTCCACAACATTGTCATGAAACCCCTGTCTCCAACGCCACTTCTGCTGTGTGCACCACGAACACCTCTGCCAAGCTGCCCCCCGGCCCGTACGGCTCTTGTGAGAACCATCACCGCTGCTGTGTGCTGGGAATGCCTCAAGCAACCGATTTACCAGAGTTGCTTGTTTATTAGCCAATATTAGGTCAAGGTTCTCCTGTGGCATGATGTTTTGTAATTTGCCTTTATAGCGTGGATCCAGGATGCTTGCCAACCAGTAGTCGTCATCGTTCATCATTTTGGCAATGCGGGGGTCCCTTTTTAGGATCCGCAAGGCATAATCTGACATGTGGGCCAATGTTCCCGGTGTCAATGATGCACTGCGAGTGCTGGGTGGAGGAGCACTTTCTGGCAAATCCACATCCCTCCAGTCACGCACAAACCCTGTACCAGACCTTGCCATGCCAACATTTTCACTTGCCCCACGAGATGCATCCTCCTCCCCTAAGTAATCATCCCCATCATCCTCCTCCTCCTCCTCCTCTTCTTCCTCCACCTCGTCCAGGAGAGGTCCCTGAGCAGACAATGGCTGAATGTCATCAAGGATTCCCTCCTCCTCTTCCTCCTCATCAACATTGGCTGCAGACGCCTGCTCCTTAAGGTGCGTCAAAGTTTGCATGAGCATACGCATAAGTGGGATGCTCATGCTTAGGATGGCGTCGTCTGCGCTTACCAGCCGTGTGCATTCCTCAAAACACTGAAGGACTTTACAAAGGTCTTTCAGCTTCGACCACTGCACGCCTGTCAACTCCATGTCTGCTCTCAAAGTGCCTGGCCGTGTATCCTCCCACAAATGCATTATGGCCTGTCTCTGCTCGCACAGCCGCTCCACCATGTGCAGGGTGGAGTTCCACCTTGTTGCAATGTCGATAATGAGGCGGTGGTTGGGAAGGTGGAGCAATCGCTGCAGCTTCTGCATACGAACGGAGTGTACAGGCGACCGGCGGATGTGCACGCACAGTCTTCGCACCTTCTGGAGCAGGGCTGTTAACTCCGGATAATTTTTGAGGAAGCACTGCACCACCAGGTTCAAGGTGTGAGCCAAGCAAGGTATGTGGCTGAGTTTTGAAAGGGCTATGGCTGCCACAAAATTACGGCCGTTATCACTAACTACCTTGCCTGCCTCAAGATGTACACTGCCCAGCCATGACTCAGTTTGTCGCTTCAAGTACTTGGCCAGCACCTCGGCGGTGTGTCTGTCGCCCAAACACATCATCTGCAACACAGCCTGCTGACGCTTTCCACTAGCTGCTCGATAGGGGGACACATCGTGTGCAACAGTGGCAGCTGCAGATGGAGTGCTCGTACGACTGCGCTCTGTGGACGAGCTTTCGCTTCTGGAGGAGGAGGAGGAGAAGGAGGGTCGAACGCCTACAGCCAACTGTTTCCTATACCGTGGGCTAGGCAGCACTGTCCCATCACCGATGTCCCCTGTGGACCCTGCATCCACCACATTAACCCAGTGCGCAGTGATGGACACGTAACGGCCCTGGCCATGCCGACTGGACCATGCATCAGTTGTGAGGTGCACCTTTCCGCTCACTGACTACTTGAGTGCATGGACAATGCGGTCTTTCACATGATGGTGGAGGGCTGGGATGGCTTTGCGAGAGAAGAAGTGGCGACTGGGTAGGTCATAGCGTGGTACTGCATAGGCCATGAGTTCGCGGAAAGCTGTGCTTTCCACCAACCGAAAGGGCATCATCTCAAACGAGATTAGTTTGGCAATGTGGGCGTTCAAACCCAGTGTACACGGATGAGAGACTGAGTACTTTCTTGACCTACTCATAGTGTCTGGGAGGGTGAGCTGGACTTGAGAGCAGCATATGGTGGAAGTAGCGGTGGACAGAGCGGACTGAGAGAGGGTTGATGATGGTGATGGAGTTGGTGTTCTTTCTGATGGCCTAGAATCAGTCTTTCGTTGATATAACAGTGGGATTCCCTGACTGCTGTGGCCTTGCAACGACACCTCAACATTTGCTGCTGTGCTAACCGGTGGGCTTACAGTGGGGGAAACAATGTAGCGTTGCTGACTACCTTCGTTGTGATCAGTTGCACATGTGGCACTTGAGGTTTGGCGTTGTGTCCACGCTTGCAAGTGCATGCTGGTTAAATGTCTAAGCATGCAACTGGTATTCAAATTTTTCAGATTTTTCCCTCGGCTAAAGGTCTTTGCGCACTTCTTACAGATAACCTTGGCCTGATCATGAGGATTTTGTTCAAAAAAGTGCCACACTGCACTCTTCCTACTTTGGCAGACATTTTGCGGCCTAGCACGCTGTGATCTTTTGACCCTCTGGACAAGCTGTCCAGCAACTCTTTTGATGTTTGCAACCTGTCTTTGGAGTGCTCCGGGCCTGCCAGATAACAGCTGTTGCGATGTCGATGTCTGCTGTGGATGCTCCTCATCTGTGCTATTGGAAGCAGCACCCTCTTCCCCCAATGGATGCCAATCTGGGTCAACAACTGGGTCATCCATCACCTCCTCTTCTATGTCATGTGCACCTTCCTCTGTGTCACCGTGTATGGAGGTATAGTGTGCGGGAAGGGGCACCTGAGTCTCATCAGGGTCAGAATCTGGCTCTGTACACTGCGAGGACAATGTAGTGCTCTGAGTGAATGTACCAGCAGAATCATCCATCAGCGGCTGTGCATCAGTGCACTCCATGTCAGATTCATCTTGGCCTGGGTAATTCACCATTTGACTTGATAATCCAGGCATGGTATGTGAAAACAGCTCCATGGAGTAATCAGTAGTATGGCCTGCGTCATCCTTCAATCTTGGTTGGGGTGAAGGACACAAGGAAAGGTGTGGTTCATGAACATGAGCCTCCAATGACGACTCAGTGCTTTTACTTTTTACAACTGAAGAAGAGGAGGCGATAGAGCTGGAGGCTGAGTCAGCAATGTAAGACAAAACTTTTTCCTGATGCTCTGCCTTTAAAAGCGGTTTGCCAACTCCTAGAAAACTAAGCGTTTGAGGCCTTATGTAGCCAGACGATGACGCAGGGTCAGCACCTCCTGCATTCGGTCCTATTTTGCTCTTGCCACTACCATCAGATCCACCACCAACACCATCATTACCAGCTGCCAACCCCCGCCCAATTCCACGGCCTCTTCCACCAGCCTTCCTCATTTTTGGTAGAAATGTAGACAAAATCCAACAAACTATATAGTAATGTAAAACAAGGTACAAGGTGTCTATAGGACAGGGGAGTTTTAGAATTTCTGCACACACTTGTGGACAGTGGACACTTGTGGATTGTGTGAGGTCCACTGATATCTGAGCGCTATGTGACACACTCGATGGCACAGCTGCCTGTGACCAAAGTGACGAGAGGATAATGGAGATTTTGAATCTCTGCGTACACTTTTGGACACTGGACACTTGTGGATGGTGTGAGGCCCACTGATATCTGAGCGCTATGTGACACGCTCGATGGCACAGCTGCCTGTGACCAAAGTGACGAGAGGATAATGGAGATTTTGAATCTCTGCGTACACTTTTGGACACTGGACACTTGTGGATGGTGTGAGGCCCACTGATATCTGAGCGCTATGTGACACACTCGATGGCACAGCTGCCTGTGACCAAAGTGACGAAAGGATAATGGAGATTTTGAATCTCTGCGTAAACTTTTGGACACTGGACACTTGTGGATTGTGTGAGGCCCACTGATATCTGAGCGCTATGTGACACGCTCGATGGCACAGCTGCCTGTGACCAAAGTGACGAGAGGATAAGGGAGATTGGATTGCTTTTAAAAAAGCAGTTTGCGGAGAAGTGGGTAAACAGCAATGCCAGCGTGTCAGGAAGCCTTAGAAGGCAGCCCAACAACCAACACCACTGATACACCACAATATAGCCTCCCCTTGCACTGCACACACAGTGACTTGTGTGTTGTGCAGGCCAAATCGCTAGCAGCAGAAGCAGTTTTTTTGTCTTCTTCCCTGCCTAACGCTCTCCCTACAGAATCAGCAGCAACCTCTCCCTATACTAAGATCGGCAGAAGTAAGATGGCGGTCGGCGTGCACGCCCTTTTATACCCCCTGTGACGCCCACCAAAGCAAGCCAATCACTTGTATGCCCTTCTGAAAGATGGTGGTGACCCCTGCCTATGTCATCACGTTGCCCACAGTGTCCGTGGATCCTGATTGGCTGAAAAAGAGCGCAAAACAAACTTTTGAAACGCGACTTTGGCGCGTAAGTCGCCGACCTCGTGGCCGACCTCATCCTAGGGTCGGGTTTCGTTTCATGAAACCCGACTTTGCCAAAAGTCGGCGACTTTTGAATTTTTTCGACCCGTTTCGCTCAACTCTAGTCAACACTGCAAATATTGACTTGCTGCATTAACTCATTCTGTCAATATAACCTTTTGTTACTCATAATATGATTGCAATTATATTTCTGTATGTGATAAAAACATCTGACAAACACACATAAAAACCAGAGGGCAGCAGATCATGTGAAAATATAATATTTGTGTCATTCTCTAAACTTTTGGCCATGACTGTATATGATGGTCCCTATGGACGATGCTCCAGTGTATGATGGGCCCTAATAATGCTATATTTATATATATAGTGGGCTCCATTTGTAATGCTCCAGTGTATAATGGGCCCCGTAAATGCTGCTCCAGTGTCTGATGTCCCCCATTTGGAATGCTCCAGTATATGATGGACCTCATGGATGATGCTCCAGTGTATGATGGGCCATAATAATGCTCCATATATAATGGGCTCCATTTCTAATTCTCCAGTGTATAATGGGCCCTGTAAATGCTGCTCCAGTATCTGATGCCCCCCATTTGGAATGCTCCAGTATATGATGTGCCTCATGGATGATGCTCCAGTGTATGATGGGCCCTACTAATGCTCCATATATAATGGGCCCCATTTCTAATTCTCCAGTGTATAATGGGCCCTGTAAATGCTGCTTCAGTGTTTGATGTCCCCCATTTGGAATGCTCCAGTATATGATGGGCCCCATTTTTAATGAACTGAGGCATGGTATGTGAAAAGAGCTCCATGGAGTTATCTTAAGTGTGTGCTGCCGCATCCTTTACTTTTGAAGTGGGTGAAGGACACAAGGAAAGGGGTTGCTCCTGACCAGAAGCCTGCACTGACGACTCAGTTCTTGTTTTTATTTAAACTTCAGAACAGTAGGCGATAGAGCTGGAGGCTGTTTCACTAATGTAAGGCAACACCTGTTCCTGATGCTCCGGCTTTAAAAGCAGTCTACCTACTCCCATAAAAGGGAGCCTTACAGGCCTTCCAGAGCTACACCATGACACAGGCTCAACACCTCCTGCCCTAGCTGCTATTGTGTTTTTGGCACTACCAGCAGATGCAGCACCACCACCATGACTAACAGGTGGCCCCCCACGCACACGTCCGCGTTCTCTTCCACCATACTTCCTCATGTTTTTTAAAATGGACCCAAAATACCAGCAGATATATGGTACTGTATCAGAAGCGTACAGCACTATACAGTCAACGGATAACAGTAAATCTCCGTATATATTTCATGAATTACAGACAGACGCTCACAGGCTCAGTATGGATTACCCAATAAAATAACATGTTGAAAAAGGGTTCAGTATCACCAGATACAAGGTATATATAGTATAGTGTAAACATTCTGAATCTCCGTATCTATTTCAGGAGGCAGACACAAACACTCTCAGGCCCAGTATGGATTGCACAAGAATATGAAAAGCTGCAAATGGGTAATGTAACACAAGCGTACAGCTGTATACAGTGTTGGGGTAATCTTAAATCTCCAAATATATTTTCGGAGTAACAGACAGATGTTCACAGGCTCATTATGGATTACACCTGAAACTAAATAGCAAAAAAGGTTACTGTATCAGAAGCGTACTGCTGTAATCAGTGTTGGCCAAATTTGAAATCTCCGTATAGATTTCCGGAGTCACCCTCACACGCTCACTCAGTCAGGGTTTGACCACAATAAAAAATGTTGTTAAAAAGGTACTGGATAACAAGATAGCAAGTATATATAATATAGGGTACAATTAAAATCTCCGTATACATAGTCCCGTAGTCACTCTCAGACGCTTACTCAGGATGGATGTGACCGTAACACTAAATGTCGACCAAAGGTACTGTATAACAAGAAACAAGCTGTATCGAGAATAGAGTAAAAATTGGTATCTCCAATTCACTGTCTATATAGAAGGCGGAAACCACACACGCTCACTCACTATGGAGGATACCTTACTAAAATATTTTGAACAAAGGTACTGTATCAGCACATACCAGGTGTATCCAGTCTAGGGGTAATTGTAAATTTCTGTCTACACTTCCGGAGTCAGACACAGACACTCATAGGCTCAGTATGTATTACACCATAATTTAAAAAGTAGAAAAGGGGAAAGGTATTTGAGGCGTACACCAGTATACAGTGTTGTGGTACTTTTAAATCTTCGTATATTTTTCAATTTCAGCAAGCCAGTCCAGACTCTCCACTACTGCAAACTACATGGATAAAAGTACAGACGGAAAGTCGATTGTTTGCAGAAATTTGGGAATTACTCATCGCGGGAAAACCTCACGGTAGATGTTGCAGAGGCAATGCAGACCCTCAATTACTGTGTCTGTGGAGACAGTGAAAACGCTTCTTTGTGAAGAAAGGATAGCTTTATCGCAGTAGCATGGATCACATCACCGTTACTTGTCTCCATCAAATTGTGATCCCAGGGAGAGATGTACACATGGTCCTCACTGCCTATCATGATGTGTCTGGGCATTTTGGAGGGCAAAAGACAGAAACAACAGGCCGTAGGCGATTCTATTAGATTGGCATGAGAGGAGACATTGGAAAATGGTGGCAGGAATGTCACACGTCTGTGACTAGGAAAACTGTGAAAGCTGATCATAAAGCACCACTGCATCCGATTGTGAGTTGACGTCCATTACAAATGGTAGCCAATGATCATCTGAAGGTAGAGGCCAGCAGGACAGGCCATAGCTACATCTTAACCATCATCGATCAATACACCAAATTTCTATTGGCTGTCCCTATGAAGGATTTAACTGCCCAGACTATACAGCGGTGGAGCACAGAGAGGTAAGTATTGCAACTTGCAAGTGCTGTGGCCATGACCAAGCAGGGGGGGCACACTCGTGGGCGACGGTACTGGCACAGGGCCCCTCATAGTACGCTGGTGTGTCTGACGGTGAGTGGGCCCCCCCACCGTCAGAAAAACTGTGTTGTACTATGAAGGGCCCTGTACCAGTGCAGTCGGCCATCAGTGGGCTCATCCACCTGTTCAGAGCAACATCACTTGCCCGGTTGCGCCAGGTGTTGACCCCAGCCCTTGGGGGGGTGGGCAGCCCAGTTAGGGAGGTTTAAAAAATGGCATATGTTGATGTGTAGGCTGGACATTCAGCAGCTGTAAATGGCAGAATGGGTCAAGTCAGAGGAAGAGGAGAACAAAAGCGAGGCAGTTTTCTGGCAACCTAGGTGTCATCAGGGGAAGGTGGGACAAAATCCTTGGAAACCCATGCATGGTTCATTTTAATGAAGTGTAGATCACCAACATTTTGGGTCGACAGACGGGTCCTTTTTTCTGTCAGGATTGATCCAGCAGCACTGAAGACTCTTTCAGATAACACACTAGCAGCAGGGCAAGCGAGCTCCTGTAAGGCATATTGTGCCAATTCAGGCCAGGTGTCCAGTTTACAGGCCCAGTAGTCAAAGGGGAATGACCTGTGAGGGAGAACATCGATATGGGAGGAGAAGTCGTTTGTAACCATAGTTGACAACTGCTGTCTCCTGTCACTTTGAATCGATGCAGTATTAGCTGTCGTGTGAGTGGTACTTGAGAAATCAGTCCACAACATGATCATGAAACCCCTGTCTCCAATGCCACTTCGGCTGTGTGCACCATGAACACCTCTTGCATTGTGCCCACTATGGCTCGTGGAGAAACAGCACCGCTGCTGTGTGCTGGGAAAGCCTCAAGCAAACGGTTTACCAGAGTTGCTTGTTTGTTAGCCAATATTATCTCTAGGACAGTTCCCTGACCAGACATTGGCTGACTGACAGCAAGTCTTCCCTCCTCCTCCTCCTCCTGTTCCTCCTCTGCTGCAGACGCCTGTTCCTTAATGTGCGTCAAACTTTGCATGAGCAAACGCATAAGTGGGATGCTCATGCTAATGATGGCATCATCAGCGCTTACCAGCCGTGTGCATTCCTCAAAACACTGAAGGACTTTACAGAGGTCTTTCAGCTTTGACCACAGCACATCCGACAATTCCATGTCTGCCCGTGTATCCTCCCACAAATGCATAACAGCCTGCCTCTGTTCGCACAGCCTCTCAACCATGTGCAAGGTGGAGTTCCACCTTGTTGCAACGTCTATAATTAGGCGGGGCTTGGGGAGGTGGAGCAATCGCTGTAGCTTCTGCATATCACTGGAGTGTACGGGCGAGCAATGGATGTGCGAGCACAGTCTTCGCACCTTATGGAGTAGGGATGTTAACTCCGGATAATTATTAAGGAAGCACTGCACCACCAGGTTCAAAGTGTGAGCCAGGCAAGGTATATGTGTGAGTTTTGCAAGGCCTATGGCTGCCACAAAATTGCCGCCGTTATCACTGACTACCTTGCCTGGCTCAAGATGTAGACTGCCCAGCCATGACTCAGTTTGTTGCTGCAAGTAGTCGACCAGTACATCCGCGGTGTGTCTGTTGTCACCCAAACACATCATCAGTAATACAGCCTGCTGACGCTTACCACTAGCTGTTCGATAGTGGGACACCTCGTGTGCAACACTGCCAGCTGCGGATGGAGTGCTCGTGCGACTGCGCTTTGTGGACGAGCTTTCGCTTATAGAGGAGGAGGCTCTAAAGCCTACAGGCAACTGTATTCTATACCGTTGGCTAGGCAGCACTGTTCCACCGCCGCTGTGCCCTATGGAACCTGCATCCACCACATTAACCCAGTGCGCAGTGATGGACACGTAATGGCCCTGGCCATGCCTACTGGACCATGCATCTGTTGTGAGGTGCCCCTTTCCACTCATTGATTGCTTGAGGGCATGAACAATGCGGTCTTTCACATGCAGGTGGAGGGCTGGGATGGCTTTTCAAGAAAAGCAGTGCTGACTGGGTAGGTCAAAGCGTGGGACAGCGTAGGCCATGAGGTCATGGAAAGCTTCACTTTCAACCAAACGGTAGGGCATCATTTCTAACGAGATTAGTTTGGCAATGTAGGCTGTTATGAATGGGTCACCGAGGAGAAAAAAGCAAAACAAGCTAAGTCACAGAAAACCAGAGAGGTTGGTAACTATGCAGATTGCAAATCCTTGATCTTACCACACAACTAGCAGCAGCCGTGGAGCGTACCTACGATGTTCCTAGATGCTTTGTCACAGCCGGAGGACTAAATAAGCCTGAAGCATGAAAAGGGGAAAACTAACTGCCCCAGAGCAGACCCCAAAGGAATAGATAGCCCCCACACATGTACTGACGGTGAAACAAGATGAAGGCACAAACACAGGCAGGAAAATAGGCTGAGCAAACGATGGGGCCCAAACTAACTAGAAAGGAAAGGAAAGGAAAGACACTGTCTGCAACCTGCAAAAAAACCCTACAAAAATAATGTCCAACACTTCTGATAGCAAAATTAACCCTGAAGTCACTAGATTTCTCCCACTATATCAGCACTCTGAAATATTCTGAGACAGAGCAAAAAGAGACCAAGCTAGTAAGGGACAAAAAGCAAATTGGCAAAATACTGATAAATAAGAGTGGAAATTCAGCACAGCCCCCAGCCGGAGCTGGCTGACCACACAAAAAACTGAATAGACCAACAAAATCAAGTGTGAACATTAGCAGAAAAACTTAGCTTTAGATGACTGGAACAGAGCTGAAAACCAAGAGCTGACAAGCCAGAAGGAATCACCAGCAACTGAATAGGGCGTCGGCTGTCTTAAATACAATCTGAGACTCCTGGGGTCCAATCGTCATCCTTATTCTCAGGTGGCAGATCTCCACCGATCAAATCAGCCTCACTACCTCCTTTTTCCACCAGAGGGAGTCTGGAAGGAGAACTCACAACTCGTGAACCAGAGAATGACCTCACAACAGTAGGCGTTCAAACACAGTGTACGCGGATGAGAGGATGAGTACTTTCTTGTCCTACTCAGAGTGTCTGGTAGGGTGAGCTGGACTGGAGAGCTGCATATGGGGGAACTAGCGGTGGACCGGACGGAGTGAGAGGGGGTTGGTGTTGTTATTGGTGTTGATGGCCTAGATTCAGTGTTGTGTTGCAAACCATTGTGATTCCCTGAGTGCTTTGGCCTTGCGGCGACACCTCAACATTTTGTGCTGGTGGTGTGCTTAACGGTGGCAGTGGTGTTACAGTGGGGGAAGTGATGGAGCGTTGCTGGCTACCTTTAGTCGGAGCAGGTGCACATGTGCTACCTGACGTTTTGTAGTCTGTCCTCGCTTGCAAGTGCATGTTGGTTAAATGTCTAAGCATGCAACTGGTATTCAAATTTCTGCGTTGTTTACCTCGGTTAAAGGTCCTTCCGCACTTCTAACAGGTAACCTTTGCCTTTAGGATTTTGGACAAAGAAGTGCCACACTGCACTCTTCCTACTATGGTAGAAATTTTCTGGCCTTGCACGCTCTGCTAACTTGACCGTCTGGCCATGCTGTCCTGCAACTCCTTTATTTTTTGGTCCACGTTTTTGGACAGCTATGGGCCTGGCAGATAACCGCTGCTGTGATGTCAATGCCTGCTGCAGATCTTTCTCCTTATCTGAACTGTTGCCAGCGCCACCCTCCTCCCCTAATGGATGCCAATCCGGGTCAAGAACTGGGTCATCCATCACCTCCTCTTCAAAGTCATATACAACTTCTTCTTTACCTTCCTCTGTGTCACCGTGTAAGGTGGTATAGTATGCGGGAAGGGGCATCTGAGTTTCGTCAGGGTCAGATTCTGGCTCAGTAGAGTGCGAGGGCAATGTAGTGCTCTGGCTCAATGTACCAGCAGAATCATCTAGCAGTGGCTGTGCATCAGTGCACTCCATGTCAGATTCATCTTGGACTGGGGAATTCTGGATTTGACTGGATAACCCAGGCATGGTATGTGAAAAGAGCTCCATAGAGTAATCTGAAGTGTCGGCTGCCGCATCCTTCACTTTTGGTGGGGGTGAAGGACACAAGGAAAGGTGTTTTTCCTGTCCAGAACCCTGCACTGACGACTCGGTGCTTGCAGGTTTGGAACGTTCAGAAGAAGAGGCAATAGAGCTGTTGGCTGTTTTGGCAATGTACGCCAAAACCTGTTCCTGTTGCTCTGGCTTTAAAAGCGGTTTTCCTACTCCAAGAAAAGGTAACCTTACAGGCCTTCTTGGGCCAGACGATGACGCAGGCTCAACACCTGCCTTAGCTGCTATTGTGCTTTTGCCAGAATCAGCCGATGCACCACCACCATCAGTACCAGCTGCGCCCCCTGCCCACGTCCGCGGCCTCTTCCATCATACTTCCTCAAGTTTGGGAAAATGTACCCAAAATACCAGCAGAGAGATGGTACTGTATGAGGAGCGTCCAGCTGTGTAAGGTGTATTACACTGGCTACCCATCCACTCCAGAATTCAGTATAAACTTATTACCCTCACCCACAAAGCCCTCCATGGCTCAGCAACACCCTACATCTCCTCCCTTGTTTCAGTATACCACCCTACCCGCGCCATCCGTTCTGCTGATGACCTGAGGTTAGCATCCTCAATAGTCAGAACCTCCCACTCCCGTCTCCAAGACATTACACGTGCCGCGCCAATTCTTTGGAATGCACTTCCCAGGTCAATACGATTAGTCCCCAATCCCCACAATTTTAAGCGTGTCCTGAAAACGCATTTATTCAGACTGGCCTACCGCCTCAACACATTAACCTAATCTATCCCTGTGTGGCAGAGCCAAAAGTTTTACCATAACCAGGTTCCCCGCATCATTCTCCCACATGCTTTATGCATCCATTAGCCCTCTGTGTCCGTACTGTCACACACCTAACATTATGGCTGGTCCATACAATCAGGGCAACTGTTACCACCCACCTTTCGTGTCTACCTCTTTCCTCATAGACTGTAAGCTTGCGAGCAGGGCCCTCTTTCCTCTTGGTATTTGTTATAATCTACTGTATGTGATTATTGTTATGCTGTAATGTCTATTGTCTGTACAAATCCCCTCTGAAATGTAAAGTGCTGCGGAATATGTCGGCGCTATAAAAATAAAATTTATTATTATTATTATTATTATTATTATTATTATATTAAAAAAATTAAATCTACGTATATTTTTTGTTAGTCACAGACGCTCTCCCAGTATGTATTTGACCGTAATGCAACAAGCAGATATACGGTACTGTATCAGAAGTGTACAGCTGGATACGTTTTTTGTGTAACTAACAATCTGTGTATATGTATTTAAAGAGTGTCACACACACCCGCTGTCTCTGTATAGTTTGGACCGTTATCAAACAGCACATATACTAAACTGTTTGCAAAGCCGACAGCTCTATACGGTGTAGGTCTGGAAAACTGGCAAATCGCCTCGGCTTGCTTTTCCAGAGTCACACACAGATAGCTTGTATTCGTCCGTGATCCAAGCCGGTACACAGTACTGTGTGAGGAGCGTACAACGCTATCCGGTATCTGTATGGAAGATTGTAAATCTCAGGCTATGTTTATACGGAGTGACACACGCTGTCTCTGTATAGTTTGGACCATTATCAAACAGCACATACAGTGGGGAAAAAAAGTATTTAGTCAGTCAGCAATAGTGCAAGTTCCACCACTTAAAAAGATGAGAGGCGTCTGTAATTTACATCATAGGTAGACCTCAACTATGGGAGACAAACTGAGAAAAAAAAATCCAGAAAATCACATTGTTTTTTTTTTTTTTTTTTTTTATTTGCATATTATGGTGGAAAATAAGTATTTGGTCAGAAACAAAATTTCATCTCAATACTTTGTGATATATCCTTTGTTGGCAATGACAGAGGTCAAACGTTTTCTGTAAGTCTTCACAAGGTTGCCACACACTGTTGTTGGTATGTTGGCCCATTCCTCCATGCAGATCTCCTCTAGAGCAGTGATGTTTTTGGCTTTTCGCTTGGCAACACGGACTTTCAACTCCCTCCAAAGGTTTTCTATAGGGTTGAGATCTGGAGACTGGCTAGGCCACTCCAGGACCTTGAAATGCTTCTTACGAAGCCACTCCTTCGTTGCCCTGGCGGTGTGCTTTGGATCATTGTCATGTTGAAAGACCCAGCCACGTTTCATCTTCAATGCCCTTGCTGATGGAAGGAGGTTTGCACTCAAAATCTCACGATACATGGCCCCATTCATTCTTTCATGTACCCGGATCAGTCGTCCTGGCCCCTTTGCAGAGAAACAGCCCCAAAGCATGATGTTTCCACCACCATGCTTTACAGTAGGTATGGTGTTTGATGGATGCAACTCAGTATTCTTTTTCCTCCAAACACGACAAGTTGTGTTTCTACCAAACAGTTCCAGTTTGGTTTCATCAGACCATAGGACATTCTCCCAAAACTCCTCTGGATCATCCAAATGCTCTCTAACAAACTTCAGACGGGCCCGGACATGTACAGACTTAAGCAGTGGGACACGTCTGGCACTGCAGGATCTGAGTCCATGGTGGCGTAGTGTGTTACTTATGGTAGGCCTTGTTACATTGGTCCCAGCTCTCTGCAGTTCATTCACTAGGTCCCCCCGCCTGGTTCTGGGATTTTTGCTCACCGTTCTTGTGATCATTCTGACCCCACGGGGTGGGATTTTGCGTGGAGCACCAGATCGAGGGAGATTATCAGTGGTCTTGTATGTCTTCCATTTTCTAATTATTGCTCCCATAGTTGATTTCTTCACTCCAAGCTGGTTGGCTATTGCAGATTCAGTCTTCCCAGTCTGGTGCAGGGCTACAATTTTGTTTCTGGTGTCCTTTGACAGCTCTTTGGTCTTCACCATAGTGGAGTTTGGAGTCAGACTGTTTGAGGGTGTGCACAGGTGTCTTTTTATACTGATAACAAGTTTAAACAGGTGCCATTACTACAGGTAATGAGTGGAGGAAAGAGGAGACTCTTAAAGAAGAAGTTACAGGTCTGTGAGAGCCAGAAATCTTGATTGCTTGTTTCTGACCAAATACTTATTTTCCAAAATAATATGCAAATAAAATGAAAAAAAAACAGACAATGTGATTTTCTGGATTTTTTTTTCTCAGTTTGTCTCCCATAGTTGAGGTCTACCTATGATGTAAATTACAGACGCCTCTCATCTTTTTAAGTGGTGGAACTTGCACTATTGCTGAATGACTAAATACTTTTTTTCCCCACTGTATACTAAACAGTTTGCAAAGTCGACAGCTCTATACGGTGTAGGTCTGGAAAACTGGCAAATCGCCTCGGCTTGTTTTTACAGAGTCACACACAGATAGCTTTTATTTGTCCGTGTTCCCAGCCGGTACACGGTACTGTGTGAGGAGCGTACACCGCTATACGGTGTGTGAAAACATGAACGCTCGGTAAATGAGCAGAACAAGATAATAAAAGTTGGAGTGCTTTGAAAAAAGCAGTTTGAACAGCAGTGTGCACACACCAATGCAGCTATCAGGTAGCCTTAAAAGGCAGCCTAATCACCACCAGTGCTGCTGCACACAACTAAAATCCTACACTTTCACTGCACACTAACTGTGCAGTGAAAAGCGCTAGCAGCAGAAGCTATTTTTTTTTCTTCTTCCCTGCCTAGCGCTCTCCCTATTCAGCATCAGCAGCAGCACCTCTCCCTGTTCTAAGATCGGCAGAAGTAAGATGGCGGTCGGCGGTCACTGCCTTTTATAGCCCCTGTGACGCTACACAAAGCCAGCCAATCACTTCAATGCCCTTCTCTAAGATGGTGGTGGCTGCTGCACATGTCATCGCGTTGCCCACAGTGTGTGTCCTCCATCATTGGCTGAAAAAAGGCGCTGGACGTATCATTTGAAATGCAACTTTGGCGCGCGGATCGGCAACCTCATGGCCGACCTCACGCTATGGTCGGGTTTCGTTTCATGAAACTCGACTTTGGCGAAAGTCGGTGATTTTTTAATTTGACCGACCCGTTTCGCTGAACTCTAATGTCATCTTTTCCAGGACTACACTGGACCACGAGGAATCACCACTGCCACAAGGATCGAGGATGCCATCTTTTCCAGGACCATACCGGACCCCTTATGCACCACGGCTTTGTTGCCAACGTCCATATCCTGAACGAACTGCATTATGAAGTCATCAGACTGATAAGTTTGCTATCTTTGAACTTCCTACCCTATTCTTCACACCCACTTCCCCAGAGTTACGTACCCTGTGTTCCTTTATACTGTTTTATCTGTTTTCTCCCTGCGAGGAGTATACCTGTTAAATTAAACCCCACGTTAACGCTTGCTCTGCCTCCGACCCGTTACTGTATCTTCCTACCTGCTCACAGGCACACTGTGTGTCTCAGAAGAGAGGGAATTTTGGACCGCTTATTTCTTTTGTGGGGTGATGAGCTATAGCATTTTACAGAGCCTTTGTACTATCAGTAACAAAGAAACCCCTTATATTTCCATTAACAGATGATGGACCTGAGTGGGGACTTTTTTTTTTGTGGATTAAGTTGAAAATTTTGGGAACATTTTACATAACATTTAGGATCACATTTGCCCAACGCTCTACGCTGAGCCCTTACATCTGGATTTCCATCTGAATCTCCAAGTGACGTGATTTAGAAGAAATCCCCGAGGGATCCATTCACTATAATGGGGTAGCAGAGTAACTATGGATTCTGGCTGGCCTCTGTTCAGTGTTATCCTTCTTTTCAGAGGAGCACTAAACTGTGGCCAACGCATTTTTATGCATTCCTAAAAAGACGGACACCGTCAGATCAAATTAGTAACTTCCTAGAAAGAATATCGCTCCCCAAATTATCGGCAGCTAAACTAAGTGACCTTAATACTCCCCTATCAGTGAACTAGAACAAATAATCCATTCTACTAAAAAGTCCTCTGCACTGGGCCCGGATGGGTTTTCTAAAACCTATTATCATTGTTTCGTCAAAACTTTAGCTCATTATCTCCTAAAACCTTTTAATTTTTGGAAATGAAGTTCTTCAATAAGCCATGAAACACTCCTGGTAATTTTAGACCTATCTCCTTAATAAACTGTGATCTAAAAATATTCTCTAAAATACTGGAGGCCAGAATAATGTCAGTTCTTCACTCTCTGATAGTACCTGACCAGGTTGGGTTTGTCCTTGGGAGACAGGCCAAGGATGCATTAGAAGAGTGATAGATTTGTTGGAGATAATGGAGACTAGTAAACTCCCCTGTGTATTGCTGTCTCTTGATGCTGAGAAGGCGTTTGACAGAGTGAATTGGGGTTATATGGGAGAGGTTATAGATAAGTTTGGATTTGTGGGAGATATTAAAAAGGCTATATTGGCTCTATATTCTAATCCGAACATGGTGGTGAGTGCGTCTGGCTTCACCTCAGACTGGTTTGTGATATCTAATGGCACTCAGAAGGGCTGCCCTCTTTCGCCGGTTATATTTGCTTTGCTAATGGAGCCGCTGGCAGAGGCTCTTAGAACAAATCCAAACATATATGGAGTACATGTGGGAGATATGGACCATGTGGTGGGATTGTATGCAGATGATGTGATATTATCTCTCACCAGCGTGGAGGAGTCCCTGATGGGTGTCATGGACACATTAACTGAATTCTCTAGAATCTCATATTACAAATTAAATGCCACAAATTCTATCATATTCCCAATAAATATTAAACCTTTGTTAAAGGATAGAATACTAGAGCATTTTCCCTTTAAGTGGGAGGAAGCGGGATTTACATATTTGGGAATTAAAATTACAAAATTTGGAAATCTAATTAAGTTGAACTGTGAATCGCTGATTTCGGAGGTTCGTGGGGACTTGGAGAGGCAGACCCTTCTCCCACTATCATGGGTTGCCAGGATACAAATGGTAAAAGTGATGTTGCTGCTTAAGATTACCTATTTGTTTAGATGTCTCCCCCTCAAGTTCCCATCTAGATGGATGAGACTTCTATAATCCCTATTGTGTAAGTACATTTGGAAAAACAAAAAACCAAGGGTGGCGGTCAGGGCTCTGCATTTCCAATATTCCTGGGGTGGCATGGGTGTACTAAATCTATCTTTGTACCACAAGGCAGCCATACTCGAGGCCGCCAAGGATTGGCGGGCTGGGGATCTTAATTATAGATGGCTCCGAATAGAAAGACAGTTTGCTCCCCACAGGTCTACTAGATTTTTGCTAGAGATCGAACTACTGAAGCCCCTGAATTTGAATTTTCCCTTACATACAATGTCCTCGTTGAGTTCCTATTGGAATAACCTTACTAGAGCTCTGGCAAAATCCCTATTTAAATGCATTTCTATAAAAGCGATAGAGGCACACATCTCTGGGTTGTCACCAGACCTGTGGGTGAAATCAGGGGTAAGCACCCTTGACAAAGTCTTAGATGGCCCTGTATTCCCCTCTTTTGCAGATTTGTCCCAACTTTTCAAGATTCCCAAAACGTGCTTCTATCAGTACCTCCAAATTCATCATTTTATCCATTTGTGTACATTTCCAGCTTGGTGGAGTCCTGACCCATCAGACATGATTCTACATTAAAGTAGAATATCCAAATAAACCAAATAAACATGGATTGTCTCTGTTTTATAGGACTCTTAATTCGCCAGCGGAGTCAGTGAAACTCCCCTACATGATTGTCTGAGAGAAAGCACTATCTTTCTCTTCCACCCCCGAACACTGGTGGATTGCTGCCACATTTACTAAAAGGTACTCCTTCTGCATTAACCATCTTGAACAACTAAAGAAGATACATATGAACTGGTATCTGACCCCTTATAAAATTTCCAAATTTAACAAATCATATTCCTCTTTATGCTGGAAGGGATGTGGTAAAAAAAGGTGATCTGGGTCATGTGTGGTGGTGGTGTCCCAAGATAAGAGAATTCTGGAATCGAGTGGCAGACTTAATCAGGACTTTGATAGAATCATAGAATCATAGAATCGTAGAGTTGGAAGGGACCTCCTGGGCCATCTGTTCCAACCCCCTGCTCAAAGCAGGATTCGCTAAATCATCCCAGTCAGATGTCTGTCCAGCCTCTGTTTGAAGACTTCCATTGAAGGAGAACTCACCACTTCTCGTGGCAGCCTGTTCCACTCATTGATCACTCTAACTGTCAAAAAGTTTTTTCTAATATCTAATCTGTGTCTCCTCCCATTCAGTTTCATCCCATTGCTTCTAGCCTTTCCTTGTGCAAATGAGAATAAAGTTGATCCTTCTACAATGTGACAGCCCTTTAGATATTTGTAGACAGCTATTAAGTCTCCTCTCAGTCTTCTCTTTTGCAAACTAAACATTCCCAAATCCTGCAACCTTTCCTCATAAGACAGGGTTTGCACACCGGTCACCATTCTGGTCGCTCTTTTCTGAACTTGCTCCAGTTTGTTGATGTCTTTTTTAAAATGTGGTGCCCAAAACTGGACACAATATTCCAGATGAGGTCTGACCAAAGAGGAGTAGAGGGAAATAATGACTTCACGTGATCTAGACTGTATGCTTCTGTTAATACATCCTAGAATTGCATTTGCCTTTTTTGCTGCTGCATCACACTGTTGACTCATATTCAGTCTGTGATCTATTAGTATACCCAAGTCTTTTTCACATGTGCTGTCACTTAGCCCTATTCCTCCCATTCTGTATATGCTTTTTTCATTTTTATTGCCCAGATGTAGTACTTTGCATTTCGCCCTGTTAAAAACCATTCTGTTAGTTGCTGCCCACTTCTCCAGTTTATTTATATCTTTTTGAATCCTCTCTCTCTCTTCTCTAGTATTAGCTATCCCTCCTAGCTTTGTGTCATCAGCAAATTTAATCAGTTTACCCTCAATTCCTTCATCTAAATCGTTGATAAAGATGTTGAACAATACAGGGCCCAGGACAGAGCCCTGTGGTACCCCACTTGAGACATTCTTCCAACTGGATGTGCAGCCATTTACGACCACTCTTTGGGTCCGATCACTAAGCCAGTTATGAATCCACCTAACAGTTGCCTTGTCCATTCCATACTTAGTCATTTTTTCAATAAGGATTGTATGAGAGACTTTGTCAAATGCTTTGCTGAAGTCAAGATATACTATATCTACAGCATTTCCTTGATCCACCCAATCAGTGATTCCGTCATAGAAGGAAATTAAGTTAGTCTGACATGACTTATTAGTTACAAACCCATGCTGACTCTGTTTAATCACTTCATTCTTATCCAGGTACTGACATACATGTTGTTTAATAATTTGTTCAAAGATCTTTCCTGGTATAGAAGTCAGACTCACCGGCCTATAGTTGCCTGGGTCCACCTTCTTCCCCTTTTTGAAGATAGGAACAACATTTGCTCTTCTCCAGTCTTCTGGGACTTCTCCTGTTCTCCAAGAATTTTCAAAGATTATGGAGAGGGGTTCAAAAATTTCTTCTGCTATCTCCTTCAGTACTCTGGGGTGTAATTCATCTGGACCTGGAGACTTGAATTCATTTAGGTTAGCTAAGTGTTTCCTCACTATCTTTCTGTTTATAGATATCCTGGATTCTTCTATTCCCTTAATAGGACAGTGAAGAACAGTTGATGTTACATTTCCTTTCTGAGAGAAAACAGATGCAAAATAGGAATTTAAAAGTTCAGCCTTCTCAACATCCTGTCTTACTATTTCATCATTTTCATCCTGCAAAAATCCTATAGCATCTTTGACTTTTCTTTTACTTTTGACATATCCCCAAAATCCTTTATTATTGCTTTTGACATCTCTTGCAAGCCTCAATTCATTTTCAACTTTAGGTAATCTGATTTGTGCCCTGCAGGTTCTGCAGACAGCATTATATTCTTCTTTAGATATGCCTCCCTCTTTCCATTTCATAAACATTTTTTTCTTCCTTTTTAGCATGTGCTTAAGTTCTGTGTTCATCCATCCTGGTTTCCTTAAATGCTTCCTATTCTTCCCTCTTTTCGGAATTGTTAACAACTGTGCTTTGAGAATTTCATTTCTCAAGATTCCCCATCCTTCCTGGACATTTTTGTCTTTAAGGATATCCAGCCATTGGATCCCTCCAATTCTCTTTCTGAATCCCTTAAAATCTGCCTTTCTGAAATCTAACCTTGACGTCTGAGTCTTCACAGGTTTTCCGCCTCTAGTTATCCTAAATTCTAAAATAGCATGGTCGCTACCTCCTAGGGTCCCAGCCACTTTTACCTCCTCAACCATTTCCTCCCTGTTTATAAGGATTAGATCCAAGGTAGCAGTTCCCCTTGTTTTCTCCCTTACCTTTTGGAAGATAAAGTTGTCAGCAAGAGAGGATAAGAATTTCCTTGACCTGTTAGTTTTGCCTGAGAGAGATTCCCAACAAATGTCTGGATAGTTGAAATCTCCCATGACAACTATGTCATATTTTTTGGAGAACTTGGCCATTTGATGCATAAAGAGTTCATCCATGTCTTCAGCTTGCACAGGCGGCCTGTAGTAAATGCCTACAATGGTGTCCTTTCCATTGTTCTGTCCTTGTATTCTTACCCAAACAGTTTCCACAGAACTCCCAGTCTCTGAAGCTTCAATCTCTGTGCAGATATACGCGTTTCTAACATACAATGCGACACCTCCCCCTCGTTTATCAAGTCTGTTTCTTGCAAATAAGTTGTATCCTTCTAGTCTTGTATTCCAGTCATGTGTATTGTCCCACCAAGTTTCAGTGATTCCAATGACATCATATTTCTTTTCTTGTGTTAGTAGTTCCAATTCTCCTTGTTTGTTGCCCATGCTTTGTGCATTAGTATAGAAACATTTTAGTTTGTGATTGGTTTCTCTTTCTCTAATATTTTTATTAATTAGATTCTTTTGTCTTTGTTCTTCCTTTCCACTTCTAATAGCAGAGTTCTCAATAGCATTTGTCAGGTGTATGGCTTTTTCTAGTCTTTTGCTTCCCTTCCCATGTTGTTCTAGTTTAAAGCTCTCCTTACAAGTGTAGCATGGCGACTTCCAAATACATGCTTTCCAGTCTTCGTAAGGTGCACCCCATCTCTAGCAAGTAGTCCATCGTATAAGTAATTCACTCCGTGATCCAGAAATCCAAATCTTTGCTGACGGCACCATCGACGTAGCCAGTTGTTCACATGCAGAATCTTATTCCACCTCCTTGTTCCACGGCCATCCACTGGGAGGATGGAAGAGAAGACCACCTGCGCTCCCAGTTCTTTCACTTTCTTGCCTAAGTCTTCAAAGTCTCTGCAGATGGTTTCCCTTTAACCCTGGAGGGGTCCTTGGCAGTCTTAAGTATTGGGTTGGACCTTCTTCCCCCAAACCTAGTTCCAGTGATAACCCATGTTTGACAGCGGCCCGTCAGAGCTTGGCAAGGCACTGGAAAGAAGCTACTACCCCCACACAGGAGGAACTCATTGATAGGATAAATTCTCATCATCTACATGAACGTTGTTTGGTTCACTGGATAAAGCAAAAAGAAAGAGTCAGTCGCCAGTGGGAGATTTGGGAGACTTTTGGATTGGCGATATCTCACACTTAGAATGTTTTTTAATATTTTTTTCTGGTTCTTATGGTCTTCTTGTAGGGGAAGTGGACTGACCTATGGACCTGTCTGCAGAGGAAGGGTTAATGTACACTGTGCTGGACATGGACTGCTGTAAATGAAGGTGGGAGACAGCTAGACAGAGGAGAAGGAGTTGTAGTATAGGGTTTTTGCTAATAGGGGGAGACCAAAGACAGCAGAAGTGTAGGAAGGTGTAGTACTGCAGTTTGGCCACAAGATGGGAGCAGGGAGCAGTGAAAGCAGGGCTTAACATCAGCTTATGGCTATGAAACTGCACAGTCATGGGGGCGGGGTTACAAGAACTCTAGGGGGATAAAAGGAAGACAGAGAGTTCTAGAAGCGGTCAGTCCGGGGAGAGGAGCCCAGGAGAGGAGAAGACCTAAGGGAGAAGTGGACAGAGAAGGAGCTCTGGAAGGGACTGACAACAGAGACAGTCAGGGGGTGGCCCTGACGGGAGAAGCCGCAGACGGAGAGAGCCTGGTGTACCACAAGACGGGCGGACTTGGGCAGGCAAAGCACTGTGGTGGTAGGCCTAGGACAGCCACAGTGAAAGAGCTACGAGGGACGTCAGACAGGAGAAGAAAGGAAGTGAAGGTACCCGGGCCTGTGTGCGGAGTCAAGCAGCCGCTGTGAGGTGCTGCGGAGTTGACCAGCTGTTGTGTGGTGTTGCGGGTCGTCGAGAGGACGGCCAATAAAGAGGACATGTTGGACACACTTCAGTCTCTGTCTTAGTCTGTTCGCGGCGGAAAGAGGACTACCCCCCAGTCGGCCCACCAACATTTGGCGTAGTCGGCAGGATCATCGCCGCCAAAACACCATCTTCAGCGGTGAGCCTGCACCGCAGATACAAATGACCCCAGCTGAACGGGTTGAAGATTTTCCCCGTGGATTACATTGGACTGTGACCAGGATTGTTGGTTCTCATCAGGCGGATTCGGAGTGGAAAAGGACTTGACAAAATGGCTGTGGCATTCCAGCGCCATAAAGAGGCACAGGAGTTTGCAGCTACATTGGACAATCTGGGGCTGTGTCGCACCTGCCCCCGGGGGGAGCGGCCTACATCTGGAAACAGCCGCCCCCTCATGCTGGACCCTGGAAGATGGGTGGAGAGGCTGACCAACGCCCCACCCAAGAGTGGGAGTGGCCCAGGTGGAGAGGCTGGGTGCGGCTGCTTGGCGCCATTGAGCTTCTGGGCAGCTGCCATGGCCTCGGATGCCTGGAGTGAAAATGGCATCAAGAGATCGAGCCCCGTAGGAAGACCTTCCCCTGGGAGCGACTGTTGGTGCCCCGGACGCATACCAGAGAGGAGGAGCAACCCCGGACCCTGCTGGAACAGCTGCTGGAAGGAGCAGCCTGGAGTCTCCCCGCGGATCCGTCGGGCCTGGAGGCTGGCCCTGCCAGATGGTGGGGTGAAGACCATCAGCTGCGGGAGGAGCTGCGGGATGGCCTGTCGGGAGCCGCGGCACCGGGGAAGGTGAGCGTTCCCCCAGCCCAGCTGGCGGCACCGCAGGCAGCTCCTGCCACTCAGCCTCCCCGTGCGGCCTCCTGCTCTCCAGCAACCCCAACTCCTGATGGCTTTGCGGCCTCCACCGGGCCGACCGACGCTCTCGCCCACGACGTTGAGCCTCCCCGCCCGGCGGCGCCCTGTCCCAGAACCAAACCACGGCCTCCATTGCCGTGCTTCACCTGTCGGCGGCAGCCGATCCATCAAGGCCTGCTGCCACTGTGGCCCCACTCCAGGTCACCGCAGTGGCTGAGCCGCCAGCCGCCGCGGCCTACTCACCAGCACTCGTGGCCGCCGCTGCTCCATCCTCGGCCTTGGCTGCGGCCTACTTGATGACTCCGGTTGCGGCCTGTTCCCCAATGCCTGCGGCAGCCTCTGCGCTGCTCCAGTGTTATGAATGAGTCACCGGAGGAGGAAAAAACAAAAATGCAAGCTAAGTCCAGAAAACCGGAGAGGTTGGTAGCTAGCGGATTGCAGACCCCTGATCCTAATCACAACAACGAACAGTAGCCGTGGAGCATTCCTACGGTGGTCCTAGATGCCTCTTCACAGCCGGAAGACTAAATAAGCCTAAAGTAAGAAAGGGGAAATCTAAACTGCACCCGGAGCAGACCCCAAAGCAATAGACAGCCCCCAACATGTATTGTCGGTGAAAACAGATGAAAACACAAACACAGACAGAAAGACAGGCAGAGCAAATGATGGGGCCCAACTAACTAGATAGGAAATGACAGAAAAGATGCTGGCTGCAATCCGCAAAAACCCTACCAAAAATGTCCCAACATGTCTGATAGGAAAAACGGCCCTGAAGTCACTAGACTTCAAAATCCCTATATCAGCACTCTGATATATTCTGAAGACAGAGCAAAAGAGATTTAACCGATCAGGGACAAAAATGGAAATTCAGCAGAGCCCCAGCTGGGGCTGGCAGAACACAAAACTAAGCAAATCAGACAAAATCTCATGGAACAATAACAGAGCAAAACTTAGCTTTAGAAGACAGGAACTGAACTGGAGGCCAGAGCTCAGAGCATAGAAATCACCAGCAACCCTACAGGGCGTTGGCTGCCTTATATCCACTCAGAGATTCCGGATGTCCAATCGCAATCCACCTGTTCAGGTGACAGGTTTCTCCCATCCAAATCAGTTTCACCACCTCTTTTCACCAGCAGAGGGAGTTCATCGGACATCAAAGGGCAACGAGAAAAATCTCTAGTACCAAAAATACCTGGATGACCAGCCAATGCGGAGCAATGAACTTCAGACATTACTCTCTTCCTCCACTGGTCAGGAACATACAATTTTCCAATGAGACAACGCTCAGGTTTGTCCTCCTGAAACTCTTCCAGAGCATGTCTCAAATCGGGCGAGATGGCAGAAAGAACTACCCCCTCACCTAAGATGGTAGCAGGCTTGGTCACAATAGGAGAATCAGCAAAGAAACTCCTAGAGAGGGTGTCTGCCTTGACATTCTTAGTGCCCGGAAGAAAAGAGACCACAAAATCAAAATGTGAAAAACAAGGCCCACCTAGCCTGTCTAGGATTCAAGCGTTTGGCCGACTCAAGGTAAATCAAATTCTTGTGGTCAGTGAGGACCACGACTTGATGTCTAGCTCCCTCCAACCAATGTCTCCACTCCTCAAATACCCATTTCATGGCTAACAGTTCCCGATTCCCCACATCATAGTTGCGTTCAGATGGGGAGAACTTTCGGGAAAAGAAAGCACAGGGATTCATTTTAGATGTTACCGGATCTTTTTGGGACAAAACAGCTCCTGCACCAATCTCAGAAGTGTCCACCTCTACCTGAAACGGGAGTGAGACATCATTTTGCTGCAAAACCGGAGCAGAAGTGAACCTCCGCTTCAGCTCCTGAAAGGAAGAAACTGCCTCTGGAGACCAATTCAGCACATCAGCACCCTTCTTAGTCAAATCAGTCAATGGTTTGGCAATACCAGAAAAATTAGCTATAAATTTACGATAAAAATTCGCAAAACCCCAAAACTTCTGGAGGGCCTTCAAAGAAGTGGGCTGAACCCAATCATAAATGGCCTGTACCTTGGCCAGGTCCATTTCAATAGTTGACGGAGACAAAATAAATCCCAAAAATGAAATCCTCTGTACACCAAAAAGGCATTTCGACCCCTTAACATACAGGGAATTCTCCCTCAAAATCCGGAACACAGTCCGAACATGTTCCACATGAGAGTCCCAATCCCTGGAAAAGATCAAAATATCATCCAGATAGATGATCAAAAATTTATCCACAAAGTCCCGGAAAATATCATTCATGAAGCACTGGAAGACAGAAGGGGCATTAGTGAGCCCAAAAGGCATCACCAGGTACTCAAAATGTCCCTCCAGAGTTTTAAACGCTGTCTTCCATTCATTACCATGCTTAATGCGAATAAGATTATTCGCCCCCTGAGGTCGTACTTGGTAAACCAGCAAGCACCTTTAACTCTGGAGAATAGATCAGAAATCAGGGGTAACGGATACTGATATTTAACAGTAATTTTGTTGAGGGAACGATAGTCAATACAAGGCCTTAATGAACCATCTTTCTTGGCCACAAAAAAAACCAGCACCCAAGGGTGAAGAGGATGGTCTAATATGACCCTTCTCCAACGACTCCTTAATATAAGATCGCATAGCCTCATGCTCGGGTACAGATAAATTGAAAAGTCGACCCTTGGGAAATTTACACCCATGGCTCAGCTCAATTGCACAGTCATAACTCCTATGAGGAGGCAAAGACGCAGACTTATTCTCATTAAATACATCATAGAAATCAGCCAAATAGTCAGGAACATCAGGCAACTGGGGAGAGGTGGAGAAAACAGGAGTGTCACTAAGAGCACACTGACAACCCCAACTCACCACAGACACAGATTTCCAATCCAAAACTAGATTATGGATTTGCAACCAGGGAAACCCCAGAACAATGGTATCATGCAAATTATGCAACACCAAAAATCTGCAATTTTCTTGATGGTCTGGGGCGACCCGCATTACCACCTGGGTCCAAAACTGAGGTTTATTCTTCGCCAAAGGAGTAGCATCAATACCCCTCAAAGGGATAGGCATCCGCAGAGGTGTCATAGGAAACCCACAACGTTTAGCAAAATCCAAGTCCATCAGGTTCAGAGCCGCTCCTGAATCCACAAAAGCCTTAGCGGAAAATGTGGACAGGGAGCAGATCAGAGTAATTGCCAGAAGAAACTTAGGTTGTACACCACCCACAGCAAATGTGTGTGCAAAACGTTTCTCTCGTTTAGGGCAGACAGAAATATTATGAGAGGCATCTCCACAGAAAAAACACAGCTTATTATGCCTTCTGAACTCCTGACGTTGCGCCCTAGACAAAACTCTATCACATTGCATAGGTTCAGACATTTGTTCAACAGGTGGCAACATTTCTCGTGTAATTTTACGTTCACGTAAACACCGATCAACCTGAATGGCTAATGTTATAGAATTGTCAAGACCAGAGGGAACAGGAAATCCCACCATAGTATCTTTTACGGTTTCTGACAAACCCTTCCGAAAGAGAGCTGCCAAGGCACCATCATTCCAGGTAGTAAGGACCGCCCACTTTTGGAATTTTTGACAGTACAGCTCTGCAGAATCCTGACCCTGGCTCAATGCCAACAGGGCTTTTTCAGCTTGATTAATAGCATTAGGTTCATCATACAACAACTCAAGGCTTGAAAAAATGCGTCCACATTAGTTAGAATAGGATCATCAGGTGTCAAAGAAAACGCCCAATCCTGGGGATCGCCGCGCAGCAAAGAGATGACAATTTTAACCTGCTGCGCAGAGCTCCCCTATAAGCTAGGCTTCAAGGCAAGAAATAATTTACAATTATTCTTAAAATTCAAAAATTTAGACCGATCCCCAAAAAACACATCAGGAGTAGGGATCTTTGGTTCAGCAGCATGTGAATGAACAAGATAGGCGGAAATTCCCCGCACTTCAGCAGCGAGCTGCTCCACACGATCAGACAATTGCTTAATCTCCATTAAAAAGAGGAAAAAATATACATTAAAAAAAAAAATTTCTGACACTTTTTTTTTTTTTTTACAATTCTTTCCTGCTATTGAGTACCCTAGAATCTGCGGTATGGCTGGTGATTCTGTTATGAATGAGTCGCCGGAGGAGGAAAAAACAAAAATGCAAGCTAAGTCCAGAAAACCGGAGAGGTTGGTAGCTAGCGGATTGCAGACCCCTGATCCTATTCACAACAACTAACAGTAGCTGTGGAGCATTCCTACAGTGGTCCTAGACGCCTCTTCACAGCCTGAGAACTAAATAAGCCTAAAGAAAGAAAGGGGAAATCTAAACTGCCCCAGAGCAGACCCCAAAGCAATAGACAGCCCCCAACATGTATTGTCGGTGAAAACAGATGAAAACACAAACACAGACAGAAAGACAGGCAGAGCAAACGATGGGGCCCAACTAACTAGATAGGAAAGGACAGAAAAGATGCTGGCTGCAATCCGCAAAAACCCTACCAAAAATGTCCCAACATGTCTGATAGGAAAAACGGCCCTGAAGTCACTAGACTTCAAAATCCCTATATCAGCACTCCGATATATTCTGAAGACAGAGCAAAAGAGATTTAACCGATCAGGGGCAAAAATGGAAATTCAGCAGAGCCCCAGCCGGGGCTGGCAGAGCACAAAACTAAGCAAATCAGACAAAATCTCATGGAACAATAACAGAGCAAAACTTAGCTTTAGAAGACAGGAACTGAACTGGAGGCCAGAGCTCAGAGCAGAGAAATCACCAGCAACCCTACAGGGCGTCGGCTGCCTTATATCCACTCAGAGATTCCGGATGTCCAATCGCAATCCACCTGTTCAGGTGACAGGTTTCTCCCATCCAAATCGGTTTCACCACCTCCTTTCACCAGCAGAGGGAGTTCATCGGACATCAAAGGTGAACGAGAAAATGAGCTCACAACACTCCAGGCTCCGGTTGCGGCCTACTCACCGGGACCCGTGGCTGCCCCTGCCCTTCGCCCAGCCCCAGTTGTGGCTGGTCTGCTGGCACCTGCGGCCACCTCTGCCCCGCTCTCGACCCCGACCGCGGACAGCCCACTGGGCTCTGTGGCCTACACCGGACCCTCCACCTGGGTTGCGGAGGTCATTGAGCAGAAGAAGGCCAAAGAGCGGAAGTAGTGGGTGCTGCTGCACGAGAAGGGGGATGCAGCCATGTCTACCCCTCGATCGTATGGGTGGCTCATGCATACCAACACCGTGAAAGGCTATGGGTTCATCCGGGACCTCGCCACCGGCCACAAAGTCTACTTCAATGTGTCTTCCATCAGACACGGGCGGGCTCTGCGAGGGAGACCTGGTCTCCTACTACAAAGAGTACTGCCCCCACGATTACTATGCGTTGGCGGTTATCACTTACCCCGAGGAGTATGAGCCCCCATAAAAGAGAAGAGAACTCCTGGGTCTTGGGCATCAGGGACACTCGGGGCCCAGAACAGTTCAAGCATCCCGGGGACTTCACGGCTGTGGAGTTCCCTGCTGATTGGCAAAACATTGGCCACCAGGAGGTGGCCTGGAGTATCCTTAGAAATGGACTGCCGGGACTGCTGTGCGCTGTTGCATAGCCTGGGGACCGTTCTACGTCCTCAAATCGGGTGAAGTATGCCCACTCCTGATGTGGGATGCATTTGGGGGAGTGCTCTCTTTAAAGGAAGGGGGAGCACTAATGTTCCTGTTTTGTTTAAAACAATAGAAAATGTTATGTCTTAGTTGAAAATGCTGAGGGTAAAGAAAAAGTTTAAAAGTAGTAGTATTAAGCATAGTATAGTTCACACTATGTATGGTATATATAGTTGGTTTGAAATGTTATTTGGAAATGAAAATGTTCAACAGGTCCCGGGTACTAGGTGACAGAGAAGATGCCGACCATGACTAATGTAAACTGGAGGGAGAAAAAGTGGTGGAATTGAAACAGACAACAGTCCATAGGTCAGGTCCTGAGTACCACTAAAACCCCAAAATGAAAGGAGGAAGCCTGACGATGACCTGGTAGGCCAGCACCTCGGTCATTGCACTCTAAACTGTAAAATGTCACAGAATGGGAGAAAAGGGGGAAGCACGCACCCGTAGAGGAATCCAGGTGGACCTATCCCAACCAGAAGGAATTGTCATAGTGGCGTATGCGCTGGCGGGTAGCCGTAAGCTACTCGGAGCATGATTGCTCCCAGTTTGGTTCAGCTCCCCATGTATCGCGGGCCTTGCTCAACAACCGGTCTGACAAAAAGAAAGTAGGGAAGCGTCAGAACGCAAAATGCAGGTGATGAGATTGTCGAGGACGACAATGGTCAAAGGAAGGAAGCATGTAGGGGAAGTGGACTGACCTATGGACCTGTCTGCAGAGGAAGGGTTAATGTACACTGTGCTGGACATAGACTGGCCCTGATGGGAGAAGCCACAGACGGAGAGAGCCTAGGGTACCACAAGACGGACGGACTTAGGCAGGCAAAGCGCTATGGTGGTAGGCCTAGGGCAGCCACAGTGAAAGAGCCGCAAGAGACGTCAGACAGGAGAAGAAAGGAAGTGAAGGTACCCGGGCCTGTGTGCGGAGTTGAGCAGCCGTTGCGAGGTGCTGCAGAGTCGAGCAGCTGCTGTGTGGATCTGCGGGTCATCGAGAGGACGGCCAATAAAGAGGACCTGTTGGACGCACTTCAGTCTCTGTCTCAGTCTGTTCGTGTCGGTAAGAGGACCACCCTCCAGTCGGCCCACCTACCTACATTCTCATAATCAGATTGGTTAGATCGGTACACAAAAATGTTTAAATCAAAGCGCCTAAAGTTCATTCCCCCACTATCCATTAATTTTCCTTTTGTGTCCAATTCCAGCAGCCTTTCCTTCTGTGTGATCCTTCTCCCCCCTTTTTCTTATAATATCCAATTTGGAATTAGTTTATACTAGTGGTGATAATTTGAACATGACTGCCATATTGATATAATTGTGTAAACAAGTTTTTTCTGTTATGAGATTTTTTGTAATAAAAAATGTATTGTTTAAAAAAAAATAATTGCTGTGCACATGCTGCGGAAAAATCAGTGCAGATTTGCAGCGGTTAATTTTCCGCAGCATGTCAATTGTATTTGCGGATCTGCAGCTTTTTTGCACCCATTGACTTCCATTGAGTCAGGCACATCTGCAGCAAAACCACAGATGTAAAAAAGATCTGAGGATTTGCTGCGGATGTAGGTGTGAGAAACGCTGGAGACCGGAAGGAGGGAAGTGTGTCGGAGGAGTGTGGGAGGATACTGTGTGCGTGTTTGTGTGTGGGGGTCTGCATGTATGTGTGGGTCTGTGTGTGTCTCTGTTTGTGTGTGTCCCTGTGTGTGTGTGTCTGTGTAAGCAGCCATTGTCTGATGGGACTACTGGCTATGAATGCTCACAGTGATAGCATTGCCGATGATGGGACAGTAGTTCCATCAGACAATGCATGTGTTCAGTAGTAAAAAAATAAACAAACATGCAGAACATACAGTACATACATATACACATACATTACAGACAGTACATACAAAATATAACATAGAGTACATACTCACCAATCACCTAGTCCCCAAAGCCCTCGATCTCCTGTAATAAATATAAAAATAATAAACCAACCTATTCATACCTTCCTGCCATAGTCCAGTTAATAACGAGTGTCCCACGATGATTTCCACCAGAGGAAGAGTGACATCAGGTGATGTCAGTGCTCTACAGGGGCTCCCGCAATGAACTGACAGGTGGAGGTCATCCTCCGCATTGTATCCCTCCACCGGCGGGAGTGAGGTCCCCTAATCATAACCCTAAGTTCATTCTCTCACCGGCAACGCTGTGTGACAAAATTCTCACGCAGCATTGCCATAAAGTGAGAGGATGAACTCAGGTAACCTCTTCAGTGATGCACTGCAGGAGCCATTGTCTCCTGTCAGTGCATCGTGGGAGGCCCTGTAGAGCAGTGACATCACCTGATGTCACTGTTCTACAGGGGAGATCGTCATGGGACACTCGTTATTAAATGGACTACATCGGGACAGGGAGTATTTGTTTGTTTATTTTTTTTGCAGGAGATCAAGGGCGTCACCTGGATTAGGGGTTCAATAAATATGGCAGAACTGTGTAGTGTTTTATTTCATTAAAGGACTTTTTTCTGGCTGTCTTTTTTTTAACCCTTAACAACTATAGAATTAGTAATGTATCAGTGTCTTATTGATGCCTCTCCATTACTAACTGGGCTTGATGTCACCTTACAAAACAATGGTGACATCAACCCCACAAATATTACCCCATATGACACCGCTACACGGCAGTGGGAAGAGAAAGGCTAAGTTCCAGAATTGGCACATCATAGAGATGCACCACTACTGGGGTGGCTGGGGGCAGATGTTTGTAGCCGAGGGGGCCAATAACCATGGTCTCTTTCTAGGCTATGAATATCTGCCCCCAGTTGCTGGCTTTCCCTCTCTGGCGCAGAAAATTGCACAGGAACCCACACCATTTTCATCCCTTTTTTAAAAAAAATTAAACATGCTGCTCATTAATAAACATTGGCCTTGGTATTATCTATCTGTCTATCTATAGATATTTAAATATCTATAGATATATCTATCTATCTATAGATATATCTCTATATCTATAGATATATACATATATCTATCCATATATCTATCTATATCTATCTATCTATATATTTATCTATATATCTATCTATAGATATATCTATAGATATTTCTATAGATATATCTATCCATAGATATATGTCTATAGATATATCTATCTTGTAGTGCAAAGGTCGGTCCGGGTGTCTAAGCTTTCCCCCGGACAACAGAGGAGACAACCCTAACAGTTCTGGACCCAGCGCAAGAGAGGTACCCCCGGTCCGGTCCTTCTTCTTACACTCCCCCTCTCCTTTTGCTCACCATTACATGGGTGAGATTTATTGTAGCAAGCGTTGACATTTCCCTATTTCTTAGTCGATCCGTTGTCAAATAAATTGGTCTTGGTTTCTATCTGTTAGGAGGTATTCCGGCCATTTTTCATTCAGTGCACCGTAAGTCAGAAGGAGTAGTCAAATCAGGCTGAGTAGTCGAGTCAGTTTGAGTAGTCGAATCGGGTTGAATAGGTAAGGGTGGGGACGCGCCGGAACCCAACGGCGCAACTTCTTCAGGAATTTCAGGTGATCTGCTCCTCTTCTGGGACTACATGGTAGATCAAAGAATTCTTCTTCACAATCAGCAGCTGCGGGTGAAGATACTTTGGGAACACTCTGCACCTCCTCCACTTGATCAGGATCTCTTGATAAGCAAGGACATAGCATATTATGATGGATCACTCAAATAGGGGCATCTTTCTTCCCTTCAGATTGGACTTCGTAGACGGGACCTTCAGTGCTGATTCTTCATTTCACTTGATACAGAGTTTTTTCCCATCGGTACTCCAGCTTGTCCCAAGGGCGCTTGTCTCGGACCAACACACGGTCTCCGGCTTGAAGAGTTGTCTCTCGCAGGGGAGCTGTCTCTGGATGCTCAAGTTCCCGAAACTTAGTCTGCACAAGGCGGTGTAATGTTTGCAGCCAGTGACGATGTTCTCGAATCAAGGTGGACACCCCAGTCTGTGGGTAGTCCTCCTCTGGATCCAATTACAGCTCAGTAATCTCTCTTCCCAGTCGGCCGAAAAGCAGGGTATATGACGTGTATCCGGTGGTGCGATGTACCCGGTTATTGTACAACCAAACTAATTCAGCTACGAATTCAGGCTAACGGGCCTTTCTGTATTCCTCTAGCATCCTCAACATCTGAATCAGAGTATGGTTGAACCGTTCACAGGCTCCATTTCCTTGAGGATGGTAGGGCGTAGTCCGAGTCTTTCCAAGCTGGTATATGTGTTGTAATTCTTCCATTACTCACCCTTGGAAGCAGGCGCCTTGATCAGAGTGGATCTTCTTTGAAGAAGTGTATGGCTGCACTTCAATAAAGTACCTGCAAATGGCTTGTGCCACTGATTCAGCAGTTTGATCTTGAGTCAGAGTCACAACAGCAAATTTGGTGAAGTGGTCAGTCATCACCAGGAAATGTTCATATCCAAGGGAGGCCAGGCCTCTCATCAGTTAATATATCATCAACACTTCCAGGGAGGCAGATGTCACGATGGTCTATGTGAGAGCTCGATCTTCAGGAGGTTTAGCTAACTCACAGCTTCTGCATTGCCGACATGTCTCTTCTAACACAGCTTTTACAAAACCTACAAAAGACAAAATGAAAAAAACCCTGCTATAATTAAATAAGTAAAAAGCAAAAGTGCATTTAAATCATACAGAGTTCTTAGTAATACTGTATTTGATCAAACATAGCATAAAAGCCGTCCCACCATCGACAAGGTGACTCTGTAGTCGGGGCGGTCCTACACGGTCTAGTAACCTTATCATGTGTCAAAGTTGACATCTGTGTGAATAAGGGCAAACAAGGACCGGGTCCCAACCACCGGACACCAGTCAGAGGAAACCTTTAAATACAATTTCCAGCTCAGGAGAGGGAGGCCACACCCCAGCTTTCACAGAATGCAAAAAAACTCAAACCAAGCTCAATTTTTGTGTTTTTTCTTTGTATTTTTGCATTCTGTGCAAGCTGGGGTGTGACCTCCCTCTCCTGAGCTGGAAATTGTATTTAAAGGCTTCCCCTGACTGGTGTCCGGTGGTTGGGACTTAGTCCTTGTCTGTCCTTATTCACACAGACGTCAACTTTGACACATGAGCAGGGTTTTTTTCATTTTGTCTTTTGTAGGTTTTGTATGATTTTTGGCCATGTGAGCATGCATTTATATGCTGCATGTGTACCAACTCAAACCAAGCTCAATTTTTGTGTTTTAACACAGCTTTTAGTTGAGGATGGTAGATTAGCTTCTGTAGCCACTGGAAGGGCTTCTCTTGACCGAAATGAGCACCTTTTTCATGTGCCTCCGTGGCCACCTTATGAAGCAGTGTCTCGGGAATCACCACTTGCCAGGTAACACCCAGTTCCCATTGCAGCTGATTCTTCTGTTACAACAGTTCATCTTTGAGGTGGAGCCTTTCACACTGTCGAAGGATTTCAGATTCCCCGGGGACAGGGTGTCTCTCTCTATGACTGGGTAATTGTTTTAGGGTTATCCACTGTCTCATTTGAGCGCGTTACTCATCTTCCATCTTCCTGTTGTAATCGAACCCATTCGTCATGAGGTCGTCCCAGAATGCCTTCTCTGGATGCTGCCTGAATCTGTTCCTGCGTAGCCGCCAACGTCCTGGCAGTATCATGAAACTCAGGGATTTCTTCAGCCTCCAGTCCTTCGTCCTGGTTGGGTCTAGTTTCTTCTGTGTCACTTGAGATAAGGTGTCTGCGTGAGTGTTCTCAGCTCCCCTGTTGCAGGCGATTCCATATCGATACTTTGCCATCCGAGCCACCCTGTGCGTACAAGGACTTCGGACCCAGACAAGTACTCAAAAAACTTCTCAATCATGGCCAACACTAATGCCAGCAGCTCCAGCTTGAATGAACTGTAGTTGTTCGGATTTCGCTCAGAATCGTGGAGGGACTGGCTCACGTAGGCGATCACTCACTCTTTTCCTCTTGAATCTGGGATAACACAGCTCCGAGCCCATGCAGACTTCCATCAATGTGAAGATAAATGGTAGGGAGGAATCTGCGTAGGCCAGCACCAGTGCTCCAGACAGAGCCATCTTCAAAGCTCGAAACGCCTCCTCCTGGAGATCTCCCCAAGGAATAGTCCTGTTCTTTGCACCAGATGGCACTCCTTTCAGCAGCTTCAGCAGTGGGTTCACAATGTGAGTGAAGTTCTTTATAAATCACCCATAGTATTCGGTAAGCCCCAGGAATGCCTGAACATCTCCGGACCAAGGAACTTGGTAAAGACGACGAGGACAAGCCGCTGCCATTGGGATTCGGCTCAAGGATGCTCACAGGATGACACCGGATCCACCACGCGCTGACCATGTTGGTGCCACCGTACCCACTGTGGATTTTCCAGTCAGGAAGCCGTTGGACTGATAAGTTAACCCATGAAAACTGTTGCTATCTCTATTACATTCTTTACCTCATCCCTTGTACCAACTGTTATACCCCTGTTTATCCTTTCTCCTCCCTTTGTGGAGTATACCCCTGTTCAAGTAATACTACGTTAACTCTAGCTCTGTCTCCTATCCGTTACTGTATCCCGCAACAGTCTCACACTAACACTCAAGCTTCCCTCCTCCAGTCTCTCACGCCAACCACGGACAACAGAGAGGGGATCATTAACCTCTTCATCTCCTGATTGTTGCAAGCCCATCACCTCTTCCTCCTTGCCCTCCTCCATTTGTTTCTCCACCTCTGCACCTTCCTTAACAGTTTGTCTGCTACCCTGGGCCCCTCTCGATCGCTGTAATCTACCATCTCATGTCACCCACCTGTGCGATGACAGTTCAGAACTTAGCTACATTGTTATCCCTTCTGGATCCTCCTCTGATTCCACCTCTTCCTCTGGAACCACCACCTCACAGACTATTCAAAGTGTGTTGCAGCATGTAGATGACTGGAATAGTGTGATGCTGATGATGGCATCATCAGCGTTAACCCTCTTAGTAGCCATGTCAAAACTGTGCAGAAGGGTGCAGAGGTCATTCATCTGTGCCCAATCCGCAAGAGTGATTTGCACCATGGCCATACTGCATTGGCCTAGGCTATGCTATAGGACATATTGCACCAGGGCTAATTGTTGCTGCCACAGTTGCTGCAACATGTACAGAGTGGAATTCCACCATGCTGGCACATCGCATATGAAACGGTTAATTGGTAAGCTGGAAGACCTTTGTATCGATGCAAGTCGACGACCTGAGGGGTGCGAATGGTGGAAGTGAGCACACAGCAACCGTGCTTTCTGCAGCAGCAAATCCAGGCCAGGATAGTGGCGGAGAAATTGGTGTACCATCAGGTTGAGGATGTGAACCATGCAAGGCACGTGTGTGGGGTTGCCCCAGCATAGGGACACCACCAAGTTCACACCGTTATCACACATGACCTTGAATGGCTCCAGTTCAGTGGAAACAGTCATTGCTCAAATTCTTTTTTTGATCTAATAAAGATTATATGTTTTATAATAATATTGTTTAAGTAGAATTTTTTTGGTCTATATTGCTCAAATTCGGCCTGGATAACTGTCCACAACTCTTAAGCTGTTTGACTGCGATCTCCAAGGCATATTACTGTAATTTAAATACTGCCTGATTGCAATGAGCCTTGACTGCGCAATATGGAGGTGGGGGGATTTTCTCTGCACTGCTGTAATGCATGTCTCAGTAAGGGAGAGCTTGAGGTTGCAGGTGGAGGTCCTAGAGGAGGTGGAGGAGGCAAAATCAGTGGAGGAAGTGTTAGATACAGAGGTTTGTCTTGCAAACCTTGGAGATTCCAAGACTTGTGGAGCAGTCCCTTGCCCGCATTCCCCCACAGCCCCCAGAGTCACCCAGTGTCCAGTAAGCAAGATGTAATGCCCCTGGCAGACACAGACTTTTTCACAGAATGGGTGATGATGTCTGCGATATGCTGGTGTAGCAGAGGCACAGCTTTATTACAGAAGTAATGAAGTAATGATGACCGGGCAACTGGTACTGGGGGACTGCGACCGCCATCAGCTTTCGGAAATCATCTGTATCTACCAGGCGGAAAGGCAGCATTTCCGTGGCCAACAGATTGGAGATGTTGGAGTTCAAGCTCTTAGTTGGCATGTGTAGGAGGAAACATTCTTTTATGTTGCCACAACTGTGGGACCGAGGGCTGGCTACTGTACTGAGAGAGGGTGGAGTAGGGTGAACATGACAAACTGCTGGACTGTGAGTGAGGTGCAGAGGGAGATGTTTCGATGGATTGAGAAAGATGTGATGTACTCGGTTAAACAAAGACAGCAGGCATCACCAATTCCGTAACAGGTGACGGGCTCTCACTCACCCTAACTGTAGGGGGAAACAAATGGAGGTTCTGCAGCTGGAGACCTGTGTGAGTACAGTTGCCAAGATGACGGAGAAGGAAGAAGCAGCAAATGCAGTTGACGGGATAGCTGGTGGTTGGCTAGGACTGCTAGTCCACATTTACTGCAGTGAGATTTCCCAAAGTAAAGCATGTTGATTGTGCATGTGCCAGTTCATGCATGTAGTGGCTAAATTATTGCAATTTTTGCATCTATTGAGCAGTTTTTTGCAAAGTTGGCAGATAAAGTGAGTTGGTTTATCCTTTGCGGTCTCAGAAAAGGCCCAGGCTAGGCAACCATTGCTGCCCCTGTAAAATGTGGACCCAAAAACTCTGCTGGCTACAGCCAGAGTTGTGGTTGAAGATGCAGTGCTTGTCGTGGTTGCATCACTCCGTGTCTATGCGGCAAACAGCAACATAACATCCTCATCTTCCTCCTCCTCCTCCACCTCCTCTGCTGAGCTATTCAGCTGTGTGCCTCTGCGATCACACCAAGTTGGATCTACAACTTCATTGTCATCTTCTCTGTTGTCCCACTCCTCGCCCTGAGAGTCACCCTCCTATTCCTATATCAGCACTCTGGTATATTTTAAAAGCAGAGCAAAAAGAGGCCAATCTAATAAGGGACAAAAACAAACTGGCACAAGCAGTAACATATGGATGGTGATTCAACACAGCCCCAGCCGGAGCTGGCTGACCACACAAAACTGAAATAGACAAAACCAGATCAAATGTGAACAATAGCAAAAGAACACTTAGCTTGAGCATGCAGGGACTGAGCTGGAAACTAAGACCTCAGGGGGCAGGAAAAAATCACCAGCAGGGATAGAGGGAGAAGGCTGTCTTAAATCCAGTCAGAAACTCCAGAGCTCCAGTCATCCTCCTCATCATCAGGTGGCATGCCTCTGTTAATTAGCTCAGCTCCATTACCTCCAGTAACCACCAGAGGGAGCCTGTTTTGAGTTCATTCTCTGGTTCCCCTTCTGGACTCCCTCTGGTGGTGTCGGGAGGTGGTATGGCTGGTTTGATCGGTGGAGATCTGCCACCTGAGAATGAGGATGACGATTGGATTTCAGGATTCTCAGATTGGATTTAAGACAGCCGACGCCCTATTCAGTTGCTGGTGATTCCTTCTGGCTTGTCAGCTCTTGGTTTTCTGCTCTGTTCCAGTCATCTAAGTTTTTCTGCTAATGTTCACACTTGATTTTGTTGGTCTATTCAGTTTTTTGTGTGGTCTGCCAGCCCTGGCTGGGGGCTGAGCTGAACTTCCACTGGCTTTTTGTCCCTTACTATTTCGGTCTCTTTTTGCTCTGTCTCAGAATATTTTAGAGTGCTGATATAGTGGGAGAGGTCTATTGACTTCAGGGTTAATTTTGCTATCAGAAGTGTTGGACATTATTTTTGGAGGGTTTTTTGAAGGTTGCAAACAGTGTCTTCCCTTTCCTTTCCTGTCTAGTTAGTTTGGGCCCCATCATTTGCTCAGCCTATTTTCCTGCCTGTGTTTGTGCCTTCATCTTGTTTCACCGTTGTTACGGTTGCTGTAGCAGGAAGATATGGAGATGCAACCCGGAAGTGGACCCTCTGGGTCACGGCTCCAGAGCCCCCGAGGGCGAGCGCCCAGGTGAGGACCACCCCCTATACAGGGAGTGTTAGGGGCAGACCCCCAGGGGATGGAACCGCGACAGCCGGAACCAAAGGGGCGACTAGGGCTAGGCAGGAGTGGAGGCACAGGCGTATCCGTACAGAGAGCACAGGAGAGCACAGAGAGCGTAGGGATCAGGCAGAGCACAGGACCGGAGCGTAGCGGGTGCGGGTGGCTGGAGGCTGCAAAAGAAGACACAAAAAGCGGAAGGATGTGAGGAGCAGGGCCGAGTAGGAGCAACTGAGGAAAACAGTACAGCAGGGGAGCAGAGGAGTGACTGATGGAGGCAGAGAAGGTAGAGGCAAGAGTAAGGGTGCAAGGAGCAAGAGCCCAAATAGAGGCAGGATAATAGGGCCTGGGACACGGAGCGTGCTGCAAAGACAGCGGAACCGTGTTAGAAGAACAGGCATCTTACCTGTCCAGACGCCGGACATAAGTAGCGCTGGGCGCCGCCATGTTGGAGGCGGGGCCAGCGCGTCATGTTACCCAGGGGGCTGCGCGCCAGGAGGAAGGCAGTGCACAGACTCCTGCCACCGGGGGAGCCAGAGGCCGGGCGCGGGGACGCGTCGGAGAGCAGGGGCGCACAGGGAACAGCGCGTCGCCGGGTAAGTGAAGCCCGGGGACGTAACAACCGTCAATATATGTGTGGGGGCTATCTATTCGTTTGGGGTCTGCTCTGGGGCAGTTAGTTTTCTCTTTTCTTGCTTTAGGCTTATGTAGTCCTCCGGCCGTGACGAGGCGTCTAGGTTCATCATAGGCACACTCCACGGCTACTGCTAGTTATGTGGTAAGATCAGGGATCTGCAGTCTGCATAGTTACCAACCACTCTGGTTTTCTGTGGCTTAGCTAGTTTTGCCTTTTTCTCCTCGGTGACCCATTCATAACAGGAGCCCGGAAAGAGAGCCAGCTCCACTACCTTCACTAATAACCAGAGGTAGGCCAGAAAGCAAATTCACAACAGTTCCCCCTTCCACGATGACCTCGCTTTTCCCACTAATGCTGGATGTATCCTTCCCCTCTTTAAACCAGCTGTTTCACAACCCTAGGCCCAGACCTGTCAGTCATCTGTCACTAAATTAACAATCAGTATTTATTTGCTGAGATAGTGTGTCTGGACCATACTATTATCAGAAATAATTTAGATTGTGACATGTGGTCTGGTGTCTGGCCCACAATATTAGCACAAACTATTTAAATTCTGAAGTGTGGCCTGGTGTATGGCCCACTCTATTAGCAGAAAGGATTTAGATTCTGAAATCTGGCCTGGTGTCTGGACCACACTATTAGTTGCCTGCACCACTACTAACTGCCTGCACCACAGTATTAGCACAAACTATTTAAATTCTTAAATGTGGACTCTCCTGGCTGCACCACACTGTTAGCACGAACGATTTAGATGCTGGAAGGTCGATTTGACACAGGGTCCTATCTAGCTGAACTAGCTGACAATAAACTGCCTAACTAACTATCTGCCTACTTGCAGCAGGAGCAGCCTCTCTGCGCTGTTACACTAATAAAATGGCGCAAAAACAACATGTTCACTTTTCATATGGAGATGGACATGTGACTTTGGCAGCCAATGACAGAAGCCCTTGTGTCTGGACTTTGTGGATGGTTTCTGCACCTTTATTGACTGCTTGAATCTCAACACTATAAGTTAATAAAGAAAAAAAGTACAGTCCGCCGCTACTCTGACCTCTCTCCACCTCCGCCCCTCATATAACACGTCCCCTCTGCTCATCATACAGCACCACTATCCTAACCAAAGTCCTAACAAAAGCATTAGTGAAAACTCGATCATTTGCGAGCTTTGGCCGAATTTTGCCAATTTTTAGAAAAAGTGAATGGGGAATCCAAACACAAACCCGAATATGCAATGTTTGCGCCAAACTTTACATTAGCAAATGTTTTCTGAACAAGTTCGCTCATGTCTAGTGCTCAGTGTGAACCTGTTCTCTGGCAAATGCCAATGGCACAGTATGGTTTTGGGCTGTAAGCACAACACCCACTTGTGGACGTCGGCTCCTCGTACCACCCTCTTGGAGTCTGTTTCTGACAGTTTGAGCAGACACATGAATGTTAATGGCCTGCTGGAGGTTATTTTGCTGGCACTGCTCCTCCTGTTCTGGACTGTCTCCTGGTATTTGCTCCATGCTCTGGACACTGTGCTGACAGACAAAGCTATACTTATTGCCACAGCTCGCATTAATGTGCCATCCTGGATGAGCTGTATTACACACGTGGTCAAAATTGTTGGTAACCCTCATTTAATGACAGAAAAATCCACAGTGATCATAGAAATAACTAGAATCTGACAAAAGTAATAATATATCAAAATTCTATGAAAATGAACAAATGAAAGTCAGACATCGCTTTTCAACCTTGCTTCCACAGAATTTAAAAAAAATAAAACTCATGAAATAGGTCTGGACAGAAATGATGGTACCCTTAACTTAATATTTTGAGGCAATCACTGCAATCAAATGATTCCTGTAACTGTCAATGAGACTTCTGCACCTCTCAACAGGTATTTTGACCCACTCCTCAAGAGCTTAAACTGCTCCAGTTGTCTCGTGTTTGAAGGTTGCCTTTTCCACACAGCATTTTTCAGCTCTTTCCAAAGATGCTCAACAGAATTGAGGTCAGGGGTCATAGAAGGCCACTTCAGAATAGTTCAATGTTTTCCTCTTAACCATTCTTGGGTGTTTTTAGCTGTATGTTTTGGGTCATTATCCTGTTGCAAGACCCATGACCTGCAACTGAGATCAAGCTTTCTGACATTGGGCAGCACATTTCTCTCTAGAATCCCTTGATAGTCTTGAGATTTCATTGTACCCTGCACAGATTCTAGACACTTTGTGCCAGATGCAGCAAAGCAGCCCCAGATAATGACAGAGCCTCCTCCATGTTTCACAGTAGGGACAGTGTTCTTTTCTTGATATGCTTTATTTTTCCTTCTGTGAACATAGAGCTGATGTGCCTTGCCAAAAAGTTCCATTTTTGTCTCATCTGTCCATAGGAAATTCTCAGAGAAGCTTTGTGGCTTGTCAACATGTAGTTTGGCAAATTCCAGTCTGGCTTTTTTATGATTTTTTTTCAACAATGGTGTGCTTCTTGGTCATCTCCCATGAAGTCCACTAAGGCTCATATAATGACGGATGGTGCGATCTGACACTGATGTTCCATGAGCTTGAAGTTCACCTTTAATCTGTTTAGAAGTTTTTCTGGGCTCTTTTGTTACCATTCATATTGATTTGTCATCAATTTTCCAACTGCGGCCACATCCAGGGAGGTTGGCTACAGTCCCATGGAGCTTAAATTTCTGAAAAATATGTGCAAATGTAATCACAGGAACATCAAGCTGCTTGGAGATGGTCTTATAACTTTTACCTTTAACATATTTAACTATAATTTTCTTTCTAATCTCGTAAGACAACTCTTTCCTTCACTTCCTCTGGTCCATGTTGAATGTGATACACACCATGTCAGCAAACAGCACAGTGAGTATCTGTAGCACTCGATACAGGCCCACTCACTGATTCCAAGATTGTAGACACCTGTGATGCTGATTAGTGGACACGCCTTGATTTAACATGTCCCTTTTGTCACATTATTTTCAGGGGTCCCATCATTTCTGTCCAGGCCTATTTCATGAGTTTTATTTTTTCTTAATTCTGTGGAAGCATGGTTGAAAAGCAATGTCTGACTTTGATTTTTTCATTTTCATATATTTTTGTTTTATTATTACTTTTGTCAGATTCAAGTTATTTCTGTGACCATTGTGGGTTTTTATTTTATTATTACTTTTGTCAGATTCAAGTTATTTTTGTGACTATTGTGGATTATTCTGTCATTAAATGAGGGGTACCAACAATTTTGACCATATGTCCCTGAGCATCTTCTGTTGGTTGTAGACACCTCCTTATGCTACTGTACAGTACCTCTAGGGGGTGTCTTGCTAACTGCCTATTTTTGTCGGTTCCAATTGTGTCACTTAAGTGTTGCCTTTATTTTTTTTCGAGCAGTATATATATATATTCTTGACTGGCCCAGCCAGAGCCCTGACCTAAACTCAATTGAGCATCTCTCGAGAGAAGTGAAAATGGCTGTCCACCAACATTCACCATCCAACCTGATGAAACTGGAGAGGATCTACAACAGGGGTGGGGAATCTGTTTTCTTCCAAGGGCCATTTGGATATTTATTACATCCCTCGGGGGCCGTACAAACTCCACCCACAAAGTACATCCTGACTCTGGCACTGGTGCCAGGACTTAATCTTTCATTGCATGCGCTTCAGTCTTCAGTAGTGAACACTGCGTGTGTGTGCTAATAGAGCAAGAAGAAATTAATGAGTTGGAGTCCATCAAAATACAACTCCCTGCCCAAGCACTGCAGTCCCTGAGAATCTGCCCGGGGGGCCTGATAAAAGGTCATTGAGGGCCGTAAATGGCTCGGGGGCCTGAGGTTCCCCACCCCTGATCTACAAGGAAGAATGGCAGAGGATCCCCAAATCCAGGTGTGAAAAACTTGTTGCATCATTCACAAGAAGAACTGTACTAGCTCAAAAGGGTGCTTCTACTCAATACTGAGCAAAGGGTCTGAATACTTATGACCATGTGGTATTTCAGTTTTTCTTTTTTAATACATTTGCAAAAATTTCTACTTTTCTCTTTTTTTAAGTCAAAATGGGGTGCAGAGTGTATATTAATGAGAAAAAAAAAAGAACTTTTTTGAATTTACCAAATGGCGGCAATGAAACAAAGAGTGAAAAATTTAAAGGGGTCTAAATACTTTCCCTATACCCACTGTATATATATATACTGTATATATATACTAGTTTATATGAATATATGTATAACTAGATGGTGGCCCGATTCTAACGCATCGGGTATTCTAGAATATGGCCAGCGGGAGACCGACATTCAAAAGATGGTCAAGGACGATCCACCACGATCGGCGATCTCACAGTGGGGGCTTGGTCGCTGCAGCATGTCACACAGAGGCTAAGTACCCACGTTGCAGAAATGTGGAAATTTCAGCAGCATTTCTGCAACTCCCGCTGCGGGAAAAAACACATGCGAATTTGCATGCGTTTTCCCGGGGAAAACATGCGTTTTTCACGCTATTTTCGAGTGCGGAATTCAAGCACATTCCAAGCGATTTGAAGCGTTGCTTGGAATGTGATTGACAGGTTGGTCACACTTGTCAAGCATAGTGTTTGACAACTATGATCAACTTTTTACTATTAATGCTGCCTATGCAGCATCAATAGTAAAAGATAGAATGTAAAAAATAATTAAAAAAATTTAAAAAATGGTTATTCTCACCTTCCGACGGCCCCCGATCTCCTCTCCACTCTCCCGGCATCTTCCAGTCCCGGTAACGCTTAGTACGAAGGACTGGAGATGACGTCACTCTTGTGAGAGTGCAACATCATCAGCGGTCTATCGCGCAAAGCATTACTGGGATCGGAAGATGCCGGGCACGCGGTGAGAGGAGGGAAAGAGTCCGGGGGCCGTCGGAAGGTGAGTATATCACTATTTTTTATTTTAATTCTGTTTTTTACAGGTTTATGGTACCCAGGGCCTGGAGGAGAGTCTCCTCTCCTCTGGACCCTGGGTACCATCCACACATTGAGCCCTGCACCATCATCTCCCGGCTGCGTCGCCGCTGACCTCTGTGCGGCAGGAGATGACCCGTGGCAACTGTCGGGAGATCAGCGGCTAGCCCCACAGATCTCCCGATGTTAGCGGTGGCGTGTGTTGTTCGAATTCCACGCCAATTTGCGACCGGACTGCGCCTGTCGCTGATTGGTCGCGCCCGGCCGGGCGCGACCAATCAGTGATGCAGGATTTCCGTTACAAACAGACAGAATTAGATGATTATACATGCAAAGAGAAAGATTGAGTAACTAGGTGAAAATACGTCTTTATTGGTCAACATATATATCATTCAATACAAAAATACAGAGATTAAAATGACACCACAGGATGAAAGAACAGAATAACCCGGGAAAGACACCCAGCCACAGGATATCAAGTAATATAACAATATATATAGAGAATAGCCACATCTATATAGATAACCAATGTCTGCTAATTCCCTATCCCCCCAATTGGGGATCACTGCGCCACATTATCAGTCCATTGTAACCACCTAATGTGCATAGGTAAATTTAGCGTGGCCAGTTAAGGAGATACAGTGGGGAAAAAAAGTATTTAGTCAGTCAGCAATAGTGCAAGTTCCACCACTTAAAAAGATGAGAGGCGTCTGTAATTTACATTATAGGTAGACCTCAACTATGGGAGACAAACTGAGAAAAAAAAATCCAGAAAATCACATTGTCTGTTTTTTTTTCATTTTATTTGCATATTATGGTGGAAAATAAGTATTTGGTCAGAAACAAAATTTCATCTCAATACTTTGTGATATATCCTTTGTTGGCAATGACAGAGGTCAAACGTTTTCTGTAAGTCTTCACAAGGTTGCCACACACTGTTGTTGGTATGTTGGCCCATTCCTCCATGCAGATCTCCTCTAGAGCAGTGATGTTTTTGGCTTTTCGCTTGGCAACACGGACTTTCAACTCCCTCCAAAGGTTTTCTATAGGGTTGAGATCTGGAGACTGGCTAGGCCACTCCAGGACCTTGAAATGCTTCTTACGAAGCCACTCCTTCGTTGCCCTGGCGGTGTGCTTTGGATCATTGTCATGTTGAAAGACCCAGCCACGTTTCATCTTCAATGCCCTTGCTGATGGAAGGAGGTTTGCACTCAAAATCTCACGATACATGGCCCCATTCATTCTTTCATGTACCCGGATCAGTCGTCCTGGCCCCTTTGCAGAGAAACAGCCCCAAAGCATGATGTTTCCACCACCATGCTTTACAGTAGGTATGGTGTTTGATGGATGCAACTCAGTATTCTTTTTCCTCCAAACACGACAAGTTGTGTTTCTACCAAACAGTTCCAGTTTGGTTTCATCAGACCATAGGACATTCTCCCAAAACTCCTCTGGATCATCCAAATGCTCTCTAGCAAACTTCAGACGGGCCCGGACATGTACAGGCTTAAGCAGTGGGACACGTCTGGCACTGCAGGATCTGAGTCCATGGTGGCGTAGTGTGTTACTTATGGTAGGCCTTGTTACATTGGTCCCAGCTCTGTGCAGTTCATTCACTAGCTCCCCCAGCGTGGTTCTGGGATTTTTGCTCACCGTTCTTGTGATCATTCTGACCCCACGGGGTGGGATTTTGCGTGGAGCACCAGATCGAGGGAGATTATCAGTGGTCTTGTATGTCTTCCATTTTCTAATTATTGCTCCCACAGTTGATTTCTTCACCCCAAGCTGGTTGGCTATTGCAGATTCAGTCTTCCCAGCCTGGTGCAGGGCTACAATTTTGTTTCTGGTGTCCTTTGACAGCTCTTTGGTCTTCACCATAGTGGAGTTTGGAGTCAGACTGTTTGAGGGTGTGCACAGGTGTCTTTTTATACTGATAACAAGTTTAAACAGGTGCCATTACTACAGGTAATGAGTGGAGGAAAGAGGAGACTCTTAAAGAAGAAGTTACAGGTCTGTGAGAGCCAGAAATCTTGATTGCTTGTTTCTGACCAAATACTTATTTTCCACCATAATATGCAAATAAAATGAAAAAAAAACAGACAATGTGATTTTCTGGATTTTTTTTTCTCAGTTTGTCTCCCATAGTTGAGGTCTACCTATGATGTAAATTACAGACGCCTCTCATCTTTTTAAGTGGTGGAACTTGCACTATTGCTGACTGACTAAATACTTTTTTTCCCCACTGTATCTTACCAGATATACATGGAGGCTGAGTGAGCCCAGGACCAGGTAAAGAAAACGCCCGACGCGCGTTTCGCGTGACTACAAGCACGCTTTCTCAAGGGAAGTATACCGGGGAGTGCGCACAGGACCTTCTTAAGCCCATGTGACAGGTCACATGGTTTCCAATCAGCCAATCAGAGCGGTTTGGCGCGGCGCATGCGCACTGTCCACCCGAAGGGCAGACAATGCAGAGAAAGCGTCATACGTTGCCCCAGGCAGCAGGGGAGGAGAAATCCCCGGAAGCCCGGAGGAAGGCAAATGGACACTCCTCCACATGTCGGCCACAAGCAGGGACAGTGGGCATGCGCACAACCACTGACACCAATGGATGTAAATATACATCATATGAAACAAGGAACACTGGGCATAGGTCAAAAATAAACAAAGATGTAAAAAAGCAACTACAAATAGAGAATACTCAAAAATTCAGAATATAACATCACAATACATGTTGCTCTCTTCAAATTAAAGCGTCCCAGAATCGTCCATAGACACCGATGTCTGGAATTGATGAACATCCAATGTAGATATTGAGATTAGGGCCAGTGGGATCGCCACATATAATGGAACAGATAAATCCAGTTGATGAGTAAAGAAGAGGTCCCACATAGACTAAGAGGGGAAATAAGTGAAACATATATCAAGGACACACATATACAATACAAAATAAAAATTAAAAAATGAATAAAACACACCCCACTACCTGGGATATGGGGGAACAAGTAAGAAAAGCGGGCAAAAAATAAATAACTAAAAGGACCAAAAGAGGCCCAGTATATACATTTCAGGATATCCTACAGGAAAGAGGCAAAGGATAATGATTCGTTAAGTCCTTTAGGGGCCATTGTATCAAGTGTAATAATCCATTTGGTCTCAATTTGAGCCAACCTACGTTTGTAGTTCCCCCCCCTTAGCCCTAAATGTACTTGATCAATCCCTCTAATTTTAAGGGAAGTTGATTCCCCATTATGATATTGTCGAAAATGGCGGGGCAGAGTTTTCAGGAGGGACATATCGGTCACTGTCTTGGATGCACAAATGTCCCGCACATGTTCACGCACCCTCATCCTAAGCTCCCTTGATGTAAGTCCAATATAGATTTTTGGACAGTCGCTTGTAGCATAATAGATCACATTCATACTGCCACAAGATATTCGATGGCGTATATTAAACTGTCTCCTTCCATCTGAGGTCTTAAAGGTGGTGCAGCGCAGGACATTTGTGCATTAATAATTGTTTCTGTGTTTTTCACAGCCTACCTCAGCCCTAATATGGACTTTCGTGCCCGTGACCAGACATGGCGTGCACTTATTAATGACACATTACAGGATGATACAGATGGGGGCCCAGGGGGGATTAGTGGGGCAATTCAGGAGACTACAAAACAGTTTAAGGATCTACTTCGTAGACGAACCCGTATTTGGTGGAACCATGCTTTTTTAGAAAAATATTTACATAAAGACCTAATACCACGTGGTCTACGTATATGTTGACCAATAAAGACGTATTTTTACTATATTCACCTAGTTACTCAATCTTTCTCTTTGCATGTATACCTATTGGAGTGGGTGTTTCAGGTGTTCTTCCTGATTTAGGGTGGCTACTTATAGCCTTAAACCCTATTCTCTGACATAGTGATAATGTCACTGAGGTTTTTGCATTTAAGAATTAGATGATTATATAGTAGATGTTATACCTACGAAAAAGTACAATTCTAGTCTAGTAATGATTACATGATTTAATGACCATGTTTCTTTAAAGAATGTCATGGTTTGTAGATTTTGAGGAATGCAATAAATAAGGTTCTAGTTAATGTTTTATTCCTTGTAGAATGTAATTATTTTGTAGTAGATATTAATATGCTTGGATAGAAACAGTGCTATGCTATGCCACATGATATCCTTTTTTTACATCCATGTGACATTTGTTTGGGATTTGGTTTTTACTTCAAATATTCAGTATTCAATTAACAGCTTCAATCATCTCACATCAGCTAATCACTGAGGTCAGTGGCTCAAACAATCTACATCTCAGGGATTGTCTGCATTGGTGACGCGACCTGTTGATATGATGTCACTGGTGTAACTAAAGCATTGGGACCAAAGCAGTGCTGCAGAGCTGATGCTGGACTCAGGGAGGGTACGCACTATGTGATTTTGTTATTTCACATTAAAGAAAATAATATTTGGGGTCCTCTCTTCTAAAAGTTTAAAATCTTTTTAATAACTTAACAAAAAATATATATATCTATATGTATCATAGCATCAATGTCAAGATCAACCCCATATCAGCACAATCTACCTCTATAGGGTATGTCATCTAAATGTCTTTGACTCTTCACATTTGAGAAGCCCCCACTATGTATAACTACACAGACACCTACCACATAGGGACAGATTGACTAGCAAATTGTAGCCTGGGAGAGCAAGCACGCAACATTGTCCCACGAGTAGCAGCTCATTCTTACCCAATTTACCTCCCTCTGATTGGCCGCTGGTGATTTTGCTTTCAAGTTGGGATTGTACCAGATACATGGTTAAATTGTGCTTATTATTATTATTCTTATTATCAAAATATCTTAAGTTATAGAAAATATAGAAAATACATAATGCAACAATGAAACAAACATATTCCTTTATAGCCTTTATAAAATTAAATATAATATTAAGAAAAAAGAAAGATTTACTAAGAAAACATTCATGTGTATAAATAACACTTAAAAAAAGCATATAGGCCAAAATGTTATATAATCATACCACATATTGAAATGTTAAATTATATATCCTAAGTGGCATTAGAAAAGTGCTGATCTGTCCTGAAATAATATCCAATGCTGTGACAGAAACAGTGCGGAAATTAGATGTCTCAAAATATATGAAGATTGCTACAGTTAGCAAAGTTCTCATGAGTGGTGAAACAGTTTCCAGCTCATTCTGAAACTGGACTAGTTCCAAAACGTCTTGCTCTGTAGTCATGATTGTAAGTGCTTTAAGAAGTTCTTACCTTTTGTAACGCAGGCTGTATGAATTTTAGCTTGTCGTAAGCGCTCTCACAGCTTCCTGTGTGAAATGGAGTCTGTAAACGCTCTTGTGCCACGGCAGAGGAAGTATTTTTTTCATCATTGCATTTTGTGTTACTTTCTTCTATATCTGCAAGCACACCACATTTAAAGGAAGCCTGTCATGTTAAATACCACTTTTAATCTGCAGATATGGGGTTAATCTACAGATTAATAACATTCTGACACCGTAAGGTTCCGTCACTGACAATCCCGCTGCTGGGAAGAAATTAACCTTATTTCCCTCCCCCCTGCAGTGTTCTGCTTCCAGTCATAGGGGCAGCGCCAGAACGGTTTCAGTCACTGCTGTCAGTCAGTCCTGAAGGCTTGATTACAGCCGTCACTGAAGCCGTGCCATTGCCACCCCTATGATTGGCAGCTGAACACTGCAAGAGGGGATATAGTTCACTTCCTCCCGGGGCTCTCAGTGTCGGAACTGCATAGTTTCAAAACACTATTAATCTGCATATTAATCCCATATCTACAGGTTAATAACAATATTTTACATGACAGGTTCCCTTTAACTTCATCCACATCATCTCTTTCTGAAAATATATTTGGGGCCCAATTAATTATGTGCATTCTCTTAAGTGACTTGTTTTTGTGGAATTCGTTGCTGTTTTTTTGTGCCTATTTTTTTAAATAGCGCTCCAGCGTTTATAAATTATGCGCCAAAAGAAAAATGCTCTTTACATGATCTGCTGTAAAGAAACACTACTGTACATAATAAATAGACTTTTAAACAAAAAAAACAGCCTTAAAACAAGAAAATATTTTCAGAAAATAGGTGCAAATGAAATAATGAACTTGGCCCTTGGTCTTTTTCTAACCCATGTGTTATACCCGACTTGATGTGGTCCTTTCCATGTTTTATTCAAATGGAATAAAAGTTCATTTTTAACTGCCACTTACTCCGCTGGATCCTGCCCTCCTGCTTCTTTTTTATCCTTGGTCTTTTTGGTTCATCCACATGTCCTGCCATGAGGGTTGTAAACCTTATGAATTAACTAATTGAAGACTCTTAAAGGGAATCTGTCACCCTTTTTTTTGGCTTGCAGCTGTCGGCAAAGACATCGGGGGCTTATCTACAGCATTCTGTAATGCTGTAGATAAGCCTCCGATGTAACCTGAAAGATAAGAAAAACACGTTATATTATACTCACAAGGGTGGGTGGGCGGTCAGGTCCGATGGGCGTTGCGGTCCGGTCCGACGCCTCCCTTCTTTCATGCGATGACGTCCTCTTCTCCCGGCCTGTAACGGCTGCGGCGCAAGCGCACTGCTCTGCCCTGTTGAGGTCAGAGCAGAATTCTGCAGTGCACAGTAGCCAGACCTCTCCCGAAGCCTGCGCACTGCAGGACTCTGCTCTGCCCTGCTCTGCCCTCATCTTGTTTAACCGTCAATACATGTGGGGTGCTGTCTCTCCTTTGGGGTCTGCTCTGGGGCAATTAGTTTTCCTCTTTTCCTGCTTTAGGCTTATTTAGTTTAGAACCACCGTAGGAACGCTCCACGACTGCGTGTTAGGATCAGGGGTCTGCAGTCTGCATAGTCTTTGGTTTTCTGAGACTTAGCTTGTTTGTTTTTTATTTCCTCCTTGGCTACCCGTTCATAACAGAATCACCAGCCATACCACAGATTCTAGGGTACTCAAAAGTAGGAAAAAGAGAAAAGAAAAAAAAAAAAGTGTCAGAATTTTTTTTTATATATGCATTTTTCCCTCTTTTTCTCTGGGGCCGTAGGAGGATTTTTTTTTTTCTTAATGGAGATTAAGCAATTGTCTGATCGTGTGGAGCAGCTCGCTGCTGAAGTGCAGGGAATTTCCGCCTATCTCGCTCAGTCACATGCTGTTGAACCCAAGATCCCTACTCCTGATGTGTTTTCTGGGGATCGGTCTAAATTTTTGAATTTTAAGAATAATTGTAAATTATTTCTTGCTTTGAAGCCTAACTCATCAGGAAGCTCTGCGCAACAGGTTAAAATTGTCATCTCCTTGCTGCGCGGCGATCCCCAGGATTGGGCGTTTTCTCTAACACCTGAAAATCCTATTCTGACTAATGTGGATGCATTTTTTCAGGCCTTGGGGTTGTTGTATGATGAACCTAATTCCGTTGATCAAGCTGAGAGAACCCTGTTGGCATTAAACCAGGGTCAGGATCCTGCAGAGTTATATTGTCAAAAATTCCAAAAGTGGGCGGTCCTTACTACATGGAATGATAGTGCATTGGCAGCCCTCTTTCGGAAAGGTTTATCAGAGACCGTTAAAGATGTTATGGTGGGATTTCCTGTTCCCTCTGGTCTGGATGGCTCTATGGCATTAGCCATTCAAGTTGATCGGCGTTTATGTGAATGTAAAAATACACGGGAGGTGCTGCCACCTTTTGAACAAATGTCTGAACCTATGCAATGTGATGGGGTTTTGTCTAGGGCGCAACGTCAGGAGTTTAGAAGGCGTAATAAGCTGTGTTTTTTCTGTGGAGACGCCTCTCATACTATTTCTGTCTGACCTAAACGAGAGAAACGTTTTGCACACACATTTGCTGTGGGCAGTATACAACCTAAGTTCCTTTTGGCAATTACTCTGATCTGCTCCTTGTCCACATTTTCCACTAAGGCTTTTGTGGATTCAGGAGCAGCTCTGAATCTGATGGATTTGGACTTTGCTAAACGTTGTGGTTTGTCCATGACGCCTCTGCAGACGCCTATTCCTTTGAGGGGTATTGATGCCACTCCTTTGGTGGAGAATAAACCTCAGTTTTGGACCCAGGTGATAATGCGAGTTGCCCCAGACCACCAGGAAAATTGCAAATTTTTGGTGCTGCATAATCTGCATGATATTATTGTTCTGGGGTACCCCTGGTTGCAAACTCATAACCCAGTTTTGGATTGGAAATCTGTGTCTGTGGTGAGTTGGAGTTGTCAGTGTGTTCTTAGGGACGCTCCTGTTTTCTCCACCTCTCCTGAGTCTCATGATATTCCTGATTACCTGGCTGAATTCTCTGATGTATTTAGTGAGAGTAAGTCTGCGTCTTTGCCCCCTCATATATGACAGTGCAATTGAGTTGATGCCTGGGTGTAAATTTCCCAAGGGTCGACTTTTTAACTTATCTGTACCCGAACATGATGCTATGCGATCCTATATTAAGGAGTCATTGGAGAAGGGTCATATTAGACCATCCTCATCACCTTTAGGTGCTGGGTTTTTTTTTGTGGCCAAGAAAGATGGTTCATTAAGACCGTGTATTGATTATCGTTCCCTTAACAAGATAACGGTTAAATATCAGTACCTGTTACCTCTGATGTCTGATTTATTCTCCAGAGTTAAGAGTGCCTGCTGGTTTACTAAGCTTGACCTCAGGGGGGCATATAATCTTATTCGCATCAAGCATGGGGATGAATGGAAGACGGCGTTTAATACTCCAGAGGGACATTTTGAGTACCTGGTGATGCCTTTTGGGCTCTCCAATGTCCCTTCTGTCTTCCAGTCTTTTATGAATGATATTTTCCGAGACTTTGTGGATAAGTTTTTGATCATCTATCTGGATCATATTTTGATTTTTTCTAGTGATTGGGATTCCCATGTGGAACATGTCCGGACTGTGTTTCGGATTTTGAGGGAGAATTCCCTGTTTGTTAAGGGATCGAAATGTCTCTTTGGTGTACAGAGGATTTCATTTTTGGGATTTATCTTATCTCCATCGACTATTGAAATGGACCCGGCCAAGGTACAGGCCATTTATGATTGGGTTCAGCCTACTTCTTTGAAGGCTCTTCAGAAGTTTTTGGGTTTTGTAAATTTATAGGTAATTTTTCTAGTATTGTCAAACCACTGACTGATCTGACCAAGAAGAGAGCTGATGTGCTGAATTGGTCTCCTGAGGCTGTCTCAGCATCTCAGGAGCTTAAGCGAAGGTTTACTTCAGCTCCAGTTTTACGGCAACCTGATGTCTCACTTCCATTTCAAGTGGAGGTAGATGCTTCTGAGATTGGTGTAGGAGCTGTTTTGTCCCAAAAAGACCCTTTGACTTCTAAGATGAATCCCTGTGCCTTCTTTTCTCGAAAGTTCTCCCCATCTGAACGCAACTATGACGTGGGGAATCGGGAATTGTTGGCCATGAAATGGGCATTTGAGGAGTGGAGACATTGGTTGGAGGGAGCAAGACATCAATTTGTGGTCCTCGCCGATCACAAGAATCTGACTTATCTGGAGTCGGCCAAACGCTTGAATCCTAGACAGGCTAGATGGGCCTTGTTTTTCACGCGTTTTAATTTTGTGGTCTCTTTTCTTCCGGGCACTAAGAATGTTAAGGCAGACGCCCTTTCTAGGAGTTTCTTTGCTGATTCTCTTAATGTGACCGAGCCTACTACTATCCTAGGTGAGGGGGTAGTTCTTTCTGCCATTTCGCCCGATTTGAGACGCGCCCTGGAGGAATTTCAGGAGGATAAACCTGAGCGTTGCCCTATGGGAAGATTGTATGTTCTGGACCAGTGGAGAGAGTTATGTCTGAAGTCCATTGCTCCGCATTGGCTGGTCATCCAGGTATTTTTGGTACCAGAGATTTGGTGAGTCGGTCGTTTTGGTGGCCTGCCTTATCTCATGATGTCAGGAATTTTGTACAGTCCTGTGGGACTTGTTCTTGGTCTAAACCCTGTTCCTGTTCTACTGGGTTGCTGATGCCCCTGCCGGTGCCCAAGAGGCCATGGACCCATATCTCAATGGATTTTATTTCTGATCTTCCTGTCTCTCAGAGAATGACTGTTATCTGGGTAATTTGTGATAGATTTTCGAAGATGGTCCATCTTGTACCACTCCCAAAGTTGCCATCTTCCGCTGAGTTGGTACCCTTGTTTTACAACAGGTGGTTCAGTTACACGGGATTCCTGAGAACATTGTGTCCAATAGAGGGGTCCAGTTTGTTTCCAGATTTTGGAAAGCCTTTTGTTCCAATCTGGGAATTCAGTTATCCTTCTCCTCTGCGTTTCATCCCCAGACCAATGGGCAGACTGAGAGAACAAACCAGACCCTGGAGTCTTATTTAAGATGTTTTATATCTGCTGATCAAGATGATTGGGTCTCATTTTTGCCCTTTGCCGAATTTGCGCTGAACAATAGAGCTAGTTCTGCCACCTTGATGTCACCCTTTTTCTGTAATTTTGGGTTTCATCCTCGATTCTCTTTAGGGCAAGTGGAATCTTCTTCCTGCCCAGGTGTGGACACTGTGTTTGTTAGAATGCAGCATATATGGGACCAAGTGGTGGATAAATTGTCACTCTCAGGAAAAGGCCCAGCGTTTTTCCAACCGTCATAGGACCATTGGTCCCCGGTTTAAAGTGGGTGATATGGTTTGGTTGTCGTCTAAGAATATTCCTATGAAGGTTGCATCTCCAAAATTCAAGCCAAGATTCATTGGACCTTATAGGATTTTGTAGATTCTTAATCCTGTTTCTTTTCGACTGGCTCTTCCAGTTACGTTCAAAATCCATAACGTATTTCACAAATCACTGTTGAAGAGGTTTGTTGAGCCAGTAGTTCTTGTGGCGGCACCTCCTGACCCTGTCTTGGTTAAAGGCAATATGGAATATGAGGTAGAGAAAATATTGGATTCTCGTTTGATTAGACGGAGACTTCAGTATTTGATCAAATGGAAGGGTTATGGCCAGGAGGATAATTCTTGGGTCTCTGCCTTTGATATTCATGCCAATAAATTGGTTTGTGCTTTTCACCGGGCCCATACTGATCGGCCTGGTGGCTTGGATGAGGGTTCGGTGACCCCTCCTCAAGGGGGGGGTACTGTTATGAGATCATTTTCAGCTCCACCAGTTGAGAGTTCCCCTTCCGTTCTCGCTCTGGTGGTGACAGGAGGTAGAGAGGTTGGCTTAAGTGGTAGTGATCTGCCACCTGGTGAGGAAGATGACGATTGGATCTCTGGAGGATCAGAATGAATATAAGACAGCTGACGCCCTATCCTAGTGCTGGTGATTCAGTCTGCTTCTCAGGTCTAGGACTCAGCTCTGTTCCAGTCTTCCCAAGATAAGTTTGTTTTTTGCTAATGTCCACACTTGCTCTTGTTGGTCATTTCAGTTTTTTGTGTGGTCAGCCAGCCCTGGCTTGGCTGTGCTGAATTTCCACACTTATTTGCCAAATTGTCTTTTTTGTCCCTTATTGGATTGGCCTCTTTTTGCTCTGTCTCAGAATATTTCAGAGTGCTGATATAGTGGGAGAAGTCTAGTGACTTCAGGGTTTATTTTGCTATCAGTTGTGTTGGACATTTTTGTAGGGTTTTTTGGCAGATTGCAGACAGTATCTTTCCTTTCCTGTCCTTTCTAGTTAGTTTGGCCCCATCGTTTGCTCAGCCTATTTTCCTGCCTTTGTTTGTGTTTTCATTTTGTTTAACCGTCAATACATGTGGGGGGCTGTCTCTCCTTTGGGGTCTGCTCTGGGGCAGTTAGTTTTCCTCTTTTCCTGCTTTAGGCTTATTTAGTCCTCCGGTTGTGATGAGGCATCTAGGACCACCGTAGGAACGCTCCACGACTGCTGCTAGTTGCGTGTTAGGATCAGGGGTCTGCAGTCTGCATAGTTACCAACCTCTTTGGTTTTCTGAGACTTAGCTTGTTTGATTTTTATTTCCTCCTCGGCTACCCGTTCATAACAAATTTAAATAGTTATGTAACATTGAAAAAAATCAATGATTCAAAAATTGGTTATTGGATAGCTTATTTTCCAAAAACCTGTCTTTGAGACTTGTTAAAATTTGATTGAAAAGAGGTGTACAAACTTCATTCAGTACATCATCACGTGTTCTTCTTTCCTTTCTCCCAACCTTTTTCAATTGGATCTTAATTTTAATCTTCAGGAAAGAAATTATTTTCAATACCAAATAACTAATTTTTATTTAAAATGGGCCACATTTTTTAATGTATTCAATTTAATTAGCTCATCAATTGGATCCTTTCTACCATTAGGTCGAGAGACCACTAGTTTATAAATAAATTGGACCAAACACATCTAGAAATAGAAAAAATACATTTTCTGTTAAAATGGACTTGTGCTTTCTACAAAGCAGATAGCGTTTTATTTAAAAAAAAAGTCCTGAGAAGTCGTCTTTGAATCAAAATTACACATTTTTGAGATAACAGAAATGAATCATCAACAACAGCATCCAAATAAAAAGCATTTCTTCTCATTTGCCCAACATCTCGTTTCATCAATTTTCTGTCATCTCTTTTTGAAGCAATTCTTCCTGTATGTTTATGCATTCATCGAAGTCTACAATAAAAAATTCCATGTAATTTGAAAGACCAAAGGAATGTTTTGCTTCGTGAATATCAAAATAATCAGTGTGTAGATTAATGTTGTACCACTGGATACAGATGAAATCAGACACTCTAGTTCGTAAGCTTATAAAAGAGCTTATCATATTTGCTGCACCATCAAACTACTTTGCTAAGTCAAAGCACCTCAAAACTAGCCTTCAGTAGTTCATTGAATTTTTGATATGACAAATTTTTACTGGAAGAACAGAGATGAGTCGCTCTTGCATGTTCTTATTTTTTATTTAAGTGGAGCTATTGAAAATAAATTTTCCAACCCCTTTAAAAGGATTGTGCCATCACATAAAACATAGTTAATGCTGCAGACATCTTTTGAATAAATACGTTTGCAATTTAATCCTATTAAATATTCTGCATCATTCAAAAGATATGTAACACTGATGTTTAGTATTGTGCCACCTAATATTACTTGCTGCCATTTCCGTCCATCTAACCCTCTAGTAGTGGCCAAGCATGCGTGGATCCATCTCCCTCTAAACTAATAACCAGAAAATGCTAGGCAGACAGCTGTGGGCTGATATTAATAGCCTAGAAAGGGGCCATGGATATTGCCCCCCAGGCTAAAAACATCAGCTCTCACCTGCCCTAGAAAAGGCGCATCTATAAAATGTACCATTTATGACACTTAGCTTTGCTCTTCCCACTTCCCCTGATGTGGTGGCAAGTAGGGTGATAGTTGGGGGGTTGATGTCACCTTTGTTTTGTCAGGTGACATCAAGCCCAGAGTTCAGTAATGGAGAGGCGCATATATAATATACTAAATATACTATACTTAATATAATATAATTATAATATCTACTAACCCAATAGTCATATTGTATAAAAACACACACACCTAGAATAAAGTCCTTTAATTGAAAGAACGACATATACTCCTTTAATAAATCTTAATTAAACCATACTTACAGCATTTCTCATTCCAGTGAAGCCATTGTCCCCTGCAAGATAATTAAAATAAACAACAATATTCCTCATGTATTCACTGAGAAGATAATAATCCAATTGTCCCACAATGAGTCTAGCTGTGTTATATCTAGATGGCAGGCTGCTTGTTTACATAATGTGACCATACAGCCTTCCATCCAGCACATAAGAAAATAAATTGTAGCACTACTGTGAGGGTGCTCAAGTAGGTTCCCAAGCCAGAGAAATAGTAATAAGAAAAACTTGGCACTCAACTTATGATAAAGTCTAGAAATTTTAATATGCAGTCATAATAACAGGACATTTCGGTCCCAGTTGGACCTTCATCAGCCCGACTGCTGTGAGAAACGAAATGGAGGTAAGGCTATATGTGCCTGGAGTTTAAGGACAGCCCAATGTGGGCAACAGAGTTGCAGGAGTAATGATTATGTAGTCCTGCGAATACAGCAAAAAAGTGTGGGTCAAGGTGACCAGGGGTAAATTATAAAGGCAGGCGCTGTAAAGAGTCTCTCCTACACTGACTCGGCGTCCACCATTTGTCAGTTCTGACAAACGATGGACACCAAGTCAGTGTAGGAGAGACTCTGTACAGCACCTGCCTCCATAATTTACCCCTGGTCAGCTTGACCCACACATTTTTTCCTGTATTTGCAGGACTACATACTCATTACTCCTGCAACTCTGTTGCCCACATTGGGCTCTCCTTAAACTCCAGGCACATATAGCCTTATCTCCATTCCGTTTCTCACAGCAGTTGGGCTGATGAAGGTCCAACTGGGACCGAAACATCCTGTTATTATGACTGCATATTAAAATTTCTGGACTTCTTAATCATAAGTTGAGTGCCAAGTTTTCTTATTACTATTCCATCCAGCAGAGACACTGAGCAGCGTCTGCTACCACTTCTCAGTGTCTCGCGGGGAGCTCCTACAACCTATCTGACATCAATGCGAGCGTGAGAAAGTTCTTATGCTCACAGTGCCATCAGAAAGGTCCTGGGAGTTCACAGAGAATGAACTCGCTACATCTAACCGATGTCAGCATGAGCGCAGCAGGAATATTTTTCTAGCAAGATGGCACCGCCGGCATCTGCACAGTAGCGTCTATCCGATCGCCGATAGCTGCAACTGCGCAGGCGTGGCCGGCGTCACTTTGAGATAGTTTTTTTTTTTTTAATCAAGTTATTCATAGCATCAGATAAAAGATTTTTATGCACAGTTTGCATGCGATCACGCTGCAGCACAGGCGCCTCCACCGGCGCCTGCCTGCTGAAGGTGTTTTATTTTTCAATATATAAAATATTGATTAAGTAAAATAGGGGGCAGGTCACTGAGGGATCAGTGACCTGTCAGAGGCCATTCAGATGAATATGTAGGCAGAGCACCACACAAAGACCCCCCCTCACAGGCCCATCTCAGTGCACGAGCATATCATTAGCTCAAAACTGAAAATAAAGATTGAACAACAACCACAAGATGGATTTTATCAACCAAGGTATCATTTTAATCAGTATAACGGTTCCAACCTGACACTGTCTGTAGGTTACTGAGCACAATCCTGCTGACAAGTTGCCTTTAAGATCAGGAGACATATTTGGCCGCTGAATCATTTTCACCCTGTTCGTCTTCAGAAATGTGACAGATATGTGTTATGGATCATTCTCATTGGAAAAGTGCACGTCTACCAAAGGCACAGAGTGATGGTAGCATCTTTTGTTTCATTATAGAGCAGTACATCTGTGAATTCATGATAGTATCAAAGAAATGTACCTTCATGATATCAGGAACACTCCCTCATAAGGACACTGCCACCACCATGTTTCACTGTAGGCCTGATGCAATTTTCTAAATTCATCTTCACAGTATAGAAAAAGGTGACTCTAACTGCTCCCTGCACACCCCTATGACTGAAAGTGATCGACTACCAGGAAGACATACAGTAAATTCACTTTCTCCCTGTAACTTAAATGAAAGCAGGCAGGTCTGATTTCAATGCTATTTCCCTTCAGATTAACCCAATGTCTGCTGGTAAATAACATTCCTGACATGACAGGTTCCCTTTAAATTCATACAGTGAAACACATTTTTAAATTTAACCTCTTTTATTTTCTGATTGAAATCATTAGACCTTGCAACGCAACGTGTATATATAGTATAGATCCAGAACCTGTCATTTTACAGAATTTAAACTTTATTTACAGAAAACCAGTCATCTTCTCTAATATTGTACCTGTTGCTACATGATTGTTTTTACTGTGAAAAACATATTCTTTCAGCAGTTTCAGAAATTAATGCATTTCCACTATATATGTGTGTATGTATATATATATATATATATATATATATATATTCATAAGTGGTGAAAGTAACCAATACAACAGTGGAGCAGGTTCAATATGAGGAATCAAAATCAAATCCGGAGAAAATATGGCAGAACTGAACTGGTGGAAAGTTCAAGACTTAATAATTAGTGTACTAATTAGAGGATTCAGAAACAGGTGTGGGTCTCCTCACATATGAATATACAGTATATACTGTATATATATATATATATATATATATATATATATATATATATATACACACACACACAGTGTTGGACTGGAGTGCTAAGGACCCACCAGTTATATTGACGCTGGTGGTCCATCGTTCAGCTAAAGGTAAATGTCAAATCACCTTCATTTACAAATTTACCTATGCTTCTATATATTATAATAAACTAGTTAGTTTATTCACATAGTGAAGCAAGTGAATTGTGCCAACTACTGCTCATAGAGATGAGTGGGGATGCACCTGTTCCTTTTTAGGCCAGTCTGAGTTTGTACGTTTTTATATATTTGCAGCTCTTTCACGTAAATTTTATTAGGCAAAGCTGCATACATGTTCCATATCATTGGTGGCCTCTATGTTTTGCTGTTTTTATTCATGCCTCAACTTTGTGATTTCGAATGTATAACAGTGGTGTACCTACCATAGAGGAACACCAGTACAACTACGATAGGACGCAATATCAGAAGGGAACCCAGCACTAAACTACTTCCCAAACCAGTCGCTTTTTCCTACAGCTGCCGGGGGGACTAACTGGAGTGAAATATAACAACTTCTATTGTCAGTCACTGATGAGAAGGGCCGAAAAGAAACTGAAAGATGCGTCCTTCATATTTAGATGGTAACGTTGATAATCTATGAGGACCCAATCATTCTCTTGATTGGAAGAAATGAGCGGCTCTCACCGGGTAGTGTAGTCAAGGCTTTATTATAAAAGCATATGAGTGGAAGAACGGGTGCAAAAAGGAGATAGCAACGACGATCGTTTCGCGCTGCAAAGGCGCTTCCACAGATGTAACCTGTGGAAGCGCCTTTGCAGCACGAATCGATCGTCGTTGCTATCTCCTTTTTGCACCCGTTCTCCCGCTCATATGCTTTTAAAATAAAGCCTTGACTACACTACGCGGTGAGTGCCGCTCTTTTCTACTATTTTTTGCTATGTGGATTAGCTTATTTTCCATGAATGTGCACCTAAGAGTAAAACAGTTGTATTGCCGGCTGCGTCTCTTTTATACACGAATGATGGTTTGGATGTGTGGACTATTGTGATGGTGCTCGCCTTCTATTTCTGGACTTTGTATTCTCTAGATTTGGATTCTGGATTGCCGTTTGAATGGAGTTTTGGTTCCACACATGTACCCCCAAGATTGTCTATGAGACTCCAGGAAACAGCTGAATTCAGCAATTGGCTATGTCCAGAAGAACTGCAAACAATAGAATCCTGGTGCACATGCAGGACCATTCCTCCAAACATGATACTCCACAGCTCAGTTCTTGACACTGTTTGCTGTAGGTTTAATATGATCAGTGTTTTATCATCAGTAGATTATCACTTGACTAGCTGTTTCATGCCTCCTAGGTCTACTGTTCCATTTTACCCCACCCCCAACCACTGATTAGCAGTTTTCTCTCAGTGCACTGTGTACACAGCTACACAGCTACCAATTAGTGGTGTTCAGTTAGGCAACGGGGAGTTGGATATCATACAGCATGACATCGACAGAGACACCATGACAACAGAGCAGAGCAAAAGAGAAGAAGCTGCCCTGTCAATGTGATATCAACAGGAGCCACAGAGTTGCCAGCTGGCACGGTCTGGGACTAATCTGAGCTGGCAGAGATCAGTGAAAGGCAGAACAGGCAGATAGTCAGCAACTGCCTGCCTGTATGTTCCTAGCTTCATGAAAAATACAATTGACCTGGATCACCTGTACTTGGTTTGTTCAGTCATTCTGTCCTGACGGATTCCTTTTAACATGAAAATTATTTAATGGGCAGCATGGTGGCTCAGCTGATAGCACTGCAGCGCTGGGGTCCTGGGTTCGAATCCCACCAAGGACAACATCTGCAAGGAGTTTGTATGTTCTCCCAGTGTTTGCGTGGGTTTCCTCCGGGTACTCCGGCTTCCTCCCACATTCCAAAGATAGGGAATATAGATTGTGAGCTTCATTGGGGACAGTGATGATAATGTGTGCAAACTGTAAAGCGCTGCGGAATATGTTAGCGCTATATAAAGATTATTATTATTTTAATTATTTTTTCAATCTTTGTTGTGGTATTCACTCCTTACAGGATCCAACATGGTATAAAATATTCAGTTGCTGTTCCTAAAATTATTTCAAGTCCCTGTGCATCCATATTGTTGGCATACTGTAATCTGCCTTTATCTGGATCAGTGTCTTATTGTCCTTTATATTCCACGATCACTCCTGAGATATTTCATCCAGTGTATGCTCATCACTTGAACTTTCGGCCAACCTGACTCTGTGTAGCAGGTATTCTTTTATGATCTGAATATAACTGTCTTTAAACTTTTTTATTTGAAAAGCGTAGATGATGGGATTCATTGCAGAGTTGGCATGAGACAGTAATATGGCAAAAAAGATTGCCGGCTGGAACACACTGGATTGTTTTATTGACGGACTAAATAGGATAAGGCAGTTTATTATAGACAGTGGCATCCAGCTAAGGAGAAAAAGCAACAAAACAATGGACAGAGATTTTGCCGTCTTGTATTCCTTGCCATAAAACATTCCTTTGCCTTTGGCATTGGATGTACCTTTGGCTAAATGTTTCCTGATCAGGTAGAAAATCTCAATATATAAACCCACCATAATCAACAAGGGAAGAAAAACCCATCCAAAAATATTGAAGTAAACCATGTAATCCATTCTCATAACACGTTCAAATTCACATTTTAGGTAATTTTTCTCTTCATCCCTTAATTTAGATCGATTGTTCCATCCAAACATTGGCACCAACCCCACAATGAGTGACACTATCCAGACACAACAGATCGATACATAGATTCTCCGAAGGGTGATCACAGATTTGTACCTGTAACAGAAAACTGCTGTTAATCTTTGCCGTAAATCATTACTATCATTTTAGACTATTAAGACTTTACCTTTTATTTTGTAAGAAAAATACGATTGTTTCATGAATGCTTGAAACAAAATGCTTGGCTTAATGAGTCGAGAAAGACGGTGCAAGCAAAGCATAGATAATTGTTCAGCTCAGCTTGTTCTTTGCCTTCATTTAAAGGGTTTGTTCCATGAAGAAAGCACATTTCAATTAATACATCTTAGAATAAAACAGTTGGATGTGTTTAAAAAATGTTTCTGTCCCAACAATCTTATAAATGTGCCCCTGTGATATCATGGGTGTGTCCGACCATGCAAGAACGTGGTCGGATATACCACAACTCCAGAGCAGGGGAGCAAGTAAAAGAGCATACAGATATTACAGCAGGGGAGCACAGCAGATTCTTTCTGAGAGGTAAAAACAAGTTTTTAAACAAGCAGAGAAATGTTTTTCCTTACAGAAACCAGAATCTGTGATCCCATTGTGTCCTGTCTGTATACTGTCTTTTGCTTCCTCCTCTGACCAGGAGATGTGGTATGATTAAGCCATGTTCCTGTAAGGTGAGACGCAGCCATTACACAGTACATAGCAGGGGCACATTTATAGGATTATCTCAGCACAAGAGCATTTTATTTACACACATCCAATTGTGGAACTTATTATTTAACCCCTTCCTGACATCTGACGTACTATCCCGTCTAGGTGCCCTGGGCCCGTATGACCGTGGACGGGATAGTATGTCATAGCGATCAGCTGCGCTCACGGATTATCACAGCTGACACCCGGCACTATGTGCCAGGAGCAGTCACGGACCGCTCCCGGCACAATAACCCTGGCATACAGCGATCAAACATGATCTCAGTGTTCCGAGGGCATAGGGAAGCATGGGGCATGGAGGGGGCTCCCAGCGTGCTTCCCTGAGACCCACGGAGCAATGCGATATGCTTGCATTGTTCCGAGGGCCTCATCCCTGCAGGCCCCCAGATCCAAGATGGCTGCGGGGGCCTTCCGAGTCCTGCAGGGAGGTGGTTTCTCAGTGCCTACTGTAAGCAGGCACTAAGAAGCTGCCTGCAGTGTCTGTCAGATCGCTGATCTGACGCAGTGCATTGCAAAGTGTCAGATCAGTGATCTGACTTTCATATAGTAATGTCCCACACTGGGACAATATACTAAAGTTAAAAAAAAAAAATCATGTGTAAAAATAATTTTTAAAAAAATTCCTAAATAAATTAAAAAAAATTATTCCATAATAAACTCGTTTTTAGTAAATAAAAAGTACACATACTTGGCATCGCCGCATCCATAACAACCCGCCCTATAAAGCTGTCCCACTAGTTAACCCCTTTAGTGAACCCCTTCAAAAAAAAAAACAAGACAAAAACCAATGCTTTATCATCATACCGCCGAACAAAAAGTGCAATGACACGCAATCAAAAAGACGAATATAAATAAACATGGTACCGCTAAAAACATCATCTTGTCCTGCAAAAAACAAGCTGCCACACAGCGTCATCAGCGAAAAAATAAAAAAGTCATAGCTCGCAGAATAAAGTGATGCAAAAACAATAATTTTTTATATAAAATTGTTTTTATTGTATAAAAGCGCCAAAACATAAAAAAAATTATATAAATGAGGTATCGCTGTCATCGTACAGACTCGAAGAATAAAACCGCTTTATCAATTTTACGACACGCGGAACGGTGTAAACGCACCACCCAAAAGAAATTCATGAATTGCTGGTTTTTGTCCATTCTGCATCTCAAAAATCAGAATAAAAAGCGATCAGAAAATGTCATGTACCCGAAAATGGTACCAATAAAAAAGTCATCTTGTCCTGCAAAAAATAAGATTTCACATGACTCTGTGGGTCAAAATACGGAAAAATTATAGCTCTCAAAATGTGGTGATGAAAAAACTATTTTTTTGCAATAAATAGCATCTTTTAGCGTGTGATAGCTGCCAAACAAAAAAGCCCACTATAAATAGTAAATCAAACCCCCCTTTATCACTCCCTTAGTTAGGGAAAAATAATAAAATTAAAAAAAATGTATTTGTTTCTATTTTCCCATTAGGGCTAGGGGTGTGTTGGGGTTAGGGCTGGAGTTAGAATTGGAGGGTTTCCACTGTTCAGGCACATCAGGGGCTCTCCAAACGCAACATGGCGCTTGATCTTAATTCCAGCCAAATATGTGTTGAAAGAGTCAAACGGTGCTCTTTCCCTTCCAAGCTCTGCCATGTGCCCAAACAGTGGTTTATTCCCACATATGGGGTATCAGCCTACTCAGGACAAATTGCACAACAACTTTTTGTTAGGCGTCGGGTTCCTGCAGCTGCACAGCAGGAATCCAGAGCCATGCAGCCAGCAGTCTCCCATTCCCCTCTGACCTCTCAGGGACCGGCACAGCAATCTCAGTAATCCAGATCCCCTGCTCAGACCAGTTCTCTGGGTCTGGTTGTTGCTGCCACCTCAGGACCAGCAATGGTAGCACAGCCTGCTCTGCAGCAAGCCACTCAAGAGGCTAAGTCCTCTCACCGCGCTACTGGGCATGCTCACGAGATGATCTCCCAGTGGAGATCGGGAATCACGTGCACAGGTCCTTCTCCTGATCTGATTGGTCCATCTCAGAGATCTGGAAGGTCCCGGAAGCGCACGGCTATAAAAGGCCCGAATGGCCGCTCAGCCATGCACTAGTATAGACTACTTGCTACATGTGTGAATGATGACTCATTAAGACTCCCTTCCCTCCGATATTACGTGTGTGGATAGGGACTTAGTCATAGAGTCAGCGCCAGTCAGTGGCACGCTACAGGCCACAGTGCATATCACCTAACTAGCGTCCGACAGTGCACCCCTCCTGGGCACTGTCGAATAGCGGCTGTGTCAGTCGCCACGCTGCAGTCTGCAGCACCTGTGGGCGTCCGCGGTAGCGACGCCGCATGCACGGTAGGTCTAGACGGACTCTGTCCCTCTGCCTTGGGCTCAGCTCCTGTGACCATATACCGTGCATGCATTTCTCTGAGACCTGTGAGTCCAACAGGCTCAGTACTTATGTTTAAGGCGTCTCTGTGAAGTTAACAGAGTACGCCCAGTGCACACCGGGAGACGTTCATGTGCGATACACCGCCATATAGTGCGTCTGCCATTACATAGCAACAGTTTAACACCTCTGCACGGTGGACCCCGGGTGGCGAACGCACTTTCTGTTATTTAATATTTAGTGCGTTTCACCGTCCCTAACATTATACTAGCGCCAGGGTCTGGCTAGTAATGGCGGACCTGCAGCAGCTACAGCGGTACATTCGGCAGCTGGAGAGCAGGTTGGCGGCTATTGAGAGCTCCACCTCAGCTGCGAATGCTACAGTGGCTGCTGCTCAGGCAGTCACAGAGGCTGTCTCACGCATGTCCACACCCATGCCTATGCCGACAATAACTCCGCCTCTCGTTTCCCCATAAGTTTTCCAGTGACAGCACCGCCTGCAGGGGTTTCGTGAGTCAGTGCTCTATCCAGCTTGAGTTACTGGCCACGCGATTTCATACAGAGAGGGCTAAGGTGGGGTTTATTGTTTCTCTCCTATCAGGCAGGGCGTAAGAGTGGGCTACGCCTTTTTGGGAGCGTGATGACCACGTGGTTCAGGGCACTGCTCAGTTCCTCACAGCCCTGAAGCAGGTCTTTTTGGGACCACGGATCACGCACAACACCTCTCTCCAATTATTGGCCCTAACACAGGGGTCTCTCTCGGTCAGCCATTATGCCGTCCGATTCCAGACATTGGCTTCCGAACTGGAGTGGCCTGATAAAGCACTCGTCCCTGTGTTTTGGAGAGGGTTAGCGGAGCATGTCAAAGATGCTCCAGCAACCAGAGAGGTCCCCACAAGTCTGGAGGAATTGATTGCCATCTCCACCCGCATTGATCTCCGGTTTACGGAGCGCGGGCTGGAGTGTGCGCCATCCAGACGAAGGGTTAACTTGGCTCCCACCTTCTCCGAGCTGCTAAGATTTCCCGCTCAGGAGCTTACACCTTCTGAACCTATGGAGGTGTCTCGCGCCGGCCCCAAGCCACGTCCGGTGCAAAGCTCCGCACGTTGTTACCAGTGCCGGCAGTTTGGTCACTCGGCTAGCACGTGTCCTCTGTGGTTGAAAAAACGATCACGTCCAGTGGTCGTAGGTGGTGGTCTAACTAATATGAAACCCTTTTCTCCCAAACCAGTATTCCGCTGGACCATAGATAGCGGGGCTTCCACCTGGGAGGTAGCGGTCACGGTGGATTCTGGGGCAGAAGGGAACTTTATGTCCTCGACCTTCGCTCTAAAGCACGCTATTCCTCTGGTGTTACTGCCCCAACCCCTGACCATGAGGGTGGTTAATGGGGCACCTTTACCATCTCAGGTGACCCACCAGACAGCACCACTCGGTCTCTCAATCTCACCGTCCCACTGTGAGATTTTGTCCTTGTTCATTTTGCCTGATGGCATCGACCAGGTGCTTCTCGGAGTTCCCTGGCTCCGTTGCCATTCCCCTCATATTGATTGGGCTTCGGGGAATATACTGGGTTGGAGCAAGGACTGTGAGGGAAGGTGCTTGAGGGGCAGTGTTCGGGTAGCTTTCACTGAAGTACCCGCGGATCTCTCCGCGCTTCCCAAACCGTACCATTAGTACACGGACATCTTCTCTAAAAAATCTGCGGAGACGCTTCCGCCGTACAGTCCTTTAGATTGTCCGATAGATCTATTGCCGGGCACGGAACCTCCTAGAGGCTGCGTGTATCTGCTATCACTCCCTGAGACGGAGGCTATGTCTCAATATATCCAGTAGAACCAGGCAAGAAGTTTTATCAGAAAGTCGGTGTGTCCGGCTGGTGCAGGGTTCTTCTTCGTACAGAAGAAGAACGGAGAGTTACATCCCTGCATTGACTACAGAGGTATCAACGCTATCACGGTCAAAAACAAATACCCTCTCCCGTTGATCTCTGAGTTATTTGACAGGTTGCGAGGGGCCCGGATCTTTACAAAATTAGATCTACGGGGGGCGTACAACCTGATCCGCATTCGCGAAGGAGACGAGTGGAAGACAGCTTTTAATACTAGGGATGGCCATTACGAATATCTGGTCATGCCCTTCGGCCTCTGTAATGCACCTGCTGTCTTCCAGGATTTTGCTAGCGATGTCTTCTGCGATATGCTCACTACCCCAGTAGTGGTCTGTCTGGAGGACATCCTCATCTTTTCGCCAGATTTGACCTCCCACAGGAGAGACGTCTGCAGAGTCTTCGACCGTCTGTGGGCGAACTCTCTTTTCGCCAAGCTGGAGAAGTGCCAGTTTGAGCAGGAGTCCTTGCTGTTCCTGGGCTACATCATCTCGGCCCAGGGTTTGGCTATGGATCCGGCCAAACTGCAAGCGGTAATGGACTGGCAGGAACCACATTCACTCAAAGCGGTGCAGCGCTTTTTGGGGTTCGTCAACTATTATCGTCAGTTCATCCCCCACTTCTCCACACTGGTAGATCCTCTGGTTGCTCTCACAAAGAAAGTAGCTAATCCTAAGGCTTGGTCTGAACAAGTCTCCAAGGCCTTCTTGTCTCTAAAATCCCATTTTGCTGGCGCTCCCATCTTACACCGTCCCGATGTGGATAACCCTTTTAACATAGAGGTAGATCACTTCGGCAATAAGCGGACCACAGAACTCCTGGCAAGGTCTTATTGGTGGCCGCACATGTCTCGAGACACAAAGGAATACATACAGGCATGCGTCCCGTGTGCGCAAAACAGGTCCTCTAGACAGAGGCCGACTGGGTTATTGTATCCTCTGCCGGTGACAGACAGACCTTGGAAGATGGTTGGCATGGATTTTGTGGTTGGCCTGCCCAAGTCTGGTGGCAGTACGGTCATCTGGGTAGTCACCGACCATTTTTCTAAAATGGTGCATCTGGTGCCACTCGCGCGGTTGCCTTCCGCTCGTGGTCTTGCCACACTGTTCATAAAACATGTATTCCATTTGCATGGTATGCCGGACAAAATTGTCAGTGACCGAGGTACCCAATTCGCGTCCCGGTTTTGGAGGGAGCTCTGCAGCTTACTCAGCATTGAGCTAAACCTGTCCTCCGCTTATCACCCCGAGACGAACGGGTTGGTTGAGAGAGCCAGTCAAACCTTGGTCACGTACCTGCGGCATTTTGTCTCTGCCAGGCAGGATGACTGGGCATCCTTGCTACCATGGGCTGAATTTGCCCTGAATAATGCAGTGGCTGATTCCACTGGTCAGACGCCGTTCCTTCTTAATTACGGCCAGCATCCACGCGTCCCTGTCCCGATGCCAGTGTCCTCCACTGATTCCAGGGTGGCAGACTGGGTAGTGGAGGCTCGCGACATTTGGGATCGCACCCAGGATGCTATTCGAGCCTCTAAAGAAAGAATGAGGGCGTCCGCCGACACATCGGTGTCCCGCTCCAACCTTTTCTCCCGGCGACTTGGTGTGGCTCTCTGCTCGAAATATCAAGCTGCGGGCCGAGTCTACCAAGTTACATCAGACAGTTTATGGTTCTCGAGCGAATCAGCTTGGTGGTCTACCACCTGGCTCTCCCACCACATTTGGCCATCTCTGACGTCTTCCACATGTCCCTTCTCAAACCTGTTCACATGGCCCGGTTGTCCGAGTCATCTGCCGGCTCATCAGACTTGTCTTCGGATGAGTTTGAGGTTAACGCCATTGTGGGATGCAGGATTGTGTGTGGCAAAAAAATTTATTTGGTGGACTGGAAGGGGACCTGGGAGCCAGTGGAGAACATCCACGCTCTGCTCTGATCGCGGCCTTTGAGCATAGTGAGGCTCAGAGGAGGGCCCTAGGAGGGGGGGTAATGTTAGGCGTCGGGTTCCTGCAGCTGCACAGCAGGAATCCAGGGCCATGCAGCCAGCGGTCTCCCATTCCCCTCCGACCTCTTAGGGACCTGCACAGCAATCTCGGCAATCCAGATGCCCTGCTCAGACCAGTTCTCTGGGTCTGGTTGTTGCTGCCACCTCTGGACCAGCAATGGTAGCACAGCCTGCTCTGCAGCAAGCCACTCCAGAGGCTAAGTCCTCTCACTGCGCTACTGGGCATGCTCACGAGACGATCTCCCAGTGGAGATCGGGAGTCACGTGCTCAGGTCCTTCTCCTGATCTGATTGGTCCATCTCAGAGATCTGGAAGGTCCCGGAAGCGCACGGGTATAAAAGGCCCGCATGGCCGCTTGTCCATGCGCTAGTATAGACTCTACTTGCTACATGTGTGAATGATGACGGATGCATAAACCTGCGAATGACTCATTAAGACTCCCCTCCCTCTGATATTATGTGTGTGGATAGGGACTTAGTCATAGAGTCAGCGCCAGTCAGTGGCACGCTACTGGCCACAGTGCATATCATCACCTAACTAGCGTCCGACAGTGCACCCCTCCTGGGCACTGTCGAATAGCGGCTGTGTCAGCCGCTGCGCTGCAGCCTGCAGCACCTGTGGGCGTCCGCGGTAGCGACGCCACACGCATGGTAGGTCTAGACGGACTCTGTCCCTCTGCCTTGGACTCAGCTCCTGTGACCATATACCATGCGTGCATTTCTCTGAGACCTGTGAATCCAACAGGCTCAGTCCTTATGTTTATGTCTAAGGCGTCTCTGTGAAGTTTACAGCGTACGCCCAGTGCACCACGGGTGACGTTCAACCCCTGTGCGATATACCGCCATATAGCGCGTCTGCCATTACATAGCAGCGGTTTAACACCTCTGCATGGTGGACCCCGGGCGGTGAACGCACTTTCTGTTATTTAATATTTAGTGCATTCCACCGTCCCTAACACTTTAAGGGTTCAATTTCTCCTGATACCCTTGGGAAAATTAAAAATTGGGGGCAAAAAGATCATTTTTGTGGAAAAAAATGATTTTTTTACTTTTCTTTTATTTTTATGGCTCTACGTTATAAACTTCTATGAAGCACAATGCTCATCACACATCTAGATAAGTTCCTTGGGGGTCTAGTTTCCAAAATGGTGTCATTTGTGGGGGGGTTTCCACTATTTAGGCACATCAGGGGCTCTCCAAACGCAACATGGCGTCAGATCTCAATTCCAGTCAATTTTGCGTTGAAAAAGTCAAACAGCACTCCTTGCCTTCCAAGCTCTGCCATACGCTGAAATAGAGAAAGCAAAAAACACAAATATCCTGAACTAAAAAGTAAAAAATAAACTGCAAATAATGCATAAAGGTAATAATAATAATAAGGGTATTTAGTAAACATAAATTTGATCAAAATAATATACAAGCCATCCCGCCACGTCACGGCAACCCTTGTGGGACGGTCCCTACTCTAGTATTTAAAACCTTTTCACTTGCCAAGTGGCGTGAATGTGCACAAGGATCGAGCGGCTGAACCACTAGTAAAAGCTTAGGCCAGACAGGATGGTTTTCCCAGCTCAGAAAAAGGGCGGTCACACCCATATATGCACTGAATGCACAATGAAATGAATAAAAAACAAATCTGAACTGAGAAAGTAAGTTAATGTGTATGCACAATGTAAGTGCATATTAACACATGACCATTAACCAGAGAAAGCAAAAAACACAAATATCCTGAACTAAAAAGTAAAAAATACGCTGAAACAGTGGTTCCCCCAGCATATCAGGTATCAGCCTACTCAGGACAAATTACACAATAACTTTTGCAGTCCAATTTCTCCTGTTACCCTTGGTAAAATAAAAAAATTGGACCTGAAGTAATTTTTTGAGAAAAAAAGTTAAATGCTCATTTTTTTTAAAACATTCAAAAAATTCCTGTGAAGCACCTGAAGGGTTAATAAACTTCTTGAATGTGGTTTTGAGCGCCTTGAGGGGTGCAGTTTTTAGAATGGTGTCACTTTTAGGTATTTTCTATCATATAGACCCCTCAGTGACTTCAAATGTGATGTGGTCCTTTAAAAAAATGGTGTTTTAAAAAGGAGAAATCGCTGGTCAACTTTTAACCCTTATAACTTCCTAACAAAATAAAATTTTGGTTCCAAAATTGTGCTGATGTAAAGTAGACATGTGGGAAATGTTATTTATTAAGTTTTTTCTGTGCCATATCTCTGTGATTTAAGGGCATGAAAATTTAAATTGCAAGATTTTCAAAATTTTCACCAAATTTCCGTTTTTTCACAAATATACGCAAGTTTACCACTATCATGAAGTACAATATGTCACAAAAAAAAACAATGTCAGAATCACCGGGATCCATGGAAGGGTTCCAGAGTTATTACCTCATAAAGGGACAGTGGTCAGAATTGTAAAATTTGGCCTGGTCATTAACGTGCAAACCACCCTTGGGGGTAAAGATCTATTGATTACAGTGTTCTTTGTTCATGAGAAAAACAAACTAAATTTGTAGACTTCTTTGAATGTAAAATTTTTGAAATTCCCATTAAATAAAAGTTCCTCTGTTTTTCTTCTTGCAAATTAATAAAGCAGTTGAAAATTCTTTACATTAACCGGGTTTATCGATACTCGCTTAAACACTAAACAATGACTGGACAGTGTCAGACTATATAGAGACATTCCCAACTGGAATTACAGAGGAATTGCACATCACTGGGGTCTAAGAAAATGATTATTTTAAGGGAGCTTTCTGTCGAACAAAATAAACATAAATGAGCTGTAAATAGTAAACCATATAAAATAATATCATGGGGCGCCTCGTCACCTGTTTGCTGCAATGTCCTCTGTCTGAGCCTCCTTTATATCCTGTCTTGTGCTCAAAACAGGAGCTTTTATGCTTCAGCATGTGATCAGAGCACTGAGTGAAGGGGATTCGCTATCTGCTTATTTCAATACCTAAAATAATACCTGATGAAGGCTCCGAGAACTGGTTTGTGAGTTTGATCCTAAATAAAAGATTTTTATTCTAATTACCGCGTCCTCAACTAACATCTTTGGCAGCGCACCAACATATATATATATATATATATATATATATATATATATATATATTGTAAGGTAGTGCTTATTGTTAGTGTTGGGGGACACTCACTTGGCTGCGATATTGATGCACACCGGAACACTTTCACTTAAAACAGTCCAATGCAGTTTATTGTGCCATCATAAACCTCACCATAAGCCATGTTATATTTCACAGGCTCACACATAGTCCAGACTTTGAATAGTACACGGCTTGAATTCGCAGTCACTAAACACGCTGGACCTCTTTGCCCAGTTACCATGGGTGACCGCATGCCGTTCACTTCATTAATGTCCACAGAATATCACAGGCACCAACAGTTATATCCCCATGTCCGGGGTTACCTCACAGGAGCTCCGGCTCCAGATGCTGACTCTGTCAGTCCTCTCTTTCTCCCGGGGAAGCGGCCGCACTGGGCTCACCGATCTGGACAGTGCCTTATTCACTAGGCCGCCACACGGTTCCAGAACTACAGCCAGATAGTGGCTTCCCCAAATGCAGGTAGTCACAGACTCTGCTCACACACGTGGCCGGTCCGAGTGCTATTCAGGGATCCGTCCCTACTCCCAGGAACTCCCAACACACCAGCCTCACCAGGTCCAGGGCCTCAGCGGGTGCTATTCAGGGATCCATCCCTACTCCCAGGGACTCCCAACACTCACGCTTCACCGGGTGCTATTCAGGGATCCGTCCCTACTCCCAGGGACTTCCAACACATCGGCCTCACCAGGTCCAAGGACACAGCACGTGCTCCAGGGATCCGATCCTTCTAGCAGAATCTCCCAACTGACCCTCTAGGACCTTACACCCTGAACCACTCAGGTACACACTCTCTCCCCATGTGAACTAACTCAGGCACATTTTATGGTCCGTAGCCACACCCACAAGTGATCACATGGCTATGACCTCATTGCAGGTCTTCTTTCACACATCCATACACACACACACACATATATACTTTGGGCATTCAGACACATGCGCCTGGGTGGGTTTGTAGGTGACTGGTCCTGCCCATCTCACCAAGCCTCCTGGAAGCTTTTCCCTGACACATAGTAACAAACACTCAGCATTACCTCTGCTGATTACCATATATTTCAGCTTCTATCCCAGGGCCACCCACCCTGGGATACATATCAGTTATCTACCATCCATCCTTTCTCCATTACACTAATGGAGATGCCTGTGTGCATGACCCATACAGCGCCCCCTAGCTGTCACAGGGGTCACTGCATCACTACATATATATATATCTCAATATCCAGACCAACCACCTAGTGTTTGCATCCTGTGTCTGTAATAGAGACGGGGGCTAGCTAGGTATTAACATGTCCTGAACAGGATGGGAAAGAACGACTACCGGAAGATCAGGCATCTGTCCTAATTGTGCTAAACTAGTAAATTATAAAACTTGCTATTACAGCTCATTTATGGATATTTTGGTTTGGATAGACCACCTATTAAAGGGAATGCAAAGGTACTCTGACAAACTGGCAACTTCCCTTTAAATACTGTCATTAATTAGAATTAAATATTACTTTGCATAATGCAGCAACAGTACCTCTGCCACATTATCTATTCTAATACAATAATCTAGAAGTGGAGATCTGCATCCCTAAAGAAATATCCATTACGGGCCACTGCAAACTCCTATTCTGTACCCTGCTTTTTACACACGAAAAGGGAAATGTTTGTAAAAAATGATACATATCTTCAAAGAAGTTACAATAAATTAGGATTTTCACAAGAACACAACAGGATGCAACTTACAAAACTACAAATGTTCAACATCTAATAGAATAAGAGTTTGAAAAAGTTTGTTGTTTTTTTTTCTTTGTTCTCAAAAAAGTATGACATATTGATAGTGGGAGATTTTATCTATCCAGAGAATGCTGGGGATCTCTCTCAGGCAAAAGTAATGGGTCCAGAAAATTCTTATCCTCTCTCTCTGACAATTTTATCTTTCAAAAGTTAGGAGAAGAAGAGATAAGATGAGGATCTGCCATCTTGGGCTTAATTTTTACCAACCAGGAGGAAATGGTTGAGGAAGTAAAGGTGGCTGGGAATTTAAAAGGGAGCTATCATGTTATCCTCAAATTTTGGATTGCAAGAGGATGAAGACCTAGGAGGAATCACATCTTAAAGTTGGACTTCATACAGACAGATTTTAATAGATTAAGGCCTGTTTCACACATCCGTTTTTCCCCATCAGTCAAAATCCGCCGTTTTGCAAAAAAACGGATCCGCCATTTTTCTTGGCGGATGCGTTTTTTTCCCCATTGACTTGTATTAACAGCGGATCTTGACGGATCCGTTTTTTTATGGATCCGCCAAGACTTTGCCGTCCGCTGAGCGGACAGGACGGACAATGAAAGGTTTTTTTCCTCGGCCGGATCCGCATTTTCTATTGCGCATGCCCGGGAGAAATGACTGTGTCGGAAATTTAACCCTAAACTCACTTCTGGCGTCTGAAAAAAAATTGTCTCTCTCTCTCGATTTTGCTAAATGAAATTTTCACTGCACAGTCAGTAACAGTCCCAAAAAGAAGGAAGAATTGGAAACATTTAAAGAGCCCAGGATGGATGAGCACAGAACTTAAACACTTGCTAAAAAGGAAAAAATAAATATATATTAAAAGGAAGGGGGGTAGTATCTAAGGAAGAATATAATGCTATCTGCAAGGAATGCAGGGTAAGCTAAAGCCAGTAATGAAGAGAAGCTTGCAATGGAGACCAAAAGCAATAAAAAGGGATTTGGGGGGGTTTGTTAAAAACAAAAGGAAGTCACTGTCAGGTCCTGATAGTCTGAAGCACGCATCGTCTCCGCTGCTGCCCTGCTCCACAGGTATCTTTGAGCACTGTTTTTGTACTCAGGACACACGCACTGGCTCAGTGAGCAAGTGCAGTGTTCCTGACACAAAGTTTTATAAATAAATAAGCATGATTACAGAATGTACCATAAATGCTGGATTGGTTGTGGTCCAACTCTTATGTCCCTTACTGATTCCTATATGAAAGCAATGTACCTTTTTTCTAATACTGACTACTATTATATTATTTCATATGAACAAAAGTTAATTTTTTACCCCAAGTTTCCAGTTTCAATGTAAAGGCTTCTAGAATGGATCTTTTATCAAAGTATGGTGCCCATGGAAAAGCAGGAAAGTGTTGAGACAGGTCAGTCTTGATCCGGGACTTTATTCTGATTTCCATATTTGCATTCTGGGCCACCATCAGGGCATTACTGCCCTTTTTGGCCTATGGGTCCCAGTCAGGGGGGTGGCCCGGTACGGGCCCCTATCATCACCAAGCCCCAGGGGCAAGATTTGGCCACTCGCTCAGTCACTGAATGTGGGTCCTCAGACGTACGTTCAGTTGAGATCTATTGCCATGCAGGACCTGCTTCCTGAACTGCAATATGAGCCGCCAGCCAATCAGAGGGTGGCAGCTGACATTGGCACTCATGTCGCCTGCTTATGAAGTCACTTTCATGCGTTGACATGTCTGAGCATCAAATGGTTGAGAAAGAGGATGCCACTGGACCATGGCTAGGTAAGGAGAACCTTTTTTTCTTTTCTACTGAAATCCAGACTATTGGGAGACATATGGGGGGCAGGATGGAGACATATAGCGGTCAGGATGAGAAGACATATATGTGGGCAGGGTGGAAACATATGGAGGGCAGTATGGAGACATGAGGGGCAGATTGGAGGACATATGGGGGCAGGATGGAGACATATGGGGCCAGGATGAGAAGACATATGTGGGCAGGGTGAAGACATATGGAGAGCAGTATAGAGACATGAGGGGCAGATTGGAGGACATATGGGGGGCAGGATGGAGACATATGTGGGGGCAGGATGGAGACATATGGGTACAGTATGGAGACATATGGAGGGCGGTATGGAGACATGGGGCAGGCTGTAGGACATATGGCAGGCAGAATGGAGACATATGTGGGGGCAAGGATGGCGACATATGGGGGCAAGATGGAGACATAGGGGGCAGGATCGGAGGACATATGGGGTGGCAGGATGTAGACAAATGGGGGGCAGGATAGGAGGACATATGGGGCCAGGATGGGAGGACATAAGGGACCAGGAGGGGAGAACATATGGGAGCAGGAGGGAAGAACATATGGGAGCAGGAGGGGAGATGGAAATTTCATTATCAAGCAGGACTTGGCACCAGTCCATACTGCCAAAAGTATCAATACCTGGTTTAAAAGCAACAGCGTCACTGTGCTTAATTGGCCAGCAAATTCGCCTGAACTTAACCCTGTAGAAAATCTATGGCGTATTGTCAAGAGGAAGATGAGAGACACCAGACCCAACAATGCAGATGAGCCAAAAGATGCTATAAAAGCAACCCGGGCTTCCATAACACCTCAGCAGTGCCACAGGCTGATCGCCTACATGCCACGCAGCATTGATGCAGTAATTGATGCAAAAGGAGCCCCGACCTAGTATTGAGTGCATTTACTGAACATACATTACATAAGGCCAGTCATTTTTCAAGCTGGTGTTATAAAATATTCTAATTTACCGAGACAATGACTTTTGGGTTTTCATTGGCTGTTACCATAATCATCAACATTAACATAATTAAACACTTGAAATAGATCACTCTGTTTGTAATGATGCAATACAATATATGAATTTCACTTTTGTATTGAAGAACTGAAATAAATTAACTTTTTGATGAAATTCTAATGTTGTGAGAAGCACCTGTATGTGGGGACAGAATGGAGACATATATGGGGTCAGGATGGAGACATATGGGGCCAGGATGGGAATACATATGGGGGCAGGATGGAGACATATGGGGAAGGCAGGATTGAGACATATGGGGCCAGGATCAGAGGACACATGAGGCAGAATGGAGACATGGGGGAAGGATGGAGACATATGTGGGATGGGATGGAGACATGGGGGGCCGGATGGAGACATATGTGGGGGCAGGATGGAGATATATGGGGGCAGGATGTAGACATGTGGCCAGGATGAGAGGACATATGGGGTGGCAGGATAGAGACATATGGGGGGGCAGGATGGGAGGCTATAAGATGCAGAATGGGAGGACATATTGACCCAGGATGGGAGGACATATCGGGGCAGGATGGAGACACATAGGGCCATGATTAGAGGACATATGGGAGCAGGATGGAGACATATGGGGCCAGAAATGAGACACATGGGGGCCAGAATGGGGGATGTTATTACAGGAAGATGCCAGATTTAGGACATTATCACTGTAGGGGCTAATTAAGTGATATTATTACTGCTGTGATGCATTTTATTTTTAAAGATACTGTTTTCAGTGGGTGGTGGGAGATCTTGCTACTGCGCAGGGTGACACTGTCTCTTTTTTCCTTTATCTGGCATAGTGTAGAAGTTGTGAAAAAAATGGGGAATGTGCTCTAGATAACTGTTATTATCTGACGAGATGAGTCCTGGCTGGAATAAGTGATGGCAGTCTATGCTGGATGAAGAAGACAAGCAAAGATGAACATCTTCAACTAGAGATGTCACTGGTAAGTCAGTGTGTTACTTTTACAATTTACACTATACACTATATAGCATATACAGAGCTTCTGTGTATAATGTCACCGGTGATCCTTGCATTAACTATACACTGAAACTATGTAAAGAGCTGCAGTGTATAATGTCACTGGTGAGTCATTAAGTTACCTGTACACTGACATTATACACTGTACACCATGTACAGATCTCCTGTGTATAATGTCATCGGTGATCTCTGTATTACCTGCCCACTATACACTATATACAGAAGTGTATAATGGCACTTATGGTAATACTAGCATTGTGGTTTTTTTTATTAATGATCATTATTGTAGTATTCAGTCACTATGTTTTGGTAATGTGTGATCTTGTCATGTTGTGGTGGTATTTGTTCCTTGTATGTAGAATTTTCAGTTACTATGTGGTGGTGATATGTGGTCTGGTCATGGTGTGGCGGTACTTGTTCCATGTATGTATTATTTGGTCACTATGTGGTATTCTGACACTATGTGGTATTCTGACACTATGTGGTGATGATATGTGGTCTGGTTATGGTGAGATGGCATTTGTCCCTTGTATGTGGTATTATTCGTCACTATGTGGAGGTAATATGTGGTCTGGTCATGGTGTGGTGGTATTTGTCCCTTGAATGTGGTATTTTTCCGGCACTATATGGTATTCATATGTGGTTTGGTTATAATATGGCAGTATTTGTTCCTTGTATGTGGTATTTTTCTGTCACTTTGTGGTGTTAATATGTGGTCTGTCATGGTGTGGCGATATTTGTTCCTTGTATGTGATATTATTTGGTCACTATGTGATGGTAATATATGGTCTGATCATGGTGTGACAGCATTTGTTCCTTGTATGTGGTATTATAAGGTCACTATGTGGTGGTAATATGTGGTCTGGTCATGGTGTGGTGATATAAGTTCCTTGTATATGGTATTATTCGATCACTATGTGGTGGTGGTATGTGGTCTGGCCATGGTGTGATGGCATTTTCTCCTTGTATGTGGTATTATTCGGTTATTTTGTGTTGGTAATATCTAATCTGGTCATGGTGTGATGGTATTTGTCCCTTGTATGTGGTATTATTGGTCATTTTAAAAATTATATATGTGACACATTCCCTTAAAGACAAATAAGTAAAAATATACCTAAAAAGAGTATTGCATATTTTAACAAATTTTTAATAGGTAAGAGTAGAGCAGGGGTGGGCAATTACCGTATATACTCGTGTATAAGCCGACCCGTGTATAACCTGACCCCTCTAATTTTGCAACAAAAAACTGGGAAAACTTATTGACTCGTGTATAAGCCGAGGGTGGAATCCATAGACTATGCCCCCATATGCTGCTCCATAGTTTATGCCCCCATATGCTGCTCCATAGAATATGCCCCCATATGCTGCCCCATAGAATATGCCCCCATATGCTGCCCCATAGAATATGCCCCCATATGCTGCTCCATAGAATATGCCCCCATATGCTGCTCCATAGATTATGCCCCATATGCTGCTCCATAGATTATGCCCCCTATGCTTCTCCATAGTTTATGCCCCCATATGCTGCTCCATAGAATATGCCCTCATATGCTGCTCCATAGATTATGCCCCCATATGCTGCTCCATAGATTATGTCCCCATATGTTTCACCATAGTTTATGCCCCCCATATGCTGCCCCATAGACTATGCCCCCATATGCTGCTCCATAGAATATGCCCCCATATGCTGCAAAAAAAAGCCATACTCACCTCTCCTGGGTGTTACGGCGGCGGAACACGCTTAAAAAAATATAAATAAAGCGTGTTTGCCGCCCGGGGTCCACCGTGCGGCAGGTGTGATAACTGCTGCTAAAATGGCAGAGCACAAGGACGGTAATGTGCACAGGGAAAAACTGCACCTGATGCACAAAAGCAAACTCTGTTAAGACTCACAGAGCTGCACACATGAACACAAATACAAAACGCTGGGTCTGTATTAAGTTCACAGACACTCAGCGGCACACGTACGGTAGCCAAAGATCGGAGTAGTTGTAGACATCACTACGGCCGAGAGGACTTACCGTGACTGGACGTGAGCAACTGCGGACGCCAAAACGACTGCAGGCGCAAGTTAGCAGGCGCAATGCAGGGCGCAGGCTGCTGCAATAGAGGATGCTTGAGCGCGCTGGCAATAGCGCAATACTGGCTGACCCAATCACTCACACAAACGTAATATCAGAGGGAAGGGGTTTCATAATAAGTCATCCACCAGACCAAGCATCCATCACCAAACACAGCAGCAAGTATAGAAGATACTAGCGCATGGCATAGCGGCCATGCGCACTTTTTATAGCGTACGGGACCTGCCGGAAATCTCCAGAGCCCCGAGCATAACCAATCAAATCAGGACCAGGACTTGAGCACCTGACTCCTGAACTCCAGTGAGAGCTTGTCCCGTGAGCATGCTCAGTAGCAGGGAAAAAGGACAGCCTCTGGAGACAAATGTGAGAATCTGGGTTGCTGCATATGCATAGAATGACCCAGATTCCTAACACTGGGTCCATTGCCGCTGTCTGACGCTTCTTGTGTCAGTGACTGTTCAGCCAGCAGAGGAGTGGCACGCAATAACCATGTCACCGCGCCCCCTGCTGCCTTAACGTCACTGACACAGGATGCAGCAGAGACAGCGGTGAGCAGCGATGGACCGGGGGACAGGTGAATATCGCTATACTCACCCAACCTGCCGCAGTCTCTGCATCCTCGCTTCTCCACTGTCTCCCTTCCTGTCTTCAGCGGTCACGTGGTACCGTTCATTACACTCATGAATATGCGCATATTCATGAGTGTAATGAGCGGTACCACGTGACCGCTGAAGACAGGAAGGGAGACAGTGGAGACACGAGGCTGCAGAGACCGCGGCAGGACAGGTAAGTATGATCTGACACCCTTGCTCCCCCGCCGACCCCCAGATATATGACCTGTGTTTACGCCGAGAGGGGGACTTTCAGCCCAAAAAAATGGGTTGAAAATCTCAGCTTATACACGAGTATATACTGTAATTTTCTCGAGGGGCCAAACGAGAGACAATGACTGTAGTGGAGGGCCGAACCAATAGGCTGAAATTAATTCTATTCAATATTAATATCAATATATTAATTATAATTATATTAATAATTATATTAATATTAACCCCTTCATGACCCAGCCTAATTTGACCTTAATGACCTGGCCATTTTTTTGCAATTCTGACCAGTGTCCCTTTATGAGGTAATAACTCAGGAATGCTTCAACGGGTTCTAGTGATTCTGAGATTTTTTTAGTGACATATTGGGCTTCATGTTAGTGGTAAATTTAGGTCATTAATTTTTGTGTTTATTTGTGAAAAAAATCGGAAATTTGGTGAAAATTTGGAAAAGTTCGCAATTTTCAAATTTTTAATTTTTATTATGTTAAACCAGAGAGTAATGTTACACAAAATAGTTAATAAATAACATTTTCCACATGTCTACTTTACATCAGCACAATTTTGGAAACAAAATTTTTTTTTGTTAGGAAGTTATAAGGGTTAAAAGTTGACCAGTAATTTCTTATTTTTACAACAAAATTAACAAAACCATGTTTTAGGGACCACATCACATTTGAAGTCAGTTTGAGGGGCTATATGGCAGAAAATACCCCAAAGTGACACCATTCTAAAAACTGCACCCCTCAACCTGATCAAAACCATATTCAAGAAGTTTATTAACTCTTCAGGTGTTTCACAGCAGCAGAAGCAACATGGAAAGAAAAAATGAACATTTAACTTTTTAGCCACAAAAATTATCTTTTAGCAACAATTTTTTTATTTTCCCAAGGGTAAAATGAGTAGTGGACCCCAAAAGTTGTTGTCCAATTTGTCCTGAGTACACTGAAACCCAATATTTGAGGGGAACCACTGTTTGGGCGCACAGCAGGGCTCGGAAGGGAAGGAGTGCCTTTTGACTTTTTGAATGGAAAATTAGCTCCAATCGTTAGCGGACACCATGTCGTGTTTGGAGAGCCCCTGTGTGCCTAAACTTTGGAGCTCCCACACAAATAACCCCATTTTGGAAACTAGACCCCCTAAGGAACTTATCTAGATGCATAGTGAGCACTTTGAACCCCCAGGTGCGTCACAAATTGATCCGTAAAAATTAAAAAGTACTTTTTTTCACAAAAAATTTTTTTAGCCTCAATCTTTTCATTTTCACATGGGCAACAGGATAAAATGGATCCTAAAATTTGTTGGGCAACTCCTCCTGAGTACACCAATACCTCATATGTAGTCATAAACCACTGTTTGAGCGCACGGCAGGACTCGGAAGGGAAGGAGCGCCATTTGACTTTTTGAATGGAAAAATAGCTCCAATCGTTAGCGGACACCATGTCGCATATGGAGCGCCCCTGTGTGCCTAAACATTGAAGCTCCCCCACAAGTGACCCCATTTTGGAAGGTAGACCTCCCAAGGAACTTATCTAGATGTGTGGTGAGCACTCTGAACCCCCAAGTGCTTCACAGAAGTTTATAACGCAGAGCCGTGAAAATAAAAAGTAATTTTTTTTTCTCAAAAAATGATTTTTTTAACCCGCAATTTTTTATTTTCACAAGGGTAACAAGAGAAATTGGACCCCAAAAGTTGTTGTCCAGTTTGTATTGAGTACGCTGGTACCCCATATGTGGGGGTGAACCACTGTTCGGGCACACGACGGGGCTCGAAAGGGAAGTAGTGACGTTTTGAAGCGCCGACTTCATGGGATGGTCTGCGGGCGTCATGTTACTTTTGCAGAGCCCCTGATGTGCCTAAACAGTAGAAAACCCCCACAAGTGACCCCATTTTGGAAAGTAGACCTCCCAAGGAACTTAATAAAAAAAAAGGCCCTCAATCATTCTTCACCTTTACGTCACTTGACAAGTGGAAAGGTTTTAATACAAGAGTTAGGACTGTCCCACAAGGGTTGCCTTGAAGTGGCGGGATCTCTTGTACATTTTTTTGATCAAAATTATGTTTACTAAATTACCTTATTATTATTATTACCTTCATGCATTTTTTGCAGTTTATTTTTTTTTTATTTTAGGATATTTCTGTTTTGTGCCTTGCTTTTGGTTTTCTCTGTGTAATGGTCGTGTGTTAATATGCATTTAGATTCTGCATACACATTAACTTACTTTTTCGGCTCAGACCCCAGTTTTTTATTCACTTCAATGTGCATCCTGTGCATATAAGAGTGTGACCGCCCTGTTTCTGAGCTGGGAAATCCATACTGTCTGGCCTATGCTTTTACTGGTGGTTCAGTCCCTCGATCCTTGTTCACATTTACGTCACTTGACAAGTGGAAAGGTTTTAATACGAGAGTTAGGACTGTCCCACAAGGGTTGCCTTGACGTGGCAGGATGGCTTGTACTTTTTTTTTTCAAAATTATGTTTACTAAATACCCTTATTATTATTATTACCTTCATGCATTTTTTTTTTTATTTTTTTTTTATTTATTTTTTTATTTTAGGATATTTGTGTTTTGTGCCTGGTTTTGGTTTTCTCTGTGTAATGGTCATGTGTTAATATGCATTTACATTCTGCATACACATTAACTTACTTTTTCAGCTCAGACCCCAGTTTTTTATTCAGTTCAATGTGCATCCTGTCCATATAAGGGTGTGACCGCACTGTTTCTGAGCTGGGAAATCCATCCTGTCTGGCCTATTCTTTTACTGGTGGTTCAGTCCCTTGGTCCTTGTTCACATTTATGTCACTTGACAAGTGGAAAGGTTTTAATACAGGAGTTGGGACTGTCCCACAAGGGTTGCCTTGACGTGGCGGGATGGCTTGTACATTTTTTTGGTCAAAATTATGTTTACTACATACCCTTATTATTATTACCTTCATGCATTTTTTGCAGTTTATTTTTTTTATTTTAGGATATTTGTGTTTTGTGCCTTGTTTTTTGTTTTCTCCCAAGGAACTTATCTAGTTGTGTTGTGAGCACTTTGAACCCCCAAGTGCTTTACAGAAGTTTAAAACGCAGATCCTAGAAAAAAAAAAAATCATTTCTTTTCATCAAAAAAATGATTTTTTAGCCCGCAATTTTTTATTTTCACAAGGGTAACAGGACAAATTGTACCACAAAAGTTGTTGTCCAGTTTGTCCTGAGCATGCTGGTATCCCATATGTGGGGAAAAACCACTGTTTGGGCACATGTCGGGGCTCAGAAGGGAAGTAGTGATTGTGAAATGCCGACTTCATGGAATGGTCTGCGGGCATCATATTACGTTTGCAGAGCCCCTAATGTGCCTAAACAGTAGAAACCCCCCACAAGTGACCCTCTTTTGGAAACTAGACCCCCCCAAGGAACTTATCTAGATGTGTGGTGAGCACTTTGAATCCCCAAGTGCTTCACAGAAGTTTATAACGCAGAGCAGTGAAAATAAAAAAGTTTTTTTTTCCACAAAAATATTTTTTTTTAGCCTCCAATTTTTTATTTTTCCAAGGGTAACAGGAGAAATTAGACCCGCAAAGTTTTTGTGCAATTTTTTCTGAGTACGCTGATACCCCATATGTTGGGGTAAACCACTGTTTGGGCATACGTCTGGGCTCGGAATAGAGGGAGCATAGTTTGACTTTTTGAACGCAAAATTGTCTGGAATCAATGGTGGCGCCATGTTGCATTTGGAGACCCCTGATTTGCCTAAATAGTGGAAACCCCTCAATTCTAACTCAGCCCTAACCCCAACACACCCCTAACCTTAATCCCAACTCTAACCCTAATCCCAACCCCAACTCACCCCTAACCCTAATATTAACCCTAATTCCAACCCTAACCCTAATTCTACCCCTAACCTTAATGGAAAAATAAAAATAAAAGTATTTTCTTTAGTTTATTATTTGTCCCTACCTATGGGGGTGATAAACGGGGGGTTTATTTACTTTTTTTATTTTAATCACTGTGATAGGATTTATCACAGTGATCAAAATGTACCTGAAATGAATGAATGAATCTGCGACCGGCAGATTCGGCGGGCAAACTGCCCATGAGCCCGCCATTTTGGAAGATGGCAGCACCCATGAAGAAACCGGGAGGGCCACAGGGACATAGGAGGTACTGGGGGGTGAGGGGGAATCGGAATGCGGGGGAGCATAGGGCAGAGGAGGGGGAACAAATACTGACGGTGGGGGGGTCAGATCGAGGTCTTTAGCCATGACCGATGATATTGTAGCATCGGCCATGTCTGGATTGTAATATTTCACCAAATTTGATTGGTGAAATATTCCAATCGCTCTGATTGGCTGTTTCACATTTAACAGCCAATCAAAGCGATCATAGCCACGGGGGGCTAAGCCAACCCCCCCGGGGTGAAGTACAAAGGGTGCTGTACCTGTGGGTTGGGTGACCTTTCAGTGACCCCGGTCACCCGACCTACAGGAAAGCAATCAATTCATGACGGCACATAGGCGTCATGGGTCAGATTGGCACAGACTTTCATGATGCCTACGTGGTGTCAAAGGTCGGGAAGGGGATAATTATATCACTTAATATTGAGCAGAATTAAGTATGCGAACATCCCCCTATATACCATTTGAACCCGAATACAGCCCCTTTAATATATCGTATGAGACTCACACAGCCTCCCCATGTCCAGCACCTGAGGCCCACAATGCCTTCCCATGTCCAGCATCTGAGGCCCACACGGCCTCCCCATGTTAGCATCTGAGGCCCACACAGCCTCCCCAGGGCCAGAATCTGAGGCCCACACAGCCTCCTCAGGGCCAGCATCTGAGGCCCACACAGCCTCCCCAGGGCCAGCATCTGAGGCCCACACAGCCTCCCCATGACCAGCATATGATGCTCACACAGCCTCCTCATGGTCACCATATGAGCCCCAAACAGCCTCCCCATGTTAATGTTAAGCCCCCCATAACCTACCCCTGTTCATATTAAGACCCCCATAACCTCCCTATGTCAAGATCCACATAGCCTCCCCATGTCCATGATAAGAATCATGTAGCCTCCCCATGTCCATGATAACATAGTAACATACTTTTTAAGGTTGAAGGAAGACTTTAAGTCCATCTAGTTCAACCCATAGTCTATCATGGTGATCCAGAGGAAGGCAAAAAAAAACCATGTGGCAAACACTAAGCTCCACATTGGGGAAAAAAATTCTTCCCGACTCCACATACAGCAATAAGACTCATATAGCCTCCCCCTGTCCATGATAAGACCCATGTAGCCTCCCCAAGTCTATGATAAGACCCATATAGCCTACCCATGTCCATGAAAAGACCCATATAGCATCCCCATGTCCATGATAAGACACATATAGCCTCCCCATGTCTATGATAAGACTCATATAGCCTACCCATATGCAGCCAAACATCCCATACATATAAATAAATAAAAAGAAAACCACCACATACTCACCTTTCTCTCATTGCCATGGTGCTCTGCTCTGCGTCTGCCTCCAATGCGCTGACTCTCCACAGTACACAGCTGACGCGATGACATGACATCATAGCGTCAGCTGTTTCACATGCTGATTGGTTGAGGAAGTGGCCGGAAGCAGATCCTCCACCAATGTGGTCGGCGTGGATGGAGAGTGACTGCGAAGACAGCAACCAAGCAGGCGGGCGGAGAGAAGTGGGTGGGCAGAGACAACAAGCGTGCAGGTGGGCTTTTTGAGACAAATGGGCAGGCTTTTTGAGAAGAGAGGGTGGGTATGGTGCAGCCCGTGGGCTACTGTTTTCAGCCACTCGGTTGTCTCGGTCCGAGGGCTGGACTGGAACAGCCAGAGGGCCGGATGTGGCCCACAGGCCGTACTTTGCCCAGGTCTGGAGCAGAGTAAGGCCCTGAAAAAAGAGTCTACCTTGTTGTGCAAACAGATTTAAAAATCTTTTGGCCAGAAGAAAAGCTGCTGGCTATGTATGTGATCTGGTGTTTGATTGGAACTGTTAGGCCGGGATCACACACAGCGAGATACAGCCGAGTCTCGCAGGTTAAAACCAAGCTCTGGCACCGGCACTCTGGAGCGGAGCGTGCAGCCGCACAGCAATACATGGAGCTGCACACTCCGCTCCGGAGTGCCAGTGCCAGAGCTTGGTTTTAACCTGCGAGACTCGGCCGTATCTCGCTGTGTGTGATCCCGGCCTTAATATGTGATTGGTGAAGACGTATTGCCGAAGTGGAGTTTATCCCTAGAGTGGACAGTAAGACTGTGGAAGGTTTGAGGGGCGTAGAGTCTCAAGGGGCCAAAAAAGTTTGCCAGTATGGGGTCCTGAAATTTCTGGTAGCAGCCCTGTTTGGAGTTGAGAAATATTTTTCCCCTAATATAGGGTAAGTAGGGTATGTGTACACAGGGTCTTTTAGACACCAGTAGAAGGTGAAAGGGCTTTAGTGCTGACAGCTGTTTTCCTGAAGCACATTTGCCTTCATTTTTGCATTTCCTATGTCTTTTTGCTATGAGCGGCTTCATTTGGGGAAGCAGCCCAAAAATGTATTTTGGCTCTTTTGAACCGCTTCAAGATTTTCAAACCCTGAAGCGGTTAAAAGAAGTGTGGTTTTGACATTGCTGTGCCCTTTGTTCATTTTTGGCTGCACTTTTGCAGCACTTTTTCAGGCAGACATGAGACAGAATCCAACTGAAAAAACATTGTGTGCACATCTGTATCATGGAGTTTTTGCTTTCCGCTGGATCAGCAAGTTAGGATTATAGATTACACTGTCTTTTCAATCTTACATACTACCATACTATGAAGCTCTAATATTATCTGTCAAGTATTAAAGCTTACTTATAGTTGTATCATGAGGGTAACCTACCATCACCTCTCTCACTAGTGATTGAGGCTGCTGTGTGCAGTCTATTGCAGACTGGGCAGCACACACACAAAATGTGCAGTCATTTTTATCAGTTACTAGCTGAAGAGCCCGGCGCTGCCCGGGCATAGTAACTAACTGTGGTTAGTTATAGCAAATTATAATTATCCTCCATCCCATAGTCCCGTGCCCATATACCCATCACACATCCTCCATCCCATAGGCCCGTGCCCATATACCCGTCATACATATCCTCCATCCCATAGTCCAGTGCCCATATACCCATCACACATCCTCCATCCCATAGTCCCGTGCCCATATACCCATCATACATATCCACCATCCCATAGGCCCGTGCCCATATACCCGTCATACATATCCTCCATCCCATAGTCCAGTGCCCATATACCCATCACACATCCTCCATCCCATAGTCAACCATTATGACATCATAATGAGCGGCGGCAGGGCTTGCAACCTATGATGACATCAGCGTCGCCATGGCAACCATTGTGACATCATAATGAGGGGCGGGGCTTGATACGCACACACTTTCCCCAGTATGCAAATAGGGGCATTATGACATCTTAATGAGGGGCGGGGCTTGACGCGCACACACTTTTTCCCCAGTATATAGACAGGGGCAAAATTGTTTGATTTGGAACGCGCGGGGTTAAAATTTCGCCTCACAACATAGCTTAGGACGCTCTCGGGGTCCAGACGTGTGACAGTGCCAAATTTTGTGGCTGTAACTGCGACGGTGCGATTGCCTATCCCGGACATACATACACACATACATGCATACACACTTTGAGCTTTATATATTAGATTATTATGGACTTCACTATTTCTCCTGTCTCTTATCTTCCCTTACTTAACCTTTTGTATTTCAGTATTATTGCTTGCCTATTCTATCTTTTTCTACATTCTGCAATTAAATGATGACTTTTCCCCTTTTCTTTGAAGCTCCTAGCAATATTGGTCACTTCTAGCGCACGCTAGGCCAAATGGTATTTTCAAAAGTTCAAGGAAACTTTTTATTGCTTTGTTTTATTCATTTTTATTTTGGTATTTAATTGTAATATTTTTACTACAGGTGGAGGTGACTGGAGGAGATACAACACTCTTACTTGAAGGGTAAAACTGGACTTTCGTTGCTTAAATCCACCATAGGAAATTATTCCATTCATATAGAACCTATGAATCAATACTGTCTAATATGATTATAAAACAAATGATAAAAATTAGAAAATACTAGGAAACAATGCACCAAAGTCGGCTCTTAAGAGGATTATGTTCTACTGGACCTTTTGAAACCAGTTATCTGATATGGGATCATTTGGTGACAAGCAAATGTATTTCTTGCTCGTATAATTGAATTCCAATAGTAGAAGAGTGAGGTTCAATCAGACGCTAGAATTTGTCGAGCTTGATTCTTTTCTTAAATTAGCTTATTTACTAGAAAACAAACACAGCCACTAAAATCTAAGGAATTAAAAGTGCTAAAACAAATACGTTTTTTGCTTTGAACCAAAGTCTTCAGGTAACGGCTCATACTCACTTGCGAGAGACTCGCACGATTTTCATGCGAGTCTCTTGCATGAAAACCTGGCACTGCCGCCGGCACTCAGACCGGAGCATGCAGCTACATGTATTTCTATTCCGCCGCACGCTCCGGTCCGAGTGCCGGCGGCAGTGCCAGGTTTTCATGCGAGAGACTCGCACAAGAATCGTGCGAGTCTCTGGCAAGTAAGTTTGAGCCCTAAGAAGCATGATAGGACCTCATTCTTCTACTATTGGCGTCATCTGCTGTACCTACAGGACCCATATCGAGTGAGATCAAAATAAAAAGGAAGGAAGCAGTCAGCAAATACAGAATTGTGACAAGCTTTTTCACATTGCTTACAAGGTGATCCCAGAGATATATGTCTCCTCCTCTCTTTTATAACCTAATGGTATTTCTCCCTATCTCTCCTTTTTTTTGCATATAGCATTATTCATATTATCCGCATAGCTTCAGAAATTTCTTTGGCAAATTTGCCACATGTGACTTTAAGATGCTTGAAGAATTCCATGTGCTTGCCACAGAAATAAACCAAAATCTTCAGAATAATCATTCAAAAATACTACCACTGCTTGTTGGAAACAAATATCCTTACAGCCTTATATGCAGATCATACTTTTAAAGGAAGGTATATCTGGATCAAAACTATATAAAAAAGAGAGAGGACTCCTGAAAATATATAATGCCTACAAAATTATGAAGGCACAAGCTCCAAATAACAAAATGTGAATTTTTAATGAAAACATTTAAAATTGCAAAATAATTGCAACAAACATGCGAAGATGATCTATAATAATAATATATATATATATATAATAACAAATAGAAAATGAGGTTCTCAGTGAAGGCTCAAAAAGAGGGATACACACAGCAGAGAAGGAATGTGGCAGTAAAAGGTACTGTGGTACTATAAATCACCAGAAAAATACAGGGTATAGGGAATAAGTCTATAAGGTGTTAACTTATCTTCAATATGTATATAGTAATAAAAATAATCATCCCTACATAATAGATAAAATGTCCATATTGCAAAGGGCGGCACAGAAAATACTACCATGCATGGTATGATAAATAAGTATGGCACAACTGTATTTTGCACACCCCATACATATGCAACATAGCCATCATAGCATTAAATAGCAAGGATCTCAAGTCCCAGAGTAAGCCCACTTGAAACGTGCGTCGGGGTTGTGAGGCACACACTATAAACATGAGATGGCTATGTGGCATATATGCAAGGGTGTGCGATTTATACTTTTAACACACTTACCATACCATGCATGGTGGTATTTTCTATGCTCTGTAATAATGATCTGAAAATAATGTTGTATGTGAAATTTAGCCATTTCGCATAGTTTTAGTATAGCAATAGCTACATTTTTTCTTATATTCTGATAGCATAGAGATCTGACAAGGGGAGAGATAATGAACATATCAGTGATTCTCTATACAAGATTGGTAATGCAGCATGCACATAGCAACAAATACAGTTCTCATAAAAAAACAAAGTATAGACAACTATAGGTAAAGGATAGAAATAAAATTATACAGTGATCGTGGGCCTTACCTTGTGGGTATTTTAACTCTCAAGTATCTATCAATGGATATTGCGAGCAGGGACAAGATGGAGGCATTGGTCAAAATAATCATTAAACAGCACATAAATAAACAGGAGTAGAAATGAAATTCTTTACCCAAGCTTATTACAATAGCGAGGGGCATAACCAGGATGCCAACAGCAAGGTCTGCAAATGCAAGAGACACAATGAAGAAAAAAGTTGTATTCTGTAGGCTTCTGTTTACTTTCACTGCCCAGATGACCAAGATATTACCCAAAACAGCTGATATTCCAATCACAGTCTCTATGGCAATGTATGCCTGGCTGTAGGGGTCTAAATATGTTGTTGCATTTGCCATGTCCAGTGATAATGTAAAAAGTTGCTAAAGAGATTCCACAGCATACATTCAAAGAAGAAAGGAGGTAATCACTGTAACGGGGTTTGATGCGTAGGAAACCTGCTTATTGTTCCATTGCGCTGACTTGTCAAAAATAAATCTTGCTTTTGTTTTCTTGTTTCAAAGACGGAAAAAAAAAACCTCCTGTAGGGATGGCAGTTCCTCCACATAGATAGGAATCAAAGGGTAAATCCTGCTGTCATTCCTTGTTTTCTCAAAGGAAGTCAATGCTGTGCTTTGAAATGTAAAGAACCTGCAGGATGCTACAATCAGGTGCAGCAGCTAGTTGTACTAAGGAAGCTTTAGGGAAATCACACTTGTTTTCTATGGTTTTCTATACCTCTACAGCTTTAGAGAAGTTGCCCTAACGGAAGCAAGTGTTTCCCTTTTCAAGAAAAAATAATTAAAGGAATAGTAGCATCCAGAGTTGGCAAAGTTTGTGTGTCAAAGGATTAATAAATATACAAAAACAAACATTCCCTCTTCAGTGCATGGAAAACCGTATTATTTTCATGCCGAAAAATCTGACAACTTTCATACATATTATCCGTATACCTTCCATGTGCCATCCGTATGTCCATTTGTTACATCTGTATGACACCCATAGGGCATCTGTGTTCATAGATCAACTGTTTAAAATGTACCTGATCAACAACAGTTTGCAGAAGTCTATGGTGTGTAAAATAATTGGATCCCATACGGATCATCTGCATTGCATCTGACTGTTACAGAATGCAATATATCTTTAACAGTCAGATGCAATACAGATCATCCATATGCGATCCAATTTTTTACACACCTATAGACTTCAATGGCTAGTCTCATGCCAAATACAAAACAGAATATTACGTGTTGCGATTTTTTTCAACTGGACATTTGGTCCATGTGAAAAAACTGTCAGCTGAGCACCTCTACTAAATAACATTGGTCCATGTGCTGTCAAATTTCAGCACACGTTCCTATAACACGCTCATCTGCTATGCCTATTCTTCTTTTGATGAGCAGATTAATTCTTTTTATATTTTGATAGACTGGCTGTTCTGAATGCAGCTATATCAAACATGTGTTTTCTTTATTATTGTTTTATTTTAAATGGGGCAAAAAGGGGTTATTTGAACTTTTATATTTTTTATATTTTTAAAAACATTTTTTTTCTGTTTACTTGGTTCAATAGTTTCCTTAGGAGACTTGAAGCTGCGATCTTCTAATCGCTTGTGCTACACATAGCAGCGCTAGAAATTGTCATCTGCTATGAACGCCGGCTACGGGACGGCACTCATAGCATATCTGCAATGACAAGCACGGGGATCTTCTGCAGACCCCCGTTGTGATGCTCCCCCAATCATCTGACAGGTACGCCAATGGGTGAGGTTTTTAATGTTCTTCAGGATTGCACATGACAGCGATTGACAGAGACAGAGAGCGTGCTAGAAAACGTGAGAGATATTAGGTCGGCCCTTACAGTGGATGACTTAGCGTTTCTAAAGACGATTCCACGTCATTTCAAGCTGAGACATGCCTGCAACCCCGATTTGTTTAGGGTACGTGGTACTGATCGCATTCACGCTGAAATCAGGGGTGGGGAACTTAAGCGCAGGCTGCCTCAGCTTGAATGTAATTGGATCGTTAGATTGGGGACAATGACCCCTCTAGGTTTAAATGAAAAATGAAATGCCCTCAGATTACATAGCAAAAACTTGATGACAGATGCCCTTTAACTGATAGCAATATCAGGTTGTTTTTTTTAAGTAAGAACTTAATTGACAATTCTTGTTCAGTTCATTTCTTCCCCTCCCTTGAAGGAGAGCAGGGCAGCCATGTTCTGCCTATTTTATCTGGTAGAACAGCCTGCCCTTTCACTAGGACCCTTAGTAGCTGCCTACACTGCCTATTGTCTACAAAAGCATCATAACCACTAGGGATGAGCGAACGTGCTAGGTGATACTCGGACATCAGATGAGTATCTTGGCTTAGATGTACTCGTTACTTGGTGAGTAAGTACTGCAGTACTTTGCTCTGCCCTCAACAGGGCAGAGAAGTATACCTGCATAGGAGCGCGATGCGGATGCGCGATGTGAGGTGCCGGACTCAGACCTGTGACACACATTGGACCGGAGAGGACCGCACTGGACCGCCCCCCGGTGAGTATAATAAAAGTTATTTTTCTTATCTTGCAGGTCGGATCGAGGGCTTATCTACAGCATTATAGAATGGCCACATCTTATAGCGGTCAAAACAGCTGACAGGTTTGCTTTAAAGTGGAGTAAAAGAGTCACATCACTGTTCTCAGCAGCAATCTCGGAGTTAGAGATGCTTTCAGGGGTCTTCCCCATTCTGTTCTCCTTCCATTCAGCACTTTCCCATCCATTTCAACATTTTCACTGGCCCCCTATTCCTCTTTGTAGGGTCTGCCGGAAAAATGCTTGGATTTCACATTGACCCAAATTTGAAAAAAAGACATAGACCCATCAAGTTCAACCTTTCTCCACCAGTTATACATTATTTTATGTGAGATTATTTACAACCCACAATTTCATTTGATGTGAGAAAAGCATCCCGTCCTTTTTAAAGGAGTATTTATCTGCCGTTACTACCTCTTGCAGTCAAAAAATAGAAAAAGAAAAAAGCTGAAGACTATAATAAGGATCACCAAAATATAAACATATTTTATTGGATACAAAAGAACAACACCATATAAAAACACTTAAAAGTCATAAAATGACATACAAGAAAAGCTTATTCACCCATAATAGGGCTACAGTCCCTCAATGTGATCATTAAACCAACATGTTGGATAGACACTGTGTTATCAAAACATAATACCTGTGTGCAATACTAGATAGATATGGTCAGCACATAAACAAATGACAACCAGTAAGAGTTTTCCAGATAAGTGTCCTACAAAAAAGGAGGACAGACATAATATGCAAAGGAGTGATAGAAAATAAATAGCACAAGCAATATGTAAATGATAACATATGCAAAGTCACACTAAAGAGTGAGAAGTGGTACCACCCAAAGCTCGGACTAAATGTCAGAGACCCTGTGGTCAGAACCACAGAGCTGAGTGGAACGGTCCTAACTTCCATACCGGATATCCCTTTAAGAGAGGCCTGGGGTCAGAACCAGAGCACTTAGTGGAATTGCCCTAACTTCCATACCAATGATCCCTTTAAGAGACCATGGGGTCAAAACCAAAGCGCTGGATGGATTTGCCCTAACTTCCATACCGGAGATCCCTTTAAGATGGAAGATGTGGCTATGGGATGAAGGATGTGTGATGGGGATATGGGTACAAGAGGGGGGGATTCATTTCTGTCATGTAATCTCTGCTCCTTTCTGGGGGGCAGACAATGGCTGGGAGCTTATGTTTCCAGGGATGCTAGATTTCTCCCACCATGTCAGTGTCTGCTAAGGTGTTGTGAGTGGGAAAACTGTTGCTCATAGCAACCAATCACAGCTCAGCTTCTTTTACACAGCTCTGGTGAAATAAAAGATGCTTAGTGATTGGTTGCAAGGAAAACTGTTGCTCATAGCAACCAATCACAGCTCAGCTTCTTTTAAACAGCTCTGGTGAAATGAAAATGCTTCGTGATTGGTTGGTGATACACACACATACATACATTCACTTTTATATAGAGAGATTATTTTAAGTAATTTTCCTAAAAAATACAAAAGAAAAACAAAGCAAAAACAGTACTGGCTACCTAATCCTCCTACTATTCCACCTACATGGCAACGTCTATCTCCATCTCCTCATCAACATCCTCCTCCACTTGAACCTCTGCATCCTGTTTTAACATTTTTTTATTATATGTTATTTAAGTCCTTTTCCTATACACATTTGTTTGCATGGGAATTGTCCTTCTCCCATTGTGCTTCCTTTTTCAACCCCCTAGCCCTTACTACAACCATTTTATAGCCATTTTACAGCACCAAAGTTTGGTTCCCAAATGGCTTTTACGGGGTTCGAATTAGGGGTCAAGTTTAGGTGAAGTTCTGGTGCCCAACCGAACTTTGGATTAAAGTTCGACTGAAGCTGACGAACTCGAACATCTAAAGGTCTACTCATTCCTTTTTATTATGCTCTTAAAAAATTTGCTCACTATTGAACTAAGACTTACCGGATTGTAGTTTCCTTGATCCAACTTTTTACCTTTCTTAAATATGGGTACTACGTCAGCCATCTTCCAATCTTGTGGCACCGACCCTGTTAAAAAAGAGTCTAAGGAGATGAGACACAGTGGTACAGTGGTACATCAGCTGCGGAGCTCAACACCCTTAATATCCGTGGATGAATGTCACATAGGTTTTGACAATATTGATTTCTATTGAAACACAAATAGAAAGTTGATTGGTTACCAGTGAGAGTTGAAGAAGGGAAAAGAGAGGAACCTGTGTGGCTAGGGAAATTGTAACCTCATGAGACTGCAAGCAATATTTTTGACAAAGAATTTGATTTTAGATAAGTGTATGCAACAGAGACAAAAGACAAGAACACACTGCTGTGCAAAGTGTAGGCATCCTTCCTGTGCTCTTTTTACAAAATCAGTGATTCCCAACCTTATTCCCATTGTTGAGCCTCAGAATTACATTTCAATCATTTGGTTTCGGGTTAATAAGAAATCACCTATTTACTGGATGGGGGATAACTGCAAAAATAATGATAGTCTGACTGCTTGGACCTGAGGAGTCTGAAACCCATACCTGAATGCTGAGAGGTTTTACATGTGCACTGCTAGTCGTTTTAAGGTCCATAGGATTGGCAGATGAAGCTGAGCACTGTACTTGGTAATTGCCATCAGTCCCATTGCCATGTGTTTCTGCCGTCCAATTCGCACAGAGCCTCAGGAGGATTCCACTTCTGGAAATCAGCGACGTTCCAAACAGTCAGACCCTTACTGATCTACTAGTGACCACCTAGCTTTAAAGAGAACTTGTCATCACGATTTTTGCTATATTACCTTCAAACAAGTTCTCTTTAACTTGTTGCAGTCTGAATACCTCTTTAAGTTATGAAAGCACATGCAACTGTAATACTGCAAGAATTACATGCTCAGCAGTTTTTTTTTGTCTGTACTTATATCATTTATAATGAAAAATGTTACACAATTCAAAATTTTATGATTCACTTTGTTTTAAGGAACCAACAAAACAAAAGCAGAAACAAAAGTAGTAAAGTGAATAAAAATAATCAAATTGATCACATGCATTCAAAATGAGGATTTTATTTGAAAACAATTTTTCAAATATAACACATATTATATATGTTTTTTCAGTGATATATGATATATAGAAGCAAAGTCTTATGAAAAAAACAAATTGTATGACCTGATTTTATGCCATTACCTTTTCAAAGAGACAAACATTCTCACAGGTATGACAATGTGGTTTAAACTCTAAGGGTACCATTACACTTAGCGATGCACCAGCGATCCCGACAACGATATGGATCGCTGGTGCATCGCTAAGTGGTCACTAGTGAGCTGCCACACAGGCAGATCTCACCAGCGACATAGCGGGGGTCGGGGGTCACTATTACCTGTCAGACGCGGCGATCCTGGCGTCCTCTCGCCCGCCTCCACGCCTCGCTCGTCGGCGCCACAGGAAGCGCAGCAGGAAGTCGCCGACGAGGAATGGTCCAGGGAGTTCTCGCGCGACCAACGATGAGCAGTGGGGGAGCCGGTCGAAGGTAAGTATCACATGCAGCAATATTGCTGCTACGTCACAAAATCAGTGACTTTACAGCGATATTGCTAGCGATATCGCAGTGTGTAACGGGGGCTTAAGAACTCACTCACACTTGCGATAAAATTAGATCAGATAAAAAAGTCAGATTGCATTCAGACCAATGTTGTTAAAAGATTCAGTGCTCATTTCGGATCGCAATTGCCAAAACAAGTCAATGGGTGAGAGAGAAAAATGGCACAGCACTTGCAAGGCTATTAATATCAGCTCACAGCTGTATACTTAGCCTTTCCTGGTTATTAAAATGTGATATCCTTACAAAAAAATTATATGGGTCTCCCTTATAATTAATAACCAGCAGACAGGCTAGGCAGACAGCTGCGGGCTGTTATTAATAGGCTAGGAAGGGACAATGGATTCTGGCCCCCACCCAGACTAAAAACATCAGCAGTCAGCCACCCCAGAAAAGGTGCATCCATAAAATACCCCAATTTTGGCTCTTAGCCTCCGCTCTGCCCACGTGCCATGGTGTGTTGGCAAGTAGGGTAATAGGGTTGGGGTTGATTTTAGCTTTGTATTGGCAGATGACATCAAGTCCAGTGGTTAGTAATGGAGAGGTATCTATAAGACACCCTCATTACTGACCCCATTTTTTTTATTCAAAATAAAAAGCACAGTTATGCTCACCTTAATGGCTAATCCACTCAAGTCCATGTCTCCTGTAAAAGATATGCCTCACCTGTCCGACGTGAAGATAACCCTCCGATGCCAATGTCACCTGTAAAAGAGTAACAAAAATATCAACCATATTTCTCAGCTCTCCGACAAGAAGATAATACATTTGTCTCTTGAAGAGTCTAGCTCTGCTACATCTAGTGGCTAGACTGAATGCTGGTATGATGCCAGCATTCAGCCTGCCAGCCAGCAGAGACACTGAGCTTATAGCACAGCATCAGTGCCTCGTGGTGTCGTGAGAAAGGTGAGTGGAGTTGATAGCCAATGAACTCCGTTCACCTCAATGACACCACCGCTAGTGTAAGAACTCTCTTACACCCTAGCGGTGATGTCAGTGAGGTGAACAGACTGCATCGACAAAGAACTCCGGTCACCTTATTCACGTCACCATGAGACATGCAGCTCTGGCAAAAACTAAAAGACCACTTTCAGATGTTCAGTTTGTCTGATTTTTCTCTTTATAGGTATATTTTTGAGTAAAATATAAATTGTTCTTTTAGTCTACAAACTTCTGACAACATGTCTCTGAATTTCCAAGCAATAAATTTTGTTTTGTTTTTTTTCTGAAAAGAAGAAATGGTCAAAATTAAAAAAAAAATAGTGCTTTCAAACCTCAAATAATGCAAAGAAAACAAGTTCATAACCATTTAGAAACAGCAATACTAATGTTTTAACTCAGGAAAAGTTCTGAATTCAATATTTTGTGGAATAACCATGATTTTTAATCACAGCTTTAATGCTTCTTAGCATGCTTGCCACCAGTCTTTCACACTGCTTCTAGCACAAAAATGTAAGCAGTTCTTCTTTGTTTGATGGCTTGTGACTATCTATCTTCCTCTTGAATACATTCCAGAGGTTTTCAATGGGGTTCAAGTCTGGAGAATGGGCTGCTCATGACAGGGTTTTGATGTGGTGGTCTCTTAATTTTTGACAGAGCTGTAGATGCTGCATTATGTCACGTAGCTCAGTTTCTCTGCTGGCTGAATGTTCACATAATTTCAAGGACAAATTATCTTCTCATTGGAGAGGTGAGGAATATAATTTATTTTTTAACTCTTTTACATAGGCATTGGAGGATTATCTTCATGTCAGACAGGTGAGGGATATGGTTGTTTATTATTTCAATTCTTTTACAGGAGACATGGGCTTTAGTGGATTAGGCGTCAGCGTGAGTATAACTTTGCTTTTTTATTTTTAGTTAAAAAAAGGTATCAATGTCATTATTTCAATTAAAGGACTTTTTTCATGGTGTTTTTTTATTTACAACATAACTATGAGGTTAGTAATTGGGGCATCTCTAAAGATGCCTCTCCATTAGTAACCCCTGGGCTTGATATCAGCTGCCAATAAAAAGATGATATCAACTCCAATACTATTACCCCACTTGCCGATGCACAAGGGCAAGTGGGAACAGTAAGGTTAAGAGCCAGAATTGACAAATCCTATGGATGTGCCTTTTCTGGGCTGACTGAGAACTGATGTTTTTAGTCTAGGAGGGGGGCCAATATCCATGGCCCCTCCCTAGCCTATTAAGATCAGCCCGCAGCTATCTGTGTCCCGCTCGCGCCTTGGCTGAGTGGCGCGAGCCAGGGGGTTGTGGCTCCACTGTGCCACAAACCAGACTACCCAGGAAGGGGCGTAACTACAGCAGCTACCTCGGTCTTCACTGGAGCCTCTGATGGTGAGGTCAGGCTTGTGTGGCAAGTAGCTGCCGGGTGCCACTCTAGGGTGGTGACTGGCTGTGGCTGCTGATCCCACTCGGGAACAGGACACCTGGACAGGTGCGAGTGACAAGCAGGCTGAGACACTGGGCAAGCAGGCACAGCTTGGTACACTGGCAGGCAGGCACGGCTTGGAGACACTGGGCAAGCGGGCACGGCTTGGAGACACTGGGCAAGCGGGCACAGCTTGGAGACACTGGGCAAGCGGGCACGGCTTGGAGACACTGGGCAAGCGGGCACGGCTTTGAGATACAGGACAGGCGAGCATGGCTTGGAGACACAGGACAGGCGGGTACGGCTTGGAGACACAGGACAGGCGGGCACGGCTTGGAGACACAGGACAGGCGGGCACGGCTTGGAGACACAGGACAGGCGGGCACGGCTTGGAGATACAGAGCAGGTAGGTGACGGCTTGAGACACAGGGCAAGCAGGAGTGGTATATGAGAGAACAGGTTTGGACCTGTTCACACAGGAGGTGCAGGTAGGCAGAGCTGCAGGAGTGCAGAGTAGGCTGGGCTCCAAGGGAGTCGTGCAGGCAGAGCGGCAAGGGAGTCGTGCAGGCAGAGCGGCTAGGGAGCCGTGCAGGCAGAGCGGCTAGGGAGCCGAGCAGGCAGAGAGGCAAGGGAGCAGAGCAGGCAGAGCTGCAAGGGAGCAGAGCAGGCAGAGCTGCAAGGGATCAGAGCAACAGAGCTGCAAGGGAGCAGAGCAGTCAGAGCTGCAAGAGTGCAGAGCCTCAGATAGGAAGGACACAAGGAAAGACACAGCAGAGAAGGAACCACAGACAAGGAGACTGACAGACAGAGGTTGTCATGATCCAATGTTGGATCTGGCGGTATTAAAAGCACAAAGTGAACTTTTTTTACTTTGGTTAAGTTCAAAGGTGTTTTGACTGTCCCCGGTGGTGGTTGTGGTATTGCACTTTGGGTTTTTGTGCACTTAATTAGGTATCAGGTGTGACACCCTATAAAGGTGTGCTAGAGGTGTGCAATCACGGCCTGTGATATTGTGAGTTTGTGTTCACTCTGTTTTTGGAGAGCCTGGAGGAAGGATGGAGCTGGTGAGGAGTCCTGCGCAGCTTAGCCAGGGGGGACGTGTTGCAGCTATGGTGTCTGGACGAAGGGCTGGCATGGCGTGGTGGGGTCGCAGTGATGGAGTCAGCGGGAAGTGTCTGCATGGTCTGGTGGAGTGGCTACTATGGAGAGTGGCACTCACCATGTGGGACTTGGCCGCTGAGCTGGACTCAAGCATGCTTGACTTCGTGGCAGAAGCTGAACACTTCCTTGGGACTCTGGTACTAAGCAGCTGCAACTGGTGTTGGACTCTGCTCCAAGGCTGCACTAAGGTGAAGGATCCTGTTATGGTGATGGATCCAGGTGGAGGAGAAGATGCACTCAGGTGGAGGGCTCTGTTGCTAGGAGCGCACGCAACAGAGCAAAGCTAAGTGGTGTTTCCCCTGTATTGTCTCTTTCCTCATGTGTGTTATTAGTGCAGTGGTGGGATTAGTCTCCGCACCGACCCATTCCCTAGTGAGGGTTTAGGGTCAGGGCGAGCTAGGGCGTTGAGGTACGCGTGCGGCGCCCGGTGCGAAACCGGCATAGGGAACGTTAGGAGTGCAGGGACACTGGCTCAGGGGAGCTCAGGAGGTCTCCAATTCCCTTTTCCCTATTGCAGGGCCCACCATTGTTAAAGTTTCCCAGGTTCCCCCCTTATCATTTGATTTATTGTATAACGTGTAATACCTAAATTCACCAGGTGGAGGCGGCGTATCCACCTGCACATTTTATTATTTAATTTCGCCCCACTGGAGGAGGTGTATCCAGGGTCACGTGTGTCACATGGGTTCGCCTTGCGGAAACATCTGTGTCCTGACACACGTGATCATGACTGAGGTAAGACTGAGTTCAGACAGAGACAAAGGGACAAAGACACAAGGACCAGGATATTCTGCCTCCTGGCAGGCGGACAGAGAAGTACTAGGCAAGGTACCAAGACACAGGAATACGCAATAAGAGCCTTCAGAGAAGGCAAGACGTAGGACAGGGCCTGGCTAGCTCAGCAGCAAGATACTAACTGAGATTAGACATTGCACAGGCAATGTTTCAGTGGGTGTGGCGGAACTAAATAGTCAAGGGCTCTAGGTGATTGGTCAGGGACAGATTAGACAGGTGCACCCTGACTGCATAAGAACCAGAGAGTTCTGGCTCCGCCCCCCTATACACACATAGCCAGGAAACATACAGGAGAGCAAAGGCACAGAACACAGGACTGGCAACAGACAGAATTCACAGCATGACCCGGAGCAGTGAGTAAGTTGATGTGCGGGGGATGGGAGGCCATGCAGTGACGCCAGCAGGGTTGTTACAATCTGTTTAGCCTTTGTTGGTTATTAATTATAGGGGGAACCCACATAATTTCTTGGGGGTCTCCATTTTGATTAGTATTACCCAGCTACGAGTTGATATTAATAGTCTGGGAAGCACCAAGTGCATTACCCCCTTCCCAGGCTTAGGCTGGTTTCACATTTGCGTTTTTTAGCGCTGGAAAAAAACGCTAACCTGCGCATGCGTTTTTTCCCCTATATTTAACATGGGTGCACATACCTGCGTGCTTGTAAGCGCATGTATGCGATTTTCATGCGCTGCGTTTTTTTGGGGTGTGCGATTGGATTTTCCAGACGCATCATGTTGCATTTTTTGGCCCTGCAAAAAAGCGCATGCGCACATATGCGCACGTTTTGCGCTAAAAATGGCCATTATAGCCTATGGATGCGCATATGTGCGCACTGGCATGCTCATGTAAGCGTTTTTTTGCATATGCGTTTTTTTTTTTTTAACCATGGAATTTAGGGGTTTGAGTTAGAGTTAGGGTTAGTTAAGGGGGTTTAGGGTTAGGGTTAGGGTCAGGGTTAGGGTTAGGGTTGGGTTTTGGGTCAGGGTTAGGGTTTAGTATGGTTTGGTTAAGGGTTAGGGTCAGGGTTAGGGTCAGGATTAGGGTTAAGTATGGTTTTGTTAAGGGTTAGGGTCAGGGTTAGGGTTAGGGTTAGGGTCAGGGTTAGGGTTAGGGTTAGGGTCAGGGTTAGGGTTAGGGTCAGGGTTAGGGTTAAGTATGGTTTTGTTAAGGATTAGGGTCAGGGTTAGGGTCAGGATTAGGGTTAAGTATGGTTTGGTTAAGGGTTAGGGTCAGGGTTAGGGTTAGGGTTAGGGTTAGGGTCAGGGTTAGGGTTAGGGTTAGGGTCAGGGTTAGGGTTAGGGTCAGGGTTAGGGTTAAGTATGGTTTTGTTAAGGATTAGGGTCAGGGTTAGGGTCAGGATTAGGGTTAAGGGTTAGGGTCAGGGTTAGGGTTAGGGTTAGGGTTAGGGTCAGGGTTAGGGTCAGGATTAGGGTTAGGGTTAGGGTTAGGGTCAGGGTTAGGGTTAAGTATGGTTTTGTTAAGGGTTAGGGTCAGGGTTAGGGTTAGGGTTAGGGTCAGGGTTAGGGTTAGGGTTAGGGTTAGGGTTAGGGTCAGGGTTAGGGTCAGGGTTAGGGTTAGGGTTAGGGTTAGTTAGGGTTTAGGGTTTGGGTTAGGGTTAAGTATGATTTGGTTAAGGGTTAGGGTCAGGGTTAGGGTTAGGGTCAGGGTTAGGGTTAGGGTTAGGGTCAGGGTTAGGGTTAGTAAAGTCAGGGTTTGGGTAGTGTGAGGGGCCACCTAAAAATGTTGGAAAAAAACGCAAACGCGGTAAAAACGCGCTAAAAACGCATACAAACGCATAAAAACGCTGCGTTTTTTTCATGCATGCTCATAAAAATGCTTGAAAAAAACGCAGCAGTTGTATGCTTATGTATGCGTTTTTTCAATGCGTTTTTTTGCGGGAAAAACGCGCTGCAAAAAAAAGCAAGTGTGAAACTAGCCTTACAATCATTTTTTTCAGAAATGTATTTATTTATTACTAAAATAAATGTACACTAAACTACACATGCAAAGCACTGATTATATATATATATCACTCACATATTTCTATCCCATCTAGCTATCTATTTCTATCTATCCATCTAATCTATACATTGTGGTAGATCAGCTCACTCAGCTGTACATGGCAATAGACACATTAACACTGTCTCTTTAAGACGTTCACTGGTTTATTACATAAGAGGCATAAACCATGGTGAAGTAAAAAATAAACACGGCCCTTTGGGCAAAAATGAAAAAAAAAAATTAAGTCGCATCACAAACCACAGTCCTTGTGGTAGCCGGTATCTGCCCGCTCAGGATTAGGAAAACACATAGTTCAGATTAGAACAAAGACAAACACTTATCTGCAGTTAGCCTCCTCAAACACACTGAAAACTGAATGCCTCAGAAGGCCAATTACTTAATCTTCAGACTACACCTAGGGTGGAGATAAGGTGAACAACCTCCCTGAAAATGACCGATTAACCCTTCTAAAAACATAGTGTGTTGGAGCAAACTTCTGGTTTCAAATCACTGAACCTAATAGTGTCATTGAAATGTTTCTCCCCTCCAGCACTTTACCAGTGACTTTGTCAAAATTTATACAGTATGCAGTGGGTATGGAAAGTATTCAGACCCCTTTAAATTTTTCACTCTTTGTTTCATTGCAGCCATCTGGTAAATTCAAAAAAGTTCATTCTTTTTTACTAATGTATACTCTGCACCCCATCTAGATGGAAAAAAACTGAAAATTTTTGCAAATTTATTAAAAAGGAAAAACTGAAATATCACATGGTCATAAGTATTCAGACCCTTTGCTCAGACACTCATATTTAAGTCACATAGTGTCCATTTCCTTGTGATCCTCCTTGAGATGGTTCTGCTCCTTCATTGGAGTCCAGCTGTGTTTAATTAAACTGATATGACTTGATTTGTAAAGTCACATACCTGTTCTATATAAGACCTCACAGCTCACAGTGCATGTCAGACCAAATGAGAATCATGAGGTCAAAGGAACTGGCCTAGGAGCTCAGAGACAGAATTGTGGCAAGGCACAGACCTGGCCAATGTTACAAAATAATTTTTGCAGTATCCAAGATTTCTAAGAGCACAGTGGCCTCCATAATCCTTAAATGGAAGGAGTTTGGGACCAGAAGTCTTCCTAGACCTGGCCATCCAGCAATCTGAGCAATCGTGGGAGAAAAGCCTTGGTGAAAGAGGTAAAGAAGAACCCCAAGATCACTGTGGCTGAGCTCTAGAGATGCAGTAGGGAGATGGGAGAAAGTTCCACAAAGTCAACTATCACTGCAGCCCTCCACCAGTCCGGCGTTTATGGCAGAGTGGCCCGACTGAAGCTTCTCCTCAGTACAAGACATATGAAAGCCTTCATAGTTTGCTGAAAAACACATGAAGGACTCCCAGACTATGAGAAATAAGATTCTCTAGTCTGATGAAACAAAGATAGACCTTTTTGATGATAATTCTAAGTGGTATGTGTAGAGAAAACCAGGCACTGCTCATCACCTGCCCAATACAATCCCAGCAGTGAAACATGGTAGTGGCAGCATTATTTTATGGGGGTGTTTTTCAGCTGCAGGGACAGGACAACTGGTTGCCATTGAAGGAAACATGATTACAGCCAAGTACAGAGATATCTTGAATGAAAACCTCTTCCAGAGTGCTCTGGACCTCAGACTTGGCCGAAGGTTCACCTTCCAACAAGACAATGACCCTAGTCACACAGCTAAAATAACAAAGGAGTGGCTTCAGAGCAATTCTGTGACTATTCTTGACTGGCCCAGCCAGAGCCGTGACCTAAACCCAATTGAGGATCTCTAGAGATACTTGAAAATGGCTGTCCACCAACGTTCACTATCCAAACTGACGGAACTGGAGAGGATCTGCAAGGAAGAATGGCAGAGGATCCCCAAATCCATGGGTGAAAAACTTGTTGCATCATTCACAAGAAGACTCGTGGCTGTACTAGGTCAAAACGGTGCTTCTACTCAATACTGAGCATAGGGTCTGAGTACTTGCGACTATGTGATATTTCAGTCTTACCTTTATAAAAATTGGCAAAAATTTCAACATATCTGGGCTTTTTTTTCAGTCAAGATGGGGTGCAGAGTGTACATTAATGAGAAAAAATGATCTTTTCTTGAATTTACCAAATGGCTGCAATGAAGCAAAGAGTGAAAAAGGGGGTCTGAATACTTTCCGTACCCACTGTATATGTATTGAAGAATCTTTCCTTTGAAAACTATCTTCAGAGGGAATCTATCACCCGTTAATATGATCTACTGGTAAGAGAAATGTTAAACTACTCCTACCTGTATGCCTCATATTAATGGTCTTGTTGCTGAGAAATGTTATATTGTTTCTTTATGTTAATGATTTCTTTCAGGCTCCAGGGTGTGCAGTGCCTGAAAGAAATCTCTGCTTCCTGTCTTCATTGTAATACTTACTCCCTCCCATCAGCGTCAGTTACGGCCCCGTAATCATGTCTCTGCACCCTGCACTCCCTCTGAAATCATTAATATAAAGAAACAACATAACATTTTTCAGCATAAAAACAGTTAATATGAGGCATTCAGTTAGGACTAGTGTAAAATTTCTATTACCTGTATGCCCATATTAATAGGTCATATACGTTCCCGGGGTGCCAAATTCCCTTTAAATAACAGAGTTATTCTCTATGTAAAAGCTCATGTTAAAATTGCATTGCATACGGATTGCATTCACATGTCATTCAGAACCAGATGATAAAAACAGCATTGTCCTCGCATGAAAATCACATGCCACTTGCATGACACTCGTCTGAATTTTCTGGATCAACATCGGATCGAATTTTTAAATGCTAGTTTGAGTCTAGCCTAACACCAGGGTCCCATTACCGTATGGGATCTGATAATTCTCTCATATGAGAGCATTGGATGCAATATGCTAATGACTCTCGGCTCCTGCTGTCCTGCGAGCGTGAGACGGGTGTCAGTGCTCTGTGCTCCAACGCTCTCACATGAGTGGATCAAAGCCCAGCTGCGGAGGAGACGAGGAAAGTAATTTCTCCATCTCTTATGCTGTCGGCGTTGGCGTTTATCGCACTGCACTCAGGTGACATCCGAGTGCAATGCGATGTTTCACACGCACTCATAGACTTATATGGATGCGTGTGATCTGATTCTTGGGTGCAAATGCAGCATGCTGTGATCGTTCTCACATGCCGAATTGGCATGAGAAAATAATTGCAGATGTGAGCTGCACCATAGCGAAACATTGGGGAGAGTGCAATCTGATTTTTTATCGAATTGCACTCATCCGAATGAATTGCAAGTGGGGATGAGCCTAAAGGTGAATTTACAACGCACAATTATTGAAAAGGACAATTTCTAGGATCACTGAATATCCTGGGTAGATATGTCCTGTGCCTATACACACTGAATGATTTATTACAGATCTTTCAATACACATCTTAAGAGGGTTTAGCCTATGTAAGAAGTCAAATAAATGAATAAGTAATCACTAAGGCTATGGGCCCACGTAGCGTTTTAAAACGCACAATGAAAACCGGACTCCTTCCCAGAAATTGCGCGTTTTTTTCTGCGCGATTTCACCGCGATTGTGTTTGCGATTTTGCCGCGATTTTCTCAAGCACTTTCCAAGCGATTTGAAGCATCGCTTGGAAAGTGATTGACAGGTTGGTCACACTCGTCAAACATAGTGTGACCAGCTTTTTACTATTGAGGCTGCCTATGCGGCCTCAATAGTAAAAGATAAAATGTTAAAAATGATAAAAAATAAAAAATCGGGGTATATTTACCTTCCGACGTCCCGCGCTGCATTCCCAGCCTCAGCGTTCCCAGTAATGCCTTGCGGCAAGGTCCTGTGATGATGTAGTCTCGCGTGACTCTAGCGGTCTCGCGAGATCGCTATAGTAACGCGAGACCAACGTCAGATAGTATGCACAGTATGTACAGTATGATTAGAGAGGGAAAAATGTATGCGGACACAGAATGGGGAGCGAGAGTGATGGGATGTGTGCAGCCACAGTATGGGGAGTTAGGGAATGTGTAAGGAGGCAGTGTGGAGAGTGAGAGAGTAAATGTTTGAGGAAGGAGGGGGAAACTTGTGAGGGGACTATTGAGGGGACTTGTGCAAGGAGACAGTATGGGGGGAGAAAAGTGTGAGGGGGCACAGAATAAAGACTGAGTAGTGTGGGGGTATGGAGAGGGGGCAGCATAGGAGAACAGTATAAGGGCACAGCCGGGATTAGACAGTATAAAAAATAGGGTAAGCGTGATGAGGGTGCACAGTATAGGGACTGGGCTTATAGGGAGGACACAGTGTGAGAAAGTAGTGTGGAGAGGGCCCAGTATGTAAAAGAGAGGGACAGTGTGGGGGGGTCATATTTTGTGCAGTATAGTGAGAGGCAATTATTTATTCAGGGGCTCAGCATAGGGCAGATATTTTTATTCAGGGGCATTATAATGACACTGCGACACTTATCTTTAAAGGGAACCTACAGATACTGTTAGGATGGCACCATTATATTGATTAAAATGATACCTTGGTTGATACAATCTGTCTTGTGGTTGTTGTTTAATCTTTATTTTCAATTTTGAGTTAATGAGATTCTCGTGCTTTGGGGCTTATGACAGTGACCTGCTCCCTATTTTACATACTGATTATTTTATGTATTAAAAAAAAATCAACTTCAGCAGGTAGGGGGGTGGCGGAGGCACCTGCGCTGCAGCATGATTGCATGAATAATGTGCATTATATTGTTTTATTTCATCATATACATCGATTCTGAAAAAAAATCTTCCTCAATATGATGCCGGACGCACCTGTGCAGTAGCATCTATTGGCGATCCGAAAAAAAAAAAAAAAAAGATCTCCATCAAGATGGTGCCACCTCTATCAGTATCATCTATCGGATCGCAGATAGATATAAGTATAACGGCGTCAACCTGACATTGTCTGTAGGTTACTCAGAACAATCCTGCTGACAGGTTCCCTTTAAGGGCATTGTGTGGGGATGTGCTGCAGAAGACCAGAGTAGATGTCTGCAAGCTATATCTGTGAAAACTCATCATAGAGTCTGGACAAAATGAAAAAAACAAAAAAAATGACTCCAAACCAAGACAACATCATCTATAAGGTAACTGGTTGCAAATGTTTCTTTTTGGGATGTGGGACTAATTCTCATATTTGTATTTATGTTAGGAGTATTAAAGGGGTTGTCCAAGTTTGTGAAGAGTCTGCAATCATTTTATGTGACTGCAGACTTCTGAATTCTCATAATGCGCACTGCGCACTGCCAAGATTCTCTGGTGCCGACTAGACATGTGTGAACTCACTCAATGAAAGTGAATCGAGGCCTTACACGTCTAGTCAGAATGTGGCCAGAATACAAATCACATACTTGTGCAAGAGAGAATCCTAAAAGTATGCAGTGCATGCACTGTAAGAATTCAGAAGGCTGCACTCACCTAGAATAACTAAACCTACAAGAAACAAAATAAGCAAAAACCCTGCTGTAACTAAATAAGTAAAAAGCAAAAGTGCATTTAAATAACAGAGTTCTTAGTAATACAGTTTTTGATCAAAAATAGCGTAAAAGCCATCCCACCACGACAAGGTGACTCTGATAGGGAGGTCCTACACTGTCTAATATTAAAAACCTTACTCTGTGTCAAAGTTGACCTCAGTGTGTGAATAATGGCAGACAAAACAAAAAGACCTGGTCCCAACCAGTGGAAACCAGTCTGGGGAAGCCTTAAATGTGATTTCCAGCTCTTGTAGGTTCTGTATATTTTATAGCCAGTGTGAACATGTGTTTATGTGCTGCATGTGTACCAACTCAAACCAGGTTAAATTTTTTTGTGTTTTTTCACCTAGAATAACTGTAGACTTTCATCTCAAACCTGGACCAGCCCTTTAATTATAAAATGAAGCCCTGCGGCCAATCCTAACAGAGTGTAGTATTCTCACTGTCAGGATGCTTGCTCGCTCCAACATTCTGGACATGGCAACTTCACTCATATGTGAATTTTATACTTACAGTCACGTGAAAACGAGCTTTTATCCTGCTTCTCTCAGTTTTTCACTGAACATTGTGGGAATTATGAAGAGCACCTTGTCAACACATTACTAAGTGTGCAAATCACATATGTGCTTGGGGGTGGGGGGCACCTGTCATGATCCATGCTGGATCAGGACTGATATAAAGCACAGGTAACCTTTTTTTTTTCCTAAGCTGTGCTTAAGGTGTTTTTGCCCCCGGTGGCCATTAAGATTATTGCACTGTGGTGTCGTTTGTTCTAAGTTTGCCCCCCGGTGGTGGTGAGCTTCATTGCACTCTAGTTTATTTTGTTTAGTGCACATGATTATAATGCAGGTGTGATTGCTGGCTCTGCTATAAAAGAGTCACAGGTGTTGCAATCAGTGTTGGTGATAGTTTTCATTTCAACCATCATTGGTGGAGGAAGGCTCTAGAGAGAGGTCCTGGCAGCTCAGTCAGAGCCCTGGTGTGAAAGGAGTCATAGCGGATTTCCTGGTAGCTCTGACAGAGCTTGGTGGCAGCGATTCAGGAGGAGAGCGGCATGTTGGTGGTGGACTCTGTTGCCAGAAGCAAGTGCAACAGAGTAAAGCTAAGTTGTGTTTCCCCGTTTGTGTTTTCTCCTTAGCGTGTATTAGTACAGCGGTGGGGCCAGTGCCTGCGCCACCCAGCTCCCTAGCAAGGGATAGGTGTAGGGTGTGCTAGGGCGACAGGTTCGTGATCGGCGCCCGGTGCGGAACCGGCATAGAGAACGTTAGGAGCGTTAGGTACACTGACTCAGGGGAGTGCAGGAGGTCTCGACGTCCCCTTTCCCTATCGCAGGGCCCACCATTGTAACTGTTTCCCTACCCCTTGTCTTGTTTTAGTTACCGGCCTGCGAGCCGTGTCACAGAGGATGGGTCCACGTGACATCACCAACCATACTTTTTTTTCTGCTGAGCCATGGACCCAGTTCAGACCTTTGCCCAAATGCTGCAGACCCTTACTGATGAGATTAGGGGGTTGCGCAGTGAGTTGGTTCAGCAACTGCAGCAGCTGGTGGGCTTTGGGGGCTTGGTTCAGAGATACGCTCAGCCAGAACCCAAGATATCCCTCCCTGACAGATTTTCTGGAGGGAGAGATCAATTCTTGGTGTTTCAGCAAGCCTGTATATTGTATTTCAGGCTGTGCCCTCGTTCATCAGGGAGTGAAGAGCAATGGGTGGGAATCATTATATCCTTCTTAAAGGGGATCCCCAATTGTGGGCCTTCTCCCTACCAGACGATTCTCCATTTTTAGAGTCCGTGGACGAGTTCTTTGCGGCTTTGGCGCTTGTGTATGGGGATCCTGATGGTGTCGCCCTGTCGGAATCTCGAATCCGTAGGTGTAAACAGGGAGCCCGGGTCGCTGAGGAGTACTGCTCAGAGTTTAGGAGATGGGCCACTAATACTCAGTGGAATGACCCTGCACTTAGGAGTCAATTTGTGCAGGGTTTGTCTCCAAAGTTGCAGGATACTCTGGTGCAGTACGCCGCTCCCAGGTCGCTGGAGGCCGCCATGTCCCTTGCCATCCGGGTGGATAGACGCCTTAGGGAAAGACATATACAAAAAGTGCCCCCTGTTGTCCTCGCTATGGAGGAGGACCCACCAGGGTGGACGGAGGAACCCAGATAGCCGATGTTGTTGATACCAAAAAGGGGGTGTCTGCGGCTCGTCGTGGTGGGGGGTATGCTTTTCCTGTGGGAAGCCTGGCCATTTTATGAGAGCCTGCCCAGTTCATGCCAAGTCTCCTGATGAACCCATGCAAGTAGGAGGAGCTAGTTTATTTTCGGAGCTGCCTACAGTTCGGGGAGTGGGGTCGCCATGTTTGTACTGTGGGCAGACTGGTCATGTCCTGAAGGCTTGCCCATTGCACGCCAAATTATCTGTGCCATCTGAGAAGCCGCATTCCCCTGGTCGCTTGGAGGGAGGTGACCAGGGAGTATACATTTCCTCCATTTTTGCCCTCCCAAAGTACCATGTCAGCAGAGGTCTTGGCTGGCGGTGTACCGGAGGTAAATGATTGGCGGGCGAGGGAAGTAGCCAGCTGGGGGCACTCGTGTGAGGGCTGCTGCCTAGGGACTACTGTCTCTGCAGTCTCTCTTCAACCGACCCCTTTCTCTCCAGTGAGAGCAGCAGATGTGCTGCAGGAGAGAAGGGGCAAGTCTCAACCCTCGCCGTTAGCCAACTCTGGGAGGCGCAGACCTCGTGGTGGAGGGGGTTGGAGGGTGATGTACCCCTTGGTGAGGTGCGGGGGTGTGAGTGTGGTGACACAGGGGGACGCCTCTGTTGTCAACCCCAGAAAGAGTTCTTCAAGTGGTGACAAACGAACGAGTGGCAATAAACATTCAGGTCTGGACCTGTTTGTGAGCGAGCATGTATGGGTGGCCACCAAAAAACATCCAGTGGAAGTGTGTTGTGGAGTGTTACCAGCTCATACCAAACATACACATACACAACCTGTTCCCCAGGTCAGAGCTTCAGAGATGTGTGTTACCTCCAGAGCTTACGTTGCCAATACCAGTGGGCTCGTTTCTCATCAACCTGACGTGCAGGTAGTTGCTGGGGTGAACTCTGGGTCTGGGCGTCCCCTCTGTAGGTGGTTCCCTGATGGGGAGCGGTCTTGAGGGTCCAGAGGCCCCTCATTAAGGGGAGGGTACTGTCATGATCCATGCTGGATCAGGACTGATATAAAGCACAGGTAACCTTTTTTTTTTGCTTAAGGTGTTTTTGCCGCCGGTGGCTATTAGGATTATTGCACTGTGGTGTCGTTTGTTCTAAGCTTGCCCCGGTGGTGGTGAGCTTCATTGCACTCTAGTTTATTTTGTTTAGTGCACATGATTATAATGCAGGTGTGATTGCTGGCTCTGCTATAAAAGAGTCACAGGTGTTGCAATCAGTGTTGGTGATAGTGTTCATTTCAACCATCCTTGGTGGAGGAAGGATCTAGAGAGAGGTCCTGGCAGCTCAGTCAGAGCCCTGGTGTGAAAGGAGTCATAGGGGATTTCTTGGTAGCTCTGACAGAGCTTGGTGGCAGCGATTCAGGAGGAGAGCGGCATGCTGGTGGTGGACTCTGTTGCCAGGAGCAAGTGCAACAGAGTAAAGCTAAGTTGTGTTTCCCCGTTTGTGTTTTCTCCTTAGCGTGTATTAGTACAGCGGTGGGGCCAGTGCCTGCGCCACCCAGCTCCCTAGCAAGGGATAGGTGTAGGGTGTGCTAGGGCGACAGGTTCGTGATCGGCGCCCGGTGCGGAACCGGCATAGAGAACGTTAGGAGCGTTAGGTACACTGACTCAGGGGAGTGCAGGAGGTCTTGACGTCCCCTTTCCCTATCGCAGGGCCCACCATTGTAACTGTTTCCCTACCCCTTGTCTTGTTGTTTTAGTTACCAGCCTGCGAGCCATGTCACAGAGGACAGTATCACATGCCGCATCCTGTTGTTTTAGCTACCGGCCTGCGAGCCATGTCACACAGGACCGGTCCACATGACAGCACAAAACTGAATTCTTGCCACAGGTGACGGAAAACACAGATGCACCGCTAGTTGACAGTCGTATCAATGACTGACAGCTATCTCTACATGCACACTTATACAACAAAAACTGTCAGCCACTAATGGGACCACCCACTGGGCTGAAAATGTCAGAAAAAGCATCCTCTATAACATGGTGCCTACAGATTTGATTGCATTTTCATGGTGTCAAATTCCCTTGAAAATGGTCTCAACAGAGAGCCTAAAGTTCATTTTTATACTTGAAGGAGAACAACATCTGACTAAGTGGTCCTGCCCCTATGTGTTAGTATATTCAGTGGGAATGTTAAAAACAGAACCCCAGAAATCAAAACTTCTGGCACTTCAACAGTTTTGTAAAAGTTTACAAACTTTTTATCCAAATAAAAAAGGTATCACTGATCATGTAAATAAGACATTTTTTGCAGGTGCAAAGCAATTGAATCCTGCCTACCATCCTCGGTGACTGTCTACTAGTCAGTATAACTTTGCAGTCACCAACAAAATGGCTCCGCACTGTGTTTCCTAAATGTTATCCTCTCTTATCCCTTAGCAAATACCAAGGAGGGGAGGAGAGTAGTGACATCACACACACATCAGCAGATTCAGCCCATAATTACTGCAGTGCAGTAATGTGAGCTAGTTGTACACTAGGTTTTTTTTGTCAAATTTCAGTAGCTGCTTCCCATAGTGTTTAAAAGTGGAAATACTAATTTTTTTAAATTATTTTTTATATTTCACTAAATTATAAACAAATGATAATATTTTTTAAGAAAATTTAAACATTAATTCTTTACATTTTTCATTTGCTGACAAAAAATATTTTTTGATGGCACCTTCCCTTTAAAGGAGTTGGCCACTTTAAGATCACTTATGCAAAAGGTACTATAACCGCACTTACTAATATATTATTACTAGGACATAACCGGAAAATAAGGGAAAACCTTTTTTGCAATTGAAGGCTCTAGGAGTGAAAGGAACTCTGTGTTGCTCTTTGTACAGAAGCTTGGTCGCTCTTCTGGATTTAACAAGAAGTGAGTAGAGTATCTTAGATGAGGAGCGTCATGTCACTGATATGGTATAACATACTTCTTTCTTATTCGAACCATGGCTTTATATGAGATTTTATCGCAGAATGAAATGTTTAAATCATGATGACAAGCTTCCTAGTTTCCTGCTGTTGACAGAATCATTTTCATATGATACAAATAATTCAAATTTAAAAAAAGGTCTAAACAAATCTGTGCATCCTGTTGCTGGACCAAAAATAATTAGTTAAGGTAATGCCTTCAGTTCTGGCATGAGAAAAAATGACTTTTAGACAGTTCAAAGTTTACACAGATGTCTAAGCGAGACCTTGCCTATCTGTGGATTTTCTATAAGGCCACATTCACACGTTCACTATTTGATTAGTATTTTACCTCAGTATCTGTAAGCCAAAACAAGGAGTGGAACAATCGGAAGAAAGGTATAATAGAAACACGTCACCACTTCTGTATTTTTGGCCCACTCCTGGCTTTGACTTAGGCTAGTTTCACATTAGCGTTTACGGCCGCAGTGTCGGGCTGCGCACGGCCGCCGCTAAGCCCTGCCCCCTGCCGTGCCTCAGCCGGTAGCTCCACCTTCGGACGCAGGACGCTGCATGCATCCCGCGTCCCCTATCTTTAGCACTGGGGACGCAGGCCGTGCGCAGTATGCGTTTGGCGGCGCATGCGTCCTTTTGATGCTGCGCTGAGCGCACCAAATTGTAACCTGTTGCGTTTGGCGCTGGTCGGCGCAGCATCAAAAGGACGCATGCGCCGCCAAACGCATACTGCGCACGGCCTGCATCCCCAGTGCTAAAGATAGGGGATGCATGCAGCGTCATGCGTCTGTAGGCGGAGCTACCGGTGGAGGCGCGGCAGGGGCGGGGCTTTGCGGCGGCCGTGCGCAGCCCGATGCTGCGGCCGTAAACGCTAATGTGAAACTAGCCTTACAAATACTGATGTGAAATGCTGCCTAAGTATTAAACATGAGAACGTGGCCTAAAGTAACTATAGGATCAGTCTGCAGTTTGACTTTCTGCTTTTTGAAACTTTGTAAAAGAAAAGATGGCTTTATAGGGAACACAAGATCAGGGCTAGTGTTAGGGGCAGGCAATCTGGGCCCACTCCCCCAAGGGCTCCTAGTGGTGTGATGCTTATAGCGGCACACCACGTGGTCACTATGGGGCCCGTGAGTCAGGTAGGCCCAGTGGCATTGCAGGCTCCTTCCCACGCATCGCACATTCAACTGTATCAGCAGCATTCTTCCTCAGCCAGTGTAAAGAGGCCAGGAAACAAGCGTTGAATAACTTCAATATTGTCGATCACGCTCGTTTAGCTGCCTGAACTCCGTGCATGTAAATACAACCAAAATGTTTCTGTGTGATGGTGCATAAACAGGATTATTGTATACTAATAGATATTTTTGTAAAGAGTTTCATGTACACAAGAATCAAAACTGGAGTATTTTGCGTTAGTAGAGGCATGCACCAAGAAGAAGTCAATCAGCTGTGTTAGGGCTTCCTTTATTCTTTTTTTTTAGGCCGTCAGTACTTGCTGCCCGTAAAGTCCAGAAGAAATAGATTTTGAGCAGCTTTTAAAGTTAATCTTGTAGTCAATGTATCTCATAAGACTTTTTAAACTATTAGAGCTCATACTCACTGGCGATTAAAAAAAACGGTCCGATTTCTGGACTGTAAAAAAGGGTGGAGCGCTATGCGAGTGTCATGCGATTTCTATGCAATTTTTAATCTTTCCATCCGTTTTCTATCCGGTTTGCATCCGTTTGCAATCCGTTTTTTTTCGCAGCAACTATTTTTCTACAGTCATTTACAGGACCATTTACAGTGTTCTATGCCACAGAATGGTAATGTATCTTTTTAAAACGGATGGAAAACGGATGGTCCGTTATTTTAATCGCACCCATTGACTTGCATTGGCGAAAATCGCAGCAAATCGCAGCATGCTGCGATTTTTTTTCTTAGTCCGATTTTGGATTGGAAAAAAATCGCAAGTGAGATGTCACCCATTGACTAACATTGGTCAGAGTGCAATCCGATTTTAAATCGGATTGCAAACGTCCAATTTTAACGCCAGTAAGTATGAGCCCTTAAGGGCAAATTCAGACACCCACGTAATACAGTGGACTAGCGTTGGCCTTCTGACCCGAACTTAACAGCCGCATGGACATATATAAAACGGTTGCGTTCAGGCAGGGAGACCCACGACAAGTGATTGACGTCCATACACAGACAGTGTTTCACGCCCGTCTGAATTCGCAATAATTGTGATCATGTTTTAAAACTTATGGTGGCGTATGACACATTTTCATCTGTAGTTTCCTGAAATAAAAGAAGACAAGGTTCACCATAAAAGGATGGCACAATTCCTATTAGTGCATGGCATTTAATATTAATGACACTGCTTATTTTTTTTATTATATTTACCTTTATGCTTCACTGTTGCTATTTTTTTCCTTAAAATCTATGATAAGGATCTAAATGGCCACATACACCCACTGTCAAATGCCCAGAATGGGCACCAATAGGGGCACCACATCCTAGTAAATTTTGTGACAAATAAACATGGAAAGCTCTGTATCTGTTATTTATGTAGTATTGCTGTGGAGTCCCTTTTTCTTATGTTTTTTAACTTCAAAAATGCCTTTTTATGGACAAAAAGTTTCCATAGTTAGGTTATCTGGTGTCTTGAAAATCAACTCTGACACTGAGGGATCAAATTATAGTTGCCTATTGAAGTGTATGGAGAGGGGAGGCAGGAGGAAGACAGTGGAAGAAACACAAAAAAAAGCTAATGTAGCATCGAGTGGATAGAGCCTGCAGAGGGGAAAGTGCTAACGCTTAGCACTAATTGCTAAAACCTTTCCATTTAGATTACTTCTGTGCAAGACAAAATATTTGATATAGACCTATGTTTTAAAAGCTGATTGTCATTATGCAGACACCCTTTTCTCCCAATACTGATATACACACGTGGTCAAAATTGTTGGTACCCCTCGTTTAATGACAGAAAAACCCACAATGATCACAGAAATAACTTGAATCTGACAAAAGTAATAATAAATCAAAAATCTATGAAAATGAACAGTGTGTGTGTTTTGACAAATATTTCCTTTGAAAACGATGTGTAAATGACAGAGAATGTAAAAGCTCATGGTAAAATCGCATTGCAATCGAATAGCAATCGCACTGCATTCGGATGTAAATCAGATGTTAGGTGTGAAATATCAAATTGTACTCGCATGACACTTGCATTACACTCCTGTGACTCTCCACAGGGAGACTCGGACCGATTTTTCATATGAAGAGGGGCTGGTCAGCACAAAGCTGTGCAAACTGTGTATATGCGATCACATTATGACTAATCAACCTGCCGTCCTGTGTATATTGGGGGGCGCCAAACTGAATTCCTTGCCGGAAAACCTAGAGCCGCCTCTTCATTAATCACAAGAATTACCTAAATAAAGCGTTCATGAGTTCGGGCGATGTCAGCCTGACGATCTAGTGCACAGTGAGAAATGTCGTTTTGATGTTATACTATATTGGATGATAGTGTTTTATACTAAAGTCCATATTTTAGAAACGTAACAAATATTTCTTATAACTACACAATGAAACTGAAAATATTTCATCCATAACTTTTTGTGCTGAATTAATAATAATAATAATAATATTGTTGTTATTATTATGGTGAAACTTATACAACCCTAAATAATGATAGTTAGGCCATTTTTACCTTTTAATGAATGCCGTAAAACAAAAAAAAAAAGCTATTCTGGCATTGTATTTTTATCACCATTTTAGCACACTTGAATTTTAAAATTAAAATTGTCCTGAAAAAAAGCCTTACTATTGCAATATTAATGGACAACTAAAAGGGTTATGGCTCTTGGAAGACGGGGAGTAAGATTTGGAAGCACAGAAAAGAGAAATTTCCCTGTCATTAAGGGGTTAATGTTTCATAGTCCATTATTATTATCAGAGGATCCTTATTTCCATAAGATTGCATGTGAGGTCTTACCAAGTGCTGACCATCAACACTATTTGAAGTCTCCTGATCTTGACTTCTGTATCCAGATTGTTCAGACTTCTTGTTAACTTAAAAGCAAAAAAAAAATTGCAATTTTAACAAAAACATTGTTTTTCTACTGTATTGCCACTTAGAATATATTAAGAAATAAGACATGTGATAGATTGCTTAGTACCTAACCTAAGGCAAAAGCAAAAATTGAAAAACTTGCACATTCAGCCAGAATATATTTAATCATGGGCCAAAATATATACATTTCTGGAGTAGTGTCACCTATTGCTACAACATAAGAGACACAGAGATGCATGAATCCAAACTGTGCTGCCCAATATCTTTCTACCAGATACAACTTTTGCATTTTACTAAATTAAGAATTTGCATGGATCCTTCAATAAGGTAAAACTCAATTGCTACAAATTTTCATCCTTAGCACTTACCTTAATCATTGACTCAATCATAGCATGTATTGAAGAAATGCTAGTCTAAAGAGGTCAGGTTCCTTGTAGGAATGCTCGGCCCTGACACCCATAATGTGGTGGTGCACAAGATTGCTGAAAAAACTCAGGGAAAGTGCCATCTTCAGTGCATAAAGAGGGCATCACATTATCATGTAGCAATTTCAGATATCCAGTGGCATTGAGGTTTCCTTTGATAAAGAATGGCCCCACTATCTTTGTACCCCATATACCACACCATACCATCAATTATGGGTGTCAGGTCTGAGTATTCCTACATGAACAGTTTCCTGGAAAGTGGATTGGTCGTCATGGGCCAGTTGAATGGCCACCAAGGTCTCCCGATTTGACCCCCTTAGACTTATATCTTTGGGGGCATCTGAAGGCAATTGTCTATGTGGTGAAGATACGAGATGTGCAGCATCTGAAACAACAGATACTGGAAGCCTGTGCTAGCATTTCTTCTGCGGTGTTGCTATCAGTGTGTCAAAAGTGGGAGAAGATGGTTGCATTGACAATCCAACACAATGGGCAGCACTTTGAACACATTTTATGAGTGGTCATAAACTTGTAAATAACTCATGAAAGAATAAAGTTACATTAAGGCTGAGTTCACACGTGGCGTTTTTTTCGCGTTTCCGCGGCGGTTTTAACCGTGCTATTTTGCCGCGAAAAATAAGCATCCCATGCATTCCTATGGGATTCCGCAATGCTGTGCTAATGCTGCGGTTTTTACCGCGGCGGAATCGCTTCGCGGTAAAAACCGCAGCATGCTCATTAATTTGCGGAATCGCGGCGATCCCGCACCCATATGAATGCATTGTTCCGCTTACTTCCCGAATGTGGCTGTGCACACCATGCGGAAAATAAGCAGAACATTTGCGGATGGTACCCACGGTCCGGAGGAGAGGAGACTGTCCTCCGGGCTTTGGGTACCATATCCCTGTAAAAAATAGAATTTAAAAATAAAAAATATTGTTATTCTCACCCTCCGACGTCCCGCGCAGTCTTCCCGCTTCTCTCCACGCTCCCGTTCCCAGTAGTCCTTTGCGAAAATGCCCGCGATAGCGTCCGTTCTCACGGGATCGCGAAGTCTCGCGGTCATTCGCGCGACGTCATCACGAATTACCGCGAGACATCGCGATCCCATGAGAACGGACGTCATCGCGGGCATTTTCGCAAAGGATTACTGGGAACGGATGCGCAGGACGTCGGAAGGTAAGAATAACACCATTTTTTATTTTTTTTTGCATTCTATCTTTTACTATTGATGCTGCATAGGCGGCCTCAGTAGTAAAAAGTTGGTCACACTTGTCAAACACTATGTTTGACGAGTGTGACCAACCTGTCAATCAGTTCTCCAAGCGATGCTACAGATCGCTTGGAAAACGCTAGCATTCTGCAAGCTAAATACGCTTGCAAAATGCTAGTTTTTCCGCGGGAAAATCGCAGGAATTTAAAATGCGATTTTCCCGCGGACTGGAATTCCGGAATTCTTGCTGTAATTTCCGCGAGAGTTCCGGTACGTGTCCACTTAGCCTAAAACCAAACACACCATTGTTTTTCTTGTGAAACTCTCAATAAGTTTATGTGTCACATGACCCTCTTTCCATTGAAAAAAATAAAGTTGGATCCAAAATGGCCAACTTCAAAATGGCCGCTGTGGTCACCACCCATCTTGAAAAGTTTTCCCCTCCCATATACTAATGTGCCACAAACAGGAAGTTGATATCACCAACCATTCCCATTTTATTTAGGTGTATCCATATAAATGGCCCACCCTGTATATATACAGGATCTCATTTATATGGTAAAAATAAGAGGTGCTTATAAGAAAAGGATGTTATACCCATACCTGTTATTGTGACTTACTTGGGCAAGTGGATGACATATCCTATGGGCAACTATAGTCATTTTGCTATCGGGTCAGATTAATATTGAGGATCTGAGAGGCCAGTAATACCTTTTTAACAACCCCCCCTTTTTCTGTTCGTTGGTTATAGGGGCACTTCCTTCACTGTGGTACCCCTTTGTTTTTGTTTGACTAATTTGGCTTTTTACAATTTTACCTAATAAAGGTTAAGTTTTAATATCCACCTTGCTACACAGATAATCTATTTTGTGGATTGTTCTATTCCTGGTTTATATGATAATTAAGGGATATTATTACTGAAGTGATGTATTTATTTTATTTTTTGAGGATACTGTTTTTAATGGGTGGGCGGTCCTGTTACTGTGCAGAGCGACACTGTCGCTTTTTTTCTTCATCTGGTGTAGTTTAGAATTTGGGATAAAATTAAGTAATGTGTTCTGCAAGCGGAGCTCTAGATTACTGTGTTATTTCCTGCAGAGATGAGCCCTGGCTGGAAGAAGCGACGGCAGTCTGTGCTGGATGAAAGATGAAAAGCAAAGATGAAGGACTTCACCTAGAGACGTCACTGGTGAGTTAGTGTGTTACCTGTACACTGACACTATACACTGTATACTATATACAGCGGTCCGGTGTATAATGTCACCGGTGATCACTGTATTACCTGTATACTGACACTATATACAGAGCACCTGTGTATAATGCCACCGGTGATCACTATTACCTGTATACTGACACTATATACAGAGCACCTGTGTATAATGTCACCGGTGATCACTGTATTACCTATACACTATATACAGAGCTCCTGTGTATAATGTCACCATCTCCACCTTTTATCGGCGCCATCTTGTGACTGCAACTTCTGTCTGCGGGAAGTCAGAAGTAGCAGAAACCCTCTATCAGGCCACTTTCACATATTCAATATTTTACCTCAGTATTTGTAGGCCAAAACTAGGAGTGGAAAAATCAGAGGAAAAGTATAAAAGAAACACGTCACCACTTCTGGATTTCTCACCCACTCCCAATTTGGCTTACAAATACTGAGGTAAAATACTGACCAAATACTGAACGTGTGAATGTGGCTTTAGGTTGGTTTCACACATCCTGATATTTCAGGTACCAGAAAAACAGGTAGTGGAGATATCCATGTCGGTGTGTGTAATACAAATCATTTGCACACATGCTAGGTCATGAACACTGTGACGCCGGGACCAGGAGAGAGGTGTGCAGATTGTTCGAGTGGGCAGAGCTAGAGCGGAGCTGCAGCGCATGTGATTGGGCGGCCTGCAGAGGCGTGGCCTAGTGCGGGTGGCTGGAGTGGGCGAAGCTTGTCAAAGTGGGCGGAGCTAGAGTGGAGCTGCAGCGCGTGTGATTGGGCAGCCTGCGAGGGGCATGGCCTAGCGCTGTAGTAGGCCACAGTAGAAGCCGGGGACTAAATTTAGGCCAGGAAGCTGCAGGGGAGAGGGGGGATAGCTCAGTTGGTGACGGGGAGCGCCAACTGAGCCGGGACAGGGCTGGGAGGGTGCCGGCACTATTCAGCCCCTGTCCTGAAGACTGTCTTCCTCACAGCCCCACTCTCCATACACTGTCCTGCTGTAGCCGTCCTCAGCCCCGCTCTCCAACCGTGTCCCACTCTGCTGCTTCGTGATTGGTTGGTGACACACACACATTCAGATTTATATATAGAGATGTTGCAAAGTGACAATACCAGAGCCTTGATGGGATAAAGATAGGATATTATTGCTATATTATTATTGCCATATAATTGTACAATAGGTGCTAAAATTCTTATTTGTAACATAGTAATAGTGTGTCCGTAAAGTCATGGTGCACTTTTGACCAGTCACAGGAAAATATACAGTATACAATAACAAAGTCCATAAAAGTCAGGGAGGGCGGGCAGGAATCTAAAGAATTCTTCAATGTGCACATTTAACATATCAACGACAATCACTTAAAACAGAGAATCACAGACGTTATTCACTCTTTTACACCAGACGTCCTTACCCATGTGTGGCAAGAACTTCACTATCGTTTGGATGTGTGTAGGGCAACAAATGGAGCCCACATCAAACTGCACTGAATAGGTATAAAACTGGGAGAGATTTTCTTTTATTTGGAGCAGATATCACATTTCTATCGTTTTTGGCTGCTTTCCAGTGACTGGTCAAAAGTTCACCATGACTTTACAGACATACTGTATATAGATTCTTTCCTAATACATACTACTTTATCCCAATATTAAATTAAATAGATTTCAACATAATTCATGCCCAATAAGATCATTTACAATATTTTATATTCAGTCAGCGTGGGCTCAATCAATCCCTAAAAAAATATTTTCAATGTTAATATTATTTGTATATTATTATTATTTGTATACAGTGCTACCCAATTATCATTATATTGTCACTCCTGATTATAAGGGACTATTGGATCTCATAATTTGGGGACCCCAGCCTATCTTCTACCACTCATAATAGAAATTCTTGGTTAGGGATAGGGACAACTTTAATATTAAGTATTTTAACATTGACAAAAATTTAAATTTTAGTAATGTATATTAACACTCTTACACGTTTTCCCCTACTTTGTATTATTAATCTACTGGTGGTGTACTCTCTATTGGAATATATAGCTCTGGCAAAAATTAAGAGACTAGTCTGATAGCTGTATGTGGAGTCGGGAAGGAATTTTATTTCCCCAATGTGAAGCTTACTGTTGCCACATGGAGTTTTTTTTGCCTTCCTCTGGATCAACATGTTAGGGCAGGTTAGGATAGGATATGGGTTGAACTAGATGGACTTAAAGTCTTCCTTCCACCTTAATTATTATGTTACTGCACAGTTTTATAAAAATCAGCTTCTCTACATGTCTGACAGCCATTCCATTCCAGTGTCAATTGAATTCCAACCAGAGTACACCTCATTCTACTTACTGTGCTTCTGATTAGGTGATCACCTGAACCAAATCTTATTTAATGAAGGAAAGTATAAAAAACCCTGCTGTGGTGTTCCCAATCCTCTTTCAATAGGACAAGCTGGATGGCAAAACAAGTGTTAGTAATATTCTAAAAGTAATAGGTATGAAAAAATAACTTTTAACCATGCCAAAGGAGTTGAAAAGAAAAGTCTTGAGTGATGAAAAGAAGGGCTCAATTCAGGCTTTACTAGCAGAGGGATACAGTGAGCATCATGTTGCCTCTATCCTTAAAATTTCTAAGGCAGCAGTCTATTACAACAAGGCCAAGCAGCAGACATTGGGGACAACAAAGCTACAGACCGGCAGTGGGCGGAAACGACTCTCTACTGACCGGGATGACCATCATCTTATTCGAATGTCACTCAGCAACCACAGGATGACAACAAGTGACCTACAAAAAGAATGGCAAATGGCAGCTGGGGTGAAGTGCACAGCAAGAACTGTTCTTGCGCCATGCCACACAGCTAGGTCAATAAATGTGTGGATGAAGGACCACCACATCAAATCCCTGTCATGGCCAGCCCAATCTCCAGATCTGAACCCCATTGAAAACCTCTGGAATGTAATCAAGAGGGAGATGGATAGTCACAAGCCATCAAACAAAGAAGAACTGCTTACATTTGTGTACCAGGAGTGGCATAAGGTCCACCAAAAGCAGTGTGAAAGACTGGTCGAAATCATGCCAAGACGCATGAAAGCTGTGATTAAAAATCATGGTTATTTCACAAAATATTGATTCATGAACTCTTCCTGAGTTAAAACATTGGGATAAAAAGGTGGATTAACTCTGCGCTGCTTGAAAGATAGAAGTCTAAATGTATATTCAGATGAAAAAGTGGCTTTATACAACGCGTTTCAGAATACTATTACTCCATCAGGAAAGCACGAGGAGACCGGTGGATCTGCAGCAGTTAATATTTCTATGAGCCTGTGTTTGGGCTCCATCTGGTGAGGAAAAATCTGATTAGAGGAATCTCTTAATACCCAGATAATACCCTATTGTGCTTTTCTTTCCTTCCAGCATTTTTTTGAGTTAAAACATTAGTATTGTTGTTTCTAAATGATTATGAACTTGTTTTCTTAGCATTATTTGAGGTCTGCAAGCACTGCATTTTTTTTTGTTCTTTTGACCATTTATCATTTTCTGAAAATAAATACAAAATTTAGTGCTTGGAAATTCAGTGACATGTTGTCAGAAGTTTATAGACTAAAAGAACAATTTACATTTTACTCAAAAATATACCTATAAAGAGAAAAATCAGACACACAGAGCATTTGAAAGTGGTCTCTTAATATTTGCCAGAGCTGTAGATATGGCATGGCCTAATTTGTATACATCCAATAGGCGGCGCTAGAGTTCAAGTTCTCTTCCTCTCTGAAAAAGCTATTGCACACCACATTTACTGTACACATGAGGACAAGTCAACTTTGCCAACCAGGAAATCTTTTCTAGAAATTAGAAATTTTGTCTGCAGGGGGATTACTTACTTCCTTAAAGTTAGTAAAGTAGGAATATTATTAATATGTTCTACAACATGCACTTATCAACGTTAGAAGCACATGCTATTAGGATAATGGTATAACACAAAAAGAGTAATTAGTAGTTGAGTTTATGAAAATTCATACCTTTCTCTTTAATTTTAAATACACAGAGGCCAATGGCAAAACAGATGAGAGTAACCAATATTCCACCAAGAAATGCTAAAAGCAATTCAATAAGACAACTGGAAAAAAATGGAAGAAAATGGTTATTAAGCTATAACAAGGTCTTCATATTTTATAATTCATGATTCTCCACTTATGCATACAGTCTTTGATTTACTCCTGATCACTTACTTTTCTGGCTGGTACAAGAAGAAGGGGGTTGAATTTTGAGAAGTGGTGGATTTAACAATTCTTGTGTCTTACTACAGAAAGTCATATGGTCAGACAGATGAATTATTGAAAAAATATTGACAAATTATTTGTATATTTCTAAGTTTAAAATTGCAATAAGGTAATGGAATGCAAAAGCATCAATGAAAAGAAGAAAATGAAGTGAGGAAATCCTGGATTATTTAATTGTCTATGTTTGTTGTTTTCGTCTTTTTGAAGAATGCACCCAATATTGGCCATGAGGGCACAAGGAATGTTTTTTTCCCAATGTATTCAAATAGGACAACTTCATTATTAAAATGACTTGTATTATTTAAGAGCACCATCTGGGAGTACGTAGGGTTTCAACTTTTCAAAAACACTTTTTTTAACAACTCTCTCAAAAGAAAAACTTACAGGAATGATTTATGCAATGCATTAGAACCAGACTAATAGGCATTAACATATAGCAGTCCTGTAGGCCATCCAAAGGCCAAGGTCCCCACCTACCATACTTAACTGTCTACAAGCAACAGGCGATGAGAGAACAAAGGGGGATATTTTTGGCAGTACTGACCACAGACATTACCATGGGAACTTTAAATCACAGGGTGGACTCCTGTGCCCATATATGAAGGCACCTGTGCCCATATATGAAGGCACAAGCCACGGCCCACATGCTGTCCCCATTGCTTCTAGTTGCGGTATGCACTGTTTCTACTTGCGGCCCACGCAGTACTGACCAGAAACAAATGATCTCAAACCTTTGAGACTAGCTGTGTCTGTCTCACTGCTACTCAATAACCACCATTATGTAAGCAGTGTGTGTGCTGTATGTGTCGGATACATGAGTGGTGTGTGCTGGATGTGTCTGATACATGAGTGGTGTGTGTGCTGCATGTGTCTGATACATGAGTGGTGTGTGTGCTGTGTGGCGCCCCTGAGGCTCAGTCACCACAGAGGTCCTGCACCTTCTCCTAAGGTGCAGTGCCCCACCATCCAGGTAAGGTGGGAACTCCCTGCCACACTCCAACACCTGCATCCCACACACAGGATAGTTCAGCAGGGCCACATTGCAGTTTTAGGCTCAGGGTGTAGAAGGAGCACCTTTCGTGGAACCCTGCTTCGTAACACGAGATGTGCTGGGAGGTGGTTGGAGTAAGTATAAAAGACTGGGAAAGATAGAATTACAGTTCAGTCCCTGAGAAGGGTCAGTCCCTTAGGGGGCCGTCTGACGGAGTTCAGTTCTGTTCAGCTTGGTTTGAGTTGAGTTTCTAGCCACTCATTGACCTGAGCCAGCTGGCACTGGAAAGGAAGAGAGAAGGAGAGACGTAGAACTGTAATCTGCATTTCCATAAGAGAGAGAAAGCCAAGCACGGAACGAAGTGGGGAGAGAACATAGAGGAGGAGTGGGTTGGATAGGAACCCTGCCTATAGGTTCTCAGCGCAAGGCCGGGGCCCAGTCCCCGAGGTTGTATGGACACTTATGGTTCTGCAGCAGACACCAGTGGAGTAGTTGGCTGTACATGCACTACTCCCAACCAAGACTTGGGACACAACAGCGAAACAGATAGAGAGCCAGGATTCAGGAGAAGGGAGTCCCCGAAGCAGGCTACAGCTGTCTGTCATACAAGTGAGAGAGTTGTTAGGAACATCTGACAGGAGGAACTTCAGAGTAACCACGGTACTGGAGCTCGTCACATTAAAAGGCGCAATAGAGGAGTCGTTCAGGAAGAACACATTGGCGGGGTGAGTCTTATCTTGCCTGGAGGTTGGCTGGGCCTCTGCCCCGGAGGACATGGTACCGAAGCGGGCACCTGTGTGCACTACGAACTGTGAGTAAAGCTTTGAAACTGCAAGCTCTGGTGTCTTCCAATCATTCCCGCATCTGCACTGCTACAACTGGGTGTCAGCATCTACATCATCCCGTGCCCTTACTCCTCCATTGTACTTTCACACTGCCCTGGGGTTACAGCTTCACCTGTGGGGAGCTACACCATCTAAGCTGTGACACACCATCAGCCCCAGAGGATCTGCACGCAGCGTTGGCTAACATCTTACTTGCCAAACACCACGGGTGGCGTCACAAACTTTACATTACAAACAAACATCACCGCCATTGATATTGGGGCCCAGGGCCACGGACCGGGTCATCGCTGCTGTGACACATCATCCCCTTGACACCGGCCCGGTACCGAGTACCCCACAGCCCTGGGTGAAGCCGGCGATGGGGCGACCCTTCTGCATGTATCTGATAGGTGAAGGGTGTACTGGATTTTATCTGATATGTGAGTAGTGTGTGTGTCTGATACGTGAGTGGTGTGTGTTCTGGATATGTCTGATACATGAGTGGTGTTTGTGCTGAATGTGTCTGATAAATGAGTGGTGTGTGCTGCATATGTCTACAATGACAGTAGTGTGAGCTTCATGTGTTTGATTTGTGAGCTGGGTGTGTGCTGCATGTGCCTGATATGTGAGTGGTGTGCATGCTTCCTTTGTCTGATTTGTGAGCTGCATCTGATATGTGAGGAGTCTGTGTGCTGCATGTGTCTGATATATGAGCAGTGTGTATACTGCATGTATATGATATGTGAGCCATGTGTGCGCTGCATGGGTCTGATATGTGAGCAGTGTGTATTGCATATGTGTGATAAGTGAGCAGTGTGTGTGCTGATATGTGAGGAGCATGTGCTGCTTAAGTCTGATATGTGAACAGCATGTGCATCTGATATGTGAGCAGTGTGTGTTAGGTGTCGGGATTCTTCCTCTGCACAGGTTGAATCCCAAGCCGTGTCTTCTCATGCGGTCTCCCATCCAGTCTCGACCGCAGCGGGTCCTGCTCAGCAAAGATCGACGGTCGCAGCGTATTGCTCAGACTCGTGCTGTGCGGTTGATTGCTGCTGCCCCTCCAGGTTCAGCTATAGCAATCTGCAGCAAACAGTGGGTGCTATAACAGTGAGCAGTCGTTTCTGGGACTAAGTCCGCGTTTCGTTCTACTGACCAAGCTCGTGAGGTGGCGAGTAGAGTGCACGTGTCCTTCAGCCCGGTCAGCTAGTGCCTATGCTGACAGTGAGCGTCAGCGCCAACTAGTGGCGTCACTTATGCGACGTCATGCGCGTTGTGGGTCCAGTCAGACTATAACCCTATAACCCCAGCGTTCTAGGGGCTGAGCCGTAGAGACCTTACTTGTGCCATCCCTGCTGTGCCCTGTGACATTTAACAGGGAACAGCGCTATTAGTTCAGTTATTTCCCTACCGCTCTGTGGAGTAACAGAGCATGCTTTTTTAGGCTACTGTTCACACAGTGTGACAGTTAACACTGTGCTTAGGTTGCTTTAACGCTACCGTCCCCGTTCGCCATTGTTCACACTAGCTGAAGTTTTCCATCTCTGCATGGTGGAGCCCGAGTTGCGAATGCACTTTATCATCATATTTTATTTATTGCGTTCCGCAAACCCTAACATTATACTAGCACCATGGTCTGGCTAGTTATGGCGAGCGAGCAGCGTCTGCAGAGGTATATCCAACAGATGGAGGGCAGGTTGTCCACTCTCGAGTGCACGGCTTCAGCGGTGGATGATCCTGCAGTGGTGGCTCAGGCAGCTGTTGGCATTAACCCAGGGCTCCTCTTTGGTCAGCCACTTTGCCGTCCGCTTCTGGACTCTTGACTCTTAGTGGGCGTTGTCGGATAAAGTCCTCATTTGGACTGGCTGACATGTGAAGGATGCTTTGGCCACTAGGGAGATTCGAGCCACACTGGAGGAGTTAATATCTGTCTCCACTCGCATCGACCTCCAGTACTCCGAGCAGAGGTTGGAGCAAGTCCAGTGTCGGCAGAGGTTTTGGCTGGCTCCACATATCGCCAAGCCTCTGTAATCTCTAGTCCAGGCATCGGAGCCCCCAAAGGCCATGGAGGTTTCTCGAGCGGGATTTAAGTCTCGGTCCGTTCGGGCACTTCTGATTTGCCTTGTTTGCCTGCAGTCTGGGCACCATCCCAACAGATGTCCTCAACAGCAGGGAAACGACCGCGTCTAGTGGCTATAGGAGGAAGCTCACTGGACACAGTGGCGTTTTCCTCCAAGTTGACGTTTAGGGGGACACTTTCTTTTGGGTCGACCACTCAGGGGACAGAGGTTTGTGTGGATTATGGGGCTGAAGGCAACTTCATGTCATCTGCCTTCGCTCAACGGCACACAGTACCCCTGGTGATGCTCACCAAGCCAGTTACCGTTTGGGTGGTGAATGGGTTGACCATGCCCTCACAAATCACACACCAAACCATTCCCCACACATGTCTCCAGACCATCAGGAGATTATATCACTGCTGGTCATACCCGAGGGTATTGACAAGGTGTTGCTGGGGGTCCCACGGTTGTGTCACCATTCTTCACATATAGACTAGTCCTCTGGGACTATTTTGGGATGGAGCAATCTATGTGAGGGTTGATGTTATAAGACCCATGTCCAGGTTGGGTCGTCCGAGGTCCCCGTCGATCTAACTCCACTTACCAAGCAATATTGGTCATATGCGGACTTGGTCTTCTGTTATGAATGGGTCACCGAGGAGGAACAGCAAAAAGCTAAGTCCCAGAAAACCAGAGAGGTTGGTCACTATGCAGATTGCAGATCCCTGATCTTAACCACACAACTAACAGTAGCAGTGGAGCGTTCCTACGTTGTTCCTAGACGGCTTGTCACCGCCGGAGGACTACATAAACCTAAAGCAAGAAAAGGGAAAACTAACTGCCCCAGAGCAGACCCCAAAGGAAAAGACAGCCCCCACACATGTAGTGATGGTGAAGCAAGATGAAAACACATACAAAGGCAGGAAAATAGGCTGAGCAAACGATGGGGCCCGACTAACTAGAAAGGACAGGAAAGGAAAGCCACTGTCTGCAATCTGCCAAAAAACCCTACCAAAAATAATGTCCAACACGTCTGATAGCAAAATTAACCCTGAAGTCACTAGACTTCTCCCACTATATCAGCACTCTGGAATATTCTGAAACAGAGCAAAAAGAGGCCAATCTAATAAGGGACAAAAAGGCAAATTGGCAAATACAGATAAATAGGAGTGGAAGTTCAGCATAGCCCCAGCAGGGGCAAGCTGACCAACAAGCGCAAGTGTGAACATTAGCAAAAAACAAACTTAACTTAAGAAGACTGGAAGAGAGCTGAAGTCCAAGACCTGAGAAGCAGACTGAATCACCAGCAGCAGGATAGGGCGTCGCCTGTCTTATATCCAGTCTGATACTCCAGAGATCCAATCGTTATCCTTCTCATCAGGTGGCAGATCACTACCACTTAAACCAACCTCACTACCTCCTGTCACCACCAGAGGGAGAACGGAAGGAGAACTCTCAACTGGAGGAGCAGAAAATGAGCTCATAACAGTCTCCCCATCGTCCCTATGATTGTCCGATAGACCTCATACCAGGTCAGAGCAACCTTGGGGGCGAGTTTATCCCCTGTCTGTCCCGGAGACTGAGGCAATGTCGGAATATATAAGGGAGAATTTGGCATGGGGGTTTATCAGAAAATCCATGTCTCCTGCGGGGGCTGGGTTCTTTGTCCAAAAGAAGAATGAGGAGCTCCGTCCCTGCATAGATTATAGGGGCCTGAATGCCATGACCATTAAGAATAAATATCCTTTGCCACTCATCTCCCAACTGTTTGACAGATTGCAGGGTGCGAGGATATTTACTAAGCTAGATCTACGGGTCGCCTATAATCTGATACGCATTCGTGAGGGTGACAAATGGAAGACGGCGTTTAATACCAGGTATGGCATTACGAATCCTTGGTTATGCCACTCTGCCTTTGTAATGCCCCAGCCGTCTTCCAGGATTTCGCCAATGACATATTTCGGGAGATGTTATCCACATCCGTTGTCGTCTATTTGGATGACATCCTTATCTTCCCCCCGATTTGGATGCTCATCGCAGGGATGTCGCCAGAGTATTTGAGCTCTTGCGTGCTAACTCCCTCTACACTAAACTAGAGAAGTGCTTCTTTGAGGAGGAGTCCTTACCATTCCTTGGCTATATCATCTTGGCCAAGGGTTTGGCTATGGATCCTGCCAAGGTAGAATCGGTGTTGAACTGGCAGGAGCCACATTCCCTTAAAGCGGTGCAGTGCTTTATGGGATTCATTAATTACTATCGCAAGTTCATACCTCACTTCTCTACACTCGCGGCTCCTTTGGTAGCCCTCACCAAGAAGGGAGCCAATCTTAAGCAGTGGTCTGAGGAGGTCTCCAGACCTTTCAACTCCTTGAAGTCCTATTTAGCCAAGGCGTCAGTCCTGCATCGGCCTGATGTGGATAAGCCTTTTTTTTTGGAGGTAGATGCCTCTTCCTTTGGGGCAGGAGCAGTCCTGTATCAAAAAGATGCTCAAGGTCGGAAATATCTTTGTTTCTTTTACTCCAAGACCTTTTACCCAGGGGAGAGGAATTTTTCCATAGGGGACAGGGAGTTGCTCGCTATATAATTGGCCTTCTCTGAGTGGAGGCATCTTCTGGAGGGAGTTCGGCATCCCTTCCAGGTCTTGACGGATCATAAGAACCTTCTGTACCTCCAGACTGCTCAGCGGTTAAACTCTCGCCAGGCTAGGTTGTCTTTATTCTTCTCCCGATTCAATTTTACCATTCATTTTCTAGTCGGGGAGAAGAATTTATGGGCTGACGCCTTATCCCATTCCGTGGTGTCTTCCGATGATGGGAATGAGCCATGGCTAATCATTCCTTTGGAGAGTCTGTGAACGGTGGCTCCGGTTTCGCTTGAATCGGTGCCTCCGGGCAAGACTTTCGATCCACCGAATCTGCGGCCGGACGTCATCTCGTAGGCTCACACATCCAAATTGGGTGGGCACTTCGGGGTAAGAAGGGCCACTGAGCTCTTGGCGAGATCTTATTGGTGGCCTCAGTTGGTGCATGACGTTCGGAGTTACGTCCAGACGTGTGTCTCCTGCGCCAGGAACAGGCCTTCCCGAAAGAGGCCCGTGGGTCTTTTACACCCCCTGGCGGTGGCAGATAGGCCCTGAGATGGTCGGGAGGGACTTTGTTGTGGGCTTGCCTAAGTCCCGTAATAACACTGTCATCTGGGTAGTCACTGACCATTTCTCAAAGATGGTACACTTGGTCCCTCTCCCACGTGTACCGTCAGCTCGGGCTTTGGCGTCGCTTTTCGTGAAGCATGTCTTTCGTCTGCATGGAATGCCTGACAAGATAATTAGTGCCTAGGGTCCTCAGTTTGTTTCTCGGTTTTGGAGAGAGCTCTGTCGGCTACTCAGCATTGAGCTTAATCTCTCATCTGCCTACCATACCGAGACGAATGGATTGGTCGAGAGAGCCAATCAGACCCTGGACACATACTTGCGGCATTTCGTTTCGGCCAGACATGACGATTGGGCGTCCCTGCTGCCCTGGGCAGAGTTTGCTATTAACAATGCGGTCGTTGACTCTACGGGGCATACCCCATTCCTCCTCAACTACGGTCAGCATCCGTGAGTTCCCATGCCTATGCCAGTCTCATCCTCCGACTCCAGGGTGGCAAACTGGGCGGTGGAGGCTCAGGACATCTGGGACTGCACACAGAATGCCATCAGGGCCTCTAAGGAGAGGATGAGGGCCTCTGCTGTTGTGCATTGCCGTCCCGCTCCTGTGTTTGCTCCTGGCAACTTGGTGTGGCTCTCAGCACGGAATATCAAATTGCGAGTAGAGTCTACTAAGTTCGCACCCCGCTACCTAGGACCTTTTAAGATCCTCGAACAGGTGAATCCTGTGGTATATCGACTGTCCCTTTCACCGCGCCTGGGTATCACCGACACCTTTCATGTTTCCCTCAGATGACTTTGAGGTGAACGCGTTTGTCCGTTCCAAGCTGATACGCAGCAAAAAAATTTATTTGGTGGACTGGAAGGGTCATGGGCCAGAGCATAGGTCCTGGGAGCCGGTTGAGCATAACCTTGACCCCCAGCTTATTGCAGTCTTCAAACGTGACGAAGCCCGCAGGAGAAGGGGTGCTGGGGGGGTTATGTTAGGCACCGGGATTCTTCCTCTGCACAGGTTGAATCCCAAGCCGTGTCTTCTCATGCGGTCTCCCATCCAGTCTCGACTGCAGTGAGTCCTGCTCAGCAGAGACGTCGGTCTCAGCATATTGCTCAGACCTGTGCTCTGCGATTGATTGCTATAGCTGAACCTGGAGAGGCAGCATCAATCAGCAGCAAACAGCGGCAAGCGGTCGTTCCTGGGATTAAGTCCAGGTTTTGTCGTACTGATGAGGTGCTCGTGAGGTGGCGACCTCTCATTGGTTGTTGGCGGCCAGCTGCTCTGGTCCTCAAGCGAGTCCAGATTAGTCCACCAACAATGTCCTGGCAGACTGGGATCTATAAAAGGATCTCACAGCCACATGGCCGTGCACTAGTATAGACCATGTGGTATGTTTTGTATGCATGTCTTTAGTGAATGACTCCTTATACTTCCCCTTCCCTTGGCTGTGCATGTGCTTAGGACCGGTTCCGTACTAAGGTTACACCGGCTCCTCTGGTTAAGAGTAGTTTGCATGTGTCCTTCAGCCCAGTCAGCTAGTGCCTAGGCTGACAGTGTAGGAAGGAGGTTGAGTCCCTAACTTGCATCAGCACCAACTAGTTATGTCGCTTATGCAACGTCGTGCGCGTTGTGGGTCCGGTCAGACTCTAACCCCAGCATTCTAGAGACCTCACTTGCACCATCCCTGCTGTGCCCTGTGACATTTAAAAGTGAACAGTGCTATTAGTTTAGTTATTTGCCTACCGCTCTGTGGCGTAACAGAGCGCACTTATTAGGCTACTCTTCACACAGTGTGACAGTTAGCACTGTGTGCTTTGGTTGCCTTAATGCTATCGTCCCGTTCGCCATTGATCACACTAGCTGCAGTTTTCCATCTCTGCACGGTGGACCCCGGGTTGCGAACGCACTTTATCATCATATTTTATTTCGTGCATTCCGCAAACACTATCAGTGTATGTGCTGCATCATGTGTCTGATATGTGAGGGGTGTGTGCTACTTGTGTCTGATATGTGAACAGTGTGTGATGCATCATGTGTCTGACATGTGAGCAGTATGTTTCTTGCATGTGTCGTATATGAACGCTGTGTGTGTTTGATATGTGAGAGTTGCATGTGTCTGGTATGTGAGCAGTGTGTTTCTTGCATGTGTCATATGTGAGAGGTGTGTGTCTTACATGTGAGCGGTGTGTGTGCTATATGTGTCTAATATTTGAGTTATGTGCTGTATATGTCTTATATGTGAGTGGTGTGTGTGATATATGTATCTAATATTTGAGTGGTGTGTGCGCTGTATGTGTCTGATATATGAGCAATGTGTGTCTTGTGTGTGCCTGATATGTGAGTGATAGGGCACTGGGGCATGATATTCCTTATAAGTAAACAGGTAGGTAGTACTAGATAATCCAGAAGGGAAAAACACCAACAAACCAATGTTTGAACGTTGTAAGAAGGAGATAAATCGTGCATGGAGCATGGTTACGCTAGGTTTGGTAGCACCGCAACTCTCAGGTAACCATGCTCCAGTTTTTGATGCTCCACTTTTTCACTCCCCAAAACCTCAGGGTCTTAGACTGGGGGTCACACGAGCGTAGATTCTCTCATACAAGAGAATTAGCTCGATTATGCCAATGATACTCTGCCCAAACTCTGTTCAGAGTGTAGTAGACTGTCAGCCTTAGGCCGGGATCACACATGCGAGAAACTCGGACGAGTCTCGCATCTTAATAGCCGGCACTGCCGCCGACACTCGGGAGCGGAGCGTGTGGCTGCATAGAAATACATGCAGCCACACGCTCCTTTCCCGAGTGCCAGCAGCAGTGCCGGGTATTAACATGCGAGACTTGTCCTAGTTTCTCGCATGTGTTATCCGATTCTCACACACATGTGAATCACAGTACAGGTGAGGAGAAGATGAATATCTTAACGTCTCCATCTTTTTCATTGTTGGACTACACTCGGATGATATCCGGGTAAAGTCTGAAGTTTCACACGCACCCACACACTTGTATGCGGTGCATGATACGAATTCCAGTGCCACTTGCAGCATGCCAAATCGGCATGAAAAAAATAGAAGATGGGCTGTGCCCCATAGTATATCATTGGTCCGAGTGCTATCCCATAAAACATTGGATAGCACTCTGCCTTGTTATACGCTCATGTGAGTGAGCACTTGTACTTCCAGCAAAGTGGTTTGGATTTATAGAAATCTCATACCAATTGTGCTTTTTTAATGCTGCAGTGCATTTTTGAAATCTGCAATATGTCAATTACTCATGTGGGTACGCTGCGTTTTATATGCAGGTTTTTCCCATAGAATTGCATTAGATGCAGATCTGTTGCAGAAACTTACTAAAAATGAATGCAGACCAAAAAAAACGTAACTTACCAATTAGGTGCAGAAAGGCTACAGAAAATCTGCAACATCAAAAACTCACCAAATACTTATCCTGGGAAAGTATCCTACGTGTGTCATGCATGGCACCAGAAAGTCAATCTCAGAGATCCCTATTTCAATCCCTATGATCACTGGTTTCCTACCACAGGTACCTTGCTGTTTCCTATTTTTTTATATTCCTGTAGTATTAGAAAATTGAAACATGGAACTTCTGATATTTTAAAGAAAACACTTTGCTGCTTATTTACTATCATCATCTTTACGTACTCGCAATCTTCTGTACAGTGACAAACAGTTGTTGTCCGAGTGGAAAATGTTGAAATTGTTGTTGGGACAGTTGTAGTCAAAATCGGAGTGTCTGTGAAAAGATAGGGTACAATACATTCAGTCCATTATAAATGTATGTATTCATTACTTAAAGGCGACCTGACAGCGTATACATGTTGTCCAATTCTGAGAAAGGCATACTTCAGGGGCAAAGTCACCGGGGTCCGAGCCACACAGGATACTATTCGGAAAGGCGGATGCCCGGAGTCTATTTCCCACCAGCTCCCTTTGAGTGAGGAGTCCTTGTATGTACAGGGAGAGACCTGTCACTCAAGGGCAGAGGGCGGGGACAAGCTGTCAGGGATAAGACTTTCCAACTAGGCTCTCATGTGGCTTTAATGTATGTTTTTCACTGAAACACTGGATCATTTCAGAGTCAAACATACCTAGCTGAAATCCTTCAGCCAGTGCCCAATACATGCTGCACGTGGTATAAGCTGTCAAGTTCCAGTTAATAAAAATAAATATATACAGAAAATTAAAACTACACATTATTATTATTATTATTATTATTATTATTATTATTATTATATGTAGCAGCCGTGTCCCTTTATATTTCTGGAAATAGGAACAACAGACTTCCCACATGTGACATACTGGCATCCTAGATGTTTTCACTCTAGGAGTCAATGCTCTTTTAACCCCTTACCTACAATGGACGTAATATTCCGTCCATGTGCCCCTGGACCTAATTACCATGGACGGAATATTACGTCCCAGTGATCAGCGGCGCCCACGTGGTGAGCGCCGCTGATCGCGGCCGGGTGTCAGCTGATTATCACAGCTGACACCCGGCACAATGTGTCAGGGGCGGTCACGGACCGCCCCCGACACGTTAACCCCTTGTACACCGCGATCAAACGCGATCGCGGTGTACCGGGGGTTAAAGGGAAGCATCGGCAGGGAGGGGGCTCCCTCCATGCTTCCCTGAGCTCCCCACGGCAGCGCAATGTGCAGCGCTGCTGCGGGGGGCTCTTTCCCTACAGGCCCCCAGATCCAAGATGGCGACTGGGGCCTTCGGGGGCCTGTAAGAAGCTGACTTCCTCACTGCCTGCAAAGCGCAGGCATGAGGAAGTCTGCAGAACTGCCTGTGACAGATTGCTGATCTGTCACAGTGATCTGTGATGTGACAGATCAGCGATCTGTCACAGGACAGTGATGTCCCACCTGGGACAAGGTAATAAAGTAAAAAAAAGTGTTAAAAATAATTTAAAAAAAAAAAAAAAAAAAATCGCTAAGTAAATTAGTAAAAAAAAAAAAATATTCCCCAATAAATCCATTTTTTCAAAATAAAAAAAAAACCAATAAAAGTACACATATTTGGTATCGCCGCGTCCGTAGCGACCCGCCCTATAAAACTGTCCCATTAGTTAGCCCCTTTAGCGAACCCCTTAAAAAAAAAAAAATAAAAAACAAAGCAAAAAATAATGATTTATTATCATACCACCGAACAAAAAGTGTAATAACGCGCGATCAAAAAGACGCATATAAATATCCATGGTACCACTGAAAACATCATCTTGTCCCGCAAAAAACGAGCTGCCATACAGCATCATCCGCAAAAAAATAAAAAAGTTACAGCTCACAGAATAAAGCGATACAAAAATAATTATTTTTTATATAAAATTGTTTTCATTGCAAAAAACCGACAAAACATAAAAAACGACCTAAATGAGGTATCGCTGTAACCGTACTGACCCGAAGAATAAAACCGCTTTATCAATTTTACCGCATGCGGAACGGTGTAAACGCACCCCCCAAAAGAAATTCATGAAACGCTGGTTTTTGTTCATTCTGCGTCCCAAAAATCGGAATAAAAAGCGATCAAAAAAGTCACGTGCCCGAAAATGGTACCAATAAAAATGTCAACTCGTCCCACAAAAAATAAGACCTCACATGACTCGGTGGGTCAAAATAGGGAAAAATTATAGCTTACAATATGTGGTGATGCAAAAACTATTTTTACAATAAAAAGCGTCTTAGCGTGTGACAGCTGCCAAATATAAAAACCGCCATAAATAGTAAATCAAACCCCCCGTTATCACCCCCTTAGTTAGGGAAAAATAATAAAACTAAAAGAAAATGTATTTATTTCCATTTACCCATTAGGGTTAGGGTTAGGGCTAGGGTTAGGGTTAGGGCTAGGGCTAGGGTTAGGGCTAGGGCTAGGGCTAGGGTTTGGGCTCAGATTAGGGTTAGGGGTGTGTTGGGGTTAGGGTTGCAGTTATAATTGGGGGGTTTCCACTGTTTGGGCACATCAGGGGCTCTCCAAATGCAACATGGCGACTGATCTCAATTCCAGCCAATTCTGCGTTGAAAAAGTCAAATGGTGCTCCTTCCCTTCCAAGCTCTGCTGTGCGCCCAAACAGTGGTTTACCCCCACATATGGGGTATCAGCCTACTCAGGACAAATTACAAAACATCTTTTGGGGTCCAATTTCTCCTGTTACCCTTAGGAAAATAAAAAATTGGGGGCAAAAATATCATTTTTGCGGAAAAAAATGATTTTTTTTATTTTCACGCCCAGGCGTTATAGACTTCTGTGAAGCACTTGGGGGTTCAAAGTGCTCACCACACATCTAGATAAGTTCCGTAGGGGGTCTAGTTTCCAAAATGGGGTCACTTGTGGGGAGTTTCAATAGTTTAGGTACATCAGGGGCTCTCCAAAAGCAACATGACACCCGCAGACCATTCCATCAAAGTCTGCATTCCAAAAACGTCACTACTTCCCTTCCGAGCCCCGACGTGTCCCCATACAGTAGTTTTCTCCCACATATGGGGTGTCAGCGTACTCAGGACAAATTGGACAACAACTTTTGGGGTCCAATTTCTCCTGTTACCCTTGGGAAAATAAAAAAAAGGGGACTAAAAGATGATGTTTGTGGAAAAAATACGATTTTTTTATTTTCACGCCCGGGCGTTATAAACTTCTGTGAAGCACTGGGGGGTTCAAAGTGCTCACCACACATCTAGATAAGTTCCTTGGGGGGTCTAGTTTCCAAAATGGTGTCATTTGTGGGGGGTTTCCACTGTTTTGGTACATCAGGGGCTTTCCAAACGCGACATGGTGTCCGATCTCAATTCCAGCCAAAAACGTCAAATGGTGCTGCTTCCCTTCCGAGCTCTGCCATGCGCCCAAATAGTGGTTTACCCCCACATGTGGGGTATCAGCGCACTCAGGATAAATTGCACAATATCTTTTAGGGTCCTGTTACTCTTGGAAAAATAAGAATTGAGGGTGAAAAAATCATTTTTCTGGAAAAAATATGATTTTTTAATTGTATGGCTGTATGTTATAAACTTCTGTGAAGCCCTTGGGGGTTCAAAGTGCTCACCACACATCTAGATAAGTTCCTTGGGGGGTCTAGATTCCAAAATGGTGTCATTTGTGGGGGGTTTCCACTGTTTTGGTACATCAGGGGTTTTCCAATCGCGACATGGTGTCCAATCTCAATTCCAGCCAATTTTGCATTGAAAAAGTCAAATGGCGCTCCTTCCCTACTGAGGTCTCCCATGCGCCGAAACAGTGGTTCCCTCCCACATATCAGGTATCAGCGTACTCAGCACAAATTGCTCATTAACTTTTGCAGTCCAATTTCTCCTGTTACCCTTGGTAAAATAAAGAAAATTGAACCTGAAATATTTTTTTTGTGAAAAAAAGTTAAATGTTCATTTTTTTTTTTTTTTTTAAATATTCAAAAAATTCCTGTGACGCACCTGAAGGGTTAATAAACTTCTTGAATGTGGTTTTAAGCACCTTAAGGGGTGCAGTTTTTAGAATGGTGTCACTTTTGGGTATTTTCTATCATATAGACCCCTCAAAGTGGCTTCAAATGTGATGTGGTCCCTAAAAATAAAATGGTGTTGCAAAAATGAGAAATCGCTGGTCAATTTTTAACCCTTATAACTTCCAAAATTGTGCTGATGTAAAGTAAACATGTGTGAAATGTTATTTATTAAGTTTTTTGTGTATCGCTGTGATTTAAGGGCATAAAAATTCAAAGTTGGAAAATTGGCAAAATTTTCGCCAAATTTCCATTTTTTTCACAAATAAACGCAAGTTATTTGAATGAAATTTTACCACTAACATGAAGTACAATATGTCACGAGAAAACAATGTCAGAATCACCGGGATCCATGGAAGCGTTTCAGAGTTATTACCTCATAAAGGGACAGTGGTCAGAATTGTAAAAATTGGCCCGGGAGTTAACGTGCAAACCACCCTTGGTAGTGAAGGGGTTAAATAGCAACCCCAACGTTTTTCATTGCATTTTAATTGCTTATCTCAGCTTTTTTTATATACAGGTGCTACAATGAAGTCCAAAGAGCGATGTGGAACGCAATAATAAATATATGTTTTGTTTAGGGATATTTTGGTGTCATTTTTAGGATTTTCTTTTAAATACAACATAGTATGGATATTATATTCTTTCTCGGATTTGAAAAACGTTAGGAAAAACATTGGTACAAAATGACAAATATTACACATATGTAAAAAACGCAAGACATCAGAGAAAAAAGGCAGCCTTATTTACCATGACCAGGTCACAATACTAATGCACTATATCCTCATGTATTTTACACATCTTTTGCCTCTTTTTATTTGCCATTTTTTCATTGCAGCAAGGCGCTTTAATGTTGGCTAGGTATACTGGGGTGCCTGTCCTTTTACGGGCCACTTATATAGTGTAGGCAGCCCACTTGATGTAATCGTATGGATGCCACTAATAGGCTGTAAAGCTAGTTTCACACTAGCGTTTTGGAGCGCAGCGACGGCCTGCGCACGGCCGCCGCTAAGCCCCGCCCCTGCCGCGCCCCCGTCGGTAGCTCCGCCCACGGCGCAAGACGCTGCTTGTGCCCTGCGTCCCCTATCTTTATCACAGGGGGCGCAGGCCGTGCGCAGTATGCGTTTGGCGGCGCATGCGCCTTTTTGACGGTGCGCCGACGCAACCAAACTGCAGCAGGTTGCGTTTGGCGCAGGTCGGCGCACCGTCAAAAGGACACATGCGCCGCCAAACGCATACTGCGCACGGCCTGCGCCCCCTGTGATAAAGATAGGGGACGCAGGGCGCATGCAGCGCCATGCGCCGGTGGGCGGAGCTACCGACGGGGGCGCGGCAGGGGGCGGGGCTTAGCGGCGGCCGTGCGCAGGCCGTCGCTGCTCTCCAAAACGCTAGTGTGAAACTAGCCTAAGCCAGACTCTGTGCATTCCACGTACCTCTGTGGTTGGTGCCCTATGCAAGCCTCATCTCTGAGCATTTGAACGAGGGGCTGCTGATAAATCTTTGGCTTCACCCAGAAAGAAACAAGATAAAACTTTACATTTATTCCACATACTCTCCACTGATGTCAACACACTTCTTACATCGGTATTTCAAGTTCTGTAAGCCTTGCAAAAAGGATTTTGGTTGTGCCTCAAACCAGGCATCCGTAATAGCCATGGCATCATAAATGGTGTGAAATTTGGTATCCTTGAGGTGTTTCTTCAGGTTTGGAAACAGATGATAGTCAGAGGCATTATGGCTTCCCAGCATTTTGCTCCTGTGCAGGGGTACTTATATGCCCTGTTGAGGGCAGAGCAAAGTACCGCAGTGCGCAAGTGCCAGGGAAGGTCAGAGAGGCCCAGCACCTGCGCACTGCAGGAATTTGCTCTGCCCTCAACAGGCCAGATAAGTATGCCTGTGTGCCGCCCCAGAGGGTTCAGTCGCCACAGAGGTACTGCACCTCCTCCTGAGGTGTGGTACCCCACCATCCAGGTAAGGTGGGGACACCTGACCACACTCCAACACCTGAATCTCACACAACATAGTAGTGTAGCAAAGCACCCTTTGGTGGCTCCCTGCTTGGAACACGAAGAGTGCTGGGAGGTGGGTGGAGCTTAGTCTGCACCAAAAGATTGGGAAGAGTTTAGGATTTAGTCAGTCTGACAGGGTCAGAAGGAGAGTGAAGATCCCCAGAGTGGGATGGACGAGGAAAGTGCTGCAGCGGACCTCAGTGACCTGGGTGTGCTGGCACAGGAGACATTGATGGAAAGCCTGACTCTTTATAAGAAAGATAGATTTGAACGGAACGTAAGGAGAAAAGGAGGACTGAGGATTAGGGTTAGAGTAGAACCCTTCCCAAGTTCACAGCGCAAGGCCGGGGTCCAGTCCCCGAGGTTGTATGGATACTAATGGTCCTGCAGCAGACACCGGAGGAATAGAAGTTGTCACCACTTTATTCCCACACAAGACTTGGGGGCACAACAGCAACGTGAGTGAGCCAGGACTTAGTAGCAAGGAGTCCCCGAAGCAGGCTACAGCTGTCTGCCGTACAAGTAGAGTTCATAGGAACATCTGACAGGAGGAACTCCAGTGTAACTCAGTACTGAGAGTACTTCACTATAGGCGCAAAAGGGAGACGTTCAGAAAAGGCACATGTTGGCGAAGTGTTGGAACGGAGTGCTTCATCTAGCTTGGAGGTTGACTGAGCCCCTGTCCCGGAGGACACGGCACGGATGCAGGCACCTGTATGCACAACAGACTGTGAGTAAAGCTTTGGAGCTACATGCCCTGGCGTCCTCCGCTTATTCCTGCACAAACACCCCAAGCACTGCTACATCTCTGTGCCTGACACTGCACCATCTACGTCTCCTTTCTATCTCTTCACCTACACTGCCCTGGGACTACTGCCCTACCTGTGGAGGGCCACAACATCATTGCTGCACCATACCATCTGTCCCAGAGAAACTGTCTTCAGCTTCGGCTTAACATCTTCATTGCCGAACACCACAGGTGGCGTCACGACTCATTCAATGAGCATTACCGCTATACACAATGGGCGCCCAGGGCCACGGACCGGGTCATAGCAGCCGTGACAACAACCCCCTCTTGGAGATCCGCGGTCCCGGTACCGAGTACCCCACAGCCCTGGGAGGGTGACCCATCTGTACAGGAGAGCAATGAAGGTGAGCCTGTGAAGCAAGCAGGATAGCGGCATTACAATAAGATGGGAGGTGCCGGACCAGAACCTGCGACACCCATGGACCGGACTGCACAGCAGGTGAGTATAATAAAAGTTATTTTTCTTCTCTTGTAGGTCGGATCGGGGGCTTATCTACAGCATTATACAATGTTGTAGATAAGCCCTGAAAGGCAGTGGCCATAGCTCGTATCGGCCAAACCTGGTGACAGGTTCCTTTTAACGGGATCCATCTGAGCACAATTATAACACCTATGCAGGAGAAGAACTTCACACTCAGTCTAAGAAAAAAATGCTCTCAGAATCATGAACAAAATCGGGAGGAGTTCTCATAAATGACAAAGGTTTAGATAAACAAATAAAAAAAAGAAATTCACCCAAGACTTCACTGTTATGATGAGTCACCGAAGGAGGAAAAAACAGAATACCAGCTAAGTCCAGAAAAACCAGAGAGGTTGGCAGCTATCGGATTGCAGACCCCTGGACCTATCCACAACAACTAGCAGTAGCCGTGGGGGGTTCCTACGGTGCCCTAGACCCTTCGATCACAGCCGGAGAACTAGATAGCCTAAAGACAGAAAGGGGAAAAACTAAACTGCCCCAGAGCAGACCCCAAAGCAATAGGCAGCCCCCAACATATAATGACGGTGAAGCAAGATGAAAACACTAACACAGATAGAAAGATAGGCTGAGCAAACGATGGGGCCCAAGCTAACTACATAGGACAGGATAGGAAAGCTGCTGTCTGCCATCCACAAAAGCCCTATCAAAATGAGCCAACCGACTGATAGGAAAAACAGGCCCTGAAGTCTCTAGGCTTCAAAAGACTATATCAGTACTCAGGTATATTCTGAAGACAGAGCAAAAGATCAACAGATCAGAGACAAAAATGGAATTTAGCTCACCCCCGGCCAGGGATGGTAGAACTCCCAAGAAACAAGGCAAAACAAAAACAAAACTGAAGAGTACAAAGCAGAGCAGAAAAACTTAGCTTTGAGATGCAGGAATCAGACTGGTCTCCAAGAATCCAGCAGGAAAATCACCAGCCAGGAAGAAGGGCGTCGGCAGCCTTATATCCAGTCCTCAATTCCAGCCACCCAGTCATCATCTAGCTGCCCAGGTGTTTGATAATCAGCCTTACTACCTTCCTTCACCAGAGGAGGCAGTTCATCAGACCTCAATGGTGAAGGGAAAAACTCACAACACTTCACCTAGCGAGTCTTGAGGGAATTTCTGACCTGCCACTTCCTGTACAGACTGAATATTCTGACTCTGCAGTTAGTAGTGGTTCCTGCAGGTGCAGAGTTAGCCTAACCAGATTATGAGATGGCAACTCGGGCTTGAACTGCCTAAAGTTTGTCGAGTTGCTTGACGTACATCCTAAAGAGCAGGAGGGCAGAGCAGAGTGAATTACCTAAAAGAGAAGTGTGCTGAACAAAGTAAAGATCCTGGAGTGAGTTAACCAAATAGAAGCTGACCATAAAACACAATCTCAAGAGGTCAAATTCAGGAGTTTGACAATTTTTCTAGATACACTTGCAGAAAGTTTTAAGCTGAAGTAACTCAGCAAGTTGGTTGCTCCAAACGTTTTAGAAAATGGACCACAGATCTTCTGTGAATCTATCTAGGCTTGCACAAATCTTGCTATCAGGTCTCAATGAAGCTATAAAATCAGTTCCAGGACTCTTTCTTTGTCTTTACGCTGAAGATTGTTCTTAATGGGATTTGCTGCATGTTTGAGGTCATTGTCCTGGTTGCATATTAAATTTGGAGCCAATCTCCCTTATAATACTACATAATGGATATACCCATCTACTGTTTGAAGAAGTTTGGCTAGCAATGGTCTTCATTGGAGAATTGTGGCCAAAAATCATCCCTTCAACATGGAAACAAAGCCAAGTGACTCAACTATGCAAGAAAACATAAAATCTGGGATGCAGAAAAATGGCAGATGCTCTAGACTGATGGGGAAGAATGTGGAATATTTGGCTGAAATAGAAGACAGTTTGTTTGCTTAGGGGCTGAAGAGCAGTTCAATAATGAATGTCTTTCTGTAACAGTGAAGCATGGTGTAGGATCCTTGCAAGTTTGGGGTTGCATTTTAGCAAATGGAGTTGGAAATTTTGTTAAGGTGAATGGTGTACTCAGTGATGAGAAATACACGCAAATACTTATCATTATGCAATACCATCAGGGAGGCATCTGATAGGCTCAAAATTTTTTCTGTAAAAGGACAATGACCTCCAAAAAATGTCATTAAGAACTATCTTAAGGGTAAAGAAGAAGAAGAAGGAATCCTTTAAGAGATGATATGGCTCCCACAGAGCTCTGATCTCAACGTCATTCAGTCTTTCTGGGATTACATGAATGGTACAGGCAGAAGGAGTTATTTAAGAAGGGCATACTGATCGTGGTCACACAGGGCCCATGCAGGAGGTGCCGTCGACGCCTATTTCAGCTGGTTGCATGGCTGATGACGCACATGCAGCTGAGATTTATTGTGGTGCAGAGACCCACTGGGTCCCTATACACTGCTGGCCAATCAGAGGATGGCAGCTGACGTCGGCATGCCAGTCACAGGCGTCATATAACAGTGACGTCATGTGTCACTCGTAGCAGGCACACCAAAGTCAGCTGCCAGCCTTTGCTTTAGCTATAGAAGTCAGAGCGGGAGGATGGTGAGTAGAAACTTTTTTTTAAAAACATATGTTAGAGAACAACATAAGAATGGGGATCCATATTACAGGATGGGCCAAGGGACATATATTACTGAAAGGTGCCCAGGATGGGGGACATATATTACTGGAAACGGCCAAAGTTGAGGGACATATATTATTGGAAGGGGCAACATTACACCAGGATGGGGTACATTATTCCTGGAAAGGGCCCAGGATGGGGAACATTATAACAGTAGGGGGTCTATGATGCTGGACATTATTACTGGAAGGGGCATTGGTTGTGGGACAGTATAACCGCAATGACCCGGGATGGGGGACATTATTACTGGAAAGGGCACAGGATGGAGGACATTATACCAGGAAGGATCCCAGGATTGGTGACATTAATACAGGATGCGGGACATTATTACATTATGAGGGGTAGGGCAAGACGTATATCTTTATAGGATTTAGAAAGTTACAAGGGCTAATACATCAATCACTATGAAGGTGGGGTCATCAGGTCCAAATTTTGCACCATGCCCATCGGACACTAGTTATGTCACTGTATGCAAACCTACATCCACAGAAGATATGTGGATAGTATCACTGGAGGACATAGACAGAAAAGGGCCCCTGTGCAAGAACATATGGGCCCTTTGTAGCCCAATAGCTCCTAAAAATGCAAAATTGCACCTGCTTTGGAGGTAGAAATGGGCCCCTTTACCAGGTTGCGCCAGTGATATGTCTGCCCCTAGTTAATCCTCCAAAATGTTTGCAACAACTATAAGAATTGATGTAATAAATGAGGAATATGGTGGTTCAGAGTCCGTTCGGCCCAAGGTTCAAGTGTATAATCACACACAAAGGTGAAGTATGAATGCGATTTATCATGTTAATGCATTTCAAGGTTTTCAAACCTCTTCATCAGGACCTAACCAGAAGTTGAGTGTACCTATAATATTCTACACCACTTGGTTATCAGATAAGACCCTATTTGTGTTTGTTGTCTCTCTTTTTGCTTTACCATTTGATCTACCTATAAGAATTGATGTTTTGGTGCTGTTTTGAAGATAAAGTGTGGTCATACCAAATATTGACTTGATTTAGATTTCTCTTTTCTTCATTCACTTTGTAATGTGTTAATGATAAAAATGAATTACTAACATTTCTATTTTTGAAAGCATCCTTAGTTTGTAAAATTTTCTTCTACACCTGTCTATAACTAAAATCATACTAAGAAGAATTATTTCAGAACTTTTTCCACCTATAATCTGTACAATTCAATTGAAAAAAAAATTCCTGCAAGTGTAAAAATAAAAATAAATATTTTAAAAAATGTGGTTGCATAAGCATGCACACTCTTAACCTAATACTTTATTCAAGCACCTTTTAAATTTATGACAGTATTCAGTCTTTTTGGGTAGGAGTCTATCAGCATGGAACATCTAGAAAAGACAATCTTTGCCCACTCTTCATCCAAATCTGTCAGATTGTGAGGGAATCTCCTGTGTACAGCCCTTTTAAGGTCAACCTACAGAATTTCAATTGGATTCAGGTCTGAGTTCTGGCTGGGCCATTCCAAAACTTTGACTTTCTCGTGAAGCCAATCTTTTGTTGATCTGGAGATGATCTTAAGTTCATTGTCATGCTGAAAGGTGACATTCCTCTTCATCTTCAGGTTTTTAGCTGCGCCCTGAAGGTTTTTTGTTGCAAAGCATAATGCTGCCATTACTTCAATCAAGCTATTGTGTTCTTTTGGTGATGCACACTGTTGGCTTTTCGTCAAACATACCTTTTTAGAATCATGTCCAAAATTCATTCTTGGTCTTATCAGTCCATAACACATTTTCCCACATGCTTTTGGCAGACTTGATACAGGTTTTGGCAAATCATAGCTGGGTTCTAATGTTTTTTCTTTGTAAGAAAAGACTTACTTCTTACTACTCTACCCCACAGGCCAGTCATACTGTATGAAGAATACAGAAGACTGGCACATGCAGTACTCAACCAGTACTTGACAGAAATTTCTTCAGCAACTTTAGTTTTATAAAGGCCTTTTCGGTAGCCTCCCAGACCAATTTTTTTCTTGTCTTTTCATTATTTTTTAAGGGCTGTTCTTGGTAATGTCACTGTTATGCAAAATTTTAGTCACTTCTTGATTACTGTGTTCACAGTTTTCAATGGTATATCTATCACCTTGGTAAATTTTATACCCTTCCACTAACTGATAACTTTCAACAATGAGATCCATTTCCTGTGTTCTAAGCTGTTTACAGACTATGACTTTTGCAGTAAAATCAGAATCCCTGTAAAAATGGCAGTTGTGTACCAACTACGGTACTATTTAACATATCTTTAAATGTGATTTGCTAATTCTGAACACAACCACATCCCCAATTATAAGAGTGTGTTCACACTTAAGCAACTGTAAGGAAGAAGACCGGGCTGCGGGTACCTGCATTAAGCCGGGTCTGGAACTGTCAAGGATGCGTCTCTTGTTGCTCATGCGAAGGAATAGGGGACAAGACAGGTCCCATGACCCGAGAAGAGGGGGCGTGGTTAAGCTGGAAACAGAGCTAAAAGCACGCGAAGCGGCAGAGGTTTTCCTGCCGTCGGTGACAGCGCAATAGGGTGAGCTGCACGCTCTGCATCCAGCTCAGCAGAGCCGAGACATGCTGTGACAAGGCTTACCCGCACACTCCAGCGGGACCATGACTGAGGAGGGCACCGTGCACCTGGATAAACGCTGGGCAGCGCTCGTACAGAGAAGTGTGGGCCGGCTGCAGGATACTGAGATGCGGTTCCCTCTGCGGAACAGCGCGCATCCGCCCATGCTTTTACAGGGGCAGCTTCCTTCACTTTGTCTGCTCAGGCTTATGGACTAGGGGCTCAGCAGGTAGAAGCGGAGACCACCCACTGCCGCCAGACGTTGGAACGTTAACAGAGGTCTCCATTTTGAGGATTCTACACTGGCCGTTGCAGGTAGTACGACCCCCATCAGACTGTATCCTAAGGAGGACCAGCGGGAGCAGGGGTGGGATTCAAATTTTTAACAACAGGTTCTGTGTTTGTGTAAGAAAACCACGCCCATGTAAGCCACTCCCATGTAAAGCCACACCCATTTACACCCACCTTTTCCTCAAACATATACAAGTAGGGGCGCAGTCAAACAGTTGAAAAAAAATAAATTGGAATGAGATCAGAACAGTGCACATTCTGGCCAGCGGCTCTCCTTACCCGAGTGTGACAGCTGCATATATTTCTATGCAGCTGTCTCACTTGACTGACCGACTGGCCAGGCTGTGCACTACATTCTGATATCAACAGTTACCATCAAACACCAGATCACTCATATAACCAGCAGCTTTTGTTCTGGCAAAATAATTTTTAAGCTGATACCATGACACGGGAGACTCTTTCGGCCGGGCCCTACTCTACTCTAAACTATTAAAAATAAATATATATTTATGTACTTTTCTTTAAGGGAATGAGTCACATACATTTACATTTTTTTTAAACAACCATTAATACCACATACAAGGGACAAATATCGTCACACCATGACCAGACCACATATTACCACCAAATACAAGGCATACAAGGAACAAAATGACACCGCACCATGACCAGACCACATATTACCACCACATAGACACCGAATAATACCACATACAAGGAACAAATACTGCCACACCATGGCCAGGCCACATATTACCACCACAGTCACAGAATAATACCACATACAAAGAACAAATAACGCCGCACCATGACCAGACCACATATTACCACCACATAGACACCGAATAATACCACATACAAGGAACAAATACTGCCACACCATGGCCAGGCCACATATTACCACCACAGTCACAGAATAATACCACATACAAAGAACAAATAACGCCGCACCATGACCAGACCACATATTACCACCAGATAGTCACCGAATAATACCACATACAAGGAACAAATAACGCCGCACCATGACCAGACCACAGTCACCGAATAATACCACATGCAAGGAACAAATAACGCCGCACCATGACCAGACCACAGTCACAGAATAATACCACATACAAGGAACAAATAACGCCGCACCATGGCCAGACCACATATTACCACCAGATAGTCACCGAATAATACCACATACAAGGAACAAATAACGCCGTACCATGGCCAGACCACATATTACCACCAGATAGTCACCGAATAATACCACATACAAGGAACAAATAACGCCGCACCATGACCAGACCACAGTCACCGAATAATACCACATACAAGGAACAAATAACGCCGCACCATGGCCAGACCACATATTACCACCAGATAGTCACCGAATAATACCACATACAAGGAACAAATAACGCCGTACCATGGCCAGACCACATATTACCACCAGATAGTCACCGAATAATACCACATACAAGGAACAAATAACGCCGCACCATGACCAGACCACAGTCACCGAATAATACCACATACAAGGAACAAATAACGCCGTACCATGGCCAGACCACATATTACCACCACATAGACACCGAATAATACCACATACAAGGAACAAATAACGCCGTACCATGGCCAGACCACATATCACCAGATAGTCACCGAATAATACCACATACAAGGAACAAATAACGCCGCACCATGACCAGACCACAGTCACCGAATAATACCACATACAAGGAACAAATAACGCCGTACCATGGCCAGACCACATATTACCACCACATAGACACCGAATAATACTACATACAAGGAACAAATAACGCCGCACCATGACTACACCACATATTACCACCACATAGTCACCGAATAATACCACATACAAGGAACAAATACCGCCACCCCATGGCCTGACCACATATTACCACCAGATAGTGACTGAATACTACAATACTGATCATTAATTAAAAACACAATACTAAGTGCAATTGTATACAGGAACTCTGAATTTACTGTCAGTGTACAGATAACACACTGACTCACCAGTGACGTCTCTAGCTGAAGTCCTTCATCTTTGCTTTTCTTTTTCATCCAGCACAGACCGCCATCACTTATTCCCAGCCAGGACTCCACTCTGCATGAAATAACAGTTACCTAGAGCACGGCTTCCAGAGCACATTCCCCACTTTTTCCCTTTCTTCTACACTGCACATCTGAATACAGACGTGCACCCACCATTAATACATAATTGGTTAATATGCAACCCACCATTCCAAATATAAATTATAATCCACCACTGTGCACCCACTAACTATAAATGCCACATTCCCCATTTAATATATAAATTAGCACCTGTACTCTTTCCCCCAATTCATTACCAGGCATTTCAACCTCAACGCCCCCCACTATGTACCTCCCGCTCTAACCCTAACCCCGATTCATTATATTTACATGTCCCTCCTGCCTCAATTCATTGTCTTGTTTTTCTCTCCCACCCTCTATTCATTATCAACTGCTCTACCCCACATTCAATACATCACTTACTCCCCCACACTCAAAATTCTTTTTGTTCTCCAGATAGATCATTTGCTCTCCCCAGCCCCCACCTTCAATTCATCATTTGCTCTCCTCACCCCCTCACCTTGAATTAAATTGCTGTGCCCCGTTACTCACACTGAATTCATCATTTGCAGTCCCCCGTCCTCTCCCCCACATCATTTGCAGTCCCCCCACTTTAATTTGAAGTCCCCTTCATCCGTTGCAGTCCCCTATCACCCCTCACTTCATCTGCTGTGCCCCTTCATCATTTGCAGCCCCCTATCCCCCTTCCATTTCATCATGTGCAGTCCCCCTTACCCCCCCACTTCATCATGTGCAGCCCCACTCCCCCATCATCATGTGCAGTCACTCCTACCCCCACATCATGTGCAGTCCCCTTTACCCAATTCATGTGCGGTCCCCCTTACCCCCCAATTCATCCTGTGCAGTCCCCCTTACCCCCACTTCATCCTGTGTAGTTCCCCTTACTGTTAGGGTCGGCGGAACGCACCAGATATAAATAATAGGAGGTGCGTTCGCCGCCCGGGGTCCACCGTGACAAGGTGACAAGACCGCTGCTGAGTAATGGCGGATGCACCGAAAGGTGAGGTACTGCGCTCGGGTTAACGTCACCCGAACGCTAAGTACGGCTCTGTTCACACACAGAGTCGCTAAAACAACAGAGTTGTATGAGGACGCTGGCCCTGTTTACTTCACAGGATACCCAGCGAATGACGCTGCAACCGCAGACGCCAAGAACACTGCAACCGCAGCGCGGCAATAATTATCGCTGCTGAGCGACGGCGCCGGAACGACCGAGCACCGTCGGACGCTAGTGTGTCGTGCAGGAGGCACAGTGGCGTGTAGCTGGCCACAACCTGGAGCTGACTACCCAACAATCTGTCGCTATTCGTAATAACCGAGGGAAGGGGTTTCAAATGAGTCAGTCACCAGTCCATGCATCCATCACCATACACACACAGCATAATATGCTACACTAGCGCATGGCCGAGCCGCCATGTGGGCTTTTTATAGCCATGCGCTTCCGGGACCTTCCAGTACTATAGGAAGGACCAATCAGATCTGACATAGGACCTGCACATGTGACCCCTGCTCTCCACTGAGAGGACAAGTTGTGGGCATGCCTAGTAGCACGGCATGAGGACTTAGCCTCGGGAGCAGTTCCCTGCAAAGCAGGTTGCGTCACCATTGCTGCACCAGAGGTGGCAGCAACATCCAGGCTCACAGAACGAGTCAGAGGGAGATGCCTGGCCAGCCGAGATTGCTGAGCAGGAGTCCGAGCGGTCGGAGAGGAATGGGAGACCACAGGATGTCTGGCTCTGGATTCCTGCTGTGCAGTGCCAGGAATCCGACGCCTAACACTACCGCCCCCTCCCCTCTGAGCCTCACTGCGCTCAAAAGCCGCGATCAGGAGCGGTGCGTGAATGTTTTCCACCGGCTCCCAGGTCCGAGCCTCGGGACCATGACCCTTCCAGTCCACCAAATAAAATTTTTTGCCACGGACAAACTTGCGCCCCACGATGGAATTAACCTCAAACTCGTCAGACGATAAGTCTGATGACCCGGCAGATGGCTCGGAAAACCAGGCCATGTGAACTGGTTTGAGGAGGGACACATGGAACACGTCCGAGATGGCCAAATGTGGGGGAAGAGCCAGACGGTAGACCACCGAGCTAAGTCGCTCAAGGACCTTGAATGTATCGTGGCGCGAACTTGGGCGACTCAACCCGCAGCTTAATGTTTCGGGTAGAGAGCCATACCATGTCGCCAGGGGAGAAGCTTGGAGCAGGACGCCGGTGTGCGTCAGCGGAGATCCTCATTCTCTCCTTGGAAGCTCGGATAGCATCCTGGGTGTGATCCCAAATGTCACGTGCCTCCACCGCCCAGTCTGCCACCCTGGAGTCGGTGGAAGACACGGGCATGGGCACAGGAACGCGCGGATGCTGACCGTAATTTAGGAGGAATGGGGTTTGACTGGTAGAGTCGGCCACAGCATTGTTCAACGCGAACTCTGCCCACGGCAGCAAGGATGCCCAGTCGTCCTGCCTGGCTGAGACAAAATGTCGAAGATATGTTATCAAGGTCTGGTTGGCTTTCTCTACCAACCCATTTGTCTCGGGATGATAGGCCGAGGAGAGATTCAGCTCAATGCTGAGTAGAGAACAGAGCTCTCTCCAAAACCGGGACGCAAACTGAGGACCTCGGTCACTGACAATCTTGTCCGGCATGCCGTGCAGGCGGAAAACGTGCTTGATGAACAAGACTGCCAGGCCCCGCGCTGATGGTAACCGGGAGAGAGGTACCAGGTGCACCATCTTAGAGAAATGGTCGGTGACAACCCAAATGACCGTGCTGCCGCTGGACTTGGGTAGCCCCACCACAAAGTCCATACCGACCATCTCCCAGGGCCTGTCTGCTATCGGCAGAGGGAAAAGAAGCCCAGCGGGCCGCTGCCGAGAGGACCTATTCCGGGCGCAAGAGACGCATGCCTCAATATAGTCCTTGACGTCACGGGCCATATGTGGCCACCAGTACGTCCTCGCCAAAAGGTCGGAGGTCCGTTTTGTCCCAAAATGTCCACCCACTCTGGACGAGTGAGCCAAAGAGAGGACCTCCGGTCGCAGACGGGCAGGGACAAATGTCTTGCCCGGAGGCACAGACAAGGGCAACCGGAGCCACAGTCCTCAGGCTTTCGGATGGGACGATCAGCCGAGGCTCCTCCTCCTCTTCCTCCGATGACACCACGGAGCGGGAGAGAGCATCGGCCCGGACGTTCTTCTCCCCGGAGAGAAAGTGGAGGGTGAAATGGAACCGGGAAAAGAACAAGGACCATCTAGCCTGGCGAGAGTTTAGCCGCTGGGCTGTTTGTAAATACACCAAGTTTTTGTGGTCGGTGAACACCTGGAAAGGGTGACGAGCCCCCTCCAGGAGGTGTCTCCACTCCGAGAAGGCCAACTTCATCGCTAGCAACTCCCTGTCCCCGATGGCATAATTCCTCTCCGCCGGTGTGAAGGTCTTGGAGAAAAAAAAGCATGGATGCTTCCGACCTTGCGTGTCCTTCTGGAACAGGACTGCTCCAGCACCGACGGAAGAGGCATCCACTTCCAGAATGAAGGGCTTGTCTACATCGGGGTGATGTAGAATGGGAGCGCTAGCGAAATGGGACTTAATGGTGGAGAAGGCCTTAGAGACCGGTTCCGACCACATCTTGGGATTTGCACCCTTCTTGGTGAGGGCTACCAAGGGTGCCACCAAAGTCGAGAAGTGGGGGATGAATTGGCGATAATTTATGAACCCCATAAAGCGCTGCACCGCTTTGAGAGAATGAGGTTCCTGCCAATCCATCACCGCCTGTAGCTTGGCAGGATCCATGGCCAATCCCTGGGCTGAGATGATATAGCCCAGGAAAGGCAAGGACTCCTGCTCAAACACACACTTCTCCAACTTGGCATAGAGGGAGTTCGCCCGCAGGTGATCGAAAACTTTGCAAACTTCTCTCCGGTGGGAGTCAATATCTGGAGAGTAGATGAGGATATCATCCAGATAGACTACAACCGAGGTGGTAAGCATATCCCGGAAGATATCGTTCACAAAGTCCTGGAAGACGGCCGGGGCATTACAGAGCCCGAAGGGCATCACCAGGTATTCATAGTGCCCGTCCCTGGTGTTAAATGCCGTCTTCCATTCATCCCCATCACGGATGCGAATCAGGTTGTAAGCCCCCCGCAGATCAAGTTTGGAAAATACCCTCGCTCCTCGTAGCCTATCAAACAGTTCTGATATCAGGGGCAGTGGATATTTATTCTTAACGGTGATGGCGTTAAGACCCCTGTAATCATTGCAAGGACGTAGTTCCCCACTCTTCTTCTGGACGAAGAAGAATCCCGCCCACGCTGGTGACACTGACTTCCTAATGAATCCTCTTGCCAGATTCTCCCTGATGTACTGAGACATGACCTCAGTCTCCGGGAGAGATAGGGGATAGACTCGACCCCGGGGAGGCTCAGCACCAGGCAAGAGGTCAATAGGACAGTCATAGGGGCGATGCGGTGGAAGGGTCTCCGCCGCCTTTTTGGAGAACACGTCTGCATACTGCCGATAGTGTTTGGGGAGCGAGGAGAGATCAGCGGGAACCTCGGTGGAGGCAACTTGAACGTACTCCCTCAGACATCTACCCTCACATGACTTACTCCACCCAATAATCCTCCCTGAGGACCACTCTATATGGGGGGAGTGATACCGCAGCCAGGGAACCCCTAGAAGTACCTGGTCAATACCCTCGGGCATGATGAGGAGGGATATCGTCTCCTGATGAGACGGAGCCACAGAGAGTACCAAGGGGACGGTCTGGTGAGTTATCTGCGAGGGTAGAGTGGTGCCGTTTACCACTCTGACGGTGACTGGTGTAGACATCATAACCAGAGGTATAGCGTGCCGTTGGGCGAAGGCTGACGACATAAAATTGCCCTCCGCCCCGGAATCCATGCAAACCTCCACCGCCAGAGTGGAAGAATTAAACCCAAGAGTCCCCTTAAAGGACAGCTTGGAGGAAAACGTCGCTGGCTTTAGTGCGCCGCCTCCTACGGCCACTAGGCGCGAGCGTTCTCCCTGCTGCTGTGGGCACCGGTTGGCGAGGTGACTGGCCTGACTACAAATATGACAGCTCACAGGAGCTCGAGCGGACCGGAGTCTAGATCCCTCACGGGAAGCCCCCTGACGCTCGGACGCCCGATCGGGGGATTCCAGAGGTCTAGAAAAACAAGGTGCCAACCTAAACCTCTGCCTACACTGGTCCCGTTCCAACCTTCGCTCGATGAAGCGAAGATCGATTCGGGTGGAGACAGAGATAAGCTCCTCCAGTGTAGCGGGAATCTCCCTGGTGGCCAGAGCGTCCCTCACATGGCCAGCCAAACCTCTCCAGAACGCCGGAATGAGGACCTTATCTGGCCACTCTAATTCTGAGGCCAGCGTCCGGAACTGGATGGCGAAGTGACTGACCATGGACGAGCCCTGTGACAGTGCCAGCAGCCGGAGCGCGGTGTCATGGGTGACTCGTGGTCCCAGGAAGACCTGTTTCAGAGTGTCTAAGAACCGCGAAGCACCCTGCACCACATGATCACCACGCTCCCACAGCGGTGTGGCCCACTCCAAAGCCCTGCCCGACAGAAGGGAAATAATAAATCCCACTTTAGCCCGCTCGGAGGGGAATCGGGCGGCCAGCAGCTCCAGCTGTATAGAGCACTGGCTTACGAAACCCCTACAAGCTGCACTATCACCCGAGAACTTTTCGGGCAGCGGGAGGTGGGACAAAGTCGGGGCAGGGATGGCAGTGGTCACACGGGAAACAGCCTCTGTGGCTGCCTGAACAGCGACTGCAGCAACATCCGCAGCTGAGGCTGAACGCTCGAGAGCCGCCAACCTGCCCTGCAGCTGCCGGATGTGCTGCAGCAGTCGCTGTTCATCCGCCATTACTAGCCAGACCCTGGCGCTAGTGTAATGTTAGGGTCGGCGGAACGCACCAGATATAAATAATAGGAGGTGCGTTCGCCGCCCGGGGTCCACCGTGCGGTAGGTGACAAGACCGCTGCTGAGTAATGGCGGATGCACCGAAAGGTGAGGTACTGCGCTCGGGTTAACGTCACCCGAACGCTAAGTACGGCTCTGTTCACACACAGAGTCGCTAAAACAACAGAGTTGTATGAGGACGCTGGCCCTGTTTACTTCACAGGATACCCAGCGAATGACGCTGCAACCGCAGACGCCAAGAACGCTGCAACCGCAGCGCGGCAATAACTATCGCTGCTGAGCGACGGCGCGGGAACGACCGAGCACCGTCGGACGCTAGTGTGTCGTGCAGGAGGCACAGTGGCGTGTAGCTGGCCACAACCTGGAGCTGACTACCCAACAATCTGTCACCATTCGTAATAACCGAGGGAAGGGGTTTCAAATGAGTCAGTCACCAGTCCATGCATCCATCACCATACACACACAGCATAATATGCTACACTAGCGCATGGCCGAGCCGCCATGCAGGCTTTTTATAGCCATGCACTTCCGGGACCTTCCAGTACTATAGGAAGGACCAATCAGATCCGACATAGGACCTGCACATGTGACCCCTGCTCTCCACTGAGAGGACAAGTTGTGGGCATGCCTAGTAGCACGGCATGAGGACTTCGCCATCCCATAGTCGAGTGCCCATATACCCATCACACATCCTTCATCTCATAGTCCCATGCCCATATACCCATCATACATATCTTCCATCCCATAGTCCCATGCCCATATACCCATCATACATATCCGCCATCTCATAGTCCTGTGCCCATATACCCATCACACATCCTCCATCCCATAGTCCCGTGCCCATATACATATCCGCCATCCCATGGTCCCGTGCCCATATACCCATCATACATATCCTCCATCCCATAGTCCAGTGCCCATATACCCATCACACATCCTCCATCCCATAGTCAACCATTATGACATCATAGTGAGCGGCAGCAGGGCTTGCAACCTTTGATGACATCAGCGTCGCCATGGCAACCATTGTGACATCATAATGAGGGGCGGGGCTTGATACGCACACACTGCTTCCCCAGTATGCAAATAGGGGCATTGTGACATCACAATGAGGGGCGGGGCTTGACGCGCACACACTTTTCCCCCCAGTATGTAGATACGGGCAAAATTGTTTGGTGAATTGGAACGCCCAGGGTTAAAATTTCGCCTCACAACATAGCTTAGGACGCTCTCGGGGTCCAGACGTATGACTGTGCCAAATTTTGTGGCTGTAGCTGCGACGGTGCGGATGCCTATCCCGGACACACACACACACACACACACACATACATACATACACACTTTGAGCTTTATATATTAGATAAACTCCCTGCGAGGAGATTATTTGCAATCTGTATTGTTATACCGCATTGCTCTGCAATCCCTGCATACTGCATCTCACCACCTGCTTACATTTGGTGTAGTCGGCAAGATGCAGTCTACAAGCGCAGAGGCAGCAAACCAAACGGTCATGGGTGCCCCAAGGGCCAGCTTACCTCAGGGGCCATGCTCAGCAATCTCCCCAAATTTACAGGGAGCAATTAACTGCTGTGAGACTGGACTGAGCAGGTTAAAGGCATGCTGAGGATGCACCTTGTGACCCCCACTATGCAAGCAGAGATTGCTGTGATGATCCTGGACAGGGAGGCTAGATGTTCTGTAATGTTTTGGCCCCCTCATGAACTGAACACCTTAACCAAAGGTGTTGCAAATTTTAGAAAAGATGCATGGGGATCCCACTGATGTCGGAGTTGCAGATGCGATTGTTTAGCCGTGTTCAGAGAGAGGGAGAATCTGTGACTCAGTATATATGAATGCGCTCCAAGAGGTGAACGCGGCGATCGCCAAGCGGGATGATATGGGCGTGGGACCCCTGATGTGATCTTGAAAGATCAACTTGTAGCGGACCTAAGAGATGCTTCATTTAAACAAGCTTTGCGGGAGCGCCTGCGTACCGATCCGCGCATGACTTTCCTGGAGCTCGGGGCAGAATCGCACATGCAGAGCAAGAGCAGGGACAGCAGCCTCAGCAGGGATGGTTCAGCCTGATTAACGCTCCTTGGACATTTCAGCGATTGACGGAAAGGTGCATGGGATCTCAACTTTGAAGAAACATTTATCTACCTGGACAATATCATTGTCTATGTAGCCACCTTTGATGAGCACCTCCGGCGGCTGGAGCATGTGTTGAGTCAACTACAGAAGCACGGCCTGAAGGTGAAGTCCCAAAAATATCACCTTTTCCATAAGCAGATCGAGTACCTGGGACACATGGTATTCGCTGAAGGAGTGAGACAAGCACGTGAGAAGATAGCGGCAGTACAGGACTGCCCTACCCCGAAGACAGTGAAGGACGTTCAAGCCTTTCTGAGGCTGACTGGGTACTGCTGGAGGTTCGTGAAGAATTTCACCCATATCGCTAATCCACTGCTGGAACCACTAAAGGGATTGCCGTCTGGTTTAAAGAACCAGATTGTCCAGTGGGTAAGCAGTCAGAAAGAAGCCTTTCAAGCCTTGAAGATGGCATTGACTGAGGCCCCAATACTCGCCTACGCGGACTTCTCACAGCCCTTCATTCTTCACACTGATGGGAGTCTACATGGGCTGGGGGCCGTGCTGTTGCAGATACAGGATGGGAAAGAATGAGTGATTGCCTATGCGAGCCGGGCCCTCCACAACTCGGAACGGAACATGGACAATTAGAGCTCCTTCAAGTTGGAACTGCTGGCATTAGTATGGGCGATGACTGAGACGTTCGCCGAATACCTGTCCGGATCCGAAGTCTTGATGTGCACCGATAACAATCCCCTAGACCATGTAGAAAATGCAAAACAGGGGGCCTTGGAGCAACAATGGGTGATCCGCATGGTGAAGTATTGATCCCAGATTGCATATCGAGCCGGAGCTGAGAACACGCAGGCTGGTGCTCTGTTGAGAGTGACCAATGAGCGACCTGGATGCGACCGAGATGAAGAGTTGGAGGAAGAAGAGATTCCTGGTTTCCGGGACCTCGCCAGGTCGTTGGCGGCTATACGGGGACAGATCGGAGAGGCGTCTGGGGAACAGGTGCTGGGGCGACCCTGGGATGACTGGGTGCGACTCCAGCAAGAAGATAAGGAACTGACTCAGCTGAGACAGTGGGTGGCCCTGAAGCAACTTCCCTGCTGGTGCGAAAGAGACGCTCTGTCGCCGGGAACTCTGCAGATTCTAAGGCAGTGGGAAAGACTCCAGTTGGAAGATGGCTTGCTGTATAGAAGAGTGCAGTTGGTGCAGGAGTTGGGGGTGACCTGATAAGTGGTGCTCCCAGAGAAGTTGATCCAAGTAGTGGCTACGGAGGCCCATGAGAGAGGGGCTCACTTTGGTCCGGAGAAGACATTCCAGTTGTTGCAGCGGCTGGTATATCACCCCTGATTGAAGACTGCTGTAGAGGAGGCCTGCCAGTGATGTCAGAGCTGTGAACTAGCCAAACCTCCAGAGCAGAGAACCCCAACGCAGACCATCATGTCTTCTGCCCTCTTAGAGCTGTTGATGATTGACTACTTGACCATGGGCCCGGCTCATCTCGGGTATAAACACTGTCTGGTGAAGACCGACCACTTCACCAAGTTCGCTGTGGTGACTCCAACTCAGGATCAGACTACTGAGTCGGTGGTGCAGGCTATCTGCCGAGACTTCATCTCGGTGTATGGTTGCCCAAAGAAGATCCATTCCGATCAAGGCGATAATTTTCAAGGTCAAGTGATGGAAGAGTTGCATCTCCTGTACCAAATTGAGAAGTCAAGGATGATGCCCTATCATCCTCAGGGGAATGGAGCCGGTGAATGCTTCAACCGGACGCTGATTCTGATGCTCCGAACACTGGAGGAAGAACGGAAAATATGGTGGCCTGAATACATGGCTGAATTAGTCTGGGTGTATGATAACTGAGTGCACAGTACAACAAGGATACACTCCTTATATCCAGCTGTTTGGGCGAAAAGGACAAGAAATCACAGAGCTGGAGCTGGATCCAGAAGAAGACTACCCACGGACAGGGGTATCTTCCTGGGTCCGAGAACATCGACATCGACTGCAGACTCTTCACCGGCTGGTGCAGTCTAAGTTTCGGGAACTCCAGCACAATCAAGCGACGCCCATTCGAGGGGCAGCTCGCCAGGCCAGAAATCAAGTGTTGGTCCGGGACAAGTGGCCTCGGGGCAAGTTAGAACATCGATGGGAAAAGACTCCCGTATAGGGTGAAATGCTGAGTTGGATCCGGTGGGCCAGTATATGAAGTTCAACCCGAAGGGGAAGAAGGGGCGCCTATTCGAATAGTCCACCGTAGCACGTTGCTTCCTCGTCTGTCACGGCATCCTGAAGAAGAGGAGAGAGTGCCAGGCGCCACCAAAACACTAACTCCTACAGTCCCCGACTGTGATTAGGAAGAACCACTTGCCTCGCTCCCAGGCTTGGATAGTCTGCCACATGCCAGTCCAAGGGAAGTGTGTAGGCCTGAAACTCCAGAGATAGCTGATTCATTGGACCCAGACGTGCCCCCGTCTTCTACCCCTAAACCTGACTCTACCACTCAACCTGAACGACGCCGTGCTGAGCGGATGACAGCTGGAATACCTCCCACTCGTTATGCACAAGACAAGTTTATTTGGCAGCGAATTGTTCAAGAAATGGAAGTGTGAGCATCTGATGAAGGAACTCTCGCCAGTGGAATGGCGAGCTAAAGGAGAGGAGGAGTGTAAGGAGGAAGACCGGGCTGCGGGTACCTGCATGGAGCCGGGTCCAGAACTGTTGAATCAGCGTCCCATGTTGCCCGGGGGAAGGAACAGGGGACCGGACAGGTCCCATGACCAAGGAAGAGGGGGCGTGGTTAAGCCGGAAACAGAGCTAAAAGAGCGTGAAGTGGCAGAGGTTTTCTCGCCGTCTGTGAGAGCGCAGCAGGGTGAGCAGCGCTCTCCACATCCAGCGCAGTAGAGCTGAGACATGTCGCGACCAGTCTTACCTGAATGCTCCAGAGGGACCATGATTGAGGAGGGCGTCGTGCACCTGGATAAATGCTGGGCAGCGCTCATATGGAGAAGTGTGGGCCAGCTACAGGACACTGAAATGCGGTTCCCTCTGCGGAACAGCGTGCATCCGCCCACGCTTGTCACAGGGGCTCCTGCAGCTTCCTTCACTTTGTCTGCTCAGGCTTATCAACTAGGGGCTCAGCGGGTAGAACCGGAGACCACCTGCTGCCGCCAGAAGTTGGAACGTTAACAGAGGACTCCATTTTGAGGATTCTACGCCGGCCGTTGCAGGTACTACGACCCCAATTGGACTGTATCCTAAGGAGGATCAGCGGGAGTTGCGATAAGTGCCGTTTAAACCTTAGACTGTCTCATTAATTCCCATTATCTCCTTAATTCCTGTTTACTGTGTGAGGTAGCGCTGCATTCAAGGTTGGGGGACACTCGCTTGGCAGTAAATAAATCACATTCGGTACGGGTTTTCCATAAAACCATATTAGTCCGTGAGGTTTATTATTCAGCATAAACCAAAGGAAGCACCACAAAGTTCATATCAGCATAGCGTCCATTATATAGGCTATTCAGCCTCATCATTATCTCACCCGTCAGGCTTCCTTATGCGGCTTCACCATCGCATATGTTAGTTCCCTCCAGGGAACTCTCAGGCACACATCGCCAATGCTCACACAGCCACTCCACAGGCTGTTAGCCAGGAGATCCTTCTCCTCACGGGACCTTCCAAACTGGACCAATCAGGTCCCAGCATTCACCCCTTGTGACCTACCCTGGCCACCTTATATGGTCCGTAGCCACGCCCACTGGGTCACATGGCTATGACCTCATCACAGGTCCTTCACACACTTACACAGCCTTTTACTATAGGCATTTACAGACACACCCCTGGGTGGGTTTGCAGGTAACCAGAACCCGCCCATCTCTCTAGTTACCTGAAGACTTCTCCCTTATACTTAGAAACAACACCTCAGCCATGATATTACTGATCACACATACACAAGTCTCCATCTCAAAGCCACCCACTTTGAGATACATAACTATCCTTCAGGATTCTGCCACTCATCCGTTCTCTTGGGTCATCCACACAGCGCCCCCTAGTGGACTCAGTGGTCATTACACCACAACTGTTTATTAACTCCCTGCGAGATTATTTGCAATCTTATTGTTAAATTAAATTGTATTATTATACCGCATTGCTGTTATTTTGGTATTCATATTTTCTCCTTTAAATTATTTCAATTTTTTCTCAATGGATTTCTACAGGTTATGTGTGACATTACGACAAATGGATGACATTAAGGCACACCAAATTTTTCTTTAGAAGTCTTTTGGATCAGAAACTGCAACATTTTGAGGCGTTTAAGATTTGTAGGACAATTTGGAGAGTTTGTTCTCCAAAAACTCATAGAAAAACTCTATGTGCACATGCACATAGCCTAGATGTGGAAAGAGTTTTGAGTAATTCTTCTTGGTCAGATTTTTTACATGACAAAAACCTGGCAATTTAACAGGAGTGTATGAACTTTTTAAATCCACTATATACTCAGCGTCGGACTGGAGCACCTTGGGCCCACCAGAGAAAATCATTCTTGGGGCCCACTATGTAGCCACATAGATATAAGTACAAGACCACCAATTGTATGGTAAAACACACTAATATCAGGGTATAATATAATGTAGTACACGTCTTACTTATGTAGCAGGGGTTGGGGCAGCCCCCTCATAGAATATAATGTAGCCTCCCTCAGGGAATATAATGCAACCCCCCTCATAGTATAGAGTGCAGCCCCTTTTAGGGTATAATGCAGCACCCCACAAAATATAATGCAACCCCCTCATAAGGTATAATGCAGCCCCCTTAGAATATAATGTAGCACCCTCATAGGGTATAATGCAGCCCCTCCATAAAATATAATGCAGCCCCCTCAGAGTATAATGCAACCCCTTCATAAGGTATAATGCAGCCCCCCATAGAATATAATGTAGCCCCCTCATAGGGCATAATGCAGCCCCCCTTATACAGTATGATGTAGCCACCCCAGAATATAATGTAGTCCCCTGAGAGAATAATGCAGCCCCCACACAGAATATATTGCAGCCCCCACATAGAATATAATGTAGCCCCCTCAAAGTATAATGCAGCCTCCTCATAGGGTATAATGCAGCCCCCCTTCACCTCCATCATTATCCTCATCACCACCTCCATCATTTCCTTCTCTCCCACCACCCCTATCATTGCCCTTTCCACCACCTCCAACATTGCTTTCTTCCCCACCACCACCATAATTGCCCATTCCACCACCCCCATTGTCCTTTCACCACTACCATCATTTTCCTTTCCACCACCTCCATCATTGCTTTCTCCCCTACCACCCCCGTCATTGCCCAATTCCACCACCTTCATCATTGACTCCTCCCCCACCACCCCATCATCCTTTCCACTACCATCAACTTTGCCTTCTCCCCCACTACCCCCATCACTGCTCTCTCATCACCCACATCATTGCCAATCTCCAATACACACATCTCCTATACACACACAGCACCGCACCACACACAGACAGCACAGCACTGCACCACATACACGCACGCACGCAGGCAGACACAGACTCAGCACCACTCACCTCCGTACATTCCACCAGCCATAGCACATCCTGGCAGCATCTTCTTCGCCAGCAGCTTTCTCTCTGAAACAGCCATGCTGAATGATGACATCATTCAGCCACACTGGGTCAGACATGAAGCGCCGGGCAGGAAGCAGGACGCATCGGATCCCTGCAGCTCCGCTACGCTGCCAAGCTGCAGGAATTGCTCCCTGCCTGCCAATTGCCCTCAGGTTTAGCTGTCCTGCAGGGGCCCACCTCCGGGGCCTCAATTCAGCCGCACCTGTGGCTAACACTGCCCGCTGTAACAACCCTGCTGGCATCGCTGCTTTGCCTCCCATTCCCCACTCACCAACTTTCTCACTGCTCCAGGCCATGCTGTGATTTCTGTCTACTGGCAGCTCCATGCTCTGTCTCCTGTCTGCTCTGTGCATGTTTCCTGGCTGTGAGTATAGGGGGGCGGTGCAAGAACTCTCTGCTTCTTATGGAATCAGGGTGCACCTGTCTAATCTGTCCCTGACCAATTACCAAGAGCCCTCTAGTATTTAGGGCAACTCCACCCACTGGAACCTTGCCTGTGCAATGTGTTAACTCAGATAGTGTCTTGCTACTGAGCTGCCAGGTCTTGCTCTGTTTCTCCTTCTCTGGAGGTCTCACTCCTAGCTTTGCTTGGTACTCTCTGTCTGCCCTCCAGGAGGTAGAATATTCTGGTTTCTGTGTCTTTGTCCTAGCCTTGCCTTGTACCTGTCTCACCGCCCTCCAGGAGGCAGCATTTCCTGGTCCCTGTGCTGTTGCTCCTAGCCTCACTTTGTATCTGTGTGTACTCTGGTCCCTGTGTCCTTGGTCCTGTTCCTTGTCTCACACTATTACCTTGTCTGAACTCTTTCCTACCTTTGTCTGTCTGTCTCCTTGTCTTTGGCTTCTTTCCTTGTGTCCTCCCTGTTTGCTTGTGCTCTGTACTCTTGCGGTTCTGCTTGGTTCTGCTGCTGCAGAACCTCTTGCTGCTCTACTACTATTCTCCGCAGTCTTGTGGCTCTGCTCATGCTCCGCTCTCTTGCGACTCTGCCTGCTCTGTACTCTTCAGGCTCTGTCTGTGATCTGTACTCTTGCGGTTCTGCTTAGTTCCGGTTCTGCTGCTTCAGAACCTCTTGCTGCTCTACTATTCTTCTCCGCAGCCGTGCGGTTCTCCTCCTGTGTGAACAGGTCCAAACCTGTTCCTTCATACTCCACTCCTTCCTGCCTGTACCTCCTGTGTGAACAGGTCCAAATCTGTTCCTTCATATTCCACTTCTTCCTGCCTGTATCCGTACCTGCATATACTGTGTGAACAGGTCCAAACCTGTTCCTTCATATTCCACTCCTTCCTGTGTCCGTACCTGTATCTCCTGTGTGATCAGGTCCAAACCTGTTCCTTCATACTCCACTCCTTCCTGCCTGTATCTGTACCTGCACCTCCTGTGTGAACAGGTCCTAACCTGTTCCTTCATATTCCACTCCTTCATGCCTGTGTCCGTACCTGCATATCCTGGGTGAACAGGTCCAAACCTGTTCCTTCATATTCCACTCCTTCCTGCTTGTATCCGTACCTGCATATCCTGGGTGAACAGGTCCAAACCTGTTCCTTCATATTCCACTCCTTCCTGCCTGTAGCCGTACCTGCATCTCCTGTGTGAACAGGTCCAAATCGGTTCCTTCATATTCCACTTCTTCCTGCTTGTATCCATACCTGCATATCCTGTGTGAACAGGTCCAAACCTGTTCCTTCATATTCCACTCCTTCCTGCCTGTGTCCGTACCTGCATCTCCTGTGTGAACAGGTCCAAACCTGTTCCGTCATTCTCCACCCCTTCCTGTCAGTACCCGTACCTGCACCTGCTGTGTGAACAGGTCCTAGCCTGTTCCATCATACTCCACTCCTTCCTGCCTGTTCCTGTACCTGCTCCTGCTGTGTGAACAGATCTCTACCTGTTCCTTCCTGCCTGTACCAGTACCTGCACCCGCTGTGTGAACAGGTCTCTACTTGTTCCTTCATATACAACTCCTGCCTGCCCTGTGTCTCAGCCGTGCCAGGCTGCCCTGTGTCTCAGCCGTGCCAGCCTTCCCTCTGTCTCAGCCGTGCCAGCCTTCCCTCTGTCTCAGCCGTGCCTACATGCCCGGGTACCAGCCGTGCCTGCCGTGGCCACCTGCCTGCCTGTCAGTCGCACCTGATCAAGTGTCCTGTTCTCCAGTTGGATCAGCAGCCACAGCCAGACACCACCCTGGAGTGGCACCTGGCAGCTGCCTGCCGCACAAGCCTGACCTCACCATCAGAGGCTCCAGTGAAAGCCAAGGCATCTGTCTTAGTTATGCCCCTTCCAGGGTAGTCTGGTTTGTGGCACAGTGGGGCTACAACCCCCTGGCTCACGCACAAAAGTCAGGGCGTGAGCGTGACACCTGCTATTAAAGTGAAATGAATACTCACTACCCTCCACACCCATGGGAGCGTGGGAAAGCATGTATATTAATTTCTCTTTAGCAGCGGGGACAGGCTGCTATCTCCAGATGCTGCTCCACTGGCACCGGGCAGGCCCCCTTGACTCAGAGGCCCCATAGCGTCTGGATGTGCTGCTATTGGCAACACGCCACTGGCTAGGGGCCCCTGGAGCAGTGGGGGCCCTAGGCAGCTGCCGGCCAGTATGCCAGCTAGTGTCAGTGCCTGGGCCCACCAGAGAATCCTTTGGTGAGCCAGCCCGACCCTGTATATACTTATATATGTATATTTGTGGGTACTAACACAATAGGCATAAAGCTACCTAGCAATAGTACTTGGCTGATTCGCAGCATGAGAAACACAACTTAAAGAAAAACTAAATAACATTAACCAACATTAAAAACAGATATTATCTCCATCCCAAAAAGGCCTATAGAAACCAATGGCAATAGAAACCTGCAACAAGGATGTGTTATTCCTGAACAGTTCAGAACATAACAGTGGGTTCAGGTACCATCAACCCTTTATATTTGTAAAAAAGGTAGTGGACCCTATATGGACTACTAGCCATGGAGCCAATATGCTGCCCATTATTTATCTTACAATTAAAAAGAGGGAACCCGAACTGTAAAGTATCGGGTTTGTACTGGACACCTAGATTCTGGTCCCAAACCCCAAGCATGAACCTTTTACATGAAGTCGGGTTTACTGTTTGGGTTCGGATGATGAATAAACTTTTTTGAAAGCCTGCAACGCAGCCAATCAACAAGCTTTTAGGCTATGTGCACTTCTGGAGCCATTACAGCCATGTCAAGTATAGGCATAACTGTGATTGGCTGGCGCACCACTTGATTTGTACTGTATAAATGCCAGGTCACAGGCAAATTTTTTCAACATATTTTCCACAATGACCTTGGGCTATAGCACCCTTTTAGTAGACCTGTCCACGTGAGGAAGCAGAGATGCAAGGTTCTCCTTGTAGCGTCAGTCTAGCAGGCTTTTTGTCAGGGTTGCCTCCTCCCCCTACTTCACTTCTTCCACCGCCTACTCATCTGATCACAGTAAGACCTGTGTAAGGGGGTGACCTGGTACATCACATACCTCCCCGCATTTGGACTCTTATATATGTGTCTAGTGCTGCACTCTGATGTTTTAGCAATGCTAATGTAATGTGAGGCTATCTGCTGTTTATTAACGTGTATTGTAATGTAAATGTATTTGTCCTGTATTGTGCCTAGATTTAGGGATAGTATAGAGGTTTGCATAAAATAATAGAGGGGTTATGTAGTGCTTGGGACACTAGAGGGCACTATAGAACTAGAAAGTAAGATGTTAAATTTAGCTATAGGGAGATGTAGATTGAGATAAGATAGTAATAGTTAAATGTTTTAACCAATAGAATAGTTGGTGGGAGGAGTTACCCAGAGGGAACATTAGCTTTTCTGGGAAGTTCTGGGGAGAAGAGTGTGTGTGTGTGATGATTATGCAAATTGTCTCTTCAGAGAGGAAGAGGACTAGAACTCTAGTGCCACCTATTGGAAGTAGCAATCCTAAAAGTCAATGTCGACCCTTTAACGAGCCTTGTTACATGACTTAGGATAAAAGCCAAGCCAGAATCTAAATTTGCAGACACTGTGTTTCGGGGTACAGCCCCTCGTCAGTGCAAAGTGTGAGATCTGGACTGGCTGTGAGAGAGGCGTCTGATGGATATCCAAGAAGTATCATTTCTCCTTGCGGAGACTGACATGCTAAGTATGTCGAGATGAGGAGACTTAAGGCCACAATGCTCCTCTGGGAAATATGCTAATTATGCAAATTGGCTTTTATCCTAAGGCATGTAACAAGGCTCGTTAAATGGTCGACATTGACTTTTAGGATTGCTACTTCCAATAGGTGGCACTAGAGTTCTAGTCTTCTTCCTCTCTGAAGAGACAATTTGCATAATTAGCATATTTCCCAGAGAAGCATTGCGGCTTTAAGTCTCCTCATCTCGACTTGCTTAGCATGTCATTCTCCGCAAGGAGAAATGATACTTTTTGTGTGTGATGAGTTACAGTGGCTGGAGACAGAAAGAAGTCTAAGGCCTGTTTCACACATCAGTTTTCCAGGTCAGTCCTAAATCCGCCAAAATAGGGGAAAATGGATCCGCAGGCAGACTGACAGGAACGGGTGTCACCAGATCGGCGGATGTACTGATCCGGCGAAGGTAAAATTTAAAGGAACCCATGCAGAGAGAGTGGCGCGAAATAGCTGAGTACCTCCATGATCGAGAACGAGCGGGCGGCATCGCGTGTCATTACAATGTGAGGAGAATGGTCGCGTGATGTCGCGGGATCCGGATCGGCAGGCATCGTGATCGGCAGGCATGGCACGTCGCGGGATCCTGATCGATCGGCAGGCATGGCACGTCGCGGGATCCTGATCGATCGGCAGGCATGTCGTGTCGATCGGCAGGTATGAGAGAGAGAGAGATCCAGCAGCCAGAAGGAATTGCGGGTTAAATCTTCAGATAAACACAAAATGCGGATCCGGCCAGAGAAAAAACGTTGCATGGTCCGTTCGGTGATGTCAGCGGACGCCAAAATTTTGGCGGATCCACAGACATACGGATGCAACGGACATCCATCAGTCAAAATCCGCCGATAATGCAAGTCAATGGGGAAAAAAAACAGATCCGCCAAAAAAAATGGCGGATCCGTTTTTTTCACAAAATGGCGGATTTGGACTGATTGTGAAAAACTGATGTGTGAAACAGGCCTAAGAAGAAAGGTCTGGGGAAGCTTGTTCTTGGAGCACATGAGAAGCAAGGCAGCTTGGAATAATCATTGACTAGTCTGTGGGTCACCTTCCGTGAAGTCCAGGACCTACGGTCCCAATAGGGATTGCAAAAGGCAACCTGATATTTTCGCCCAGAATGAGGAATGTGGATGGGGAGCACCCAGTAACAGCTAGCTGGAAGATTCGGAGAGCCTTGGGCTTGGATACCACGGTGCAGGAAGAAAAGTAGAAGGGGCAGACCAGAGAAAGTGCAGGAGATGGGATTCTCATGTATTGTGAAAATGGATGGACTATAACTGTTATGACGACGCCTGAGTTCAGTAAAGTTTTATTGGAAAAGAACCAGGACTCTGATTATGTTAGTGTGTCTGAAATGGACTGGAGCTCTGTATGCTGAGAAGGTTCCTGACCCGCAAGTGGGTGAAGCACTTGACAAACATAGTACACCACAAAATGGACATTCTTATAATTTTGTAGCGGAGCGTCAGGGAGGGGAAATAACACAAAAGCACCTCACCATGACTGACACCCTGGCCCCCGTTACACCTGTACCACCAACTTCAGCACAGCAGGCTGTTCTATAATTGATCTGTTCGAGGACAAATCCCACACCACGTAGGAGCTGTGGACGGGGATCAGACAGCCGACAGATGAGTGGTTGGTGGCAGAAACCACACGCCCGGCCTGGTGGTGTGCGATAACGGGTGAAATTTAATAGCAGCACTGGGCCTACCCGGTTTGACGCATATTCCTTGCCTTGTGCATGTGCTGAACATGGTGATGCAGAGCTTCCTTAAAAATTACCCATATATGTCACAGCTGCTGCTGAAAGTACAGGAAGTAAGTGCAAGCTTTCGGCGTTCTACTCCTGCTGCTATTTGCCTGTCTCCGCTGCAGTGTCACTTCTGTCTTCCTGCTCACTGCCTTTTATGCCACGTATCAACATGGTGAGAGTCCACCTTGCAAATGTTGGAGAGACTGTGCGGGCAGCAGCAAGCAATAGTGAAGGTTCAGCTGCAGCACGCATGCATGAGTCGCTCTGCAGAACACCACCTCACCAACAATGTGTAGGCCTCCATGGGGGACTAAGTGCGCTGTGTTGTGCTGCTTCGAATACTCCACCAACATGTCCAGCGCTGATGATGCCATCATGAGCATTAATATACCACTTCTATGCCAGATGGAAAAAACACCTCAGGCAATGATGCATAAGTTGGTGGCGCAGGAAGAGGAGCAGAAGGAACAGGGACCATTCACACCATTATCAGGCCTGTCATCCACACATTGCTGCTCGGAGGGTGGGCTCCTGTACCAACAGCAGGCAGGTACACAACTGCTCAGCGAGTGGACAGTTTTTGAGGATGTGGCTATGTAGACACATAAGATTCAACTCATACACCTCCCACCAAGGACAGTTTGTCCTTGCCTCTGAGCAGCCTGGCACACATGAGCCAATACAAGCTGCTGTGCCTGCGCAATGACTGCCGAGTTACCCAAAATGTTACCACTGTTGATTTCTGGGTGTCCACCCTGATGGTTTTCTTCTAGAAGGACAACGTACCATGATTACTTCTGTCACTGGAGCGTGATCACAAAATGCGTGAATACAAGTGCCCGCTGGTAGAGGCACTGCTAACTGCCTTACCACCTGACAGTGGTGGCTCACTTCTAAAACAAGACGGAGGAGAAAAAAGCCGCCAGCACAGCTGGGGCACCGTCACCACCTCGGATGGCAGGGTTGAAAATGAAATGTGGCAAAACTTTCTCATCATGCCACAACATACAACATCCGGCACTACCATCTAATACGGTCTATATTAGCAGGAAGCACACAAATGTATACATATACCTCCATCTACTAACTGATGGGTATACCCCGTTTAACTTCTGGGTCACCCAATTGGATACATGGCCTGAGCATGCTCTTAATGCCTTGGAGGTGCTGGTTTGCCCTACGGCAAGTATACTGTCGGAACGTGTGTTTAGCACCGTAAGGGGTTTGGTCATAGACAGGCGCATCTGCCTGTCTACAGCCAATGTGGGGAAGCTAACATTCTTTAAAATGAACCAGGCATGGATCCCACAGGACTTGTCCATGCCTTTGGCTGACTAGATAACTATACCAGCTGCTCCCAGCCATTGTTCAACTCTACTTGCATTTGTTGAATTTTGGGGTCTCCTCAAATAAAAAAAATTAAAAACAGTGTGGGATACCTCCTCTTCTGACTCTTCCACCTACACATCCACCTCCACCTGCTCTACCTCCTCCTCCACTTAGACCTCCACCTCCTGGTTCTAGATTATTATATTTTAAATCTATGTTCTTTTAAGTCAGTTCTCTAGAAGCAAAAAAACAAGACCCCCCCATAAAATATAAAAGAATTCAAGAACATTAAAAAAAAGGAATTAAAAAACCTACACCACAATGTCCACCTCCACGTGAACCTCTGCTTCCTGGTTCAGTATGATTATTTTTTTTATTCTATATTATTATAAGTAATTTCCCTTTCCACATTTGTTTGCAGGGCAATTGTCCTGCCCTTACCTTCATTTTGCTTCCTTTTGCTGCCCCTTATTTCTTACTATTAACATTTTACAGCCATTTTAAAGCACCAAAGTTCGGTTCCCCAATGACTTCTACTGGATTCGGGTTCGGGGTCAAGTTTGTATGCCAAACCAAACTTTAAACTACAGTTCGGACAAACTCGAGCATCCCTCCTTACAAAGAGTGGGCTTGCAACCCAAATTAGTTGTAATCGTAGTTTATTGAAAAAATACAAGTATCCTTGCACCATGTCTGTAATTTCAAAATGACATCCTGCTAAGTGGTTTGAATAATGTTATAGTCTAACTTCCTTTAAAGCAGATTTGATGTGAAATTCTCCAAATAATTACATAAGATCGCAATAAGTTGCAAATACAGACTGTATATACATCACATACCGTAACTCCATTCTAGCTACAGTTGTGCTCAAAAAGTTTACATACCCCGGCAGAATTTTTCTTGGCCTTTTTTCAGAGAATATGAATGTCTTCACCAAAACTTTTTCTCCACTCATGGTTAATGGTTGTGTGGCGCCCTGCTTCTTTACCGCCCAAAAGGGTTAAATATGTACTGTTTTGTGAGCAATGGGAGTTATGCTTTCTCTGCTAGAGACCACAACACACACACACACACACACACACACACAATTCACCTCCCTCCCTCACTTGTCTGAAGCTTAGAGCTTTGCAGACACAACATAACTGGGAGGGGGAGGAGCAGACTTGTTGTTTCAGTGAAGAAGAGGGGAGAAGAACGCTCTTGGGAGCCATGAGACATGTGCTCGATCCAGGAGTGAGAGCGAAGAAGCATCAAGGTGTCAGCCCCGAGACCATCCATGCTTCCAGAGCATGGTGGTAAGCTGAGAGACTGTGTGGATTTATACAACCAACAGCATCGTGTTTTCCCCGGGAAAACTGCAGTGGACTAGGATCAATGAAGGATAGTGCAAGTGGGAACTTGAGCTGCTCAAACACAGGATCTATGCTGCAAGTTGCCAAAGGAGAAATACACAGTGAGTAGAGGCTATATCGGAAGTTTTAGACTCTGGGAAGCCTTGGTCCCAGAAGGGATTAGAATAGCAGGAAGCATTCACTGAGTCACAGCAGCAGAGAGAAAGGATAACTCCCATCCTGCGGAACAGACTGTAACCTGGTGAGAGTTGTAATATCTCCTTTGAACTGCACCTGAACTACAGTAAATGATAAAATGACTTTCCTTGTCTCCTGCCTTATTACTCCGTGCCTTCTACTTCCATCACAATCTCTGGGGGTTAGCCCTGGTTGGAGAGGGTTTAACATCTGCATTGCCAACACCATCTACTCCCCCAGGGATCATCTGCAGTGCCGGCTATACTACAGTCGAACACTCCAACTGGCGTCACAAATCAATACGTATACTTTATCCCCATTCAATTCAACCCCTTTTACATGACTGCCTGAGGCCACGGACCGGGTCACTGCCACTGTGACATTTCCCATTGAAGTTAACGGGCCCGGCGCTGAGTATCCCACGGCCTCTGGGGCGCGTCAGTTGGGTAAAGCCATTTATTGTCAAGCTATTGTGTTTTCTCTTTTTAAATCATAATGACAACACAAAATATCCAAATGACCCTGATCAAAAGTTTACATACCCCATTTCTTAATATCTTGTATTGCTAATGTCAATGACAGCTTGAAGTCTTTTGTGGTAGTTGTGGATGAGGTTCTTTATAGTCTAAAATGGTTAAACTGCCCATTCTTCTTGGCAAAAAGCCTCCAGTTCCTGTAAATTCCTGGGCTCTCTAGCATGAACTGCGTGTTTGATATCTACCCAGAGTGGCTCAATGATATTGAGGTCAGGAGACTGAGATGGCCACTGCAGAACCTTCACTTTGTTCTGCTGTAGCCAATGACAGGTCGACTTGGCCAAGAAAGGAAAAATTTTGCCGGGGTATGTAAACTTTTGAGTATAAGTGTAAATGTTGATTTCTGTAAAGCACAGCCCCAGCGTTTTGTTGTTTTTTTATTTTCTTTTCAGCGCTGGAGTGGTGCTTCTAATCTAATGTCCCTGTCTGCATTCTTATATTTACCTGCTGCTGTCTTCATCTATCGGCGCCGCTCCGGTCCCCTGCTACCATCTTGTGACTGTGACTTCTGACTGCTTGGAAGTCAGACGTAACAGTCACAAGCGCTCAATGCAAATCTATGAGAGCCAGAACGAGGCTATCATAGACTTGCATTGAAAAGTGACCACCGTCTCACTCCAGCTAGCACTGGAGCAATCCGGCAAGTCACAAATTGTGAGAGACCGACTGGCGCGGTGATAATAATAATAATAATAATCTTTATTTATATAGCGCCAACATATTCCGCAGTGCTTTACAGTTTAACAGTTTCAAAACACAAGTCATAAGTAACAACGCTAACAATACAATAATTAAAGCAAAATAAGACGAAATAAGACGACCCTGCTCGTGAGAGCGTACAATCTACAATGAGGTGAGGGAGATACAGAGTACAGGTGTGTATTTACAATGGTGTATTTACAATGAAGGTCCAGCCATCTTGCAGGAGTGAAGGATGGATGGAGATAGTGAATGGGCTACGCACGCACACTTACACAGAGAATGACTTTGATTAGTGAATGTGATAGGCCGCTCTGAACAGGTGTGTTTTGAGGGAGCGCCTAAAACTATTCAAATTGTGGACAGTCCTGATTTCTTGGGGTAGAGCATTCCAGAGGATAGGAGCAGCACGGGTGAAGTCTTGGAGTCGGGAGTGGGAGGTACGAATTAGTGCAGAGGTTAGTCGAAAGTCGTTTGCAGAGCGCAGCGATCGGCTAGGCCGATAGACAGAAATGAGGGAGGAGATGTAGGAGGGTGCTGCACTGTGGAGAGCTTTGTGGGTGAGAACAAGTACTTTGAATTGGATCCTATAATGAATGGGCAGCCAATGTAAGGACTGGCGAAGAGCGGATGCGTCCGAGTACCGATTACCCAGATGGACGATCCTGGCTGCTGCATTGAGTATGGACTGGAGAGGGGATAGTCGAGTGACGGGGAGGCCAATTAATAGAGCGTTGCAGTAATCCAGGCGAGAGTGGATCAATGCAACAGTGAGGGTTTTTGTTGTTTCCATAGTGAGAAAAGGGCGGATTCTAGAGATGTTCTTTAGGTGTAAGCGGCAAGAGCGGGCAAGGGATTGTATATGGGATGTAAAGGAGAGATTGGTGTCAAACATAACACCCAGACAGCGCACCTGCTGCCGGGGTGTTATTGTGGTACCACCCACGGAGAAGGAAATGTCAGATTTAGGGAGGTTAGTAGACGGCGGGAGCAGAAGAAGTTCAGTTTTGGAGAGGTTGAGTTTCAGATAGAGAGCTAACATGATATTGGAGACTGCGGACAGACAGTCACTGGCGTTCTGTAGTACAGCGGGGGTAAGGTCGGGGGAAGACGTGTATAGTTGTGTGTCATCAGCATAAAGATGGTACTGAAAGCCAAATCTGCTGATGGTATGTCCAATTGGGGCCGTGTAGAGAGAGAAAAGAAGGGGGCCAAGGACTGAGCCCTGAGGTACCCCGACAGCAAGAGGAAGAGGAGATGACGTGGAGCCAGAGAACAAAACACTGAAGGAGCGGTCAGAGAGATAGGAAGAGAACCAGGAGAGTGCAGTGTCCTTAATGCCTAGTGACTGGAGCCTAGAGAGTAGGAGATGGTGGTCAACAGTATCGAATGAGCAGAAGAATGAGCAGAGAGTGGTCACCGTTACGTTTTGCTGTCAGAAGGTCATTGGTCACTTTGATGAGTGCAGTTTCAGTCGAATGTAGGGGGCGGAAGCCGAACTGTGAAGGGTCTAGAAGGGAGTGAATGGAGAGGTAACGGGTAAGGCGGGAGTAAACTAGGAGCTCCAAAAGTTTAGAGATGAAGGGGAGATTGGAGACTGGTCTGTAGTTGTTTGTGCAGGATGGGTCGAGAGCAGGTTTCTTTAGTAATGGAGTAACGATGGCGTGTTTGAAGGAGGATGGGAAAATGCCCGAGGAGAGGGAGAGATTAAAGATTGTAGTTAGGTGGGTTGTGACGACTGGAGAGAGAGACTGGAGGAGATGTGAGGGAATGGGGTCGGTAGTGCATGTAGTCGGACGAGAAGAAGAGAGGAGTCTGGAGACTTCTTCTTCTGTGATGGGATCAAATGTGGAGAGTGAGCCAGGGGAGATGTAGGAAGGGATGGGAGTCACAGCACTTGGTGGTTGGGAGCAGATTTCTTGATGGATATTATCTATTTTTTCTGTAAAGTGGGAGGCCAGGTCATCAGCACAAATGTCTGTGATAGGGGCTTGTGCTTTTGGCCTGAGGAGGGAGTGAAAAGTGTCAAAAAGTTTCTTGGGGTTGTTGGCTAGTGAGGAGATCAGGGTGGTGAAGTAGGTCTGTTTGGCAAGGTGAAGGGCAGCGTTATAGGTTCTTAACATAAATTTGAAGTGGATGAAGTCTTCTGGTGTGCGGGTTTTTCTCCATAGGCGTTCAGCACTCATGGAGCATCGCTGGAGAAGTTGAGTTTGCGATGTGAGCCAGGGCTCTTTTACTCTGTGTTTGGAGGTTCTGAGGGTGAGGGGAGCTACTTGGTCAAGGGTGCTTCTAAGAGTGTCATTGTGGTGATGAACAGCCAGATTAGGACAGGAAAGAGAGGAGATTGGGGACAGAGATGAGTGTAGGGAATCTGAAAGTGTCTGAGGGTTAATAGCTTGTAGATTTCTGACTGTGTGGTAGGTAGGAATGAGCTGGGGTGGGCGAGGATTTGTGAGCGTGAAGGAGAGAATGTTGTGGTCAGAGAGTGGAAGCGGTGAGTTGTTTAGGTGGGAGATTGAACAGAGCCGGCAGAAGACCAGATCAAGGGTGTTACCATCCTTATGTGTCTCAGAGGTTGAAAGCTGTGAGAGGCCTAGAGAGGTGGTTAGTGATAGAAGCTGGGATGCAGATGTGGAATTAGGGCTGTTAATGGGGATGTTGAAGTCTCCCAGGATGAGGGTTGGTAGTTCTGAGGACATGAAGTGTGGCAGCCAGGCTGAAAAGTGGTCAAGGAAGAGGGTGGGTGAGCCTGGGGGCCGGTATATGACCGCTACCCTGAGGGAGAGGGGACGGAAGAGCCTGATGGTGTGGACCTCAAAAGAAGGGAATAGGAGTGATGGGACTGGGGGGATGACCTGGAAAGTGCATTGTGGGGACAGGAGTATGCCAACTCCACCACCAGGTCTGTTTGTGGGTCTCGGGGAGTGAGAGAATTGTAAGCCACCGTAGGAAATGGCAGCAGGAGAGACAGTGTCAGAATCCTGAATCCAGGTTTCAGTGAGGGCCAACAGATTAAGAGAGTTGTTCAGAAAGTAGTTGTGTAGGAAAGGAAGCTTGTTACAAGCAGACCGTGGATTCCAGAGGGCACAATTAAAAGATTGAGATGAGGGAGTGCAAGTAATGTTAATCAGATTATTGTGGTTTCGATATGAGGTAGGGTAGGGGTCGAGGTTGGGGGATGGTGGACCAGGGTTGGGGGAGATGTCCCCTGAAATCAGTAGGAGAAGGAAGATAAAGAGCCAATAGTTGTTGGAATTGTAAGTAGTTTTTTTCTGCGATGTGTTTGGGCAAGAAGGGGTGAGGTTTCTCAGGAAGGTGAGGAGTGTGTGGGAGCTGTACATGGGAGAAGGAAGTATAGAGGGGCTGATGTATATGAGTCGTGATGGAGGGGGGAAAGGGTGGTGAATGTGGATGGCAAGGGAACACAGGAGGGTAAAAATAAAGCACATGGTTAAAGGGGAAGGCAAGGTGTGGGTTACCTGGCTCCGGTGATGATATAGGGTGAAGACGGAGGTGGGTAAGTATGAGAGTAGGGGCAGGAACCTTAGATTAGTAGCACCACTGCAATATAACATTTTAAAAAATTGCTGGAGTGGCGCTTTAAGCTTTTGGATGAATTAGTAACCTTTATTAATATTAGTGCTATACGATATAGTCTTATAACAAGAAATACAATTGCTGTTCATGCTCTATTGTGAGTACAGAACACAGGATGAGTATTATCAATAGATGTTTTAGTAAAATGAGTCAAAATAGTAACATTTCAAAATGGCAATAACACAAAAAGAAACCTCTAAATCTGCTAAAATGTAGCAGTTACATCAGTCCCATTAGCGCTCACACTCATAAGCATAAATAAAATCATTCCAATGTTGTTCCTGAAAAAAACCTACAAGAAACAAAAGACTGCAGAGACCAGTGTGTCTTAAGCAGTGCTTTCCCCCCTCCCACCAATCCCATAATGAAACACAGCCAGGCCTAGATGATTGACACAGGTTGGTTACAGTTTATTAATTACATAAGCAGAGAAAGGCAATTACATTTCATAACGGGTTCATAGCCGAAGGTCCTGTCCACGATCAACAGGCGAGCGTGCCAATGAGCGGTTACGAACCTTTACCCTCCTTCACATCTTCCACTGTGACTTAATATTATTAACAAGGGTTATACATATATTTATTTTTTATATATATATATATATATATATATATATATATACGCACAATTAGTATGGCAATTTAAGCACCGTTGAAATATATAAGGGAGGGAGAGTGGGACAAAAGCTTCCAGGGGTTGGCCGGAAGAAAAGGAAGTTACTGACCCAGGCACCTGGATTTAACCCCTGTAGGTGTGGCTGTAGGACCCTTCCCCTTTAATCCCATTGGACAGTTGGGCATCCCAATTAGTGCCTCACCTGGGGGAGTAGTGGGAGGGGGGAATTGGGCACTGAACTGTATTTTTTCTAGCTTTGTCCATATGGACTCCACAGTCAGACACGCTCCTTAATTAGTACCGTGCCTACCATAAACAAAACCCCTGCTATAATTAAATAAGTAAAGCATAAAAGTGTGTTTGAATAACACAGGGTTCTTAGTAATACATTTTTGATCAAAAATCTCATGAAAGCCAACTCACCATCTCCAAGATGACCCTGATCGAGACAGTCCTGCACTGTCTAATATTAAAACCTTACCATGTGTCAAAGTCGACCTCAGTGTGTGAATAAGGGCAGACAAAAGGACCAGGTCCTGACCTAAGGACATTAGCCAGGGGAGGCTTTTAAATGTGATTTACAGCTCAAGAGGGAGAGATACATCTGGGCGGACGGCAATAGAGCGGGTTGCTAGTACACACTAACTGGTCTCCCAGGTATGGCTTTATCCGCGAGGCCTGCATTGATGACAAGGTGTATGTAAATGCCAGCTCCATCAAATTCCAGAGGCCCCTGAGGGAAGGAGACCAGGTCACTTTCTTCAAAGAGGATGGACCTCGGGGTTACTTTGCTGTTGCAGCTGCCCTGTTGCTCCTGGTGGGCGAACCGGAACTGTACAAGCGACAGGAACAGGCGCAGTCGTCCTCACGTTCCCTGCCTGATGCCCGGTGGTATGGGACGTGTACAGCCACGGCAGTGACTGATGAGGAGCACTTGGAAAAAAAAAAGTGTGCTCGTTGCACCTATGGATAAAAATGAAAACCGGGTCCGTTCCGCGTCCCTGTGGGCAGAGGAGTCTGTAGCACCAGAGTCTGGTGCGGAGTTGAGTGTGGCCTGTGTGGTCACGATTGAACGTTTATTTGGAACATTGTTATTCCTCTCCCCAAGTTTTTGTTGCACCTGGTGCGCCTCCTCTGCTGTAATGCAGGATCCTAACCCTGAGGGGTTATGTGCCCATGAACTGGAAAGAGCCTGTATGTGGCTGCTGCAAAGGACTGTGTTTTAGTTTGCTTAACCTGAACTTTATCCCTAGATAAGAGCAGCATACATGCGTTAAAGGGCAAAAGAGGGAGAGGGAAGAACTCAACCAGGAAGACCTGATGAACAAGCCGGGTCAATTTAATATGGACTGTAGCTGCTAGGACTGTGGCGAGTCCTAATGTAAACTGTGTACGTGCTCAGGCCATGGAGGACTGTATCCAAGCGCCTGCCCAGAGCATATTGCTGGAAAAAGGTCAGAGGTGAACGTTTAAAAAAACAGACTCTTGTATAGAGCAAAGAGGCTTTATTTATGCTTAAGATACATTTTAACAAGAAAAAAGGGCGTGTCTTTTTATTAAAAGTTGTGTTCCACCATTGTATGGTCGGGGACGACCATATTTTAGGAGGGAGGAGTGTAAGGGGTATAGGGGCTAGTTTAATGCCCTCCTTGTATCTGTTCCTGGTATATTCCAAATGTCATGTCTTGTCTATATGCTGTTATACTGTGTAATGCAATGCACATATGTTAATGTGATGAGGAGATATAAGGAAAGTGTGAGAGTTATACCAGTAGGGGGTCACAATAGAATAAGACAAATAGACAAATAGAATTTTTATAGTTAGGAGGGGCTAAGACAAGGTAGCTGGGGGAGCTTCCTGGAATGAGGGAGGAGTGTGAGCCGGTAGCAAGGAAAGTCGTGTCCAGGGGGAACATTTAAGCAGTGGAGCCCAGCAGTCCAGGGCCTTAGAGCCGACAGTCACAGTGAGGAGGAATATCTTGGCAGCATCAGAATAGTAGCAGCTAACTTCGTGGGAACAGCCCTAAACATCTGAGACTTATGGCCCGGAAAGGAAAGGAAGAGCCATTTCTCAACCTCACCTTCGGAAAGGGAAGTGGGCGGGAAATTCCTGAAGCCGGTTAGTAAAACCAGTGAGGAAGTTGCAGGACAGGCAAATCCGGTGGATATTTCTGGAGGAGTGAGGGACAGTACAGGGAACGGAATGGTGATATTCTGCGAAGAATCTTGTGCTGTTTCTGTGACTAAACTGGACGAGCTGAGTAAAATTGTTTTGTTGACGATAAACCTGGACTCTGACTGTCATTGTGTGGTGTTAATGGAAAAGGACTCCCGGACATGTGGCATGGACCCTGACTTGCAAGTGAGTGAACTACCATGTGTTAATAGAGCGAAGGGTCAGGGTGTGCCAGTGCTGCCATTCTCAACCACGACTGTCCCCCTGGCCTCTGTTCCACTCACACCAATCATCTTTGACACCAAGTGCTCACACTGATCAGCTTTGATACCTAGCGCTCACACCAATCAACTCCGACACCTGGCACTCACACCGATCAACTCCGACACCTAGCATGTACACCAGTCTTTTCTGACACCTAGTTCTCACACCAATCAGCTCTAACACCTGGCGCTCACACCGATAAGCTCTGACACCTAGCGCTCACATCCATCAGCTCCTACACCTAGTGCTCACACTGATCAGCTCTGACACCTAGTGCTCACACCGATCAGCTCCGACACCTGGCGCTCACACCGATCAACTCCGACACCTAGCATGTACACCAGTCTTTTCTGACACCTAGTTCTCACACCAATCAGCTCCAACACCTGGCACTCACACTGATCAGCTGCTTTTATTTCTTGCCCTGGTGGCAGCTAGAAGTAAATACTTTGAATTAAGCTGCTGAGCACAGATGGATGAACCCGAACAGTAAAGTTTGGCATTCGTACCGAACACCTACTGTTTGGGAACGGACATCGAACATGGACTTCACCAGAAAATCTGTGTTACTATTTGGGTTTGGGTACCTGAACAATGGGTGTTTGTCGCGCTGTCATGTGCATGACAGCTCGGCAAACACCCCTTCTGATCGGCGGTGAAATCATCCCCGCCGGTCAGAGAGCCACGGTTCCCATGCTTTCAAAAGACAGCGAGACCGCTCAGCTGTGATCGGAGGTATAACGTTTACCTTCGGTCACTGGTGTCATCGGATGGAACAACTGATCCCATAATCCGACATCTGCTACCGCTAATTATAGTGAGAGCAGGAGCAGCTTATGGAAGTATTCGTTAGTCGCTCTTGCGCTGTAAATAAATAATTTTAAAAAACGGCATGTGTTCCCCTTATTTTTGCTAACCAGCCAGACAAAATTCACAGCTAGGGGCTGCAACCCTCAGCTGTCAGGAAAAGCAAGGCTAGTTATCAAGAATAAAGGGGTCCCCCCACACTGTTTTTTTAATTATTTAAATAATTTAAAAAATGGGGTGGGGTCCCCCCCATTTTTGACAACCAACCTTGCTAAAGCAGACAGCTGGAGGCTGGCATTCTCAGTCTGGTAAGGGACCATGGAAATGCCCCCCCCCCAGCAGCTGCCCATAAAAAGGCACATCTATTAGATGCGCCAATTCTGGCGCTTTGCCTGGCTCTTCCCATTTGCCCTGTAGTGGTGGCAAGTGGGGCAATATTTATGGGGTTGATGTCACCTCTGTATTGTCAAGTGACATCAAGCCCATGGCTTAGTAATGGAGAGGCGTCTATAAGACACCTATTACTAATCCTATAGTTTTATGGTAAATAAAGACACAGCAAGAATAAAGTCCTTTATTTGAAATAAGACTAAACACAGTTTTCCATTTTTATTTAAACACCTAATTCCAGCAAAGCCCTCGTTCTCCTGTAATAAAAGTAAAATAAAAAAAATAACAATATACCATACCTGTCCATCGTTCTATCCCACGCTGTAATCCATGTCTGGGATATAAACAGTTTTCAACCTGGATGGTGCCAAGATGCATCCGTCCAGACTGAAAACCACTGGTGACTGAACTTCTTCCAGGGCAGCCTTAGAGACTGGTGGTGACGTCATCGAGGTTACGTCTGGTCACTGAGGCTCTGTTACAAGCTAGGCTGAACTGCAATGACCTCAGTGACATGCCCACTAGCACCGTGAGGTTCAGAAGCGGTGTTTGCTGCCCTGTCATGCACATGACAGTGTGGCAAACACTGGATATTCGGGCCCCCCATTCAAGTGAATGGGGTCTGGGTTCAGGTTCGGGTCCGGGTACTGTTCTGGTACCAAACTTTTTGTAATTGTTCGGCCAGACCCGAACATCCAGGTGTTCGCCCATCTCTACTGCTGAGCACAACTCACAACAAAATATAGTGATCTCAGCTGGCCATTGTTGGTGACTGCAGCACAGCTTCAATTCGAAAGAATCAGCTCATCTACTACACCATGAGTGTTTATAGCCGGCTGGAGTAAAAAAAAACAGCTGATCAGTGAGTGTGCCACAGGTCAGACTGACCTCCATCAATCTGGTAAAAACTTTAGCATATGGGCCCAGCAGTATGCAGAATCAGACATCTGAATCACACAAGTACTAAATATAATACAAACATTTGTGCTGCAATTGTGGCTTCTAAGACAGAAGAAGTGGTAGGAAATGTTTACAGGATTGCATCTATGGAAAACAGCCACTACAATACCACGATAAAAACCCACAAGTGGAGTTGTACTTGTTTCTCACTGTGGTTACATTAGTCACGATGGAGCCAGTGAGAAAAAGAAAAAAGCACAAAATAACACAAACAGGGCACGTTGTCATTTTTAGACAATCTCATTCACAACAATATAACCTGGCCGGTGTGAAAATACTTTTTGGAGACATACCACATGTGGTCTAATGCTTTGATGCTGAATGTAGCTTTCACCAGTTAGAAGTTGGCTAATGCCAATGTCTTAATTCTGTCTGTAGAGAGGAAAATTATTCCTATCCTCGAGAATAAGTTTGTTTTTTATGCACAGGCATACAACAAAAATTAGGGGTTTGATTAGTAATTTGCAATAGCTATATTTAAATAAAATACAATATGACAAGTTCATTAATGGAATTATCCACTTAGAAAAATGTCTGCTTTTTACTGTAAAACTACAGGGTGGGCCATTTCTATGGATGCACCTAAATAAAATGGGAATGATTGGTGACCCTGATCGGCGCGCTGAATTTGCAGAACGGGCAGAAAAAAATTGGAACAGGACCCTCAGTTTACACAGAACATTATGTTCAGTGATGAGGCAAACTTTTTTTGGTGTTACATTTATATGGCTACACCTAACTAAAATGGGAATGGTGACAGTTTTCTTGCATAGGGTGTCTTGCATTGAAATCTGCTGCAATAACCCAGGTACTGCATTCACCAAACATCAACACAATTTCTATCCCCTCCTCACATGTTAACCTCTGCGACATGTCAATGGCTGTAAACAAAGAGAAACTTGTAAATAAGCCATGCAAGAATAAAGTTACGTTAAAACAAAGGACCCCATTGTTTTTCTTGTGAAATTCGCAATAAGTTTGATGCATCACATGACTCTCTTCCCATGGAAAAAATAAAGTTGGATCCCAAATGGCCAACTTCAAAATGGCCACCATGGTTACCACCCATCTTGAAAAGTTTTCCCCTCCCATATACTAATGTGCCACAAACAGGAAGTTGATATCACCAACCATTCCCATTTTATTTAGGTGTATCCATATAAATGGCCCACCCTGTATGTCATGGCTGTGTTATGACTGGTATTGCAGTTCAGCCTTATTCACTTGAATACGACCAATTAGAAAGCTATCGTGACCTGAAAAATGTACAACCTCAATTCCCAAAAAGTTGGAATGTTGTGTACAATGTAAAGAAAAAAAGAATGCGATGATTTAGACATCCTTTATAGACGTATTTATTCACAACAGAACATAGCTCACATATCAGAAGATAAATGATGTCATTTTAATTGAAACAATAACTCATTTAAAATTGACAGCAGTAACATCTCAAAAAAGTTGGGACAGGGTTAACAAAAGGCTGGAAAGTAAGTGATACAGTACTAATGAAAAACAGCTGAAATGTCAATATTCAACTAACTCACATGACTATATAAAAAGAACATGTTAGAGAGGCAGAGTCTCTCAGAAGCTATGATGGTCAGGGCTACACCGATCTGTAAACAACTGCATCTAAAAATTGTGGAACAATTCCAGAAAAATGTTGCTCAACATTAAATTAAAAAGACAATAAATATTCCACCATCTACTGTACACAGCAAAACCAAAAAATAAATCAGCCAGAGCATAAACTGATATACAGTATGTGCAAAGTGTAAAAGCAAGTTTACACTATGGCCATTTAACAGACAAAGCCGAAGATAAAAACAAGTTTAGAATACATATCATAAAAAGGTGCCTGAAATTCTGAGAGAAATCCATGTGCACAAGGGACAAAGCTGACGGTCTATAATGGATGCTCATGATCTATGGACATTAAAAACAGGCATGATTCAGTTGAGCAAATCACTGCATGAGTCCAGGAATACTTCCAGAAATCATTGTCTGTGAACACAGTTTGTCATGAAATCCACAAAAGCAAGTTAAAACTCTATCATGCAAAGAAGAAGCCATATATCAACACAATTCAGAAACGCTGCTATCTTTTCTGGGCCAAAGCTAGTTTTAAATGAAAAAGTGTTCTGTAGTCAGATGAGTCAAAATTTGAAATTCTTTATTTATACCACAGAAGCGGTGTCCTGGGGACCATCTCTGATGGTATGGGGTTGTGCTAGTGCCTATGGCATGGGCAGCTTACACATCTTGATAGGCACTATCAATGCTGAGCATTATATAGAGGATTTAGAACAACATATACTCCCCATCCAGACAATGTTGATTTCAGAAAGACCTTGCATATTTCAGCAAGACAATTCTAAACCACATACTGCATCCATCAGAGCAGCAAGGCTTCCCAGTAGAAGAGTTTAGGTGATGAACCTGGTCGCCTGCAGTCCAGACCTTTCACCAACAGAAGACAATTGGTGCCTTATAAAATGACAACTCTGGCTAACCTGGGTCTGTTGAGCAGTGAGAATCCTACCTCAGACAAGAATGGGACAACAGTTTCTCCTAAAACGCCAGCAATTAGTCTCCTAACGTTCAACACATTTACAGACTTGTAAAAAGAATAGAGGATCCTACACAATGGTAGGCATAGTCCTGTCCCCACTTTTTTGAGATGTGGGGCTGCTAACAGTGTCTAAATTAGTTACTGTAATTGTTTAAAATTAAATGCAAAATGTCTAACTTTCATCTTCTGTTCTGCGTCCTATGTTCTGTTGTGAATAAACTATGTCTAAAAGTTATTTCCACATTATTGCATTGTTTTCTTTGCACGTTACACAGTGTAGAAATATTTGTGGAATTGGGGTTGTATATACAGTAACTAGCACAAAATGTACGTAATAACCCACAATTTTGACCATGTAAAAAAAAAAAAATAGTCTGTCTCTTTTGAAAGACCGTGGAGGAATGCAATAATAATGTCAAATAGATACATCATATTCATAGGAAATTAGCCAATCTGAACACGCCTGATAAATTCTCGTAACTATTAATATTCCTGCGTCAGCAAAGCAAATAATATTCTTGGTATTGCATAATTTGGATATAGCCAATCTCTTCCTTGAGTAAGAGTACAAATATTAAATTGTTTGGTAGTAACCTGATCATTACTTATTTTAAAATAGTGAGTACAAGCAAACCTTTTCATTTGTTGTGTATCACTGCGTTTCCACATTTAGATTATGTGATAGCTTATCAATTTTATATTTTTCCATACCGGCTATCCATGTATTTATATATATATATATATATATATATATATATATATATGTACAGTGCTGTGCAAATTAATTGGGACAAAGCATTTTTTTTAAGTAAAATCGTAAGTTGGTTACCAGTCAGTGATTCAAACCAGTTTTAACGGCTTTGAACAGACACTCACACCTGTTCAAAGCAGTTAAAACTAGTTTGAATCACTGACTGGTAACCAACTTACGATTTTACTTAAAAAAAAATGCTTTGTCCCAATTACTTTGCACATCACTGTATACGTCTAATATTTATTTGACTCATAGAATCATAGAATCATAGAATCATAGAATCGTAGAGTTGGAAGGGACCTCCTGGGCCATCTGGTCCAACCCCCTGCTCAAAGCAGGATTCGCTAAATCATCCCAGTCAGATGTCTGTCCAGCCTCTGTTTGAAGACTTCCATTGAAGGAGAACTCACCACTTCTCGTGGCAGCCTGTTCCACTCATTGATCACTCTAACTGTCAAAAAGTTTTTTCTAATATCTAATCTGTGTCTCTTCCCATTCAGTTTCATCCCATTGCTTCTAGTCTTTCCTTGTGCAAATGAGAATAAAGTTGATCCTTCTACAATGTGACAGCCCTTTAGATATTTGTAGACAGCTATTAAGTCTCCTCTCAGTCTTCTCTTTTGCAAACTAAACATTCCCAAATCCTGCAACCTTTCCTCATAAGACAGGGTTTGCAGACCGGTCACCATTCTGGTCGCTCTTTTCTGAACTTGCTCCAGTTTGTTGATGTCTTTTTTAAAATGTGGTGCCCAAAACTGGACACAATATTCCAGATGAGGTCTGACCAAAGAGGAGTAGAGGGAAATAATGACTTCACGTGATCTAGACTGTATGCTTCTGTTAATACATCCTAGAATTGCATTTGCCTTTTTTGCTGCTGCATCACACTGTTGACTCATATTCAGTCTGTGATCTATTAGTATACCCAAGTCTTTTTCACATGTGCTGTCACTTAGCCCTATTCCTCCCATTCTATATATGCTTTTTTCATTTTTATTGCCCAGATGTAGTACTTTGCATTTCTCCCTGTTAAAAACCATTCTGTTAGTTGCTGCCCACTTCTCCAGTTTATTTAAATCTTTTTGAATCCTCTCTCTCTCTTCTCTAGTATTAGCTATCCCTCCTAGCTTTGTGTCATCAGCAAATTTAATCAGTTTACCCTCAATTCCTTCATCTAAATCGTTGATAAAGATGTTGAACAATACAGGGCCCAGGACAGAGCCCTGTGGTACCCCACTTGAGACATTCTTCCAACTGGATGTGCAGCCATTTACGACCACTCTTTGGGTCCGATCACTAAGCCAGTTATGAATCCACCTAACAGTTGCCTTGTCCATTCCATACTTAGTCATTTTTTCAATAAGGATTGTATGAGAGACTTTGTCAAATGCTTTGCTGAAGTCAAGATATACTATATCTACAGCATTTCCTTGATCCACCCAATCAGTGATACCGTCATAGAAGGAAATTAAGTTAGTCTGACATGACTTATTAGTTAGAAACCCATGCTGACTCTGTTTAATCACTTCATTGTTATCCAGGTATTGACATACATGTTGTTTAATAATTTGTTCAAAGATCTTTCCTGGTATAGAAGTCAGACTCACCGGCCTATAGTTGCCTGGGTCCACCTTCTTCCCCTTTTTGAAGATAGGAACAACATTTGCTCTTCTCCAGTCTTCTGGCACTTCTCCTGTTCTCCAAGAATTTTCAAAGATTATGGAGAGGGGTTCAAAAATTTCTTCTGCTATCTCCTTCAGTACTCTGGGGTGTAATTCATCTGGACCTGGAGACTTGAATTCATTTAGGTTAGCTAAGTGTTTCCTCACTATCTTTCTGTTTATAGATATCCTGGATTCTTCTATTCCCTTAATAGGACAGTGAATAACAGTTGATGTTGCATTTCCTTTCTGAGAGAAAACAGATGCAAAATAGGAATTTAAAAGTTCAGCCTTCTCAACATCCTGTCTTACCATTTCATCATTTTCATCCTGTAAAAATCCTATAGCATCTTTGACTTTTCTTTTACTTTTGACATATCCCCAAAATCCTTTATTATTGCTTTTGACATCTCTTGCAAGCCTCAGTTCATTTTCAGCTTTAGATAATCTGATTTGTGCCCTGCAGGTTCTGCAGACAGCATTATATTCTTCTTTAGATATGCCTCCCTCTTTCCATTTTATAAATATTTTTTTCTTCCTTTTTAGCATGTGCTTAAGTTCTGTGTTCATCCATCCTGGTTTCCTTAAATGCTTCCTATTCTTCCCTCTTTTCGGAATTGTTAACAACTGTGCTTTGAGAATTTCATTTTTCAAAATTTCCCATCCTTCCTGGACATTTTTGTCTTTAAGGATATCCAGCCATTGGATCCCTCCAATTCTCTTTCTGAATCCCTTAAAATCTGCCTTTCTGAAATCTAACCTTGACGTCTGAGTCTTCACAGGTCTTCCACCTCTAGTAATCCAAAATTCTAAAATAGCATGGTCGCTACCTCCTAGGGTCCCAGCCACTTTTACCTCCTCAACCATTTCCTCCCTGTTTATAAGGATTAGATCCAAGGTAGCAGTTCCCCTTGTTTTCTCCCTTACCTTTTGGAAGATAAAGTTGTCAGCAAGAGAGGATAAGAATTTCCTTGACCTGTTAGTTTTGCCTGAGAGAGATTCCCAACAAATGTCTGGATAGTTGAAATCTCCCATGACAACTATGTCATATTTTTTGGAGAACTTGGCCATCTGATGCATAAAGAGTTCATCTATATCTTCGGCTTGCACAGGCGGCCTGTAGTAAATGCCTACAATGGTGTCCTTTCCATTGTTCTGTCCTTGTATTCTTACCCAAACAGTTTCCACAGAACTCCCAGTCTCTGAAGCTTCAATCTCTGTGCAGATATACGCGTTTCGAACATACAATGCGACACCCCCTCCTCGTTTATCAAGTCTGTTTCTTGCAAATAAGTTGTATCCTTCTAGTCTTGTATTCCAATCATGTGTATTGTCCCACCAAGTTTCAGTGATTCCAATTACATCATATTTCTGTTCCTGTGTTAGTAGTTCCAATTCTCCTTGTTTGTTGCCCATGCTTTGTGCATTAGTATAGAAACATTTTAGTTTGTGATTGGTTTCTCTTTCTCCAATATTTTTATTAATTAGATTCTTTCGTCTTTGTTCTTCCTTTCCACTTCTAATAGCAGAGTTCTCAATAGCATTTGTCAGGTGTATGGCTTTTCTGGTCTTTTGCTTCCCTTCCCATGTTGTTCTAGTTTAAAGCTCTCCTTACAAGTGTAGCAAGGCGACTTCCAAATACATGCTTTCCAGTCTTCGTAAGGTGCACCCCATCTCTAGCAAGTAGTCCATCGTATAAGTAGTTCACTCCGTGATCCAGAAATCCAAATCGTTGCTGACGGCACCATCGACGTAGCCAGTTGTTCACCTGCAGAATCTTATTCCACCTCCTTGTTCCATGGCCATCCACTGGGAGGATGGAAGAGAAGACCACCTGCGCTCCCAGTTCTTTCACTTTCTTGCCTAAGTCTTCAAAGTCTCTGCAGATGGTTTCCAGGTCGTTTCTTGCGGTGTCATTTGTCCCCACATGTAGTAGCAGGAATGGGTAGTCATCTGTAGGTCTGAAGAGTCCTGATATCCTGTCAGACACATCTTTAATTTTTGCACCTGGAAGACAGCACATTTCTCTTGTAGTTATATCCGGTCTGCAGATAGCGGCCTCTGTTCCTCTCAGCAGGGAATCCCCCATGACCACCACTCTCCGTTTCTTCTTCACAACATTTTTCTTTCTCCATCCAGGAGGACTCTGAGGGCATACAAGGTTGCTGTTTGTTGGCAAAGTCTTATCCTGATGTATTTCTTTATCGTTTTCCTGTGTAAGAGCCTGGTACTGGTTCCTGAGCAGTATGGGTGCTGACTGCCTCCTGATCCTCCTGCTTCTCTGGGTCACATGTCTCCATTCCTCTGTTTCTTCAGGTGCACTTCGAATTTCTTCTCTTTCTGTAACATGAAGAGATAATTCTGCTCTGTCCAAGAACTCTTCACCTTCCTTAATGATCTTCAACGTAGCTAACCTCTCTTCGAGATTTTGCAACTTTTCCTCCAACAGGGACACAAGCTTGCATTTGTGACATGTGAAGTTTGGCTTTTCCACTGGTAAATCTGTGAACATGTAGCAAGAAATGCAGCTCACCAAATGGCTCCTGGCCTCTTCCATCTTGAGATTTCTTAAAAACGATGAAAGATGAGCCAAATTTCGCGCGCCGATAATTCAAGTGAACCTCTTGAAAAAAAACAATAATTGTCTGTAAATTTTCTTTAAAAATTCTAAAAACAAGGGTATTTTTACACTGTCAGTAGCATAATAGACTTAGCTTTCCTTTCAAGTTTCTGTAGGCTATGAGTATTAGTGATTTATAAACTGATGTCATATATACAGTAAATTGCATAGGTCCCAATTCCTTGAGACTGGAGTTGTTCACGCCGATCTTCAATCAAGGACTATTTACTGGACACCTCTCCATTACTAAGCCATGGGCTTGAGGTCACCCAACAATACAAAGGTGACATCAACTCCACAAATATGAAGCCACTTGCCACCACTACAGGGCAAATGAGAAGAGCCGGGCATCTAATAGATGTGCTTTTTCTGGGTGGCTGCCAGCTGCTATTTTTAGGCTGGGGGCATCAATATCCATGGCACCTTGCCAGCTTGAGAATACCAGCCCCCAGCTGTCTGCTTTAGCTTCGTTGGTTGTCAAAATTGAAATCGGAGTGGGGACCCCGCTATGCTTGATAATCAGTCTTGCAGCCCCCAGCTGTGAGTTTTGTCTGGCTGGTTATCAAAAATACATGAGAACCTGTAATTATTTATTTACAGCGCTGTTATTAGCGGCAGCAGGCATAGGCTGATGGGAGCAGTAGTCCCATCAGCAGACGCCAGTGACCAAAGGTAAATTTTTACCACCGATCACAGCTGCGGGTTCACGCTGTCATTTCACAGTGTGGGAACTGTGGCTGTCTCACTGGCAGTAAAGATTTTACTGACGATCAGAAGAAATGCTTGTTACGCTGTCATGCACATTACAACGCGACAAACACCCGATGTTCATGGGGCCAAACCCAAACAGTAACATGGACTTAATGGTGAAGTCAGTGTTCGGAGTTCATGCCCAAACTGTTAGGAATGGCGGAAAACACTAAATAAAAATAAATAAAGTGCCTTCGCCACTCGGGGTCCACCGTGCGGTGGATGGAAAAACCGCTGCTAAAAAAGGCAGAGCACTATGGCGGTAATGTGCACAGGGTGTTAACTGCAGCCAGTGCACTGAAGCAAGCTCTCTTATGCTCACAGAGCTGCAGGAACAAAGCATAAACTAAACGCTGAGTCTGTTCAGTGTCACAGACTTTCAGCGACGCAGACACGGTATTAAGGGTCACAGGAGTAGCCTTAGACAGCAGGACTACTCCGTCTAGATCTACCGTAAAATGAGGTGTGTGGTGTCGCAACTGCTTACGCAGAGATAAGCTGCAACTAAAGCAGCGTGGCAAGAACTGAGCCGCTGCAATAACGCTGGCGCAATGCAGACGCTAAGCTGCTGAGCGAGATGGAGCTAAGGCGCGCTGGCGCTAGCGCTGCTACTGGCTGAACCCAAACACTCACACAATCGTATTATCAGAGGGAAGGGGTTTCTTAATAAGTCAGTCACCAGTCCAAGCATCCATCACCATACATACAGCAGCAAGTATGAAAAATACTAGCGCATAGCGGAACAGCCATAAGCGCTTTTTATACCAAACGGGACCTTCCGGAAATCGCCAAGGCTCCTGGAGGAGCCAATAGGATTCGACACAGGACCTGAGCACCTGACTCCCGAACTCCAATGGGAGTTCGACCCATGAGCATGCTCAGTTGAGGGAACAAAGGACTTAGCCTCTGGAGAGAGTTGCCGCAAGGCACTCTCCTCTGCAATCTCCTCTGCAGCAGATGAAGCGCAGGAGACTGCAGAATGTAAACGTCTAGATTTCATCATAGGAGAGGAAGAAATCTGACTCCTAACACGAACAGTAGGTGTTCAGTACGGACGCCGAACTTTACTGTTCGGGTTCACCCATCTGTAGCTGTGTGAACTCTGCACCCCCCCTATGGGAGTACTATCTTTTAAGCTGCTGTGTGAACCTTGCACCCATGCGCATGTGGGGTACTGTTCGTTAAGCCTGTGTGTGTACTCAGCACTCTCCCACCTGTGGGAATACTGTACTTTAAGACCCTGTGTTTACTCTGCACTCCCCTCTGCCCGCCTGTGGGAGTACAGTTAATTTAAGCCGCTGTGTGTTTTCTACTAGTCTGAAAAAGAAATATTTGACATCAGCCATCTCATTGCCATTAGTAGGCCAAACAAATAATTTTTCAGGACCGCTGTGTTCCTTCTAGTACTGTTGCAAATAAATAGATCTACTCTTCGGCCATCTCTTTGTAAGTAGTGTTTAGAAAATCAACTTTCAAAACTGAGGACAGCATTAGTGATGTGGATGTAGCCGTGGTGGTGCTGGTGTAGCGGCTGTTGGTGATGTAGCTGATGCAGGGAGAGGACTGTGCCTGCTACATGCTCAAATACAAAAACTTCCTCTAGTGCACGAACTCAACAGAATGTTATGCATCCTTTCGTATGCCCGATTACCCCTGCACAAATGGGGAATCCACAAAATGTTGAAAAGTTGTTAGACTGGATGGCAGTTCTTTCCACCTGGTCCCCTGCAGACAGTGCACAGTTGGCCCATCCACCTGCACCAGCTCCAGAAGTGGAAGTCTGAGCGCACTGATGCCCTACAACTTGTTAGGTTGGATGATGAGTACATGGGACGGCTATTGCACACGGTGAGTAGACCATCACAGCACATGTCAGATGATGACGAAACTCAGATGCCAACTGCAGCGTCTTTATGCAGTGTGCAGACTGGCAAGGAGGGCAGGGTTGAGGAGTGACTGGAAAATGATGCGAGGGATGATGAAGTCCTAGACCCCACATGGAGCGGAGACCATCCTAGTGATATGCACAGTTCAGAGGAAGAGAAAGTGGCCACGCTGCCGCAAGAGCACATCAAAGGAGGGAGCAGAGTGCAAAGCACAGCTGGCGGCCCCCAGCCAGTACATCAGTTGCTACTGCCCATCACGCCACTGATATAAGCACACCAAAGACAGCGTAAAAGAGCTCCCTGGCTGGCATTTCTTCAGGGAAGGAGCTGCCGACAAGCAACAGATGGTTTGCACTCTGTGCCATCAGACCCTGAAGTGAGGCATAAATGTTCAGAACCTGAGCACCACCTGTATGATGAGGCATCTGAATTCCAAGCACGAGGTGCAGTGGAGTACACACCTTAAAAAGCATGACATATCCGAGTCTCCTCCTGCTCCCTCTTAGGGATTTTTCAGCGCGGAATCTGCAGAATCCGCAGGTCAAAATGCCTGCATTTTATCTGCGGATTTCCTGCAGATTTAGTGTGGATTTAGCCTGTGTTTTTACACATGCAGATTCCTAGAATGGAATAGGTGTAAAAACGCTGCGGAATCGGCACAAAGAATTGACATGCTGCAGAAAATAAACCGTTGCGTTTCCACGTGGAATTTTCCGCAGCATGTGCACAGAGGTTTTTGTTTTCGATAGGATAATGTACATCCCTTGGAAAACTGCTGCGGATCCGCAGGGCCAAAACGTGTGCACATACCCTTATGCTGTGGTCTCAGCCTCTTACTCCCACTCAGGATCAACAGGGCTACATGCCTCGCAGCAAATAGAGGATGTGACAGCATCACCACCACCATTGTCACCGAGCAACTGCACACCGTTCCATGGAAGTGTTCAGCTTTCCATCCCCCAAATCCTTGAGAGAAAGAGGAGATACTATCCTAGCCACCCATGAGCCATGGTTCGGAATGACAGCATTTCCAAATTACATGCCTTTGAAATGCTGCCATTTTGGCTGGTGGAGATGGCCAGTTTTAAAAAACTGATGTTGGTGTCTCTTCCACAGTACGGTGTTCCCAGCTGTCACTACTTTTCCAGGTTGGCCATCCCTGCCCTGTACAAACATGTTGTAGAGCAAATCAAATGTGCACTGCACAACGTCATCAGTGCAAGGTCCATATAACCACCAATACTTGTACCAGTTAGCACGGCCAGGGACGTTACAACTCCCTAACTGCCCACATAAAGTGGTGGCTGGAGCAGAGGCAGAAGGCATTCTAGCTCATGTCCTACCACCTCCTACTATTAATGGACATGGCGCCATCATCAGCGTTACTATACCACTTATATGCCCGCTGGAAAAAAACAATTCAGGCCATGATGGATGAAGTGGTGGCACAGGAGGAAGAGAAACAGAGCAAATTCAGACCGTTATCAGGCCTGTTGATCACACATGGCTCGGAGGGTGGCTTACAGTCCCAAAATCGGCCAGGTATCCAACTGTACATCCAAAAAACAAGGAAGAAGGCGTTCTAGCTCATGTCTTACCACCTCCTACTATTAATGGACATGGCGCCATCATCAGCGTTACTATACCACTTATATGCCCGCTGGAAAAAAACAATTCAGGCCATGATGGATGACGTGGTGGCACAGGAGGAAGAGAAACAGAGCAAATTCACACCGTTATCAGGCCTGTTGATCACACATGGCTCGGAGGGTGGCTTACAGTCCCAAAATCAGCCAGGTATCCAACTGTACATCCAAAAAACAGTTTGAGAGGATGAGGAGGAGGAGGAGAAGGAGGTGAGGAGGAGGAACAACCATTTTCATAGCAGGGTGGCACTCAGATCATCTCATGGGCATCATTAGAGCATGGCTGGGGGGATACAAAGTACCCAGATAATATACCTCCCACTGAGGACAGTTTATCGTTGCCTCTGAGCAGCCTGTTACACATGAGCTAATACATGCTGCAATGACTGGGGAATGACCGCCGGCACTGGTATTGTTACCAGTGCAGATTACTGGCAGGCCACCTTGATCGATCATCGATACGAGGACAATGTACCATCATTACTTCTGTCACTGGAGAGGGATCGCAAAATGTGTGAATACAAGTATATGCTGGTAGAAAAACTACTAATGGCTTTCCCACCTGAGAGCGGGGGGGCTCAGTGGAACAAAAAGCCAAAGGCGGAGGAGAAAGTCACCAACACAGCTGGGGCACCACCTGCACCTCTAAAGGCAGGGTTAGCATGTCTGGAATGTGGCAAAACTTTATGAGCAAGCCACAACATCTGGCACCACCTGTTATATTGAACCTGCTCTTCTGGCCAGAGCTTAAGCTGGCCTTATAGAGCATATTAGATAAAGATGGCCCAACGAATGAACATTCATTCGTTCATCTTTGGGCCCATACACACCTTGGATTACATGAACCAAAGATCTGCATTCACTTTAAATTGAACAGCGGTTTGGTGTAGCTAGTGCAGATCATCAACCAAAAAATGCAACATGCCTGACCAGTGTTTTCAACTATTACAAATGTTCGGCAGTTGAAACGAATGATCATTCATTTAACCAATCAAGCTAACGATCATTTGATACAGTTGAAATTAGCAATATTCATCAACTTTGATCCAGTGTGCATGGGCACCCATAGGATGGATCAACACATTCTAGTGTTGGGAACTGGTCCAAACTGAGACTGCTTAGGAAGCTATTGCACATGCAACCGTAGGGAGAAATCAATGAAGTCTTTTAAGGAAGGGGGGTGGACCACAGAGATTTCATTGGTCTCTTGTGCAATTGCATCCTAAGAAGTATGTGCAAGTAATCATGGGAAGAAGCCCTGGAAGCTGGCAATGGATTCAGATAGACAAGGGAATATCTGTATGAAAAAACTGTATAAGCTTCAGTATTGCTTACTACTAGTGATGGGCGAATTTGTTCGAAAAACATAAATTGACATGAATATGGCACATTCAGATTCGTAATCGGAAACATGAGCAAAATTTTATAAAATCGGAGAAAAGCGGTAACATTCAGTAAAAAGTGCAGGAAAATATTTGTGTTGCCACTAAAGTATTTTGAGCACTTCGGCTAGGATAATGGTAGTGTATGATGAGGTGGGGCGCATGTTTGATGTGAAAGCAGAGCTCAGAGAAGCGGCGTTCTTGTAAACTTTTTTTTCTTCTAATTGTATGTGTGCACATTGCGGCTAGCCAATCAGGGCACAGGAAACATCCACAATGTCGTCCTGACACAATGGCTTGTGTCATTGGCTGCTGAAATCACATGCCATTCTCCATATAAAGAGCGGACATCTTGTTATAGCACCATTTTGACAATGCAACAGTGCAGAGAGGCTGCTCCTGTTGCTATTCCTGGGTGCTTGTGTAGGGTTCTAGCATGCTCTCAGGATGCAGTGACGAGACACGAGACAGGGTATGACTTGTATAATGAACTTTTATAAATTGAAGCCACTAGGGCTATACTGAACAGACAAAATGGGGAACAAGCAATCTGTCCTCACAGGGACTCAATGAACTAAACGGTACTTTTTGTGTAACTGCGAGTAACCCGGCTAGTCCGGGTGACAGAAACCAGACTATGGCCAAACTATAACACTTATTTTCTAGAGTCCACTTATCCTTCCATGCGTCACTCGGGATTGCAGATGCGGCAGCTTAGAGGTCGTTGATGCGGCTACCTTGACGCCTCGATCTTCCGGGAAGGTTTGGGCTCGTCGGGCCCTGAAGCAACAATACCAGTGGGGCGTAACAGGCCCTGAAGAAACAATGCCGCTGTGGCACAACAGGCCCTGAGGAAACGGTGCCGACGGGGCACAACAGGCCCTGAAGAAACGGTGCCGGTGGGGCGCAACAGGCCCTGAAGAAACGATGCCGGTGGGGCGCAACAGGCCCTGAAGAAACGGTGTCGGTGGGGTGCTACAGGCCCTGAAGAAACGGTGCTGATGGGGAGCGGTGATGACGCAGTCTCTCAATATAACCGTTCACCAACCTCTGCTCAGGGTCCCTTAGCAAACCGGACGGGGGCCTCTACTACCGCCTGTAGCGAGATGGCGCCCACTGATGCTGGTGATGTCAGGGCCGCAGCTGTGGGAGAAGGTAGGGGGGCAGTGTCCTCACCGCTGTAAAGGAATGATCTGTCTTTGCAGCGGTCGCCTGAGGTAGCCGCCTTGTCACAACAGAGTGGGACGCAGCGGGAGTCGCTGTATGGGACCGCATGCGGGGAGCGGCCGCCGGTGCAAGTCTCTCACGTGTCACTAGTCGGTGAGTCCGCAGCTTTCCTTTCACAGGCCCCTGTCGGTCTCTCCACAACACACCGTCTGCTCCCTCGGCCCTCTCTGTCTCACAGGGCTTCCTGTTTGTTGTCCTGCTCTCTGTCATCTGCCACTTCAGCACGCCCCCTGCTCCTTTTAAGCTTGCTCCGCCCCCTGTTTCCCTGACAACTTCAGTCAAGTCTTTCCTTTTACTGTCCTCCCAGTATCGTTCCCTCAGGAACCCTGATGGCGGTCCCTTGGGTACCTGTCCTTTCACTGTCTGGGAGTCCTCCTCCCCACAGTCCCCCACCTTGTAAGCTCGCCAGTCCTCGGGCGAGGGCCTTAGTCTATTGAGATCGGTCTGTAGAGGATTCAATGTTCGTTGCCATATGAATTGATCTTGCTCATATTGTTCAGGGGGTTTGCCGGCTGTTGACCGCTCGGAGCGTCTAAATTCAACTGAGGTAGAGTCGTCTGGGGGTGGTGGACATCGGTGGGCTGGTTGGTGCGGGCGGGCTAATTGTGTCAGATGATTCATTACTGAGTAGAGGGCCTCTGGGTCCTGGGAGACAATCTTCGTCGTCGTCCGGGTCCCAACATACGGAAGACGATTCAGATGTCGACGGGATAGGCTCCGGTTGCTTCGGATCGGAGGAAGTACATGGGCGTAACATATTACGATGCACAACACGAGTGGGCAGTGTTTCATCCTCCTCGGGTCGTATTTCGCACACCGGTCCGTCCGGAAGTATACGGCGTAAGACCCGATAAGGACTTTCTTCCCAATGCGGCTCCAGTTTGTTCTGGGGGCGTTGATCTAGTACAAGCACCGGGTCCCCGCTTTGGAGGTGAGGAGGCGGGGCTGCATTCTTCCCTGGGTGCTCCCAGACTCGGAGCTTGGTGTGTACAATTCAGTGAAGAGTTTGCAGCCAATGGCGATGATTTCGGACCCAAGATGACACTCCAGTCCAGGGCTGAGGCTCTTCGGGGTCTAACTCCACCTCCGTGATTCCTTTACTGTTGTGAGTTCATTTTCTGGTCTACCAGTTGTGAGTTCTCCTTCCATGCTCCCTCTGGTAGTAACAGTAGGTAGTGAGGCTGATTTAATCAGTGGAGATCTGCCACCTGATAAGGAGGATGACGATTGGACCTCAGGAATCTCAGACTGGATTTAAGACAGCCGACGCCCTATTGTGGTGCTGGTGATTCCTTCTGGCTTGTTAGGTCTTGGTTCTCAGCTCTGTTCCAGTCAGCTCAAGCTAAGTTTTTCCGCTAATGTTCACACTTGATTTTGTTGGTCTATTCAGTTTTTTGTGTGGTCAGCCAGCCCCAGCTGGGGCTGTGCTTAATTTCCACTCTTATTTATCTGTATTTGCCAATTTGCTGTTTTGTCCCTACTTAGATTGGCCTCTTTTTGCTGTGTCTCAGAATATTTCAGAGTGTTGATATAGTGGGAGAAGTCTAGTGACTTCAGGGTTAATTTTGTTATCAGAAGTGTTGGACATTATTTTTGTAGGGTTTTTGGCAGATTACAGACAGTGTCTTTCCTTGCCTATCCTTTCTAGTTAGTTTGGGCCCCTTCATTTGCTCAGTCTATTTTCCTGCCTGTGTTTGTGTTTTCATCTTGTTTCACCGTCAATACATGTGTAGGGGCTGTCTTTCCTTTGGGGTCTGCTCTGGGGCAGTTAGTTTTCCCCTTTTCTTGCTTTAGGCTTATTTAGTCCTCCGGCAGTGACGAAGCGTCTGGGTTCATCGTAGGAACGCTCCACGACTGCTGCTAGTTGTGTGGTTAGGATCAGGGATCTGCAATCTGCACAGTTACCAACCCCTCTGGTTTTCTGTCACTTAGCTTGTTTTGTTTTTTCCTCCTCAGTGACCCATTCATAACACTTTACATTCTCCCAACAGGGAATAGGGGGTATAGCCAGTCACTCGATGTACCCTATTGTTATAGACCCAAACTAATTTGGAAACATATTCGGGCCAATGGGCCTTCTTGTCACTCTCCAGAGTGTGTAACTTCTGAATCAATGTCCGATTAAATCGTTCACAAGCCCCATTCCCTTGCGGGTGATACGGTGTGGTCCGGGATTTGTCAATTCCATAGAGGTGATGTAGTTCTTCCATGACTTTTCCCAAAAAACATGCTCCCTGATCAGAATGTATTCATTGAGGACAGCCGTATACTTGTATAAAGTTTCTACAAATGGCGGAGGCAGCTGACTCTGCGGTCTGATCCCGATTGGGGGTGACCACAGCGAACTTGGTGAGATGATCTACCATAATGAGACCGTGTTTGTATCTCTGAAATGCGGGCCCAATGGTCAGATAATCCACTGTCAGGAGCTCAAGGGGCGCTGAGGTCACAATAGTCTGTGTTGCGGCTCGCTGCGTGGGTGGTTTGGCTAGTTCACACAAGCGGCTGGTCCGGCAAATTTCGTCCACAACAGCCGGCAAGCGCGGGTGGTACGCTTTCTGTTGCAGCCATTGCAAAGTTTTTTTTGTTCTGAAATGGGCCCTTTTTTTGTGAGCCTCCCAAGCCAGTACGTGAAGTTGGGCTCCTGGCGTAACCACCTACCAAACCATCATTGAGGTTGTTTGTGATGTTATTTTACGATACAATAATCCCTTTCGGATAACCAACCTCTCCCATTGTCGCAGCATAAGCAACAGGTCTTGAGTCAAATTTTGCCGTTGAGAGTCAGGGGGTAATTGTCCAGCGGCGACCCATGTCCTGAGAAGGCCAACCTCTTCGTCTTCTTGTTGCTGTTGTATCCACTTATCCCGGGATTGTTCTAATATGCCCCTTGGGGTCTCAGAGGAAGATATTCTTTTATTGTCAGTTGTGAGCACGGCTGCAGTGAGAGCGAACGGTATTTCCTCTCCTTCTAATTCTTCGTCTCGATCCTGTCCTGGAGTTGTATGTCGAATCCTGGAGAGGGAGTCTGCATGGACATTCTCGGCCCCTCTTTTGTAGATAATCTTATAATTGTACTTCGCCATCCGGGCCACCCATCGCTGTTCCAGAGCCCCCCATTTGGCGTTTTCCAAATGAGCCAACGGGTTGTTGTCAGTTCGCACTACCACCTCGGAGCACGCTAGGTACTCTGCGAATCTCTCCGTCATAGCCCACACCACTGCGAGGAACTCGAGCTTAAAAGAACTGTAATTGTCAGGGTTACGCTCGGAGTCATGGAGTGAGCGACTTCCATATGCGATCACTCTTTCCCGGCCATCCTGAACCTGTGACAACACAGCCCCAGCCCGTGAAGACTCCCGTCAGTGTGCAGGATGAACGGTTGGGAGAAATCCGCATAAGCCAACACTGGGGCATCCGAGAGCGCAGCCTTGAAATCTCGGAAGGCCTCTTCCAGAGGGTGTTGCCACTGGATTTTTTGCCCATTGGCCCCAGCGGGAGCCCCCTTCAGCAGGTCGTGCAGGGCTCGAGCTCGACATGCAAAATTCTTTACGAAGCGACGGTAATATCCGGCTTACCCCAGAGAAGCCCGCACATCTTTCACCGTCTCGGGGGTAGGCCATTCCTGGATAGCAGCAACCTTCTCCCGGGATGGCCTCACACCCTCTGCCGAAACGACATGACCCAGATACTCAATCTGAGATCGAAATAGGTGGCATTTCTGAGGCTTCACCTTCAACCCGTACTTTTGCAACCGGCTGAGTACCTGACCCAACCGCTTCAGGTGGTCCTCAAAGGTGGCGGCATAGATGATGATGTCGTCCAGATAGATCAACGTAGCCTCAAAATTGAGATATCCCAGACACCGCTCCATCAATCACTGAAAGGTCCCGGGGACGTTGGCCAGCCCAAACGGCATCCGATTAAACTCAAACAGTCCCATTGGCAATATGAATGCCGTCTTGGCTCTATCTTCTTTTGACATGGGCACCTGCCAGTAACCACTGGCCAAGTCCAGGGTTGAAAAATATGTTGCTTTTCCCAAGGCGGACAGGGATTCTTCTATGCGGGGCAGTGGATATGAGTCTTTAATAGTGCAAGCATTCAGTTTACGATAATCCACACAGAATCGTAGTGTACCATCTTTCTTCTGGACCAATACGATTGGGGCCGCCCTGGGGCTTTGACTTTCCCGTATCACCCCTTTTCGCAGCATTTGGGCCAGCAAAGTTTTCACCTCTTGATGGAGTTGTGGCGGAATCTGTCGATATCGTTCCCGGTTAGGGGCCGCTCCTGCTGTGGGGATTTCACGAGTGATGGCGGTGGTACACCCAAAATCGTCCTCATGACTAGCAAATACTTCATGGTACTGTCCCAGCAATGTTTTTATCTGTGAGAGTTGGGCTGCAGTTAATCCAGAAAGCTCAGCCCGCATCTGCTCCAAAATCTTTCGGCCCTTCTCTTGTGCCGAGACTTCGTGGGCCTGTAAGGTTTGTATTGTTACTTCCCAAGGATCCTCGGGGTGTACTTGTAATTGAACTGCAAGAGCTGGCAGCACTTCTTCTAAAGGCCTTACTAGTTTGGCCAGCACAGTCCGTGCTTTCAGAACGGTGTCTTGGTCTTCAAGATTAACGCAGCGCACCAGGACAGCTCCTTTTTGCTCGGTAGCCAGGGAACGGGCCACCAGTATGCCATGAGGTAAGCGCTCCGAGTGACACGGCTCCACCTGCACCTCCACGCTCTCCAAGGGTATCGGGGCTCGAATGGGCAGGGCCACCACAGTCTGTCCAGGAGGTAACATAAGCAGGGGAGTCGCTGGCGTGATGACCTTACCCAGAGCCTCGCCTTCCTGGCGGTCCTGATGTACCCGTGCTCCCCGCACCAGCTGCTGGAATACCTGTCCCTGGGCTGTGAAAGAACCCCACTACTTCAGAATCCTCTGTGTAGGGTCATTGAGCAGTAGGTTGCCGAACTCTCGTAGAACATTCATGCCTAGGGTGAAGGGGTGTTGCTTATCAGCTTCTCCTTGAGTCAATACCACCCCTCTGCGACCAACAGATTTACCGCACAGCGTCACTTGCACCCACACCACCCTGGCAACTGGGACCGGCAATTGGTTGGCAGCTACTAGTCTGATCACGGGCCCCCACTGAGGCCTTGCTGCTTCCGGGAAGTTCTGTTGAAAATACGTTGCAGGCATAGTGGTTACTTGTGACCCCATGTCCACCAGTCACCGAACGGCCCGGCCCTCCACTTCTGCCCAAACCACCGGGCATTTTGCTACCAAATCTTCGGGACTTCCACCACCCCTAGTTGTGGTTTTTGGCTCCGAGCGGCGTTCCCCCAGCCTGGAGCCCTTTAGTTTAATGGCGACCGGGGTGGGTATCTCCCACGCCGTGGACACTCTCGGGCAAAGTGGCCTGGTTCTCCTCGCTCAAAACACCGGGCCTGTGTAGGTTGACCACCCCGCGGGGAACGTGATCCCAGAAGCCGGGGTTAAAGCCAGGTCGTCCAGTCCCGGTCTCGGTTCTTCTCTTTACTTCGGCCGACTCGCCCTTAATACTTTTCAGCTCTTGCTTCATCTCTTCCACCCACTGAGGCTCTTTGACTACATTCACGGAGGCCTCCAAACCTCGGACTTTCCCCACGGGGACCGCCATCCCCCTGCTTCTGCTCTCGAGCACGTGCCTGACTTCCCACCTCTGAAAAATCTATTTGTGGATTCATCCTGATCTGTTCCCGCAGTGCCTGTTTGACTAATGGATCTCGCAAACCAGTCACCAGTAGGTCACGTAGGACGTAGGGTAATGTCAACAGGTCCTGCCCCTACCCCATATTTCTTTCTATAGCCATATGCAATTCTTGGAGGACATTCATATACTCTGTGATCGTCTCCCCCTCTACTTGCATCTGACTAAACAAACGGGTTCTTAACTCTCCCACATCAGTAGGGTCCCCATGGGTCTGTTCTACTATCTGTAACACTTTTCAAAAGTGTTGCGGTGACCCGGAGGTTTCAACATCACTGACCTCCGCGCCTCCCCGTCCAGTGCCATGAGTGCCACCTCAGCCTCCAGATCAGGGGTCATTGGGTGCATCTGAAAGGGCCCCCGCATCCGCTCTGTCCAGTTCCATAACATAGTATTGGAGCCAGAAAATCTAGGCAGGTTGTTCAGCATAGCCCCCAATGATATGCTTGTACGGGGACCCTCATCATTTGTAGAGTTTACAGCTCTACCCTGATCTGGGGCACCACTGTCTGTGCTCAGAGACTGCATCCTGCCGACTACGCCAAGTGTAGGGTTCTAGCAGGTTCTCAGGATACAGTGACGAGACAGGGTATGACTTGTATAATGAACTTTTATAAATTAAAGCCACTAGGGCTATACTGAACAGACAAAATCGGGGAACAAGCAATCTGTCCTCGCAAGGACTCAATGAACTAAACGGTACTTTTTGTGTAACTGCGAGTAACCCGGCTAGTCCGGGTGACGGAAACCAGACTATGGCCAAACTATAACACTTATTTTCTAGAGTCCACTTATCCTTCCATGCGTCGCTCGGGATTGCAAATGCAGCCGCTTACAGGTCGTTGATGCGGCTACCTTGACGCTTCGATCTTCCAAGAAGGTTTGGGCTCGTTGGGCCCTGAAGCAACTATACCGGTAGGCCGTAACAGGCCCTGAAGAAACAATGCCGGTGGGGCACAACAGGCCCTGAGGAAACGGTGCCGACGGGGTGCAAAAGGCCCTGAAGAAACAAGGCCGGTGGGGCGCAACAGGCCCTGAAGAAACGGTGCCGGTGGTGCATAACAGGCCCTGAAGAAACGGTGCCGGTGGTGCATAACAGGCCCTGAAGAAGCGATGCCGGTGGGGTGCAACAGGCCCTGAAGAAACGGTGCTGATGGGGCGCGGTGATGACGCAGTCTCTCAATATAACCGTTCACCAACCTCTGCTCAGGGTCCCTTAGCAAACCGGACGGGGGCCTCTACTACCGCCTGTAGCGAGATGGCGCCCACTGATGCCGGTGATGACAGGGTCGCAGCTGTGAGAGAAGGCAGGGGGGCAGTGTCCTCACCGCTGTATAGGAATGACCTGTTGTCGCAGCGGTCGCCTTAGGTAGCCGCCTTGTCACAACAAGGTTGGAAGCAGCGGGTGTCGCTGTATGGGACCGTATGCAGGAAGCGGCCGCCGGTGCAAGTCTCTCACTCAGCTTTCCTTTCACAGGCCCCTGTCGATCTCTCCACAACACACCGTCTGCTCCCTCGGTCCTCTCTGTCTCACACGGCTTCCTGTCTGTTGTCCTGCTCTCTGTCAACTGCCACTTCAGCGCGCCCCCTGCTCCTTTTAAGCTTGCCCCGCCCCCTGTTTCCCTGACAACTTCAGTCAAGTCTTTCCTTGTACTGTCCTCCCAGTATCGTTCCCTCAGGAACCCTGATGGCGGTCCTGTTATGAATGAGTCACCGGAGGAGGAGAAAACAAAAATACAAGCTAAGTCCAGAAAACCGGAGAGGTTGGTAGCTATCGGATTGCAGACCCCTGATCCTATACACCACAACTAACAGTAGCCGTGGGGGGTTCCTACGGTGCCCTAGACCCCTCGTCACAGCCGGAGAACTACATAAGCCTAAAGGAAAGGGGAAATCTAAACTGCCCCAGAGCAGACCCCAAAGCAATAGACAGCCCCCAACATGTATTGTCGGTGAAATACAGATGAAAACACAAACACAGACAGAAAGACAGGCTGAGCAAACGATGGGGCCCAACTAACTAGATAGGACAGGACAGAAAAGATGCTGGCTGCAATCCGCAAAAAACCCTACCAAAAATGTCCCAACCGTCTGATAGGGAAAAAGGCCCTGAAGTCGCTAGACTTCAAAATCACTATATCAGCACTCAGGTATATTCTGAAAACAGAGCAAAGAGATCAACTGATCAGAGACAAAAATGGAATTCAGCCAGTCCCAACCAGGACTGGCTGAACACAAACACTAAGGAAACCAGACAAAATCTCATAGAACAATAGCAGGGCAAAAACTTAGCTTTTAGTAGACAGGAACTAAACTGGATGCAAGAGCTCAGAGCAGAAAGGATCACCAGCAGCCCTGCAGGGCGTCGGCTGCCTTATATCCACTCAGAAATTCCAGATGTCCAATCACACTCCGCCTGTTCAGATGACAGGTTCTTCCCATCCCAATCAATTTCACTACCTCTCTTCACCAGCAGAGGGAGTTCATCAGACATCAAAGGTGAAGGGGAGAATTAACTCACAACACGGTCCCCTGGGTACCTGTCCTTTCACTGTCTGGGAGTCCTCCTCCCCACACTTATAGAAACAACCATCTACCTAACTAGCTAAAACCTAAGTCAGATAGTTTAGATAGCTCGTGTCCTGTGTGGCTGTGAAATCGACCTATCAGCATTTTTTTTATGCCATTACTGAGGTCCACAGACAAAGACAGCAGGGCACATTTCATGGAAGTGTGTTGTGTACTGTTTCTATTGTGCTCCATGCACAAGTAGACCTTTCTAAATCTTATTTTTTCAGATGCTAAATGTGATACAGCAAGGCATACATCACCTGGCAATTTAGTGGTGGTGACATTGTTCTGTGATTTGAGCTGTAGGCCAGGAAAAAAAAATTGGGGGGCAGTTGCTACCATGATTCAGCATGGCATATCTCTCCTTGTCATTTACTGGTGATGAAATTCAACTGCCTGCATAGCTCATGCAGATTAAAAGAAATAAAAAAATTTCTGTTGCTAAATGTGATACAGCCAATGTGAACCTGCACATGCACAAACATGCATTCCTCTGGGAATTCCACTGTGCTAAATTGCGGACCTCAACAACCATCAGTCACCCCATCAATCGTATCTGCTGCTTCTTCCTCCTCCTCTGTAACTGTGCCAAGTATTGTGACTCAGGTCTCTGACCGAAGAACCCTGGATTCTTTACTCGCTTCTGTCAGGCTGAGTGAGAGCCTGTCTGCTGTAATGGAAGTGGACATGCCTGTTGTTTTTGACCGATCTGAGAGAACGAGCACACCACAACTTTATCAATCCACTGTCAAGGTACTGTCACACTAAGCGATATCGCTAGCAATATCGCTATAACTTGTGACGTTATAGCGATATTGCTAGCGACATCGCTGTGTCTGATACTTACCTACGACCCGCTCCCCCGCTGGTTATCGCTGATCGCGCGAGAACCTCCTGGACTGTTTCTCGTCGTCAGCTTCCTGTGGCGCTTCCTGTGAAGAGACGAGCGAAGAGCGTGGAGCCGGGCGGGAGGACGCAGGATCGCCTAGTGTGACAGGTAAGTAGCGACCCCGATCCCCAGCGATGTCGCTGGTGAGATCTGCCTGTGTGGCAGCTCACTAGCGATGTACCAGCGATCCTGACGACGTCATATCGCTGGTAGGGATCGCTGGTGCATCGCTAAGTGTGACAGTACCTTAACATCTCCTCTTACACTATCTCACAGTCCAGCAGTTTGTGCAGTTCACTGTACTCCGCCCTTTCTCAGCACTGCAGCCAGCCCATGGTCCCACAGTTGTGAACAGATCACATAAAAGATTGTTTGCTCCTACACATGACAATGCTAAGAGGTTGAACTCCACAATCTCCAATCTGTTGGCCACAGAAATGCTGCCTTTCCGCTTGGTAGATACAGACGGATTCTGAAAGCTGATGGCTGTCACAGTCCCCTTGTACCAGATTCCCAGTCACCATTACTTCTGTAAGAAACCTATGCCTATGCTACACCAGCTTGTCACAGATGACATCACCCGTTGACTAAATCTGTGTCGTCCAGGGTGCATTTCACCTCAGACACTTGGGCGAGTAAGCATGGCCAAGGTCGTTACATATGACTGACTGGGCATTGGGTGACTGGTGGCTGTGGGGGCAGATGGGGAAGGTGCTGCTCCACAAGTCCTGGAATCTCCAAGGTTTGCAGGACAAACCTCTATATTTCACACTTCCTCCACTGCTTCTGTCTCCTCCTCTACCTCCTCTAGGGCCCTCAACCTCTGTGCCCTCATCCTCTGCCTTAATAAGAAATGTGTTCCAACAGTGCAGAGCGAATTCCCATCACCTCCATACTGCGCAGCCAGGGCTCACTGCAATCAGGCAGTGTTAAAGGGAATCTGTCACCCTTTTTAGCCCCTATTGGCTGCCGGCATAGACATCGGGGGCTTATCTACAGCATTCTGTAATGCTGTAGATAAGCCCCCGATGTAACCTGAAAGAGAAGAAAAACACACTATTATACTCACCGGGGTGGGCGGTCCAGTCCGATGGGTGTCGCCATCCCGTCCGGCGCCTCCCTTCTTCATACGATGATGTCCTCTTCTCCCGTCCTGTAATGGCTCCGGCGCAGGTGCATTGCTCTGCCCTGTTGAGGGCAGAGCAGAATTCTGCAGTGCGCAGGCGCCAGACCTCTCCCGACGTGTGGTGCCCCACCATCCAGGTAAGTTGGAGGCTCCTGACCACGCTCCAACACTCGTACCCCACACAACAGAGTAGTTCAGCAAAGCCACATTGCGGCTCCTTGCTTAGAGAGTAGCAGAGCACCTTTGGTGGCTCCCTGCTTGGAACACGAAACGTGCTGGGAGGCAGGTGGAGTTGAGAATACATAAAAGAGCGGGAAGGTTTAGAATTACAGGTCAGTCTAGGAGAGGAAGCCACTCAGAGAGGAGTGAGGAAAGAAGATCCCTGAGAGAGGGATGGAGGAAGGAGGTGCTGCAGCAGACCTCAGTGACCAGGGTCTGATGGCATGGGAAAGGGAAGAAGGAGAAAGACATTGAACTGAAACCTGATCTTCCATAAGAGAGAGAGATTAGAACGGAACGAAGGAGTAAAAGGGAACAGAGAGGACGTGGGTTAGAGGAAGAACCCTGCCTAGAAGTTCTAAGCGCAAGCCCGGGGCCTGGTCCCCAGGGTTGTATGGACACTAATGGTTCTGCAGCAGACACCGGTGGAGTAGTGGGCTGTAAATGCACTACTCCCATCTCAGACTTGGGGGCACAACAGCAACTTGGTTAGTAAGCCGGGACTCAGGAGTAGGGAGTCCCCGAAGCAGGCTACAGCTGCCTGCCGTACAAGTAGAGTTCTTGGGAACATCTGTCAGGAGGCACTCCAGTGTAACTCAGTACTGGGAGTACTTCACACTTAAAAGCGCTATAGAGGAGACGTTCAGAAAGGCACATGTTGGCGGAGTGCTGGAAGGGAGCATTCCATCTGACCTGGAGGTTGATTGAGCCTCTGACCCGGAGGACACAGTACGGAGGCAGGCACCTGTGTGTTCTACAGACTGTGAGTAAAGCTTTGGAACTGCAAGCCCTGGTGTCCTCCATTCATTCTTGCGCCAACGCATCCAGACCCGCTACATCTGGGTACCAGCTTCTACACTGCTTGTACCTCTCCTCTTTCCCCACATCTACACTGCCCTGGGACTACAGCTCCACCTGTGGGGAGCTTTACCATCTTGGCTGCAACACACCAACAGCCCCAGAGGATCTGCATGCAGCGTCGGCCTAACATCTCACTGCCGAACACCACAGGTGGCGTCATGAACTATTCATTCAAATCATTACATTCCCCCATTACTTGGGCGCCCAGGGCCACAGACCGGGTCCCCGCTGCTGTGACACATCCCGCTGATACCGGTCCGGTACCGAGTATCCCACGGCCCTGGGAGGGCGACCCAATAACATTGTCTCAAAGTTCAAGACTGTCGTCACACAGGCGGGTGCAAAGGGGGGGTGGATTACTGCAGTCGAGGGGGGCTGGTGATTACAGACAAACTCTTAGTGAAGGTGCAAGATCCGAGGAACAAATGGAGGAGGAAGAGGTGATGAGAGAGCAACTGTCAGGAGATGAAGAGGACAATAATCCCCTTCCTGTTGTCTGTGGTTGGCGGGAGGGGACTAAGGAAACAAGCATCAGTGTTACCCAGCCACCAACACAGCTTGGGCTTGGACCTCATGGAAGAGCCCAACCTATAAGTGTCTTCTTCCTACACTATCTGCAACATGATCCCCATATACAGTAGTTATAGTGCTGATTACTGGGTTGACACTCTGTTAGATCCATGTTATAAGCCAAAATTTTGCCAGATGCTTCCTGCCCTGGAAAGGGTCCTGTGAATGCTGGCAGAAGCAATTTCTATGAGTCCTTTGACACTTTTGTTTTTAGACAGTGCCCCAGCAAAACAGAATGCAAGACTGATACGTGATGAACGAATGGAGAGGATGGTGCAGGACTATCTAAAACTGAATATCAATACTATCAGGGAGGGTTTGGACCCTTTCACATTTTGGTCTTCAAAAATGGATGAGTATCCTGAGCTCTCCTTGAAGGTTTTATCATGCCCAGCAGCCAGCGTTCTCTCAGAACGTGTCTTCAGCGCTGCTGGTGGTGTCTTGACGCATAAGCACAGCCGGCTGTACCCTGAAAGTGTTGACTGCCTAACTTTTATCAAGATGAACAAGTCATGGACTTTTACACCCCAATTGCAGACTGTACAGAATAGGCTATATTGAAGTGTTTAGTGTGCTGCATTGATCTTGCATAATTGCAGTCTGGGATTTCTTTAGTGTGGCTTCTGTGCCTGCTGCTGCTGCAGATGTTAACACAAATTTGTGGAAATGTGAACAGTCATGGTTGTTCTCCATGTCCTGGGTTGACTGTAGTGGAAGACATGTCAGTCCCTATTATACCATTTCTACTCTCGTGACATTGATGCCACTTCGGTGGTGTCATGTCCTCATTTTTTGAAAGTTGAAGACTCTTGGTTGTGTGTCTACCTGCTGGGTTGGCTGTAGTGGAAGATGTGTAGGTCCCTATTATACTATTTCTACTGTGGTGAAATTGATGCCACTTTGTTGTTGTCTGCCACTAAAATTGTTGAAATGTGAACACTCCTGTTTGGGTCTCTCCATCTGTGGGGTTGACTGGAGTGGAAGACGTGTCAGTCCCTATTATACTATTTCTACATTCGTGAAATTGATGACTCTTCAGTGCTGTCAGGCCCTCAGTTTTTGAAATTTGAAGACTCCAAGTTGGGTGCCCATCTGCTTGGTTGGCTGTAGTGGTGAAATTGATGCCACGTTGGTGGTGTCTGCCACTAATTGTTTGAAATGTGAACACTCCTGATTGGGTCTCTCCATCTGTGTTTTGACAGCTTTTGGGCCTGTTTTAAGGTATTGTATTGTTTTTGCCTCCGATTGACTCCAAATATGTTCGGTGAATAATCGATGAATAAATCGTCAAATATTGCAAATTCGGCAATCATAATCCAAACCGAAAATTGAAATATTCGCTCATCTCTAATTACTACCTTCAGTCAGCAAAAAAAAAGTGACACTTGGAAAGGGAATTAGAGTAAAATGTGTCCAAATGCAAATCTGTTTATAAAGAAACCTAATAGCACATATATGCAAATAAAGAAAAGATGTGGAAATGGAGCCTAAGGTTTCCCCTGCCTTATAATGTCAAATAAGGACACCGCTGTGAGGTACATGAGTTCATTTTGAGCAATACATAAGTGTCTTGTACATTACACAGCCTGGGAGGAAGCAGGGAGGCAATTTATGCAGTAAGCATTGTTGCAGATAAAAAGCTGATCACTCTTTGCGACACTGCAGGAAGGAAAAGGTTTATTCAAACACATTCATTTTAAAAAACTCCTATTTTTAATGGTTAGGACTCGGAGGACTACCTAGAAAAATATTAATTCATTTAGAAAAAGTATTTGTAAGATGCAGAACTAGAGCTTACCAGGTTGAGAAGGCTGAGAAGGTCCTGATCCCATTTTTTTGTTTTGGTTTCTAGGAAAGAAAAATAGATTTCTATCAATGTCAAGCACTACATCAGTATATACACTGCTCAACAAAATAAAGGGAACACTTAAACAACAGAATATAACTCCAAGTAAATCAAACTTCTGTGAAATCAAACTGTCCACTTAGGAAGCAACACTGATTGACAATCAATTTCACATGCTGTTGTGCAAATGGAGCAACAGATGGAAATTATTGGCAATTATCAAGACACACTCAATAAAGGAGTGGTTCTGCAGGTGGAGACCACAGATCACATCTCAGTACCAATGCTTTCTGGCTGATGTTTTGGTCACTTTTGAATGTTGGTTGTGCTTTCACACTCGTGGTAGCATGAGACGGACTCTACAACCCACACAAGTGGCTCAGGTAGTGCAGCTCATCCAGGATGGCGCTACCAGGAGACAGGTCAGTACACCAGGAGACTTGGAGGGGGCTGTAGGAGGGCAACAACCCAGCAGCAGGACCGCTACCTCTGACTTTGAGCAAGTAGGAACAGGAGGAGCACTGCCAGAACCCTGCAAAATGACCTCCAGCAGGCCACAAATGTGCATGTGTCTGCACAAACGGTTAGAAACTGACTCCTTAATCGCCCATGACGATTAAGTCCCAGGGCACATGGATGGGATAGTAGTTTTCATGGCAGAAAGGAGTTAAGCGTCATTCAGACATCTGTTTTTCATGTAAATGTTGTATCGGCGGATTTTACAAAAAGAACACGTACTTTATAATCTATGATGCTCTTCACATGCCCATGTTTTTTTCATATTGTGTGTCTGCAAAAAATCATAGAAATGTGTCTGTTTTTTATCCACGTCACCTGTCAAAATTACCCATACAAGTCTATGGGTCCGTGAAAATCACAGATACCACACGGATGGCATCAGTCCTTATGGTGTCTGTGATTAACATTGTAATGTGTAGTAGAAGCTTTGTAATTTGTTTACTTTTCAGACGTGAAATTCATCAATGTAAACAATGATGATCAAAATTGACACACGGACCAAATACTAATGTAAAATACTGAAAACACTTGAACTGATTTTTGCTCACATGAAAAGTCACTGACATCTGAATGAGGCCTAAAGTTGACAACATTTCCGCAATTAATCTTTCATTGTCTCTAAGGGACGAATTAATCAAAGGCACATAAATGTGGCTTAACATAAATTTTTCAACTTTGGCAATTTTTACACCAGCTCTGCCCCAGTGGATATAGCCAATGTGGTCCTATAAACTCATATCTTACACCAGTAGATTTCTGACGCTGTCACATGGGAGACCAAAGATGCGCCAAATTCAGTATGAGACCTCTTAACTAGAGTTGAGCGACTTTGGTCGGATCGGGTTTCATGAAATAAAATTTGGTTCAGATGAAACTGGTCCGACTAGGGCAAAAAAAAGTCGGAGTTTCGTCCGAAACCCGACCTCAATGCAAGTCAATGGGGATTAAAAGTCGGCATTGAGTGGATGAAAGTCATCCGCTCAATGCCGACTTTTATTTCCGATTGACTTGCATTGGGGTCGGGTTTCGGACGAAACTCTGACTTTTTTTTGCCCTAGTCGGACCAGTTTCATCTGAAACAAATTTTGTTTCATGAAACCCGATCTGACCAAAGTCGCTCAACCGTACTCTTAACCGCTTTCCAACGTTGGGCATAATGGTACGCTAAAGTTGGACTCCCTCCCTTTGATGTGGGCTTCGGTGGTGAGCCCACATCTTTTCCAGCACATGTCAGCTGACATGTGCCCGGAATAGCCGCGGGTGGAATAGCGATCTACCCGCAGCTATTAACCCATTACATGCTGCTGTCAAATGCTGACAGCGGCATATAACTTGTATTTTCGGCAATCACGCCGGAAATCCGCCGATCAGTGACCCCGTCACGTGATCGCGGGTCACCAATGGGTTGGCATGACAACTAGAGCTCTCCTGGAGATCTCTTTGGTTGTCACTGCCGGTTTGCTGAGAGTGCTGTCCGGTGGTTGGCGTTCATAGCAAGTGAGTTATTCTGCTACATAGAGGCAATCTGATCATCGCCTGTATGTAGCAGAGCTGATTGGGTTATGGCAGCTTCTGGTCTCCCATGGAGACTATTGAAGCATGCCAAAAGTAAAAACAGTTTTTAAAAATATAAATATATATGTAATAAAAAATAGGCAGCACTCCAAATTAGATGTGAAAAAAAGTGGATACTTTACTGATCCTCAGGTGGCAACGTTTCAATGGTGACCCGTCTTTATCAAAACGGGTCACCATTGAAACGTTGCCACCTGAGGATCAGTAAAGTATCCGCTTTTTTTTCACATTTAATTTGGAGCGCTGCCTATTTTTTTTTTTACTTTTATTAACTTGGCTGTTTGGACACTGCTGAATAGATTTTGCACCAATTGTATAATTTTGGTAGTGCTGCCCTTTTTTTGATATATATATATATATATATATATATATATATATATATATATATACACAGCAGCACCCTGTGAATGCCAAGACATATAATGTCAATGGAAATAAAAAAATAAAAAAAACCTATTATAATGGACAAACATGTTTATATATGTCTTGCAGTCACTGCAGCTTGCACCTATTCACACTTGGAAGATGCTGGTCAGGTTTTTTTTGTATAGCTAAATATAGGTGCAGGTGTTCTCAGCCAGTTCTACTGGCCCATTCACTTGTAGGCTTGCAGCCCAGGAGAGACATGTTTGTCCATTATAATAGTTTTTTGTTTTTTTTTTAACTTGAAAGTGGCATATATAGTAGGATATGGTAGGGTTCAGACAGGACCCGTCAGAGAAGTGTCACCTTGCCGCGGTTGACGGACACACATGAATTGACCAAATCATGCGCTAAGAACCTTCGCTTTTGTAAGTACATCTTGCTGAGGGACAGAGCGTTTGGAAGTTTTTTTATTTCCATTGACATTATATGTCTTGGCATTCACAGGGTGCTGCTATGCATTTTTTATTTATGTTTTGCAGTCACTGCAGCTTGCACCTATTCACACTTGGAAGATGCTGGTCAGGTATTTTTGTATAGCTATATATATATATATATATATATATATATATATATATATATATATACATATATACATATATATACATATACATATGTTCAAATCACCCCCCTTTCACCACATTCAAAATAAAACAATAAAAAAAAATCAAACATAGACATACTGTATTTGGTATCGTCGCATTCAGAATCGCCCATTCTATCAATAAAAAAAGGATTAACCTGATTGCTAAACAGTGTAGCAAGAAAAAAAGTCAAACGCCAGAATTACGTTTCTTTGGTCGTCACAACATTGCATTAAAATGCAATAACTAGCGATCAAAAGATCGTATCTGCACCAAAATGGTATCATTAAAAACGTCAGCTCGGCAAGCAACATAAGCCCTCACCCAACCCAAGATCATGAAAAATGGAGACGCTACGGGTATTGGAAAATTGCGCAATTTTTTTTTTTTAGCAAAGTTAGGAGGTTTTTTTCGCCACTTAGTTAAAACAGAACCTAGACATGTTTGGTGTCTATGAACTCGTAATGACCTGGAGAACCATAATTGCAGGTCAGTTTTAGCATTTAGTGAACACAGTAAAAAGGCAAAACAAAAAACAACTGTGGGATTGCACTTTTTTTTTTTTGCAATTTCATCGCACTTTGAACTTTTTTCCCATTTTCCAGCACACTATATGTTAAAACCAATGATGTTGTTGAAAAGTACAACTCATCCCACAAAAATCAAGCCCTCACATGGCCATTTTGACCAAAAAATAAAAAAGTTATGACTCTGGGAAGAAGGGGAGCAAAGGATGAAAATGCAAAGCCAAAAATACCCCTGGTTGTTAAGGGGGTAATGAACTTGGTGCATCTTAGAATCGAGTATCCTGGATAAAGATTGGGGTACAAAATGCCAATCTTGATTACTCGACCCACCTGTGTTACCAGAAACGCGATACTTCAGATGCAATCTCATTTCCCCCTGCTGTTTCTGCTTTTAACCTCAATGTACCCGAGATGGAGTATTTGACCCATCTTCTCACTCACGGTGTCCTAAATTCTTGGTCTAAGAGCTATACAGTGCATTAAGGCTAGAAATCGGTATTATAAGCATCACATGGCACAATTGATCTTTTCTACCAGCACATCAATGTTTATTAAAACAGTGAAATTCAGGTTTCCTAATAACTAATAAAAAGCAAAAGTTCCAGAATTAAAAGTTATATAGGGGCAGTGAAAAACCCCCCAGAGAACTAACATTTCTTACCAATTAGTGCTTTTTTGTTGAAACTTCTATCTGGAGATAAATCTTGATGGTTTAAAGCATGAAATTCTGGAGCATTAGAAGCGTCTGAACCCAGTGTGTATGAGGCAGAGTGAGTATAAGCATGAACTTTTTTTTTTTATCTAAGAACAGCTTCTTCTCACTTCTGCTTTATACTCAGTCACACCTGCTTACCCGTGGACACAAGAAATCATTTGCATTTGTTTTGTATCCAGTTCGCTTTTTTTTACTTATCAGGTAAGCTCTTATTAACTACCATTTCATACATCATAGCAACAAAGTAACCAAAAATACCCTCATCCAATCTCTTGACATATCCTGTATGTACCGAATTATTTTATTACTTTTTAATATACATAATAAAAAATATTTATTGAAAACTACAAAATATCATAGTTAATATGGTCATTGAGCTTGCAGAGGGAGTTGGGGTTTTGTATGCATTCTTTATTTTACTATATTGCTGGATAGTGAGAAGAGTCACGTCAGTAAACAGCTCTACTATATAGAGTTGTTGACTGCTCTATTCATAGTCCCATAAGTCAGTACCACGTAAATGCGGATGACCCTAAAATCCACCATTCTGGCCAAAATGTCAATGTGTGTTAAACACAGACATTTTAGGCTTAAACTAGCCCTCTATGTAAAGTGGCTTGTAAAAGTATTCACCTCCTAGGCCATATTAGCGGAATATTGAAAGCAGCGCAACACGGCATACACGTGCCGCATGGAGGCCAAATCATTGGTGGTGAAGTGTTGTTCTGCAGTGTGACTCAACCGTGCGTGCTGCAGCTAAAACTCCATTATTGCCTCCTGCTGCTCACACAGTCTCTCCAGCATATGCAAGGTAGAGTTCCACTTTGTTGGTAAGGTCGGTGTCACACTTGTGAGAAATTCGCACGAGTCTCGCGTATCAATACCCAGCACTGCTGCTGGCACTCGGGACCGGAGTGTGAGGTTGCATGTGTTTCTATGCAGCTGAGCGCTCCGGTCCGAGTGCCGGCGGCAGTGCCGGATATTGATACGCGAGACTCGTGTGAGTTTCTCGCAAGTGTGACCCCAGCCTATGTCGCATATCAGCCAGTGACACAGGAAGGCAGAAGACAGGTGAGCAGCAGGAGGGTGAGAACACCAAAAGTGCATACACACTGCCCACACTTTCAGCAACAGCTCCGACATGTGTTGTTAGTTTTTCAGGAAGCTTAGCACCACCAAGTTTAGCACATGCGCCAGGTAAGGGATGTGCATCAAAGCAGCTAGGCCAGAGCTGCTATGAGATTTCACCCATTATCGCACACCACCAGGCCGGGCTTGAGGTTTCCCCCGCACCAACCACTCATCTGTCTGCTGTTGGATCCCAGTCCACAACTCCAGCACTGTGTGGGTTTTTTCCCCCAAACAGATGAATTTAGGAACAGTGTACTGTCTTTTCCCCCTGGCTGTGCTCAAGTTGGTGGTGCAGGTCTTCCTGTGACGGAATGAGGAGGTGGTGGAGAAAGAAGAGTAGGACTAGGAGGCAACCTAAAAAGGTAAATGACAAGCAATACTAAGTTATAGGACATGAGCTAGAACACATTCCGCCTCTGCCCCGGCTGCTACTACAATTACCCAGTGGGTAGCAGCTAGTGAGATGTAACGTCCCTGACCGTGCTTACTGGCGGAGTCATCAAAAAGCAGAAGAGACTTCTGCATGACTTGGGGCTCAGACTTCTTGGCTGATTTGCAAGGGGGTGACCAGATGACCATGGACCAGGTGGAAGATATTGCAAAGGAACTGGAGCCACTCTCAGCCATCCAATGGTGTTGAATTTTGGAACGTAGCACGTACAGAATGACCACGTTCTCTCCCTGCATCAGCTACACTACCATCACCATCAGCAGCTATGCAAGCAACACCACTGCCAAGTCTCTTATTTGATGTTCTCCTCAATTTTGGAAGTTGATTTTCTAAACATGTCTCATAAAGAGAAGGCGAAAGAGTAGATTTATTTGCAACAGTACTAGAAAAAACACAGCAGTTTATTTTGGGGCCTAGAAATGGCAACTAGATGGCTGATGCAAATTATTTATTTCACAGACTAATAAAAAAATACATACCAGAAAAATTCTTTTTAGGGCCTAGAAATGGCAACAAAGACAGCTGAGGAGATATATTGATTTGCAAAACTACTACAAAACATACAGCGGTCTTGAAAAATTATTTAAATTATATACAGTACTGCCACAGGCAAGTGAGTGCAGAGTACACACAGCAGCTTTTAGCACAGTAATCCCACAGGCAGGTGGTGTTCAGAGTACACAGCAGCTTTTAGCACAGTACTAGCAGTGTACTGCAACATATATGGGTTGCAGAGTACTCACTGTGTTGTTTTTGCAGTGTGCACAGCTGCTTCCTATTATTACACTAATAAGAGCATAATAGTGGCGGCACTCATGATCTGGCCTTTACACAGGCCGGGTCAGGAGCTGTGCCGGCCAAACACAGCCATGCCAAAACTCCAGAAGTGACCACAGTCTAAAAGCTTGATGACTGAATGCACTGAAGCCTTTCAACAAGCTTTATTAGAATGACAAACCCGTACAACAAGCCAGACATACAGTACAAAGTCAGTGTTCGGCGTTTGATATCGGGCACCAGGTGTCCAGTACGAACCCCAAACTTTCCAGTTCGGGGTCACGCATCCTTACTGGAGAGGTCTGAAGTGTCCAGCAATGAGTCCAGTTGTTAATCCCATTGAACACCTGTCTAAAAGATCTTAAAATTGCTGTTGGGAGAAGGCGCCTTCAAATATGAGCGACCTGGAGCAGTTTGCAAAAGAAGAGTGGTCCAAATTCCAGTTGGGAGTTTTAAGAAGCTTGATGATGGTTACAGGAAGCGATTATTTATGCCAACAATTTGGTACAGTCCATTTTGAGGGTTGTGCGTGAAATTATGTCCAATTTGCTTATTTTCTCTTTTTTTGTGTTTTTCCAGTACATACAAAGGAAATAAACATTTGTATAGCAAGCATGTAATTGCACCAATATTTCATTTTCAGAAACAATTTCATGGGTGCCAACACTTTCAGCATTGACTGTATCTGAACAGTGAATATATGAGTTTTGAACCCTACTACTGCCAATAAACTATACATACAGAATAAGTATTAAATATATATAAATACACATATATATATATATATATATATATATATATATACACATACACACACACATTTTTTTCCAGCCAGTGTTATTTTAATTAGTCTTTAATTTCTGAAATATAATGGCATCATGGATTTCTTCTCCTTAGTATCCCCCCCACCTCCTGCCGGCTACACACACTCTCCTACTCCTTTTGAAATGTTTGTCTTTTTGTTTTCTCACAGGGGACACAAGATCTTTACATTATGATGAAACTAGCTAGCTAAACTGTACCACAAAAGTTCCCCACATTGGGAAACAAACTCTCATTACAGTTACTGATGAGAAGAAAGCTAAAGTCTCACTTTGGAATTAACCTCTTCCTGTACCCAGCGCAAGCACTGCAAAAGAGCTCAGCTTAACCTCTGCAGTGACAGTTTGGATATGTGACAGCACCATATGCAGTTTTATTGCTATAACAGAAAATCTCTATATATAAAAATGAATGTGTGTGTGTATCACTAACCAATCACAAAGCATCTTTCATTTCACCAGAGCTGTTTAAAAGAAGCCGAGCTGTGATTGGTTGCTATGAGCAACAATTTTCCCACTCCAGAAAACACCTCAGCAGACACTGAAATGGTGAGAGAATTCTAGCATCCCTGGGAACATAAGCTCCAAGCCATTGTCTGCCCCCAGAAAGGAGCAGAGAGCACATGACAGAAATGGATCCCCCCCTCCCGTGCCCATATACACATCACACATCCTCCATCCATAAGCATATCTTCCCTCTTTTAAAGGGATCATTGGTATGGAAGTTAGGGCAAATCCATCCAGCACTTTGGTACTGACCCCAGGCCTCTCTTAAAGGGATCCCCAGTATGGAAGTCAGGGCAAATCCCTCAGTGCTCTGATTCTGACCCCAGGCTTCTATTAAAGGGATCATTGGTATGGAAGTCAGGGCAAATCCATCCAGCGCTTTGGTTCTAACCCCAAACCTCTCTTAAAAGGATTCCCGGTATGGAAGTTAGGACAATTCCACTCAGCGTTCTGGTTCTGACACCAGGGTCTCTTAAAGGGATCCCTGGTATGGAAGTCAGAGCAATTGCCTTCAAATGCTCTGGTACTGACCCCAGGCTCTCTTAAAGGGATCTCCTGTATGGAAGTTAGGGCAAATCCCTCAGCGCTCTGAATCTGACCCCGGGATTCTATTAAAAGGATCATTGGTATGGAAGTCAGGGCAAATCCACTCTGCGCTCTGATTCTGACCCCAGACCCCTCTTAAAGGGATCCCCGGTACGGAAGTGAGGGCAAATCCACTCTGCGCTTTAGTACAGACCCCAGGCCTCTCTTAAAGGGATATCCGGTATGGCAGTTAGGGTAAATTCCTCAGCGCTCTGATTCTCACCCCAGGCTTCCATTAAAGGGATCCCTGGTATGGAAGTTAGGGCCATTCCACTCAGAGCTCTGGTTCTGACACCAGGCTGATGGGATGATGTGGGATATTAGGGGAGTAGTCCGGTGGCTCTGGCTGACGGGATGATGTGGGATATTAGGGGTAGTAGTCCGGTGGCTGTAACGGGATGATGTGGGATATTAGTAGTCTGGTGGCTCTGGCTGATGGGATGATGTGGGATATTAGGGGTAGTAGTCCGGTGGCTCTGGCTGACGGGATGATGTGGGATATTAGGGGTAGTAGTCTGGCGGCTGTGACGGGATGATGTGGGATATTAGGGGTAGTTGTCCGGTGGCTATGGCTGACTGGATGATGTGGGATGTTAGTAGTCCGATGGCTCTGGCTGATGGGACGATGTGGGATATTAGGGGTAGTAGTCCGGTAGCTCTGGCTGATGGGATGATGTGGGATATTATAGTGAATGTGGCTATGCGGCGTGGGCGGGGCTATACACAGCTATATATATAATGATTATAATCATTATAATTTGTTATAACTAACCGCAGTTAGTTACTATGCCCGGGCAGCACCGGGATCTTCAGCTAGTAGTTAATAAACAACATCCCTATATATAAAAATGAATGTATGTATGTGTGTATCACCAACCAATCATGAAGCATCTTTCATTTCACCAGAGCTGTTCAAAAGAAGCTCAGCTGTGATTGGTTGCTATGATCAACAGTTTTCATTGCAACCGATCACTAAGCATCTCTCATTTCACCAGAGCTGATTAAAAGTAGCTGAGCTGTGATTGATTGCTTGAGCAAGTTTTCCCACTTGAGAACACTTCAGCAGACACTGACATGGTGGGAGAAATCTAGTATCCCCGGGAACATAAGCTCCCAGCCATCGTCTGACCCACAGAAAGGAGCAGTGAGTACATGACAGAAATGAATCCCTCCCTCCCGTGTGGTATCATTAAGTGACACACATGAATGTAGGAAAGTGCACATATTAAATGTCATGTGGATTTAATATTTTCTCTCAGACACTTTTATGCATTATTGATGTGTTACTGTGCTCTGATGCTCTGAGTTTTTTTAAAGTGCTACTTTCCCCATAATTCACCTGAATATACCCATATAACACGTAATGCTTTTCCCATAACAACCCATTAAATATGATACTATACTGCATACAGATGATGTACATCCATGAGCAACTCAGCCGGACAAATTACAAGTTGACGGCGCATGAAAATGTGTGTGAAGGTTTCTCTACTGTACTAATGTAAAAGGTTTGTGCCTGTACATTGGTGAAAAGCATGACTGTGATATTTATGGTGGCAGAAAAGTGAGAATATCAGCCTGATCAGAAGAAAACCTGGGATCTTAGTGAACCATGTTTCTGTGCAATTTCACTATTCTGCTTTTACTGGCTTTGACGGGATGATGTGGGATATTAGGGGTAGTAGTCCGGAGGCTCTGGCTGATGGGACGATGTGGGATATTAGGGGTAGTAGTACGGTGGCTCTGGCTGACGGGATGATGTGGGATATTATAGTGAATGTGGCTATGCGGAGTGGGCGGGGCTATACACTCAGATATATATATATATATATAATCATAATTTGTTATAACTAACCGTAGTTAGTTACTATGCCCGGGCAGCGCCGGACTCTTCAGCTAGTTTTACTATATTTCTACTTTACAGCAAATTTAAGATATTATAAATAACAGCAAATCATATCAATCTAGATTTACCACTAACAAAGTACAATGTGTCAAGAATAAACAGTCTCACAATCACTCAGATATGTAGAAGCATTCCAGAGTTATTAAAACAGACACGTCAGGTTTGAAAAATTCTGCCTAATCAAGAAGGTCGGGGAGGGGGAAAATAAACAACTTCCTGACGACAATACAGGTCAAATTATAAAATTGCTTTATTGGACACAGGGCAAGGAACAATACAGAAATAGCTGATAGCTTGTCATAAAAGGTCAAAAGCACCTTTGTCCACACATGCTGCTTCAATGTATCCCATATAGGGAGGACAAAAAAGTAGTAAGACCATCAATCAATGTGCAATATAGAGGCTTAGCCTACTCAGTTTAACAATGGTAACACATAAATGCACTACGCATAATCATGTCATAAATCATGTCATAAACAATAGATACGTCCTACATTACCTAATAAGTGCTTATGCACGCAGACAAGTGAAGAGACCGGTGCCCGCCCCGACGCGCGTTTCGGGAGCCTTCGTCAGGGGGACCTTTTATGACAAGCTATCAGCTATTTCTGTATTGTTCCTTGCCCTGTGTCCAATAAAGCAATTTTATAATTTGACCTGTATTGTCGTCAGGAAGTTGTTTATCTTCCCCCTCCCCGTATGTCAGTTTGACAAGTGGTCTCTCTACAGTCCACAGCACTTTGAGTACTATGGGGATATTTTCTGCTATATAGATTATATTATAATATACTCCCCATATGGCAGTTATGCTGGTGTGTGCTACTTTTGTCTTTTATCTCTAATCAAGAAGGTGAAAACGGGCTTCGGTGGAAAGGGGCTAAAATAGCACTCCAGGCATGTTTAGCGTTTAGAATTAATTCTGTCACTAGTTCGTATATATATTTTGTAACAATGCTACTCACTTGGGAGGGAGATGAGGTCTCACAGGATCTGTTTCTATTTAAAAGTCTGGGTAGCTTATTTCAGTCTTCATAAACCGCATAACAGGAAAACTCAAATACAGCCTTTGTCTGGCACAAAGCGAAACAAAGTAACAAGTCCATACAATAGGGCGGGTTCGCCAACTTGAGTTAGAGTCAAGCTTCCTAGTCCTTTAGCAAAGGCACACAATCCTAGACATCTGCAAACCTCCACACACAATCCTTGTGTGAGACAAATAGGCCTCATTTTACTCAGTGAACCACACTCAGGGGTGAAGATATGGTAAACCGTCTCTCTCCAAACTCTGCTGCTGGCAATCAACCTTTCATGACCAATTAACCCCTTTTTGTCCTATATGTACTTAAGTATTACTCCCATCCATGTGTCTAACAACCACTATACACACACATACATACATTCGTACAGGCTAGGGTTAGGGCTGATATTAGGGTTAGGGGTGTGTTGGAGTTAGGGTTGGAGTTAGAATTGGGGGGTTTCCACTGTTTAGGCACATCAGGGGCTCTCCAAATGCAACATGGCGTCTGATCTCAATTCCAGCCAATTCTGCGTTGAAAAAGTCAAATGGTGCTCCTTCCCTTCCAAGCTCTGCTGTGCGCCCAAACAGTGGTTTACCCCCACATATTATTTATCAGCCTACTCAGGACAAATTGCACAACAACTTTTGGGGTCCAGTTTTTCCTGTTACCCTTGGGAAAATAAAAAATTGCGGGCAAAAATATAATTTTTGTGGAAAAAAAATGATTTTATTTTTATGGCTCTACGTTATAAACTTCTGTGAAGCACTTGGGGGTTCAAAGTGCTCAAAACACATCTAGATAAGTTCCTTGGGGGGGGTCCAGTTTCCAAAATGGGGTCACTTGTGGGAGGTTTCAACAGTTTAGGCACATCAGGGGCTCTCCAAACGGGACATGACACCCGCAGACCATTCCATCAAAGTCTGCATTCCAAAACGTCACTACTTCCCTTCTGAGCCCCAACGTGTGCCCATGCAGTAGTTTTCTCCCACATATGGGGTATCAGCATACTCAGGACAAACTGGAAAACTTTTGGGGTCCAATTTCTCCTGTTACCCTTGGGAAAAAAATTGGGGACTAAAAGATCACGTTTGTGGAAAAAATATTTTTTTTTATTTTCACGCCCGGACGTTATAAACTTCTGTGAAGCCCTTGGGGGTTCAAAGTGCTCACCACACATCTAGATAAGTTCCCTTGGGGTCTAGTTTCCAAAATGGTGTCATTTGTGGGGGGTTGCTACTGTTTAGGCACATCAGGGGCTTTCCAAACGCGGCATGGCGTCCGATCTCAATTCCAGCCAAAAAAGTCAAATTGCGCTGCTTTCCTTCTGAGCTCTGCCATGCGCCCAAATAGTGGTTTACCCCCACATATGGGGTATCAGCATACTCAGGACAAATTGCACAATAACTTTTGGGGTCCTGTTACCCTTATGAAAATAAAAATTGGGAGTGAAAAGATCATTATTGTGGAAAAAATATGATTTTTTTAATTGTATGGCTGTACGTTATAAACTTCTGTGAAGCCCTTGGGGGTTCAATGTTCTCACCACATATCTAGATAAGTTCCTTGGGGGGGTCTAGCTTCCAAAATGGGGTCACTTGTGGGGGGGTACCACTGTTTAGGCACATCAGGTGCTCTCCAAACGTGACATGGCTTCTGATCTCAATTCCAGCCAATATTGCGTTGAAAAAAAATCAAATGGCGCTCCTTCCCTTTCGAGCTCTGCCATGCGCCGAAACAGTGGTCCCCCCCCCACATATCAGGTATCAGCATACTCTGGACAAATTGCACAATAAGTTTTGCAGTCCAATTTCTCCTGTTACTAGAGATGAGCGACTTTGCCTTTTTTCGGGTTGAGTCGGGTTTCATGAAACCCGACTTTCTCAAAAGTCGGGTCGAACGAAATCGGCCGATTATCATGAAAAGTCGAAGGCCGACTGAAACACGAAACCCAATGCAAGTCAATGGGGAAGAAAAGTCGGCAGTGAGTGGAGGACAGGAAACACACCTACAGTGCCCACTTTAATGCCAAAAACATCATTTCTTATTACTTAAGCTTGTCAACCTTAATTTACTTTATAATAATAGTTAGGCATTAAAAACTGGGGGTTATTTGGCTAAAGTTGCGGGGGGGGGGGTAGGGCTGGCTTCAGATTTTTGTGGGCCCTGGGCCAAAGAGTGTCACTGGGCTCTTTTAACACATGCCACAATTCATGATCCTCTGATACGGCAGAGAAATAGAGGTATAGTACAATGAAAAAAACTTCACTTCTTACATCTCATGACTGATATCCATTTTAAATTCTCCAATAGCTTCAAAAACGGACAGTATATTACTTCATACAGTATTATGGCCACCGCATAGTGCGCTATACAGAGTAATGAGGCCCATATATTTCTCCATACAGAATCATTCGTCCCATATAATGTTTAAAACAGTATATGATGAGCTCCACATAATGCTACAGTATATGTTGGTCCCCATGGATGAAGCTCCACTGTGTTATGGGCCCAAATAATGCTCCATATATAATGGGCCCCATTTCTAATGCTACAGTGCATAATGGGCCCTGTAAATGCTGCTCCAGTGTCTGATGTCCACCTTTGGAATGCTCCAGTGTATGGTGGGCCTCATATTCTCCAGAGTATAGTGCTCCCCAAAAATAGCTGTCCCAACATTGAAAACAATTAAGTCTCCTCACTAGGGAATCCCTGTACTAGTCTGGACTCCTCGTCGTCCCCATCTTCCATCTCACTGCACTTGGACTGTTTAGACAGAGGGCGTACAGACATGATGTCATCGCGCTCTCTGACCAGAATGTCACTGTCAGGAAACGCGGAAGACGTCACGGCGGTGGAGCAGGGAGAGGTAAGTATTTCAACTTTGCAAGTGCTTTGATCCTGAGCAAGCAGGGGGGGGCCCCACTCGTTGGCGACGGCACTGGCACAGGGCCCCGCATAGTACGCTGGTGTGTCAGACGGCGGGTGTGCCCCCCACCGTCAGAGACACTTGATTGTACTATGAGGGACCTTGTGCCAGTGCCGTTGCCAAACAGTGTGCCCACCCAAATGTCCAGGGCAACGCCACTCGCACGGGTGCGTGTGCCAGGTGGTGACCCCGGCCCTGTGAGGGGAGGCAGCCCAGTTAGGGAGGTGGAAAAATTGGCATATGTTGATGTTGGACATTCAGCAGCTGCAAATGGAGTAATTGGAGAAGTCCGCGGAAGAGGATAACAAAAACATTTTTTTTTCTGGCAACCTACGTGTCAGCAGGGGAGGGTGGGACAAAATCCTTTGAAACCCATGCATGGTTCATTTTAATGAAGGTTAGATGATCAACATTTTGGGTCGACAGACGGGTCCTTTTTTCTGTCAGGATTGATCCAGCAGCACTGAAGACTCATTCAAATAACACACTAGCAAGCAGGGCAAGCAAGCTCCTGTAAGGCATATTGTGCCAATTCAGGCCAGGTGTCAAGTTTACTGGCCCAATAGTTAAAGGGGAATGACCAGTGAAGGAGAACATCGATATGGGAGAAGTAGTTTGTTACCATAGTTGACAACTGCTGTCTCCTGTCACTTTCGATCGATGCAGTATTACCAGTCGTGTGAGCGGTACTTGAAAAATCAGTCCACAACATGGTCATGAAACCCGTGTTCAATGCCACTTTGGCTGTGTGCACCATGAACACCTCTTTCATGTTCCCCCCTACTGCTTGTTGGAAAAACATCACCGCCGCTGTGTGCTGGGAATGCCTCAAACAAACGGTTTACCAGAGTTGCTTGTTTGTTAGCCAATATTAGCTCTAGGTTCTCCTGTGGCATGATGTTTATGAATTTGCCTTTATAGCGTGGATCCAGGATGCTGGCCAACCAGTAGTCGTCATCGTTCATCATTTTGGCAATGCGGGGGTCCATTTTTAGGATCTGCAAGGCATAATCAGACATGTGGGCCAATGTTCCAGGTGTCAATGATGCACTGTGGGTGCTGGGTGGAGGAGCACTTTCTGGCAAATCCACATCCCTCCAGTCACGCACAAACCCTGTACCTGACCTTGCCACGCCAACATTTTTTCTTGCCCCCTGAGAAGCATCCTCCTCCCCAAAATAATCATCCCCATCATGCTCCTCCTCCTCTTCTTCCTCCACCTCGTCCACGAGACTTCCCTGAGCAGACAATGGCTGACTGTCATCAAGGCTTCCCTCCTCCTCTTCTTCCTCGGCTGCAGATGCCTGCTCCTTAATTTGCATCAAAGTTTGCATGAGCAGACGCATAAGTGGGATGCTCATGCTTATGATGGCATCGTCTGTGCTTACCAGCCGTGTGCATTCCTCAAAACACTGAAGGACTTTACAGAGGTCTTTCAGCTTCGACCACTGCACACCAGACAACTCCATGTTGGCCTGCAAACTGCCTGCCCGTGTATCCTCCCACAAATGAATTACAGCCTGCCTCTGTTCGCACAGCCTCTGAACCATGTGCAGGATGGAGTTCCACCTTGTTGCAGCGTCGATAATTAGGCGGTGCTTGGGAAGGTGGAGCAATCGCTCCAACTTCTGCATACGACTGGAGTGTACGGGCGACCGGCGGATGTTCGAGCACATTCTTCGCACCTTATGGAGCAGGGGTGTTAACTCCGGATAATTATTGAGGAAGCTCTGCACCACCAGGTTCAATGTGTGAGCCAGGCAAGGTATGTGTCTGAGTTTTGAAAGGGCTATGGCTGCCACAAAATTCCAGCTGCTATCACTAACTACCTTGCCTGCCTCAAGATGTAGACTGCCCAGCCATGACTCAGTTTGTCGCTGCAAGTAGTCGGCTAGTACCTCCGCGGTGTGTCTGTTGTCGCCCAAACACATCATCTTCAACACAGCCTGCTGATGCTTACCACTAGCTATTCGATAGTGGAACACCTCGTGTGCAACACTGGCAGCTGCGGATAGAGCGCTCGTGCAACTAAGCTCTGTGGACAAGCTTTTGCTTCTGGAGGAGGAGGGTCGAACGCCTACAGCCAACTGTTTCCTATACCGTGGGCTAGGCAGCACTGTCCCACCACCGCTGTCCCCTGTGGACCCTGCATCCACCACATTAACCCAGTGCGCAGTGATGGACACGTAACGGCCCTGGCTATGCCTACTGGACCATGCATCTGTTGTGAGGTGCACCTTTCCACTCACTGATTGCTTGAGGGCATGAACAATGCGGTCTTTCACATGCACGTGGAGGGCTGGGATGGCTTTTCGCGAAAAGTGCCGACTGGGTAGCTCATAGCGTGGTACTGCGTAGGCCATGAGCTCGCGGAAAGCTTCGCTTTCAACCAACCGGTAGGGGATCATCTCTAACGAGATTAGTTTGGCAATGTGGGCGTTCAAAGCCAGTGTACGCGGATGAGAGGATGAGTACTTTCTTGTCCTACTCAGAGTCTCTGGTAGGGTGAGCTGGACTTGAGAGCTGCATATGGTGGAACTAGCGGTGGACATGGCGGACTGAGAGAGGGTTGGTGATGGTGTTGTTGCTGATGACCTAGATTCAGTCTTTCGTAGTAATAACATTGTGATTCCATGACTGCTTTGCCCTTGCGACGAAACCTCGACATTTGCTGCTGGGGGAAGCGATGTAGCGTTGCTGACTACCTTCATTCGGAGCAGGTGCACATGTGGTACGTGAGGTTTGGTAGTCCGTCCACGCTTGCATGTGCATTCAAATTTCTCAGATTTTTCCCTCGGCTAAAGGTCTTTGCGCACTTCTTACAGATACCTTTTGCCTGATCATTGGGATTTTGTTCAAAAAAGTGCCACACTGCACTCTTCCTACTATGGAAGACATTTTGAGACCTTGCACGCTGTGCTAATTTGACAGTCTGGCCAAGCTGTCCTGCAACTCTTTTGGTTTTTTAACATGTTTTTGGACTGCTACGGTCCTGCCAGATAACAGCTGTTGTGATGTTGTTGCCTGCTGCGGATCCTCCTCCTCCTCTTCTGAGCTATTGGAAGCGGCACCCTCTTCCCCCAATGGATGCCAATCTGGGTCAACAACTGGGTCATCCATCACCTCCTCTTCAATTTCATGTGCACCTTCCTCTGTGTCACCGTGTAAGGTGGTATGGTATGCGGGAAGGGGCACCTGAGTTTCATCAGGGTCTGATTCTGCCTCAGTACACTGCGAGGACAATGTAGTGCTCTGAGTGAATGTATCAGCAGAAAAATCTAGCAGTGGCTGTGCATCAGTGCACTTCATGTCAGATTCATCTTGGACTGGTGAATTCACGATTTTACTTGCTAACCCAGGCATGGTATATGAAAAGAGGTCCATGGAGTAATCGGTAGTGTGACCTGCCACATCCTTCACTTTTGGAAGGGGTGAAGGACACAAGGAAAGGTGTTGTTCCTGACCAGGAGCCTCCAATGACGACTCAGTGCTTTTATTTTTTGAAACTTCAGAAGAGGAGGCGAGAGAGCTGGGGGCTGTGTCAGCAATGTAAGCCAAAACTTGTTCCTGAAGCTCCGGCTTAAAAAGTGGTTTACCTACTCCCAGAAAAGAGAGCCTTCGAGGCCTTGTGGAGCCAAACGATGACGCAGGCTCAACAGCTCCTGCCTTAGGTGCTATTGTGCTTTTGCCACTACCAACAGATGCACCACCACCATCGGGACCAGCTAGCAACCCCCGCCCACTTCCATGGCGTCTTCCACCATACTTGCTCTTTATTGTGAAAATGTACCCAAAATACCACCAGCTATATGGTACTGTAAAACAAGGTGGAAGGTGTATCTACTATTGGTGAGATTTTGAATCTCACTATAGATTTGAGGATGCTGAACTATTGTCTCAGGCCCAGTAGAGATTACACCTCAATGTAACAGGCTGAAATTGGATGGTGAAGACAAGGTGGAGGGTATCTATAGGATTGGTGAGATTTTGGATCTCACTAGAGATTTGAGGACGCTGACAATGATGCTCTCAGTCCAAGTATGGATGCAGGCAGCCTAATAAGCAGGACTGCTGCACAATGCACACACAAAAGGGGGGAAAAAAATGAACCCTTGGTAACTGTGCAGAAAAGAGGAAGAAAAGTATTTTTGATTTTAAAAAAGCAGTTTGCACAGCAGTGTGCTAACAGCAATGCAGCTATCAGGGAGCCTTATGAGGCAGCCTAATAACCAACAGAGCTGATGCACAAAAAGATGGATTTTTGGTTCTTACCGTAAAATCTCTTTCTTGGAGCCTTCATTGGGGGACAGAGATTACCATGGGTGTATGCTGCTGCTGCTAGGAGACTGACACTATTCAAAACAAGAAATTTAGCTCCTCCCCGGCAGTATACACCCACCGACAGGCACCAGCACCTCAGTTGGTGAGAAAGCAGTAGGAGAAGCAACGAGAAAACTCTAAACATATGTACCAACCCAACAAGGGACTCTAAGACCCAACTCAGTACAACTTAAACAGGGAGGGGGTGCTGTGTCCCCCAATGAAGGCTCCAAGAAAGATTTTACGGTAAGAACCAAAAATCCATCTTTCTTTATCGCCTTATTGGGGGACACGGATTACCATGGGACGTTCCAAAGCAGTCCCAAGGGCGGGAACAGCAATATGGAGCGAAAGAACCGGAAAGGCTTATGTCGGCTGGTGAGCCACCGCCGCCTGCAGAACCTTCCTACCAACAACTGCATCAGACGAGGCCTGGGTATGAACCCTGTAGAACCTCGCAAAGGTGTGCAAGGACGACCAGGTTGCGGCCCTGCAAATTTGCAAGGCTGAAGCCTGATGACGAACTGCCCACGAAGTCGCCACAGCTCGGGTGGAGTGAGCTCTTACTCCCAGAGGGGGCCGTTTTTCCTGAAGTCGGTACACTTCCAGAATGGTAGAACGAATCCAGTGAGCGATCGTGGATTTGGATGCCGGAAGCCCTTTCCGGCGACCTTCAGAGATGACCAGCAAGGAATCGGACTGACGAAAAGAAGAGGCCCTGGCGAGATAGACACGCAGGGCTCTATCTACGTCCAGTTTGTGGAGAGACTTCTCAAGAGGGTGAGAAGGAGCAGGACAAAAAGATGGGAGAACGATATCCTCATTGATGTGGAAAGAGGATACCACCTTTGGAAGGAAAGAAGGAACGGGCCTGAGGACGACCTTATCCTTATGGAGAATCAGGTAAGGGGAACGACATGACAAGGCCGCCAACTCAAACTCTTCTGATGGATGTAATGGCAAGCAAAAAGGTTACCTTCCACGAGAGAAAGGACAAAGGAAAGTCCTGGATAGGCTCGCACAGCACCTTCTGGAGAGCGCCAAGGACGAGATTGAGATCCCACGGGTCTACCGGCGAATGATGAGGAGGAGCCACATGGGCGACCCCTTGGAGAAAGGTTTTGACCTGCGGTAAGGAAGCGAGCTCTCTTTGGAAGAGGATAGAAAGAGCGGAGACCTGGCCCTTGAAGGTACTGAGGGACAGCCCCGCATCTAAGCCAGACTGGAGAAAACCAAGTATAGATGGAATGGAGAAGGACATTGGAAAGACTTATCGCACCAATGGAAAAAAGCCTTCCAGTACCTATGGTAAATGCGGGAAGAGGCTGGTTTTCTGGCTCTAATGATAGTCTGAATCACCTGGTTGGACAAACCTGATTCTCTCAGGATCGTGGCCTCAATGGCCATGCCGTTAAACTCAGAGACTGAGAATTCTCGTGGTAAAGGGGGCCTTGTGAGAGAAGATCTGTACGGACTGGAAGTTTCCAGGGAATGTCCGTGAGCATGTTCACCAGTTCCGCGTACCAAGGTCGTCTTGGCCAATCTGGAGCGTCTAGAATCACTGGTACGCCTTCCAATTTTATCTTTTTGACCACTCGTGGGATCAAGGCCAGAGGCGGGAACAGATAAGGAAGTTGGAACTGGGACCACGGAATTACTAGAGCGTCGCATGCGATGGCTAGAGGGTCCCTGGACCTGGCTACGAAACGCGGAACTTTGTGGTTCATCCGAGATGCCATGAGATCGACGTCTGGGGTGCCCTAACGGTGGCATATCTGATTGATCCCTTCACCCCACAGTCTTCATTCGCCTGACGCTAGGCCTTGATGACTCAAAGTCGGATGCCCAATTTTCCACCCCTGGAATGTGAATGGCGGAGATTGCCGGAATGTAACGTTCTGCCCAGCCGAGTATCTTGGCCACTTCTGACATTACTTGCTTGCTGCGCGTGCCCCCTGGTGGTTTATGTACGCCACAGCCGTGGCGTTGTCCGACTGAATACGGACCGGCTTGCCGGAGAGGCTGCCAGTGAAGAAGGGCCAGGAAGATTGCTCTGATCTCCAGAAGACTGATAGGGATTAGAGCTTCCTGTGGATTCCAGCGTCCTTGGGCCGCTTTCTGATGGAACACGGCTCCCCATCCTAGAAGACTGGCATCGGTGGTGATGACTTGCCACTGAGGCGGAAGGAAGGACCTCCCTAGGAGAACTGACGCTGGCAGTGACCACCAAGTGAGGGATTGCCTCACTCTGAGAGGGAGGAGAATGGGACGGTCCAAGGACATCGTGGTCTTGTCCCAGGCTGAAAGCAGAGACAGCTGGAGGGGGCGAAGATGAAATTGTGCAAAGGGCACTGCTTCCATGGAAGCCACCATCTTCCCCAAAACCTTCATGCAGAATCGAATGGGAATGGGAGTTGGCCGTTTGAGAATTCTGATGCCCTTGGAAAGAGCCGCAAATTTTTCCCTCGGAAGAAAATCCCGGGCTAGATTCGTGTCGAATTCCATGCCCAGAAAGGTCAGACGCTGAGTGGGGATCAGAATGGACTTCTCCTTGTTGACTAGCCAACCGAGGTGGCAGAGAGTGTCCAGGGTTATCCGAAGACTCTGAAGGGAGTCCTGACGGGTCGAGCCCTTGATCAAAAGATCGTCCAGATAAGGGATGATGAGGATCCCTCTTGAGCGAAGGATGGTCATGACGGTCGCCATCACCTTCGTGAAAACACGGGGAGCGGAAGCTAGGCCAAAGGGAAGAGCTGTGAACTGATAGTGATCTCCCTGAATCGCAAATCGAAGATATTTCTGATGTTGCACACAAACCGGAATGTGCAGATAGGCGTCCCGTATGTCCACAGAGCAGAGGAATTCCCCGGGTTCCATGGAGGCTATCACCGACCGAAGAGACTCCATTTTGAAATGAAGAATCTTCACGTGGCGATTGAGCAATTTGAGGTCCAGAATTGGACGAAGGGAGCAGTCTTTCTTAAGGACTACGAAGAGATTTGAGTAGAACCCTGAAAACCGTTCGTTTGGGGGGACAGGAACAATCACTCCGGAGGAAAGAAGGGAGGAAATGGCCTGAAGGAACCCCGGAATCTGGAACCACTGTCTCGGAGGCCGAGACAGGAAAAAACGTCTGTTCGGGGGGGAAGCAAATTCGATATTGTATCCGGATGCAACGATTTTTCTGACCCAAGCGTCGTCGACAACAGACAGCCAAGCATCCACAAAAAAGGAAAGTCTGCCTCCCACCCTGGAAGAACTTCCAGGTGAGGGTGACCCGTCACTTGGAGGAAAACCTGCCGGAACTGGCGCCTGAAGACCTGGAGTATTGTCCTCTAGATCTCCAGCGGGGAGCGGGCTTGTAAGATGGTTTTTTCTGTTCTCGCTCTCTAGTGGCAGAGGAGCGATCTTGCTGGGCAGATCTGTCCGTGGAAGAGAAGGGACAAAAAGGCCTAAACGGCCGAAAACCCTATTAAAAAAACGTTTTGGTTGAGACTGGGGAAGAGAATTGCTTTTACCACCAGTGGCATCGGAGATTAGCTGGTCCAGCTTGGCTCCAAAGAGCCTAGAACCAGAGGAATGGCAGATTAGTAAGGGACTTTTTTGAAGTGGTATCCGCATTCCATGACTTTAGCCAAAGGACTCGGCCTATAGCTACTATGTTGCTATTAGCCCTTGCTACGCACCCGGCCGCGTCCAAGGAGGCGGCCAAAAGGCATTTACCGGCATGGTTAATCTGATCTGCCAGATCTGCCAACTCGTCCTGAGGTAATAATATAATTCACCGCACACTCAGAGGGGTTTCTTTATGCAAAATAAGTGCTTATTTTTATTATATACAAAACATGTGGGAGCCAAACAAGTATATATAGCACGAAGTAGAAGCGATATAATTTAATACGACGTTTCGGCTCAATCCGAGCCTTTATCACTTTTATCGCTGTAAATAAAGAGAAATACATCAGAAAATGAGAAAATAAACACAAGAGAATTACAACACTATACAAAAAAACAAAAATAGTCCCAATAAACAACAATAGTAAAACAATATATACAGAGCATATACAAATATACAATATGGTACATGTAGAACACTCAAGTAAAGAAGGTTCAGTGAACCAACTCCATCTTAGGTACAATAGGAGAAAAGGTGATTACCTGAATTGAAATTCGGATCTTTGAATAAGGAAGAACAGAACTCCCAAGAGAATAGCCCAAGAGAGATGGCTGAAAAGAATTGTCAAAATCGTAGTTTAGTAGATTCACATGTGTAGACACCATGATGTCTCTATAGGGTCATAAAGCAGGCCATCTACATGAGGGGAGTACAATGTTTTGCTGTTATATAAAGGTAGATGTGTTCCTTATGACAGATAATATAGTGTTCAGGATGTCCGTAATACCGCAATATACTGTGCACGGAGCAGGCATAGTTGTATGTAGTTTTAAATGGTATATATATGCTATGCGATATGACTGTTGGTTAAATAGGTGTCCCTAGATAGTATCATATATCTCAGTGTACTTTGCATGAAAAGGTTGCTGTAACTAAATAGTATGTGCTGGTGTGCACACTCTCAGATGATAGTCAATTAAAAAAGCGTCCCTGAAAAGTGCCACTAAAGATGGCCATGTATACAGTACCTGGTGCAGTGGTGCTAGATAGGACACCTATTTAACCAACAGTCATATCGCATAGCATATATATACCATTTAAAACTACATACAACTATGCCTGCTCCGTGCACAGTATATTGCGGTATTACGGACATCCTGAACACTATATTATCTGTCATAAGGAACACATCTACCTTTATATAACAGCAAAACATTGTACTCCCCTCATGTAGATGGCCTGCTTTATGACCCTATAGAGACATCATGGTGTCTACACATGTGAATCTACTAAACTACGATTTTGACAATTCTTTTCAGCCATCTCTCTTGGGCTATTCTCTTGGGAGTTCTGTTCTTCCTTATTCAAAGATCCGAATTTCAATTCAGGTAATCACCTTTTCTCCTATTGTACCTAAGATGGAGTTGGTTCACTGAACCTTCTTTACTTGAGTGTTCTACATGTACCATATTGTATATTTGTATATGCTCTGTATATATTGTTTTACTATTGTTGTTTATTGGGACTATTTTTGTTTTTTTGTATGGTGTTGTAATTCTCTTGTGTTTATTTTCTCATTTTCTGATGTATTTCTCTTTATTTACAGCGATAAAAGTGATAAAGGCTCGGATTGAGCCGAAACGTCGTATTAAATTATATCGCTTCTACTTCGTGCTATATATACTTGTTTGGCTCCCACATGTTTTGTATATAATAAAAATAAGCACTTATTTTGCATAAAGAAACCCCTCTGAGTGTGCGGTGAATTATATTATTATTGGTAATAGGACCTACAGGTCTGTTACGCCTGCACCTCGCTATTGGACTTGAGTGCACGCTAACCTCCTGGTTACGTTTGCTATATTGGCGTTTGCACCAGTCACTCCCCTATCTCCATATGTCTACGGACACATTTGCATATGATTTGGCTACGAGTACCAATATTTTGGCTCAAGTTACTAGCTCCAACGAGTTTTTGAGAACTCCAGTCCAAGAGCTTAGGACCCGTGACTATGAAAAAGCAAAACGTAGATTGATCTCGTATGATTTACATTGTACTACACTGGCAGAGTACCACAGACAGAATAAGATTCCAAGGGGGCTTAGGAGTAATCTCCGCCCTACTCTCTTCTCTGACAATTCAGAGTATTGTGAAAAGTATAAAAAGATACTTAATAAATGTTCATTAGACATTATTATATTGACGGTAGAATATCTGCAGAGGGCCATAGTGGAAACTAAACAAAATATACAGGCCATTGAAGCGCAACTCTCCACCTCTATCTCCTCAACGGAGTGGACATCTCTCAAAACCAAAACCGAGAAAGCCCTGTCCGAACATCTAAAGTCTCTACAGGAACGTAAGAGGCAGAAATTTCAGCGTGATTCAGACGACTATTGTATGAACAGAGTATACAAATGGAACGATACATCCGCTACTACGGGTCCCTGGCGCAGACCTTATTACCAACGAAGAAATGGGTCCTTCAGTTCCGGAAGCGACTCCTCCACAAACTCTGGCAGACAACGTTTTTTAGGAAGAAGCCGCAGGGGGAACCAGCGTACCACAGACCCACCAGGCGAGGCAGGAGAAAGGATGGCAACCCGCTCACAGGTGAGACAACAGATATAGCATCGGAACTGGTGATCAACATTTCAGACTATCTCCTTTCCCCGTCAGAACTCTCCGTGCTACAGAAGGGACTTTCTTTTTGTCCCACTCCCATGTGGAACTCGTTCCAACTCGAAAAAGACCTCAAGCGATTTTATCGAACTATTAGACTTAAGACCCATTTTGGCTTGTCTCCTAACCCTATGGGTGAGGGGACAACATTATCTTGCGATATTCAGGTTCCTAAATTGTCTATTTCTGCACTTGGTCTTCGCAACCCGAGTAAATTCTGTCCTCCTAGCACATACCATGCGGCTGAGACATTCATTTCGCTGGTGGACCGTGAGGTCAAACTACTCTCTCATCAGGCACAACTCGGTCTCTTCAAAACTCACTCTAATCTGTCACTTACTGAAAAACAAGCTCTCAATTCTATTCACAATAACAAGAACATCGTAATCAAACCGGCTGATAAAGGCGGTGCTTTAGTGGTTATGAACTACACTGATTATAATAAGGAAGTGAATAGGCAGTTATCTGACACTAATACCTATAGGATTATCCCTAGGGATCCGGTTTCCACCATTACTCACAAAATCAAGGAACTGACCAAAACTTATTTGGACAGTCATACAATTGACCAAAAAACTGCCAATTTTCTGATTAACCCTCATCCGATTACACCGGTTTTTTATATTCTACCTAAGATACATAAGTCCCTACAAAATCCACCAGGCAGACCGATTGTAGCTTCTACGGATTCAGTTCTATCTCCATTATCCATTTTCCTTGAGAAAATATTCACACCTCTAGTCAAACAGACAAGGTCTTTCCTCTTGGACACAGGGCATTTCTTGGAAGTCATTCAAAAATTGGGTAATGTACCACCAGGCAGTATCCTCACCACCCTAGATGTTAATAGCCTATACACATCGATCACCCACGATAAAGGAATGGAAGCCGCAAGATTCTTGCTTAATTCTTCAGACCTGTCCACAGACTCCATGGAATTCTGTATAGCCCTACTTAACCTAGTATTGCATGAAAACTACTTTCTATATGAGGACACCTACTATGTACAGAGGTGCGGGACCGCAATGGGCGCGAACATAGCGCCGGCTTACGCTAATGCCTACATGAACCTGTTCGAGATTAATCATGTTTTCTCCAATAATCTTTTTTCACAATATGCTATAGAATATCATCGCTATATCGATGATATCTTCTTTGTCTGGACAGGTACGATATCATCCTTACAGGATTTCCATCTGTATCTCAACTCCATTTATCCAGAACTACAATTCACGCTACATTTCAGTATGGAATCAGTTCCTTTTTTGGACACGAGAGTTTTACAGGATAGTGAGGGTACTCTCTCAACGGACCTATATTGTAAACCTACGGATAGTAACAGTCTTTTACATTACTCGAGTTGTCACCCAAGAGCCACTGAGAACAGTCTACCACGTTCACAGTTCAACAGGGTAGCACGTATTGTATCGGATCAGGATGTCCGCAATGAGAGGCTCGACACAATGGCTAGGAAATTTAGGGACAGACGGTATCCATCCAAATTGCTGGAGATCGAAAAACAACGGGTACTAACACCCCCTTCCCCTCCACCTACAAGATATCCGAGAGAAAGGATCCCCTTTGTTCACACTTTTCATCCGCTGATGCCTAAAGTTTACTCTATTATTAAGAAACACTGGCCTCTCCTTTATAAAGCTTACCCGGACATCGGTTCTTTTGAGGCCCCTGTATTGATCTGTACTAAACGTCCCACCAATGTCCGTGACAAGGTGGTAAGGGCTGACATAGGCAGTAAAGTTTCTACTACTACCCAGAGGTTACTCGCCCCTCGCCGTTGTGGCACATTTCCCTGCCTCAACTGTGCAGCCTGTTCGAATGTGATCAGGTCAGACAATATCACTCACCCTAGGACAGGCAAGTCTTTTCCGATACGTGGCTATTATACGTGCGATTCAAACTTCGTGGTTTATTTGGTGAAATGCCCATGTGGCCTCCTCTATGTAGGGGAAACAACCCAACACGTCAAAGACCGTATTGCCAGCCATAAGTCAACGATTAGATGTCAAAAAAACTGGTTACCCCTGCCTGAGCACTTTACTAAATACCGGCACTCAGTTGCACAGTTGAAATACCAGGTAATTGAGCATGTACCCCGTCCGAGGAGGGGTGGTGACCATATCAAATTATTAAGAGAGAGGGAAACATACTGGATATATAAGCTTGATACTCTGACCCCGAGAGGGCTGAATAGAGAAATAGACTGGCTTATATAATGACTAACAACCTTTTTCTGTTATTTTTGCAGACTCGTTAGTACACTTTAACCCTAGGTGAGTTTGCTCCGCCCACTGGACTCTGTCTTAGATTGAGATGTTTGCCCCTGTGTATATGTATATATGTATATATATATGTAATTTTTTTGTGTATATATATATATATATATATATATATATATATATATTGATACACTTATGTCTACATGTCCATACATAAGGTATTGTACATGAGTTAACAATGTTTTGCTGATTTTTATTATTTTCCATCTACCTCTTTTTATTTTTATTTTTATTTTTACTTTACATTTTTTTACTTTTTTTACTATTATTTTTATTTTTATTTGTTTTCCCTATTTTTCTACGGTTTTCTTTTTCTTTTTTAGGATTCACTATTTGTCTAGATATCCTAACCATAATTATGCAATTTTTACTAATTATCTGTTCTTGATCAACCGTACATTTACCTAGTCTGTATCCTATGTAATCCATACATCATGACAACATTATACCGCTTTCCTTCTGATAGAAGGTAAAAATCGCTATTTTCCCTATCACCAGGGCAACCGCTGTATGTGTACAGCTTAATAGTATAGTCCTTAGACATGCGCAGTGCTCCTATTGGGACAGCGCGACGTCACTTCCGGTTCAGAGGTTCACTTCCGGTCTGACGCTACCACCCGGTCCCTATTTAAATACCACTTCACCCTGATTGCATTAGCATGACGCCACTGCAGCTAGGCGTGGGAGCGCCGCTATCTAGCACCACTGCACCAGGTACTGTATACATGGCCATCTTAAGTGGCACTTTTCAGGGACGCTTAATTGACTATCATCTGAGAGTGTGCACACCAGCACATACTATTTAGTTACAGCAACCTTTTCATGCAAAGTACACTGAGATATATGATACTATCTAGGGACACCTATTTAACCAACAGTCATATCGCATAGCATATATATACCATTTAAAACTACATACAACTATGCCTGCTCCGTGCACAGTATATTGCGGTATTACGCACATCCTGAACACTATATTATCTGTCATAAGGAACACATCTACCTTTATATAACAGCAAAACATTGTACTCCCCTCATGTAGATGGCCTGCTTTATGACCCTATAGAGACATCATGGTGTCTACACATGTGAATCTACTAAACTACGATTTTGACAATTCTTTTCAGCCATCTCTCTTGGGCTATTCTCTTGGGAGTTCTGTTCTTCCTTATTCAAAGATCCGAATTTCAATTCAGGTAATCACCTTTTCTCCTATTGTACCTAAGATGGAGTTGGTTCACTGAACCTTCTTTACTTGAGTGTTCTACATGTACCATATTGTATATTTGTATATGCTCTGTATATATTGTTTTACTATTGTTGTTTATTGGGACTATTTTTGTTTTTTTGTATGGTGTTGTAATTCTCTTGTGTTTATTTTCTCATTTTCTGATGTATTTCTCTTTATTTACAGCGATAAAAGTGATAAAGGCTCGGATTGAGCCGAAACGTCGTATTAAATTATATCGCTTCTACTTCGTGCTATATATACTTGTTTGGCTCCCACATGTTTTGTATATAATAAAAATAAGCACTTATTTTGCATAAAGAAACCCCTCTGAGTGTGCGGTGAATTATATTATTATTGGTAATAGGACCTACAGGTCTGTTACGCCTGCACCTCGCTATTGGACTTGAGTGCACGCTAACCTCCTGGTTAACTCGTCCTGAGGAGCTGTCGCCAATATGCCCCTGCGAAGGATTTTTGCCCAAGCGGATATGACTTTCGCTACCCAGGCGGATGCAAAAATAGAACAGAGGGAGGCACCGGATGCCTCAAAAATTGACTTAGCCAGAGATTCAATCTGCCTGTCCGTAGGATCTTTAAGCGACGCCCCATCTGGCAGGGATAGAACCGTTTTAGAGGCTATCCGGGAAACTGGGGGATCCACCTCGGGAGCCTTGGTCCATTTTGTGAGCAGGTCTGCCTCAAAAGGGTACAGCACGTCTAAGTATTTGCGGCCTGAGAAACATTGCTCAGGGCGCTCCCAGTGTTTGGACAAGGTAGTATCGAACTCTTTGTGATTGGGAAAGGTTCGAGACGGAGGTCTTGCTCGTCTAAGGAGCACAGAGCATTCCTGAGGGGGAGCCATGTCCCGTGTTTTAGAAATGTTGTCTGCTTCTGAACTAGATTCCAATTGAGAGTCATCGCCAGACTTAGGGTCGTCATCGGAGGAAGGGGAATGAAACCTGGCAGACTCAGAAGGACCCTGCGAGCTAGAGGACAAAGTAGACAGAGCCCGCTTCCTAGAGCTCCTGCCCTGTCCGTCTCTCGGAAGGTTGCGGTCAGGAGCGGACGACACCCTGAGAGGTGGTCGGCGCACAGGTGGCAGTAGATAGCTGTGGTAGTCGTTCTAAGACCTGGACCAGAGACTGAGAAACCTTAGTCAAGTCCGAAACTGACTGAGACATTACAATGGCCCACTCCGGGGGGGGGGTGGAGTGTCCTCAGCCCGGGACTCAGAGTGCTCCTGAGATGCAGACAGAGTTGAAGGACTGCAGGACGGGCAGAAGGGGGACGACTGACCTGATGCCCACTTCTTTTTACAGCGCGCACAGGCGTAATGAGTAGCGGTGGGCCTGAAGCAAAGATCCCCTGAAGGGTTGGGCATAAGTAAACTGCGCTGAATGACCACAGGAATGAGGGAAGAACTGCAGAAGGGAGCTAATTTCCTTGCCTTACAGCAGAGCCTACCGAGATTCAGGCGAGTAGCATAAACGCCGAAGTATCCCCCATGCAGCGCAGGAAGAGAAGTGAAAACCCAGGAAATGCCTGATGATGGAAGCGGGGAGCGGAGCCTAGCGGCTGAGCCACGATTGGATAAAAGCGTTGGGGGAGGGCACGGCAAAGAGGTGGGCTGGCTTATCAAAAAGAAAGAAGCCTTGTGATGGGCTAGTACAGGCGCGAAGAAAAACAGGATTTTTGGGTTGCTTACCGTAAAATCTGTTTCTCGGAGCCTTCATTGGGGGACACAGAGACCATGGGTGTATGGTGTATGCTGCTGCCACTAGGAGGCTGACACTATGCAAAAAAAGGTTAGCTCCTCCTCCGCAGTGTACACCCCACCGACCGGCAGGGATTTCCTCAGTTAGTGAGAAAGCAGTAGGAGAAGTAACAGAATAGATTGAAAACAGAACAAACAACTCAACTGTAACCATTCAACCAAAGTAAGAACAGGAGCTGTAGAACATGGGAGGGTGCTGTGTCCCCCAATGAAGGCTCCGAGAAACAGATTTTACGGTAAGCAACCCAAAAATCCTATTTTCTCGTTCGCCTTATTGGGGGACACAGAGACCATGGGACGTCCAAAAGCAGTCCCTGGGGTGGGAAACAAACTTCCATCAGGCCAGCGGACTCACCCCCGCGGCCTGCAGAATCCTTCTACATAGGCTGGCGTTCGCCGACGCATAGGTGTGGACTCTGTAGAATTTCACAAACGTGTGAACCGATGACCATGTTGCAGCTTTGCAAAGCTGCAGCGCGGAAGCTCTGTGGCGTACCGCCCAGGAGGCACCCACCGCCCGAGTAGAGTGGGCCTTGATCCCCGGAGGGGCTCCGCGACGCTTAACTCGGTAGGCTTCCAAAATTGCCGATCTGATCCAGCGAGCAATAGTGGCCTTTGACGCCGGGAGACCTTTCCACGCCCCATCTGGAATAATGAAAAGACTCTGTCTTTCGCAAGGAAGCCGTCCTAGACAGATAGACTCTTATTGTCCTAACCAGGTCCAGCTTGTTCAAAGACCGCTCTCGGGGATGAGTTGGACTCGGACAGAAGGACGGTAGCACGATATCCTCATTGAGGTGAAACGAGGACACCACCTTCGGAAGGAAGGAGGGCGGAGGCCGCAGAACTACCTTATCCTGGTGAAGCACCAGAAAGGGAGAGCGGCAAGAAAAAGCTGCCAATTCCGACACGCGCCGGACGGAGGAAAGAAGAGAAAGGGAAACTTCCCTGAGAGGTTCAAAGGGAGAACCTTGCAGAACCTCAAGAACCAGATTAAGATCCCATGGATCCACGGGCGCCCTGTACGGCGGAACCGTGTGAGCCACGCCCTGAAGAAAGGTCTTGACTTGAGGACGGGAAGCCAAAGTTCTCTGAAAGAAAATGGACAGCGCCGAAACTTGCCCCTTCAAGGAACTGAGGGCAAGCCCCGCTTCCAATCCTGCCTGGAGAAAGGCTAGGACTGAAGGGAGCGAAAAGTACATGGGCGCGATGTCATTGGTCTCACACCAAGTGAAATAGGCCTTCCAAGTACGGTAGTAGATCTTGGAAGATGATGGCTTTCTGTCTCGGATCATGGTCTGAATTACTTGGTCGGAAAATCCAGCTCGTTTCAAAACCTCGGTCTCAACAGCCACGCCGTTAAATTGAGCGGCCGAAAATTGGGGTGGCAAATCGGACCTTGGGACAGCAGATCTGCTCTGTCCGGAAGCTTCCAGGGAGCGTCCGCGAGAAGATTGACAATGTCCGCGAACCAAGACCTTCTGGGCCAATTCGGGGCGATGAGAATGACTGGAATTCCTTCTGCCTTGATCTTCCTCAACAGCTTGGGAAGAAGAGGCAGAGGAGGGAACAGGTAGGGAAGATTGAACTGGGACCAAGGAACGGCCAGGGCGTCGGCGCCCACTGCCAGAGGGTCCCGAGACCTGGACACGAATTGTGGGACTTTCCTGTTGAGGCGAGACGCCATGAGATCTACATCCGGGGTTCCCCACCAAAGGCAGAGCCGATGAAACACCTCCGGATGTAGGGACCACTCTCCCGCCGCGAGACCCTCGCGGCTGAGAAAATCGGCGGCCCAGTTGTCTACGCCGGGGATGTGGACCGCGGAAATTGTCGGAACGGAAATCTCCGCCCAAAGAAGAATTTTGGACACCTCCGCCAGGGCTGAGACACTCCGTGTTCCCTCTTGGCGGTTGACATATGCCACCGCTGTGGCATTGTCTGTCTGAACCCGAACAGGCAGTCCCTTGTGAAGCCTCTCCCAGTGAACGAGAGCCAGATAGATCGCTCAAATCTCTAGAACGTTGATCGGTAGTGCTGATTCCCGATCCGACCATCGACCCTGAACAGTGTGGTTGCGGAACACTGCACCCCAGCCGAGGAGACTGGCATCTGTGGTTACTATCTGCCAGTGAATGGGAAGGAAGGATCGACCCGATAGGATGAGAGGTGACGTCAACCACCAGTTGAGAGACCGCTTGATCCGGCATGAAAGATGGACAGGGCGATCCAGGTACAGAGGCGACCTGTTCCATCTCGACAGAATGGCCTGCTGGAGAGGTCTGGCGTGAAATTGGGCAAAGGGAACCGCCTCTATCGCCGCCACCATCTTCCCCAGGACCCTCATGGCTGTACGGAGGGACGGGGATCGTGTGATCTGCAGCGATCGTACCTCCTGCTGCAGGGAAAGGATCTTCTCTTGAGGGAGAAAGACCCTTGACCGACAAGTGTTGAACAGTAGGCCTAGAAAGACCAAACGTTGGGTAGGAACCAGACAGGACTTTCTCCTGTTGACGATCCACCCGAAATTGGAGAGAGTGTCCAGGACGATTAACAAACTTTGGTGAGCCTGTTGAAATGAGGGAGCTTTAATCAGAATATCGTCGAGGTACGGAAAAAGAGCGAGACCTGACTCAACAAAGCCATCAACGCAGCCATGATCTTCGTGAAGACTCTGGGAGCGGTGGCGAGACCGAAGGGCAGTGCGACGAATTGGTAATGGTGCTGCCGAATCGCAAAATGCAGAAACTTCTGATGTCCGGAGAAGATTGGAACATGTAAATAGGCATCTTGGATGTCTATTGAGCACATGAATTCCTGCTCCTCCATGGAAGCGTTGACCGAGCGAAGCGACTCCATTCGGAAGTGGCGAAGGCGGACTCTCTTGTTGAGCAGCTTGAGATCCAAGATGGGACGAACTGCGCAGTCTTTTTTCGGCACTACAAACAGGTTCGAATAAAACCCTGTGAAGCGCTCCGATTCGGGAACGGGCACAATCACTCCAGAACTGAGAAGAGAGGCGATAGCCGTAGAGAACCCCGGGATCAAGGCTGGATCTTTTGGAGGCCGGGATTCGAAGAAACGATCCCGTGGAAGAGAGACGAACTCTATCTTGTATCCTGAGGATACGACCTCCCTGACCCAAGCGTCCTCTACGGAGGCCAGCCAAACTTCTCTGAAGAAAAGAAGTCGACCTCCCAATTGGAAGGGCCCCTCGGGTGCCCGATGATAGTCATGCTGATGTAGACCATCCAGATCTAGATCTGGACGGTCTGCCCTGGGAAGAGTGGGATTGCCAGGAAGGAGTGGGTCTGAAAGAAACTTTCCTCCTATCCTGGCGTGCCTGCGGTCTCTGTTGATTGGAGGAGTTGTCCACCATATTGAAACGGCGGAAAGTCCGAAAGGGTCGAAACTGATGCCTTAGTGGAGGTCTGCGAGGCTTGGACTGAGGGAGGAGTGAACTCGTGCCTCCGGTGGCGTCCTTAATAATCTGTTCCAATTGGGACCCAAAAAGGCGCACCCCTTGAAAAGGCAGGTTAGTGAGGGACTTTTTAGAAGACAAGTCCGCTTGCCAGGCCTTTAGCCAAATAGTACGTCGAATTGCAACTACGTTGCTTGACGCCTGAACTGCGCAGGATGCTGCATCCAAGGAAGCGGAAAGAAGATAGTCCCCCGCATGGGAGATCTGATTGGCGAGATCGGCCAAACGCTCCGGTTGCGCCTTATCTAGGATGCCCTGACGGAGGTCGTCTGCCCACATCGCTATGGCTTTTGCTGCCCAGGATGAAGCAAAGATTGGACATACCGCCGCTGAAGCCGCTTCGAAAGCAGACTTTGCCAGGGATTCTATAATCCTGTCATTAGAATCTTTTAGGGACGCGACGCCTGAAAGCGGGAGAACCGTGTTATTGGAAAGCCTGGACACGGGAGGATCCACCGAGGGAGAAGCAGACCAGTTGTCCGTGAGCTCCTTAGCAAACGGATAGAGTACGCCGAGACGCTTCCCTCTTTGAAAGCGTCTGGTCGGATCTTCTCTTTCCCTGGTAAAAATCTTTCCAAACTCGGAATGGAAAGGAAATACCCTGGAGGGAGTTTCTGCCCGTCTGAATGAAACCTCCTGATCTGAGGATTTCACAGGGGATTCAGCAATATCGAAGGTATGATGGATCGCTGCAATGAGGTTCTGCACTGTGACCTTCATGTTCGCATCCTGGTCTGAATCCAGCTCTAAAATCCCCTCAGATGACCTGTCCGAAAACGCTTCACCTGACTCGGGAGAGGAGGCCCGAGAGGGAGGTTGCTGAGACGGGCTATGCGGTGAGATGGGGCTAGGAGAGGATTCCGGCTGGGGATCTCGCCTGGGTCGTTTGCGACTAACGCTGGCTGACTCAGATGGAATCTCTTGGGACCTGCTGGGCCCTGCCGAAGTGTCCAGGGGCAACTTATAGACATAATGAAAACCTGAGGTAGTGCCGGAAGGTTGGGGGACAAAAGGCGGAGAAGGGTCAGTCTGCAGTGCAGAGCTACTCACGGACCGGTGTCCCCAAAGCACAGGCTGCTGGATATCCGGAGATGTGCGTCCGGCTGACAGGCTGTGAAGATGGTGCCTGCCTGTAGAGAAGCGAGCGTCCAGGAGAAGGGGAAGGGCGGAGCTCGCCGCAGGGTTACCCAATCGCTGCCCTCTGGCCATAACAGGCTGAGCAGAAGAAGGAAAGGCGGGGGGAGGGCCTGGTGGAGAGCGGGAGAAAAGCCCGCTTAGAAGAAAGGGGCGGGGGGGCGTGGCCACGACACTGCGGTAGGCCCGAACAGAAGCCGGGGCCTAAATTAGTTGCGGCGGCCGCCTGTCAGCAGGGGGTCGGCACGGAGGTCGGGACAAGGACGCCGCCGCTGGAAGCCGCTTCCCAGCATGGAAGGGGAGGGAGAGGCCTTGTGCTCTCTGTCCCCAGAAAGGGGGGAGGGAAGGGGGAAGAGCGGAGGGCAGCAATATAAGGATGATGTGCCCGTAGGGTGGCTGCGGAGAACCGCAGCGCCCGCATCCCTGTGCCAATGAAGAGGACCCCCTGTCCGTCGGGAATGGGCAGCCAGGTAAAATAAAAAAGGCCATACTCACCCATCCCCGATCCATTACCTGGATTGAAGAGCTCCTGTGTCTCCTCCAACCGACAGGCTCTGGTAGGCGAGTGGGTGGGAGACTGGCGACAAGGACCCCTGGAGTCGCTGGCACGTCTTGGTGTCGGCGTCCGTCTGGGCTGCTGGTCCTGTCGCGAAGAACTGCAAGGATACGGGGTGGCAATACACGCCGTACTCGCAGACTCCATGTGGGAGTACAGTTGTGACTGTTCACTCTGTATCCCTCCGTAGAACCTGTAAAGGAACGACGCCCGACGAGGTAGATAAGGGTCTAATGAAAGACCCGTGTCCACCTCACTGGACACTGCGGAGGAGCTAACCTTTTTTTGCATAGTGTCAGCCTCCTAGTGGCAGCAGCATACACCATACACCCATGGTCTCTGTGTCCCCCAATAAGGCGAACGAGAAAAAGCACGCTTAGAGAGGGAGGAGGGAGCGCGCTGAGAAAGCTGAAGTGAAAGTGACGACGGACGCCGCTGCCCCGTGCCTGACCCATGGAGAGTAGATGAACCGCCGATAACAAGGTACCGCTGGTAGATTCGTGAACAGTGGAAGCATTGTCCTGAGTGGCCGATCTGTGAGGATAATGTGGGGCTGAAGGGATCGTACAGACACTAAACTGACGTCCCTGAAGAGGATGACCACAGGGGCCCACGGGTAGAAGGCAAGCCGCTTGGGTAGGGTCCTCTGTACCCGCATTCTGCAGAAGATGGCGTAAACCTCTTGTGACCACCGTCTTCCTCTCAGCCCTGTCCCGAAAGAGGGGTGAGGAGGGGGATTTGGCAAGGACCAGCCACCTGTCCACAGCGCATATCACCAGAAGGTGATAGGGAGAAAGTCCTGCCTGCGGTCCTGAGAGTTGCGATGTGGGTGATACCACACTGCTCGCTCAGCCGCCTGATATGGGAAATCAGGGTGATTGCTACATCCTGTTTCCCGACGGAGAACCTGAAAGATAAATGAGAAAAGATTAAAAAGTTCGACTAAAACCCTAAAGGAAAAAAGGAATTATTAACTGCGGATCTGGGAGATCCTGGTCCGCCTCCTACAGACACTAAGCACAAACTGAGGTGCTTGGTGCCTGTCGGTGGGTGTATACTGCCGGGGAGAAGCTAAATTTCTTGTTTTGCATAGTGTCAGCCTCCTAGCAGCAGCAGCAGCATACACCCATGGTAATCTGTCCCCCCCAATAAGGCAATAAAGAAATAGAGCCTCCCGTCACTGCACACAAAGTGTTGTGTTGTAAGTGGAAATCGCTAACAGCAGCAGTTTTTTGGTTCTTCTACCCTGCCTAACGCTCTGCCTACAGAATCAGCAGCTCTCCCTATGCAAAGATCGGCATAAGATGGTGGTTGGCGTTCACGCCCTTTTATAGCCCCTGTGACGCCACACAAAGCCATCCAATCACTTGCATGCCCTTCTCAAAGATGGTGGTGACCGATGCCTGTGTCATCGCGTTGCCCACAGTGTGCGTCCTCCATCATTGGCTGAAAAAGGGAGCTGGAAGCATCGTTTGAAACGCGACTTTGGCGCACTGGTCGCCGACCTCGTGGCCGACCTCACGCTATGGTCGGGTTTCGTTTCATGAAACCCGACTTCAGCGAAAGTCGGGGACTTTTGAATATGACCGACCCGTTTCGCTCAACTCTACCTGTTACCCTTGGTAAAATAAAAAAAATTGGGCCTGAAGTAATTTTTTTGTGAAAAAGGGTACATTTTTTTTTTTAAAAAAACATTCAAAAAATTCCTGTGAAGCACCTGAAGGGTTAATAAACTTCTTGAATGTGGTTTTGAACACCTTGAGGGGTGCAGTTTTTAGAATGGTGTCACTTGTGTATTTTCTATCATATAGACCCCTCAAAGTGACTTCAAATGTGATGAGTTCCCTAAAAAAAAAAAAAAAAAAAAAAAAAAAAAAAAAAAAAATAATATGGTGTTGTAAAAATGAGAAATCGCTGGTCAACTTTTAACCCTTCTAACTTCCTAAAGAAAAAAATTTGGTTCCAAAATTGTGCCGATGTAAAGTAAACATGTGGGAAATGTTACTTAAGTATTTTGTGTGCCGTATCTCTGGGATTTAAGGGCATAAATTTTCAAAGTTGGAAAATTGTGAAATTTTCAAAATTTTTGCCAAATTTCCGTTTTTTTCGCAAATAAACGCAAGTTATATGAATGAAATGTTACCACTATCATGAAGTACAATATGTCACGAGAAAACAATGTCAGAATCATTGGGATCCTTGGAAGCGTTCCAGAGTTATTACCTCATAAAAGGGACAGTGGTCAGAATTGTAAAAATTGGCCCGGTCATGAACGTGCAAACCACCCTTGGGGGTGAAGGATGTGGGAGTGGTCACCACCCACATCAGCTGACCCAGCAGCAATGCAATTACACCAGTGGGGGGGGGGGGACTGACATTAACTCCCTGATGGCCTGAAAGGAAAAAAGTTTTAATCTGCCACAGATCCATAAATGGATCGTGACAGTCTACTCACACATGGAACACAATAGTAGTGCACAACACTTCTGTGAAAGCAACTCTACGCTGTTATACTGACAAAATGGCGCTAAAACAAGATGTCCGCTCTTTATATGGAGAGGGACATGTGATTTCAGCAGCTAATGACATAAGCTGTTGTGTCTGGACATTGTGGATGTTTCCTGTGCCCTGACTATGTGCACAATGCAGCTAGCCAAAGTTTGAAAAATTTTTCTACAAGCACGCCGCTCCTCCGAGTTCTCCCCACCCCCTACCCTCATAGAACACGTGCCCCACACTCATCACACACAACCACTATCCTGGACACAGTCATCTCTGCCCGCTCAAGCCCCCAGGGGACAGCACTTCCAACAACTGAACCCGTCGTTACAGGCTTGCAGCCATTTTTCAAGACGCAGGGACAGGTCTGGGTAGGTACTTCATCCACCACCTTGCTTTCAGCATCAGGTCCCCAGCTATGGACCGCAGCAAGGGCTGAGGGAATCGTAACTAATGATGGGTAAAAGCAGGATCTATTTACTATGACAGCAAGTGTTTCTGGTACTTAGGATTTTTATTCCATTTACTATTTTGTTTACTACCAGTCTTCTACAGCAGTTGGTGCACATAATAGTTATTTATTTTTTTCCTGCCCCCCTTTGTCATACCCTGACTCCCACCCCCTCCCTCGCCTACCACCATGGCTCTTCCATATTTTCCTCAATGTTTCCCACTTACTGTTTATCATATACAAGTTTCTATGTGATATTTGAATAAAATTCATTTTTTATATTACCCTCTGTTGGATTTTTATATACTCCATTTTCTCTTTTGTTTGCCCCATCAAAGACAGGAAACCAACTGATGTGGTGGGAGAGGTACCACCCTTTCATTTTATTAGGATTCATGTCCTTGTTGGATGGATTTTTCTCTAAATTGTGCCGTCATGGGTGAAAGGAAAATAAATATAATAATCACGAAAATAAGTGGGTTTCACATCCTGCTGTACTTGCCATTTTATTTCCCCAAAATGCTGCAAAAACTGGTGGATAGCAATTAAGTGCAAAAACACAGCTATGAGTGAATAGATGCTGCAAAAAAAAAAATGAAAATTGACATGAAGTTTTTAAAAAAGAAGCAGTTTTCCAATTAGTCATTTAAAAAGTGTGCATGAGATTTTTTAAATCTCATAGCTTTTGCTTGTAGTGCAAAAAGCAGCTTTTAATTTGCATAAAAAAAAAATAGCAAAAAGCCTTAGGCTGTGTGCCCACGATGCGATTTTTAAGCGTTTTTGCTGCGATTTTCGGCACGAAAACATTTAAAAATCTTGTACATGACGCACCCCATGCATTCCTATGGCATTCCGCACATGCTGCGCTTTTTTCCGTGGCGGAATCGCATCGCGGAAAAAATGGCAGCATGATAATTCTTTTGTGCGGAATCGCAAAGAATTGCCGCGATTCCGCACCCATAGGAATGCATGAGAATCGCTTACTTCCCGCATGTGGCTATGCCCACCATGCGGGAAGTTAAGAGTCTCATGTGCGGTTGGTACCCACGGTGTGGAGGAGAGGAGACTGTCCTCCAGGCCCTGGGTACCATACCCCTGTAAAAAAAAAAAAAAGATCGGGGTATATTTACCTTCCGACGTCCCACGCTGCATTCCCGGGCCTCAGCGTTCCCAGTAATGCCTTGCGGCAAGGTCCTGTGATGACGCGGTCCGCGAGATCGCTATAGTAACGCGAGACCAACGTCATCACAGGTCTCGCAAGGCATCGCTGGGATCGCTGAGGCCCGGGATGGAAGCGCAGGACGTCGGAAGGTAAATATACCCCAATTTTTATTTTTTTTAATCATTTTTAACATTTTATCTTTTACTATTGAGGCCGCGTAGGCGGCCTCAATAGTAAAAAGCTGCTCACACTTGTCAAACACTGTTTGACGAGTGTGACCAACCTGTCAATCAATTTCCAAGCGATGCTTCAAATCGCTTGGAAAGTGCTTGAGAAAATCGCTGCAAAATCGCAAACAGAATCGCGGTGAAATCGCGCGGAAAAAAACGTGCGTTTTATGGTAAGGAGTCCGGTTATCATTGTGCGTTTTAAAACGCTACGTGGGCCCATAGCCTTAGGGTGTTGTGCACATGATGTCTTTTAGATGCCTGCATACCTGCCAAGTTTTGCAAAAGAATACCAACACTAGTGGCGTCTTCTTGAAGCATCTTTGTCTTTGCTGCGGCTCTTTTTTGTAAGCGTAGGGGGTGAGCGGCCTTTGAGTGAAGTCCGCTGGAAGAATGGAGTCATTTTTTTTTTTTTTTTTTTTTAACGTGTGTCCCTGTTGGGCCATATGTCTGAGATCCACTGCAAAACGGGGTCTGGACGAATGCGCCGACAGGAGTCAAACTGCAGTGGTGACTGTATTGGTGATGGCAGAGCACACGTCTATAGCCCCATCGTCTCATATGTCCGGACCCAGATTTGCGGGGGGCGGGGGTTTAGGACGTATTCTGCAAAGGGACACAAATCAATGTGAAAGCACCCTAAAACGACTCAAAAAGATTAAACTTATGAACAGCAAGTTTATTTTAATTGCAGCGCATGTGTTCATTCTTTTTAACGTTTGGAGTGCCATTTCAGGTGGGCTACGGAGCAGATCTTCCTGAAAAAGGACACTCTATGCATATCTTTTCAATTTGATCAGACTCTGTGCAAAGTACCTCAATTATAGTATAGTTTATACAACAAAATTCCTATTGTCACAATGACACAAGTTATAGGTGCAGAGGGCTTTTGGAATGAGTTGAAAGCTTATTTCAAACAGAACAAAATATCGTTTTAATGTGAATTTTGGTGCGGCTACCTCCCTAAATAAAAAAAAAAAAAAAAACAACACACAATGTGGCCATACCCAAATTCCATGGCTGGGTCAGACTTTTTACCACCAACACGAATCTGTTCGCATTTGTTAGGGTGCTTTCACATTGCGTTGTGTGTCCCCATCGGGGCATACAGAAAACAGCAAAAAAGCAAAAAGGTTTACCCGTATAGGCCACCAGACAAATGCACTATCAGGATGCAGTGGACCCATATAATTAAAATGGCAACACAGGTGCAAGAATACCGATAAAACAACCGCTCGCAGCCTACCAATACATGGAGGGGGCGGTTGCCTGGTATGTTAATGCACAATAAAAAAAACTTGTATGCGGCGCTGTTCACACTATGGCCATTCACTGCATCCAGGCCAGCCTAGTAGTGACACCCTTCTATTAGCTCAGGCGGGCTGGCCCAGCGCTATCAAAATGCATGCCATGTGAACAGACACCGCAGTTTACAAGACCAAATGGGCCCAACTGCACCCTGAATAGGCATACAACCGAAATCCCCCGCAAAATAGGGTCTGCGCCGACGGAGCCATAGACTGTCTGCGTGTCCACCTCCTGTAGGCATACACTCCCAAAAAAAAGTGCACAGCAAAGCGCATGTTCACTCTGCTGTCACCATTGAAGTCTATGGCACCATCCGTGCATGCGTCCAGGCCCCGTTTAAGGGAATTTTGAATGTATGCCATGATGGGGACACACAACACAATGTGAAAGTACCCTTACAAATCCATATACTCAAATAAATTAATTTGTCAATGAGGATAAAGTGCAGATTTGCATTTACAACAGCAAAAATATACCTTTTTGAGAATATAAATTGAATGATTTATGTGCATATGTCAGGTGTAAAACCACTCAAACATCTGGCGCGAAACTGGCATACTATTCAGTGATGAAAAACACCATACTGCAAAGCGCAAATAACAAAATGACATAAGACCAGACGGATGTAGAGAAATATGTATTTAAGAGTGAACCACGGTACAGTTAGGATCCTTATTTGTACAAGCCAAACAAAAACAGATTCAAACGCTTGCTTGTGCTTTCTTGGACAGAAGCTTCAGATCGGCGATACATTTGGCGATGCTTTCTTTTTGCTGCAAACAAGCAGAAATGTGTCAGTTTTCACAAAGGAAATTTCCATAAAACTTCATGTAAAAAGGAGAAGTTTTATTTAAGCAAACCACTTTCAGCACTTCAGCTCTTATACGAGCTCAGAATAAACAAAACACACAAGTATTGTGAACTAAAAGAAATAGGGGAATATGAAACGCACTTTGCATTTTTCCAGAAGGGTTAGAACATTTTTTTCCTATTGTCTTCTCAAAAAGAAAGAACACAACTGTGTGAGAAGAAAGCTTGTCAGAGGGAGTTGAGAACAATCCTAGTGTGGCGAGCGAGGCATCACCGCTAATAAACAGCCCAGATTTACTTCTGCAATACATTTTTATATAGTGACCCCAAACAAGAATTAAGGACACCGTTCAGATTATGCGCTAGCTCCATGTGACATGGATTCTGGACTAAACGGAACATAACGTGACAAATTATGGAAATGTCATAACGACACTTCTGTAAGACCTGGGCAATATACATCTCTATCTGCGTTAACCTGGATCTGATCACGGCATCGTTCAAAGGCCGTAAATGGTTAGTAATGCCGGACTGATCTGAGTGTACAGCCCCATAGGCACATATGAGGCTGTAAGATCGGGTAGGGAGACGAACGATTTGGCGAGGCACTGTGGTCCATATACAGACAGTAATATACGGCCGTCCGAGAGATATCGCCTTACCTGCTGCGGAGTAATGCTTTGTACCACACCTTTCTCCACCCATTTGATCATATGGTCTTGTTCCTTGAGGCGCAGGAGAGTTTGCAGAGCTAACTGGTAGTCCAGGCGCTTTTTCACCTCATTGTAGACTGAAAGGAGCCTCTCCCTGTAGTTGATTTCCAGAAGCATGGTCACATTGTTCTGTGGATTGCAAAAAAAATAAAGAAAATATTTAAGGATTATGCAATTCTGCTTTAAACATTTCAGTTTCAGTCTGTATAGAAGTATCTCACTGGCGTAGGCACAACATCTTACCTGAGCCATTTACAGCCATTCTATCATTGGCAGTGAAAGTCACATTGCAATGTACATATTCTCACTCGTGAGAAATGCATTTATTTGCACATTATCTGGGATTAATGCATGTATGCGATTTTCATGCGCTGCGTTTTTTTGGGGTGTGCGTTGGGATTTTCCAGACGCAGCATGTTGCATTTTTTGGCCCTGCAAAAAAGCGCATGCGCACATATGTGCACGTTTTGCGCTAAAAATGGCCATTATAGCCTATGGATGCGCATATGTGCGCACTGGCATGCTCATGTATGCGTTTTTTTGCATATGCGTTTTTTTTTTAAACCATGGAATTTAGGGGTTTGGGTTAGAGTTAGGGTTAGTTAAGGGGGTTTAGGGTTAGGGTTATGGTCAGGGTTAGGGTTGGGGTTTGGGTCAGGGTTAGGGTTAAGTATGGTTTTGTTAAGGATTAGGGTCATGGTTAGGGTCAGGATTAGGGTTAAGTATGGTTTTGTTAAGGGTTAGGGTCAGGGTTAGGGTTAGGGTCAGGGTTAGGGTCAGGATTAGGGTTAAGTATGGTTTTGTTAAGGATTAGGGTCAGGGTTAGGGTCAGGATTAGGGTTAAGTATGGTTTTGTTAAGGGTTAGGGTCAGGGTTAGGGTCAGGGTTAGGGTCAGGGTTAGGGTCAGTTAGGGTTTAGGGTTTGGGTTAAGTATGATTTGGTTAAGGGTTAGGGTCAGGGTTAGGGTCAGGGTTAGGGTTAGTAAAGTCATGGTTTGGGTAGTGTGAGGGGCCACCTAAAAATGTTGGAAAAAAACGCAAACGCGGTAAAAACGCGCTAAAAACGCATACAAACGCATAAAAACGCTGCGTTTTTTTCATGCATGCTCATAAAAATGCTTGAAAAAAACGCAGCAGTTGTATGCTTATGTATGCGTTTTTTCAATGCGTTTTTTTGCGGGAAAATCGCGCTGCAAAAAAAAAAGCAAGTGTGAAACTAGCCTTACTTTGACCTATTAAAAGATCTGAGAACTAGTCCAATCAAAATAGAAGGACTCTCAGATGCTCTGCAATGGAAAAATAGTTGGACTTTTTATGAACACTATCTAGAAAGCTGCTTCGTTTTGCATTTAAGAAAAAAAAAAAAAAATCTGCACAAAAGGCGTACATAGCTTTAAAAAAAAAAAAAAAAAAAAAAAAAAAAAAAAAAACACAACAACAACAAAAAAGATGGATTTTTGGTTCTTACCGTAAAATCTCTTTCTTGGAGCCTTCATTGGGGGACACAGATTACCATGGGTGTATGCTGCCGCTGCTGCTAGGAGGCTGACACTATGCAAAAAACAAGAAAATTGGCTCCTCCCCAGCAGTATACACCCACTGACAGATACCAAGTACCTCAGTTGGTGAGAAAGCAGTAGAAGCCACGGAACTTTAAACATATGTACCAACCCAACAAGGAGCTCAAAGCCCAACACGGTACAACTTAAACAGGGAGGGTGCTGTGTCCCCCAATGAAGGCTCCAAGAAAGAGATTTTACAGTAAGAACCAAAAATCCATCTTTCTTTATCGCCTTATTGGGGGACACAGATTACCATGGGACGTTCCAAAGCAGTCCCAAGGGTGGGAACAGCAAAAAGGAACAAAAGAACCGGAAAGGCTTAGGTCGGCCAGTGAGCCACCGCCGCCTGCAGAACCTTCCTACCAACAACTGCATCAGACGAGGCCTGGGTATGATCCCTGTAGAACCTCGCAAAAGTGAGAAAGGACGACCAGGTCGCGGCCCTGCAAATCTGTAAAGCCGAAGCCTGGTGACGCACAGCCCACGAAGCTGCCACAGCCCGGGTAGAGAGGGCTCTCACTCCCGGAGGGTGCCGCTTTTCCTTCAGTCGGTACGCTTCCAGAATGGTAGAACGAATCCAGCAAGCTATCGTGGATTTGGACGCCGGAACCCATTCCGGCGACCTTCATAGAAGACTAGCAAGGAATCGGATTGACGAAAAGAAGCAGTCCTGGCGAGATAAGCACGCAAGGCTCTGACTACATCTAGTTTGTGGAGGGACTTCTCAATAGGGTGAGACGGAGCCGGGCAAAAAGATGTAAGAACGATATCCTCATTGATGTGGAAAGAGCATACGACCTTTGGGAGAAAGGAAGGAACGAGTCTGAGAATGACCTTATCCTGATGGAGAATCAGGTACGGGGAACGGCATGACAAGGCCGCCAATTCAGAAACTCTTCTGATGGATGTAATGGCAATCAAGAAAGTTACCTTCCACGAGAGAAGGCATAAAGGAATGTCCTGGATAGGCTTGAACGGCGCCTTTTGGAGAGCGCTAAGGACGAGATTGAGATCCCACGGATCTATCGGCGAATGATGCGGAGGAGCCACATGGGCGACCCCTTGGAGAAAAGTCTTAACCTGCGGTAAGGCCGCCAGCTCTCTTTGGGAGATGACAGACAGGGCAGAGACCTGGCCCTTGAGGGTACTGAGGGCCAGACCCGCATCTAAACCAGACTGGAGGAACCCCAGAATAGATGGAATGGAAAAGGACATAGGAAAGACTTTTTTTTTTTTTTTTTTTTACCGTCGCACCAACGGAAAAAAGGTCTTCCAGCACCTATGGTAAATGCGGGAAGAGGCCGGTTTTCTGGCTTTGATCATAGCCTGAATCACCTGGTCAGACAAGCCTGATTCTCTCCGGATCGTGGCCTCAATGGCCATGCCGTTAAATTCAGAGACTGAGAATTCTCGTGGTAAAGGGGGCCTTGCGAGAGAAGATCCGGACAGTCTGGAAGCCTCCAGGGAACGTCCGCGAGCATGTTCACCAGCTCCGCGTACCAAGGGCGTCTTGGCCAGTCTGGGGCCACCAGAATCACTGGTACGCCTTCCGATTTTATCTTTTTGACCACTCGAGGGATCAAGGCAAGAGGCGGAAATAGATAAGGAAGTCGGAACTGGGACCACGGAATTATCAGGGCATTGCAAGAGACGGCTAGAGGGTCCCTGGACCTGGCTACGAACTGCGGAACTTTGTGGTTCATCCGAGATGCCATGAGATCGACATCTGGGGTGTCCCAGCGCTGGCATATCTGATGGAAGACTGAGGAGTGAAGGGCCCTGATGCTAGACCTTGACGACTTAAAGTAGGCCGCCCAATTTTCCACCCCTGGAATGTGAACGGCAGAGATCGCAGGAAAGTGACGTTCTGCCCAGCGCAGTATCTTGGCTACTTCCGCCATTACTTGCTTGCTGCGCGTGGCCCCCTGGTGGTTTATGTATGCCACAGCAGTGGCATTGTCCGACTGAATGCGGACCGGCTTGCCGAGGAAGAGAGGCTGCCAGTGAAGAAGAGCCAGGAAGATTGCTCTGATCTCCAGAAGAGTGATGGGGAGAAGAGCCTCCTGTGGGTTCCACCGGCCTTGAGACGTTTTTAGATGGCACACCGCTCCCCAGCCTAGAAGGCTAGCATCGATGGTGATGACTTGCCATTGAAGCGGAAGAAAGGACCGACTCTGACCTTGCCCACCAAGTCAGGGATTGTTTCACTCTGAGGGGAAGGAGAATGGGACGGTCCAAGGACAGCGAGGTCTTGTCCCAGGCCGAAAGAAGAGCCAACTGGAGGGGACGAAGATGAAATTGTGCAAAGGGCACCACTTCCATGGAAGCTACCATCTTCCTCAGAACCTTCATGCCGGACCGAAGGAGAATGGGGGTTGGCCGCTTGAGAAGTCGGATCCCTTTGGAAAGAGCTGAAAATCTCTCCTTTGGAAGAAACACACGGGCTAGATTTGTGTCGAATTCCGTGCCTAGGAAGGTCAGGAGCTGTGTGGGGATCAAAATGGACTTTCCTTTGTTGACTATCCACCCAAGACGGCAAAGAGTGTCTAGGACTATCTGAAGACTCTGAAGACAGTCTTGCCGGGACAATCCCTTGATCAAAAGGTCGTCCAGATAAGGGATGATGAGGATCCCCCTGGAGCGGAGGATGGCCATGACTGTCGCCATTACCTTCGGGAAAATCCGGGGAGCGGAGGCCAGACCGAAGGGAAGAGCCGTGAACTGGTAGTGGTCTTCCTGAATCGCAAAACGAAGGTATTTCTGATGTTGCAAACACACAGGGATGTGAAGGTAGACATCCCGTATGTCCACAGAACAGAGAAATTCCCTGTGTTCCATTGAGGCTATCACCGACCGAAGAGACTCCATTCTGAAGTGGAAGATCTTTACTTGGCGATTGAGCAATTTGAGGTCCAGGATTGGCCGAAAAGAACCTTTTTTTTTTTGAGGGGTTGTTTTGGCAAGGACCGGCCACCCATCATCCGCCCACAACACCGACTGGTGTTAGGGAAAGGTCCTGCCTGCGGTACTGAGAGTTGCGATGTGGGAAATCACCACACTGCTCGCTCAGCCGCCTGATATAGGAAATCAGAATGAAAACTACACCCTGTTTCCTGATGTGAAGACCAGAAAGAAATAAGCGAGAAAAGATTAAAAAGTTCGACAAACACCTAAGGAAATAAAAGGATTATTAACTGCGGATCTGAGAAGATCCCGGTCCACCTCCTACAGACACTAAGCACAAACTGAGGTACTTGGTATCTGTCGGTGGGTGTATACTGCCGGGGAGGAGCCAATTTTCTTGTTTTTTGCATTGTGTCAGCCTCCTAGCAGCAGCAGCAGCAGCATACACCCATGGTAATCTGTGTCCCCCAATAAGGCGATAAAGAAAAAAAAACAAACACTTGAGGTTCTATGTAAAGAAAAAAAAAACCTTTTAGACTTTGAGCATGTTAAACTGGGCCCATCATGGAACAGTAGCTGTGTCCTCTCCATTGCAGATACATTAGCTTGTAAAGTTTAGGTTATAATTTATGCTATAGTTCAACTGTCCATTACCAGAGATTGATCTTTTGGGGCGTGTACTTCTTCCCTTGCATGACGTTGACCAATCGTAAGCAGGAGGAGTCATGCAGGGGAGAAATTAACTGACTGATCTGTCAGCTCTGACCCTCCACTACACCGATAGTGGTGATACTCAACTCAGCTCTGCTGCATCTCTACACAGCAGCTAGAGAGATCAATTAGGAGAGGAGGGGGTTGTTTTTTTCTTCCTTGCATGATGCCTAATTACTAGAGTTGAGTGACTTTGGTTGGATCAGGTTTCATGAAACAAAATTTGTTTCAGATGAAACTGGTCCGACTAGGGCAAAAAAAGTCGGAGTTTCGTCCGAAACCCGACCCCAATGCAAGTCAATGGGAAATAAAAGTCGGCATTGAGCGGATGACATTCATCCAACTCTACTAATTACTTATGATTGGACAACCTCAAAAAGGGAAATAAGTTCACGATCCCAGTGAAAAATCTCTGATAACCCAGAGTTAAAAATAATTTATTCCTAAATTTTACAAGTCCATATCTCCGCGATGGAGAGGGAAAATTAAAAACTACATTTTATTCCACTCTACAGTCACTGTTCCATAGCGTGACTAGATTAGTATGCATAAACTGTTGAAAGGTGGTCTTTAAATTATGTTTAGTGTGAAAATTGTTTCCATTTATCCAAATGCAATGTAAACAAAATCTGCAGTGTGGGAATTCACCCAAAGGAGAAAAGGGACAGTGAAAAATGGCATCTCCAACATTGTGCCTGTGCGGTGTAGATATTTGCAGAATTTGCTATAAAATTGTTGAAATCTTGGCACTGTCAAATCACCAAAAATACTTCCAAAAACAGTAAAAGATAGTCCGGAGACTCATCCAAGCTCCTACAATGCACCAATAAAAAATGGTAGACTTCACTGCAGTAAAATGCTTTTTACGGATGTGTCTGAGTTTCGGATAATTCCAATAGTGCCTCATACAGCTCTCAGTTTTTTAGTGTAGTCAAAAAGTAATGACATTACCAATTTCTTAATAACATTACATGTGACCCTAACCCTGTGATTAGTGACAACTTTGATGTCTATTGTCTGTACAAATCCCCTCTGAAATGTAAAGTGCTGCGGAATATGTCGGCGCTATAAAAATAAAATTTATTATTATTATTATAGAAGCTCTCTCTGTGTTTTGTATTTTGCTGTAGATTTCGGCAATAAAAAAAAGAAAAAAAAAAAAAAAAAAAAAAGAATTTTCAGTAGCTTGCTCTATATACGAATTGCAGTTCTCTTACCCGCTTGGCATCAAAGAGATATTGACGTCCATCAACTCTCCACTGCTCTCTCTTTTCTGTGTCGATAGCACTTTCCAGGTCCTTGATAGCAGTTTCCTTCACAGCTGCAGCTTTACTAACTTTTTCCTAAAGAGAGAAGAGATATACATTATATATATACACACACACACACACACACACACACACACAGGACATGTGAAATTAGGAAAAACAAGAACCTGACAGCTACAGAACACCCTGAAAAACAGTGCACAAAATACATATAAATAATGAGGTATGGGTCAATATTTTGCAAGGGTGCAGCCAAGCCCAGCACATTTGGTCTTGTATACAGGGGTGTTCAAATTGGGATGCATTGAGAGTGCTGGCCAGCCTGCCTAATTGAAAAGTATGGGTGTGACTAATAGGCTGTGAACAGTCACTCTGCAAGTTTCACATGTCCAGATAATTCTGGTACCGGAGCTATCCGTGTGGACACTTGGTACCTCCGTGTGGCAACCGTGTGCCGCATCAGGACCACACAAACGGCGCTGGGAAGAAGCGGCTACAGTAAGCACTGTTCCCGGCGGCTGGTGCTGACCGCGGCTGTAATTCTTCTCTCCTGCTCTGCCGGCAGGAGAGAAGAATTAATGAAAACCCGACGTGTGGTCCCCCTCATTTTATGAACCAACCAGACGAAACTTACAGCTGGGGACTGCAGCACTCAGCTGTCAGCAAGGTTGATTCTCAAGAATAGAGGGGTCCCCACGCCGGTTTTTAAAAATTATTTATTTAAATTACTTATAGAAAGGTGGCATTAACCCCTTATTACCCCCACTTGCCACCGCTACAGGGCAAGTGGGAAGAACCAGGCAAAGCTCCAGATTAGGCGCATCTAACAGATGCGCCTTTTCTGGGCAGCTGGGGGCTGCTGTTTTTAGGCTGGGGGGGGGGGGCAAGATCAATGGTCCCTTACCAGCCTGAGAATATCAGCCCACAGCTGTCAGGGTGGTTGTCAAAAACAGGGGGGACCCCACGCCGTTTTTTTTTATTTAATTAAAAAAACAGCGTGGGGACCCCTCTATTCTTGAGACCTTACCTTGCTGAAGCTGACAGCTGAGGGATGCAGCCCCCAGCTGTAAGTTTCGTCTGGTTGGTTCATAAAATGAGGGGGACCCCACGTCAGGTTTTCAATCATTCTTCTCTCCTGCGGGCAGAGCAGGAGAGTAGAATCACAGCCGCGATCAGCACCAGCCGCCGGGAACAGCGCTTACAGTAGCCACTCCTTCCCGGCGGCAGTCCGTGAGCACGGAGGACAGTGTGACAGCCACGCCGTTAAATTGAGCGGCCGAGGATTGGGGTGGCAAATCGGACCCTGAGACAGCAGTTCTCCGTGTGCACGTGTGGAGCACGTGTTGCAGGCCATGTGTCAGTGTTAAAACGGACATGTCAGCGTATTTTGCACATGGACACACGGTCCGTGAAAACACGCGACATCTGCATAGACCCATTCATTTGAATGGGTCTACGTGTGTCAGTGTCTCCGGTACGTGAGAAAAATGTCACTACACGTACCGGAGCCACTGATGTGTGAAAGAGGCCTTACCTTCATGTGAACAGCGCCCTATACAGGCCTCTATTGTGCAAACATATACTAAGCAGTCCCCCCCCCCCCTCCATTGATTGGTAGGCTGTGAGTGGCTGCTTATTTAGTATTTTGCACCTGTGTTGCCATCTTGCTATATGGATCCAGCAGTGTATTTGTTCAGAGACGTGAGCAGGTAAGTGGTGCTGCCCTTTTTTCAGCTGTAATTTTTGGAGGATTTTCAGTCCTGTTTTGTGGCGTTGCTATTAGTTTTTGTAAATCCATAGAGCTAAATAAAGATATATATAAAAAAAAATAAATAAATTGTGACGTAGTTTCCTTGTTCAACCTCTTCTTTTTCATTCGCCATTGATGACGATAATATTATTACATACCATGTTCAAATTTATATGGTTCACAAAATTTTATAATATAAAATTGTCTGAAATTGCCTGCGCCCCCGACGACCAGTGTGAGAAAATTTTGCACGGGTCAAGTATGTATGTATGTATGTATGTATGTATATATATATATACACACATATACATACACACATACATACATACATACATACATACATACACACACACACACTCGTATATAAGCCGAGATTTCCAGCCATATTTTTGGAAGTGCATTGAACAGCAGTGGTGTGCTGGTAAGAGGGCAAAAAAAGAAAAAATCTTTTACATCTTCTGCCTGAGCGAGTGTGAACGAGCTGAGTGTGACCTGAGCGTAAGTGCGAACTGTGGTAAGTGTGTGACTTGAGATTCAGTGACTTTGGATTTAGGGAGTTTCCAAGGGAGGTATTACTGAATTGCGGTTATATTTTATTAATACTTTTTATTTATTTTTGCTTATCCATCCGGTGTACGGCTGAGTTCACACGTGGCGTTTTTTTCGCGTTTCCGCGGCGGTCTTAACCGCGCGATTTTGCCACGAAAACGCGAAAAATAAGCATCCCATGCATTCCTATGGGATTCCTCAATGCTGTGCTAATGCTGCGGTTTTTACCGCGGCGGAATCGCTTCGCGGTAAAAAACGCAGCATGCTCATTATTTTGCGGAATCGCGGCGATCCCGCACCCATAGGAATGCATTGTTCCGCTTACTTCCCGCATGTGGCTGTGCACAACATGCGGAAAGTAAGCAGAACAATTGCGGATGGTACCCACGGTCCGGAGGAGAGGAGACTGTCCTCCGGGCTTTGGGTACCATATCCCTGTAAAAAATAGAATTATAAAATAAAAAATATTGTTATTCTCACCCTCCAACGTCCTGCGCAGCATTCCCGCTTCACTTCACACTCCCGTTCCCAGTAGTCCTTTGCGAAAATGCCCGCGATGGCGTCCGATCTCGCGGGATCGAGAAGTCTCGCGGTCATTCGCGCGACGTCATCGCGAATTACCGCGAGTCATCGCGGGCATTTTCGCAAAGGATTACTGGGAACGGATGCGCGGGACGTCGGAAGGTAAGAATAACAGTATTTTTTATTTTTTTTACATTCTATCTTTTACTACTGATGCCGCATAGGCAGCCTCAGTAGTAAAAAGTTGGTCACACTCGTCAAACACTATGTGTGACCAACCTGTCAATCAGTTCTCCAAGTGATGCTACAGATCGCTTGGAAAACGCTAGCATTTTGCAAGCTAAATATGCTTGCAAAATGCTAGTTTTTCCGCGGGAAAATCGCGGGAATTTAAAATGCGATTTTCCCGCGGACTGGAATTCCGGAATTCTCGCGGTAATTTCCGCGAGAGTTCCGGTACGTGTGCACTTAGCCTACGTCTTGCCGCACATATGAAATCCTTGAACAGCCGGTCGAGGGTGCATACTGCTGCGCGAGATGTGAGCACGTTGTGCATTTGGAAGCCCAGATACTGGATCTAAATGTGCAGCTGGCAACACAGAGATCCATAGACAATATGGAAAGGAGTCTTCTGCTCACTGAGCAGAGGCTCAATGGGATAGATGAGGGGGGGGGGGGATGCTAGGTTGGAGCTGCAGGACAATGAAGCATTTTTATAGGAGGGGAAGACAGTGCAGATAGAGACCTGGGCACAAATAATGAAATTGGGGGTGGGGGTGGCATGGGGAGGTGGCGTTAGAACAGTTAATTTAAGAAAGAATAGAGGTACAGAGATACATAAAGTGCATGTATACTAATGCCAGAAGCCTTGCCAACAAGATGGAGGAATTGGAGTTAATGCTGTTGGAACATAATTATGACATGGTGGGAATATCTGAGACATGGCTGGACGAGAGCCATGACTGGGCGGTTAATTTACAGGGCTATAGTCTGTTCAGAAATGACCGTACAAATAAGCGAGGGGGAGGCGTGTGTTTATTATTTTATTATTTTTTTTTTTATATAGCGCTAACATATTCCGCAGCGCTTTACAGTTTGCACACATTATCATCACTGTCCCCGATGGGGCTCACAATCTAAATTCCCTATTAGTATGTCTTTAGAATGTGGGAGGAAACCAGAGTGCCCGGAGGAAACCCACGCAAACACGGGGAGAACATACAAACTCCTTGCAGATGTTGTCCTTGGTGGGATTCGAACCCAGGACCCCAGCACTGCAAGGCTGCAGTGCTAACCACTGAGCCACCGTGTCGCCCAGGGGAGGCGTGTGTTTATATGTAAAATAATCCTTAAAACCCATCCTTCGTGATAATATATATGAATCTAAAGAAAATGTAGAGTCCCTGTGGGTAGAGATAAGGGGAGAGGGAAAAAAACAGGATTTTTGGGTTGCTTACCGTAAAATCTGTTTCTCGGAGCCTTCATTGGGGGACACAGAGACCTTGGATGTATGCTGCTGCCACTAGGAGGCTGACACTATGCACAAAAAAAGGTTAGCTCCTCCTCAGTGTACACCCCACCGACCGGCAGAGAATTCCTCAGTTAGTGAGAAAGCAGTAGGAGAAGTACAGAATAGGTTGACAACATAAACAACTCAACTGTAACCATTCAACCAAAGTAAGAACAGGAGCTGTAAAACATGGGAGGGTGCTGTGTCCCCCAATGAAGGCTCCGAGAAACAGATTTTACGGTAAGCAACCCAAAAATCCTGTTTTCTCGTTCGCCTTATTGGGGGACACAGAGACCTTGGGACGTCCCAAAGCAGTCCCTGGGGTGGGAAACAAACTTCCATCAGGCCAGCGGACTCACCACCGCGGCCTGCAGAATCCGTCTACCTAGGCTGGCGTCCGCCGAAGCGTAGGTGTGGACTCTGTAGAATTTCACAAACGTGTGAACCGATGACCATGTTGCAGCTTTGCAAAGCTGCAGCGCGGAAGCTCTGTGGCGCACCGCCCAGGAGGCACCCACTGCCCGAGTAGAGTGGGCCCTGATACCCAGAGGGGCTCCGCGACGCTTAACACGGTAGGCTTCCAGGATTGCCGATCTGATCCAGCGAGCAATGGTGGCCTTTGACGCCGGGTGACCTTTCCGCGCTCCATCAGGGATAATGAAAAGAGACTCTGTCTTTCGCAAGGAAGTCGTCCTAGACAGATAGACTCTTACCGCCCTAACCAGGTCCAGCTTGTTCAAGGACCGCTCTCGGGAATGAGTTGGATTCGGACAAAAGGACGGTAGCACGATATCCTCGTTGAGGTGAAACGAGGACACCACCTTCGGAAGGAACGAGGGCGGAGGCCGCAGAACTACCTTATCCTGGTGGAGAACCAGAAAGGGAGAGCGGCACGAAAGAGCTGCCAATTCCGACACGCGCCGGACGGAGGTGATGGCCACCAGAAAGGCTACCTTCCAAGAAAGGAGAGAAAGGGAAATATCCCTGAGGGGTTCAAAGGGCGGACCTTGCAGAACCTGAAGAACCAGATTAAGATCCCATGGATCCACGGGCGCCCGGTACGGCGGGACCGTGTGAGCCACGCCCTGAAGAAAGGTCTTAACCTGAGGACGGGAAGCCAACGTTTTCTGAAACAGAATGGACAGCGCCGAAACTTGACCCTTCAGGGAACTGAGGGCAAGCCCCGCATCCAATCCTGCCTGAAGAAACGCTAGGACTGAAGGGAGCGAAAAGGACATGGGCGCGACGTCATTGGTCTCACACCAAGTGAAATAGGCCTTCCAAGTACGGTAGTAAATCTTGGAAGATGATGGCTTTCTGGCTCGGATCATGGTCTGAATTACGCGGTCGGAAAAACCTGCTCGTTTCAGAACCTCGGTCTCGACAGCCACGCTGTTAAATTGAGCGGCCGAGGATTGGGGTGGCAAATCGGACCCTGAGACAGCAGATCTGTTCTGTCTGGAAGCTTCCAGTCGGCGTCCGCGAGAAGGTTGACAATGTCCGCAAACCAAGACCTTCTGGGCCAATTCGGGGCGATGAGAATGACCGGAAGTCCTTCTGCCTTGATCTTCTTCAACAGCTTGGGAAGAAGAGGCAGGGGAAGGAACAGGTAGGGAAGTTCGAACTGGGACCAAGGAACGGCCAGGGTGTCGGCGCCCACTGCCAGAGGGTCCCGAGACCTGGACACGAATTGTGGGACTTTCCTGTTGAGGCGAGACGCCATGAGGTCTACATCCGGGGTTCCCCACCGAAGGCAGAGCAGATGAAACACTTCCGGATGTAGGGACCATTCTCCCGCCGCGAGACCCTCGCGGCTGAGAAAATTGGCGGCCCAGTTGTCTACGCGGGAATGTGAACCGCGGAAATTGTCGGAACGGAAATCTCCGCCCAACGAAGAATCTTGGACACCTCCGCCAGGGCTGAGACACTCAGTGTTCCCCCTTGGCGGTTGACATATGCCACCTCTGTGGCGTTGTCTGTCTGAATCCGTACCGGCAGTCCCTTGAGGAGCCTTTCCCAGTGGACCAGAGCAAGATGGATCGCTCGAATCTCCAGAACGTTGATCGGCAGCGCTGATTCCCGATCCGACCATCGACCCTGAACAGTGTGGTTGCGGAACACAGCAACCCAACCGAGGAGACTGGCATCTGTGGTTACTATCTGCCAGTGAATGGGAAGGAAGGATCGACCCGATAGGATGAGAGGTGACGTCAACCACCAGTTGAGAGACCGCTTGATCCGGTAAGAAAGATGGACAGGGCGATCCAGGGACCGAGGCGACCTGTTCCACTTCGACAGAATGGCCTGCTGGAGAGGCCTGGCGTGAAATTGGGCAAAGGGAACTGCCTCTATCGCTGCCACCATCTTTCCCAGGACCCTCATGGCTGTACGGAGGGACGGGAATCGCGAGGTCTGCAGCGATCGTACTTCCTGCTGCAGAGAGAGAATCTTTTCTTGTGGGAGAAAGACCCTTGACCGACGAGTGTCGAACAGAAGACCTAGAAAGACCAGGCGTTGGGTAGGAACCAGACAGGACTTTTTCCTGTTGACGATCCACCCGAAATTGGAAAGAGTGTCCAGGACGATTGACAAACTTTGGTGAGCCTGTTGGAATGAGGGAGCCTTGATCAGAATATCGTCTAGGTACGGGAAAAGAACGAGGCCTCTGACTCTCAACAAAGCCATCAACGCAGCCATGATCTTCGTGAAGACTCTGGGAGCGGTGGCAAGACCGAAGGGCAGTGCGACAAACTGGTAGTGGTGCTGTCGAATCGCAAAGCGCAGGAACTTCTGATGTCCAGAGAAAATTGGAACATGTAAATAGGCATCTTGGATGTCTATTGAGCACATGAATTCCTGCTCCTCCATGGAGGCGATGACCGAGCGAAGCGACTCCATGCGGAAGTGGCGAAAGCGGACCCTCTTGTTGAGCAGCTTGAGATCCAAGATGGGTCAAACTGCGCCGTCTTTTTTCGGCACTACAAACAGGTTCGAGTAGAACCCCGTGAAGCGCTCCGATTCGGGAACGGGCACAATCACCCCGGAACTGAGGAGAGCGGCGATAGCCGTAGAGAACCCCGGGATCAAGGCTGGATCCTTTGGAGGCCGGGATTCGAAGAAACGATCCCGTGGGAGAGAGACGAACTCTATCTTGTATCCTGAGGATACGACCTCCCTGACCCAGGCGTCCTCCACGGCGGCCAGCCAAACGTCCCTGAAGGAAAGAAGTCGACCTCCCAATTGGAAAGGCCCCTCGCGTGCCCGATGATAGTCATGCTGAAGTAGACCGTCCAGATCTAGATCTGGACGGTCTGCCCTGGGAGGAGTGGGGTCGCCAGGAAGGAGAGGAAACTTTCTTTCTCTCCTGGCGAGCCTGCGGTCTCTGTTGGCTGGAGGAGTTGTCCGCCGTATTGAAACGGCGGAAAGTCCGAAAGGGTCAAAACTGACGCCTTAGTGGGGGTCTGCGAGGCTTGGACTGAGGGAGGAGTGAACTCGTGCCTCCGGTGGCGTCCTTAATAATCTGGTCCAATTGGGACCCAAAGAGACGCACCCCCTGAAAAGGCAGGTTAGTGAGGGACTTTTTAGAAGACAAGTCCGCTTGCCATGCCTTTAGGCAAATTGTACGTCGAATTGCAACAACGTTGCTTGACGCCTGAACGGCACAGGATGCAGCATCCAAGGAAGCGGAGAGAAGATAGTCCCCAGCATGGGAGATCTGATTGGCGAGATCGGCCAAATGCTCCGGTTGCGCCTTATCTAAGATGCCCTGACGAAGGTAGTCTGCCCACGTGGCTATGGCCTTTGCTGCCCAGGATGAAGCAAAGATTGGACACACCGCCGCTGAAGCCGCTTCAAAGGCAGACTTCGCCAGGGATTCTATAATCCTGTCATTAGAATCCTTTAGGGACGCCACGCCTGAAAGCGGGAGAACCGTGTTATTGGATAGCCTGGACACGGGCGGATCGACCGAGGGAGAGGCCGACCAGTTGTCCGTGAGCTCCTTAGCAAATGGGTAGAGTATGCCGAGACGTTTTCCTCTTTGAAAGCGTCTGGTCGGATCCTCTCTTTCCTTGGTAAAAATTTTCCCAAACTCTGAATGGAAAGGAAAAACCCTGGAGGGAGTTTCTGCCCGTCTGAACGAAACCTCCTGATCTGAGGATTTCGCAGGGGAGTCAGCAATATCGAAGGTATGATGGATCGCAGCAATGAGGTCCTGCACTGTGACCTTCATGCTTGCATCCTGGTCTGAATCCAGCTCTAAAATCCCCTCAGATGACCTGTCCGAAAGCGCTTCCCCTGACTCAGGAGAGGAGGCCCGAGAGGGAGGCTGGTGAGAAGGGCTATGCGGTGAGATGGGACTAGGAGAGGATTCCGGCTGGGAATCTTGCCTGGGTCTTTTGCGACTACCGCTGGCTGTTTCAGATGGAACAATTTGGGACCTGCTTGGCCCTGCTGTAGAGTCCAGGGGCAACTTATCAACTGAGACACCCTGGTGAGGTCTGCCACTGATTGAGATAGCGAGGAGGCCCAGCCAGGCATGGGGGGCTCACTCTCACCTGGGGCCGCAGATGGCTCCTGGACGGCGTCAGGCTGAATTGGATTGCTACAATCCAGGCAGAGGGGAGTGGACTGGCCTGAGGGAAGTTGGCGGTAGAGCGGGTACGATCAGACTTAGAGGTAGACATAGTGAAAAGCTGAGGTAACGCCGGAAGGTTGGGGGACAGAGGGCGGAGAAGGGTCAGTCTGCAGTGCAGAGCTACTCACGGTCCGGTGTCCCCAGAAGCGATGCTCTGCGACCTGTCAGTGGATGCAGGTCAGAGCGAAATCCGGCCGACAGACCTCCTGAAAAAACCAGCTGGAGAAGATGCTATCCAGTGAGGAGCTGGTGCCCGGCTAACAGGCTGGGAAAATGGCGCCTTCCTGAGAAAAAGCGCGCGTTCAGGAGAGGAGGGAGGGCGGAGCACCACGCAGGGTTAACAATTCACCGCCCTCTAGCCAATAACAGGCTGGGCAGGTGAAGGACAGGCGGTGGGAGGGCCTGGGAAGAGCGGGAGAGAAGCCCGCTTAGAAGAAAGGGGCGGGGGGCGTGGCCGCGACGCAGCGGTAGGCCCGAACTGAAGCTGGGGCCTAAATTAGTTGCGGCGGCCGCCTGTCAGCAGGGGGTCGGCGCGGAGGTCCGAAAAAGTGGGACGCCGCAGTCGCAAGCCGCTCCCAATGGGAAAAAACCCTGTGCTCCCTGTCCCCAGAAAGGGGGGAGGGAAGGGGGGATGCCCAGCAACATTGAGCTGCTTATAGCCTTGTGGCGACTGCGAGCGACCGCAGCGCCTACAACCGGGGTTCCCCTGTGACCATTGAAGAGGCGACCGTCGGGAATGGGCAGCCAGGTAAATAAATAAAAAAATACTCACCCATCCACGATCCGTTACCTGTCTGAAGAAGTCTTGCGTCTCATCCAACCGACAGGCTCTGGTAGGCGAGTGGGAGAGAGACTGGCGACAAGGACCCCTGGAGTCGCTGGCACGTCTTGGTGTCGGCGTCCGTCTGGCTGGTCCTGCCGCGGAGAACTGCAAGGATACGGGGTGGCAGTACACGCCGTACTTGCAGACTCCATGTGGGAGTACAGATGTGACTTTTCACTCTGTATCCCTCCGTAGAACCTGAAAAGGAACGACGCACGACGAGGTAGATATGGGTCTAATAAAAGACCCGTGTCCACCTCCTACTGACACTAAGCTAAACTGAGGTATTCTCTGCCGGTCGGTGGGGTGTACACTGCGGAGGAGGAGCTAACCTTTTTTTGTGCATAGTGTCAGCCTCCTAGTGGCAGCAGCATACACCCAAGGTCTCTGTGTCCCCCAATAAGGCGAACGAGAAATAATAAATTACTGATAGGGGTTTGTTATAAGTCTACAAAAATAATGGAAGCAACAGAGAATATCCTCATAAAGCAAATAGATGAAGCTGCGACTCAAGGAGAAGTCATTATTATGGGGGACTTCAACTACCCTGAAATACATTGGGGAACCGAAACCTGCAGTTCCAGCAAAGGTAATAGGTTTCTGACAACTATGAGAGACAATTACCTTTCACAACTGGTTCAGGACCCAACAAGAGGGGGGGCACTGCTAGACGTAATATTAACCAATAGGCCAGACAGCATATCAAATGTAAGGGTTGAGGGTCACTTGGGTAATAGTGATCACAAAATAATAAGTTTTCATGTATCCTTTAATAAGATGTGTAGTAGAGGAGTTACAAGGACACAACTTCAGGAAAGCAAATTTCCAACGGATGAGAGATGATCTTGGTGCAATTAACTGGGACGATATCCTGAGACATAAAAATACACAAAGAAAATGGGAGACGTTTATTAGCATCCTGAATAGGAGCTGTGCACAATATATACCGTATGGGAATAAACATGCTAGTAATAGGAGGAAACCACTATGGCTAAAAGCTGTAAGGGGCGCAATAAGAGATAAAAATAAAGCATTTAGAGAATTAAAGCAAGTAGGTAGTGATGAGGCATTAACTAAATACAGAAGATTAAATAAATTCTGTAAAAAGCAAATCAAGACAGCAAAGATTGAGACAGAGAGACTCATTGCCAGAGAAAGTAAAAATAACCCCAAAATATTCTTTAACTACATAAATAGTAAGAAGCTAAAAAATGATAGTGTTGGCCCCCTTAAAAATAGTCTGGATGAATTGGTGGATGAGGAAAAAGCCAATATGCTAAATTCCTTTTTTTCAACAGTATTTACACAAGAAAATTCCATGACGGATAACATGATTAGGGATAAAATCCCCGGGCCCGGATGGGATACACCCCCGAGTACTACAGGAATTAAGCACAGTCATAGATAGACCATTATTTTTAATCTTTAAAGATTCCATAATAACAGGGTCTGTACCACAGGACTGGCGTATAGCAAATGTGGTACCAATATTCAAAAAGGGGACAAAACTGAACTTGGAAATTATAGGCCAGTTAGTTTAATCTCAACTGTGGGTAAAATCCTGGAGGGTTTTCTAAGGTACTATACTGGAGTATCTGGAGAAGAATAACCTCATGACCCAATATCAACATGGGTTTACAAGGGACTGTTCCTGTCAGACTAATCTGATAAGCTTTTATGAAGAGGTAAGTTCAGGACTGGACCAAGGGAATGCAGTGGACGTGGTGTACATGGACTTTTCAAAAGCTTTTTATACGGTGCCACACAAAAGGTTGATACATAAAATGAGAACAATGGGGATAGGGGAAAATATGTGTAGGTGGGTTAAGAGCTGGCTCAGGGATGGGAAACAAAGGGTGGTTATTAATGGAACATACTCGGACTGGGTCACGGTTAGCAGTGGGGAACCACAGGGGTCAGTTTTGGGCCCGCTTCTTTTTAACATATTTATTAATGACATTGTGACCTTGTAGAGGGCATAGAGAGTAGAATTTCAATATTTGCAGATGACACTAAACTCTGCAGGGTAATCAATACAGAGGAGGACAATTTTATATTACAGGAGGATTTATGTAAACTAGAAGCTTGGGCTGATAAATGGTAAATGAGCTTTAATGGGGATAAATGTAAGGTCATGCACTTGGGTAGAACGAACAAGATGTATAATTATGTGCTTAATTGTAAAACATTGGGCAAAACTGTCACTGAAAAAGACCTGGGTGTATGGGTGGACGACAAACTCACATTTAGTGGCCAGTGTCAGGCAGCTGCTGCAAAGGCAAATAAAATAATGAGCTGCATTAAGAGGGGCATAGATGCTCATGAGGAGAACATCATTTTACCTCTATATAAGTCACTAGTGCGACCACACTTAGAATACTGTGTACAGTTCTGGTCTCCGGTGTATAAGAAAGACATAGCTGAACTGGAGCGGGTGCAGAGAAGAGCGACCAAGGTTATTAGGGAACTAGGGGGTCTGCAATACCAAGACAGGTTATTACACTTGGGGTTATTTAGTTTGGAAAATCGAAGGCTTAGGCCTCTTTCACACATCAGTTTTTTGCCGTCAGGCGCGATCCGGCTTTTTTTGTAAAACCGGATCCGGCAAAATGCAATGCCGGATCCAGTTTTTCCCCATTGACTTGCATTAGCGCCGGATGGCATTGCGTTTCATCCGTTTTTTGCCGGATCCGGCTACTTGTCTCATTCCGGCGTCTGGAAAAAACGGCTACTGTAACGTTTTTTTGTTTCCGGCGAAAAAGCCGGAAGCGCCGGATTCGGCGCTTCCAGCTTTTTGCTACAATGAAAGTCTATGGTCGCCGGATCCAGAAAAAGACGGATCCAGCCACCGGATCCGTTTTTTTAAGTCTGCGCATGCTCAGATCCAATTGGCCAGCCCCCAGGAAACAGATATAACCTGCTAGACGGATCCAGCAAAAAAACGGATCCGTTTCTACAGTTCTCCAAAATTTATGCCGGATCCGTTTTTTCTAAAAATAGCCGGATCCTGCCTGACGGCAAAAAACTGATGTGTGAAAGTAGCCTTAGGGGTGATCTTATTACAATGTATAAATATATGTGGGGACAGTACAAAGACCTTTCTACCCTTAGGCTGGTTTCACATTTGCGTTACAGGCCGCAGCGCCGGCCTGCGCACGGCCGCCGCTAAGCCCCGCCCCCTGCCGCGCCTCCAGCGGTAGCTCCGCGCTTCGGGCGCATGATGCTGCATGCGTCCCCTATCTTTATCACTGAGGACGCAGGCCGTGCGCAGTATGCGTTTGGCGGCTCCTGCGGACGGTGCGCCGACCAGCGCCAAATGCAACCTGTTGCAATTTGGTTGCGCTCGGCGCACCATCAAAAGGACGCAGGCGCCGCCAGACGCATACTGCGCACGGCCTGCGTCCTCAGTGATAAAGATAGGGGACGCATGCAGCGTCATGTGCCCGGAGGCGGAGCTACTGCCGGAGGCGTGGCAGGGGCGGGGCTTAGCGGCGGCCGTGCGCAGACCGGCGCTGCGGCCTGTAACGCAAGTGTGAAACCAGCCTTAGACCTGTGACGGTGACAAGGGGGCATCCTCTACGTCTGGAGGAAAGAAGGTTTAAGCATAATCACAGACGCGGATTCTTTACTGTAAGAGCAGTGAGACTATGGAACTCTCTGCCATATGATGTTGTAATGAGTGATTCCCTAATAAAATTTAAGAAGGGACTGGATGCTTTTCTTGAAAAGTATAATATTACAGGGTATATACACTAGTTTCCTTACTATTGCGTTGATCCAGGGAGCTAGTCTGATTGCCGTATGTGGAGTTGGGAAGGAATTTTTTTTCCCCAATGTGAAGCTTACTGTTTGCCACATGGGTTTTTTTTTGCCTTCCTATAGATCAACATGTTAGGGCAAGTTAGGATAGGATATGGGTTGAACTAGATGGACTTAAAGTCTTCCTTCAACCTTAACTATGAAAATGCCCCCCCACGGCTTATACACGAGTCATTGTGCAGAAAGCCAGCAGGGGCTGCAGGAGCCACTGGCTGGGACCTCATGCTCACCCTCCTCGTGCCATTCGCTGGACGTCCCTGCAGCCTCCATTGTCCCAGGGCCGGCAGCTTCTTCCCATGCTGAGCGGTCACATGGTACTGCTCATCAAGATAATGAATATGGACGTGACTCCACTCCCATAAGCACCGGAGTTGATCAGCTGATGTACTCCGTTGAACTCTCACAGCGGCTCAGTGATACACTGCGGGAGCAATTACCTCCTGTCAGTGTATCGACGGCGGCTGGGTGACATCGACGTGGGACACGATATTAAATGGACTACGGCGGACAGGGAATATGTCGGTTTATTAGTTTTGTTTGCTTGCAGGAGATGTGGGCATCAGGGATTAGGTGTTCGGTGAGTATGTATATTGTATGTGATTATGTCAATGTTTTGATTTTTTTTTTTTTTTTTTTTTTTACAATTGAACTCAGGCACCTGATGATGAGACTATTCTCGCATCATCAGCTCATGGTGTCTGTTATATGTGACAGCAGATATAGCCGGATGGGAGTAGTAGTCCAATCAGATGCCTAAGTACAATAACTATGGGCTGTTCATCGCATGACACCAGCAGAGGAAGTTCAGAAAAAAAAAAAAAAAAAAAACACCTAAATTTTTATATAATTACACACACACACACACACACACACACACACACACATATCCTGGAACTTTTCAACCTTTTCCCACATACGCTTCAAAAAAAACATACCAAATGTAAATTTTTGGTGAAAAAACAACAAGTGGGACACAATTGTGAAGTTGAATTAAATTTATTGGTTATTTAAAATTTTTGTGGAAATTCAAAAACTGAAAAGTGGGGTGTGCAATATTATTCAGCCCCTTTAACGCAATACTTTGTTGCGCCACCTTTTGCTGCGATTACAGCTGCAAGTCGCTTGGGGTATGTCTCTATCAGTTTTGTACATCGAGAGACTGAAATTCTTCCCCATTGTTCTTTGGCAAACAGCTCGAGTTCAGTGAGGTTTGATGGAGATCGTTTGTGAACAGCAGTTTTCAGCTCTTTCCATAGATTCTCGATTGGATTCAGGTCTGGACTTTGACTTAGCCATTCTAACACCCGGATACGTTTATTTGTGAACCATTCCACTGTAGATTTTGCTTTATATTTGGGATCATTGTCTTGTTGGAAGACAAATCTCTATCCCAGTCTCAGGTCTTTTGCAGACACCAACAGGTTTTCTTCTAGAATGGTCCTGTATTTGGCTCCGTCCATCTTCCCATCAATTTTAACCATCTTCCCTGTCCCTGAAGAAAAGCAGGCCCAAACCATAATGCTGCCACCACGTTTGACAGTGGGGATGGTGTGTTCAGGGTGATGAGCTGTGTTGCCTTTACACCAAACATATCGTTTGGCATAGTTGCCAAAAAGTTCGATTTTGGTTTCATCTGACCAGAGCACCTTCAACATGTTTGGTGTGGCTCCCAGGTGGCTTGTTGCAAACTTTAAGGCTGTGTGCACACGTAGCGATTTTTAAGCGTTTTTGCCGCGATTTTCGGCGCGAAAACACTGTGAAAACGCTTAAAAATCGTGTATAGAACGCCCCCCATGCATTCCTATGGCATTCCGCACATGCTGTGCTAATGCTGCGCTTTTTTCCGCGGCGGAATCGCATCGCGGAAAAAAATCGCAGCATGCTCATTCTTTGTGCGGAATCGCAAAGAATTGCCGCGATTCCGCACCCATAGGAATTCATGAGAATCGCTTACTTCCCGCATGTGGCTATGCCCACCATGCGGGAAGTTAAGCGTCTCATGTGCGGTTGGTACCCACGGTGTGGAGGAGAGGAGACTGTCCTCCAGGCCCTGGGTACCATACCCCTGTAAAAAAAAAAAAAAAAAAAAAAAAAAAAAAAAAAAAAAATCGGGGTATATTTACCTTCCGGCGTCCCGCGATGCATTCCCGGCCTAAGCGTTCCCAGTAATGCCTTGCGGCAAGGTCCTGTGATGACGTGGTCTCGCGAGATCGCTATTGCAACGCGAGACTACCTCATCACAGGTCTCGCAAGGCATTACTGGGAACGCTGAGGCCCGGGAATGCAGCGCGGGACGCCGGAAGGTAAATATACACCGATTTTTTATTTTTTTTAGCATTTTAACATCCTATCTTTTACTATTGATGCCGCATAGGCGGCCTCAATAGTAAAAACCTGGTCACACTTGTCAAACACTATGTTTGACGAGTGTGACCAACCTGTCAATCACTTTCCAAGCGATGCTTCAAATCGCTTGGAAAGTGCTTGAATATCGCATGCGAAAATCGCGATCATAATCGCGGTAAAAACGCGCGATTTCTGGGAAGGAGTCCGGTTTTTAGTAAGCGTTTTAAAACGCTACGTGTGCACATAGCCTAAACAACATTTTTTATGGATATCTTTGAGAAAAGGCTTACTTCTTGCCACTCTTCCATAAAGGCAAGATTTGTGCAGTGTACGACTGATTGTTGTCCTATGGACAGACTGTCCCACCTCAGCTGTAGATCTCTGAAGTTCATCCAGAGTGATGATGGGCCTCTTGGCTGCATCTCTGATCAGTTATCTCCTTGTCGGAGATGAAAGTTTAGAGGGACGGCCAGGTGTTGGTAGATTTGCAGTGGTATGATACTCCTTCCATTTCAATATGATTGCTTGCACAGTGCTCCTTGGGATGTTTCAAGTTTTGGAAATCATTTTGTATCCAAATCCAGCTTTAAACTTCTCCATAACAGTATCACGGACCTGTCTGTTGTGTTCCTTGGTCTTCATGATGCTCTATGCTTAAAACAGAATCCTGAGCCATCACAAAGCAGGTGCATTTATAAGGAGACTTGATTACACACAGGTGACTATATTTATCAGCATTAGTCATTTAGGACAACATTGGATCATTCAGAGGTCCACAATGAATTTCTGGAGTGAGTTTGCTGCACTGAAAGTAAAGGGGCCGAATAATATTGCACGCCCCACTTTTCAGTTTTTGAATTTCCACCAAAATGTAACAATAACTAATAAATTTCATTCAACTTCACAATTGTGTCCCACTTGTTGATTCTTCACCAAAAATTTACATTTGGTATCTATATGTTTGAAGCATGATATGTGGGAAAAGGTTGAAAAGTTCCAGGGGGCCAAATACTTTTGAAAGGCACTGTACATATACAAACAAATATATTCTCATGCATACACACCCATAGATGTAAAAACAAACTACACATATCTGGTAACGCCGCGTCCGAAAGACCTGATCTATAAAACTCTCACATTGGTTAACCCCCTCAGTCAAAGTGAAAAAGCAAAAAAAAAAAAAAACTATGCTTTTTCATCATTCCACTGAACAAAAAGTAGACAAAAACGAAATAAAAAAGTCAAATGTAAATAAAAATGGAAATTGCTGAAAATGTAAGTTTGTCCCACAAAGGACAACCCGCCATATAGCTCTATCAGCGGAAAATAAAGTTAAAGCACTCAGAATAAAGCGATGCAAAAAATTATTTTTGTTTAATAAAATTAGTTTATGAAGAAGAGTCAAAAGCCTTATCAATTTTACCACATGAACGGAATTTAAAAAAAAAAAAAAAAAAAAGAAGAATCCTGAACTGCTGACTGCTGTTTTTGTTTATTCTGCCTCCCAAAAATTGTAATAGAAAGTGAGAGGGCCATGCATTCCAGGATTGGGGGGGGGGGGGTGAGAGGACCATGCATTCCAGGATTGGGGGGGGGGGGTGAGAGGACCATGCATTCCAGGATTGGGGGGGGGGGGGTGAGAGGACCATGCATTCCAGGATTGGGGGGGGCGAGAGAACCATACATATCAGGATTGGGGGGTGCATTATTATTAAATCTTCAAAAATAAACTGCATATATATCCTAGAATACCCGATGCGTTAGAATCGAGCCACCATCTAGTATCTATAATAATAAATGCCCTAACCAGCTTCCGGTTGTAACAACTTCCGTCCAGTTGTAACCGGTGACGTCACCACACACACACGCACATATTAACCCTCAACACACCACACCGCCTCAACACACACTCCTCTCACCTTTCACCTCCACTCACTCTTTCACTCCACATACGTTCCTTTCTCTCACTCCGTTTCTCATACTCACACCGTCATCGTCGCTGCCCCGACATCTCGCGAGATTACGCCGACGCCATCTTTTTGGATCCCGATGTCGTCCACGCCAGCGACATGTTGTTGCGGCGACGCTATCTTGAATATTGCGGGATTTCACGAAATCCAAGATGGCGTCCCGCAAGAACATGTCAGCGGCCTGGAGAACGTCTGGATCCTGGATCGCGGCGGCGGAGGAAGATGTCGGGGCAGCGACGATGACGGTGTGAGTATGAGAAACGGAGTGAGAGAAAGGAACGTATGTGGAGTGAAAGAGTGAGTGGACATGAGTGGAGGTGAAAGGTGAGAGGAGTGTGTGTTGAGGCGGTGTGGTGTGTTGAGGGTTAACATGGCAAGAGGTGTTAACGACGTCCGCCGACGCCATCTTGCATTCGTGAAATTGCGTCATTTACCTCACGCCGACTTGGTGTGCGGACGCTTGGCATTGCCTGTACCACCATAACTACTGCTGCCTTGGTCCTATGCCTGCTTACTGCCGGTGTCTAATTACTGGACCAATTTGCCTATACCGCCATAACTACTGCCTTGCTCCTCTGCCGGTGTCTAATTACAGGACCAATTTGCCTATACCGCCATAACTACTGCCTTTGTCCTCTGCCGGTGTCTAATTACAGGGCCAATTTGCCTATACTGCCATAACTACTGCTGCCTTGCTCCTCTGCCGGTGTCTAATTACAGGACCAATTTGCCTATACCGCCATAACTACTGCCTTTGTCCTCTGCCAGTGTCTAATTACAGGGCCAATTTGCCTCTATCGCCATAACTACTGCTGCTTTGGTCATCTGCCTGTTTACTGCCGGTGTCTAATTACAGGGCCAATTCGCCTATACTGCCATAACTACTGCTGCCTTGCTCCTCTGCCGGTGTCTAATTACAGGACCAATTTGCCTATACCGCCATAACTACTGCCTTTGTCCTCTGCCAGTGTCTAATTACAGGGCTAATTTGCCTCTACCGCCATAACTACTGCTGCATTGCTCCTATGCCGGTGTCTAATTACAGGGCTAATTTGCCTCTACCGCCATAACTACTGCTGCATTGCTCCTCTGCCGGTGTCTAATTACAGGGCCAATTTGCCTCTACCGCCATAACTACTGCTGCATTGCTCCTCTGCCGGTGTCTAATTACAGGGCTAATTTGTCTCTACCGCCATAACTACTGCAGCCTTGCTCCTCTGCCGGTGTCTAATTACAGGGCTAATTTGTCTCTACCGCCATAAATACTGCAGCCTTGCTCCTCTGCCGGTGTCTAATTACAGGGCCAATTTGCCTCTACCGCCATAACTACTGCTGCCTTGCTCCTCTGCCGGTGTCTAATTACAGGGCCAATTTGCCTCTACCGCCATAACTAATGCTGCCTTGCTCCTCTGCCGGTGTCTAATTACAGGATCAATTTGCCTCTACCGCCATAACTACTGTTGCATTGCTCCTCTGCTGGTGTCTAATTACAGGGCCAATTTGCCAATACCGCCATAACTACTGCTGCATTGCTCCTCTGCCGGTGTCTAATTACAGGATCAATTTGCCTCTACCGCCATAACTACTGTTGCATTGCTCCTCTGCTGGTGTCTAATTACAGGGCCAATTTGCCAATACCGCCATAACTACTGCTGCATTGCTCCTCTGCTGGTGTCTAATTACAGGGCCAATTTGCCTCTACCGCCATAAGTACTGCTGCCTTGCTCCTCTGACTGTTCACTGCCTGTGTCTAATTACAGGGCCAATTTGCCTCTACCGCCATAACTACTGCTGCCTTGCTCCTCTGCAGGTGTCTAATTACAGGGCCAATTTGCCTCTACCGCCATAACTACTGCTGCCTTGCTCCTCTGCAGGTGTCTAATTACAGGGCCAATTTGCCTCTACCGCCATAACTACTGCTGCCTTGCTCCTCTGCCGGTGTCTAACTACAGGGCCAATTTGCCACTACCACTTCATAACTACTGCTGGGCAATTACAGGGTCAATTAGTATCTGTTTACTCTACAATACTCCAGGACGCCTTCTTCACTGCCAGATAACTGCCAAATAGACTCCTTTACCTGTGCCAACATGAGTCATAACAAAAAGTATGCCAATGCCAGTGAAAGGAAAGCAGCTTTAGCACTACGACAAAAACAACGCCGTGCTAATGAGACTCCTGAGGAAAAACACCATCGCCTTGAGAAGATTAAGGCTTATTAACGCCGTCGCCTCACACACGAATCCCCTAACTCTAAATCCATAAGATTGGCTGAAGAAGCCTCTGCACGCCGTCACCGCCGACAACAGACTGCCTCTTCCTCATCATTATTATTAGACTCACAACAGGATGCTTCCACATCAGCATGTGGAACAATTTACTGCTACACTTCATCCCATATGCCGTTCACTGACATAACTAATCAGCAATCTGTTTCTGCCCTATCAATACCGCCATTCAATACCGATGCACAGTATGCCAATGCCAGTGAAAGGAAAGCAGCTTTAGCACTACGACAAAAACAACGCCGTGCTAATGAGACTCCTGAGGAAAAACAGCATCGACTTGACAAGATTAAGGCTTATAAACGCCGTCGTCTCACACACGAATCCCCTAACTCTAAATCTATTACATTGGCTGAAGAAGCCTCTACACGCCATCACCTCCAACAACAGATGGCTTCTTCCTCATCATCTATAATAATAAATGCCTTAACCAGCTTCCGGTTGTAACAACTTCCGTCCAGTTGTAACCGGTGACGTCACCACACACACACGCACGTTAACCCTCAACACACCACACCGCCTCAACACACACTCCTCTCACCTTTCACCTCCACTCATGTCCACTCACTCTTTCACTCCACATACGTTCCTTTCTCTCACTCCGTTTCTCATACTCACACCGTCATCGTCGCTGCCCCGACATCTTCCTCCGCCGCCGCGATCCTGGATCCAGACGTTCTCCAGGCCGCCGACATGTTCTTGCGGCGACGCCATCTTGGATTTCGTGAAATCCCGCGAGATTCAAGATGGCGTCGCCGCAAGAACATGTCGCTGGCGTGGACGACTCGGGATCCAAAAAGATGGCGTCGGCGAAATCTCGCGAGATTACGCCGACGCCATTTTGGATCCCGATGTCGTCCACGCCGGCGACATGTTCTTGCGGCGACGCCATTTTGGATCGGCGAAATCCCGCGATAGTCAACATGGCGTCGCCGCAAGAACATGTCGCTGGCGTGGACGACTCGGGATCCAAAAAGATGGCGTCGGCGAAATCTCGCGAGATTACGCCGACGCCATTTTGGATCCTGATGTCGTCCACGCCGGCGACATGTTCTTGCGGCGACGCCATTTTGGATCGGCGAAATCCCGCGATAGTCAAGATGGCGTCGCCGCAAGAACATGTCGCCGGCGAGGACGACGTCGGGATCCAAAATGGCGTCGGCGAAAACTCGCGAGATTTCGCCGACGCCATTTTGGATCCCGACGTCGTCCACGCCGGCGACATGTTCTTCCGGCGACGCTATCTTGACTATCGCGGGATTTCACGATACTCAAGATGGCGTCGCCGCAAGAACATGTCGCCGGCGTGGACAACGTCTGGATCCAGGATGGCGCCGGCGGAAGAAAATGTCGGGGATCATGGAGCAGCGGCGATGACGGCGTGAGTATGAGAGACGGAGTGAGAGAAGGGGTCGTATGTGGAGTGAAAGAGTGAGTGGAGATGGTGAAAGGTGAGAGGAGTGTGTGTTGAGGAGTGTGTGTGTTGAGGGTTAACATGGCAAGAGGTGTGATGCTATCGCATCCTCCCGATGCCATAATCTAGTACTATATAATTGTCTAATTCTGTCTCTCTGTCTGTCTGTAATGGAAATCCTGCCTTGCTGATTTGTTGCAGCCTAACTGCCGTGACCAATCAGCGACAGTTGCTTAGTTGTCGCGGCAACATTGCTTATTGTACAGGCACATTACAGCCGTTAAAGGCATCACTGCTGCGTCGCTCATTACACAGGCACAGTCCTGTACATATTCTGGAGTATAATACATTAGGTAACAGTAAAAAAAAGTGACTGCAGCTCTGGGTGTAACTGGAGTACAATACATTTGGTAAGATCTGAACAGTGACTGCAGCTCTAGCTGAAACAGGAGTATAATACATTAGGTAAGAGCAGAACGGTGACTGCAGCTCTGTGTGTAAATTGAGTACAATACATTTGGTAAGATCTGAACAGTGACTGCAGCTCTGGGAGTAACTGGAGTACAATACATTAGATAACAGCAGAAAAGTGACAGCAGCTCCGGGTGTAACATGAGTATAATACACTAGATGGTGGCCCGATTCTATCGCATCGGGTATTCTAGAGTCTCTGTTAAAATAAAAAAGTGATATACTCACCTTCCGACGGCCCCCAGACTCTGTCCCTCCTCTCACACGCTACCGGCATCTTCCGGTCCCAGTAATGCTTTGAGCGAAACACCGCTGATGACGTCGCACTGTCGCAAGAGTGACGTCATCTCCGGCCCTTCTCGCTAATCATTACTGGGACCGGAGGAAGATGCCGGGAGCATGGTGAGGGGAGGGATTTATTACGTATCAGAAGTACCGTATTTTTCAGATTATAAGATGCACCCCAAATTTTGGGGTGGAAAATAGCAAAAAAAATAAATAAATAAAAAATTATTGTAAGATGGAGGTCCGTCTTATCGTCCAAATTTAAGGTATCTTACCTGAAGGCCGGCGGTGGTACAGCAGGGTCACAGGAGGCATGGTCCCCTCCCCAGGAAGCTGGCAGAAGTGGGGCAATGCTGTAGTCCCAGGGTATTCGAGCGGTGCGATGCTGCAGGTCCAGTGTCGGCGGTGAGGCAGAGCAGTGCGCGTTGTATGGAGCAGGGTCCCTTCCTCACTGAGCCAGCGGCAGAAATGTGGTGATGCTGCGGCCCGGAGTCCATGGTGAGCAGAGCCGAGTGCATCACTGGTTTCTAGGCAGCCATTTTCCTGAAGCAGAGGACCGCTGAGATCTCAATCTTCACACGCGTGACCATTTTCCTGAAGCCCTCAGCCTCAGGAAAAGAGCGCGAGAGGCCCAGCAGAGATCTCAATCCGTGTATGCCCACGGCTTCAGGAAGCTGGCCGCAAGGAAACCAATGACGCACTCCGCACTGCTCACCACCGCCACTGAGCTTCAGCATCACCACACTTCTGCCGCCACCAGTTCCCTGAGAAAGGGATGCTGCTACACCACTGCCACAACCGCCCAGTAAGCCTGCATTCGGATTATAGGAAGCAGCCCCCATTTTCCACCCAAATTTTTTGGGGAAAAAAGTGCACCTTATAGTCCGAAAAATACGGTAAGTTGCGTCGTTCTGGCGACGTTTCAGACATCCCAGCTCCGATTACAATGCACGGGTTGGCCGAATGTCTCAACCCCCAGCCCGACTGCCTCAAAGAAATACATGAACCATTCATGCTCCTAGTCAGGAGACGCGTGGCCAGTCCTTGCATTGTAATCAAGTATCGGATACCTGAAAGAGACCAGAGTCTGGAGCACCATAACAAGACTCCTTCCGTCTAACACACAGAGCCCAGTGTGAGCCAGCAAGTCGGTATTGCAGTCACATGAGAGAGCAGATGACCGGAGGGCTGCTGGAAACCAGGGATTGGCAGCAGACTATATATATATATTAATGCATTCAGAACATGAGACACACACAAAAATGAACAGGTCAGTAAGACCCTGTTCACACCACCCAAAGACTAAGACACAGAAAGAAAACACAGTATGACAAACGTGCATGAATACTCTGTTGTAAAATATATGTAACAGTAAGCAGCAAGTGCTAGTAAAAGATGTTAACAAAACCAGGGTATTTAGTTATATAAATATATTAGATAGGACTGCTCCGAAAAGGGTTACCGTGACGTGGTGGAGTGGCTTAGCGTACATTTTTTGCAAAAAACGTATCAACTAAATACCCTGGTCTTGCTAACATCTTTTACTAGCACTTGCTGCTTACTGTTACTTATATTTTACAACAGAGTATTCATGCACGTTTGTCATACTGTGTTTTCTTTCTGTGTCTTAGTCTTTGGGTGATGTGAACAGGGTCTTACTGACCTGTTCATTTTTGTGGGTGTCTCATGTGTTCTGAATCTATTGATTTCTTGCTTATGCAAGCTTTGGGAGATACCCGCCTCTCTTTTGGGACACACATAAAAAGCCATTTTGCCCAGTGTGCCCATAACGGGCAGCACCTTTCTGAACCCTGCTCATGAAGGTATTGTTCACATGATCTGGTTTTAAATATATTAGATAGGACTGCTCCGAAAAGGGTTACCGTGACGTGGTGGGAGTGGCTTAGCGTACATTTTTTGCAAAAAACGTATCAACTAAATACCCTGGTTTTGTTAACATCTTTTACTAGCACTTGCTTCTTACTGTTACATATATTTTACAACAGAGTATTCATGCACGTTTGTCATACTGTGTTTTCTTTCTGTGTCTTTATATATATTAATGCACCTACTCTATATATACAGGGTTAGCGTGCCTACTTAAAGAAAGTCAATGATATCTACTTATTACTGTAACTGCTACATTAAATGTAGGCTGGGAAGGAGACCAGCGAAGACATCACTTACTTCATTAAGTTTGTCAGCAAATTCTGCTACTTTATGGCCGTATTTCTTGATTGCATAGACGGTGACAAGTCCCATCGAAAGCATGGAAATGGTTTCATGATTTATTACGTATATTTCTTTTGACAGGAGGTAGACAAGAAGACCAGTCCCAAACATATAAGGGCCTACACAAAGAAAAATGTTAAATCATAAAATGGTATCTATACTTAAGATTTTGTATTGTAGAGCTGAGGAAAAGACAGAAGAAAAGGTAATTAACCAGAGATGCCAAAACAAAAAGGTGGTTGTAGTTCCCAGCCACAAGTGATAGACCATTGACCTTCCATGAAGACTGATGGTGGCCAATAGGGCAGAGCTCTGCAGGGTTTTGTTCCAGGGGTGGCTGGGGGCTAGAATGCCAAAATGGTTTTATTTTCATGTAGACCGAATGAATCAGAAGCAACCACTGCTGAGTATTAGTTGATATCATCAAATATATTTTGTACCTGTGACTCCAGTTTTGGGGTAAAGAAACTGAAAGAACTCTTCAGGAATCAACCCATGGCGAACTTTCCCTGGTTTCTCTGGTAGGGGCGGCACAGGGGCCAAGGCCGGTTGTCCGGTGTGGAATGGTCGGCATGTGTTCAAGACTCTGAGGGAGGATTAAAAGAAAAAAATATTAAATGTATATAATGCACCATATATGAGGTACGGAGTCAGGTGGTTTAGGGTTTGGGATTATGGAATTAAAGATAGCTTAGGTTGGTCATTCCGGCTCTGCTTAATTGAGCTTAGCTGAGATTTCGTTGGAACACGTCATCAAAGCGATAATTCTAATACCACCATCAGCGTCGGACTGGAGCACCTTGGGCCCACCAGAGAAAATCATTCTTGGGGCCCACTATGTAGCTACATTGAAATAAATACAAGACCACCAATTGTGCGGTAAAACACGCTAATATCCGGGTATAATATAAGGTAGTACATGTCTTAATTATGTAGCAGGAGTTGGGGTAGCCTCCCTCATAGTGGAGAGAGAGATATAAAAAAAAAAAAAAAAAAAAAAAAAACCAATACTCACCTCTCCTCCTCACTCCCACACTGATTCCAGCTTCAGTGTGTGTCAGGACCAAGTGACAAACCTCACACACCTGACAGCTTCAGCTCTGCTACATCAGTATAAGATAGTTTTTTGCAGTCCTATGTAAAACCACATTTTGACCAGGACCCTTGCTAAGTGACGGACTTCCCCTTGCACAGCAGACAAACTCAGCTCTGCTACAATTGTGCAGAATAGCTATTCACCAACGCTAAGAAAACAGAGCAGGTTTTGCTGCAGTCCTATGTAAAACCATGGATCCCCCATTATGATAGGACTGGATGATCCTATGTAAAACTATGGATGCCACATTGTGATACGGTCATGAAGCACAGACCCCAGCCTCTCCTCACCTGAGCGGCTCAGCTCTGCTACATCCATATGGACGAGCTCCAGAGAGGATGCAGCGAGTCTGCCTGCAGTCCTATACAAGGATCATGTGACCTGACCAACTCCGCGCCGTTCTCCTCTCCATCCACGCCGTGTGCCCGGTCTCACCTGCAGGTGCTGCTGGCACGGCCCTGGTGCGGTGTTCCCGGCCGCCTCTGCCCCGCTACTGCCCAGACTGTCTGGATAGCATCGCCGGTCCCGGCTCCATCAACACTGTGCGGTGTCACTGGTGACTGCCGCTACTCCCGCCGCTCACTGTTCTGGGTGCCGCCCTCATGGCTGCCATCAATGTGCCTGTCCTGGTGTCTGCTGCACGTCTGCCATTCACAGCGGCGCCGGCCCTGATTTAGGGCCGCATAGTGGCTTACTGAACTGTGGGGCGGGGCCCCAGGGGGAGTGGAGACCATGAAATGATATTCACTGCTTCCCACACCCATGTGGGCGTGGGATGCAGTGAATATTCATTTCTCTTTAGCAGCAGGGACAGGGGCTCCTGCCTCCTGTCACCCGCTGCAGCTCCGCTGGCACAGGGCCCCCATAGCAGCTGCATGGTGTGCAACACACCACTGGCTGGGGGCCCCTGGAGCAGCAGGGGCCCTAGGCAGCTGGCACTGTATGCCAGCAGGTGCCAGGCCCACAGGATGCCAGGGCCCTCCGGTGGGCCAGTCCGACGCTGACCACCATCCATTCACTGGGGATTCTCTGAAGGACTCTCGCTGATCACAAGAACGAGGCCCCCAATCGCAATGGTTTATGGGACCATTCTCATGATTGCAAAGAACTCAGCAGTTGGACCATACAAATATCACCTTTCCTTTGGATATCAGTTTTAATGGTAAATCACAAATTAAGCACAGAAAAGCACAATTCATCAGTGACCAGAAGACTTGACTAACATCCTGACCTTGTACATCGGGGTGAGGCTAATAATGTACATTTTAGAATGCAGATTTCGTGGACAAACTTACCCTCTCAGTGCTATCATCTTGCTTACCCACAAACAGGTAAAATGGAAGTTAGATTTGCCAAAACGTACAAATAGTTATATCTCAGATATGACTTTTTAACCCCTTTTGGCACCTTGCCTACCAAGATAGATGCTCAGCAGCAGAGTTCACTCTACATAGAGCAGGAAGCGGCTGTGTTGTACAGCTGGAATAAGCCTTTTTGCGCACTGACCCAAGCTAGCTCCAATCACTGGTGTCTATCTCCTGACACAGGCACTTAAGAGCTGCCATCATGTTCAGATGCCCTGCCCATCAGTCCCCTCGTGACACAGATGCAGGGAACCAATGGCATCTGTGACACAGCTGAGGGCACCTCCCTGATGATACCATATTGGTAAATCTAAGAAGCTGGGCTTCATAGTGATTGTCATTTTCACTATATACCAGGTTCAAGTTCCAATGAGGACTAAAAAAAAAAAAAAAAAAAGAAAAATTTAAAATTACTGTTCTTTTCCTTAGTTAATAATAGATTTAAAGAAAAAAGTATGTTTGGTACGGATGTGTCTGTAAAACTATGAACTATCAAAGTTATTTATCCAAAATGGTAATGAAAAGAAAAAAAAAAAGTGCTCATGTAAAACGTAAAAGCCCTGGATGACCAAGTGTTACAGGTGAAGTAGTGGAGCGGGTTCCCTTTGCACGTAGCCCAAAGAAATCAACATGTCGCAAGTCGTGAACTTGCCATTCCTCAGCCGACTGAAAGATTCTGCGATGGCACCATAAACCATATAGCATACATCTATTGTAACATCTACAGCCATCCGACCGCGGCATCCCATACAAATTCTGTGCACTTTTTCAGGCAGTCTTGGAAGATGACTCATTCGCTAAACTTGGAGAGTTTCTGTTCCGTTACCACATACCATTCACTATTGTGCATCTAATCACATTTTGAAATATACCTCTGACACCCGATTAATCTTTTATAATCGCCCTGTGTACATGAGGGGGAAGTCTGGCGACCAAAAAAGAAAGAACCAAAATTACAACTCTGGTTTTTCAATTCTCTTTTCAGGGGTTAACAGAACTTAGTTTTGGTTGATTGGATTTTTTCCAAACACTGATACCAAAAGAGTATTTTTTTTTTTTAATTATTTGTATCTGGATGGGGCAAGGGGAGGCCATTTAAACTTTTTACATTTATACTTTACTTTTTACTCCTAAGTGAACGTGAACCTGCGATCGATCGCTTATAATATAATACATTGCCTCTGGCTGAGCTTCACAGGCAGGAGGACTAAGATGGCAGTCACAGGGACCTTCAGTAGCCCCCAGCTTCTATGGTTACCCATCGGCTACCCTCGATTCTGTCACGGGGGTGGGGGGCAAAGGGACTGAGTGCACCGGCAATTGCGCCGTTTAAATGTTACTGTCAGTGATTGATAGCAGCATCTAAATAGATAACAGCAGCACTCGCTCTGGCTGCTGCTGTTACAGCAAAAGCTGGCTTTGTATTATTTTTGGTGGGCATATGATCGCTATAATGCAGGCTCAGCTCTTGAGATTGGTAAGTGGTTAAATGAGAAAAAAATATACTAACCAAAAAAAAAAAAAAAAAGATAAATGGAAAAAATAAATAAAACTATATGAACCTTAGCAATGCTAATTCTTGCCTAGTACCCTTCTTGTCTCAGTATATGTGCCTCCAACAATGACATGTGTGATCACTGAAGGTCATCAGACACACTGGCAGGGGACCAGGGAAGCCCCGCCAGGAGCGTATCAGGGGACTGCTCAGGCTGGTATACTACTTTGTCAATTATCCCCAGTAATCAACTTACAACATTTACATGAGATTTGTTCATCTTAAAAATGGCACAGGGCGCTGCATAAGCTAAAAAGAAGCGCATACCTACTTCTCGGATCGGCACTGCTACTCCCAGGGCTGTGGAGTCGGTAAGCCACAGTTGCGACTCCGACTCCTGGATTTTATCAGGCTCCGACTCCGGCTCCGACTCCTTCATAAATGGCCAATTCATAACAACAAATTTACTGTTGTAAAATATTAAACATCGTGCTTATTCAGTTTCTCACCATCATATAAGTAATCAGACCACTTAGAGCAAAAACTACATTTATTAGAATACAATTAGAATATAGCAAATAACTCTTATAAACTTTTCTAAACTGTAAGTAAATATGCAATAAACACTTTTATGCAGTTAATAAGAAGAAATCTATAAATTTGTCCTCAGAAAAAGTATTGCCTCTGTCAGATCCTCCTTCATGGATGCCCTCAAATCTGAGCTAATTATTTTGAGAGCAGAGAACAACCTCTCTACACTAACTTGTATTGGTGGCAAAGCAGTAACCACTCGGGCAACATCTCTGACAATGTCAGGATACAGAGGAATCGCTTGTTGCACTGTTATTTTTGATGAACGGTCAAATTTCTCAATTTCTTTTAGTGCACATGAAAAATTCTGCTGAAATGTACTGGCTGTGTTCCTTGATGGGGATGACTCTTCTTCTATGCGGGAACGCTTTGCACGGTCCTTGTGATCCAAATATTTTTTTAAATTAAATTCTTCATCAGTTGATGATGAGGGTGAAGATGTGGCAGGACGACCAAATTCTTCTTGTTCCTCCTGACTGTTCTGCAACCCTTTCATCCTTACTGCTATTTCAAACAGAGCTTCTTTTCCTTTACTTAGCTGTTGATCATCTAGAAGAATCCGATGCATTGGGTCTACATAAACAGCTGCCAAAAGAATGTTATTTTGTAATAGTAGCTCCTCTCTCTGTTTCATTGATGTAGCAATGCCACTTGCAATTAACCCTCCTCTTTGGGACAGGCGAAACATCAGGTTCTTCCACTCCTTTAAGAAAATACCTGGAGTTAAGTCCTCTGCTTGTAATTTTTTAGTCACTGTAAATGGGTGCTCTAGCAATTTTTCCAGCTCAGTCACCTGATTCCACTGACTTTCATTTAGCGTCAGTTGAGGGTTAGCCATGTCTACAAGAAAGGTTTTCAGTTCAACCAAGCGCCGAATCATTAAGTAAGTACTGCCCCATCGTGTGGCTTGATCAATAATTGCCCCTTTTCCAGCACGTCTCTTCAAAATTGAGTCAACTTTAGGGGTTCTGGCAACAGTAGCCAATTTTCTCACCTTGCCAATCAGTGCAGCAGCATGTCCTTCTTGCAGACTGTCTCTTATAGCCAGCTGTAGCGTATGCACAACACAGCGCATGTGATGAATGAAAGAACATATTGACACAGTTTCAACAAGATCATCTAAACTATCATGTTGCTGTTCATCTGAAGCAACTTCAGTTTGCTCCTCAGTTACAATACTGTGTTCCTCTATTTCAAACATTTCTGTGTCTGTGGACCCAGAATGTTCTTCTAGCTGCTGGTCACCATCATTACTCTCATTCATTAGCTTAATAGTACTTATCATATTTGAAGCATTGTCAGTTACGACAGAAAGAACTTGCTCTTTTTTAAGTTCATAGTCTTGCAGAACCTTTTCCAAGACCTGGAGAAACTCACTGGTGTGATGAGCTTTGGTGTCTTTTACTGCCAATGTCTTGGTAACTATTTCATTTTTGTCACAAACAAATCGGACATTGATGGCAAAATAGTTCACTCTGTGACGTGTGCAGGCATCCATTTTAAGAAACAGAAAGCGTCCCTTGAGAGTTTTTTTAAGTTCTTCCTTTTGTTTAAAAGCTTCTTCGATTACTAATTTTCTAATACTCTCTCTCTCTCCAGAGAAACACCAAGCTTGCGGGCCATTTCCCCATTCAGACACATAAAAGCTGGACGTGAAAATAATGAAATAGGCACACTATCCTTTACAACAAGCTCTATGATCTGTTTTTTAAATGTATCTACTGTCATTGTCACAGTAACTTTGTCACTGAGAAAATATCTTGCAACTGATGGCTGCAAAGTTCTCTGCTCCTTTGTTTGGCTGGAAGAGCTGGGCACTGGTTCATTGGTTTGGATGCAGTCTTTCTCATCCACTGTTTTCAGTACTTCTGGATGAAAGCGCTGTAAATGTCTCTTTAGATTAGAAGCTCTGGTAGGAGCATTTTTATCTTTGCCTGAATATGCACTCATCTTGGCTTCACATTTGTTTTCGTCTGGATCATTTGTCATACACTGACAGACATAATGTTTTCTATCTTGAGTGATGGTGAAATGTTCAAATACAGCTGATTTAATGTGATGCTTCTTTGACATTCTCAGGTTTTTAATTCTGCATTCACAATCCAAATGACAATTGTTTTTCCTAAAAACAATTGTACAAAATTATTGCCAGGTCGTACAACTGATATAGTGGTCAGTAATACTGTTATTATTCCTCATGTACTCACAGTTAACTGATGCAAAGTTTGTTGAAAGGATAATACTTCTTACAGTCTTCCTCTTCTGAGTAGCAGGCAGCTGTGAGATGCTTGGAAGACGCACACCTAGTATGATCTAGTCTAGAGGAGGAGCTTTACTACTAAGAATTTGCAACACATTTTCACTTTCAGTTTCATACATTGTAAGTAGGTGGGTTGGGGCAGCATGAGGTTAACCAAGTATAAGATTAGATAAGGGCAGTGGAGAACAGTGACACACAAGAAGTAAGAAATGTCTCTATCTCCAGCAGAACTGCTTATCACTGTTGTTCATAGTTTGATAGAACATATAAGTTTGAGTAACATTTATAAAATTCATATGAAAGTTCAATTATGAAATATTAATACAGTTTTTTTAAAGCTGGAGTCGGAGTCGGTACATTTCTACCGACTCCAACCAAAACTAACTCCGACTCCACAGCCCTGCCTACTCCACTTGTCTCTAGACATAATGTTGTATGATCACTGCAGCCAATGAGCTGTCACTAATCAGAAGTAGCCTTTAGGGTGTGTGCACACATTGCGGATTCTGCTGCGGATCCGCAGCGGATTTGGCCCTGTGGATCCACAGCAGTTTCTGCTACGTTGTACAGTACTTTTATAGTCAATGGAAATTGAAAAACGCAGGGCACATGTTGTGGATTTTTCCACACAGATTAGCTGCGGTTTTACATCCGCAGCATGTCACTTCTTTGTGCGGAATCCGCAGTGGTTTGACACTTGCTCCATTACCAGGTGTCAAAATGTAGGGCTAATCCGCACTAAATCCGCAGGTAAAACGCAGGTCATTTGACCTGTGGATTTAGCCAAATCTGTGCGGAAAAAACCGCAGCAGAATCTGCAACGTGTGCACATACCCTTAAAATAAAGCCCTAGCAGGAACAAAAACACTGTTCTGTGATCAGCGGTGAGGACACAGGGCTGAGAGAAAAGGGGAATGACATGAGATTGGGAGGTAAATCTAGATTCATGCATTCATGGGGCCACTGACAGGAGGCTGCCCAGAAGAGGACAACCCCTTTAATAGAGTATTTGTAAATGGCTCCTATCCTGGGTCAGGGCTACTAATGATCAGAGTAGCTCAGCTTTAAGTCATAATGTTGGAAACCTCAACTTGCCCCATTATTAGTCAATGTGGACCTTCAGCCGCTGTTAGGGTCCACCTTCACAACACCAATGTGAACAGATCCTAAACCAGATAAAAGCAGTCAACTTACTACAGGGAGAAATGCCGAACCGTACTCACCCGACCGTGATGGGGGCTGACTTCTTCAAACTGGCAACTACAAAAAGAAAGAAAACAGATTTACATGGCAGGAATGTGTGCCGGACCACCCAGCGACAGGCCGACCACCCCGCGCCGGACCACCCAGCGACAGGCCGACCACCCCGCGCCGGACCACCCAGCGACAGGCCGACCACCCAGCGACAGGCCGACCACCCAGAGACAGGCCGACCACCCCGCGCCGGACCACCCAGCGACAGGCCGACCACCCCGCGCCGGACCACCCAGCGACAGGCCGACCACCCCGCGCCGGACCACCCAGAGACAGGCCGACCACCCCGCACCGGACCACCCAGCGACAGGCCGACCACCACGCGCCGGACCACCCAGCGACAGGCCGACCACCACGCACCGGACCACCAATGGACCTAGCTCAGCCACTGCTCTATGGTTCCCTATGGGGCGCCAAGCTCTGCACTTGTACTGCTGATTGATGGGGATAAAAGGGCCATTGTTGAATTGGGGGTCCCAATGCGCCCACCATCAATCTAATGGGAGGGAAGTATTCCCACTGTGGGATCGGTGGGCTCCACAGACCTATCAGTAATTGGGGAGAACTTGCTTCCCCAGCACCCCTCTTCAGCATGTCTATGGAAGCAGCGACCGATCCTGACAAGGTCACAGCGGATGGGGCAGCTGGAGGCAGAGCACTGACAGGACACAGCCCGGGCCCCATACAGCCCCACTGTGGGTGACACACGGTCTCCCGGCATACACCGCGGGTCTCCCTCACAACTCACCCGTCACCAGGGAGACTCTGGACAACATGGCGCGGGGCAGGAAGCAGGAGCTCAGAGAAAACCACACAGCCACCGCCGGTCACCGGTGCCCTCAGTGTCCCTGACAAGCGCCCGAGGATCAAGATGGCGCAGGACACGCCCAGCTCTGACGACTTCACGCCTCACTTTACGGCAAAAGTGTCAAATCCGCCATCTTTAGTGGGGTAATGGCCCTTTACATCAGTGAGAGGGGGAGTGATGGGGCTCTCATAATGTATGCACAACTAGCCCGTAGAGAAGAGGGTGCTGTACCCCTCACCATACACATAGCACCGTCATGCTTTACCCCCGAGCTGCCGTTTAATGTACAGGCCCGGGGGGCTGGCGGGACCGGTTCAAAAATGTCCCCTTGTGAGTTTCCTTCAAGGACGTACGCTAGTGGGCGTGGTCTGTGGCGCGGTGCTTGGCGGGAAGGTTCGCAGACAGCGGTGTGGAAGTTGCACGTGTGTGGGGAAATGAGCAAAGCGAGTCCGTGGGGGAGTCCCACGAGGGCCCCGGCGTGTATGGAGACGCAGCTGGGAGCCGTGCGGTACCGGAGAGGTCAGCAGCTCTGTGGCGGGGAGGGCGAGGACAGCGCGGAGGAGGCGGTCAGCCCCTGTGCACACTGAGGGCAGTGATCTGTGTGCGGTGCCGGCGCTGGGGTCCCGGCATGTTGGGGCTCACTATACTACATTTTTAACTTGACGTATTTGCTAACATTATTTACACCTACTCCATCTTGGGCTAGGATCTCGGAGATGGGACTGCCCCATTAGACCATAATGTCTTGGTCTCCTGACCTGAGAAAGGCAGTTAAGATTAGTATGGGTTAATTAAATTAGGGATATGTGTAAAGTAAACATTGGCCGACCAAGGTGTGAGATTGGTTGTCCATTGCGTTGATCAGAATTGTTTAAAGGGAATCCGTCATCTTTTTTTTTCGGCTTGCAGCTGCCGGCACTGACATCAGGTGCTTATCTACAGCATTCTGTAATGCATTCTGTAATGCTGTAGATAAGCCTCCGATGTAACCTGAAAGAGAAGAAAAACACGTTATATTATACTCACGGAGGTGGGCGGTCCGGTGGGTGTTGCGGTCTGGTCCGACGCCTCCCTTCTTCATGTGATGACTAGATCCTGAGACCAGCGTTCATCACAGAACCCAGTGCCCATAACCGGTAATATTCGTTTCCAGGTCCATTGTTCAGTGAATCATCCCAGCACATTGGGGCCGAGTTCCCATTCGCTGCTCGTACTGTGAGGTATCCATTGTTTCGCTGCTCTTACTATAGAGAATCTACAGTATGTTTTCGCACAGTAGGGCCTCATTCAGATGTGTCCGTTCTTCACATACTTTTTCTATCACTGACTTTTATGGATAGTCTTCATACATGTTGTAGTCTATGTGGGGAGGGTGCCGTTGTTTTGTTTTTTTTTGCGTATCGTGTGACCACAAATTAAAATAGCTGAGACATGTTCAATTTCTTTTTGTGAATGTCACGACTGAAACTCAGCGATACAAATCTATGCGTGGTTTTTTTTATTTGCGCATGTGAAAATTAATGAGGTTTGTATGGTAAAAAAAAACATGGTCTTCGCTCTTACAGTAAAGAATCTGCGTCTGTGATTATGAATGATCATTCTTTCCTCTAGATCAGGTATGTCAAACTCACACACATACCTGATTCTGATCCATACAGAATAGTGGGCACCGCATAGTCCTCCATGTAGAATAGTGGACACCGCATAGTCCTCCATGTAGAATAGTGGACACCGCATAGTCCTCCATGTAGAATAGTGGGCACCGCATAGTCCTCCATGTAGAATAGTGGGCACCGCATAGTGCTCCATACAGAATAATGGGCACCGCATAGTGCTCCGTACAGAATAATGGGCACCGCATAGTGCTCCGTACAGAATAATGGGCACCGCATAGTGCTCCGTACAGAATAATGGGCACCGCATAGTGCTCCGTACAGAATAATGGGCACCGCATAGTGCTCCGTACAGAATAATGGGCACCGCATAGTGCTCCGTACAGAATAATGGGCACCGCATAGTGCTCCGTACAGAATAATGGGCACCGCATAGTGCTCCGTACAGAATAATGGGCACCGCATAGTGCTCCGTACAGAATAATGGGCACCGCATAGTGCTCCGTACAGAATAATGGGCACCGCATAGTGCTCCGTACAGAATAATGGGCACCGCATAGTGCTCCGTACAGAATAGTGGGCACCGCATAGTGCTCCGTACAGAATAGTGGGCACCGCATAGTGCTCCGTACAGAATAGTGGGCACCGCATAGTGCTCCGTACAGAATAGTGGGCACCGCATAGTCCTCCGTACAGAATAGTGGGCACCGCATAGTCCTCCGTACAGAATAGTGGGCACCGCCTTGTCCTCCGTACAGAATAGTGGGCACCGCCTTGTCCTCCGTACAGCATAGTGGGCACCGCCTTGTCCTCCGTACAGCATAGTGGGCACCGCCTTGTCCTCCGTACAGCATAGTGGGCACCGCCTTGTCCTCCGTACAGCATAGTGGGCACCGCCTTGTCCTCCGTAACAGCATAGTGGGCACCGCCTTGTCCTCCGTAACAGCATAGTGGGCACCGCCTTGTCCTCCGTACAGCATAGTGGGCACCGCCTTGTCCTCCGTACAGCATAGTGGGCACCGCCTTGTCCTCCGTACAGCATAGTGGGCACCGCCTTGTCCTCCGTACAGCATAGTGGGCACCGCCTTGTCCTCCGTACAGCATAGTGGGCACCGCCTTGTCCTCCATAGAGAATAATGGGCACCACATAAGGGTGGTGGTTCTGGTGTTACAGGCCAACTAAAACTGCCCACAGGCAAGAATTCGCCATGTATACGCTAGAAGTAGAGCATGCTGCTTTGACCGCGTTACAGACCTAAGTCTTAAAAGAACTTTAGAAAGATCTCTGTACTGTCCCTTCACGTATTGGTATATTGTAATAAAATCTCCCCTAAGCTTTTATTTTTCCAAACTGAATAACCTGAAGTTTGATAACCTGTCTTTGGTACTGCAATTCACACTTTCCTTTAAAGGGGTTGTCTGGTCTTCTACTAAAAGTCTGCAGGCACCTTATGTGACTGCAGACTACTGAATCTTTAGGCTATGTGCCCACGTTGTAGAGATGCTGCGGAAATGTCCGCAGCATTTTCACAACTCTCTGTCTCGGGTAAAACGCATGCGGAATTTGCATGTGTATTCCAGCAAAACACAAGCGTTTTTAGCATGCAGAATACTCGCACTTTCCAAGCATCGCTCGGAAAGGTGATTGACAGGTTGGTCACACACAAGCATAGTGCTTAACAAGTGTGACCAACTTTTTACTATTGATGCTGAATATGCAGCATCAATAGTACAAGATAGGGATATACTCACCCTCTGTCGGCTCCCGGCATGCTCCGTTCCCAGGGATGCATTGTGAGAATCACCTCAGATGACGTAGCGGTCACACGACCGTGACGTCATCTGGAGTGATTTGCGCAATGCATCCCTGGGAACGGAAGATGACGGCATCGTGGCGGACAGGCGGGATGGCTCCGGGGGCAATCAGAGGGTGAGTATATCACTAATTTTTTTTTTATTCTATTTATTTTTTACAGGGATATGGTACCCAGGGCATGGAGGAGAATCTCCTCTCCTCCAGACCCTGGGTACCATCCGCACATGAAGCGCTCACTTCACGCATGGTGGGTATAGCCCCATGCGGAAAGTGAGCTCAATGCAATCCTATGTGAGCGGAATCGCCTCGATTCCGATCTAAGAATGAACATGCTTCGGATTTTACCGCTATGCGATTCTGCAGTGGTAAAATCCGCAGCATTAGCACAGCAATGCGGTATGCCATTGAATTTAATGGTACAGTATGTGTTTTGTAAGCGTTTTCACAGCGAAAATCGCGGCAAAACCTCTTACAATCCGCAACGTGTGCACACAGCCTTAGTCTGCTCACCTACCGCAAGCTGTCAGGATTCCCTGGTGGTTCTGCAAAGTCTAGTTAGAATGTGTTACAACCATGTTCCAACGAGACTTGCTCGCTATCTCTCAATTCACTTGTATTGAGCGAGTCCGAGCACGTCTAGTCCACACGTGATCACATACTTGCAGTCACATGACAGCCCACTCTCGCCAGCAACATCGGAGAATGCGGACAGCATGCGGTGCATGTGTTGTAACGAAAAAGGCGTAACCTATCCATACAAGTCATCAGTGTCGCATTGGTGGGGTTCTGCCACTCCCACAACTGCTACCGTCAGCTGCAGAATGTAGACATCACGCAGAGCAGATCATCATCGCTCCATCACGCAGTCTGGTGACCTCTGCCGAGTCGCTCTTTTTGAGTTGGAGCTGACTGTCAGTACCTGGCAGCTGCCACTAAACTGTGTGATAGAGCGATGGTGATCTTCTCTGTAAGCTGCGTACATCATCCACTGCTGGAACTGGTAACGGCTGAAATCTGAGGTGTCTGGGCCTCCATCTATCTAATATTGATGACTTATTCTAAGAAAGGAAAAATCCCATTGATTCCCGTGACTCCTCTGCACTCACTGTGTTATCTTATATACTGGAGTCCATGCTTTATTTAATGCAGCCTATGAGTTTATTGCCCTTGCAGCAGCTGCCTGACACTTGTCACTAGTGGAGTTTAATATCGGCCAATACATAGCTGATCCAAGTATGCATATTGAAGGGCTGTCCATGCCACCGTTTTTCTTTTTTAAAACAAGACCCAAAATATATATAATATATAAACTCACACACCGACTCCCGCCTCTTCTCTCCTGATGCCTCACTGCTGTGGCCAGTGATTGGATGCAGCAGTCACACATTCATGCAAACAGAAGAAGATACACAAAGCCCATCCTGTCTGACAGCTGCAGCTTGTACTGAGCTGTGTGAGAACGCCGCAGCACTGCAGAGGTCCACTGAGGAGCTGCCAGGATATGTGGGTGGAAATTTGAGTTTAAAGGGAACCTATCACGTGAAAAAATGCTATTCACTTATAGATATGTGGTTAATATGCAGGTTAACAGCGTTCTGAGCCTGCTTGGCTTCTGCACTTTGAGCCCTGCTGCCGGGTGGAATTGAACCCCACATGTGCAGGATAATAGCTTTTTTCACACAACAGGTTCCCTTTAAACCTTTCACAATAATTAAACCAGCCTTATCAGATCTAAGAGCGCTCTGTAATAAAGTATGTACCTTGTATTGTGGAAGAGTGAGAATGCCGCAATGTTCTTTGTGAATTATTTCACCTACTACTATTGTTATCACTTTGCAGATGGCGCCCTGCTTCTCTCTGCCTCTAGTCTGAATTCTCGAACATGGGGAGGCTCCATTTGGGTTTTCAAGGATCCTGCAGCCGCCCCCAATGAGAGCCTTTGTGCGGCTGGGGTGCAGACGGAGACTGGCGTAGCAGATGTGGCCTGGGTACTGGAGCGAGGAATCCTGGTGGCCTCAGATTCTGGTAATGTTTCTTTTCCTGTGCTGTCAGTACTGTACACCTTTAGTTAGTCCTACCCATAGCATTATGGATGGTGGGCGCACCAGGTTTGTTATGACGCATCTGTGTTTCCAGGGGCCGTGGAGCTGTGGGAGTTGCTGGACAATGAATCTCTCCTTGTTAATAAATTCACCAGATATGAACATGATGACATTGTCACGTCAGTCAGTGTATTCTCCGGAGGGACGCTGGCTGTCAGCGGGAGCAAGGATTTCAGGTCGGATGTTATACTTTGTAGAACATAATATTGGTGTTTTATGGCAAGGGTCCTAATACCGATCTCTTTCCAGTGTGCAGATCTGGGATCTCTCGCAGAAAACGCCACTGAAGTCTTATAACGGTAAGTCCAGACCAATGTGGATCGTATTAGTATTGCTTTTATACTAATACGCTAAGGGCATACAGGCACATGATGGAGGGAGGTCTGGCTTGAGGATACCGCTCAGAAACTAATATAACTGGTGCAAGCAAATCCCAAATTAATGTAGCTGTGAGACAGCCGCAACACATGCAGTCGCGGGGACTCGTATATTAGGCTAGTTTCACATTTGCGCTTTTGAGCGCAGCGCACGGCCGCCGCTAAGCCCCGCGCCTCCGCCGGTAGCTCCGCCTGCCGGCGCATGACGCTGCATGCGTCCTGCGTCCCCTTTATCACTGGGGGTGCAGGCCGTGCGCAGTATGCGTTTGGCGGCGCATGCGTCCTTTTCACGGTGCGCCGACCAGCGCCAAACGCAGCCTGCTGCAGTTTGGTTACGCTCGGCGCACCGTGAAAAGGACGCATGCGCCGCCAAACGCATACTGCGCACGGCCTGCGCCCCCAGTGATAAACATGGGGGACGCAGGACGCATGCAGCGTCATTGACAGGGAATTCTATATGTCCTTTTAATATCAATGTATTTCTGGGGTCTTACATGCATACTCTGTATATGAAAATGCTGTCTCACGATGATGATCACCTATAACCTTATTCTTCATAAGAAATTGTACATGATGGATAAACTGCTTACTTGCACCCAGTTGGACATTGAAACTAAACGTCCACATGTTAGGTAGATACTGGGGCCATGAATACTTAGTAAGGCAGGTTAATGAGGCTAATGGAGCTATAACTGTCATGAGGATAGATTAATGAGAATAATATTGGGGTCTTGTGTAATTTACCCAAGACCTATTAAAGCTTTCAGCACGTCTACACAAATACTAATAATTAACAGCCGAGTACAATCTGATTGGTTAACGAATATGAATATGATTGGTTGAAACCATTTATGCTTACTGTTGAATGATCAATTGTCCAATGAAATGTGATGATGTAATGTTACCGCCTACTCAAATGAGCATATAAGCTACCTAATTAAATCAGGAAAGGGGGAACATCCTGCAGATACATACCCTGTCTCTGTGTGTGTTTGTTCTCCGCTACTCGAGTAGGCCTCAGACCAAAATCTGGCAACCTTCCAGCATATCGATCTCCCATTGAGAGATAAACATCAAATCACAAACCCATCATCATGCGCCGGTAGGCGGAGCTACCGGCGGAGGTGCGGCAGGGGCGGGGCTTAGCGGCGGCCGTGCGCAGGCCGTCGCTGCGCTCAAAAGCGCAAATGTGAAACTAGCCTTATTCAAGCGTGCCAGAGATACTCGGTCGGCACACAAGTGTGCGCAGACAACACCTCATCCGAGCACGGTTTTCTTCACTACTGGCTGCACATGTTGTGGATTTGATGCAGATTTTCTGCTTCGCATCCACGTTTCCGTATCAGAATCCACATGTGGATTTTGTGGAGTATTTCATCCCATACATTGCAAGAGTGAAGACCGCCTTGAATTTTGCCCAAAACAATGAATTTTAAAATGTGCTTATCACCTAAATTTTTGTGAAAAATTTCCACCACATGTAGATGAGAATTGTGAAATCTCATTAACTCAGTAGGTGCTGTATTACTCTGCAGATATTCCACAAGCAAATCCTCCCCACTTGCATCTGCCCTTATCGTGGCTGTACACATTGCGGATTTGTGTGTTGAAAATCTGGAGCTTAAGGCTATGTTCACACGTTGCGGTTTTTGTTTTGGTTTTTTTTTTCTTGTGCAAATTTTCTGCTGCATTTTACATTACCAGCAAAGTCTGAGATTTTCAGAATTCTCACGCACACAGCTTGGTTTTTTCGTCTTCAGTATTTTTGTGCAATACCTCGGTTTTCACAAAATGCAGCATGTCACATCTTTCAGCATTTTTCACCCATTGAAAGCAATGGGTGGTGAAAAAAACACAGTTATCCATTTTTGCTGCTGCACAAGGGACAATTGTATCATGACAAAAACTAAGCAAAACCTGCTTTTTTTGAAGCAAGTTTCTTACTGCCAAAAGAAAGCAGGTTTTGCCTGCAGAAAAAAACGCAACATGTGAACATAGCCTATCAGAGTACCTACTACGTTTAGGCTACTTTCACACTTCAGGTTTTCGGCGTCAGGCGCGATCCGGCGTCGTGCCGGAACGCCGGATCCGGCAAATGTTTCTGAAAACCGGATGTGACGGATCCGGTTTTCTGCTGGATCCGTCTTTTTCTGGACAGACAAAACCGGATCCGTCTCATCCGGTTCATCCGTTTTTCTATCCGTTTTTTCGACGGATTACGCCGGATCCGGTTTTTAAAATTGACCCTTGTGGCCTTCCGAACGGGATTGGCTACTGGAAAACTATATATAGCGTGTTCCTACAGCCCTTCTTTGACAGGTTGTAGAGGAGAAAGTGCAGGTTGGAGAGAAGAGCAAGTTACTGGCGAAGATGGATGTTGTGATTGGAAATATTTTGAAGAATTTGGCGGATTTTACAGCGGAGGCGAATCGTTTGAGGGTGATTGTTCTGGAGAAGGAGAGAGCGAGACAGCAGCACATCAGGCATCGTAGACGACGTTTGTGGATCCACCCCATCACAGCCAAGAGAATGACGCGTGGGGTCTATTCTACACTATGCATGGACCTTCGACGAAACCCGGATAAATTTTTTGGATATGTTAGGATGAAAATGGAGAATTTTGATTACTTGGTGGAGCGCATTGCACACCTCATAAGAAAAGCGGACACCTATTGCCGCTTCTCTGTTTCACCCGCAGAGCGTCTGATGGTGACTTTAAGGTAAGCCACATTTATTGGATGTGATCGCATCAGAGCACACTTTCACTGCAATCTTGTTGGTGGTAATTTGTATCTCCAAGTGTTATAGGTCAGTTTTGGTATGTAATGCTGTGATTTAAAACTAATTTATTGTTTTTTAATTCCCCACAGATTTCTTGCAACTGGAGAATCCCTTTCGTCACTGCATTTCCAGTACAGACTCGGGATTTCCACCATATCTGGAATTGTGAAGTACACATGCCGTGCACTGTGGGACTCCTTAGCTGAAGAGTTTTTACCAGAGCCCACAACAGAGAGGTGGATTGAAATTGCTGACAAGTTTCAACAGATATGTCAGTTTCCAAACTGCTTGGGCGCTGTGGACGGGAAACATATCCGCATTGTAAAGCCAGCTGGATCGGGATCGGAATATTTCAATTACAAGAAATATTTTTCAATTGTCCTCATGGCCATCGCTGACGCAGAATACAAATTTATTGCGGTTGATATTGGGGCCTATGGCCGCTCCAATGACTCTCAAGTTTTCAAACTGTCTGCCATGGGGCGTAAACTGTATGGAAACACCTTCCAGTTCCCACCACCTAGACCGCTGCCGCAAACATCTGGTCCACCTATGCCATTTGTCTGTGTAGGGGATGAAGCCTTCCAGCTGTCAGAACACCTTTTGAAACCGTACTCTAGCAGAGGATTGACAAGACCAAAACGCATTTTTAATTACCGCCTCACAAGAGCAAGAAGAATGGTTGAATGTACCTTTGGTATTCTGACAGCCAAATGGCGGGTCCTATTGACTGCGATCAACCTCAAGACAGAAACTGTGGACGAGGTGATCAAAGCGTGCGTGGTACTCCACAATTTTGTTATCTGCAAGGAACCCATTTCCATTGAGGACACCTCTGAAGAAACCACCTTGCAAGATTACCATGACATTACCACTAGAAGTTCTGTGACGGTTTCAGTAATGAGGGACAATTTTGCACTATACTTTGTCACCTCAAGGCAGAGTACACTGGCAGGATGACAGAGTGTGAAAGATTTGTGCCCTAACCAAACTTGTGTACCTTCTGGACCAACAGTATATACCTTTGCCAACCAAAGTTGGCTATCTTGTCATGGTCTCTATTTTTAGCTTTAGGCCACAGGTGTGTACCTGGTTGTGTTTTATGCAAAGTATTTCACCTTTTAACAAAAGTTGTGTACATTGTTAGGAAATCACCAACAATAAACACAACTTTTTAGGTGAAATACTTTGCTTCAAACACAACCAGGAACACAACTGTGGCAAAAAGCTAAAATTTACCCACAGTTATATACCTAGTTTTGAATACCATTTCACCTTTTAAATACCCTGTATTTAACCTTTTTCGCCGCAGAAAGAAATGACAGACAACCAGTGTAAAATAATTTAACTTTTATTGAAAAATGTTTTTTTTAGTAAACTTTTTTAAAATTTTAATAAACTTGTTTAATAAAACTTTGAAACTATAAAACTGAAACCATAAAACTGGTCATTTTTATTTAAATACACACATTATAATTCTGTGTAGTGTGTGGTGGAAATACTGCTGTAGGGGCTGCGGGACACTTCGACACTGGGAGTGTGGAGAGAGGACTGGGATCGTGGTGGGGAAGGAACAGTTAGAGGTGAAGGTGTGGAAAAAACTACAGAATGGGTGGACATGTGGGAAGCAGAAGAGGTGGTGGGTGGTGGATTGGAGGGTTGGGCAGGGACTGTAGGAGCAGATGATGTTGATAGCAAGTTGTATGGGGAAGGAGTTTGGTACGGGGCAGGTTGCTGGAAGTGGGGAGATGTCTGGTACGGGGCAGGTTGCTGGAAGTGGGGAGATGTCTGGTACGGGGCAGGTTGCTGGAAGTGGGGAGATGTCTGGTACGGGGCAGGTTGCTGGAAGTGGGGAGATGTCTGGTACGGGGCAGGTTGCTGGAAGTGGGGAGATGTCTGGTACTGGGGAGGTTGCTGGTACTGGGGAGTTTGCTGGTGCTGGGGAGTTTGCTGGTGCTGGGGAGGTTGCTGGTGCTGGGGAGGTTGCTGGTGCTGGGGAGGTTGCTGGTGCTGGGGAGGTTGCTGGTGCTGGGGAGGTTGCTGGTGCTGGGGAGGTGGATGGTGCTGGGGAGGTGGATGGTGCTGGGGAGGTGGATGGTATGTAATAGGAGGGGGAGGATGGAAAGTGGCTGGAGGTGGATGGTATGTAATAGGAGGGGGAGGATGGAAAGTGGCTGGAGGGGGTGTAGATGTAATAGGAGGGGGAGGATGGAAAGTGGCTGGAGGGGGTGTAGATGTAATAGGAGGGGGAGGATGGAAAGTGGCTGGAGGGGGTGCAGGTGGAGGAACTACTGTGGTGGGAGGAGGAGGAGGTTGGGAGGTAACTTGCTGGAGAGCAGCGTGGCATGAATGCATTACATGCATCTGCTGGGCAGGAGAGAGCGTTTCCATGCGCTCCACAACAGACCTGAAAAAGGTGTGGTTTGGCGAAGATCTTGCTTCTGAATGCATGGTTTGCAGAAGTGTCTTCACCTCCAGAATGCTGGAGTTGATCTGCTGATAGCCTGCGGATATTTGCTCTGACAAGACTTTGAGACAGTTCTGGAAAGATGCATTCAGATGCAAGAACTCTGGCGCATAAGTCTTTTCCTGACCCCTCTGCCGCTGCCGCCCAGTACCCGCAGGTGTACTAGAGGTGGCAGGGGCAGAAGGGTGGGGTAAAGGGAAAGCGATCTCCTCACCAGCAGCTTCATGTAATGTAGGCGGCCACGATGCTCCTGTGCTGGTGGATGGGACAGATGGGTCGAATGTGTGGGAAGGCTGGGAAGGTGCAGATGTACCGGGGCGGTCGAAGTGTCCCTCGGTGCCGGTCTCCTCAGGGATCGCCTCAGAAGGGTCCAATCGTGCCGGCTCCCGAGTGCTGCTCACCGTGCTGTGGAATAAAGAGAAAAAAAAACAATTAAAATACTGACATGGTATGGCCCTGGCTGAAAAAAATTTTTACATATAACATTTTTTTTCACATGTGGTGTGTAATATTTACCTTCTGGTGACCATTGTTTCCCGGAGGAACGACAGGGCTCCTGCGTCCTCCAGATCCACTCGGGGCCCGCATCTCTTTATTGAACTCCTTCTTGAAACGATCCCTCACAGACCGCCACCGATTCACAATTCTGTTCCCTGAAACAAGAAAGGAGTGGTTAGTATACAACATCAGTGTTTCCCAAACTCCAGTCCTCATGGTCCCCAGGGGTCATGTTTTCATGATTTCTATAGTAAATAGAAATCCTGAACACATGATCCGTGGGGACCACGAGGACTGGAGTTCGGGAAACACTGGTTTACATCAAGCAACCGGTACTGTATATACTTACGCTCTTTAATCTGGGCCCGAGCTTCGAGGTCCTCCCAGCGGCCCACAAGGAGAGAACAGATTTCCTCCCAGAGTCGTCGGGTAACAATCAGGTCAGCGTGGCGGCGGTCAGCCATATTCCAGAGCGGCTCCCTTTCTCTGACGAGATCGATGAGGCGGTCCACATCAATCCCTCCATCCTCACCGTCAGAGTCGGGAGCACGCTGTGAAGGCTGTTAAAGAAAAAGACAAAAATAACATAATTAGCCTCCACAAAAGAAATGAAATAAAAAGTGCAAAAAAACAAAGCAAAAATATTTATACTTACACGCCGGTGACCGCCGCGTTGCTGTCGCCGACGACCCTGGGAGGCACTGCGAGGACCTCTTGGCCAAGTACCAGATTGGGAAGACTAGAGAAGAAAACAAAAAAAGTTATGTCTTTGGATGTAGGCATTTGTTTGCTGTGTGTGGTCTGCAGAACATTGTTTTCTATGTGTTGTGTGTAGTGTGATGTTGTGTTTCTGCGTTTGATGCAAAAAACTTACGAATTGTGAGCCCACTCCAAGTGTCTGTCCACCCCTTCCTTCTTGTTCTGGGAGCTCCTCTTCATCTTGTGATTCCTGTTTTGAAATAAAAGGCAATGAATAGACATATATTACAGAGAAGATGGATTTTGGAAATAAAAACTTACCGTCAAACGCTGACGATGCGAGGGAGGGCTCCCAGAAGATGTGCTGTCCTCTTGCTGGCCAGACTCCATGGCTGTGGGTGGTGTTACAGCTGCTGCCAGTGAAGCCAGTGCTGCTGCTGCTGCTGCTGCATCTCTTGGGCGGCTGTTGAATAAAGAGAAACAAAGGGCCAATGAATATCTTGATATTCAATAGCCCTAGTTTGGAGGAATGGGGGATTTGATAATTACCGTCTCTCATCTGCTGCTGGCCTCCCCTCCTCAGCATGTTCTATTTGCTGCTCCATTTGGGGTGGTGGTGGTGCGGATGGTGCTGCAGTGGTCTCCTGCCTTCTCCTGCGCCTGGTTGCTGTCTTGGGTGGCATGTTGGGTGTGGCTGTGGGTCCCACTGTCTTGCTTTTATTATATGTCTTGTGGGCAGAGCTACTGAGCATGCTCAGACCAAAAAACCGGATCCGGCCGACGGATCCGGCTTTCACCGGATCCGGCGCATTGCGGCGCTCATAGGCTTTCATTGTGTGAAAAAGCCGGACGCGCCGGATCCGGCGTGTCCGGCTTTTTCGACGGAGACAAAAAACGTTACAGTCACCGTTTTTTCCAGACGCCGGATCGCGACACATTGCCGGATCCGGCGAAAACCGGATGAAATGCATGGCCATCCGGCGCAAATGCAAGTCAATGGGGGGGAAAACGGATCCGGCATTGCATTTCGCCGGATCCGGTTTCTGTCAAAAGCGCCGGATCGCGCCTGACGGCGAAAACCTGATGTGTGAAAGAGGCCTAATGCAATCGTAGAGAATCTTATCTACATGTTTTGGAAATTTTCGGCACATAAATTTGACATGCTGTCATTTCTTTCTGCGGACATTATTGCAGTCGTCACTCTTGCAGTGCATATGGTGAAATTCTCAACAAAATTTGCATGTAATATCTCCGGCGTTTGTGGCGGATACGAAGTGGAAAATCTGCATTAAAGCTACAACGTGTGCAGCGGGCCTGCATGTTGTAGGTGTGGACATTAGCCGCAAATAAATTATTAGCAATGAGGGCCCAACATGGCGCAGGTGCCACCTGACTATGGGGTGAAAGGAAAGTGCAGTAGCAGTCATTCCCGCTTTCTAAAGGGCCACTTTCTCTGGCAGGGTGGTAAGCAGCAATCCTTTTTGGGTGGTACCAGAAATTCTCTCTAAATCACCTACCTATATAGCTACATGTAAAGGCCTTGTCCTCTGTCATGATCCCCTGTCCATTCGCCCTAGTAGAGCAGGGTATTGGAAGCTTAGACTTGGTTTTGATTAGACAGTTTTGCTCCGATCAGCTGATTACCACCACAGTTTGTGAGTCAAATCCTTTAAAAAGAACATTTCTCTGGAATTTTTTAAAAATTTAAACTAAGTACCCCGTCCAATTGGTGCTGCTTCACTGATTCCGGAAATGTTTTTCATTTTTCTTTGGCGCCCCTTCATTTAAAAATTATAGCCCCTTCCGGAATTAAGGATGCATATTTCCAACTGGGCATATACCACACAACTTCTCTGTGGGTGTAGCCGAGTTATCATTGGCCGTAGTCAGAGGAGAAAAAGCAAACGCCCAGAGAGACGTCCTTTAGTACACTCCCAGTTGTTGAAGGGAAAATTTGCATTTTTTTTTTTCAGGGGGGGCATTGCTTTGTAACGGAGGGGCACAAAAGAAAAACTTAAAGTATCAGTGGAGCAGCCACAATTAGAGGAGTTTCTCATTATAATTGAGGAAAAAAACAATTAAATTTCTGCTTAAAATCAGACATTTTAGAGGGAGCGTAAGAGCCTACTGCACAGTGTAATACATTGAGTGCAATAAGACATTATTATTCCGTAGAGGCGTTACCAATGGGATTACGTGTATTGATACTTCTACACTGCGGAGGCCTCCTATCACATAGAGATTTCCTGAGAGCTCTTTTTATTTAATTTTTCTTATTTTGAATCCACCAATTAAATGGCATTTTGTAGGTGCTGTGCTGTTTGGAGACAACATTGCTTCTAGATAAAGGTCTATCTATACATGACCCGTTGAAGCGCTTGAACAGCGTGAAACGGCCGTTGTCAGCCTTTTCTGCACTTGATATGTCACTCTCCCGGCCTGACGTGTAATTTATATGTCAATAAACCCGTGAATTGTCTCATCCCGAAGAGTGCGACCTTTTTTCTATGTGCTATCCATACATAAGGCACCACCTCCAGCCTGTACGATCGCACACGGAGGTCACTTGGCTCCGCACTGCCTGTGTGCTGCCTTCTTGCACAGGGCTTTGCCTATGCATGAGCCCGAAATATAAGTTCTTAGACCAATACATGGAGTGAGTTGAGAAGTATATGTTATATTGATTGTATTGCATTTTTTAGCACTATTAACCATGGCATTGTTACGACCGCGTTTTCGTTAACTTTCATGTGTCATGTTTTTTATTTCCATTTTTTATTTCTTAGCACATTCCAGCCAAGTGAATTGTGTTTCCACATGCCCTGGCAAAGAAGCCATCTTTCTTTCTTGTGGTGAGGTACGGATCCATATTTATGGCATTTGTTCTTTATAATGACAGTAATGTAATTTTGCGGTGCATGTGTAGTTTTTCTTTAGGATGCGGTGCAGTCCGGCTTTTATTATCTGACACATTATATACTATGTCATTCTTTTTATTCTGTGTTAGATAAGCAATGTTTTGACACAAATATCAACTGCTCTCTGCTATTTTTCCCATTCAGAAGCGCTTCCCATGCTAGGAAAGCATTGTCACTTTGTCAAAAATATCTACTCCTTGACCAGTGATTTGTTCTTGTTTTTTTGAGTGGAATCATAGAATGTTAAAGTTGGAAGGGGCCACCAGGGTCATCGTGTCCAACCCCGGCTCAATGCAGGATTCACTAAACCATCTCAGACAGATGACTGTCCAGCCTCTTAAGACTTCCATTGAAGGAGAACTCCCCACCTCTCATGGCAGCCTGTTCCACTCACTGTCAAAATGTTTTTCTAGTATCTAATCTGTATCTTCTCCCTTTCAGTTTCATCCCATTGCTTCTCATGTTTCCATGTGCAAATGAGAATAAGGATGATCCCTCTACACTGTGAATAAATTAAATTGTATTACTTCCTTCCTCGTGTCATCTGGTCTCCATATTCACAGGCTGCTGCTCTACCAATGAGCCACAACCCACAATGGAGCTGTCATCAAGAATTGCTCTTATGCTGCATCTTTTTTTTTTTTTTTCTCTTTCTTGTATCGGTTTTGTAAAAAAAAAAAAAATATGAAAAACTAACTTTTTTGTTGACTCCAGAATTTACTGAAATGCAATTATTGGTGAAAAAAAGATATAGACTCAAAAGTGTTAGTTATTGGCAATACCTTTTTATTTCTTTAAAGGATAATCGAGTGTTACTGTGGGACACAAGGAATCCTAAACCTGCCAAGCGCATTAGTGAGTATCTTTATACATTGAAGCCTCAACATTCATTTCTTAGGTCATGTTCTGGACCAGATAATGCTGCCCTGTAAGACAGGATGTACCGCATAGAGCTCACAGTGGCCTTTATTCCAGGGAGTGGGAATTGAGAGAGCTTTTTGCTTGTTCACCCATACATAGTGAAGTTGTTTTTAAGCAAATACTTATAATATGCAAATACTACAGCCTAATAAAACTGTAAAAATAAAGTTGGGTATGGTAACTTATAGAAGCCAATGATCAAATGGAGGATGCTGTTAATAAATTAGTTTAGTAATGTGTTTTCCTTTTGGATCAAATTGGGTGTAACCAGCCTGAAGAGTCTGTGTACTACCATCAACTTTCCCCAGAGCAGGGGCTGTACAACCTATGGACCGGGGGCAACAGTGGCCTGTGATGCTATTCTCTGTTTCTCTAGCCCCTCTCTCCTCTGTGTGATGCTGACCAACCTTCAGCTGGCAGCAGCACACTGGGGGAAGAACAACACGCCTTCACATTAGCTTAGTACGCCGGGCTCCATGGGAGGCACGTATTGTCTGCTCTCCTCACTGCAGAGTGATAACGTGCGGCAGCACAGCACACCTGAGTGTGAGTAACGGCGGTCAATGTGAGGGAAGGGGCAGTATGTCAGATGTTATAATTTTACTTTTATGGCATCAGCATATTCTGCAGCACTTTACAGTTAAGCAGGGATATCACAGATAATATCGAGTGACACACAGTTCATCAGTTACAGGAGAAGCAAGGGCTCTGCTTACAAGGTCCTCTTTCAGAAATTACTGTCTCATGTGCTGGTGCCTGACGTAGAGCAGTTGCAGCCACCTGATGGTCCTGCACTGTTGGCCTAGACACGTTATTTAATAGATGAAAAAGTAGTTCCAGCTTCCATGTAAAAATTTAAAACTTATCCTTTATTACTAAAAATGCTTAAAATACCAAGGCATTAGGGCTGAAATGGCTCATACATCTAGAGAAAAGAGGCAATGTGTTTCCACTGCAATTTCGGCTTTTGTCCCAGCTGGCAGGAGTTGTTCGGCGGTGCGATGCTGCGGTTGATGTGAGTCCCAGACTGGTAGTTCAGGGGTGTGGGGGCTTGGCCAACCTTTTGTGAAAGCCCAGAGCCACAGCACTTACAGTTGAGGCCAAACGTATTGACACCCCTGCAATTTTGTCAGATAATACTCAGTTTCTTCCTGAAAATGATTGCAAACACAAATTCTTTGGTATTATTATCTTCATTTTAATTTGTCTTAAATGAAAAAACACAAAAAGAATTGTCCTAAAGCCAAATTGGATGTAATTCCACCAGGGCTGTGGAGTCGGAGTCGTGGAGTCGGAGTTAGTTTTGGTTGGAGTCGGTAGAAATGTACCGACTCCGACTCCAGCTTTAAAAAAAAGTATTAATATTTCATAATTGAACTTTTCATATGAATTTTATAAATGTTACTCAAATATATATGTTCTATCAAACTATGAACAAAAGTGATAAGCAGTTCTGCTGGAGATAGAGACATTTCTTACTTCTTGTGTGTCACTGTTCTCCACTGCCCTTATCTAATCTTATACTTGGTTAACCTCATGCTGCCCCAACCCCCCTACTTACAATGTATGAAACTGAAAGTGAAAATGTGTTGCAAATTCTTAGTAGTAAAGCTCCTCCTCTAGACTAGATCATACTAGGTGTGCGTCTTCCAAGCATCTCACAGCTGCCTGCTACTCAGAAGAGGAAGACTGTAAGAAGTATTATCCTTCCAACAAACTTTGCATCAGTTAACTGTGAGTACATGAGGAATAATAACAGTATTACTGACCACTATATCAGTTGTACGACCTGGCAATAATTTTGTACAATTGTTTTTAGGAAAAACAATTGTCATTTGGATTGTGAATGCAGAATTAAAAACCTGAGAATGTCAAAGAAGCATCACATTAAATCAGCTGTATTTGAACATTTCACCATCACTCAAGATAGAAAACATTATGTCTGTCAGTGTATGACAAATGATCCAGACGAAAACAAATGCTGTGAAGCCAAGATGAGTGCATATTCAGGCAAAGATAAAAATGCTCCTACCAGAGCGTCTAATCTAAAGAGACATTTACAGCGCTTTCATCCAGAAGTACTGAAAGCAGTGAATGAGAAAGACTGCATCCAAACCAATGAACCAGTGCCCAGCTGTTCCAGCCAAACAAAGGAGCAGAGAACTTTGCAGCCATCAGTTGCAAGATATTTTGTCAGTGACAAAGTTACTGTGACAATGACCATAGATACATTTAAAAAAACAGATCATAGAGCTTGTTGTAAAGGATAGTGTGCCTATTTCATTATTTTCACGTCCAGCTTTTATGTGTCTGAATGGGGAAATGGCCCGCAAGCTTGGTGTTTCTCTGGAGAGAGAGAGTATTGAAAATTAGTAATCGAAGAAGCTTTTAAACAAAAGGAAGAACTTAAAAAAAACTCTCAAGGGACGCTTTCTGTTTCTTAAAATGGATGCCTGCACACGTCACAGAGTGAACTATTTTGCCATCAATGTCCGATTTGTTTGTGACAAAAATGAAATAGTTACCAAGACATTGGCAGTAAAAGACACCAAAGCTCATCACACCAGTGAGTTTCTCCAGGTCTTCGTGTAAAAGGTTCTGCAAGACTATGAACTTAAAAAAGAGCAAGTTCTTTCTGTCGTAACTGACAATGCTTCAAATATGATAAGTACTATTAAGCTAATGAATGAGAGTAATGATGGTGACCAGCAGCTAGAAGAACATTCTGGGTCCACAGACACAGAAATGTTTGAAATAGAGGAACACAGTATTGTAACTGAGGAGCAAACTGAAGTTGCTTCAGATGAACAGCAACATGATAGTTTAGATGATCTTGTTGAAACTGTGTCAATATGTTCTTTCATTCATCACATGCGCTGTGTTGTGCATATGCTACAGCTGGCTATAAGAGACAGTCTGCAAGAAGGACATGCTGCTGCACTGATTGGGAAGGTGAGAAAATTGGCTACTGTTGCCAGAACCCCTAAAGTTGACTCAATTTTGAAGAGACGTGCTGGAAAAGGGGCAATTATTGATCAAGCCACACGATGGGGCAGTACTTAATGATTCAGCGCTTGGTTGAACTGAAAACCTTTCTTGTAGACATGGCTAACCCTCAACTGACGCTAAATGAAAGTCAGTGGAATCAGGTGACTGAGCTGGAAAAATTGCTAGAGCACCCATTTACAGTGACTAAAAAATTACAAGCAGAGGACTTAACTCCAGGTATTTTCTTAAAGGAGTGGAAGAACCTGATGTTTCGCCTGTCCCAAAGAGAGGGTTAATTGCAAGTGGCATTGCTACCTCAATGAAACGGAGAGAGGAGCTACTATTACAAAATAACATTCTTTTGGCAGCTGTTTATGTAGACCCAATGCATCGGATTCTTCTAGATGATCAACAGCTAAGTAAAGGAAAAGAAGCTCTGTTTGAAATAGCAGTAAGGATGAAAGGGTTGCAGAACAGTCAGGAGGAACAAGAAGAATTTGGTCGTCCTGCCACATCTTCACCCTCATCATCAACTGATGAAGAATTTAATTTCGAAAAATATTTGGATCACAAGGACCGTGCAAAGCGTTCCCGCATAGAAGAAGAGTCATCCCCATCAAGGAACACAGCCAGTACATTTCAGCAGAATTTTTCATGTGCACTAAAAGAAATTGAGAAATTTGACCGTTCATCAAAAATAACAGTGCAACAAGCGATTCCTCTGTATCCTGACATTGTCAGAGATGTTGCCCGAGTGGTTACTGCTTTGCCACCAATACAAGTTAGTGTAGAGAGGTTGTTCTCTGCTCTCAAAATAATTAGATCAGATTTGAGGGCATCCATGAAGGAGGATCTGACAGAGGCAATACTTTTTCTGAGGACAAATTTATAGATTTCTTATTAACTGCATGAAAGTGTTTATTGCATATTTACTTACAGTTTAGAAAAGTTTATAAAAGTTATTTGCTGTATTCTAATAAATGTAGTTTTTGCTCTAAGTGGTCTGATTACTTATATGATGGTGAGAAACTGAATAAGCACGATGTTTAATATTTTACAACAGTAAATTTGTTGTTATGAATTGGCCATTTATGAAGGAGTCGGAGGCTGATAAAATCCAGGAGTCGGAGTCGCAACTGTGGCTTACCGACTCCACAGCCCTGAATTCCACACCAAACATAAAAAAGAGGGTGGACAGAAGTATTGGCACTGTTCGAAAAATCATGTGGTGCTTCTCTAATTTGTGTAATTAACAGCACCTGTAACTTACCTGTGGCACCTAACAGGTGTTGGCAATAACTAAATCACACTTGCAGCCAGTTGACATGGATTAAAGTTGACTCAACCTCTGTCCTGTGTCCTTCTGTGTACCACATTGAGCATGGAGAAAAGAAAGAAGACCAAATAACTGTCTGAGGACTTGAGAAACCAAATTGTGAGGAAGCATGAGCAATCTCAAGGCTACAAGTCCATCTCCAAAGACCTGAATGTTCCTGTGTCTACCATGCGCAGTGTCATCAAGAAGTTTAAAGCCCATGGCACTGTGGCTAACCTCCCTAGATGTGGACGGAAAAGAAAAATTGACAAGAGATTTCAACGCAAGATTGTGCGGATGTTGGATAAAGAACCTCGACTAACATCCAAACAAGTTCAAGCTGCCTGCAGTCCGAGGGTGCAACAGTGTCAACCCGTACTATCCGTCGGCGTCTGAATGAAAAGGGACTATATGGTAGGAGACCCAGGAAGACCCCACTTCTTACCCCGAGACATAAAAAAGCCAGGCTGGAGTTTGCCAAAACTTACCTGAAAAAGCCTAAAACGTTTTGGAAGAATGTTTTCTGGTCAGATGAGACAAAAGTAGAGTTTTTTGGGCAAAGGCATCAACATAGAGTTTACAGGAGAAAAAAAGAGGCATTCAAAGAAAAGAACACGGTCCCTACAGTCAAACATGGCGGAGGTTCCCTGATATTTTGGGGTTGCTTTGCTGCCTCTGGCACTGGACTGCTTGATCGTGTGCATGGCATTATGAAGTCTGAAGACTACCAACAAATTTTGCAGCATAATGTAGGGCCCAGTGTGAGAAAGCTGGGTCTTCCTCAGAGGTCATGGGTCTTCCAGCAGGACAATGACCCAAAACATACTTCAAAAAGCACTAGAAAATGGTTTGAGAGAAAGCACTGGAGACTTCTAAGGTGGCCAGCAATGAGTCCAGACCTGAATCCCATAGAACACCTGTGGAGAGATCTAAAAATGGCAGATTGGAGAAGGCACCCTTCTAATATCAGGGACCTGGAGCAGTTTGCCAAAGAAGAATGGTCTATAATTCCAGCAGAGGATTGTAAGAAACTTATTGATGGTTACCAGAAGCGGTTGGTCGCAGTTATTTTGGCTAAAGGTTGTGCAACCAAGTATTAGGCTGAGGGTGCCAATACTTTTGTCTGGCCCATTTTTGGAGTTTTGTGTGAAATGATCAATGTTTTGCTTTTTGCTTCATTCTCTCGTGTTTTTTTCATTTAAGACAAATTAAATGAAGATAATAATACCAAAGAATTTGTGTTTGCAATCATTTTCAGGAAGAAACTGAGTATTATCTGACAAAATTGCAGGGGTGTCAATACTTTTGGCCACAACTGTACATGATTTCAATGCAATGGACTCTGGGGGAAATGGCTGGCATAGGCGGCGCATGCACAGATTGAGATCTCTGCTCCCAAGATCGAAATCTGCGCATGCTCCACCTCCATCGGCCATTTTCCCATCGCATTGAAATCATGGAAGTGCAGGGGCTCTGGGCTTTCACAAAATGCCAGTTTGGGATGGGACGCACAACATGACCCCGCTCCACCAACGCCCCTCCCCATCCGTTAGCTGAATTCAGACTGTAAGACTGACCCCCATTTGATACATTCAATTTTTTTTTCCTATTTTCCTCATGACAATTTGGGGTATGTCTTATTGTCTGGTGCGTACTCCAAAAAATACTTTCTATTAGTGAGCTGATCTACGTACTTTATTACCGGCTTAGACTTGTCATTGGAATTTATATATAAGAAGCAGTAGGAGCTGCGGTTGCCTGCTGGAGCCATTTTATTATAATAGGGGTTCTCCAAGAAGTCAGCTGAGGAGAGCTATCTTTTTTTTTCTCCTGCCTCAGCCCCACTCTGTGTCCAGTTGTAAACTCGTCAGACTGAGGGAGAAGATCAGGTATGGTCCTTCATACGGTTCTCCTCAGCCTGACAGGAGCTTGCACTGATATCACTCTGTCTCGAGCAGCTCTTCTTCCCAATGTGTGCCTGAATATGTGATGGCAGCCTTTTTTGGACATATTCTCTGAGAGCCATTTTACTAATTATCTCCAGTGTTTCACAGTTGCAATCTGTTTTTGGGTCAGTTCACAAGGGGCGTCCTTGAGCTATCGTAAAGTTCATCAGTTAGTGTTAGGGTCATTTGCTTGTGTCATGTTGGGTTATATATAATTTTGACCAGTGTTTCTCTTCTCAGATGTCTGTGCCCCAAATGTTTCCCCTACGTATGTGACCTGGCATCCAAACAAAGATGACATTTTTGCATGTGGTATGTGGCTACTGCTTTTTTCTCCCGTTATTAGCTTGCAGTTGCATGAGGTGCTTGAAATTATATTGGTTTTATTACATTCAGAATATGAATCTGTCCAGACAGTCTTAACGCTGTTGTTGTTGTCAGGTGATGAAATAGGAAACGTCTATGTTGTAAATCTGAGCAATCCCGAATCGGCTCAGGCAGTCGCGGCACATTCTAGATCTGTAACAGGGCTGGCATATTCTAACCACAGGTAGGAAAAAACATCGTATCATTTATGCACTTTAAGGGGGAGGACTTGGAAGTGTTATAAAGTATATGACAAACTCATAAATACTCTCCTAACAGCACCAACCTCAAATCCAGCATAGGCTGCAACATAGCACTGAAAGTGGGCACGTCACCCACTGGTGGACCGCTGTCGCATGTTTGGCTGCAGCGATGACTTGAACAGTGCATCAATAGATATGGAAAATGTAAAAATATTTAATACAAATGCATGATTTAAAATTGTCATTTTTTGACACATTACATCTGATATGGCAAATGGACATGGTTGTCTGTGAAATACATGGATTACTATGAGACAGCATTGTGACAACCCAATAACACTCAGAATTTACAGTATCTCCTATACAAGCCTGGCAGAGATGTAGAAAATCTTGGTTTTCCCCACTCCCCATAAGGAAATGCAGTGTAAATTCAGCAGCTGTCTGCTCCCCTCATCCCCTGCAGTAATTATGGCACGGGACTGTTTGCTATTAATAAAATATGTTGAAAATGGCACTTTACACTAATGGCCACGCAATTTTTCTTCAATATGTAAAATGTTAATGCATAAAAATTCATATTTGCGTCTTAGGGTGCTTTCACATTGCATTCTTGAAAAACCTTGCTGGTCCCTTTGGGCTTGTCTTTGTACTCCCCGCAAAATGGGATCGAGCGTATGCACAGACGGTGCCATAGACTATGGTGGTGCCAACAGAGTCAACGTGCGCTTTATTGTGCATAATTTTCACGCATGTAAGCCCACTGGAGGCGAAAACTCAAATGAAGACTACTACGTCTGCGTTTCCACCTCCAGTAGGTGTACATGCCCAAAAATGATGCGCAACAGAGAGCACGTTGACTGTCGGCACCATTATAATCTGCAACCGTCAACACATATGCTCAAATCATGTTTTGCGGGAGGTGGTGGTGGCGGCTTTGGACACAAGCCCTGAAGATGTGCCTGAACGCTATGGGAAAGGAGGCTAATAGATTGACCCAAACAGAAGTGTAGATTTCGCTGTAAAAAAAAATCTAGATTAACTTAAAGAAAAAAACCTTCCTCCTATATGTGAAGACACAAATCCTCCCCGATTTAAATGGATAACATGAGAAAAGTTCCTGTATTGCCCCTGTAATCAGTGGAGGCTGTACAGGAGGAGTGATGACAGTAAGGTGCTGCAAGCTACAGATGCACTCAGCCAGTCCATTCTTGACTCAAACAAGTGCAGCGCCCTTACACTGTGACATAGTTTACTATTCTAATTACAGCAAGCGTGTAAAACCGTGATGTATTGTATTACATACGCCATTAGCAGTGAAGGGGTTACAGGGATACGTCATTGCTTACAGGCTGCAGTGAAATAAATGAAAGGTAAAAAGTAGTTATGGAAAGACTTCCTTAAACCCCAATAATAAAGTAGGATGCTAGTTATTTCCAGTCACAGGTATGGACAGTGTCCCGATTACGTCTGTATTGTGTGTTTTATTAGAATCAGTTTAAGTAAATCACTAAAACAAGTGTAGCATTTTCAGAGGTAATTTTATGTTTTCCAGTTCTCCATTATTGGCTTCTATCAGTGAAGATTGTTCCGTTGTGGTCCTGAACGCTGAGTCTTCAGAAATGTAAGAATAAATGTAACATGTTTTTATTGTTTGTGTATTATAGGTCCAATCATTAGAATAAAGAGCTCACTGTCTAGTTTGTTACCAGACCCTATGCTTATTTTATTTAGGCTGAGTTCACACTTGGCGTTTTTTTTTGCGTTTCCGCGGCGGTTTTAACCGCGAAAAATAAGCATCCCATGCATTCCTATCGGATTCCGCAATGCTGTACTAATGCTGCGGTTTTTACCGCGGCGGAATCGCTTTGCGGTAAAAAACGCAGCATGCTCATTAATTTTGCGGAATCGCGGCGATCCCGCACCCATAGGAATGTATTGTTCCGCTTACTTCCCGCATGTGGCTGTGCACACCATGCGGAAAGTAAGCAGAACAATTGCGGATGGTACCCACGGTCCGGAGGAGAGGAGACTGTCCTCTGGGCTTTGGGTGCCATATCCCTGTAAAAAATAGAATTTAAAATAAAAAATATTGTTATTCTTACCTTCCGACGTCCCGCGCAGCCTTCCCGCTTCTCTCCACGCTCTCGTTCCCAGTAATCCTTTGCAAAAATGCCTGCGATGGCGTCCGTTCTCGCGGGATCGCGAAGTCTCGCGGTCATTCGCGCGACGTCATCGCGAATTACCGCGAGAACGGACGCCATCGCGGGCATTTTCGCAAAGGATTACTGGGAACGGCTGCGCGGGACGTCGGAAGGTAAGAATAACACCTTTTTTTTTTTTTTTTTTTTTTTTTACATTTTATCTTTTACTGCTGATGCTGCATAGGCGGCCTCAGTAGTAAATAGTTGGTCACACTTGTAAAACACTGTGTTTGACGAGTGTGACCAACCTGTCAATCAGTTCTCCAAGCGATGCTACAGATCGCTTGGAAAACGCTAGCATTCTGCAAGCTAATTACGCTTGCAAAATGCTAGTTTTTCCGCGGGAAAATCGCGGGAATTTAAAATGCGATTTTCCCGCGGAATGGAAATCCGGAATTCTCGCTGTAATTTCCGCGAGAGTTCCGTTACGTGTGCACATAGCCTTAAAGTGAACCTGTCAGCAGGATTGTTCTGAAAAACTACAGACAGTGTTAGGTTGGCGCCGTTATACTGATTAAAATTATACCTGCTGTGCTGTGAAGAAATCCGTCTTGCGGTTGTTTAATCTGTTTTTGCAGTTTGAGATTCTTGTGTTTCGGGGTGGCCTGTGGGAGTTTATTTGGTGCTTTGGCCTCATCGTCCTCCTTATGGGCTTAAATGAAAGGTCACTGAACCTTCGGTGACCTGCCTCCTATTTTAATTACTGAGCCTGCGCATTTAATATTGTGGTCTGCAAAAAAAAAAATTTGCTCTGACAAAAAGATTCCAGCCAATTTTGCATTCAAAAACTCAAATGGCACTCCTTCCCTTCCAAGCCCTACCGTGCGCCCAAACAGTAGTTTTGCCCCACATATGGGGTATTGGCATACTCAGGAGAAATTGCACAGCAAATACTATAGTGTAATTTCTCCTGTTACCCTGGCAGTAGCTTTTTTTTTTTTTCTTTAAATTCATTTTTAGCCTCTTTTATTTATTGTTGAATTTATTTCACACATTGTGCCCTCAACTAGAAGGTTATACAAGATCTTTTGAGGGGCATTTCAACATTTAAATTTTTTTTTTTTTCGATTTGATTTCCCTTGTAACTGAGGTGGTATAACACCGGCCACATAGTCTAGCCTGGTTCATTTATCCTGGTAAGCCATTGATCTGGCTGTTGTATTACTTTCACTATGTCCCATGTAAGAGCCCTGGCTTAGGGTTACCTTTATATTTGATCTCTATTACCTTATAATGTTATGTTTGTGCTTGTTTGCAGTTTCAAGGATCATTCCCATAAAGATTTTGTCACTGGAGTGGCTTGGTCTCCTACTGATCTGTCAAGCTTTACCACTGTTGGCTGGGATCACAAAGTTCTTCATCATAGCCTCCCAAAGGAAGACAAACCAGAGCCACCTGCGGAGACACAAGATTAAGGGAGAAGTTTAAGATGTGATATAGTAAATGCTCTTTAATGTATATGAGAACTGTGTAGTAATATTAGACTACTACAGTAGTAAATCAGTCCTGTGGTGCACTACTTTTAGGTCCTCATGGTAACACTTATTTGTTTTTCTGGGTCACTGGACATTTTCATGATCCAAATTTCCATCTGTATCATCAATGTTCCTGCCTTAGCTGACTTGATTGGTGGTGTGTGAGTGTTTGGATCTTTCCAATGCAGCTATTGCAACACTGCGCCAGCTGGATACAAGTGTTATCCCCCAGGTTCTAAGATCCGAGCACCTGCAGTGGTTTGATCTGCAAATTCGTGTACCGAATTGTACTAATTTATATGTACACTAAAGTGCATTTGATATAGTTTTTACGGTCAACCTTTACACAATTTCTAATTTTAGCTGTGATGACAATTAAAGCTCCAAGGCATTTCTGAAGATTCAGAAGCCGAGTGTAGGTTCAGCAGCCGCCGTTTATGCCACATTGGCAGATTGTGGTTCTCGAAGCAAGTTTGAAAGTACTTGTAAATGACTGAAGGTGTGTGAACACAAGTTGTTTAGTAAGCTTGAGTTGACATCTTAAAATCAACTTTTGTATTTTTTTGTGTATTTTAGTTGGTGTTTTCTATTATTATAATGCTAATTGGTAATTATTAAAAAGAAACTATCAGTTTGCATTTTGTGTATTTTCTTGAAAAATTGTGAAAACTATGGAAAGTGGGGATTTTTTACTATTCCTTAGATTGTCTACTTCACGAGATCTACTACGATTCTGATCGCTGAATCTTTGTTCTTTTATCTTCTTTTCTGCAAATTGGGGAGAAAAAAAAAAGAAATGGTTTGGTTAACCTAAAGGAGTGTGATTAATGTGATAAAAGTGGCCCCGGCACTTGTTTCAAACTGCAACTCGTCTTAGTCACATGTTAGTAGAGGTAGCAGCCGGAAGAGAAACTGCTGGAGACATGTCTCAACTGTCAGAGGGGCAGCATTGTGAGCAAACATACCTCACTCAGCTGTGGAGCAGCCTGTGACAGGAGAAAAATCTGTCTTTATTGGGGAGGACAGGAACCAGGGGTTATGTTGCCTCATATAATAGAGAAAAAACCATCTCTCTCCACCAGCTGTAGTAGATCTGAGAGTCTGTGGTCAGCGCTGCTGCAGGCGTTCAGTGCAATGTGAAGGAGGAAACAATCCAGCTCCCGGCACGCCAAAGATTAAACAAAATTTTTTTATTCCATTCAGTTAAAAACAGGTAAGTATCCAAACAGCAAGATTAAGAACATGCTTTGTTTGAAACGCGTCCTGTGATTACATGTTTCTCCCCATGTTCACCCTGTCTTTCAGCATGAACTGTATATGAATGCCGTTTCAATGCTTTAAACTGAATGGAATAGAGAATCTTGTTTTTATCTTTGGCGTACCAATAGCAGGATCATTTTCTCCACGTTAATATGTTGCCACCTGGAAGCTGACACAGAATACATCGTAGAAAAAAATCCTCCCCATCAGGCTTTTCCATTACAGATGGTGTGTCCCTTTGCATTTTTCGCAGTCATATTTACCTGCAGTCAGTCCTCATTTCAACAGCTCTAATGCATTTTCAGTTTTCATCATCTTAATAAAGCTTTACTTTGAAAAACTTTTTTTTATATATATTGTGTGGAAGCAGGTTTTAATCCATTTGTAACCTAGTGATTTTTTGTTGGCTTCTTCCGTTAAGGCCCCTTTACATTTAGCGATGCACCAGTGATCCCGACAACGATACGACCCGGTCAGGATCGCTGGTGCATCGCTAAATGGTCGCTAGTGAGCTGCCACACAGGCAGGTCTCACCAGCGACGCAGCAGCGGTCGTTACTTTCAGACGCGGAGATCCTGACGTTCTCCCACCCGCGCCCACGCGTCGCTCGTCGGCGCCAGCAGGAAGCAGCCGACGAGAAATGGAGCTGCACAATCTCGTGCGATCAGCGACAGACAGCGGGGGAGCCGGTCGGAGGTAAGTATCACACATAGCGATATTGCTAGCAATATCGCTGCTGCGTCACAAAATCGGTGCCGCTTTAGCGATATCGCTATGTGTAAAGGCCCCTCAGGCCATATTTTCTTGATTTTAATTTAAGTCATTTGTGGACTTGGTTTACCTGTGGTTTTGAGTGACACCTTTCACTTTATCATATACTGTATTGAAAAAAAAAAAATTGGAAAAAAGTGGGGTGAAGTGGTTTAAAAAAAAAAAAAAATAGGCATTCCACCTTTGTATTTGGGTTTTTGTTTTTACAGCAGACATTGTGTAGTAAGAATCAGCTGGTAACGTGATTCTTTAGCACAGTACGATTATGGCTGTAGCAAACTTTTTTTTTTTTTTAAAGGGAATCTGTCACCCTTTTTTTCGGCTTGCAGCTGCTGGCATAGACATCGGGGGATTATCTACAGCATTCAGTAATGCTGTAGAAAAGCCTCCGATGTAACCTGAAAGAGAAGAAAAACACGTTATACTCACCGGGGTGGGCGGTCCGGTCCGACGCCTCCCTTCATGCGATGACGTCCTCTACTCCCGTCCTGTAATGGCTGCGGCGCAAGCGCACTGGTCTGCCCTGTTGAGGGCAGAGCAGAGTCCTGCAGTGCGTAGGCGTCGGGAGAGGTCCGGGCGGCTGCGCACTGCAGAATTCTGCTCCGCCCTCACCCCGGTGAGTATAATATAACATGTTTTTCTTATCTTTCTGGTTACATCGGAGGCTTATCTACAGCATTACAGAATGCTGTAGATAAGCCCCCGATGTCTATGCCAGCAGCTGCAAGCCGAAAAAAAGGGTGACAGATTCCCTTTAAATATATTTTAATGGTTGAATTCAAATTTAGGCCGGAGTTACACTACCGTAGAATATGGGCGAGTACTATGCGAGAAAACATTGCTTAGCACTTGGACCAGTGTTAATCTACTGGGCAGCTCACATCACCGCTTTTTTTTTTTCTCGGGCATATTCAACATGCGTGTAAAATTGCAGCATGCTGTGATTGTACGCGTATATCGTTCAAGACTTGCCAATGTAAGCCTATAGGTTCGAGAAAAACTCGGACGCCACATGGCCCATTTGTATAGCGTGCAACAAATATGCACACATTTTCCTGATGCCAGGAAACTGCATCTGCCAAGAACAGGACGCTTAGCATGCAGATTTTCCGGGCAACCTATAAAAAACCCAGGAACATGCCTCCACGAATACCAGCAACATAACCAGACATATATATGTGGAAATGCTGATTGTTCTGGTGCAGGAGAGGCCTGAAATATGGGACCAAAGTGACGCCCTTTATGCGGACCGCAATAGAAAGGATGCACCTTGGAGACCCATATGCTGCCAGATGTTCCCCAATTATGAGGAAAGTACATGTGAGGTCCAGCAGGAAATAAGTAAAGTAAAAACTTAGCAATAGTAATTATTTAAAAAAGGGAAAAATAAAAAAAATTTAGGCTACGTGATGTTCTTTGTAATATCCAGCCTGTTTTTCCCTTTACACTTAGCAAGTTGAATGTAACTTTACACTGTAACCTACACTACTGTTCAAAAGTTTGTGGTCACCCAGACAATTTTGTGTTTTCCATGAAAACTCATACTTTTATTAGTCAAATGAGTTGCCAAATTAATTTAAAATCTAGTCCAGACATTGACAAGGTTTGAAAAAAAGATTTTTATTTGAAATAATAATTTTCTCCTTCAAACTTTGCTTTCGTCAAAGAATGCTCCCTTTGCAGCAATTACAGCATTGCAGACCTTTGGCATTCTAGCAGTTAATTTGCTGAGGTAATCTGGAGAAATTTCCCCCCATGCTTCCAGAAGCCCCTCCCACAAGCTGGTTTGGCTTGATGGGCACTTTTTGCATATCATACGGTTAAGCTGCTCCCACAACAGCTCAATGGGGTTGAGATCTGTGACTATGCTGGCCACTCCATTACAGATAGAATACCAGCTGCCTGCTTCTTCCTTAAATACTTTCATAATTTGGAGGTGTGCTTTGGGTCATTGTCCTGTTGTAGGATGAATTTTGCTCCAGTCAAGCGCTATCCACAGGGTATGGCATTGCAAAATGGAGTGATAGCCTTCCTTATTCAAAATCCCTTTTACCTTGTACAAATCTCCCACTTTACCAGCACCAAACAACCCCAGACCATTACATTACCTCCACCATGCTTTATAGATGGCATCAGGCACTCTTCCAGCATCTTTTCATTTGTTCACAAATGTTCTTGTGTGTGATCCAAACACCTCAAACTTGGATTCGTCTGTCCATGACACTTTTTACCAATCTTCCTCTGTCCATTGTCTGTGTTCTTTTGCCCATATTAATCTTTTCCTTTTATTATCCAATCTCAGATATGGCTTTTTCTTTGCCACTCTGCCCTGAAGACCAGCATCCCGGAGTCGCCTCTTCACTGTAGACGTTGACTCTGGCGTTTTACATGTACTATTTAATGAAGCTGCCAGTTGAGGACCTGTGAGGCGTCGATTTCTCAAACTGCATACTCTAATGTACTTGTCTTGTTGCTCAGTTGTGCAGCACGGCCTCCCACTTCTCTTTCTACTCTGGTTAGAGCCTGTTTGTGCTCTTCTCTGAAGGGAGTAGTACCCACCGTTGTAGGAAATCTTCAGTTTCTTGGCAATTTCTCGCATGGAATAGCCTTCATTTCTAAGAACAAGAATAGACTGTCGAGTTTCACATGAAAGTTCTTTTTTTCTAGCCATTTTGAGAGTTTAATGGAACCAACAAATGTAATGCGCCAGATTCTCTGCTAGCTCAAAGGAAGGTCAGGTTTATAGCTTCTCTAATCAGCCAAACTGTTTTCAGCTGTGCTAACATACTTGCACAAGGGTTTAAAAGGGTATTCTAACCATCCATTAGCAAACAAAGTACGATAAGAACACTGGAGTGATGGTTGTTGGAAATTGGCCTCTATACACCTATGAAGATACTGCATTACAAACCAGATGTTTGCAGCTAGAATAGTCATTTACCACATTAACAATGTATAGAATGTATTTCTGAATCATTTAATGTTAGCTACATTGGAAAAAACTGCTTTTCTTAAAAAAAAATAAGGATATTTCTAAGTGATCCTAAACTTTTGAACGGTAGTGTAACTTTCTGAACGGAAACAAGGTGATCATACTTCCATTAATTTATTGTGTCACTTTGCTTTGTCTGATGTCACAGGACGGTGGCGCAGCTGTTGTGATCAGTACAACTGTTAGCGCCAGGAGTGGTGCAGCAGCCACTAAAAAGCACAGATGTATATATATTATGACCATTTGAATTTCCTAGCTCCCATTCTGGATCTACGTGTGTAAGTGCAGGCTTGACAGAAATTGCCATACTTGGCCTTAAGGTACATCAATTAATTTTTAATATTATTTTGACAAATAACAGAACTGACTCCAACATTACGGAATGAGAAACTGCACCTGATTCCGAAGTCAACTTGGACTCTGTTGGCGAAGTGGAAGATGATGCTGGACCTTCTCCAGCACCATCAGCAACAAACCAACCACCACGACAATATGCAGGACAGGAGTGTAATCGAAGAAGAGGATGACCGTGGACGTAACAGTAGTCCTACGTTACCCCTGTATACCTCCCCACTGGCTGCGGCCATCCCACGCTGGGACCAATGCAGGAGGGAGCTTCCCACCACCGGTAACAGGAGCTAATTAGACACTGGCGTTTTGGATTATCTATCACGCACTGTTAACGATGATGGTGAGGTGGTATATGCTCGGAGTCTTGCACGCTATTTGCGCTCAATTCTCCACAAGATGAGGCTGTGTGCTGGAGGTGCACTCCAAATTGTGATTGATTCATGTGCAGAACCGAACAACGTATGTTTTCAGCTTCTTTGAAAGATGACATTTGGCCACCAACAACCACCTACACATGCCTGGAAGCCAGGATGAGCAGCCTAAAGATCTCCCTGAACCACCTCCACCACGGAACACATCAACCCACCAACATCCAACCACGTCCCAACATCAACAAACACGCACCATACCCACTACTCAAATACAGCTGCACCTTCTGTATGGAAATCGCCGCGGTCCGGTCAGGTGGGCGGTGCTTATTCACCTTCCCCCCCCCCTCGGCTTGCTGAACGTAATCTTCATCTGTGAATATCACAGATGCCGTAATTTTTCCGCGCTTGCGCATTGAAAAGGCCTCCGGCGCTTGCGCAGTATGCTTTGCCCAACTGTGGGCGAAGTATATAATTGGTACTGCGCATGCGCCGGTATTTTTCAGCATAGTCTATGCCCCGGAAGTATGTCCTGCATGTGAAGACTTCCGGGGCATAGACCGCGCTGAAAAATACTGGCGCATGCGCAGTACCGATTATATGCTTTGCCCACAGTTGGGCAAAGCATACTGCGCAAGCGCCGGATGCCCTTTCAATGCATGAGCGCGGAAAACTACGGCACCTGTGATATTCACAGATGAAGATTACGTTCAGCAAGCCGAGGGGGGGGGGGAGTGAATAAGCCCCGCCCATCGGACCGGACCGCGGCGATTTCCATACATCTCCACCAAGATTTTTAAAAAAAAAGGTATTTATGCATCAAAGGTGCGGGGTTGGGGGGAATCAAAAGTCCTAATAGAATCTTTATGGGACGCACAATTGGGTGATATCTTTACATGATATCACTAAAAATGGGTGACAGATTCCCTTAAAATATTTGGCGCGGGTGTAAAAAAGTCCTATTAAGTTCAATAATGCTACGATTTCAATTGTTCCGGATTTTTCTATGGAACTCCAGAAACAACGTGCACAGTTAATGGAAATTAAGAAGCAACTTAGAGAAAAGAATGCTATATATTCAATGATTTATCCAGCTAAACTCCGGATTGTCCACGAGGGTTACTCCATATTCTTTATGGATCCAGCGGAAGCAACTGGCTGTGGTCCCATAGGGGGTCTCACGAGAAGAAATCCTAAAATACTTGCTATCAAGCAGAACTCTCCTTACAATGGTATGACTGGTGCTCTTTCTACAGGCGTCCAGTTTAACAACAATACCAGACACTGTATTCAGTGATGGTATCCACTTATCTACCTTATGATAGGAGCACAGGACTCTGCTCCTGTACTGTTTGGTTTTTGCTCTGTTCTTCCTTTTACATTGGTTTTATTAGTTCTTGTTCATTTGGGGCCGCCGCCGACAGCATTTTCTGTGTGATGCTTCTAAATTTTGCTTATGTGGGAGTATAACATACTTGGATGGGAAAGTATGGGGTCTCAAATTATATGTATGACCTGGATTGTGAGGGGTCTTAAATCTCCCCGAAAGAAGATCAAGGTATTTTTGCAGGTCAAGCGCTATCATCCTCACATTGTGGCTTTGGTGGAGAAGCACCTGACCAGGGATACAGACCGGTGTGTACAGAAACCATGAGTACAATGGTTCATTCACGCATTCCATACTAGTTACTCGAGAGTGGTCTCACTATTGATACATAGAGACGTCAGGTGGGAAGCCAGGGATCCTGAGGGTCGCTTTGTTTTTGTATATGCACTGATAAACTCAAGGAAATACGTCATATTATGTGTCTATAACCCACCCCCGGCTAATACATCAATCCTTAAGATGGCGATGAGTTTCACCTTAAATTATCAGGATGCGGTTGTCATTTGCATGGCAGACTTCAATCTAGTCATGGATAACGGTCTCGATAGATTGAGATTGGATGATGAGATGTCTTGGGGCCCCCTCTCTTCGACTCCATCTCTGTTGGCATTATTCATGGAGGGTAGTGGATGGTTGGATCTGTGGAGGGTGCGTCACCCTGAGGTGAAGGAATATACTTGTCACTCATCTACAAGGCGCTCTCTGTCACGTATAGATTACATTTTCGGATCCAGTGGTCTGGCAATGTGGGTGGACAATATAGAACATGGTAGTAGAGGGATCTCGAATCATAGCCCGGTTGCACTCACGCTTAAATATGGGCAACTGAATAGTGGCATAGTCTGGGAGCTGAACCCTTTCTGGTTGAAATTGATAGGACCTAATGATAGAACGATCGATCAGCTAAATTGCTTCATCTCGTCCCACCCAGAGCCTCAGAATATTAATCTATTTTGGGATACCCTTAAGGTATATTTAAGGAGATGTCTGTCTTCTACAGTTTCTTATATTAAAAGAGTAACCTCGATGGAGGATGATGAGATGGAGCAACATCTGAAAGATTCGGAAGCTGCATACATATCTAATCAGACCAACGGAAATAGAATTGAGTGGTTAGCTTTTCAAAGGTTATATACCCAATACACAAACACCAACTCTAAACGTCAATTATTCTTTACCCGTCCGTCCTATTTTGAACTAGGAAACCAGGCAAGTAAATTTTTGACCTTCCTGGTGTGCCAGCACAGTACATCTAATACTATACTCCAGATCCGCAGCTCGGATGGTTCGTTGGTATCATCTGAAGATATACTTCATAGTTTCCATGATTATTACAGGCTATTATATAACTCTAAGAGTGATTCTGATACTTTAGAATGTCTAAATTATTTGTCAGATATCACATTTCCTTCATCGAGTCCTGCCCAGCGTTCCTTTATGGACGCTGAGTTTACTATAAAAGAGAGAGAGGATGCAATGGCAGATATGGCTTCCGGGAAGGTCCCTGGGCCTGACGGGTTCCCTATTGAATTATACAGGAGATAGCAGGACATATTGGCACCACTTCTTTTAAAGGTGTTTTGGGAGATTTGGGCACGGGCAGATCTTTGCCTGAATCCTTTTACGAGGCAAATATTATTGTACTCAAGAAAGAGGGGAAGGACCCTCTGGAATGTGGATCATACCACCCCATATCACTAGTAAATGTAGATTATAAAATTTTTACTAAGGTCCTAGCTACCAGGTTGAACTCGGTTATACTAGACCTTATACACCCAGACCGGACTGGCTTTATGCCTGGTAAGAGCACCTCTATCAACATTAGGTGAGTACAGTCGGTGGTCCAATATAGTTCTTTGGTGCCAGAAAACAATTGGGCATTGGCGGCGCTGGACGCAGCCAAGGCCTTTGACTCTCCTGAGTGGCCTTTCTAGTCTGTATGTCTACAGAGATATGGTTTTGGTGATAAATTTTTAAAGTGGATTGACGTACTTTATATGAAACCCAAAGTCCGTATAATTGTAAATAATTCTATATCTGAATCCTTTTCATTATATAGGAGAACACGTCAAGGGTGCCCCCTCTCCCCGGCCTTCTTTGCTCTTGCAATCGAGGCGCTGTCGATACGCATTAGGTCCTCTCCTGATATCAAGGGTATATGTATAGCGGATCGTGTGGATACCATTGGTTTATACGCTGATTACATGGTAATATTTATGGAATGGGCAGAGGAGGCACTACCGCAAGTGATTGCTACTATAGATAAATTTAGTAAATACTCTAGCTTATATATAAACTGGGAAAAATCTGCTTTGCTACCTCTCTCCCATAGCCCGATGCCCCATCTTGAGACCCTTTCCTTGTTGCCTATTGTATCCAATTTCAAATATCTAGGAATTAATATATCTAAATACAGTAAACTTGACCTACAACTCAATAATTACCCACTATTAGAGCTAGTCAAGTCAAATTTGCAGCTTGGAGTAAACTCCCGTTATCCGTAGCCGGTCACATAAATTTAATCAAGATGATTTTGCTTCCTAAACTCAGTTATTCCCTTCAGCACTGTGCTGTATTGATACCTAAATCCTTCTTTGCAAATTTAAATTCTCAGACTAGATCTTTTATATGGGGGAAAACTAGGCCCAAACTTTAGTTCTCTGTCCTGCAGAGACCTAAACAGGGAGGTGGGGCGGCATTACCAGATTTTTTTCTATATTACTTAGCTGGGCAGGTTAAAGCACTGAGTAAGTGGATGCCCGATAACCAGTTACCTAACTCTGAAAGTCATTTGATTCATGCTGCGCGTATTGACTGCCCACTGGGTTTTCTGGAATCAGATAAAGTTAATGTCCCTTGTTTATTACCCCTATTTCGATTAGCATGATCAGTTTGGAGAAAAATTAAAAAAGTCAGATATGAGGACATCATAGCTGAAATGCCTGTCACGGTCACTGTGTGTCTGGACGCAGATGATACCGCAAGGCGAACCCATAACACACGTGACCCTGGATACAGCGCCTCCAGTGGCGAATTTAAGTAATAAGGGGGACCTGGGAAACATTAACAATGGTGGGCCCTGCGATAGGGAAAAGGGAAGTGGAGACCTCCTGAGCTCCCCTGAGCCAGTGTCCCAGCACTCCTAACGTTCCCTATGCCGGTTCCGCACCGGGCGCCGCACGCGTACCTCAAAGCCCTTGCTCGCCCTGACCCTAAACCCTCACTAGGGAATTGGTCAGTGCGGAAACTAATCCCACCACTGCACTAACAACACACATGAGGAAAGAAGACAATACAGGGGAAACACCACTTAGCTTTATGCTCTGTGCTTATGCTCCTGCAACAGAGCCCTCCACCTGCGTGCGTCTTCTCCTCCACCCGGATCCATCACCATAGTGCAGCCTTGGAGCAGAGTCCACCACCAGTTGCTGCTGCTTAGTAACAGAGTCCCAAAGATGAGTTCAGCTTCTGCCACGAAGGCAAGCATGCTTGAGTCCAGCTCAGCAGCCAAGTCCCACATGGTGAGTGCCACTCTCCATAGTCGCCACTCCACCAGTCCATGCAGACACTTCCTGCTGACACCATCACTGCGACCCCACCACGCCATGCCAGCCCTTCGTCCAGACACCATAGCTGACACACGTCCCCCCTGGCTAAGCTGCGCAGGACTCTTCCTCAGCTCCATCCTTCCACCAGGCTCTCACCAACTCAGAATCAATGAATGAATATCACCCCTGCCTCTTTTGCTCTCCTGCATCCCTTCAAATATAAATATAGGTTCTTTGGTCTCTTTTTGCTGATAGAAACCCTTTTTTTATATAGATTGACTGCATTACTTAGGGTATAATATTGAACACTGTTTCCTATGACCCCGATTTTTTGCAGTGTGACTGCTATGGGTATCTAATGTTATATATTAGCTTTTTTTGGCACTTATGCTATATAGAAAATCTTATTGTGACCATGAATCACCGCCTATGACTGTCTTGGATATTTGATGCATTTGACTATTATAATATTGGCCCATATCTTTATCATTGTCTCCATCACTATACCTACCTATTCTAGTGTGGCACTGGATGTTGCTGATTCCCTTGTGTATTTTAGTCTTCTTTGTCATTTTTTATAACTTTATTTTGACTAAAATAAAATTTGTTATAATTTTCATCTATGCTCCTTTGTCCATTTTTTCTTTTTTTGGGTTTTTGTGTTGAAGGTAAGCCTATATGACATGTTTGACACAAACCAGCAAAACAAAAACACCAGCAGGGCATCTATTTGAAAGATTGGAGGAGGAAACTTGTTGTGGAACCAATATATAGGCTCCTTGATTACACACATTACACATGGATTACCATATGGAGAACACTCGTGTGACTCTCGGCAGAGAGACTCAGACAGATTTTCCATATGTTTAATATGACTCCGGAGGAAAAAAATTATGGGTTTATGTCACAAGTTTCAAAGGTTTGTAACCGTAATTTTTTTTCACATGGATGTGTATGAGATCATGCTCTTTACGTGGTGATCTTGCTAATGCTTTTTTTGAATGTACAATTTTGGAAATGTAAACAATTTTTTTCACTTTTTATTGTCTTTTTATTGTACAGGATGGGCCATGTATATGGATACACCTAAATAAAATGGGAATGGTTGGTGATATCAACTTCCTGTTTGTTGCACATTAGTATATGGGAGGGGGAAACTTTTCAAGATGGGTGGTGACCATGGCGGCCATTTTAAAGTCGGTCATTTTGGATGCAACATTATAAATGGCCCACTCTGTATTTTTTGGGTCAGGTGAGGTTGCTGAAAAAAGGCAATTCTAGAGGTTTTTTGGTGGGCGGTGGGTTGGGTTCCCTTTTTATGGCAATTACAATATGGGTTAATTTTATATATTTTAGGCTGAATTCTTACAGATGCAGCAGTGTCATGTTTTTTTTTCTCATTTGTTTTTCCTAATTTAAACAGGTGAAATGGGGTTCATGAAATGTTGATATTTTATGATTTTTCAAAGCCTTTTTTCCTCATCTTCACGTTATTATTGGTCCCCCTGGTGGACCTGAACCTATGATCGTTTGATTGCTTATTCTATGTTCTGCAGTACTATAAAATTGCATTATATAGAATAAATAGCATGAGTGCTACTGTATTATGCCGTTTTTTTCCAGACGCCGAAATGCAACGTTTCGCCGGATCCGGCAAAAACCGGACGAAACGCAAGGCCATGCGGCACGATCCGGCGCTAATACAAGTCAATGGGTAAAAACCGGATCCGGCTTCAGATTTAGCCGGATCCGTCCGTTTTTTAAAAAAAAAAGCCGGATTGCGCCTGACGGGAAAAAACTGATGTGTGAAAGTAGCCTTACTGTCTCTGATTCCTCACAATAGATATCGCAAGACCTCAGACAGTGTATTTACTTCCACCAGAACTTGTTTCTAGAAAATTTTACATGAATGTAATATTCAGCAGCTTTGGAGATGTAGCAACACTGACCCACGGTTTCTTCAATATATGAAATAACCAGAAGAGGGAGCTAACTCTTGTTTCTTTTTATGAAACGTAATCCCATTTTGTAGCCTACAGGTATATAATGCATCTTGGCTTTTGATTTTTAATTCCTAAAACAATTGTACACATGAAAATAATCAAAAATATTATTTATCTTATGTGGGAGAAAATGTCATGTTTCATTCTCAATTTGAGTCAAATTCTGTATTTAGTGTAGATGGATTTTTCCATTATTGAGATAGTAGATGGCAGTTGGTACTTCTAAAGTTTTATGGAGAGAGCAGCTAGAGGCGGACAAAAACATTCCGTTACAGGATCTCTTTAAATGACTGTTACAGTTCTCTATAGAACTTTCTGAGCACAAACTTTTATAATCTATCTCAGGTAATGTGAAAATCTATATTCACTTAAGACTGACTTTACATTAAGAATTAATTTTCAGTGCAAGAGGAGATCGAGGGCCGGTGTCACCACTCGGGCAAGCGCCGGGTCCCTTGACAAAAGAGTGGGATCTCTTGTCTGGGACACCGGCAAGCTATGGGACCCATGAGTTGGGGAAGCCCCTGTGCCAGTGTTGGCACCACCCCCTTAAATACTCACTTTTTCCCGGTATCTGCTGCTCTGGTCTCTTCAGCGTCTTCTGACTCTGTGACGTCTCAGGGCAGAGGGCGTAATGTCGTCACTACAGCGTGTCCTCTGTGGTCAGCAGTACAGTGTCAGAAGATGCTGAAGAGACCGGACAGAGAGTATTTGATTATTTTTATGAATGGAGCATTATTTGGGGCCAATATACTGTATGGAGCAACATATGGGGTCCAATATACTGTATGGGGTCCATTACACTGTATGGAGCAATATGTGGGGCCATTATATACTGTAGGGAGTATTATATGGGGACCATTATATACTGTATGGAGCAATATGTGGGGCCATTATATACTGTAGGGAGCATTGTATGGGGACCATTATATACTGTATGGAGCAATATGTGGGGCCATTATATACTGTAGGGAGCATTATATGGGGACCATTATATACTGTATGGAGCAATCTATGAGGTCCATAATACTTTCTGGAGGACTTTGTGGTTGGTGCTTATAATACTGTATGGAGGACTATACTGTCCAATCTAAAATGAAAAGTCTGCAGTCACTTAATGACTGCAGACTTTCAGATACCCTAGCGCACGCACTGTGCGTGGCGAGGATTTGCCGGCTTCTGAGCTATTGTAAAATTTACAATACTTGGCACTCACGTAATTTAAGAACAAAGAATCATCATATGTGTTAAAGGGGCCCACTGAGACTTTTGCCCCTGGCCCACAAAGACCTGGAGCCGGCCCTGAGAACAAAAGCGGGTCTCTAATAAAAATATCTTGTAGTTTCTGACTTTCACATGTACTATTGATATAAGGGGAAAAAAATAAAACTACAGTTACTCTTTAAAGAGAATGTGTCTGCACAATTTTATATTGTAAAGACAAGACATGGCTGTAATGGCGCTTTAATACTGATTACATTTATACCTTTGATGTAATCCACTTTGTTCTTCATTATTCACCATTTGCAGTTTCCCCTAATTAGATTTTGGTGTACAGGGGTTGGACTGTACGCTGTCTTATCCTCCCTGTCTGTGATTCCCCGACCCTCCACCTGTTTCCTCTGTGTGAAAAAGAATCACAGAAAAAGCAGTGATCTGTTATTCACAGACCATAGGGGCTTGGGAATCACAGACAGGGAGAAGACCCTGTGCACAGTCCAGCCCCTGGACACCAAAATCTAATTGGGGGAAATGGTGAGGAAAGAAGACTTCGTCACCAAGCGTTAGATATTAATCGGTATTAGAGTGCCAGTACAGCTATTTCTTCATATTACAAAGTCACGCTGACAGGTTCTCTTGTGTTTTGCACATTTCTAAATGTAAGTTGTATTATCTTTAAGATTAGTTTACAAAAATCATTCTTTCATCATATTGGTATTTAGTAGAGATGATTTGATGTGAATCGAATTTGTGTCAAATGTTTGGGAAATCACTAGATCTGGAGAATTTGAAATATTCATAATTCAGTTTGTACACAGTGGCAAAAATATCTGCTGTAATTTTACCTGATCAGCCAGAGAAGACTAGCATGACTTCAGGTATGGCAGTCTTGGCTTCCCCATATTACATTTCAGCTAACACATCACATGGCATAACATATCCAATCAGGAGGAGATAGCCTAGCCTGTATGAAAGTAGATGCAGGAAATGCAGCAGGCAATTTTGGGGTGAATCTGGATGGGGAGAGGACATCACAGGTTAACAATTGGGAGAGGAAGTCATAAAACAGTACATAAACAATATAGATAGTGTGTGACAGCACAGCAGTGAAGAACATTTCCCCATCTCTAGTATTTAGAAAGCCTGAGCCTCAGAAAAGAATCAACAATTGCTGTGCACTGAATAAACATATTTTATACATGTGAATCTCTTGTGATATTGTTAGTTTACCTGTCTCACACATGCACTAATAATTGAATCTATATTTGTTTCCATATGATCCACATATTAGAAGTAGATATTTTTATATAACAATATTCATGTCATACTTGATATCTATGACCCAAGTCCTAATGACGGATGGATCCTGAAATATCATTAGATGAGCCAAAGGCTCCTTCATGCAGTTAGAATTTAATGCGCTGAATAATGTGATTCTCTATGTGATGAACTAACTAGGCTTCTCTTGGAAATTAAGGTTTGGACCAGAATAAGCAAAAAAAAAAAAAAAAAAAAATCTTCTGATGACTGCTGAGGGTGGGTACGTGTTGCATTGTAGGCCGGCCCTCTGAAGGGAATGAAACTTGTTCACTCAAGCTAAGACTGGTCTGCTATACCCAAGAGTGGCCATGTGATGGAGCTGTGCTGTTATGCTTTGAACACTCTTTGCATCTGATCGCTGTTTAACGCAGTTGATCACAAAGGACTATCACAGCCAGAATGAAGGATGGGGGCCGGCAGCATTTTATACTATAACAGTACAGAGATATGAGGTCAGAGTGCACAGCTCATTCCACATAGGGACAGAAAAAAGCCAACATTGGAATGTGTTGTATTACTGCACTCGGAGTGGTAGTCTGTGAATAATAATCCAAAGATTCATGTGAGATAGGGAGTTGCTGTATCTGCATAGTTCTTGAGTTGTGATATGCCGCAGTAACAGTACAACAGCAATTTAATAGCATTTTTTTTAAATCTTCACACTACAATTTGTAGTTGATTCCATAGTTACGATTGGGATTGGTTAGGTAGTGTGACAAGTTTTGGTAAAGGGCTTATACGTGATGCTTGTGTCCAGGTAACAAATGGCAAACTTTACCTCTGGTATATATGACATGATGGGACCAGAGGTTTTATCTGCTATTACCAGTGTAGAGAGTGTAGTCAGCATGGCCGGTAGGTTTGTCATGGACAAGCGGACTAGGTTATCTGCTACAAGCATGGAAAAACTTACATTTATCAAAATGAATGAGGCATGGATCAATGCCGACTTTCAATCACCAACGGCTGATTCCAATGATAAAATCGGCGAGATCATCTGCTTGCCTGACTGCATGCATGTGGTCTGACTTCTACACTTGTCAGCTGCTGCCAGTGATCATGACACATACTCAGTTAGTCATCTACATACATTGTCATACTGCTGCTACCATAGGAGGCCCTACACTGTCAGAGAGCCCATTGCTTGCCCCGTTCTAATGTTCTTCTATGCAGCTTCTGCTTTTGCCACGTCAGCCACACATCTCCACACTATGTACTGCTGCTGCCGGGGCGGCCATTGCTTGCTCTAAACTGTTAGACATCTCATTGCCTGCCCCCTCCTTAATGGTCTACCATGCAACTTATTACAATTCTGCTGCAAAGCTATAACTGCCTCACAACTCCTGGCTGCCAGCTCACTTTCTTTCATTGTGCTAGACTGTACTGCCGTTGCTGGGGCTATTATTGCTGGCTCTACTCTGCCAGACATATCCTTGCTTACCTGTCTTGATGCTCTATCTTTCAGCTTCCACCCCTACCACTACACATCCACGCCAGACAGACATGTACTGACTGCACATTGTGTTTTATATTGATATACTATACTGCTGATGTGAAACATACTTTCTTGATGGTACACAAACTTCAAACAGTTCACAATGTAGGATCAATTTCTTGAGGATCTTGACAACATAGCTTCTTCACTTTGAAAGCAAGTCTGCTTGTTCTTGCTCGCTAAAAAAAAAAAAAAGAGAGGATAACCTTTTTGAAAATAGCAAACCTGTTCTGGATCCCAAAAAAATGGGATACCTTTTTCACTCCCATCTGAGAAGCCATTACTTCTTCACTTTCTAAAACTTTCTCTGCCTAAATAAAGGGATAATTTTTGGTTGCCTTGTAAAAAACGGTTACTTATTCAGTTAGCAAACTAATAAGCTTTTGAAACTCCTCAAACAGGGATGATTTCTCCATCACTTTATTGGGGGACACAGGAAACCATGGGTGTATGCAGCTGCCACTAGGACGCTGACACTATTCAAAAAAGTTAGCTCCTCCCCAATAGTGTACACATCCAACAACTGACACAAAGCTAACTAGTTTTAGCATAGTGTTGGGTCACCCTCCCAGGGCCGTGGGGTACTCAGTACCGTGCCGGTATTAGAGGGATGTGTCACAGCAGCGGTGACCTGGACCGTGGCCCTGGGCGCCCAAGTAATAGGAAGATGTGAATGGTGGAATGTAGTTAAATGAATAGTTCGTGACACCACCTGTGGTGTTTGGCAAGGGAGGTGTTAAGCCGACGCTGCGTGCAGATCCGCTGGGACTGATAGTATGGCGCAGCAATGATGTTATAGCCCTCCACAGGCAGTGCTGTTGTCCCAGGGCAGTGTAGATGTGGAGACACTTAGATGATGTAGTGTTTGGCGCAGGGGATGTAGCAGTGTCAGGCGAACGGACGCAGGAAGGAATGGAGGACACCAGGGCATGTAGTTCCAAAGCTTTACTCACAGTCTGTAGTGCCCGCTTCTGTGCTGTGTCCTCCAGGTCAGGGACTCAGTCAACCTCCAGGCAAGATGGAATGCTCCCTTCCACACTCCGCCAACTTACGTGCCTTTTCCTGAACGTCTCCTCTATAGCGCCTTTAAGTGGGAAGATCTCCTAGTACTGTGTTACACTGGAGTTCCTCCTGACAGATGTTCTCAAGAACTCTACTTGCACGGCAGACAGCTGTAGCCTGCTTCGGGGACTCTCTACTCCTAGTCCCGGCTTTCTATCCATGTTGCTGTTGTGCCCTCAAGTCTTAGATGGGAGTAGTGCATTTACAGCCCACTACTCCGCCGGTGTCTGCTGCAGAACCTTTAGTGTCCATACAACCTCGGGGACCGGGCCCCGGCCTTGCGCTTAGAACTTCTAGGCAGGGTTCTTCCTCTAACCCACGTCCTCTGTGTTCCCTTTTACTCCTACGTTCCGTACTTGTCTTTTCCCTTCTATGGAAGCTCAGGCTTCAGATCTATGTCCTTCTCCTTCTTTCCTTTCCCGTGCCAGCTGGCTCAGGTCACTGAGGCAGCTGCAGCACTCCTTCCTCCATCCCTCTTCAAGGGATCCCCACTCCTCCCGAGTGGCTTCCTCTCTCAGACTCACTCACTGACTGACTGACTGACCTGTAATCCTAAACCATCCCGCTCATATATATATATTCTGAACTCCACCCACCTCCCAGCACGTCTAGTGTTCCAAGCAGGGAACCACCAAAGGTGCTCTGCTTCTCTCTAAGCAAGGAGTCGCAATGTGGTTTTGCTGAACTACTCTATTGTGTGGGGTGCGAGTGTTGGAGCGTGGTCAGGAGCCTCCAACTTACCTGGATGGTGGGGCACCACACCTTAGGAGAAGGTGCAGTACCTCTGTGGCGACTAAGCCTCAGGGGCGCCACAGTGTCAGTAGGAGGAAAATACAGGTCTGCTACCAGACCCTTTTCTACCCTTGGTTTTGTTATTTTTTATTAATGATTTCCCCTGTTCTTTCAGATATGGCTTGTGAGAGTGATAAGAGTGGAATTATTACTCTGATCTCCCACCTTGAGACCGAGAACACAGTGTTGGGTTGCATCACTACTGTATCTTCTCTGGTCTACGAGGCAGGAACCTTATCCACTTATACATCAACAGTGTTTTGGACTTCTCAGCGGACAGTCCTTGCCACCAATCCTCTCCCCGCTTGCCCCCCAGAGCCACACAGAGCAGGTAGGGAAGGCAGATCAGCTACCTGTCAGCTGCCCAAAGGTATGCGTCTGGGACATCTAATGCCAATTTTCCTTCACAGGTCTGCAAAAGAAGGATTCTGGATCTCCAGGACAGGTATATCCACTGGACAGAAGAAACAACAAATAGGACTTAGTTTCCCTTGTCATAATATGGCTGAGCCGAGGGAAACTCCCAATTATGCATCATTCTGTGGCTTCTGCGCTTTCGGCCTTCATTGAATACAAATCTGGCTTGGGCCTTCTACGTGGCATTGCCGTGCATCCGGCAGCTCGGTCAATTATGCGCTGCCCCTCCCACCTCTTGCAGCCTATGAAAGTGTATTTCATTTTGAAAACATGGGAACCCTTAGCACGGTTTTCCTGGCACCGACTCTTTCTCCTGCTTATTATTATTTATTTACATAGCACCATTGATTCCATGGTGCTGTACATGAGAAGGGGTTACATACAAATTACAGATATCACTTAAGGCCTCGTCACACTAAGCGAGATCGCTAGCGATATCGCTTAAGCGACACCGATTTGATGACGCAACAGTGACATCGTCAGCGATGTCGCTGTGTGTGACATGTAGCGGTGATGTGGCCCCCACTGCGATGTTGCTGATCGTGCTCGAACGTCCTGGGCCGTTTTTTGATCGTTGGCGTCCCGCCGGTGAGCCTGAATCGCTGTGTTCGACACCCTTTATGAACGACGAGCGACCTCGCTGGCGACTCATATCTCTGCGGCGCAGGCGGGACTAATTTTTCTTTTGTAAACGCCCCTCAGCTCCGATTGGTGGCCACTACAACACCTCAGCATAAAAGAAAATGTAATATTGCGCTCCCATCCATTGTTCCTGAGTGCTTTGTGGATACATTATTCCTTCAACATTCTGGTGTTAGTCTTTTGTGCGTTGTATGAGGATACTATATCTTGTGTGGGTTTTTCTGCGATCCTGTCTGAGTCGCTACTATGCTTCTTCTTGGAATTTATACCTTCTGGATTTTTGGATTTCCCTTGCGAGGTACACATTGTTTGTGATGTTTTGTTATGACCTTTTTTTATTTGTGTATCCTAATACATCTTTTTTTGTTTATTTTTTTTTTTTTTTACAGTCGTGTTGCCAAGAATTTTTTTTTTTTTTTGCCGCGCAAACCCCTGCAATTTTTAGATCTTTGTTGTGTTAACGTTTAGAGGTAATCTATTTGTTATATTTGATCCTCCATTTATTTAAAAAATCTTTTAGCCATTTTTGGGGGATGTAACATAGGATTACCCAGCAACCTTTTGCCAACCGCGCCCAGCCCCCGCCATTTTAGGCTCTTTGATGCGTTACCTTTTGTAAGCCCGCTGGTATTTCAAGTCATAACTCAATTAATCATTTACTTATGGTTTTTTTTTGCATTTTATTTGTTTTTTTTCTTTATTGTAGTGTTTCGAGCTGTGTCCAGCTACGCCATATAACACTGTTTTTATTGTTTCTTTTAATAATTTCGTCAGCTATCAATTGTATGCAATGTTAACATAAAACAAGTCCTATTATAAAAAATAGCTCTAACTTTTTTTAATAACTTCTCTCATCTTTACCAGTTATTTTGCAGGTTGCACATAATGAACATGAACACCGTGGAGCGTGTGGTTGTGACAGCTGCATTACTGATGGAGGAAGATCGACAAGAAGAGGCACGGATGGAAGAGAGGCGTTCCAAATGAAAGCGTCGCATGTGGACCAGAGAATGGCTGGAGCAGAGGTCCAAATTCTCCCACATGCAACTACTAGTGAGAGAGTTGCAGGAGAAGAATCCGCATGATTTCCGGAATTATCTGCAGATGTCGGAGGAATCATTCAAGCTCTTACAGGAATGTGTGAGGCCACTCATTGAATGGCAGGATACAAAGATGCGTGCAGCAGCTTCGGCAGAGGAAAGATTGGCAGTGACGCTGCGATTCCTGGCAACCGGACGCTCGATACAAGACTTGCAATTTTCTGCTGCTGTTTCTAGATCACTGCTCAACGTATTAATTCCAGAGACATGCAGCGCCATCGTCCACAGTCTACGGAGCTACATGCCTTTTCCAAAATCGGTGGCGGAATGGCAAAAAATTGCATCTGATTTTGAACATATTTGGCAGTTCCCTAACTGTGGTGGTGCCTTGGATGTCAAACATGTGCGGATCACGCAACCACCTAACAGCGGATCCTATTACTATAACTACAAGGGCTACTTCAGCGTGATCCTCATGGCCCTTGTTAATGCCAATTATGAGTTTATAAACGTCGATGTTGGCATGAATGGAAGGGTTTCGGACGGAGGCGTTTTGGAGCACACTATTTTTGGGGAACGCTTGAATAACTGTGAACTGCACTTGCAAACCAACATGGACACAACCGCCAACCTTAACTTTGCTTTTGTGGGCGATGAAGCCTTCCCCCTCTTTTGAAACTGTACCCCCAAAAATGTCTAACAGAGGAAAGGCGTATTTTTAATTACAGACTCTCAAGGGCACGACGCGTTGTTGAGAATGCCTTCGGCATCATGGCCAACCGCTTCAGAGTTTTCCACACAGCAATTAACATGAAGCTGGAATCTATAGACTCGGTGGTGTTGGCCTGTTGCGTGCTTCACAATTTTCTTTGGCAACGCAATGCTGTAGCTTACAGTCCCCCTGGCTTTGTGGACTCGGACAGCAATAGTGACGTGGTGCTCGGAGAATGTTGTGAAAATGATCCCGTTATTGCAGGACTTCAACCAGTCAATCAAGGCAGGAGCAAGGACAATGCGAAGGTCTGCTGAGACAAGTACTGCCAATACTTTAACAGGCCTGGTGCAGTGACTTGGCAGCATCAGATATAGTCGGCATTTAAACTATTTTTTTTAATTATTTGTTATACTTTCTGGTAATAAAAAACCTTTTAAATTAACAAATGCTTTCGTTTTATTTCCCTAATATGGGCAATAAGGGAGAAGGGCAATAAGGGAATGATAGGGGGAAAGAGCAGTAATGGTGGGCAAATGATGGGTGTGATGGGGAGAAGGCAAATGATGGGTGTGATGGGGAGAGAGGAGTAATGGGGAGAAGGCAAATGATGGGTGTGATGGGGAAAGAGAAGTAATGGGGAGAGGGCTAATGATGGGTTGTGATGGGGAGAGAAGAGTAATGGGGTGAAGGCTAATGATGGGTGTGATGGGGAAAGAGAAGTAATGGGGAGAGGGCTAATGATGGGTGTGATGAGGAGAGAAGAGTAATTGGGAGAAGGCTAATGATGGGTGTGATGGGGAGAGAGGAGTAATGGGGAGAAGGAAAATGATGGGTGTGATGGGGAAAGAGAAGTAATGGGGAGAGGGCTAATGATAGGTTGTGATGGGGAGAGAGGAGCAATGGGGAGAAGGAAAATGATGGGTGTGATGGGGAAAGAGAAGTAATGGGGAGAGGGCTAATGATGGGTTGTGATGGGGAGAGAAGAGTAATGGGGAGAAGGCTAATGCTGGGTGTGATGGGGAAAGAGAAGTAATGGGGAGAGGGCTAATGATGGGTGTGATGGGGAGATGTGACACCCCAGAGTCCAGTTGTCACAGTGACATTACCTCCCTCTAATGGGTAAAGTCATGCTTGGAGGCAGAAAGTGACCCCATGCCAGGCAGCATAGATTTAATCACAATTTCCTGCTGCCTGTCAGAAAAGGGAGATGCCTTATAAATTCTGGCCAGCAGAGGGGGTTGGTGAGTCAGCTAGAAGTCAGCTGAGGAAGTTGTCATGGAAACAAAGCAGCTGTGAGCTGTGAGGAGAAATGACAGTTACAACATGAGGAGGTGAGGTAAAAGGATCTTTCTGGAAGATCCTGTCAGTTCAAGAGCAGGGAGCTGATCTGACAAGAGGAAAAGGACACGAGCAGAGACTGAGAGACTCTAGGGAAGCTAAAATACTGCATATAGCAGACCCCTGAGTGAAGCGCTAATAGAAGAAAAGGGACATCAGAGTCCTAGGCTGACAGGAGCTGTAAGTTCTGATAGCTGAATCTGAAAGTACAGGGGATTGTAAATTCCTGTGCACATTGAACACCTGAGGGCACCTCAGCGGATAAGGAGCCCGGGGCCGACGGTGAAAAGGACGGTACCCGTGGAATAGGCTCACGCTGACAGCCGTACAAGTTAGTGAAACCATCACGAATAGAGGGTCGCAGCATAGTTATATACAGCGGAGACCCACACACATAGCGCAGAAAGGAAGGTCCTAAATCCCCACCTGGCAAGGTGGATCCCCTGAATGCCTCCAGGCGAGCCGGACTCATTCCATCACCTGTATGTGGTACTCCGGACTGCAACCTATTACCAGTAAAAGGTAAAGAAACTGCACCTCTCTGTGTCTTTCTCTCATTTATCTGCACCCCAACGTTTACAGCCATTTTTACTATTTATTTAACATCTTTGCCCTGGGACTACAGGCCTACCTGTGGAGGGCTACAACATCATAGCTGCGCCCAACATCTATCCCAGAGAAGCAACACCGCAGCGCTGGTCACCTCTGACTAGAATACCACAGGTGGCATCACATATTTCACCATCTAATAACTTTAATCTTCATTTTTACCACATAAATACTACACAACTTTCCCCTATTTTTCTTACTGGACGCCTCTGGGCCACGGACCGGGTCGCCGCCGCCGTGACACCGTCCCCCATGGAAGTCGATGGGCCCGGTCCCGAGTACCCCCAGGCCCTGCGGGGCACTCCAGGGAGAGGAGTAATGGGGAGAGGGCTAATGATGGGTGTGATTGGGAGAGAAGAATAATGGGGAGAAAGCTAATGATGGGTGTGATGGGGAGAGAGGAGTAATGGGGAGAAGGCAAATGATGGGTGTGATGGGAAGAGAGCAGTAATGGGGAGAAGGCAAATGATGGGTGTGATGGGGAAAGAGAAGTAATGGGGAGAGGGCTAATGATGGGTTGTGATGGGGAGAGAAGAGTAATGAGGAGAAGGCTAATGATGGGTGTGATGGGGAAAGAGAAGTGATGGGGAGAGGGCTAATGATGGGTGTGATTGGGAGAGAAGAGTAATGGGGAGAAGGCTGATGATGGGTGTGATGGGGAGAGAGGAGTAATGGGGAGAGGGCTAATGATGGGTGTGATGGGGAGAGAAGAGTAATGGGGAGAAGGCTAATGATGGGTGTGATGGGGAGAGAGGAGTAATGGGGAGAAGGCAAATGATGGGTGTGATGGGGAGAGAGGAGTAATGGGGAGAAGGCAAATGATGGGTGTGATGGGGAAAGAGGATTAATGGGGAGAAGGGTAATGATTGGTGTGATGGGGGAGAGAGGAATAATACGTATGATGGACAGAGAGTATATAAAAATATATGTAAAGAGAATCTGTAGCACTAGAAAACTGTTGTAATGCCTAGACAAACTCTGTTGCGTCCCCCAAAGAAAACGCGGTTTAAATATAGGACGCATCTGCGTTCCCAAAGTTGCACGTGCGCCGTGGCGTCATGACGCTCTGGTGGGCGGCGTTAATGCGGCCTGGAGGTCAGATGAGTGACAAAGATGGCATCCAGGCGTTCTGTACCGTGGGGGGAGCAGGAGGTGCGATTCCTGACACAGGAGTTGGATGCACGGGACTACGAATGTGCAAGACACACCTGTCCCATGCTCCACAAGAAGCGGGTACTGCGCAAAATCCGAAGAGGCCTTATGCGGAACTTTGGCATCGAGTGGACCACCACGCAGATCCGCAAAAAACTAGCTGATCTGCGATACCGCTCCAGTCAACGCATCACCAGCATCCGCACAGAAAACCAAAGAGGACAGGGTGAGTGTTTTTGACCGGATATGAAGAGGTTCTTTTTCTGTTTGTTTTGCCATTTAAGAACTTTACATCAGTATTTTCATAAAGAAATGCATGCCTTTTTATTTTTTTTTTTGGCTTGACATTCCTTTTGTATGATGAAATATGTTTTTGTTTTTTTTTCTTACTCATGTCGTGTATGTATGATGTCTATGGACATGCACAGTCTGTCAGGGCAGGAGGTTACTTACCGCACCATAACAGACTGTGCACGTTGTGCCTTTAAACAGTGTCAGCATGTAAACACGTAGCATGATGTCGTAAGCTTTCAGCATTGGTATAATGCATAAAAATGCTGGCGCATTGTAATGTATTATACCGAAAGTGAAAATAAAATAAAGTGTCAAGGCAATTGTTTTTTTAAAAAATAATCATGCACTTCAAATTATTTATAAAAATATTTTAAAAAATTATTAAAAACCTTTTTAAAATTAAAAGAAAAATTAACTTATAAATGTTAGGCAAGTAGTAAAAGAAAAATAAAGCAAAAAAAAACAAAAGTTGTTATTGCAGCGTCCGTTAAAAACACACCAGTAAAAGAGTATCCCATAAAATTATAATTCGGGATGAGCAAGTATACTCGTTAGGATTCGTTACTAGCTGAGTTATGCGGTATTAGAATACTGGTGAGGATTTGACTACTCGAGTCACAATATTCGGCATAGCGTTGTTTTCAAAATGAAAAAAGCATTTAACATGCAGATATCAATAGAATGTTTTCCTATCTCTAGGACCACCATCACCATCAACCCCACCGTCTCAGGCAGCACCACCATCAGCCCCACCATTTCAAGGGGATCCCGCTGCTCCACCTCAACTCCTTCGCCTGCTGCCAGCCAGCCCCCACAGGCGATATTATCACTAGCAGCACTCCGAGATATCGGTGCAGGCTCTCCATCCGGTAATTTAAGCACATATTATTAGATGAAAAAAAGGGGGACTGGATCCTTGGGTTTGGAAAGGATGGAGGGCTGTCGTGTAATATTTATTTTTTTGTCCCCTAGCCGGTGGTGCCACTGTATCTGGGTGGGCTATTAGCCCCTCACCAGAGGGAACTGATCTGCCACAACACCGTAAGTATTAAAACAACAACCATGTACCTTTATTTTGTTGTTTCTAAATAATTTACTGGTTTACTTTTATCATTTCATCAACAGAAATCCCCGCTGCACAGGCCCTGCTGGCATCTAACCGGCGGATGAGGGCAGCGATGGCAGTTAGGGTACTGTCACACTTAGCGATGCACCAGCGATCCGACCAGCGATATGGTGGTCGCTAGTGAGCTGCCGCACAGGCAGATCTCACCAGCGACATAGCAGGGGTCGGGGGTCGCTACTTACCTGTCAGACGCGGCGATCCTGACGTCCTCCTGCCCGCGCCCACGCGTAGCTCGTCGGCGCCACAGGAAGCCCAGCAGGAAGTGCCCGACGAGAAATGGTCCAGGACATTCTCGCGCGACCAGCGATGAGCAGCGGGGGAGCCGGTCGGAGGTAAGTATCAGACATAGCGATATCGCTAGCAATATCGCTGCTACGTCACTAAATCGCAATGGATGTCCATGGAGTGATGCTGGAGAGGTTCTCGGCGGGCCTACAACAGGGTGGCAGTCCCAATTAGTCTTTTTTTCTTCTGTTGACAGTTAATTGTTTTTTTTATTAAAAAATTCCGACAAAAGTTTAAAAAAAAATATATAATATATTTATTTTAAAAAAATATATATTTTAAGTTTATATACGCGACTGTGTCGTATTATCTATAATAATAAATGCCCTAACCAGCTTCCGGTTGTAACAACTTCTGTCCAGTTGTAACCGGTGACGTCACCACACACACGCACATGTTAACCCTCAACACACACACCGCCTCAACGCACACTCCTCTCACCTTTCACCTCCACTCATGTCCACTCACTCTTTCACTCCACATACGTTCCTTTCTCTCACTCCGTTTCTCATACTCACACCGTCATCGTCGCTGCCCCGACATCTTCCTCCGCCGCCGCGATCCAGGATCCAGACGTTCTCCAGGCCGCCGACATGTTCTTGCGGGACGCCATCTTGGATATCGTGAAGTCCCGCGATATTAAAGATGGCGTCGCCGCAACAACATGTCGCTGGCGTGGACGACATCGGGATCCAAAAAGATGGCGTCGGCGAAATCTCGCGAGATTACGCCGACGCCATTTTGGATCCCGATGTCGCCCATGCCAGCGACATGTTGTTGCGGCGACGCCATCTTTAATATCGCGGGACTTCACGATATCCAAGATGGCGTCCCGCAAGAACATGTCGGCGGCCTGGAGAACGTCTGGATCCTGGATCGCGGCGGCAGAGGAAGATGTCGGGGCAGCGACGATGACGGTGAGAGTATGAGAAACGGAGTGAGAGAAAGGAACGTATGTGGAGTGAAAGAGTGAGTGGACATGAGTGGAGGTGAAAGGTGAGAGGAGTGTGTGTTGAGGCGGTGTGGTGTGTTGAGGGTTAACATGGCAAGAGGTGTTAACGACGTCGGTGAAATCTCGCGAGATTTCGCCGACGCCATCTTGCATTCGTGAAATTGCGTCATTTACCTCACGCCGACTTGCTGTGCGGACGCTTGGCATTGCCTGTACCACCATAACTACTGCTGCCTTGGTCCTATGCCTGTTTACTGCCGGTGTCTAATTACTGGACCAATTTGCCTCTACCGCCATAACTATTGCTACCTTGCTACTCTGCCGGTGTCTAATTACAGGGCTAATTTGCCTCTACCGCCATAACTACTGCTGCCTTTGTCCTCTGCCGGTGTCTAATTACAGGACCAATTTGCCTCTATCGCCATAACTACTGCTGCCTTGCTCCTCTGCCGGTGTCTAATTACAGGGCCAATTTGCCTCTACCGCCATAACTACTGCTGCCTTGCTCCTCTGCCGGTGTCTAACTACAGGGCTAATTTGCCACTACCGCCATAACTACTGCTGCCTTGCTCCTCTGCCGGTGTCTAATTACAGGGCCAATTTGCCTATACCGCCATAACTACTGCTGCCTTGCTCCTCTGCCGGTGTCTAATTACAGGGCCAATTTGCCTCTACCGCCATAACTACTGCTGCCTTGCTCCTCTGCCGGTGTCTAATTACAGGGCCAATTTGCCTCTACCGCCATAACTACTGCTGCCTTGCTCCTCTGCCGGTGTCTAATTACAGGGCCAATTTGCCTCTACCGCCATAACTACTGCTGCCTTGCTCCTCTGCCGGTGTCTAATTACATGGCCAATTTGCCTATACTGCCATAACTACTGCTGCCTTGCTCCTCTGCCGGTGTCTAATTACAGGGCCAATTTGCCAATACCGCCATAACTACTGCTGCCTTGCTCCTCTGCCGGTGTCTAACTATAGGGCCAATTTGCCACTACCGCCATAACTACTGCTGCCTTGCTCCTCTGCCGGTGTCTAATTACAGGGCCAATTTGCCTCTACCGCCATAACTACTGCTGCCTTGCTCCTCTGCCGGTGTCTAATTACAGGGCCAATTTGCCTCTACCGCCATAACTACTGCTGCCTTGCTCCTCTGCCGGTGTCTAATTACAGGGCCAATTTGCCTCTACCGCCATAACTACTGCTGCCTTGCTCCTCTGCCGGTGTCTAATTACAGGGCCAATTTGCCTCTACCGCCATAACTACTGCTGCCTTGCTCCTCTGCCGGTGTCTAATTACAGGGCTAATTTGCCTCTACCGCCATAACTACTGCTGCCTTGCTCCTCTGCCGGTGTCTAATTACAGGGCTAATTTGCCTCTACCGCCATAACTACTGCTGCCTTGCTCCTCTGCCGGTGTCTAATTACAGGGCCAATTTGCCTCTACCGCCATAACTACTGCTGCCTTGCTCCTCTGCCGGTGTCTAATTACAGGGCCAATTTGCCAATACTGCCATAACTACTGCTGCCTTGCTCCTCTGCCGGTGTCTAATTACAGGGCCAATTTGCCTCTACCGCCATAACTACTGCTGCCTTGCTCCTCTGCCGGTGTCTAATTACAGGGCCAATTTGCCTCTACCGCCATAACTACTGCTGCCTTGCTCCTCTGCCGGTGTCTAATTACAGGGCCAATTTGCCTCTACCGCCATAACTACTGCTGCCTTGCTCCTCTGCCGGTGTCTAACTACAGGGCCAATTTGCCACTACCACTTCATAACTACTGCTGGGCAATTACAGGGTCAATTAGTATCTGTTTACTCTACAATACTCCAGGACGCCTTCTTCACTGCCAGAAAACTGCCAAATAGACTCCTTTACCTGTGCCAACATGAGTCATAACAAAAAGTATGCCAATGCCAGTGAAAGGAAAGCAGCTTTAGCACTACGACAAAAACAACGCCGTGCTAATGAGACTCCTGAGGAAAAACACCATCGCCTTGAGAAGATTAAGGCTTATAAACGCCGTCGCCTCACACACGAATCCCCTAACTCTAAATCCATAAGATTGGCTGAAGAAGCCTCTGCACGCCGTCACCGCCGACAACAGACGGCCTTTTCCTCATCATTATTATTAGACTCACAACAGGATGCTTCCACATCATCATGTGGAACAATTTACTGCTACACTTCATCCCATATGCCGTTCACTGACATAACTAATCAGCAATCTGTTTCTGCCCTATCAATACCACCATTCAATACCGATGCACAGTATGCCAATGCCAGTGAAAGGAAAGCAGCTTTAGCACTACGACAAAAACAACGCCGTGCTAATGAGACTCCTGAGGAAAAACAGCATCGACTTGACAAGATTAAGGCTTATAAACGCCGTCGTCTCACACACGAATCCCCTAACTCTAAATCTATTACATTGGCTGAAGAAGCCTCTACACGCCATCACCACCAACAACAGACGGCTTCTTCCTCATCATTATTAGTAGACTCACAACAGGATGCTTCCACATCAGCATGTGGAACAAGTTACTACCACACTTCATCCCATAAGCCGTTCACTGACATAACTAATCAGCAATCTGTTTCTGCCCTATCAATACCACCATTAGTCAATACCAACGCACAGTTTCTTCACATACAAGCTGCAGTTAGCCCGCAGAAAGTGCAACCAAGACAAATATACGTTGGTCTCAAAACTAGGCGCACCCCATCGGTTGGACATGCACTTCTACTACAACCTCACATTTTCACTAATGATGAAAATAGTATTACCGAACACAGCTGTGGTGACATGACCCATGTATGTGAGCATTGCGAAGCTTTGCATTTTGTAGCAGAGATACCTTCTGATAACAACTTTACGCTCTGCTGTCAGAAGGGTAAAGTCCATGTACCCATACTACAATATCCTGATGTCTTTACACGTTTGCTGAAAGGGCAAAGTGAATTTAGCAAAAATTTCATGGATAATATTCGAAGTATTAACAGTTCCTTTGCTTTTGCCTCCATGGGTGCAAATATTTCACCACCTCCTGGATATGGCCCATACTGTTTCCGCATACATGGCCAGATCTATCATAGAACTGAAACACTATATCCCTCAGATGACCAGCAATGCGCATTTGCCCAACTTTACATTCTCGATACCACTACCGCAAACGAACAACGCTTACGATGTAAAGAAAATCAAAAATGTCATCCTACATTGATGGACATTATTGCCCTTCAAATCCAAACTATTAATCCTTTTGTGGAAGCTTATCAAATGTTACGTGATGTGGAAGAACAAGAAAAAATTAAATCTCTACAAAATGGAACTGTCATGCCAAACATCACTATGGCTATTAAACAAGATCGTACTCAAGACCCTCGACGCTACAATAATCCCACTGTCAGTGAAGTAGCAGTCGTGTTTCAAAATGACAATGGTGAGCCACTAATGTCCACTCGCAGGATTTCAGAATACTCAAGATGGCATGGCCGCAAGAACATGTCGCCGGCGTGGACAATGTCGGGATCCAGGATGGCGCCGGCGGAAGAAGATGGGGATCGTGGAGCAGCGACGATGACGGTGTGAGTATGAGAGACGGAGTGAGAGAAAGGGTTGTATGTGGAGTGAAAGAGTGAATGGACGTGAGTGGAGATGGTGAAAGGTGAGAGGAGTGTGTGTTGAGGCGGTGTGGTGTGTTGAGGAGGTGTGTGTGTATTGAGGGTTAACATGGCAAGAGGTGTGTCACTATCCTCTCGATGCGATAGCATCGGGCCTTAATCTACTATAATAAATGCGCTAAGCAGCTTCCGGGTTGTAACAACTTCCGTCCAGTTGTAACTGGTGACGTCACAGCACACCTCTTGCCATGTTAACCCTCAACACACCACTCCTCAACACACACTCCTCTCACCTTTCACTATCTCCACTAATGTCCACTCGCAGGATTTCAGAATACTCAAGATGGCATGGCCGCAAGAACATGTCGCCGGCGTGGACAACGTCGGGATCCAGGATGGCGCCGGCGGAAGAAGATGTCGGAGATCATGGAGCAGCGACGATGACAGTGTGAGTATGAGAGACGGAGTGAGAGAAAGGGTCGTATGTGGAGTGAAAGAGTGAGTGGATGTGAGTGGAGATGGTGAAAGGTGAGAGGAGTGTGTGTTGAGGAGGTGTGTGTGTATTGAGGGTTAACATGGCAAGAGGTGTGTCACTATCCTCTCGATGCGATAGCATCGGGCCTTAATCTAGTTTCTAAATAATGGGTTAGTTGGGCACAAGTCTGGTGCGTGTGTAATGTGTTTTATTTGCGCACACATAAACTTGTATTGGCGTTCTACGGGCGTCTTTCAGTTTTTAGCGCTAGTGTGACCGCGGCCTATAAAAGAAATGGTGTCCTTTTTGTAACATTATTTTTTTTTTACCTCATCACTGCTGGTACTCCCTGAAATGCTGGTACTCCCATGACTGCTGGTACTCCCATCACTGTTCGTACTCCCTTGACACCCATTATATCTGGGCATCTTGAACTTCTGTACAGCCAACATGGCAGCCATGACCAGCCCTTAACCCTTCCCATAACCCCGTGTGTGCTGAGTAGATTAAAGTAGATTAAAGATAAATATAACATTTTTATTTTTGAAAAAAATATTTTTGAAATAACAAAGAAAACCCAAGAAAAGCCGAGCACCATTCAGTAAATAAATCAAACTTTTATTAAAATACAAAAACAATTTAAAAAAGCGAGACACAACAGAAAACTTTACAAAATATTCCCCCTACTACAACTGATGGTAATATGTTTCATTGTCATTACCACGTTGCCTTGGCGGTGTATAAAAAAAGGGTGGGGGAACAAGGCTTGGGTTCTGCTGAAGGTCTATCCCCCTCCTCATAGTTGTTTCAAGAGGCTCTGGATTGTGCGACCAAGAGTACAGCGGATTATGATGTCTGTCCATGACACCAGACGTGTCAGTAAGTTTCCGGTTGCTGCTTGACTCAACGCCTCTAGCTTGACCCTTTCAGCATGAACACGCTGTATTGGATCTAATGTTGGTAGCTTTTCATTCGCATAGTAAGCAAAGCCGGTAATCTGGGGTTGGTTCTGCGGTGTAGTTAGGACTTTTGTTGCAAGTTCTAAAAATTCAGGAGTAGCCGAGGTGGGGGCCTTCCTTTTTCTACCAGAAAATGTAAGTCGCCTCGCACAGATGAGGATGGTGGCTCTACAGTTTCCTCCTCTTGTACCGTTGCCATGCTGTCTTCTTCATGCGTGAGTGACGGAGGTGTTGAGACAGCCTCTTCTGTGTCCTGCGTGAACAGAAAATGCATGTTAAATCACAAAACAAAAGTAATTTATCATCACACTATAACACCCAAATACAGCAAAGCGTGTCCTTCCACGGTATGAAAAATGGTTAGGCCTAAACTGGAAAAGTTGGTTACTTATCAGTACATGAAGGGATTAGTTTTGCTATGTGCTAGATTTATCTTTTTAAATTGAAATTTTCTAGTCAACTAGGACATGTACATTGCAATGTTTATTACAAGAAAACAAGGTACTTACATCTCCGACAGGGGAGTCCAGCTGGATCACAGGGTCAGGTGCCAACATAGAAATCATTTTTCTTGGTAGTTCTTGGTCCCTGGTGAAAGCAAGGAGATCAAAATACCACAATTTGGGGACATATATGTCTTCCGACCCGGCTCCTGACTTGCTCGAATTCTCCACTTTGTTCAGTTCTTTCCTGTATACAGTGCGGAGGCCCTGAATCCTTTTTTTGACCACTGCCTCATCCACTGCCTCATTGGGATAATGTTTTTTTGAAAGCTCAACCAGTTTTTGATACGCCTCCTTCTTTTTCATCCTGTTGCTGTAATCTGTCGACTTGATTTTCCATAAGCAAGGCATCGAGCGGTACATCTCAATGAAGTCACGCAAAAAATCTTGCTTATCGACCATCTGAAATAAAAAAAAATGGAATCAGTGAGAATGGCCCAATACATGTAACATTTGTTTTATTTAAAGGTACGATTAAATAAAATTACATAGATGGCCTACAAATGTAAACACAGCTAGGATCATAAAATGGCGGTGGTGGGCGCAGCAGGAAAAGAAAAATGGCTGTCCATCCCAAAGCGGACCCTACAATAGCTTGTTGTTTTAGCATAACCTCAATGGAGAATAGTTAAAGTGGGGTGGGCGCGTCAGGAAAATTGAAACAACCAAACGTGGCTATTTAACAGCATTACAAAAATGTGTAATCGAATTACGATTACATACAATACATAGATGACCTACAAATCTTAACGCCGCTATGATACCAAAATGGTGGTCGTGGGCGCGGTAGGAAAAATAAAATGGCTACCCATGCCAAAGCGGCCCTTAGCTTGTGGGGGCATTACATACATGGACAATACAGTTATGGCGGGGGGTGTGCGCGGCAGGAAATTTGAAATGGCCAAACATGGCTATTTAACAGCATTACAAATAAGTATAATCTAATAACCATTGAATGCAAATGCAATACATAGATGACCTACAAATGTTAACGCAGCTAAGGGTACCGTTACACCTAGCGATGCACCAGCGATCCCGACTAGCGATATGACGAGGTCAGGATCACTGGTGCATCACTAGGTGGTCGCTAGTGAGTTGCCACACAGGCAGATCTCACCAGCGACATAGCGGCGGTCGGAGATCGCTACTTACCTGTCAGATGCGGCGATCCTGCATCCTCCCGCCCAGCTCCACGCGTCGCTCGTCGGCGCCACAGGAAGCCCAGCAGGAAGCTAACGACGAGGAATGGTGCAGGAGCTTCTCGCGCGATCAGCGATAACCAGCGGGGGAGCCGGTCGGAGGTAAGTATCACATGCAGCGATATCGCTAGCAATATCGCTGCAACGTCACAAAATCGGTTACTTTACAGCGATATTGCTAGCGATATCGCAGTGTGTAACGGGGGCTTAAGATCCTAAAATGGCGGAGGTGGGTGTGATAGGAAAACAAAAATGGCTACTCATGCCAAAGCGGCCCTCCATTAGTTTGTGGTAGCATAAACTAAATGGACAATACAGTAATGGCGGGGGTGGGCACGGCAGTAAAAATGAAATGGCTAAACAAGACCTTAGAAAAGCATAAAATGCCTATGGAAAGCATTAAATAATTGTACAACATAGTTAAAATAACATATAAATGAAAACTGTCTGATAAATGGAAATGAAATACAGAACGTGTGATGGCGGCGGGCGCGGCTGGAAAAGTACAATGGCTGCTGTATATAAAAACATATGTAAATGTTGAATAAAGTTATAAAAAGTTAAATGCCACAAAAAGATCATAAAAAACACAAACTGTGCCTACCTTACAAGACAGAGTTTAAAATTCCTGAAGGAATAAATCCAAGGAAAACGCAATAGCGGCTCAGACTGGATCACAGGAGCAGGAAAGCAGAAGGCTCGCAGGATGCAATATGGAATGCTGCTGGAATATCGTATGAACCACAGCGCTGGAGAACAATGGAAGGTAGCGCTAATACGTCGCCTTTTAAGACACGATCGTCCAATCACAAAACGAGAGCTTACAGTGACCACCAATCTGTGCAGAGGGGCGTGGAAAAGGTAACGCTCAATCACGCCTATCGAGGTCTGAGTCTGTTAACAATACATGCTGTGTGACAGGTCCCAGCGACTGCCGAGGTCGTTATACAGATCGCTGATCGCTGCTGTGTCGTTTAGTAGATCTGCCTGTTTGGCAGCTAACTAGCGACCATGTAGCGATGCACAAACGATCTTTGCCAGGTCGCGTCGTTGTCGTGATCACTGGTGCGATCGCTTAGTGTGACGGGGCCTTTACAGTACAAATTACAGATATCACTTACAGTAAACAAACTAACAGTAACAGAATGATACAGAGGGGAGAGGACCCTGCCCTTGCGGGCTTACATTCTACAGGATGGTGGGCAAGGAGACAGTAGGTTGGTGGGTTGCAGCAGCTCCAGTGATCGTGAGGCGGTAGCTCTGGTATTGGTGAGGAGGCAGCGGGGTCATTGCAGGCTGTAAGCTTTCTTAAAGAGGTGGGTTTTCAGGTTCCGTCTGAAGGATCCCAATGTGGTTGATAGTCAGACTTGTTGGGGCACAGAATTCCAGATGATGGGGGCTATTCGGGAGAAGTGTTGGAGGCGGTTAAGTGAGGAGCGAATAAATGTGGAGCGAATTAGTTGAGCAGCAGAGTTAAGGATTGACTGGAGAGGTGGGATGGTGTTAGCAGGGAGGCCACAGAAAAGGATGTTGCAGTAGTCGGGGCAGGAGATGATGAGGGCATGCATTTTAGTAGATTGAGGAAAGGACGGATTCTGGAAATATTTTTGAGCTGGAGACGTCAGGAGGTGGAAAGAGCTTGGATGTGCGGTTTGAAGGACAGGACAGAGTCAAGGGTTACTCTGAGGCAGCGGACTTCTGGTACAGGGGAAAGCATAATGTCATTAATTGTGATAGATGGATCAGGGAAGGGTGATCTGTGAGAGGAAGGAAAGATGATCAGTTCAGATTTGTCCACATTGATTTTGAGAAGAAGAAGAATATGGCTGATAGACACTCTGGGATTCTGGACAGCAGAGAGGTGATGTCTGGGCCAAAGAGGTAGATCCGAGTGTCACCAGCATAAAGGTGGTACTGGAATCCATGGGACTTTATGAGTTGCCCCAGGCCAAGCGTATAGATTGAGAAGAGTAGGGGTCCTAGAACATAGCTTTGGGGGACTCCAACAGAGACACGGTGGGATGAGGAGGTAGTGTGGGAGTGGGAGATGCTGAATGAGCGGTTGGAAAGGTATGAGGATAAGGAAGGGTAGAGGTGGGATTGGGTTAAAGGTGCAGATAGAAGATAGGAGAAGACCATCTCCTCCACCGTGTCTGTTGCTGGGACGAGGAGTGTGGGTGAAATGGAGGCCGCTGTAGCACAGCGAAGCAGGGGAAGCAGTGTCAGAGGCTGTCAGCCATGTTTCTGTAAGGCCGAGGAAGGCAAGATTGCAAGAGATAAAGAGGTAATGAATCACATGAAGCTTATTGCAGATGGAGCGGGCATTCCAGAGTGCTCCAAGGAGAGGGAGCAGGGGGGGTGGGCATCAAGGGCACGGGTTTTACGTTGGAGAGATTGCGGTAGTTCATATTAAATAGGAAGCGGTAGGAGGGGGAATTAATGGGAGGTATTAGCTTGGGGGTCCAGGATTGGGAGATATGTCGCCAGCAGTGAGCAGAAGCAGAAAGAGGGAGTGCAGATGCTGAATGAGCGGTTGGAAAGGTATGAGGAGATCCAGGATAGGGCGAGGTCTTTGGTGCCAAAGGAGGAGAGGCTCTGTAGTAGGAGGCAGTGGTCAACTGTGTCCAAAGCAGAGGACAGGGTTAGAAGGAGGAGTAAAGAGTATTGTCCATTAGCTTTGACTGTAAGCAGGTCGTTAGTAATTTTGGTCAGGGCTGTCTCAGTGGAGTGATGGGGCCGGAAACCAGATTGTAGATTGTCAAAGAGCAAGTTAAATGAGAGGTGGGAGGGAAGTTCAGCATGGAGGTGCTGCTCCAGGAGTTTGGAAGCGAATGGGAGTAGCGATATTGGGCGATAGCTGGACATAGCAGTTGGGGCGAGGGTTGGCTTTTTAAGGAAAGGCATCATTGTGGCATGTTTGAAAGCAGAAGGGAAGGTACCAGATAGGTTGAAGAGGTGGGATAGGGATAGGATAAGAGTGGTGGTGAGGTTAGGGAGGAGGTGGGATGGGATGGGGTCAAGTGCAGAGGTGGTGAGGTGTGATTTGGAGAAGAAACAATTAAGCTTCCCTTCAGTTACGTTGGAGATGGATGTTATGGGGTTTGGGCATTGGTCTGGTATATAAAGGGGTTCTGGTAGTTGAACAATAAAGGCTTGACTTGTTTGGTCGATCTTATTTTTGAAGTGTGCTCTGCAGAGATGAGAGAGGTTGGAGGGGAACAGTGGTGGGCGGAGGAGGGAGTTATCTGTTTTGAATAACTGTTTGAGATTGTAGGATAGGGAAGATAGGGTTGTGATGTAGGACTGTTTAGCAGAGGTGAGGGCAGATTTAAAAGGGAGTGTTGCCTGTTGGAATGCAGTGAAATCGTCTTGCGAATTTGTTTTCTTCCATCACCGCTCTGCAACCCTGGACACTTGCCGGAGCTTTTTAGTGATGTAATTATGCCAGAGTTGTCTGTTGATACACCGCACTCTGCCATGAATGAGAGGGGTGACCATGTCAATAGCTGATGCGAGAGTAGCATTGTAGAAAGCAGTGGCCCTGTCTGTGTCATTTAGTGAGGATATGGATGCTAGTGGTAGAATAGTGTCAGAGCGTGTGGGTGTCTAGGTGTCTGAGGTTTCTCCAGGGGGTGGTCATGTTGCTGGACATGGGTGACAGATGAGGACGACAGGGATGAGAAAGTGCGTAGATGGTGGTCGAATAGAGAGAGAGAGAGAAGCTGGTGAAGTTAGATAGAGAGCAGAGACGGGTGAAGACCAGGTCTAATGTATGTCCGTCTGTGTGGGTGGCTGAGAAGGACCACTGGGCAAGTCCAAATGATGAAGTAAAGGGACAGAAGGTTGGAAGCTGTTGACTGAAGGGTATCAGTAGGGATGTTGAAGTCACCCATGATGACAGTGGGGATGTCAGTGGAAAGAAAGTGAAGAAGCCAGGTAGAGAATTGATCAATAAAGGCAGTGGCCGGGCTCGGAGGTCGGTATATGATGGACGATTGGAGGTTTGAGGGAGAGTAGATGAAGACAGAGTGGACTTCATAAGAGGGGAGGATAAGGGAGGGTAGAGGTGGGATTGGGTTAAAGGTGCAGATAGAAGATAGGAGAAGACCATCTCCTTCACCGTGTCTGTTGCTGGGACGAGGAGTGTGGGTGAAATGGAGGCCGTTGTAGCACAGCGAAGCAGGGGAAGCGGTGTCAGAGGCTGTCAGCCATGTTTCTGTAAGGCAGAGGAAGGCAAGATTGCAAGAGATAAAGAGGTAATGAATCACATGAAGCTTATTGCAGATGGAGCGGGCATTCCAGAGTGCTCCAAGGAGAGGGAGCAGGGGGGGGTGGGCATCAAGGGCACGGGTTTTACGTTGGAGAGATTGCGGTAGTTCATATTAAATAGGAAGCGGTAGGAGGGGGAATTAATGGGAGGTATTAGCTTGGGGGTCCAGGATTGGAAGATATGTCACCAGCAGTGAGCAGAAGCAGAAAGAGGGAGTGCAGATGCTGAATGAGCGGTTGGAAAGGTATGAGGAGATCTAGGATAGGGCGAGGTCTTTGGTGCCAAAGGAGGAGAGGCTCTGTAGTAGGAGGCAGTGGTCAACTGTGTCCAAAGCAGAGGACAGGGTTAGAAGGAGGAGTATAGAGTATTGTCCATTAGCTTTGACTGTAAGCAGGTCGTTAGTAATTTTGGTCAGGGCTGTCTCAGTGGAGTGATGGGGCCGGAAACCAGATTGTAGATTGTCAAAGAGCAAGTTAAATGAGAGGTGGGAGGGAAGTTCAGCGTGGAGGTGCTGCTCCAGGAGTTTGGAAGCGAATGGTAGGGTAGAGGTGGGATTGGGTTAAAGGTGCAGATAGAAGATAGGAGAAGACCATCTCCTCCACCGTGTCTGTTGCTGGGACGAGGAGTGTGGGTGAAATGGAGGCCGCTGTAGCACAGCGCAGCAGGGGAAGCGGTGTCAGAGGTTGTCAGCCATGTTTCTGTAAGGCCGAGGAAGGCAAGATTGCAAGAGATAAAGAGGTCATGAATCACATGAAGCTTATTGCAGATGGAGCGGGCATTCCAGAGTGCTCCAAGGAGAGGGAGCAGGGGGGTGGGCATCAAGGGCACGGGTTTTACGCTGGAGAGATTGCGGTAGTTCATATTAGATAGGGAGCGGTAGGATAATAGAAAAGCTAGGTCCAGGTAATAAGAAGGGCTTATTTTGCAGACTTACCCAAAAGAGACAGATACAGAGTGTGGGGTCCTTCCGTGACTAACTACCATTGAAATAACTGCAGCTTCTGGATACTTAGCTGCAGTGATACTTTGCTGCAATGGGGACATGTGCAAGACCCCACACACATAAAACCCTTAGAATGCTACTAAATTTATAGGACTGAGTAGAGGATCAGATGAAAGGGATTGTGGGAGCTGGTTTAGGATAAATTTAGCAGCTGGCTAGCACACCAGGGGTGGATAGATGATCAAAGATGCTTGGCCTGGCTACATCTATATAGCACCTTTCGCCAGATAACATCTAGAGTGACCCTAGCATGGATATACAGCAGTGAGTGTTAAGTACAATGCAACAAATAAATTATACCAAAGATTTAACAGGCATATTAAAAAAAATGTTGCAGGGTGATAGGCAGCAGATGAGACAGGAAGCATAGTTGTAGAGATGTACCATTAATAAATGTTGCAGGGTGATAGGCAGCAGATGAGACAGCAAGCAGAGTTGTAGACATGTACCATTAATATATGTTGCAGGGTGATAGGCAGCAGATGAGACAGTATACAGAGTGGTAGAGATGTACCTGTGTGAAGAGAGGAGATGGATGTCAATTCCCAGCCGTTGAAATAACTGCAGCTTCTGGCTACTTAGCTGCAGTGATACTTTGCTGCAGGGGGGATACGTGCCAGACCCCACACGTGTGCACCCCTTAGAATGCTACTGCTGCTTATGCCTGGCACCATTTTCCGTAGATGGCTCATGCGCATCGCAGCAGCCCACGCGTTCTCTGCAGCCTACGCCTGAATCTTCTACATCACTGCTGCTTTCATCTTCACCAGGACCCCAGGATCCAGGGTCTGAGTTAGCTCTGCCATTGGGTGGGGGGGAGGTCAGTTCTTAGACCTAGCATAGCTCACTTTGACACATTTCTTTCTATCTCTATGCCAAACCTCATGCAGTATCACTCCTATTCCCCTCCTATTTTCTTAATTTTGCATGTTTTTCCTGTAATAGAAGGTTCCCCTCTAGTCAGACGTCATCCTTCTGTCCAAACTGCAGCCCATCCACTATGCCTACCTCCCTCCCGAGTGGGCTGCAACTTTCTCCCAATCAATCCCAGACCTTTGTCTCAGTCATAGAATTGCTATCCAATACTGCCTTCGCCACGGGCTCCTGTTTGTTCACCTTGGCATTCCGGATCCTACTGCCTACCAAACCCAACAGGGTACATCACGCAGGAGTTCCAAAAAGCATGCTTGCACTCGCCCATTGTCTAGTTCCCCACCACCCTTAGTGTCCTCCAGGATCCCATCTCTCTCCCTTCCTCCAGTGCTCCAGGAGTCAGATTCCGATCTAAACTCCAAACAGATCTGCAAACTACGTGACATTGTGGATAGTCTGAGTCTAGCTGTTAAAGGTATGGTTAACATAAAGGACACTGAGACCTCTCCCTCTGAGCAGACCGTATCCTTCAGAAAGACGAAGTGTTCTCCCTGAGTTTTTGCCAATCACCAAGAGTTCAACAGATTCTTTACTCAGGAATGGTCGCACCCAGAAAAGTGTTTTCAGAGAAGAAAACCCATGGACGTATCTATTTGCATTTTACATGCTTCAGAAATTGGCTGGCAGAGTCTCCCTCAGTGGATCCTCGTCTCCCAGCTCTCCATTAACACCATCCTTCCTCTTTCTGATGGAGATTCTCTAAAGGAGGCTTCTGAATGACACACCGAAGCCCTCGCAAAATCAGTCTTTGAGGCTTGGCCCTCTGCCCTTCCTTTGCTGCTATGTGGGTAGCCATGTTGATTTCGGCCTGGGCGAAACTCCTCAACACAGGGAAGTAACTCCTGTTGGCTTCCCTTGATGCAGCCACCTGCTCAACCCTGGCAGCCAGCAACATCATTACCATGTTAAATGGCCTGTTATTCAATACTGATTAACATCTATTTTCATCTATGCAGCAAGATTGCAGCGACTTGGACAATAAAAATGTTTCATTCAGACAACTGTACGTGTTTTATCCGTGATTTTCACAAATAGAATACATAACCATTATAGTCTATGGAGCTGTTCACATGTCCATGATATATTGCAGACTGTGTTTCCATGCAGAAATCATGGCGACCTGTCTAAAGTTAGCAACTAGTACAACCTATTATTTAGCATAGTGCTTTCCATTACATCTTATACTAGGGGCCACACATAGCCTCCTATATATAGCAAGAGCCCCCATATAGCCTTCCATATACAGCATGAGTGCGACATAGCCCCACCATTTTTCAGCATGATCACTGCATAGCCTCCATATATACAGCGTGAGCCCCACATAGTCTCCCATATACAGTGTGAGCCCCACAAAGCCTCCCATATAAAGTATGAGCCCCACATAGTTTCTGTATATACAGCATGAGCACCACATAGCCTCCCATATACAGTGTCAGCACCGCATAGCCTCCAGTTTACATAAAAACATCTCATACAGATGAAAGAACCACCACCACATACCTCACATCCATTCCCCTGGTGATCTGCTCCTGTCTTAGGTGCACTGACTCTCCTCAGTGCACACCTGACGCAATGAAATAACGTCATTGTGTCTAATGTCTCATACGATGATGGTTGAAGAAAGGGATGGCGGCCACTCCTCCACCAATGTATTCACTACTGTCTGCATCCCGAGGATGCAGATAGTGGCGAAAGTGGGTAGAAGGGTATATACAGACAGCGGGGGAGGGCATATTGTGATCCATGGGCCACTATTTCAGCTTTTCGGCTGTTACAGTCTCCGGGCCGGCCTTGAACACTCAAAAGTCAGGTGTGGTTCGCGGGACATACTTTGCCCAGGTCTGCCTTTTATAATATGACAATGAAATTTTTAGATTTTTAACTACTTCCCATCTTCAGTACAACTGCAGAAATACAGACATTAATTGTGAAGCATTATGTTTGTGCTGGGAAAAAGACAGAGTGATATCCTGAATACATGCCAAGCTTCATATTGTTGAATGAAGACACAGGATTATTATTAGCGCCTTGAGTAATAATGCAGGTGGGTTGCTATGAAACTCCGAACCACATGACTTTTTTCCATCAGCAAATTTCAATGTTTGCAGTTGATTCTCACTAGTGGTTTCCACAGGGATAGAAAAAATCTCTAGAGAGGCTGCATAAGACAGAAATGAAAGCTGACAAGATAATGCTTTAATGCTTTATGGAGCATACTGTCTCACAGAGCTACCGTTCCAAATAGTGATAAATACATTACTTCATATCACTGACTGCTATGGAAGATTGGGATTGTTAAATACAGTAACTGCAATAATACAGTAAATGCTTAACAGTGGATCTGTCACACTGAATCTGCTGTTATAGGGCTAAGGCCATGTACAGTCATGGCCGAAAATGTTAGCACCCTTGAAATTGGTCCAGAAAATGAAGTATTTCTCCCAGAAAATTATTGCAATTACACATGTTTGTTATACACTTGTTTATTTCCTTTGTGTTTATTGGAACAACACAAAAAAAAAGAGAAAAAAAAGGCAAATTGGACATCATTTCACACAAAACCCCAAAAATGGACCGGACAAAATTGTTGGCATCCTGAACTTAATATTTGGTTGCACACCCTTTGGAATAAATAACTGCAATCAATTGCTTCCTATAACCATCAAAATAATCCTTACACTTCTCAAATAAAATTTTGGATCACTCTTCTTTTGCAAACTGCTCTAGGTCTCTCATATTTAAAGGGTTCCTTCTCCCAACAGTAATTTTATGATCTCTACACAGGGGTTCAATGGGATTTAGGTCTAAACTCATTGCTGGCCATTTCAGAACTCTCCAGCACTTTGTTTCCATCCTTTTCTAGATGCTTCTTCAAGTACATTTGGGGTCATTGTCCTGCTGGAAGACCCACAACCTAGGATGCAAACCCATCTTTCTGACACTGGGCACAACATTGTGACCCAAAATCATTTGATAATCTTCAAATTTCAAGATGCCTTGCACACAGTCAAGCCATCTGGTACTAGAGGCAGCAAAACAACCCCGAAACATCTTTGAGCCTGCATCATATTTGATTGTGGGCACTGTGTTCTTTTCTTTGCAGGTCTCATTCTGTTTTCAGTAAACAATAGAATTATTGCTTTACTATAAAGCTCTATCTTGGTTTCATCTGTTCACAAGACACTTTCTCAAAAGGCTTTGGCTTAGGTACATTTTGATAAACTGCAGTCTAGCTTTTTATGTCTCTGTGTCAGCAGTGGGTTCTCCTAGGTCTTCTGCCATTGCATTTAATTTCATTCAAAAGTCAACTAATAGTTTGCGCTGACACTGATGCACCCTGAGCCTGCAGGACAACTTGGATTTCTTTGTAACTTGAATGGGGCTGCTTATCACCATCTGGACTACCCTGAGCTGCAACCTTCCATCAATTTTTTTCTGTTGTCCACATCCAAGGAGATTAGCTACAGTGCCATGGGCAAAAAAAACCAAGTTCTCTGGAGATGGACTTGTAACCTTGAGATTGTTGATATTTTTCAACAATTTTCTCAAGTCCTCAAGCAATTTCTTCTCCTCTTTCTGTTCTCAATGCTTAGTGTGGCACACACAGGCACACAATGCAAGATCGAATCAACGTCTACCATTTTTATCTGGTTTCAGGTGTGATTTTCATATTGCCCATACTTATTACTTGCCACACGTGACTTTGATTGAGCATCAGAAGCTTGAAACAAAGTTGTTTACAAAAAATTTTGGAAGGATGTCAGCAATTAAGTCAATGGGGAAGAAAAGTCGGCAGTGAGTGGAGGACAGGAAACACACCTACAGTGCCCTTTTTAATGCCAAAAACATCAATTCTTATTACTTAAGCTTGTCAACCTTAATTTACTTTATAATAATAGTTAGGCATTGAAAACTGGGGGTTATTTGGTTAAAGTTGTGGGGGGGGCTAGGGCTAGCTCCAGTTTTTCGTGGGCACTGGGCCAAAGAGTGTCACTGGGCTCTTTGAACACATGCCACTGGGTCGCCCTCGCACACCCAGGGCAGCGGGGTACTCGGTATCGGGCCGGTGTCAGGTGGGAATGTGTCACAGCAGCGGTGACCCGGTCCGTGGCCCTGGGCGCCCAATATCAATGGCGGTGATGTTAATGGTGTTAAAGTTTATTAGAATAGTTTGTGACGCCACCCGTGGTGTTTGGCAAGTAAGGCCTCTTTCACACTTCAGTTTTTTACAATCAGTCACAATCCGGCAGGTTTTGAAAAAAACGGATCCTGAATTTTCTTTTGAGGATCTGTTTTTTTTCTCCATTGACTTTCATTAATGGCGGATTGTGACGGATTGCTGTCCGTTGCATCCGTTTTTTTTGAGGATCCGCCAAAAGTTGCTGTCCGTCACCATCCTCAAAGATTTCACAACGCAGCTTGCAACGTTTTTTTTTTGTGGCGGATCCTCCAGACACTGATTTAACCCGAAATTCTTTCTGGGTGCCGGACAAAAAAAAAATCTCTCTCTCTCTCTCCTTTTCCAGGCTGCGATTCCTTTAAAATTCTTCATTTTGCGGATCCGTCAAAAAAACGTATAGGTGGCATCCGTTGTCATCAGTTCTAAAACGGATCCAGCATCCGTCCTCTTGGCGGATTTTGACTGATGCAAAAAACTGAAGTGTGAAAGAGGCCTAAGGTGTTGAGCCAATGCTGCGTGCAGATCCGCTGGGACTGATGGTGTGGTGCAGCAAAGATGGTGTAGCTCCCCACAGGTGGAGCTGTAGTCCCAGGGCAATGTAGGTGCAATGGATGAGGAGAGGCGCAGAATGGTATGGATGCTGGTACTCAGGTGTAATGGTGCAGAATAACTGGAGGACACCAGGATGTGCGGTTCCAAAGCTTTACTCACTGTTTGCAGTTCACACAACTGCCTGCCTCCGTACTGTGTTCTCCAGGTCAGGGCTCCAGCCAACCTCCAGGCAGGATAGGATTCTCCCTTCCACACTCCCCCAACATGTACCTTACTGAACGACTCCTCCAATGCGCCTTTAGGTGCGAAGCACTCCAGTACTTAGTTACCCTAGAATGCCTCTCTTTAGGTGTTCCTAGTCTTTACTTGACAGACAGCTGTAGCCTGCTTCGGGGACTCCACTCTGCGTCCCGGCTCTCTATTCAGTTGCTGTTGTGTCCCAAGTCTATGATGGGAGCAAGGCGTTAGCGGCTCACTACTCCTCCGGTGTCTGTTGCCGGACATAAAGATCCAATCAACCTCGGGGACCGGGCCCTGGCCTTTGCGCTCTCTGGACTGGAAGGGTTCTTTATCTTTCTTCAACCAGCTTCCCACCGTCCTTCTATTCTCCTTCGTTCCGATCTGTTCTATCTCTCTTATGGAAGGTTAGGTTATCAATCTTATCAGTCACTTTCTCTAGTCTTTCTCGTGCCAGCAGCCCAGATCACTGGGACCTGCTGCAGCATGTCCCTCAGACACCCATCTTCTCTCTTCTCTCTCCTCTAACCAACCAACAACAACAACCCCTAACTTTCACTCTTCCCACTCTTTTATATCATCTCACTCCACCCGCCTCCCAGCACATCTCGTGTTATGAAGCAGGGTTCCACGAGGGGTGCTCTGCTAACCCCCAGCCTGAAGCTGTTAGGTGGCCATACTGAACTATCCTGTGTGTGGAATGCAGGTGTGGAGCGTGGTCAGGAGTTCCCACCTTACCTGGACGGTGGGGCACTACACCTTAGGAGAAGGTGCAGTACCTCTGTGGCGACTGAAGCCTCAGGGGCGCCACACCACAATTCATGATCCTCTGATACGGCAGAAAAATAGCGGTATAGTACAATGAAAAATACTTCACTTCTTACATCTCATGACTGATATCCATTTTGAATTCTCCAATAGCTCCAAAAACGGACAGTATATTACTCCATACAGTGTTATGGCCACCGCATAGTGCACTATACAGAGTAATGAGGCCCATATATTTATCCATACAGCATCATTGGTCCCATATAATGTTTGAAACAGTATATGATGAGCTCCACATAATGCTACAATATATGATGGGCCCCATGGATGAAGCTCCACTGTCTTATGGGCCCAAATATTTCTCCATATTTAATGGGCCCCATTTCTAATGCTCCAGTGCATAATGGGCCCTGCAAATGCTGCTCCAGTGTCTGATGTCCACCTTTGGAATGCTACAGTGTATGGTGGGCATCATATATCATTCTCCAGAGTATAGTGCTCCCCAAAAATAGCTGTCCCAACATTGAAAACAATTAAATAAGTCTTCTCGCTAGGGAATCCCTGTACTAGTCTGGACTCCTCGTCGTCCCCATCTTCCATCTCACTGCACTTGGACTGTTTAGGCAGAGGGCGTACAGACGTGATGTCATCGCGCTCTCTGACCAGAATGTCACTGTCAGGAAACGCGGAAGACGTCACGGCGGTAGAGCAAGGAGAGGTAAGTATTTCAACTTTGCAAGTGCTGTGATCCTGAGCAAGCAGGGGGGGGCCCACTCGTTGGTGATGGCACTGGCACAGGGCCCCTCATAGTACGGTGGTGTGTCTGACGGCGGGTGTGGGCCCTCCCGCCGGCAGAGACACTTTTGTGTACTATGAGGGGCCCTGTGCCAGTGCCGTCGCCCATGAGTATGCCCCCCCACCTGCACAAGGAACCTGCACTTTCATCTGCACCTTCCTCTTTGTCACCGTGTTAGGTGGTATAGTATGCGGGAAGGGGAACATGAGTTTCATCAGGGTCAGATTCTGGCTGTGTAGAGTGCGAGGGGAATGTAGTGGTCTGGGTCAATGTACCAGCAGAATCATCTAGCAGTGCCTGGGCATCAGTGCACTTGTTGCGCCCCCAGGAGTACGGTCGCAACAGTGGCATTACCTTCCTCCTAGGGAGTGTGATGTCATGCTTGGGAGCAACGAAGGATCTCTCTAGCAGTTAAACCAACACACAACAGTTCCCACTCCAGGCCAGCAGGGAGACCTCTGAACCTGACTGCTGAGGAGCTGCTCTCTGTGGTCGGGAGGAGGGAAGTTAGGGCAGTCTGTGAAGGGAAGGGGAAGTGTGTCGACGTGAGAAGGGGAGCTGGAGGATGAGCAGAGTTAAGGCTCACTCCTAGCTGTAGCGCATGGTCGGGATTCCGGTCTCCGAGTTTGTAGGGACACTGACAGTCCTGCAGCAGAAACCGGAGGAAGTAGCAGCTGTAAATGCTCTGTTCCCAACTAAGGCTCGGAGGCCCCAGCAGCGACGTGTGTGAGCCAGAAGGAAAAGGCTATGGCTGCCTGCCATATGAGAAAGTTCCAAAAGAGAGTCAACAGGGGGAATTTCAGTGAACTCAGTACTGCGAGTACCTCAGATAAGCGCTAGAACGGAGGCCACACTACCTATCTGCAAAGAGAGAATTCCTAATTTGCTTCCAAGCTCTGGGTCCTGGACAGCACTTACCAAGTACAGATAAAGGAACTGCACGACTGTGTCTGTCATCTTTCTCCTGCACCTGGCGCACGGCTCTGCTACATCCTGCACTGCACACCATTTACCAACTCTTTCATCTGCCCTGCGACTACAGCCCTACCTGTGCAGGGCTTCTATATCTTAGCTGCACCACAACATCTGTCCCAGAGAAGCGACACTGCAGCGCGGATCAATCTGATCAGAAACCACAGGTGGCGTCACATATCATTCACCTATACACGTTATTCACCCCTTTGCATGGACGCCCAGGGCCACGGAACGGATCATCATCACCACCAATGTGACACATCCCTCAGACACACCGGCCCAGTACCGATTAACCCCACTACCCTGGCTGGCCACCCACACTCCATGTCAGATTCATCTTGGACTGGGGAATTCACGATTTGACTTGATAACCCAGGCATGGTATGATAGAAAGAGCTACATGGACTAATGAGAAGTGTGGCCTGCTGCATCATTCACTTTTGGTGGGGGTGAAGGTCACAAGGAAAGGGGTTCTTCCTGACCAGAAGCCAGCACTTGATGACTCAGTGCTTGCATTTTTTTAAACTTCAGAAGAGGAGGGCATATTTGCTGGAGTCTGTTTCAGCAATGTAAGCCAAAACCAGTTCCTGATGCTCCCGCTTTAAAAGCGGTTAACCTACTCCCAGAAAAGGTAGCCTTCCAGGCATTCCGGAGCCAGACCATGACGCAGGCTCAACACCTCCTGCCTTAGCTGCTATTGTGCTTTTGCCACTACCAGCAGATGCACCACCACCATCAGCACCAGCTAGCCCCCCCACGCCCAAGTCCGTGGCCTCTTCCACCAAACTTCAAAATGTTGTAGAAAATGAACCCAAAATAACATCAGATAAGATGGTAAAGTCAAAGGATGATTGTCAATCTCCCTATATATACCATCTGTTAGGCGTCGGGTTCTTGCCACTGCACACCAGGAATCCAGAGCCTTGCACCCAGCGGTCTCCCGTTCTTCTTCAGCCGCAGTGGAGCCTGCTCAGCAGATTCGTCGGTCCCGGCACTCTGCCCAGGCCAACTCCGTGGGTTTGCTTGCTGCTGCCACCTCTGGCACAGCTATGACAATGCATGCTGCTAAGTAGGGAGATTCTCCAGGGACTAAGTCCTCATGTCGGGCCACTGAACATGCCCGTGGAGTGATCTCCCATTGGAGATCGAGGGTCACGTGCTCAGGTCCTGCTCGTGTTCGGATTGGCCCATCCGAGAAGCCAGGAGGGTCCCGGACGCCCGTGGCTATAAAAGGTTCTCATGGCCACTCGCTCATGCGCTAGGATAGACTGTATTTACAGATGATGTGGAGTGAGTGATGTATGCACGTATGAATGTCTCTGGTGAATGACTCATTAAGAAACCCCTACCCTTGGTACGCATGTGTTGTGCAGCCTAGCCTGCTAGCACCCAGGCTTAGGCAGGTGTAAGGTTGAGTCAGGCATCAGGCCTCACCAGGGATTCATCACGCTTCAGTGCACGTGCTCCATAGCCAGCGTCTATAGCGGCGCTCGCGACAGCGACGCCGCGAGTTCAGTGGGCCTAGAAGGACTCTAACCCCGTGTCCTTGGGGTAGAGTTCTGTGGCCGTACACTGTGCGCTCTTTTAGCTGAGCTCTGTGAGCACAAACAGGCTCCGGCGTTTATGTTCAGCGGTAATGCAGCTCTGTGAAGCAACAGAGTCCGCCCCTGTACACACTGGGTGACGATATCCCGTGTGTGTTCTTATAGTATACCGCCATATAGCATCCGCCATTACTGAGCAGCAGGATACCACCCCTGCACGGTGGACCCCGGGCTGTGAACGCACCTTATTACCATCTTTATTATTTGGTGTGTTCCGCCAGCCCTAACTTTATCCTAGCGCCAGGGTCTGGCTAGTAATGGCGGAAGAACAGCAACTGCTGCAGTACATCCGGCAGCTGTAGGGCAGGTTAGCGTCTCTCGAGCGTTCAGCCTCAGCTGTGGATGTTACTGCGGTCGCTGTTCAGGCAGCCACAGAGGCTGTCTCCCGTGTGACCACAGCCATCCCTGCCCCGACTTTGTCCCGCCTCCCGCTGCCCGAGAAGTTCTCGGGTGATAGTGCTTCTTGTAGGGGTTTTGTAAGCCAGTGCTCTATACAGCTGGAGCTGCTGGCCGCACGATTCCCCTCTGAGCGGGCTAAAGTGGGATTTATTATTTCCCTCTTGTCGGGCAGGGCTTTGGAGTGGGCCACACCGCTGTGGGAGCGTGGTGTTCATGTGGTGCAGAGTGTCTCGCAGTTCTCAGACACTCTGAAGCAGGTCTTCCTGGGACCACGAGTCACCCATGACACCTTACTCCGGCTGCTGGCATTGTCACAGGGCTCGTCCATGGTCAGCCACTTTCCCATCCAGTTCCGGACGCTGGCCTCAGAGTTAGAGTGACCAGATAAGGTCCTCATTCCGGCATTCTGGAGAGGTGTGGCTGGCCATGTGAAGGACGCTCTGGCCACCAGGGACATTCCCGCTACACTAGAGGAGCTTATCACTGTCTCCACCCGTATAGATCTTCGCTTCGCCGAGCGAAGGTTGGAGCGGGACCAGTGTAGGCAGAGGTTTAGGTTGGCACCTAATTTTGCTAAACCTCTGGAATCTTCCGATTGGGCGTCCGAACGTCAGGGGGCTTCCTGTGAGGCATCCAGGCCCCGGTCCGCTCGAGCTCCTGTGAGCTGTCATGTTTGCTGGCAGTCCGGTCACCTTGCCAACCGGTGCCCACAGCAGCTGGGAGAACGCTCGCCCCTAGTGGCTATAGGAGGCGGCGCACTTTAAGGGGACACTTTAGTTTGATTCTTCCACTCTGGCGGTGGAGGTTTGCGTGGATTCCGGGGCAGAGGGCAATTTTATGTCATCAGCCTTCGCTCAACGGCACGCTATACCCCTGGTTATGATGTCTACACCAGTCACCGTCAGAGTGGTGAACGGCGCCACTCTACCCTCACAGATAACCCACCAGACCGTCCACTTGTTACTCTCAGTGGCTCCATCTCATCAGGAGAGGATATCCCTCCTCGTCATGCCCAAGGGTATTGACCAGGTACTTCTAGGGGTCCCCTGGCTGCGGTACCACTCCCCCCCATATAGAGTGGTCCTCAGGGAGGATTATTGGGTGGAGAAAATCATGTGAGGGTAGATGTCTGAGTGAGTGCGTTCAGGTTGCCTCCACCGAAGTTCCCGCTGATCTCTCCTTGCTCACCAAACACAATCGACAGTATGCGTACGTGTTCTCCAAAAAGGCGGCGGAGACCCTTCCACCGCATCACCCCTATGACTGTCCTATTGACCTCTTGCCTGGTGCTGAGCCTCCCCGGGGTCGAGTCTATCCCCTATCTCTCCCAGAGACAGAGGCAATGTCTCAATACATCAGGGAGAATCTGGCAAGAGGATTCATTAGGAAGTCAGTGTCACCAGCAGGGGCGGGATTCTTCTTCATCCAGAAGAAGAGTGGGGAACTACGTCCTTGCATTGATTACAGGGGTCTTAACGCCATCACTGTTAAGAATAAGTATCCTCTGCCCCTAATATCAGAGCTGTTTGATAGGCTATGGGGAGCGAGGGTGTTTTCCAAACTTGATCTGGCTTACAATCTGATTCACATCCGTGATGGGGATGAATGGAAGACGGCATTTAATACTAGGGATGGGCACTATGAATACCTGGTGATGCCCTTCGGCCTCTGTAATGCCCCGGCCGTCTTCCAAAACTTTGTGAACGATATCTTCCGGGATATGCTTACCACCTCGGTTGTAGTCTATCTGGATGATATTCTCATCTACTCTCCAGATATTGACTCCCACCGGAGAGATGTTTGCAAAGTTTTCGATCGCCTGCGGGCAAGCTCCCTCTATGCCAAGTTGGAGAAGTGTGTGTTTGAGCAGGAGTCCTTGCCTTTCCTGGGCTATATCATCTACGCCCGGGGATTGGCCATGGATCCTGCCAAGCTACAGGCGGTGATGGATTGGCAGGAGCCTCATTCTCTCAAAGCGGTGCAGCTTTATGGGGTTCATAAATTATTATCGCCAATTCATCCCCCACTTCTCGACTTTGGTAGCACCCTTGGTAGCCCTCACTAAGAAGGGTGCAAATCCCAAGTTGTGGTCGGATCCGGTCTCCAAGGCCTTCTCCTCCATTAAGTCCCATTTCGCTAGCACTCCCATTCTACATCGCCCCGATGTAGATAAGCCCTTCATTCTGGAAGTGGATGCCCCTTCCGTCGGTGCTGGAGTGGTCCTGTTTCAGAAGGACACGCAAGCTTCTTTTTCTCTAAGACCTTCACACCGGCGGAGAGGAATTATGCCATCGGGGACAGCGAGTTTGCTAGCAATGAAGTTGACCTTCTCGGAGTGGAGACACTTCCTGGAGGGGGCTCGCCACCCTTTCCAGGTGTTCACCGACCACAAAAACTTGGTGTATTTGCAAACAGCCCAGCGGCTAAACTCTCGCCAGGCCAGATGGTCTTTGTTATTTTCCCAGTTCCACTTCACCCTCCATTTTCTCTCCAGGGAGAAGAACGTCCAGGCCGATGCTCTCTCCCGCTCCGTGGTCTCATCGGAGGAAGAGGAGGAGGAGCCTCGACTGATCGTCCTATCCGAGAACCTGAGGACTGTGCCTCTGGTTGCCCTTGAGTCAGTACCTCCGGGCAAGACATTTGTCCCTGCCCGTCTGAAACCAGAGGTCCTCTCTTGGGCTCATTCATCCAGGGTGGGTGGACATTTCGGGACAAAACGGACCTCTGAGCTTTTGGCGAGGACGTACTGGTGGCCGCATATGGCCCGTGACGTCAGGGACTATATTCAGGCGTGCGTCTCTTGCGCCCAGAATGGGCCCTCTCGGCAGCGACCCGCTGAGCTTCTTTTTCCTCTGCTGGTAGCAGACAGGCCCTGGGAGATGGTCGGTATGGACTTTGTGGTGGGGCTACCCAAGTCCAGTGGCAGCACGGTCATTTGGGTTGTCACCGACCATTTCTCTAAGATGGTGCACTTGGTACCTCTATCCCGGTTACCTTCTGTGCGGGACCTGGCAGTGTTGTTCATTAAGCACGTTTTCCACCTGCATGGCATGCCGGACAAGATTGTCAGTGACCGGGGTCCTCAGTTTGCGTCCCGGTTTTGGAGAGAGCTTTGTTCCCTGCTCAGCATTGAGCGGAATCTCTCTTCGGCCTATCATCCCGAGACGAACGGGTTGGTAGAGAGAGCCAACCAGACCCTGATCACATATCTTCGACATTTTGTCTCGGCCAGGCAGGACGACTGGGCATCCTTGCTGCCATGGGCAGAGTTCGCTTTGAAGAATGCTGTGGCCGACTCCACCGGTCAGACCCCATTCCTCCTAAATTACGGTCAGCATCCGCGTGTCCCTGTGCCCATGCCCGTGTCATCCACCGACTCCAGGGTGGCAGACTGAGCGGTGGAGGCACACAACATTTGGGTTCGCACCCAGGATGCTCTCCGGGCTTACAAGGAGAGAATGAGGACCTCCGCTGACGTACACTGGCGCCCTGCTCCGACTTTTGCCCCTAGCGACTTGGTGTGGCTCTCCGCCCGGAACATCAGGCTGCGGGTATAGTCCGCTAAGTTTGCACCGCGCTACATTGGCCCCTTCAAGGTCCTCGAGCAGATCAGCTCTGTGGTCTACCGTCTGGCCCTTCCACCACACTTGGCTATCTCTGATACATTCCACGTGTCCCTCCTTAAGCCTGTTCACTTGTCCCGGTTCTCCGAGTCATCTGCCGGGACATCAGACATGTCTTCGGACGAGTTTGAGGTCAATGCCATCGTGGGATGCAAGGTGATGTGGGGCAAAAAGTTTTATTTGGCGGATTGGAAGGGTCATGGTCCAGACCTGGGAGCCAGCAGAGAACATCCACGCTCCACTCCTCATTGCGGCGTTTGAGCGTAGCGAGGCTCAGAGGGGAGGGGGCCCTAGGAGCGGGGTAATGTTAGGTGACAGGTTCCTGCCACTGCACAGCAGGAATCCAGAGCCTTGCACCCAGCGGTCTCCCATTCTTCTTCAGCCGCAGTGGAGCCTGCTCAGCAGATTCGTCGGTCCCGGCACTCTGCCCAGGCCAACTCCGTGGGTTTGCTTGCTGCTGCCACCTCTGGCACAGCTATAATAATGCATGCTGCCTAGCAGCGAGATTCGCCAGGGACTAAGTCCTCATATCGGGCCACTGAGCATGCCTGTGGAGTGATCTCCCATTGGAGATCGAGGGTCATGTGCTCAGGTCCTGCTCGTGTTCGGATTGGCCTATCCGAGAAGCTAGGAAGGTCCCGGATGCCCGTGGCTATAAAAGGTTCGCATGGCCGCTCGCCCATGCGCTAGGATAGACTGTATTTACAGACTATGTGGAGTGAGTGATGTATGCACGTATGAATGGCTCTGGTGAATGACTCATTAAGAAACCCCTACCCTTGGTACGCATGTGTTGTGCAGCCTAGCCTGCTAGCACCCAGGCTTAGGCAGGTGTAAGGTTGAGTCAGGCATCAGGCCTCACCAGGGATTCATCACGCTTCAGTGCACGTGCTCCATAGCCAGCGTCTATAGCGGCGCTCGCGACAGCGACACCGCGAGTTCAGTGTGCCTAGAAGGACTCTAACCCCGTGTCCTTGGGGTAGAGTTCTGTGGCCGTACACTGTGCGCTCTTTTAGCTGAGCTCTGTGAGCACAAACAGGCTCCGGCGTTTATGTTCAGCGGTAGTGCAGCTCTGTGAAGCAACAGAGTCCGCCCCTGTACACACTGGGTGACGATAACCCACGTGTGTTCTTATAGTATACCGCCATATAGCATCCGCCATTACTGAGCAGCAGGTTACCACCCCTGCACGGTGGACCCTGGGCTGCGAACGCACCTTATTACCATCTTTATTATTTGGTGCGTTCCGCCAGCCCTAACACCATCAGTCACACAGAGACGCTCACAGGCTCAGTATGGATTAGACAAGAATATAAAAAGTAGAAAAAGTGTACAGTATCATCAGAGAGCAGGTATATATAGTATAGTTTAAACATTCTAAATCTCCATAGATATTTCAGGAGGCAGACACAGACTCTCTCAGGCTCAGTATGAATTACAACACAATATAAAAAGCCATAAAACGGTAATGGATCTGAAGAGTACAGCTCTACACAGTGTAGGGGTCATTGCTGTCAATCTCACTATTTATTTCCACAGTCAGAAAATAACTCTCACTTGGTCAGTTTGGATTAGACCAGAATATAAAAAGCAGTAAATTGGTAATGTATCACAAGCGTAGAGCTGTATACACTAGTGTTGGGGTAATTTTTAAATGTACATCTAAATTGCAGGAGTAACCCACAGACTGTCACACGCTCAGGATAGATCACACCACAATATAACAAGAAGGTCCGCAAGAAATAATCACACATGTGGGACAATGTTCCAGGTGTCAATGATACACTTAGAGTGGTGGGTGGAGGAGGACTTCCTGGCAGAAAGGGTACAGTATCACCAGATACCAGGTATATATAGCATAGTTTCAACATTAAAAGTGTACGTCTATATATTCAGGAGTAGTGTTGAGCCACCCCGCTAGTGTTCCAGTTCGTTTTGGTTCGTCGAACACGAGGCAAGTTCTTCGAATGTTTGTCGAACATTCGACGAACAACGTCGAACACCATTGAAAACAATGGCAGGCAAACACAAACACATATAAACACATAGAAAACAATTACAAAACACCTTAAAATGTGTGCCAAACCAGACAAAATGCTCAGAATACAAAAATAACATATGGAAAACGGCAACTACATATTGAAAAGAGGTGGAGGAGTAAAAGGAGGAGGAGGAGACACAGATATAGGCATGTCATGCCCTTATGAAGTCAAGAAAGGCTGGAATAAAAATGTAAAATACCAAAAAACAGTAAAAATCTGAAATCGAAGACTATCATATACTGTCGGACTTCCCACCATAAATTAGGCCAACTGCTGATCGGGCGGCGTTATTCCCACTAACCTCCGAACAGCGTCCATGAAGGCAAAGTGTTTGGTTTCCGGGGGCAGTATGGTTGCAAAGCTGAACCTTAAAGGAATGCCCAGAAAGGCACCGCCAGGAGTGGAGACTGCGGCTTAATTCAACTCCACCAGGGAAACCTCAACCATGCCAGCTACAGAAAAGATTGACAGATTGCAAGCTTTGTTGATTCTGTGGGTGGTGGTGGATTTCCGTTTTTAGTTGTGCTAGCGATTTGTCAGCTTAATTCCGTTAATGAACCAGAATCCGGCATGCCCCCGCGGTACACGTCAAGCTTACTAGAGGAACACGCGAGGCTCTGGCACTGAGATCGGTCAATAACAGGTCTGTCATGCCCTTACATGTCCGGGGCTGCATGTGCGCTACACTGAAAGGTCCAGCGTGTGTTGCTTACAGATGCAGATAACCCGCTGAACCCCGTTAGTGATGGGGATCTGGGATAACAATTCTTCCCCACGAACGAGGATTTCCCAGTAAGTGCAGGTCAACCAGAATTCCGGAATTAGGCCTAACCGGCATTCCAGAAAAAATGAAAAAATTAAGTGTCCAAACCACAGGTGCTGTAGCTTGCTTAACAGCTGGGCTCCTATGCTGAGTAGCACGCAGTTCTTACATAAACAGGTGGCATAGCTTGGTTGACTGGTGGGCTCCTCTGCTGAGTAGCAGACAGTGCTACAAGGCCCAAAAGGATTTTCTGGACAAGATGCGGTAAAAAATAATTAGAAACACACACGGTGTAGCTCCTTGACAGGTGTACTACACCGCTTGCTACCACACACCGCTACTATGCCATGAAACAGTCTATTAACATTGAAAACCATTATTAATGTGAAAATGAAGTTACGCTTTTGGTGAACAAACCGTTCTCGAACAGAACCTCGAACAGCCGAATTTTAAGCAAAGTGTTCGAGTTCGTCGAACGGCTCGAACACCGCCCAAAACAGCTGGAATTTTAACTTGGCGAACAGGTCGACTCGAACACCGCTCCTCTCTAATCAGGAGGCAGACTCAGACGTTCTCAGGCCCAGTATGGATTCAACAAGATTGTAGAAAGTTGAGAAAGGGTACAGTATCACCGGATAACAGGTATATATGTAGCATAGTTTAAACATTAAAAACCTATGTCTATATATCAGGAGGCAGACTCAGATGGTCTCAGGCCCAGTATGGATTCGACGTGATTGTAGAAAGTTGAGAAAAGGTACAGTATCACTGGATAGCAGGTATATACAGCATAGTTTAAACATTAAAAATCCGCGTGTAGACACTCACAGCCTCAGTATTGATTAGACAAGAATCTAAAAAGTAGAAAAAGGGTTATGCATTCGAAGCGTACACCAGTATACACTGTTGGGGTATTTTTCAATCTTCATATATATTTCAGTCTCAGTAAGACAGTCCAGACTCTCCGCAAGAGGAAACGAGATGGATAGAAGTACAGACGGAAAGTCGACTGATTGCAGAAATTTTGGAATTACTAATCACGGTAAAAACTCCCGGGAGAATTCTCAGAGGCGATGCTGATCCTCAATTACTTTGTGTGTGGAGACAGTGAAAACAGTTCTTGTGAAGAAAGGTTTGCTGTATCGCAGTACCGTGGAACCCATCACCGTTACTTATCTCCATCAAATTGTGATCACAGGGACAGATGTAGACATTATCCTCACTGTCTATCATGATCTGTCAGGTAACTTTGGAGTGCAAAAGACACAAGCAACAGGCCGTAGGCGATTCTATTGGACTGGCATGAGAGGACACATTTAAAAATGTGGGCAGGAATGTCACACGTCTGTGAGTCGGAAAATTGTGAAAGCTGAAGATAAACCACCACTGCATCTCATTGTGAGTCGACGTCCATAACAAATGGAAGCCATTGATCATCTGAAGATAGAGCCCAGCAAGACAGTTCATAGCGACGTACCATCATCTATCATTTCACCAAATTTGTATTGGCAGTCCCAGTGAAGTATTTAACAGGCCAGACTACATAGTGGTGGAGCAGAGAGAGGTAAGTATTGCAAGTGCTGGTGCCCAGAGCAAGCAGGGGGGGCCCACTCGTGGGCGGCGGTACTGGCACAGGGCCCCTCATAGCATGCCGGTGTGTCTGACAGCGGGTTGCACCCCCACCATCAGAGACACTTGATTCTACTATGAGGGACCTTGTGCCAGTGCCGTTGCCAAAGAGTGTGCCCACCCACCTGTCCAGGACAACGGCACTTGCATGGGTGCGTGCGCCAGGTGGTGACCCCAGCCCTGTGGGGGGAGGCAGCCCAGTTAGGGAGGTGGAAAAAATGGCATATGTTGATGTTGGACATTCAGCATCTGCAAATGGAGTAATTGGAGAAGTCCACGGAAGAGGAGGACAAAAGCAAGCCATTTTTTCTGGCAACCTACGTGTCAGCAGGGGAGGGTGGGACAAAATCCTTTGAAACCCATGCATGGTTCATTTTAATGAAGGTTAGATCATCAACATTTTGGGTCAACAGATGGGTCCTTTTTTCTGTCAGGATTGATCCAGCAGCACTGAAGACTCGTTCAGATAACACACTAGCAGCAGGGCAATCGAGCTCCTGTAAGGCATATTGTGCCAATTCAGGCCATGTGTCAAGTTTACTGGCCCAATAGTCAAAGGGGAATGACCGGTGAGGGAGAACATCGATATGGGAGGAGAAGTAGTTTATTACCATAGTTGACAACTGCTGTCTCCTGTCACTTTCGATCGATGCAGTATTACCAGTCGTGTGAGCGGTACTTGAAAAATCAGTCCACAACATGGTCATTAAACCTTTGTGTCCAACGCCACTTCGGCTGTGTTCACCACGAACACCTCTTCCATGTTGCCCCCTACGGCTCATTGGAAAAACATCACCACCACTGTGTGCTGGGAATGCCTCAATCAAACGGTTTACCAGAGTTGCTTGTTTGTTAGCCAATATTAGCTCTAGGTTCTCCTGTGACATGATGTTTTGGAATTTGCCTTTATAGCGTGGATCCAGGATGCTGGCCAACCAGTAGTCGTCATCGTTCATCATTTTGGCAATGCGGGGGTCCCTTTTTAGGATCTGCAAGGCATAATCAGACATGTGGGCCAATGTTCCAGGTGTCAATGATGCACTGTGAGTGCTGGGTGGAGGAGCACTTTCTGGCAAATCCACATCCCTCCCGTCACGCACAAACCCTGTACCTGACCTTGCCACGCCAACATTTTTTCTTGCCCCCTGAGAAGCATCCTCCTCCTCAAAATAATCATTCCCATCATCCTCCTCCTCCTCCTCTTCTTCCTCCACCTCGTCCACGAGACTTCCCTGAGCAGACAATGGCTGACTGTCAGCAAGGCTTCCCTCCTCCTTTTCCTCCTCGGCTGCAGACGCATGCTCCTTAATGTGTGTCAAAGTTTGCATGAGCAAACGCATAAGTGAGATGCTCATGCTTATGATGGCGTCGTCTGCGCTTACCAGCCGTGTGTATTCCTCAAAACACTGAAGGACTTTACAGAGGTCTTTCAGCTTCGACCACTGCACACCAGACAACTCCATATCTGCCTGCAAACTGCCTGCCTGTGTATCCTCCCACATATGAATTACAGCCTGCCTCTGTTCGCACAGCCTTTGTTCGCACAGCCTCTGAACCATGTGCAGGATGGAGTTCCACCTTGTTGCAACGTCGATAATTAGGCGGTGCTTGGGAAGGTGGAGCAATCGCTGCAGCTTCTGCATACGACTGGAGTGTACGGGCGACCGGCGGATGTGCGAGCACAGTCTTCGCACCTTATGGAGCAGGGGTGTTAACTCCGGATAATTATTGAGGAAGCACTGCACCACCAGGTTCAAGGTTTGAACCAGGCAAGGTATGTGTCTGAGTTTTGAAAGGGCTATGACTGCCACAAAATTCCGGCCGTTATCACTAACTACCTTGCCTACCTCAAGATGTAGACTCCCCAGCCATGACTCAGTTTGTCGCTGCAAGTAGTCGGCCAGTACCTTCGCGGTGTGTCTGTTGTCGCCCAAACACATCATCTTCAACACAGCCTGCTGACGCTTACCACTAGCTGTTCGATAGTGGGACACCTCGTGTGCAACACTTGCAGCTGCGGATGGAGTGCGACTGCGCTCTGTGGACAAGCTTTCACTTCTGGAGGAGGAGGAGGGTCGAACGCCTACAGCCAACTGTTTCCTATACAGTGCGCTAGGCAGCACTGTCCCACCGCCGCTGTCACCTGTGGACCCTGCATCCACCACATTAACCCAGTGCGCAGTGATGGACACGTAACGGCCCTGGCCATGCCTACTGGACCATGCATCTGTTGTGAGGTGCACCTTTCCACTCACTGATTGCGTGAGTGCATGGACAATGCGGTCTTTCACATGCACGTGGACGACAGGGATGGCTTTTCGCGAAAAGAAGTGCCGACTGGGTAGGTCATAGTGTGGTACTGCGTAGGCCATGAGCTCGCGGAAAGATTTGCTTTCAACCAACCAGTAGGGCATCATCTCTAACGAGATTAGTTTGGCAATGTGGGCGTTCAAAGCCAGTGTACGCGGATGAGAGGATGAGTACTTTCTTGTCCTACTCAGTGTCTCTGGTAGGGTGAGCTGGACTTGAGAGCTGCATATGGTGGAATTAGTGGTGGACATGGCGGACTGAGAGAGGGTTGGTGATGGTGTTGGTGGTGTTGCTGATGGCCTAGATTCAGTCTTTCGTAGCAATAACATTGTGATTCCATGCAGTGGCGGATTAAGTGGACTATGGGCCCGGGGCTATTCATAAAACCTGGGCCCCTGTACCCCCCTTCCCACCTGAGCGCTGCGGTCCCCGTGCGGGAATTGACAGCCGTACGGACCGCAGCACTTGGTTTGCTGCGGGTCCATACGGAAAACCCGCCACCATTCCACCACGTGTGGACATGGCCTAAAAAGACGTTGCACATAAGCTGTAGGCCTACGGCCAATACGCACAAAATCGCCCAACGTGATCCTGGCCATAGGGGATCCACTTTAATTTGAAGTCCCCTTACTTCATCCATTGCAGTCCTCTATCACCCACTCACTTCATCTGCAGTGCCGCTTCATCATTTGCAGCCCCTTATCCCTCCTTCCATTTTATCATGTGCAGTCCCCTTCCCCCCCAACTTCATGTGCAGCCCCACTCCCCCATCATCATGTGCAGTTAATTTTACCCCCACATCATGTGCAGTCCCCCTTACCCCCAATTCATCATGTGCAGTCCCCCTTACCCCCAATTCATCATGTGCAGTCCCCCTTACCCCCAATTCATCATGTGCAGTCCCTCTTACCCCCAATTCATCATGTTCAGTCCCATTTACCCCTTAATTCATCATGTGCAGTTCCCCTTATCCCCAATTCATCATGTGCAGTCCCCCTTATCCCCCACTTCATCATGTGCAGCCCCACTTATCCCCCACTTCATCATGTGCAGCCCCACTCACCCCCCTTCATCATATGCAGCCCCACTCACCCCCCCTTCATCATGTGCAGCCCCACTCACCCCCTTCATCATGTGAAGCCCCCACTCATCCCCCCTTCATCCTGTGAAGCCCCCACTCACCCCCTTTCATCATATACAGCCCCCAGTCACCCCCCTTCATCATATACAGCCCCCAGTCGCCCCCCCTTCATCATATACAGCCCCCAGTCACCCCCCTTCATCATATACAGCCCCCAGTCACCCCCCTTCATCATATACAGCCCCCAGTCACCCCCCTTCATCATATACAGCCCCTGGGCCCGGGTGCCACTGCCAGCTGGAGCTGCCGCAGCAGGAGCCGCCGGCACCACCACTCACTGTCTTGGAGTTGGAGCAAGGACTGATGAGCCTCACTCAGCGAGCCGCAGCGCCAGCCACTCACTAGGTGTCAGGACTCAGGTCAGGAGATGTGCGACAGTGCGCCGCCCGTCGCTGATGTCCGGTCACCGCCCGGTCCCTCCATGTCCAGAGAGAGGCGCGCAGCACACTTCATAAGCTCCTGCTTCCTCCTTCCGCCCCGTCCTGTCTCCGCCTCGTTACTTCCTCCCTGCGTCGCACACGTGACAAGAGACAGGGGAGGGGAGCTCTCCACGGTCTCCACCAATCAAACGACACTCCTGGGCTGCTGCTGGACTGCGATTGGCTAATGGCACGCGTCTCCTGCCGGCGCCACTGATTCAGATTCAAGGTCGCATTCCCCAGCAGTCAGACAGTGTGTCACCGTGTGTGGGCTCTTCCGTCACGCCAGGGCCCCGGCACTTGCCCGGGTACGCCGGGTGCTGACGCCGGGCCTGAGCCCGCCCCTGCCCCTGGGCCCCCAAAAAACCTTGGGCCCGGGGCGACCGCCCCATCCGCCCCTATTAAGATCCGCCATTGATTCCATGACTGCTTTGCCCTTGCGACGACACCTCGACATTTGCTGCTGGTGGTGTGCTAACCGGTGGGCTTACAGTGGGGGAAGCGATGTAGCGTTGCTGACTACCTTCATTCGGAGCAGGTGCACATATGGTACGTGAGGTTTGGTAGTCCGTCCACGCTTGCAAGTGTATGGTGGTTAAATGTCTAAGCATGCAACTGGTATTCAAATTTCTCAGATTTTTCCCTCGGCTAAAGGTCTTTGCGCACCTCTTACAGATAACTTTTGCCTGATCATTAGGATTTTGTTCAAAAAAATGCCACACTGCACTCTTCCTACTATGGAAGACATTTTGAGACCTTGCACGCTGTGCTAATTTGACAGTCTGGCCAAGCTGTCCTGCAACTCTTTTGGTTTTTGTAACACGTTTTTGGACTGCTACGGTCCTGCCAGGTAACAGCTGTTGCAATGTCATTGACTGCTGCGGATCCTCCTCCTCCTCTTCTGAGCTATTGGCAGCGGCACCCTCTTCCCCCAATGGATGCCAATCTGGGTCAACAACTGGATCATCCATCACCTCCTCTTCAATTTCATGTGCACCTTCCTCTGTGTCACCGTGTAAGGTGGTATAGTATGCGGGAAGGGGCACCTGAGTTTCATCAGGGTCTGATTCTGCCTCAGTACACTGCGAGGACAATGTAGTGCTCTGAGTGAATGTACCAGCAGAAAAATCTAGCAGTGGCTGTGCATCAGTGCACTCCATGTCAGATTCATCTTGGACTGGGGAAATCACGATTTGACTTGCTAACCCAGGCATGGTATGTGTAAAGAGCTCCATGGAGTAATCGGTAGTGTGGCCTGCCACAGCCTTTACTTTTGGTAGGGGTGAAGGACAGGAAAGGTGTTGTTCCTGACCAGGAGCCTCCACTGATGACTCAGTGCTTTTATTTTTTGAAACTTCAGAAGAGGAGGCGAGAGAGCTGGAGACTGTGTCAGCAATGTAAGCCAAAACTTGTTCCTGAAGCTCCGGCTTTAAAAGTGGTTTACCTACTCCCAGAAAAGAGAGCCTTTGAGGCCTTGTGGAGCCAGACAATGACGCAGGCTCAGCACCTCCTGCCTTAGGTGCTATTGTGCTTTTGCCACTACCAACAGATGTAGCACCACCACCACCATCGGGACCAGCTGGCAACCCCCGCCCAATTCCATGGCGTCTTCCACCATACTTACTCATTTTTGTGAAAATGTACCCAAAATACCACCAGCTATATGGTACTGTAAAACAAGGTAGAAGGTGTATCTACTATTGGTGAGAATTTGAATCTCACTATAGATTTGAGGACGCTGAACTATTGTCTCAGGCCCAGGAGAGATTACACCTCAATGTAACAGGCTGAAATTGGATGGTGTATGACAAGGTGGAGCGTGTCTATAGTATTGGTGAGAATTTGAATCTCACTATAGATTTGAGGACGCAGAACTATTGTCTCAGGACCAGGAGAGATTACACCTCAATGTAACAGGCTGAAATTGGATGGTGTATGACAAGGTTGAGGGTGTCTATAGGATTGGTGAGAATTTGGATCTCACTAGAGATTTGAGGACGCTGAACTATTGTCTCAGGCACAGGAAAGATTACACCTCAATGTAAAAGGCTGAAATTGGATGGTGTATGACAAGGTGGAGGGTGTCTATAGGATTGGTGAGAATTTGAATCTCACTAGAGATTTGAGGACGCAGAACTATTGTCTCATGACCAGGAGAGATTACACCTCAATGTAACAGGCTGAAATTGGATGGTGTATGACAAGGTGGAGGGTGTCTATAGTATTGGTGAGAATTTGGATCTCACTACAGATTTGAGGACGCTGAACTATTGTCTCAGGACCAGGAGAGATTACACCTCAATGTAACAGGCTGAAATTGGATGGTGTATGACAAGGTGGAGGGTGTCTATAGGATTGGTGAGAATTTTAATCTCACTAGAGATTTGAGGACGCAGAACTATTGTCTCAGGACCAGGAGATATTACACCTCAATGTAACAGGCTGAAATTGGATGGTATATGACAAGGTGGAGGGTGTATATAGTATTGGTGAGAATTTGGATCTCACTACAGATTTGAGGACGCTGAACTATTGTCTCAGGACCAGGAGAGATTACACCTCAATGTAACAGGCTGAAATTGGATGGTGTATGACAAGGTGGAGGGTGACTATAGGATTGGTGAGAATTTGTATCTCACTATAGATTTGAGGATATGCAGAACTATTGTCTCAGGCACAGGAGAGATTATACCTCAATGTAACAGGCTGAACTTGGATGGTGTCTGACAAGGTGGAGGGTGTCTATAGGACTGGTCAGAATTTGAATCTCACTAGAGATCTGAGGACGCAGAACTATTGTCTCAGGACTAGGAGAGATTACACCTCAATGTAACAGGCTGAAATTGGATGATGTATGACAAGGTGGAGGGTGTCTATAGGATTGGTGAGAATTTGGATCTCACTAGAGATTTGAGGACACTGAACTATTGTCTCAGGCACAGGAGATATTACACCTCAATGTAACAGGCTGAAATTGGATGGTGTATGACAAGGTGGAGGGAGTCTATAGGATTGGTGAGAATTTGGATCTCACTAGAGATTTGAGGACACTGAACTATTGTCTCAGGACCAGGAGAGATTACACCTCAATGTAACAGGCTGAAATTGGATGGTGTATGACAAGGTGGAGGGTGTCTATAGGATTGGTGAGAATTTGGATCTCACTACAGATTTGAGGACGCAGAACTATTGTCTCAGGACCAGTAGAGATTACACCGCAATGTAACAGGCTGAAATTGGATGGTGTATGACAAGGTGGAGGGTGTCTATAGGATTGGTGAGAAGTTGAATCTCACCAGAGATTTGAGGACACTGAACTATTGTCTCAGGCACAGGAGAGATTACACCTCAATGTAACAGGCTGAAATTGGATGGTGTATGACAAGGTGGAGGGTGTCTATAGGATTGGTGAGAATTTGAATCTCACTAGAGATTTGAGGACGCAGAACTATTGTCTCAGGACCAGGAGAGATTACACCTCAATGTAACAGGCTGAAATTGGATGGTGTATGACAAGGTGGAGGGTGTCTATTGGATTGGTGAGAATTTGGATCTCACTAGAGATTTGAGGACGCTGAACTATTGTCTCAGGCACAGGAGAGATTACGCCTCAATGTAACAGGTTGAAATTGGATGGTGTATGACAAGGTGGAGGGTGTCTATAGGATTGGTGAGAATTTGAATCTCACTAGACATTTGAGGACACTGAACTATTGTCTCTGGACCAGGAGAGATTACACCTCAATGTAACAGGCTGAAATTGGATGGTGTATGACAAGGTGGAGGGTGTCTATAGGATTGGTGAGAATTTGGATCTCACTAGAGATTTGAGGATGCTGACAATGATGCTCTCAGTCCAAGTATGGACGCAGGCAGTCTAATAAGCAGGACTGCTGCGCAGTGCACACACGAAAGGGTGGAAAAATGAACGCTTGGTAACTGCAGAAAGGCGGAAAAAAAGTATTTTTGCTTTTAAAAAAGCAGTTTGCACAGCAGTGTGCAAACAGCAATGCAGCTATCAGGGAGCCTTATAAGGCAGCCTAATAACCAACAGAGCTGATGCACAAAAATAGAGCCTCCCCTGTCACTGCACACAAAGTGTTGTGTTGTAAGTGGAAATCGCTAACAGCAGAAGCAGTTTTTTGGTTCTTCTTCCCTGCCTAACGCTCTCCCTACAGAATCAGCAGCAGCTCTCCCTATGCTAAGATCGGCATAAGTAAGATGGCGGTCGGCGTTCACGCCCTTTTATAGCCCCTGTGACGCCACACAAAGCCAGCCAATCACTTACATGCCCTTCTCAAAGATGGTGGTGACCGATGCCTGTGTCATCGCGTTGCCCACAGTGTGCGTCCTCCATCATTGGCTGAAAAAGGGCACTGGAAGCATCTTTTGAAACGCGACTTTGGCGCTCTGGATGCCGACCTCGTGGCCGACCTCACGCTATGGTCGGGTTTCGTTTCATGAAACCCGACTTCAGCGAAAGTCTCCGACTTTTGAATATGATCGACCCGTTTCGCTCAACTTTAGTCATGACTGTATGCATGGAATATAAAAACTGCGCTTTACATTGTACTATAACTTATATATTTTTAAAGAGGATCTGTCACCAGATTTCACAAATACAAACTGCATATATAAATCTCTTTAGAGCTAATGAGACTGGTGTACTAACTTTGAAATCCTGAGAGAGTATACAGCCATTCTCACATAGATTTTCACAAAAAGTACACCAGCCTCATCAGGTTTTAGAGATCTATTTAATAACATATGCAACTGGTGTGGTAAAACATGGTGACCTATCCCATTTTAACTGATTTTTTTTTTCAAACTCAGCTCTATCAGGGTTTATGTTTTGTGTGATGACTTGAAGATTTTTGTAGTACCATTTTTGGATACATAACATTTTTGATCGCTTTTTATTCAAAATTTTGAGATACAGAATGAGCAAATAACAGCAATGCAGTTATTGTTTTATATACTTTTTTTGCGCCGTTTACTGTTCAGTAAAAGTGATAACACAAATTTATTCTTCTGGTCAGTATGATTAAAGAGGTACCAGATTTACAGTATATAGTATGTTTATGTTCTGTTACTTTTGCACACAAAATAATAGTTCATAAAAATGTGGGTTTGTTTTTCACATCCATATTCTGAGAGCTGTAACTTTTGCATTTTTTTTCCTGAATGAGACAAATTAGGGCTTGTTTTTTGTTGGACGATTTGAAGTTTTCATTTATACTATTTTTTTTACATATGACTATTTCATTGCTTTTTATTAATTTTTTTTGCATGTTACTATGATGAAAAAGCCAGATTTTTTGTGTGTTTTTTATTTTTCTTTATGGTGTTCACTGTATAGAATAAGTAACCTGCCAGTTTTATAGTTTGGGTGGTTTTGGACGCAGCCATACCAATTATGTCTACATTTTCTTATTTATTTTTGCTTTAACACAAAGGCTGTGTTTTTAGTGGCGAAATTGCTTTTCGTGATTTGTTTGTGCTTTTTGTTGTGGCTTTTTTACATACTTTATTTTACTTTTTTTAACTTTTTTTCAGAAATATTTTTCTACTTTTATGGTTGGTCTCTCATGCAGTACAATAGTTTTATATTGCAATGTCTGAGACCTGTCAAGGCTTCACACACAACCTGTTAGACCCGGCTTATTGCAGGATCTAACAGGCCACCGCACCAGGAGGTCATCAGATGACCTTGGGTTACCATGACATCTGATCAAGAGGGGGCATGGTGTCAAAGTCGTCTTTTAAACTCTTCTTAACCACTTAGGCTGTGTGCCCACGTTGGGTTTCTTAAGCGCTTTTGCTGCTTTTTTTCCGCAGCAGAAACGCTTAAAAAACGCTAACAAAACTGTGCCAATGCTGCGGATTTTTCCGCTGCAGAATCGCATAGCGGAAAAATCCACAGCATGTCCGTTATTTGGCGGAATCGCGGTGATTCCACAACAATAGGATTGCTTTAAAATCTCACTTTAGGCATGTGGCTATGCCCACCATGCATAAAGTGAGCGGTTCATGTGCGGATGGTACCCAGGGTCTGAAGGAGAGCGGACTCTCCTCCATGCCCTGGGTACCATATTCCTGTAAAAAATAGAATTAAAATAAAAAATAGTGATATACTCACCTTCTGATGGCCCCTGGAGTCCTTCCCGCCTCTCAGCCACGCTGCCAGCATCTTACGTTCCCAGGGATGCATTGTGTGAATCACCTGAGATGACGTCGCGGTCTCACGAGCGTGACATCACAAAGGTCCTTCGCGCAAAGCATCCCTGGGAACGGAACGTACCAGGAGCGCCGCTGAGGAGATCGGGGGCCTTCAGAAGGCGAGAATACATATTTTGTATTTTTTTATTATTTTTAACATCCTATATTTTACTACTGATGCTGCATAGGCAGCATCAATAGTAAAAAGTTGGTCACACTTGTCAGACACTATGCTTGACAAGTGTGACCAACCTGTCAATCACTTTTCCAAGCGATGCTTCAAATCGCTTGGAAAGTGCAAGCATTCTGCAAGCTAAAAACGCTTGCAAAACACTTGTGTTTTGCGGGAAAATGCATGCGAATTCGGCATGCGTTTTACCCGTGGCAGGGACTTGCGGAAAATTGCGCAGCATTTCTCCAACGTGGGCACTTAGCCTTAGACTGCCACTGTCATAAAAACAAACAAACTTCTTGTCATTCATTTAATAAACTACCCAGTGTTCTATATACATTTTTGAATGAGAGTAATATAACGTTTGCATGCAGCGGAACAGTGGGCCCCCAAAGTCAATGTTACTGATGTGTCCTTGGCACGCCAGTCCAACACTACTTAAGGGGTTAAGGTGTGAAACTGGAAAACCCCTTTAGATGAATGTTCTTCTCTTTCCTCATATGATATTGATAGACATTCCTTCATTGTATAGAAAACTGTCTACTCGTATTAAAATAAAGACAAGGAACCCTTAAATATTAGGCCTGTTATATTGAAATCAATAATGAAAACACAAAATGTAATCATTTCCATTTTACCAAGTCTGACAAACAAGCTTAAATCAACCGAGCTATTGATTTTTATAAAGATACAATTTGTGCTTTTCCATTAGACATCACAGGCAACACGCCAGTGCTATCTATTGTTACGTCTGTGGCCACAAGTCAGGATATAGACAGATTTATGGTTGCACGTATACTGTACATCTCTTAAGAAGCCAGTTATTGGCTGCGTCTAATATAATGTCACTTATAATACGTGTCAAATACTATTTCTACTTATTTAAAATGTATCAAACTTGATGAGTTATAAAACTTAGATTAATTTTATTGCATATTGTACCTTGAAACTCACATTAGTTATAGACAGGACTGGGACAAAGTATTTTGGTGACCTAGGCAGATGAAGCCATGGCGTGTCCCCAGCCACAAAGCAAAGGAATGGGTCAGAGACTAAGGTAACAGGACCCCTAATGCACATGCCCCTTCCCCTCCGATGAGTTAGGCAGCAAACTCTTATGACCACTTCCACTAGAATTTTTACCTTTTTCACAAAAAAGTATCAAAGGTAAAAAAAATAAGTGGTGTACTTTAGTTATGTGACTTAACAGGGAGTGCAATTTCAAAGTTAGATGCAGAAGCAATCATTTTTTGTGGTCCATTTGCACAATACAGGGGAAAAAATAGCAATAGTCATCCCTTACATCCTAGATTTTAAATGTAGAACCCAAGGATAGTTATGGAAAGTAATAAAGCATAACTATAATTGGCGCTGTTTGTTTTCAATTAAGGTAAATACCGTAATGTAAAATAAACAGACCCCCATTATAAGTAATGGGATACATCTGATGTTTTTTGCATCTGTGGTGCCCTGTGTCTTTGCCGCCACAAAATGGTTAAATATGTACTGTTTTGTAAGCAATGGGAGTTATGCTTTCTCTGCTAGAGACCACTACACACAAACACACACAATTTTACCTCATTCCCTTATTTGTCTGAAGCTTAGAGCTTTGCAGACATACCCTAACTGGGAGTGGGAGGAGTCGAGTTGTTGTTTCTGTGAGGAAGATGGTGGAGAGAAAATGGAGAACACTCCTGGAAGCCATAACATGTGCTCCCTCCAGGAGCAGTGCTAAGAAGAATCAGGGAATCAGCCCCTATGCCATCCATGCTTTTAGAGCAGGGTGGTAAGCTGAGAGACTGTGTGGGTTTATACAACCAACAGCAGAGTGTTTTCCCCCAGGAAGACTACAGCAACCTAGGATCAGTGAAGGATTGTGCAAGAAAAAACTTGTGCTTCACACAGGATCCAAGCTGCAAGTTGCCAAGTGGAGAAAACACAGTGAGTAAGTAGCTGTACTGGAAATTTCAGACTCCAGGAAGCCTTGGTCCCTGAAGGGATTAAAACAGCAGGAAGTTTACACCGAGTCTCAGCAGAGAGATGGATAACTCCCATCTTGCAGAGCAGACTGAAAACATGGTAAGAGTTGTAATTTTTCCTCTGAACTACAGTAAATGATAAAGTGAGTTTCCTTGTCTCCTGCCTTATTACTGCATGCCATCTACTTCCATCACAATCTCGGGGATCAGCCCTGGTTGGAGCAGGATAAACATCTGCACTGCCATCACCATCTACCCCCCCAGGAATCATCTGCAGTGCCGGCTATCCTACAGTCGAACACTCCAACTGGCGTCACGCACTCTTTTTCAAATTTCTTTTACTTTTACTTTATTTTTCAACCCCCATTTCACTGTCCCTGGAGCACAGGCACCGGACACGGCTGCCACCCCCGTGACCTCCTGAATCTAACGCTGCCCGGCGACCTGAGTACCCCACTCTGGGCAAGACACATCCGTCATGCGACAAACACAGTTTGCACAAAACTGATGGTTGTTCTGGTGATGTATTCCGGTTCTGGTGACATATTCATGTAGTTATCATTGTTCTGGTGCTGTATTTATGTAATGATGGTGATTCTGGTGATATATTAATCACAAGAACCATCATCAGTACATGAATACGAAGCTAAAATCATAATCAGTGCATAATTAGAGCACCAGAGCCATGAATAATGGCACCCAGAACATCATCAGTAAGTAAATATCATCACCAGAACCACCAGGAGTACATGAATGTGACCAGAACAATCATCAGCAGGGCCGGGACAGTGGTAGGGGGGTGCACTGAGCTGAATACCTGCGTTCGCCTAGCGCTTTTCCCCAGCAGCAGACATTCAGCACAGTGACGGCGGGGGGCGGGCACACAGGGGAGCAGTTTCAGTCACTGAAACTGCTCACCCCTCTCTCCGTTCTCTGCCCCAGCCATCACTCTTTTCCTGCACTCAATTGTATTCGCATCTATCAGGTGCGAATACCATTGAAGTGAGCTCCGCCTGGGATAGGAGCAGAGCAGCTGTCATCAGCTCCCTGCCCTGCCTGTAACTATATATATATATATCAGCAGAAAAGAAGAAGAATGTGCTCCAGTGATGAAACAATCCACTGATGTATTAAAAAAAGTTTTTTATTTGCTTCTTAAAAACATGAAAAAACAATGTGGGTAACACAAGAAGCAGAGATATGACCAACGCGTTTCAACAATTAAGTCTTAATCATGGTCACCATAAGAGCAAATGAAAAACTTTTTTTTAATACATCAGTGGATTGTTTTATCGCTGAAGCACATTCTGCTGATTGCTGACACCCTGGACTGGGGCGTCTCCGTGCAGACGACTTCCACTACTACAGACCAGTATGCTGTGGTGAGCTGACTTTCCTTTTCCCCCACCCTATTTTTGATATGTATATATATATATATCTATCCAGTAACACTATATATATATATATATATATATATATATATACACACACACACATCTCTACATCTCTGGCAAAAATTAAGAGGCTACTGCACAGTTTTATAAAAATCAGCTTCTCTACATGTCTGACAACCATTCCATTCCAGTGTCAGTTGAATTCCAACCCGAGTACACCTCATTCTATTTAATGTGCTTCTGATTAGGTGATCACCTGAACCAAATCTTATTTAATGAAGGAAAGTATAAAAAAAACCCTGCTGTGGTGTTCACAATCCTCTTACAATAGGACAAGCAGGATGGCAAAACAAGTGCTAATAATATTCCAAAAGTAATAGGAATGAAAAAAATAACTTTAACCATGCCAAAGAAGTTGAAAAGAAAAGTCTTGAGTGAGGAAAAGAAGGACTCAATTCTGGCTTTACTAGCAGAGGGATACAGTGAGCATCACTTGCCTCCATCCTTAAAATTTCTAAGACGGCATCCATTAAAACAAGGTCAAGCAGCAGACATTGGGGACAATAAAGCTACAGACTGGCAGAGGGCGAAAATGACTCTCCACTGACCGGGATGACTGTCATCTTATTTGAATATCACGCCACAACTGCAGGATGACATCAATTGACCTACAAACGGAATGGCAAATGGCAGCTGGGGTGAAGTGCACGGCAAGAACAGTTTGTAACAGGCTCCTAGAGGCAGGGCTCAACTCATGTTAAGGTAGATAAAAGCCTTTCATCAATGAGAAGCAAAGGAGAGCCAGGCTGAAGTTTGCCAAAGACCATAAGGATTGGACCATAGAGGACTGAAGTAAGGTAATCTTCTTTGATGAGTCTAATTTTCAGCTTTGCCCAACTCCTGGTCGTCTAATGGTTAGACGGAGACCTGGAGAGGCGTAAACGCCATAGTGTCTTGCACCTACTGTGAAATTTGGTGGAGGATTGGTGATGATCTGGGGATGCTTCAGCAAGGCTGGAATTGGGCAGGTTAATCTTTGCGAAGGATGTATGAATCAAGCCGCAAAAACAGTTGATTCCTTCTCCTCAGGAAATGTTCGCCAATTCTGAGGACTGGTTTTTCAAGCAGGACAATGCGCCATGCCACACAGCTAGGTCAATCAATGAGTGGATGAAGGACCACCACTTCAAATCCCTGTCATGGCCAGCCCAATCTCCAGACCTGAACCCCATTGAAAACCTCTGAAATGCAATCAAGAAGAAGATGGATAGTCACAAGCCATCAAACAAAGAAGAACTGCTTAAATTTTTGTACCAGGAGTGGCATAAGGTCACCCAAAAGCAGTGTGAAAGACTGGTAGAAAGCATGCTAAGATGCATGAAAGCTGTGATTAAAAATCAAGGTTATTCTACAAAATATTGATTTCTGAAGTCTTCCTGAGTTAAAACATTTGTTTTCTTGTTTCTAAATGATAATGAACTTGTTTTCTTACCATTATTTGAGGTCTGCAAGCACATTTTTTTGTTATTCTGACCATTTCTCATTTTCTGAAAATAAATGCAAAATTTAGTGCTTTTAAATTTGAAGACATGGTGTCAGTAGTTTATAGAATAAAAGAGCAATTTAGATTTTACTCAAAAATCTATAATAATAAATGCCCTAAGCAGCTTCCGGTTGTAACAACTTCCGTCCAGTTGTAACCGGTGACGTCACCGCACACCTCTTTCCATGTTAACCCTCAACACACACACTCCTCTCACCTTTCACCATCTCCACTCACGTCCACTCACTCTTTCACTCCACATACGACCCTTTCTCTCACTCCGTCTCTCATACTCACGCCGTCATCACCGCTGATCCACGATCCCCGACATCTTCTTCCGCCGGCGCCATCCTGGATCCAGACGTCCTCCACGCTGGCGACATGTTCTTGCGGCGACGCCATTTTGGATCGGCGAAATCCCGCGATAGTCAAGATGGCGTCGCCGCAAGAACATGTCGCCGACGTGGAGGACGTCTGGATCCAAAATGGCGTCGGCGAAATCTCACAAGATTTCGTCAACGCCATTTTGGATCCCGACGGCATCCACGCTGGCGACATGTTCCTGCGGCGACGCTATTTTGGATCGGCGAAATCCCGCGATACTCAAGATGGCGTCTCCGCAAGAACATGTCGCCGGCGAGGACGACGTCGGGATCCAAAATGGCGTCGGCGAAAACTCGCGAGATTTCGACGACGCCATTTTGGATCCCGACATCGTCCACGCCAGCGACATGTTCTTCCGGCGACGCCATCTTGACTATCGCGGGATTTCACGATACTCAAGATGGCGTCGCCGCAGGAACATGTCGCCGGCGTGGACAACGTCTGGATCCAGGATGGCGCCGGCAGAAGAAGATGTCGGGGATCGTGGAGCAGCGGCGATGACGGCGTATGAGAGACGGAGTGAGAGAAGGGGTCGTATGTGGAGTGAAAGAGTGAGTAGAGATGGTGAAAGGTGAGAGGAGTGTGTGTGTTGAGGGTTAACATGGCAAGAGGTGTGATGCTATCGCATCCTCCCGATGCGATAGCATCGGGCCATAATCTAGTATACCTATAATGAGAAAAATCAGAAAAACTGAAAATTTTGCAGTGGTCTCTTAATTTTTGCCAGAGCTGTGTATATATATATATATATATATATATATATATATTGTGGTACAGTAAAGGGTGTTTTACTGGATGGAAGATATATTTCTCCTAGCACAGTGGTCCCCAACCTTTTTTGCACCAGGGACCGGTTTCAAGCAAGACCATTCTTCCATGGCCCGGCAGGGCGGGGATGGAGGTGTGGCAGGGGCAGGGCTTTGGTCATAAGGGGGCGGGGCTATGGACGTGGTTGTAGTGTAGCAGTGCATACTTATAATTAAATAACATTTATAATGTGACTCAACTCACCATAGGTTTTGAATGAGTGCTCCATCACCCCCATCCTTGCCTGCTCCATCACCCCATCATTGCCTTCACCCCATAACTCCCTTCTCCCCATCATTGCCTTCACCCCATCACTGCCGTCTCTCCATCATTGCCTTCACCCCATCACTGACGTCTCTCCATCACTCCCATCAATGCCTTCTCTCCATCACCCCCATCATGGCCTTCTCCCATTACCCCCTCATGGCCTTCTCCCATTACCAGAGGCATCATGGCCTTCTCTCCCCATCACGGTCTTCTCCTCATGTCACCATCTCCTCCAGGGCCAGGCTCTACCTACACAAACACAGACAAACACACACACACACAGACATACATGTACACACACAGACAGACATACATACACACATTATATATACACACACCACCTCTCTCCTCTCACCTGTCCGCAGCATCGCCCGCGCTTCCTCGCTCTGACACAGCAGCGGCGCGCTCCTCTCTGTGTCAGTCAGAGACAGGAAGCGCGGGCGGCGGGCAGGAAGCTGGACGGGTCCTTGCAGCTCCGCTCCTGCTATTCCCTCTTGCAGGCAGCGGAGCTGCTTGGATCGCTCCCTGGCCGCCGCTACACATGAGGGCAGTCTAAGAATTGCTGCGCGCTGCCCCAGCCCCCGCTACGCCACTGACCGCCCCTGGCTCCCCTTGTGTCCGCGGACCGGCAAGGGCACTGCAGCGGCCCGGTGCTGGGCCGCGGACCGGCGGTTGGGGACCCCTGTCCTAGCAGATTAATGTTTGGACGGGTTTTTCCTTAAAGACGGGACCTGCGATGATGTCAGGGTCACGTGATCAGCCCATGTGATGTCTACCTCACTGGTGGGAGGGGTTAGGTCCTATGTAATGGAGGTTGGTAAATGCCACAGTGTGAGTGTGTTTCTGGAAACTACAGGGACTTGTGTGGACGCAGCCTGCAACTTGTATATAGGATTCCCGTGCTGCAGGACTGTTGCAGCAAGACTCGGAAGAACCCCGGGAATGGCACCTGGTGGATGCCGCAGGACCTGGCAGCCGCTTAGTTACGCCCGTCCCGTGCAAGGGGTGAGTCTGGGACCAGTGGTTCTCCAAGCTGAAGTATGTGTTTTATTTCCCTCATGTTTTGTTAAGCTGCTGGTTACTGAGTGAAATTAAAACCACCGAAATTGGACTTTATGCCTGTGTGTTGCCTCCTTACTGCCGCCCAGCTATTGCCTACCAGAGCAAATCCCTACTATATATATATATATATATATATATATATATATATATATTGTGAGGTGCCAAGGGGAGAGGTACTAGAAAACAGGTATGTTTCTCCCCGTTTCATTTCATATGTCTCCCTGTACTGATGATGAAGCCAGTTTATTTCACTGTAGTCCAGTCCTGGTTTCCTTAGTGATCAGCATGGAAAGGACTGGTAGTTCCCCCGCCACTAATTCAATCCAGGTTTTGGTTTCCTGACTGGTCCAGCTGATATAATCAGGAGGAGCTGGAATCTCTCAGTCTATGGTCTGCTGGGCTGGGAGCTGACACAGTAAGATTACATGGACTTCTTTGCTGTTATATAGGTTTATTTTGTAGTTAGCCTGCTATTGTTAGTTAGTGGCCAGACGGCCTTAGATGTTTTATTTCATGTTTGGCATGTGTAACATTGAATAACAAGTGTGCACAATAAATATGCCGTGTCCATATTGCTAGTCTGCTGAAGTGACTTCATAGCCACACGCTTGTGCCAAAGCAAAGATCCCAGCTGAGCTATCTATTCCCCACAAATGGTGTTTCGAATGCGGGCACTTGTGGCTGCTGGACTGTGACTGCAGAGAAAACGCTGTGTATGTCCTGGCTGAAAGCTTCTGCGCTTTTGAAGAGCCAAGAGTCCAGTAATATGGAGGAACTAGTGAAGCAGTTATTGCAAGCAAATGTGCGACAACAGCAGACTAATGCTTGCTTCCAGAAGGCTCTGGAGCAGCAACACCAGATGCAGCAAGAGCAGTTGGAGGCAATAAAACAGGCCTTGGTTCGGCAACCCCAAGATGAGGGAGACCGTGCACAAAGCGCTGCTAGTGCGCAGAAAGCCGTACAGAAGACTTTGCTTAAAATGACCGCAGACGATGATGTGGAAGCATACCTCGCTGTGTTTGAACGTATTGCAGAACGTGAGCACTTACCACTGGACAGATGGGCTGAGGTAGTGGCTCCATTTCTGAGCGGAGATCCACAAAAAGCCTATTACGATCTGAGTGGAGCGGATGCTATGGACTATATCAAACTCAAAGGCGAAATCCTGGCAAGGCTGGGAGTAAACACGTATGTACGTGCACAGAGGGTGCATTTATGGAATTTTGTGGAGCATCAGCCAGCCCGCTCACAAATGCATGATCTCATCCATCTAGTAAAAAAATGGCTGCAACCGGAGGCTTTGACGTCCGCACAGATGGTGGAGTGTGTTGTTCTAGACAAGTACCTGTTGTCCTTACCCGATAAGATCCAGCGGTGGGTTGGACAGGGTGACCCAACTACCGCTGACCAGTTGGTGAATATGGTCGAACGCTACAATGCTTCTGAAAGCCTACTCCAAGGGACGTTAGCACCCCACTGGCCCCCCAAGAAATCGCTGGAGAGTCCTGAGAAACCTACTCCATCTTCAAAAGAAGAGGACGTCACAATGAAGGGTAGCAGACCTACAAAGGACTATGGAGGTGGTACGGGCTCACATCAAGCCAGCAGACCTCGTCTGGGATCTCCATCGAGGAGACAAGGGCCTATACAATGTTGGCGATGTCGCGGGCTTGGCCATGTAGCAGCTAACTGCCCAATGACTACAGAGCCAATGGACTGTAATGCTATGAGGCGTCTTTCATTATATGTGCAGTCAGTCTGTGTGGCGGAGACCCTCACGGGAAATGAACAACACGTGTGCCATGTAGTGTTGAGCATTCCGATACCGCAAGTATCGGGTATCGGCCGATACTTGCTGTATCGGAATTCCGATACCGACTTCCGATATTTTTTCAATATCGGAATTCGGCATCGGAATCGGAAGTTCAAAGTTGATTGACAGACTGACGTCATCATGATGCGCGGTGTGTGCGCATCATGATGCGCCGTCATTTCGGGCCTTCCGGGGGTCTCTGCCGGCCTGCCGGGGGGCTGTGCCGGCCTGCCGGGGGGGCTGTGTGGACTGCCCGGGGTCTGTACCGGCCTGCCGGGGGGCTGTGCCGGCCTGCCGGTGGTCTGTGCACCCTGTGGGGGTCTGTGCCGGCCTGCCGGGGGGCTGTGCCGGCCTGCCGGGGGGCTGTGCAGGCTCCGGGGGTCTGTGCCGGCCTGCCGGGGGGCTGTGCCGGCCTGCCGGGGGGCTGTGCAGGCTCCGGGGGGCTGTGCCGGCCTGCCGGGGGGCTGTGCCGGCCTGCCGGTGGTCTGTGCAGGCTTCGGGGGTCTGTGCAGGCATCGTCCGATGGGACTACAAGTCCCATCGGGCGATGCCTGCTACCATGACAGTGATTGACACATTAGCCAATGATGGGACAGTAGTAGTCCCATCATCCGGCTAATGTGTTAAATGTTAAAAAAAAAAAAAAAAATACTACATACATACTACATGCATGCTACATACATACTACATGCTACATACATACTACATATATACTACATGCATGCTACATACATACTGCATGCTACATACATACTACATATATACTACATGCATGCTACATACATACTACATATATACTACATGCATGCTACATACATACTGCATGCTACATGCATGCTACATACATACTACATACATACTACATGCTACATACATACCACATATATACTACATACATACTACATGCTACATATATACTACATATATACTACATGCATGCTACATACATACTACATATATACTACATGCATGCTACATACATACTGCATGCATGCTACATACATACTACATACATACTACATACATACTACATGCTACATACATACCACATATATACTACATACATACTACATACATACTACATGCTACATACATACTACATATATACTACATGCATGCTACATACATACTACATATATACTACATGCATGCTACATACATACTGCATGCTACATGCATGCTACATACATACTACATACATACTACATACATACTACATGCTACATACATACCACATATATACTACATACATACAATACATTCATACAATACATACATAGACATACAGTACATATAACATAGAGTAACATACTTACCAATACTTGTCACATTGTTCCCCGAAGCCATTGTCGTCTACGGAATAAATATTAACATAACAAACCACAAAAATACTCACCCACGATCCGAAGCAGTCCACGAGTGTGTCCCACGACGATCTTGGGTAGAGAACGGCAGCATCAGATGATGCTGCCGTTCTCTACGGGCTGCAGGATTCCAATGACGGAAGGTAGGTATCCTTCCGCACTGTATTCCTCCGCCACTTAAAAAAAAAAAAGTCCCTAGTCTCACTTTATGCCATTGCTGCGTGGGAAATTCCCACACAGCAATGGCATAAAGTGAGACTAGGGACTTTTTTTTTTTTAAGTGGCGGAGGAATACAGTGCGGAAGGATACCTACCTTCCGTCATTGGAATCCTGCAGCCCGTAGAGAACGGCAGCATCATCTGATGCTGCCGTTCTCTACCCAAGATCGTCGTGGGACACACTCGTGGACTGCTTCGGATCGTGGGTGAGTATTTTTGTGGTTTGTTATGTTAATATTTATTCCGTAGACGACAATGGCTTCGGGGAACAATGTGACAAGTATTGGTAAGTATGTTACTCTATGTTATATGTACTGTATGTCTATGTATGTATTGTATGAATGTATTGTATGTATGTAGTATATATGTGGTATGTATGTAGCATGTAGTATGTATGTAGTATGTATGTAGCATGCATGTAACATGCAGTATGTATGTAGCATGCATGTAGTATATATGTAGTATGTATGTAGCATGCATGTAGTATATATGTAGTATGTATGTAGCATGTAGCATGCATGTAGTATGTATGTGGTATGTATGTAGCATGTAGTATGTATGTAGCATGCATGTAGTATGTATGTAGCATGCATGTAGCATGCAGTATGTATGTAGCATGCATGTAGTATATATGTAGTATGTATGTAGTATGTATGTTGCATGTAGTATTTATGTAGTATGAATGTAGCATGTATGTAGTATGTAGTATGAATGTAGCATGTATGTAGTATGTAGTATGAATGTAGCATGTATGTAGTATGCATGTTGTATGTATGTAGCATGTAATTTTTTTTTTTTTTTTTTTACATTTAACACATTAGCCGGATGATGGGACTACTACTGTCCCATCATTGGCTAATGTGTCAATCACTGTCATGGTAGCAGGCATCGCCCGATGGGACTTGTAGTCCCATCGGACGATGCCTGCACAGACCCCCGAAGCCTGCACAGACCACCGGCAGGCCGGCACAGCCCCCCGGCAGGCCGGCACAGCCCCCCGGAGCCTGCACAGCCCCCCGGCAGGCCGGCACAGCCCCCCGGAGCCTGCACAGCCCCCCGGCAGGCCGGCACAGCCCCCCGGCAGGCCGGCACAGCCCACCGGAGCCTGCACAGCCCCCCGGCAGGCCGGCACAGACCACCGGAGCCTGCACAGACCCCCTGGCAGGCCGGCACAGCCCCCCGAAAGGCCCGTACAGACCCCAGAGAGGCTGTACAAGGGCAGGAAAGGGTTTTTCTTATTCCGATACCGGAAGTCCCATAGACTTGAATGGGACTTCCGGTATCGGAATCGGCGATACCGATACTTTTTTTAAAGATCGGCCGATACCATCCGATACGATACTTTGAAGTATCGGACGGTATCGCTCAACTCTAGTGCCATGTCGAGGTTGACGGTTATAGTGTGAATGCCGTCTTGGATTCCGGCAGTCAAGTAACTTTGGTACATGCCAGTTTGGTGGACTCTAGCGCCCTAACGAACTTAACCGTGGGCATTAGTTGCATCCATGGGGATACTAAGAACTACCCCACTGCCTGGGTTACTCTTGCCACGCCAGTAGGGACCAAACGACATCAGGCGGCAGTCATAAAGTCTATGGGACACAGTGTAATCCTGGGGAGAGACTTTCCCTTATTTTGGGACTTGTGGAACTTCAAAAGTGGCATGAACCCTCTAGTTGAAGACGGTGCTCCGGAGCTAGCCCCTGAACCATTGCAGCAAGACGACGGAGAACTCATCTCAGAGGAAGTACTAGAATCTGTGGACTCTCCTCTGGCTGTGTATGCAGGCGAGGCAGACCAGCTAGAGGATGTTTTAGAAATGCCTGACCTTGAGGTGGCCCATGGTAAGTTCGGGACCGCTCAGCACCAGGATCCTACTCTAGCAAGGGCATGGGAAAACATAAAGGTCTCCGAGGGAAGACCATTGTACCCAGGGGCTCAAAACGAGTTCCCACACGTGGCGGTGCAGCAGGATATGTTGTATCACATAGACAAGGTGCGAGGGGTGGTGGTAGAACAACTAGTGGTACCTAAGTCCTTTCGCCAGGTAGTTTTGGAGTTGGCACATAAACATCCCTTGGGAGGACACCTGGTGGTAGAAAAGACAAAACACCGTAGTCTGCAACGTTTCTTTTGGCCGGGTCTAGTGGGAGACGTGACCCAGTACTGTTGGTCATGTCCTACGTGTCAATTGACCGCACCTATGTCACATTTTAGAAGCCCCTTAGTGCCCTTACCAATAATAGAGGTGCCCTTCGAGAGGATAGCAATGGATATAGTCGGTCCATTAGTTAAATCTGCCAGGGGTCATCAGTACATTTTGGTAGTATTGGATTACGCCACGCGTTATCCCGAAGCAGTGCCCTTGCGGAATGCCAATGCGAAATCAATTTCAAAGGAGCTGGTTAATATGTTTTCCCGCACCGGCATTCCGAAAGAGATACTTACGGATCAAGGGACCCCCTTTATGTCTCGTATACTTAAGGATTTATGTAAACTGCTAAAAATCTCCCATTTGCGTACCTCAGTATATCACCCTCAGACTGATGGTTTGGTGGAGCGCTTTAATAAAGGGAATGTTGAAAAGGGTGGTGGATAAGGACGGGAGAGATTGGGATGCCCTACTACCATACCTCCTGTTCGCTATACGTGAGGTACCCCAATCCTCCACAGGCTTTTCACCTTTTGAGTTGGTTTATGGGCGGTGTCCTAGAGGCCTGTTAGATATTGCCAAGGAGACTTGGGAACAAGAGGTGACTCCTTATCGCAGTGTAATTGAACACATAACACTTATGCAGGACCGAATTGCAGCAGTTATGCCAATAGTTAAAGAGTGTTTAGAGCGCGCACAACATGCCCAAAGCACGGTATACAACCGAGCGGCAAAAACACGAGTCTTTCAACCCGGAGACAGGGTGTTGGTATTGGTGCCTACCATAGAGAATAAATTTCTTGCGAAATGGCAGGGACCATACGAAGTGCTGGAACGAGTAGGTGAAGTAAATTATAAGATACACCAACCAGACAAGAGAAAGCCCGAACAAATATACCACATAAACTTGCTTAAGGCCTGGCGGGACAGGGAGAGTCTGGTGGCAGGAGCTGCCCTTGAGGATGGGCCTCGAGGGGCACCACCTTCTAAGGTAAAGGACCCCCAGGTAGCTCCGCCAGAAGTGGGTATTGCAGACACGCTATCCGAAAGCCAAAAACGAGAGACCAGGGAGTTCATACCGAGGAACGCAGATATTTTCTCGGAACTTCCTGGCCGGACTCACCTAATTAAACATGACATTATTACTGATCCACAGGCGCGGGTACGGCTTAAACCATATCGAATTCCGGAGGCTCGGAGACAAGCCATTGCCCAGGAAGTGAAGAAGATGTTAGAGCTCGGGGTCATTGAGGAGTCCCGGAGTGATTGGGCTAGCCCTATCGTACTGGTGCCCAAACCCGATGGGACTATCCGATTTTGTAACGATTTTCGGAAAGTAAATGAAGTATCGAAATTCGATGCCTACCCGATGCCAAGAGTCGATGAACTGATAGAGAGACTGGGTTCGGCTAGGTACATATCCACTATTGACTTAACAAAAGGTTATTGGCAGATTCCCCTCACGGAATCAGCCAAAGAGAAAACTGCCTTTGTTACGCCCCAGGGATTATTCCAGTACCGAGATATGTCATTTGGGTTGCATGGTGCTGCAGCAACCTTCCAACGTCTAATGGATATTGTCCTAAAACCCCATGGCCAGTATGCATCTGCGTACGACATTATTATCTTTAGCAATGACTGGGACACGCATTTGTCAAAAGTACAAGCCGTCTTAGACTCCCTAAAAACAGCTGGGTTGACTGCCAATCCCAAGAAATGTACGTTGGGATTGGAAGAGGCTCGCTATAGCATAGGGAGAGGCGTCGTGAAGCCTCAAGCCAATAAAGTGGATGCTATTCAAAATTGGCCACGACCGGGAACCAAAAAACAGGTTGGAGCTTTTTTAGGGATCGTTGGTTATTATAGGCGGTTCATCAAACATTTTGCGACCATCGCAGCTCCTCTCACAGATCTTACTAAGGGGTCGAAATCTGTCACAATAAAGTGGAACGCAGAAGCAGAGGAGGCCTTTCAGCGATTGAAAACAGTCCTCTGTGACCAACCAGTGTTGGTTGCACCAGACTTTAAACGGGAGTTTATTGTCCAAACAGACGCCTCTGGGGTGGGCCTCGGCGCGGTTTTGTCTCAAGAAGTAAATGGCGAGGAACACCCAGTGGCCTATCTAAGCAGAAAGCTTACGAGAGCAGAAAAGAACTACAGTGTAGTTGAGCGGGAAGCCCTGGCTGTGAAATGGGCCCTGTGCACCTTGCTCTATTATTTACTAGGTCGCCAGTTTAGGCTAGTGACGGACCATTCGCCCTAACGTGGATGTCCCGGGCAAAAGAAGGCAATGCACGGGTGACACGCTGGTTCTTAGCATTACAAGGGTTTAAATTTTCTGTTGAGCACAGGGCGGGTACAGCACACAGAAATGCAGATGCGTTGTCTAGAACGCACTGCTTGGTGACTCGTCGTGTCCGACCCCACGGGCTCGAACAGAGGAGGGGGGTGTGTGAGGTGCCAAGGGGAGAGGTACTAGAAAACAGGTATGTTTCTCCCCGTTTCATTTCATATGTCTCCCTGTACTGATGATGAAGCCAGTTTATTTCACTGTAATCCAGTCCTGGTTTCCTTAGTGATCAGCATGTAAAGGACTGGTAGTTCCCCCTCCACTAATTCAATCCAGGTTTTGGTTTCCTGACTGGTCCAGCTGATATAATCAGGAGGAGCTGGAATCTCTCAGTCTATCGTCTGCTGAGCTGGGAGCTGACACAGTAAGATAACATGGACTTGTTTGCTGTTATATAGGTTTATTTTGTAGTTAGCCTGCTATTGTTAGTTAGTGGCCAGACGGCCTTAGACGTTTTATTTCATGTTTGGCATGTGTAACATTGAATAACAAGTGTACACAATAAATATGCCGTGTCCATATTGCTAGTCTGCTGAAGTGACTTCATAGCCACACGCTTGTGCCAAAGCAAAGATCCCAGCTGAGCTATCTATTCCCCACAATATATATATATATATATACACACTACCGTTCAAAAGTTTAGAGTCAATTAGAAATGTCCTTATTTTTGAAAGAAAAGCAGTTTTTTTTCCAATGAAGCTAACATTAGATGATTCAGAAATACAATCTATACATTGTTAATGTGGTAAATGACTATTCTAGCTGCAAAAGTCTGGTTTGTAATGCAATATCTTCATAGGTGTATAGAGGCCCGTTTCCAACAACCATCACTCTAGTGTTCTTATGGTACTTTGTGTTTGCTAACTGTGTAAGAAGGCTAATAGATGGTTAGAATACCCTTGAAAACCCATGTGCAAGTATGTTAGCACAGCTGAAAACAATTTGGCTGATTAGAGAAGCTATAAACCTGACCTTCCTTTGAGCTAGTTCAGAATCTGGAGCATTACATTTGTTGGTTCCATTAAACTCTCAAAATGGCCAGAAAAAAAGAACTTTCATGTAAAACTCGACAGTCTATTCTTGTTCTTAGAAATGAAGGCTATTCCATGTGAGAAATTGCCAAGAAACTGAAGAAGATTTCCTACAAAGGTGTGTAATACTCCCTTCAGAGGAGAGTACAAACAGGCTCTAACCAGAGTAGAAAGAGAAGTGGGAGGCTCTGCTGCACAACTGAGCAACAAGACAAGTACATTAGAGTCTGTAGTTTGACAACCTCACAGGTCCTCAACTGGCAGCTTCATTAAATAGTACATGCAAAACGCAAGTGTCAACGTCTACAGTGAAGTGGCGACTACGGGATGCTGGCCTTCAGGGCAGAGTGGTAAAGAAAAAGCCATATCTGAGACTGGCTAATAAAGGGAAAAGATTAATATTGGCAAAAGAACACAGACATTGGACAGAGGAAGATTGGAAAAAAGTGTTATGGACAGATAAATCCAAGTTTGAGGTGTTTGGATCACACAGAAGAACATTAGTGAGATGCAAAACAACTGAAAAGATGCTGGAAGAGTGCCTGACGCCATCTGTCAAGCATGGTGGAGGTAATGTGATGGTCTGGGGTTGTTTTGCTGCTGGTAAAGTGGGAGATTTGTACAAGGTAAAAGGGATTTTGAATAAGGAAGGCTATCACTCCATTTTGCAATGCCATGCCATACCTTGTGGACAGCGCTTGTTTGGAGCCAATTTCATCCTACAACAGGACACTGACCCAAAGCACACCTCCAAATTATGCAAGAACTATTTAGGGAAGAAGCAGGCATCTGGTATTCTATCTGTAATGGAGTGGCCAGCGCAGTCACCAGATTTCAACCCCATTGAGCTGTTGTGGGAGCAGCTTGACCGTATGGTGCGCCAAAAGTGCCCATCAAGCCAAACCAACTTGTGGGAGGGGCTTCTGGAACCATGGGGTGAAATGTCTCCAGATTACCTCAGCAAATTAACTGCTAGAATGCCAAAGGCCTGCAATGCTGTAATTGCTGCAAAAGGAGCATTCTTTGACGGAAGCAAAGTTTGAAGGAGAAAATTATTATTTCAAATAAAAATCTTTTTTCGAACCTTGTCAATGTCTGGACTTGATTTTAAATTCATCTGGCAACGCATTTGATTAATAAAAGTATGAGTTTTCACGGAAAACACAGAATTGTCTGGGTGACCCCAAACTTTTGAACGGTAGTGTGTGTGTATATATATATATATATATATATATATATATATGAACAACGACAAAGCAAAGTCCAGCAATAACGTGAGCAATCCAGGATGCTGTTAAAAATTTTTACGCGTAGTCCTATCTGCACGGCTTTCCTGCGTTATTGCTGTTTTGAACTGCTTGGACCATTGCATTTTAATGGATTTATGAATAAAAAGAAAAAAATTTTTAACAGCATCCTGGATTGCTCACGTTATTGCTGGACTTTGCTTTGTCGTTGTTCACATTTGTATGGATGGACTCCTACATCCAGATCCGGGCACAACGGAGTTAACCAGGTCAGCTGAGGTTCCAGGTGGTTCACAGGAGTGAGCTGGTCTACATTGTTGGATATATATATATATATATATATATATATATATATATATACACACATATATATATATATATATATATGTACACAGACACATTGGCGGATACAGTCATGTGACAGGACAAGCGGAATTCTGATGAAGCGCAGTTCCCAAAACCGGTGTCACTGAGAGAGAAGTTGCATCCTAAGGCCTCTTTCACACTTCAGTTTTTTGTGTCAGTTAAAATCCGCCAAAAAGGCGGAAAAGCGGATCCGTTCCTAACTGATGTGAACGGATGGCACAGGAACCGTTTTGTGATGGATCCGCAGAATGAGGAATTTTAAAGGAACCTGAGAGAGAGAGAGAGAGAATTTTTATCGTCCGCCAGAAAGGATTTCAGGGTTAATTTTCTCCCTGACTTCCTTTCTCCGGGCATGCGCAATGGAAAATGTGGATCCAACAACAATAAAAACGTTGCAAGGTCTGTCCAAGCATGCCGGCGGACGAAAAAAATTTGGCGGATCCTCACAAAAACGGATCCAACGGATGGCCATCTGTCAAGATCCGCCAGTAATGCATCTCAATGGGGAAAAAAACGGATCCGCAAAAAAAAATGGCGGACCCGTATTTTTCAAAACCTGGCGGATTTTGACTGATGGTCAAAAACGGAAGTGTGAAAGAGGCCTAAGCACACATACAGTGAGTTGCTGGAGAAGGGCTGTGATGGGAAAATCAAGAAGGCTTGGGTCACACTAGCGAGGAATACGGCCGAGTGAGAGGCGCTAAAAGCACGCATTAGACACGGACCAATGATTCTCTATGGGGTCCCTCGCACCAGCCGTATATTTCTCATCCGTATTCTACGCTCCGTGCCAATCGCAGCATGCTTCGATTGTCAGCGTACTACGGCCGTAGTACGCCAATGCAAGTCTATGGGTGCGCAAAAAATACGGATTACACACGGACCACACATGTGACTTGCGAGAAATACACACCCGGTGTCTTTTAGCAAAGCCGGCAATTCAGTGCGCTATACAGTAAACTCACACTGACAGGTTTAATAAAGAAACAAAAGAATAGATATATACACATAGAATACATATATATATATATATATATGCGTTCTATGTGTCTATATCTATTCTTTGGTTTGTGTTATAAACCCTGTCATAGGGCTCCATTATATGTCCATTTTGCAAGCCTGCGAGAAAATCTCGCCATTCGGATGCCATACGGATTACATACGAATGCTGACATGCGCAAAATACGCGACCACACCTTGATTACGGATGACATACGGAGCACTGTTTAGGGGCCATTCATCCATATTACGCATGTAAAATACTGACCGTATTTTGCGTTGGTTAGTGTGACCCCGGCCTAAATCTTCTCCTCGGCTGACTGAGCACAAATGATTTTTTTTCTCCAGCCTCAGTCCTCACTGTTTAGTCAGCAAAGAAAAAGATTTATTTATTTATTGCATTGTCACACACTTCTCTGACAGCACTTGCATGTGTGCTTATGATACAGCTGCTCTGTCGCTTGACACACAGTTCTTGGAGCCGTGATTCTTCAGGCTTCAGCCTGTCCTGACTCATGAATAGGACAGGCTGCCATTCGATAATGTGTGCAGTAAGCTCCTATGCTCTCCCTAGAATTAGCTGTAGGCAGCCAAAATTTTCTCATTCAAAGCAGATGAATATAAAATATCATGTATAGGTGCGTATTAGCTGCATTTCGATTTCTTTGAGCAGGGGGTTGGACCAGATGGCCTAGGAGGTCCATTCCAACTCTACGATTCTATGATTCTTCAATTACTGCTGTTTGGCTGCTTTTTAGCTCAGGCACACGAGAACAAAGCAGTATATCAGTAGTAGTTGTAGTAGAAACAACACGGATGTCTGAATGAGACCTAAAATCATTTCACCGCAACACGGTGTATCCAATCAAGATGGTCCCTAACTCAAGCATCTCGCCTCACTAGGTGCCAGCAGGCCTCAAAATACACAGGGGCTGAACAGGATCTGGACCTCATTGTTTTACATCTGCCCATGGAAAGCTATGCTACAAAGGTGCATAGCTCAAAAAATGGGAGAAGGCATGACCTTATAAGTACAGAGTTCAAGGAACTTAAACAAAACTGAAATAATGGTCTATCACACCTGTTGGTATAAGTGCAATGTGTAGGTGCTCATTCTCATTTTGGCCAAGCTGGAATAAAAGCAAAAAATAGATACTTTGCAGTAACTAAAAAATTAGTTATAATACATGTCATGCCTGGGTTCTGCTCTGCCTCCCCATCTATTTTGAGGCCTGCTAGAACATAGCAAGGTGACATATTATAGTTAGGGACCTTCCTTATTGTGCACACCTTGTCGCGGTCAGATGGCTTTTACGCTTTCTTGATCAACAGAATGTCAACTAAGTTCCCTATGTTTTTTACTCATTCTTTTTATCCTAGGTTATGCAGATTATTTGTAATACTGTATGCACGCCACACCCTTTGGCTACTTTCACACTAGCCTCGGCCAACGTATGTCGCAATGCGTCGTTTTGGAGAAAAAACGCATCCTGCAAAGTTGCCCGCAGGATGCGTTTTTTCTCCATAGACTTGTGTTAGCGACGCATTGCGACGTAAGGGCACATGTCACATCCGTCTTGCGACGGATGCGTTGTGTTTTGGCGGCCGCGACGCACACAAAAGCGTTACATGTAACTTCGTCTCCGCCATTTTCGACTGCGCATGCGTGGCCGAAACTCCACCCCCTCCTCCCCGGACATTACAATGGGGCAGCGGATGCGTTGAAAAACTGCATCCGCTGCCCCCGTTGTGCACAACTTTCACAGCGTGCGACGGTCCGTCGCCCCGACGCAGGGCGACGGCCGTCGCACGACGCTAGTGTGAAAGTAGCCTTTACTACAGCTGCAATCAACATAACTAAGGTGATGTTCTCTGTATCAAATGAATTGTGCAACTTTAAGTTTTACAGGATAAAGTATATAAAAGTGAAAATAGGTGCCCTTTAATGAGCATTTCATAGTACAGGAAAATGGGGAATATTATGAAATTTCCCATCAATCCATTTTTTTTTTTGTTTCATAAATGTTTCAATTAGCCAAGATATTTTTCTCTGTTTGTATAACTTTGCGGTTTACTTATAAAAAATTCCCACAGCAATTATGAATCGATAAGGACCTTTCAAGGGTGTAATGGCTATCACACTCATGAATGTTTTAGTGCATGGGTGTTGAGCTTGTTTTATATCTGTAGGACAAAAGTATTTTTTTATTTTATATCCATTTTGCAGAACTGAAATACATAATCCTCGGCCAACATAATTATTTGCTGTCTTTCACAGATGTAACATGATCTCTGAAATCTTTTTTTCATTCCTGTTTCTTCTCTATTTCTAAAAGACATTTTCTCACACAATTGGCAAACCCAAATTATAGAGCAATGAAGCCAGATATTCATCTGTTCAGGAATTAAAAAAATAAAAAAAAGTTTTTTTATTTTAGCTGAGAATGTTCTTTAATTAAGCTGAATATGATACACAGTATTGAGTTTTGGATACAATGAAATTGCTTTTTTGGAAAATTTGGTCCATTAGATTTAAAAGGGTTGTACCAAGTTTGGAAGTTATCACCTGTCAATAAGAACTGCTGGGATCCCCAACGATCCTGTGAACCCCGAATGAATGGAGAATAGTCCTGTGTGAATGGAGCAGCAGTCGGTCATGTGCAGGTACCCTTCATTTATTCTTAATGGGAGTGCCGAAGACCAGCCAAACACCGTGCTAGAGAATAAATGGAGCATAGGTACGCATTATCGACCTACGCTCCATTCACGCAGGTTTTTTCAAAGCCTCGACTCTTGAGATCAGTCAGACCTCCGCAGATCAACTTCTTAATAAATGAAACTTTTTTCTTTAGAAATCTATCAAAAACATGAGCTAATACCTAATGGAATTCTACAGGAATAAAAAATAAGAAAATGTTATTATAAATAAATTCCAAAATACTTTTCATTTGCAAATCACACTCCTTTACAAAAGGCAGAAAATTACAATTGTACAATATAATAGCTCTCGTCTTCCTGCAGAAAGCTGTCCTTGAATGTTACTAGGATTCGAGGCAGTGAACACTGGCTGGAATCGATAGCGAACTCCATGTCACATTTGCAGAGCCCCTGATGTGCTTAGCTAGTGGAACAAGTGAACCACATTTTGGAGCTATCCCCTTAAGAAATGTATCTAGATGTGTGGTGGGCACCTTGAATTAACAGATGCTTCACATTGATGATATTTTAATCATCTGGACGGAGTCTGAGCAACAACTAAAGACGTTCCACGAACAATTTAATCAATTTCATTCCACCATCAACTTAACACTCAACTTCTCCAGCACTGAAATTGACATTATAGACACCATCAATAAGCTAAAGAACAATGAAATAGAGACATCCCTGTATCAGAAGCCAATCGACAATCCAACATACCGTACCTTAAATGGGACACCTTACATCCAAAACACATAAAAAACACTATTGTCTACAGCTAAGCCTTCAGATACAATCGTATATATTCCAACCCCATGGATAGAGACACTAGAGACATGGATTGGTCGCCTCAGAAAGACCTTTTTGAATCAGGGCTACCACCCAAGAACAATTGAAAACCAAATTACAAGAGCCACCAGAATATCAAGGAATCACCTGCTACATTACAAAGCTAAAGAGGAAAATAACCGGGTGCCTCTAGTGGTCACCTACAACCCAAATCTGGAGGTGCTAAGGGGAGCTGCATGGAAATTGCAACCTTTACTACAAAAAGATGCCCAATTACAATCCATATTTCCAGACCCCCACTGCTGTGTTTTAGGCAGCCCTCAAATTTAAGAAGCATCATTGTCAGAAGCTCCCTGTCCTCCCCAACAGCTGCAGGAACCTTTCCGTGCAACCAGAAAAAATGTAAAACCTGTCCATTTATAATGACCACGAACAAGATAAAGATCCCCAACTCACATCAGGACTACAAGATCCCATGTACTTTCAGCTGCATCAATGTGGTGTACTTAATTATTTGTATTAAATGTCCAACTGGGGGTCTGTATGTGAGGAAGACCGGGCAAAAACTGAGAACAAGGATGAATTCACATCACCACACAATAAAAGAAAAAAGAATGGATCTACCTGTGGCAAAACATTTTTGTATCCCCGGTCATAGCATTATGGACATTAAATTACTTGTATTAAAAGGTAACTTCAAATCTCAGAGAGACAGGCGGGTCTGGGAGTATAAATTTATGATGACCTTTGACACAGTCAGTGCAGGAATGAATGTCCCACATGGATTTATGTCTTTACATCAGTGAAGGAATTTGCCCCTTGTAGGGGAATCACACAACACAGAACCAGACCCCAATCAGAGGACAATAAAACATTCAGACTCCTTATCTATGAACTGTTCCAATATTTATGTTTATCACTCTCCCATAATGACAATTCTGCTTCATGTCACTTGTCTTATCTATTGCGTTATTTCTGTGCTGCATAAATATGTGATTCTTCAGATTTTGTATTAGTCTTTGCCTGATGAAGAGACCTGAGTAGTTTTGAAAGCTTGCAATGTGTTACCATCTTTTCAGTTAGCGATTAAAAGGTATCAACCACTGAGGACTCTCAATTCTAAATATTTTTATATCTACTAGCTAACATGGTGCAAAGATATATAACATTCCTGTATCAGATGCTTCACAGAATTTTAGAAACCGGAGCCATGAAAATGAAAAATTAGATTTTTCCAACAAAAATGTTGCTTTAGCAAACGTTTCATCTTCACAAGGGTAGCAGTGGTAAATGTGGTGAAAAACTACTGATTGAGCTCACTGGAGGGCTCAGAAGGGAAGGAGCGCTATTTGACTTTTCAAACCCAGATTTGGCCGGGAATAGACCGTTGTCACGAACATGGTTTGTGGAACCGCTGTTAAAGTTAAAGCAGCCAAAAAACAAAGACCACCTGGCTTGGCGTGGATTAAGTCTCTGGGCGGACTGGAGGTACGCCAGATTTTTATGGTCTGTGTAGATGACCACTGGATAGACTGCGCCCTCCAGCAGGTATCGCCATTCCTCCAAAGCCATCTTAATGGTGAGTAATTCCCGGTCACCAATGGAGTAGTTGCGCTCTGGAGCGGAGAAGGACTTAGAGAAGAAGCCGCAGGACACGCGGCGACCCGAGGAAGATTTCTGAGTGAGCACAGCTCCAGACCCTAATGAAGATGCGTCCACCTTTAGGAAGAACTGTTTGTTCAAATCCGGGCAATGCAGAACGGGAACAGTGGAGAATGACCATTTAAGAGAGCGGAAGGCCTCCTCAGCCTCAAAGGACCAGTTCTTAGGGTCAGCTCCTTTACGAGTCATAGCTGAGATGGGGCGGTCAGAGTGGAGAAGTGAGGAATGAGTTGTCGATATTAGTTAGTAAAGCCAAGGAATCTCTGTATTGCTTTGACTCCAATGGGCAGCGGCTATTTAAGGATAGAAGAGACTGTCTCAAGATCCATCTTGAGTCTGGTATCTGAGATAATGTAACCCAAGAAGGGAAGAGCGGACTGTTCAAAAACGCATTTCTCCTACTTGGCGTAGAGTCGATTCTCCCTAAGACGCTGAAGAACTTGCCGAACTGCTCATCTGTGGGAGGCCAGATCCGGGGAAAGTATCAAAATATTGTCCAAATACACAACAACGCAGGAATAAAGCAAGTCTCAGAAGATGTCACTGACAAGCTCTTGAAAAGCTGCCGATGCATTATTGAGACCGAAGGGCATCACTCAATATTCATAATGTCCATCCCTGGTGTTGAAAGCCTTCTTCCATTTGTCTCCCCAGCGAATGCATATTAGATTGTAGGCGCCTAAATAGAATTAGGAGAAGTTCCTGGCACCTTTTAATCGGTCAAACATCTTGGGGATCAGTGGGATAGGGGATTTATTTTTCACTGTCCTCCCTCTCCCATAATGGGTTCAACCACGCCAGGGCCTCGCCTCCAAGGTTCAACATAAGGAATGCCTCCTTTGCTCGGTCCAACTGGAAAAGGTGGGGAAAGAGTTCAAAATGTAGCCGGCACTGATTGATAAACCAGCGGCAGAGCTTGGGATTGCCATCAAAGCATGATGGAGCTGCGAGTCAGGGGCCTGGATCTTGAACTAAGCGGACAGTCTGAGACATCTCCGGGGAAGACACAGCTGCTTCAACATGCAGGAACTCTGGAGAGATGTTTAAGGCCTCCAACTTGGTAGCCAGGGACTGCAAGTGCAAGGACAGCTCTTCCTGCGCGTCTTTCTGTCAGCAGACCTCGTACATGGTCCGAACAGGCAGGATCCGGGGTCCATGGCGTGAGCAAACTGTCACTGACGTGGTTTGTGGAACCACTGTTCCACGGACTGTGAAAAGCCTGGAGGGGCGTGACTAAGCGAGCATTGGACTGTTCACTAGAGCCTCTGATGGTGAAGTTAGACTTGGCTCCCAATGAACGCCTGGTGCCACTCCAGGACAGACCAACGGTCACGCAGCAGCTAACCTAGAAGGACAGACTGGATGGAGCAGCAGGCAGAGTTCGCATCAGAGTGTAGCAGACAGAGTTCGTACCAGAGTGCAGAAGCCAGGGCCTCCATCAGAGTGCAGCAAGCAGGATCTGCACCAGGATGCAGCAGGCAGGGTCTGCTCCAGAGTGCAGCAGGCAGGATCTGCACCAGGATGCAGCAGGCAGGGTCTGCTCCAGAGTGCAGCAGGCAGGACCTGCACCAGAGTGCAGCAGGCAGGACCTGCACCAGAGTGCAGCAGACAGGATGTGCACCAGAGTGCAGCAGGAACTGGTATGCAACCTTACACAACATAAACTGCAAAACAGGAAGGTTGCTCAAGCACCTCCCCAGTGGGAAGGAATCAATATATACATAATGCCTTTCAGCCTTTGGCTGGGGAGGAAATAGTAAATGCCCGCGCTAGCCCTTTAAGAGGGCGGGAGCGTGTGTGCCCTAAGGACATAGCTGGAAGCTCTGCTGGGAGCATGCAAAGCATGAGGAAGGGAATAACTGACCACACTGCAGGTTAGGGAAATGACACGCCGAAGACCCTGCCTGTCAGAGCAGGACTCCGGCGTGATGTACAACTGTACACGCCATGTTGGATTTGAAGAGTCCCCAAGATGCTAAAACCGTAAAAAAAAACACAAGTCACCCCATTTTGGAAACTTCACCCCTCAAGAAATTTATTTAGAGGTATGGTGAGCATCGTGAACCCAGAGGTGCGTCACAGAATTTTAAAACACTGAACTGTGAAAATTATAAAATTTTGTGTTTACCCAAAAATGTTGCTTTAGCACCAATTTTTTAATTTTCATAAGGGTTGTAAGAAAAAATATACCACCTAATTTGTTGTGCAATTTATCCTGAGCTGAAGCCACATATGTTGGGGAAAACCACTGCTCGGGTACACAGTAAAGCTCTTAAATAAAGGGGAAGCAGACTTTTGGGAAGCAGACTTTTCTCGTATGGTTTTCAGGCACCATGCTGCATTTGTAGAGCCCTTGTACTGCCAGGGCATTGCATTCGTCCCAATGTTACTCAATGGTGCTGCTCCCATCATGCGTTTTTTTATCGGATCCGTTCCTCGGACCGAGACAATCGTAGCATGCTGCGATTGTCACCGATTTTCGGATCGGATTCGACAATGCAAGTCTATGGATGCGATTAAAAAGAGCATTGAAAACGCACCACACGTGTGACTTGCGATTAAATCGCAAGACTTCTCCAGGTCAACAGGAAAGAGCATCAGGCAGTGGTATTAGATGTCAATTTGATGCTTAGATGCGAATAAAATCGCTTCATCGCCAGAAAATGGGATGACAGACGGATCCCTGGACAAGAATTCTTTGTGCGATTTCGTACCCTTTAAATGGGACCGATTTTTTATTCGTTGTGTGTGACTCCAGCCTTAATTTTACTAATGCTTGCCTCTTAAAAGGCATCTGTCACCCCATTTTTGGCCTATAAGATGCGGCCACCGCCATCAGGGGTTTATCTACAGCATTCTGTAATGCTGTAGATAAGCCCCTAATGTAACCTGAAAGATAAGAAAAACAAGTTAGATTATACTCACCGGGGAGCTCGGTCGGCTGCAATGGGTGTCGCGGTACGGTCCGGCGCCTACCATCTTCATATGATGATGTCCCCCTTCTTACTTCTGCCGCAGCTCCTGCGCAGACGTACTTTCTCTGCCCTCTTGAGGGCAGAGCAGAGTACTGCAGTGCACAGGGGCCGGGAAAGGTCAGAGTGGTCCGGTGCATGCGCACTGCAGTACTTTACTCTGCCCCGTCACACATAGCGACTAACCAGCGATCCCAAAAACGATATGAAAGTGTCAGGATCGCTGGTGTGTCACTACATGATCACTGGTGAGTTGTCAAACAGACAGCTTCACCAGCAATCAGCACCAGCGACACTGAGCGGGTGCGTTGCTGTGTGCCTTAGTTACCAGCGCGCTGATGCAGGGAGCTGGTAACCAAGGTACACATCGGATTTCTAAGGGGCGCGCAGCACTTAGAAACCCGATGTATACCTTGGTTACCAGCTCCCTGCATCAGCGCGCTGGTAACTAACGTACACATCGGGTTTCTAGGCGCTGGCCGGCGCTTAGAAACCCGACGTTTACATTGGTTATCAGGCTCCTGCTTGCTGGTCGCTGGTCTCCCGCCTGTCACACGCAGCGATGCGTGCTGGCCAACGGGAGACCAGTGACAAAAAAATGTCCAGACATTTCAACAACGATCAGCGATCCCTGGCGGGGGGGCGGTCGCTGATCGCTGTCACACACAGCGATCTCGCTGGTGAGATCGCTGTTGCGTCACAAAACTTGTGACTCCGCAGCGATCTCAGTAGCGAGATCGCTGTGTGTGATGGGGGCTTAAGAAGGAGGACGTCACCTCTAGAAGATGGGATCCCCGGGTGAGTATAATCTAACTCATTTTTCTTATCTTTCAGGTTACATCTGGTGCTTATCTAAAGCATTACAGAATGCTGTAGATAAGCCCCTGATGGCGGTGGCCGCATCTTATAGGCCAAAAACGGGGTGACAGATTCCCTTTAACAACTTCTTTGTTTCTAGGTACAACTCCGGTGCGCCTTCCTAGGCTCCTGCTGAATCTGCTCCATGCTCACGTTAATGCAGCTCGTGATTGATCAGGACATCAGACCGCCCACTTCCTCCTGTCTAACGCTGCGGAAGGCCAGAAAGGATTTACAAGCATGTGCAGCACAGAACAGCACAGAAAGCTTTCCCCTCCCCATTGCCCTGTCTCTATATTACCTCACTGCAGCATGTGATCAGGACATCAGACCATGGCCACCAACTTCCTCCTGTCTAGCGCGGTGGCAGTGATTTTAGCAGTGCAGCGCAATCACTTCTGGCTGCAGAAGACAACACGGAACGCCCGGTGACAGCGTGAAGGGGGCGACAGATCGAGTGGCCCACTACAGGGACCGGCTGTTCTGGCATTTGCCAGAAATGCCAGATGGCCAGTCCGGCCCTACACACAGGAGATCCACACATCGCCAGACCCAGACACTGAATGAGACACTCTGTCTCCATTTTATCTGCCAAACCGTGCCCCAGGAACAACTCTCTTAGCCCTACCATCTAGGGATAGCTCTCTTAGCCCTACTACCCATGGACAGCTCTCTTAGCCCTACTACCAGGGACAGCTCACTTAACCTTATTATACAGGGACAGAGCTCTTAAACCTTATTATACAGGGACAGAGCTCTTAAACCTTATTACCCAGGAACAGCTCTCTTAGCATTATTACCAGAAACAGCTGTCTTAGCCCTTCTACCGAGGTACAGCGCTCTTAAGGTACTGTCACACTTAGCGATGTACCAGCGATCCCGACCAGTGATATGATGCGGTCAGGATCGCTGGAACATCGCTAAGTGGTCGCTAGTGAGCTGCCACACAGGCAGATCTCACCAGCGACATCGCTGGGGACGGGGGTCGCTACTTACCTGTCACACTAGGCGATCCTGCGTCCTCCCGCCCGGCTCCACGCTCTTCGCTCGTCTCTTCACAGGAAGCGCCACAGGAAGCTGACGACGAGAAACAGTCCAGGAGGTTCTCGCGCGATCAGCGATAACCAGCGGGGGAGCGGGTCGTAGGTAAGTATCAGACACAGCGATGTCGCTAGCAATATCGCTATAACTTCAGAAGTTATAGCGATATTGCTAGCGATATCGCTTAGTGTGACAGTACCTTTAGCCATACTACCCAGGAACAGCACTCTTAGCACTACTACCCAGAGATAGCTATCTTAGCCCTATTGCCCATGAACAGTTTTGTTAGCCCTGCTTCCCAAGGACATTTCTCTTAATCTTATTATCGAGGAACAGCTCTCTTAGCCTTATTACCTAGAAACAGCTCTCTTAGCCCTACTTCTCAAGGCTGCTCTTTTAGCTTTACTACCCAGGGACAGTGCTTTTAGCCCCACTACCCTGAGACAGCTCTCTTATAGCCCCTGGCCAGTCTGTGCATTTCAGTCCATGTTCGAACCATGTTGCATAGACATTTGCATGAGCTTTCACAATTACAATTGGCCCTTTGAAATCAACCATAAAGCTGGTGTGGCCCTCGGTGAAAATGACTAAACACACACATATATATTCATACACAATATATGCAGCACAGACTGTCCAGGAGTTGACTGATGCTTTAATCCAGTTCTGGGAGGAGATCCCTCAGGAGAACATCCGCTGCCTCATCAGGACCTTGCCCAGGCATTGCAGGGAGGTCACACAGGCATATGGAGGCTAGACAAACTACTGAGCATCATTTCCTTGTCTTGAAGCATTTCCAATGAAGTTGGATCAGCCTGTAATTTAATTTTCCAGCTTGATTTTGAGTATCATTCCTATTCCAGACCTACATGGGATATTAATTTTCATTTCCATTGATCATTTTTATGTTTTTTTTTGTTCTCAACGCATTCCACTATGTAATGAATAAGTATTTGCAATTGGAATATTTCATTCAGTGATATCTAGGATGTGAAAAATACCGCAAAGGTATGAACTGTGATATAAGCTGGTGTGCATGGAACATCTAAGCACACGTTCACACTAGCCACTAAACAGAAGAAAAAATAAAGGCAGAAACATAATGATTAAATACCCTGCAGTAAATAAATAAATAGCATAGTGCAGGAAAATAGTATACAGTATTTAGTTAACAAGCTTTTTGATAAAAAAAAAATGTGAAAGCCATCCCGCCTCGTCACAGCGAGCATAGTTGGGACAGTACTAACTCTAAGGCCCGAGTCACACTGGCGATTAAAACGGACGAATGCAATACGATAAAAAATCGCAATGCATTCGAACCCATGTTATTCTATGGGGCAGCTCACATCATGCAATTTTTTATCGCATCCGATCGTCGGATCGAGACAATCGCAGCATGCTGCGATTGTCACCGATTTTCGGATCGGATTCGACAATGCAAGTCTATGGATGCGATTAAAAATCGCATTGAAAACACACCACACATGTGAATTGCGATTAAATCGCAAGACTTCTCCAGATCAACAGCAAAGAGCATCAGGCATTGACATTGGATGTCAATTTGATGCTTAGATGCGAATAAAATCGGTTCCTCGCCGGAAAATGGGATGACAGACGGATCCCTGGACAAGAATTCTTTGTGCGATTTCGTACCGTTAAAATGGGACCGATTTTTTAATGGTTGTGTGTGACTCCAGCCTTATATTAAAAACCTTACCATTTGTCAAGTGACGTTCATGTAGATAAGGGCTGAGAGGGACTGAGGCCAACTAGGGGACACATAGACATGGGGAATCATATGAATATAATGTGCAGCTCAAAGAAAGGCAGGCCACACCTTTATATACACTGGGTGCAAACAGAGAAAAAACAAAGGTATGAACTGGGATATAAACTGGTGTTCATGTAAGGAGGGTAAGATATGATGTCTCTTATGCTTCCTTTCCCGCTTAATGTCTTCCACTTGCTAATGTTTACAGGCGTGTGTTTATGATTATAGTCTGCGGTATTGCTACATGTATAACAATGTATTACCGCTCCTTACTTATGGTATTGCCACTTGAATGTCTTACCATTGTATAGATAATTGTATATATTCCCTTATGTTTTTGCAAGATAATATTGCATGTATATTATGTGCCATTTGTGTATGAACGGATAGGGAAAGTTAGTGCATCCTTTATTGGGACATTAGAGGAGGGTACTCTTAGTGTATAGTTTCCCCCATAGGTTGGGTAGTTGTAATTATGTTGCAGGCCACTAGGTGGGGGTATACTAGTGGGGCCTGATAGTAGGTTCATAGAGGTTTAATTATAGGAGGGCTGCCGAGAGTAAGGTTAGTGAGGAAGTGTGGTTTAGTCAGACGGGGCCAGGGTGCTCAAGAGTCCACATGGGCTATAGGCCCGGATAGCTTGGCAGTCACGTAACGTTAAGTCATTATTGCCCACGTTGCCCATGGCCACTGCAGGTCTTAGCAGTGGGTCAGAACAGGAAAAGGAAGATGTGGCGCCTTACCACCTGGGCCAATACTTTTAGGGCAGAAGTTAGCTGGACTAAGTAGATGAAAGGAGTTGGCACTTAGACGAGATCGGTACAGAAGACCCGGATGCTTCACCGGGGGTCATCAAAGGTAGTGATTGATGGATTCATGTCTGGGGCGAAACAGGGTGAAGGAAATGTCATTGTAGTGAGGTCAGACCTGGAAGGAATTGGGAAGCAGTCTAGTACGGTCCGGGCATGTACTGCACAGAAGTGACAGCAAGCAAGTGAATGTGATGATGTACCAACTGTGGATGTAACGTGCAAAATCCTAAGTAAATAAAGTGTTAAAGTTGTCTCAGACTGTGTCTCTATTGATGTGAGTCACCTAGAAGAGGGACCGTTATTGCCTGGGAAGTGCCCGGGTGAAGATGTAGGTATGCTGAGGAGCATAGTATTGTTTCATGTAGGGGAAGGGCTGGCGCAGCTGCCACCAGAGTACAGTTCACGAGTACGGTCCTGGACCTCACTTACATTCATACAGCATGTAAGTGCACGGCTACTAAGCAGAAAAAAAAACAAAGACAGAAACAATGATTAACCCCTTAACGACCGTCGATACGCCTTTTAACGGCGGTAGTTAAGGGTACTAAAACCACAGCGCCGTTAATTCACGTGAGTAGCGCCCCTCAGTGTCGGATTTTCTCTGGGATCTTGGCTACCAGGGGTAGCCGAGACCCCAGAGAACATGAATCGGTCGGTTTTTACCGACCCCGCTTTTGCGATCGCCGTTATTAACCCTATAACGGCGACCGAAAAAAAAAAAGCCGCGATTATGCATTAAATTTCTCTTTCCTCTGATGTGATCGCACTAGGTCCCCGATCCCCCCCCGGTACCTCTCCGTGGTCCTCCGTCCCCTCCCGGTGGTCCAACGTCCCGCCGGCGTCCTCCGATGGGGGCCACCATCTTCAAAATGGCGGGCGCATGCGCCCGCCGGGAATCTGCCAGCTCCGGCTGGCAGATTCCATTCACTATTTTGATCACTATGATAAACGATCATAGTGATCAAAATTAAAAAAAATAGTACATAACCCCCCCGTTTATCACCCCCTTATATAGGCAAACATAATGAAATAAAGAAAATATTTTTTTTTTCAGTTTTCCATTAGGGTTAGGGTTAGGGTTGGGCTAAGGTTAGGGCTAGGGTTAGGGTTAGGGTTGGGCTAGGGTTAGGGTTGGGCTAGGGTTAGGGTTGGGCTAGGGTTAGGGATGGGCAAGGGTTAGGGATGGGCTAGGGTTAGGGTTGGGCTAGGGTTAGGGTTGGGCTAGGGTTAGGGCAAGGGTTAGGGCTCGGGTTAGGGCTAGGATTAGAATTAGGGTTAGGGCGAACTAGGATTAGGGTTAGAATTAGGATTAGGGATTAGGGTTGGGATTAGGGTTAGGGTTTGGATTAGGGTTAGGGGTGTGTTGGGGTTAGGGTTGGAGCAAGAATTGAGGGGTTTCCACTATTTACCAACTTTGGGGGTCTAAAAATTGGGGTCTAAAAAAATCACTTTTGTGGAATTAAAAAAGACTTTTTATTTTCACGGCTCTGCGTTTATAAACTTCTGTGAAGCGCTTGGGGGTTCAAAGTGCTCACCACACATCTAGATAAGTTCCTTAGGTGGTCTAATTTCCAAAATGGGGTCACTTGTGGGGGGTTTCCACTGTTTAGACCCATCAGGGGCTCTGCAAACGCAACATGATGCCGCAGACCATTCCATCAAAGTCTGCATTCCAAAATGGCACTCCTTCCCTTCCAAGCTCTCCCATGCGCCCAAACAGTGGTTCCCCCCCCCCACATATGGGGTATCAGTGTACTCAAGACAAATCGCACAATAACTGTGGGGGTATGATTTCTCCTGTTACCCTTGTAAGAATAAAAATTTGGGGGCGAAAAGATCATTTTTGTGGAAAAAAAATGGATTTCCTATTTTTACGGCTCTACGTTATAATCTTCTGTGAAGCATTTGAAGGTTCAAAGTGCTCACCACACATCTAGATTAGTTCCTTAATGGGTCTAGTTTCCAAAATGGGGTCACTTGTTGGGGGTTTCCACTGTTTAGGTACATTAAGGGCTCTCCAAACGCAACATGGCATCCGATCTCAATTCCAGCCAATTCTGCGTTGAAAAAGTCAAACGGCGCTCCATCCCTTGCGAGCTCTGCCGTGTGCTGAAAAAGTGGTTTACCCCCACATATGGGGTATCGGCGTATTCAGGAGAAATTGTAAAACAAATTTTGTGGTTGATTTTCTCTTTTAACACTTGCGAAAATAAAAAAAATTGGTTCTGAAGTACATTTTTTGCAAAAAAAAAGTTAAATGTTAATTTTTTCCTTCCACATTGCTTAAGGCTGGTTTCACATTTGCGTTAAAACAACGCTGCGCCCTGCGTCGTTAAGCCCCGCCCCGAGCCGGCTCCCTGCCCGCCCCATCCGGGATCACCGCCTACTTTCGCATTTGCATGCATGCGATCGGCGCACCCTATCTTTAGCATAGGGTGCGCAGATCATGCGCTGCCAGTGTGAAAGTAGCGTGCTGCGCACTTTTGACGGTGCGCCGTGCGCGCCGAAATGCAACATGCTGCATTTCGGCGCGCACGGCGCACCGTCAAAAGTGCGCAGCACGCTACTTTCACACTGGCAGCGCATGATCTGCGCACCCTATGCTAAAGATAGGGTGCGCCGATCGCATGCGTGCAAATGCGAAAGTAGGCGGTGATCCCGGATGGGGCGGGCAGGGAGCCGGCTCGGGGCAGGGCTTAACGACGCAGGGCGCAGCGTTGTTTTAACGCAAATGTGAAACCAGCCTTAGTTCCTGTGAAGCACTTAAAGGGTTAATAAACTTCTTGAATGTGGTTTTGAGCACCTTGAGGGGTCTAGTTTTTAGAATGGTGCCACTTTTGGGTATTTTCTGTCATGTACACCCCTCAAAATGACTTTAAATATGATGTGGTCCCTTAAAAAAAATGGTTTTGTAAATTTTGTTGTAAAAATTAGAAATCGCTGGTCAACTTTTAACCCTTATAACTTCCTAACAAAAAAAAATTTGCTTCCAAAATTGTGCTGATGTAAAGTAGACATGTGGGAAATATTATTTACTAAGAAATTTGTGTGACACATCTCTCTGATTTAAGGGCATAAAAGTTTAAAGTTTTAAAACTGCAAAATTTTCAACATTTTCGCCATATTTCCATTTTTTTCATAAATAAACACAAGACTTATCGAAGAAATGTTACCACTAACATGAAGTACAATATGTCACGAAAAAACATTCTCAGAATCAGCTGGATCCATTAAAGCGTTCCAGAGTTATAACCTCATAAAGGGACAGTGGTCAGAATTGTAAAAATTGGCCTGGTCATTAAGCTGCAAACTGGCTCTGTTGCTAAGGGGTTAAATACCCTGCAGTAAAGAAATAAACAGCACAGTGCAGGAAAATATCTAGGATGTGGTATTTTAGTGTTCCCTTTATTTATTTTTTGAGCATCAAGCTGCACCCTTCATTGACCCGAACCTTCCTCAGCTCCTGCCCTCAGTCTTGTGGTTTGGACCTATTAATATATCTGTGTGCATATATGCACATGTGTAAAATATATAACATGTCCTATTACTTGTACATGGGGTGTAATTGTGAAAGCTGTATATATGTGGATAAGGTAAATCATATTTTTCTGTAAATATATATATCAGAAGATATATACAGTAAGTGCAATAATGTCAATTTTGTGCCATAGGTTCCTTAAAGTAATGGTAATTAGCACAACTTAGACAGATTGCAAAGTTGCTTATTTACATATGTATGATTAATTTATTAAATAAAAATAAATTGCCAGTTTATCTTTAAGTAGTGTTGAGCATTCCGATACCGCAAGTATCGGGTATCGGCCGATACTTGCTGTATCGGAATTCCGATACCGACTTCCGATATTTTTTCAATATCGGAATTCGGCATCGGAATCGGAAGTTCAGTTGATTGACGGCCTGACGTCATCATGATGCGCGGTGTGTGCGCATCATGATGCGCCGTCATTTCGGGCCTTCCGGGGGTCTCTGCCGGCCTGCCGGGGGGCTGTGCCGGCCTGCCGGGGGGCTGTGTGGACTGCCCGGGGTCTGTACCGGCCTGCCGGGGGGCTGTGCCGGCCTGCCGGTGGTCTGTGCACCCTGTGGGGGTCTGTACCGGCCTGCCGGGGGGCTGTGCCGGCCTGCCGGTGGTCTGTGCACCCTGTGGGGGTCTGTACCGGCCTGCCGGGGGGCTGTGCCGGCCTGCCGGGGGGCTGTGCTGATGTCCGGGGGTCTGTGCAAGCATCGTCCGATGGGACTACAAGTCCCATCGGGCGATGCCTGCTACCATGACAGTGATTGACACATTAGCCAATGATGGGACAGTAGTAGTCCCATCATCCGGCTAATGTGTTAAATGTTAAAAAAAAAAAAAAAAAATACTACATACATACTACATGCATGCTACATACATACTACATGCTACATACATACTACATATATACTACATACATACTACATACATGCTACATACATACTACATGCATGCTACATACATACTACATGCTACATACATACTACATGCATGCTACATACATACTACATATATACTACATACATGCTACATACATACTGCATGCTACATACATACTACATACATACTACATGCATGCTACATACATACTACATATATACTACATGCATGCTACATACATACTACATGCTACATACATACTACATATATACTACATACATACTACATACATGCTACATACATACTGCATGCTACATACATACTACATACATACTACATGCATGCTACATACATACTACATGCATGCTACATACATACTACATGCATGCTACATGCATGCTACATACATACTACATGCTACATACATACCACATACATACTACATACATACTACATACTACATATATACTACATGCATGCTACATACATACTACATGCTACATACATACCACATACATACTACATACATACTACATACATACTACATGCTACATACATACTACATATATACTACATGCATGCTACATACATACTACATGCTACATACATACCACATACATACTACATACATACTACATACATACTACATACATACTACATGCTACATACATACTACATATATACTACATACATGCTACATACATACTACATGCTACATACATACCACATACATACTACATACATGCTACATATATACTACATGCATGCTACATACATACTACATATATACTACATGCATGCTACATACATACTACATGCTACATGCATGCTACATACATACTACATACATACCACATATATACTACATACATACAATACATTCATACAATACATACATAGACATACAGTACATATAACATAGAGTAACATACTTACCAATACTTGTCACATTGTTCCCCGAAGCCATTGTCTTTTCCGGAATAAATATTAACATAACAAACCACAAAAATACTCACCCACGATCCGAAGCAGTCCACGAGTGTGTCCCACGACGATCTTGGGTAGAGAACTGCAGCATCAGATGATGCTGCCGTTCTCTACGGGCTGCAGGAATCCAATGACGGAAGGTAGGTATCCTTCCGCACTGTATTCCTCCGCCACTTAAAAAAAAAAAAGTCCCTAGTCTCACTTTATGCCATTGCTGTGTGGGAATTTCCCACACAGCAATGGCATAAAGTGAGACTAGGGACTTTTTTTTTTTTTTAAGTGGCGGAGGAATACAGTGCGGAAGGATACCTACCTTCCGTCATTGGATTCCTGCAGCCCGTAGAGAACGGCAGCAACAGCTGATGCTGCAGTTCTCTACCCAAGATCGTCGTGGGACACACTCGTGGACTGCTTCGGATCGTGGGTGAGTATTTTTGTGGTTTGTTATGTTAATATTTATTCCGGAAAAGACAATGGCTTCGGGGAACAATGTGACAAGTATTGGTAAGTATGTTACTCTATGTTATATGTACTGTATGTCTATGTATGTATTGTATGAATGTATTGTATGTATGTAGTATATATGTGGTATGTATGTAGCATGTAGTATGTATGTAGTATGTATGTAGCATGCATGTAGCATGTAGTATGTATGTAGCATGCATGTAGTATATATGTAGTATGTATGTAGCATGCATGTAGTATATATGTAGCATGTATGTAGTATGTATGTGGTATGTATGTAGCATGTAGTATGTATGTAGCATGTATGTAGTATATATGTAGTATGTATGTAGCATGTAGTATGTATGTAGTATGTATGTAGTATGTATGTGGTATGTATGTAGCATGTAGTATGTATGTAGCATGCATGTAGTATATATGTAGTATGTAGTATGTATGTAGTATGTATGTGGTATGTATGTAGCATGTAGTATGTATGTAGCATGCATGTAGCATGCATGTAGTATGTATGTAGCATGCATGTAGTATGTATGTAGCATGCATGTAGTATATATGTAGTATGTATGTAGCATGTAGTATGTATGTAGTATGTATGTAGTATGTATGTGGTATGTATGTAGCATGTAGTATGTATGTAGCATGCATGTAGTATATATGTAGTATGTAGTATGTATGTAGTATGTATGTGGTATGTATGTAGCATGTAGTATGTATGTAGCATGCATGTAGCATGCATGTAGTATGTATGTAGCATGCATGTAGTATGTATGTAGCATGCATGTAGTATGTATGTAGTATGTATGTAGTATGTATGTAGCATGCAGTATGTATGTAGCATGTATGTAGTATGTATGTAGTATATATGTAGTATGTATGTAGCATGTAGTATGTATGTAGCATGCATGTAGTATATATGTAGTATGTATGTAGCATGCATGTAGTATGTATGTAGTATGTATGTAATATGTATGTAGCATGCAGTATGTATGTAGCATGCATGTAGTATGTATGTAGTATGTATGTAGTATGTATGTAGCATGCAGTATGTATGTAGCATGTATGTAGTATATATGTAGTATGTATGTAGCATGCATGTAGTATGTATGTAGCATGTAGTATGTATGTAGCATGCATGTAGTATGCATGTAGCATGTATGTAGTATGTATGTAGTATATATGTAGTATGTATGTAGCATGTAGTATGTATGTAGCATGCATGTAGTATATATGTAGTATGTATGTAGCATGCATGTAGTATGTATGTAGTATGTATGTAGCATGCAGTATGTATGTAGCATGCATGTAGTATGTATGTAGTATGTATGTAGCATGCAGTATGTATGTAGCATGTATGTAGTATATATGTAGTATGTATGTAGCATGCATGTAGTATGTATGTAGCATGTAGTATGTATGTAGCATGCATGTAGTATGCATGTAGCATGTATGTAGTATGTATGTAGTATATATGTAGTATGTATGTAGCATGTAGTATGTATGTAGCATGCATGTAGTATTTTTTTTTTTTTTTTTTAACATTTAACACATTAGCCGGATGATGGGACTACTACTGTCCCATCATTGGCTAATGTGTCAATCACTGTCATGGTAGCAGGCATCACCCGATGGGACTTGTAGTCCCATCGGACGATGCCTGCACAGACCCCCGGAGCCTGCACAGCCCCCCGGCAGGCCGGCACAGCCCCCCGGCAGGCCGGCACAGCCCCCCGGAGCCTGCACAGCCCCCCGGCAGGCCGGCACAGCCCCCCGGCAGGCCGGCACAGCCCCCCGGAGCCTGCACAGACCACCGGCAGGCCGGCACAGACCACCGGAGCCTGCACAGACCCCCTGGCAGGCCGGCACAGCCCCCCGAAAGGCCCGTACAGACCCCAGAGAGGCTGTACAAGGGCAGGAAAGGGTTTTTCTTATTCCGATACCGGAAGTCCCATAGACTTGAATGGGACTTCCGGTATCGGAATCGGCGATACCGATACTTTTTTTAAAGATCGGCCGATACCATCCGATACGATACTTTGAAGTATCGGACGGTATCGCTCAACTCTATCTTTAAGACATCTGACTGTAGAGAATATAGACACAAACTATTACTAACTGGAGGCATGGGACTTTTTTCTTACTTACATCAGTGTATAACCTAATCACTTTGCTAAAATCCTGTAAGAGAATGAGAGCATGGAATATGCATATTTTTCCTTTATGGTTTCCATTGGAAACCACATTTGGATGGAATCTGTGCTCGTCAGACGGGGGCATAAATCATCCATGCGGAGAGCTGTCACTTGTAGCTTAATGTGACCACATTTAGTTCAGCTACAGCTTACTCCTAGACAGGATCATTTATTAGTACAATTGTACTTACATTTTTTTACGTCATGACATTTATTTCTGAAATCCAATGCCTAATTTTGCTGATGATTTGTGGAAAGCCAATTATATATAAAATGCATGAAATAATTGTTCAATCTGAAATACTCCACCTCAACATAAAACTATTCCAGCCATTGGTACCAACATTTCACTTGTGCATGTTTCTTTTAATTGTATCAATATACAGTGCCATGAAAAAGTATTCATACCACGTGAACTTTTCCACATTACACCCACAAACTTAACTGTATTTTATTGGGATTTTATGTGATATACCAACACTAAGGCTAGTTTCACATTTGCGCTTTATAGCGCAGCGACGGCCTGCGCACGGCCGCCGCTAAGCCCTGCCCCCTGCCCGCCCCTTCCGGTCATCGCCGCCTTCTAGCGCACATGGGCGCTTGCGATCTGCGCACCCTATCTTTAGCATAGGGTGCGCAGATCGTGCGCTGGCCGTGCGCTAGCAGGATTTTGCCGTGCGCTGCGCACTTTTGAAGGAAATGCAACATGCTGCGTTCGGAGCACACGGGCGCACCTTCAAAAGTGCGCTGCGCACGGCAAAATCCTGCTAGCGCACCTCCAGCGCATGATCTGCGCACCCTATGCTAAAGATAGGGTGCGCAGATTGCAAGCGCCCATGTGCGCTAGAAGGCGGCGATGACCGGAAGGGGCAGGCAGGGAGCCAGCAGGGGGTGGGGCTTAGCGGTGGCCGTGCGCAGGCCGTCGCTGCGCTATAAAGCGCAAATGTGAAACTAGCCTAAGGAGGAAGTATTTCTGAAATGTAATGGAAATGACACACGGTTTTCGAAATATTTAAAAAATATAAATATGAATATTGTGACATGCATTTGTATTTAACCCTCCAAATCAATACTTTGTAAGACCACCTTTTGCTGCAATTAGTGCTGCACATCTTTTGGGGTATGCCTCTACCAGCTTCGCACATCTAAAGGCTGAAAATTTTTGCCCATTCTTCTTTTCACATTCGCTCTAGCTCAAAGAAATTGGATGGAGGCATCTGCAAACAGCAATTTTCAAGTCTTCTCCAGGATTGCCCTGTGTTTAGCTCCATCCACGTTCCCATCAACTCTGACCAGCTTCCCTTGTTCTTGCTGAAGAAAATGTTTGATAGTGGGGATGGTGTTTTCAGGGTGATGTACAGTGAGCTTTCTGCCACATGCTCATCTTTGCATTTAGCCTGGAAAGTTCTACTTTGGTCTCATCTGATCAGAGCACCTTGTTCCACATGATATGTAGCGGACACAGCTAGCATGTGGAATAAGGGTGCTCTTAGTTAGATCAAACAAAAGTAGAACTTTTTAGCCTTGCAGCACTTGGGTCCTGGGTTCAAATTCCACCAAGGACAATATTTTAAAGGAATTTGTATGTTCTCCCTGGGTACATGTTGCTTTCCTCCCACACTCCAAAGACATAGTTTTAGACAATTTATATTGTGAACCCCAATGTGGACAATGATGATGGCAGCGCTGTGGAACTACTTGTCATTAGTGTTGAGCATTCCGATACCGCAAGTATCGGGTATCGGCCGATACTTGCTGTATCGGAATTCCGATACCGACTTCCGATATTTTTTCAATATCGGAATTCGGCATCGGAATCGGAAGTTCAGTTGATTGACGGCCTGACGTCATCATGATGCGCGGTGTGTGCGCATCATGATGCGCCGTCATTTCGGGCCTTCCGGGGGTCTCTGCCGGCCTGCCGGGGGGCTGTGCCGGCCTGCCGGGGGGCTGTGTGGACTGCCCGGGGTCTGTACCGGCCTGCCGGGGGGCTGTGCCGGCCTGCCGGTGGTCTGTGCACCCTGTGGGGGTCTGTACCGGCCTGCCGGGGGGCTGTGCCGGCCTGCCGGTGGTCTGTGCACCCTGTGGGGGTCTGTACCGGCCTGCCGGGGGGCTGTGCCGGCCTGCCGGGGGGCTGTGCTGATGTCCGGGGGTCTGTGCAAGCATCGTCCGATGGGACTACAAGTCCCATCGGGCGATGCCTGCTACCATGACAGTGATTGACACATTAGCCAATGATGGGACAGTAGTAGTCCCATCATCCGGCTAATGTGTTAAATGTTAAAAAAAAAAAAAAAAAAAATACTACATACATACTACATGCATGCTACATACATACTACATGCTACATACATACTACATATATACTACATACATACTACATACATGCTACATACATACTACATGCATGCTACATACATACTACATGCTACATACATACTACATGCATGCTACATACATACTACATATATACTACATACATGCTACATACATACTGCATGCTACATACATACTACATACATACTACATACATGCTACATACATACTACATACATACTACATGCATGCTACATACATACTACATGCTACATACATACTACATATATACTACATACATACTACATACATACTGCATGCTACATACATACTACATACATACTACATACATACTACATACATACTACATGCATGCTACATACATACTACATGCATGCTACATACATACTACATGCATGCTACATGCATGCTACATACATACTACATGCTACATACATACCACATACATACTACATACATACTACATACTACATATATACTACATGCATGCTACATACATACTACATGCTACATACATACCACATACATACTACATACATAATACATACATACTACATGCTACATACATACTACATATATACTACATGCATGCTACATACATACTACATGCTACATACATACCACATACATACTACATACATACTACATACATACTACATGCTACATACATACTACATATATACTACATACATGCTACATACATACTACATGCTACATACATACCACATACATACTACATACATGCTACATATATACTACATGCATGCTACATACATACTACATATATACTACATGCATGCTACATACATACTACATGCTACATGCATGCTACATACATACTACATACATACCACATATATACTACATACATACAATACATTCATACAATACATACATAGACATACAGTACATATAACATAGAGTAACATACTTACCAATACTTGTCACATTGTTCCCCGAAGCCATTGTCTTTTCCGGAATAAATATTAACATAACAAACCACAAAAATACTCACCCACGATCCGAAGCAGTCCACGAGTGTGTCCCACGACGATCTTGGGTAGAGAACTGCAGCATCAGATGATGCTGCCGTTCTCTACGGGCTGCAGGAATCCAATGACGGAAGGTAGGTATCCTTCCGCACTGTATTCCTCCGCCACTTAAAAAAAAAAAGTCCCTAGTCTCACTTTATGCCATTGCTGTGTGGGAATTTCCCACACAGCAATGGCATAAAGTGAGACTAGGGACTTTTTTTTTTTTTTAAGTGGCGGAGGAATACAGTGCGGAAGGATACCTACCTTCCGTCATTGGATTCCTGCAGCCCGTAGAGAACGGCAGCAACAGCTGATGCTGCAGTTCTCTACCCAAGATCGTCGTGGGACACACTCGTGGACTGCTTCGGATCGTGGGTGAGTATTTTTGTGGTTTGTTATGTTAATATTTATTCCGGAAAAGACAATGGCTTCGGGGAACAATGTGACAAGTATTGGTAAGTATGTTACTCTATGTTATATGTACTGTATGTCTATGTATGTATTGTATGAATGTATTGTATGTATGTAGTATATATGTGGTATGTATGTAGCATGTAGTATGTATGTAGTATGTATGTAGCATGCATGTAGCATGTAGTATGTATGTAGCATGCATGTAGTATATATGTAGTATGTATGTAGCATGCATGTAGTATATATGTAGCATGTATGTAGTATGTATGTGGTATGTATGTAGCATGTAGTATGTATGTAGCATGTATGTAGTATATACACTCACTGGCCACTTTATTAGGTACACCATGCTAGTAACGGGTTGGACCCCCTTTTGCCTTCAGAACTGCCTCAATTCTTCGTGGCAGAGATTCAACAAGGTGCTGGAAGCATTCCTCAGAGATTTTGGACCATATTGACATGATGGCATCACACAGTTGGCGCAGATTTGTCGGCTGCACATCCCTGATGCGAATCTCCCGTTCCACCACATCCCAAAGATGCTCTATTGGATTGAGATCTGGTGACTGAGGAGGCCATTTGAGTACAGTAAACTCATTGTCATGTTCAAGAAACCAATCTGAGATGATTCGAGCTTTATGACATGGCGCATTATCCTGCTGAAAGTAGCCATCAGATGTTGGGTACATTGTGGTCATAAAGGGATGGACATGGTCAGCAACAATACTCAGGTAGGCTGTGGCGTTGCAACGATGCTCAATTGGTACCAAGGGGCCCAAAGAGTGCCCAGAAAAAATTCCCCACACCATGACACCACCACCACCAGCCTGAACCGTTGATACAAGGCAGGATGGATCCATGCTTTCATGTTGTTTACGCCAAATTCTGACCCTACCATCCGAATTTCGCAGCAGAAATCGAGACTCATCAGACCAGGCAACGTTTTTCCAATCTTCTACTGTCCAATTTCGATGAGCTTGTGCAAATTGTAGCCTCAGTTTCCTGTTCTTAGCTGAGAGGAGTGGTACCCAGTGTGGTCTTCTGCTGCTGTAGCCCATCTGCCTCAAAGTTCGACGCACTGTGCGTTCAGAGATGCTCTTCTGCCTACCTTGGTTGTAACGGGTGGCAATTTGAGTCACTGTTGCCTTTCTATCAGCTCGAACCAGTCTGCCCATTCTCCTCTGACCTCTGGCATCAACAAGGCATTTCCGGCCACAGAACTGCCGCTCACTGGATTTTTTTTCTTTTTTGGACCATTCTCTGTAAACCCTAGAGATGGTTGTGCGTGAAAATCCCAGTAGATCAGCAGTTTCTGAAATACTCAGACCAGCCCTTCTGGCACCAACAATCATGCCACGTTCAAAGGCACTCAAATCACCTTTCTTCCCCATACTGATGCTCGGTTTGAACTGCAGGAGATTGTCTTGACCATGTCTACATGCCTAAATGCACTGAGTTGCCGCCATGTGATTGGCTGATTAGAAATTAAGTCTTAACGCACAGTTGGACAGGTGTACCTAATAAAGTGGCCAGTGAGTGTATGTAGTATGTATGTAGCATGTAGTATGTATGTAGTATGTATGTGGTATGTATGTAGCATGTAGTATGTATGTAGCATGCATGTAGTATATATGTAGTATGTAGTATGTATGTAGTATGTATGTGGTATGTATGTAGCATGTAGTATGTATGTAGCATGCATGTAGCATGCATGTAGTATGTATGTAGCATGCATGTAGTATGTATGTAGCATGCATGTAGTATATATGTAGTATGTATGTAGCATGTAGTATGTATGTAGTATGTATGTAGTATGTATGTGGTATGTATGCAGCATGTAGTATGTATGTAGCATGCATGTAGTATATATGTAGTATGTAGTATGTATGTAGTATGTATGTGGTATGTATGTAGCATGTAGTATGTATGTAGCATGCATGTAGCATGCATGTAGTATGTATGTAGCATGCATGTAGTATGTATGTAGCATGCATGTAGTATGTATGTAGTATGTATGTAGTATGTATGTAGCATGCAGTATGTATGTAGCATGTATGTAGTATGTATGTAGTATATATGTAGTATGTATGTAGCATGTAGTATGTATGTAGCATGCATGTAGTATATATGTAGTATGTATGTAGCATGCATGTAGTATGTATGTAGTATGTATGTAGTATGTATGTAGCATGCAGTATGTATGTAGCATGCATGTAGTATGTATGTAGTATGTATGTAGTATGTATGTAGCATGCAGTATGTATGTAGCATGTATGTAGTATATATGTAGTATGTATGTAGCATGCATGTAGTATGTATGTAGCATGTAGTATGTATGTAGCATGCATGTAGTATGCATGTAGCATGTATGTAGTATGTATGTAGTATATATGTAGTATGTATGTAGCATGTAGTATGTATGTAGCATGCATGTAGTATATATGTAGTATGTATGTAGCATGCATGTAGTATGTATGTAGTATGTATGTAGTATGTATGTAGCATGCAGTATGTATGTAGCATGCATGTAGTATGTATGTAGTATGTATGTAGTATGTATGTAGCATGCAGTATGTATGTAGCATGTATGTAGTATATATGTAGTATGTATGTAGCATGCATGTAGTATGTATGTAGCATGTAGTATGTATGTAGCATGCATGTAGTATGCATGTAGCATGTATGTAGTATGTATGTAGTATATATGTAGTATGTATGTAGCATGTAGTATGTATGTAGCATGCATGTAGTATTTTTTTTTTTTTTTTTTTTTTTTTTTTTTAACATTTAACACATTAGCCGGATGATGGGACTACTACTGTCCCATCATTGGCTAATGTGTCAATCACTGTCATGGTAGCAGGCATCGCCCGATGGGACTTGTAGTCCCATCGGACGATGCCTGCACAGACCCCCGGAGCCTGCACAGCCCCCCGGCAGGCCGGCACAGCCCCCCGGCAGGCCGGCACAGCCCCCCGGCGAGCCTGCACAGCCCCCCGGCGAGCCTGCACAGCCCCCCGGAGCCTGCACAGACCACCGGCAGGCCGGCACAGACCACCGGAGCCTGCACAGACCCCCTGGCAGGCCGGCACAGCCCCCCGAAAGGCCCGTACAGACCCCAGAGAGGCTGTACAAGGGCAGGAAAGGGTTTTTCTTATTCCGATACCGGAAGTCCCATAGACTTGAATGGGACTTCCGGTATCGGAATCGGCGATACCGATACTTTTTTTAAAGATCGGCCGATACCATCCGATACGATACTTTGAAGTATCGGACGGTATCGCTCAACTCTACTTGTCATATTGACACTGGCAATATGAGGTTACTTCAATACTTTTAATGGGCTTTTCCAGCCTTAATATATTGGGATAATTAAAAAAATACCAGATTGGTAGGGGTCCGACGTCTATAACCCCCATTTATCAGCTGATATAAGCACTTGACGCAGCCAGATGTAAACAATGAATGGATCTAAACAGCATAGCTCCGTTCACTATGTAGTTACTACTGTCGAGAACTACATATCATCTGCTACTGAATTGGTAAGGTCACATATAGTGGCCAATTGATAAACATGCAGCAATATGGCCATAAACAGTGACCAAATGCTGCTAAGTATAGTTATTAACCCCTTCACAACCTTTGACATATGTTACGTCATGATCTGCAAGAGGTTCAAGACCTATGACATAAACTTACGTCATGGCGATCATGCAAGCACAGGAGCCAATCGGTAGTTTTCTACCACATACGGTGTATCAGTATTCTCAGGAAGAATTGTTTAACAAATTTTGGGATCCATTTTTTCCTGTTACCCTTGTGAAAATAAAGCATTTGGGGCTAAAGCAACATTTTTGTGGGAAAGATGTGAATGATTAATATTACTACTCAACGTTATAAAATTCTGTGAAGCACCTGTAAGTTCAAGGTGCTCATCACACAGCTAGATAAATTCCGCAAGGGCTGTAGTTTCCAAAATGGGGTCACTTGTGGAGGGTTTCCACTGTTTAGGCACATCAGGGGCTCTGCAAACACAACATGGCGTCCGCTATTTATTTCAGCCATTTTTGCATTCCAAATGTCAAATGGCGCTCCTCTCCTTCCGAGCCCTGCCATGTGCCCAAATACTGGTTTTACCCCACATATGGGGTATCGGCGTACTCAGAAGAAATTGTACACAATAAATTATATGGTCCATTTTATTATTTTACCTTTGTAAAAATGCAAAATTTGTAAAAAGACCATATTTTTGTTGGAAAAAGTAACATTTTAATTGTTTTTCTTCCAAATAGCTTTACTTCCTGTGAAACACCTGAAGAGTTTAATACACTTTTTTGAATGTGATTTCAAGCATTTTGAGGGGTGCAGTTTTTAAAATGGTGTCACTTAAGTATTTTCTGTGACATAGGCCCTCAAAGCTACTTCAAATCGTGCCTAAAAAAAGGTTTTTGTAAGTTTTATGGAAAAATGAGAAATTGCCGGTCAACTTTTACCCCGTCTAACTTCCTAACAAAAACAATTTATGTTTAAAAGATGATGTAAAGTAGACATGTGGTAAATGTTATTTTTATTAACTATTTTATGTGACAATCTGATTTAAGGACACAAAAATTTCAAGCTTGAAAATTGGAAACTTTCATAATTTTAGCATAAATTCTGATAGTCCCACAAAAAGTGCAATTATAAAATCAAAACATTGTACATTGAAATGATATCAGTGAAAAAAAAAATGTACCATGCAAATAACAAGCACTCACACAGGTCCATGATGGAAAAATAAAAAAGTTACAGGTTTCATGAACTATAGACACAAACCAAATGTTTTTCTATAAAGTTCTGAATTTTTTTCACCACAACAGTAAATAAAAACTAAACAGAATACAAGTTTGTTATCGCTATAATCATGTTAGGAACGACGGAACGCACTAAATAAATAAATAAAGTGCGTTCGCCGCTCGGGGTCCACCGTGCAGAAGGTGTTAACACTGCTGCTAAATACTGGCGAACACTAAATATGGCGTTATTATTGCACGCGGGTTGAACGTCACCCGGTGTGCGCTGGGCGTACACTGTTGGCTTCACAGAGACGCCTTAGGCCTGTTTCACACTTCCGTTTTTTCAAATCCGTCAAAATCCGTTGGTTTCCGTAAAAAAACGGATCCGCCATTTTTTTGCAGGATCCGTTTTTTTGTCCCATAGACTTCCATTAGTGGTTACCGCGGATCCGTCAAAAAAACGGATCCGTTTTTTAAAAACGGATCCGTTTGCATCAGTTTCCGTCAAAAAAACGGAAACGGATCCGTTTGGCGGACACAAAAACGGAAGTGTGAAACAGGCCTAAGGCATTAACATAAATACTGAGCCTGTTGTACTCACAGGTCTCAGAGAAGTGCACGCACAGTATGTGGTCACAGGAGCTGGGCCCTAGGCAGAGGGTCAGTCTGTCTAGACATACCGTGCGGCGTCGCAACTGCGGACGCTGAGAGGAGCTGCAGACTGCAGCGCGGCGACAGACACTGCCGCTAATTGACAATGCCTGGTAGCAGGCGCACTGTCGGACGCTAGCACTGTGGAGGATGCGGTTGTGGCTTGTAGCTTGCCACTGGCTGTTGCAGACTAAGTCCCTATACACACTCGTAATATCAGAGGATGGGGATCTTAATGAGTCATTCACAGGTTCATGCATCCATCATCATTCACACAGTAGCAACTAGAGACTATACTAGCGCATGGCCGAGCGGCCATGCTGACCTTTTATAGCCGTGCGCTTCCGGGACCTTCCAGATCTCTGAGATGGACCAATGAGATCAGGAGAAGGACCTGAGCATGTGACTCCCGATCCCCAATGGGAGATCGTCTCGTGAGCATGCCCAGTAGCGCGATGAGAGGAGTTAGCCTCTGGACTGGAGCTTTTTGCTGTAAAGCAGCCTGCATTGCAATTGGTGACTCAAAGGTGGCAGCAGCAGCCAGATCCACAGAGCAGGTCTGGGCAAAGCGTCTGGGACGCTGAGACTGCTGAGCAATCTCCTCTGTGGTCAATAGACAATGAGAGACCTCAGAATATGAGGCTATGGACTCCTGCTGAGCCGCTGCAGGAACCAGACGCCTAACAAATCATGCTTACGATAAGAATCAGGTAGCTGGGTTATTTTTGTTGCACATTGAATGCCTTAAATACAAAAAAACAATGGCAGAATTACAATTCTTTTCACCATTTTTAATTCTATTTGACTTCTTTTCATTGTATTTTAACCATAATATGTTAAAATACTGTGTCATTCAAAACTAAATAGAGTGATGTAATTCAAATCTAAAACTGTTAATGGAAAAAGGTATCATTCTTGAAAGAACAGAGAAAAAACAAACGTGCAAAAAAACAAAAGTGACCCCATCATGGTGGGGTTAAAGGGAATCTGATAGAGTGATACATCCCTGAGACTGTTTATAATGTCATGTTGCTCTCTGAAAGATAATGTCATCCACATCTTTTTAGCAGTCTTTTGGTATTTAACAGGGAGAATCCAAGATTCTACATCTGGGGAAGAAAAAAGAAAATTACATCTACATAATGGGAGGAATAGAACTAAGAAGAAGCACATGTGAAAAAGACTTGGGTATACTAATAGATCAGAGACTGTACATTAGTCAACAGTGTGATGCAGCAGCAAAAAAGGCAAACACAGTTCTAGGATGTATTAAAGGAAGCATAGAGTCTAAATCACGTGAAGCAATTATCCCCCTCTACTCCTCCTTGGTCAGACCTCATCTGGAATAATGCATCCAGATCTGGGCACCACATTTTAAAAAAGACATTGAAAAACTAGAGCAAGTTCAGAAAAAAGCTACCAGAATGGTGAGTGGACTGCCATCTGGTTGGTTAGCAAAAATACAGGGGAACCCACACCTTTTTTTTTTTTATTTTAATTATTTATTTACAGCTCAGGAGCAGCTAATGAATACTCCCATCCGCCACTCCTGCTCTCTTTGTAATTAGCTGTCATAAGTAAATCAGCTGATACCAGTGACCGGAGGTAAGTTTTATACCTCTGTTCACAGATGAGCGCTCACGCTGTCTTTTCACAGCGTGGGAACAGCGGCTCTCTAACCGGCTGGGAAGATTTCCCTGCCGATCACAAGCGGTGTTTGCCGCACTGTCATGCACATGACAGCGCAGCATACACTGTTCGGGCCCCCCTTTCAAGTGAATGGGGTCTGTGTTCAGGTTCAGGTCCAGGTACTGTTCTGGCACCCAAACCCAAACTTTTTGTAACTGTTCGGCCGAACCCGAACATCCAGGTGTCCGTCCATCTCTATTCGCTATGCCACAAATCTTACTCCAGCAGGGGCTGGAATAGGATTTGTGGTGAGGTGCACAGAGAGGTGTACACCGCTCGTCATACACTCCTGATATGCACGCCTCTTCATCTGACTCCAGCATGACCAATGCTCGTCTTTATAAACTGGGCACAAAATCTTTATGAGAGTCATAGAGTCAGCACCATGGGTCTGCTCCAGACGTAGTCAGCTCAATCTATGTCAAAATCCATATTTCAAAGTACAGACTTCTAAGTACAATACTCTGAATTAGACTAGAATTCTAGAATGCATTTGGCCATTCATGACTCCTACAGTATTGTCATCATCACCATCTGAACAAGATGTTCTTCTGTTCTCACAGGTATGCATTGCTGAATTCCACCTTTCTCTCCCTTCTGAATGCCCTATCTGAACTGCATTGTATTTTATATGGTATGCATTGCTGAATTCCACCTCTCTCATCCTCCTGAATGCCCCATGTGAACTGCATTGAATTTTATATGGTATGCATTGCTGAATTCCACCTCTCTCTCATGCTCCTGAATGCCCTATGTGAACTGCATTGCATTTTATATGCTATGCATTGCTGAATTCCACCTCTCTCTCATGCTCCTGAATGCCCCATGTGAACTGCATTGTATTTTATATGGTATGCATTGCTGAATTCCACCTCTCTCTCATGCTCCTGAATGCCCCATGTGAACTGCATTGTATTTTATATGGTATGCATTGCTGAATTCCACCTCTCTCTCATGCTCCTGAATGCCCTATGTGAACTGCATTGTATTTTATATGGTATGCATTGCTGAATTCCACCTCTCTCTCATGCTCCTGAATGCCCCATGTGAACTGCATTGTATTTTATATGGTATGCATTGCTGAATTCCACCTCTCGCTCATGCTCCTGAATGCCCCATGTGAACTGCATTGTATTTTATATGGTATGCATTGCTGAATTCCACCTCTCTCTCATGCTCCTGAATGCCCTATGTGAACTGCATTGTATTTTATATGGTATGCATTGCTGAATTCCACCTCTCTCTCATGCTCCTGAATGCCCCATGTGAACTGCATTGTATTTTATATGGTATGCATTGCTGAATTCCACCTCTCGCTCATGCTCCTGAATGCCCCATGTGAACTGCATTGTATTTTATATGGTATGCATTGCTGAATTCCACCTCTCTCTCATGCTCCTGAATGCCCCATGTGAACTGCATTGTATTTTATATAGTATGCATTGCTTACCCATCTTCTTGTATCCATAATTGTACTCCATTCTTGTTATCTTTGCCACACATCTAAGTGGTCTGTATAACCCCTTCCCCCTTTTATGACCTCTGCATAACTCTGTGCATTTGGCCTGGGCAGTCACACCCCACTTTCACTCACACCTGATTGTCTTTAGCTGCACATATATTCAGCACCATGGGTCTGCTCCAGACGTAGTCGACTCAATCTATTTCAAAATCCATATTTCAAAGTGCAGATTTCTAAGTACAATACTCTGAAGTAGACTAGAATTGGACTGGAATTGACTGTAAGGTAACGGACTATAACACCGCAACAATGTTTCGCCTTCTTTTTACTATCACCCCCTTACTACTCTATTTCTCCCTAACTCCTGCAATCCCTCCACCCAGTAAGGAACTTGTCATTTCCCCCTCCATCCTTCCCAGCCATCTCACCTCTTCGTCACAACTGTTCATCCACATACAATCCTTTTTCTCCAGACACACACGGCCACATCATGTCCTATCCTGCTCCCACCTTCTAATGCTCTGTCTACTACTCCTCATTGCTTGCGACGTATCCCCAAATCCTGGTCCTCCTCAACACATCCCTACACTTACTTCTATCACCCTGCCACGATCCTCTACACATCTTCACAACCATGATAACCTCATACCAATTCATCCAGCCCCCAACCCCCTTACCTGGAGCCCTATGGAATGCACGCTCTGTCTGCAACAAGCTATAATTTATCCATGACCTCTTTATCACCAACAAACTCTCCTTCCTTGCCATCACTGAAACCTGGCTCACTCCCTCTGACACAGCCTCTCCAGCTGCGCTTTCCTATGGTGTATTCCATCTCCACACCCCTCGCCCAAGCAACAATTGCGGTGGAGGAGTTGGCTTGCTCCTGTCTGATACCTGCTTCTTTACCCCAATTCCTCTGCCACCCTCCGCACTCTTCCCTCGTTCGAGGTGCACTCCGTCCGCATCTATTCCCTCTCCATCCTCCAACTGGCTGTCATCTACCGCCCCCCAGAACTAGCCATCTCCACCTTTCTTGACCACTTCATCACCTGGCTACTCCATTTCCTTTCTGCTGACATCCCCACCATCATCATGGGTGACTTCAACATCCCCATTGACACTTCCACCCCAGCTGCCTCTAAACTTCTATCGCTCACAGCTTCACTCGGCCTCACTCAATGGTCCTCTACGGCCACTCACAAAGATGGTCACACGCTGGACCTTATCTTCACCCGTCTGTTCCCTCACTAATCTCAATAACTCACCCCTCCCCCTGTCTGACCACAACCTACTGACATTCTCTTCCCTCTCCTCTCCTACTGCGCAACCCCCGCTCCATACACTTGCTCACCCTTGCAGGAATCTCAAACACCTCAATTTACAGTCACTCTCTGAGTCCCTTCTCCCTCTTACAGACACAGCTTCCCTTCATGATACAGATTCTGCTGCCACTTTTTATAACACCACAATAACAGCAACACTTGATTCGGCTGCCCCCCTCACGCAGAGCAAATCTCGAACAATCAACAGGCAGCCCTGGCTGACCAGCCTGACCAAAGAACTGAGATGGGTTTCCAGGGCCGCTGAGTGGAGATGGAAGAGAACCCATTCTAATGAGCACTTCAGCGCATACAAGCAGTCCCTTGCCTGCTTTAAGTCCACGCTCTCTGCCGCAAAACAAACTTACTTCGCATCTCTCATATCCTTCCTGTCTCACAACCCTAAACAGCTCTTCAACACTTTCAATTCTCTACTCCATCCCACACCACCTCCTCCCCCTCCTCTTATTTCTGCTGAAGAGTTTGCCTCCTTCTTTAAGCAGAAGATCATCACGATCAGACAAAACTTTGGCCCGCAGCCCCCAATGCCCCTCTTAGCCGTTCAGCTCTGTTCTGCAAAAGCTAGCTTCTCCACCATGACAGAAGGTCAGCTCTCCACCCTTCTGTCAAGATCACACCTCACCACTTGTGCCCTCGACCCACTCCCATCTCACCTCATCCCTAACTTGCCACAGTTTTCATCCCATCTCTAACACACCTCTTCAACCTTTCACTTACAAATGGTGTCTTTCCCTCATCCTTCAAACATGCCTCAATCACACCCATCGTCAAAAAGCCCTCCCTTGACCCATCCTCTGTGTCTAACTATCGCCCGATATCTCTTCTCCCTTAGGCCTCATAACCACTGGAACAGCAGTTAGATCTTGAACTGTCCTCCCACCTCTCCTGTTCCCTCTTTGACCGGTTACAATCTGGCTTCTGACCGCATCACTCAACTGAAACTGCCCTAACTAAAGTCACTAACGACTTACTAACCGCCAAGAGCAAGCAACACTACTCTGTCCTCCTTATCCTGGACCTGTCCTCTGCCTTCGACACCGTAGACCATTTCCTGCTGCTACAGACTCTCTCATCTCTTGGCATCACAGACTTGGCCCTATCCTGGATCTCATCATACCTTACAGACCGAACATTTAGTGTCTCCCTCTCACACAGCACCTCCACACCTCACCCCCTGTCTGTCGGTGTTCCTCAAGGCTCTGTCCTAGGACCCCTTCTATTCTCCATCTACACCTTCGGCTTGGGACAGCTCATAGAATCCCACGGTTTCTAGTATCACCTCTATGCCGATGACATGCAGATCTACATATCTGGACCCAACCTTGCCTCCTTACTGACTGAAATCCCACAATGTCTGTCTGCTATCTCAGCCTTCTTCGCTGCTCGCTTTCTCAAACTGAACATGGACAAAACAGAATTCATCATCTTTCCCCCCATCTCACTCTACCCCTCCACCAGACCTATCCATCAATGTCAATGGCTGCTCTCTTTCCCCAGTCCCGCACGCTCGGTGCCTTGGAGTGATCCTTGTCTCTGCGCTCTCTTTCAAACCACATATCCAAGCCCTCACCTCCTCCTGCCTCCTCAAACTCAAAAATATTTCCCGGATCCGCTCATTCCTCAACCACATAAACACTAGTGCATGCTCTTATCTCCCGCCTCGACTACTGCAACCTCCTGCTCTCTGGCCTCCCCTCTAGCACTCTGGCACTGCTCCAGTCTATCCTACACTCTGCTGCCTGACTAATCCACCTGTCTCCCCGCTATTCCCCAGCCTCCCCCCTATGCCAGGCCCTTCACTGGCTTTCTATTGCCCAGAGGCTCCAATTCAAAACCCTAACCATGACATACAAAGCCATCCACAACCTGTCTCCTCCATACATCTGTGACATGGTCTCTAGGTACCTACCTGCATGCAATTTTCGATCATCTCAAGATCTCCTTCTCCACTCCCCCTTATCTCTTCTTCCCACAACTGCATACAAGACTTCTCCTGTGCTTCCCCCATACTCTGGAACTCTCTGCCGCAACACATCAGACTCTCACCTTCAACGGAAACCTTCAATAAGAACCTGAAGACCCACCTGTTCCGACAAGCCTACAGCCTGCAATGATCCTCGGTCTACTGAACCACCGTACGACTTGCTCTACCCTCCTCTACTGTATCCTCACCCATCCCTGTAGACTGTGAGCCCTCGCGGGCAGGGTCCCCTCTCCTTATGTACTTGTGTGTCCCTTGTCTTACACATGTTTATTATACTTGTCTATATTTCCCCTTTTCACATGTAAAGCGCCATGGAATAAATGGCGCTATATAAATGCATAATAATAATAATATACTGAACATTTTGTCAACCAAAGACCCGTTTAAGCAGAGCAGGTATTTTTTCCTTTGCACAATCAACTGAAAGTTTTTAGGATGGAAATCTATCTTAAAATAAATTTGTCATGTCCTTTTTCGATATTAAATTTCCCCCAATATCTTTGTAGTGACTAGTGATGCGATGTTTATCACTAACATGGTCTTCTCAAGCAAAACGTCCCACTATTTATCTCAAAAAACACTTTTTATCCTTAGGTGATTGCATCACATTCCTTCTCTTTCAGTCATAGGGGTGGCCCTTGTGCGCTGACTATCAGATCCCCGCGCGTGCGCACTGAATAAGAGTGTACGTCCAAAGCTTCATTTCATATCTGTGCATTCTCTGTAGTAGCAGTAATAGAGAGCCACACGTATCATGCTCACATGCTTCGAAGCATGTGCAGATATGAAGTGAAGCTTGAGACATACAACCAGATTTAGTGCACATGCACGGGGAAATGATAGTCAATGGGCAAGGGCAAAATTTACTGGGCGATTGCGTGACATCAGGGCAGTCCAGGCAATCAATCAAGCTGCAATGGGCTTGAAGAGGACCGTTACTGGAAGGATAGAAAGCGTCACCTCTATGACTGAAAGAGAGGTATGTGTTGCAATCATCTAAGGATAAACAGTGTTTTTTAGATAAATAGTCGGAAGTTTTGCTTGAGAAGACCATGTTAGTGATGCACATTGCATCACTGCCAAGATATTGGGGGCAGTTTAATATCCAAAAAGGACATGACAGGTTCCTGTTAACTTCCTTCTAAACCATCCAACATCTTCTGACTTATTCAAGAAATAACGGGAAATGGGACAGCTCCTGGTAGACGGCAACAGAAGTTTGATATTTCTTGATGAAACTGGGGTTTCTGACCAAAGTTAAGATGGAAAAAATGTAGAGGCTGCTTCTATAATATCAGTAATCTGAAGTTATCATACTTTGATCTATTGATTGCTCTCTAACTATGGATTGACCAAACAAAAATCAAGGATCAAAAACCAGTAAAACACACATAACAAAGATTATAAATAAAGCAATGCATTAATTTGTGAAATCTACTATAAAACAAGGCAATATATTTCTCAAACTCAGTTTCTAAGACTATGGGAAACCTCTTCAACATGGAAAAAGTTACAACATTAAGAGAAGTAACTGAATGAATATTATTTTTTATTAGTTGGATCCACTTTTTTCCACAACACCAGATAGTTTGAGGTGTTTCCAAGTTTTCTCTTGAAAAGAAAAAAATATTTGGATACATTAACTCACATAATTACCTCATTTTTACACAGTACAGATACGGTATATTACCATTCAGATAGAAGAATATGAAAAATTCTCCTAAAATTATTAAGTGAGTCAACATTGGGGAACAAGTGCAAATGTCACCCCATGTTTCATTATCTTTTTACAGTTTATTCTTGAAAAAATCATATCGACACAATATGACTTTCCATGTACACTGCAGCTTCATACAGCGTAGCCATACGGGTATAATACCTACAGTACTTGGCACTTTGGGAGCTACGAAACAATCCAGCATAATAAATACTATATTGAAAAAAGAAAAAGTAAGGTGTACTGTACAGTGTTGCCAAGATGCTAAAAAAATGTGCCTTTATCTCTAATTTCTGTATGTTTTAGCCATATTGCAGCCTGTTGTGCTACTTATATGCAAGCACAAGTGTGGCGCCCCTGTGGGTCCAGTCGCCACAGAGGTACTGCATCTCATCCAGAGGTGTGGTATCTCACGACCAGGTAAGATGGGGGCACCTCACCACACTCTTAACACTGCATTCAACACACACACACTAGCTAGTCAGGGCACCTGGGCGTACCCTATGGGCGGAGGGCCTCATCCCAGACTGGCTAGGAAAGGGTGTTTGGAGCTTGTGGGGAAGGTAGGTAATGGGGAGTAGCTTAGAAAGTGGAGTGATGTAGAGTAACCAATGGAAACAGCGAGAGGGCGGAGCTCAGAGAAAGAGTGGGAGATTTGAAAGGAGTTGAGAGAGTTCCCTCAGGGGTAGAGCAGGTGGAAGGATGCGCTTGGAGCAGCTCCTGTCAGGAGGAGCTGCCAAATGGTTTGGCTTGGAGGAAAGCTCCCGGGAGGAAAGAGACGAATTTCTAGAGTCCCACGCTGATTGCTATCAGGTGGGAGAAGAAATCAGGTCGCAGAAGGGTCTCAGCCCCTAGCCTAGCAAAGTAAACAACGAACTTAACTAGCAAGCTGACCGTTGTGGTTGCTGTATGGGCCACAGCGAATCCCACAGGATCCGCGGCAGCTAGCCTGGGACACTGACTGTGAAGGTGCTGGAAAGGGAGAAAGGAGAGGGAACCAGTTCAGTGAGACGGCCTAGGAAGGAACATACTGAAAGGGAGTGTTGGAGGGGTGTACTCATCTACCTGGAAGTTTACTGGACCCCTGACCTGGAGGACTCAGCACTGAAGCGGGCATCTGTACTGCAGACAATGAGTAATGCCCATTGAACTACATGCGATTGTGTCCTCCATTTTATTCCTGCGCCACCCCTACACTCCACACCACAACCCTACCAACAACCTACTCTATTCTGCCCTGGGACTACAGCCCTACCTGTGGAGGGCTACAACATCATAGCTGCGCCCAACATCCATCCCAGAGAAGCAACACTGCAGCGCTGGTCACCTCTGACCAGAATACCACAGGTGGCGTCACGTATTTAACCAATCATAAACTTTATTCCCATCTCCTTAAATACCACAAAAATATTTGCCTTTGACCGCCTGGGGCCACGGACCGGGTCCCAGCCGCCATGACACCGTCCCCCATTGAAGTCAACAGGCCCGACTCCGAGTACCCCGCGGCCCCCGGGGCGCATCACAAGTAGCTCTGTACATGAAGAGGCCACATTGGGAGGAGAAGTAATTCCTCAGTGCATGAAAACTACCTTCTAAATCTCCTGCTGTATTTTCCAGGATCAGAGATAGCTCAGATTCTCGCCATTTAAGGACTTTCATGTCTTGGTTATTAGAGTGTTTGACAAATGACGACACTCTCTGTCATTCTATTTGACCCCACCAGCACATTCGCAGCTATTGGGGGTGGATTGCTATGGCTGCTAGAGAACTTCTAATGGTTCAGGGGTCTGCGAAAAATGAAAGCCTTGTAGGCTCTGCCATAGGCAGGGTCTAAAAAACTGTCTAAAATAGAAATGTATTATAAAAGATTACGGTATATAGTGTAGTCCCCTTCTTGGAAAAATATTTAAAAAACATTTATATCCAAATATATATATTTATATCCAAATGGTAATGAACTGAGCCACCCTGCATGTATTTACTCCATTCACTGCTAGCAAGCAGCCTGAATGGTATAACTTCCTACCTCTGCTGACTCTATTTCTCTGCTGCAATATATCCAAATGGTAATGAACTGAGCCACCCTGCATGTATTTACTCCATTCACTGCTAGCAAGCAGCCTGAATGGTATAACTTCCTACCTCTGCTGACTCTATTTCTCTGCTGCAATATATCCAAATGGTACAACTTTGTAGTTCTGCTGCTTTACCATTTTGCCACATATTTTAATGTACTTGCTAAAGCTTTGGTATAACTCATTTGTTGCACTGTATGTAATACTTACTGCTTTAGATCCATGACTGGGGACTCTGTAGATGTTATCAGGTGGAAGGTGCTATAGCACATTAACACCGCCTGGTCTAGTGCCTTTGATCATCTATCCATCCCCTGGTGTGCTGGCCCCAGCTGCCAAATTATACCCAACCAGCTCCCACAATCCCACTCTCCTGACCCTGTAGTGTGGCCTATATATGTAGTAGTTGCTAAGGGGAAGCACGCAGTGTGGGGTACAGCACGCAAGCATCCCATAAGCAAAGCATCACAGAAGCTAAACATCATGAAAACGGCAGTTATACATGGCAGTTAGTCAGGGCAGGAATCAGGTAACCGACACTTTGCTCTCCCCCTCAACCATGTGCTTTATTTTTATCCTCCTGTGTTCCTTCGCCTTCCATATTCACCACCCTATCCCCCCTCCTTCACGAACCTTACACATCAGCCCCTCTATACTACCCTCTCCCATGTACAGCTCCCATGCACTCCTCACCTTCCTGAGAAACCTCAGCCCATCTTGCCCAAATACATCGCAGAAAAAAACTACCTACAATTCCAACAACTATTTGCTCTTTATCTTCCTACTCCTACTGATTTCAGGTGACATCTCCCCCAACCCTGGTCCCCCATCCCCCAACGTCAACCCCTACCTAACCTAATATCGAAACCATAATAATCTTATTAATATTACTTGCACTCCCTCATCTCAATCTTTTAATTGTGCCCTCTGGAATCCACGGTCTGCTTGTAACAAGCTTCCTTTCCTACACAACTACTTTCTGAACAACTCTCTTAACCCTCCGTCAGGAACAATGGATTTGACAAGGGCAGCTCTTCTACTTTCATTTCTCCCTTCTCACCAGATTTTCAGGAAACCCCCTCCCTCTAGATAGTCTCCTGGCTCTAGCTGCTGTGTGAAACCTGATACCACAGTTGGTCTGCAGAGCTTCAGGAAGGAAGATATAGCTGTGCTGGCTTCTCAGGCTCATTGGTCCCGAACACATCACACTTTATAAGCTTGGTATGTAATGTTTTTAGTCATTACTATTGTTTATTTAGCTTGTTTTATGAATGGATAGAGAAAGGTTTGTGGATATTTCATATAAATAAGGCAGATTTTCTTACAAATGAAAGTGTGCTTCCCAGGCACATTGTTCCCTAATGCATATTCTCTCTCTTGCTTCAGATTATCTTCTGAAATGGAGAAGAAAATGTATGATCTTTCAAAACCCCATCATGTTGAGGAAGTGGGAAACATGCTGTTAGATTATTATGATGATGCAGACCCCACAATGAATGAAGATTTTGAAGAAAGTGAGATTGATTCTCATGATGAGGTGGAAGTCTGTGAACTAAATTCTGAAACAGAGCAAGATGGTGACAGTGATGAGGAGGAAGACAATATAGAATCTTATTATATGGGAAAAGATAAAAAAACCAAATGGAACAAGAATCCACCCATAAAAACGTATGGAACCTCATAACATTATCACTCACCTTCCTGCAGTTATGGGAACAGCACGTAATGCAAAAAATGCAGCTGAATGCTGGAACACTTTTTTCACAGATGACATTCTGGACTCTATTGTCATATACAGTACACTAATCAATATATAGACAATATAAAGCACAAGTTCATCTGTGACAGAATCCTGAAGCCCACGGATGAAATCGAACTGCGTGCATTTTTTGGATTATTATACCTTGCAGGAGCTTATAGGGCAAATCGGCAAAGTTTGGAGGAACTTTTGGGTATAGAAAGTGATGGAATTGAAAAATGTAGCCTTGTTATGTCTCTAAAAAGATTCAAGATTCTAATTCGTTGCATTCGGTTTGATGACAGAACTACTCGAACCGAACGTAAAACATATGACCGGCTTGCTCCAATTCACGATATATTCCAAAAATTTGTGGAAAACTGTAAGATAAACTATCGCCCTGGGGCAAATGTCACAATTGACAAAATGCTCCCTGGTTTTTGTGGCAGATGCGCATTTCGTCAATACATACCATCAAAACCTAGCAAATACGGAATAAAAATGTATGCCCTTGTTGATGCCAGTAAGACCTACACATACAACATTGAAATTTATGCTGGAAAACAGCCAGAGGGTCCTTACTGTGTCAGCAACAAACCCACTGATGTTGTGAACAGAATGTCTGAGCCCTTATTTGGATCAGGTCGCAATATAACTGCTGATAATTGGTTTTCAAATTGTGATCTTATTGATTATCTAAAAACGAAGAAGCTTTCGTATGTCGGAACTGTAAGAAAAAATAAAAAAGAATTGCCACCACAGCTTGTTACTGTGACAGGGAGAAAACAGTACAGCAGTATGTTTGCATTCCATGATGGAAAGGTTTTGGTTTCCTATGTAACACGCGAAAAAAAAAATGTACTTCTTCTCTCAACGCTTCATAATGATGATGCCATCGATCCTAAATCTGAAGCACAACAAAAACCAGAGATTATTACATTTTATAATGAAACCAAAGGGGGTGTTGATACAGCTGATCAGATGTGCTCAACTTTCAGCGTCAGCAGAAACACCAAGCGCTGGCCAATGGTCATATTTTTCGCTATGCTAAATTTGGGTGGCATAAATTCACAAATCATTTACCTTGAAAACCAGCTTGAACCACTCCGTAGATGATTGTACCTGAAAAAATTGGCCCATGAACTAATGCTTGAAGAGCTACGCAGGAGAAGTATGAAAACCATCGGTATCCCCTCTGGCCTTCAAGTTAGGCTCAAAAGATTCCGCCCAGATATTGATACTGAAAATCCAACACCTGTACCACCTCCCAAAAGAAGGAGATGCACCACCTGCACCATGGAAAGCGGGAACAGAAGGCTTTCTAATTATGAATGTCTCAAATGTCATCATGCAATCTGCCTGACACATGCAAAAATGTACTGCAATTCTTGCTCTTTGCTTTGCAAATGTGTTTTTTCTGGGGAACCTTCAGGATCTAATTCAGATTAATTCTATGTGTAATATTATTCTAGGTGCCTAGAAAATGTTTTTGTGCCAAAACTTTCTCTTTTTAATAACCCTTACTTGATATCATTGGGGGCTATTTGGTGGGAGTTTTGAAATTTGTGTATATCAAATTTATTACTTTTATGTTGAGTAAATGGGTTTGTTTTGCACCTGATAATGTGTAGTCTCTTTTATTACATCCCTATGAAGGTCTCTGATCACTTTTAGATCACTGAAATTGAGAAAATTAGATATTCTAAGCATTTTTCTAGCCTGCGCTTGACAGGCACATTGTTCCATTACGAGTTAGTGCGAATATTGTTCCTGACGGAGGGTTAATCTGTTGGCCCTCACTGAAACTTGGATTCAGGATTCTGACACTGTCTCTCCTGCTGCCATTTCCTACAGTGGCTTACAATTCTCCCACTCCCCGAGACCCACAAACAGACATGGTGGTGGAGTCGGCATACTCCTGTCCCCACAATGCACTTTCCAGGTCATCCCCCCAGTTCCATCACTCTTATTCCCTTCTTTTGAGGTCCACACCATCAGGCTCTTTCGTCCCCTCTCCCTCAGGGTAGCGGCAATATATACCGGCCCCCAGGCTCACCCACCCACTTCCTTGACCACTTTTCAGCCTGGCTGCCGCACTTCATGTCCTCAGAACTTCCACCCTTATCCTGGGAGACTTCAACATCCCCATTAACAGCCCTAATTCCACATCTGCATCCCAGCTTCTATCACTAACCACTTCTCTAGGCCTCTCACAGCTTTCAACCTCTGAGACACACAAGGACTGTAACACCCTTGATCTGGTCTTTGTCCGGCTCTGCTCAATCTCCCACCTAAATAACTCACCACTTCCACTCTCTGACCACAACATTCTCTCCTTCACGCTCACAAATCCTCGCCCACCCCAGCTCACTCCTACCTACCACACAGTCAGAAATCTACAAGCCATTAACCCTCAAACACTTTCAGACTCCCTACACTCATCACTGTCCCCAATCTCCTCTTCTTCCTGTCCTAATCTGGCTGTTCATCACTACAATGACACTCTTAGAAGCACCCTTGACCAAGTAGCTCCCCTCACCCTCAGAACCTCCAAGCACAGAGTAAAACAGCCTTGGCTCACATCGCAAACTAAACTTCTCCAGCGATGCTCTAGGAGTGCTGAACGCCTATGGAGAAAAACCCGCACACTAGAAGACTTCATCCACTTCAAATTTATGTTAAGAACCTATAATGCTGCCCTTCACCTCGCCAAATGGACCTACTTCACCACCCTGATCTCCTCACTAGCCAACAACCCCAAGAAACTTTTTGACACTTTTCACTCCCTCTTCAGGCCAAAAGCACAAGCCCCTATCACAGACATTTGTGCTGATGACCTGGCCTCCCACTTTACAGAAAAAATAGATAATATCCATCAGGAAATCTGCTCCCAACCACCAAGTGCTGTGACTCCCATCCCTTCCTGCATCTCCCCTGGCTCACTTTCCACATTTGATCCCATCACAGAAGTCTCCAGACTCCTCTCTTCTTCTCGTCCGACTACATGCACTACCGATCCCATTCCCTCACATCTCCTCCAGTCTCTCTCTCCAGTCGTCACAACCCACCTAACTACAATCTTTAATCTCTCCCTCTCCTCAGGCATTTTCCCATCCTCCTTCAAACACGCCATCGTTACTCCATTACTAAAGAAAGCCGCTCTCGACCCATCCTGCACAAACAACTACAGACCAGTCTCCAATCTCCCCTTCATCTCTAAACTTTTGGAGCGCTTTGTCTACTCCCGCCTTACCCGTTACCTCTCCACTCACTCCCTTCTAGACCCGTCACAGTCCGGCTTCCGCCCCCTACATTCGACTGAAACTGCACTCATCAAAGTGACCAATGACCTTCTGACAGCAAAACGTAATTGTCACCACTCTCTGCTCATTCTTCTTGACCTATCTGCAGCTTTTGATACTGTTGACCACCATCTCCTACTCTCTAGGCTCCAGTCACTAGGCATTAAGGACACTGCTCTCTCCTGGTTCTCTTCCTATCTCTCTGACCGCTCCTTCAGTGTTTTGTTCTCTGGCTCCACTTCATCTCCTCTTCCTCTTGCTGTCGGGGTAACTCTGGGCTCAGTCCTTGGCCCCCTTCTCTTCTCTCTCTACATGGCCCCAATTGGACAGACCATCAGCAGATTTGGCTTTCAGTACCATCTTTATGCTGATGACACACAACTATACACGTCATTCCCCGACCTTACCCCCTCTGTACTACAGAACGCCAGTGACCATCTGTCCGCAGTCTCCAATATCATGTCCACTCTCTATCTGAAACTCAACCTCTCCAAAACTGAACTTCTTCTGCTCCCACCGTCTACTAACCTCCCTAAATCTGACATTTCTCTCTCCGTGTGTGGCACCACAATAACACCCCGGCAGCAGGTGCGCTGTCTGGGTGTTATGTTTGACACCAATCTCTCCTTCACATCCCATATACAATCTCTTGCCCGCTCTTGCCGCTTACACCTAAAGAAAATCTCTAGAATCCGCCCTTTTCTAACCATGGAAACGACAAAAACCCTCACTGTAGCACTGATCCACTCCCGGCTGGATTACTGCAATGCTCTATTAATTGGCCTCCCCGTCACTCGACTATCCCCTCTCCAGTCCATACTTAATGCAGCAGCCAGGGTTGTCGATCTGGCTAATCGGTACTCGGACGTGTCCGCTCTTCGTCAGTCATTACACTGGCTGCCCATTCATTATAGGATCCAATTCAAATTACTTGTTCTCACCCACAAAGCCCTCCACGGTGCGGCACCCCCCTACATCTCCTCCCTCATTTCTGTCTATCGGCCTAGCCGATCGCTGCGCTCCGCAAACGACTTTCGACTAACCTCTGCACTAATCCATACCTCCCACTCCCAACTCCAAGACTTCTCCCGTGCTGCTCCTATCCTCTGGAATGCTCTACCCCAAGAAATTAGGACTAACCACAATTTGCACAGTTTTAGGCGCTCCCTCAAAACACATTTGTTCAGATCGGCTTATCACGTTCACTAATCAGTCATTCTATGTGTAAGGGTGCGTGTTTAGCCCATTCACTATCTCCATCCATCTTTCACTCTCCCAAGATGGCTGGACCATCATTATAAATACACAATTGTAAATACACCCCTGTACTCTGTATCTCCCCCACCTCATTGTAGATTTTAAGCTCTCACGAGCAGGGTCATCTTATTTCGTCTTATTTTGCTTTATTGTATTGTTAATGTTGTTACTTATGACTTGTGTTTTGAAACTGTTAAACTGTAAAGCGCTGCGGAATATGTTGGCGCTATATAAATAAAGATTATTATTATTTTGTCAACCAATTAACTTGCTTTAAGTAAAAAAAAGTATTCTGTAATATCTAGAACTACTGTATAACATTAACATTTCATTTAACCTGCCCAGAAAACCTTGTAAAGAGAACCAAAAGCATTGTTAGAATTGCTGATTTATTGTTTTAACGGGCCTCACAAAAATGGAATAAAAAACGGTAACATTATTATTATTATTATTATTATTTATTGTTATAGCACCATTTATTCCATGGCGCTTTACATGTAAGGAGGGGTATACATAATAAAAACAAGTACAATAATGTTAAACAATACAAGTCATAACTGGTACAGTGAAGGCTCACAATCTACAAGGGATGGGTGAGAATACAGTAAGTGAGGGTAGAGCTGGTCATGCAGCGGTTTGGTCGATCGGTGGTTACTGCAGGTTATAGGCTTGTCGGAAGACGTGGGTCTTCAGGCTCTTTTTGAAGGTTTCGATGGTAGGTGAGAGTCTGATATGTTGTGGTAGAGAGTTCCAGAGTAGGGGTGATGCGTGAGAGAAATCTTGTATGCGATTGTGGGAAGAGGAGATAAGAGGGGAGTAGAGAAGGAGATCTTGTGAGGATCGGAGGTTGCGTGCAGGAAAGTACCGGGAGACGAGGTCACAGATGTATGGAGGAGACAGGTTGTGAATGGCTTTGTATGTCATGGTTAGGGTTTTGTACTGGAGTCTCTGGGCAATGGGGAGCCAGTGAAGGGATTGACAGAGGGGAGAAGCTGGGGAATAGCGGGGGGACAACTTAACTTGCAAAAAACAAGTTCTCACACAGCTCAACTGAAGCAAAAATGCAAAAAGCTCTCAAAGTAAGGTGTGGGGATGAGCGAACATGCTCGGTGATACTTGGATATCACTTGAGTATCTGGGTGCTCGGATGTGTCCGGCACTGGATGAGCATTGAGCGGTGCTTGGATTTGAAGCTCGAATCACTGCCCCGCGTGTTTGGCGCCTGTTACACAGCCAATAAGCATGCGAGGATTGCCCGTGAGTCACTGTAATGCTGTAGCAATCTTGGTAGTGGCATTACTGTGATTGGCTGGTCGCATTACCTCATCACAGGTTATAAAAGGACTGGCACTGCCTCGCTCAGCTCACTGATGCCATTGCACAGCTCAGGGACAGTTGTGATTGGAGGAAGAGAGCAGTTATTAAGGCCCGTGTGTGCACAGTGTAAAGGGAAAGTGCCATCCAAAAAATTTTTTTTCAGCAATTGAAAAAATTTGAAGAATTAATGTTTACATTTTCTTAAAAAATATTATCATTTGTTTTTAATTTTGTAAAATATGAAAAATAATTTTAAAAAGTTTGGCATTTCCACTTGTTAACACTAGGGGGTGCAGCTACTGAAATTTGACACAAAAACCTAGTGTACAACTAGCTCACATTACTGCCCTGCAATAATTATGGGCGGAATCTGCTGACATGGGTGTGGTGTCACTCCTCTCCTCCAATTCTGGGTGTTTGCTGAGGGAAAAGAGAGGATGACATTGTAGGGAAGGTGACCTGATGGACGGACGGACTTGTCAGAATAGAGAAAGGAAGGTTTGCACAGTTTAGACAGGTGTCAGTTACTACAGTGGGGAAACAGCTGAGAAAGTGTAGTGGATGTGCAGTACCTTGGGTTGACCATTAGAGGGCAGGGAGGAGTGTGAGCAAAGGACTTGACATCAGCTTAGGGCTTAGGAAGCCGTTGGTCATGGGGGGCGGAGTTACAGGGAACCGGGAATTATATAAATTTGACAGGAGGGTTCCAGAAAGTTCCAGTCCCCAGGGGGAGCTCAAGTGACAGGAGGACTACGACAGTTTGTGCACTGTGAGGAAAACCAAACCAGGCGGACTGAGGAGACAGAAAGTCAGGTGGTGGTCCTGACATAAAAGTACCGCAGTATAGATGAGGCACCGAGGTAAAGCACACCGCAGTAAGGAAGACGACTGATCAGTAAAAGTACTGTTGGTTTACGGGTCTAAGGCGGCCACAGTGATGGATCTGACAGGAGCGCCGAAGAGTGAAGAGGGGACAGAGCGTATATGTACGTCTCTGGTGTAAAGTACGGTGTGAGTGAAGCGGCCCTAGAAACGGAGGGCCGAGAAGCGAAGTGAATTGAAGTGCGGTGTACTTCGGAGGCCGTCAGGCGGACGGCAAGAGAATAAACTTGGACCTGTTGTACCCGACAATTGCCACCATCGTGTCTCTGTTACATCTCTGCGCGGTGTATAGAGGGACCACCCCCCAGCTCGGCCCACCAACCCTACAACATTTAGGAACACAGTGAGCAGCCATTTTGATGGGCCTGCAAAGTTACTGACTGTCTTTGCTTGCAAAGTCTGGATCAGAACACGCCATCAATCAGCAGAAATGTTTCCTGGATTTCTGTGGAGCAGACAAGAAGACGGTCCATCCATTTGTATAAAGCACAGCGCTCTATGTACAATCCCTGGCACCGAACAGGGTGCCCTCCATAGACCAGCACACTGCTCTCCTGAAATACTCTGTGCTGCTGTCACTCTGCTCCTTCCACCATATATCAGGCCCCTGTCGCCTCGCTTTCACACATCGCCAGGACAGGATCTGAGGTGAGGAATGGGGTCTTCGGTCACCGAGGATGGCAGGCAGCAAGGATTCTGGGAGCAGGATGACAGCAGCACAGAGTATTTCAGAAGAGCAGTGTGCTGATCTATGGGGGCACAGAGGGATATATATGGCAGAGGAGCAGGGTGACAGCAGCACAGAGTATTTCAGGAGAGCAGTGTGCTGGTCTATGGGGGGCACAGAGGGAGATATATGGTGGAGGAGCAGGGTGACAGCAGCACAGAGTATTTCAGGAGAGCAGTGTGCTGGTCTATGGGGGGCACAGGAGATATATGGTGGAGGAGCAGGGAGACAGCAGCACAGAGTATTTCAGGAGAGCAGTGTACTGGTCTATGGGGGGCACAGAGGGAGATATATGGGGGAGGAGTAGGGTGACAGCAGCACAGAGTATTTCAGGAGAGCAGTGGTCTGGTCTATAGGAGGCACAGAGGGAGATATATGGTGGAGCAGGGTGACAGCAGCACAGAGTATTTCAGGAGAGCAGTGGTCTGGTCTATGGGGGCCACAGAGGGAGATATATGGTGGAGCAGGGTGACAGCAGCACAGAGTATTTCAGGAGAGCAGTATCACACGGGATAGGATTAGATACATGGCTCAGCAGTCAGTATCACACTGGAGAGGATTAGATACACAGCTCAGCAGTCAGTATCACACTGAGAGGATTAGATACACGGCTCAGCAGTCAGTATCACACAGGATAGGATTAGATACACGGCTCAGCAGGCAGTATCACACAGGATAGGATTAGATACACAGCTCAGCAGTCAGTATCACACAGGAGAGGATTAGATACATGGCTCAGCAGTCAGTATCACCCAGGAAAGGATTAGATACACGGCTCAGCAGACAGTATCACACAGGATAGGATTAGATACTCGGCTCAGCAGTCAGTATCACACAGGATAGGATTAGATACACAGCTCAGCAGGCAGTATTACACAGGAGAGGATTAGATGTCCAGCAAATTGCCAAGTGTTTTGAAACAGCAGGGAGCAGCTCCTCCTATGTTTTGCAAGAGCAGGGACAGCAGCTGGTCGGGTGTTTTGGAAAGAGCAGCTCGGTCTCCAGGAGCTCATCCTGTATCTTCTCCTGCAGCTGGTATGTGCAGAGTGAGCATCCAAGCCGTTATGCTGGAACAGTACTGCATCCAGGGCTTGCAATAGAGTGTAAATGGAGCAAGAAAGCACTGGGCTCTAATAAGATTGCGCCTGGCCACACCTACAGCTGTGAATTGAGCTGCCCACAGAGGCGTGCCCAATACACTCCTGATGCAGCTGCAATGAAAGAGATAGGGTCGGCAGCCCACTGTTATGTCTTATGCCAAGGGAATGCCGTAAATGAGAATGGATAGTGTCGTTCAGCAGCCAGAAAGGTAAGATGGCAGCCCCCAGTGGCTGCATTAATACAGTAAAAAAAAAAAACATACACACCACTGAGTCAAGCTTAGGGGACAATATCTTTTTATACTATTTTCTTTTTTACATTAAATTATGAAAAAACATGGCACCTTCCCTTTAACTAATCAGAGGCCTCTAGCGTGATGCTGGTACTGATGCTGAATCATCATACCAACAGTCGTTCTAAGGGTTAATCCTGGTCTTTGCAGTTTATATCAGATACATTTTGCATTTAGGCTAGGGACAGTTACAGGAGCTGGGAATTAATTTATATTTTAATTGCCAAAAGGTGCACTAGATAATACAAATATATACAGAGTAATATACAGATATTACAGCCAGAATTACAGATAAAGGTAGGGTACAGGTATGGGATTACAGTTAGCTAAATGTGTCAAGTTATTATTTCTTATAGCATGTGGGCCCAGGGAAGCACTTGAGTCCACAGGTACTTTCTTAGTTTCTGGTCCATCTCCACACGTGACATAACGTGGCTTCCATGGCAGAACAATGACAAAGGCTAAAGGTGTGTAGCTAGCTTTTAACCCCTAGCTCGCCCCCTCACATATTCGCCACCACCCCTATGGTTTGGACTGAAATCTCTTCTCTTGACCTACTAGCTGAAATAATTCCCAATATGTGGAATGGTTCATAACTTCCAAGTGGGATGTCCAAATGGGACGACTGACATCTCAACGGGTTTGTTGCGACTGTACCGATATGGAGAGTCCAAACTTGGGTCGGCTAAGTGGTTCTGGAGAGCCAGTCTCAATATCTCGGTATTCAGGATAGCTAGAGAAAGAAGAGATGCAGGGGTGTGTTCTGGTGGTATATTGGACCTGAGATGCATGGTACTCTCGTAAATCATCTCTAGGTGTCGGTGCCCATGTGTCTACACTTTCATGGTACTCTCATAATTCATCTCGGTCTAGAGCTTCCATTGATGTTGGCCGCCTTGCACAAAAGACAGCAGGGGGTCCCAGCTCTGCTCCTCCTCATCTTCATTAACATGTGACCTCTAAGGGTATGTGCACACGTAGTTTTTAGTCTCTGCGGATTTTGTAGAGAAAACCGCAGGAAATCCGCAGGACAAAGTGCTGCGGTTTTTCTGCGGTTTATCTGCGGATTATCTGCGTTTTTTCTGCGGTTTTGCCCTGCGGTTTTACACCTCATAATGGATGAGGTGTAAAACCGCAGCGTTTCTGCACCAAACAATTGACATGCTGTGGATTGTAAACCGCAGCAAAACCGCGCGGAAAAAAACGCAGCATGTGCACAGCTTTTTTTTATTTCCATAGGAAATAAAGGTACTGTACAACGCAGCAGAATCTGCTGCGTTTCTGCAGAGCCAAAAACGCTGCGGAAACGCAGCAGAATCCGCAGCGTGTGCACATACCCTAATTCTCTGGCCATTAGCAAAGTTCTGTTCTTTTGGGAATGTATACTTATCCCAAGGGTGGGGACCGCAACCCTGCTGTGAAGGGAGATCTCTGAATAATCTATGGGGTCTGAATTAATAAATCCAAAATGGAGTCTCCCTTGTTCTCCACAGTGGCCTCTCACCCTGCATGTTCCAAGAGGGACAGGAGGACATGCTGTTTAGTGATGCACAAAACTTAGAGCAGCCATGAGCACAAGAAGGTGATGATGGGGAATGTCAAATTTTGATGATGATGAGTTACCTATAAGGCTGTGTGCACACACTGCGGAAAAGGTGCGGATTCATCCGCGCGGATTTTGTAAAATCCGCAGGTGAAACCGCAGGTCAAAATACCTGCGGTTTTACCTGCGGATTGCTCTGCGGTTTTGCCCTGCAGTTTTTCATCTCCTCAATGGAGGAGATGGCAAACCGCAGGGGAATCCGCAGAAAGAATTGACATGTCAATTCTTTCTGCGGATTGAAAACCGCAGATAATCCGCGCGGAAAATTCCGCACCGTCTGCACTGCGGTTTTTGATTCCCATAGGGAATCATGCTACTGTACACCGCAGCAAAAACTGCTGTGGGTCCGCAGCGGCCAAAACCGCTGCAGAACCGCAGCAAAATCCGCAGCATGTGCACACAGCCTAAGTCAGATTGTTGTTAAGTCACCAAGTCAAGAGGACCAGGATGCTGCAGTGGAAGATGAGTTGGTAGATGATGAAGTTCCCAACCCAACCCGGGAAGCTGGCATGCAGAGCGAGGCCAGCAATGCTGAGGGGGATGGATCAATGGCACCAAAATAGGCAGAAAGAGGAAGTGGGGTGACCTGTGGTAGAAGGTGTCACGATCCATGCTGGATTGTGACAGATTTAGTACAAGTAACCTTTTTTTTTTCCTTTAAGCTTTAGGGGCTTAAAGTTAGTTTTGCCCCCGGTGGCCGTTATGGTCATTACACTGTGGTGTCTTTAGTTCTAGTTTGTCCCCCAGTGGTGGCTAGCGTTATTACAAGTGAATCACTAGCAGGTGTGATTGCTCTGGCTCTTGCCTATAAAGGAGTGTCAGGTGGTTGCAATCACTGATGGTGATATTGGTTATTTCCAACCATCCTTGGTGAAGGAAGGAGCTAGAGAAGAGTTCTTTGCAGCTCAGTCAGAGTCTTGCTGTGGAAGGAGCTACAGAGAGGAGTTCCTTGCAGCTCTGACAAAGCTTTGGTGAAGTAGCAGCTATTCAGGAGGAAAGCTGTATTTGGGTGCTGGACTCTGCTGCTGGGAACAATAGCAACAGAGCAAAGCTAAATGGTGTTTTCCCTGTTTGTATATTTTTCCATGTGTGTGTATTAGTGCAGCGGTGGGATTAGTCTCTGCACTATCCAGCTCACTAGTAAGGGAAAGGTGCAGGGTGAGCTAGGGAATAAGGTATCCAGCTCAGCGACAGGTGAGGAGCCTGTATAGGGAACGTGAGGAGTGCAGGGACACTGGCTCAGGGGAGTGCAGGTGGTCTCCACGTCCCCGTTCCCTAGTGCAGGGCCCACTGTTGTAACCATTTCCCCCGGTGTTCCCCTTTACTCTGTAGATTCCCCCTGCTGGAGGCGGTGTATCCAGGTACACGTTTATTTATTGAAAGTCACCCTGCTGGAGGCGGTGTATCCGGCTGCACGTGACAGAAGGCGTGCAACTGTTCCGCAGAACACCAAAACTCGTGAATTTCTCCGTCAAAGAGAGTTCCCCAGTCTGCGACATTAAAAGAGTGTTCTGAAACAAAAAATGGTTATGTACAACCTGTGCCATGCCAAGATCAGCAGGGGCCTGACCACTACGAGCCTAACCACCATCAACATGATCAGGCACGTCACCTAAGCACCCAGTGGGCCAGACACCTGGATCAATGACTGGTACAGGTGGGTGACACCACTGCCTCTTCCCCTTTGCTAGATGCTTCCCAATTCCCTGTCCATGGCACTGGCACAGATGCCTCTCGCCCTGCACCTGTCCTTGCACAATCTGAGACACCATCATCAGTCACTTCCCAACACAGCATTCAGCTGTCCCTACCCCAGGCCTTGGAACGAAAAAGAAAGTTTCCAGTCACCCTGTCACAGGCTCAACCTCTAAATGGGCACATTTCCAGGGTGCTTTCCATTAATATGTTGCCATTTAGGCTTGTAGACACAGAGGATTTCTGCTGTCTCATGGCGGCAGCAATCGCTCGGTACTCGGACTCCAGTTACTGGGATTGTACACTTAACGATCAACACGTGGCCAAGTGCTTGTGGCCAGTGTAGTGCAGCGGTAGCACCCTCTGCAGTGATGAGGCAGTGACCCAGCAAATTTCAAAGCAAAAAGGTCTCTTTAATGTTCAGCTCAAAAGAACACAGCACACGATATCCTCCGGATCGCAGTCGGGAAACATATCCTCCTGGATTACAGTCACTACACACACCAGTCCTCCTCTTGAGACCAGTTGTCATGGATGATTGCACCACTGTGTTAATGTTCTACTCATATCATTACACAGTACACGATATCCTCTGGATCGCAGCCGGGAACCATATCTTCCAGTTTACAGTCACTAAACACGCCACTCCTCCTCTGACCGGTTGATATGGGTGACTGCTCCATCATGTATGCTGTGGGTGCCAGGCTTCCTAGCTGCCTTGGCTGTTTGGCTCCGCTTGCCTATGTTGCCTCACACAGGTGAAAGCTCTGCAGAGCCTCTTGCTCTGCACTCCTGCCACACCAGACTGACACTGACTCTGAAAGTAACACACCCAAATGCTATACTGCAGGGTTTATAACTAGCAACCTGTGGCCTTAGACCACATTGAAAACCTCGGCCGGGAAGGAAATGGACTGCAACACTACCATCTGTAGTCTGTTTCAAAACACCAAACCCAGAGCAGGTTTTCCCTGTATCTGCGTTGGACAACTAGCATGTCCAAGACCTTTACTCACTTTATCCTGCATTGCAACCACAGCTACACCTGTGACTGCAATGCACTCTCATGTCCTCAATACGCCTCCGTGCGTATCCTGGGGGGAACATACAGTGACCATCACATGTTATACCAGTCACTGCCCCACACCAAGGATGCTAAATTTCTCTGACGCCAAACTGGGTTGACATTGTGGAGCCTGAGGCCAAGTCCCACCCTGGCACGGCACATGTACTACTGTTAGCACCACGCCAGAGCCCTGCTCTGACAGGCAGGGTCTCGGCGTCATTTCACTCACCTGCACTGCAGTCGGTTCCTCTCTTCCTCTGCATGCTGCCAACAGCACTTCCAGCCGTATACTTAGGGCACACGCACGCTCACTCCTGCCCTCTTAAAGGGTCAGCGCGTGCACTTGCTATTTCTTTCCCAGCCAATGGTGAGAGGTATTATGTATATATTGCTTCATCTCCACTGGGGAGGTGCCTAAGCAACCTTCCTGTTTTGCAGTCTAAAGCCCCCGTCACACACAGCGTTCTCACCAGCGAGATCGCTGTGTGTGACACCTATCAGCGACCGGCCCCCCTGCCGGGTATCACTGATCGTGCTGAAATGGCCAGGACTTTTTTTGGTCGCTGGTCTCCCGCTGGCCAGCACGCATCACTGCGTGTGGCAGGTGGGAGACCAACGTCCAGCGAGCAGGAGCTTGTAACCAAGGTAAACAGCGGGTTTCTAAGCGCCCCGTGGCGCTTACAACCCTCTGTGTACCTTAGTTACAAGCGCGCTGATGCAGGGAGCTGGTAACCAAGGTAAATAGCGGGTTTCTATGTGCCGCTCGGTACTTAGAAACCCGCTGTTTACCTTGGTCACCAGCTTCCTGCATCAGCGCGCTGGTAACTAAGGTACACAGCGACGCCAGCGCTCGTCGTCGCTGGTGCTGATCGCTGGTGAAGCTGCCTGTTTGGCAGCTCACCAGCGATCATGTAGCGACACACCAGCGATCCTGATGACAAGTTGATATCGTTGTCGGGATCTCTGGTGAGTCACTATGTGTGACGAGGCCCTAAGTTATGTAAGGTTGCATACCAGTCCCTGCTGCACTCTGATGCAAATAGATTAGATTTCAGTCTAAGGAGAGGATTTACATAGGTTCCCATTCAGATGAAGACTTTAGTCTAAGTGAGGATTGACATTAGGTTAGGGACCTAGAAAACGAGAAATGCCTTACCGTGGCTTCCAGCTACACATAAATTGGCCATTTCATGCGCTAAACTTTCTCAATTTTTCATACATCTAATGCAGTAATGCAATTCATTTTTCATATTTCAAGTTTGCATGTTATGGCGCTACAGTGTGCTTCCTTTTTTGTTTGAATGTATATGAGTTGGTGACTCTAGGCTAAGCACCTGTTCACACTATTTTCATGCTTGGATGTGACGGTCAGTTTTTTTAAACTAATGGTAATATTAGGATGATTAGTGTAGTTATTTTTCATTCATGATCAGTATTCGGTCAATATGTGGTGATAATATGTGGTGTGGTCATGATGTGGTGGTATTTGTCCCTTGTATGTGATATTATTCGGGCATCACGTGGTGGCAATATGTGGTCAGGCCAACACGTCCCCGGAAGAAGCTAGGGTGAACATGCATTGGGGTTAGGGGGGTCTGTTGGTCGACGCTGGATCTGGCTCTGGTTTCTGTCTTGCTGCATTGCAGGCAATGTTCTCTAGTTACAGTACTTATTTATGTCATAATTTGCTGGGAACGCCTTTTAAAAATCTATTGAGGAACTTGCACCTTGAATATGTGGAACTTTTATTGCATCCCTTATATGGTACAGGTGCAAATATGATTTTTAGTGATGAGCGAGTATACTCGTAGCTCGGGTTTTCCCGAGCATGCTCGGGTGTCCTTCGAGTATTTTGGCGTGCTCGGAGATTTAGTTTTCGTCGTCTCAGCTGCATGATTTGCGACTGCTAGACAGCTTGAATATACGTGTGGAATGCCTGTTTATTAGGGAAATCCCACATGTATTCAGCCTGTCTACAAGTCACAAATCATGCAGCTGAGACGACGAAAACTAAATTTCCGAGCACGCCAAAATACTCGGAGGACACCCGAGCAACGAGTATACTTGCTCATCACTAATGATTTTATATATAGTGAGTCTATTGTATTGACAGCATCTTGTGCTAGGGTCACTTTTGCTCCTAATAATTTGTATCGAAATTTTTCACTATACTTCCTACTCTAGCATTGATTAATATCCCGTTTTATACGGGGAGTTTATTATTTGTTGTTGAACTTTAGGAACTATATATTTACTATTCTTGCTATGTGATCCTGTATGCCGTAATGAGGGACCCCCATACTAGACACTTTTGTTTGTTTTTTGTCTTTATTATTGTAATGATTTCAGATAAAGTCTAGTGATTTTTACATTCATAGTTCTCTTCTTTGGACTACGTGTTTTGTTAGTCCATTTGTGATAGTATAGTGGTGATATTAGTATTATTAGTGTAGTTATTTTTCATTCATGACCAGTATTTTAGTATTATTCAGTCAATATGTTGATAATATGTGGTGTGGTCATGATGTGGTGGTATTTTGTCCCTTGTATGTGATAATATTCAGGCATCACGTGGTGGTAATATGTGGTCAGATCATGGTGTGAGGGTATTTGTCTCTTGCATATGGTATTATTTGGTTACCATTTGTGGTATTATCTGGTTTGGTCATAGTGTGGCAGTATTTTTACCTACTTGTATAATGGTCTTGGCATAGTGGATTGTGTTGTGCATGGAAATCACTTGCTCTCACTGATATCAATAATGAGAAGATTCTTTATTTCCATTAGAGATTAAATACTTGGAAGTTTAACCCTTATAATAGTGTCCTGTTAGGGCTAAAAGTTCCTCATTCGTTTGATCGGTGCGGTTTCCAATGATCAAATTCCACCGTTCAATAAGTTATCACCTATCCCCCTTATCCTGTGGATCAGTGATAACTTGTTTTCACTAAAGAACCTCTTTATTACAAACTAACGTAATTGTATATTCCAGCTATGGTGTGTGCCAGTGGCATAACTAGAGTCTGATGGACTCTGGTGCAAGATGTGCAAGATTTATAATTTTGTGATTTGTAACAGGGCAGGGTCCCCTCCCCATCCTGATTTTATATATATGTGTGTGTATATATATATTCCATATATCCTCCATACTGGTATATGTACCTCATCCTGGGCTCCATCCTGGTATATAATTCCCTCATCCTGGTATATATGTCTCTTATCCTTGCCCTAGTAATATGTCCCTTATCCTCATATATGTCCGTTATCCTGTGCACCATCATGGTTTATGTCCCCTGTTCAGCCGCTGTTCTTTGATGTATAGAAAAAAATAAACTACTCACCATGGACTTACATAGAAGTCATTGGGCCGGCCGCTGACTTTAGTGTGTAAGCGACTGAAGCACATGACTTCACTTCCATGCATCCCCCGATCATGTGAACGCTGATGTCTGCTGCTGGCCTCTGATTGTTTGGCAGCATGTATTGCTGTACATGGGCCCGATGGGTCTGTGCACCACAATACAATTCAACTGGATGTGTGTCTGAGAGCGCACATCCAGCTGACATTTGCTGACGTTGGTGGGCTCCTCATCTGTAGGGTGGGTCCCGAGTGTCAATTCCTCCTCTGGGCCTGAGACACCCTAGTTCAACTTTGAACAGGACTATAAATAACATCATTGAGACACCATGCTGACCTGGATTTCCAGGATGTCACTGCAGAAAATACTGGATTGTGCAAAGTTTGGCATATTATATATACAGTACTTTTTTATATTTTTCGGACTATAAGACGCCCTTTTTCCTTCAAAGATTTAGAGGAAAATTGGAGGTGTGTTATATAGTACGGATGTACCTCCTGTGGATGGGGAGGTGGGTATGGGCTCCCCACACGCCCATAATCCTGGGCTTGGGGAGCAGTGAGTATTCCGGCAGCTGTCCTCCACTTGTAAGCAGCGCATGACGTCACTGCCATGCGCTGCTTAGAAGCATAAATCAGCTACTGATATCAGAACAGGACATTTTTATTTTATTTTTTTTATGTTTTTCTGATGGGGCCATGAATACCAGGATGGTGATGGGGGCCATGCATACCAGGATAGGGATGAGGGGGCCATGCATACCAGGATGGTGGTCATGCATACCAAGATAGGGATGAGGGGGCCATGCATACCAGTATAGGGATGAGGGGGCCATGCACACTAGGATAGGGATGAGGTAGCCATGCACACCATTATAGGGATGAGGGGGCCATGCTTACCAGGATAGGGTTGAGGGGTCATGCATACCAGGATGGGGATGAGGGGCCATGCATACCAGGGTGGGGATGAGGGGGCCATGCATACCAGGGCCATGCATACCAGGGTGGGGATGAGGGGGCCATGCATACCAGGGTGGGGATGAGGGGGCCAAGCATACCAGGATGGGAATGAGGGGGCCATGCAAACCAGGATAGGGATGAGGGGGCCGTGCATACCAGGATGGGGATGAGGAGGCCATGTATACCTGGATTAGGGACATACAGGGGTTGGGCAAATTAATGGAAACACCTGGAAACATCAATAAAAGTTAGTTTAATATGGTGTAGGTCCACTTTTTGCGGCGATTACAGCCTCAATTCTCCAAGGTATGGATTCATACAAGGTGTGAATTGTTTCCAAAGGAAATGTAGCCCATTCTTCATAGAATCATAGAATCGTAGAGTTGGAAGGGACCTCGTGGGCCATCTGGTCCAACCCCCTGCTCAAAGCAGGATTCGCTAAATCATCCCAGTCAGATGTCTGTCCAGCCTCTGTTTGAAGACATCCATTGAAGGAGAACTCACCACTTCTCGTGGCAGCTTGTTCCACTCATTGATCACTCTAACTGTCAAAAAGTTTTTTCTAATATCTAATCTGTGTCTCCTCCCATTCAGTTTCATCCCATTGCTTCTAGTCTTTCCTTGTGCAAATGAGAATAAAGATGATCCTTCTACAATGTGACAGCCCTTGAGATATTTGTAGACAGCTATTAAGTCTCCTCTCAGTCTTATCTTTTGCAAACTAAACAATCCCAAATCCTGCAACCTTTCCTCATAAGACAGGGTTTGCAGACCGGTCACCATTCTGGTTGCTCTTTTCTGAACTTGCTCCAGTTTGTTGATGTCTTTTTTAAAATGTGGTGCCCAAAACTGGACACAATATTCCAGATGAGGTCTGACCAAAGAGGAGTAGAGGGAAATAATGACTTCACTTGATCTAGACTGTATGCTTCTGTTAATACATCCTAGAATTGCATTTGCTTTTTTTGCTGCTGCATCACACTGTTGACTCATATTCAGTTTGTGATCTATTAGTATACCCAAGTCTTTTTCACATGTGCTGTTGCTTAGGCCTATTCCTCCCATTCTGTATATGCTTTTTTCATTTTTATTTCCCAGATGTAGTACTTTGCATTTTTCCCTGTTAAAAACCATTCTGTTAGTTGCTGCCCACTTCTCCAGTTTATTTATATCTTTTTGAATCCTCTCTCTCTCTTCTCTAGTATTAGCTATCCCTCCTAGCTTTGTGTCATCAGCAAATTGAATCAGTTTACCCTCAATTCCTTCATCTAAATCGTTGATAAAGATGTTGAACAATACAGGGCCCAGGACAGAGCCCTGTGGTACCCCACTTGAGAAATTCTTCCAACTGGATGTGCAGCCATTTACGACCACTCTTTGGGTCCGATCACTATGCCAGTTATGAATCCACCTAACAGTTGCCTTGTCCATTCCATACTTAGTCATTTTTTCAATAAGGATTGTATGAGATACTTTGTCAAATGCTTTGCTGAAGTCAAGATATACTATATCTACAGCATTTCCTTGATCCACCCAATCAGTGATTCCGTCATAGAAGGAAATTAAGTTAGTCTGACATGACTTATTAGTTACAAACCCATGCTGACTCTGTTTAATCACTTCATTCTTATCCAGGTACTGACATACATGTTGTTTAATAATTTGTTCAAAGATCTTTCCTGGTATAGAAGTCAGACTCACCGGCCTATAGTTGCCTGGGTCCACCTTCTTCCCCTTTTTGAAGATAGGAACAACATTTGCTCTTCTCCAGTCTTCTGGGACTTCTCCTGTTCTCCAAGAATTTTCAAAGATTATGGAGAGGGGTTCAAAAATTTCTTCTGCTATCTCCTTCAGTACTCTGGGGTGTAATTCATCTGGACCTGGAGACTTGAATTCATTTAGGTTAGCTAAGTGTTTCCTTACTATCTTTCTGTTTATAGATATCCTGGATTCTTCTATTCCCTTAATAGGACAGTGAAGAACAGTTGATGTCACATTTCCTTTCTGAGAGAAAACAGATGCAAAATAGGAATTTAAAAGTTCGGCCTTCTCAACATCCTGTCTTACCATTTCATCATTTTCATCCTGTAAAAATCCTATAGCATCTTTGACTTTTCTTTTACTTTTGACATATCCCCAAAATCCTTTATTATTGCTTTTGACATCTCTTGCAAGCCTCAATTCATTGTCAGCTTTAGCTAATCTGATTTGTGCCCTGCAGGTTCTGCAGACAGCATTATATTCTTCTTTAGATATGCCTCCCTCTTTCCATTTTATAAACATTTTTTTCTTCCTTTTTAGCATGTGTTTAAGTTCTGTGTTCATCCATCCTGGCTTCCTTAAATGCTTCCTATTCCCTCTTTTCGGAATTGTTAACAATTGTGCTTTGAGAATTTCAATTTTCAAGATTTCCCATCCTTCCTGGACATTTTGTCTTTAAGGATATCCAGCCATTGGATCCCTCCAATTCTCTTTCTGAATCCCTTAAAATATGCCTTTCTGAAATCTAACCTTGACGTCTGAGTCTTCACAGGTCTTCCGCCTCTAGTTATCCAAAATTCTAAAATAGCATGGTCGCTACCTCCTAGGGTCCCAGCCACTTTTACCTCCTCAACCATTTCCTCCCTGTTTATAAGGATTAGATCCAAGGTAGCAGTTCCCCTTGTTTTCTCCCCTACCTTTTGGAAGATAAAGTTGTCAGCAAGAGAGGATAAGAATTTCCTTGACCTGTTAGTTTTGCCTGAGAGAGATTCCCAACAAATGTCTGGATAGTTGAAATCTCCCATGACAACTATGTCATTTTTTTGGGAGAACTTGGCCATTTGATGCATAAAGAGTTCATCCATATCTTCAGCTTGCACAGGTGGCCTGTAATAAATGCCTACAATGGTGTCCTTTCCATTGTTCTGTCCTTGTATTCTTACCCAAACAGTTTCCACAGAACTCCCAGTCTCTGAAGCTTCAATCTCTGTGCAGATATACGCGTTTCTAACATACAATGCGACACCTCCTCCTCGTTTATCAAGTCTGTTTCTTGCAAATAAGTTGTATCCTCCTAGTCTTGTATTCCAATCATGTGTATTGTCCCACCAAGTTTCAGTGATTCCAATGACATCATATTTCTTCTCCTGCGTTAGTAGTTCCAATTCTCCTTGCTTGTTGCCCATGCTTTGTGCATTAGTATAGAAACATTTTAGTTTGTGATTGGTTTCTCTTTCTCCAATATTTTTATTAATTAGATTCTTTTGTCTTTGTTCTTCCTTTCCACTTCTAATAGCAGAGTTCTCAATAGCATTTGTCAGGTGTATGGCTTTTTCTAGTCTTTTGCTTCCCTTCCCATGTTGTTCTAGTTTAAAGCTCTCCTTACAAGTGTAGCAAGACGACTTTCAAATACATGTTTTCCAGTCTTTGTAAGGTGCACCCCATCTCTAGCAAGTAGTCCATCGTAAAGGTACCTCACTCCGTGATCCAGAAATCCAAATTGTTGCTGACGGCACCATCGACGTAGCCAGTTGTTCACCTGCAGAATCTTATTCCACCTCCTTGTTCCATGGCCATCCACTGGGAGGATGGAAGAGAAGACCACCTGCGCTCCCAGTTCTTTCACTTTCTTGCCTAAGTCTTCAAAGTCTCTGCAGATGGTTTCCAGGTCGTTTCTTGCGGTGTCATTTGTCCCCACATGTAGTAGCAGGAATGGGTAGTCATCTGTAGATCTCAAGAGTCCTGATATCCTGTCAGACACATCTTTAATTTTTGCACCTGGAAGACAGCACATTTCTCTTGAAGTTATATCCGGTCTGCAGATAGCGGCCTCTGTTCCTCTCAACAGGGAATCCCCCATGACCACCACTCTCCGTTTCTTCTTCACAACATTTTTCTTTCTCCATCCAGGAGGACTCTGAAGACGTACAAGGTTGCTGTTTGTGGGCAAAGTCTTATCCTGATGTATTTCTTCATTGGTTTCCTGCGTGAGAGCCTGGTACTGGTTCCTGAGGAGTATGGGTGCTGACTGCCTCCTGATCCTCCTGCTTCTCTGGGTCACATGTCTCCATTTCTCTGTTTCTTCAGGTGCACTTCAACTTCAGTTAAAACACCCTCCAGTTCTTTGAGCGACGATGGCGGCGGAAATCGACGTCTAACTTGAATCTCTAAAATCGGCCATAAATGCTCAATAATGTTGAGGTCTGGGGATTGTGGGGGCCAGATGAGATGCTCAACTTCATTACAATGTTCCTCGTGCCATGCTTGAAAGATTCTAGCTGTATGAATTGGTGCATTATCATCCTGAAAGATGGCGTTCCCCTCCGGGAACAGTGCTTGAAACATAGGATGCACTTGGTCACCCAAAATACCTAAATAATCGCGGCTGTTAATTCTTCCATGAAGGGATATCATTGGCCCGGCAGATCTCCACGAAATAGCACCCCAGATCATCACAGAACATCCGCCATGTTTTACGGTTGGGAGAAGGCAGTCTGTATGGAAGGCTTCTTTTGGCTGTCTCCAAACGTACACTCGGCCGGAGGTCAGAAATAGGGTAAACGATGATTCGTCTGAGAATATCACATGTTTACACTGCTCGAGGGACCTATTCTGGAGGTTTCTACACCACTTTAAACGCTTGGAAACATTTGTCATTGAGAGCAGCGGTTTTCAAATTGCAGCTCTTTCGTGGAATCCAGATTTGTGCAGCTCCCGACGAACAGTTTTCGTGGAAACTGGGTTCTGTAGGTGTTCATTGAGCTCAGCAGTGATTTTCAGAGCCGTGGTCTTGCGATCCTCTCTCACAATTCGCTTTAGAGTCCGACGGTCTCTCTCAGTCAACTTCGACTTTCGGCCGGACCTGTGCTTTGCTGCGGACGTTTTTCCTTCTCTATCAAACACAGTCATTACTTTGGAGACAGTACCTCTTGACACGCCAAGCATTCGGGCACTTTCTGTTACACTAGCGCCTGCCATACGAGCACCAACAATTTGGCCTCTTTGAAAATCCGAGAGGTCTGCCATTGGTATCAGGTTCTCATCAATGTTCTTACATTTCTGCAAAACAAGCAGTTAATTTACATACACATATCACATAACACAAATAATCAATTACAAAACATTACCAAATGTCACGGTTTGCATGTTTATAACATGTTCGAAGATTAAGATGCCAAAACGTTAGGTGTTTCCATTATTTTGTCCAACCCCTTGTGGCAGGGCTAAGGGTCGTGTAATCGATGGGAGATATGTGCCTCATAAATGGCTTGTCTCTATAATGTAAGGCATAAGTAAAGCGTACCAGATACTATTATTGTTGTTGTTTGAAGGACCTGTGGTGAGGTCACAGTCAGGTGACCAGTCAGCTGCTGGGTTCGTGGCTGTGGCTAAAGCCTTATAATGTGGCCTGCTCCTGAACCAGAGAGTTGTATGTGGGGAGGACTACACCTCCCAGCATGTGCTGAGACTCACGGTCTGAGTCTGCAACCACGAACGTTTATGTTTTGTTTGCCTAAGCTAGAGGCTATTTTTGGTGACACGCTGTTTTATGGTTTATGACAGAAATAAACCTCATGAACTTTGGAAGAACCTGTCTCCTGATTGTCTCCCGCTGCACCTGAGTGAGTCACATCCCTACAATTGGTGGTATACGTGCGGACAGCGGTCCCAGCAGAGACTTGAGACAGTTACTGCATGTCCTGGGTGAAGTTTGCAGTGGGGCAACATTCACTGCCTGGAATAATGGAGGACCTGCTGAAACACATGGTCCAGTCCCAGGCACTGCAACAGGAAACCAACAAGCTGTTGTTACAGCAGATCCAGCAAAGCCAGCAGGAGCAGCGGCAGCAGTTCCAGCAGAGCCAGCAGGAACAACGGCAGCAGATGCAGCTTCTGGCAACCGCCATCCAGGAGGGCAGGACGAGCGCCCCAACCCCAGGTTGGGCTGAGGCCACCGACGTCGGGAAGGCGGTAAGACGCGCATTACAAAAAATGACTCCTGAGGATGATGTGGAGGCCTTCCTGACGGTGTTTGAGAGGGTGGCTGAGAGGGAAAAACTTCAGCCAGAGCGGTGGGCGGAGGTACTGGCCCCATACCTAACGGGGGAGCCCCAGAAGGCGTACTTTGACCTGACGGTACAAGATGCCAGAGAGTATCCCAAATTAAAAGCGGAAATTCTCGCCCGCTTGGGGGTAACAATGACTACCAGGGCACAGAGAGTTCATCGTTGGGCCTATCACCGGGACAAACCCCCGTGCTCCCAAATGTTTGACCTGTTGCATCTGGTCCAGAAATGGCTGCAGCCAGAGTCGGCTTCCCCTGCACAGATGGTAGAGCGAGTTGTGATGGATCGGTTTGTGCATCCTCTGCCGAGACCTCTACAGACTTGGGTTGCCCAGGGTGATCCCCAAAATGCTGATGAACTGGTTGGGCTGGTCGAGAGATACCAGGGGATGGAAGGTTCCTTGGGGAAGCAGCCCATTCCGTATTGGGGGTCCCAGCAGGGGGCGGAGTCACAAAAAGGGGTGGTGCGTCCAAGGTCAAAAGGGGCGGGGGAGGCGGTGCCCAAGGTCCCCTCGTGTGCTATTTGCTGGAAGTGTCATGGGCCAGGACATATAGCGGCCCGTTGTCCCCAGACCACCGAGCAGATGGACTGCAGCATGGGACGCCGTAGTTCATACTACGCATATCCAGCTTGCAGTGTGAACTCGCTACCTAACAAGGGGCCACAAGCGTGTCCCGTGAAGGTGAACGGTCGAGCAGTAATGGCGCTTCTGGACTCCGGGAGCTTGGTGACCCTTGTGAGGGCCAGTTTTCCTCTAATCATACTCCCGGGTAAAAAGATTGGTGTTCAGTGCCTACATGGCGATGCAAAGGACTACCCTATGGCTAGGGTGAATATTGAAACGGCGCATGGCACCGAGTCGCAAGAAGTTGGCGTTGTTCGAGACTTGTTGCATCCTATAATTATTGGCCGGGATTTCTGTCTGTTTTGGGATCTGTGGGGGATGGGTTCTGAGTGTGCTAGCAAGAGCAGGGAACCAATCCACCCCACTGAGGTATCGCCACCACCAGAGGCAGACGAGTTTCCTTTATGTGTCCTTGTTGGGGATGAAGAGGAAGGGTCCCTGTACCTGACATCCCGGAGTTAGGGGTGGCCGGGGAGAATTTTGGGACTGCCCAACATAGGGACCCCACACTAAGGGAAGCCTTTAACAATGTCACCGTCATTAATGGGGTTGCACAAGAGCCGGGAGCAGACACAAGGTTTCCCCATTTTATGTTGAGTGGGGAATTGTTGTACCGGGTCACGAAAATAAGGGAGGAGGTGGCAGAGCAGTTAATAGTACCAGGCCCCTATAGACGAAAAGTGTTGGACACGGCCCATTCACACATCTTGGGGGGACACCTGGGGGTGGAAAAAACCCAGGAACGGATTGTACAGAAGTTCTATTGGCCTGGGTGTCAACGGGAAATAGTAAACTATTGCAGGTCCTGCACGACATGTCAGTTAACTGCCCCCACATCTCATTTTCGGAATCCTCTTGTGCCACTGCCCATTATTGAGGTGCCATATGAGAGAACTGCCATGGACTTGGTCGGTCCCTTAGTTAAATCAGCTCAGGGCCATCAGTATATATTAGTCATCCTGGACTATGCCACACGCTATCCTGAGGCCATTCCCCTGAGAAACTCCTCCACGAAGAGTATAGCCCGTGAGCTGGTCCATGTGTTTTCCCGGACGGGTTTGCCGAAGGAGATCCTGACCGACCAGGGGACACCTTTTATGAGCAAGGTGATGAGAGAATTGTGCAGAGTCTTGCAAATTTCCCAGTTGAGGACTTCAGTGTACCAGCCGCAGTCAGATGGCCTTGTTGAGAGGTTTAACAAGACCCTGAAGAGCATGCTGAGAAAAGTCATAGAGGAAGATGGTAGAGACTGGGATTGTCTCTTACCGTATTTACTGTTTTCTATCCGTGAAGTTCCCCAGGCCTCCACGGGGTTCTCCCCCTTCGAGCTTCTGTACGGCCGGCATCCGCGAGGTCTCCTAGATATAGCCAAGGAAACCTGGGAAGCCGAAGTCACGCCCCACAGAAGCGTCATTGAGCATGTGGCACTGATGCAGCAGAGGGTTGCGAAGGTGATGCCCATTGTTAAAGAACATCTCCGCCAGGCACAAGAGGCTCAGGCCAGGGTCTACAACCGGTCAGCCAGAGTGAGGCAGTTCAATCCAGGAGACCGAGTTCTCGTGCTAATCCCGACGGTGGAAAGTAAGTTCTTGGCCAAGTGGCAAGGGCCATATGAGGTGTTGGAGAAGCTGGGAGACGTAAACTACAAGATCCACCAACCCGGAAGACGGAAGCCATACCAGGTTTACCATGTTAACCTTATCAAGCCGTGGCAAGATAGAGAGCCAGCGGTAACTCCGTGCTTGCTGGGCAACCTAGAAGGGGAGGTTGGAGCCATTACCATAGCAGAGACTCTATCGAAGGCCCAGAAACAGCAGTGCCGGGAGTTACTCCAGAAAAACAGCGACCTGTTCTCAGAGTTGCCGGGGTGCATGAAGGTGGTGGAGCACGAAATTCTGACCGAGCCACATGTGCGGGTGAACATGAAACCATATCGTATTCCTGAGGCCCGGCGAGAGGTAATCTCCAAGGAGGTGCAGCGTATGTTGAAGCTCGAGGTCATTGAGGAATCCAAGAGCGGCTGGTCGAGCCCGATTGTCCTGGTTCCAAAACCTGATGGTGAATAGAGGTTCTGCAATGATTACCGGAAGCTGAATGAGGTCTCCAAGTTCGACGCTTATCCCATGCCACGAGTTGATGAGCTCATCGAGAGACTTGGACCTGCCAGGTACATAACCACTTTGGATCTGGCCAAGTGATATTGGCAGATCCCCATGGCACAGGAAGCCAAGGAGAAGACGGCATTCTCCACACCAGACGGGTGCTTCCAGTATGTCCGGATGCCGTTTGGCCTACAGGGAGCTCCGGCAACCTTCCAGAGGGCGATGGATAGAATCCTTGCACCTCATAAGCTATACGCTGCCGCATACCTGGATGATATCATCATCTTTACCCCGGACTGGGAGACTCACCTGGAAAAGGTCCAAGCAGTGTTTGATGCTCTAAGAGAGGCGGGGTTTACAATAAACCCGAAGAAGTGTGCCTTGGGGAGGTCAAACACCAAATCAATAAAGTGGAGGCAATTCAAACATGGCCGAGACCTCTGTCAAAGAAGCAAGTTAAAGCCTTCCTGGGGATTGTGGGATATTACAGGAGGTTCATCCCAAACTTAGCCACAATGGCTGCACCTCTAACTGATCTGCTTAAAGGGACAAGATCAGTGATGGTCAGCTGGTCCGAAGAAGCAGAGTCAGCCTTCCAAGAAATGAAGGGAGCTCTTTGTAAGCAACCCGTTTTGGTGGCCCCAGACTTTAAACGTGAATTTGTCCTCCAGACAGATGCCTCAGATGTCGGGGTAGGAGCTGTCCTTTCCCAAGAGATACGTGGGGAGGAGCATCCTGTTCTCTACTTGAGTAGGAAGTTGACTTCTTGTGAGAGAAATTACTCAGTTGTAGAGAAGGAGTGTTTGGCCATAAAATGGGCAGTGGACACATTACGGTACTACCTGGTGGGACGGAAGTTTAGGTTAATATCCGACCATGCCCCACTCAGGTGGATGAGGGAAACAAAGGGCAAGAATGCTAGGGTCACCCACTGGTTCTTAGCCCTACAAGACTTCAGCTTCCATGTAGAGCATAGGGCCGGGAAGCTACATGGGAATGCCAATGCCCTCTCCAGAATCCCTTGCCTGGTAGGTGAAAGTGCCAAGCCCCACGGCTTTAGGCAGAGGGGGGAGGTATGTGGCAGGGCTAAGGGTCGTGTAATCGATGGGAGATATGTGCCTCATAAATGGCTTATCTCTATAATGTAAGGCATAAGTAAAGCGTACCAGATATCATTATTGTTGTTGTTTGAAGGACCTGTGGTGAGGTCACAGTCAGGTGACCAGTCAGCTGCTGGGTTCGTGGCTGTGGCTAAAGCCTTATAATGTGGCCTGCTCCTGAACCAGAGAGCTGTATGTGGGGAGGACTACTCCTCCCAGCATGTGCTGAGACTCACGGTCTGAGTCTGCAACCACGAACGTTTATGTTTTGTTTGCCTAAGCTAGAGGCTATTTTTGGTGACACGCTGTTTTATGGTTTATGACAGAAATAAACCTCATGAACTTTGGAAGAACCTGTCTCCTGATTGTCTCCCGCTGCACCTGAGTGAGTCACATCCCTACACCCTGTATATACAGTATACCAGGATGGGGGATATTAGTACAGAATTGACCACATTTTTTGCTTCAATTTTTTTTCTATTTTCCTCCTCTAAAACCTAGGTGCCTCTTATGGTCCAATGCGACTTATAGTTTGAAAAATACTGTATATGGGTATGATATTTTTCTTTGTAACAGAGTGTTCTTCATTCTTCAGATAACATTGCAGAACCCAGTGTGTAGCTCCTGAATTTTTCATTGCACTCTTATTAAAGGATTTGTGGAACTATTTCTATACTATTTCTTTTGGCTGGTTTTGCTCCACTTAGGTCTGGATTTCTGTAATCTCCATTCACATTACATGTGCGATGTTATTTATTGTTACTAAGAGCAGCTCCTGTACGGTATGTGAATTACATGGACAGTCAATTGATTTAAACAGATTGTATAGTCAGATAATTATCTGTTGTTTAAATCAAGTTTTTTGATATTATCTATGTACCTCGGTGCCTCACGCCAATTCATAAGAAATCCAGAATCTATTTTATATCTTCAAATACACAGTTGAAGCAGGAAATTACAACAGTTGAAAAACAGCGACCACATAGAGGGAAGGAACACAACTTGTATCAGTGCATTACACCACATCATTATATTGAACCAACATTACATTTCTAGTAACGTTAATTTTCCGATATGGAAGCCACAAATACCCCAACATAAAAATAGGTGCAGAGAAATAACCAAGTAATCATGTAGTAGTACTAAACCCCTAGAGATGCTGATTCAGCACCTAGAATCCGCGCCCAGACGTGCATTTCTTTGTTGATTTCTCAAGGGACTGATAAACACTAGTAAACATAACTAATCACATTTTTTCTAGCCAATCAGGACTGGTCTCACACATGTAATACCGACCTTAATGTTAAAATTGCAACAGCAAGAAGGAAAAGTCGTGGAGTTATAGAAATCACAGGTATAGACTTGTTAATGATATGCAAATCATGAAAAAATGGAAACGATTTGAGATGTGCATGCAATTGCATGCTTTGGCTGCGATCAATGAGCTTAGTAATGGTTGTCTGAGGAATATTCTGCCACCCTGAATGATTTGGGCACGCAAATCATCAAGATCCACTGCTGGCAGCTCCCTTTGCCGATGAATGAAGTTCTAGATGTCAAGCACTATATGCTCTTTTTTTGATATAATGAACTGACTTGATGTAATTTGATGTAATTCAAATAAAAGTCTGCAATTTTATCCTGTATATAGTTTCTGCTTTTAATGTGACAGTTTCCTGTTTTAACTGTTTTTCTGTTTTTTTAATCTCTTTTTATTGCAAGTAAGAGATACAAGAAATATACCAAGTCTTCACATATCAGTGGACACAGTGAATTGAGGGTCAGTATATAAAGTAAAATGCATTTCCTATTAATTGGTATTTTGCTACATCATGTGGAAGTAATAAGTATTGATTTGCTACAACAAATATCATTTGTTTGTAGTGGATATGTAGATAATCAAGTTTTTTTTATCTATTTGTTAGGGATCACATGTGTAATGCATGTAATCAACTACTGTCTTCACCCGTTTTTAGCACCAATCCGGTAATATATGACTGAGGTTGTGACCAGTAAAATCACAGTGGTTGCTGTGCGAAGAAAAGGCAACTTTTGAAAATCTTCTCAATGCAAGTCTATAGGAATTCAGAATGAGGCCCTGTAGCCTCGGTCTGAGTCCAATAGACTAGCTTTGGGAAAAGTGACTTCCCGAACACCCAGTGACCTGGCAGGTTATAGAAGCCGTTAAGTGGTGCTGGAGCAACTGGAGCTGGGCTGAAAACAGATGAAGACACCGACCGGTGCGCAAGTAACTACAGGATGCCTATGGAAGGCACCTTAAAAAAATCTCATAAACCACTCTAGTGATGTTTTAAACTTATTTTAAGTATTTTGTTGCTTTTTTCTATTTTTTTTTCCTTTTCTGTATTGGAAAAGTTCTGAAATTTTGCATTTAAGCGGATTCGTTATGGTGTATGAATCTTTGATGGAAACCAGAGCTCCCACATGAGGATAGTGCACTGACAGACACAGAAGGGATAAACTGGAACTGTTTTACTCAATTTGAGGCAGGCCAGCATGTCATTCACTGTATATAGGATTACTGCCATTTCTCTTAAATAGAATCTACCATGGTCAGAAAGCATTATAGAGTGTCTCAGGTACTCATCTTTTCTGCCGATCCTGACATCCATTTGTCTCCGGATCCATGTCAGCTCTAACTAGCTCCAGCACTTTGTAATATTACTCAGCAGTGGTTAACAAAAAACAAATGTTGATTTGAGATGGTGAGAATTGCACTGCTGACAAGCAAAGGAGACAAGCAAGACTTTGTAAACGGTTAACCAGCCTGATGGGACGAGAGTTGGATAGAGTTGTGCAACAATCTGCTATGAAAAAGAATCCTTCAATCACACACAACAAGCGAAAGACTGAGATAAAGAGAGGCATGATAAAAGTGCAGCAACTATCCTATTGTGTGCTGAGACTGTGTACTGCAGGAGAACCCATGGTGGTGGAACTAGTGGTATGGCCATATCTCCAAAGTGTCCCAGAAACTGTTTTCAACACGACTATGCCAGACAGCATGTTGCTCGATTACTATAAGCAGAGACTGCATGGCTTACAGGTACAACCATGGCCTTCAGCGTCTCTGGACTTGTCTGCCATTGAGCACTTTTGGTAAATTATTGGTTAGCTACTGCAAAGGAAGCTGCCAGCAGCAGACCTTGGTGATTTGAACGCCAATGTGCATTCAGCTTTGTAGAACATTACCTATTCAACAAATCAATGTTTTGAAAATTCTGCACCACTGATGTCAATGGCACTGATGAAATTTCTGCGCCAATTCTATTTTTTAGGGCTTAAGACATAAGCCCTGATGGAGCATCTGATGTGTGGCAAAAGTGCAATATGAACATGCCCTTAGTAATAAAGTACGCAGAGCCCTTTAAATATGCTCTGATAAGCAATGAAGCTGTTGCAGGGAACAGGAGGATTAAATCTGCTGTTTATGGGTTCATACTCATTTGTGAAAAAAATGGATGAGTACAATCCGATAAAAATCGCATTGCACGCTGACCAATGTTAATCTATGAGTCCCTGCTGCTCATTTGCTCATTTGCATTCTCAGATCGGGCTGAGAAAAAAAAATGCAGCATGCTGCGACTGTATCTCGAACAAAACTGGCCAATGCAAGTCAATGGGTGTGATAAAAAAATTGCACGGCACTCGGACCATTCGAGTTCCATCCGATGTTTACACACTCATGTCCATGAAAACCCGACATTTCATCTGCCACGCACAGTTAAATCACAGTGTAAGGCCTGTTTCACACTTCCGTTTTTGACCATCAGTCAAAATCCGCCGTTTTTGCAAAAAAACGGATCCACCATTTTTTTGGCGGATCCGTTTTTTTCCCCATTGACTTGCATTACCGGCGGATCTTGACGGATGGCCATCCGTTGGATCTGTTTTTTTGCAGATCCGTCAATTTTTTTGCGTCCGCCGAGATGCCTGGACGGACCATGAAACGTTTTTTGGACTGCAGGATCCGCATTTTTATAGAGCGCATTCTTCCTGGCATCAAAAAACGGATCCGGTGGCATCCGTTCACATCAGTTAGGAACGGATCCGCTTTCCGCCTTTTTGGCGGATTTTAACTGACACAAAAAACTGATGTGTGAAACAGGCCTAACCTGACAAAATAGAATGAATAAAAAATACACATAGAATAGTTATATATAAAGATGTCAGTGACATATATAATTAGTACAGTGCTTGTGTAGCTTACTGTACACGTATTTTATTAGTAAATAAATTATTTGTTGAAAAAAATGGTGTGGGGTCCCCCAAAATTTTATTAAAGGGAACCTGTCACCCCCCCCCCAGGCGTTTTTAAGTTAAAGAGCCACCTTGTGCAGCACATATGCTGAATTCTGTCAAGGTGGCTCTGTTACTTAGCTTCCGTTCCACCGCAGAAATGATCTTTTATAAAATTGTTCAAAAATACCTGAAATTTGACAGGGGGGCAGGTCTTTCCCCCTCTGACAGGCGCCTCGCATCCATCACTCATTTCGTATTTGGCACCGCCTCCTCAGCTTTCTTTTGAAATGCTGGTGCCTGCGTTGTACTATATCTTCTTGGGCATACGCAGTCAGCGCTGCCCGTGCTCTCAGATCACATCACAGCCTTCATATCGCACGGCCAGAGATCCCGCCCCGCAGTTGCTTATGATTTATTCACACTGTGGGGCTTGGAATCTTCGGCATGAGAGCCGCAGATAACTACTGCGCATGCCCGTGGGGCCGATGGTGATCCTAGTCAGGTGGAGGGACCAGGTCGTGGTGAGGGGACCGGCCCCAGTTAGTGGAGAAACTAAGAACTCAGCTAGCAATCCGCAGGCGGTAGGCATTTCAAATGCTACAGCCACATCCACACACATTCGCAGAAAAGGCAGACATATAGGATCCAGGGGTCTGACCAACGTCGCCCGACAAGATCTGAGTCTGCTGGCTTCGGACACTGTGCGTGAAGACACAGGGCAGTAGAGGTGGTAGCCAGTGTAGTGAGATGGCCAGGAAAGGAACATCTGAAAGGGGGTTCTGATACGGTGTACCCCAATTTATCTGACTGCACCACGGACCCTAAGGACATAGCACCCCGGCTGAGGATTGTAACATCAGAACTGTGAGTATAACCTGTGAAGACTGCACACCGCTGTGTCCTCCAATTTACTATTGCGTCACTTGCCCTGCACTACAACCACCATTATTTCCAACAACATAATCGCCCTGGGGAATAGCTCTGCCTGTGGAGAGCTGTAACGACTCTGCTGCATCAACTACCCCAGTGGACTGAATCTTCAGCGTCGGCTAACACCTTACTTGCCGAGTACCACAGGTGGCGTCACGAATTCTATCATATAAACTTTACTCCCCTTTTATCATATCATTTTCATTGGATGCCCAGGGCCACAGATCGGGTCACTGCTGCCGTGTCACTTCCCCTTAAGAACCGGCCCGGTAATGAGTATCCACACAGCCCTGGCGGGCGCTAAACATGCACACAGAGGGCACTAGGACACAGCGTGCCTGAGACAGAGCCTGCAGGACAGCAACTGCTGCTAGTGTCGGCCAGGAAACAGCTCCTCCAGTGAGACAGCAGCACCTTACACTGCACAGACTGACTCTGCAACCTGCCACTGTGCAGTTTATCAGACAGGGGAGCCGGCATTGTGCTGCTCTCTCCATGACATCTCAGATACTGGCCATGTCTCCCAGTGGGCCTCTGCATGTGACTGGGCCCGGGGCAACGGCCCCCTCTGCCCCCCTAGTAGCTACGCTACCGTGCTGCATGCAGCCTGTATCTCACGCCTTATATTGCTGCATGCAGCCTGTAGCTCACGCCTTATATTGCTGCATGCAGCCTGTATCTCACGCCTTATATTGCTGCATGCAGCCTGTAGCTCACGCCTTATATTGCTGCATGCAGCCTGTAGCTCACGCCTTATATTGCTGCATGCAGCCTGTATCTCACGCCTTATATTGCTGCATGCAGCCTGTAGCTCACGCCTTATATTGCTGCATGCAGCCTGTATCTCACGCCTTATATTGCTGCATGCAGCCTGTATCTCACGCCTTATATTGCTGCATGCAGCCTGTATCTCACGCCTTATATTGCTGCATGCAGCCTGTATCTCACGCCTTATATTGCTGCATGCAGCCTGTATCTCACGCCTTATATTGCTGCATGCAGCCTGTATCTCACGCCTTATACTGCTACATGCAGCCTGTATCTCACGCCTTATATTGCGGCATGCAGCCTGTATCTCACGCCTTATATTGCTGCATGCAGCCTGTATCTCACGCCTTATATTGCTGCATGCAGCCTGTATCTCACGCCTTATATTGCTGCATGCAGCCTGTATCTCACGCCTTATATTGCTACATGCAGCCTGTATCTCACGCCTTATATTGCTGCATGCAGCCTGTATCTCACGCCTTATACTGCTACATGCAGCCTGTATCTCACGCCTTATATTGCGGCATGCAGCCTGTATCTCACGCCTTATATTGCTGCATGCAGCCTGTATCTCACGCCTTATATTGCTGCATGCAGCCTGTATCTCACGCCTTATATTGCTACATGCAGCCTGTATCTCACGCCTTATATTGCTGCATGCAGCCTGTATCTCACGCCTTATATTGCTGCATGCAGCCTGTATCTCACGCCTTAGTGTCTTTTATCCTATACTTCTGCATGCAGCTTGCGTCTCACACCTTAAAGTGCTGCATGCAGCCGGTGTCTTATATTGCTGCATGAAGCCTGTATCTCACGGTATCAACCACTGAGGACTCTCAAGTCTGAATATTCTTCACACATTGTAGTGATACATGCAGCCTGGGTCTAATGTATTATACATCTGCAGGCAGCCTGTGTCTTACACATTGTAGTGATACATGCAGCCTGTGTCTTACACATTGTAGTGATACATGCAGCCTGTGTCTTACACATTGTAGTGATACATGCAGCCTGTGTTTGCTCCCTATAGTGCAGCTGTACAGCCCCCTCACAATAAGCGCAGCCGTGCAACAGTGTACACAGCGCTCCCCACCTCAGCCGTCCGTACGGCTCTGCACTGTGGTCCTCTGTCTCCGTCCCGTTAGTCAGTATTCCCCGCCCCTGTGGGCGTGGCTTCTCTAACAGCAGCCTATTATAGGCACACACCAGAGGGGAGACACTGAGGGCGTCCCCCAGAGGGCGGAAAGTTTCTTTGTGGGCGTGGTCAGGGCGGCGCTGGGCGTGGTCAGGGCGGCGCTGGGCGGGGCTCTCCTGCTGCGAGTCGCCGGAGTTTCGCTGCTGTGACTTCTGTTGCTGGTCGGCGCCGCTGCCGGGATGGGGAGACTCAGCGGCTCCATGCGATGCGTCAAGTACCTGCTGCTCACCTTCAACCTCATATTCCTGGTAAGAGACGGCGGTGGGTGAGGCTGTGGGCAGGAGGAGAGGCACGGTGACCGGAGCGGCAGGTGGATGGAGATGAGGGGACAGGTAGTGGCTCCACCTCATGGACCGGGGCTGCTGGCCATCACTGCTGCTGCTCTGTGACTCCCTGTGACATGTGGGTCTCCTGTCCTGTGATCTCTGGCTGCGGTGTGTCCTGGAAGAGAAGTTGTATCTGTACTGTATATAGTATAAGACCATGATTGGAGCAGAAATGGTGAGGGGCATGGAGTGTGAACAGCGCCGACTGCATTTATCCTCAGCTCACTAGTGGGGTCCCCCGTGCCCACGAAGGGCTCCTCTGCTGCCCACAAAGGTGCCCAGTGCCAGGGAATGCCCCGCCAGGGATACAGGTGCGGGCTTTACCTGCCATCATCCAGGCGTGGGCTCCTGTGATAATGCCTCTGAAGCCACAGGGCGACTTGTGGTGGCGATCGTGCCCACCATAGGTGATCCACACAGAAGTAACCGGGCTCAGTTTTCATGCCAGGGTATTTTCACATTCACCTTTACATAGGATCATTTTTCCTAAAATGGAAGACGAAACTGCTAACCGTAAAACTCTCCATACAGATCCGTTTGCTGAAGGCTTTATTGACGGATCCCATCTTTCCGTACAGTTTTTTTCACTAGTAATCCACTTTAACGTCCGAACCTTCTGCAAAATGGGATTCGTGCATTTGTGCCGACCGGGTCATTGGCTATAATGGTGCAGACGGAGTCACCATTTGTTCTGTCGTGCATCAGTTACAGGCGTAAATGCCTATCGGAGGCGGACATCTAGGCGTAGTTTCTATCGTCTTGCTGTCCGCCTCCACTAGATGGTTATGGCAGAATATGAGGCATCTGCGCCACTATAGTCAATGATCCCGTCGGTGAATTCGCCCAAATCCCATTTTGCGGGGGTTCGAACATAAGCCCAGACGGGGCTACCGAACATGGAAAAGACCGCAGTGTGAAAGGGCCCTGCAAGGTAAAAATTAAAAATTCATATTTACCTTTAGCAGCTAAAATCTTACTACATTGTATCGGTGTATGCAAAATGTATCAGCCGGGAGTCAAGAGCACTGTCTAGAGCGGATACATTTTCCATCTCTTCAGCCTCTGGAAGTAAACAAGAATGTTCCAGTCTTGGAAAGATGTGTTTAAATTTACAATGTAAGAAAATATCATTAAAGGTGTTGTCCACTACTTGGACAATTTGTTCCTGAATGCTGCAGCGCCTCATGTAAAATAAAAGCAGCACATACACCCCGACCAGAGCGGCGCCGTTCCGGTGATGTGGGGGCTGTGGGTGACAGAGCCCACGTTTCCCAAATTTCACAATATAAACTGTTAACATTAAAAAAAAGTCTCAGACAGACCTGATAAGGTTGGTGTACTTACTTTGAAAATCCATGTCAATATATGTTTAAAAATCATGGTTTTTAAGAAGATCATTATATGAGTCCAGCTGGAGCTCAACAGCTAAATGCTTATTTTAGAATCCTGGAGAGAAGCGTATAAAAAGTGTTATATGGACATGGATTTAAGTACACCAGCTCCATCTGCTCGAAGATATGCATTTAATAAACTAAGCAGTTTGCGTTGTGAGATCTTTATTTACATAAATTAGTTTTTATTTACATAAATAATGTAAAGTATAATATAAATAAAAAATATATATAAACATAAGCTATATATATATAAACGTAAACTAGCTGCTGAGCTGTGCAGGGAAAACTTCAAGGAGCCCCTTCCTTTTTGGGAGCGGTTCATCATACAGTGGTAGCATTTCTCTTACGAGATGAGGAATACCCGTTGAATAGAATGTAAGAGAAATTTATTTGAAAGGATAGAAATGTTTCCATTCTTGAGAATTAGCTCAGTTAGTGAGATGACAGATTTGTGGTCACAACTACCCGATTAGGGGTCAATCATTGTGAACACGGATAAAGACAAACACCGGGAGATGAGGAGAAGGCTAGAAGGACAGCGACAACTGAGGGACGCTCAGCGAGAGGACAGCTGAGGTCACAGTGGCTGCTGGGGGGCGGCTGATAAACAGCCATGGCAGGGTTAAAGATGAAAATAGTGTCATCAAGAAGAGATGTGAGATGAATGTTAGGGAGGATGCAAAATAAACATGTCTAAAGATAGAATATAGGGTAAATAAAGGAGGGTAGAGAGCAGGGGGGATACAGGACCAGCGAGGGGATAGAATGCGGAGAAGGGAGAGGGGCATGAGAAATCTCCAGAAGCTCACATTTTGTCTGGAGACATTGTCCACATCATGTTTGAACTTTCTTTTAGACGTATACACCCTGAGGATTCCTCGATATATACTTTTAGATGTAAGGCTCTGACATATGACACTTTATATACATGCAACGTATAGTTAATATTTCTTGATCGACCACCAACCCATCCAACACGACAAGGTGTACCTTAGATTTGCATGGTCCCTAACTCTAGTCATTCACCTGTCAATGTGCCCACACATGTGAACTGGGGAGGAGGTGGGATCCAGGCTTAGCTCAAGTAAAAGCTTTCTGGGAAAGCTTAGTGGATCAGGGTGCTGAGCACGGAAGGAGCGGCACACCCCGATGCATACTTCTTTATAGGCATGCAGGGATCAATGTTTAAGAGTGGTGTACTTATATTGTAGAATGACTTTGCCAACAAAAGTGAATTATTAACTATAAGTAAAGGAATGCCAGCTCCACAAGGGCTCATTGAAGAAGTCTGAAATGCGTATATAATGTAGTGTAAGTGCTTTGATATACTCACCGATCACCGTCTTCCCAATGATCCAGCGCTTCTCCAGTCCGCTTCTTGCGTGCATGAGTAGCAGAATCACGCTGGGGTTTATGCGTGAGCCAGAAGTGGCTTTTACAATGTAAGCCTGTGCAGTTTCATAACAAGTTTCCATAGACATACATTGTAAAAGCAACTTCCAGCTCACACATAGACGTAAGTCAATAAGGTAAGGGAGACACAAGCGCAAATAGGGTCTTATCCAATGACAAGTTAGTACATTTACGTAAAAATCTGCTCACCTGGCAATAGGTGGTCAAAGCACATGTAGTGACGATAGGCTGCCGCAGAACCACAGGTCGGTCACCAACCAGACAATACAGTACACTGCAGAAAGGATGTGGATTTTTTGTCCGCGCTGCCCAAGTAATAAAATTCCAAGACGTAGTAGAAGTTCAATAGTGGTTTAATCGACGCGTTTCAGGGTGAATACTAACCCTTCCTCTGGAAATATGTGCTTTTAATACCACTATATGTGGTATTTCCTGAGGAAGGGGTGGTATTCACCCTGAAACGCGTTGATTAAACCACTATTGAGCTTCTACTACGTCTTGGAATTTTATTACTTGGGCAGCGCGGACAAAAAATCCACATCCTTTCTGCAGTGTACAAGATAGACGTAAGTGGAAGCATATAGATATACTTAAGATGTGTATTAGGAGCTGTCCTAGCACATATGCCGACCATACTCTGCAGATGTGGTAACAGAGCCTGTAGAAGAGATACTATGAAAAAAGGTGGATGGAGTGGATGGTGACAACAAATATGCTGAAAAGCTGGAGAACAAGCAAATGTGATTATATATTGGCTGCAGATTTGGAATTAAAGCATTCCTGCCTTTTAACACAAATCTGCTTTTGGTTCATATTCCAGTTTAATCTGTTGCGAAACAGCTCCAATTCTGTAGCTTGCCATTAATTATTTTTAGTGGGTTGTTACATTGTACCAGTATTCTGTCAGTACTATGGCATCTTTGCTGCTGAAGATGGATTACACTTGACAACAGGCAGTGATGTAAGTTAGATGGAGGGAGACACTTAGTGACTGGCACTTTGGAGTGTTATTGGGGGTGAAACCACATTATTCTTTAGTTCAGTGATTTGCAGATTGTTTTTTTTTATCTCATTAACTGTCAAATGATAACAAGTTGTCTGAAGAACTATTTAAAATTTAGTAAGAAAAATGAAAGTTAGGGATGTTGGATATAAAGTTTGTGGAACAGATCAGAAAAGTTTGAAATGAACCTTCAGATCCCTGAGGTGGGCATGAAAACTGATTTGCAGATTCTGATGCCTGTGAAAATTTAACTGTTTCTTAATGTATCAAGATATTTGGCATCCAATAAAGGCATTCTCTTGAGTTCATAAATGAAGAATTACTTGCAGAGTGCTTTTAAAAACAAGCAAGTTTGGAATTAATGTCTTATTAAAAATCCTCTTTGTCTGGAATCTTTGTAGTGTACAGCTCGCTGCCTAGTCCCAGTGTGTCCAGATATCCAAGAAAGGAGCGCACGGCACAAGCAGGCTCTACGCTTTACAACCTTCTCGTGATGTTCTGAAGCTGGCTGGGTCACTTTAGCCTTCATGGGCTTCTCCATTGCTGCCTCCGCTAGAAACCTAGGAGGGAACACAGTTTGGACCAGCGGCGTGATCGCGCTACTGGTCCGAGTTGTCAATTTTCCTTGGCGCACCACCCCCAGAAAAGCAGGAAGCTAGGAGCAGTGATCTGGTCTCTCCTAAAGATTCTTCTTGAGACAACGGCTTTACATGGGACTGGTTTCCTTCCATTTTTGGTGACAACTTGGTTTACAGGAACTTTGCTTTCCAGTCTGACTCTTGCCATCATAGTTGATGTCACTGTGTTTCATAAACACGTGAAATGCGTTAGTTATGGTTTCGCTATTAGAATGCTGTGCATCATTACATTATCAATATAACAAAACACTTGAAAATGTGAGAATTACCGCCAAACTGCTCGCATTTTTTATATGTTGCATACTGCCTATTCTTCATTACTCCATTACAGCTCCCGTTATTATCATGTAATATTAATGATTCAAGTAACAAAGAAGTGTTCCTTTCCATCAACACATTTTGTACTTACTGGACTGATGGAAGTGGTGTTAAATTGGTACAGCGGGAAGAAAACCTGTAACCTAAAGTGCATCCATAATTTAGCAGTCTGACCACTTAGGAGCAATCTCTACATTTCAGAATATGAAGAGACGCAGCTTGGCCGTGGTGCCATTGTTATATCTGGCTGCCCCCACACCTCTTTATTTCATACTGATATTCAGGGGAGTTACTATAAAGGGTGCAGAGGTAGTAGGAGTACCCTGTCCCTTCTCTCAGTGGGGGCCCAAATATAATGATAGATATCCATGATTCTAAGTTTTACTGTGCAGAAAGAAATCCATAATTAATGGGTATCTCTATTGTAATGATTCTGAAAAGCATACACCAAGGACTGTTAAAGGGGTTGTCTCAGGCGGGATATGCCATGAATACCTGTACATGTGGATTCCAGTGGCAACCTGAGAATGGGGATTCATTACACTCTTTCAGGAATGGAAAAGCAACAACATAAAAGTGTGACTCTCTCAATCTATTGCTTTGTGAGAATCTTTGAAACTGGGAGACATTCTGAAGTGTTGGGGTAGCAAGGCATGTTCAATGTGTGGGAAATACCGTGATGAAGATGCTGGGAGGAGCCGTTAGGAAGAGTGCAAAGAACCACATCTTATGAGGATCAGAGGTTATGTGTGAGGATGTAGAGGGACTTTAGAAAGTCTGAATTTTATAGACTGCTTATTTGTAGCATTCTTTTTGTGAACCAATACCTGGCATCTTAGATCATAAAGCAGCTGTCAAGTGGCAGCCACTTCATTCTCCTTGTCAGCAGGGCTGTGGAGTCGGTAAGTCAAACCTTTGACATCTCAATTTCCCTGACTCCTGACTCCACGACTCTGATTGCACAGCCCTGCCTCATCACTGAGCATGGACATAAAGTGCAGCAGAGATTCATCCCGGCTAAAAGCCCAGATCATTAAATCAGGAACAGAACAGACATTTTATACCGACCCTACCAAAAAGGACACGGATTCCATGACTCCGAGACCACATCACTGATTTACTACTGAGTATGTACGTAAAGTGCAGCACAAATTCATCTCAGCTAAAAGCTGAGATTCTTAGATTAAGAACAAAACAGACATTTATAGGACATGTCATATCTTTCCCAAATTCTTATGAAAACATTTACAGCACATCCTACACTGTACCCAATTTATTATATATTTTAGACGGTTCATTTATACCGACTCCACCAGTGTGGATACCGACTTCACGACTCCGACATCAGAGCCATGCTTGTCAGGACAGCTATGCCTCGGGATCCTATGCTGACCCAGTAAATCAGAAAGATGTATGTTGACTGACAAATATAGAGTCCTTTAATGGTAAGGAATTAGATGATCAATTCCTCTCCGCACCAAGTACTGAATTTCTGTGGAAATTTCGGCTTATAAATGCATCTATGACCTAGACTAAAAACGACACAATTTGCACATTTACTGTACAATAGGAAAACCCATCTGTCGTTTAAGCGAAGGCTTGGTGATTCGCTGGCAGTAGCATTTAATGGAAGGTGCAAAGTATTTACAAATGTCTGTCCCAGCTCTTTTTTGGCACCCTGGACAAATATTCAGAGCATACTGCCACATTCTCCGGCGGTCATGTTACCTCTGAGCTAGTGCATCTGAAAGGGCCATTCAGCAAACGTGTATTGAGAATAGTGTTAGTGGTCATCACATTGTTCTGCAGGATGCTGCTGTCCGACATGTCAGTCACTACATGTATTCTGGAACTTTGTTTCTTTTTTCTAGTAAAATGTTTCTTCGTCTCTTGTTTTCACAAACGTTCTGGAAGCTGAAAACATGATATCAAGAATCTATTTCAAAGTAATGTTCTAAGAGAAAAGCTTTGTTGCCTCTTATTCCGGTAGTGATGAAGCAGAACCCCAGTTTAGGGCTTGATCATATAATTCAGGTGGAACATCCTCTCCATCTGCCTGTAAAATTTTAATGAAGGAACATTGATTGCCATTGTCCTGCTGGGAGGACACTACAAAGGGTCGTGGTACTCACTGACCCTTTAGTCCCACCAGAATCATGCATGCAGTGTCCCTTGAAGACTGTTGGTTTTTGACACCTGCGACATACTGCAATACAGACTGACAAATGTTTCCAAAAGTGTTGGATTTTCGGTCGCTGGTCGCAAGGCACTTATTACTCATTTGCCAAAGACTTCAATGCTAGTCGCACGCGACATGTAATTTGTCGGCAACTTGGCTGCATGATCAAAGCACTAGCATAGTCGTGGGACAGAAAGGCACAGGAGAATTGCACAAATGTTTTGGAGACTTTTCATGTTGCCATGTAGCTCTAGATTAAAGCACAACTCCAGCTCATTTGTTTTATTTCAGCACTGGAGTGGTGCCACTAATGTAAGTACTCTGAGCCTAGTCTTATACTCACCAGCCGCTTTCTTCAGCTGTTTCTGGTGTTCCTCTGGTCCAGTGCCTCTATCTTGTGACTGCAACTTCTGACTGACCGGAAGTCAGAGTTAACGGTCACAAGCTTTCAATGTAACACCATCACCTGGGAATAGAAAGAAAACAGCGTCTATTTGATGTCGCTGATTTTCCAAGTTTCCTTGGAGCTTGAACAAGCGGCCACACTTAGTGAGTGCTGTCAACCTTTCTCTCAATATAAGTCTTTGAGGGCCTCGTTCAGGTCTTGTTCTTGCTCTCCTAGACTTACATTGAGTAGTGATGTCCAGTCCACCCAGCAAACACTGGAGCGATGGAGCAGGTCACAACCTGCAGAAGAAGGCTGGAGCGGCGCTGATAACAAATGAAGATGGCGTCTGGAAAGCATATTACTACAGGAAGCGAACTTACATTAGTGATACCACTCTGGCAGTATTATTTTTTTTAAAAAGCTGGAGTGGTGCTTTAGTGCTGGACACTTTTTGGTGATAAATAATACAGCTGATCCCATTGAATGCAATACGACCAATTGGGCTATCAGTTCTCTCCATTCTTATGTGAATAAAATCTTGAAGGAATGTTCTGCCATGTCAAAGGCGTGTTCAAGTTTTACTGAGGACCACACTGCTGAAATTGGAGGTGTCTCACCTGCATCAGTCGACAATAAAAGAGGACAGAAGAGGAAGTAACAGTCCCGTTGGTTGTCACTTCTGCTTGTCCAGTAGACGCCCTTGGAGAGGGCAGGTATTGAACCTGTAAGGTATGGACCCTGTGCCCGAACAGAATTTTTACAGATTTGTTTTTGGTGAAGTTAGTAGCACTTCTTGCGCTTACTGTCAGAATTTTGCTGTAGCATAGGGACATTGTATTCCAGATTTGCTCCTTTTGCCATTTCTTACTATAATTCATAGAGATGCCTTGAAAATAGAGCTTGAGTTTAATGCAATGTGTGCATTACCGATGAAACCTTGCAATGTAACCTGAACCCTCTTACAGTTTGTTTAACCATTACAGCCCATACATGGTGTACTTTATATCTGATAGTGCGAGGAAGCAGTATAAGTGCACTGAACATTAGGAAATAGGTGGAAGGTTTCTACCTACCACATCCTTGCATGTGCAGTTTCACAATATAATATCAAGTGAATGCTAATTGCATAGTTATACAGGCAAAACAACACAGCTAGCATTAACTTAACCCCTTAAAACTCCTTAGAACCAAGTTTTCTTAGTTTCTTTTCGCATTTCAGGATCTGTAACTTCCATCGGTTTAGCTATATAATGGCTTTTTTTTTTCTATGGGACCATTTTGGGGTACATGTAACTTACTAATTAATATGCAATAATTGCTTCTGTGTACAATGTAAAAAGAAAAAACAAAAAAACTGCAATTCTTCCTTATGATATTGCAGATGTGCTGGGTTACAGTATTAAGTATTGTGGCTCACTGAATAATCTTAAATATTACATTTTATTTTTAAGATTAGAGAACTTCCAAGTCTATAGCCAAAAGTAAAAGAAGTATAACTGATAGGACTTGAGAAGTCTGCTCTATTTGCTGTCCAAGTGCGATCTGACAAAAAGTCGTATCGCAGTCGAACCAATGTTTTTCTATGGGGCTGTGCACATATCCTCAGATTTTTTTTCCTCGGACAGAGGTGACCCCCGACTGCAGCTGCCTCTGATGTCCGGTGATGTCACATCAACTTCTGTAACTGGAGGCTGACCTGGCATCACCAAGGCGGGACCTAGTCTCCCTGAGTGACTGGTCTGTGGGCTTAGCTTCTCCACACATCACAGCTCAGCTCAGCATCGCATGGGCTTGCTGCACTCTGTTAATGAAAGCAGTGCAGGAGATAGGGCTCGTGTTCACTTCACTGACTTCAGCGTGAGCATCGTGGGAAAGTTCTCACACTTGCACTGACGTCATTGAGGTGAACGGAGTTCATTGGCTATGAACTCAGCTCAACTTTCTCACGTCACTGCGCAGCTCAGTGTTTCTGCTGGCTGGCAGGCTGAACATTCGCATCATGCAAACATTCAGCATGCCATCTAAATGCAGTAGAGCTAGACTTGTCAAGGGACAAATGGATTATCTTCTCGTCAGAGAGGTGAGGAATATGTTTTTTTGGTTCTTTTTACTCTTTTACAGGGAACATGGGCATTGTAGGATTGTCTTCATGTGAGACAGGCGAGGGATATGCTTGTTTATTATTTTTAATTCTTTCCTAGTGAACATGGGCTTCAGTGGATTAGGTGTCAAGGTGAGTATAACTTATTATTTTTAATTAAAAGGTGTCAGTGGCTTTATTTCAAGTAAAGGACTTATTCAGGATGTTTTTATTTACAGATTGACTATGGGGTTAGTAATTGGGACGTCTTATAAATGCCTCTTTATTGCTAACCTCGGGGCTTTATGTCAGCTGCCAATACAAAGCTGACATCAACCCCAATACTATTACCCCACTTTCCAATGCACCAGGGGCGATAGGAAAGAGCGAGTTTAAGCACCAGAATTGAACTTTTCTGGGGTGGCTAAGAGCTGATGTTTTTAGTCTGGGAGGGGGCCAATATCAATGCCCATTCCTAGCTTATTAATATCAGTCCACAGCTTTCTGCCTAGCCTTTGCTGGTATTTAGTTTTTCGGGGAGTATTCCTCATTTTAATAACCAGTAAAGGGTAAGTTTACAGCTGTGAGCTGATATTCATACTTTGGGAAGCTCCATGGGTATTGCCCCCTTCCCAGGCTATAAACATCAGCTCCCCACTGTCTGCTTCCCATCTGCTGCTTAACAAAATTTTGGGGGAATCTCACACCATTTTTTTCAGAAATTTATTTATTACTAAATTACATGTACAGTATACTACACACAAAAAGCAGAGAATTATACTAGGTATAAGCTAATGTTAAAATCGCATTGCATATGGATAGCATTCCCATGCCATTCGAATGCTAAGTGATAAAAATCCCATTATACTCATATGAAAATCGCATGACAGTTGTCATACTTTTCTGGATCAACATCGGACCGACTTTTTAAACGCTATTGTGACTCCAGCCTGAGTCTCCACCTCTGCCCCCAGTGTGTATTATCATTTGCAGCATTGACGTCACATTGACCGTGCTGCAGCCGATCAGTGGGCCCAGCGGCTTTTCCCAGGCCTACAGTACAAGTTGTTCCGAGCCATTGCGCTCACAAGTTAGCTGCAGCGCTGTCGATATGGCATCAGGATAGCAATGGCAGAAACTCAGGGCACAGTTTTTTATTAAAAAAAAGCAAAAAACTGTGCCTTGGGGAAAGGGTATTCTGAAAACAGAAGACCCCCATTGTACATTACCTGATTTCTTTTGTTTTATTACTTTTTATTTGTGGCATTGTATGAACGTGTATTTTATGCTTCTAAGCATGAATTTTAGTTGAAGCGACAATCTAATTTTCCTTGTGAAATTAGATTTGTGGAATCTTATTTATTGGCTGTTAGGCCAGGTGCACACGATCCGGAAGTGGCAGTGCTTTGGATGCAGCATATGTTCGCCGCGTCCAAAGCGCTGCCATCTATTAAATGCAAGTGAATCCACATTTGTTCACTGAACCATGTGGATTCACCGCGGCCAATACATTCTATCGGTCTAGAGAGACGCGCCGCATGTCCGTCTCCGCTGGTGATCCGCGGGCTTCTCTGGACGTATAGTGGACATGGGATTTCTTGAAATCCCATCCACTATGCTGTAACATCTTAACACTGCACAAGTACGCAGCGTCTAACACGCAGTGTTTTCTGATTGTGGGCCCATACCCTTACACATGTTTGGAAAACTGCATTGTAAATAAGAATGTTATATTCCACCAGATTTAGGTGGCAATTGCTCAGGTGAACTTCTAATTTGGCCATTTTGCCTGATTGTTACCCACATCTCTGCAACCTTATTCTAGTGCCACCGCATACCCAAATCCAAGACTATCGATCGTTTTCTGAGCACTCTTGCCAAACTGTCCAGAACCTCTCCTTCCCTAGTGTGTATTATTTTCAGGCGTGGGTTGCTTTGAGGACATGTACAATATGATATAGAGGTAATTGCTTGATATTGATGATTAGAGATCATTTATGCAGTCAACGTCAAGGCTGGTTTTCACAGAAGTATTTCAAAAACCACAGTTGACATCACCCAATAGGCCAACACTACGAAAAATTGTTTTTGATATCTCAATTGAGAATAGCAGTATTATTCAATTTTTTTCTCCATTTACACAACACGACAATTATGGTTACAGAAGCAATTGTCATTAGAACTTTATGAAGTTATTAATTAAGAGTGGTTTCACCACAGTGTATTGGAGAGACAGCCTATCATCAGTATGCCATTTTATCTTTACGTAAAACGTATTATTTACGTAACTTTTAGATTATAAAGTTATTTCAACTTTTGTAAACTAAGTAACTGTTAAAGATTATTTGAATAGTACTATAAAATGAAGAATTACAATCTGAAACTAGCTCTATACATTTAGGTTCACATTTATTTAAACTGGTATCTTTTATATGTAGACTCTTGCTGGATCAAAACATTCTAAAAAAACCCTCAGGCTGTGTGCCCACGATGCGATTTTTAAGCGTTTTTGCCGCGATTTTCGGCGCGAAAACGCGTCGAAAATGTTTAAAAATCGTGTACAGAACGCACCCCATGCATTCCTATGGCATTCCGCATATGCTGTGCTAATGCTGCTCTTTTTTCCGCGGTAGAATCGCATCGCGGAAAAAATCGCAGCATGGTCATTCTTTTGTGCGGAATCGCAAAGAATTGCCGCGATTCCGCACCCATAGGAATGCATGAGAATCGCTGACTTCCCGCATCTGGCTATGCCCACCATGCGGGAAGTTAAGCGTCTCATGTGCGGTTGGTACCCACGGTGTGGAGGAGAGGAGACTGTCCTCCAGGCCCTGGGTACCATACCCCTGTAAAAAAAAGAATAAAAAATAAAAAATCAGGGTATATTTACCTTCCGACGTCCCACGCTGCATTCCCGGCCTAAGCGTTCCCAGTAATGCCTTGCGGCAAGGTCCTGTGATGACGTAGTCTCGCGTGACTGTAGCGGTCTTGCGAGATCGCTATAGTAACGCGAGACCAACGTCATCACAGGCAGCGTCGGACTGGAACACCTTGGGCCCACCAGAGAAAATCATTCTTGGGGCCCACTATGTAGCTGCATAGAGTTAAATACCAGACCATCAATTGTGCGGTAAAACACGCTAATATCCGGGTATAATATAAGGTTGTACATGTCTTAATTATGTAGCAGGAGTTGGGGTAGCCCCCTCATAGAATATAAAGCAGCCCCCTCATAGAATATAATGTAGACCCCTCATAGAATATAATGCAGCCATCTCATAGAATATAATGCAGCCATCTCATAGAATATAATACTGCCCCCCTCATAGGGTATAATGCACCCCCTCATAGGGTATAATACTGCCCCCCTCATAGGGTATAATACTGCCCCCCTCATAGGGAATAATGCACCCCGTCATAGGGAATAATGCTATATAGATATATAGATATAGAGTTAGATAGATATAGATAGATAGATGTAGAAATAGATAGATATAGAGATAGATAGTAGATAATGGATAGAAAGTAGATAATGGATAGATATACCGTAGATAGAAAGATTCATAGAGATAGATAGAGATAGATATAGAGATAGATAGAAAATAGATAATGGATAGATAGATAGATATAGAGATAGATAGCTATAGATAGAAAGATATAGAGATAGATAATAGATAGAGATAGATAATAGATAGAGATATACAGATATAATAATAATAATAATATAGACATATATAGATAGATATAGAGATAAATATATATATATAGATAGATGGCTATAAATAAAAATAGATATAGAGATATATAGAGATAGATAGATATAGAGATAATAGATATAGAGACAGATAGATATAGAAAGATAGATATATAGATAGATATAGAGATAATAGCTAGATATAGAGATATGTATAGAGATAGATAGATATAGAGATAGATAGAGATAGCTAGATAGATATAGATAATAGAGATAATAGATAGATATAATAGATAGATATAGAGATAGATATAGAGATAGATGGATAGATCAATAGATAGATAGATAAAGAGAGAGAGATAGAGATAGATAGATAATGAGATATAGAGATAGATATAGAGATATAGTGTTAGATAGAAAGATAGATATAGAGATAGATAGATATGGATATAGATATAGAGATAGATAGATATAGAGATAATATATAGATAGATAAATATAGAGATAATATATAGATAGCTATAGAGAGAGAGATATAGAGATAGATATAGAGAGAAACAGATATAGATATAGAGATAGATATGTAGATAGATATAGAGATAATAGATAGATATAGAGATAGATAGATATAGATATAAAGATAGATAGAGATAGAGAGAGCGGTAGATAGAGAGATAGATATAGAGAGAGATAGATACAGAGATCGATAAATAGATAGAGAGATAGATATAGATAATAGATAGAGATAGATAGATAATAAATATAGAGATAACAGATAGATATAGAGATAGAGCGATAGATATAGATAATAGATAGAGATAAATAGATAGATAGATAGAGAAAGATAGATAGATATACAGAGAGATAGATATAGAGATAGAGATAAATAGATAGATAGATATAGAGAGAGATATAGAGAGAAATAGATATAGATATAGAGATAATAGATATATATATATAGAGATAGATAGATATAGATATAGAGAGAGCTAGATACAGAGAAAAGATATAGAGATAAATAGATAGAGAAAGATAGATAGATATATAGATATAGAGATAGAAAGATAGATATAGAGATAGAGCGATAGATAGATATACAGAGAAATAGATATAGAGATAGATAGAGATATATAGATAGATAGCTATAGAGAGAGATATAGAGATAGATATAGAGAGAAATAGATATAGATATAGAGATAGATAGAGATAGATATAGAGAGAAATAGATATAGATATAGAGATAGATAGAGATAGATATATAGATATAGATATAGAGAGATATAGAGATAGAGCGATAGATAGCGAGAGATAGAGATAGATAGATAGATACAGAGAAAAGATATAGAGATAGATAACGGATAGATAAATAGATAGTTATAGAGATAGATAGATATAGATATTAGATAGAGATATATATAGATAAAGATAGATAGATATAGATGGTAGCTAGATAGATAATAAATATAGAGATAATAGATATAGAGATAGATAGAGTAAGATAGATAGATATAGAGATAGATAGACATAATAGATAGATATAGAGATATATATAGAAAGATATAGAGATAGAGATAGATGTAGAGATAGAAAGATAGATATAAAGATAGAGCGATAGATATAGATAGATATAGATAATAGAGATAGAAAGATAGATATAAGAGAGAGAGAGAGATATAGAGAGAGAGACAGAGAGAGCGAGAGATATAAAAAAAAAACAAAACACAATACTCACCTCTCCTCCTCGCTCCCACGCTGATCCCGGCTTCAGTGTCAGGAGCTGCCCCCTCTGCCAGACACACAGCGGGTGCGCGATGTAGTGACGTCATCGCGCACTGGCTGTGAGTCAGGAGCAGAGAGGACTGAGGGCGGCGCCGGCCCTGATGCAGAGCAGCTTACTGGGCTGGGGGCGGGGCCTCTGGGGGTGTGGAGACCTGAAATGATATTCACTGCTTCGCAGTGAATATTCATTTCTCTTTAGCAGCGGGGACAGGGGCTCCTGCCTCCTGACACCCGCTGCTGCTCCGCTGGCAGGGGCCCCCATAGCAGCTGCATGGTGTGCGACACACCACTGGCTGGGGGCCCCTGGAGCAGCGGGGGCCCTAGGCAACTGCTGGCCCTGTATGCCAGCAGCTGCCAGGGCCCACCAGATGCCAGGGCCCACCGGAGAATCCACCGGTTCTCCGGTGGGCCAGTCCGACGCTGATCACAGGTCTTGCAAGGCATCGCTGGGAACGCTGTGGCCCGGGATGGCAGCGCGGGACGTCGGAAGGTAAATATACCCCGGTTTTTTATTCTTTATCATTTTTAACATTTTATCTTTTACTATTGAGGCCGCATAGGCGGCCTCAATAGTAAAAAGCTGGTCACACTATGTTTGACGAGTGTGACCAACCTGTCAATCACTTTCCAAGCGATGCTTCAAATCGCTTAGAAAGTGCTTGAGAAAATCGTCGCAAAATCGCGAACAGAATCGCGGTGAAATCGCGCGGAAAAAAACGCGCGATTTCTGGGAAGGAGTCCGGTTTTTAGTGTGCGTTTTAACACGCAACGTGGGCACATAGCCTCAAATTGTATTTATTCTTGCCTGTTCTTAAAGGGAATCTGTCAGCTCCAGCTAACACATTAAACTAAGCCCATAGCCTTGATATACAGGTGCTTCTCCCAAAATTAGAATATCATCAAAAAGTTAATTTATTTCAGTTCTTCAATACAAAAAGTGAAACTCATACTGTATATTAGATAGAGTCATTACAAACAGAGTGATCTAGCTCAAGTTTTTATTTCTGTTAATGTTGATGATTACGGCTTACAGCCAATGAAAACCCAAAAGTCATTATCTCAATAAATTAGAAACACCTACAAAGTTGGATCTGACAGATTATATGCACAAAGTAACCTTTTTTTTCCCTTTGGCTGTGTGCCAAAGGAAGTTTTGCCCCCGGTGGCCATTAGGCGTCATTGCACTGTGGTGATTTCAGTTGTAGTTTTCCCCCCGGTGGCCATTAGGGTCATTGCACTTTGGTTACTTTTGTTTGTGCATGTAATTATGTAACAGGTGTGATTGCTCTATAAAAGAGTATCAGGTGTGTTAATCACGGTTGGTGATAAGTTCCTCATTTGCAAGCAAGCCTGGGTAAAGAATGGAGCTGAGAGTCACTGGCAGCCCAGTCAGAGTGCTGGAGTAGCAGCTATGGTGTCTGCAAGAAGGGCTGGCATTGCTTGATGGAGTGGCAGCCATGGTGTAGAGCTGCACTCAGAATGCTGGACTCGGTTGCGGAAAGCTGGACTCAAAATGTTGGACTCTTTGGCAGAAAAGCTGGACTCATTTGCTGGACAGCTGCATGCAGGTGGTGGACTCTTTTTCCTCCAAGGTTGCACTATGGTGTTGGATCCGGTCGGAGGAAAAGATGCCGTCAGGTGGTGGGCTCTGTTGCTGGGAGCGTAAACAACAGAGCAAAGCTAAGTGGTGTTCCCCTGTTTTGTCATTTTTCCTTATGTGTGTTTAGTGCAGTGGTGGGATTAGTTTCCGCACCGACCATTTCCCTAGTGAGGGATTAGGTGCAGGGCGAGCTAGGGATATTAGGTATCCTGTTCGGCGCCCGGTGCGGAACCGGCCTAGGGAACGTTAGGAGTGTAGAGACACTGACTCAGGGGAGTGCAGGAGGTCTCCACTTCCCCATTCCCTATCGCAGGGCCACCATTGTTATTGTTACCCAGGTTTTCCCTTTTCCCTTGTCTTATTGTATTATTTACCGGCCTGCGGGCCGCGTCACATAGGACAATTACACGTGCCGCGTCCTGTTGTATCAGTTACCGGCCTGCTGGTCGTGTCACTCAGGACGGGGCACATGACACAAAGGCTTCCTAAGCATTTAAAAAGGTACCAGCTTAAATAACTTTTTGATATTCTAATTTTGTGAGATGCTCCTGTATATGAGACACACTTTTTGTATTGAATAACTGAAATAAATTAACTTTTTGATGAGATTATAATTTTGTCAGAAGCACTTGTAGTTCCTATAAAAAAAAATAAAGATTGTCCCTTTAGCCACGTTCCCACGAAGAGTACCGTATTTTTCTGACTATAAATGCACCTGACCATAAGACGCACCCCAAATTTTCAGGAGGAAAATAGGGGAAAAAACGTAATGCGTCAAATGGGGTCCGTCTTATAGTTCAAAATTCAGCTTACTGGCGGGGGGTGGCAGTGGTGGTGGAGCGGGTTCACAGGAGTTGTTTGGCGGTGCAACACTATGGGTTGATGCTGCGAGTCCCATCCCGGCTGGTAGAAGGGGTTGTTCGGCGGTGCTAGGGCTCCACCGACATTTTGTGAAAGCCCTTAGCCCCTGCGCTTCCATGGTTTCAATCTGGTTGACTATGGGGAAAATGGCAGCCGGAGGCGGGCATGCGCAGTTTTCGATCTCGGGAGTCGGGACCTCCAGCGCCCATTTTTCCAGAGTTCACTGCATTATAACCATGGAAGTGCGGAGGCTACGACTTTCACAAAATGTCAGCAGAGATCCTGCACTGCCGAACATCCCATCATACCAGTCTTGGATTCGCAGCCCAGAGTCTGCAGTATTGCCCGACTCCTGCTGCCTCCGCCCCCCACTTTCTATTGGATAGGTCATCAATGTCTGTTCTGTAGGGGTGCAAACCCCCCCCCACCTATCAACTGTTCTTGGTGTCGGTGGCAGCTGGAACTGCTCAGTTATGGAGCTGCATGGCCTAGCTCCATCTACTGTATAGTGCCCATGGCCAGTTACTGCACATGCCACCTCCATTCATTTGCATTTGGGTTATGGGGCAGATATATTAGCAATCAAATAAATTATTAACATGTTATAATGCCTTCAAAAGGTCTTTTAATCTCTACGGAAGAAAAATACAGTTTAAAAGGTTTCTTTTGTGGTCAGAAACAAAAAAAAATGACATATACCCTATTTTTATTGCAATATATACACAAAAATAAAAAAATATAATGTAAAGATAAATATCAAATTTAGATCCATTAAAAGCACATGAATGTTAAAATAATGAAAATGTGCCAGGTCAAGATCAAGGGGAGGTGGTCTGGTCCTGAATTAGATATTGAACAGACAATTTCCCGTTCCCAGGCGCTCTGCTTCTGTCTCTGCCTCTGGAGCACTGACTCTCTGGCAGTACACAGCTTACACAATAAAATTATGTCATCGTGTCAGCTGTTTCACACGCTGATTGGTGGAGGTAGTAGTCAAGAGGTCCCTCTTCTACCAATGCTGACTGCGGGAGACAGCAAGCGAGCGGGCGGACAAGTTGCGGCCGGCGGACCTCAGGTTTCCAGCACCACGGCTGTGCCACACTTTGCCCAGGTCTGATTTTGCCTCTCCTCTCTTTACTGATGTGGCTGTATGAGCCTTTAATTTATGAGGGACCAATTGTATTAGTTTTTTTTTTACTCTTTACCTTTCACACCAAATAACCCGTTGACTGAATTTCACGGGTTTTTGTGGTCATGTGGATATCTAATATACTGTATGTAGGATTTTTGTTTTTCTTGTTACATGTATACTTTGATACAAGAAAACACAGAATGACAGATTTGCAAAAATACTCTGCAATAAAAAATGGCAGTAATCAGCAAGTGCTGGATAACAAATACAGGGCATTTAATCGATACGTTTCTTTGCGCAAAAAAATGTACACCAAGCTGCTCCACCACGTCAAGGTAACCCCTATCGAAGCAGTCCCTATCTAATGTATTAAAAACCTGAACATGTGAACAGTGTCTGATATGAACAGGATTCAGACAGGCCGCTCCCTAGTATGGGCTTGTGGTCTGAGACAGCTCTTATGTGCACGTCACACAAGAGAGGGGTGGGGTCTCCATGCTAAGCAAGGAAAAAAAACGGATTAAAAACACACATGTGACATGCACAAATGTGAGCACGTCGATCAGACAATGCTCACACCACCCACTAACTGAGATACAAGAAAACACAGAATGACAGATTTGCAAAAATACTCTGCAATAAAAAATGGCAGTAACCAGCAAGTGCTGGATAACAAATACAGGGTATTTAGTCGATACGTTTCTTTGCGCAAAAAAATGTACACCAAGCTGCTCCACCACGTCAAGGTAACCCCTATCGAAGCAGTCCCTATCTAATGTATTTGTGCATGTCACATGTGTGTTTTTAATACATGTATACTTTGTAGTATTTTTGCGGATGATTTTTATGTGCTTATTTTACTACATAATTTGTCCCCTAAGACCGCAAAGATCTTTGGGGATCATGGACATTATTTTTATTTATTGATAATTTATTTCCAGTGTAATTTGGGTGTCCATAGTAGCCCTAAAGGAGAGAACAGTTCACTGAAAAATTACGTTGGCAAAGTTGGCGTACGTCTGTTAGGTCCCAGCAGCTCTGCTATGCCAGCAAACATAAGGCAACCATGTGACCACCGAGTAAAAGCATTGCAGATTATTGGATCAGTGATCAAGGCAGGGAAAGTTGATGTCCCATCCTGAGACAATGTAAAAAAAAAAAAAGAGAGAAAAACAAAGTTATTAAAAATTGTAAAAGTATTAAAAAAAATCACAAAATAAAGAACAAAAACAATTTAAAAATATTAACCCAATAAATAAATACATTTATTTATGTAAAAACAAAAATAACCATACAAGTACACCTATTTAGCATCTCTGCATCCAGAACGACCCGACGTATAAAACTGTCTCACTGGTTAAAGGGAACCTGTCACCTCTTTTTTGGCCTATCGGCTAAAAATATCAGTTTATTGAGTGTCAGCTATGCGTTCCACATCTACTTCTGAAACCGCATGACTCCCCATGTATCATCCATAAAAACCTTTTTTATTGCTATAAAAAAAAGGTTTTTATGGGTCATACATGGGGAGTCAGGGGGTTTAAGAAGTAGATGTGGAACGCATAGCTGACACTCAATTAACTGATATTTTTAGCTGGTAGGCCAAAAAAAGGTGACAGGTTCCCTTTAACCCCTTCATTGAAAATCGTAAAGAATAAATAAAATAAAAAACAAGGAAAAAGACTATGCTTTATCATCATGCTGCCCAGCAACATATAAAAAAGAGGAATGTAAATAAAAATGGTATCTCTGAAAACATCATCTTGTCCCTCAAAAAAACGAGACGCCATACAGCTCCATCAGTGGAAAAATAAAAAAAGTTATAGCTCTCTGAATAATTGCAAAAATAATTAGTTTTTATTGTGTAAAAACGTCAAAGCATAAAAAAAAGTAAAGGAGTTATCGCTGTAATCGTACTGACCCGAAGAATAAAGCTGTCTTACCAATTTTACCACACGTGGAACGATATTAAAAAATACCTCAAAAAACAATTCCTGAATTGCTGCTTTTTGTTAATTCTTTTTGTTCATTCTGTCTTCCAAAAATTGGAATAGAAAGTGATTAAAAATCATGTGCCTGAAAATGGTACCAATAAAAATGTCAATTCGTCCAGCAAAAACAAGACCTCACATGACTCTATCAGCCGAAATATGGAAAAATTATAGCAATCTAAATATGGTTATGGTTTTTGCTATAAAAAGCGTCTTTTAGTGTGACAGCAGCCAAACATAAAAACCCAATATAATTCTGGTGTTGCTGTAATCGTCACCGACCCAAAGAATAAAGTTGTCTAATAACTTATACCACCCAAGGAACGGCGTAATAATTAAATAAAACCAATTATTCGCCTGCTGTTGATTTTTTCATTCTGCCTCCCAAAGATCGCAGTATTTACCATGCGTTCTGCACTGAGCGCTTACACCAGGGTTTCCGCGTAAATCTCTGAAATACCTGATTCTTACGGAACCTCTGGCGGAAGATTCCCTATAATGAGGCAGATGGAGGAGCTGTGGACGCCATCTGACCTGTGATCCGGCGGTGTCCGTCTTTTTAGTATTGCATAAAAGTGCCGTCGACCACAGTTTTCTGCACTTCTGAAAAGAAGGGACAACACTGAGCAGAGGCCAGATGGAGTCCAGAATAACTCTGCTGCCTCATTATAGTGAATGGATCCCTCGGGGGTTTCATCTGAATCACATCACTCAGAGATTTAGATGGAAACCCCAAAGGAAGTGCTCATCGTAGAGCGCCAGATGACTGTGATCCCAAACCTTACTGTATATAAAATGTTCCCAAGAAAAGCTACAACTCAATCAACAAAATAAGCAAGTCCCCGCTCAGATCAGTCATCTGTTAACGGAAATATAGGGGGCTTCCACATTATTGGTAGTACAGAGGCCATGGAAAAGCAAAATGGCTTCTTACCCGCCAAAAGAAATTCAGCAAATTCTTTGCTCGCAAATACAAGTGCACCGCTCCATTCTGAGTCCCACAGTGTACCTAAACGACATAGTATAGCGCCAGGGGCGTAACTACCGGGGTAGCAGCCGAAATGGTTGCTTTGGGGCCCGGCCCATATAGGGGCCCGGATCCCCAGCTCCCGACCACGCTGGCAGCCTGGTCCGCGCTAGGGCCCCCCTACATTTTATTCAGGCGTCTGCTCTGCAGCTTTATTTTCAATGAATACCCAGCGCCTGCCGGGCCCCCTGGCCCCCACCCCGCACCATGGTCCAGCCAGCTTTGCAATCCCCCCTGCACAATGGTCCAGCCACAGCACCGACCTCACCTGACGTCACACACTGCTCTGCTCCACTTCCTCATTTGGTCAGTGTGTGCCACGTGGGACTGGGAGAGGGACGGCCAGGTAACAAGAAATTTTTTTTTTTTTTTAGAGCAGCGATCCGGGGGGGCCTGGGGCAGACTGTGAGATGGGGGCAGAATGCTGGGGGCCTGGGCCAGAATGCTGGACATGGGGCAGAATGCTGGGCACGATGGGGCAGATTGCTGGTCATGATGGGGCAGAATGCTGGGTACGATGGGGCAGATTGCTGGACACGATGTGGCAGATTGCTGGACACGATGTGGCAGATTGCTGGTCACGATGGGGCAGATTGCTGGTCACGATGGGGCAGAATGCTGGTCACGATGGGGCAGATTGCTGGACACAATGGGGCAAATTGCTGGTCATGATGGGTGCAGAATGCTGGGCACGATGGGGCAGATTGCTGGTCATGATGGGGGCAGAATGCTGGGCACGATGGGGCAGATTGCTGGGCACGATGGGGCAGATTGCTGGTCATGATGGGGGCAGAATGCTGGGCACGATGGGGCAGATTGCTGGCCGTGATTGGGGCAGAATGCTGGGCACGATGGGGCAGATTGCTGGACACGATGGGGCAGATTGCTGGCCGTGATTGGGGCAGAATGCTGGGCACGATGGGACAGAATGCTGGGCACTATGGGGCAGAGTGCTGGACACGATGGGGCAGATTGCTGGCCGTGATTGGGGCAGAATGCTGGGCACGATGGGGCAGATTGCTGGACACGATGGGGCAGATTGCTGGTCATGATGGGGGCAGAATGCTGGACACAATGGGGCAGATTGCTGGTCATGATGGGGCAGAATGCTGGGCACTATGGGGCAGATTGCTGGCCGTGATTGGGGCAGAATGCTGGGCACGATGGGGCAGATTGCTGGACACGATGGGGCAGATTGCTGGTCATGATGGGGGCAGAATGCTGGACACGATGGGGCAGATTGCTGGTCATGATGGGGCAGAATGCTGGGCACTATGGGGCAGATTGTTGGACACGATGGGGCAGATTGCTGGACACGATGGGGCAGATTGCTGGCCGTGTTTGGGGCAGAATGCTGGGCACGATGGGGCAGATTGCTGGTCATGATGGGGGCAGAATGCTGGGCACGATGGGGCAGATTGCTGGTCATGATGGGGGCAGAATGCTGGACATGATGGGGCAGATTGCTGGGCATGATGGGGGCAGAATGCTGGGCACGATGGGGCAGAATGCTGGGCACGATGGGGCAGAATGCTGGGCATGATGGGGCAGATTGCTGGACACGATGGGGCAGATTGCTGGTCATGATGGGGGCAGAATGCTGGGCACAATGGGGCAGATTGCTGGGCACAATGGGGCAGATTGCTGGGCACGATGGGGCAGATTGCTGGGCACGATGGGGCAGATTGCTGGACACGATGGGGCAGATTGCTGGTCATGATTGGGGCAGAATGCTGGTCACGATGGGGCAGATTGCTGGGCACGATGGGGCAGATTGCTGGACACGATGGGGAAGATTGCTGGTCATGATTGGGGCAGAATGCTGGGCACGATGGGGCAGATTGCTGGGCACGATGGGGCAGATTGCTGGACACGATGGGGAAGATTGCTGGAGACGATGGGGACAGAATGCTGGACACGATGGGGCACAATGCTGGACATGATAGGGGCAGAATGTGACGGTGAGACACAGGAGGGGACTGAATGGACACGGGGGCAGAATGTGACAGTGAGACACAGGAGGGGCAGAATGTGAGGCACGGGGGCAGAATGTGACAGTGAGACACAGGAAGGGGCACAATGAGATACAGGGCATGATTGGAGACACAGGGGGCAGGATTGGAGACAGATGGGGCAGGGTTGGAGACAGATCGTGCAGGATCATGGGGCAGGATGGATACGGTGGAGACAGATGGGGCAGGATGGGGAGATCATGTGGGGCAGAATGGATACTTATGAGGGCTGGATGGGAGAATGGGCTGAAGCCAGGAATGAGACACTCGGGGGTCAGGATGGGGGATATTATTACCACAGGGTCTAATTAAGGGATATTATTACTGCAGTGATGTATTTATTTTATTTTTTGAGTATACTGTTTTAATTGGGGGGGGCGGTCCTGTTACTGTGTAGAGTGACACTATGTCGCCTTTTTTTCTTCAAGTGATGTAATGTAGAAGTTGGGAAAAATAAGTAATGTGTTATTTCCTGCAGAGACGAGCCCTGGCTGGAAGACGTGATGGCGATCTGTGCTGGATGAAAGATGAAAAACAAAGATTAAGGACTTCACCTAGAGACGTCACTGGTGAGTTAAGGTACTGTCACACTTAGCGATGTACCAGCGATATGACGCGGTCAGGATCGCTGGTACATCGCTAAGTGGTCGCTAGTGAGCTGCCACACAGGCAGATCTCACCCGCGACATCGCTGGGGACGGGGGTCGCTACTTACCTGTCATACTAGGCGATCCTGCGTCCTCCCGCCTGGCTCCACACTCGTCGCTCGTCTCTCCACAGAAAGCGCCGCAGGAAGCGGACGACGAGAAACAGTGCTGGACGTTCTCGCGCGATCAGCGATAACCAGCGGGGGAGCGGGTTGTAGGTAAGTATCACACACAGCGATATCGCTAGCAATATCGCTATAACGGCACAAGTTATAGCGATATTGCTAGCGATATCGCTTAGTGTGACAGTACCTTTAGTGTGTTACCTGTACACTGACACTATACACTATATAGAGGCCCTGTGTATAATGTCATTGATCACTGTATTACCTGTACACAGACACTGCATACTAAGTACAGATCTCCTGTGAATAATGGCACTTATGGCGATAGTATCGTTTTTTTTTATTACTGATCAGTATTGTAGTATTCAGTCACTGTGGTGGTAATATATGGTCTGGTCATGGTGCGGTGGTGTTCCTTGTATGTGATATTATTCGGTCACTGTGGTGGTAATATGTGGTTTGGTCATGGTCTGGCGGTATTTGTTCCTTGTATGTGGTATTATAGGTCACAATGTAGTCTGGACATGGTGCGCTGGTATTTTTCCCTTGTATGTGATATTATTGGTCATTTTAAAAATTGAAAAATAAAAAAAACCTAAATTGTATCACATATTTTAACAAATATTTATAGGTTACAGTAGAGTAGGACTCAGCCAAAAGAGTCTACCGTGTTATGGTGGCGGCTTAAAACATCTTTTGGCCAAAACAAAAGCTGCCAGCTATATGTGTGATCTGGTGATGGGAACTGTTAATTTGTGATTGGTGAGAAGTGGAGTTTTTCCAAGAGAGAGCGGTGGGGCTTTGGACAGTTCGAGGGGTGGAGATGAGGCAGGGGTGGAGCCTGGGTGGAGTCTCAAGGGGGCCCTGAAAATTTTACCAGTATGGGGCCCCGAAATTCCTAGTGGCAGCCCTGAGTGCAATTAAGTACATTACTGCGGCGCTCCAGCGGGTGCTGTGGCCAACGCTGTCTTGGGGGCCCGCCGGCCCGGTGTGTGTAGGGGATCCGGGGCCCTGGTGGAAAAAATGTACACTATTATTTCGCAGCCTGCGTTGCATTTCTGTGCCTGCTGTGCAGAGCGAAGCACATATTGGGCCCACCTCCCTGCCTGCAGCCAGTGTATTGCTTCAGTTCAGTCCCGCCCCTTCCCTGAGCCCTTGAAGGGGGTATGTCTTGAAGGGGGTGTGTCTTGAAGGGTGTGTGTCTTTGAGGGGGCCCCGTTTAAAAGTTTGCTATGGGGCCCAATGAGTTCTAGTTACGCCCCTGTATAGCGCCCACATGTTTGGCATTTCTGTAGCAATGAGAGCCTGCCTAAGTTACAGGTGCGTGTCTCCAGAAGCATGAGCTGGGCATAATGTACTAGTGACTGCAGTGTACTGGTCCCTACAGGGTACTGGTCACTACAATGGCAATTTGCAATTTCCACTCAGCAACATCCATTGCTGCCTGTTTCTGGAAAATACACATGGCGTCAAAATAGTCACTACACCTGTAAATAAATTCCCAAAGGGATATAATTTCCAAAACGGGGTCACTTGAGGGGAGATTCTACTCTTCTAGCATTTAGGTTCTCAATATATAGAGTCTGCAAACTATTCTAGGAAAATATGTGCTCCAAGAGGCAAATAGAGCTCTGTCCTCCAGTCTCGCCGTGTGGCTATGCAGTTCTTTACAGCCACTTATGGAGTATTTTTACATTCAGCAGAAATTGTGGGACAAATTTTGGTGCCTGCAAATGGTAACAATAAAAACGTCAACTTGTCCTGCAAAAAACAAGCCCTCATGTGACTGACAACAGAAATCTAGAAAAATTATAGCTTTCAAGATATGGCGATGCTAAATCTGGTATCGCTGTAATCGCAGCAACCCCAAAAGTAAAGTGATCTAATCATTTATATCGCACAAGGAACGATGTAAAAATAACTAAAACCAATTTGTTACCTGCTATTGATTTGTTTATTCTGTCTCCCAAAGATCACAGTATTGATCCGAACATGACAATTTTTGATCGCTTTCTATTTCAATTTTTGAGTGGCAGAAAGAGTAAAATCCAGCAATCCAGGAATTTTTCTTTTAATTCTGTTCACCGTGTGGTAAAAGTGAATATACAGATGTATTCTTCAGATCAGTACGATAACATTTATACCACGTTTATAGACACTTTTACACAATAAATACAACTTTATAGAAAAAAATGTTTTTGAATTGCTATATTCTGAAAGCTATAGCTTTTTTATTTTTCCATTTATGGAGCTGTATGGCAGCTTGTTTTTTTTTTCAGGACAAGATGAACTTACAGGCCACCGTACCTGGGTGACCCAGCCGCCACCTTTCTTTGCCGCAAGGCATCGGCTATCATATAGCGCTGACACCTGCTGATGATCGCACCGGTGTTGGGTTGTGAGCCCACATGATCATCACGCCGTACATGAGCGCTTTGTGGGAACGCACCACGTGTGGCACTGTACATGTCATGAAGGGATTAAACCACCAAGATGTTCAATTACATCTTGGTGTTCACACAGATTACGGAAACTTCTAGTGCTTCCATTGTTATCTGTCTAAGGTACAGACTAAGGCCTCCTTCACACGTTTGTGTTTCTAGTACTTGTAGTATCCATTTTTTCATGGATACCACACATACATACTGCTATCCACATGTTCATGTTTTTACATGGACGATGTATCTGTGCAAAACACACAGACATGTTCATTTTTTCTTGGCAGTAAGGATCGCAAGGGCCAATACAAGTCTATGGGTCTGTGAAAAACACGTATAGCACACGGATGGCAGGAGTGTACTGTCCGTGTTTAACATTGCAATATTGTATAGGAGAAACATTTTGGATTTTCTTTCTTTCTCCATTTTGGAAAAACGCTGACGACACACTGATGGTAAAAACGGGCGGACGGATGATACACTGATAGAAACACTGATAGAAACACTGACGCTGGTATCGGTTTTCCACATTCCTTTTTTATACAGACGTGTGAAGATGGCATAATGAATTGCCTGTCAGATCCTTGCTGACATGCAATAATGTTTTGGTATCCTAAATTTACCAAAGCATTGTATCCTTGATCAGAAGATCACTTTAATGGAACTAAATGAACAGCTAAACAAATGTTTTTAAACATTATTCAAGATGTGCACAGTGAAAAAATAATACTTTATTTTCTACGAAATGTGGTCTTATTTTGTCAATGCTAAGAAACATAGCATTGAATTATTGATGCAAAAAATGCAAAAGGCAACAGAAATATTCCCCTCTTTCAAAAAATAGTACAGTTAATCCAATAGTTTAAATCTACCCCAAAATAGTTCTGCCCAAAAATTTTACTGTACTTATCCTGCAAAAAAAAAAAGCCCTTACACGGTTACATTGGAAGAAAAATAAAGTTTTGTATCTTGCAATGCTGCAAGAAGAAAGCATACATTAAAGTTACATTTTTTTTTATACACATGAACAGTGCAAGTTTTAACCCCTTAACGACCACGCCATTTTGTAGGTTAAGGAACAGGCCTAAATTTTGAAATCGGACCACTGTCACTTTATCTGCTTATAACTCTGGAACGCTTCAACGGATCCCGCTGATTCTGACATTGTTTATTCGTGACATATTGTACTTCATATTAGTGGTAAAATTTCTTCGATATGACTTGTGTTTATTTATGAAAAAAATGGAAATATGGCGAAAATGTTTAAGATTTAGCAATTTTCAAACTTTTAATTTTCATGCCCTTAAATCAGAGAGATGTATCACAAAAAATAGTTACTAAATAATATTTTCCACATGTCTACTTTACATCAGCACAATTATGGAACCAAATTTTTTTTTTTTTGTTAGGAAGTTATAAGGGTTAAAAGTTGACCAGCGATTTCTAATTTTTACAACAAAATTTACAAAACCATTTTTTTAGGGACCACCTCACATTGGAAGTCACTTTGAGGGGTCTATATGGCAGAAATTACCCAAAAGAGACACCATTCTAAAAACTGCACCCCTCAAGGTGTTCAAAACCACATTCAATAAGTTTATTAACCCTTTAGGTACTTCACAAGAATTGAAGCAATGAGGAAGGAAAAAATGAACATTTTACTTTTTTCCCCAAAAATTTTTCTTCAGACACAATTTTTTTTATTTTATCAAGGGTATCAGGAGAAAATAAACCACAATATTTGTTGTGCAATTTCTCCTGAGTACACCGATACCCCATGTGTGGAGGAAGACCAATCTTTAGGCACACGGCAGTGGTCAGAAGGGAAGGAGCATCATTTGAGATTTTGAATGTCAAATTGGCTGGAAACGAGATCGGACGCCATGTCGCGTTTGGAGAGCCCCTGATATACCTAAACAGTGGAAACCCCCCATAAGTGACCCCATTTTGGAAACTAGACCCCCCAAGGAACTTATCTAGATGTGTGGTGAGCACTTTGAACCCCCAAGTGCTTCACAGAAGGTTATAATGCAGAGCCGCAAAGTTAAAAAATCATATTTTTTCCACAAAAATGATCTTTTCATCCCCAATTTTTATTATCCCAAGGGTAAAAGGACCCCAAAAGTTGTTGTGCAATTTGTCCTGAGTACGCTGATACCCCATATGTGGAGTGGATCCACTGTTTGGGCGCACGGCAGAGCTCGGAAGAGAAGGAGCGCCGATTTGGAATGCAGACTTTGATGGAATGGTCTGTGGGCGTCATGTTGCGTTTGCAGAGCCCTTGATGTGCCTAAACAGTAGAAACCCCCCACAAGTGACCCCATTTTGGAAACTAGACCCCCCAAGGAACTTATCTAGATTTGTGGTGAGCACTTTGAACCCCCCAGTGCTTCACAGAAGTTTATAACGTAGAGCAGTGAAAATAAAAAAAATCATATTTTTTTCAACAAAAATTAATTTTAATGAGCTATAATTTTTCCATATTCCGGCCGACAGAGTCATGTGCAGGCTTGATTTTTGCGGGAAGAGTTGACATTTTTATTGGTACCATTTTCGGGTACATAACATTTTTTGATCGCTTTCTATTCTGATTTTTGTGGAGGCAGAATGAACAAAAACCAGCAATTCAGGAATTTTTTTTCTGTCCGTTCCGCATGTGGTAAAATTAGTATGGCAGCTTTATTCTTCGGGTCACTACGATTACAGCGATACCTCATTTATATCTTATTTTATGTTTTGGCGTTTTTTATTTTTTATTCATTGCACATCCTGCTGTAGTCAGAGGCGCCTTGCCACAAACCTGTCTTTAGTCTAAGACTTGAATAAGAATTCTGGCATAAATTAGACAAGCTGTGGTGTCATGCCCCCTTTTTGCCCCTGTACCACGCCAGCTCTTTCCATTTTAGCGGAGCAAAACTGGCATGAGAAAGGTAAAAGTTGCAATATTTTTGAGCAACCTCGAGTTGTGCAAAAAATGTTGTGATTTTTCAAAGTTCTTTATTCTAGATTTCCGGTGAAAACACTTTGATGAATTGGGGCCATTAATGCTGATTCATCATTGTTTTTCCACCATTTTTTCTGCATGAATATTTCTCAATTATCGGCTCTGATTCGCGACAAATTCATCAAAGGTTGTCCATTATATTATAGTTATTTTTTTAATTATTTTTATGTTAATGTGGCTTTAAAAAAAAAACATGACTTAAAAAAGTCATAAAATTTGGTGCAACTTTATTCCAGTCCTCCCTCCAGAGTGATTCCATAAATCGAACGTGCCGTTTGAATGCGTTTGTCACAAAAAAATTAGTGAAAAAACCTAATTCAAAAGCGAAAAGCTACTTAAAAAATGCAAATTATGCATCGGGGCCATATTGTATACAGTCTAAGCAAAGCTTTGTGAGCTAAGCAACCTGGATTACTGAATAATAAAATACTGCAAATTTTGTGAGTTTTTCTATTGCTGCTGATGTATTCAGATCACAGAGGATCACTTAGACTAAATACAAATGGGCTGTAAAAAGCTATGCATTGCCGGCACCAATCCAAAGGAGCAGTGGTGAGCATACGCAACCAACACTCCAATCTTATGCGGCATTTTAGAGGTCCATTCCTAGAATGGTGGGGTCTTATAGCTAGGTGACAATTTGCAATGTTGGGAATAACCTTTTACATTCTCTCTGCATTTTGACTTTCTAATACATCAAAATGCTGAAGTGTGGTTTTGTAAGATGTGGCTTCAGAATAGAACTGTAGTGCGCCATCCACACACACACACTTTCCCCTTTTTCCCTATGCCTCTAGTACTTATCAATCAATACTGAAGAAACAGATTACATCAGTCTCGCACAGACAAGATGAACTGCAATCTGACTGTGGTATAATGTTACATAGCCTATTATACTCCATAGTGAGGTGAGGGATATAAGGGAGCGAAAACAGACAGAGGGAGACACAGAAAGGTTGTGCTGAGCTTTCTAACAAGTCTTTTACTTCACATCAGTGCTCGATTCACATCCAGACAGCTTAGTAATGCTGTATAATTTTCAACATGCCTTTGCTACTTCTCTATATGTGCTAAATAATTAAGAGCAGGAATCCTTTCCTATGTGCTGTTCTGTGTATGGAAGACATAACAGCTAATCTCATACCAGCTCTGAGGGAATTGCAAATTAAAAGGTATAGCGGATGACTGTGAAAATGTAAGATAGTAGTCCTTTACTAGTCCTATACTTGCTAAAAATATAAGATCGCTTATTCTGAAAAGTTACATGAAAGTATAGTTACCCGTTAGTATCAAATTCAAACTCTATGACTCTTTGCGCCCAAGTTGATGTACCTTTAATGCAAAATAAATAAAATATAGTTAATACATTGTGTGTCTTTACCTTATCTGACCTAAAATGCTTGCTTTAAGTCCTTGTGGGTCCAATACGATTTACAGCACAAAACTGTTGCACTGCCCCCAGTTCACTAAAGTTCTTCAAGGACTGTGACCCTTCACTGCACTGAATCTCAACATATCTGTTCAAGCTCAAAACACTTCTCTGTTTTGACATTCATAGCTTTCTGCAAGGCATCAGGAGTCCCAGAATCCTTTTTACTTTCCTGTTCGGGCTGTGTTTCTGGACATCATGCATGGACCAACTTTCTGCTTTTGATGGCTCTTTACTAATCCTATCCTTTCAAAGCTAGAGAGTGTTATTGTAAAACGTGGATCCCATAAATACAGCCTTTTATAAACCTGTCATGTGCAATGTGTAAATTAAGCTGAAGAATACAGGCTAGCAGGTTCACTGACCCATTTCAAAGTGTCTGTTTTTACTACTATACCCAAATGTTAGGCTGTTATTCCTATTGGTCACGAATCTGATTATTTATTGAAATAACATTTCTTATGCAGCTCATTTCTAATAATACAGAGCAGCAGACAAAAAATGATAAAATCTGGGAAAAAGTTTAATTACTTCTCGTGACAGTGGACACATGGGTCTCAGTTTGCACGGTTAGGCCTCTTTCAGACATCCAGACATCACGGACAGAACATGTACCTACTATAGTCTCTGGGGTTGTTCACATATCATTGTTTTTTGCATAAATCACAGAGACATGTCCGATTTTTACCGGATGAAAAGTACCAATAGACGTCTGAGTCCATGAAAATCATGGACAGCACACGAATGCCATCAGTGTGCAGTCTATGTGCTGTCACTGATTAAAATTTTAAAGGGCAGGGGAAGCTTTGTAAATTCTTTAAAAATCCCTAAGTGAATATCATTGATGAAACACCGATGGTAAAAACTGATACTCTGACCTAAACTCTGATTAAACTTGATCCAAAACACTGACTCATGAAATAAATGATTTTTTGGGGGGTCTATACATCAGGAATATGTCTGGAATAATGAAGCATACGCTGAAAAGAACACACTTGCTTATACGGTCAAGCTAGGCTTACTTGGTGTTGCTCTAGTTCTGCTTTGCAGCTGCTGGCCCTGGTCACTGCATTATGTGGAGGTCAAGATGTACTTAGTCACTTATCAGGAAGTCCTAGGATAAAATGTACGGTAATTTCATGTGTGAGAAAGTTGAACCTTGGGCGTTATTGGAACAAGCATATCTGAAAATCCACCAAGTCATGGTTTTAAAGTGTCATGGAAGATTCTTGAGCCGCTGTCTCCTTACTAAAAAATCCTGGAATATTCTGGAGTTGATGTTGCCTAACTTAAAACCTTCAAAATGTATGTGGTGCTCTGCTTACATATTCATGCTTATGGCTTATGACAGGTCATATCAGAACATGATTGATGCTACTTCACAGGTGTCGTCGCCATTTTGATGGAGCCAATTTTTTTTTCTCTAGCAAAATGGCGCCAATTAAAGTATGCTCACAACATACCAACATACCAATTATTTTTAGAAATGAGTACCATTTAGTGATATCCTTATGGAGTAATTGGTAACTTTTTTCTTTGGTTAAATGGTTTCTACTTACAATATTTGATTGTCTGAATTCCATGACTATTACTAAACATTAAAATGTAGCTGTTGTGGTTTATTACAACAGTATATAGCTAGCTTGTTTATTATAATTCCATGGGTTTAGCTGTCCTGCAACAAAAACACTGACTAGTTTCTATAAAATAGCTGGCCTCCAGAAGACAAACTCTCTCAAATGTCAATAAAGAGACGGTTTTATTTCTTTTGGAGGAGAGCTTTTTTGCACATTGTTTCTCAGTGAGCTTTGCCTGTAAAGACTTGATACAAAAGCTGAAACTCCACAAGGAGAAACTATTTTAGAGCTTGAACTTATTGTATCCATTCAGTCATGTACATCCCATGCATACTCTGTAGGTCCAGTCTTAAGTCATGTTTCTCTGTCTTCCACATCTTATTTAAATTGCTTGATGTTCATTCCCATGTTACTCTATGATATTCTTGATCGTATCCAGCCAATGGGCCTTCACTCTTCCCAGTGTCCTTTTACCTCTGACCATTCAGAGTAGCATCTCCTTTTTCTAATGAATTTGTCCTTATCACATGTCCAAAATAAGTCCGCTTCTGTTTCGTAATCTTGCCTTCCAAGGTGTATTCTGGGTTAACATGATCAAGACATCTGTGTTGTTGGCCCTAGTTGTCCAAGGGATTCGTAAAAGTCATCTCCAGAACCACAGTTCAGTCATCAACTTTTCTTCTGTCTGTTTTTCTGAGTGTCCATGCCTCATAGCCATATGTTGCAGTTGGTAACACAATTGCATTGATTTGTCTTTGATGTGACTGAGACGTCCTTGAACTTCCATTATCACCATGACCACATGCCCCAGTGCTCAAGGATTGATCTCTGTTATCAAACTGTCATTGTGATTAATGAGGACTCAAGAAAAACAAAACTGTTGACCACTTCTATTTCTCCAATGTTGATCTTTATGTGGACTTTCTTGTTGATGATAGTTATAGTTTGGTCTTCTTGATGTTCAGGTAAAATCCTATCGCCTTGCTTTCAATTTCAGTATCAAGTTCTTCAGGTCTTTCTCACTCTCAGCCGGCATGGTTGTTGTATGTTGCACATTTTGGATTGCTTACTTTGAACTTAACACTTGAATAATCTAACTTCAGCTTCCTCATTATTACTTGTGCTTAGATTTGAAAATAAAAGGAGATAAGATGCATCCTTCTCTGTTTCCTTTTTTAATTCTGGACCATTCTGTATCTCAATATGTAATTTTCACTGTAGTTGGGGTTGGTGAAAATGTCACGTGGACCCGTCCTGTGTGACGCGACCAGCAGGCCGGTAGCTAAAAGAACAGGACGCGGCATGTGATACTGTCCTGTGTGACACGGCTCGCAGGCCGGTAACTAAAACAAGACAAGGGGTAGGGAAACAGTTACAATGGTGGGCCCTGTGCCCTGTGATAGGGAAAGGGGACGTGGAGACCTCCTGCACTCCCCTGAGTCAGTGTCCCTAACGCTCCTAACGTTCCCTATGCCGGTTCCGCACCGGGCGCCGATCACGAACCTGTCGCCCTAGCACACCCTACACCTATCCCTTGTTAGGGAGCTGGGTGGCGCAGGCACTGGCCCCACTACTGTACTAATACACACAAAGGAAAAAACACAAACGGGGAAACACAACTTAGCTTTACTCTGTGGCACTTGCTCCTGGCAACAGAGTCCACCACCAGCATGCAGCTCTCCTCCTGAGTCGCTGCCACCATGCTCTGTCAGAGCTACAAGGAAATTCCCTATGATTCCTTCACACCAGGGCTAAGACAGTGCTGCAAGGAACGCTCTCCAGCTCCTTCATCCACCAAGGATGGTTGAAATGAACACTATCACCAACACTGATTGCAACACCTGTGACTCTTTTATAGCATGTGCACTTAACTAAGAAACCAGAGTGCAATGACGCTCACCACCACCGGGGGGAAACTTAGAAAAAACGACACCAAGTGCAATAATCCTAATGGCCACCGGGGGCAAAAACCACCTTAAGCACAGCTTAGAAAGAAAAAGGTTACCTGTGCTTTATATCTGTCATGATCCAGCATGGATCATGACAGTACCCTCCCCTTAATGAGGGGCCTCTGGACCTTCAAGACAGCTCCCCATCAGGGAACCACCTACAGTGGGGACGCCCGGACCCAGAGTTCACCCCAGCAACTACCTGCATGTCAGGTTGATGAGAAATGAGCCCGCTGGTATTGGCAGCGTATGTTCTGGAGGCAACACACATCTCCGAAGCGCTGACCTTGGGAACGGGTTGTATATGTTTGGTATGAGCTGGTAACACTCCACAACACACTTCCACTGGATGTTTTTTGGTGTCCACCCATACACGCTCGTTCACAAACAGGTCCGGACCTGAACGTTTATTGCCACTCGTTCGTTTATCACCACTTGGAGAACTCTTTCTGGGATTGACAACAGAGGCATCCCCCTGTGTCACCACACTCACACCCCGGCACCTCACCAAGGGGTACACCACCCTCCAACCCCTTCCACCACGAGGTCTGCACCTCCCAGGGTTGGTCAATGGCGAGCGTTGAGACTTGCCCCTACTCTCCTGCAGCACATCTGCTGCCCTCACCGGAGAGGAAGGGGTCCGTTGCAGAGAGACGGCAGATACAGTAGTTCCTAGGCAGCAGCCCTCGCACGAGTGCCCCCAGCTAACCACTTCCCTCGCCTGCCAATCGATAACCGGGTTGTGTCTCTTCAGCCAAGGGAGGCCTAAAACAATAGGTAGTGGCATTCCCTCCAAGACGTAGCATGACAAGGACTCCTCATGATATCCTATATGCAGATGAATATTCTCTACGACCTTGGTCAAGCTCCCCTGGCTCAGTGGAACAGAGTTTATGGCCTGGACGCTTATAGGCTGGGCTAGCGTCCTACACCTCAGACCATGAGTCTGGACAAAGCAAGCATCCACCAGACTGACTCCTGCTCCACTTTCCACAAGCACTGGTATCCCCTCCGGTACCCCGCCAGCCAAGACCTCTGCTGACATGGTACATTGGGAGGGCAAAATGGACGAAATGTATACTCCCTGGTCGCCTCCCTCCAAGCGACCAGGGGAATGCGGCTTCTCAGATGGCACAGATAATTTGGTGCGCAATGGGCAAGCCTTCAAGACATGACCAGTCTGTCCACAGTACAAACATGCCGACACCACTCCCTGAACCGTAGGCAGCTCCGAATACAACCTAGCTCCTCCTACTTGCATGGCTTCATCAGGAGACTTGGCATGAACTGGGCAGGCACTCATAAAATGGCCAGACTTCCCACAGGAAAAACATACCCCCCCACCACGACGAGCCGCAGACACCCCCTTTTTTTGTATCAACAGCACCGGGCTGTCTGGGTTCCTCTGTCCGTGCTGGTGGGTCCTCCTACCTAGCGAGGACATCAAGGGGCACTTTTTGTATATGTCTTTCCCTAAGGCGTCTATCCACACGGATGGCAAGGGACATGGCGGCTTCCTGCGACCTGGGGCGGCGTACTGCACCATAGTATCCTGCAACTTTGGAGACAAACCCTGCACAAATTGACTGCTAAGTGCAGGGTCATTCCACTGAGTATTAGTGACTCATCTCCTAAACTCAGAGCAGTACTCCTCCGCGACCCGGGCTCCCTGTTTACACCTACGGATTCGAGATTCCACCAGGGCGACGCCATCAGGATCCCCATACACAAGCGCCAAAGCCGCAAAGAACCCGTCCACAGACTCTAAAGATGGAGAGTCGTCTGGTAGGGAGAAGGCCCAGGATTGGGGATCCCCTTTAAGAAGGGACATAATGATTCCCACCCGTTGCTATTCACTCCCTGATGAACGAGGGCGCAGCCTGAAATACAATTTACAGGCTTGCTGAAAAACCAAGAATTGATCTCTCCCTCCAGAAAATCTGTCAGGGAGGGATATCTTGGGTTCTGGCTGAGCCTGTTCTTGGACCAAGCCCCCAGAGCCCACCAACAGCCGTAGCTGCTGCACCAACCCCCCGCGCAACCCCCTAATCTCATTAGTAAGGGTCTGCAGCAATTGGGCAAAGGTCTGAACTGGGTCCATGGCTCAGCAGAAAAAAAGTTGGGGTTGGTGAAAATGTCACGTGGATCCGTCCTGTGTGATGCGACCAGCAGGCCGGTAACTAAAAGAACAGGACGTGGCACGTGATACTGTCCTGTGTGACACGGCTCGCAGGCTGGTAACTAAAACAACAAGACAAGGGGTAGGGAAACAGTTACAACGGTGGGCCCTGCGATAGGGAAAGGGGACGTGGAGACCTCCTGCACTCCCCTGAGTCAGTGTCCCTAACGCTCCTAACGTTTCCTATGCTGGTTCCGCACCGGGTGCCGATCACGAACCTGTCGCCCTAGCACACCCTACACCTATCCCTTGCTAGGGAGCTGGGTGTCGCAGGAACTGGCCCCACTGCTGTACTAATACACACAAAGGAAAAAGCACAAACGGGGAAACACAACTTAGCTTTACTCTGTTGCACTTGCTCCTGGCAACAGAGTCTACCACCAGCATGCAGCTCTCCTCCTGAATCGCTGCCACCAAGCTCTGTCAGAGCTACAAGGAAATCCCCTATGATTCCTTCACACCAGGGCTAAGACAGTGCTGCAAGGAACGCTCTCCAGCTCCTTCCTCCACCAAGGATGGTTGAAATGAACACTATCACCAACACTGCTTGCAGCACCTGTGACTCTTTTATAGCAGAGCCAGCAATCACACCTGCATTCTAATCATGTGCACTTAACTAAGAAACCAGAGTGCAATGACGCTCTCCACCACCGGGGGGAAACTTAGAAAAAGTAACACCAAGTGCAATAATCCTAATGGCCACCGGGGGCAAAAACCACCTTAAGCGCAGCTTAGGGAAAAAAAGGTTACCTGTGCTTTATATCTGTCATGATCCAGCATGGATCATGACACTTAATAGTTGTATAGTGACCTGATTACCCGACCTCACTCAGAGCTTCTCATGCTCGGCATCTTAAAAAGCCTTAGTATAAGCAATGGAAAGATCTATATCTTTGTATCGTGTTAGCCAGTAGATAGAAGAATATTTAGAATTGAGTCTCTGAGTACTCTCAATTTTAAATATTCTTAGTATGATCAATGAAGTAGAGCTTCTTCTGGTATTAACTCGTATTTTCTGTGATCCATCTCCGGTCTGTGATATGATCATGGGTTTTTCTGTAGTTTTGAAGTTCCTTATCAAGAATGTTACCCGAGCACTTCTGAATGATCTTTAGAAGCACCATGTTGCCATGAAGGATTATTGCAATTTTTCTACAGTTGTTGCAATCTTTGGCATCATCTTCAGCACAAGGATGGAAACTGATCTTTTCCAGTCCTTTGGTCATATGCAGGTCCTCAAGATCTGCCGGCATAGTTTTGTCAGTGTGGCACTTGGGACTTGTTTGATCAGCACTGTGGAACAACAATCAATACCAAGTGCTTTGCAGTTTGTCAGCTGTCTCAGCACCCAGTCCACTTCACTTACAAGTATGTCTGGTTCTGGTTCCTCTTGGTCTCCTTGTTCCTTTTGATGGTCAGGGAAGGTTTTGGCATAGAGTTCCTCTGTGTATTCTTTGCATATATGCTTGATGTCCTTCTGGTTGCTAATTTTATTTCCATTATTTTCTTTAATGATTGCATGACATGCTAAGAAAGACATCTTCACTTGTTTCATACTGGAAAATAATTCCCTCGTCCTTCTTCTTCTAGGCTTCTTCAAGGTCCATGCATAGGGTATTCAGGAAGTTGCTCATCTTCCCTAGCTTCTCTTTGGAAGTCGGCATTGAGTTACCTCATCTCACTCAACCTGCCCTTAGTTTTGGACTCTCCCCTCTTACTAACGATCTGGAGAATAATTGCACTTGTCCAATTTCCACTAATTATTGGCATCTTATGTGGCACATGTGCTAGAACAATTTCACTGATATTTCCTTTGATCTTTACCTACAATTCATATGGGTCCACTTCTTCCTGCCTGAGCAGGTTGAACCTGTCACTCTCTTCAGTTACATAGTGTGTAGAGATTTTACATTCGATTTCTTCTGCATGTTTATATGCTTGATTCTGTATAGTCAAATAAAGTCTGTGGAGCCTCATTTAAGAGTCTCAAACATGGGACTAGCCAGATCTTCCTCCAGGGAAGGACCCAGCCAAGGGGTGGCTCCTTTTGGAAACCACCATTACCACCATATTAAGTGGCCCTTTAAGTCAATATCCAGCTCTTTATGAGTTTACAGATATGACAAGGGAAATACCAAGGCCAGGTATCCATCCACAGACAGCTGTTTCGGGGTGTTGCCCCTCATCAGTGTGGAGTAGGATTCTGGCTAGGTGGGAGCAATGCCTAGTAGACCAACATCACGAAACAATCACTGACCTCAGGGAGACCAGTCAAAGAAAACACTGCATTTGCATATTCATATTTCCCAGGGAGCAATGCACCTAGGATTTCACTGTGATTGAGCGCCTTTGCCGGCTGCCGAAGTGTTTTCTTTGACTGGTCTCCCTGAGGTCAGTGATTGTTTCGTGATGGTGATTCTGTATAGTCTGAGACTGACTTTGGCTACAAGAAGATGGTGATCAGTCCCACAGCCTTCACATGGTTATGTTTTGTAGAGAAAATTGATCGGTTAAATTTATTCTAGCAGAGGATGTAGTCGGTTTGGTTACCATTATGTCTTTTTGGGACTGTAGAGATGTCAATTTGACTGAGTGAAGAACATGTTGGTGATTCTAGGACTGTCTTCATGAAAAACTTACACAAGGTGGTCCTCAGCTTCATTCATCTTCTTTAGGCTATGTCTGCCGTGGTTCGAGGAGAGCCTGGAGGGGTGTTTCTTGGTGAGTACCTGACTTTTCACTAAAACCCCTAATGGTGGGTTTAGGTTTGTCTCCCAATGAACACCAGGTCCTACTCCAGGACAGACCTTGGATGTATGGCAGCTGACCCCCCCGTGGGACAGGAAGGTGGAACGGCCCAGGAGGAGGGTACAGCAGATACAGGTAGACACAGCAGGAACAAAGAGACTACAGATGCTGACACGTATGGCTGGTATATAGGTAGACACAATTAGGAGCAGGCTGGTATACAGATGAGCCGGTGTGGCATGGACCGCCTGATACATAAGCTGTGGCAGGGGTGGGCTGGATCGGCTGGTATACAGATGAACACTGGCAGGTGCAGAGTGGACCGGCTGGTATACAGATGAGCACTGGCAGGTGCAGACTGGACTGGCTGGTATACATATGAGCACTGGCAGGTGCAGGCTGGTATGGTTGAATTACAGCTTCACAAGCAAATACAGGCAGACAGGTACTGGACAGGTAGACTGACTGGGGGGTACTGGGGACCTGCCAACCAGCAAAAGTGCTGAGGACTAACTAACCACATTGGTCAGGCATCTCCATGCTGGAGGAGGTGCCTTAAATGGTAAGTGTCCACCAGCTGCCCCTTTAAGAAGGGGGGAGCATGCATGCTCACCATAAGCAAAGTGCCGGGGGATCTGCGTGCTGTGCGAGTACCCCAACTAGCCGCCATCAAGGAAGAAGGTAGAAGTGCAGGATGTGGGCCGCAGCAGTAAGTGAGACGGCCTACCTGCCAGGGAATAGAGGCAGCATGCAAGGACGCTGGTGCTACAGATGATTTCCTTTCTTGGGGTTCTTTTTCAGTAAACTTTGGAACTGTGCGTGAAAGTCCTCAATGTCCTGCTCTCATGCCTCAGCTGTTGGTGCATTGACTTGGATTATGGTCACATTTCCCTGGATAGATATGATCCTATCATTGATGTATTGGGAGCTCGGTATTCTCCTTCCTATCCTTTTGTTGGCCACAATGGCAACTCTCTCCTTTCTGTCTCGATACCTGAGTATTGAGTAATAAATGGTGTAGTCTTCTGAGTCACCAGATCCAATCCAGTGAAGTTCACTGACTCCACATCCGTTCTTTCCATTTCCATTTTGATAATATCTAGACTTCCAGTGTTCATCTCTCTCTCACCTTCCTTGTTCCGATTTTGTTTTTTGCAATTAGATTTTTCATTACAGACTGCATCAATAATTGAGCCCTCATGTGGATTTCCCCTTGAGTCATCCTCGTCCTGATTAATTTGCATCTGCCTTCTCTTAAGGTACTGTCACACTTAGCGATGTACCAGCGATCCCGACCAGCGATATGACGCGGTCAGGATCGCTGGTGCATCGCTAAGTGGTCGCTAGTGAGCTGCCACACAGGCAGATCTCACCAGCGACATTGCTGGGGTCGGGGGTCACTGCTTACCTGTCACACTAGGCGATCCTGACGTCTTCCCGCCCGCGTCCACACTCGTCGCTCGTCTCTCCACAGGAAGCCCAGCAGGAAGCTGACAACGAGAAACGGTCCAGGACGTTCTCGCGCGATCAGCGATAATCAGCGGGGGAGCCGGTCGGAGGTAAGTATCAGACATAGCGATGTCGCTAGCAATATCGCTATAACGTCACAAAACCTGTGACGTTATAGCGATATTGCTAGCGATATTGCTTAGTGTGACAGGCCCTTTACTCCAGTCACTTGAATAATGCTGCCCAGCACGGCAAGTCCTCTGGTGTGCACCATATTTGAAGCATATTAATTCTGAGTTTCATGAGTGGAGGTTTTATAGGGTTGGTCACCAGGTCTTTCCTCAACCCACACAGTTGTGGCCAAAAGTATTGACACCCCTGCAATTCTGTCAGATAATACTCAGTTTCTTCCTGAAAATGATTGCAAACACAAATTCTTTGGTATTATCTTCATTTAATTTGTCTTAAATGAAAAAAACACAAAATAGAATGAAGCAAAAAGCAAAACATTGATCATTTCACACAAAACTCCAAAATTGGGCCAGACAAAAGTATTGGCACCCTCAGCCTAATACTTGGTTGCACAACCTTTAGCCAAAATAACTGTGACCAACCGCTTCCGGTAACCATCAATGAGTTTCTTACAATGCTCTGCTGGAATTTTAGACCATTCTTCTTTGGCAAACTGCTCCAGGTCCCTGATATTTGAAGGGTGCCTTCTCCAAACTGCCATTTTTAGATCTCTCCACAGGTGTTCTATGGGATTCAGGTCTGGACTCATTGCTGGCCACCTTAGAAGTCTCCAGTGCTTTCTCTCAAACCATTTTCTAGTGCTTTTTGAAGTGAGTGTGTTTTGGGTCATTGTCCTGCTGGAAGACCCATGACCTCTGAGGGAGACCCAGCTTTCTGACACTGGGCCCTACATTATGCTGCAAAATTTGTTGGTAGTCTTCAGACTTCATAATGCCATGCACACGGTCAAGCAGTCCAGTGTCAGAGGCAGCAAAGCAACCCCAAAACATCAGGGAACCTCCACCATGTTTGACAGTAGGGACCATGTTCTTTTCTTTGAATGCCTCTTTTTTCTCCTGTAAACTCTATGTTGATGCCTTTGCCCAAAAAGCTCTACTTTTGTCTCATCTGACCAGAGAACATTCTTCCAAAACGTTTTAGGCTTTTTCAGGTAAGTTTTGGCAAACTCCAGCCTGGCTTTTTTATGTGTCGGGGTAAGAAGTGGGGTCTTCCTGGGTCTCCTACCGTACAGTCCCTTTTCATTCAGATGCCGACGAATAGTACGGGTTGACACTGTTGTACCCTCGGACTGCAGGGCAGCTTTAACTTGTTTGGATGTTAGTTGAGGTTCTTTATCCAACATCCACACAATCTTGCGTTGAAATCTCTTGTCAATTTTTCTTTTCCGTTCACATCTAGGGAGGTTAGCCACAGTGCCATGGGCTTTAAACTTCTTGATGACACTGCGCACAGTAGACACAGGAACATTCAGGTCTTTGGAGAGGGACTTGTAGCCTTGAGATTGCTCATGCTTCCTCACAATTTGGTTTCTCAAGTCCTCAGACTGTTCTTTGGTCTTCTTTCTTTTCTCCATGCTCAATGTGGTACACACAAGGACACAGGACAGAGGTTGAGTCAACTTTAATCCATGTCAACTGGCTGCAAGTGTGATTTAGTTATTGCCAACACCTGTTAGGTGCCACAGGTAAGTTACAGGTGCTGTTAATTACACAAATTAGAGAAGCATCACATGATTTTTCGAACAGTGCCAATACTTTTGTCCACCCTCTTTTTTTATGTTTGGTGTGGAATTATATCCAATTTGGCTTTAGGACAATTCTTTTTGTGTTTTTTCATTTAAGACAAATTAAATGAAGATAATAATACCAAAGAATTTTGTTTGCAATCATTTTCAGGAAGAAACTGAGTATTATCTGACAGAATTGCAGGGGTGTCAATACTTTTGGCCACAACTGTAGTACTTAGCCACATGACCATCGCAGTTGGTGTATCATGTGGTTTCACCTTCACAGCATTTTGAGCTCATTGTTCGGAGAAACAGCTGGTTAGGCCTCTTTCACACTTCAGTTGTTTGAGGTCAAAATCCGCCTTTTTTAGAAAAAAGCGAATCCGCCTTTTTTTTTTGCTGGATCCGCCTTTTTTCCCATAGACTTGCGTTAGCGGCGGATTGTGACGGATGGTCTTCCGTTCCATCTGCCATTTGGCGGATCCGCCAGAATTTTGGCGTCCGCTGTCTGGATTGGACGGACATTGTACCTGCAATAATCTGTGTTCTAAAGCTCCAGAACAGATTTGATTTAGTTTCCATTCTATTACAGTATGTATTACCAATTGTTATAAACACCATGGGACCTGATTTTCGGCTAATGACAGATGCTTCTATATTGTGGTACGTGCTACCTATTATTCCAAAAGGACTCATACGTTTGAAAACAATGAGTTTGTTGCTACCATTTCATGTTTATTTCGTTAGTGGTGAAAGGTGAAAATGCAATAAACAAATGTGTACACAGAAGGTGCTGTTGTCAATTTGGCAGATGCTGTAGCGTTTGTTATTCTTATTATTACAATCTTTTATCAGTTGCTTAAAAGGGAAGCATTGGTGACATTATCTTAAAGTCATTTCCCCAGAAAAAGTTACCAGTAACTACAAGGTCACTGAGTCCTGTTGTGAAAACATTTTTTTCTAAATGTCAAATTTACATAACTGCGCAGTACATAATTAGTTCTGGAAGCAAAAAGTATACCTCTCAGAATAATGATCAGATTGTTATGTTATTTCTATGTCTTCTCAGAAACTTACACTGACTTATCTATAATTTAAATATTGCCAACATGTTCCAGAACTGCTCAGAAAATGAATTTCCATTAGTCCTGGTCATTGCACTTCCACCAGATCATCACCATCTCCGAACACCTTAGTTCAGTGTGTGATTTCTACAAGTCGTGGCTTCTAGTGATGAGCGATCATGCTCGGATAAGGTCTCATCCAAGCATGCCCGTGTGCTAACCGAGTGTCTTTGTTGTGCTCGAGAACCATGGCTGCACATCTCGCGGCTGTTAGAAATACACTCAGGGATTGCCTGTTTGTTAGACAATCCCTGCATGTGTTACAGCTGTCTAACAGCCGCGACACATGCAGCCACTGTGACTCAAACATAGTTTCCGAGGACGCCGATAACACTCGGTTAGCCCACGAGCATGCTTAGATAAGACGTTATTCAAGCACATTTGCTCATCACTAATGGCTATTAGTTGCTTTTTCTGATATCGTGCTCTCATTTCTTGTCTGATAGACACAATATGATGTAGCTATTACTTTTTTCACTGGTTAACCAAAGTTTCTTTTGGGTAGAAAAAGTTGAGACCTCCATATTTGATGTAGAGATGTTAAAATTGCTTTGTGCTCTTCACACATTAAAAATAATGTTATGCAGGACAGTATACAATTTTCCAGTATACTGTTGAGGCAGGGGTAACATATCCCAATAGGCCAAAAGGACAGTTCATAAGGCCTGTTTCACATTTCCGTTTCTTGACGGAAGGCCAAATCGGCTAGAGCTGTTAAAAACGGATCTGCTGCCGTTGTGGGCCAAACGGTAGTAACTGAATCCGTGTTGTGTACGGATCCACTGGAGTCGGCATATGGGCGAAATTTAAAGAAGAGAGTTTTTTCGGCGCTTCCAGAACAGCATTTAGGGTTAATATGCTCGGAAGGGGAAATCTGCCGGGCATGCGCACTATAAAATAGCGTACCGTCGCTGCAAAAAAACGTTGCATCATCCGTCTCTTCTGCCCGGGAGACGCTAAAATTTTCACGGATCCGTCAAAAAACGGATCTGACAGACGAACATCAGTCAAAATCCACCGCTAATGCAAGTCTAAGGGGGAAAAAAACGAATCCGCCTAAAAATGGGCGGATTCGTTTTTTTCTAAAAGTGGCGGATTTTGACTGACGTCAAAAAACTGAAGTGTGAAACAGACCTAAGGAGCAACAATCCATATTTTTGGGCCACTTTCCCTAAGAACAAAGTTTATGAAAGACTTATGGGCTTGATACAATCTTCTGTTCTAGATGTTAAATGGACCATTGTGAATAGTTTTGGGCACCAGTGTATAAAAAAGACTTTGTTGAAACTGAAATGGCTTACATGCGGACTGTATCCAAAGTTAGTAAGGAGTACTATACCATAAGATATTAAAAAAAATGGTTTAGGGTCAACCTTTTTTCCTCTGACCTCCACAATGTAATGTTGTAGGATGAAGTGAATGGACTTGCATGTTAAGAATCTAAAAGGAGCACTTAAATTAACTTAAAAGTAGTGATCTCCTACAACTTTCATGGTTTGGCAGGATGAATGTTCTGAAAATGGATATTCTCCCAACACTCCTATATTTATTCCCGATTACCTCGGTAATGTTTCAATGAAGTATGAAAGATGAGAATGGGCTTTGATTTTGTCTGGAAAGGCACAAGATCATTAATAAGACAAAGCCTAATAATGCCACCTAAATTGCTAGGGTTAGCTAACTTTTCCTTATATCACTCTGCTTTTATGTATAACTCTGTCCTTGACCTCTTACAGCAAGGACTCACCATGGAATGTTTTAATTGCCCATGAATTTTGACAGAGGTAGTTTTGACATCTTGCCTACCTTTATAGCTATATTTAATGCATGGAGGTTGTTTGACAAGCACCTTTATCTGGTTTTTATTCTTGGCCTACCCTTTCTCCTTGTTGGTAACCTCCTCTTTTTTTCCTCTACTTGGAAGGTGCACACAGATATTGCAGCTTTTGGTGTTTTCACTTCAGTCCCGGCCAGCTTCACCAAGATGGATGGAGCATGGGCAGGAAGTTGCGTGGTACCGTTCATTAAGACTGTGTTAATGAATCAGAACCTAAATATTTTTTGTCTACGCATACATTTAAAGTATGATTCAAACTGCTCCAAACGGCAGCAGGGTGTGTTGTGAGCTCATTTTCGGGTTTGCCTCTGGCTTCTGGTGAGGGTTTTGGAGCTTGCTGTGCTGACAGAGGAGTAGTGAGTTCTCTGTCTGGACTCCCTCTGTTGGTGAAGGGAGGTAAAGAAGCTGATCTAAATGGCAGAGACTGGCCACATGAGGAAGAGGACTGCGATTGGACATCAGGAGTTTCTGATTGGATTTAAGGCAGCCGACTCCCTAGTTTCTTGCTGGTGATTTTTCCTGATTGTGGCTTCTGGTTTCCAGTTTGGTTCCTGCCTTCCTATAGCTAAGTTTTCTCTGCTATTGTTCATATGAGTTTTTGTCTGGTTTACTTAGTTTTTGTGTTCAGCCAGCCCTGGCTGGGACTGGGCTGAATCCCCATTTTGTCTCTGATCAGTTGATCTCTTTTGCTCTGTCTTCAGAATATACCTGAGTGCTAATATAGTGATTTTGAAGTCTAGCGACTTCAGGGCCTTTTTCTATCAGATGTGTTGGTCATTTTTTTTGGCAGGATTTTTTGCGTGATTGCAGACAGCAGCTTTTCTTTCCTGTCCTTTCTAGTTAGTGAGGGCCCCATCGTTTGCTCAGCCTATCTTTCTATCTGTGTCTGTGTTTTCATCTTGTTTCAACGACAATACATGTTAGGGGCTGTCTATTGCTTTGGGGTCTGCTCTGGGGCAGTTTAGATTTTCCCTTTCTTTCTTTAGGCTTATTTAGTTCTCCAGCCATGACAAGGCGTCTAGGACTACCGTAGGCAAGCTCCACGGCTACTGCTAGTTGTTGTGGATAGGATCAGGGGTCTGCAATCCGCTAGTTACCAACCTCTCCGGTTTTCTGGGCTTAGCTTGCGTTTTGTTTTTTTCCTCCTCTGTGACTCTTTCATAACAAGGGTGGCTCAGTGGTTAGCACTGTAACATTGCAGCGCTGGGGTTCTGGGTTCAAATCCAACCAAGGACGACATCACCAGGGAGTTTGTATGTTCTCCCTGTGTTTGCGTGGGTTTCCTCCGGGTTCTTTGGTTTCCTCCCCCACTCCAAAGACATACTGATAGGGAAATTAGATTGTTGTAAGCCCAAGCCCCATTAGTGACAGTGATGATAATGCATGTAAAGTGCTGAGGATTTAATGGCGCTATATAAGTGAGTAAAATAACTAAAAATAAACTGCTAGACTTAAACTATTAATTTTTTTCCCAATGGTACATTTCCAATGCATCAAATTTCACAAAATGTCAGATCTATTCTAGTAAAGTTCATTGGCTCCTGTCACAAATCCATTGTTTTGGTGGTTCTGTACAGGATTTACCGTACTTGTCTGTTGTAGGATTTTTTTTCACTGTATGAGAACCACTGCAGGTTGTCTACAGAAATGTCCTGAAAGACAGCTCTTCTTTCAATGTTCCCTGACCCATATTCCAGGATCCTACTTTGTAATTTCTAGACTATGAATTAGATCAAAAACTTGGAGTTTAGGGTCTTTTCTAAGTGGTTTTCCAAGGACATTTCGCAAACCTAGATTTTACTTCTACTTTTTTTTTCATCTACCATCTTGTGTTTAATTGTGGTCAACTGCTTTCCAAACCCATCACTTCTACCATTTCCATTTTCCTTTAGTGTATATCCAATATTTGTGTAATGCAATAAAGATACAAAAGCCGACTTTGCCATATCCTCGTTGGAGTAATTAAATTTTACGTGTTCATTCAGAGTACGTAAATATATTTTCTTGTTCAAATATAAATTTAATCCCTAGCCCGAAGCTCTCTAGTCTCATTCATTCATAATTGTGAAGGATAAATAATGAGTTTTATCTGTGGTTTTTGTACACCAAGTACTGGATGGAAGTTCAGGAGTCACTAAACCTTAGTGTTACTCTTTGATGTTGCTATAGTATCAGACAAAATAACACAAGCAGCCCAAAGGACTCAGTTTGGCATTTTTGGACATCCTGTGAAGGAATTCTTGACTGTCATTACTGTTGGATGACCAGCTAGTAACACAGCCCAGTTAACAAGAATGTTAAAAAACAGCAAGTGATGTTCAGAACAGAAATGACTGGAGTTCAGAGTTTCCTTCTCCTTGTAAAACCCCTTACAGGAATTTACTCTGCAGTAGTCAAACAGACACTCTGGCAGCGCTAATAAGCAGGGCTCTCCTTGGCAGAGCTCTGTTCTAGGACAGGCCCAGGTTTTTCTCCCAATTCCTTTTCCCTTCATTTGTGCACTTGCAAAGCAATCTAATTAGTATTGAGTTCATAAAACTGTTATTCTTTATGTTGCCCTTTATGAGCTCCTTCATACTGTGTGTGCAGTGGTAATTCTAGCAAAGAATGAGCCTTCTAGTTATCACTATCATGAGTGGCTGAATGGAGTTTTGCTCTAAACTCCTAAATTTCAACTTCTTTTCTTTGACTTATCCATGTCATTGTGTAATGTTAATTTGACATCTGAGAATCTGTTATCCACGTACTGGTAATGCTACTGTCACGATCCATTTTTGGATCTGTGTCAGTCTGGGCTTCTCAGATATAAACTTTTTTCCTTTCTGGCCATCGGAGGTTAATGTCAGTTTTTCCCCCCCGGTGGCCGCTGGTGTTACTACATGTTTAGTTAGTCTGCTGGTGGTGACCACTCCCACCTTCCTGTATAAGGTCACCTGGTGCATCAGTTGACGGTTGGTTATGACTGGTCCTTTTTTGAATACCAACCCGTGGTGAAGACTGGAGCTACCTGGTGCAGTGGTGGTTCAGCTTGTCGGGAGCAATGGTGGTTCTGCTGAAGAGAGGAGCTTTCTGGAACAGTGGTGATTCTGCTGAAAGCTGAGTTCAGGAGCCTTACTCTGCTGCACACGGTGCATTGGCCGCAGAGAAAGCTAAGTGTCGTTTTGTTTAACCTTGTCTGTCGTATCTCCCCTTGGAGTTTTATTAGTGCAGTGGTGGGACCAGTGTCCGCACTTACCAATTCCCTAGTGAGGGAGTGAGTGATAGGTGCAGGGTATGTGGGGGACAAGGTATCCTGCTCGGCGACAGGTTGAGAGAACCTGTATAGGGACGTCAGGTTAGTCCGCAGCAGAGTGCAGGAGGTGTCCCTTTTCCCGTTCCCTAGAGCAGGGCCCACCGTTGTAATTGTGTCCCCGGTGTCCCCTTGTTTGTCTTGCTGTTTTAGTGACCGACCGTTTGTCAGGTCGTGGCACACAGGGCCAGTCACTTTCGTGACAGTTACAGTATTGTTTACTGCTGAATGTTCTGTATTGTATATTCTAGCAAATGTGTTTTATAGAAAAATAGGGTTTTTACCTATCTAAATGAGGGGGCTTCTGTGTACCATTGGACCCTCATGGCGATTGGCACCACTTGCTTTGGAGCACTCTCTGATCTAAATTCCAAACCCTGCCCTGCCACTAAAAGGGCCGAGCACCTGCATACACAGTGTCAGTGTGTGCAAGGGCAGAGTGCTCATTCTCCTCTTCTGTGTGCAGCAGCCGCTCGCTGCACACAGGATTACAAGCAGGAGAGGGATGAGCATGTACACACTCACATGATGATTGTTATAAGCGCCCTGCTGTCACATCTGTTTTGTAATAGTGTGTGCATCGAGCAGCTGCTATTCACAGGAGGAGGATGAGAACCCTGCCACACTGACTCTGTGTATTCAGGCACTTGGACGCTCCAGTGTCATTAATAGAGGGAGCAAAAAGGTTCATCGAACCCAGGTGCTCCAAAGCCCCCTCATTTTTATTTTTTTTTTTTTAGAAAACACGCTTACTACATTTTCTAAAATCTACAGCACCAGTTTGATTTTTATAGGGGCTATGTCCCCTATGTGAAAATCTAAATAATTGATAATTAAAGTTTTGAGGGTAACAGATTCTACTTAAAGAAAGACTAGGACAGGACTGTCAATGCGTTATTTCAGAGGTCCAGATGGTTTACAGCAGTGTTTATCAACTCCAGTCCTAAGACCCACCAACAGGACATGTTTTCAGGGTTACCTTAGTATTGAATAGGTGATGGAATTAATGCTTTGATGCAATTATCACCTGTACAATACTAAGGATATCCAGCAAACTTGACCTGTTGGTGGGTCTTGAGGACTGGAGTTGAGAAACACCGGTCTCCAGTGTCTTACAGGCAGGGCCGGTTTTAGACAAAGTGGTGCCCTGGGCAAAAGTTTAAAGTGGGGCCACAAATGCTAACATATTGCACCATCACACAGAAACATTTTGGTTGTATTTACATGCGCTGAGTTCAGGCCGTTAAATGAGTGTGTTGCTTTTTGCCAAGTTTCTTTACATGGCTGGGGAAGAATGATTGGGACAGATAGTCCTCGATACGGTATAATGCAGGTCCCATATACTACATATAGTATAATGCACTCCCCATGGTCCTTGATAGAGTATACTGCAGCACCAGGCAGTGCCTGGTCTGCCTGCCCCTAATGCCGGCCCTGCTTACAGGCAATGCTCCCTAAGATCTCCTCAAGCAAAACCAATCATTTTCAAGAATGCAGAAAATCAGTGTGTCTTGGCAATGGTCAGAGACTAGTCGACTATTGTTATAAAATGGACAAGAGATATGCCGTAATTTTCATTCTCTCAACCAACTAGAATTTACAATGATCTCCAGGTATTTATTTCCATTATAAATTATAATAGAATTGTCTCACAACGACCACCACTTTAAAAAAAACTCTAGCTAAAAGGGATTGCCTTAAGAAGTTATCTGTGACATCCATAGTCAGACCACCCCTTTTACGTTGAAAGACTATTTAGGATCCTCCACTTACGGTATTGTAAACGTTTTCTTAGTTATAGACTTGGCTGGCCTTCGATACAAACATGTATTAATCCTTCACCTGATTATTAATAATATTATTATTATGTTTTGTTATTCAATCCTATATTTGTAAAAAAAAAGTTGCCAATGTTCTGATAACTTCTATACATGGAAATGCTGGGGATGAGTGATGTATTTTTACTCCTTTTCTATAATGGCATTGAGAAATGTATTAATAAAGCTTCAATTTGAAGAAAAGTTTATTTTGGCAGTCACATTCATAATACATTTATTCAGCTGTGTGATCCTTAGATTACATGGCAGGTTCTTGTGTAAGGCCAGAATTTGTGACCTGTTTTTCATACAGACAACTGCAGTTTGCCAATTTATTAGCTAATATTTTATTGTAGGACCTGGAGAAAGGATCATATTAAATTTGACCTCATGCAAGAAGGTCCATGTATAGTTTGGTGCCTCCAATTGTAAGTGTAGCAATAAAATCACAATGCACTGACTTTTCAACACGTCTCATTCTTCAATGCCCTTTCATCTTTTAGGAATAATTTTTGCTAACACCAGTCTCATGACTGGTTCACTGAGGAACACCAATACTTCTACCTTTTGGGGTATTCTCACATGGGATAGATATGCTTCCGATTTTCTGTTTTGAAAATCTGCAGTGTACAACAGTAATGGCTAGGTGAATTTATTTTAAAGGGAACCTGTCAGCTGTTTTGGCCACTATAAGATACGGCCACCGCCTTTCAGGGCTTATCTACAGCATTCTATCATGCTGTAGATAAGCCCCTGGTCCGACCTGAAAGATAAGAAAAATAAGTTTTATTATACTCCCCCGGGGGGGAGGGCAGTCAGGTGTGGTCTGGTCTGATGGGTGTTGCAGGTCTGGGTCTGGCGCCTCCCATCTTCTTGCGATGCCATCATCCTGCTTGCTTCATCGCTCCACGACATCATGCCTGTTGAGGGCAGAGCAAAGTACTGCAGTGTGCAGGCGCTGGGAAAGGTCAGAGAGGCCCAGCGCCTGTGCACTGCAGTACTTTGCTCTGCCCTCAACAGGGCAGATCAGTACACCTGAGGCAGGAGTGCAATGCCGGGAAGCCATGAAGCAAGCAGGAGGGCGGCGTCAAGTATCCACAATCCACTATAGTGTGAAATATCCACATTCAATGATGGTTTGGGGAGCCATGTCATCTGCTGGTTTTAGGTCCACTGTGTTTTATGGAGACCAAAGTCAGTGCAGTTGTCTACCAGGAAATTTTAGAGCACTTCATGCGTCCCTCTGCCGACAAGCTTTTAGGAGGTGGAAATTTCATTCTCCAGCTGGACTTGGCACCTGTCCACACTGACAAAAGTACCAATTTCTGGTTTAAAAACAACAGTATCACAGTGCTTGATTGGCCAGCAAACTTGACTGACCTTTACCCCATAGAGAATCTGTGGGGTATTGTCAAGAGGAAGATGAGAGACACTAGACCCAGCAATACAGATGAGCTGAAGGCTGCTATCAAAGCAACCTGGGCTTCCATAACACCTCAGCAGTGCCACAGGCTGATCGCTTCCATGCCACACCACATTGATGCAGTAATTGATGCAAAAGGAGCCCCAACCAAGTATTGAGTGCATTTACTGAACATACATTTCTGTAGGCCAACATTTCAGATTTTAAAATTATTTTTCAAGCTGGTGTTATAAAGTATTCTAATTTACTGAGATAATGACTTTTGGGTTTTCATTGGCTGTAAGCCATAGTCATCAACATTTACAGAAATAAACACTTGAAATAGATCACTCTGTAATGACTCTATATAATCTATGAGTTTCACTTTTTGTATTAAAGGGGTTGTCCGGGCTTTTCACATAATCTCAGTACATATCTGGGCTGCAGAATTATGACAATAAGTAATTTACTTTCTGTCACTAGTTTGCACTGTTTTCCTGATATTCTGAACAGAACGTCCAAGGGGGGGGTGTTATGGCATTGAAATGAGAACTAGTCGTAACCTCCTACTCTACTCCAAACATGCCCTCTATAGCAACAACCCCACCCTCCATAGCTACAGGCCCTCCTCATCCACATGAAGCAGCCCTCATCACACAGTAACGAATTCTTCCCCTCCAGCAGCCTCAGTGCAGAGAGCAGAGAGCTGCTCCTCCCCCAGACACACACTGAACAGTGATCTATGGAAAGTGAAACTAGTGAGGAGGAGTGAAAATCGTCCTGTATTCTGGGCCACTCCATGATTACAATACATAAGTCATTATCAGTAATTCCTTCCCTCACTGTCCCAGGCTGCTGGCAGCAGTGAGAACAGACTGTGTGATGGCCAGTGATGGGGGTCTGCAGCTTCTAATCTGCACAGAGGATGGCAGTCACTGATGTAATCTGTTGTGTGACAAAGCCTCTTGTTAGGAGACAGATTTCTACCTCTCCTATGTTGAAATCTAGACCCTTACTTTTTGCAGTCTCCTGCGCTTCATCTGCTGCAGAGACGATTGCAGAGCAGAGTGCCTTGCAGCAACTCTCTCCAGAGGCCAAGTCCTTTGTTCCCTTAACTGAGCATGCTCATGGGACGAACTCCCATTGGAGTTCGGGAGTCAGGTGCTCAGGTCCTGTGTCCCTGGAGCTGCTGGCTGCGCAATTTCCTACAGAGCGGGCTAAGGTGGCCTTTATTATCTCCCTACTGTCGGGCTGGTCCCTCTGATAATACGTTTGTGTGAGTGATTGGTTCCTGCCAGTAGTAGCGCCAGCGCGCCTAGCTCCATCTTGCTCAGCAGCCTAGCGTCTGCATTGCGCCAGCGTTATTGCAGCGTCTTACCTGCGGCTCAGTTCTTGCCGCGCTGCAGTTGCAGCTTATCTCTGCGTCCGCTGTTGTGACGCCACGCACCTTATTTAACGGTAGGTCTAGACGGAGTAGTCCTGTTGTCTAAGGCTACTCCTGTGACCCTGAATACCGTGTCTGCATCGCTGAGACTCTGTGATCCTGAACAGACTCAGCGTTTTGTGTATGCTTTTGCCTGCAACTCTGTGAGTGTAACAGAGCTTGCTTCAGTGCACATTGGGTGCAGTTAAACCCTGTACACATTACCACCATAGTGCTCTGCATCTACTAGCTGCAGTTTTTCCATCCTCCGCACGGTGGACCCCGAGCGGCAAAGGCACTTTATTCATATTTTTTATTTAGTGCCTTCCGCCACTCCTAACATTATACTAGCACCAGGGTCTGGCTAGAGATGGCAGACCAGCAGCAACTTTTGCAGTGTGTGCGACAGCTCGAGGCTCGCTTGACTACCCTTGAGAGAGCTCTCGCAGCTGCGCAGGCCACGGATGCTGCTGTTCAGGCACTCGCAGATGTGGTAGGGCGTATGTCCATGTCCGCCCTTGCACCGACAGTTACCCGCCTCCCGTTGCCCGAAAAATACTGTGGGGACGGCGCCTCCTGCAGGGGTTTCATCAGCCATTGCTCAATACACCTGGAGCTGCTGGCTGTGCAATTTCCTACAGAGCGGACTAAGGTGGCCTTTATTATCTCCCTACTGTCAGGCAAGGCCTTGGAATGGGCTACGCCTTTATGGGAACGTGGTGACCTCGAGATTCGGACCGCGGCCAACTTGCTAACAGCCATCAAGCAAGTATTTCTCGGTCCACGGGTCATGCACGATACATCTCTGCAACTTCTCGCCCTTACTCAGGGGTCACTTTCGGTTAGCCAGTATGCCGTCCGTTTTCAGACGCTGGTGTCCAAGTTGGAGTGGTCCGACAAAGCCCTTATCCCCGTTTTTTGGCGAGGTCTAGCAGAGCACGTGAAGGATGCTCTCTCTACTAGAGAGATCCCCACCAGCTTGGAGGAGTTAATATCCGTCTCCTCACGTATCGACCTCCGTTTTTCGGAGCGCGGTATGGAGCGGGCTCACTCCAAGCGAAGAGCTGTTTCGGCTCCTAAATTTTTTTAACCTCTTGAGCTGTCTGAGCCGGAGGTTCTACCCCCTGAGCCCATGGAGGTGTTTCGTACCAATATTAATACGGACGCAGACCAGGAATCCATTTGCGGTTGTCACCATGTATGTGCGGTTTCTCCGGAAGCCAGCTCCCCGCAATGGTCGGAGTCTAAACCGGGTATCGAGTCCTTTGTCCCTCCTCATCTTAGGGCTCAGGTTCTCACCTGGGCACATGCGTCCAATGCGCCCCACCATTGGGGTTACATGCAAATCTCGAAGCTATTGGCCGGAGCGTATTGGTGGCCCCATAGGGCTCGGGACATCAAAAAATGTATCCAGGTTTGCACCTTAATGTGCTCAGGACAGCCTTCCTAGGCAGAGAGTGGTAACAGTCGCTGACTCACGGCGGCGTTCGGTTGCTTCACCCGCTCCTGTTGTCTCCCAGGTGTCCCTTCTGAAACCTGGTGATCTTGCCTCCACTGATGCCTTCCAAGTGTCCCGGTTTACGGTAACTCCTACCAGGACACCAAGCTTGCCTTTGGACAAGTTTGAGCCTTATGCCACCGTAGGGCACAGGTTGATGGTCAGGAAGGCTCAGGGAGGAGGGGGCTCTAGGAAGGGGGTAATGTTAGGAGTCAGATTTCTACCTCTCCTAAGTTGAAATCTAGACCCTTATATTCTGCAGTCTCCTGCGCTTCATCTGCTACAGAGGAGATTGCAGAGGAGAGTGCCTTGCGGCAACTCTCTCCAGAGGCTAAGTCCTTTGTTCCCTTAACTGAGCATGCTCATGAGTCAGGTGCTCAGGTCCTGTGTCAAATCCTATTGGCTCCTCTTGGAGCCTTGGAGATTTCCGGAAGGTCCCGTTTGGTATAAAAAGTGCGCATGGCTGTTCCGCCATGCGCTAGTATTTTTCATGCTTGCTGCTGTATGTTTGATGATGGATGCTTGGACTGGTGAATGACATTAAGAAACCCCTTCCCTCTGATAATACGTTTGTGTGAGTGATTGGTTCCTGCCAGTAGTAGCGCCAGCGCCAGCGCGTCTAGCTCCATCTTGCTCAGCAGCCTAGTGTCTGCATTGCACCATCGTTATTGCAGCGCCTTACCAGCGGCTCAGTTCTTGCCACGCTGCAGTTGCGACGCCACGCACCTTATTTAACGGTAGGTCTAGACGGAGTAGTCCTGTTGTCTAAGGCTACTCCTGTGACCCTGAATACTGTGTCTGCATTGCTGAGACTCTGTGACCCTGAACAGACTCAGCGTTTTGTGTATGCTTTTGCCTGCAGCTCTGTGAGTGTAACAGAGCTTGCTTCAGTGCACATTGGGTGCAGTTAAACCCTGTGCATATTACCGCCATCGAGCTCTGCATCTACTAGCTGCGATTTTTCCATCCTCCGCACGGTGGACCCCGAGCGGCAAAGGCACTTTATTCATATTTTTTATTTAGTGCCTTCCGCCACTCCTAACACCTCTGCTGTGTGAATGAGACAGCTCTGTGTCACTGATGTCTTCACACAGCAGCAGATTTGGTGCAGTGTATGTGTGAGCACTGTGTCTCTAATGACACAAATACTGATGGGAGCAGCCTGTCCAATCAGCAGCTGTAACAGTGTGAAGTGTTGGGGGGTGTATGTATGTATTGTGCTGCTTTCGCAAATACAGGATCACTGCTGTGTTCTTTCCAATGCTGGAATGATGATAAAGATGAGTGCTGGTGCAGTTTACTGCCAGCCAGTGAGTGGACAGTGGGTGGTGCTGGTCACTGGAGCTTGCTGGGAATTTGGTGGAGCTTTGCACGTACACTGCACCAAATCTGCTGCTGTGTGAAGACATCAGTGACACATAGCTGTCTCATTCACACAGCAGAGGCTTTGTCACACAACAGATTACATCAGTGACTGCCATCCCCTGTGCAGATTAGAAGCTGCAGACCCCCATCACTGGCCATCACACAGTCTGTTCTCACTGCTGCCAGCAGCCTGGGACAGTGAGGGAAGGAATTACTGATAATGAGTTATGTATTGTAATCATGGAGTGGCCCAGAATACAGGACGATTTTCACTCCTCCTCACTAGTTTCACTTTCCATAGATCACTGTTCAGTGTGTGTCTGGGGGAGGAGCAGCTCTCTGCTCTCTGCACTGAGGCTGCTGGAGGGGAAGAATTCATTACTGTGTGATGAGGGCTGCTTCATGTGGATGGGGAGGGCCTGTAGCTATGGAGGGTGGGGTTGTTGCTATAGAGGGCATGTTTGGAGTAGAGTAGGAGGTTACGACTAGTTCTCATTTCAATGCCATAACACACCCCCCCTTGGACATTCTGTTCAGAATATCTAGAAAACCGTGCAAACTAGTGACAGAAAGTAAATTACTTATTGTCATAATTCTGTAGCCCAGATATGTACTGTGATTATGTGAAAAGCCCGGACAACCCCTTTAAAGAACTGAAATAAATTAACATTTTGATGATATTCTAATTTTGTGAGATGCACCTGTACACAACTTATTTTCCTATAATATAGCCTTCACAATGCAATTAATTGATCATCCGGCAACATGAAAAAGAATTACCTCATTTGGGATGCCAAGGGGGCGGCGCTGGGGTGGGTTTAGTCCCTGCTGTGAGTATAGAGAGTGGCAGCTGTAACTGCTTCCCCAGCTCTGACTGACAGCCAGCCCTAATACTAATGATGCCATGTAATCCTCACTATCTCTAGGAATGTGTTAAATGGAGCTGGTAGCTCATCATTTGTTTTTTTTCTTTGAGATCCATGTGAATCAAATTGTGTATCGATGGAATTTGCAGGGACCTTCAAGTTTCTGTAACTCTAATTTAAATAGCAGCGATCAATCCTTTCATCTTTTGTTAATTAGTACCGGCTAAACGTTTTCCAAGGAAGGTCAGCCAGTGGACTAGCAATAGACACCAAAGGCTTATTGATCCATTTTGTGTAGTATAGCTTGTCTAAAAAATATCTACTGTAGCACAAATTGTTGAGAAAGTTAATGCTGGTAATGAATAAATAGTGCCTTGAAGCTTGCTGTATATGGGGCTGCTGGGTTGCAAATAGTCCATAGTTTTCTTGTTGACACCTGTGTATCTCTGAAAGAACCTAGAATAGGCACGTGAGCTTAAAAACTGGACTATGGAGCAGATGAAGAAGGTGACCCGCTTGAAGAATAACATTCTTTTGACATTATATGAACAGATAGGAGCCGGTGTTTCACCTAGCTGTGGAAGAGATGGGAAGAATTGAAGGTAGCAGAGGCACTGATAATCATTCTAGGCAATGTGCCACTGGGAACATGGCATAAACATTGCTCTAGAATACAACTTAATAGCAATAGTATTTACGAAAGGGAGTGATCTCTCACTAGGATCATGCACCGTACAACACTAAAATTATTCAGGATTTTTTTTATAACCTCCAAATGCTCGTGTCTCAATTCTACTGAACTTCTGTGAGAAGTGCTGTAAAACTAAAGCCAATCTATGGAGGCCCCACCTTGTACTTTACAGGCTTACAGGTTGTTTTAACACAAGTACATGGCTTTTGTAAATTTTGGCAAACTGCAGTCTAGCTTTTTCTTGATTATGTTGCGCACAGTGGACAAAGGAACACCTGGATCTTTGAAGATGGGCTTGTAACCTTGAGATTGTTGACATTTTTCAAGAACTTTTGTACCATAGTCCTCAGACAGTTCTCTTCTCTTTCTGTTCTCTATGCACACGCAGACACACAATGCAATGATTGAGTCAACTACTCCCCTTTTTGTCTGGTTTCAGGTGTGATTTTCATATTGCCCACACCTGTTACTTGCTACAGGTGAGTTTATAGAGCATCACATGCTTGAAAATTATTTCCCTCAATTCTGGAAAAGTACCAAAAATTTTGTCCCACCTGTTTTGGAGGTTTCTGTAAAATTATGTCCAATTTGCCTTTTTTCTGTTGTTTTTTTTTTTTTTTTTTGCGTTGTTCCAATAAAATAAACATGTATAAGAAAACATGTGTAACTGCAATAATTTTCTGGGAGAAATACTTCATTTTCTGGAACAATTTCAAGGGTGCCAACACTTTCGGCCATGACTGTAGATGATCAGACTCTGACCTTATCGTTTGTATGGAAGCTTCTAATGCGCTTGTGCAAAGGTCATTGTGAAAGAGGGGGAGCAGGGTCAGTGGTGATATCGCTTGTTGTGATTGGTGGATACTGTGTTAATAACTTGTATAGAGGTGATATCTGTCATTGTAATTTTGCCTTTGCTAATAAGGACCCTTGCTGAAAACTCTTCCTGAAATGACCGGAAGTATGGATCTAAAAAAGCACCTGGGGCTAATTTGAAAATTGCGAGATTGCTAACTTTTGTTTTTAATAACATTTTTGACGTGAAATAAAAGCAAATTGCAAAATGAAAAAAAAAAATGTAGCACAAAAAAACCTGATTTAAACAATAGGACATTTTCTGATGATCGCTTCCCTTTAAAGGATCTTCTGCCATCACATTTGGGACACATAGGACAGGACATGTTGTTATAGGTTTTAAAGGGAATTTGAGACCCGATTTTCGGCCTTTAAGCTGCAGCCACCACCATCAGGGGCTTATCTACAGCATTCTGTAATGCTGTAGATAAGCCCCCGATGTAACCTGAAACATAAGAAAAACGAGTTAGATTATACTCACTCGGGAGTCCGGTCCTATGGGTGTCGCGGTCCGGTCCGGCGCCTCCCATCTTCTAGCGATGATGTCCTACTTCTTACTTCTGCCGCGGCTCCTGCACTGTGTACTTTCTCTGCCCTGTTGAGGGCAGAGTAAAGTACTGCAGTGCACAGGCACCGGACCTCTCTGACCTTTCCCGGCACATGCGCACTGCACTACTTTACTCTGCTCTAAATAGGGCAGAGAAAGTACACCTGCGCAGGAGCCGCGGCAGAAGTAAGGAGGAGGACGTCATCTCTAGAAGATAGGAGGCTCCGGACCGGACCGCAACACCCACCGCACTCGCCCCCCGATGAGTATAATCTAACTTGTTTTTCTTATCTTTCAGGTTACATCGGGGGCTTATCTACAGCATTACAAAATGCTGTAGATAAGTCCCTGATGGCGCTGGCAGCAGCTTATAGGCCGAAAATGGGGTGACAGATTCCCTTTAAAGTTTTAGCTGATTTGCTTATATAGAAAAGAAAATGTTTTCACCTAAAATCTCTTGCATGTTGCATCACAATACAGTTCACAGCCATGAATCTGGTCTCATGAAACTCTTGTGTTTTCCTAAATGATGATAAAATTAAAGTTGATCAAAAGTCATTGTTATAATAAAATATATTTCAGAAAGCACAGCGTATACATAGTGAATTCTGCAGTAAGATGTATGGATTCTAAATACAAAGCAAATAGTGTCGGCATACGAGGCTGATCGTTGATGAGCTTCATTATGGCCGACTGTGGTTGCTAAGGTAAGTATAGAAATTGCACGAACTTCGTGTTTGCAGAATTTGTATCGTCAGTGCCAGAAGAAAAAGAAAGAGCCAGTGGTATCCTGAGAGTTATAATAAAAATCAATATTTATTTTTAAGTAATTAATAATAATAACATATATCTAAATGTCAATACACCAATACCAGTGAGAAAATGCAGAGAGGAAAACTATCGCTAAAGTGCCCAGTTGCCTTTTAAGGAAATCAGAGACATATCACATGATTATCAAAATCAAAGTAAGCCAGAGCGGTGAATATTGAATCAGAAGAAGTAGCAGCAAGGGTAACGCTGTCCAAACCGAGCATTTAATATTATCAAGTGAATCAAGAGCTCAGTAAGGAGTGAAGCAAAGATTGTCAGGCCAAGGAGAGGCAACGGGCACCAGATGGAGGGTGTGAGGCTCCCCGACGCGCGTTTTTGGCTCTGCGCAGCCGCGTCGGGGAGCCTCACAATCTTTGCTTCACTCCTTACTGAGCTCTTGATTCACTTGATAATATTAAATGCTCGGTTTGGTCAGCATTACCCTTGCTGCTACTTCTTCTGATTCAATATCCACCGCTCTGGCTTACTTTGATTTTGATAATCATGTGATATGTCTCTGATTTCCTTAAAAGGCAACTGGGCACTTTAGGGATAGTTTTCCTCTCTGCATTTTCTCACTGGTATTGGTGTATTGGCATTTAGATATATGTTATTATTATTAATCACTTAAAAATAAATATTGATTTTTATTATAACTCTCAGGATAACATTGGCTCTTTCTTTCTCTTCTGGCACTGATTATTTCTGAGCTGGTACTTTTTTTCTTCTTTTTAGACTGGTGATGAGATCTAGCATACAAAGTATGTATTGGGAATTTTTTGCTTTAATTAGAATTTGCATAGTGTAGCTTAGAATCAGTGACTGTAAGATAACAGATAGCTGGTATTCACATCATGCAGAATAAAGAAAAAACCTGTGAAGTTTGAGTGTTTTTGCCGTCACTGTGAAAAACGTGGTTTCCTGTGTTTCATTTCTCAAGGACTAGTGATTTCTGCACCACCCCTCTCTAACAATAGAGCTACTCACCCGGCTTCTGAAAAGAACCAACATGCTGAAATTTCACTTGAGCTAAGCAGTCATTTATTTCCTGTTGTGTTTTTTTTTTCCAGCCGCTCAGGAAAGCTGGAGAAAGAATAGCTGATAAAATACAATTGATTGTACGCAGTCCACGAGTGTCAGATACACTATAATGGCCCCTGCTATCAAGTGTCTCAGAACAACATAATCAGCAACTATTGTTTAATCTCAAAGGATGTCATTTTTTTTCAAATCTTCCTGTAAATGTTATTCTTTCTTAACAATTCTTTATTAGATTTACTTAAAAGGGTTTTCTGGTTTAAGAAAACCCATGTCCCAATGCCTTTTTATTCACTCTGCTCTACTCACCGTCCCCAGGTCCAACACTGGGTCTCCACCTCTTCTCCAAGTGTCTGTTATTATCTGCAGCCAATAACTGAGCTCAGCAACTCATGCCGTCTACTCGTGTACAGCATATGTATTGACTCTAGTGCAGTCAATGTGACGTCAGCACTTCAGGCAGTTCGAGACACCTTGTAGACCCAGAGCTGGGGAACATGGGTTTTCTTAAACCCTTTAACCCCTGTAAGTGAATTTAACAAAGAATTGTTTAGAAAGAGTAATTATTATATTATGAAGAGTATTATTCTAAAATTTCTTGGTCAATTGTTAGACCATTAATTAGTTCTGACTCCCCTTTCCCTTTTCTTCTTCACCTCTTTATCTGTTATCCTTTTTCCTTCCCCCCTTTCCGCTTCCCCCAGTCCTGTTATTTTGTTCATACCTTTCTCCTAACAACTTAGGCCGGGTTTGGGTAGAAGGCGTAGGGCTGCATACTTCCTCCCTTAAGCTCTGCCTACTTACACACTTCTTCCCTTAAGCTCTGCCTACTTCCGCATGCGTCCTGCGTACCTAGTTAACCGGCGCATGCGCAGTAAGGCAAAGTATACTGCGCGAGCCAAGAATGCTTAGCGCACGCGCGAAAGATGGTGGACACCTACTCCTATTCATGAAAAAACTGCGGATGGCGGTCAAGGATGGGGAGGTGGCAAAGATCGGAAACACCGCCCATCGGACCGGACCGACCTCATTTAAATAGCCCGCCAAAAGTAGGTGAGACTCCCTTTAACATTGGGTACGCAGGGACATGCGTTGTATGCGGATGCGTCCGCATGCGTTGTTTTGACGTGCCCGCCGACCACAACATGTTGCATTTCTGTGCGGTCAGCGGGAACGTCAAAACGACGCATGTGGGTGCATCTGCATACAACGCATGTCCCTGTGTACCCAATGTTAAAGATAGGTACGCAGGAGGCATGCGGAAGTAGGCGGAGCTTAAGGGAAGAAGTGCGTAAGTAGGTGGAGCTTAAGGGAAGAAGTACGCAGCCCTACGCACTCTACCCAAACGCAAGTGTGAACCCGGCCTTAGACTTCTTTTTACTACCCTCCCAACCCTGTTATTTTATAGTTAAAAATTATTAAAATAGTTATGCTTGAAAATCTGTTTTGTTACTGTTAAACCTAATAAAAAATAATTGAAAAAAGAAAAGAGTAACTTTAACCATAAGATTTTTTTTTTTTTTAAAGAGACTCTACGTTGGAAGTAAGAAGGGTGAGTAAAGCATTAGGGTTTTCTTTTTTTTATTATACTAAATTTCAGCCATGATGTAGGGGTTTTCAAAAACCAGATGCCTTTTTTTTGTTAAGGCCTCTTCACCTTAGAGTAATATTTCTCGACAGTCTTGATGTAAAATATGTTTACTTTTTACCGTTTCCACTCATTTCACATAACATTTCAGCAGTTCCATGAAGATGGAAAGCCTGGCAGTCAGTGTCGGAAAACCCAGAAAATGCACTAGCATCTTTTATTTCGCAGCCACCGACTTGTAGGAGTGGTGCACACTGGTAATTATAGGATACCCTAATGATGTTGGAAATTCTGAAAATGGAATTGACCTACGTTACATGGAAAATGATGACAGCCTCAGCAACATCAGGGTCACTAGGGAGACCGAGTGACATAAGCTACAGCGCACATCAGAACATTTCAACCTATCATTATCTAAGACGTGTTTTGTAAATGGAAATAGCAACATTTCAAGTTTGAGCATAAATCTTAAAACGATAAAATCCCATTTTGCCTGTCACACTTGAGCAAACTGTGAAATTGTTATAGTCAGATTTGTTCCGAATAGGTATTTCATTGTAAAATGAGGAAATATCAAAACACACAAGCCCCGAATCGAAGCAATTTTGCCAGAATCCTACCATAAATTACTTTGAAAAGTTTCAGATTTTTGTACTTTTGACGGTTTAATACCCGTTACTTACAGTTCTGCTAAAATGGGTGTCACAAGGGTGCTAAAGGGGCATGAAACCAAGGCCTGTCTGATTCATGGCAAGCTGTGGCGTTACTTATGTCAGAAATCTTACTCCAGTTGGGGACTAGCGTAAGATTTCTGGTGTGTCACATGATGCCGCACGTCACAATCTTCCTGATTAAGAGGAGTGCATTTCTTAATGAAGCTCTATTGTCTGACTCCTGCATGTCCCCTCATCAAGAAGATAGCTGGCTTTGATAAATTGAAACCCCAAACTAAAAACATATTTGCTTTGTTAAACATGTCAGCATGATGCAGCAATGTAAAGTAAAGGCATGGCCATAATTGAGCTGTTATATATACTAAATCAATACCTTTACTGGAGGAATCCGCTTTGCTATTTTTCATCCACATCAAATATTTTTGGGTAATTAGCTTTAGGTGCATTGGGGAGGAACTGTGGGTAGGGTCTTCGGCTCCTGCCCCGGCCCCTCCGCTTTCCTCTGGTGTCTGTATGACAGGTCACTGCATTGTGACTCCTGTTTATAATTTCGTGCTGACACCGACCTTGCTTCGGGCAGCTTGTGGGCAGATTGATCTCCCGATGGTTTTCAATTAAATGGCGCTGGTGACGGCATATGCGCAGATTGAGATCTCAACTAGTGATGAGCGAGTATACTCTTTGCTCGGATGTCCGCCAAGTATTTTGGCGTGTTTAGTTTTTGTTGACGCAGCTCCATGATTTGCGGCTGCTAGACAGCCTGAATACATGTGGGGGTTGCCTGTTTGTTAGGGAATCCACACTATCCAGGCTGTCTAGCAGCCACAAATCATGCAGCTACAGCAACAGAAACTAAATATCTGAGCACATCCAAATACCCAAATACTCGGAGATCATCCGAGCATGCTCGGGAAATCTCAAGTAACGAGTATACTCGCTCATCACTATTCTTAACTTAATGACGTCCTTTAGAGATTTGGTTTAGTCAAGATCTAAATTTGCAAGTGCCCAGCAACCAGCGCCATTTTATTGACGACTGTCAATCTGCGCAAGCTACGGAGATATAAAAATAAAAAAAGCAACAAGAAAATCCCAAAATGGGTTTGCTAATGTAGAGGTGTTAACCCTCCAGTACTAAAGTGGTTCCTGTTCCAACTGGCACAAGTTCTGTCCCAGATACAAGACATCCTTTTGCCAGACTTTTACAAAGTCTTATCACTCAGATATTCATGACCTCCGTATATACAGTAATATTCAGCATCGCTGTTATTATCCGGCATCAGCACAGTAAATGAGATCTGTAAATAATAAAAAGAAATAAGCATACAACCACCCTAAGTGATATGTGAGTAATTCATATTCATTTACAATGATTTAGTAGACGTTTGCCTACGTTTGTATTGAGCGTGCGGTTGGCCACTAGTGAGATGTATTATTTCTTGTGGTTATGGTGTGAACCACAAAATCAGAGCCGTATGGAGATCTTTTTCATACACTAACCAGGTCCATGTAAAAGCGATCTTTGCCCAGCAGGAAGCAGGTGGTATGTAGACCTGAGTACGAGCCACCACAATGTGCACCAGTCCAAGTGTATTCAGTGAGGCCGGAAACAACAGTCTAATCAGGTTGTTGCTGGGAGTATGCAGATTGTTTACTTGTGGTCACATGACCGTCGTTCTTGGTCCAGACACCGGACAATCCTCACAGCACGTTGCCCATGATGTGAGGATGCAAAAGTCTTGTAGAGTGACTGCAGACTTGTCGTTTTAGACCGGACAACTTCTTTACATAAACATTGTACTTTCAGGCAACTTGATCACATTTGGAATACAATGTAATAGACTATTTTTTATAAATTGGATGTGGCTTAATCACTGATAAATCTCTGGAAGTTCCAGCCAATAGTTGTCTCTTCTAAATTACTGATTAAAAACACACATGTGACATTCACAAGTGTGAACACGTCGATCAGACAATGCTCACACCACCCACTAACTGAGATACAACAAGAAAACACAGAATGACAGATTTGCAAAAATACTCTGCAATAAAAAATGGCAGTAATCAGCAAGTGCTGGATAACAAATACAGGGTATTTAGTCGATACTTTTTTTTGCGCAAAAAAATGTACACCAAGCTGCTCCACCGCGTCAAGGTAACCCCTATCGAAGCAGTCCCTATCTAATGTATTAAAAACCTGAACATATGAACAGTGTCTAATGTGAACAGGATTCAGACAGGCCGCTCCCTAGTATGGGCTTGTGGTCTGAGACAGCTCTTATGTGCACGTCACATGAGAGGGGTGGGGTCTCCCAAACCATGCTAACCATGTATTTATACTTTTTGTACTTTCTAATAAGATGAAGTTAATATCTATTCTATATACAGTCATATGTTAAAGTTTGGGCACCCCTTTTAATGTTAACCTTTTTTCTTTATAACAATTTTGGTTTTTGCAACAGCTATTTCAGTTTCATATATCTAATAACTGATGGACTCAGTTAGGCCTCTTTCACACATCAGTTTTTTGCCTTCAGGCGCGATCCTGCTTTTTTTTGTAAAACCGGATCCGGCAAAATGCAATGCCGGATCCAGTTTTTCCCCATTGACTAGCATTAACGCCGGATCGTGCCGGATGGCATTGCGTTTCATCCGTTTTTTGCCGGATCCGGCAACTTGTCTCATTCCGGCGTCTGGAAAAAACGGCTACTGTAACGTTTTTTGTCTCCGGCGAAAAAGCTGGAAGCGCCGGATCCGGCGCTTCCAGCTTTTTGCTACAATGAAAGTCTATGGGCGCCGGAATGCGCCGGATCCAGAAAAAGACGGATCCAGCAACGGGATCCGTTTTTTTTAAGTCTGCGCATGCTCAGATCCAATTGGCCAGCCCCCAGGAACAGATATAACCTGCTAGACGGATCCAGCAAAAAAACGGATCCGTTTCTACAATTCTCCGAAATTTATGCCGGATCCGTTTTTTCTAAAAATAGCCGGATCCTGCCTGACGGCAAAAAACTGATGTGTGAAAGTAGCCTTATATTTCTGGATTCAAATGAGGTTTATTGTACTAACAGAAATTGTGCAATCTGCATTTTAACAAAATTTGACCAGTGCAAAAGTATGGGCACCTCAACATAAAAGTGACATTAATATTTCGTAGATCCTCCTTTTGCAAAAATAACAGCCTCTAGTCGCTTCCTGTAGCTATTAATGAGTTCCTTGGATCCTGGATGAAGGTATTTGTGACCATTCCTGTTTACAAAACAATTCCAGTTCAGTTAAGTTTGATGGTCGCCGAGCATGGACAGCCCTCTTCAAATCATCCCACAGATGTTCAATGATATTCAGGTCTGGGGACTGGGATGGCCATTCCAGAACATTGTAATTGTTCCTCTGCATGAATGCCTGAGTAGATTTGGAGTGGTGTTTTGGATCATTGTCTTGCTGAAATATCCATCCCCTGCGTAACTTCAACTTCGTCACTGATTCTTGCACATTATTGTCAAGAATCTGCTGATACTGAGTTGAATACATGCGACCCTCAACTTTAACAAGATTCCCGGTGCCGGCATTGGCCACACAGCCCCAAAGCATGATGGAACCTCCACCAAATTTTACTGTGGGTAGCAAGTGTTTTTCTTGGAATGCTGTGTTTTTTAGCCTCCATGCATAACGCCTTTTTGTATGACCAAACAACTCAATCTTTGTTTCATCAGTCCACAGGACCTTCTTCCAAAATGTAACTGGCTTGTCCAAATGTGCTTTTGCATACCTCAGGCGACTCTGTTTGTGGCGTGCTTGCAGAAACGGCTTCTTTCGCATCACTCTCCCATACAGCTTCTCCTTGTGCAAGTGCGCTGTATTGTTGACCAATGCACCATCTGCAGCAAGATGATGCTGCAGGTCTTTGGAGGTGGTCTGTGGATTGTCCTTGACTGTTCTCACCATTCTTCTTCTCTGCCTTTCTGATATTTTTCTTGGCCTGCCACTTCTGGGCTTAACAAGAACTGTACCTGTGTTCTTCCATTTCCTTATTATGTTCCTCACAGTGGAAACTGACAGGTTAAATCTCTGAGACAACTTTTTGTATCCTTCCCCTGAAAAGCTATGTTAAATAATCTTTGTTTTCAGATCATTTGAGAGTTGTTTTGAGGAGCCCATGATGCCACACTTCATAGGAGAATCAAATAGGAGAACTACTTGCAAGTGGCCACCTTAAATACCTTTTCTCATGATTTGATACACCTGGTTATGAAGTTCAAAGCTCAATGAGGTTACAAAACCAATTTAGTGCTTCAGGAAGTCCGTAAAAAGTAGTTAGGAGTGTTCAAATCAAGAAAACGATAAGGGTGCCCATACTTTTGCATCGGTCAAATTTTGATAAAATGCAGATTGCACATTTTCTGTTAGTACAATAAACCTCATTTGAATCCAGAAATATAACTGAGTCCATCAGTTATTAGATATATGAAACTGAAATAGTTGATGCAAAAACCAAAATTGTTATAAAGAAAAAACGTTAACATTAATAGGGGTGCCCAAACTTTAACATATGACTGTATATGATATGTTTGAATTTTCTCAATAGATGGAGGATGTCTCAGCGCTCCCGCCCTGTACGCGAATGCGGCCCGATTGCTGCTGTGCCTGCTGGCTCTCGTCATCTATCCCTGTGGGCTCAGCCCGCCCCGGCTCCGCCCATTGTGTGACGTCGATGCCCGCCGGCATCGCTGGTAGCCGGGCAACATAGCGCGTCACTTCCGAGCGGTGGGCGTCACTTCCGGTCAGGCGGTAATTACCGCTGCGGCCGGGAGCTATAAAAAGTTGAGACACAGCTTGAATGATAGGCCCCTTGAGAAAGGAGTCCGAAACGCGCGTCGGGGCGGATGCGCTGGCCCAGGAACCACGGCACCCGATACCACTGACGCCAATAGGTAATTACCATAGATTATACTATGGAGGTGTTTATAGTCACTGGTATGAGGGGCTGATTGGGTAATGCTTGGCTTATGGGTGTGTGATAAGAGCTATGGGCACTGCTCAGCAGGTGCTATTAGGTTATATTGGTGTGGCACAAACCTCATTATAGGGGATTGCTTAGGAATTGTTTGAAAAATATCCTGTTGTTCTTACATGGCCACGTATGGGGCGCACTAGGTGGCGCTAGGCACACAATGGTGCTATAGGCCTATACTTGAAAGTCCACTACCTTTTGCTTAGTAAGAGAAATATTGTACTTTAAATCTGATTATAACACCCGCGTTGTCCGAATATTCCATCTGTGATGTCTTTCCTGGACCTGTGCGTCCTTGAGTGTTATGAGTGGTGAACACGTTGCACTTTTCTATTTTGTACTGGTATTTGGCTATATGATTTTAATTTTGTATTAATAAAAATTGTATTGCTTATGCATAATTTGCCTTTTGATCATCATTTTTTATGTGGACTCTTTGTGGGGGATAAGAAAAATGGGGCAATGCTTTTCTACCCGGTTTGTGTGCAGTTTGTGGAAGGCAGAGGAATATCCTTATAGTCTTTGGTAATGGCCAAATGTAGCAGCAATGGGAGATTTCTGTTTGACCTTTACTTAATGACTCACTTTATTTCTTGTTGCCATAATGCTTTGGGTACGCATCCCTAGAATATGATGATAATGCCTGTAAATGGCTGATGAATTAATGGCGCTATATACGCAAATAAAATAAATATAAAATATTGCACAGACTCCCTACAGTATATAAGTTACAAGATGGCATTCATCACTCATAATCATAGAACTAAATAGAAACTGGTACACAACTTTCTCAACTTGACTGATGTAGCAAATACAGCGACAGCCGTCAGTAACATTTTTCAGAGAATTCTTGATGGCTGTTAATATAGCCTTCTACGGTTTACCCTCAGTTTTACACTTTTCCATCTCAAGAAGCACTCAACCACTCACATTCATTTGTGACATTCACATATTACCTGCGATTATTGAGCCATTGATTTAGTTACAGCTTATTAAATTTAATTTAATGTTTAACCTAAAAATAAACCATTGACTCAGCATTACCGTACCTTACTGCCTCCTATCTTCGACCACCTAAAATCTGAAAAATAATCTGCACTTTAGCGAATACGGATTTGTGTACAATTCGAGTAGAATTCAGTTCCACTGGTATTTGTTCTCTCATCTCTCGTGTTCTTCTGTTGGGAATAAAATACGCCTATAGGAGATTTTGAAATCATTGCATTCTTGTTTTCTTTATATGTCACCCAGCATTCCAACTTTTTTTTTAATTGGCTTTGTAGTTTGTCTATGTACTGGCAGACGCAGACATAAAAGGTCCCCTGTGCAAGAACAATATATGGGTCCTTTGCAGTCCAACAGCTCGCCATAATGCACAATTCCACATGTTTTGGAGGTTGAAATGGGCCCCCTTGTTCCTTGGGCCCCTGTGCGGCTGCACAGGTTGCCCCAATGATATGTCCGCCCCTGGATCTACATGTTTTCAGGGGTTACTTTTGTCCAATCTCAGGCACTTTTCCTATCTTTTCTCCTTCCAATCAGTGACATCCTTACCATCATCTTACCTAGCAAGTCATCATGGTCTTCTCTAATAGTCTCTGAAGTGTTATTTTCTTGTTTTCTTCTGGTTTAGAAATTGTATTGAAAAACTGTAAATCTGTGAATGTGTTTTTTATGGCTTATTTTTTCTTCTGAAATGTGATATTAGTACTGTATAACATGTTTTATCCTCATTATATACCACAAAAGCCTGGTTTGTAGACATTTTTTATGTAGTGAATATTGTTTGTTGTTTTACATGGTTCCCTATATACGTTATATTTTTTTCTCTGTATTTTCAGCTTGCAGGATCAGCCATAATTGGTGTTGGATTATGGCTTCTTCTCGCTGGAAATATTAAAGACTTCAGTGGAGATGATAAAGATGTATATACATTCTTCCTAATTGGTAAGTAACATCAAAATGATTTTTTATTTTACATGTTTGCTATTACTGTATTTTTCGGAATATAAGACGCACTAGACCATAAGATTCACCTAGGTTTTAGAGGACGAAATTAGAAAAAAAAATAAAAGAAAAAAATGTGGTCAGTTCTGTACTAATATCCCCTATTCTGGTATGCATGGCCCCTCTCATCCCCATCCTGGTATGCATGGCCCCCTCATCCCTATCCTGGCATACATGGCCCCCTCTTCCCCATCCTGGTGTGTATGGGGCTCCTCATCCTTATCCACACCATAGGTGTGAAATGCGGTGAATATTCATTTCTCTTAAGTAGTGGGCACACGTGACCGCCGGCAGCTGCAGGAAGTCGGCAGCCGACACTGTGCTCGCTACTTAACAGCAAGCAATGATTATTCACTGCCCTCCATGCACATAGTCTTGGCGTGCAGAGCAGTGAGTATTCCGGCAGCTATGCTCTGCTTGTAAGCAGCGCATGATGTCCTTGCCATGCGCTGCTTACAAGCGTAACGCAGCTGCCGGCATCGGAACAAGACACCTCGAGGGAGCGCAGAAAAGTAAGTGTAATGTTTTTTTTCAATGTTTTTGTGATGGATCCATGCATACCAGGACGGGGATGGGGGACAATCATACCAGGATAAGGATAGTGTCGTGCATACAGGATGCTGTTAAATAGAAAAGAATATTCATTGCCTTCCACGCCCATGGGTGTGGAATGCAGTGAATATTCATTTCTCTTTAGCAGTGGTCACAGGTTTTAGCCACAGTAGCCGGCTCCTGCCTCCTGTGACCCACTGCTCCGCCGCTGCGGCTCCCCCACCTCCCCACCACAGTCAGGGCAGGTATATCCGGACTATACGACGTATTCCCCATTTTCCTCCACATTTTTGGAGGAAAAAAGTGCATCTTATAGTCCAAAAAATACTGTACATTGTATTGTATTTTTTTTCGGAGAATGAAAAAGTAGAATATACCCCATTGTATTGCATTGATGCACACAGAATCCTAACAAAATTGGTATAGCAGGACTTCTAACATTTTAGAAATATAAATTGTAATGCATGTAAATATAAATGTCAATTTTCAGATTTATATTTTTAAAATAATTAGAAAATCAAGTATCATTTCCTTTACTCTTCACAAATATTTGCTACTTTATGTTGATATATCACATAAAATCCAAATAAAGAAATAATAATTTTGTGGGTGTAACATGAAAAATAGTCATGGTGTATGAATACTGCTTTAAGGCACCATATATTGGTGAAATAATACAGCTATTATCTAATATATGCTGTCCATAGATCGGGAAGCATGCATCAGTTGTCAGATTTCTGTTAAAATAAGCTCTGGAGGCAGATTCTCAGGGAGATATATGTTTAGCCCATAGATCTTAGCTCATTTACATATTAAGAAAAACATGGATAAACCATTGGATCACAGATATCAAGTTATCATTGTGTTCAGATTCCTATGACCTACATGTCCATATAGGAAGGTTGATCCTACTGACAGATTCCGTTTAAAACAGTGTATTCAGAATGACAGATAATATATGTGTCATTACAGACAGTACAAGAAATGTAGCATTAGTAATAAGGCAACACAGGATCCTCAGTAGATTCATCGACTAACAGACTAAAAGTATACAGTGCCCATGTGATGCTTGTAAATCAGGACTACTAGTGATTACAGTGTACAGATCTGCTGTCGTAGGGAGACTTATAGCTTACGGTAAATAGTGCTACTTGGGAAAAGGATATACAAATTAGCTCTGCTACAGGAGGTGGGAAGATGGCTCTCATGGGATTTGAAAACATGATGCTATTTAGTCAAACTGCAGTTTTCTATAGTAGAAAAAGAAAGTAATGTAAAGACTGCTGATTTGGGGTTTTTGCCACTCATCATTGCAGAGCAGGATTCTGGTTGATGGGTAAGAGGTCATTGTTGAAGGTTAAAGTAGCACTATTTCTACCTGTTGAAACCACCAGCTGGCAAAGGGAGATCAGGCAAGTTTGAAGTGAAGAAGCTGCAGCACATGCAAACTGCAGTCATCTTGACAGAAAATAAGTAGGAAAGCTGCTTCAAATGTAGTAGGGGCCCAGATTGGGGGGTGGTCCACTGCTTACCGCAACCAGACGACACAGACGAGACGGAGGCAGATTTTGGTTGCAACAGGTCCGAGTTTATTGGCCGTCCTCCTGACGACCATAGCCATACACCGCAGCACCTTTACAGCTCTCCGTATTCAGGCCCGGGTACCTGCACCTTCCTTCAGTCGTAGTGACGTTCCTCGCGGATCTTTCGCTGGGGCTGCCCTAGGCCTATCTACCGCCAGCGCTTCACCAGTCCGAGGTCGTCGTCCAATAGGTACCCCCGGGCCTCGTCTGTCCTGCGGTTCTTTGTGTCAGGGGCCACCCCCCTGACTGTCTCTTTCTATCAGTCCCCTGGTCGAGCTCTCCACCGTTGTCAGTCCTCCGTACTGAGTCTTCTCCTCCTGAGCTCCTCCCGGGACTAGCCTCTCCTGGAACCCTGTCCTGTCCTATTTATCCCCTTCCTCGGGAATTCCCCTCCTGGGTTCCTATCTCCCTGCCCCCATAACTAAGCGTTTCTGTAGCCCTAAGCTGCTGACAAGTCCTGTTCTCATGCTCCCCTCTGCCATCTTATGGTCAAATCTAGGTATTGCACTCCTTTTCCCTATTCTCCAGCTGTTTCCCTTCTGTCATTGCGAACATCCGTCTACAGTGCACAAACCGTCCCCTCCTCCTCCAGTCAAGTCCGTCCGTCAAGTCACCTTCCCCACACTCTCCCTTCCTTTGTCTATTGTCGTCCTCGACAATCGTATTCCCTACCTACGTCGTCCTGAAGCTTATCCACCGTGTGTTGTCAGACCGGTTGTTGGGCCAAACCCGCCATACGCGGGGGGCCGAACCAAACCGGAAGCACCATGCTCCGAGCAGCCTACCGCTACTCGCCGGCGCGCACGCCACGTGACAACTTCTTTCAGGTTGGCTAGGTCCACCCGGACTACTCTACGGCGTGTACCTCCCACTGCTCTCCCCTTCTTTTACCCTCAACTGTCCGGAACGCCATGACGAGGCCTTTCGCCTACCAGATTATCGTTAGCACCCGCCTATTCTTTTGGGGTGTCCGTGGTGTCGTGGACCTGGCTGAGGGACTACTGTCTGGTTCACTCTCTTCCGTCTCTTTGTCCATCTAATAAGAAAGTCATGGTCAGCGTTTTTTTCCATACCCTGTACCCGGGACCTGTTGCACACTCTTATACATACTGCACATTAAATCAACTTTTGGTATACCGTATATATGGTTACCTCTACTTTAATAACCATAAGGGTGACTCAACAGAAGTAACTCTTTTTTTCTTTTTCCTTTAACTTTAACTCCTTCTTTAAACACAACATTCCAAAAAAACAAAATGTAAGTACTCCCCCTTCCTTTAACATTAGCACTTGCTCCCCCGCGTCCCCGCTATATCAGGAGCAGTAATACACAACAAAACATGTCTCTTATTCTTGGACGTCGAACTGTCCACTGGAATGCACAACGGTGCATCGAAATCCCGGTAGTCCGGGCCATCTCCTGATAGCCGGTGTCTAGACAGTTGCAAGGGGCTCCACAGCCGTCGGGCTCCCGGGATGCAGGGAGTGTCTATGGGGGTCCTTTTTTACGGGGGCTCGTGGCCTTCAGGTTCGGCGATCACGGCTACCGCGTAGTAGCTGCGGGGACAGTACTCCTTATAGTAGGACACCAAGTCCCCCTCCCGCAAAGCCCGGCCGTGACGGATGGAAGTCACGTTAATGCATACCTTTTGGCCGGTTGCGAGGTCCCGAATGAACCCATATCCCTTCTCCAGGTTGGTGTACACGAGCCGCCCGGTGGATCGTGGAGCCGCCATGCCAGCCTCTCCTTTCTCGTGGAGCAGGCCCCAGACCTCCCGCTCTCTGGCCTTCTTCTGTATGACCTCCGCAACCCAAACGGGGGGTCCGGTGTAGGCCGCGGAGTCCGGTGGGCTGGACGCGGCCGGGGTCGAGAGCGGGGCAGAGGCGGCCATAGATTCCGGCGGCCCAGCAGCCGCTGGGGCCGGGTGATGGGCAGGGGCAGCCGCGGGTCCCGGTGGGTAGGCCACAAAGCCCGACAAGTGGGCTGTAGCCGGCTCCGGGGGCGTAGTAGACGCGGCCGCAGGGCAGGCCACAACCGTAGCCGCAGACAGGGCCGAGGCGACCGCCGTCACTGGTAAGGAGGCCGCAGGTGAGGTCGGAGTGGCGGCAGGCTTCGGTGGGTAGGCCGCCGCCTCAAGGTGGAGCGTGGCAGGGACGGCCACGGCTGAGTTCCGCACCGGTGACACAGGACACGGTGCCGCCGGGCGGGGTGGCTCGGGGATGCGGGCAGAGGCATCACTTGGCCCGGCAGAGGCTGCAAAGCCCTCCACAGCCGGGCCCATTGGAAAGCAGGAGGCTGCGTGGCGGGGGCCGGTTGCGGAGCCTCCGGCTGGGCCGGGGGACCTCTCACCTTCCCCGGTGCCGCGGCCTCCGGCAGGCCATCCCACAGCTCCTCCCGCAGCCTCCGATCTTCACCCCGCCATCCGGCAGGGCTAGCCTCCAGGCTCGTTGGTCCCGTGGGGAGGCTCCCAGGAGATTTCTTCAGCAGCTGCTCCAGCAGGGCCCGCAGTCGCTCCTCTTCTCCGACCGATGTCTGGGGTGCTGTCAGTGGCTCCCAGGGGCAGATCTCCCGACAAGATACGACCTCCTGACGCCACCGCCATTCCAGGCGTCCGAGACCGCGGAAGCTGCAACGTCGCATCCCGTCCGGTGTACAGCAGTCGAATGGCGCCAAACAGCCGCAGCCGGACTTCACACCTGGGCCACTCCCGTTCTTGGGTGGGGCGGTGGTCGGCTTCTGCACCCATCTCCCGGGGTCCAGCATGAGGGGGCGGCGGTCTCCAGATGTACACCGCTCCCCCCAGGGGCAGATTTGAGACGGCCCCAGATCTTCCAGTACATCTGCAAACGCCTGTGCCTCTTCCAGACGCTGGAATATCACAGCCATTTTGTCCGTTTTTTGTACCGCCCCGGATCCTCTGATGACAGCCAATGATCCGGAACAAAGTCTCAAATTTGTAATCCACAGGTAAAGCAACTCGAGTCCTTGTAGTTCTCCTGAAGCAGGCTTGCCGCTGAAGTTGTAGTATTGGCGGCGGCGATACTGCCGACTACGCCAAATGTGGTAGGGGCCCAGATTGGGGGATGGTCCACTGCTTACCGTGACCAGACGACACAGACGAGACGGAGGCAGATTTTGGTTGCAACAGGTCCGAGTTTATTGGCCGTCCTCCTGAGGACCATAGCCATACACCGCAGCACCTTTACAGCTCTCCGTATTCAGGCCCGGGTACCTGCACCTTCCTTCAGTCGTAGTGACGTTCCTCGTGGATCTTTCGCTGAGGCTGCCCTAGGCCTATCTACTGCCAGCGCTTCACCAGTCCGAGGTCGTCGTCCAATCGGTACCCCCGGGGCCTCGTCTGTCCTGCGGTTCTTTGTGTCAGGGGCCACCCCCCTGACTGTCTCTTTCTATCAGTCCCCTGGTCGAGCTCTCCACCGTTGTCAGTCCTCCGTACTGAGTCTTCTCCTCCTGAGCTCCTCCCGGGACTAGCCTCTCCTGGAACCCTGTCCTGTCCTATTTATCCCCTTCCTCAGGAATTCCCCTCCTGGGTTCCTATCTCCCCGCCCCCATGACTAAGCGTTTCCATAACCCTAAGCTGCTGACAAGTCTTGTTCTCATGCTCCCCTCTGCCATCTTGTCAAATCAAGGTATTGCACTCCTTTTCCATATTCTCCAGCTGTTTCCCTTCTGTCATTACGAACATCTGTCTACAGTGCACAAACCGTCCCCTCCTCCTCCAGTCAAGTCCGTCCGTCAATTCACCTTCCCCACACTGAAACTGACATTTCGAACGTGAAGCCATAGAAGAGATTCCATCTAATTGAATCCTACAGTGCTATGTCTTTGCATGTCTCAATGGCATTTCAAAAGTCTTCACATACCGTGCTCAAAAATATAAAGGGAACACTAAAATACCACATGCTAGATATTACTGAATGAAATATTCCAGTTGCAAATTTTTATTCATTACATAGTGGAATGTGTTCAGGACAATGAAACATAACAATTATCAATGTAAATCAAAATGAATATCCCATGGAGGTCTGGATTTGGAATGATACTCAAAATCTAAGTGTAAAATCAAATTACAGGCTGACACAACTTCAGTGGAAATGCCTCGACAACAAAATGATGCTCAGTAGTGTGTGTGGCTTCCATGTGCCTCTGTGTGCCTATATGACCTCTGTACAAAGCCTGGGCATGCTCCTGATGAGGCGGCCGATGTTGTCCTGAGGGATCTCCTCCAGAACCAGAATAAGGCATTAGCCAACTCCTGGACAGTCTGTATTACAACGTGGCGCTGGTGGATGGAACGAGACATAGTGTCCCAGATATGGTCAATTGGATGCAGGTCTGTGGATCCAACAGGCAAGTCCATAGCATCAATGCCTTCATCATGCAAAAACTGCTGACACACACTTCAGGCACATGAGGCCTAGCATTGTCATGCATAAGAAGGAACCCATGGCCCAATGCACCTGCATATGGTCTCACAATGGGTCTGAGGATTTAATTCCTGTACCTAATGGAAGTGAAGGTACTTCAGACAGCCCTCCAAAGAAATGCACCTTTACTGACCCACTGCCAAACCGGTTATGCTGGAGGATGTTGCAGGCTGCAGAACGTTCGCCAAAGCATTTACAGACTCTGTCACATCTGTCACATGTGCTCAGTGTAAACCTGCTCTCATCCGTGAAGAGCACATTACGCCAGTGTCGATTCTGCCAATCTTGGTGTTCTCTGGCAAATGCTATTCACCCTGCACGGTGTTGGGTTGTAAGCACAACACCCACTTGTGGACGTCCCTCATACCACCCTCATGGAATCTGTTTATGACAGTTTGAACAGACACATGGATGTTAGTGGCCTGCTGGAGGTCATTTTGCAGGGCTCTGGCACTGTTGCTGGGTTGTTGCCTTCCTGCTGCCCCCTCCACATCTTTTGGCGTACTGTTCTGTCTCCAGGTATCTGCTCCATGTTCTGGACACTGTGATGACAGACACAGTTACCCTTCTTGCCACAGCTCACATTGATGTACCATCCTGGATGAGCTGCACTACCTGATCAACTTCTGTGGGTTGGAGACACCGCCACATGCTACTATACAGTGCATCTAGAGGTGAGAGCAATGAAAAAAATGTAAAAGTGACCAAAGCAACTGTCAAAAAGGATGAGAGCAGAGAAATGGTCACCCCCTGCAGAACTACTCCTTTATAGGGATTCTCTTACTAATGGCCTATCATTTCTACCTGTTGTCTGTTCCATTTGCATAACAGCAGGACAAAATTGATTCACAATCAGTGTTGCGTCTTAACTGGACAAGTTGATTTCCCAGAAGTGTGATTGACTTGGAGTTACATTGTTTTGTTTAAGTGTTTGCTTTATTTTTTTTGGAGCATTGTACTTTATTCTATGGGCGGCACGGTGGCTCAGTGGTTAGCGCTGTAGCCTTGCAGCGCTGGAGTCCTGGGTTCGAATCCCACCAAGGACAACATCTGCAAGGAGTTTGTATGTTCTCCTCGTGTTTGCGTGGGTTTCCTCCGGGCACTCCGGTTTCCTCCCACATTCCAAAGACATACTGATAGGAAATTTAGATTGTGAGCCTTCAGGGACAGCGATGCTAATGTGTGCAAAACTGTAAAGCGCTGCGGAATTTGTTAGCGCTATATAAAAATAAAGATTATTATTATTATTCTCTAATCAACATTTGATGAAATTGTACGTCACAGACTAGGCTTCATAGGAGACCATCGTTTGCACTATATAGTGCAATAGCGAAGATTTACAGATTCAGACCTAAAAAAATGGATTGAATGACTAAACAGACTTCAAGTAGCACATTTTTGTATTTTTTACAAAATATGAAAAAAATGTTTTTAAAATATAAAAGTTTGACTCATCCCATTTTCCCCTTTTAAAAATAAATAAATAAAAAAATAAATATTTGGTATTGCTATAACTGAAAAGTCTGATATATCTAAATGAAAAATAATTATTAAAGCGTATAACAAACGCTAAATAGAGAAAAAAATTGAAAATCCTGAATTCCTGTTGCCACATCTGCCCAAACAAATTGTAATAAAAAGTGGTAAAAACATCAGCTTGCCATGCATAGAAACAAGCCCTCATACCAATCCATTAAAAAACAATTAAAAAAGTTACAACTTTCAAACTGGTGACACAAACTGACACATTTCAATGGTGACACATTATAGCCACTATAATATTGAGTTTGGTGTTTGTACGCCTCTGAAAAATCCTGTTGGCAGATCATTTTTACCACACAATGAACACCATAAAAATGAAACCGAAAAATAATAGCGGTGTTGAGATAGCAAAAAGTTTGAATACCATGCAGATACATGAAGGTCAAACAGGGTGATCCCTTTTCCAAGCAAAAAAGCAAATTGTCTCTTCAGAGAGAAAGAGGACTAGAACTCTAGTGCCACCTATTGGAAGTAGCAATCCTAAAAGTCAATGTCGACCCTTTAACGAGACTTGTTACATGCCTTAGGATAAAATCCAAACCAGAATCTCAATTTACAGACACTTCTTGGATATCAGTCAGACGCCTCTCACACAGCCAAACCAGATCTCACACTTTGCCCTGACGAGGGGCAGTACCCCGAAACACAGTGTCTGCAAATTGAAATTCTGGTTTGGATTTTATCCTAAGTCATGTAAACAAGGCTCGTTAAAGGGTCGACATTGACTTTTAGGATTGCTGCTTCCAATTGGTGGCACTAGAGTTCTAGTCCTCTTCCTCTCTGAAGAGACTATTTGCATATTTCCCAGAGGACCATTGCGGCTTTAAGTCTCCTCATCTCATCATGCTTAGCATGTCATTTGCCACAAGGAGAAATGATACTTCTTTGATACCCAAGCAAAAAACAAATAAAAGAAGGTGGCGTCAGCATCCGATAATGACCAACTTGTATATTGTGAATGCTTAAACTCCTATAAAAGGGGTCAAAATGTTGTCCCTGTTTCTGTATTTTTGATGCCATAATAAAGGAAGTTGGCCATTATTGGATGCTGAAGTCATCTCCTGTCACCTAAAAACAATGGCAGTATAGCATGTCTTCCACCAATTACCCCATGTGGATTTTTTTACTATTTTTCTGTACATTATTTTTTAAAATTAATAGTATATTTCATAACTATATCTTGCTACGTCACCCAAAAAATACACCAACATTATGGCTCGTCTAAAAATGGAAGGGAAGATAGCTCAAAAATGAAGAAAAATTTTTTTTCGTCTCCAAGGGTTTAAATAAGACTTGTCCTACAGTATACTTTTTATTATTTAGTTGAAGATAACTCTTTGGAAACATTTCATACAGAAATCCAGATTCCAAAAATATAGCAATCTTGTCTCGCAACTGCTCAAAAATGTTAAAACATTAATGATAACTTTACGTGTATTCAGTTTATGTGTGTTATGATATGGTCATGGAAACAAAATATCATCTTGATAATGAGGTCGTATCCTTATCGCTTTGCAAGATTTTTTAGATAAGCAAAATATTTTAGGAGTGATCATGTAGTAAAAGCAGAAGAAAACCACAGAAAGAAAAAAAAAATGAAGTAACCTGCTGCGTCTGTTGCTGGGAGTATCCAGTGCTATTTTTACAAGCAAAGGATTTCCAAATGACACATAGGTTGCCTAACATCTGAATATAGCTCTCTACAGCTGGGTGTGAACGTAGGGATGCAGCTACTAGTCAGCAACTTATGCAGTTCTTATAGGGTCTGTAGTACCAAGGGGGCTGGCACAACCTTATCTCCCCACCCATGCCTACATTTGTTCATGTTCTGCAGTAAACAAAAAGGATGGAATGGGGACTCAATTTGTTGACCTCTCAAAGTTTTCTAACTAGGAGTCTATCGGTAACTTCATATTTTTCTCTTAAATGGGTTTCTCAACATCATAAATTGTTAAAATTACAAAGTGCTTGTAAAAACAAGTAACATTCCGACTTACTTACTATTAAGTATCCTCTATGTTGGGTCAGATCCCAAACCTGCCTGAAAAAGCACCCAGAAAGTTATCAAAAGTATGAAAATATGCATTTTATATAAAAATGACTTGGCGTTCAAATGTTCAGGCTATTGAGCGTCATGTAAAGAGGTTGTGCACTACTTTTACATTGATGGCTTATGGTTAGAATAGGTCATTAATGTCTTATCAGTTAGGGTCTGATAACAGCTCAGCGGGATCAGCTGTTATCGGTGTTGGTGGCGGCGGCGGCCACCGGCCTGATGTACTCCCTTGCCGAGCTTCTCCGTCTAGTGGCCGCGGCTGGGTACTGTACATCCGCCTCCTATTCAAATCAATAGAAATGTAGTACCCTGCGGCAGCCACTGCAAGTAGACAGAGCAGCTCTGCAAGTGAGTACTTCCGGCCGCTGCCAACGATAACAGCTGATCGGCGGTGGTGTCGGGTGTCGGACCCCGGATGATCAGGAATTGATGACCTATCCTAAGGATAGGTCTTCAATGTAAAAGTAGTGAACAACCTCTTTAACCACTTTGAAACTGGTTTCCAAAGACATCAAGAGGTTAAAAAGAAGTGAGTTGACCATTGTTCAGGCGTTTTCTGCTTTTGAAGACGTTCTATACTGTACAATAAAAGTCGATGGGAAGGCTGAAAAGATGCTTTCAAGACGATCGAGCGTCTTTCTGAACATTTTGTCAGCGTTCTTACTTCAAAAAACTTTGTTGGTTCCTTTATTATTTAATGGAGTTAAAAATTAAAAGTCCAGAAAGCAGCAGTAAAATAAGACACCACCAAAACACTGCCAGTATGCTAAAAAAAACCCTGGTGATCAAAAAGATCAAAACAGTACTTAAATTACCAAAATTGATGCTTCAGGGAATAAAACTGCTTGCGTTTCCGGAAGTGTCTTCCTCTTCAAAAGTATGCCTGGTTCACCTGCCTGAAAATGATGTAGTGTGCGCATACCCTTAAGAGGATATCATGAAGCACAACGCTTACAAACTCTGGATCCTGCCAGCTTCAGTGCCCCTGCATTTTTATGATGCTGCAGTGTAAAAACTGCTGCTGTCTTCAGTATCAGGGAGTGCACAGTTTGGGCCAGTGACATGACAATGCCGCTGTTCCGAACTGTCAGTGTATCGGGGGCTCACTGCCACACCTGAGCAGGAAGTACCACGTACTTAGCCATCAGCTTTTGCTTTGACCAAAAGATTTTTTAAGCTGCCACCATGACAAGGTAGACTCTTTTGGCAGGGCCCTACTCTACTATAAACCTATTACAAAATTGTTAAAATACCCAATACTCTTTTTTGATATATTTTTATTTATTATTACCACATACAAGGGAAAAATACCGTCATGCCATGACCAGACAACATATTACGACCACGTAATGACCAATTAATGCCCCATACAAGGAACAAATACTGTCACATACTGTCACATCATGACCAGACAACATATTACCACCACATAGTGTATAAATAATACCACACGCAAGGGACAAATACCGCTACACCATGTCCAGATCACATATTACCACCACATAGTAACCAAATAATACCACATACAAGAAACAAATACCGCCATACCATGGCCAGATCACATATTACTACCACATAGTGACCAAATAATACCCCATACAAGGGACAAATACTGTCACGCCATGACCAGACATCATATTAGCACCACATAACAAACATTTTTTTCATACTTACCTGACATACGATACCATGCAGCTTCACTTCTGGTAGTCAGCGCGTGTACTTATCAGCGCCTGGACAATGACATAATTGCGTAGGTGCCATAAGCTACACGTCACAAAAAAGGTGGAGGGAGATCCACTGGAACTGCGCTGCTGTTCTGTTTAGAAGGCCATGGAGCTCCAGGAAAGCTTTCTGTGCCGAAATGTGCGCCTCCGATTATCATTGTAATCTGGGCCCAGCCAACCCCTGGCCTTGGGGCATATCTCACAGAAAAGAGTGCAATACTTTCACATAAATTTGCAGAATAATAACTTACTCTCTCTAAAATATAACCTTTATTAGATATGCTGAATAAAATTGAGCCCTAGATGATATTTCCAGGTGAAATTCAAAAAACTACTTACACTGATCTATCCCCAATATAATATACACCTATACCAGAAGACAATGTTAGTAATATTAAATATATAAAGTACTAATAAACCCTATTCAGTTGTAAAGCAGTAATTCATATATAAAGCCCTAGTAGTCCCTCTTATCCCGCTTCCTGGCCGCGGATGTTGGCACCCTTTCCTGTGCAAATGGCGCCCACGCTATACATCGTATTGACCTATTTGGTCCCTATAAGGCCCTAGCAAAAGTCTTAACAATTGTATACATCGATTTTCTTATGGAAATAATCACATCTAAATCTATAAAACGTCACACAAAGCAAGACCTGTTAAAGCCTGCAGAACCAGAAAAATGTATTGATATAAATAATTTTTGGATTAATTACTCAATCAAGGTACTATGCTTATGGTGTTCAGCAGTATATGTTGTAATGTTCCACCATGTGAGTGGACAGGGATTACTCGCTTTGCAGGTCTTTGAGGTAAACACTGGCACACTCAGGGTTTAAAATGAAGCCATTCAGTTTATTACTAAGACAGTTCCAGCAGCCATTTGCACTGTCTGTTAAACATTCAGCTTTAGCACATGAATACAGATACAGTCTCTCACTGAAAATACTTCTCACTGACCCCGGTCAGTATAACATGGACACCTGTCCGTTACCTTCTGGTGTCGGCCATACAGGTTCCCGGGTACCTCTTACCCACAGAGGCACCCTATAGCCACTTCTCACACAGTCTTCCACTGACCCCAGTCAGTATAACACACGGTTGTCATTCTGTAATGCTGTAGATAAGCCCCCGATGTAACCTGAAAGATAAGAAAAACACGTTAGATTATATTCACCGGAGGGGGCGGTCCGGTCCGATGGGTGTCGCAGTCTGGTCCGACGCCTCCCATCTTCATACGATGCCGTCCTCTTCTTCTCTTCCTGTAGTAGCTCCGGTGCAGGCGCACTGCTCTGCTCTGCTGAGGGCAGAGCAGAATACTGCAGTGCGCAGGCGCCAGACCTCTCCCGATGCCTGCGCACTGCAGGACTTTGCTCTGCCCTCAACAGGGCAGAACAGTGCGCCTGCGCCAGAGCCACTACAGGAAGGGAAGAAGCGGACGTCATCGTATAAAGATGGGGGGAGTTGGACCGGACCGCAACACCCATCGGACCGGACCACCCCCTCCAGTGAGTATAATCTAACTCGTTTTTCTCATCTTTCAGGTTACATTGGGGGCTTATCTGCAGCATTACAGAGTGCTGTAGATGAGCCCCTGATGTCAATGCCGGCAGCTCATAGGGCAAAAAAAGGGTGACAGATTCCCTTTAAGATCTCTTCCTGTGGGGCTTCCCTATTTGGTGTCAAGACCTTTATTCCATTCACATTCGCAAAAAGATTAGTATTGTTATCTTACACCGGAAGATTTCATCCATTATAAGTTTATGCTTAAAACATATAACACTGCCATTCACCTCTCAAAACAAACCTATTTCAACACCCTCATCACCTCACTATCCAATAACCTGAAACGTCTCTTTGACCCTTTTCATTCCCTACGTAACCCAAGAGTGCAGGCCCTAACCACGGATCTCCATGCTGACGATATGGCTAATTATTTCAAAGAAAAAATTGACCATATCCGACAGGAAATTATCTCCCAGTCCCCTCATACCATGTACAGTCCTCCCTCCCCCACTGCATCTAGCTCACTCTCTGATTTTGAACCAGTAACAGAAGAAGAAGTAATCAGGCTCCTTGCATCTTCTCACCCTACCACTTGCACCAGTGACCCCATTCCATCACATCTCCTCCAGTCCCTTTACCCTGCTGTCACCGCCCACCTGACAAAAATATTTAACCTCTCTCTCTCTTCCGGTATCTTTCCTTCCTCATTTAAGCATGCCATCATACAGCCATTACTTAAAAAACCATCCCTTGACTAAAACTGTGCCGCTAACTATTGACCTGTCTCTAATCTTCCCTTCATCTCTAAAATCCTGGAACGCCTGGTCCACACCCTTCTTATCTGCTTTCTCTCAGATAACTCTCTCCTCGACCCTCTACAATCTGGTTTCCGCTCTCTACACTCTACTGAAACTGCCCTCACTAAAGTCACTAATGATCTTCTAACAGCTAAATCTAATGGTCACTACTCCATGCTAATCCTCTTGGATCTCTCAGCAGCATTCGACACTGTGGATCATCAGCTCCTCACTATGCTCCATTCCATTGGCCTCAAGGACACAATTCTCTCTTGGTTCTCCTCCTATCTCTCTGACTGCTCCTTTACTGTATCTTTTGCTGGCTCCCTCTCCTCTCATCTTCCTCTTACTGTTGGGGTTTCTCAAGGATCGGTTCTAGACCCCCTTCTCTTCTCTTTGTATACTGCCTCTATTGGTCAAGCAATCAGTAGATTTTGGTTCCAGTACCATCTCTATGCTGATGGCATTCAATTATACACTTCTCCTGATATCACGCCTGCCTTTTTAGAAAACACCAGTGATTGTATTACCGCTGTCTCCAACATCATGTCCTCCCTCTATCTGAAACAGAAGTTGGTAAAAACTGATCTCCTCGTGTTTCCTCCATCTACTAACCTACCTATGCCCGACATTGCCATTTCCGTGTGTGGTTCCACCATTACACCCCAGCAACATGCTCGCTGTCTTGGGGTCATACTTGATTCCGAGCTTTCATTCACCCCCCACATCCGATCACTGGCTCGCTCTTGTTATCTGCACCTCAAAAACATTTCTAGAATTCGACCCTTTCTTACTGTCGACTCTGCAAAAACTGTTACTGTTTCTCTTATTCATTCTCGTCTGGACTATTGTAACTCTCTACTAATCGGTCTCCCTCTTACCAAACTCTCCCCTATCCATTCCGTCCTAAATGCTGCAGCCGGGATCATATTCCTCTCCAATCGTTATACCGATGCCTCTACCTTGTGCCAGTCCTTACACTGGCTACCCATCCACTCCAGAATTCGGTATAAACTTATTACCCTCACCCACAAACAATCCATGGCACAACACCACCCTACATCTCCTCCCTCGTCTCAGCCTACCACTCTACCCGTGCCCTCTGTTCTGCTAATGACCTGAGGTTAACATCCTCATTGATCAGAACCTCCCACTCCCTTCTCCAAGACTTTTCATGTGCCGCGCCGATTCTTTGGAATGCACTACCCAGGCTACCACTCAGCCTACCATTCTACCCGTGCCCTCTGTTCTGCTAATGACCTGAGGTTAACATCCTCATTAATCAGAACCTCCCACTCCCTTCTCCAAGACTTTTCATGTGCTGTGCCGATTCTTTGGAATGCACTACCCTGACTAATATGATTAATCCCCCAATCCCCACAGTTTTAAGCATGCATTAAAAGCGCATTTGTTCAGACTGGCCTATCGCCTCAACTCACTAACCTAAATATCCCTGTGTGGCTCATTTCAAAATGTTTTACCATATCCAGGTTCCTCGCATCATGTTCTCCCATGCTTTTTGCATTTAATAGCCCTGTTAACTGGTTCATGCATCAACAGGAACACCTGATTCTTACACTAGGGATGGTCCAAACAATAAAAACAATAAAAGCAATTGTTACCATCCACCTTTCGTGTCTCCTCTTTTCCCTTATAGGTTGTAAGCTTGCGAGCAGGGCCCTCATTCCTCTTGGTATCTGTTTTGATCTATGTGTTTATTGCTATGCTGTAATGTCTATTGTCTGTAGAAGTCCCCTCTACAATGTAACGTGCTGCGGAATATGTTGGCGCTATAGAAATAAAATTATTATTATTATTATTATTACACAGGCTAATCTAGATACGTATAGATTACCAAAAAATATTCATAAAAGAAGTTTAGGCCAGGTTACTGTTTACCTGGCAGGGAAATTTACCCTTGGATCCAGATAAACATCATAACCACTTGTTAGTTTATGGCAAATTTACAAAAAGTGGGTCACTAGCTCTCCCGGAATCTGATAATAGAAAACCAGTGTAATATTTAAGTAATTAATAAATAAATTTTCTGTTAATACCATAAATAACTAGCCACAAAACACATCCAGCTAAGTTGACTGTAGTGGGTATTGCAATTAGGAAAACCAAACCAAATTTTCTCGTAAATCAAATGGCTCGATAACTTAAAGGACCCTCACACATGCATCTAGGCATTTTACCATTATACTAGATAAAAATATAATTTGTCAACAAATTTAATGTAACTAACTATAAAATAATATTATAAATAGGGCAAGGGGTGAAATGTTCATGCAGCTAACAGCAGAGTCAACCCACAATTACTTCATCGGGGAGAATGTATATGGAGTTGGTAGGAATGACCAGCAAATTGACTGTCCTACAATGTAAGATCTAATGATGTGCAGGGATATATCTAAATGTTTTTAAGCCAAATATAAAATTTGCACCTAGGGTTACCATACTGACAACATAGGTTGTCATAGTCAGTAAATCGTCAGGATCTAGCCTGCTAATGCTCCCAGCTACTGCCTACATAGTATCCTGCATAGATCTTGTATTAGCTGAATCTGAGAAATGGGTGGATGAACCGGGTTACATGCTCAATAAATATATACATAACGAGCAAGTTCAGCAGCTTTTGTGCAACTCTCAGTAGTAAGCATGAGCTGTGTCCACACCCCCCAAGACACAGCTGTGGTGACACCAAATACCAGATGTCTATTTTTATTGTGCTGTTATCCTGTATGACAGAGACTCAGGGTAATTGAACAATGATGTTTGCTGATATGTTGTTTACACATTGTCCAGTCCAGCTAGCATGTTGACTTGCAAAACAGAGGTGTAAAAACTATGCAAATTGATTAAATAGTCAAACAATGCGAGTTAATCTCATCACATCTTTCTCTTGATTTCTGGTTGCTGGCTTTAAGTGCAACAGTTGTGAGCTACATAAGTGGCATATGCCTTTGTAATAAATGAGCCAATAGCTCCAGAGATCCAAAGAACCAGAAACTCTTTACAATACCACAGCCATGAACACTCTACAGGATAGCTGCCAGATCATGACTCCATCACAAGGGACACAGATTTGACATTCTATAGGATGCCAGCCTAGAGGACCACAGCCTCAGCGGAAATAATACAGATCTGCTCCATTGACCATAACTTAACCATGGATACATTTTGGGTAGTCAGGATTTGGACCCATCAGTCACTTGAGCACCAATGGATACATTTGAGAAAGCCAGGATTGGGACCCACCAGTCACATGGTTCCATGGAGATGTTTGGAGAAGCCAGAATGTGATCCCATGGTCACGTGGCCTTGTACCTCAATGGACTGTCAGCTTCTTAAACTTGTTGTTACCTCCTCTCTGTGCGTGCCACAGGTGAGGGTAGTCAGCCATGTAAGCTCTGAAGTTACAGCTGCTCTTATTCCGGTGAGTCGGGAGTAAGGTGAGACTCTGTGATTTGCACCATCTTGGGTATTTTGCTGGGACTGTTCTATATGCTATTGTTTATTGGTGGTTCAATAAATTATTACCACACTGTTTTACCCTCACCCTGTGTTGTCTGAGTAGTGTTCTGCCAACAGGAAAAGACCTGGCATTCAGTGGTTGAGCCCTGGTCCATGCGGTCTTTCTAAAGACAGTCGAGCCAGCAAACAAGAGCACCCACTGACCCTGTGCCTCCACAGCAGCTAATATACTTAATGTCACGATGACCGGTCCTGTGTGACGAGACCCGCAGGCCGGTAACTAAAACAAACAAGACGCGGAACGTGATACTGTCCTGTGTGACACGGCCCGCAGGCCGGTAACTAAAACAACAAGACACGGGGAAAGGGGAAACATTTACAATGGTGGGCCCTGCGATAGGGGAAGGGGACGTGGAGACCTCCTGCACTCCCCTGAGTCAGTGTCCCTAACGCTCCTAACGTTTCCTATGCCAGTTCTGCACCAGGCGCCGATCAGGAACCTGTCGCCTTAGCACACCCTACACCTATCCCTTGCTAGGGAGCTGGGTGGCGCAGGCACTGGCCCCACCGCTGTACTAATGCACACTAAGGAAAAACACAAACAGGGAATCACCACTTATCTTTACTCTGTTGCACTTGCTCCTGGCAACAGAGTCCACCACCAGAATGCAGCTCTCCTCCTGAATCGCTGCCACCAAGCTCTGTCAGAGGTACAAGGAAATCCCCCATGACTCCTTCCACACCAGGGCTAAGACAGTGCTGCAAGGAACGTTCTCCAGCTCCTTCCTCCACCAAGGATGGTTGAAATGAACACTATCACCAACACTGATTGCAACACCTGTGACTCTTTTATAGCAGAGCCAGCGCAATCACACCTGCGTTATAATCATGTGCACTTAACTAAAGAAACCAGAGTACAATGACGCTCACCACCACCGGGGGGGCAAACTTAGAACAAAAGACACCACAGTGCAATACTCCTAATGGCCACCGGGGGCAAAAACCAAACTTAAGCACAGCTTAAGAAAAAAAAAGGTTACCTGTGCTTTTTATCAGTCCTGATCCAGCATAGATCATGACACTTAATCACTTCGTTACACAGACAGACCCCTGTGCAAGAACAATGCATGGGCCCTTTGCAGTCCTATAATTTATTAGACTTCAAAATTTCACCTGTTTTGGAGCTGAAACCTTTTGATAAAGCAAACGCGAAACGCGCGTCAGGGGTGGCACGTGGCTCCGGGGCACTACAGCAGCACATTTTATGGGTAAGCACTGAAAGCACTTTTGTATGGCACTTAACTATTTCCACTCAGCAGCGCTCTGATGGTATATATACTGGAGGTGCTCCAGGCCTTATGAGTAAAGCACTTGTCTGTTTGAGGGGTTAATGCCTGTTGTAAATGTGATTGGAATCTGCACTTGATATTGTACTCTTGTTTTTGTGCCTTATCTTTGGACTATATTACTATATATACTATATATATTACTATATCACTTCATTATATGCCCTGGACCCATGTATTTTTTATTAGGGTTTTTTCTATTAAATATTTTTAAATATGTATGTCACTTGATGCAATAAAATTTATACATTTTTTAATATAAGTTTTTGTATGGAACTCCATTTTTTTTCTCTTTAGTGGGCTAACTTTCCTCTTGGGCCCCTGTGTGGTTGCACCAATGATATGTCTGCCCCTGTACTTAATAACGTTAAGATAATGGGGCACTGAACAACTCGAAAATTTCTACTTTGTGGATGTGGTGTTGCAAAAATCCACATCACAATTATACCTGTGACTACATACTATGGGGATCTCTGATATTTCTAGCTTCTCAGCTTTATGTGCACACCTGTTTTTAGCAATTGTTTGAGGTATCTTTTGAAATGGACCCGGTCTAAAAATGCTTGAAAAACTCTTCTTTCCTCTTCTGTAAAACCACTTTGCTGTTCACATGTTCAGTCTTTTGAACATTTTCTACCGCTTCTGGCTTCCGTCCCCTTCTTTCACTTGGCGGGAGAAAGTGTCACTTTTTAATTATCTCCTGATAGAAAATGCTCCAAGCAAGGCACTGTCCTTCAAAAGGCTGCAAAAAGCTTTTTTTAATTGCTTCAGAAGGAAAAATTCTTCAAAGAAGGAGCGTTTCCTAAAGTGGTTTTCACTACAAAACTCATTGGGCTTGACTTTAAAAATACCTGTGTGCAGGGCCGGCCCGAGAGATTACGGCGCCCTAGGCGAAACTATTTTGTTGCGCCCCTACTATTCTTGGCAGTAGATGAAAACTTGGGATATAAATTTAGGAGCAAAATAAACCACAACAACAATGATTAATTAACTCTCTCCTAACTCTTTAATATTCTGAGAAGTTGTATAGGACAAATATATACAAAGTAATCAATAACACAAAACAAAAACGACCATAGGTAATTCAAATTTTTGTTTCCTTGCCTTTTTTTTTAAAAGGATGACACTAAGTCACCGAGATTAATTTGTTTAGCAACTTCAGATTCTATCGAAATTGTTGCCAACCCAACCAACCTCTCTTGCGTCATATTTGCCCTTAAATATGTACACTTTTCTTTCCATCCCTAAAACGTTTTGCCTTTTGAAAAGATTTTTTATAATTTTTTCTATTTTTTCTCTGGCGCCCCCTTTGGGTCGGCGCCCTAGGCGGCCGCCTAGTTCGCCTATATGTTCGGGCCGGCCCTGCCTGTGTGCACATACCCTTAAAAGCCTGTGGATAATAACCATGGACTGAAGCTCATAGAGATGATTGGTTTCTACTTACAGAGATGGGGAAAAACTGACCTGCCCATAGCAACATCAGTCCAGCACTGATCACATGGTGGTCTGATATGCTTATAGAATGGGGGTCCAATATCAGTGTTTCTAGATGGATCAGCCCAGAGTACTAGAGCCTGTACGCAAGCAGGGACAATAATAACCTGCACATTGCAGAATCAGTATACAGCATTGATAACATGGTATCAATTCACATAGAAAAATCAGTTTATGGGTCTGGAGGTCATATACAGTGCGGGTCACTAACAGTCACAAGACAGCATCATGTCAGTTCTTCTCCCATCATTGACTGTACTACCTTTGTCCTCCTAGCTCCACTATATTGGGCAGAGTAACGTGGTATCTATACTCCTGAGTTGTGCCATTCCTCTGTTATTCCTCTTTGAAATGTATGAATACTGCAACTGTGGTTACCATTTCCCTTGTCAAAGGGCATATCCATGCATAGTCTGGTACGGTTACATACCCAAATAGTAACAAACATCAGTCTTTAAGGGGTCTTAATCCTCAGCGCTGTTTTTTATAGCGCTGAAGATTAAGTAAGTAGTGTTCCCAACAGCTGAAAATGCAGCGCATGTCAGCTGTATATAATCACTGACAATCTGCTGAATAGGGCACGTCTGGTTTTAGCATGTGTAAAGAGAAAATTACGAAGAAAAATAGTGTGGTTGCATAAATATGCACACCTGTAAACTAACACTTTGTTGACTAACCGTTTGAACTTATGACAGAAGTCTTTTTGGGTAGAAGTCTATTAGCATGGCACATCTAGAGTTTTGCAATCTTTGCCCACTCGTCCTTGCAGTTTTGCTCCAAATCTGTCTGATTGCATGGATATCTCCTGAGTACATAGTCTTCATCATGTTAACCTATAGATTTTCAATTTGCTTCATGTCTGGGCTTTGGCTGGGCCATCCCAAAACTGTGATCTTCTTCTAGTGAAGCCTTTCTTTTGTTGATTTGGTGGTATGTTGTGATGACATTGTGCAGAAAGGTGAAATTCATCTTCAGCTGTATAGCAGAGGCCTTAAGGTTTTGTTGCAGAATTAACTATTATTTTCAACTGTCTACAATTTCCTGAACCTTCAATAAAGCCCCAGTTCCAGCTGCTAAAAAACATTCCAAAGCGTAATTATACCTTCATCATGTTTTACTGTGGGTATGGTGTTCTTTTGGTGTTGTACAGTATTACTTTTTGGAAATATGCCCAAATAGTCAAACCTTGACCACACCAGGCTATAATTCGTTTTCCTACAAGCGTTTGGCAGAGGGCTTACATGTTTTTCTTTGCATGAAAGGTTTTCCGTCTTGCCACTCTACCACAGCGCCGCCCTTGCAAGGGACCTCACCTGTTGGAGTTTGTCTCTGCACACCAGATACACTGACACCGCGCTCTGACAGTGCTCCTTTTTGTTGTCTGCTTGTAACTTCTGATCTGAGCTGGCAACACAGAGTGTGCATTATGATTATGCACAGCGTGTAGGGACTTGCCCAGCCCCTGAAACGAGAATCACTGGTGACGTTTCTTTTCAGGGAGAGGGCAGGGGCTGCGTCAGTGACAGCGACCTCTGCCCCTGATGACGCTGTGTTTGAGTATCCCAAAATGCGCTGGGGAGTTTCAAACAAATCTTCATCACACAGGAAGTAGGAAAAAATACAGTATTAGTTAGATGGTGTAGTTAGTGAACAGTAATAAATTTTTAATGCAAGCATGTCAGAAATTAGTTTATATTACTGCAATAAGTAGATAGGGATTTAGATGAAAATTTATTTGGCCTTTGGACCACCCCTTTAAACAGTGCTATACAACCACATATGTAGTATTGCTGCATTCGATAAAAATTGCATCGTAAATTCTAGGGATCATTTTCTTCTATTACCCCATCTGAAAATGAAAACATTATGCAGTACAATACCCTGTAGAGAGCTTTAAATCCAGTGTCCCACCCCCTCTGTACCTGCGACTCAATACAATACAATTTCAACGACTGATTTCTCGAAAAACAGCAGAACGGATTTCTGCAAGAAAGGTAAGGATTTAGTCAGCATCGAAGCGCATTTACATATGTTACATCAGTTTGTGGTGTAACATCCTGATGACAGGTTCCCTTTAAGGTTAAAATGGCTACTGTCGCTAAGGGGTTAAAGCATTGGTGAATGTGTTTGATATACCTCAGTCTTAGTACCCCCTTGCATATTAGAAGCTTTCTCCAGTGAACTCAATGTTCTTGCAAATGCTGGTGCGCTTGGAGCTTTTATTTAATTTCCTTAGGACATCCCAGTGTTTTGGGTGCCAGGTTCGCTCTGCAGCTTGACGTGTACAGCAGCTCATTATGGGGCGTTAGAGAAGCTAATGGTCATTAGCGTATTATGTAGTGTGTTCCATGTACCCAATAAGAGTATATCATTTGGGAGAGGAATTATTTCTGTACAAGCCACCAGAAGACGTTCTGTTTTCATTCTCTAAGACACCGTGCAGGGGCTGAATGATAATGCATTTTACAGATAGCTCTGTTAGGGCTATTTTCACTTCTTCCACATAATAAAATGTACAATTCTTCTGTCACATCCTGCCATGTGAGCTATGAAACAAACACGTCAGTGGCAGCAGTTTGGGACGTTAACCTGTTTTTGTTCTTTAATTCTACACTGCAGGAATGATCCTTAAAACATAGATTTAGTAGCATTTTACGGAAGACTTCAGTATTTCTCTGTCGTAAATGGTATTACTTCACTTTGTTATGTGCTACGTATGTGCCAGTGGGTGCAGCTACTTCTTAAAGTCCTGGTCAGAGGAGACAATTATATCTCACTAGATTATGGCCCGATGCTATCGCATCGGGAGGATGCGATAGCATCACACCTCTTGCCATGTTAACCCTCAACACACACACTCCTCTCACCTTTCACCATCTCCACTCACTCTTTCACTCCACATACGACCCCTTCTCTCACTCCGTCTCTCATACTCACGCCGTCATCACCGCTGCTCCACGATCCCCGACATCTTCCGCCGGCGCCATCCTGGATCCAGACGTTGTCCACGCCGGCGACATGTTCTTGCGGTGACGCCATCTTGAGTATCGTGAAATCCTGCGATACTCAAGATGGCGTCGCAGGAAGAACATGTCGCCGGCGTGGACGACGTCGGGATCCAAAATGGCGTCGGCGAAATCTCGCGAGTTTTCGCCGACGCCATTTTGGATCCCGACGTCGTCCTCGCCGGCGACATGTTCTTGCGGCGACGCCATCTTGAGTATCGCGGGATTTCGCCAATCCAAAATGGCGTCGCCGCAAGAACATGTCGCCGGCGTGGAGGACGTCTGGATCCAGGATGGCGCCGGCGGAAGATGTCGGGGAACGTGGATCAGCGGCGATGACGGCGTGAGTATGAGAGACGGAGTGAGAGAAAGGGTCGTATGTGGAGTGAAAGAGTGAGTGGACGTGGTGAAAGGTGAGAGGAGTGTGTGTGTTGAGGAGGAGTGGTGTGTTGAGGGTTAACATGGAAAGAGGTTTGCGGTGACGTCACCGGTTACAACTGGACGGAAGTTGTTACAACCGGAAGCTGCTTAGGGCATTTATTATTATAGATAGGCAAAGCAATGGGCATACAGTGCCTTGAAAAATATTCATACTGGTGAACTTTTCCATATTTTTTCCTCGTTCCACCTATGTGATATACCAAAACAAAGTAGCAAGTATTTGTGAAATGTAAAGAAAATGACACTTGGTTGTCTAAGTATTTTAATAGTATAAATCTGAAAATTGTGATGTGCACTTGTATTCTGTCCACTGTAGTCTCTGATACCCCAAAAGAAAATTTGGAGTGACCAGAGGTAACGTAATTAGTAAATGTTGTCCACCTGTTTCTAGTTTATTCTCAGTAAAACCACAGCTGTTCTGTGAAGTCCTCAGAGGCTTGTCTGAGAAGATTAGAGACCAAATGGCAACAGGAAAAACAAGGAACACACCAGACCGGTCAGGGATAAAGTTGTGGAGTAAAGCAGGGTTAGGTTATAAAAAAAAATAATAGCTCAAGATCTGAACATCTTACGGAGCACTTTTCAATCCATCATCCAAAATTGGAAGAACTATAGCACAACTGCAAACCTACCAAGACATGGAAATCCACCTGAACTGACATCCCAAGCAAGGAGAGCACTAATGAGAGAAGCCAAGAAACCTATGGTCACTGGAGGAGCTGCAGATATCCACAGGTTAGGTGGGAGAATCTGTGCACAGGACAGCTATTAGTCGAACAGTTACACAAATCTGACCTTTATGGAAGAGTGGCAAGAAAAAAGCCATTTTGGTAAACAAGTCATAAGGAGTCCCATTTGCAGTTTGCCAAAAGCCATGTAGGGGACACAGCTAGCATTTGGAAAAAGGTGCTCTGGTCAGATTAGCGCAAAGTAGAACTTTTTGGGTTAAATGCAAAACGCTTTATGTGGCAGAAAACTAACACTGCACATCTCCCTGACAACATCATCTTCTCTTATGTCAAACATGGTGGTGGCAGTATCATGCTGTGGTGGATGATTGTCTTCAGTAGGGACATGAAAGCTGGGCAGAGTTGATGGGAAGATGGATGGAGCTACTATATACAGGATCATACTGGAGGAAAACGTGCTAGAGGCTACAAAAGTCTTGAGACAGGGGTGTAGGTTCACCTTCCAGCAGGACAACGACCCTAAACATACTTCCAGAGCTACAATGGAATGCTTCAATCAAAGCATATTCATGTGTGTGAATTGCCCAGTCACAGTCTAAACCTAAATCCTCTTGAATATCTGTGGGAAGACTTGAAATTGTTGTTCACAGACGCCTCTAGATGTGCAAAGCTGGTAGAGCCAAACCCCAAAACTTGCAGCAATATTGCATTGTAAGATGGTCCTACAAAGTGTTGACTCAAGGGGGTTGATTACAAATGCACATCAAAATTTTCTCATTTATATTTTTAAAATAATTAGAAAACCATGTATTCTTTTCTTTGTGTTGATATTTCACATTAAATTACCAATAAAATGCATGTAACTTTGTGGGTATAATGTGAAGAAATATGGAAGAATTCATGGGATATGACTTTTTCAAGGCACTGTGCGTGTGTGTGTATATGTGTGTGTGTATATATATATACAGTGGGGAAAAAAAGTATTTAGTCAGTCAGCAATAGTGCAAGTTCCACCACTTAAAAAGATGAGAGGCGTCTGTAATTTACATCATAGGTAGACCTCAACTATGGGAGACAAACTGAGAAAAAAAAATCCAGAAAATCACATTGTCTGTTTTTTTTCATGTTATTTGCATATTATGGTGGAAAATAAGTATTTGGTCAGAAACAAGCAATCAAGATTTCTGGCTCTCACAGACCTGTAACTTCTTCTTTAAGAGTCTCCTCTTTCCTCCACTCATTACCTGTAGTAATGGCACCTGTTTAAACTTGTTATCAGTATAAAAAGACACCTGTGCACACCCTCAAACAGTCTGACTCCAAACTCCACTATGGTGAATACCAAAGAGCTGTCAAAGGACACCAGAAACAAAATTGTAGCCCTGCACCAGGCTGGGAAGACTGAATCTGCAATAGCCAACCAGCTTGGAGTGAAGAAATCAACTGTGGGAGCAATAATTAGAAAATGGAAGACATACAAGACCACTGATAATCTCCCTCGATCTGGTGCTCCACGCAAAATCCCACCCTGTGGGGTCAGAATGATCACAAGAACGGTGAGCAAAAATCCCAGAACCACGCGGGGGGACCTAGTGAATGAACTGCAGAGAGCTGGGACCAATGTAACAAGGCCTACCATAAGTAACACACTACGCCACCATGGACTCAGATCCTGCAGTGCCAGACGTGTCCCACTGCTTAAGCCTGTACATGTCCGGGCCCGTCTGAAGTTTGCTAGAGAGCATTTGGATGATCCAGAGGAGTTTTGGGAGAATGTCCTATGGTCTGATGAAACCAAACTGGAACTGTTTGGTAGAAACACAACTTGTCGTGTTTGGAGGAAAAAGAATACTGAGTTGCATCCATCAAACACCATACCTACTGTAAAGCATGGTGGTGGAAACATCATGATTTGGGGCTGTTTCTCTGCAAAGGGGCCAGGACGACTGATCCGGGTACATGAAAGAATGAATGGGGCCATGTATCGTGAGATTTTGAGTGCAAACCTCCTTCCATTAGTAAGGGCATTGAAGATGAAACGTGGCTGGGTCTTTCAACATGACAATGATCCAAAGCACACCACCAGGGCAACGAAGGACTGGCTTCGTAAGAAGCATTTCAAGGTCCTGGAGTGACCTAGCCAGTCTCCAGATCTCAACCCTATAGAAAACCTTTGGAGGGAGTTGAAAGTCCGTGTTGCCAAGCGAAAAGCCAAAAACATCACTGCTCTAGAGGAGATCTGCATGGAGGAATGGGCCAACATACCAACAACAGTGTGTGGCAACCTTGTGAAGACTTACAGAAAACGTTTGACCTCTGTCATTGCCAACAAAGGATATATCACAAAGTATTGAGATGAAATTTTGTTTCTGACCAAATACTTATTTTCCACCATAATATGCAAATAAAATGAAAAAAAAACAGACAATGTGATTTTCTGGATTTTTTTTTCTCAGTTTGTCTCCCATAGTTGAGGTCTACCTATGATGTAAATTACAGACGCCTCTCATCTTTTTAAGTGGTGGAACTTGCACTATTGCTGACTGACTAAATACTTTTTTTCCCCACTGTATATATATATATATATATATATATATTATATAAAGCTGAATGTGTGTGTCTGTGTATGTGTGTATGTCCGGGATTGGCATCTGCACCGTCTCAGCTACAACCACAAAATTTTGCACAGTCACACGTCTGGACCCCGAGAGCGTCATAGGCTATGTTGTGAGGCGAAATAATTTTGCCCCTATCTACATAATAGGGAAAAAGTGAAAGGAAAAGTGTTGGAGGCAAATTGACAGCTGCCAGATGTGAACAAGGGGGACTTGAAGAATGAGAGCGATGGCCCCAAAGAGAATATACCATACAGTTGCTAAGGTGGGGCCCTGACATGGGATACTCACCACACACGGGGATATGAACACACACACAAAATGCGCCACACACTACCACGTGTGTTGTGAATTCGCTTTCTGGCCTCCCTCTGGTTATTACTGAAGGTAGTGGAGGTGGTCAGATTGACAGAAGGGTTGCGAGTTCTCTTTCTGGGCTCCCTCTGATGGTTACTGGAGGTAATGGAGCTGATCTGATTAACAGAGGCTTGCCACCTGATAATGAGGATGACGATTGGAGATCTGGGGTTCAGATTGGGATTTAAGACAGCCGACTCCCTCTATCCCTGCTGGTGATATTCTTCTTGCCTCCTGAGGTCTGATGTTTCCAGCTCAGTCCCTGCATGTTCAGCTAAGTGTTCATTTGCTATTCTGTTTGCATTGGATCTGGTTTTGTCTATCTCAGTTTTGTGTGGGTCAGCCAGCTCCAGCTGGGGCTGTGCTGAGTCACCGTCCATATGTTACTGCTTGTGCCAGTTTGTTTTTGTCCCTTATAAGATTGGCCTCTTTTTGCTCTGCTTTCAGAATATACCAGAGTGCTGATATAGTGGGCGAAGTCGTGCGACTTCAGTGTTTTTTGCATCAGACGTGTTGGACTTTTTGCAGGGTTTTTGTATAATTGCAGACAGCGTCTTTCCTTTCCTGTCCTGTCTACTCAGTGTGGGCCCCATCATTTGCTCAGTCTATTTTCCTGCCTGCGTTTGTGTTTTCACCCTTGTCTCGCCGACAATATATGTTTGGGGGCTATCTATTCCTTTGGGGTCTGCTCTGGGGCAGTTTAGATTTCCCGTTTCTTGCTTTAGGCTTAGTTAGCTCTCCATCTGTGCCGACGAGTCTAGGATCATCGTAGGTACGCTCCACGGCTACTGCTAGTTGTGTGGATAGGATCAGGGGTCTGCAATCTGCTTAGTTACCAACCTCTCTGGTTTTCTGTGGCTTAGCTTGGGCTTGCTCTCCTCGGTAACCCAATCATAACACATGTGCTTCACCACATATACCACCCTCAGCACACATTTCACCACACATACACCAACCTTGCCACATAAAAGTCGAAACACAAAAGTCGCCACTCAAAACTCGCCACGCTGTCCCAGAGCTGTTTAAAAGATGAGCACCCTTGGTGGTCTGGGGCGACCCGCATTATCGCCTGGGTCCAAAACTGAGGTTTATTCTTTGCCAAAGGAGTAGCATCAATACCCCTCAAAGGGATAGGCGTCCGCAAAGGTGTCATAGGAAAACCACAACGTTTAGCAAAATCCAAGTCCATCAGGTTCAAGGCCGCTCCTGAATCCACAAAAGCCTTAGCGGAAAATGTGGACAAGGAGCAAATCAGAGTAATTGCCAGAAGAAACTTAGGTTGTACACTACCTACAGCAAATGTATGTGAAAAAAGTTTCTCTCGTTTAGGGCAGACAGAAATAATATGAGAGGCATCTTCACAGAAAAAACACAGCTTATTACGCCTTCTAAACTCCTGACGTTGCACCCTAGACGAAACTCTATCACATTGCATAGGTTCAGACATTTGTCCAAAAGGTGGCAACACCTCTCGTGCAGTTTTGCGTTCACGTAAACGCCGATCAACTTGAATGGCTAATGACATAGAATCGTCAAGACCAGAGGGAACAGGAAATCCCACCATAACATCTTTTACGGTCTCTGAGAAACCCTTCCGAAAGAGAGCTGCCAATGCACTATCATTCCATGTAGTAAGGACCGTCCACTTTCAGAATTTTTGACAGTATAACTGCAGAATTCTGACCCTGGTTTAATGCCAACAGGGTTCTCTCAGCTTGATCAAAAGCATTAGGTTCATCATACAACAACCTCAAGGCTTGAAAAAATGCATCCACATTAGTCAGAATAGGATTTTCAGGTGTCAGAGAAAAAGCCCAATCCTGGGGATCGCCGCGCAGCAAGGAGATGACAATTTTAACCTGCTGCCCAGAGCTCCCCGATGAGTTAGGCTTCAAGGCAAGAAATAATTTACAATTATTCTTAAAATTCAAATTCAAATTATTCTTCAAATTCAAATTTTTTTTTCTCTCAATGGAGATAAAGCAATTGTCTGATCGTGTGGAGCAGCTCGCTGCGGAAGTGCGGGGAATTTCCGCCTACCTTGCTCATTCACATGCTGCTGAACCAAAGATCCCTACTCCTGATGTGTTTTTTGGGGATTGGTCTAAATTTTTGAATTTCAAAAATAATTGTAAATTATTTTTTGCCTTGAAGCCTAACTCGTCAGGGAGCTCCGCGCAGCAGGTTAAAATTGTCATCTCTTTGCTGTGTGGCGATCCCCAGGATTGGGCGTTTTCTTTGAAACCAGATGATCCTATTCTGACTAATGTGAATGCATTTTTTCAAGCCTTGGGGTTGTTGTATGACGAACCTAATGCTATTGATCAGGCTGAAAAGACCCTGTTGGCATTGAGCCAGGGTCGAGATTCTGCAGAATTGTACTGTCAAAAATTCAGAAAGTGGGCGGTCCTAACTACCTGGAATGATAATGCCTTAGCAGCTCTGTTTCGGAAGGGTTTGTCAGAAGCCGTAAAAGATACTATGGAGGGATTTCCTGTTCCCTCTGGTCTTGACGATTCTATGTCATTAGCCATTCAGGTTGATTGGCGTTTACGTGAACGCAGGACTGCACGAGAGGTGTTGCCACCTGTTGAACAAGTGTCTGAACTTATGCAATGTGATAGAGTTTTGTCCAGGGAGCAACGTCAGGAGTTCAGAAGGCGTAATAAGCTGTGTTTTTTTTGTGGAGGTGCCTCGCATATTATTTCTGTCTGTCCTAAACGAGAGAAACGTTTTGCACACACGTTTTCTGTGGGTGGTGTTCAACCTAAGTTTCTTCTGGCAATTACTTTGATCTGCTCCCTGTCCACATTTTCCACCAAGGCTTTTGTGGATTCGGGAGCAGCCCTGAACCTAATGGACTTGGATTTTGCTAAACGTTGTGGATTTCCGATGACACTTCTGCGGACGCCTATCCCTTTGAGGGGGATTGATGCTACTCCTTTGGCGAAAAATAAACCTCAGTTTTGGACCCAGGTGGTAATGTGGGTCGCCCCAGACCATCAAGAAAATTGCAGATTTTTGGTGTTGCATAATTTGCATGATACAATTGTTCTGGGGTTTCCCTGGTTGCAAATTCATAATCCAGTTTTGGATTGGAAATCTGTGTCTGTGGTGAGTTGGGGTTGTCGGTGTACTCTTAGTGAGGCTCCAGTTTTTTCCACCTCTCCTCAGTCGCATGATGTTCCTGACTATTTGGCGGACTTTTATGATGTATTTAGTGAGAATGAGTCTGCGTCTTTGCCTCCTCATAGGAGTTATGACTGTGCAATTGAACTGAGCCCGGGGTGTAAATTTCCCAAGGGTCGGCTCTTCAATTTATCTGTACCCGAGCACAAGGCTATGCGATCTTATATTAAAGAGGCGTTGGAGAAGGGTCATATTAGACCATCCTCTTCACCCTTAGGTGCCAGTTTTTTTTTCGTGGCCAAAAAGGATGGTTCATTAAGGCCTTGTATTGATTATTGTGCCCTCAACAAAATTACTATTAAGTATCAGTATCCGTTACCCCTGATTTTGGATCTATTCTCCAGAGTTAAAGGAGCTTGCTGGTTTACCAAGCTTGACCTCAGGGGGCGTATAATCTTATCCGCATTAAGCATGGGGATGAATGGAAGACGGCATTTAATACTCCGGAGGGACATTTTGAGAACCTGGTGATGCCTTTTGGGCTCACTAATGCCCCTTCTATATTCCAGTGCTTTATGAACGACATTTTCCGAGACTTTGTGGATAAATTTTTGATTATCTATCTGGATGATATTTTGATCTTCTCCAAGGATTGGGATTCTCATGTGGAACATGTTCGGACTGTGTTCCGGATCTTGAGGGAGAATTCCCTGTATGTCAAAGGATTGAAATGCCTTTTTGGGGTACAGAGGATTTCATTTTTGGGATTTATTTTGTCTCCGTCAACTATTGAAATGGACCCGGCCAAGGTACAGGCCATTTATGATTGGGTTCAGCCCACTTCTTTGAAGGCCCTCCAGAAGTTTTTGGGTTTTGCTAATTTTTATCGGAAATTTATAGCAAAATTTTCTAGTATTGCCAAGCCATTGACTGATCTGACTAAGAAGGGTGCTGATGTGTTGAATTGGTCTCTGGAGGCTGTTTCTTCCTTTCAGGAGCTGAAGCGAAGATTCACTTCTGCCCCGGTTTTGCGGCAACCTGATGTCTCACTCCCGTTCCAGGTAGAGGTGGGCGCTTCTGAGATTGGTGCAGGAGCTGTTTTGTCCAAAAAGGATCCTGTAACATCTAAAATGAATCCCTGTGCTTTCTTTTCCCGAAAGTTCTCTCTATCTGAACGTAACTATGATGTGGGGAATCGGGAACTGTTAGCCATGAAATGGGCATTTGAGGAGTGGAGACATTGGTTGGAGGGAGCTAAACATCAAGTCGTGGTCCTCACTGACCACAAGAATTTGATTTACCTGGAGTCGGCCAAACGCTTGAACCCTAGACAGGCTAGGTGGGCCTTGTTTTTTACACGTTTTGATTTTGTGGTCTCTTTTCTTCCTGGCACTTAGAATGTCCAGGCAGATGCCCTCTCTAGGAGCTTCTGTGCTGATTCTCCTGTGGTGACCAAGCCTGCTACCATCTTAGGCGATGGGGTAGTTCTTTCTGCCATCTCGCCCGATTTGAGACGTGCTCTGGAAGAGTTCCAGGAGAACAAACCTGAGCGTTGTCCCAGTGGAAAGTTGTATGTTCCTGACCAGTGGAAGAAGAGAGTGATGTCTGAAGTTCATTGCTCTGCATTGGCTGGTCATCCAGGTATTTTTGGTACTAGAGATCTGGTGAGTCGGTCTTTTTGGTGGCCCGCCTTGTCTCGTGATGTCAGGAATTTTGTGCAGTCCTGTGGGACTTGCTCCCGGTCTAAACCTTGTTCTCGCTCTAGTGGGTTGTTGATGCCTTTGCCGGTCCCCAGGAAGCCATGGACCCATATTTCAATGGATTTCATCTCTGATATGCCTGTCTCTCAGAGAATGACTGTTATTTGGGTGATTTGTGATAGGCTCTCTAAGATGGTTCATCTTGTACCACTCCCTAAGTTGCCATCTTCCTCTGAGTTGGTGCCCCTGTTTTTGCAACAGGTGGTTCGCTTGCACGGGATTCCTGAGAACATTGTATCTGACAGAGGAGTTCAGTTTGTGTCTAGATTTTGGAGGACTTTCTGTTCCAAGCTGGGAATTCAGTTGTCCTTCTTCTCTGCTTTTCACCCTCAGGCCAATGGGCAGACGGAGAGAACAAACCAGACCTTGGAGTCGTATTTGAGATGTTTTATTTCCGCTGATCAGGATGATTGGGTTTCATTTTTGCCCTTGGCCGAATTTGCTTTAAATAATAGAGCTAGTTCTGCCACTTTGATGTCACCTTTTTTTTGTAACTTTGGGTTTCATCCTCGATTTTCTTCAGGGCAGGTGGAGCCTTCTGCCTGCCCAGGTGTTGACACTGTAGTGGAGAGAATGCACCAGATCTAGGACCAAGTGGTGGATAAGTTGTCTCTCTCCCAGGAAAAGGCCCAGCGGTTTTCCAACCGACATAGGACCATTGGTCCCCAGTTTAAGGTTGGTGATATGGTTTGGTTATCATCAAAAAATATCGCTATGAAGGTGGCTTCTCCTAAGTTTAAGCCTAGATTTATTGGACCTTACAAGATTTTGGAGATTATTAATCCGGTCTCTTTTCGTTTGGCTCTTCCTGTCACATTTAAAATCCATAATGTGTTTCATAAGTCCTTGTTGAAGAGGTTTGTTGAACCAGTTGTTCCTGGGGTGACACCTCCGGACCCTGTATTGGTTGAAGGTAACATGGAATATGAGGTAGAGAAGATACTGGATTCCCATCTGGCTAGACGGAGACTCCAGTATTTGGTTAAGTGGAAGGGTTATGGTCAGGAGGATAATTCCTGGGTCTCTGCCTCTGATATTCATGCCAAAAGATTGGTGCGTGCCTTTCATCGGGCTCACCCTGATCGCCCTGGTGGCGTGGATGAGGGTTCGGTGACTCCTCCTCAAGGGGGAGGTACTGTTGTGAGTTCATTTTCCCCTTCACTATTGAGGTCTGATGAACTCCCTCTTCTGGTGAAGGAAGGTAGTGAGGCTGATTACCAAGCACCTGAGCAGAATGGTGATGACTGGGTGACTGGAATTGCTGACTGGATATAAGGCAGCCGACGCCCTTCTGCCTTGCGGGTGATTTCTCTGAGGGATTCTAGGAGACCATTCTGATTCCTGCTCCTCAAAAGCTAAGTTTTCTGCTCTGCTTTTTGCATTTGTGTTTTGGTTTTGTTTTGCCTTGTTTTTCTGGATTTCTGCCGTTCCCTGCTGGGATGAGCTGAATTCCTTTTTGCTCTGTCTTCAGAAAATACCCGAGTACTGATATAGTCTTTTTGAAGCCTAGCGTCTTCAGGGCTTTTTTCCCTATCAGTCTGTTGGCTCTTGTTTTGATAGGGTTTTTGGCGGATTGCAGACAGCAGCTTTTCTATCCTTCCTATTTAGTTAGCTTGGGCCCCATCATTTGCTCAGCCTATCTTTCTATCTGTGTGAGTGTTTTTTCATCTTGCTTCACCGTCATTATATGTTGAGGGCTGCCTATTGCTTTGGGGTCTGCTCTGGGGCAGTTTAGATTTCCCTTTCTGTCTTTAGGCTATTTAGTTCTCCGGCTGTGATCGAGGGGTCTAGGGCACCGTAGGAACCCCCCACGGCTACTTCTAGTTGTTGATAGGTTCAGGGGTCTGCAATCCGATAGCTGCCAACTTCTCTGGTTTTCTGGACTTAGCTAGTATTTCTGTTTTTGCCTCCTACGGTGACTCATTCATAACAGGGCCCATAATGTGCTGCATGGAGGAGCAGGGAAGGCCATAGTATGCTGCATGCAGGAGCAGGGGGGGGCAGGGGCCCATCATGTGCTGCATGGAGGAGCAGGGGAGGCCATAGTATGCTGCATGGAGGAGCAAGGGGGGCTGGGGGCCCATAATGTGCTGCATGGAGGAGCAGGGGAGACCATAGTATGCTGCATGGAGGAGCAGGGGAGGCCATAATGTGCTGCATGGAGGAGCAGGGGAGGCCATAATGTGCTGCATGGAGGAGCAGGGGAGGCCATAATGTGCTGCATGGAGGAGCAGGGGAGGCCATAATGTGCTGCATGGAGTATCAGGGGAGGCCATAATGTGCTGCATGGAGGAGCAGGGGAGGCCATAATGTGCTGCTTGGAGGAGCAGGGGAGGCCATAATGTGCTGCATGGAGGAGCAGGGGAGGCTATAATGTGCTGCATTGTTGCTGGGGAGGCCATAATGTGCTGCATGGAGGAGCAGGGGAGGCCATAGTATGCTGCATGGAGGAGCAGGGGAGGCCATAATGTGCTGCATGGAGGAGCAGGGGAGGCCATAATGTGCTGCATGGAGGAGCAGGGGAGGCCATAATGTGCTGCATGAAGGAGCAGGGGAGGCCATAATGTGCTGCTTGGAGGAGCAGAGGAGGCCATAATATGCTGCATGGAGGAGCAGGAGAGGCCATAATGTGCTGCATGGAGGAGCAGGGGAGGCCATAATGTGCTGCATGGAGGAGCAGGGGAGGCCATAATGTGCTGCATGGAGGAGCAGGGGAGGCCATAATGTGCTGCATGGAGGAGCAGGGGAGGCTATAATGTGCTGCATTGTTGCTGGGGAGGCCATAATGTGCTGCATGGAGGAGCAGGTTAGGCCATAATGTGCTGCATGGAGGAGCAGGGGAGGCCATAATGTGCTGCATAGAGGAGCAGAGGAGGCCATAATGTGCTGCATGGAGGAGCAGGGGAGGCCATAATGTGCTGCATGGAGGAGCAGGGGAGGCTATTGTATGCTGCATGGAGGAGCAGGGGGTGGCCGGGGGCCCATAATGTGCTGCATGGAGGAGCAGGGGGGGCCGGGGGCTCATAATGTGCTGCATGGAGGAGCAGAGGAGGCCATAGTATGCTGCATGGAGGAGCAGGGGGGCCATAATATGCTGATTGGAGGAGCAGGGGAGGCCATAATGTGCTGCATGGAGGAGCAGGGGAGGCCATAGTATGCTGCATGCAGGAGCAGGGGGGGCAGGGGCCCATAATGTGCTGCATGGAGGAGCAGGGGAGGCCATAGTATGCTGCATGGAGGAGCAGGGGAGGCCATAATGTGCTGCATGGAGGAGCAGGGGAGGCCATAGTGTGCTGCATGGAGGAGCAGGGGAGGCCATAATGTGCTGCATAGAGGAGCAGAGGAGGCCATAATGTGCTGCATGGAGGAGCAGGGGAGGCCATAATGTGCTGCATGGAGGAGCAGGGGAGGCCATTGTATGCTGCATGGAGGAGCAGGGGGTGGCCTGGGGCCCATAATGTGCTGCATGGAGGAGCAGGGGGCCCGGGGGCTCATAATGTGCTGCATGGAGGAGAAGAGGAGGCCATAGTATGCTGCATGGAGGAGCAGGGGGGCCATAATATGCTGCATGGAGGAGCAGGGGAGGCCATAATGTGCTGCATGGAGGAGCAGGGGAGGCCATAGTATGCAGCATGCAGGAGCAGGGGGGGCAGGGGCCCATAATGTGCTGCATGGAGGAGCAGGGGAGGCCATTGTGTGCTGCATGGAGGAGCAGGGGGGGCCGGGGGCCCATAATGTGCTGCATGGAGGAGCAGGGGAGGCCATATTGTGCTGCATGGAGGAGCAGGGGAGGCCATTGTATGCTGCATGGAGGAGCAGGGGGGGCCGGGGGCTCATAATGTGCTGCATGGAGGAGCAGAGGAGGCCATAGTATGCTGCATGGAGGAGCAGGGGGCCCATAATATGCTGCATGGAGGAGCAGGGGAGGCCATAATGTGCTGCATGGAGGAGCAGGGGAGGCCATAGTATGCTGCATGCAGGAGCAGGGGGGGCAGGGGCCCATAATGTGCTGCATGGAGGAGCAGGGGAGGCCATAATGTGCTGCATGGAGGAGCAGGGGGCCCATAATAAGGTATGAAGGAGCAGGTGCCCCATAATACTGTATGGAGGAGCATTTTATGGGGCCCAAAATACTCTGTATGGCGGACTATGTGGTTGCCCATAATACTGTATGGCAGACTATGAGGTCCCCATAATACTGTATGGTGGACTGAGATGCCCATAATACTGTATGGTGCACTATGTGGGTGTTCATAATACTGTATGGCGGACTATATGGTTTCCCTTAATACTGTATGGCGGACTATGTTGGTGCTCATAATACTGTATGGTGGACAATGTGGTTGCCCATAATACTGTATGGCGGACTATGTGGTGCCCATAATACTGTATGGCGGACTATGTGGTGCCCATAATACTGTATGGCGGACTATGTGGTGCCCATAATACTGTATGGTGGATTATGAGGTGCCCATAATACTGTATGGTGGACTATGTGGGTGCCCATAATACTGTATGGCGGACTATATGGTTCCCATAATACTGTATGGCGGACTATGTTGGTGCTCATAATACTGTATGGCGGACTATGTGGTTGCCTATTATACTGTATGGCGGACTATGAGGTGCCCATATTACTGTATGGCGGACTATGTGGTTTCCCATAATACTGTATGGCTGACTATGTGGTTTCCCATAATACTGTATGGAGGACTATGTGGTTTCCCATAATACTGTATGGCGGACTATGTGGGTGCTCATAATACTGTATGGAGGAATATGTGGTTGCCCATAATACTGTATGGCGGACTATGTGGTGCCCATAATACTGTATGACGGACTATGTGTGTGCTCATAATACTGTATGGCGGACTATGTGGTTGCCCATAATACTGTATGGCAGACTATGTGGTGCCCATAATACTTACTGTATGGCGGACTATGTGGGTGCTCATAATACTGTATGGTGGACTATGTGGTTTCCATAATACTGTATGGCGGACTATGTGGTTTCCCATAATACTGTATGGTGGACTATGTGGTTTCCCATAATACTGTATGGCGGATAACGTGGTTTCCCATAATACTGTATGGCGGACTATGTTGGTGCTCATAATACTGTATGGCGGACTATGTGGTTGCCCCTAATACTGTATGGCGGACTATGTGGTGCCCATAATACTGTATGGCGAACTATGTGGTTGCCCATAATACTGTATGGCAGACTATGTGGTGCCCATAATACCTACTGTATGGCGGACTATGTGGGTGCTCATAATACTGTATGGTGGACTATGTGGTTTCCATAATACTGTATGGCGGGCTATGTGGTTTCCCATAATACTGTATGGCGGACTATGTGGTTTCTCATAATACTGTATGGCGGACTATGTGGTTTCCCATAATACTGTATGGCGGACTACGTGGTTTCCCATAATACTGTATGGCGGACTATGTTGGTGCTCATAATACTGTATGGCGGACTATGTGATGCCCATAATACTGTATGGCGGACAATGTGGTGCCCATAATACTGTATGGCGGACTATGTGGTGCCCATAATACTGTTTGGTGGATTATGAAGTGCCCATAATACTGTATGGTGGACTATGTGGTTCCCATAACACTGTATGGCAGACTATGTTGGTGCTCATAATACTGTATGGTGGACTATGTGGTTGCCTATTATTCTGTGTGGCGGACTGTGAGGTGCCCATAGTACTGTATGGCGGACTATGTGGTGTCCCATAATACTGTATTGTGGACTATGTGGTGCCCATAATACTGTATGGAGGAATATGTGGTTGCCCATAATACTGAATGGCGCACTATGTGGTTCCCATAATACTGTATGGCAGACTATATTGGTGCTCATAATACTGTATGGTGGACTACGTGGTTGCCTATTATACTGTGTGGCGGACTGTGAGGTGCCCATAATATTGTATGGCGGACTATGTGGTTTCCCATAATACTGTATGGCGGACTATGTGGTTGCCCATAATACTGTATGGCGGACTATGTGGGTGCTCATAATACTGTATGGAGGAATATGTGGTTGCCCATAATACTGAATGGCGCACTATGTAGTGCCCATAATACTGTATGGCGGACTGTGTGGTGCCCATAATACTGTATGGCGGACTATGTGGTTTCCCATAATACTGTATGGCGGACTATGAGGTGCCCATAATACTGTTTGGTGGACTATGTGGGTGCTCATAATACTGTATGGCGGACTATGTGGTTTCCCATAATACTGTATGGCGGACTATGTGGGTGCTCATAATACTGTATGGCGGACTATGTGGTTGCCCATAATACTGTATGGCAGATTATGTGGTGCCAATAATACTGTATGGTGGACTATGTGGTGCCCATAATACTGTATGGCGGACTATTTGGTGCCAAAAATACTGTATGGCGGACTATATGGTGCCCATAATACTGTATGGCGGACTATGTGGTGCCCATAATACTGTATGGCGGACTATGGCGTGCCCATAATACTGTATGGCGGACTATGTGGTGCCCATAATACTGTTTGGCGGACTGTGAGGTGCCCATAATACTGTATGGTGGACTATGTGAGTGCTCATTATACTGTATGGCGGACTATGTGGTTTCCCATAATACTATATGGCGGACTATGTGAGTGCTCATAATACTGTATGGCGGACTATGTGGTGCCCATAATACTGTTTGGCGGACTATGAGGTGCCCATAATACTGTATGGTGGACTATGTGAGTGCTCATTATACTGTATGGCGGACTATGTGGTTTCCCATAATACTATATGGCGGACTATGTGAGTGCTCATAATACTGTATGGCGGACTATGTGGTTGCCCATAATACTGTATGGCAGACTATGTGGTGCCCATAATACTTTATGGCGGACTATGTGGGTGCTCATAATACTGTATGGTGGACTATGTGGTTTCCATAATACTGTATGGCGGACTATGTGGTTTCCCATAATATTGTATGGCGGACTATGTGGTTTCCCATAATACTATATGGCGGACTATGTGGTTTCCCATAATACTGTATGGCGGACTATGTGGTTTCCCATAATACTGTATGGCGGACTATGTGGTTGCTCATAATACTGTATGCAGGAATATGTGGTTGCCCATAATACTGTATTGCGGACTATGTGGTTGCCCATAATATTGTATGGCGGGCTATGTGGTTGCCCATAATATTGTATGGTGGACTATGTGGTTGCCCATAATATTGTATGGCGGACTATGTGGACCCAATCGGCAGAATGTGGAGCTTTTATCCCCATTAGACTGGAGTGGCATGTCTGACTTGATCACTGATCCATTCATTCACTCCCTCCGTGGCTGCACTTGTTTTTTTATAGAAGCCCCAAAGAGAATGACTGGAGCTTCGGTCAGACATCCCACCTGCAGCTCCATTTTAAAATGGGGATAAGTGTCCTATCAGGCATAAAACTTCCTCATTCTTCCAATCGGTGCAGTTTCTAATGGTCAGACCTAAGCGATCACCTATCCTGTGGAGCCCATGGATCTGTGATAACTTGTTTTAACCAAATAACCCCATTAATGTAAGCTACTGTAATTATACATCCCAGTTATGGGGGCGCACAGTAGATGTGCAGGAGCCGCCTGTGTTTTACAGCCGATGCTCTACTATAATGGGGATAACAACTGACAAATATTTGCATATAACCGTAGGTTGGGCCCCTAGAGTCCATTCCCCTGGTGGGCCCCATACACCCCAGTCCGACCCTGTGTTGTCTATTGGTCATGAATGGCTTGACACAAGGAATGTGACACGTGTAGCCCATGTCCTGGATACGTCTGTGTGTGGTGGCTCTTGAAGCAATGACTTCAGCAGCAGTCCACTCCTTGTGAATTTCCCACAAATTTTTTAATGACCTTTTCTTAACAATCCTTTCAAGGCTGCAGTTATCCCGGTTGCTTGTGCACCTTTTTCTACCACACGTTTTCCTTCCACTCAACTTTCCATTAATATACTTGGATACAGCACTCTGTGAACAGCTAGCTTCTTTAGCAATGACCATTAGTGGCTTACACCCCTTGTGGAGTATGTCAATGACCGCCTTCTGGACGTCTGTTAAGTCAGCAGTCTTCCCCATGATTGTGGAGTCTGCTGAAACAGACTAAGGCCGGGGTCACACTAACCGACGCAAAATACGGTCAGTATTTTACATGCGTAATACGGAAGAATGGCCCCTAAACAGTGCTCCGTATGTCATCCGTAATCAAGGTGTGGTCGCGTATTTTGCGCATGTGAGCATCCGTATGTAATCCGTATGGCATCCGTATGGCGAGATTTTCTTGCAGGCTTGCAAAATGGACATATAATGGTATAATGGAGCCCTATGACAGGGTTTATAACAGAAACCAAAGAATAGATATAGACACATAGAATGCATATATATATATATGTATTCTATGTGTCTATATCTATTCTTTCTTTATTAAACCTGTCAGTGTGAGTTTACTGTATAGCGCACTGAATTGCCGGCTTTGCTAAAAGACACCGGGTGCGTATTTCTCGCAAGTCACATGTGTGGTCCGTGTGTAATCCGTATTTTTTGCGCACCCATAGACTTGCATTGGCGTACTACGGCCGTAGTACGCTGACAATCGCAGCATGCTGCGATTGGCACGGAGCGTAGAATACGGATGAGAAATATACGGCTGGTGCGAGGGCCCCATAGAGAATCATTGGTCCGTGTGTAATGCGTGTTTTTAGCGCCTCTCACTCAGCCGTATTCCTCGCCAGTGTGACCCCGGCCTAAGGGACCTTTTGAAATGCTTAAGACTTAGCAGATGTTTTTTGATATTTATTCTAATTTACTGAGATAATGACTTTTGGGTTGTCATTGGCTGTAAGCCATAATCATCAACATTAACAGAAATAAACACTTGAAATACATCACTCGTAATGACTCGATATATTATGAGTTTCAATTTTTGTTTTGTAGAACGGAAATAAATTAACTTTTTGATGATATTCAAATTTTATGAGAAGCACCTGTATAATGCAAAGACACACTGTACACACACATAAGGACTTTTAGAAGAAACCTGAACAAACATTTGCACTTTTTTGTACACAAAACCAAATCATACACACATATATACCTCCATGTACATATTTTGCATTTTAAAATATATTTGTAAACATGCAGCTTCTAAAATATGACAGACAAGAATTTAATAAAATGCATTATTCTTATGCCTCATTTGAGTGCCAGAGCTGGCAAGTCCCTCACTGTCATGGGTTTATCGCGACAGGAGCAAGAAGACAGCAGCGTATGATTTATCCTGCTCCTGCATGGATTAGAAGCTTATCACCTTCTTATAAACAATGTAAATTTCTTTTGCCAGTGCAGGGGTTAGTATACTCTCTTGAGAGCTCCTGGAGCATTAAGGCTCTCAGCTGTGTACTGTTAGCCATTCCCATCTCCTATATAAACTGGATCCTGTCTAGCACTCCTTGTCAGAGAAGCATGCTAGTATGCTTCATAGCTGGAGGTTGTTGTTGGTGGTTATTGGAAAAGGCGTTAGGTGGTTTTAAGTGTGTGATAATGCCCTGTTTTTTTACTTTGGTTTAACCCCATCCTCCACTCCCGATGCAATTCCTCTGTTTAATGTGTGAGTATATTTGTATGTTTGGTATTTTCGTTACTCTTGTTCGCGTTACCTTGTTAGTTTGGTTGGTGTATTACAGTACACTTTTACTTCCCTCTTCCCTGTGTGGGGGAAAGGTACAGACTGAGAGCAGATTCAGGAGCTAAAGCAAGGTATGTCACCCAGGCATCTCTACCTGTTATGAATAAGTCACTGAGGAGGATAGCAGGAATAGGCTAGGCCACCAGGAAACCAGAAAGGTTGGTAACTCAGCGGATTGCAGACCCCTGATCCTAACAACACAACTAGCAGTAGCCGTGGGGCGTACCTACGATGCCCTAGACGCCTCGGCACAGCTGGAGAACTAACTAAGCTTAAAGCAAGAAAGGTGAAATCTAAACTGCCCTGGAGTAGAACCCCAAAGAAATAGATAGCCCCCAAACATATATTGTCGGTGAGACAAGATGAGACACAAACACAGACAGAAAATAGACTGAGCAAATGATGGGGCCCAAACTGTCTAGATAGGATAGGAAAGGAAAGACACTGTCTGCAAACCCTAAAAAATCCAACACGACTGATGTACAAAAACACTGAGAGCTCACGACCTATCCCCCACTAAATCAACATTCTGGTGTGAACTGGCAGCAAAGCAAAAGAGACTAATATAACAGGGGACTGAACAAACTGACACAAGCTATAACATAAGGAGCGGGGTCCAGCACAGCCCCAGCAGGGAGCACGCTGAACCCTCACAGCAAAGCAGAAAGAGATAAAACCAGATCAGATGCAAAGGATTAGCAAATTAACAACTTAACTGAAAAATGCAGGATCAGGCAGGAGGCAGCAAACCTCAAAATGCAAAGGAAGAAACAATCACCAGCAGCAACTGAGGGAAGCCTGCTCACTTATATCCTCCCAGTCAGTAACCTCTGATTTCCAATCATCGTCATCAGACTTCTATCAACCCGGCCAGCTCCACTACCTGCAATAACCACCAGAGGGAGCGCCGACTCAGAAGGCAGATCAAGAGAATTCACAAAATTCACCATCAGAAGTCATCCGGGGAACAGGGCGAGCTAGGGCACCCCTAGCGTTAGGGAAAGGGAAGGATCCCCTGGTCCCGAGACACCCGATAACAGAGTCGTGGCACTCACGTTGTGGGTTTTCTGGTTCTCCTACTGCTACTCCTACTGTCAGCTGGATTTCACTATTTATGTTACTTATATATAAATGAAGCTCTTTCCAACACCAGCAATACATATATACATATACATTTACTAAACTTTTATTTACAATCCAAGAAACAGATAAAATAATTTAAGGGAAAGGTATTACGCAAAGATTAAAATGCATAATACAAGGGTCTACCATCAGTAATGGTTCGGGGAGACGTCATCTCCTGGTGTAGGTCCACTGTGTTTTATCAGCCGTCTACCAGGAAATTTTAGAGCACTTCATGCTTCCCTCTGCCGACAAGCTTATTGGAGATGGAAACTCCATTCTCCAGCTGGACTTGGCACCTGTCCACACTACCAAAAGTACCAGTACCTGGTTTGCAAACAATTGTATCACTGCGCTTGATTGGCCGGCAAAATCGCCTGACCTTAACCTAATGGGGTATTGTCAAGCGTAAAATGAGATATACCAGAAATGCAGATGAGCTGAAGGCTGCTATCAAAGCAACCTGGGCTTCCATAACACCTCAGCAGTGCCACAGGCTGATCGCCTCCATGCCACGCTGCATTGATGCAGTAATTGAGGCAAAAGAAGCCCCGGCCAAGTATTGAGCGCATTTACTGAACATACATTTCAGTAGGCCAATATTTTCGGATTTTAAAATAATTTTTCATGCTGAGGTTATAAAGTATTCTAATTTACTGAGATAATGACTTTTGGGTTTTCATTGGCTGTAAGTCATAATTATCAATATTAACATAAACACTTGAAATAGATCACTCTGTAAGTTACACTTTTTGTATTTCAGAACTGAAATAAATTAACATTTTGATGATATTCTTATTTTGTGAGAAGCACCTATATGTTATTTGTGTGTGTTTGCACTAATGTATACCTACATGCATGTATATCTTAATGTATACAGTATGTTTTGAGCCATTTTTTATGGCATTTTTTTGCCACAGCCAGTGGAGCATATTCCCCCTAGATGTGGATACCATCGTGCAGCACTTTTGAGATGCTTTCTGTTGATGGCTTAGCCTGGGGGTAGCCTTTACTCTGAGGGCTTTATAGCATTATACCGCTACACGCTATAATTGTATGTGTTCTCCTTATTAGTCTGTTAGATTTTAATTTTCTATTCATATTCTACCCTAAAAAGGAAATTTAAAATGTTGACATCAAAGCAATGATTTTTACGGATAGCTTTCGCACCTACGATCATCTGCGGGACAATTCATATGGCCGATCTTTTCCTTTGAACGAGTGCACCGTGGGAAATATCAGAGACATGTCCGATTTTGATTCGAGGGTCAGATCAAAATCGGCAATGCAAGTCAATGGATCTGTGAAAAAATTGGACACACTCGGATGACATCTGACTGCAGTCTGATTTCCACAGACTGAAATGGAATGGAAAAGTAGAGAATTTTTCTTAAAACGTTTTCCACGTATGTGAAAATCATATGACATTCGTGTCACCCTGATCAGAGTAATCAATCCTATTTTCTTGCATGCAAAAAAAATCAGCCATCTGAATGAGGCCTTAATTGTCCCTTTATATATATGCTGTAGATCTTAGGCTGTGTTCACACACAGCGTTTTTTTTTCACGTTCTTCTCGTGGATTTACCAAAAAATCTGCAAAAAAAACTCTTAAAAGAAGCTTTTCATTCATTTTAATCCATTTGGCACTTTTTGTGCATATTGATGCGTTTTTTAAAGCGAAAAAAAAAGCTTCGCGGTAAAAAAATGCAGCATGCTCATTAATTTCGCATTTCTGGCTATTTTCTATGTGTCTGGGGATGCGCGGAAAAAATTGCGGCAAAAACGCACAAAAATCGCGCGTTTTCTGGGAAGGAATCCTGTTTTTATGCAGAAATTTTCTGCATACGTGTGCACATAGAAACTATAAGGCTATCACTTATGGGAAAGTGATTTCCTAATACCGTCAATACGACGTGATACTGACTACAGTATTTAAGAGTGCACTGTGGATAATGTTGGACACTTTATTGCTTTTTCAGCAGATCTCATCCTTCGAGGCTTGGGCATTGATGGCCGGGACAGAAAAATGAGCAGTAGATGGAATATTCCACATAACAGTTGGTTTAGTGTAGTGGAAAGCTGGTTCCAGGAGACAGAATAAGGGCCCTTTTCATGCACCGAACCACACAGAATGCCCTTTATCCGTGCGATACTTTTGCTCTCTGTAGCTTGCAGAAATTCCATCACATTTTCCGTCTCGGGATTCAGTGTGAGTACATATAGGCCAAATAAAAATGAAGCAAATACCTTGCTCTGCAGATTTGGAAGTGATGGTCTAATTCCTTGCAGGCTGAATGGACACTAGTGTCGGGATCGTGAGGCCGCTGACTATTACATGGAATAAATAATCCACTGTAGGCTTCCTGCATACAGCACTGAGGGCAGAAGCTTTTACTGCCTGGAAATCCCACTAAATTTATGGCTTCTGACTGAGAGCAGACCGAAACCTGGTGGCACATTTATGAGAGCGCTCACAATTACGCTCACATGTTAGATGCAGGTATATATAAATGTTATAAGATGAAGAATTTCATGTAAACAAAATCACATTATTGCTCCATGTATTTCAAGAGGACTGAAATGTTAGAGTTGTTCTTTCTATAGAACCAGCCACTAGATTTTTGCAAATTAAAATCATGTTTTAATACTAAGTAAGTCACACCTTTCTAAACATGCCCGAGTCAAACCTGTCTGGTTTAGTATTCTGTATGAAATGGAGTTTTAACACCGGAGTGCTCTGTAAATTGCTTAGAGTCATCTGGGTAATGCCAATGTGGTGATTCCAATTCTTGGCTGAAACCCTGTCTTGATTGACATGCTGCTTAGCAGAGCTATAGTCACATGCCCTAATTCAGAATGAGCAGCCAGGACAGCATGACTCTATCACTTTGGCACCGCCTACATGACTCTTGGTGAGCAGGTTACCCATAGTGCGTACTGTATTAGCAATTATTAGACATACCCGTATTTTTCGGACTATAAGAAGCATCTAGGTTTTAAAGGAGGAAATTAGAAAAAAAAAATAAAATGTGGTAAATTCTGTACTAATATCCCCCATCCTGGTATGCATGGTCTCCCTCATCCCCATCCTGGTATGCATGCCCCCCTCATTCCCATCCTGGTATGCATGGCCTCCTCATTCCTATCCTTGGTATGCATGACCCCCTCATCTCTATCCTGGTATGCATGGCCCCCTCATCTCTATCCTTGGTATGCATGGCCCCCTCATCTCAATCCTGGTATGCATGGCCCCCTCATCTCTATCCAGGTATGCATGGCCCCCTCATCTCTATCCTGGTATGCATGGCCCCCTCATCTCTATCCAGGTATGCATGGCCTCCTCATTCCTATCCTGGTATGCATGGCCCCCTCATCTCTATCCTTGGTATGCATGGCCCCCTCATCTCAATCCTGGTATGCATGGCCCCCTCATCTCTATCCAGGTATGCATGGCCCCCTCATCTCTATCCTGGTATGCATGGCCCCCTCATCTCTATCCAGGTATGCATGGCCTCCTCATTCCTATCCTTGGTATGCATGACCCCCTCATCTCTATCCTGGTATGCATGGCCCCCTCATCTCTATCCTTGGTATGCATGGCCCCCTCATCTCTATCCTGGTATGCATGGCCCCCTCATCTCTATCCAGGTATGCATGGCCCCCTCATCTCTATCCTGGTATGCATGGCCCCCTCATCTCTATCCAGGTATGCATGGCCCCCTCATCTCTATCCTGGTATGAATGGCCCCCTCATCCCCATCCTGGTATGCATGATCCCCTCATCCCCATGCTGGTATGCATGGCCCCCATCCCCATCCTGGTATGCATGGCCCCCTCATCCCTTGCCTCGTAGGCATGGCCTCCTCATCCTAACCTGGCATGCATGGCCCCCTCATCCCTATCTCGGTATGCATGGCATCCTCATCCCTATCCTGGTATGAATGGCCTGCTCATCCCTATCCTGGTATGCATAGCCTCCTCATCCCTATCCTGGTATGCATGGCCCCCTCATCCCTATTCTGGTATGCATGGTTTCTTCATCCCTATCCTGGTATGCATCGCCCCATCATCCCTATCTTGGTATGCATGGGCCCTCATCCCTATCCTGGTATGCATGGGCCCTCATCCCTATCCTGGTATACATGGCACCCTCATCCCTATCCTAGTATGCAGGGCCCTATCCTTATCCTGGTATGATCGCCCCCCATCCACATCCTGGTATGTGCTTCCACCATCAGAAAAACAGTAAAAAAAAAAAACATTGTACTTACCTTCCTGTGCTCCCTCACAGCATCTTGTTTCAATGCCAGCAGTTGATTTATGCTTGTAAGCAGGGCATGGCAGTGATGTCATACACTGCTTACAAGCTGAGGACAGCTGCCAGAATACTCATTTCTCTCCATGCCACAACTTTGTGTATGGAGAACAGTGAATATTCATTGCTAGAGTTGAGCGAAACGGGTCGGTCAATTTCAGAAGTCGCCGACTTTCGCAAAAGTCGGGTTTCATGAAACGAAACCCGACCATAGCCTGAGGTCGGCCACGAGGTCGGCCATCATGGCGCCAAAGTCGCGTTTCAAATGATGCTTCAGCGCCCTTTTTCAGCGAATGATGGAGGACGCACACTGTGGGCAACGCGATGACATAGGCAGCGGTCACCACCATCTTGGAGAAGGGCATGCAAGTGATTGGCTTGCTTTGTGGGGCGTCACAGGGGGTATAAAAGGGCGTGCACGCCGACCGCCATCTTACTTCTGCTGATCTCAGAATAGGGAGAGCTGCTGCTGATTCTGTAGGGAGAGCGTTAGGCAGGGAAGAAGGTACAAAAAACTGCTTCTGCTGCTAGCAATTTTGCCTGTACAACACACCAGTTAGTGTGCAGTGCAAGGGGAGGCTATATTTTGGTGCATCAGCTCTGTTGGTTATTAGTCTGCCTTATAAGGCTCCCTGATAGCTGCATTGCTGTTTTCACACTGCTGTGCAGTGTGTACTTTTCATCCTCTTTTTTGCCCAGTTACCAAGCGTTCATTTTTCCCCACTTTTGTGTGCAGCAGTCCTGCTTATTAGGCTGCCTGCTGCCATACTTGGGTCTGAGAGCATCATTGTCAGCTTGCTAAATTCTCTAGGGAGATTCAAATTCTCCCCAGTCCTATATAGACATTTTATACACCATCCAATTTCAGCCTGTTATATTGAGGTGTAATCTACACTAGGCCTGAGATAATAGTTCAGTGTCCTCAAGTCTGTAGGGAGATTCAAATTCTCCCCAGTCCTATATAGACATTGTATACACCATCCAATTTCAGCCTGTTATATAGAGGTGTAATCTACACTGGCCCTGAGATAATAGTTCAGTGTCCTCAAGTCTGTAAGGAGATTCAAATTCTCCCCAGTCCTATATAGACATTTTATACACCATCCAATTTCAGCATGTTATATTGAGGTGTAATCTACACTGGCCCTGAGATAATAATTCAGTGTCCTCAAGTCTGTAGGGAGATTCAAATTCTCCCCAGTCCTATATAGACATTTTATACACCATCCAATTTCAGCCTGTTATATTGAGGTGTAATCTACACTGGCCCTGAGATAATAGTTCAGTGTCCTCAAGTCTGTAGGGAGATTCAAATTCTCCCCAATACTATATACACCTTGTACTTTGTTTTACAGTACCATTTTGGGTACATTTTCCCAAAAATGAGGAAGTGTGTTGGAAGAGGCCGTGGAAGTGGGCGGGGGTTGTCAGCTGGTAATGATGGTGTTGGTGGTGGTGGTGGATCTGCTGGTAGTGGCAAAAGCACAATAGCACCTAATGCAGGAGGTGTTGACACAGCCTCCAGCTCTATCGCCTCCTCTTCTGAACTTTCAAAAAATAAAAGCAGTCATTGGAGGCTCATGGTCAGGAACCACGCCTTTCCTTGTGTCCTTCACCCCTACCAAAAGTAAAGGATGCGGCAGGCCACACTACAGATTACTCCATGGAGCACTTTTCACATACCATGCCTGGGTTATCAAGTCAAATCGTGAATTACCCAGTCCAAGAAGAATCTGACATGGAGTGCACTGATGCACAGCCACTGCTAGATTTATCTGCTGGTACATTCACTCAGAGCACTACATTGTCCTTGCAGTGTACTGAGCCAGAATCTGACCCTGATGAAACTCAGGTGCTCCTTCCCGCATACTATACCACCTTACACGGTGACACAGAGGAAGGTGCACATGACATTGAAGAGGAGGTGATGGATGACCCAGTTGTTGACCCAGATTGGCATCCATTGGGGGTAGAGGGTGCTGCTGCCAGTAGCTCAGAAGACGAGGAGGAGCATCTGCAGCAGGCATCGACATCGCAACAGCTGTTATCTGGCAGGCCCGGAGCAGTCCAAAAACGGGTTACAAAAACCAAAAGAGTTGCAGGACAGCTAGGCCAGACGGTCAGATTAGCACAGCGTGCAAGACCTCAAAATGTCTTACATAGTAGGAAGAGTGCAGTGTGGCACTTTTTTGAACAAAATCCTAATGATCAGGCAAAGGTTATCTGTAAGAAGTGCGCAAAGACCTTTAGCCGAGGGAAAAATCTGAGAAATTTGAATACCAGTTGCATGCTTTGATATTTAACCACCATGCACTTGCAAACGTGGACAGACTACCAAACCTCACGTACCACATGTGCAACTGCTCTCAATGAAGGTAGTCAGCAACGCTACATCGTTTCCCCCACTGGAAGCCCACCGGTTAGCACACCACCAGCAGCAAATGTTGAGGTGTCGTTGCAAGGCCAAAGCAGTCAGGGAATCACAATGTTATTGCTACGAAAGACTGAATCTAGGCCATCAGAAAGAACACCAACTCCATCACCATCATCAACCCTCTCTCAGTCCGCCATGTCCACCGCTAGTTCCACCATATGCAGCTCTCAAGTCCAGATCACCCTACCAGACACTATGAGCAGGACAAGAAAGTACTCATCCTCTCATCCGCGTTCACTGGGTTTGAACGCCCACATTGCCAAACTAATCTCGTTAGAGATGATGCCCTACCGGTTGGTTGAAAGCGAAGCATTCCGCGAACTCATGGCTTACGCAGTACCACGCTATGACCTACCCAGTCGGCACTTCTTTTCTCACAAAGCCATCCCAGCCCTCCATGTGCATGTGAAAGACCGCATTGTCCATGCACTCAAGCAATCAGTGAGTGGAAAGGTGCACCTCACAACAGATGCATGGTCCAGTAGGCATGGCCAGGGCCGTTACGTGTCCATCACTGTGCACTGGGTTAATGTGGATGCAGGGTCCACAGGGGACAGCGGCGGTGGGACAGTGCCGTATAGGAAACAGTTGGGTGTAGGCGTTCGACCCGCCTCCTCCTCCTCCTCCAGAAGCGAAAGCTCGTCCACAGAGCGCAGTCGCACAAGCACTCCATCCGCAGCTGCCAGTGTTGCACACTCGGTGTCCCACTATCGAACAGCTAGTGGTAAGCATCAGCAGGCTGTGTTGAAGATGATGTGTTTGGGCGACAACAGACACACCGCGGAGGTACTGGCCGACTACTTTCAGCGACCAACTGAGTCATGTCTGGGCAGTCTACATCTTGAGGCAGGCAAGGTAGTTAGTGATAACGGCCGGAATTTTGTGGCAACCATAGCCCTTTCAAAACTCCGACACATACCTTGCCTGGCTCACACCTTGAACCTGGTGGTGCAGTGCTTCCTCAATAATTATCCGGAGTTAACAGGCCTGCTCCAGAAGGTCCGAAGACTGTGCTCGCACATCTGCCGGTCGCCCGTACACTCCAGTCGTATGCAGAAGCTGCAGCGATTGCTCCACCTTCCCAAGCACCGCCTAATTATCGACGTTGCAACAAGGTGGAACTCCACCCTACACATGGTTGAGAGGCTGTGCGAACAGAGGCAGCTGTAATGCATTTGTGGGAGGACACACGGGCAGACATGGAGTTGTCGGGTGTGCAGTGGTCGAAGCTGAAAGACCTCTGTAAAGTCCTTCAGTGTTTTGAGGAATGCACACGACTTGTAATTGCAGACGGCACCATCATAAGCATGAGCATCCCACTTATGCGTCTGCTCATGCAAACTTTGACGCACATTAAGGAGCAGGCGTCTGCAGCCGAGGAGGATGAGGAAGAGGAGGAGGGAAGCCTTGATGACAGTCAGCCATTGTCTGCTCTGGGACCTCTCCTGGACGAGGTGGAGGAAGAAGAGGAAGAGGAGGAGGAGGATGATGATGGGGATGATTATTTAGGGGAGGAGGATGCTTCTCGTGGGGCAATAGAAAATGTTGGCGTGGCAAGGTCTGGTACAGGGTTTGTGCTTGACTGGAGGGATGTGGATTTGCCAGAAAGTGCTCCTCCACCCAGCACTCGCAGTGCATCATTGACACCTGGAACCTTTGCCCACATGTCAGATTATGCCTTGCAGATTCTAAAAAGGGACCCCCGCATTGCCAAAATGATGAACGATGATGACTACTGGCTGGCTAGCATCCTGGATCCACGCTATAAAGGCAAAGTCCAAAACATCATGCCACAGGAGAACCTTGACCTAATATTGGCTAACAAACAAGCAACTCTGGTAAACCATTTGTTTGCACACAGCACACACACAGCACACAGCAGCGGTGATGGATCTCCAACGAGCCATAGGGGGCAACATGGAAGAGGTGTTCGTGGTGCACACATCAGAAGTGGCGTTGGAGACAGGGATTTCATGACCATGTTGTGGACTTATTTTTCAAGTCCCGCTCACACGACTGGTAATACTGCATCGATTGAAAGTGACAGGAGACAGCAGTTGTCAACTATGGTTACAAACTACTTCTCGTCCCATATCGATGTTCTCCCTTACAGGTCATTCCCCTTTGACTATTGGGCCTCTAAACTGGACGCCTGGCCTGAATTGGCACAATATGCCTTACAGGAGCTCGCTTGCCCTGCTGCTAGTGTGCTATCCGAAAGAGTCCTCAGTGCTGCTGGCTCAATGCTGACAGAAAAAAGGACCCGTCTGTCGACCCAAAATGTTGATGATCTAACCTTCATTAAAATGAACCATGCATGGGTTTCAAAGGATTTTGTCCCACCTTCCCCTGATGACACATAGGTTGCCAGAAAAATGGCTCGCTTTTGTCCTCCTCTTCCTCGGACTTCTCCAATTCCTCCATTTGCAGCTGCTGAATGTCCAACATCAACATATGCCATTTTTTAAACCTCCCTGACTGGTCTGCCTCCCCCCCATGGCCAGGGTCACCACCTAGCGCACGCAACCGTGCGAGTGCCATTGCCCTGGACAGGTGGGTGGGCCGACTCTTGGGCGCCGGCACTGGTACAGGGTCCTTCATAGGGCAATCAAGTGTCTCTGACGGTGGGGGTGCACACCCGACATCAGACACACCGGCGTACTATGAGGGGCCCAGTGCCAGTACCGACGCCCACGAGTGGGCCCCCTTGCTTGGGCAGGGCCCCAGCATTTGCAATATTTACCTCTCCCTGCTCCTCCGCTGTGTAGTCTGGGCTGTCAAATCCTTCCCTGGGACTGCCACTACAAATTTGGTGAACTGATAGATGATGGTTAAGAAGTAGCTATGCCCTGTCCAGCTGGCCGGGGTCTAGCTTCAGATGATCAATGGCTTCCATTTCTTATGGACGTCAACAATGAGATGCAGTGGTGGTTTATCATCAGCTTTCACAGTTTTCCTACTCACAGACGTGTGACATTCCTGCCCACATTTTTAAATGTGCCCTCTCATGCCAATCCAATAGAATCGCCTACAGCCTGTGGCTTCTGTCTTTTGCACTCCAAAGTTACCTGACAGATCATGATAGGCAGTGAGGTCCATGTCTACATCTCTCCCTGTGATCAAAATTTGATGGAGATGAGTAACAGTGATGGGATCAACGGCACTGCGATACAGCAACCCTTTCTTCACAAAGAACTGTTTTCGCTGTCTCCACACACAAAGTAATTGAGGGTCAGCATTGCCTCTGAGAATTCTCCAGGGAGTTTTCCCGTGATTAGTAATTCCTAAATTTCTGCAATCACTCGACTTTATGTCTGTACTTTTATCCATCTCGTTTCCTCTTGCGGAGAGTCTGGACTGTCTTACTGAGACAGAAATATATATGAAGATTTAAAAATACCCCAACAGTGTATACTGGTGTACACTTCAAAAACATTTCCTTTTTTCTACTTTTTAGATTGTTGTCTAATCCATACTGAGGCTGTGAGTGTCTTTGTCGTACTCCGGAAATAAACACGGAGATTTTAAATGTTTAAACTATGCTATATATACCTGTTATCCGGTGATACTGTACCCTTTCTCAACTTTCTGCAATCTTGTCGAATCCATACTGTGCCTGAGACCATCTGAGTCTGCCTCCTGATTACAGATGAGTGGTGTTTGAGTGGAACTGTTGGCCAAGTTCAAATTCTAGCTGTTTTGGGCGGTGTTAGATCCGTTCGTCAAACTACAACACTTTGATTAAAATTCGGCTGTTCGAGTTTACGTTCGAGAACGTTTCGTTAAACAAAAGCGTATCTTTTTTTTCACATTAGTAATGGTTTTCAATGATAATAGACAGTTTTAGGGCATAGTAGCAGTTTCTGGTAGCCAGCGGTGCAGTACACCTGTGAAGGAGCTACACCGTGTGTGTTTCTAATAATATTTTACCGCATATTGTCCTGAAAATCATTTTGGGCCTAGTAACTGTGTCTGCTACTCAGAAGAGGAGCCCACCCGTGAACCGAGCTATGCCGCCTGTTTATGAAAGAACCAGTTTTTGACTGCATTTACACCACTTAATACTTTGGGCCTAGTAACTGTGTATGCTACTCAGCAGAGTTGGCCACCCGTGAACCAAGCTATGCCGCCTGTTTATGTAAGAACTGTGTGCTACTCAGCAGAGGAGCCCAGCTGTTAAGCAAGCTACAGCACCTGTGGTTTGGACACTTAATTTTTTCACATTCTTTCTGGAATGCTGTTTAGGCCTAATTCCGGAATTACGGTTGACCTGCACTTACTGGAAAATGCTTGTTCGCGGGGAAGAATTGTAATCCCAGATCCCCATCACTAACGGGGTTCAGCGTGTTATCCGCACCTGTAAGCGATACACGCTGGTCCTTTCATTGTAGCACGCATGCAGCCCCGGACATGTAAGGGCACGACAGACCTGTTATTGGCCGATCTCGTGTGCCAGAGCCTCACGTGTCCCTCTAGTAAGCTGGACGCGGACCGCAGGGGCATGCCTGAGTCTTGTTCGTTAACGGAATTAAGCTTGCAATCTGTGCAGCTTTTTTGTGGATGGCATGGTTGAGGCTGCCCGTGTTGAATCCAATTAAGCCGCAGGCTCCACTCCTGGTGGTGCCCTTCTGGACATTCCTTTAAGGTTCAGCTTTGCAACCATACTGCCTCCGGAAACCAAACACTTTTCCTGACAGTGACATTCTGGTCAAAGAGCGTGATGACATCACGTCTGTACGCCCTCTGCCTAAACAGTCCAAATGCAGAGAGATGGAAGATGGGGACGATGAGGAGTCCAGAGTACAGGGATTCCCTAGCGAGGAGACTTATTTAATTGTTTTAAATGTTGGGAGCAATTTTTGGGGAGCACGATACTCTGGAGAATGATATTTGGGGCCCACCATACACTGGAGCATTCCAAAGGTGGACATCAGTCACTGGAGCAGAATTTACAGGGCCCATTATACACTGGAGCATTAGAAATGGGGCCCATTATATATGGAGCATTATTTGGGCCCATAAGACACTGGAGCTTCATCCATGGTGAACAACATATACTGTAGCATTATGTGGAGCTCATCATATACTGTATGGAACATTATATGGGACCAATGATTCTGTATGGAGAAATATATGGGCCTCATTGCTCTGTATAGCGCACTATGCGGTGGCCATAATACTGTATGGAGTAATATACTGTCTGTTTTTGGAGCTATTGGAGAATTTAAAATGGATATCAGTCATGTGATGTAAGAATTGAAGTATTTTTCATTGTACTGTACCGCTAATTCTCTGCCGTATCAAAGGATCATGAATTATGTCATGTGTTAAAGGAGCCCAGTGACACTCTTTGGCCCTGGGCCCACGAAAATCTGGGGCCAGCACTACCCCCCCTCCCACAACTTTAGCCAAATAACCCCCAGTTTTCAATGCTTAACTATTATTATAAAGTAAATTAAGGTTGACAAGCTTAAGGAATAAGAATTGATGTTTTTGGCATTAAAATGGGCACTGTAGGTGTGTTTCCTATCCTCCACTCCCTGCCGACTTTTCTTCCCCACTGACTTACATTGGGTTTCGTGTTTCAGTCGGACTTCGACTTTTTACAATAATCGGCCATCTCGTTCGACCCGACTTTTGCGAAAGTCGGGTTTCGTGAAACCCGACTCGCCCCGAAAAAAGGCAAAGTTGCTCATCTTTATTCATTGCTCTTTAATAGCTGGCACAGTGTTAGCCGCTTTCTGCAGCTGCCGGGCGTTCACAATCAAAACCCATAATAAAATTGGTGCACAGCATATTAGAGTTTTTCCACTAATTAACACAGAATATCATCTCATTTAGTTTAGTAATTCTCCCCTTGGTGTGTGTATTGACTACAGAAAACATAGGGTGCAATATTTGACAGTCACTCTGTCATTGCTATTCCTGTCATGCTGTGACGGTATTCGGTAAGTAAGGGAAGCCTCAAACTGTCCTGGAACTGGGATCCTAACTATTCCTGTCTTCTTACCCTCTTAGGGTACTCTGAGGCTGTGTTCACACGTCGCGGTTTTTTCGCGGCTGTTTTAAACGCGCGATTTTGCCGCGAAAAATAAGCATCCCATGCATTCCTATGGGATTCCGCAATGCTGTGCTAATGCTGCTGTTTTTTCCGCGGCAGAATCGCTTTGCGGTAAAAAAACGCAGCATGCTCAGTAATTTAGCGGAATCGCAGCGATCCCGTACCCATAGGAATGCATTGTTCTGCTTACTTTCTGCATGTGGCTGTGCCCACCATGCGAAAAGTAAGCAGAACATTATCGGATGGTACCCACGGTCCGGAGGAGAGGAGACTGTCCTCCGGGCTGTGGGTACCATATCCCTGTAAAAAATAGAATTAAAATAAAAAATATTGTTATTCTCACCTTCTGGCGTCCCGCGCAGCCTTCCCTCCTCTCACCACGCTCCCGGCATCTTCCGGTCCCAGTAATCCTTTACGAGAATGACCGCGATGACGTCACGGTCTCGCAGGAGCGCGGCTTCTCGCGGTCATTCGCGATGACATCACGGGAGCGCGACGTCTTGCGGTCATTCATGCAAAGGATTACTGGGACCGGAAGATGCCAGGAGCGTGGAGAGAGGCGGGAAGGCTGTGCGGGACGCCGGAAGGTGAGAATAACAATATTTTTTATTTTTTTTTTTATTATTTTTTACATCCTATCTTTTACTACTGATGCTGCATAGGCAGCATCAGTAGTAAAAAGTTGGTCACACTCGTCAAACACTGTGTTTGACGAGTGTGACCAACCTGTCAATCAGTTCTCCAAGCGATGCTCCAGATCACTTGGAAAAAGCTAGCATTCTGCAAGCTAATTACGCTTGCAAATCGCTAGTTTTTCCGCGGGAAAATCACGGGAAGTTAAAATGCGATTTTCCCACGGAATGGAATTCCGGAATTCTTGCGATAACTTCCGCGAGAGTTCCGCTACGTGTGAGCGTAGCCTTAAAGGTAGAGAGGCTCAAGTTTCTGACCTTACTATGCTCCTTTTAAAATCCTAAGCTGTTCTCTCCCCCAGGAGGCCTGGGAGAGATATGTTGAAGGGAACCTGTCACCAGGTTTGGCTGATATAAGATGCAGCCACTGCCTTTCAGGGCTATATACAGCATTATATAATGCTGCAGATAAGCATACGATCTAACCTGAAAGATAAGAAAAATAAGTTTTATTATACAAACCCGGGAGAGGTCCGGACCGATGGGTGTCGTGGGTCCAGATCTGGCGCCTCCCATCTTTTTGCTATGCCGCCCTCCTGCTTGTTTCACAAGCTCCCCGGAATTGCGCTCCTGCGCAGGCGTACTTATCTGCCCAGTTTAGGGCAGAGCAGATTCCTTCAGTGCGCAGGCACCAGGCCTTTCTGACCTTTCCCGGCACCTGCGGACTGCAGTACTTTGATCTGCCCTCAGCAGGGCAGAGAAGTACACCTCCGCAGGAGCGAGATGCTGGGGAGCCATGAAGCAAGAAGGGCAGCATCGCAAGAAGATGGAAGGCACCGTACCTGCGACACCCATTGGACCAGAGTGCCCTGCATGTGAGTATAACAAAACTTATTTTTCTTATATTTCAGGTCATATCAGGGGCTTATCTACAGCCTTATAGAATGACTGTAGATAAGCCCTGAGAGGCAGTGGTCGTATCTTATATTGGCCAAAACTGCTGACAGGTTTGCTTTAATGTATAAACACTTAAGACAAACAGGTATAACCAAAAGCAACTTGCATACAAAAACACTAGAATGTACAAACCAAATGGGAATCGGATAACAGAGAATGCATACCCCCAAAAACAGCAAACAGCAATTTTCAGCAGCAAGTACTAACTCCAACTTCAGCAAACCAACTCCAGCAAGTCAGGAAGTAAACTTTCACAGGCAAAGATAAGAAGGTTTGGCCATGGTTTAGAGAGAGAAAATGAGCAGGTCAGGAGAATCTGTGAATTGGAGCTAGATGTCTTTTACCAGCATACAAAGAGTTGTTAACCTCTTCATCACCAAAGGAAAGAAAGTCCATTTAATATAAGGAACAAAACAAAAACATACCAGCTAAAGGAAAGACCTGTGATTCACAATACGGAATGATCGCCTAACCCCAGATCTCCCAAGAGTACGTGACGCACTCATGACAATTCCTGATTAATTTATAAATGTAGGTCAAAACATAGAATGTTTGAGTTGGATGGGACCTCAGGGGTCCAAACCCCTGCTCAATGTAGGATTCACTAAACCATCTCAGACTGATGTCTGTCCAGCCTTTTTGAAGACTTCCATTGAAGGAGAACTGGTCACCTCAGGTCAGCCTGTTCCACTCATTGATCACTCTCACTGTCAAATTGTTTCTTCTAATATCTAACCTGTATCTTCTCCTTTTAAGTTGAATTCCTTTGTTTCTCATGTTTTCGTGTGCATTTATAATAATAAATGCCCTAACCAGCTTCCGGTTGTAACAACTTCCGTCCAGTTGTAACCGGTGACGTCACCACACACACACGCACGTTAACCCTCAACACACCACACCGCCTCAACACACACTCCTCTCACCTTTCACCTCCACTCATGTCCACTCACTCTTTCACTCCACATACGTTCCTTTCTCTCACTCCGTTTCTCATACTCACACCGTCATCGTCGCTGTCCCTACATCTTCCTCCGCCGCCGCGATCCAGGATCCAGACGTTGTCCAGGCCGCCGACATCGGGATCCAAAAAGATGGCGTCGGCGAAATCTTGCGAGATTACGTCGACGCCATTTTGGATCCCGATGTCGCCCATGCCAGCGACATGTTGTTGCGGCGACGCCATCTTGAATATCGCGGGACTTCGCGAAATCCAAGATGGCGTCCCGCAAGAACATGTCGGCGGCCTGGAGAACGTCTGGATCCTGGATCGCGGCGGCGGAGGAAGATGTCGGGGCAGCGACGATGACGGTGTGAGTATGAGAAACGGAGTGAGAGAAAGGAACGTATGTGGAGTGAAAGAGTGAGTGGACATGAGTGGAGGTGAAAGGTGAGAGGAGTGTGTGTTGAGGCGGTGTGGTGTGTTGAGGGTTAACATGGCAAGAGGTGTGAGGCTGTGTGCACACGCTGCGGATTTTGCTGCGGTGTACAGTACCATGATTCCCTATGGGAATCAGAAACCGCAGTGCAGACGGTGCAGAATTTTCCGCGCGGATTATCTGCGGTTTTCAATCCGCAGAAAGAATTGACATGTCAATTCTTTCTGTGGATTCTCCTGCGGTTTGCCATCTCCTCTATTGAGGAGATGAAAAACCGCAGGGCAAAACCGCAGAGCAATCCGCAGGTAAAACCGCAGGTCTTTTGACCTGCGGTTTCACCTGCGGATTTTACAAAATCCGAGCGGATGAATCCGCACCTAATCCGCAGCGTGTGCACACAGCCTTAACGACGTCGGCGAAATCTCGCGAGATTTCACCGACGCCATCTTGCATTCGTGAAATTGCGTCATTTACCTCACGCCGACTTGCTGTGCGGACGCTTGGCATTGCCTGTACCACCATAACTACTGCTGCCTTGGTCCTATGCCTGTTTACTGCCGGTGTCTAATTACAGGGCTAATTTGCCTATACCGCCATAACTACTGCTGCCTTGCTCCTCTGCCGGTGTCTAATTACAGGGCCAATTTGCCTATACCGCCATAACTACTGCTGCATTGCTCCTCTGCCGGTGTCTAATTACAGGGCTAATTTGCCTATACCGCCATAACTACTGCTGCCTTGCTCCTCTGCCGGTGTCTAATTACAGGGCCAATTTGCCTCTACCGCCATAACTACTGCTGCCTTGCTCCTCTGCCGGTGTCTAATTACAGGGCTAATTTGCCTATACCGCCATAACTACTGCTGCCTTGCTCCTCTGCCGGTGTCTAATTACAGGGCCAATTTGCCTATACCGCCATAACTACTGCTGCATTGCTCCTCTGCCGGTGTCTAATTACAGGGCTAATTTGCCTATACCGCCATAACTACTGCTGCCTTGCTCCTCTGCCGGTGTCTAATTACAGGGCCAATTTGCCTATACCGCCATAACTACTGCTGCATTGCTCCTCTGCCGGTGTCTAATTACAGGGCTAATTTGCCTATACCGCCATAACTACTGCTGCCTTGCTCCTCTGCCGGTGTCTAATTACAGGGCTAATTTGCCTCTACCGCCATAACTACTGCTGCCTTGCTCCTCTGCCGGTGTCTAATTACAGGATCAATTTGCCTCTACCGCCATAACTACTGCTGCATTGCTCCTCTGCTGGTGTCTAATTACAGGATCAATTTGCCTCTACCGCCATAACTACTGCTGCATTGCTCCTCTGCCGGTGTCTAATTACAGGGCCAATTTGCCTCTATCGCCATAACTACTGCTGCCTTGCTCCTCTGCCGGTGTCTAACTACAGGGCCAATTTGCCACTACCACTTCATAACTACTGCTGGGCAATTACAGGGTCAATTAGTATCTGTTTACTCTACAATACTCCAGGACGCCTTCTTCACTGCCAGATAACTGCCAAATAGACTCCTTTACCTGTGCCAACATGAGTCATAACAAAAAGTATGCCAATGCCAGTGAAAGGAAAGCAGCTTTAGCACTACGACAAAAACAACGCCGTGCTAATGAGACTCCTGAGGAAAAACACCATCGCCTTGAGAAGATTAAGGCTTATAAACGCCGTCGCCTCACACACGAATCCCCTAACTCTAAATCCATAAGATTGGCTGAAGAAGCCTATGCACGCCGTCACCGCCGACAACAGACGGCCTCTTCCTCATCATTATTATTAGACTCACAACAGGATGCTTCCACATCAGCATGTGGAACAATTTACTGCTACACTTCATCCCATATGCCGTTCACTGACATAACTAATCAGCAATCTGTTTCTGCCCTATCAATACCACCATTCAATACCGATGCACAGTATGCCAATGCCAGTGAAAGGAAAGCAGCTTTAGCACTACGACAAAAACAACGCCGTGCTAATGAGACTCCTGAGGAAAAACAGCATCGACTTGACAAGATTAAGGCTTATAAACGCCGTCGTCTCACACACGAATCCCCTAACTCTAAATCTATTACATTGGCTGAAGAAGCCTCTACACGCCATCACCGCCAACAACAGACGGCTTCTTCCTCATCATCTATAATAATAAATGCCCTAAGCAGCTTCCAGTTGTAACAACTTCCGTCCAGTTGTAACCGGTGACGTCACCACACACACGCACATGTTAACCCTCAACACACCACACCGCCTCAACACACACTCCTCTCACCTTTCACCTTCACTCACGTCCACTCACTCTTTCACTCCACATACGTTCCTTTCTCTCACTCCGTTTCTCATACTCACACCGTCATCGTCGCTGCGACGCCATCTTGGATTTCGTGAAATCCCGCGAGATTCAAGATGGCGTCGCCGCAAGAACATGTCGCTGGCCTGGACGACTCGGGATCCAAAAAGATGGCGTCGGCGAAATCTCGCGAGATTACGCCGACGCCATTTTGGATCCCGATGTCGTCCACGCCGGCGACATGTTCTTGCGGCGACGCCATTTTGGATCGGCGAAATCCCGCGATAGTCAAGATGGCGTCGCCGCAAGAACATGTCGCCGGCGAGGACGACGTCGGGATCCAAAATGGCGTCGGCGAAAACTCGCGAGCTTTTGCCGACGCCATTTTGGATCCCGACGTCGTCCACGCCGGCGACATGTTCTTCCGGCGACGCTATCTTGACTATCGCGGGATTTCACGATACTCAAGATGGCGTCGCCGCAAGAACATGTCGCCGGCGTGGACAACGTCTGGATCCAGGATGGCGCCGGCGGAAGAAGATGTCGGGGATCGTGGAGCAGCGGCGATGACGGCGTGAGTATGAGAGACGGAGTGAGGAAGGGGTCGTATGTGGAGTGAAAGAGTGAGTGGAGATGGTGAAAGGTGAGAGGAGTGTGTGTTGAGGAGTGTGTGTGTTGAGGGTTAACATGGCAAGAGGTGTGATGCTATCGCATCCTCCCGATGCGATAGCATCGGGCCATAATCTAGTATGAGAATAATGATGATACCTCTATACTGTGACATCTCTTCAGATATTTGTAGACAGCTTTTAAGTTTCCTCTTAAGCTTCTTTTTTTGCAAGCTAAATATTCCTAGATCCTTTAACCGTTCCTCGTAGAACACACTTTGCAGTTCGCTCACTATCCTGATAGCTCTTCTCTGAACTTGTTCCAGTTTTTCAATGTCTGTTTGAAAATGTGGTGCCCAGAACTGGATACAAAATTCCCCCAAGAAGCATTGACCCCAAGTTAGGCTGGTTTCACATTAGCGCTTTTTAAGCGCACGCACGGCCGGGGGTAGCTCCGCCCCCGAGCCGGCTCTCTGCCCGGCGTGCCCGCCCCTTGCTTGTAGCGCCGCCTCCTATCGCACAGCAGCGCCTGCGATCGGCGCACCCTATCTTTAGCATAGGGTGCGCAGATCGTGCGCAGGCCGTGCGCTAGTTGCGCTTTGACCTGCGCTGCGCACTTTTGACGGTGCGCCGTGCGCGCCAAAATCCGAAAAGTTTGATTTTGGCGCGCACGGCGCACCGTCAAAAGTGCGCAGCGCAGGTCAAAGCGCAACTAGCGCACGGCCTGCGCACGATCTGCGCACCCTATGCTAGAGATAGGGTGCGCCGATCGCAGGCGCCGCTGTGCGATAGGAGGCGGCGCTACAAGCAAGGGGTGGGCACGCCGGGCAGAGAGCCGGCTCGGGGGCGGAGCTACCCCCGGCCGTGCGTGCGCTTAAAAAGCGCTAATGTGAAACCAGCCTTACACAGCTATATAACTTCAATATTGTTTTCTTGGCATAGCGACTTCTATTTTATTTGAAAACAATATTTTCAACTGTGAAAAAAGTGCTGCAAGGAAAAAATGCTACAAAGTAAGAATGCTTTAAAAATAGAAGTGTACATTCTTTATTTCAATCATTAATAAAATGGTAAGTAAATGAACATAAGAGAAACCTAAATCTGACTGGATCAGACATAATTCGTTAAGCTCCTCTCCTCAGGGACAAACTACCACCTATTTCAGCTGCCATCTATGCATCTATAGCACTAACTCGCATCATGAGAGCCTCAAGCATGACAAAAAACAAGGAACCTTTGCTCAATCGGTAAATCCATCCAGACTACATTCAGAGTCGAACTGATGACTGCAGTAGAGAATTTAACTAGACAGTTGCAAAATATATTGCAATATATCGTGGATCTCTAATGGCACATGAAGTACACCATTGATGCGCTGGAGTCTGACAAGGAACATTACAGGAACATTACATCTCTTGAATTGAATACCTGGAACTTAAAAGTGAGGATGTGGAAAATCACTTGAGGAGAGAAGATATTCGTATTAAAAAGTTACCTGAATCCATAGCTTAAAGGAGACAGACAATAACTTGCTTTCGACCATATTAATACTGCGCATAACCAGGATTCATAGAGCTTTGGCAGACTGACATCATATTCCATATTGAGGGATGTGGTCCTCAAACTCCATCATGAAGACTCCAGAGACCTAATCGTAGCTGCAGATTTTCCAAGTACTGTCTCACTTTTTGAAGATGTATGTCCTGTTACTCTTGCCAAATGGAGAGCCATGAAATTGTGCCACTGTGCCTCCGCATACTCACCCGGCCTCCGCTCCAACTCCGCAGTCCCCCGCCGCCCAACAGCCACGGCAGTCCCTTCTGACAGGCTCGTGGCCGACGGGGTCTCTGCATGCAATGCGCATGCGCCATAGGCCATGGCCGCGCCTCCCTCCTGTTACTTGTGCTCCGGCAATGCCCTACTGACCAATGGCAGACCAGACAGGGCCATATCAGGCCTTTCCCCCCTGAGGGAGGCGCCTGACCGTTGTGTTTGCTAGCACACTGGGCCCTGCTTCCTCGTGTGCTCTCTGAAGTCTTGCAGTCCTGTCTTCAGTGATTCTTGCAATAGCCTCGCAGTCCTGCCTTCCATGGTCCCTGCAGTAGCCCCGCAGTCCGGTGCTGAATGGGTCCAGCTATCTACACTCCAGTCCTTCAGCCCTATTCCAGTCCTGCCTCCGGTGTTCCTGCTCCATCCTGCTATCCACACTCCAGTCCTTCAGTCCTACTCCAGTCCTGCCTCCGGTGTTCCTGCTCCATCCTGCTATCCACACTCCAGTCCTTCAGTCCTACTCCAGTCCTACCTCCGGTGTTCCTGCTTCATCCTGCTATCCACATTCCAGTCCTACTCCAGTCCTGCCTCCCGTGTTCCTGCGCCTCCTGTTGTCTATGCTCCAGTCCTGCAGTTCTACTCCGGTCCAGTCTCCAGTGATCCCGCTCTGTTGTCTACGCTTCAGTCCAGATCTCCTTCTCCAGTCCGTCCTGAGCCGCCCCTCTCGGTACCGGCTATCGTGGTATCCGAACCCCTGGGCCTGCTCCTAACAATCCCTTTATAGGGGTTGGCTCCACCTGGCAGCTCGCCCGGGGCCCCTCGGTGCCACGGTCCAGAGGGTCCACTCCTGAAGATTTGTCTCCTGACCAGCCGTGGTAACAAATTGCTTACCAATGCCCTTACTACAGCTCATATAAAATATAAATAGAAATTCCCCATTGGCCACTTGTTTTCTCCTCATAATGTCAGCTATGGGTAAGATCATGGAAGAAGGAAAGGAAAGCTCTTGGAAGAGCCGGAATACCTATGCAAAGTAATCTCCCCTCACTTCAGATCAGATAATCCAGACCTTTGGAGAACAGCATGAGATACAGTTGTGGCCAAAAGTATTGACACCCCTGCAATTCTGTCAGATAATACTCAGTTTCTTCCTGAAAATGATTGCAAACACAAATTCTTTGGTATTATTAGAGTTGAGCGAAACGAGTCGAAAAAATTCAAAAGTCGCCGACTTTTGGCAAAGTCGGGTTTCATGAAACGAAACCCGACCCTAGGATGAGGTCGGCGACTTACGCGCCAAAGTCGCGTTTCAAAAGTTTGTTTTGCGCTCTTTTTCAGCCAATCAGGATCCACGGACACTGTGGGCAACGTGATGACATAGGCACGGGTCACCACCATCTTTCAGAAGGGCATGCAAGTGATTGCCTTGCTTTGGTGGGCGTCACAGGGGGTATAAAAGGGCGTGCACGCCGACCGCCATCTTACTTCTGCCGATCTTAGTATAGGGAGAGGTTGCTGCTGATTCTGTAGGGAGAGCGTTAGGCAGGGAAGAAGACAAAAAAACTGCTTCTGCTGCTAGCGATTTGGCCTGCACAACACACCAGTCACTGTGTGTGCAGTGCAAGGGGAGGCTATATAGTGGTGTATCAGTGGTGTTGGTTGTTGGGCTGCCTTCTAAGGCTTCCTGACATCCCTGCATTGCTGTTTACCCACTGCTCCGCAAACTGCTTTTTTAAAAGCAATCCCAATTTTTTTTTTTTGTCCTGCTGAGAAGACAAAAAAACTGCTTCTGCTGCTAGCAATTTGGCCTGCACAACACACCAGTCACTGTGTGTGCAGTGCAAGGGGAGGCTATATAGTGGTGTATCAGTGGTGTTGGTTGTTGGTCTGCCTTCTAAGGCTTCCTGACATTCCTGCATTGCTGTTTACCCACTGCTCCGCAAACTGCTTTTTTAAAAGCAATCCAATCTCCCTTATCCTCTAGTCACTTTTGTCACAGCTGTGCCATCGAGCCTGTCACATAGCGCTCAGATATTCATTGGGCCTCACACAATCCAAAAGTGTCCAGTGTCCAAAAGTGTGTGCAGAGATTCAAAATCTCCCTTATCCTCTAGTCACTTTGGTCACAGCTGTGCCATCGAGCCTGTCACATAGCGCTCAGATATCAGTGGGCCTCACACAATCCAAAAGTGTCCATCCAGTGTCCAAAAGTGTGTGCAGAGATTCAAAATCTCCCTTATCCTCTAGTCACTTTGGTCACAGCTGTGCCATCGAGCCTGTCACATAGCGATCAGATATCAGTGGGCCTCACACAATCCAAAAGTGTCCATCCAGTGTCCAAAAGTGTGTGCAGAGATTCAAAATCTCCCTTATCCTCTAGTCACTTTGGTCACAGCTGTGCCATCGAGCCTGTCACATAGCGCTCAGATATCAGTGGGCCTCACACAATCCAAAAGTGTCCATCCAGTGTCCAAAAGTGTGTGCAGAGATTCAAAATCTCCCTTATCCTCTAGTCACTTTGGTCACAGCTGTGCCATCGAGCCTGTCACATAGTGCTCAGATATCAGTGGGCCTCACACAATCCAAAAGTGTCCAGTGTCCAAAAGTGTGTGCAGAGATTCAAAATCTCCCTTATCCTCTAGTCACTTTGGTCACAGCTGTGCCATCGAGCCTGTCACATAGCGCTCAGATATCAGTGGGCCTCACACAATCCAAAAGTGTCCATCCAGTGTCCAAAAGTGTGTGCAGAGATTCAATATCTCCCTTATCCTCTAGTCACTTTGGTCACAGCTGTGCCATCGAGCCTGTCACATAGCGCTCAGATATCAGTGGGCCTCACACAATCCAAAAGTGTCCAGTGTCCATAAGTGTGTGCAGAGATTCAAAATCTCCCTTATCCTCTAGTCACTTTGGTCACAGCTGTGCCATCGAGCCTGTCACATAGCGCTCAGATATCAGTGGGCCTCACACAATCCAAAAGTGTCCATCCAGTGTCCAAAAGTGTGTGCAGAGATTCAAAATCTCCCTTATCCTCTAGTCACTTTTGTCACAGCTGTGCCATCGAGCCTGTCACATAGCGCTCAGATATTCATTGGGCCTCACACAATCCAAGAGTGTCCAGTGTCCAAAAGTGTGTGCAGAGATTCAAAATCTCCCTTATCCTCTAGTCACTTTGGTCACAGCTGTGCCATCGAGCCTGTCACATAGCGCTCAGATATCAGTGGGCCTCACACAATCCAAAAGTGTCCATCCAGTGTCCAAAAGTGAGTGCAGAGATTCAAAATCTCCCTTATCCTCTAGTCACTTTGGTCACAGCTGTGCCATCGAGCCTGTCACATAGCGCTCAGATATTCATTGGGCCTCACACAATCCAAAAGTGTCCAGTGTCCAAAACTGTGTGCAGAGATTCAAAATCTCCCTTATCCTCTAGTCACTTTGGTCACAGCTGTGCCATCGAGCCTGTCACATAGCGCTCAGATATCAGTGGGCCTCACACAATCCAAAAGTGTCCATCCAGTGTCCAAAAGTGTGTGCAGAGATTCAAAATCTCCCTTATCCTCTAGTCACTTTGGTCACAGCTGTGCCATCGAGCCTGTCACATAGCGCTCAGATATCAGTGGGCCTCACACAATCCAAAAGTGTCCATCCAGTGTCCAAAAGTGTGTGCAGAGATTCAAAATCTCCCTTATCCTCTAGTCACTTTGGTCACAGCTGTGCCATCGAGCCTGTCACATAGCGCTCAGATATCAGTGGGCCTCACACAATCCAAAAGTGTCCATCCAGTGTCCAAAAGTGTGTGCAGAGATTCAAAATCTCCCTTATCCTCTAGTCACTTTTGTCACAGCTGTGCCATCGAGCCTGTCACATAGCGCTCAGATATTCATTGGGCCTCACACAATCCAAAAGTGTCCAGTGTCCACAAGTGTCTGCAGAAACTCAAAATCTCCCCTGTCCTATAGACACCTTGTACCTTGTTTTACATTACTATATAGTTTGTTGGATTTTGTCTACATTTCTACCAAAAATGAGGAAGGCTGGTGGAAGAGGCCGTGGAATTGGGCGGGGGTTGGCAGCTGGTAATGATGGTGTTGGTGGTGGATCTGATGGTAGTGGCAAGAGCAAAATAGGACCGAATGCAGGAGGTGCTGACCCTGCGTCATCGTCTGGCTACATAAGGCCTCGAACGCTTAGTTTTCTAGGAGTTGGCAAACCGCTTTTAAAGCCAGAGCATCAGGAAAAAGTTTTGTCTTACATTGCTGACTCAGCCTCCAGCTCTATCGCCTCCTCTTCTTCAGTTGTAAAAAGTAAAAGCACTGAGTCGTCATTGGAGGCTCATGTTCATGAACCACACCTTTCCTTGTGTCCTTCACCCCAACCAAGATTGAAGGATGACGCAGGCCATACTACTGATTACTCCATGGAGCTGTTTTCACATACCATGCCTTGATTATCAAGTCAAATGGTGAATTACCCAGGCCAAGATGAATCTGACATGGAGTGCACTGATGCACAGCCGCTGATGGATGATTCTGCTGGTACATTCACTCAGAGCACTACATTGTCCTCGCAGTGTACAGAGCCAGATTCTGACCCTGATGAGACTCAGGTGCCCCTTCCCGCACACTATACCACCATACACGGTGACACAGAGGAAGGTGCACATGACATAGAAGAGGAGGTGATGGATGACCCAGTTGTTGACCCAGATTGGCATCCATTGGGGGAAGAGGGTGCTGCTTCCAATAGCTCAGATGAGGAGCATCCACAGCAGACATCGACATCGCAACAGCTGTTATCTGGCAGGCCCGGAGCACTCCAAAGACAGGTTCCAAACATCAAAAGAGTTGCTGGACTGCTTGTCCAGAGGGTCAAAAGATCACAGCGTGCTAGGCTGCAAAATGTCTGCCAAAGTAGGAAGAGTGCAGTGTGGCACTTTTTTGAACAAAATCCTCATGATCAGGCCAAGGTTATCTGTAAGAAGTGCGCAAAGACCTTTAGCCGAGGGAAAAATCTGAAAAATTTGAATACCAGTTGCATGCTTAGAGATTTAACCAGCATGCACTTGCAAGCGTGGACACAACACCAAACCTCAAGTGCCACATGTGCAACTGATCACAACGAAGGTAGTCAGCAACGCTACATTGTTTCCCCCACTGTAAGCCCACCGGTTAGCACAGCAGCAAATGTTGAGGTGTCGTTGCAAGACCACAGCAGTCAGGGAATCCCACTGTTATATCAACGAAAGACTGATTCTAGGCCATCAGAAAGAACACCAACTCCATCACCATCATCAACCCTCTCTCAGTCCGCCCTGTCCACCGCTACTTCCACCATATGCAGCTCTCAAGTCCAGCTCACCCTCCCAGACACTATGAGTAGGTCAAGAAAGTACTCAGTCTCTCATCCGCGTACACTGGGTTTGAACGCCCACATTGCCAAACTAATCTCGTTTGAGATGATGCCCTTTCGGTTGGTGGAAAGCACAGCTTTCCGCGAACTCATGGCCTATGCAGTACCACGCTATGACCTACCCAGTCGCCACTTCTTCTCTCGCAAAGCCATCCCAGCCCTCCACCATCATGTGAAAGACCGCATTGTCCATGCACTCAAGCAGTCAGTGAGCGGAAAGGTGCACCTCACAACTGATGCATGGTCCAGTCGGCATGGCCAGGGCCGTTACGTGTCCATCACTGCGCACTGGGTTAATGTGGTGGATGCAGGGTCCACAGGGGACAGCGGTGGTGGGACAGTGCTGCCTAGCCCACGGTATAGGAAACAGTTGGCTGTAGGCGTTCGACCCTCCTCCTCCTCCTCCTCCTCCAGAAGCGAAAGCTCGTCCACAGAGCGCAGTCGTACGAGCACTCCATCTGCAGCTGCCACTGTTGCACACGATGTGTCCCCCTATCGAGCAGCTAGTGGGAAGCGTCAGCAGGCTGTGTTGCAGATGATGTGTTTGGGCGACAGACACACCGCCGAGGTGCTAGCCGAGTACTTGAAGCGACAAACTGAGTCATGGCTGGGCAGTGTACATCTTGAGGCAGGCAAGGTAGTTAGTGATAACGGCCGTAATTTTGTGGCAGCCATAGCCCTTTCAAAACTCAGCCACATACCTTGCTTGGCTCACACCTTGAACCTGGTGGTGCAGTGCTTCCTCAAAAATTATCCGGAGTTAACAGCCCTGCTCCAGAAGGTGCGAAGACTGTGCGCGCACATCCGCCGGTCGCCTGTACACTCTGTTCGTATGCAGAAGCTGCAGCGATTGCTCCACCTTCCCAACCACCGCCTCATTATCGACATTGCAACAAGGTGGAACTCCACCCTGCACATGGTGGAGCGGCTGTGCGAGCAGAGGCAGGCCATAATGCATTTGTGGGAGGATACACGGCCAGGCACTTTGAGAGCAGACATGGAATTGACAGGTGTGCAGTGGTCGAAGCTGAAAGACCTTTGTAAAGTCCTTCAGTGTTTTGAGGAATGCACACGGCTGGTAAGCGCAGACGACGCCATCCTAAGCATGAGCATCCCACTTATGCGTCTGCTCATGCAAACTTTGACGCACCTTAAGGAGCAGGCGTCTGCAGCCAATGTTGATGAGGAGGAAGAGGAGGAGGGAATCCTTGATGACATTCAGCCATTGTCTGCTCAGGGACCTCTCCTGGACAAGGTGGAGGAAGAAGAGGAGGAGGAGGATGATGATGGGGATGATTACTTAGGGGAGGAGGATGCATCTCGTGGGGCAAGTGAAAATGTTGGCGTGGCAAGGTCTGGTACAGGGTTTGTGCGTGACTGGAGGGATGTGGATTTGCCAGAAAGTGCTCCTCCACCCAGCACTCGCAGTGCATCATTGACACCGGGAACATTGGCCCACATGTCAGATTATGCCTTGCGGATCCTAAAAAGGGACCCCCGCATTGCCAAAATGATGAACGATGACGACTACTGGTTGGCCAGCATCCTGGATCCACACTATAAAGGCAAATTACAAAACATCATGCCACAGGAGAACCTTGACCTAATATTGGCTAATAAACAAGCAACTCTGGTAAATCGGTTGCTTGAGGCATTCCCAGCACACAGCAGCGGTGATGGTTCTCACACGAGCCGTACGGGCCGGGGGCAGCTTGGCAGAGGTGTTCGTGGTGCACACAGCAGAAGTGGCGTTGGAGACAGGGGTTTCATGACAATGTTGTGGACTGATTTTTCAAATACCGCTCACACAACTGGTAATACTGCATCGATGGAAAGTGACAGGAGACAGCAGTTGTCAACTATGGTTACAAACTACTTTTCCTCCCATATCGATGTTCTCCCACACAGGTCATTCCCCTTTGACTATTGGGCCGCTAAACTGGACACCTGGCCTGAATTGGCCCAATATGCCTTACAGGAGCTCGCTTGCCCAGCTGCAAGTGTGCTATCAGAAAGAGTCTTCAGTGCAGCTGGATCAATCCTGACAGAAAAAAGGACCCGTCTGTCAACCCAAAATGTGGATGATCTAACCTTCATTAAAATGAACCACGCATGGGTTTCCAAGGATTTTGTCCCACCTTCCCCTGATGACACATAGGGTGACAGAAAAATGGCTTGCTTTGGTCCACCTCTTCCTGGTACTTCACCTATTTCGCCTTTTGCATCAGCTGAATGTCCAACATCAACATATGCCACTTTCTAAAACTCCCTAACTGTGCTGCCTCCCCCCCCATGGCCGGGGTCACCACCTACCGCACGACACCGTGCGAGTGCCGTTGCCCTGGACAGGTGGGTAGGCCGACTCTTGGGCGCGGGCACTGGCACAGGGTCCCTCATAGTGCAATCAAGTGTCTCTGACGGTGGTGGTGCACACCCGCCATCAGACACACCGCTATACTATGAGGGGCCCAGTGCCAGTAACGACGCCCACGAGTGGGCCCCCCTTGCTTGGGCAGGGCCCCAGCATTTTCAGTCTTTACCTCTCCCTGCTCCTCCGCTGTGTAATCTGGGCCGTCAAATCCATACTGTGCCTGACACCGTCTGAGCCTGCCTCCTGATGTATAGACATATATTTAGAATGTGTACGCTATCCATACATGTTATCCGGGGATACGGTACCCTTTCTAACCTTTGTGCAATCACGTGCAATCCATACTGGGCCTAACACCATCTGAGCCTGCCTCCTGAGACATATATTTTGAATGTGTACGCTATCCATACATGTTATCCGGGGATACGGTACCCTTTCTAAGCTTTGTGCAATCACGTGCAATCCATACTGGGCCTAACGCCGTCTGAGCCTGCCTCCTGAGACATATATTTTGAATGTGTACGCTATCCATACATGTTATCTGGGGATACGGTACCCTTTCTAACCTTTGTGCAATCACGTGCAATCCATACTGGACCTAACACCGTCTGAGCCTGCCTCCTGAGACATATATTTTGAATGTGTACGCTATCCATACATGTTATCCAGGGATACGGTACCCTTTCTAACCTTTGTGCAATCACGTGCAATCCATACTGGGCCTAACACCGTCTGAGCCTGCCTCCTGAGACATATATTTTGAATGTGTACGCTATCCATACATGTTATCCGGGGATACGGTACCCTTTCTAACCTTTGTGCAATCACGTGCAATCCATACTGGGCCTAACACCGTCTGAGCCTGCCTCCTGAGACATATATTTTGAATGTGTGCGCTATCCATACATGTTATCTGGGGATACGGTACCCTTTCTAACCTTTGTGCAATCACGTGCAATCCATACTGGGCCTAACACCGTCTGAGCCTGCCTCCTGAGACATATATTTTGAATGTGTACGCTATCCATACATGTTATCTGGGGATACGGTACCCTTTCTAACCTTTGTGCAATCACATGCAATCCATACTGGGCCTAACACCGTCTGAGCCTGCCTCCTGAGACATATATTTTGAATGTGTACGCTATCCATACATGTTATCTGGGGATACGGTACCCTTTCTAACCTTTGTGCAATCACGTGCAATCCATACTGGGCCTAACACCGTCTGAGCCTGCCTCCTGAGACATATATTTTGAATGTGTACGCTATCCATACATGTTATCTGGGGATACGGTACCCTTTCTAACCTTTGTGCAATCACGTGCAATCCATACTGGGCCTAACACCGTCTGAGCCTGCCTCCTGAGACATATATTTTGAATGTGTACGCTATCCATACATGTTATCTGGGGATACGGTACCCTTTCTAACCTTTGTGCAATCACATGCAATCCATACTGGGCCTAACACCGTCTGAGCCTGCCTCCTGAGACATATATTTTGAATGTGTACGCTATCCATACATGTTATCTGGGGATACGGTACCCTTTCTAACCTTTGTGCAATCACGTGCAATCCATACTGGGCCTAACACCGTCTGAGAATGATAGATGGGGCCCACCATACACTGGAACATTCCAAAGGTGGACATCAGACACTGGAGCAGCATTTACAGGGCCCATTATACACTAGAGCATTAGAAATGGGGCCCATTATGTTTGGAGCATTATTTGGGCCCATAAGACAGTAGAGCTTCATCCATGGGGACCAACATATACTGTAGCATTATGTGGAGCTCATCATATACTGTTTCAAACATTATATGGGACCAATGATTCTGTATGGAGAAATAGATGGGCCTCGTCATGAGATGTAAAAAGTGAGGTATTTTTCATTGTACTATACCGCTATTTCTCTGCCGTATCGGAGCATGATGAGTTGTGGTATGTGTTAAAGGGGCGCTCTTTCGCCCAGGGCACATGAAAACCTGGAGCCAGCCCTCCCCCCCCACAGTCTGTAGCCAAATAACCCCCATTTTTCAGTGAGTAACTTGTATTATGAAATTAATTAATGTTGACAAGCTTAAGTAAGAAGAATTGATGCTTTTGGCATTCAAATGGGCGCTGTTGGTGTGTTTCCTGTCCTCCTCTCACTGCCGACTTTTATTCCCCATTGACTTACATTGGGTTTCGTGTTTCGGGACGACCCCGACTTTTCCCTATAATCGGACGATCTTGCTCGACCCGACTTTTGGAAAAGTCGGGTTTCACGAAACGAAACGCGACTCTAAAAAACCAAAAGTCGCTCAACTCTAGGTATTATTATCTTCATTTATTTTGTCTTAAATAAAAAAACACAAAAGAGAATGATGCAAAAAGCAAAACATTGATCATTTCACACAAAACTCCAAAAATGGGCCAGACAAAAGTATTGGCACCCTCAGCCTAATACTTGGTTGCACAACCTTTAGCCAAAATTACTGCGACCAACCGCTTCCAGTAAGCATCAATGAGTTTCTTACAATGCTCTGCTGGAATTTTAGACCATTCTTCTTTGGCAAACTGCTCCAGGTCCCTGATATTTGAAGGGTGCCTTCTCCAAACTGCCATTTTTAGATCTCTCCACATGAGTTCTATGGGATCCAGGTCTGGACTCATTGCTGGCCACCTTAGAAGTCTCCAGTGCTTTCTCTCAAACCATTTTCTAGTGCTTTTTGAAGTGTGTTTTGGGTCATTGTCCTGCTGGAAGACCCATGACCTCTGAGGGAGACCTCAGACCTCTGAGGGAACCTCCGCCATGTTTGACTGTAGGGACCGTATTCTTTTATTTGAATGCCTCTTTTTTTCTCCTGTAAACTCTATGTTGATGCCTTTGCCCAAAAAGCTCTACTTTTGTCTCATCTGACCAGAGAACATTCTTCCAAAACGTTTTAGGCTTTTCCAGGTAAGTTTTGGCAAACTCCAACCTGGCTTTTTTATGTCTTGGGGTAAGAAGTGGGGTCTTCCTGGGTCTCCTACCATACAGTCCCTTTTCATTCAGACGCCGACGGATAGTACGGGTTGACACTGTTGTACCCTCGGACTTCAGAGCAGCTTGAACGTGCTTGGATGTTAGTCGAGGTTCTTTATCCAACATCCGCACAATCTTGCATTGAAATCTCTTGTCAATTTTTCTTTTCCGTCTACATCTAGGGAGGTTATCCACAGTGCCATGGGCTTTAAACTTCTTGATGACACTGCGCACGGTAGACACAGGAACATTCAGGTCTTTGGAGATGGACTTGTAGCCTTGAGATTGCTCATGCTTCTTCACAATTTGGTTTCTCAAGTCCTCAGACAGTTCTTTGGTTTTCTTTCTTTTCTCCATGCTCAATGTGGTACACACAAGGACACAGGACAGAGGTTGAGTCAACTTTAATCAATGTCAACTGGCTGCAAGTGTGATTTAGTTATTGCCAACACCTGTTAGGTGCCACAGGTAAGTTACACGTGCTGTTAATTACACAAATTAGAGAAGCATCACATGATTTTTCGAACAGTGCCAATACTTTTGTCCACCCTCTTTTTTATGTTTGGTGTGGAATTATATCCAATTTGGCTTTAGTACAATTCATTTTGTGTTTTTTCATTTAAGACAAATTAAATGAAGATAATAATACCAAAGAATTTGTGTTTGCAATCATTTTCAGGAAGAAACTGAGTATTATCTGACAGAATTGCAGGGGTGTCAATACTTTTGGCCACAACTGTATGTTGCTCTGGGAATACTTCACACTATTCAAAGAGTCGTGTCTAAGGGTACATTCCTGACTCAAAACCGCAGCTGCCAGATGTTACAGCATAGTGGATAGGACTTCTAAAAATCCCATGACCACTGTGCGTCAATATACACCTGCGGATCGGCCGCGGAAGCTGATATGCAACGCGTCATTCCGGACTGCATCATGTCAACCTGTCCTTTTTGCATGGATACTAGTCTCTGCAACAGAAATTTTAATCAATTGAATGTGTTGAACGCGGTAAATACGCATGGTTTAGTGAACACATGGCAATTTACCTGCTCTCAATAGAATGCAATGCCTTGGATGCAGCAAAAACACGTTGCGTCCAAAGAGCTGCTCATTTCGCAGCGTAGGCACATAGCCTAAAGGACTTCCTGATCTGCGTGATAACTGCTCTCACTGTTTTTAGATTTATATTGAGCCCCTTATATAGCTTTATGGTTGCTTTTAGCTTCTCTGATTAAGTTTCTTCTTTCTATCGTATCCCTTTTTATTTCTCTTGGAAAAAACTGACTAGCACCTTTGTACTAATTTTGAGTTATATAGATAAACAATATGATCCTTAGATATATCTATGATACCTTCCTTATCACTTTTTAGTTAAGTTATTTTAATTTGCATTTTTCTTCCTAACCTTTCCTAATTTCCCCTCTTTCCCTACTTTTCCCTCCTTTCTTCTTTCCCTCCACACCTCCTCTCCCTTTTTTCCTCCTTCCCCCTCTTCCCTTCTTGTTTTGATCTGTATTCTGAATTCTTTCTGAATATAGATGCCTTACTTTGCATTATTTTAGCCTTCACTAATGCCTATATGTTTTTTTTTTTCAGTTTTAGCAATTTTTTTGACGTGCCTATGAGGAATCTCTGTGTTGGCTCACCTAGCTGTTCCTATGGATCTGATTGCTTATGTCCACAAACTGAGGTTAACATCTACTCATTTTTTGTTTTCTTTTGGCTGTTGCCCCAGTTGATAACTTTTGATCCTTTATGCCTAACTCACCCTGTTTCCAGAGATCACAATTTCATTAATTGGGATGTATATAACTCCTTTTGAGCATGGTAATCATTACTTCTATTTGTACTTATACAGCTATGAACAGAGACCTTATGCAGCACTATTTTAGAAATAAATGTGTAGCATATTATCCCACAGTGTATTTAACTCACAGGGGATTTAACTCTCCATCAAAATTGGTAAGAGCATTTATGTAATATCCTAAGATCACCATGATGTCTTATTTTTGCAAGAGACCCATTTTTCTGTTAATTCCCACCCTAAATATTTTCATTCACAATTTACATGTTAGACTGAGCATCTGTCAAGGATGTGTCATGTCCTGAGGTGACTCCTGGAGGATCTAAAGGTCACAACGTTTATTAGATTGCAGGGTTCATCTATACTGGCCTCTTTGAAGGAGCCAGTCTCTGGATAAGCTGAGGTGTTCTTTCCTGTTGCAGCAGTGAAGTTTCTGGTTGGAAAAGCTAAGGAGTGTTATTTGCTGTGTGTTTTCCCACTGTTTGTCGTACCTTCCTTGTGCTGTCTTATTGCAGTAGTGGAACTAGTGTCTCACTGACCTGTGCACTAGACCGGGTAAGTTCAGGGCCAGCGAGAGCATAGACACATGATTGTGCTAAGGGGGAAGGACCCACCTAGGGACGATAGGGAGTGCAGTGATAAGACTCAGGTTTGTGTTAATAGGTGACCCCTCTAATAATAATTTAATAATAATTTTTATTTATATAGCGCCAACATATTCCGCAGCACTTTACAATTAAAGTGCCCCTCTCCCTTTTCCCTATCATCAGTTTCTCCTTGTACATCTTCCCTGGTGTTGCGCTGCACATCCGGTGTCCTCAGCCTCAGCGTGACGGCATCTAATTAGAGCAGTGGCATTACTCCATTGTAATTCTTTGCTGTTTATACCAGTAGATTCATATTTGGCCCCAGAGGGCAGATTTGTAATTGGGGGGTACACTCCTCTCTAAGACGCTTTGTCTTATAAATAGCTGTGTGCCCCTATTGTCCCAAATGCATACTTTGAAACCGATGTGTACTCGTCTATCTACTCTTTTCCATGAAACTATTATTTGAAGGGGAGACTTTAATCTAACCCTTACCGAGTATTTGATAGTTCTTCTACAATACCTAAGTATTTATAACAGGAAGAGACTTCTCTAACGTATATAGAACCCATCGAATCACATGGTTCAGCTAGTGGTCAATCTTATTTTCCGCAAGTACATTATACCTATTCTGGAATAGACCTTATACTTATCAATATGGAAAATCTTGCATCTATGCTTTATTCTAGACATACCATCTATATGATCAGATCATTATTCTGTACTAACAATCTTTAAATTTTCTCATTATTCAGGTGGACACTAAATGTCATACAATTAATTAGCCTTAAAATCAGACTACAGTACAGGTAGAATCTGAATTTCTGAATTAGGTAACTATTTTTCCACAAACCATACATTTGATATTTCGGTTGGTACTATTGGGTTATTCCATAATAAATATATTACAGGAACTCTTAAACTTTTGCCCTCCAGGCAGGTCTTGAACTACAACTAAACAAATTAGAAATAGCTAGTCAATCTCATCCTTCAATATATTTTATTAAACATGTAAATGATGTTAAAACACAGCTGAAGGCTATCCTTCCTGCCCTGAAAAAGCCTGTAAGTGAACTCAGTCCTCCTTTTATCTTTCTAAAAACAAATTAGATAAGATGTTGGCTCAAAAACAAATTAGATAAGATGTATCGCCGCATTTTTGTGGTGTACCACAATAACGGGCCGCAAAAAAGTTTGCGGATCGCCTTTTTTTATCCAATACTATGGAAATAGTATTGGGAAAAAAACTGGCGTTCCGCAAAACCAGAAGTGACGGCGCGCCGCAAAAACAAACTTCCGTTTACTTTTGAGGCCCCCTTGATTTACAATGGGGGCCTTGTCCATACGCTGCATAAAAGATCGAGCAAGCTCGATCTTTTATCACGGCTGCAAAAATGGGCCGTACGGCACATGGCTGACCATGAAATTTTTGCTGGTCGATTTTGCAGCCCCATAGAAATCTATTGGGGCCGCAAAATTGTCCCGCAAAAATACAGTAATTGTAAAACCAGCCTATCAGAGATCCTTTATCCACAAAAATGTACAGACCTACTGTATCTCCTTAATTCACATTGATCTAAAAATCTTTATTTCTCTTATTGCACACCAAATAAATAATTCCGTCAGTTTAGACCAAGTGGGTTTTATTTCCACCAGAAAAGAACCAGATAACATACAAAAAAAAATTAACATTCTTCATCACTCTAATAAACATAATTCCTCCTTTTTAATTTTAACTTTACATATGGAAAAAGCTTTTGGTATAATTTTCTATATAATTGGCTTTTTCCCTATGCTTATCTTAGCCCTTAATTTTTTTTATGATAACCCAATAGCATACTTACTGAGTTAGAAAGGGTGCTCCTAAACTAATATTGATTTTCATTTTAACTGTCTCTATATTTTATTACTATAATAGTTTTTCTAATATGGTTTAATTAAAAAGTCCCTATATTTCCCTCGCAAGTCTGTTTTATTTTTACTATTTTTTTATTTTTTACCTACAGTACTTCCGTCTTGATGTTTCCATTTTCAGGGATGGGGCTGGCTTCTGCTCACAAGTTATGGCCTTACAATGCCTGCTAACAGTGCTCTCTGTTCTCGGCTCGTCACTTCTAATTAGAGCTGGCGAAAATAGCTTTACGTCTACATAAGGACAGTCTTTTTGCTGATGTTTTGTTATTCACAATAATGTTGCGGAGACCTTATAATTACATCTATTATTAAACTTTCTTTATGATGTTTTACAGAACAAAGCTCTTTTGAAACTGAAACCTCATCAATTCTTCTTGGTACACTTGCACACAGATTTTGGAGGAACTCAGCAGGGAGTTTGTTCCAAACATCTTCCAGAACTGACACCAAATCTTCTTTGGATGTAGCTTTGTGAAAATCTTTTTGTCTCTTCCTGTAATCCCAGATAGAATTGTGGTGTTGAGATCAGGGGACTGTGGGGGCCATATCTGCATGTCTAGGACTCCTTGTTCTTCTTTACTCCAAAGATAATTCTTAATGACATTATGTCATGATCCCAGTGCAGGTTTTTGAGCTACACACTGGGGGTTAATGTCTGGAGCTCTGTGCAGGTTTTGACCTGCACACTTGGGGTTAATGATTGTGGCCTCTTTCTGGTTCTGGGAGAGCTTCATAAACCTCTGGGTAGCTTCAATCTCTGCCAGTTATACTTTTGCCTTTGGCCTAGTGTGCTGACCCCTGTGTGCCTGTTTGTTGCTATTGCTTGTTTATATGGTTCTGACCCGGCTCTGTTTCCCGTTGTGAGTTTGCCTGTTGATTTTGTACTGCGTTATTATCTGTGTACGACTCATTGCCTGTGACCTGACTACTCTCTGCTTTGGTACCTTTCAGCTGTCTCCGTGTGTGACTCATTGGCTACGTCCTGACTATTCTCACTGTCTATGCCCCTGGGTAACTTTGTTTTGCAGTTACTCTGCTAGGAATTGTCTTGCAGCTCCTAGCTCTGTGGAGTTTAGGCCACGCCTCTAGCAGTCACGTGCTTCAGGTCCTGCGGCTCTGAAGTACGCATCTATTCGGTTGCTGCCCGCTCCACAGGTAGCTTTGAGCACGCTTTCGCTTTACTCAGGGCACGCGCACTGGCTCAGTGAGCAAGTTCAGTGCGGTGTCTCTGACATTATAACTGGCCTACAATTTTTTTTTCTCTCCTCACTTCTGCAGCATGGACCCAATGTGTGCTTTATCTGAGCAGGTGAAAAGCTTGACTCAGTCACTGCAGAAGCTTAGTTTGGAACACCAAGCTCTGGCCCAGTCCCAACGGCGGGTTGAGGACTCAGTTCAGGGGGTACTTTCCGCAGGCTTCCAGCAGGTGCGGAATAGAGATGTAATTTTAGTCCCACCTGAATCCCCGGTTAAATTGCCAGATATATTTTCTGGTAACAAGGATGATTTCAGGGCTTTTAAGGAGGGCTGTAAGCTTTTTTTTTTCTTTGAGACCCCGCTCCTCTGGGGATGAGAAACAGAGGGTGGGGGTGGTGATGTCCCTGCTTAGGGGGTCCCCACAAGCCTGGGCATTCTCGCTTTCCTCTTCTGCCCCTGAGAGAATGTCTGTGGATGCATTTTTTTGAAGCCTTAGGGCTTATTTATGATGAGCCTGATAGAGTGCGGTTGGCTGAGGACAAAGTGATGAGTGTATGTCAGGGGGAGCATTCGGCCGAATGGTTCTGTACTGAATTCAGACGTTGGGCAGCGGAGATTTCCTGGATTGACGCCGCCATGCGGGGGCTGTTCCACAGAGGCCTGTGTGAACGTCTGAATGATGCTTTGGCACTTCATCCTCCGCCTGACTCCCTGGAGGATGCCATGGTCCAAGCGGTTCGCATGGATCGCAGGCTGCGGGCTAGAGGCATTATGCAACGGGAAACGCCCTTATTCTTCAGTGGAGATGAGACCCAGACTCTTCCTATGACTATGGAGGTGAGCGCTGTCACCTGTGAGGGAAAGGAAAGAAGACGCCGCCGGTAAAAGCAGTTGTGCTTCTATTGTGGGAAATCTGGACATTGGAAGAAGGACTGCCCCTCCTGTCCGTCATCCTCCAAGATGGCGGGAAACGACTAGGTCTGGGTAGTAATCGAGGAGGCTACCCAGACCTTCAGGTACAATTTTCCTCATGTGCAAAAATGGTGCTGCAGGTGGAACTGGAACTTGGTTATGGTCCTGTTCAGACTACTGCTTTTATTGACTGCGGTTTGGCTGTGAACCTGATTGATACCAAGGTTATGACTCTTTATAAGATAGGGACAGTCAGGCTTCACGATCCTGTTAAACTTGTGGCAATTGACTCGTCTCCTCTTACCCAAGACGGTATCTGTTGCAGGTCTGAACTTTTTTCTCTAAAAGTGGGTTCCACTCATGTGGAGAAACTAAGTTGTCTGGTGGTAGATAAATTGCCTGCAGGACTGGTACTGGGGATGCCTTGGCTTCAACGCCATAATCCTACCATTGATTGGGTTACAGGGGAAATCACTCAATGGGGATGCAATAGTAAATGTGGTAACCGGGGACATCTTGTTAACGCTGTTAAATCTGTGTCTGTGTCGTCTGTCGATCTGGAAGGTATTCCGGAGTACCTGAAAGATTTCGAAGACGTTTTTTCCAAAAGTGAGGCTGAGGCGCTGCCACCACATAGACCCTATGATTGTGCCATTGATTTAGTACCCGGAGCCAAGTTACCTAAGGCTCGATTGTTCAATTTGTCTGGGCCTGAGCGCCAAGCCATGAAGGAGTACATAGCTGAGAGTCTCCGCAAAGGGCATATCAGGCCTTCTGTGTCAACTGTGGCAGCAGGGTTCTTCTTTGTGAAGAAAAAAGTTGGTGGTTTGCGGCCGTGCCTCGACTTTCGGGAACTGAACAAGATAACGGTTAGGAACTCTTCCCCGCTTCCCCTCATCCCATACTTATGTAACCAGTTAGCTGGGGCCCAGTGGTTCTCCAAGTTAGATCTGCGGGGGGCCTACAATCTGATAAGGGTTTGGGAAGGGGACGAGTGGAAAACGGCATTCCTCACATCAGAAGGACTCTTTGAGAACCTGGTAATGCCATTTGGGTTAACTAATGCACCCGCTATTTTCCAAAATTTCATCAATGTTGTGTTTTCTGATCTGATAGGCCGTTTTGTTATTATTTATTTGGATGATATTTTGGTGTATTCCCCGAACAGTCAATCTCACTTGCAACATCTAAAGACTGTTCTCCAGAGACTCAGGGAGAACCAATTGTTCGCCAAATTGGAAAAATGTTCGTTTTTTGTACAGGAGCTGTCTTTTTTGGGGTTGATTGTGTCCTGTGAGGGGTTTCGTATGGATCCTAAGAAGGTGCTGGCGATCGCTGACTGGATTCAGCCTCGAGATCTCAAGGGGCTCCAGCGCTTCTTGGGATTTGCGAACTATTACCGGAGATTCATTAAAGGTTTCTCACAAGTGGTTAAACCACTCACGGAAGGGAGCTGATGTAAAAAATTGGTCTGTACTCGCTAAGGAATCCTTCTCAGTGATTAAGAAATGTTTTATGTCTGCCCCGGTGTTGGTGCAACCTGACCCGTCCAAACCATTCATTGTGGAGGTGGATGCTTCTGAAGTGGGGGTGGGGGCTGTACTGTCCCAGGGTCCGGCCACCCTTACCAATCTCAAACCCTGTGCCTTCTTCTCCAAGAAGTTCTCTTCAGCTGAGAAAAACTATGATGTAGGCAATAGAGAACTTCTTGCGGTCAAGCTGGCATTTGAGGAATGGAGGCACTTTTTGGAAGGGCCGGCTCACCCTATCACGGTTGTCACGGATCACAAAAATTTGGCATACCTTGAATCTGCTAAGAGGCTTACTCCTAGACAGGCCCGTTGGTCACTTTTTTTTTCACGATTTCAGTTCTCAATTACTTTTCGACCGGGGTCTAAAAATGTTAAAGCGGATGCCCTGTCCAGAAGTTTTGATCCAGTTTCTCCCCCTGAGCCGCCGTCCTCCATTCTTCCCCCAGGGGTGGTAGTGGTGGGGGTCTCAACTGAGTTGGAACAAGAAATCCTAAGGGCTCAGGCCCTAGCTCCGGCAACCAGGCCAAGCGATAAACTGTTTGTTCCAGATTCATTGCGGCCTAGACTTCTGCAGGAGTTTCATGATTCTAGGCTGAGTGCTCATCCAGGTATCACGGCCACTAGAGAGGCAGTAACCAGGGGTTTTTGGTGGCCTTCATTAAGGTCCGATGTCAAGGAATTTGTTTCTGCTTGTGGCATGTGTGCCCGTTCCAAAAGCTCGCATAACCGACCGGCTGGGGAACTCATACCTTTACCGGTTCCTGATAGGCCATGGACTCATCCTTCCATGGATTTTATTACCGGCCTTCCACCTTCCAGGGGCAATACCGTGATCTGGGTGGTGGTGGATAGGTTTTCTAAACAGGCCCATTTCATTCCCTTGGCAGCATTACCTTCAGCAGAAACATTGTCAAGGTTGTTTGTGCAGCATGTGGTCCGATTGCATGGGGTACCCCTGAATGTGGTGTCTGACAGAGGTGTGCAGTTTGTGGCCAAATTTTGGAGGGCGTTCTGTATGAAATTGGGCATCTCACTCTCCTTCTCGTCGGCATATCACCCGGAGAGCAATGGTCAGACGGAACGCACCAATCAATCCCTGGAACAAATTCTCAGGTGTCTGACCTCCGCCAGACAGGAGGATTGGTGTGATGCGTTACCGTTGGCTGAATTCGCTTTTAACAACCGGGTGAGTCAGTCCACCAACATGTCCCCATTCCTGATTAACTATGGCTTTAATCCGCATTTTGGGGAGTTTTCTCGGGTGGATTCCGGTTGTCCAGGAGCAGAGGAGTCCGTTCAACGGTTAAAAAACCTCTGGGCTGAAGTCCGGCGTAATATCTCTCGGGCCCAGGGGAGATACAAATATTTTGCGGACAAAAAGAGAGCCTCGGGAGACATGTTTCAGGTGGGAAAGAAGGTTTGGCTCTCCACGCGTAACATCAACTTAAAGGTACCATCAGTTAAGTTGGGACCAAAGTTCATTGGTCCGTACGAGATTATGGAGATAGTCAACCCTGTGGCATATAGGTTGCGTCTCCCCGCCTCCTTAAAAATATCTTTACCTGTATGTTTGGTGTCATTATACCTCTGCAGAATAAATTTGGAGCCAATAAGACACCATTCTGATGGTATTGCACGATGAGTACATGTCTGTCTGTATTTCTCAGCATTATTTTTGGCCAAATCCCCAACTCTATTTGCTGAAATGTATCCCTACACTTCAAGAGATCCTCCACCATGCTTCACTGTTGCCTTCAGATACTCATTACACTAGTGCTCTTCAGCCCTTCATAAAACAAACATCTGTTACAGTCAACTATTTTAAATTTTAACCAACAGATTCTGCTGCCATTTTCCTACATCCCAGTTTTTCTGTTATTTTTGATAGTTGAGTCCCTTGTCATTGTGTCCATGTCAAAAGTAGGTTTTTTGACAAAATTCTTCATAAAGACCTCTTTTTTGGCCAGACATCTCTGAACAGTAGATACATGGAGCTCGGTCCCACTGGTTTCTGCCAGTTCTGAGCTGATGGCACTGCTGAACATCTTTTGATTTTGAAGGAAAATAAGCATGATGTGTCTTTTATCTGCTACACTGAGATTCCTTGGCCAACCACTGCATCTTCAGTTCTAACTTTTTGGTGTCCTCAATGCTGACAAATACAGGCAGATACTTATTCATCATGCAATACGATCAGGGAGGTGTCTGGCTACAAATGTATTCTTCAGTCAGACAATGACTGCAAAAATTCAGCCAAATTCATTAAAAATTATATATTCAGGGCTGGGGCGGGGACAGAAGGGCATATGTCCCCCAGGACGCTCCCCAGCAGCTGTTCAGGGCCACAAGACTGGCTACTTCTTTTTTGGCAGGGCCAGCACTGCGCCTTTAAATCTAGTTTATGTGCTGGTCTCATCGCATCACAGCTAGCAGACACGGGCCTGTCTGCTAAAATGATATAATACAGAGCGCCCAGCACTGCCACTTTCACGCTGGAGAGGAGCTTCAAAGGAGCATGTGGGCCAGAGACAAGTCGGGGTAAGGTAAAAAAAAAACCTCCCATATTATGTGTACATATATGTTTCTGTATGTTTATATGTCTGTGTATATATGAATTTTGTATGAATTTTTGTATATGATGTCAAATATGTATGTTTCTGCAATCATATATATCTGTGTATATGTGCATGTCTGTGAGCATGACTGCGTGCTTGTCTATAATTGAGTCTATAAGCGTGTCTGCGAGCTTCTGTGTGCATGTCTATGTGCGTGTGTGTAAGCGAGTCTATGTGCTTGTCTGCGAGTGTTTCTATAAGCATGTCTGCATGCAAGCTTGTCTATAAGTGTGTCTATGTGCATGTCTATGTACATGTCTGCATGCGAGCATGTCCATAAGTGTCTATAAGCATGTTTATAGGCATGTCTATGTGCATGTCTGTGTATATTTGCATGCGAGTTTGTCTGCGTGCTTGTCAATAAGCATATCTGCATGCATGCTTGTCTGCGAGTATGTCTAAGCATGTCTGTGTGCAGATCTATGTGTGTGTCTGCCAGCGTGTCTATAAGGGCTCATACTCACTTGCGAGAGACTCGCACGATTCTCGTGCGAGTCTCTCCCATAAAAACCTGGCACTGTATGAGTATGAGCCCTAAGCGTGTCTATGTGCGTGTTTGTGAGTGTGTCTATAAGCGTGTGTGTGTATGTGTATATGCGTGTCTGCGAGCATGTCTATAAGCTTGTCTGTGTGCATGTCTATGTGTGTGTCTGCCAGCATGTCTATAAGCATGTCTATGTGCGTGTCTGCGAGCGTGTCTATTAGCGTGCCTGTGTGTATATTTATAAGCGTGTCTGTGTGCATGTCTATGTGCGTGTCTGCATGTGTGTCTATGTGCGTGTCTGCAAGCGTGTCAATAAGTGTCTATGTGCATGTCTGCAAGCGTGTCTATATGCATATCTGCGTTGTGGTGTAGTTACCACTATGTCAGCTAGGGGGCGCTGTGTGGGTGTCCCAGGATGGGTGTACAGGCACATTCAGTGTGGTAACAGGAGCAGGGTCCTAAATGACCATTATGGGTCTCAAGGTGGGTGGCCTTGGGATGCAGGCTCCAGGGTGTATTGATCAGCAGAGGTACTGCTGATCTTTCTGTTACACTGTGTCAGGGAAGCCTGTGTGTGTCTATACAACCTTTAGTGATGTCATAGCCATGTGATCACCTGTGGGTGTGGTTACAGGGCTATGTAATTGAGGTGTTTGGCACATGTGAGAGTGTGAGAGTGAGTCTGTCTGAGTGTGGACAGACTTCCATGTGTCCAGGTGGGACACTACAGAGAGTGTATATGGAGAGGACTACAGCTCCCAGCATGTGCTGAGACTCTCAGTCCGAGTCTGAAGCCACGGACATTTCTGTTCCTTTGCCTGAAGTGAAGGTTACATTTCAGTGTTATGCTGTCTATGGTTTATGGAGTAATAAACCTGGTGAAATTTTAAAGGAACGTGCCTCATGTTTGTCTCCCGCTGCACCTAAGCGAGTCGAATCCCTACAATTGGTGGAGAATGCGGGCAGCGATTCCCAGAAGCACGTGTGGCAGCGCTGGCGATTCTGAGCCAGGAGAGCAGACGGTCTGACAACCGTGAGTAATACTGACCGAGGTCAGAGAAAGTGACTGTATTAATATTTGTGGGATACCTCTGGAGGAGAAGAGGCGTCCAGGAACCTGTGTGGCCGACACAGGTAACAGACAGGAGTCTGTGTTGCACTGACCAGGGTCAGTGAGAGACTGTGTTCCTGGAGGGGTCAGTGAGCAAGGTCCTGGAGGGTCAGTGTTGGGAGGTTCTGGGAGAGGAATCGGATCCCTGGAACACGTGCTATGACCTTGGACCTGGTGAGGCGTGTGTTGGGCAGTCTCAGGTGGAGACGGATGTCCTGAAGAGCACCCGCTGAGCCCCTGGACCTGGTGAGGCTGGTGTGTTGGGAGACCCTGGGAGGAGGGTCGGCTCCCTGAATAGCACCCGGTGTGCCCTGTGTGTTGGACGGTCTCAGGTGGAGACGGTACGTCCTGAGTGGCACACGAACAGGACATGTGAGAGACTGTGCATGTGTTTTTTCTCTTTTTTTTTTTCTTTTCCTCTGCAAAACCTGAAGGTGCTTGCTGTGGCTCAGTGGGGTCACGAAGGTCTCGCAGCACAGGGACCTGGTGTTTTCTTTAAGGGATCTGCCCTGGGAGCATTGGTAGCAGACGCTGTCTGTCTACACCATCCTGCTGCAGCTTTATTGCATGTGACTAAGCGGATACAGTAGTTGTGGCTTTACACAACTATTAAGGGTGAGTACCCTGTATTATTGCTGCATAACCCATTATACCTGCACTGGTAAGGCCCTATGGGCGCACTTTTGTGGCTTTTTTATCTTTGAGGGTGACAAGCGGCTTCCAGTAACCCGGCGGGGTTACGAAGGTGACAAGCGGCTTCCGGTGGATCGGCGGGTCCACGAAGATGGCGCAGCAGGAGCTGCAGTGACACCAGCCGCTGTGTATGTGTGTGAACAGCAGCCGGAGGTGCCGGTGATTAGTGACAGCAGGAGCTGTGGTGGTGCCAGCAAAGACTTGTGTGGTATCGTTAAAAGACAAACTGTACGGTGTGAACTGTGGCCTAAGAGGTTCTGCAGGACAGACATGGGGAAATCCCAAAAGGGGGCGGTGACCCAAAAGGGGGTGGTGACCCAAAAGGGGGTGGTAACCCAAAAAGGGGTGGAGTCCCAAAAGGGGGCGGTGACCCAAATTGGAGTGGTAACCTAAAAAGGGGTGGAGTCCCAAAAGGGGGCGGTGACCCAAATTGGAGTGGTAACCCAAAAAGGGGTGGAGTTCCAAAAGGGGGCGGTGACCAAAATTGGGGTGGCAACCCAAAGCGGGGTGGTGGTCCAGAAAGGGGCCAAGTGTGAAGAAGTGACAACACTGGGTGACTCAGTAGATATGTCTGGAGTACCGCAGTGTATGTGCAGGTCTTTTTCAGAATGTGGAATATCCTTTCCGGGTAGTAATGACGGGCCACAGATGTGTACAGTGATGCTGCACCGGGAAGGAGCCTTTGGTCGGCTGGAATCAGAGAGTCAGGTGACTCTGACAGGAACTCCTCTCGTTTTCTCTCTGACCGAGAAAAACATCAGGGTTCGCTGTAAACACGGGGTCACGGTGAACTACGCAGTAGACAGAGTAGTGTTTGAGGGGACCAAAGGTGGTGAGTGCCAAGGTAGAGGACTACCACGGGACTTAGTCTATGCCTGGGAGAGGGGCCGGGACTTTCTTTTGTTTGATGACGTTTGGTCTGACGATGGAGATGCTTCGACTGTGGGGCAAGCGGACACTGAGACAGTGACGGCTCCTGACATGGACAGGTCAGAGGTAGAACTGACCAGAGGAAGAAGTACATCTGCCCAACTGACGGACCTGATGTCTCGTGATAAGACAGATGGTGGGCTGGGAGATGAGACGACTGGACTAGACACATTGGTGCTGGACGGTAACTGGAGGGTTCACTCGACTGGGGTGACTGACCCAGTGGTACCCTTTAACGATATAATTAAAGAGGTAGTAGTGAGACACGTGATGGACAAAAGAGAGCAGGATCGTGAGATACAGCTGATAAAGGAGACTGTAACAGAACATGTCGAACGGGAAAGAGTCCTAAGGCAAGCAGCTGAGCACAGAGTGGATGAGCTGGAGAAGGAAGTCTCTGAGCTCAGAGGTCACCTGTCAGCGTGTAAAACCATGAACAAGACCTGTTGGAAGATATGGAGGTGCTCAGAGAGGCCCAAGAGAAGCATCAACAGGAGATTCTCAGGAGAGAGGATGAGCGTCGCTACCTGGCAGAGGAGAAAGATAAAGTTCTGCAAGAACTCAGTGGAGTAGTAAAAGGTCTTCTGCAGGAGAAGTGGAGGGGCGAAGACGTACAGCGGCCTTGCCCGACTGATAGCAAGGCAGAACTGCCAAAGCCCATCTTGGAAAAGGGTCCTGAAGACTGTAAATCTCAGGAAGATGGTGAGCCAAGAGCTGCACAAGACAGTCACCCGGTCTTGGCAGATACCTTGAGGGAAGTGTCCGTGGGGAACCCAGAGCCATCTGTCCAGGATGAGAGCAAGTCCATGACCTTCAAGTGTGTGATGGAGGTACCCGAAGACGTGCGAGAAGCGTGTGCCAGCGAAGGTGTGCATGAGACCTTTAAAAAGGCAGTAAAGGCCTATAGTGTGAGCTGGGCACCAGAAACAGACCAGTTGGTGATACTGGCAGAAACGGAAGACACAGAGAGAAGGGTGGCTGTCCTGAAGGAGATGCACCTACAATGTCTCCGCACGAAACAGATGCTCGTGAAGCGTAATTGGAAAGCCGCTCGACGTCTGGAGCTTGCAAGGGAAGCACAAAGTCGGCTGGGCTTTGTGGAAGACATAATTCCGGTGCCCAGAAATCTGGTGGGGAAAGTCGTTGGCAGACTTGGAAAGGTGATGCAGGAGATGGTGAATCGATCCTGTGTGAAGAGAGTGAGGATCCCACCTGCTGGTGAAATCCAAGTCGTTATTGAAGATGACATGGTTCCTGTCATTGTGGTTGGTTCGGTGGAAAGCATTGGGAAGCTTCGCATGCTCCTGGAATATCGGGTAGCGTACCTGAAGGAGATTGAGCAGCTAAGACAGGATCGACTGCAGATGAATGAGCAGATAGAGAACGTCAGGTGGCGTCCCCCTCCAACCCAAGGTGTAAGGACCCGAAGGGATCCTCCAAGGAATGAAAGGACAGGTAGTCGAAGGCAAGAACGTCGAGAGTCCGCAAGTGGCCGTTCTAATCTTAGTAACATAGGCACGAGACTCGGTGGTGGACATAGCGACAGAGGGTCAGACTCAGACCAGCCAGTTGGCCCAGCTGGACGTGGGACTCATGACCGTGCGAACTGGGAGAGCCAGCCAGTGAGAGAAAGGTCGCGTGATGAAGCACACTGCAGACAGGTGGAGACTAAAGAGTGTCTGGTCACACTGACGGACGTTGACGGGAAGGCCAAAGCCCAAGGCCGAGATACTGACCGCTGGGGCAGGGGAGGCCTAACGTAAATATGCAGTATGACTACCGAAACAGACGGAGATGGTCCTCCCGACTGGTAGGGCAAGGTGACATGGGTGCCAGGTCTCAAGATCCCTGGGTGATGTCATGTGTTCAACCCCACAAGTTTGAACAGAGGGGGGAGGTATGTGGTGTAGTTACCACTATGTCAGCTAGGGGGCGCTGTGTGGGTGTTCCAGGACGGGTGTACAGGCACATTCAGTGTGGTAACAGGAGCAGGGTCCTAAATGACCATTATGGGTCTCAAGGTGGGTGGCCTTGGGATGCAGGCTCCAGGGTGTATTGATCAGCAGAGGTACTGCTGATCTTTCTGTTACACTGTGTCAGGGAAGCCTGTGTGTGTCTATACAACCTTTAGTGATGTCATAGCCATGTGATCACCTGTGGGTGTGGTTACAGGGCTATGTAATTGAGGTGTTTGGTACATGTGAGAGTGTGAGAGTGAGTCTGTCTGAGTGTGGACAGACTTCCATGTGTCCAGGTGGGACACTACAGAGAGTGTATATGGGGAGGACTACAGCTCCCAGCATGTGCTGAGACTCTCAGTCCGAGTCTGAAGCCACGGACATTTCTGTTCCTTTGCCTGAAGTGAAGGTTACATTTCAGTGTTATGCTGTCTATGGTTTATGGAGTAATAAACCTGGTGAAATTTTAAAGGAACGTGCCTCATGTTTGTCTCCCGCTGCACCTAAGCGAGTGGAATCCCTACAGCGTGCATAACTATGTGCATGTCTGTCTGCGTGTGTGTGCTTGTCTATAAGCGTGTCTGTATGCATGTCTATGTGCGTGTCTGTGTGCATGTCCTTGTCTATAAGCGTGTCTGTATGCATGTCTTTGTGCGTGTTTGCGAGTGTGTCTATAAGGGCATCTATGTGCGTGTCTGCATGCGTATGTGTCTGCTAGTGTGTATATAAGCATGTCTGTGTGCAAGAGTGCGAGCGTATCTATGTGCATGTCTGTATACATGTCTGCGTGTGTGTCTGTCCGCATCTGCATGTCTACGTATGTAAGTGTGCATGTCTGCATGCATGTGTGTGCATGTCTGCGTGTGCGTCTGAAGAGTTATTGATGAGACTATTAAAGAGAATTTGTCACCCTATTTTTCTACTCTCAGCTGAGGCCACCGCGATCGGGCTTATCTATAGCATTCTATATTGCTGTAGATAAGCCTCCAATGTAAAGAGAAGAAAAATGAGTTAGATTATACTCACCCAGGGGCGGTCCGGGTCTGTTTCGGGTCCGGAGGGAGTCGTGGTCCAGCGCCTCACATCTTGCAGCAATGACGTCCTCTTCATTCCTGCCCATCGCGGCTCCCGCGCAGGCGCACTACTCTGCCCTGTTGAGGGCAGAGCAGAGTACTGCAGTGCACAGGCGCTGGACATCTTCCGGTGCCTGCGCACTGCAGTATATGCTGGGAAGTGCCAGATTATATAATTATGGACTAATTTTGGTATATCTAATGTCACGGGTGTGTCAGATGCAACAGACTGTCGCTCTGCATCTGGCTGCATCTGGCATTACAGACGCCTCATTAATCCTTCTGACTCTTGGACCCAGTGGCAACATCCCTCCGGCTCTAGTTGACACACCTGGACCTGGGTGATTATAAATCCCCAGTCTGCTGCAGAGAGTCGCTGGTGATATTCAGATTTCTCCCTTATGAAGGCTTGGAACTATAGCAGTCGGCTATTTTCCTCTTTGGTTCTGTTGGAGGACGTCTGGTGTTACCTCTCTGAATCTGCTCAAGATAAGTGTTCCCCTTGTTAATCTAACTTCTCTGTCTTTAGTTGTAGTGGGGACTGAGCAGGGTCAGATTGGAGTGTCTGGGGCCCACCAAGGGAATGGACTATAGGGGCCCACCCTACAGCTATATGCAAATATCTGTCAGTCGTTATCCCCATTATAGTGGAGCATTGGCTGTAAAACACAGGCGGCTCCTGCACACTACTGTGTTCCTCCATAACTGGGATGTATAATTACAGTAGTTTACAGTAATGGGATTCTTTGGTTAAAACAAATTATCACCGATCAATGGGCTCCACAGGAAGAGAGATCGCTTAGGTCCGACCATTAGAAACTGCACCGATCGGAAGAATGAGGAAATGTTATCGTTAATAGGACGCTTATTCCCATTTTAAAATGGAGCGGCAGGTGGGATATCTGACCCGCAGCTCCATTCATTCTCTTTGGGGCTTCTATTAAAAAGACAAGTGCAGCTACTGAGATAATTAATGGATCAGTAGTCAAGTCGGACATGCCACTCCAGTATTTAATCTCTAATGGAAATAAAGAATCTTCTCCTAATTAATTTCAGAAAGAACAAATGACCGCCATACACAACACAATCCCCTATACCAAGACCAATACCACCACATACAGGAAGAAATACCACCCCACCATGACCAGACCACATAGTGACCGAATACTACTACATACAAGGGACAAATACTGCCACACCATGACCAGACCACATATTTATTCCGACCACATAGTGACCAAATAATATAACATATTACCAGCATATAGGGACCAAATGATACCACATACAAGAAGAAATACTGCCACACTATGATCAGACCACAAATTACCACCACATAGTGACCGAATACTATAAAACTAATTATGAATACAAACCACAATACTAACAACACTGTTATTACCACCAGTGACATTATACACAGTACCTCTGTGTAAAGTGTCAGTGTACAGGTAATACAGTGATCACCGGTGACATTATACACAGGAACTCTGTATATAGTGTCAGTGTACAGATAATACAGTGATCCCTGGTGACATTATACACAGTACCTCTGTAGATAGTGTCAGTGTATAGGTAATACAGGGATCACCAGTGACATTATATACAGGAGCTCTGTATATATTGTCAGTGTACAGGTAATACAGTGATCACTGGTGACATTATACACAGGAGCTCTGTATATAGTGTTGGTGTACAGATAATACAGTGATCACTGGTGACATTATACACAGTACCTCTGTATATAGTGTCAGTGTACAGATAATACAGTGATCACTGGTGACATTATACACAGTACCTCTGTAGATAGTGTCAGTGTATAGGTAATACAGTAATATTATACACAAGAGCTCTGTATATAGTGTCTGTGTACAGGTAATACATTGATCACCAATAACATTGTACACAAGAGCTCTGTAAAAAGTGCCAGTATACAGGTAATACAGTGATCACCGGTGACATTATACACAGGAGCTCTCTATATAGTGTCAGTGTACAGTTAATACACTGATCACCTGTGACATTATACACAGGAGCTCTGTATATAGTGTCAGTGTACAGATAATACAGTGATCACTGGTGACATTATACACAGTACCTCTGTAGATAGTGTCAGTGTATAGGTAATACAGTGATATTATACACAAGAGCTCTGTATATAGTGTCAGTGTATAGGTAATACAGGGATCACCAGTGACATTATATATGGGAGATCTGTATATAGTGTCAGTGTACAGGTAATACAGGGATCACCAGTGACATTATATACAGGAGCTCTGTATATAGTGTCAGTGTACAGGTAATACAGGGATCACTAGTTACATTATACAGAGGAGATCTGTATATAGTGTCAGTGTACAGGTAATACAGGGATCAACAGTGACATTATACACAGGAGATCTGTATATAGTGTCAGTGTACAGGTAATACAAGGATCACCAGTGATGTTATACACAGGAGATCTGTATATAATGTCAGTGTACAGGTAATACAGGGATCACCAGTGACAATATATACAGGAGCTCTGTATATAGTGTCAGTGTACAGGTAATACAGTGATCACTGGTGACATTATACACACGAGCTCTGTATATAGTGTCAGTGTACAGGTAATACAGGGATCACTAGTTACATTATACAGAGGAGATCTGTATATAGTGTCAGTGTACAGGTAATACAGGGATCAACAGTGACATTATACACAGGAGATCTGTATATAGTGTCAGTGTACAGGTAATACAAGGATCACCAGTGACGTTATACACAGGAGATCTGTATATAATGTCAGTGTATAGGTAATACAGGGATCACCAGTGACATTATACAGAGGAGATCTGTATATAGTGTCAGTGTACAGGTGATACAGGGATCACCAGTGATATACACAGGAGCTCTGTATATAGTGTCAGTGTACAGGTAATATAGTGATCACCAGTGACATTATACACAGGCACTCTGTGTGTAGTGTCAGTGTACAGTAACAGGACCTCCATTTTGTTCCCTCCATGGAAAACCATTTCCTAAAAAGTAAATTATATTACAGTAGTAAGAATGTCCTTAATTGGACCATAAATAAATTATGTTCCCCACTTGTCACCATAAACTAATAAAGCATGTTCCCATTCTAGCCCTCGAACAGTAATTAAGTTCCTCATCCTGGCCACCTTTATTTAATAATCTCGCCCATCCTGGCCCCCTATATTTTTAATAATATGCCCCAGTCTGGCCCCCTATATTTTTAATAATATGCCCCAGCCTGGCCCCCTTTATTTTATAATATGCCCCCTATGTCTCTTGTCCAGCTTGGCCCCCAGATATCTATCCCACTTCCCCAGCTATGCATACTGGACCTCATATGTTCCTTGTCCTGCCCCATCATATATCTCTCCTGGACCCCCATATATCCTTCCTGGTCCCTTGTCCTGGCTCCCCATATATATGCTTCCTGGTCTCTTGTCCTGCCCCCCCATATATCCATCCTGGCCCCACATATATGCAACCTGGCTCCCCTTATATCCATCCTGGTCCCTTGTCCTGCCCCTCCCCCATATATCCATCCTGGCCCCCCATATATGCATTCTCGCCCCTCATATATATCCATCCAGCTCCCCATATATCCATCCTAGCCGCCCCATATATGCATCCTGGCCCGCCATATACAGTATATGCATACTGGTCCCTTGTCCTGCCCCCCATTAAATCTTTCCTGGCCCCCCATATATATGCATCTTGGCTCCCCCATATATCCATCTTGGCATCCCAGATATCCATCCTGGTCCCTTGTCTTCCCCCCCATATCTCCATCCTGGCTCCCCATATGTATCCAACCGGCCCCTTGTCCTGCCCCCCCATATCTCCCATCCTGGCCCCCATGTGTATCCATCCTGACCCCCACGTGTATCCATACTGGCCACTCGTGTATCCATCCGGGCATCTTGTCCTGCCCTGGCCCCCGTCTGTGTATCCATCCTGGCCCCCTGTGTGTGTATGCAGCAGAGGCCGGCGGTGAATGTGTGCACCCGTCGCATGCGGCGCATGACACTGACGTCATACGCCGGTGATGATGGTCGCACACTTGCCAGTATTGATCGGAACGTGCACCGCGATGGTTCAGGTAATGAATGCTGAGTGCGCGTGTCCCAGCACATACGCGGCCTTCACTTTTAAAGGGCCTGCTCTCCTAAAAACCGCAGACTTTTTTTTCTCATTCTCCTCTCCTTCCCACAGCCAAGGGCCCACTGGGAATTCCCCCGGTACCCCGCCAGGTCAGTCCAAACCTGGGACTGAGTAGTGCTCACGCTGCTCCTAACCAGGGCCTATCTCTAGGGTTAGGCAGGGATTAGGTTCTTGCTCGGCGATAGGTGCAGAACTTATATATGGATGGCTAGGGCAGATAGGATGATTTTAGATGTACTTGGTGGCCTCCACTCCCCACTTGCCTAGTTTTTGGGCTACCCCTTCCCTCTTCCCCTTGTGTTGCACTTAGTCTTCCCACACTGATTGATAACAACAACTCCCAGTATCTCATTACCATTATTAAGGATATACTAGGAGTTGTAGGTTTACGCGATAGAAATGTATATGGGTCTGACCTGGCATTACAATTGGTGCACAATGTACCGATGGTGGTTCAGGTGATGTATTCAGGTACTGATGTCTGTGTGTGTGTGCATGTTTGTGTGTGCAAATGTGTGTGTGTGTGTACTGTGTATGCGCATGTCTGTGTATGTTTCTGTGTATCTGGAATTATATGTGTTTTTGTAAGATGCATGTATGTAATAGTGCATTGCGGTATGTAAAAACATTCATATGTTTCACATATTTTATGGAATTCCATCTGTCTTTCCAAGTTTAGGAATTAATCTCCTTGTGCATCTTGGCATAGCTACATCACCATAGGGATGTGATTGCGTGGAGCGGGTTCAGGAGCTGAGCCTGCTCAATACCTGGCAGATGTCAGTTGTAATACATAGTCGGCATCTGCCTGTAACATTAGTGATCAGATCTCGCTTTGATTGCTGCTGTTTTAAGTATTTAAATGCCCTTGTCAATCACTGTCACCGGCATTTAGATAGTATGATGGCCATTGCCTGCAGTCACCCGCTCCCATCAGCCTGCTGTGACACAGTTGCAGGTTGCTGATGGATGGCCATGTGTTTCTGCCATGTTGGTCGTTCTATGAAGCCCAGCCTGATGTTGGGCTCTTTGGAAGACGTCACAATCAAAGTGCTGGGACGTTGTTACTGCGCTCTCACTTTGTACTGAGCGTGACTGCAACATCTCCTTGCACAGATCCTATGACAGGGAACGAGTGGTGGCAGGAAGAATAAAACTTAATTTTTTTCAATGTAGCCAACGCTTAAAACGCTGTTTACCTGCAGATTGATCCCATATCGGCGGATAAATAGTGTTTCTCAAGGTGACTAGTTACCCTTAAAGGAAATCTGTCACCCTTTTTTTGCCTTATGAGCTGCCGGCATTGACATCAGGGGCTTATCTACAGCATTCTGTAATGCTGTAGATAAGCCCCCGATGTAACCTGAAACATAAGAAAAACACGTTTATATTATACTCACCGGAGGGGGCGGTCCGGTCCGATGGGTGTCGCGGTCCGGTCCGATGCCTCCCATCTTCATACGATTCCGTCCTCTTCCCTTCCTGTAGTAGCTCCGGTGCAGGCGCACTGCTCTGCCCTGTTGAGGGCAGAGCGGAATACTGCAGTGCGCAGGCGGAAGTGATGATATGGCCCCACAGAGAGCCCCTTTTGTCAACATCAATGTGTCTGCCTGGGATTACATGAAGAAACAGAAGGATTTGCTCAGGTTCACATCTATAGAAGATCTGTGGTTAGTTCTCCAAGTTGTTTGTAACAACTCCTTTATTAAGTTTCTTTACAAACTGTGTGGAAGTGTACCTAGAAGTAATTATGCTTTTTGATGTTGTTTTGAAGGTAAAAGATGCCTATAACAAATATTGATTTGATTTAGATTTCTCTTTTATTGATTCAGTTCCACCTTGTTAATTGCCAAATATAATTTACTAAAGTGAACCTGTTATTTGATTTATGCCGCCCAAACCAGGGCAGCATGTATCAGATCCCGGCTTCACGATTTTAGCCGCATGTAATTGCCCTGAAATCTTCTGGAAGAAAAAAATTTTTTTAAAAATCAAGGGCTTTCCCTCGCGTGAGCATAGGGAGTCGGTCGGGGGCTGCATCAGTCTAGTCTTCCCTTTAACACTTCTATTTTTGAAAGCATTCTTACTGTTTTCAACACCTAAATGAAACTTTTGCACAGTACTATGTGTGTGTGTACATGTGTATGTACTGTATATACATAAGGTCAGGTGAGATCATGTATTCATATATCAGCCTTTTTGCGCAAATGAAGCGATGGTGGCATGAGATAAATACGAGTGAAAATTTCCTTATAAGCACTCTGCTCTCCACTTTCTTACATAGATGCTATTTCTTCTCTAGTGTTTTACTTGCAGCGTGTCTTCCTGTGTATCACTACTCTTCTTAATTCCACTATCTCTTTGCTGTAAAATCAGAATGACCTCAAGCAGGCACATAGTGTACAGCTGCTAGAAAGGAGAGCTGGCGCCATGAGAATGTGTTTGGTCATTTTCCAGGAAACGGGAGCTTCAAATTGAATTAACCTATTCAATACCAGCTACATCTGCTGCGACTAAGATGCGTCATGACTGTTTCTTCATAACAGGTGCTTTTCTTATCAAGAAATCCTCTACAATGTTACAAGTTTACTATTTGATTAGATCAGAATCAGAAAATTTAGTTTGCACAACCGGAAACCATTCTAGGAGATATTGTTAGAGCCTGTACTGTATATGGATTTCCTATTTGCCACCCACAACATGATATGCTTAAGGTGCTCTGGAAATCTTTCATTGACATTGAAATAGAAGATAAATTAAGACGATTCACACAAAATAAGAAAATCATTATAGAAGAAAAACACTCATATCCAATTACAATACTAATGTACTGTAGGATGGAGAGGATGAGGAGGGTGGAGATATAGGGAAGACAAGGAGTAAAGGTACTGTCACACTTAGCGATGTACCAGCGATCCCGGCCAGCGATATGACGCGGTCAGGATCGCTGATGCATCGCTAAGTGGTCGCTAGTGAGCTGCCACACAGGCAGATCTCACCAGCGACATTGCTGGGGATGGGGGTCGCTACTTACCTCTCAGACGAGGCGATCCTGACGTCCTCCCGCCCGCGTCCACGCTCGTCGCTCGTCTCTCCACAGGAAGCACCGCAGGAAGCTGACGACGAGAAGCGGTCCTGGACGTTCTCGCGCGATCAGCGATAACCAGCGGGGGAGCGGGTCGTAAGTAAGTATCAGACACAGCGATATCGCTAGCAACATCGCTATAACGTCACAAGTTATAGCGATATTGCTAGCGATATCGCTTAAGGGCATGTCACACTAAGAGATATCGCTAGCAATAACGCTATAACTTGTGACGTTATAGCGATATTGCTAGCGATATCGCTATGTCTGATACTTACCTCCGACCGGCTCCCCCGCTGATTATCGCTGATCGCGCGAGAACGTCCTGGACCGTTTCTCGTCGTCAGCTTCCTGCTGGGCTTCCTGCTGTGGAGACGAGCGTGGAGCCAGGCGGGAGGACGCAGGATCGCCTAGTGTGACAGGTAAGTAGCGACCCCCGTCCCCAGCGATGTCGCTAGTGAGATCTGCCTGTGTGGCAGCTCACTAGCGACCACTTAGCGATGTACCAGCGATCCTGACCGCATCATATCGCTGGTCGGGATCGCTGGTACATCGCTAAGTGTGACAGTACCTTTAGGAAGGTGCCCTAAATATTTAGCCTCGCCATGATGCACTGAGCACCTGTACTTGATTTGAAGGAGTGTATTTACAGTGGCATCTAAAAGTTTGTGCACCCCTGGTCAAACTTACTATTCTTGTGAACAGTTAAACAAGTTGAAGATGAAATGATTTTTAAAAGGCCTAAAGTATTTTATGTGAGGCCGGTTTCACATTAGCGCTTTTTCAGCGCGCGCACGGCCGGGGGTAGCTCCGCCCCCGAGCCGGCTCTCTGCCCGGCGTGCCCGCCCCTTGCTTGTAGCGCCGCCTACTAGCGGACAGCGGCGCCTGCGATCGGCGCACCCTATCTCTAGCATAGGGTGCGCAGATCGTGCGCAGGCCGTGCGCTAGTTGCGCTTTGACCTGCGCTGCGCACTTTTGACGGTGCGCCGTGCGCGCCAAAATCAAACTTTTCGGATTTTGGCGCGCACGGCGCACCGTCAAAGGTGCGCAGCGCAGGTCAAAGCGCAACTAGCGCACGGCCTGCGCACGATCTGCGCACCCTATGCTAAAGATAGGGTGCGCCGATCGCAGGCGCCGCTGTCCGCTAGTAGGCGGCGCTACAAGCAAGGGGCGGGCACGCCGGGCAGAGAGCCGGCTCGGGGGCGGAGCTACCCCCGGCCGTGCGCGCGCTGAAAAAGCGCTAATGTGAAACCGGCCTTAGGCAAAAAATATTTTTCATTTTCATCTTTTGCACTTTAAAATTTACATAAAGGAAAATGGACAGATTGAAAAGTTTGGGCATCCTGCATGGTTAGTACCTAGTAGCACCCCCTTTTACAAATATCACAGCTTATAAACACTTTTTTTAGCCAGCCAAGAGTCTTTGAGAGGTTTTCATTGTTTCGTCCTTGGAAAATTCTTCCAGTTCTCTGAGATACCTGGGTCATCTTGCGTGCACTGCTATTTTGAGATCTAGCCACAGATTTTCAAATATGTTCAGATCAGGGGACTGTGTGGGCCATGGTAAAATCTTTTGAGGTAGTCTATTGTGGATTTTGATGTGTGTTTAGGAGCATTATCGTTTGTAGAAAGCTTAGTATTTTCAACTTCAGCTTTTGTTTACAGATGATGTTATGTTTGCATCAAGAATTTGTTGAAATGTCATTGAATCCATTCTTCCTTCAACCCTTTAAAATGTTCCCCATGCCATTGGATGCAAATTAACCCCAAAAGCATGATTGATCCACACCGATTCATAATGGTTGTCGAGATGTTCTTTTCCTGAAATTCTGTGCCCAATTTGCTTCACACATAACTTTGATCATTGTAGCCAAAGAGTTCTAAAATGTTTCCAAAATGCATCAGGCTTATTCAGAAGTTCTTTTGCATAGTACTGATACTGAATTTTATGGTGATGATGCAGGAGAGGTTTTCTTTTGATGCCTCTTCGGGCTCGATCCCACTTGTGATGAAATAGACGAATGCAAGCCGATAAGAAATTGGACTGCATTCGGACCAATGTTAGTCAATGATGCATTGCTCATCTGCAATTTTTTTTAACAGCTCGGATCGAATTGCAATCAGACTGATAAAAAACTGCAGCTTGCTGTGAGTGGAAGCAAATTTCGGATCGCAATTACCAATACAAGTCAATGAGTGTGAGAATAAAATCGCACAGTGCTCGGACCATGCGTGTGTCATTTGATTTTTATGCACCCATTTCCTTGAAAACCCAATATTTCATCAGTCGTGTACAGTAAAATCACAGCGTGACAAGTCAGAATAAAATAGATAGAATAGATATATATACATCGAATGTATAGATATAAAGATGTCAGTGACATATATATTTAGTGACATATAATTATATAATTAGTACAAAGAGTCTGAGGCTTACTGTACATAAATTTAATTAATAAATAAATATCTGAAAAAAATGGTGTGGGATCCCTCGAAATTTTATTAACCAGCGGAGGGAAAAAGGACAGCTGGGGGCTGAGGTTTAAAGCTTGGGAAGGGGGTAATGCCAATGGAGCTTCCCAGGCTATTAATATCAGCTCACAGATGTATACTTAACCATTACTGGTTATTCAAATGGGAGCTGCCCCAAAAAATGATGTGGGAGTCTCTCTACAATTAATAACCAGCAAAGCTAGGCAGACAGCTGTGGGCTTATATTAATAGCTATGGAAGGGTCCATGGATATTGCTCTCATATCTCTTACCTCTCCCCTACGTGAAGATAATCCTCCGATGCCCATGTCCCATGTAAAAGAGTAAAAAAAAACATATTTCTCACCTCTCTAATGAGAAGATGATAATCCATTTGTCACATGACAAGTCTAGATATGCCACTTGGCAGGCTGAATGCAAGATGCGAGCCTGCCTTGTTTTGTTCTTTCTTTCTAGCATGTCATTCCAAAGAAAGGTAAGAAAAATTGTTTCCAGGTTTTCTATTTTTTGCTCACTCCTTCTTCCTCTCGCCACTTGCTGTTCGTTGTGCAGTGATAGAGAATCCAGTGTGTGTTTTATTTTCTCCGAACCCCCATACTGAGAATGAACAGCATCAAATGTGCTGACCATTGTGTGTCAGACGCTTGACTACAAAATGTTTTCCTAAAGTTGATTTAATTCCAGTGATGAGAAGAACCAGCTATAAATTGCATAGAGATGATGAACAAAAAGTCAAAGAATTTTACAGTCTGTAGACAACACTCTGCTGCTTTACTCCCATCAAGTTCAGGCTGTGTGCAACACAGGGGGCATAGATGGCAAACTCATTAAGTTGATGAATTCATGCTTGCAATCCACTATATCGTCCTGATATATTTGAGGCAGTTTCATAGTGGAATTTTGTTCTTATTAAGAAAATCAATGTCTGTTAGATCCTTTTCTCTGAGAAAAGATGGGGATGAAAATCAAGAAATGATACACAGGCTAGTAAATGTCTGTGTGTGACATGTCTGGAGTGGAATCTACAGTACACTTATTGAATAATACTTTGACTCTTTTACTTCTGTAAAAAAAAAGTACAAAGAACCCGTTGTCCCATTAAATCAATAAAGTATTTGCAAATAAACATGATGGATTCCCTTTTCCAGGATTTCCATACTTTTTGAGTTGTTCTTCCAAGAAATGCTCAGATTCACTCAGCAGCTCTAGTATACCTAAATAGTTGCCATTTTTTGCGGACCCAATGGCAAACTTCTGGCGGCAAGAAAGGGAATTACAGTAACCACACGTGTCAACACTTTCTGCCAATATTTCTGCTCTGAGCGATGTTACTCAAGTAACAAAGAATCTACACTTCCAGTTTCTTTATGCCTTATCAAATAAGCTGTCATGCTCTTTCAATGTTCTTGTCCATTTTCATGTTCTACAATAACATGGCTGTGCTTCTAGTCATTGAAGCCTAGAAACAGCAACAGGCAATTATGGTATGTCTCCTGAAACTGGATGATTGGTAGCAGGAGTGGATGCTGATGTGGCTGCTATATCTGAAGGAATGGTATGAGTGGCTGTCGCTCCTGTGTTATGTTACCATTTCAGAGTTTGCTTGTGTGACGGAGGACGGTTGAAGCTGGAATCTTATATGACCTCTATTGGCTGAGATGAAAATCTCAATTTTTTTCAGACTATATTTTGCTGTTTTTAAGGGGGAAAGAGGCAACACCCTACTAGGTCACCAGTAGTGATGATCTTTACCGAGCATACTCGGGTGTTATCCGAGTGTCTTGGATGTGCTCGTATATTATGTTCCAGTTTATGATTTGTGGCTTTTAGACAGCCTCAACACATGTGGGGATTGCCTGTTTGTTGTCACATGTGTTGAGGCTGTCTAACAGCCACAAATCTTGCAGCCTCAGGGACTGGAACATAATACACGAGCATGCCCAGATACTCAGATAACATCTGAGCATACTCGGATAAGACGTTATCCGAGCACGTTCTCTCATCACTAGTCACCAGCATGAAAAATAAGCTAAACGCAGCCGTTCTTTTAGTGTAAAGTTATCCACAAGTTTAGTTACTATTTAACATACACAGATTAGCATTGGCCCCTATGCTCTTGGGGTCGCCGGGCAAGTGCCCATCTGGCCCATGCGTTAAGTTGGCCACAGGAATAAGGTTGGTGAGTTAACTTCATTTATTTTTGGAAATCTAAGTGGTAAAAAAATTGCTCTTGAAAAGTTCCTCTAAAAGAAAACTTTGACTTAATCACAGCTGGTCAAGAAATATTGGTGAAAAAACATAATAAGGAAATACTTATATCGGCTTCTATGTTGGAAAGAAATGTATATCTCCCCGTCTCTCCAATGCTTAATGTGTAATGTTGTTTTAACTGAATTTTGGCATAGATTGCTAAATATTTAGGCTACCGCTTTGCAAGCAGTGGCACTAAATAGATAGATATTAATTGAGTTTGATGGAATTTCCAGATTTAATTATTCTTTCCAGATGGCTTAAAGGAAAGATTAATTTTCATAGTCAAAGCAGTGCTGTATAGGAGAACTGTAGGGTGCCTAAATATACTTTTGTTAATTGTTGTCGGGTGCCAACGTACTGGGGTTACGGAAAGACCAGTGGTCATTTGCAGTAGCATCGCTATTCAGATTAAAGCTGCACCATTTTAGATATGCTACTACTAAAATCCCACACAAATTTATGTGTATACTCCATTTTTGGTCTCCATTTGGACTATATTAAAAGGTCAGACATATCTTAAAAGTAATAAATATGTCATCAAAAAGTGACCTAATGATTAAAAGGAACATATCAGGCGATTCATGTTGCCAAAACTACGGACATTCTGCATGATTGTAGCTAGGTATATTTTTCTCCTAAACAATCTGGAGTTTTTCTGAGAAAATATACTTGGAAGATCTGGCTGAGCATAGCTGCACACCAGACTAATTATTGCATCCGGTTGGGAACTCCATGCATATGCCTCTGAACCAAGGGTTTTTTTTCATCATGGGCCTCATCTATACTATCTATTTGAATGCACTATTTGTAACCTTTATCCTATTACACCAACACCCATGTCCCCTCCAAATCTGGTATAAATAGTCGTAATAATATAACTCTATCAAATATCATACAACTAATATATATTTCAAAGTTATTGCTATATTATACTTCTTCCTGCATAGTAACGTCCTTTTGCTATATACCCTGTGGTACAGTAAAGGGTGTTTTACTGGATGGGAGATACATTTCTCCCAGCAGATTAATGTTTGGCTGGGTTTTTCCCTAAAGACAGGACCTGCGATGATGTCATGGTCACGTGATCAGCCCATGTGATGTCTACCTCACTTGTGGGAGGGGTTATGGGCTATGTAATGGAGGTTGGTGTTTGGCACATGGTGTGTGTGTGTGTGTCTGGAAGTTACAGGAACTTGGCTGGACTTAGCCTGAACTTGTATACAGGATCCCCGTGCTGCAGGACTATAGCAGCCAGCCTCTCAACAACCCTGGGAATGGCACCTGGTGGATGCCGCAGACCTGGCAGCCGCTTAGTTAAGCCCGTCCCGTGCAAGAGGTGAGTCTGGGACCAGTGGTTCTTAAAGCTGGAGTATATTTATGTTTTTCCTTACTTTCTGTTAACCTGCTGTTTGCAACGTGACATTAAACCACTGAATTTGGACTTTAAGTCTGTGTGTTGCCTCGATACTGCAGCCCTGCCATTACCTACCAGAGTGAATCGCTACAACCCATGGCCTGTGCATTTTTCCAGTCCTTAACTGGACACATAAAAATTTGGTCATGCGTGCATAGCGATCAGGATCCATGTGTGGCTGCTTGGTCCCAGCATGTAACACATGACTTATTATACACGCACATGCGCCTATCGGGTGGCGCAAATTACATTACAGCGCATTAGCACACAACGTAAGGAGATCCCTTTCTGCCGGATGCAGACTTATCACTTCTAGAGCATCTGCCCAACTTATTATGCAATAATGCTGCTACCTTGGTTACTCCCCTCCAACGGTGACAGTATTCCCCAAAGTAAAATATATTGCAATAGTGATGTCCCCGTTTGTGATTCATTTACATTAGAAAAGTCTTCCTCTGTGAAATGAACCCCATATATTTTTTTATGTATAGGTTCCCTTATCTGGCCAATGCACAATAGTAAAGTTCCCCTTTGTCCCCTCTTATATTAGTAATATCTCAATACAGCATTAATTATGCCTTCCCCCTTTGCACCCATAAAATACTATCATCCACTTTTTTTGTCCCCATAGAGTAATAGCGTCCACCTTTTATGCCTTGATACAATTGGAATGTTCCAAATTGTGGGCTTATGAATTAATTGTAATGTATGTTGCCCCTTATAATAATAATGTCTACCTTTTCTGATACATACAGTAACAATATACCCCTATTGGCCCCATACAGTAATAAGGTCACACCATCTTGGTCTCAGTACAGTAGCATAGTAGAAATGGCCCCAGTTCTGTTACCAATATAGTAATAATGTTCCCCATTCTGGCCTCCATACAGTAAACATGTGCTCCATTTTGGCCCCCACATAGTGATAATGTCCCCAGATATGGCTGACATATAGCTATAATATCCTCTATTCAGGCCACAATATAGTAATAACTTCCCCCATTGTTGTCCCAGTACATTAATATAGTTCCAATCTGGCACCCATACAGTTATAATGTTCTATTTTGACCCCGTATAGTAAAAATATCACCCATATAGTAATAGTGTCCTCCATTGTGGCATCATACTGTAAAAATGTTCTATTCTGGACCCCCGTACATCCCCCCATTCTGACTCCAGTTTATTAAAAATGTTCCCTATCTTGCACCAGTTTATTAATAACGTTCTAAACTATGGTCCCCATACAGTAAAAATGGTCCACATTCTGACCCTATTATAGTAATAAAGTCCCTAATCCTAGCTCCCATATAGTAATATTGTCCTCAATTATGGTGCTCCTCACTAAGCAATTAAAAGAAATCCACAATTTCTCTTACTTGTCCCTGTTCCTGTGACAAGAATCTCAAAATTCAACGATTGCATTGTTCTGCCTGCCACAGATGCCAATGTCAGCTGCTTTTCTCTGATGGGTTGCCTCTCGCTGGTGGATTGTATATTTGTTTCAGCACAGGGAGCAACTGGCTATCTGCTCCACACACCCAGCTGAAAATAGTGCTGGCACCAGCCGACCACCTACGTTTCAGATCTGAGTCCTTAGATTAGCTCTACTGTTAGATCAAACAGACGATATAGCCATAGCTTCTTGTGGCTATCAAGAAACTTGTGGCACTCACTACTTTCTCACTGACTCATCAATTGTCTTTCCTTGGACAACTTTTGGAAGTTATCACCAACTGAATATCAGGAACATCCTTCAAGATCTGCTATTATGGAGAGGCTTTTACCAATCACAATTTCGCCCTTGTTAAAGTTGCTCATATCCCTACGCTTGTCTATTTATGCTTTCAATACATCAACTTCAACAGCAATTAGTTCCCTTGATGCCTGATATCTTCCAATCCTTCATAGGATTTTGTCATTATTATTTATTATTTAATGGACTTTGGTTTAATTTTGAGTCATGGCGACTTGATGGATGATCTGTAGGAAGTTCAGTCTTGTGCAAGCCTAGAGAGATCCAGTAGGATCTACTCTGCCATTATCTTGATAGTATCAAGCCATCTGGCTGCTGATCTTCCTCTTCGCCTTGTTCCTTCTATTCCCCTGACCATAATGTTGTTCTCCATTGATTGCTTTCTTCGTATGATGTGTCCAAAGTAAGCAATTGTCATTAGATCAATACTATTCACTTCACTTGCCAGTAGTTTTAATGTTGTGGCTGAGCATTGGATATTTGTCATATTCTTAAATGGTCAAATTCAGGAAATCAAACTGATTCTCTTTGAATACATAGAACCAATATGACAGAACAACTCATGTTTTGCAGCCGGCATGAAAGTTTGCCAAGCTGAAGAAATTAACTTTATCTTGGCTATATTTTCATGTGCTGTCAGATTCCCAAATGTGCTATTTTTATAATTGATGCTAAACTAAAAAGAGATTTAAATACCGTAATCGAGATTTTCTTTAAGCATTGGACTTATGGCTGGCTGTATAGATTCAAATTTGTTCATATTCCTCAAATTACAATCCCTACCCTGCAAAAATGTGTGGTCCATTAGGCCAGGTTCATACTGCAATATGCGTTAAGCTATATAGCGTAGTGGTGACGGAGCCTCAGGCGCTGCAGCCCTCATCCGAGGCTCCGTCACTGAATGACGGCACATCGCGAACGCATGCCGCCTTACGGCATGCGTCGCGATGCGCCCTACAATTGAGGGCAATGCCAGCGTTAACGGACTGCATTACTCCGCGTTATGCCACGGTGTAATGCAGTCCATCTAACGGACTGCCTAAATGCAGTGTGACCCCGGCCTTACAGATGAATACTCCTCCCTAAACATTGTGAGTAGAAACACTGGTGTTGACAAGATGCTAAAATGAACTGAAGCGCACGTGTCGAGAACTGGATCTGTTTAAAAAAGCACAACAGTGATACTAATACGAACTAAAGCCTTAGATGATGTAATATAGATACTAAAAATGCCTCACTTATTACTAAAATCAGACATTCAAAACTGGGTGGAAAAACAGAGCTCTCAATTCATCACACTGCCCTGCTGCTCGTAAAATTAGTGTTTGCTACTTGTGTCAAATTCAGTTGGAAATTGTTTCAAAGATGATTTGGTTTTATGCAGTTACAGTAAAGTGCGTTAGTAATTATGAAATTGCAGTGAAGTTATGCAAGTCTGGTCCCAAGTGCTCATGAAATAAAGCTAGTGTAGCATGTGAGCTAAAGAACCTTGATCTGAAATTTGGAAATTTGTGGAAGTGGAGGCACAAGCTTGAATGGCTTATTCCCAGCATAATAAGACCAGCTCACAGCTTACTGCTTCCCCCTAGCTGGTTATTAAAAATAGGGGGGGACCCATGTAGTTTTTTTCATTTATTTATTTATTAACAAGTACAGGGAAATACACATGCAAGTTAACCTTAGTTCACAGCCTCCAGGTGTTCCAGCAGCTGGGATCTCCAGTAACTTTAAAGGCCCCCTTCAGGTTTCCGGGCCTCCCAGCTGCAGGGAGACCCAGTGGTTGTGAACTCTGGTAGCCTTTAAGGTTACTTGAATTCACAGCCACCGGGTTTCATGGCAGCTCGAGTACTGGACTAAAGAGTGCTGGATTCGTGGTTGCTCAACAATAAGGCACTCATGCTGTCCTCGTGAGAACTGACCGCTCTGAACTGAGATAGCTTTACTGACATCACCTCCGTTCACAGATGGGTCTTGCGTAGTGTCTCCTGCTCTGAACGGAGCTCCATAGACAGGGTGAAGAAGACTGGGATCGTCGTGGGACCTCCATATTATGGGTTAAGTCGGACCCTGTGGATTATTTTTTTTAATGTTTTTTCTACTACAGCTAATCCGTTGAAGATAAAATCTCATTCTACACACAAATGGCCTCCAACTCCTTTGCCTTGGCTGGTTATTAAAAACGGGAGACCCCACATAATTTTTTCTTAAGGTCCCCACATTTTTAATAACCAGATAGGCAAAACAGACAGCTGGGGGGCTGATATTAATAGCTTCAGACATTCTATGGATATTGGCCCTTTCCCAGAATAATAAGACCATCTTATATCTATCTGATTTGCCTTGGCTGGTTATTTAAAATAGGTGGGGCCTCACGTCGCTTTTTTCATTAATTAATTTTTTTATTAGCATTTTTCATTTATTTTTTTATTAGTAATAAATAAATGAAAAAATGACCTGGGTCCCCCTATTTTTAATAACCAGCTAAGGAAAAGCAGGCAGCTGTGGGCTGATATTAATAGACTGGAAATGCCCATGGTTATTGGGCAATTCACAGCCTACAAATATCAGCCTGCAGTCAGGTGGCGCATCATATTGATGACAGTTCTGGCATTTAGCGTCAGCTCTTCCTGATTGTTGTGGTGCGGTGGCAATTGGGGTAATTCTTTTTGGGGTTAGTAATGGAGAGATATCAGTCAGACACCTCTATTACTAATCCAGTAGTAAAAATAAACACACAGAAAAAATACTTTATTTGATTAAAGACTCCCCCACACTAACCCATTTATTATGAAATGATCCCACAAAGTAATTCACGCCATCTTCTCCTTTGTCTCCGGCATCTGTGAATAGCAGTAAAGCTATCACACAGAGGACAGTGGGAACCCCCAAATGTCCGGGCCTCCCACTGACTTGAATGTAGTTCCGATTCAGGATCAAGTTCAGGTATCGTTCTGGTACCCAAACAAAACATTTTTTTTAAAGTTCATCTGAACACAACAAATCCAAACATCAACAGGTTCACTCATCCCTAGTCACCTGGTTTCCCCAATATAAACTATAGCCACCATTTTTAATGCCTCTTTTACAGTAGTCTAGCAAGTTCATAGTAGTCTCATCTAGGCAGAATGTGCAGGAGAAAAATTGGGGGCACTATGTGGATGATGTTAGAAATGTCATCCATATGAAGCAAGCAGGTGGACAGCAATTACAACAAAAGAGGAGGCACCGAAACGTGACCAGCGATGCCCATCGAATTGGACCGAGACGTATGGGGGATTATCAAAGGTATTTTTTGGGCTATGCAGATGGGGATGGGGACTTAAATGCATCTTGCCAGACCAGTGTAAAAGTGGCATTAAAAGTGTTACCCATGGTTTATATTGGGAAAACCTGTGACAGATTCCCTTTAATAAATGCCAATATGTGCTAAGGGAAAATGTGTTATGCGTGATAAAGGAAAATGCCTAAACGTGATACTGAAAAATTTATAAATAACAAAAACTAAATGTGATGGAACTGATGAAGACTGATTGATACAGTGTGGCATCAGTTTGATTACAATAGAAATTAATAAGTCTTATTGAGTTATCTGTTATGGTAATTTTTTTTTTTTCATTCCCAGAAATATTTTGCTTTAGAAAATACACATTTAGGACCTTCTCACATTAGTTTCTTAGCTAATATGTAAAAAAAAAGTCAATTTTACAAACTAAAATTAAAGGATCCATTGACATAAATGGGATCCATCAGGGTTTTGGTGTCTTTGATGCCAAGATTAACTTTCCAGGCTGCACGATTTTTGTGATCAAATAAATCAAGATTACTAACAGAAATCCTCAACGGGGGCTCTGAATGCCACCTCTCTTTCCTTTATATGCTTTACTACGATGAGGGTATGTGCACGCATTCAGCATTTGCAGCAGAAAAGTTCTTCAAGTAAGCTTGAAAATATGGAAAGAGAAATGAGCTGAGATATTTCTGAGATATTTAGTTGGATCATAACTTAGACACGTTATTCATGTAGTTGATTTTCCATGTGAAAAGCTATTTTAGAACCCAGGAGTATGTGGCTGGAAACATGCAAATATTCCATGTTGTTATGCTGCATCGCTCAATTCAAAATTAGCTGTCAAGTGATCTATTGATCCAGGGTTCGGCAACCCTGTGAGCTAGGACACAAAACTCAATTGTAGATATCTTGTTTTTCTCTACTATAGCTAATCCGTAGAAGATAAAACCTAATTCTACACACTAATGGCCTCCTACTGTTCCTTTGCAGACCGATGACTTACTAGTAATTTATGTTATATGACATCCCTGTTTCTTTTAATCTTAGTGTTTTTGTCTTGTGCCCCTAACGATACCGTGGTTTGAGGATAATGGTGTTCACTGCATTTTGCTAGAAGCCTGTTGTTAACTGTAAATTTCAATATATGAAGTGACGATTGTGATAAAATACATTCCTGAAACTAGCTTCAATAGTTCACTAAGGTACAGGATGATACAGTGCTGTGCAAATTAATTGGGACAAAGCATTTTCTTAAGTAAAATCGTAAGTTGGTTACCAGTCAGTGATTCAAACCAGTTTTAACTGCTTTGAACAGGTGTGAGTGCCTGTTCAAAGCAGTTAAAACTAGTTTGAATCACTAACTGATAACCAACTTACGATTTTACTTAAAAAATGCTTTGTCCCAATTAATTTGCACAGCACTGTATGTGTAATCTCCATATTATTAGGAACTACTTGGCTGAATATAAAAGGGTTGTCTCATAAAAACAACTCCTAACCGTATGCGCTGTAGGGGCTCCCTTTATGAGCCAGATGGAAGAGCCAAATTATACGATTGTCTCCCATTCTGGCAGTGTCGAGCCGTTCTTCTCTTACATTAATAATTATCAGCAGTCGCTACAGAGAAAATGCTGGACTCTCTACAGCATCCCCCTGCAAGTCAGCTGTTTGCTGTGGGAGCGGGATGTAGGGTGATCAGCTGTTTGCTTTAGGCTTCCATTTTCCACATTTTGTCACTGATGAGACATCCCTTGAAGTGGCGGATAGTAGAAAGAATGAAAATTAAAGTAAAATTGTAAAAGTTCAAATAAAAAGATAGAGGAGCTTGTATGGTTTGATGTGCGTTTTCTCTATTTAAACAGTTTCTTTCAATTCTTGTTCAAATTTTAGTCATTTTAGTTTTAACCAGCGTCTTAGCTCTACCTTGCCATATGACATCTTCGGGTTTACACGAGCGTATAACACGGCCAAATGCCATCCAATGTTTTATTAGATAGCACTCGGCCCATTATTATACTATGGGGCAGTGCAAATCAGCGATTATCTGATGACGATTTGGTATGAGGAAACAATCACAGCATGCTGCGGGTGCATCCGATGATCGGATCATGGGCACCCATAAAAATCTGTGGGTGCATATGAAACATTGGACTGCCCTTTCATGTCATTCGAGAGCAGTCTGACATGCATGGACTCCGACAATGAAGAAGATGAAGAAATTAAGTTCTCCATCTTCTCAATTGTGATACATTTCTCTCATGCAAGAGAATTGGATGACACTAAGGTTACATTATGATTAAACTCTGACATAATTTCATAATTTGATCTGTGTCATTAGCATAATCACTTGAGAGAATCAACTCCCGTGATACCCCAGCCTGTAAAAGAAAAAATCTTTTGTTAGGAGCATAAAGAAAACCTTGTGTGAAAGGGGCTTAACTCAAATCTCTGTGCAGATTATATTGGTGGAAGGCCGCAAATGTTTGTAGAACTGTTTTCCTTTATGTCAAGGGAGATGAGAGCAGCTAGAAATTTCCATGTGGCCACTTTGTGGACAATATCTGGCAGCAGAGTGCTGACGGGACAAGCGGAGATTGCTACATAGTACACATGCTTGGCATATCTTTTAAATGTCTTTGAGTATCAGAAAGTTTCTGTTTCACAGCCTGAGAACCAATAGCATTGATAAATAGCAGCATTGTATAGTAAGATCAAGAATGCTAGGATCAACTGTGCTTAGAAATTGCCAACAAAAATCATACAGGTTAAAGAGCCGTTTAAAAAAAAAAAAAAAAAGACACCCTCAGCAGGAATACTGTGTGAGTGGGCAAGAGGTGAGTCCTGCTACAACGTCTGTGTAAGGGTAAGCAGGTAGGGATGAGAGAAGGGTCCTTCCGCTGTCAAATGAATGTCCCGGGTTTGTCAACGTATTCCGTAATTTTCATCAAATAACCAGTCTCTTAGTTTTTGTAGGAGCAAATCTGTGAAGCACACTGTTTGAAACATTTGGCACAACATTAATGACCGATACTACAATCAGTGAACAGGGTGTCCTACTAATATCCACCTATATATGCAAGCGTTTGTTGGGTAATTTGCAACTAAACTCCAAAACAGATCTGCCGTAAAGTGTTTAACCTCTTCATGACCGCCAATGGTAGATATATGTCGGCGCTAGCAGGGCTTTGTACAGTGCTGATGTTTGTCTATGGTTGGGGATTCTGGCGCACAACGCTTCATGTGACCCCCAACCTCATAGAGACCTGATTGGTTCAGGTCCCGATGACGTCAGTATCACACCAGCCAATGAGACAAATCACTGGGAAAGTTTGTTGTAACAACAGACTTTCCTGGGCGATCTGTCTCGTAATAACGCTGTTTCTCCTCTTATCTCCTGTCAGTGAGAGATTAGAGGAGAAACAGTGTGACAAGCGCTGCTGGCAACAGCTGGGCCAGTCAGCGATCTTGTTATAAAGTAAATAAAACAGATAAGGCAGGTAAGGGTTAGTGCTATTTTTAGGGTTAATGTTAGGCTAAAGTTAGGGTTAGGCTAAAGTTATGGTTTAATCAGATAGATATTATTCTTAAATTAACTGGTGCTTCCAAGAAATACATACAAAAATCAAAGAAAAAATTGGAAGATTAATTACCATAAAAAATGGACTTTATTTAGTACATACAACAATGAAAATTTTTTTACATTTTTTCATCATAAAAAGTAGATTTTATTTAGTATAATAAATGCAGTTCCGTTGCGATGTTGTTCGCCATGGCAACGCGCTGCTTTGGTGCCCACCCTTCCTGCTCTGACGTTTGGGCTTGAAGGCGGGCGACGGTCTTGCAGGCTTCGGCCTCGGTGGGCGACGCGCTGGAGTTGTGGGCGGACATGATGTCTTTTGGCCGCTGCCATTAATGATTATGACACAGTATAAAAGCGCCAATATATGGCATGATGATAACATCTCCCCTGGATAAAGCCAAGTGCGAAACGCGCGTTGGGGTGGTTGCTGCTAGCAGGTATAGACATAGACTCTTTACATGAGCACCTTTTGCATAATTACCGTTTCCTTGTAGCATTTATACACGCTAATGGGACTTTTTGTCTCAGGTATTTGCACAACTTTGGGCAATGCAAACACAGTAATTTAGCATTATGCTTTAAGAACCATGGAATTAGCCTTGTAACAGACTTATCTGTCTGAAAATGGTTCATTGTTACACAGACACTTTACCTTTCTTTTTGTAATTACTGTGTTGACATTGCTCTATCAGTAGATTTCCTTTCTAATATTTGCACTAGCATTTTACATATTATTTTATTAGTAGAAATCTTTGCTACATTGATTTTTTTTTTAGGCTCTCTCTTTGAACACTTTGCTAAGAGGCTTTCTCGCATTTTATACTATGAACGTTATTCCTTTTTTTGGCCGCTATATGTATGTATATGCACTTATGCAAGGCATGCATTTTCTATCTATACCATAGGACTTTTTTGCAGCAATTTTTTTGTATTGGTGTTTCCCCGCTTGTTATTGGCATTGTTGCATTTATTATACTAAATAAAATCTAGTTTTTATGATGAAAAAATGTAAAAAGATTTGCATTGTTGTATGTACTAAATAAAATCCATTTTTTATGGTAATTAAGCTTCCAATTTTTTCTTCGTTTTTTAAAGTTATGGTTAGGCTAAAGTTAATGATTGGCTAAAGTTAGGGTTAGGCTAAAGTTAGGGTTAGACTAAAGTTAGGGTTAGGGATAGGCTAAAGTTAGGGTTAGGCTAAAGTTAGGGTTATTGTTAGGCTAAAGTTAGGGTTATTGTTAGACTAAAGTTAGGGTTAGTGTTAGGCTAAAGTTACGGTTATTGTTAGGCTAAAGTTAGGGTTAGGCTAAAGTTATGGTTAAGGTTAGGCTAAAGTTAGGGCTATTGTTAGGCTAAAGATCGGGTTAGGGTTAGGCTAAAGTTAGGGATAGTGTTAGGCTAAAGTTATGGTTAGTGTTAGGCTAAAGTTAGGGTTAGGATTGGGGCTAAAGTTAGGGTTAGGATTGAGGCTAAAATTATGGTTAGGGTTGGGATTAGGGTTAGGGGTGTGTTAGGGTTATTTTTGTGGCTAGGGTTATGGTTATGGTTGGGATTATGGTTAGGGTTGTGTTGGGTTAGGGTTGGAATTAGAATTGGGGAGTTTCCACTATTTAGGCACATCAGGGGCTCTCCAAATGTGACATGACGCCCGTAGACCATTCCATCAAAGTCTGCATTCCAAAAAGTCACTGCTTCTCTTCCGAGCCCCAACTTGTGCCCAAACAGTAGTTTTCTCCCACATATGGGGTACCAGCATACTCAGGCAAATTAGACAACTTTTTTGGTCCTGTTACCCTTGTGAAAATAAAAAATTGGGTCTAAAAGATCATTTTTGTGGGAAAAAATGATTTTTTTATTTTTACGGCCCTACATTATAAACTTTAGTGAAACACTTTCCTTGGGTGGTCTTGTTTCCAAAATGGAGTCACTTGTGGGGGGTTTCCATTGTTTAGGCACATCAGGTGCTCCCTCTCAATTCCAGCCAATTCTGCATTGAAAAAGTCAACTGGCGCTCCTTCCTTTCCGAGCTCTCCCATGCGCCCAAACAGAAGTTTACCCCCACATATGGGTTATCGGCGTATTCAGAAGAAATTGCACAATACATTTTGTGGTTCATTTTCTATTTTTACTCTTGTGAAAGTAAAAAAAATGGTTCTGAAATAAAATGTTTGTGAAAAAAAGTAAAAATGTTCATTTTTTCCTTCCACATTGCTTCAGTTCCTGTGAAGCACAGAAAGGGTTAATTAACTTCTTGGATGTGGGTTTGAGCATCTTGTGGGGTGCAGTTTTTAGAATGATATCACTTTTGGGTATTTTCTGTCATATTGACCCCCCAAACTCATTTCAAATGTGAGGTGGTCCCTAAAAAAAATGGTTTTATAAATTTGGTTCGAAAAATGAGAAATCGCTGGTCAACTTTTAACCCTTATTATTATTATTATTTATTATTATAACGCCATTTATTCCATGGCGATGTACATGTGAGGAGGGATATACATAATACAATACAAGTCACGACTGGTACAGGAGCAGAGAGAGGACCCTGCCCGTGAGGGCTCACAATCTGCAAGGGATGGGTGAGGATACAGTAGGCGAGGGTAGAGCTGGTTGTGCAGTGGTTTGGTGGATCAGTGGTTACTGCAGGTTGTAGGCTTGTCAGAAGAGGTAGGTCTTCAGATTCTTTTTGAAGGTTTCCATGGTAGGTAAGAGTCTGATCTGTTGTGGTAGAGAGTTCCAGAGTAGGGGGGATGCGCAGGAGAAATCTTGTATGTGATTGTGGGAAGAAGAGATTAAAGGGGAGTAGAGAAGGAGATCTTGTGAGGATCGGAGGTTGCGTGCAGGTAAGTACTGGGAGACAAGATCACAGATGTATGGAGGACTCAGGTTGTGGATGGCTTTGTCTGTCATGGTTAGGATTTTGAACTGAAGTCTTTGGGTAATGGGGAGCTAATGCAGGAAATGACAGAGGGGAGAGGCAGGGAATAGCGGGGGGACAGGTGGATTAGTCAGGCTGCAGAGTTTAGAATAGATTCGAGGGGTGCTAGAGTGTTAGAGGGGAGGCCACAGAGCTGGAGGTTACAGAAGTCAAGGTGGGAGATGATAAGGGCATGGGCTAAGGTTTTTGCAGATTCTAGGTTGAGGAATGTACAGATCCGTGAAATATTTTTGAGTTGAAGTCGGCAGGAAGTGGAAAGGGCTTGGATATGTGGTTTGAAAGAGAGATCAGTGTCAAGGATAACCCCAAGGCAGCGAGATTGTGGGACTGGAGAGAGTGGGCAGCCGTTTACTTTAATGGATAGGTCTGTTGGGGTGTCGTGAGATGGGAGAAAGATGATGAATTCTGTTTTGTCCATATTAAGTTTTAGAAATCTAACGGAGAAGAAGGATGAAATAGCGGACAGAAAGTGAGGGATTCTGGTTAGTAGGGAGGTGATATCTGGTCCAGGGATGTAGATCTGTGTGTCATTAGCATAGAGGTGATACTGAAAGTCGTGAGATTCTATGAGCTGTCCGAGGCCGAAGGTGTGGATCAGAGCAGGGGCTCTAGGACTGAACCTTGCGGGACTCTGACAGATAGGGGGCGCAGTGAGGAGATGGTGTGCGAGTGGGAGACGCTGAATGTCCGGTCTGTTGGGTATGATGCGATCCAAGATAGAACCAAGTCTGTGATACCAAGAGATGAAGAGGGTCTGTAGTTATAGGGAATGGTCCACTGTGTCAAAGGCAGAGGACAGGTCCAGGAGGAGGAGGACAGAGTAGTGTCCTAACAAAAAAAATGTTTCAAAAATTGTGCTGATGTAGACATATGTGAAATGTTATTTATTAACTATCTTGTGTGATATGACTATCTAATTTAAGGGCATAAAAATTAAAAGTTTGAAAATTGCAAAATGTTCAAAACTTTCGCCAAATTTCAATTTTTTTTTAACAAATAAATGCAAGTCACATCAAAGAAATGTTACCACTATCATAAAGTACAGTATGTCACAAGAGACAGTCTCAGAATCACCGGGATCCGTTGAAGCGTTCTAGACTTATTACCTCATAAAGTGACACTGGTCAAAAATTGGCCCGGTCGCAAAGGCAAAAACAGGCTCTGGCGCAAAAGGGTTAAAAATTATTTTTTTCAAATCTCAGTCCAATGGTGAAAAAAAATCCAGAGTCTGTTAAAAAATAAATAAATTGCGTCATATTCCGAGACCTGTATCGTCTCCATTTTTCAAGATCTTGAGCTGGGTGAGGGCTTATTTTTTGTGTGCTGAACTGACATTTTTAGTGATACCAATTTGGTGTGGATACAATCTTTTGATCGCTCATTATTACATTTTAATGCAATGTTGCGGTGACCAAAAAACCTTAATTCTGGAGTTTTTACTTTTTTTCTTTACGCCGTTTACCGATCGGATTCATTCTTTTTATAGCTTGATAGATCGGGTTATCCTGAACTTGGCGATACCAAGTATGTGTATTTTTTTTTTATTATTGTTTTATTTTGAATGGGAGAAATGGGGGGTGATTTTATATATTTTTTTATTTTTTTAATATTTTTAAAAACCTTTTTTTTGTTTTACTTTCTGCATGCTTCAATAGTCTCCATGGGAGACTAGAAGCTGTGATAATACGACTGCCTCTGCTACACACAGGCAATGATCAAATCGCCTGTGTGTAGCAGAAATGAGCGATGACCACTGAGCGGTGCTTAAAGAAGTCCAGCAATGACAACCACAGGGGTCTCCTGCAGACCCCAGGTTATCATGCCAACCCATTGGCGACTCGTGGTCATGTGACACGGGCGTCTATGATCGGGAATAGTGATGTGCTTCCACTGCGATCACATTAAATGCCGCTGTCAGAGATTGACAGTGACATTTAACGGGTTAACAGACGCTGGTGAATTACGATTCCACCCACGGCTGTTAGGGGCACATGTCAGCTGTTCACGTCGAACAGGTGAGAGATATGATAGTTTATTATTTTTCTTCTTTTTGAGGTTACATGGTTATCAGTGGATTAGGCGTAAAAGTGAGTATTATGGTCGTTTGTTATTTTCTATCTTTTACAGATGACATGGGCTTCAATGGATTAGGCTTAAAGGTGAGTATAACTGTGTTTTTTACTTTTATTTGAAATAAAGGAGTCTGTGTCATTATTTCAATTAAAGGATTTTTTCTGGCTGTGTCTTTTTTATAATCTAACTATGGGGTTAGTAATAAGCATCTTATAGATGCCTGTTCATTACTAACCAGTGGGCTTGATGTCAACGGCCAATAGCAACTGACATCAACCCCAAACCATTACCCCACTTGCCATCGAGCCATGGCAAGTGGGAAGAGCCGGCCAAAGCACCAGAACTGGAATATCTAATATATGTGCCTCTTCTGGGGTGGCTGTGGGCAGCTGTTTTTAGGCTGGGGGGATGTCAGAATCCATGGCTGAAACAGGTATGAGAATATCGGCTCCAGCTGTTTGCTTTAACTTGACTGGTTGTCAAAAATGGGCTGACTCCAAGCCGTTCTTTTTATTTAAATAATTTAAAAGAACAATGTGGAATCCCTCTATTTTTGATAACCAGCCATCATAAAGCTGACAGCTGAGGCTGGTTTCACATTTGCGTTTTTTTTTCGCGGTATTTTAGCGCTAAATAGCGCATGCGTTTTTTTTCCCTATACTTTGCATGGGATGCGCTTATGTGCGCATACACATGCGTTTGTACGCGTTTTTCCGCGCATGCGTTTTTTTGCGGCATGCGCTCGGGCGCACAAAATGCATCCTGTTTCATTTTTTGGGCGTCCGACTTGCCTCAAAAAAACGCATGCGCGCGCAATGCGTTTTTTTACAGCAAGACACCCATTATAAGTCTATGGGTGCGCATATGTGCGCATTGGCATGCTTATGTATGCGTTTTTTTGCACATGCGTTTTTTTTTGTTAACCATGGAATTTAGGGGTTTGGGTTAGAGTTAGGGTTAGTTAAGGGGGTTTAGGGTTAGGGTCATGGTCAATGTTAGGGTCAGGGTCAGGGTTAGTTAGGGTTTAGGGTTTGGGTTAGGGTTAAGTATGGTTTGGTTAAGGGTCAGGGTTAGGGTCAGGGTTAGGGTCAGGGTTAGGGTTAGTTAGGGTTTAGGGTTTGGGTTAGGGTTAAGTATGGTTTGGTTAAGGGTCAGGGTTAGGGTCAGGGTTAGGGTCAGGGTTAGGGTTAGTTAGGGTTTAGGGTTTGGGTTAGGGTTAAGTATGGTTTGGTTAAGGGTTAGGGTCAGGGTTAGGGTTAGGGTCAGGGTCAGGGTTAGGGTCAGGGTTAGGGTTAGTAAAGTCATGGTTTGGGTTAGTGTTAGGGGCCACCTAATGTTTGGAAAAAACGCAAGCGCGGTAAAAACGCACTAAAAACGCATACAAACGCATAAAAACGCTGCGTTTTTTTCATGCATGCTCATAAAAATGCTTGAAAAAAACGCAGCAGTTGTATGCTTTTGTATGCGTTTTTTCAATGCGTTTTTTTGCGGGAAAAACGCGCTGCAAAAAAAAGCAAGTGTGAAATTAGCCTGAGAGCTGCAGCCTGCTGCTGTCAGTTATTCCTGTGCTGGTTATCAAAAATAGAAGAGTCCCCACGTAATTAAAAAAGAATTTATAGCACAGGCACCGACTGATGAATACTCACATCAGCGGCGCCTGTTCTCACTGTGATCAGCGGCAGCAGGTGTAGGCTGATGAGAATAGTACTCTCTCATCAGCCGACAACTGTGACTGGCAGTAACTATTTTACCGCCTTTCACATCTCGTGGCTCACGCTGTCACTTGCTCTGACAAGCAGTAATGATCTTACCGCTGATCAAAACCCATGTTTGCGACGCTGTCGTGGCAAACAACTGATGTCCAGGCCCCCCATTCATCTGAATGGAGTTTGGTTATTGTCCTGGTACCTGTACCAAACTTTTGTTTAGATGCTCTACTGCACCCACCAGACCCGAACATCCACGGGTTCAGTCATCATTACCAATGAACAATCATTGAGTCCACATATGCTGTCATTGTTTTCATAAGCATGAGTCCTGTTTATACAGGTTGACCTGGCATCAGATGGGCATTGAACAATCTGTAATCAATCATCTAGCACACATAGCCTGCCATTGTTCTCAGTAGCGCAAGTCCTGTTTACATAGGATGATGCATTGCCCAGAATTATGATCTTTTGTGCAAATCAAAAGATCATTTCACGTGACAAACATGCGTTTTGCTCATTCATTGTGTGATTAGTAGCATGTTTGGACTGCATGATAATCATGAAACAAGCATTCTTAGAATATGTGCACATGGTGTCTTTTAGACCTAAATTCTATAGCATAGTAACCGTGCAGTTCGATTCATTACACCACCGGCTGTGTTTTACATGGAGAATCTTTTTGTAAAAAAATAGTGTGAATTGATCTTAAAAGTTTTATTAAACATCAGATACACAAATTGAGCAGTTTTAGCTGAAGTCTGTGGAAATACAATAAGAAAAATGAAAATTTCACCAGTTTTGATTTTTATGTCATACTTTACCAAGGATTTGCCAATGTATATTCGTATCTATACTTATTCAGCAGTTGAATGGATATTTGTTTTCTGTTTGACATTTAATGGGAATTTGTTGTCGCATTTGACCTATCTAAACTATTAATATGGCCATACAGGTTAGAGACTGCTGAAGTGAGTGATCACTGTATGTCTCATCAGATGCCTTGTTGTTGAGAAATCATTTTCATTTCATGCACCGTATTTTTTGAAACTTAAGATGCACCTAGGTTTTAGAGGAGGAAGTTAGAAAAAAATATTGAAGCAAAAAATGTGGTCAATTCTATACTTAATGTCCCCCATCCTGGTATGCATGCCCATCTCATCCCCATCCTGGTATGCAGAGCCCCATCTCTGACCTGGTATGATTGGCCCCCATCCCCATCCTGGTATGCAGGGACCTATCCTTACCCTGGTATGCATGGCTCCCATCTCCATCCTGGTATCATGGTCCCAATCCTTATCCTGGTATGCATGGTGCCAATTCCTATCCTGGTATGCAGGGCCCCCATCTCTGTCCTGGTATGTATCTCCACAATCCCTATCCTGATGTTCAGGGTTCCCATCTCCATCCTGGTATGCATGGCCCCAATCCCTATTATGAAATGCAGGGGCCCCATCTCCAAAATGGTATGCATGGCCCCAATCCCTATCCTGGTATGCAGGGACCTCATGTCTATCCTGGTATGCATAGCCCCAATCCCGATCCTGGTATGCAAGTTCCCATCTCTGTCCTGGTATGCATGGCTCCAATCCCTATCCTGGTATGCAGGGACCCCATATCCGTCCTGGTATGCATGGCCCCAATCCCTATCCTGGTATGCAAGGACCCCATCTCCGTCCTGGTATGCATGGCCCCATCCTTATCCTGGTATGATTGCCCCCATCCCCGTCCTGGTGTGCATGGCCAAATCCTTATCCTGGTATGATTGGCCCCAATCCCCATCCTGGTATGCAGGGGACCCCATCTTAGTCCTGGTATGCATGGACCCATCCTTATCCTGGTAACATTGGCCTCCTTCCCCATCCTGGTATGCATGGTCCCCATCAGAAAAAAAAATTCTACTTACCTTCTCTGCGTGCCCTCGCATAATAATAATTGTGGTGCAATGCAGATTAAAAAAATCTACCTCTGTGTGCTAGTTTTGCCACAGATATCCCTTTAAGGGCCTGTGGAAGAAAAGATGAACACAAATCTGATCTGATGATCTTGTTGCTATTGTATCACCATGTCAGGGTAAACTTTAGGCAGGAAATCTAAACAAAGCAGCCGAGTTCCCAGTCCTCATCGGAGGAAGGCATTAGATGTGATTTGTCATTAGCACAACATGGAACACTCCGAAAGAGGCCTGCAATGTTTGAAAGACATATGATTAACCATTCAAAGACTTTGGTAGAATTTCCCATGGAGCTAGTTTTCCATGCGAGAGGCAAGAGAATATTTTTATCTCCTTGAATTTCTAATGCATTTACAGAGGCTTAAATTACATAGAAACTGATATATTGGCCCTTAATAGATTGGAAAAAGCATACATGTATATGTTGATTGGATTTCATATTACTCAGCGAGGTATTTAGCAAAAAAGGGTCATCCATCCATCAAGTTTCATAGTCCTTTTAAAGACAAAGAGCTCAAATCAATAATAGACTTAAGAGGAGAAATACTATATCTCTCTAAACCCATATTGGCGTTAAAAGGGATGTATCAGCAGATGGTTCTGGCCATTTTGGTTAATATAGAATTATTTGTTGAGTATTCTGTAATATGGGAAAAGGCCATTGGGTAGGAGGAAGGGAGGTGAATCCATTTACTAACGAAGCTTATGTTAAAAATAAATATATACTGGACGTTATCTGTATTAATAAAGTGTAAGTAAATCGATAATAGTTGGATAACTACATAGATATACTGTATTTTGTAGTAAAATGCATGTAAAGTCCATGTGCATGTAAATTGATAATAGTTGGATAAGTACCAAGGGATGAATCCTATAGATAATATCAGTATTGGACATGGCTATGGTTTGTAGTAAAGTGCATGTGCAAGATGGTGATTGATCAGAAAAGTGACACAGCTATTGCTATAGATATTGTCAAATGAAATGAAGGAAAAGGAAATAAATACCTCTGTACATAAATGATGCAGCTTGCAGTGATATGCGCCCACCCACACTCGTGTTTTGGCGTAACTTCATCAGGGGATTGTCTACTACTTGGACTGCTTCTTCTTAAGTGCTGTTGTCACGGCCGCTGCCGGTGCCAATACTCACCTGCGTGATTCCGTGCGCACCTCCCGGCACGCACCTGCTCCACGGCACGTCCCCGCTCCTGACATCCGGCCTCTGCGACGTCGGTCCTACACTCCTACGGACGGTGCTCTGACTGCATCAGGTGACGCGGTGGCCCCGCCCCCAACATGGCGGCACCCACCGCCTATTTCTTCCCGGCGTCTTCCCAGGTAAGACGCCTGTGTATCATTTTTGTGTCTCTGTCCGTTTTTGCCAGTGCTCATTACGCTCCCAGGCCCTGTATCTTCTCCGTTGCCCTGCTTGTGCCTTTGCTGATTGCTTCCTTGCTCGCTACCTCTGCGCCCCTGTCTCTGTCTCTCCTCTGGCGCCTTCCCTTGCCATTGTCTCTGCTATCCTGACCGTGTGCCTGCTGTCCTTGGTCTCCTTGTCCATTTTGGTTCTTACCTCTCCCTCTCTCTTGCAGCCTCCAGCTTCCGCCAGTCCTGAACCCTCCACGTCTGTGTCTCCCTCTGGCTCCGTGTTCGCTGTTATTCCGCGTGCCGCTGCTCCGCTGACTCTCCACCCTAGTCTCCCTGGTGCTCACCCAGTCGCCCCTTTGGCTCCGGCTGTCACGGTTCCATCCCTTGTGGGCCTTCCCCTAACAGGGGGTGGCTCTACCTGGCCAGCTCCCCTGCAGGGGCTCTGGAGCCGTGACCCAGAGGGTCCACTCCGGGATATTATCACATTATCCGTCATCTTAGCTCAATCCGTAACAGCTGTAGTCCCCTTAATAAAGTGTAAAAATCTTATACTCACTTCCTGCACTGCTGTTCCAGCGATGTAAGATTCAGGTCCTTGAGGCTGGGACTTTGGAGTGATTTTCTAAAAATGACATTTTCGTAATTTAAGTTTTGTTAGATGCTGGGTTGGCCATCATATGAGTCTTAAGTTTATCCAAATGAAACTGGCCATTAAAAGGGGTTTTCTGTTTTTGGAAAACCCGTTAGGGGACAGTTTGTAGCTGAACTTTGTTTTGAAAATGAAAACAAATATACTGAGCTTTACTTACTCTCCCCTGGTCCAGTGGAGAGTTTCTGCCACTTGTCTCGGTGTCTGTTATTGTCGGCAGCGCTGACGTCACTTCAACAATGCTATAGCCAATAACTGAGCTCAGGGACCTGTCTGAGTTGATGGCTCCACCCACTAAGCTCACTGATTGGCTGCAGTTCTGTCAGTATGACATCAGTTCTGCAGACCGTAACTGACACTGGGAGCATGGGTAATGACTCACAGCCAGATCTGCGGCGGGTGAGTAAAGCCCAGTTTAATATTTTTAACACAAAGTGTAGTCAGGGCACAGGGATATGAAATTCAGAATTTTTCAATGAAAAACTATTAAAATTAATTTAAAGATTTAGGATCATTTGTGGGTAAAGATGTTGAAAATATGTTACTATAATTCAGGACTTTTGTTTTACATCTTTTAAACAGACATTCAATTTACAGCTGTAGGCCACTTTAATGATTTAACAGTATTAAATCTTTTGCTGCTAAACACAGTGAACTAGATTAATTATATTTATAAAGGCACCACTATACTATAATAATAAAAATGAATATTTTTTTGCTCTGTGTTTTAAAAGTAATATAAGAATTATGAACTGGTTTTTGACAGAACATGATTTAAATTTTTGATTTTATCTTAGTGTTTTTAAGTTGCAGATTATAGATGTGTTACTTATGTATTAAAGAGGTTCTCCACTACTTTATCATTGATGACCTATCCTTTTGGTCATGGATGCCTGGTCGGGGACCGACACCCGGGGACACCTGATACCCCCACCAATCAGCTGTTCTCTGTGTCAGCGGCTGTGGCCAACGGCTGGAAATGCTAAATTGCAGAGCAGCTCCATCTTCTGATAGTGGCCTTGTCTGGGTAGTCCACATCCGCTTCTATTCAAATCATAGCTGATCGGCGGAGGTGCCAGGTGTCGGATCTTAAACAATCAGACATTGACCTATTCCAAGGATAGGTCATCAATGATGAAGTAGTGGACAACCCTTTTAATCACACTGAGGTCATTGGACATGCTCAATTGCCACTTCTAAGTATAGTCTAATAAGTTATTAGATACACTATATTCTGAATTATAGTAAGCCAGACTGCCAGATGTGATTAGGCCATCAACTTCCAGACCAAATCTGTCTTTGTTCCATTTTTAGCATTGTTCCGCTAATTAAAGTTCATTTTAAGTATGACATTCACATTTAGGCTCTTGTCTACATTGATAAGGAAACCCTGAAACAGGCTCTCTATAACATGATCCAATGCCATATATTTGTGAGTGTAAAAAGTTTGTGAACCTTTGCTTTTAGTATCTGGTGTCACCCCCATGTGCTGCAGTGACTTCATCAAAATGTTTCAGGTAATTGTTGTTTAGTCTGAACATTAGCTTGGAGAACTTTAAGTTACCTCATCGGTTAGCATTCTTTTATAGAATGACTTGAACTTTTGGCTCACTGACTTGCTGTATGACAAAAGTCAGAATTCATTGTTCAATCAATTATGGCAAGCAATCCTGGCCCAGATACAGCAAAATCAGCCCAAACCACTGTGCTTTACAGATGATATGATATTTTTATGCAGTAGGGCAGTGTTTTTCTTTATACAAATATGCTGCTTGTCATTTAAATAAAAAAAAATCTATATTTTGGTTTCATCTGTCCATTAAACATTGTTCCAGTAGCTTTCTGGAGTGTCCTAGTGATCTTTAACATATAGTGTTCCTTTTGTAGAACAGTGACTTAAGGCCCTTTTACATTTAGCGATGCACCAGCGATCCGACCCGGTCAGGATCGCTGGTGCATCGCTAAATGATCGCTAGTGAGCTTCCACACAGAAAGATCTCACAGCGATGCAGCAGCGACGCAGCGGACGATACTTACCTTTCACACACAGCGATCCTGATGTCCTCCCGCCTCCACCCGTCGCTCGTCTCACAGCAGGAAGCCCAGCAGGAAGCAGACGACAAGAAATGGAGCTGCCCGATCTTGCGCGATCAGCGATGGACAGCGGGGGAGCCGGTCGGAGGTAAGTATCACACATAGCGATATCGCTAGCAATATCGCTATAACGTCACAAAATCAGTGACGTTTTAGTGATATTGCTAGCTATATCGCTATGTGTAAAACCCCCTTTACTCCTTGGAGTCCTGCCATGCACACCATTGTTTTTCAGTGTTCTGATAGTGAACTCTTGAACATTATCATAAGCTAATGTAAGAAAGGCCTTTAGTTGCTTAAAGGTTACCTTGGGTTCCTCTTGACTTTATGGACTATTATACAGTTTGCTGTTGAAGTGATCTTTGTTGCTAGACCACTCTCGGGGAAGGTAGTAATGGTCTTAAATGTTGTTCATTTGTTTATAATCTGTCTGACTGTGGATTGTTGAAGTCCCAGATGGTTTTGTAACCTTTTGCAGCCTGATGAGCATCAACAACTCCTTTTCTGAGCTATTCAGAAATCTCCTTTGTTCTTGCCATGATACACTTCCACAAGCTACGTTGATTGGTAAAAAGCGTTCTTCCCAACAGTGACTATGTCACCATTCTTCAGTGCAGTTAATATGCATCTCCACAATAAGTGCACTTACCAACACCTCCGAGAGTATCATGCATTCTCAAAAAAAAAACACCACAACAACACAGCAGATATCTGATGAAGGTCCACTACATTATTGACCAGAACGTCATTGGCTGTTTTTTTACGGACTGTTCCTGTTTGTAAATAAAAATCCACACTCTTTTGCAAAGCATCCAATTGAGTGCTGAGTTTTTCTACTGCAAAAAAAAGAGAAAATGTTAGCTCACCAACGCAGTCCTCTGGAGCTCGGAATATACGTAGACATTACCATGGACATCAAATGTTATCTAGGATATGGGGAAGGTGTAGCTCAAGACGGAGTTGAAAAATGTCATCATGGTTAACCATGACTAATTTTGCTATGAGCACCAGAAACGAATAGGTGCTACTTGTTGATTGGTGCATTTTTTAATAATAATAAATATAGTAATAAATTTTATTTCTATAGTGCCGACATATTCCGCAGCACTTTACATTTCAGAGGGTATTTGTACAGACAATAGACATTACAGCATAACAATAATCACATAGATTATAACAAATACCAAGAGGAATGAGGGCCCTTTTTTGTGATGTTATGACTGTTTTAATCCACTTCAATAAAGTCTGGAAGGGGGGGAACCAAAAAGACGATCATACAGTCCATTATATAGTGAAAGAATAATAGCTTTATTAAATAATTTCACAGGCATGGGAAAGCGTGGCTATAAAACATATGAAAAAACATACATAGGTGTATGCAGAGGACAATGAAGAAACAACATCCCACAATGTTGGACCTGATAAGAAACATATATTAACGTTGTATTAAAGTTGGGGCAGATGCATGGATTCTGTGAGCCCCTGCTGGTGTAACCTTTTAGGTAATAGGATATTTTACCAGTACATTACTGGCTGCAGCACTACTTTAGATCCTCTATCCAATTAGCTATCTTTATAAGGATATTATCCTACCAATCTGACTTCTAGCTGCAATTTTACTGGATTAACTATTCCATCTGTACCTATATCTGACACGATATTGCAGGGCATTCCACACATTTTCTCTTATCCCTTTACTAGTTCCATATAATCATTTTATTTATATCTACCACTAAGGGATTTTACCCTTTAATATATGTTTCTTATCAGGTCCAATGTTGCGGCATGTTGTTTTTTCATTGTGTCTGATGCGTCCTCTGCATACACCTGTATATGTTTTTTCATGTGTTTTATATCCATGCTTTCCCATGAAATTATTTAATAAAGCTATTCGGCTAAGTTCACATTGCATTAGGGCATCCGTTTAACAGATCCGTTAAACCGATGCGCTAACGCTGATGTCATTTTTTACATCTTTAGTGACCTAGTGCTAACAGTATGCGTTAACCCATGGTAGCGCTAAAGTACCATGCGCTACCATGCGTTAGCCCATACAGTTCTAGCAAATCAGCAATAGAGAAAAATCATAAAACATAACCTTTAATGAATATAATAAAAGCTACTAAAAGATATAGTGAAGATAAAACACACTAAATCAAATGCCACAGACTATAACAGAGAGTGTCTGTATATATCTCAACAACAGATCACACAGAGTATATACATGTGACTATTCCAAGTCCAGAATTTGAAAGGACTGGACAGAAAAAAATACTTGGTCTGAGACAGTGTAAATAGAGACCAAAGTCAAACAATGAACGGTTTCCTTATCAGAGGTATAAAAAAAGAACCTCTACCCTGTTCAGGTTATCAAGGAATATGCCTAGGAATATGCCTATTCATGTGTATAGAGGAGACATCAAAATACAGAATCCATAAACATTATGAGAAAAGGAAAGATCTCACTGCATGTACAGTGGGGCAAAAAAGTATTTAGTCAGTCAGCAATAGTGCAAGTTCCACCACTTAAAAAGATGAGAGGCGTCTGTAATTTACATCATAGGTAGACCTCAACTATGGGAGACAAACTGAGAAAAAAAAATCCAGAAAATCACATTGTCTGTTTTTTTTTTCATTTTATTTGCATATTATGGTGGAAAATAAGTATTTGGTCATAAACAAGCAATCAAGATTTCTGGCTCTCACAGACCTGTAACTTCTTCTTTAAGAGTCTCCTCTTTCCTCCACTCATTACCTGTAGTAATGGCACCTGTTTAAACTTGTTATCAGTATAAAAAGACACCTGTGCACACCCTCAGACAGTCTGACTCCAAACTCCACTATGGTGAAGACCAAAGAGCTGTCGAAGGACACCAGAAACAAAATTGTAGCCCTGCACCAGGCTGGGAAGACTGAATCTGCAATAGCCAACCAGCTTGGAGTGAAGAAATCAACTGTGGGAGCAATAATTAGAAAATGGAAGACATACAAGACCACTGATAATCTCCCTCGATCTGGTGCTCCACGCAAAATCCCACCCCGTGGGGTCAGAATGATCACAAGAACGGTGAGCAAAAATCCCAGAACCACGCGGGGGGACCTAGTGAATGAACTGCAGAGAGCTGGGACCAATGTAACAAGGCCTACCATAAGTAACACACTACGCCACCATGGACTCAGATCCTGCAGTGCCAGACGTGTCCCACTGCTTAAGCCTGTACATGTCCGGGCCCATCTGAAGTTTGTTAGAGAGCAATTGGATGATCCAGAGGAGTTTTGGGAGAATGTCCTATGGTCTGATGAAACCAAACTGGAACTGTTTGGTAGAAACACAACTTGTCGTGTTTGGAGGAAAAAGAATACTGAGTTGCATCCATCAAACACCATACCTACTGTAAAGCATGGTGGTGGAAACATCATGCTTTGGGGCTGTTTCTCTGCAAAGGGGCCAGGACGACTGATCCGGGTACATGAAAGAATGAATGGGGCCATGTATCGTGAGATTTTGAGTGCAAACCTCCTTCCATCAGCAAGGGCATTGAAGATGAAACGTGGCTGGGTCTTTCAACATGACAATGATCCAAAGCACACCGCCAGGGCAACGAAGGAGTGGCTTCGTAAGAAGCATTTCAAGGTCCTGGAGTGGCCTAGCCAGTCTCCAGATCTCAACCCTATAGAAAACCTTTGGAGGGAGTTGAAAGTCCGTGTTGCCAAGCGAAAAGCCAAAAACATCACTGCTCTAGAGGAGATCTGCATGGAGGAATGGGCCAACATACCAACAACAGTGTGTGGCAACCTTGTGAAGACTTACAGAAAACGTTTGACCTCTGTCATTGCCAACAAAGGATATATCACAAAGTATTGAGATGAAATTTTGTTTCTGACCAAATACTTATTTTCCACCATAATATGCAAATAAAATGAAAAAAAAACAGACAATGTGATTTTCTGGATTTTTTTTTCTCAGTTTGTCTCCCATAGTTGAGGTCTACCTATGATGTAAATTACAGACGCCTCTCATCTTTTTAAGTGGTGGAACTTGCACTACTGCTGACTGACTAAATACTTTTTTGCCCCACTGTATATGGAAGATGTCCAAAGTCAGATGTCCCATCACAGTCATGTCATCTTAGGAGGCAGCCCATATACCTTGTTATTATGCCCAATATGTGCTAGTAGGTCCCCTGAAGAGTCAACAAGTGACGAAACGCGTCGGGATGCACAGGGATATTGTAGGGCCTTATTGTGAGGGTTAGATGTGGACTGCCCTTGTCAGGGCGGGAGTCATGGGTGTCAGAATTGTTAGCTCATTTAGGGCCTGATTAGGGCGAATGCCTTTCTTCCTGACCTGACATTTTTTTCTGTCCAGTCCTTTCAAATTCTGGACTTGGAATAGTCACATGTATATACTCTGTGTGATCTGTTGTTGAGATATATACAGACACTCTCTGTTATAGTCTGTGGCATTTGATTTAGTGTGTTTTATCTTCACTATATCTTTTGGTAGCTTTTATTATATTCATTAAAGGTTATGTTTTATGATTTTTCTCTATTGCTGATTTGCTACCTTATATCGTGAGAATTTGTGGTTTTTATTCCACTAAGTGCTGTATTTCTCCCATACACTTCTATGCACAGCGAACGATCCGTTCGCTGCGCGTTACTGCCAACGCACCCAAAAACGCATACAGCGTTCGAGGGTGCGTCATGAATTAACGCATACTTGCATGTGATTTTGGCATGCGGTAGGATGTGCTACATTCATTGCGGGCAATGGCGGCGTTAACGGGTCCTTTACATAGCGTTAGTGCCGCTATGTAACTGTTAGGGCTGGCGGAACGCACCAAATTATAAAATAATAGTAGGTGCGTTCGCAGCCCGGGGTCCACCGTGCAGAGGTAGTACACTGCTGCTAAGTAATGGCGGAAGAATTAAGCGGTGTGAAAACAGTCACATGTGGGTTACGTCACCCAATGTGAACAGGGGCGAACTTTGTTAATGCACAGAGCCGCACAACCGATGAACGTAGATGCCGGAGCCTGTTTAGCTCACAGAGCCTGGCCAAAAGAGCGCACAGTGTACGGCCACAGAACTCTACCCCAAGGACATGGGGCTGGAGTCCTTCTAGGCCCACTGAGCGCGCGGCATCACTGCCGTGAGCTCCGCTATAGACGCTGGCTATGGAGCATGTGCACTGAGGCGTGCCGAGTCCCTGGTGAGGTCTGATGCCTGACTCCACCTCTGACCTACCTACGCCTAAGTCTGGGCGCTAGCAGGCTAGGCTGCACAACACATGCGTGCCAAGGGTAGGGGTTTCTTAATGAGTCATTCACCAGAGACATTCATACGTGCATACATCACTCACTCCACATAGTCTGTAAATACAGTCTAGTCTATCCTAGCGCATGGCCGAGGGGCCATGCGAACCTTTTATAGCCGTGAGCGTCCGGGACCCTCCTGGCTTCTCGGATGGGCCAATCCGAACAGGAGCAGAACCTGAGCACGTGACCTTCGATCTCCAATGGGAGATCACTCCACGGGCATGCTCAGTAGCCCGACATGAGGACTTAGTCCCTGGAGAATCTCGCTGCTGAGCAGTCTGCATTGCCAAAGCTGTGCCAGAGGTGACAGCAGCAAGCAAACCCACGGAGCTGGTCTGGGCAGAGCGCCGGGACCGACGAGTTTGCTGAGCAACTTCCTCTGCAGCTGGAGAGGAATGGGAGACCGCTGAAAGCAAGGCTTGGGATTCCCGCTGTGCAGCGACAGGAACCCGACGCCTAACAGTAACGGATCCGTCAGCGCATTGCCCCCTAACGCAATGTGAACCCAGCCTCATTCTTTCACTATATAATGGACCTTATGATCGTCTTTTTTGTTCCACCCCACCTCGTCTATATATAGCCAACGATCAGTCCTGACTTAGTCCTGCTTGTAAGGCCGGAATCACACATGCAAGGAGTGCGGCCGAGTCTCGCTTGTTAATACCCGGCACTGCCGCCATCAGTCAGGAGCGAAGCATGTGGCTCCATGTATTACTATGCAGCCGCACGCTCCGATCCGAGTGACATGCGAGACTCGGCTGTATTCCTCGCATGTGTGATTCCGGCCTAAGGAAGAGGTTACATGATTTAATTTCCCATTTGGGTAACATATACTATAAGCTCTTGTGCACACTCCCACCAATGACCAATGCCTTTCATAAGTTATTTGTATTTCAATAAAGTCTGGATTTTTTTCCTCCATCTTGAGCTGGATCTCCTCGATATCTTTAACAGTAATCTGTGTGAAATCTTCTTTGAGTACAAGATCATTGAAAAGTTCTTAGTACATGGATGCCTTTGTTTTCTGCATTACTTTCCATTTAGACTGGATTTCTTTGAAACATGAGAACAGAATACAGAGTCATGAAACTTTGTGTAGCATACTTCCCAAATAATTGGATATTGTTATTTAGGGACTAGAGCTTTTCTAATACTGATTTATATTGGAGAAATTCTATATTGTGAAAGAAAACCACAAGAACACTCTCAGTATAAATATTATTTTGGGCAATCCTATAAATACGATAATGACATCTCCTCTTTCTAATCAGTACCCAAATCAGTCAATCAAAAGTTACTATGGATAATCAGAATTTCTCGACTGTTAGATGCTCAATTAAAAGCATTTAACGATTTTTCATTTATTTCTAAATACAACTGTGACATTTCTTTGGTTCATCGGTAGCCAAAATCTAAGGTGTGTGCATAATAGTGTCCTAATGTACTAATCAGGTAAATGAGTCAACTTTCTTAATAAAAGCATTACAAGAAATGCAGTATAGCATGCTACCAACAATTATTTAAGTCTGTTGATCTCGTGTTTTGCCCTGAGCCATTCAAGATAAATGAGCATCATAGTTTAGGAAACCCTTTAAGCAGTGGAAAAACATTGTTGCACATTCCAGATTTTTAATGTTTTGGAACAGCTCAGAATCGTCTGTATGAAGCTTGGAAGTATCTGTATAGTGAAATAATGGATCCTAGAAATATAGTTAGATGACCTGTAGCTCTGATGTTACAGGCCAGAACAATTGTGCTTCCTATCATTAACCACTCCACTGCCCATGACTGTGCCTATCTGACCTATTTTTCTCTCTTGGCAGTGTTTTTACTGATCTGTACTGATAATTACAAGAGTTAGTTTTGCTATATTATATCACCACCTTTAGGTGAAGCTAAAAATATGCTAATAAAAACTTAAACTTTAAATATCCTCTGCATGGTCCCTAATCTCACTCTACGTGTTCTTCAATTAATATTCAATGAGTTATCCAGAACTGCAAAATTGATGAGGTATTTGATTTGCAGGACCCTAGTCTAGTGGGCAGGTCAATACTTTGTCACAGTTGGATGGGGGCTCTGCGAACTGCTTCCTAACTGCTGGTGACTTACTGGTCTGGAGCAACATCACCATTGCATTATGACGCACACATGATGTCACTCCAGGCCAGCTAATCAAAAGAAAAACCACTGATGCCAGCAGTTATGAAGCAGTGCCCAAGAGTTCCATTCAGCGGCCAAGGGATTCATAGAATCATAGAATCATAGAATCGTAGAGTTGGAAGGGACCTCCTGGGCCATCTGGTCCAACCCCCTGCTCAAAGCAGGATTCGCTAAATCATCCCAGTCAGATGTCTGTCCAGCCTCTGTTTGAAGACTTCCATTGAAGGAGAACTCACCACTTCTCGTGGCAGCCTGTTCCACTCATTGATCACTCTAACTGTCAAAAAGTTTTTTCTAATATCTAATCTGTGTCTCTTCCCATTCAGTTTCATCCCATTGCTTCTAGTCTTTCCTTGTGCAAATGAGAATAAAGTTGATCCTTCTACAATGTGACAGCCCTTTAGATATTTGTAGAGAGCTATTAAGTCTCCTCTCAGTCTTCTCTTTTGCAAACTAAACATGACATGGTTGTTAGGCTAGGTTCTTGCAAATGTAATTACTCATCTCTGTAGATGGCCTATCTTTAGGATAAACCATCAGTATCATATCAGTTTTATTCCAACTCCTGGAATACCCAGAAGTCAGCTGAAAATAGGGTCATGTCTATTTTCCCAGGCCCGGCTCTTCTTCTTTGGTAGTGTTGTTCCTATCATTACTAATTCCACAGCCAAGATCCTACCACGAGTTGATCTGCGATTTGAGAGAGTCATATTTTAATCAATCTCATATTAATGGCCTAACCTCTGGAGAGGCCATCTCTTTTGAAATACTTAACCTTCTTGTATACAGTGACCGGTAAAAGTTTTGGCACCCTAGGTCAAAATTACTGTTATTCAGGACAGTTAAGGCTGGTTTCACATTAGCGTTTAGAGGCGCAGCGGACGCTCGCCGTAAAGCTCTGCCCCCTGCTGTGCCTCCTCCGGTCAGCTCCGCCTATGGGCGCATGACGCTGCATGCGACCTGCGTACCCTATCTTTAGCATTGCGTACGCAAACCGTGCGCAGGTATGCATTTTGGTGCGATCGCCACACCGTCAAAAGGACGCATGCGGCGGCAAAAGCATACCTGCGCATGGCCTGCGTACCCAATGCTAAAGATATGGTACGCAGGTCGCATGCAGCGTCATGCGCCCATAGGCGGAGCTGACCGGAGGAGACATGGCAGGAGGCGGAGCTTCACAGCGAGCGTCCGCTGCGCCTCCAAACGCTAATGTGAAACTAGCCTTAGCAAGTTGAAGATTAAATGATCTCTAAAAGGCCCAATTTAAAGATGATACATTTACCTTGTACTTTAGGCAAAAAATATATATATTGTCATATTTTACATTTTAAAAATTACAAAAAGGAAAATGGGTGAATGCAAAAGTTTGACACCTTGCATTGTTAGTACCTAGTAGCACCCCCTTTCCAAAGTTTCACAGCTTGTAAACTTTTTTGTAGATTCTTTGAAGTCTTTTTTGAGGCATTTTTATCCATTCTTCCTTGGAAATTTCTTCCAGTCTTCAAGATGCCTGGGTCGTCTTGCACGCACTGCTATTTTAAGATCTAGCCATAGATTTTCAATGATGTTCAGATCAGGGCACTGTTGGGCCATTGTAAAACCTTCAGCTTGCTCATTTTGCGGTAGTCTATTGTGGATTTTGTGTTTAGGATCATTATCCATTTTTAGAAGCCATCCTCTTTTCTACCTCAGCTTTTTTACAGATGGTGTTATGTTTTCATCAAGAATTTGGTGAAATTTCAAGTAATCCATTCTTCCCTCTATCCATGAAATTTTCACCGTGCCATTGTCTGCAACACAACCCAAAACATGATTGATCCACTCCCATTCTTAATAGTTGGTAAGATATTCTTTTCTTGAAATTCTGTGCCCTTTTTTCTCCATAAATAACTTTGATCATTGTGGCTTATTTTAACCTCATTGAACCACATGACTTGTTTCCAAGATGCATCAGGCTTGTTTAAGTGTTCATTTGCATACTTCTGGCACTGAATTTTATGATGAGGACGCATGAGAGGTTTTCTTGTGATGACTCCTCCATGAAGGCCATTTTGTGCAGGTGTCTCTGAATAGTAGAGCAATGTACCACAACTACAGAGTCTACTAAATATTTCTGAAGGACTTTTGCAGTCAAGCAGATGTTCTGATTTGCCTTTCCAACAATGCTGCCAACAACTCTAATTGAAATTTTGCTTTGTCTTCCAGACCTTATCTTGACCTCCACTGTTGCTGTTAACTCCCATTTTTTTATTACATTTCAAACTGAGGAAAGGTCAACTTGAAAATGCTTTGCTTTCATCTCATAGACTTCTCCTACTTAGAGAACCCATGGCTGCTGTTTTTTGGCACAAGGTTATATGAGGCTGAGTTTTTATAAAGCTGGCATATTTGCATCACCTGACCTTTCCCAATGATGTTAGTGATCAAGCCATAGCCCTAACAGGTTATTTTAAGGTTTGAAACCTTGGTCAGAGTTATCTGAGCACACAAATCTCCAAACTTTTGCATCAGCCCATTTTCCTTTTTGTAATTTTTAAAATGTAAAAAATGACCCTTTTTTGTGCCTAAAATACAAAGGAAATATGTCATCTTTAACTTTGCGTCTTTTAGAGATCATGTTATCTTCAACTTGCTTAAGATGACAATAACAGTATTTTGACCTGGGGAGCCCAAATGTTTACATTCCACTTTATATCAGTTCCTTTTGTAATGCATATTAAGGTGTGATTTATCAATAAGTAACATGCAGTTTGGCTTTTGTACCAAGTGGTACTCTCTTATTAAATGTCTCAACTTTTCTTAAGAATAAAGTGGGGAGGAACAAGACTCATTCATAATTCGGAAATTTGGAAAATGGAATACTGTACACCCCCCCCCCCAGTCTTTGAAACTGGCATACAGCTACATGGTGGCAATTTTGATAAATTTCTCAATATAAATCTAAATGCATTGACAGTTTACCAAAAGAAATACATTTTATTGAGTAAAATTGATATTGTATGGCTGACAGACTGTAGCTATGAATAAATGTGTGAGCCACCAGTGGCTAAAATTGGATCTACCTCAGACACAAAGTAACTGGCAAGAGGTGGGTGTGAAGACAGCAGAGCGCCCGGGACATCCCCCGGGACATATTACACTTCTGATCGTGTCTGCCGAAACACTACACATACAGCTGTCCTCCATATAAATGTCTTAACCACAGCTATATACTTTTGGATCACGGTTCTAAATTTCTGGATAACTTCCAACCCTGACTTGGTGCTTGGCACAATAGTTTTTGCGGATTAAAAAAATAGCAAGTTCTATATTTGGTCTAGAAAAACGTTTATTCTGAAATGTGGTGTAATTACTGCGTTCAGTTTCCATTTAAATCATGAGGCAGATGGAATTTATGAAATAAAGCAGTTATCAGGGTTAATTTAACAGTGTTTTAATTACACACCATAAAATGTGCGTTCTTTTTCTTTGGATAGTGGTTAATGTTAAACTTTCTGAACTTGTGTATTTTTTTTACATTATGCTATAATGCATTGTATCAATGAAAGTAGAGATAAAAGGAATTTTTAATCAAAAAATCACATTATTTTACAATTTATTTACATTTATTGTTTTTTTTTCTATTTTTCATATCACCATATACTGTATATTTAAACAAATCCTAAAATGTTGCATTTCTTACTCTGTCCACTATGCCTCATATTAGCCTATTATACTTCATGTTTTGAACAGTTCACTTTTAATCAGTCACCTCATTTTCATAAGTAAAATTACAATGAATGTGACTGCTTTGTACAGTTAGGTATAGAAATCTTTGGACAGTGACACAAGTTTTGTCATTTTAGCTGTCCACTGAAACATATTCAAGATACATGTCGCGATTCCTCCGCTCAGTGAATGCTTGCTATACTGTTCTATGGAAACTGTCTTGCTGAGCTGTCTGTGTCTTGATTGACAGCTTGGTTGTCCAATACTGTGATGGGCTTGCTGGGCTGTCAGTGCCTTGATTGACAGCTCTGCTATCTAATCTGTGACTTGGGCGTGCGGCACTTTCTGCAGGTGTTCAGTGTTCTGGTAATCGCATAGCTACTTAACTGATCTGTCTGCCCCTGATCCCTGCCAGACGTATTTGTGCTTCTTGGTGAGTGTTAGCCTGATTCTGTTGCTCTGAGTTCTGATCTGCTGTCTCACCCTTTGGACAGTGTTCTGACTATCCCTTTGTCTTGTCCTTTGGCTTTTGATCCACTATCTCTTGTTATTGACCCTGGACTGTGACCTGACTTGCGACTATGTCTTTTCCCTTGGTTATCTACATACTGTCTCAGTATTAACCCCGGAAGGTCTGAATCTTCTGCCTCATGGCCTGTCCGTGTATAGTGACTAGCATCACAATACAGTTATATAATCAATATAGGCTTAAAGCGAACCTGTCTTCAAGATTTTGCTAAGTAAATTGCAGACATTGTCAGGTTGGCGCTGTTACACTGATTGAAAGGATACCTGAGTTGAAGACATCTGTCTTGCGGTTCTTGTTTAATCAGTGTTCGCAGTTTTCAGTTAATCAGATGCTGGTGCTCCCAGACGGGACTGTAAGCGGGTCTTTTTTGTGTACACCAGCCTCATCAACTTCATGTCTGGGCTTAAATGACAGATCACTGAAATTTCAGTGACCTGCCTATTCTTTTAAATACTGTGCCTGCAAATGTAATATTCTGCTCTTAAAAAAAAAAAATTGCTTCATCAAAATGACGCCCACTGTGTACCAAGGACGAGTGCAGGAGCACGCACAAGAAGGGGAAATCATCGTCACTGAGCGTAACAATGTTCCCAGACTGGTCCCCGGAACACATGCGCAGATTGAGAGCATTGCTTGCCAGTAGATGCTATTGCGCAAAGAAGCTGGACCAGTTCTGGAAAAGCATTCTTTAGACAGATTAAACTAAGATCAACCATTACCAGAATGATGGGAAAAAAAGTATGGAGAAAGTTTGGAACAGCTCATGACCCAAAACACACCACATCCTCTGTAAAATATGGAGGAGGCAGTGTGATGACATGGGCATGCATGGCTTCAAATGGCAATGGATCACCAGTGGTTATTGATGATATGACTGAAGACAGAAGCAGCAGGATGAATTGTGAAGTGTACAGAGCTATACGTTCTGCTCAGATTCAACCAAATGCAGCAAGGTTAATTAGATGGTGCTTCACAGTACAGACAATGACCCAAAATGTACTGCAAAAGCAACCCAGTAATTTTTAAGGCAAAGAAGTGGAATATTCTGCAATTGCCGAGTCAGTCACCAAATCTCAACCCCATCGAGCATGCATTTCACATGCTTAACCGCTTCCTGACTGCTGTAAATAAACATTGGCACTTTGTGCTGCACTTGCAGACGCCCACACACCTCCTAGTGCCAAGATTCAAATGCGGAGCGCTAGCTCTGCATCAGCAACATCATTGGGACATGATTTGCTCAGTTCTCGATGATATTAACCCGGTGTTATCTTCTATTCTAGATGCTGCAATCAATAGCAGTCGTGGCATTTAGAAGATTGTGAGATGGAGTGGGCTCCTTCTCTCATCCCTCCAACACCCCGTGACATGATTACGGGGAAGCCTAGGGTTGTCATGGCAAATGATGATCTCTGGTTCTGCCAGCTATGATGGCCTGTTACACAGTTGAAACCAGAAGTTTACATACATTATAGCAAAAGACACATATGTATGTTTTTCTCAATATCTGACATGAAATCAGAATAAACCTTTCCCATTTTAGGTCAATTAGGATTACCATAATTATTAATATTTGCCAAATTCCAGAATAATGAGAGAGCAAGAGAATGTTTTAAAGCATTTTATTACTTACTGCAATGTCAAAAGTTTACATACTGTGATGCAGCGATCACTAAGCGGGTTGGGGTATACTCGCTTGGCAGCAATAGACAACTACACAGGAGCAGATTCTTCCTTTAAACAAGTTCAACTCGGGTTTATTACAGAATCATAAACCACTCCATAACCCTTGGCAGGGCATGTGAACCATACAGAACCCACAAACAGTCCGTTTCAGTCCGGTTCTGTTCACACAGTTCAAATGCCAAACGTCCGTCAGGACACAATTCCCCAGGCTCGTGGTTACCTGTTTAACAGCACCTCATGTTTTCCCCAGCCTGGCTTCATCTGGCTCCTGTTAGTCATTCAGACCCTTGGTGCTTCCTGGACCTTCAGGAACTCCAGCCAGCTCCCGTATCACACATGGACATCTCCCATGTATTGCACACAGGAAATATGTAGGACCTTCCTGTGTTCACAGGAACGTGCCCCCTGGGATGTGTGTGGTTAACCAGTCCCACCCATCACTTCTAGTTAACCCTTAAATCCAGCCCTTTGCTAAAATACAGATTTGTGGGACTACAAGACCCAGCAACCTGTCCTGGATTCAGATCGCCACAGACCTCTGTCTGTGCGATACACACCTGTCTCTCCATAAACTATTAGTTGGTATGCCGCAATACATTTCATTAGTATTTGGTACAATTGCCCTTAAACTGAATGACTTGGGTCAAATGTTTGGGATATCCTTCCACAAGCTTCTCACAACAGTTGGTCGGAATTTGGGCCCACTTCTCCTGACAAAACTGGTGTAACTAATCCAGGTTGTTTTGCTTGCACCTGCCTTTTCAGCTTTGCCTATAAATATTCAATAGGATTAAGATGGCCACTCACAGGAAATGTCTCCATAAAATTAAGGTCGTTGTTCCTTTGTGCATTTGCAAACATTAATATGTATTTTTTTATGTTTCTTTTGAAGTAATGGCTTCTTCGTGGCAGAGTGGTCTTTTAGCCCATGTTGATGCAGTACTCGTTTCACTGTGGATATTGACACAATATTACCAGCTTCTGCCATCATGTTCACAAGGTCTTTTGCTTTTGTCCTTGGGTTGACATGTACATGTCGTCTGACAAAAGCATATTCATCTCTGGGACACAGAATCCGTCTCCTTCCTAAGCGGTATGATGGCTGGACATTCCCATCTAGTTTATACTTGCATATAATTGTTAGGACTGTGGAATCGGTAAACCAAACCTCCGACTCCCGACTCCTCAATTTCCATGATTCCGACTCTACGACTCCGACTCCCTCATACATGGCTCATGTTTAAGTTTAAGTGATAAATTTACTGTAGTAAAATGGTAACATCAGGCCTTTAATCATTATTATGATACAATAATCAAGCCATTTAGATAGAACATAAAATATATTTATTGGAATACAACTTTAGAACAAAAATTTTTTTTGCATATTTACAATTTATTATACACCTTTATTATACACTATGCAGTAAGTGGTAAAAAACAGTTTTGAACAAAAACGTACTCAATAACATTTGTGCAGTCTATGAATTTGTTCTGAGAAATAGTATCCCCCCCATTAGATCCTCCTTCATAGATGACCTCAAATCTGTCCTAATTATTATTAAGGCTAGAGAACAACCTCTCTAAGTTGGGTTGGTGGCAGAGCAGTAACCACATCTCTAACAATTTCAGGGTATAAAGGAATTGCCTCGTGCACTGTCAGTTTTGATGAACATCATGCACAGTCAGTTTTGATGAACGACTGAACTCTTCTACTTCTTTGAGAGCAAGTGAAAAACTTTGCTGAAATATTGTCAATCTGTTTTTTATGGGAGTGGAATCTTGTTCCCTGCAGCAACGCTTTGCCTGCTGCTTGTCATCCAAATACTTTTCAAAATCAAACTCTTCATCTGATGAGGCTGAAGAAACGGCAGCAGCAGCACTGGCAGAACCAGAGTCCTCTTGCTCTTGGCCGTCGTGTAGCCCACTCATCCTAACTGATACCTCAGTCAGAGCTTCTTTTCCTTTAGTAAGCTGTTGATCATCCAGCAATATATGATGACTTGGGTCCACATAAACAACTGCCAGAAGAATTTTATTTTCCAATAGCAATGTCCCTCTCCGTTTCATTGATGCAGAAATGACAAATTCCAAATGCCAAACTTTCCCAAATTCTTATGAAAAAAATATTGCCCACAAACTCCATTGAACTACTTTACCCAGTTTATTATAGTATATATTTTAGGAGTTGAAGTCGGTCCATTTTATACCGACTCCGACTCCACCAAAATGGGCTCCGACTCCACTACTCTGACTCCACAGCCCTGTAATTGTTTTTTCAGTTGAACGAGGCACCTTCAGGTATTTTGAAATTGTACCCAAGGGAGAGCCAGGCTTGTGCAAGTCCACAATTCTCTTCCTGATATCTTGGCTTATTTCTTGACTTTTCCATGATGCTACACAAATAAGCAGTGTGTTTCAGGTGTGCATTAAAATACATCCACAAGTATCTCACTAATTAACTCAGATGTTGCCAAAAAACAGAAGCTTCCAAATACATGACATCACCATATGGGCAGTCCAGAATTGTTTAACCCCTTAATGACCGGAGCTTTTTTTCGATTTATCGTTTTTCACTTATCTTCTTTCCAGAGCCATAACTTTTTTATTTTTCCGTCAATATGCCCATGTGAGGGCTTATTTTTTGCAGGACAAGTTGCACTTGTGAACAACACCATTGGTTTTACCATGTCGTGTACTCGAAAATGGGAAAAAAATTCCAAGTGCGGTGAAATTGCAAAAAAAGTGCAATCCCACACTTGTTTTTTGTTTGGCTTTTTTAGCAACAAAGCTAAATTCACTAAATGCTAAAACTGACCTGCCATTATGATTTACCAGGTCATTACGAGTTCATAGAGACCAAACATGTCTAACTTTTATCTAAGTGGCGAAAAAAAATTCCAAAGTTTGCTGAAAAAGAAAAAATGCGCAATTTTCCGAGACCTGTAGCGCCTTCATTTTTTGTGATCTCGGTCGGATGAGGGCTTATTTTTTGCGCGCCGAGCTGACATTTTTAATGAGATCACTTTTGTGCAGATACGTTCTTTTGATCGCCTGTTATTGCATTTTAATGCAATGTCGCGGCGACCAAAAAAACGTAATTCTGGCGTTTTGATTTTTTTTTATTGATAAATCAGGCGATCCTGAACACGGCGATACCAAATATGTGTAGGTTTGATTTTTTTCGGGTTGTCAAGGCAATGCGTCGTTGAACTCCGATCACGTGACAGGGTTCGGCGATGCGCTCATTTCCGGCCGCGTGGCTGGAAGCTCTAGTTAAAGCCCCCTGTCAGCGTTTGACAGCGGGATTTAACTAGTCAATAGGTGCGGGCGAATCGCGATTCCGCCCGCGCCTATTGTGGGCACATGTCAGCTGTTTATAACAGCTGACATGTCGCGGCTTTGAGGTGGGCTCACCGCCGAAGCCCACCTCAAAGCAGGGGATACCGACCGCTGACGTACTAGCCCGTCAGTGGTCGGTAAGGGGTTAAAGGCATAGTAATCTTAGTGTATGTAAACTTATGACTTTGCATTTCTAATAAAAATGGCTTAAAACATTTTCTCTCTTTCTCAATATTCTGGCATTTGGCAAATATTAATAATTATGGTAATCATAATTGACCTAAAATGGGAAAGGTTTATTCTGATTTCATGTGAGATATTGAGAAAAACATTCATATGTGTCTTTTTATATAGTGTATGTAAAACTTCCGGTTTCAACTGTATATAGATCACTAAATTAAAAATATATATTATAACAATAAATGTTTATGTAAAAACAATAATAAACAAAAAACGAACACATATTTAATATTGCAGCATCTGGAATGACCTGATCTATAAAACTGTCACATGAGTTAACCTGTAAAAAAAAAGTTAACAAAACTATGCTTTTTCATCACACTGCACAAAAAAGAGGAATAAAATGCAATCAAAAAGTTGAATGCAAATAAAAATCATATAGCTGAAAATGTTATCTTATCCTGTAAAGCCACCATACAGCTCCATCAGATGTGAAATACAAAAGCAATAGCTCTCAGAATATAGTGATGCAAAAACAATTACCCTATTTTGTCTGTAAAATAGTTTTGGTTGTGTAAGGCTGGTTTCACATTCGCGCATTTTACAGGCAGCGCACGGCGCCGCTAAGCCCCACCCCCTGCCTGCCCCATCCGGTCATCGCTTCCTACTATCGCACACGGCTGCATGCGATCTGCGTACCCTATCTTTAGCATAGGGTGCGCAGACCGTGCGCTGGCCGTGCGCTAGTAGGATTTTGGCGTGCACTGGGCACTTTTGAAGGTGCGCCGAGCGCGCCAAAATGCAGCATGGTGCGTTCGGCGCACACCGGCGCACCTTCAAAAGTGCACCTTCAAAAATGTGTGAATGTGAAACCAGCCTAAAAGCTCCAAAACATAAAAAATTATATAAATGTGGTATTGCTGTTATCATACTTACCCGAAAAATATAGCTGATTTATCACTTTTACCACACAGTTAATGTCATTAAAAAATTTTTAAAAATCCTGAATTGTTGTTTTTTTTTGTTTATTCTGAGTTCCAAAAATTGGAATAGAAAGTGATCAAACCATTTAATTCGTCTGAAAATGATATCAATAAACATGTCAAACTAAAACAATGGTAACTCTTTATATGTATCTTGTTCAGATCATTTTTTAGCTATTACGGTAAATCACAGGGTTTATGCAGTATTTATTTTTGTTGACTATGATTCATCTTAGATTTTTCATTTTCTCTTTAGGTCTTTATGTGCTGATTGGCGCCGGGGCTCTGATGATGCTCATCGGTTTCTTTGGTTGCTGTGGAGCAGCTCGCGAATCTCAGTGTTTGCTTGGAGCGGTAAGAGAATAAGTGATCATTTAACCATGCAGATTTTCCTTTTTTTAAAGACTGAAGGATAAAGCCTGCTTTTCAGCACTGTCGCATATCCACATCCGCAGTTCAACACTTGATAGCTTTTGTGAACAAAATGATAGAATAACATGTAAGAATAACCATCTTTTTAATTTTTTTTATTGCATAATTCAGTAGTACACATGAAAATAAGCAACTTTGTAATAGATCTTATCACAGAAATCTCCTCCTTTCATCTCCAGAACAGAATTTTAATGCCAAAATCAGGGGAAAAATCTGTATTCAGTGAATACAGACTTTCACATTACTGAGATAAGAGGTGTCAGTTGGTGCTTATAACATTCTATGGAGAGGGGAGGAGGAGTAGGAAGTAGAAGCAGACACAGACTTCCTGCTGCAAGTCAGACACATATCAAATGACAAATGCTTTTTTAGAAAACTTGATCAGGTTCATATCCAGTAACTACAACATGATTGAGCGTATAACATAACAACTGAGTACTCAACATTCAGTTATTGTTGTCCGGCCTTAGTCACTATGTGACTGCAGACTTGTGCATCCTCACATTGTGTGAAGATTCTCCAGGGCTGGTGGAGAGAGCGGCGTGCATGTGACCAAAATTATGCTATTTGTATTCATGTGATCACATGCCAACTAGACGTGTGCGGTGTACACGTGTAAGCTCTGGGGCCTGGAGAGGCTCCAGAACATAATAACATAAAAACATAATAAGGAATACTAAATTAGAGAATAACTTCATCATGAATTTAATTTCCTGTGAAAAACCATTCGTCCAGAAAAAATGCAAGTTTATTATGCAAGGCCAGACACGTCTAGTCAGAATGTAACTAGAGGTATACTTGTGGTCACATAATCACCTGCTCCCAGGGCATCCTCACAGTTTGCAGTGCGCGCGATGCGAGGATTCACCAATCTGCAGACACATAGTGACACATAGAGTGACTGCAGACTTGTACACAAAGGCCGAACAATCCCTTTAAAGGAATTCTTCATTGATGGCCTAATTTTTTCATCTCCCAGTTCAGAGCCCATGAATGTCTTGCCAAGCAGTATGGGGATATTGGAAGGAGCAGCCATTTGCCAACAACTTTTGTGTATAGGCATCTTTATTCTGAAGAAAGTACAAACTGTGACATCACCCCTACTACAAGGACTGAAATTATATTAAAATAGTTATGTCAGATAATGCCTAGTAAATGTAGGTTAAATCTTGGTAGACCTGTTTTTTTTTTTTTTCAAATCAACTTTATTGAAATTTTAAATTAAAGAGGGTGTGAAAAAAAAAAAGGATAAAAGACATTAAGGAAAAGGGGGAGGGAAATGGACGGGAGGGGAGGAAAGAAAAGGGAAAGAAAAGGAGTGAGAAGACATTTGTGATATACATAAACAAGTAATCACATTTACATCAAAGTACCACATAAACACGTACCAGCATAAACTAAACTTCCGAATGAACAAATCTCCGAAAATCGGAACAATAGTTCAAAGGTAGACCTGTTTTTAATTGATGTCTTTGCAAGCTAAACGTTGTATCTAAACAAGAAAAGGTACAAGATATTGAGTATATTTTTAAATATTTTTAATATTTAACCTAAATTGCATGTTCTCCTTACATACTGTAGATAATAACCTGTATGTTTATTTAAGTGGTAATGAGTTATTTTTCTCTTCCTTTTAGTTTTTTGTATGTTTACTGGTGATTTTTGCTGCAGAAGTCACCGCTGGAGTCATAGCGTTTTTGGGTAAACAAGAGGTAAAATATACTTTTTCCTTCATTCTAAACCTGCAAAAGTGCTGACAGGGAGTAATGTCCACAATGCATTTAACACAATACAGTCATGTGGTGAGACAACTAGAAAAAAGATCATGCCCATATAGATGAGAACACCCACGAAATCCAAAATAATATTTTATTATTACACAGTTGCATATACACACTACAAAAAGACAGCACACAAAAATTCTTTAAAAACATTTCAAAATTGCACACTAGTCATTCCTTAATATGGAGAGAATGACATCCCACAAAAGCAATACCCCCAGCCGAACATGATAATGAACAAGCAGTAAAGACTCCAGACATATAATTATTGATATTCAGAAATATCCGTAATGCACACAATTGAGCTGAGCACCATGCTCAATCACAGTACCAGATAAAAAAAAATGCAAATTACCATAATCAAATCCCTAGCTAGAACTTGAAGATGAAGGAGCATAATAGCTCAAAAAGGTGGATATGAAAATCCTCTTGTCAGAAATGGAGTGATAGAAGCCAGGAGGGAAGCGAGTGTGGGATGAATGCCCACGCGTATCGCTACACCACGTGTGACTTCCTCAGGGTAAGTAATGTGCTGAGACCAAAAGTTGCAGGGTATATATGCACAGATAATCAAACAGTTAATTAATCACCTGGAAGCGGGCTGGCCGGCAAGGGAATGGGTGAATGCAAATGATGGCTGCCATCTTGTTGTTGTCAGTCTGTAGTCAGTGGTCAATAAAGTTGGTTTAGAATCGAACAGCGCAAGCACCCACCCTATGCTGGCGCGCATGCGTGGTCAGTCACAGATGAGGGTCTGTGAATGCAGGTCCAAGGAGACAAAGTTCCCGCTCATGTGCAGTGTCCTGCAGGACAGATTCCGTGTATGCAGTCATGTGGTATAAATCATGCTGCTTTAGAGAAGAACAGCTGGTGTTCTACATTGCATCATTGGAAGACAGCTAGTTATTGTTATTATTATTATTTATTCTTACAGTATTATTGATTCCATGGTGCTGTACATTTCACATATTACAATATACACTCACTGGCCACTTTATTAGGTACACCATGCTAGTAAGGGGTTGGACCCCCTTTTGCCTTCAGAACTGCCTCAATTCTTCGTGGCAGAGATTCAACAAGGTGCTGGAAGCATTCCTCAGAGATTTTGGACCATATTGACATGATGGCATCACACAGTTGGCGCAGATTTGTCGGCTGCACATCCCTGATGCGAATCTCCCGTTCCACCACATCCCAAAGATGCTCTATTGGATTGAGATCTGGTGACTGAGGAGGCCATTTGAGTACAGTAAACTCATTGTCATGTTCAAGAAACCAATCTGAGATGATTCGAGCTTTATGACATGGCGCATTATCCTGCTGAAAGTAGCCATCAGATGTTGGGTACATTGTGGTCATAAAGGGATGGACATGGTCAGCAACAATACTCAGGTAGGCTGTGGCGTTGCAACGATGCTCAATTGGTACCAAGGGGCCCAAAGAGTGCCCAGAAAAAATTCCCCACACCATGACACCACCACCACCAGCCTGAACCGTTGATACAAGGCAGGATGGATCCATGCTTTCATGTTGTTTACGCCAAATTCTGACCCTACCATCCGAATGTCGCAGCAGAAATCGAGACTCATCAGACCAGGCAACGTTTTTCCAATCTTCTACTGTCCAATTTCGATGAGCTTGTGCAAATTGTAGCCTCAGTTTCCTGTTCTTAGCTGAGAGGAGTGGTACCCAGTGTGGTCTTCTGCTGCTGTAGCCCATCTGCCTCAAAGTTCGACGCACTGTGCGTTCAGAGATGCTCTTCTGCCTACCTTGGTTGTAACGGGTGGCAATTTGAGTCACTGTTGCCTTTCTATCAGCTCGAACCAGTCTGCCCATTCTCCTTTGACCTCTGGCATCAACATGGCATTTCCGGCCACAGAACTGCCGCTCACTGGATTTTTTTTCTTTTTCGGACCATTCTCTGTAAACCCTAGAGATGGTTGTGCGTGAAAATCCCAGTAGATCAGCAGTTTCTGAAATTCTCAGACCAGCCCTTCTGGCACCAACAATCATGCCACGTTCAAAGGCACTCAAATCACCTTTCTTCCCCATACTGATGCTCGGTTTGAACTGCAGGAGATTGTCTTGACCATGTCTACATGCCTAAATGCACTGAGTTGCCGCCATGTGATTGGCTGATTAGAAATTAAGTCTTAACACACAGTTGGACAGGTGTACCTAATAAAGTGGCCAGTGAGTGTATATATATTAATTGCAATAAACAAACTAAAAGTGTCAGAATGGAACAGGATTACAGTCTTTCAGGATTAGAGATGAGCGAATAAATTCAAGGGGAATTGCATTTGCCAAAATGCAGATGTTTTTGTAATTTGCTTCCACCCAGATTCATCACAGTGGCGGCCAATGGAACCATCATGTGCCATTAAAAAGTTTAAAAATGTAAAAAATAATCCTTGTACTCACCTCATTGCTTGCCCCACCAGCACCTTGGCTACACACCCTCATCAGTCCGATACTCACCACATCTTCTGATCCACCACCGCTCGTGATGGAACCTTCAGGCCTCTCACACTGTGTCTGACTTCTGGGTGTCATGGCACCTGGGTGGGGTTTGCACAGGCGCATGGTTGGTCACAGCGCCTGATGCCAGGAACCTCCCATTCACCTGCACAGAACCCTCCAGGGCATCATGAGACCCGGATGTTCGATACAGTGTGAGAAGACAGATAATTCCAATGCCAGCATTGCATTGTATCAATTGTATCATAGGATGCAGTATGCACCTGACGGGTGGGGGTGAGTAGCAGATGGAACGGAGAAGTGAGTGGAAGATGAGTACAGAATATTTTTTATCTTTCACATTTTACATTTATTATGCTCTGGGGCCTGGAGAGGCTCCAGAACATAATAACATAAAAACATAATAAGGAATACTAAATTAGAGAATAACTTCATCATGAATTTAATTTCCTGTGAAAAACCATTCGTCCAGAAAAAATTAAATTTAATCTGATCCACTCATTTCTAATCAATGTCATAGCAGTAACTTGCACGTGTTCCTAGTGCCGTTCTAGTCACTGTGTTCGTCTCTCTACTCCTTCCTGTGTCAGGCTGCCATGCTGAGTCCTCATGCTGCTGTCTGCGCCTGGAGACAGCCAGCAGGAATTTAACCCTGCTGTGTCCTGGAGGGTTCGGTTTCCCTAGCCTCCCCTTTGCCAGTAGGGAATACATTAGGCTGCTCCTCCTACTGTCCATCTCCAGCATCCAGTCAGCGTGTTTTTCATCCCGTCTTTCCTGTTATTGACCCGGTTCATTTACCCGTTCTGTCTGACCCCGACTTTGTATAGTGAACCTGCGCTGCCTGCCTTGACCTCAGATCATCTGGCTACACTTCTGTTTTGCCCTCCTATATTTTGCATGTTTGCTGTCATGATTCTTCCACTTAGTGTGGTGAAAAACAGCTCAGCCATCCAATTTGGGACAGAGGCATGTTGAGCTGTTAGAGTTGTGATAGACAGGTCAGCCGTAAATCTGAGGCTGGGGCATGGTGAGATGTCCTGTGAGTGACAGTCCAGTTGACCAATCAGGGCTGGGGTGTGTTGGGTTTTCTACAGGTATCTCCTAGTTATTTAGCTGATTGTCAGCCTATGATTACTGTTAGTTGTAGCCTTAGTTCAGTGGTACTTGTTTGCCTTGTTCTTCAGTATTCTGTTTCTGATCTATTGCTGCCTGAACTTGGACCTTGCCTCTGACAATTTGTTTTCCTAGTCCCTTTGACTTGATCTACTACCTTCCTGTTGTTCTGATTTCAGACTGTGACCTGACAATGCCTTTGCCTTAATCCTTTTAATTATGACAAGCCCTCTTGGTATCTGACCCTGGACTTTTTGACTATAAAACCTTACAGCTTTTCCGTGAGTAGTGACCAGTGTCACACTTGCTCTGACCCATGGGTCAGCTGCTGCAGGTCCAGGGATTGCCCTGGAGTGACATCTGGAGAATACTTGTGGCCAAGCCTATCCTCACCACCAGAGGATCTAGCAAAAACCATGTGGTCGCTTAGTCATGCCCTTCCATGGTAAATCCGGCCCATGGTGCAGTGGATCCACATCCACCATCATCGCAATCAGGATTGTATCTGGTCAAAAAACGTTCCCAAAAGAAACCATTAGTTTTATAAATGTATACAGTATCTGGATTACAATACAGGGAATAATATGCACTCCTGAACATTGAAATTGCAACTCTGAGTATTAAAAGTCATAGAATTATAGATCAATAGACATGTTAAATGGGTTGTGTACTCTCAGCAAAGTGGGCCCCATACTTTGTAAAACACATAAAATAAGGAACTCAGCAGGTACTCACTATCCCTGGGTCCAGCACTGTCTCCCCACCACTACTCTTAATTCTGTAGAAATTTGGGCATTGCTGAATGGAATGTGGGTTCATCAGAGTCATCTTCAAAATCTGAAAGATTGCTGCCATTGTCCCACAGAGAACATACAAACCTTTAAGGTCATTTTGTTTGGCAATTTAGATAAAATAATTTTTTCCCCAATTTGCTGTTCAGTGAGGATATCGCCATTCCCCATATAAATCATATGGTTAGCCGAATCTATGAAAAGCAGCGAGTTTGAGCATTGTTCACCTAAAGTCACGGTTATTTCTATACTCCATAAATACTTTCTAGTAAATACTTTCTATCAGTAACCAATGTGTTAACTACGCATGGCAATACAGTATAAAGCAGTATCTTATGAGGGATGTCCATTCTGGAAAGTCATTTTTATTTTAAATTTTTTAAATATTGTTACTAAGACTGACCAACTGGGCAAAGAGATCCGCATAGGTCAGTGGGACTTGAGGTAAGCAGGGCTGAGTTTCAGAGCCTTTCTAAACCTACCGTATTTTTCGGATTTTAAGATACACTTTTGGAAAATGGGGGTGCGTCTTATAATGCAGATATGCCTTACCGGCCGTGGGAGAGCTGGGTCCCAGGGTCGCTGTTGGAGCAGGAGAGAGTGGAGCATTGCTGCAGGCTGCAGGCTGGGATGAGGGGGTGTTTGGATCTCATCTCCCGAGATCTTGGTGCCAAGATCTCCATCTGCACATGCCCGCCCCCCAGCAGCCATTTTCCCACAGTCCACCGCATAGGAAACCATGGAATTGCGGGGGCTCTGGCCTTTCACAAAATGTCGGCACAGCCCCTTGCAGCACCGTACACCCGCAGCACCGGACACCCACAGCGGCGCGCCGCACATCCGAAAACCCCCTCATCCCAGCGTGCAGCAACGCTCCACTCTTGACTCCATCAGCAGCAACCATGGGTCCTCGCTTCACCACAGCCACCACCCCTGGTAAGCAATAAGACGCATGGATTACACACGTGCTCACAATTGTTGGTACCCCTCGTTTAATGACAGAAAAACCCACAACGGTCACTGAAATGACTTGAGTCTGACAAAAGTAATAATCAAAAATTTATGAAAATGAACAAATGAATGTCAGACATTGCTTTTCAACCATGCTTCCACATAATTTTTAAAAAAATAAAAAACTCATGAAATAGGCCTTGAAAGAAATGATGGTAATCTTAACTTAGTATTTTGTTTTGCACAACCTTTTGAGGCAATCACTGCAATCAAACGAATTCTGTAACTGTCAATGAGACTTTTGCACCTCTTGACAGGTATTTTGACCCACTCCTCAAGAGCTTAAAATGCTCCAGTTGTCTCGTGTTTGAAGGTTGCCTTTTCCAGACAACACAGCCCTTTCCAAAGATTCTCAATAGGATTTTGGACAGGGCTCATAGAAGGCAACTTCAGAATAGTCCAATGTTTTCCTCTTAGCCGTTCTTGGGTGTTTGTAGCTATGTGTTTTGGGTCATAGAATCATAGAATTGTAGATTTGGAAGGGACCTCCTGGCCCATCTGGTCCAACCCCCTGCTCAAAGCAGGATTCGCTAAATCATCCCAGACAGATGTCTGTCCAGCCTCTGTTTGAAAACTTCCATTGAAGTAGAACTCACCACTTCTCGTGGCAGCCTGTTCCACTCATTGATCACTCTAACGCTCAAAAAGTTTTTTCTAATATCTAATCTGTGTCTCCTCCCATTCAGTTTCATCCCATTGCTTCTAGTCTTTCCTTGTGCAAATGAGAATAAAGATGATCCTTCTACAATGTGACAGACCTTGAGATATTTGTAGACAGCTATTAAGTCTCCTCTCAGTCTTCCCTTTTGCAAGCTAAACATTCCCAAATCATGCAACCTTTCCTCATAAGACAGGGTTTGCAGACCGGTCACCATTCTGGTCGCTCTTTTCTGAACTTGGTCCAGTTTGCTGATGTCTTTTTTAAAATGTGGCACCCAAAACTGGACACAGTATTCCAGATGAGGTCTCACCAAAGAGGAGTACAGGGCAATAATGACTTCACATGATCTAGACTGTATGCTTCTGTTAATACATCCTAGAATTGCATTTGCCTTTTTTGCTGCTGCATCACACTGTTGACTCATATTCAGTCTGTGATCTATTAGTATACCCAAGTCTTTTTCACATGTGCTGTTGCTTAGCCCTATTCCTCCCATTCTGTATATGCTTTTTTCATTTTTATTGCCCAGATGTAGTACTTTGCATTTTTCCCTGTTAAAAACCATTCTGTTAGTTGCTGCCCACTGCTCCAGTTTATTTATATCTTTTTGAATCTTCTCTCGCTCTTCTCTAGTATTAGCTATCCCTCCTAGCTTTGTGTCATCAGCAAATTTAATCAGTTTACCCTCAATTCCTTCATCTAAATCATTGATAAATATGTTGAACAATACAGGGCCCAGGACAGAGCCCTGTGGTACCCCACTTGAGACATTCTTCCAACTGGATGTGCAGCCATTTACGACCACTCTTTGGGTCCGATCACTAAGCCAGTTATGAATCCACCTAACAGTTGCCTTGTCCTTTCCATACCTAGTCATTTGTTCAATAAGGATTGTGTGAGATACTTTGTCAAATGCTTTGCTGAAGTCAAGATATACTATATCTACAGCATTTCACTGATCCACCCAATCAGTGATTCCATCATAGAAGGAAATTAAGTTAGTCTGACATGACTTATTAGTTACAAACCCATGCTGACTCTGTTTAATCACTTAATTCATATCCAGGTACTGACATACATGTTGTTTGTTCAAAGATCTTTCCTGGTATAGAAGTCAGACTCGCCGGCCTATAGTTGCCTGGGTCCACCTTCTTCCCCTTTTTGAAGATAGGAACAACATTTGCTCTTCTCCAGTCTTCTGGGACTTCTGTTCTCCAAGAATTTTCAAAGATTATGGAGAGGGGTTCAAAAATTTCTTCTGCTATCTCCTTCAGTACTCTGGGGTGTAATTCATCTGGACCTGGAGACTTGAATTCATTTAGGTTAGCTAAGTGTTTCCTCACTATCTTTCTGTTTATAGATATCCTGGATTCTTCTATTCCCTTAATAGGACAGTGAAGAACAGTTGATGTTACATTTCCTTTCTGAGAGAATACAGATGCAAAATAGGAATTTAAAAGTTCGGCCTTCTCAACATCCTGTCTTACCATTTCATCATTTTCATCCTGTAAAAATCCTTTAGCATCTTTGACTTTTCTTTTACTTTTGACATATCTCCAAAATCCTTTATTATTGCTTTTGACGTCTTTTGCAAGCCTCAATTCATTGTCAGCTTTAGAAAATCTGATTTGTGCCCTGCAGGTTCTGCAGACAGCATTATATTCTTCTTTAGATATGCCTCCCTCTTTCCATTTTATAAACATTTATTTCTTCCTTTTTAGCATGTGCTTAAGTTCTGCGTTCATCCATCCTGGTTTCCTTAAATGCTTCCTATTCTTTCCTCTTTTCGGAATTGTTAACAATTGTGCTTTGAGAATTTCATTTTTCAAGATTTCCCATCCTTCCTGGACATTTTTGTCTTTAAGGATATCCAGCCCAGTCTCTGAAGCTTCAATCTCTGTGCAGATATACACGTTTCTAACATACAATGCGACACCTCCTCCTCGTTTATCAAGTCTGTTTCTTTCAAATAAGTTGTATCCTTCTAGCCTTGTATTCCAATCATGTGTATCGTCCCACCAAGTTTCAGTGATTCCAATGACATCATATTTCTTTTCCTGTGTTAGTAGTTCCAATTCTCCTTGTTTGTTGCCCATGCTTTGTGCATTAGTATAGAAACATTTTAGTTTGTGATTGGTTTCTCTTTCTCCAATATTTGTATTATTTAGATTCTTTTGTCTTTGTTCTTCCTTTCCACTTCTAATAGCAGAATTCTCAATAGCATTTGTCAGGTGTATGGCTTTTTCTGGCCTTTTGCTTCCCTTCCCACATTGTGGGAAGCATAGTTTAAAGCTCTCCTGATGAGTGTAGCAAGGCGACTTCCAAATACATGTTTTTCTAGTCTTCGTAAGGTGCACCCCATCTCTAGCAAGTAGTCCATCGTATAGGTAATTCACTCCGTGATCCAGAAATCCAAATCCTTGCTGACGGCACCATCGACGTAGCCAGTTATTCACCTGCAGAATCTTATTCCAACTCCTTGTTCCATGACCATCCACTGGGAGGATGGAAGAGAAGACCACCTGCGCTCCCAGTTCTTTCACTTTCTTGCCTAAGTTTTCAAAGTCACTGCAGATGGTTTCCAGGTCGTTTCTTGCTGTCTTGCAAGACCCATGACCTGCGACTGAGACCAGGCTTTCTGACACTGGGCAGCACATTTCTCTCTAGAATCCCTTGATAGTCTTGATGAGATTTCATTGTACCCTGCATAGATTCTAGACACCCTGTGCCAGATGCTGCAATCAGCCCCAGAACATAACAGAGCCTCCTCCATGTTTCACAGTAGGGACAGTGTTCTTTTCTTGATATGCTTCATTTTTCAATCTGTGAACACATAGAGCTGATGTGCCTTTCCAAAAAGTTTGATTTTTGTCTCATTTGTCCATAGGACATTCTCCCAGAAACTTTGTGACTTGTCAATATGTAGTTTGGCAAATTCCAGTCTGGCTTTTTTATGATCTTTTTCAACAATCATGTCCTCCTTGGTCGTCTCGTAAGTCCTCTTTGGCTCATACAACGATGGATGGTGCGATCTGACACTGATGTTCCTTGAGCTTGAAGTTCACCTTTAATCTGTTTAGACGTTTTTCTGGTCCCTTTTGTTACCATTCGTATTATCCATCTCTTTAATTTGTCATCAATTTTCCTCCTGCGGCCACGTCCAGGGAGGTTGGCTACAATCCCATGGAGCTTAAATTTCTGAATAATATGTGCAACTGTAGTCACAGGAACATCAAGCTGCTTGGAGGTGGTCTTATAACTTTTACCTTTAACATGTTTGTCTATAATTTTCTTTCTAACTCTTTCCTTCACATCCTTTGGTCCATGTTGAGTGTGATACAAACTATGTCCCCAAACAGCACAGTGAGTATCTGTAGCCCTCTATACAGGCCCACTCACTGATTCCAAGATTGTAGACACCTGTGATGCTAATTAGAGGACACACTTTGATTTAACATGTCCCTTTTGTCACATTATTTTCAGGGGTACCATCATTTCTGTCCAGGCCTATTTCATGAGTTTTATTTTTTTAAAAATTCTGTGGAAGAATGGTTGAAAAGCAATGTCTGACTTTCATTTGTTCATTATCATAGATTTTTTATTTCTTATTACTTTTGTCAGATTCAAGTTATTTCTGTGACCATTGTGGGTTTTTCTCTCATTAAACAAGGGATACCAACAATTTTGACCACGTATAAGAAGCACCACCATTTTATTAAAAAAAGTTTTTATCCTATTTTTCGGAGCATCTTATAATCCGAAAAATACGGTATATTGTGACATATTAAATTAATATATGAACTGATAAATGTTGTCATAGTGATTTTATGAATCATATTCTTTCATCAGGCTATTAATGAAGCAAAAACCATGTACACCGAAGCCTACAACAAATACGTAAACAATAAACATGAAAACACAACTTTACAGGATTTTCACGACTATGTAAGTATTTGCTCTGTTTTGTTCATCTCCAAGAGCAAAAAAAAAAAAAGCCTTGTTTTGGGGGCAGTATATCATTCTTGGCTTAAAGGGGTTGTCCACAACTTGGACAACCTCTTAAATACCATTGTAAAGTAATAGTAACAGATACTTATCTACTGCGCCTGTGCCGTTCCAGCGATGCCAGTGCTCTCTTTTTTGCTTCACTTTGTGCAGCGCTTTACATCATAAAAGTATTTATTGTACTCGAAGGCTGTGTGCACACTTTGTGTTTTGGCTGCACTACTGCTGTGTTTTTTTCAGTGCTTATATGTAACTTGCAGATTTGGTGCAGATTTCAATCCACAGCATGTCAATTCTTTCACTGTTTTTGCTGCAGATTTCACACATAATATAATGAGTAGTGAAAATTTTCCTGCCAAGGAATGCTGAGATGGTGCAGATATTTCTGCACCAAATACTTAACATGTGCACATACCCCAAGATGAAATCGTCAAAACGACGCTATGCGGAGGCATCCACATACATCCGCACGACCTGCGTACCCAATCTTAAAGATAGGTACGCAGGCCGCATGCAGACGTAGGTGGAGCTGACAGGAGGAGATGCGACAGTGGGCGGAGCTTCACGGAGGAAGTCCGCAGCCCTCCGCAGCTCGGCCATCCGCAAATGTGAACCTAGCCTTACAAAGTTTCTTGTTTCTAGGCCTTGACATTTTTATTTTATTGCATTGTTACCATTCAATTTGAAAATACTTTTACTTATTTCCAGGCAAAATGTTGTGGGATTGAAGACCCCAAAAGTGCAGAAAATGTGAGAAACCTGTGTTTAGAGGGATATAAGGAGCACAAGGTATGGTATATGCACTTATTCTTTGTTAATATACCACCTGCAGTCCATGGAGCCAAGTCATTAAAGCTTTTACAATAGCATTGTGGTGTAAAAAATCTTTGAAACGTTGCAAGATTTTGGTGCAACTCGAGACTGTGCCCAAATTTGTTGTCTCACAACGTTTTCACCCAGCTCCAAGAAAGTGGTACAGAGCTGGGGAGTGGCGGGGCAACTGCTGGTCATCAAATTCAAGAGCTGTTGCATTCCCTAAGACACTAAATCTTACTCCAGCAGGGACTGGAATAAGATCTGTTGTGAGATGCACATGGAGAGGCACGCCACTCGTCTGATTCATTCAGAAGCGTGAGCTTCTGAATGATTCAGGATATTTGCCACTTTTCCCTCCACCTCCTCATCGAGACCGGTGTGAAGATTGCCACTCTTGATGAATCGGGCCCAATATGTCTACCATTGATTACTTGCTTATATATTCCCACAGTTATATGTGTCTAAAAGTAAAGTATGTCCCCTAATGTTTATTGCCCACTGGTAGTGCGCCCTTCTGCCATAAGAGGTATACTGTAATAACTAAGCATAGTATTGGAGGTATAAGGCTAGGAACCAACAGTGACTACGCATCTCATGATGTAAGTAACCTTGTGTCTATTGCAAAGGGAGTGACTTATTTTAGATTTTTGTAATTTTATGTAGTCACCAGCCCCTTTTTTCCTACATGAATAGACTAAAGTAGTTGAAAGGTCTCACTTATCTTTTTTAAACTTTACCTATTTTAAAAGAGTTGTCATATCTTAAACTACAAGTCTGCAGTCACTCTATGTGACTGCAGACTTGTGAATCCTCCCATCGTGTGCACTGTGTGTTGTGAGGATTCTCTGGTGCCAGCCTGGGAGCGGCAGTTATGTGACACAAGTACGCGATCTGCATTCTCCCAGCCCCATTCCGACTAGATTGTATCCACTCAATACGCTTGCATTGAGTGAGACCAGTTCCATCTAGTCGGAATGTGGCCACGATTATCGCATATCATAAGCTAGCAGTCACATCACCGCCGCTCCTGGCCCCAGCACCGGAAAATCCTCACAGCGTGCAGGGCTCACCATGTGAGGACTCACAGGTCTGCAGTCACATGGAGTAACTGCAGACTTGTAGATTAAGACTGGAAAACCCATTTAATGCAACTGACATTTGACACTATAGAAACCTGATCTAAGTCATATAGAAGTAGTCTGGTAAGTTACAGTGAAAGTTGACTTGTATCAGACTTAGTCCACGTGTACACATTGAATCATAGAATCATAGAATCGTAGAGTTGGAAGGGACCTCCTGGGCCATCTGGTCCAAACCCCTGCTCAAAACAGGATTCGCTAAATCATCCCAGTCAGATGTCTGTCCAGCCTCTGTTTGAAGACTTCCATTGAAGGAGAACTCACCACCTCTCATGGCAGCTTGTTCCACTCATTGATCACTCTGTCAAAAAGTTTTTTCTAATATCTAATCTGTGTCTCCTCCCATTCAGTTTCATCCCATTGCTTCTAGTGTTTCCTTGTGCAAATGAGAATAAAGATGATCCTTCTACAATGTGACAGCCCTTTAGATATTTGTAGACAGCTATTAAGTCTCCTCTCAGTCTTCTCTTTTGCAAACTAAACATTCCCAAATCCTGCAACCTTTCCTCATAAGACAGGGTTTGCAGACCGGTCACCATTCTGGTCGCTCTTTTCTGAACTTGCTCCAGTTTGTTGATGTCTTTATTAAAATGTGGCGCCCAAAACTGGACACAATATTCCAGATGAGGTCTGACCAAAGAGCAGTAGAGGGAAATAATGACTTCACGTGATCTAGACTGTATGCTTCTGTTAATACATCCTAGAATTGCATTTGCCTTTTTTGCTGCAGTTTTTTACCTCAGTATTTGTAAGCCAACATCAGGAGTGGAACAATCAGAGGAAAAGTACAATAGAAACACCTCACCACTTCTGTATTTATCACCCACTCCTGGTTTTGGCTTACATATGAGGTAAAATACTGACCAATTAATCAACGTGTGAACTCGGCCTAATATTTTGGTTTTCACAGGACTGCCTGCCGGAGATTGAGAAGGTGCTACACCATCAGTTCCAGATTGTTGGAATACTTGCAGTTGCTACAGCAGGAATAACTGTGAGTATTGTGTATATGATTGTTACAAAATGCAAACAGTTAAGATATTCAATAAATCCAATAAGAGATCACTCTAATCAAAACATACAAAGTGTATTTTTGCTACAAGTAATACACATCTAGGGCTGCTAATGAGGAATGTCCTGGTCTATGATGAGAGGATTGCACGTGAAATATGTTAGCAGCTAATTTGTAATTAAATGACACTGACTGGTGGTTCCTATCCACATGTACTTGGCGCAGTCTTGTAAGCACTGGAAAAAGTGTAAATCATCTCAGTGACAGGTTGTCTGTGGGAAGACCGTTTCTACAAGTTACTGCCGCTGTGATCTCTAATTCAGAAATGAGCTACATATTATGAACATTGCTATATTTTTCTTTAATTCCCTTCCTTTAACACACAGTGCGTTCCAAGTATTAAATAAAAAAAAAACACTACTATTTTTATTATTTTGGAAAACAACAATTCTTTTTACAACATTCACCTTACCAGATACATTTACAAGTGTACACTTTTCAATTTTATAAGTTACAAAAATCTTTTATTTTCAAAGTTCATTAACTTGACCTGAGATCACTTGGAACGCTGGTACAATACACAAGTATTTCTGTGCATTATCTCCTGATAAAGACACATTTCCACCAATTTTGGTATATAACTATCATAATGCCATTTTTTAAATAAAATAGGTGGTTTACATTTATAGTTTAATTTCTTAGTTACCTCATGCAAACGCCTTCCTGTCCAGTGTCTTAAACAGCCTATTGGAGTAAAAGAAAAATGTGGATATTATCCACGCTGCCTAATGAGACATTAATCCAGACATGATGAAATAAAAGATGGTGGTTTATTCAACACGTTTCAAATTATACACAGTAGTTACTTCTTCATCAGGAAATTACCACATGTATACGGATAATATCCACATTTTTATTTTACTTCGGTTCTGATATGGTCACTTGCTGACCCGTGGATCTACTGCAGCTGAAATTTCCTTCTTTACATTTCCCGCTTTGTCAAAGGATCAATCAGGTTAGTATATACCATAAATATCCATCGGATAAGACCCTATTTGCACTGATTTCTCCTACAGCTTCATTGTTGGTTAAACCACCTGTTAGAACAGCAAAGAGTTCACTTTACAGCTTTCTGTATGGCTAAAGGCCCCTTTACATTTAGCGATGCACCAGCGATCCCGACAACGATACAACCCAGTCAGGATCGCTGGTGCATCGCTAAATGGTCGCTAGTGAGCTGCCAAACAGGCAGATCTCACAGCAATGTAGCGACGCAGCAGCGGTCGTTACTTACTTTTCAGACGCGGCGATGAAGACTTCCTCCCGCGCGCGTCCACGCTTCGCTCGTCGGCGCCAGCAGGAAGCCCAGCAGGAAGCGCCCGACAAGAAATGAAGCTGCATGTTCTCGTGCGATCAGCAACAGACAGCGGGGGAGCCGGTCGGAGGTAAGTATCACACAGCGATATCGCTAGCAATATCGCTGCTGCGTCACAAAATCGGTGACGCTTTAGCAATATCGCTATGTGTAAAGGCCCCTTAAGAGTCTTTCCCTTGAGGTGTTGGGGTGGTAACACAATTAAGCCTCGCACTTCTCAAAGGAAGCTTTGAGGGTCTTCTTAAATTACTAATCTACTGCATAGTTGTCACAATGGTATCACGTCCCCCTGGAAGACCTGGAGATAGAAGGTCACAACGGGTAATGAATCTCAAGTCCTCTTTACAGATGGTGTGATTCGTTGATTAGTGTTCTATTTTAAATGGATTTCCTTTCCTTCAGCATTGAAGGGATTAAGGACTCTTTCCATGCTGGCTAGGAACAGCTTTTGTGCCCACAGCTGTTGCTGCTGCTAATCATCTCTACTCCCAACATATACTAGCTCTAGGCATTTCTTTCTTGCTGGTTAAAGAATCTTCATCCTGGGCTTAGTGCTAAGCTATGTCGTTGGAGTGGTAGTTGTAGTGATCTGTAGTTTGCTGTAATCGTGAGTGTTTCTCATTGTCCTTATTCCTATTCAGTTAATTCCTTCCTGTCCCTATCATCTTACCTATTTTTGGTGAGTTTTTTGTATGATAGTGGTCACCTCTGTCAGTCTTTGTGTCTGATTTCCCTAACATTTCTGACCCATGCCTCATGGGGTGGGGGAGGAGACAGATTTGGGTTTAACAGGGGCATAGTAAGGTTGGAGAGCCAGACCTCTCTACCATCAAGAGTACTCCTGGGACAGGGATAGATAGGGTCCCAGTTCCAAGGACAGTTTGAGGCCCCTCTCCCTTACGTAAGACCGACACAGTGTGACAATAGTACTTCATAGTACGAAACTCTCGTACATAACCTCTTAATGCAAAATGACGCGACTGTACTTCATTGCAAGCGCAACTGAATCTGGATAAGGCTAAGGAGCTGAGCATCCTCCATACACAGTAAATGCTGCCTATATTACATAGCCAACACCTGTGTCTAACAGCATCGGCTGGAGTTGAGCTCCGCTCGCTGCTGTTAACCATTCATATGCTGTTGTCAAGTCAAAGCATGCTTACATTGGCTCTCTTCTTCCCACTCCCAGCGATACGATTTCAGAGCAACGATGTGTTACCATGGTATACCATTGCTGCCATCTTGGTACTCAAGTGAAGCTCAGTCATAGATTGAGCTTTATAGGATTACTTGACTTTCATTATGCATTGCAATACTGTGCTACTGCAGTATATAACATAATCAAATGAACAATTCTCAAGTTAAAGTTCTTTAAAAGGACTAAAAACATAAAGTAAAAAATTAAAAATATATATATTTCATCCCCTTTTCCTTCATTAAAAATAAAGACGTTACAAAATAAAAAATAAACACATTTGGTATTGTCACTGCCATAAAAGTTTGATTTATCAAAATATAAAATTAGTTAACCTGTACGGTAGACGCTGTAAAGAAAAATACAATAAAATGCCAGAATTGTGTATTTTCGGTCATCATAACTTCCTAAAAAAATTCAAAATTGTCAGCTCAACCTGCAAAAAACAAGCTCTCATACAACTCATTCCGTGGAAAATAAAAACATCCATGGTGTCATTATCCAGCGTGGATCTGACAGTTTAAATGGATAAGTGAACTTTTTTCCCTTTGGCTAGGTGCCAAAGTGATGTGATTGCCCCCGGTGGCTATTAGAATTATTACACGTGGTGTCCTTCATTCTAAGTTGCCCCGGCGGTGGTGGGTGGTAGTGCACTTTAGTTTCTTTGGTTTAGTGCACGTAATTATAAATCAGGTGTGAGGCTCTATAAAAGAGTTCAGGTGTGTTTGATGACTGTTGGTGATATTGTGAGTTAGTCATTCTCAAGCAAGCCTGCATGAAAGAAGGAGCTGAACATGAGTCCTGCGCAGCCCAGCCAGAGGGGACGAGTGGCAGCTATGTGGTCTGCAAGAAGGGCTGGCATGGCGTGGTGGAGTCACAGTTTATGGTGTCGGCAGGAAGTGCTGGCATGGCTTGGTGGAGTGGTGATGATGAAGAGTTGCACTCAGCATGCTGGACTTGGTTGCTGAAAACTGGACTCAAGCATGCTGGACTTTTTGGCAGAAGCTGGACTCATCTTTGGGACTCTGTTTACTGGGCAGCTGCAACTGGTGGTGGACTCTGCTCCAAGGCTGCACTATGGTGAAGGATCTAGTTATGGTGATGGATCCCGGGTGGAGGAGAAGATGCACACAGGTGGTGGGCTCTGTTGCTAGGAGCGTAAGCAACAGAGCAAAGCTAAGTGGTGTTTCCCCTGTATTGTCATTTTCCCTCATGTGTGTTTAGTGCAGTGGTGGGATTAGTTTCCGCACCCACCAATTCCCTAGTGAGGGTTTAGGTTCAGGGCGAGCTGGGGTTTTTAGGTTCCTGTACGTCGCCCCATGTGGAACCGGCATAGGGAACGTTAGGAGTGCAGGGACACTGGCTCAGGGGAGTTCAGGAGGTCTCCACTTCCCTATTCCCTATTGCAGGGCCCACCATTGTTAATGTTACCCAGGTTCTCCCTTCATTATTTAAATTCGCCTTACTGGAGGCGGGGTTTCCAGACTACTGTATGTATAACGTGTAATACCTAAATTCACCAGTTGGAGGCGGCGTATCCAGCTGCACGTTTTATTATTTAAATTCGCCCCACTGGAGGCGCTGTATCCAGGGTCACGGGTGTCTTATGGGTTCGCCTTGCGGTACTCGCTGCGTCCAGACACACGTGACCGTGACACATGGGTCTCTGAAAATGGTGATATAAACCAAAAATGTGTATTTATTTATTTTTCTTCTAATTTTTGAAGCCATGTTAATTATTATCACTGTAGTTGAACTTACCCAGATATATCATGCTACAAGGTAATTTTTTACCAAATAATGAAATATAAAAAACAATGGCAGAAGCGCATTTTTTTCACCATTTTATCCAATTTGCAATATTTTTCCCGTTTTTCGTACATTATGTGATAATATGAGTGATGTCATTCAAAATTTCAACTCATCACGCAAAAACAAGCCCTCATACAGCTATGTAGATAGAAAATTAAAAACATTTATTTCTCTTGGAAGAAGGGAGAAAAAAAAATCAAAAGTCCAAAAATGAAAATTAGCTGTCAAAGCAATGGTTTAACCCCTTCCTGTAGTGGCCAATTTCTGCTTTTTTATGTTTTCCTCCCCTTCTTACAAAACCCATAACTTTTTTTTTTATTTTTCAGTTCATATAGCCGTATGAGGGTTTCTTTTTTTGGGATGAATTGTACTTTTGAGTGACACCATTCATTTCATGTGATGAAATGGAAAGCGGGGAAAAAAATTCCAAGTGTGTCAAAATTGCAAAAAAGTGCTATTCCTCAATTGTTTTTTAAATTTTTTATTTACCATGTACACTATGCAGAAAAGCTGAACTGCCAATGTAATTCTTCAAGACTGTGTAATTATGCAGATACCAAACAGGCACAGTTTTTTTTATTTAACCCGTGAAAAAAATTGGAAATTTGTTACAAAAATAAAATGCTTGTAGCCATTTTCTGAGACCCATAACTGTTCAGTTTTTGAGTGATGGAGCTCTCTGGGGCTTAATTTTTGTACACTGAGCTGTTGTTTTTTATTTATATCATTTTGGGGTAGCTAACATATAGGAACCCCCCAAAAAAATGACTGATTATAATTAATTATAAATAACCTATACGAGAATGGCACCCCTGCTCAACGATGACTGGCCCTACTGTCCTGTGATGCCCTAGTAACAAGTGATAATCTATAAGCTATCATTCCATTTAAGGACAGTATTATATAGTGATAGTCAAGAAAAAAGGAAATACAGGTGTATTTCAGGTCAAAGGAAAAGGTGACCCACCATGCCTGATTGTAAAAGATGATATAATTGTGTGATATAATTGTGTGATAGAAAACCCCCTCTGAATTGTACAGTACCTATGCTGAACCCTGCCTATACAGCGGAGGTTGGTACACAATTTGTCAGCGGATATGGCACCCCTGCTCCACGGTGGCTGACCCTGGGAAGCCCTGATAACCACTAATCCCAGGAATCAATGTCGGTAATCGGAGACAGAGCCTAATTGAATGCCACTAAGAAAATACATAGCAGCATTGTTACTCAGATATGATGTAAAGATAAAAATCAACAAAGCAAATCAGATATAATAGCAAAAAAAAGAGACAGTCAGAGGGGAGTACTTATCATTTGGATGTCATGTAACCTCTACACGTTTCACCACACGGCTCATCAGGAGGTTAGATAAATTGCTACTGCATGGTGCCAAAGCAAACCCCTTGTCCTACGTATGTATACATATGGCAAGACGCAATGGTCACTCTCCCAATTAGATTCAAAAATAATGTCACCAGAGATAAAGATCCAGGTAAGAGCGCAGTGGCCAATATCCCTCAAGGGGGCCAACTAAGGAATAATGATTATCCTAGGACTACACAGAAATGGCGCTGATCCGACCTCTATTGTATGCTGAATGCACCACATGACCTCCAGGTGTTGGACCGGGAGGTGCTGGAGGGAGCCACGTGCACATGTGCGTTCCACCCCGGAGTGCATCACTGATATAAGATACAACCCCAGTCAGCCGAACTCAATGTCCGTACGCGATAAAACTACTTCCGGGTACCGCAGTCAGCTGCGGTTAAGCCGAATCTAATATTGCTGTCATGGCAATGCGCATGCGCCAGATTAATGTGCATTCCACACATTGGAACGCACCCACACACCATGATAGGTGCAGGTTTGCGCATGCGCTTGACATGCCTGCATCAGGCGCACACAGCTATGTTCTGCCCCATACATAATCATATTAAATAGGAAGCGCACTGCCAGGAGGATGAGGGCATCTAGACCGCTGGATAAGCATGTGAAAACACATGAATGCCATAGTGACCATACAGAAAGGAGGTGGTCAATGTGTACCAGTAAAGAGCAAGCAGCTACATTATAGATTTTTAATATATTTAAAGTATGATAATCCCAATATAGTGTATAAACATAAACGTGCATCTAAATTAAAAAGATGAACACCACAATAAGTGAATCCCCTGAAATAGGGATGAAGAATCATGGCTACAAATTCCAGAATTAACAGTCTTCATGACGTAGGCTGTTTAGAGAAAACAGGCATATGTCAGCTGTTCATTCAGTCCTGAGGGGGTCAACGATCCCATCCAGAAAATCCACTCACATTCCTCTCAAATTAGGTTTTATCACCTCCAAGACACAGAAGGATACTTCTTTAAGATTACCCTGATGCATCCCATTCACGTGTCTTGCCAGGGGGGTATCCCGCTTGTGTCTGATATCCCTAATGTGCTCGCCCACCCTTCTTCTGACCACCCTACCAGCCTTGCCTAGGTAATCCATAGGACATGTGCATGTTGCCACATAGATAACCCATGTGCTTGTACAGTTGGAAAAATCCCACTGGTAGAATCTTTTGCCAGAGGAGGAGATACAGATGGATTTGCAGGGATTCATGCATCTGCAGTTAACACAGTCACCACACTGGAAAAACTCACGGATCTTACAGTCCAACAATGTACCCTCCGGGGTTGATCTCTTGAAGTAACTGTGCACCAAGTTATCCCTAATAGATTTTGTGTGGGTTCGAAGCAATTTGCTTCTATCACAGGAAAGAGCACATAGAAAAGCTGTTTCAACTGTGTGCCTTGGGTATCACTTATCTCCAAACCTGATGCCCATATCCTTGGCTTGTTTATGAAAGTCATCCATGTCGGAACAGTAACTCCTCAACCTCAAGAACTGTGATGCCATGTTTGAGGGGTAACTGATGATGACTATCCCATCTAAGTAGGTTATTGGTACTGGTAGGCTTGCAGTAAATTTGAGTGTCCAAACTGCCATCAGTGTTTTTGCGAAAGAGGACATCTAAGAAAGGTAGTGTATCAGTACCTAATTCAGAGGTGAGTCTAAGGCCTATGGTATTCACATTAAGATCCTTGATATACCTGAGGCATTCGGTCGCAGTGCCATGCCAGATGACAAAGTTGTCATCGATGAACCTGTGCCACTCCCCTGTGTGGGGATGCCACCAACTAGGTTCATCGGTGAAGACAACAGTTTCTTGACATCAGCCCAGGAAAAGATTGGCATGCGATGGGGCGAAGGGACTTCCCATCGCAGTGCCCCTGAGCTGGTGGAAGCACTTCCTGTCAAAGATGAAAAAGTTATGAGTGAGTATGAACGTGAAGAGGTCAAGGACAAATATGTTGTGCCTTTCACATTCAACTGATCTTGACCTAAGGAAATGTCTAACCCCTTGGATGCCAAATTTGTGTGGGATATTTCTATACAAGGATTCAGCATAAATGGAGGCTAAGAAGGAACCCTCAATGACATGGATGCCCTCAAGCTTAATGAGGAGGTCAGATGTATCCCTGATATATGAAGGGAGGGCGAGCACAAATGGGCGAATGATCCTATCAGAATATACACAATCCAGTTTTGGATAAGAGAATCTGTTCCTGACACAATTGGGTATCCTTTCAAAGGATTTAACCCCTTGTGCACTTTAGGCAAAGTATAAAAAGTTGCCAGTAACGGATGCGTTGGTAACAAAATACCATACACATTCTTAGAAATTAATGCCCCCTCTCTTGCTCCATCCAGTATATGCTTGAATAGATCCTTATACCCCTCTGTGGTGTCAGATTTTAAGATCTCATACGTGTCCTTGTCACGCAAAATGACATAACACATGTTCACATAATTTGTTTCCTCCATGATAACCAGATTTCTGCCCTTGTCGGATGATTTTATAATCAGTTTCTCATTTTTAGACAAAACATGTAGGGCCTTTTCTTCACCTCGGGATAAGTTAGTTTCCAGAATAAAAAGTTTAGAGGGGATATTTTTGAAGGTCCCTCTCCATCAACTTCAGGAAGATATTCACACTGTTGGTGTCACTTTGTGGTGGTGTTTTCGTGCTCTTATTCCTGAGGTCAGTGAATGGTCCTGTGGACCCATCCCTTTCTTTTTCTTCCAATTACCCCACAAGAGTTCTGTGTCCCTCTAATTCATCCTCACTCAAGCCCACTTCCAAACACTCATCCCTGTCATGGCGTGAAAAAAAATGTTTCCATCTGAGTTTCCTACAAAACAAATTCCCGTCCCTAGTCTACCAGAAACAGACAAAACGATTTGTGGGAACAAAATTAAGGCCCTTTCTCAGAACACCATATTCTTCCCTGGTGAGGACATGGGATGAAAGGTTTATAATTTGCCCCTGATTTAGTTGGCCTTCGGTCTCAGATAGTAACCCGGGCGACCATTTCTTTCCAAAAAAGATGAAGAATACAGTGATGTAGTACCTGTTGGTTGGAGGATCTCTCATAAGTTGATTGGACTGACTGTCTCTGAATGATCCCTTCTGTGAAAATCTTCCTCTGCCTCTCCATCCCTGTCTGTGTTGTTTCCCCTTGGGTGAAAAACCTATATTAGAGCGTTCAGTATCAGAAGTCTTAATATCTGATGAGGAAATATCTGATATATTTGGTTTCTGGAAATTATTAGCCTGATTGTCCCCAAAGACCCTTAACCTTCATCAGGCTGCATAATTTTACAACGTTAACAGGCTGCAGAGGTACAATTGTACCTTCGTATATACCTCCACTGTGGGAAGACTTTCTCCTTTACTTGGTTTCAGAAACTAAAGTTCATTCAGCTACAAATGTTATGCTGATATCTATTGGCCAGTGTTGTTACTGCTCACTTATGTTGCTGTCAATTAAGTTGATTCAAACTGGGAGTGGCTTCTACTTCTCTTCCTGCCTCCCTCCTCTCAGTAGCCATTTTGCTGTTCATCTCATTGCTGTGAGCACACACATTTCTAGGCTTGTGAAGTCTTCAATTTCTTGTATACGAAAGTAGGAAAGTCTCACAGCATCTAACAGCCAGTTATACCTTCATTCGCCTTATGTGGGGACAGAACAGTCAGAAATTGTCTTTGAGCCTGGACTTGGCTTACATATATTTTGTATGAAACTTATCACTATAGGTATGATTTCTATACGAAAAATGGATAATAATTAGTATCTATATATTGTTTTACGATGTTTTACTTATATTCAGCACAAAATAAAGATGGTGGCTCTGTTACAATTTTCCTATTGGTTGAAAAAACAGTCGAAGATGGAATGAAAATTCTGAAACCGTATACGGTTTACATAATATATAAATGACATTTATAAATAATTATCACTAGAAATAATTTACTTTTTTATCTGCACTTTAGAATCGAGTTTCATTCTACTTGCCACGTGTTACTGAACTAAATTACGAAGCCAAAATTCATCTACCAAGTCATCATGAGTGATAGTGATGCTGGGTCTAGTTTCCGCCATAATCCAAGAAAACGTGTTTGCAGGTTAGTATCATTTTGTGAAAAGCCAATAATGTAGTATTGTGTAGTATTTCGGAAAATTATTTATTTTTAATTTTTTCATATTTACAGATTTACGTCTGACGAAATAATGCGAATGCTAGAAGAATCTGATTCTGAGCATGAGGAAGAACCATATGTTGCATCTGATGATGAAAACTATGTACCACAAGTGGTTGTTACTGAAGAAGATTCAGACATTGTACAAGAAATGGTCATAGAGCAGGAAAAAGAATACGACTCAGACGAAAGTATTGAGGATGAGTCTGTGCCTCAAAGTGCAGGTGACATTTGGACTGCTAAGGATAAAACTCAATGGTGTAGTGATCCACTGCCAAATGCACCAACAAAATCTCGTAATGTCCTACGACAAAGAGGTGGCCCTGCAGCAATCAGCAACCTGTATACAGCAAAAGAGATATTCAAGTCAATCATGACTCCCGAGATGTGTGACATCATATTACGAGAAACGAATCGAAAGGCCAAGAGAGTTTGTGATGCTTACAACAACGAACTGGTACAACGTTTTCCTGATTCTTCTGAACGGCCACCACAAAAAACATTCAAGCAATTTACTGAAACTGAACTCCATGCATTTTTGGGCATACTGATTGCTGCTGGTGTGCACAGAGATAACAAAGAGAAACTGGAGGAAATGTGGAATGTTGATGCTCTGCCTCTTATACGTGCAGCCATGTCTCGTGACCGCTTCAAGATGATACTCAGATTTATCAGATTTGACAACGAAAATACATGTGCAGAACGTGTGCAAACAGATATAGCTGCACCAATACGGGACATCTGGACAATGCTGAACAGAAATCTGAAGAGAGCCTACAAGCCATATAATTGTATCACCGTCGACGAGCAATTATTTCCATTTAGAGGCCATTCTAAATTTACCCAGTATATACCTTCAAAACCAGCTAAATATGGCATAAAGATTTTCTGGGCTTGTGAATCGTCAAACGCCTACCCATTACAAGGTCAGCTCTACACTGGGAAACCAACTGATGGTCCTCGACAAGTCAACATTGGTGAACAAACAGTATTGGACCTAGTGAGCTCGTGTAAAGGCTCTGGAAGAAATGTCACCACCGATAACTTCTTTACAACCATGGAACTAGCTAAGGTATTGAACTCCTGGAACATGACACTAGTTGGTACAGTGAGAAAAAAAAAAAGGTTCCTACCTAGCAACATGCAGCCTGCCAAAGAAAGGCCTGTAAACTCGACAAATTTTGCCTACAATCATGATGCAACAGTCTGTTCATATGTACCAAAGAAGAACAAATCATTCGTGCTTCTATCATCTATGCACATGACGGGAGAAGTTGAAGAGACACTAGCAGCCAAGCCAGAGATAATAAAATACTACAACAAAACAAAAGGCGGAGTTGATGTTATGGATAAAATGTTGGGAGAGTACACTGTGAAATGACGAACACTACGTTGGCCTCTGGCATTTTTCTACAATACGATTGGCGTCACTGGGTTTGCATCCTACATCATCTACAGAGAACACAATCCAAGCTTCAGGACAAAGGCTCAACAAGGAAAGTTCCTGAAAGATCTCGCAAATCAGCTGTGTATGCCTGCAATTGAAGATCGTAGTACAAACCGAATGATGATGAGAAACCATTTTCTTCGAGGTGCAGTAGAAATGGTGCTTGGACGATGCATTCTGGTAGCATCGCAAGCAGCAGCTGGCCCTCAAATACCTCATGGTAGTCGTGGACCCTCCCCTGTTGTTGGTAGTTGCTATGTCTGCCGAGACCTGAGGCGAAAACAACGTAAGACTAGAAAGTCTTGTGTGGTTTGTGTGAAACCCATTTGCGATGAACACTCGGTAGCAAAGACAACATGCATTACTTGCGAAGAAAATCAATAAAAAAAGTTTCTTACATTTTCTTTTATAATGTAAATGAACAGTTTGTTTACTTGTTTATAATAATAAAATAGCATTATCATTAAAAAAAAATATTCTTTTTTCCTTGCATTATCTTCATTCAAAATATATGAGGGTACATTTGTACCTATGCAGCTTGTTATGGATGCAAAAATATCTCGACCCCTTATCTCGGAAGGGGGTGGAGATATTTTATTGAAATTTGGCCAATATATTCTGGACCAAAACTGCAGAGATGTCACGAAATTTCAGCCCTCTACGGCTTTTCGAAAAAAAGTTATTGCAATTTTAAAACGGAATAGGTACAATTGTACCTACTCAGCCGGACGAAGGTTAAATATCTCTGTAACTGAAGTCGTTTTCTTTCCTTTTATCAGGGACTGACATTTTTCAACTGAATTTTGTAGAAGACCTTCTCATTTATTAAAGTGTGGATCGGCCTTAAATTTTAAAATATACTCAATTAATTTATTGAGTAGGTTTGATGACTTTTCAAATAATTTTTTATCTTCCTCCAACAATAATTGCATAAACCGTAAGGAGGATTCAGCTGATTCCTTTAACCACTTGGCCAGAAATTCAGGAGAGGCAGTTCTTGGAGAAGGATTTAGGTTAATTCTAAGGCCCCTGGGGACAATCCTGTTTTCTGTATAATTTTCTAGTGCTCTGATTTCCCACCACAACTTAATGTGTTCCTTGTATCCTTTATACAATTCATTGAACAACGCTTTTGGGGACTGCAAACCACCATCACCACTGGATGAATTGGAAATGCAAAAAGCCTGATTAGCATCCTCCACATCCTCATGGGAGTGAGTGTTCAAAGGACTTGCCAGGAAGCTAGCCATGCTCTAAATTAAAGAAAAATTTTAAAAAATCTATTTCTAGGAGGGGTCATTGGTGTTTAGCTAACATATAGGAACTTGCCCCTAAAAAATGACTGATATAAAATATAACTTTTAATTATTTACTTTAAAAGAAGGGACAAACAACATGTACAAACACCATACTAAAAAGTGAACACTATGTTCACCCTATAGATCCGGCCTGGCCTGAATAGGGTGACCATAGTGTGCACTTTTTAGTAAATAAATGTAAACTGGTTGTCCCAAATCAACAATTACTCATATGAATGAGTGGCAATTCTATATAGTCAGAGATGCATAAACAAAAATTCTTTGCAACAGGAACCTAAAAAAATTTTTAGGTACCTGTTTGCAAAAATTAGAAGTGACAAAATGAAGTTGCATAAAATTATTTATTTTTATTTTTACATGATTAAAATTATGACATAGTTAAAAACAGGAAAAGGTGTAAGGAAAAAAGGGGAGCTGGAAAACACTCTCAATATATATATATATATATATATATATATAGATAGATAGCACACCCCCCAAAGAAGCAGGGCGAAATGTGCGCATCGGGGCCCAGAGGTGGAATCTCTTGTACACTCTTTGAAACAGCGGCTGTACTACATTGAGGCACCGTATATCTTTTTTGACCTTAGCGGCTATTGTTATTATGTGCGTAACACTAACAGGTCTTGGATACCTACCAGACCTTCAGATATATATTAGTAATATAGCTGTCTATATCATATATTCGGTAGTTCTGCACCACCATGTGGTTGATTATGAATACTACACTTGATCTTTGCATGAATTAACTCTTTCATCTGCCACTTTAACTAATTGTCTTTGGTACTGGTAAGGCACCACAGGCCACTGTTTGAACATATATTTTGTTAAGAGTTCATTTACAGACCTGATTTCTGTTGCCATTAGTTCCAAAGCTAATGATTTAGCAAGTATACAAGAGCTGTGATATATATTCTATGCACTGACACTTTAGATTTTGGCAATTTTATCTTTTTGAGATTTAAGCAAAATTGATATCCTCGCTGCTATTTATATATATTGAGAGTGTTTTCCAGCTCCCCTTTTTTCCTTACACCTTTTCCTGTTTTTAACAATGTAATTATTTTAATCATGTAAAAATAAAAATTAGTAATTTTATGCAACTTTATTTTGTGACTTCTAATTTTTGCACAAAGGTACCTAAAAAAAATTAGATTCCTGTGGCAAAGAATTTCTTGTTTATGCATCTCTAACTATATAAAAGTGCCACTCATTCATATGAGTAATTGTTGATTTGGGACAACCGGTTTAAATTTTTTTGTAGGAAGGATACTCCTCTCAGTACATATAGATTGTACTAGCCCCACTGTTTGTGTGGTATGCTAAGGCATCATGAGTTTTATATTATAGCACAAATAGATAAAAAGATAAAACAGATTGAAGGCTGCAAAGATGATGTCTACTCAGAAGCAGACAGGATTCTGGACTCCATGGAAGTAAGGACAATAATATTAGAAAAGTCTGGATCTTGATAGATAATAAAGTGGGGAGTGGTATGATAATATTTTCATCCAGAATTTTTATTTTCAGATAACCATCACCTACGTGACAGAGAGCTAGGTCTCAATCACTTTAAACTCATTCTAAGAGGAAACCCTGAATATTATGGTGTTGAAAATGAGTTGTAGGTACCAATAAAGAAACTAGACAAGTAACTAAACAAACTAAAATGCCAAAGTTTGACACCTCAAGGATGGAATCGAATCAGGTTTTTTTTTTTACCAAAGTCATCAGGAATATTGATACAAACTCCTTTAAACCCATTATATAACTCTAAGCACACTGCTGTGTAGATCAAGAACTTATCAAACCTAGAAGCTGTTGGTGTCCTCCGAACAATGGACCAACCACAAAGCGCAGACCTCAACATCAGGTGTTTCTGATTCCATGGATCATGAAAAGCAGAAAGAGTATCTGAATGTGATAGATTGAGACTTTACTTCATTTATTGATGCAATATTTTGAATATAAAGTGATTAGTTTGCTTGGTTCCCCATTTGGCATTATTATCTACCATAAGTCCAGTTCCAGTTAAAATGATAGTAACTTCTAATTTCCAGTCAATAGTGAGTCTAATTTCTTACTTTAAATAGGCTTTGTTACTCACTTAGGGAAACCTGTTGGCTGATGTATATCACTCACACAATTTATTATTGTGTACAGATTTAGAACTGACTCATTGTCATAATTACAAATTATCGTGGCTTGCTCCACCTGGTGTAGGAAGAAGGACCCACTAAAATAACAGCAACTCATCAACATTTCCAACAGACTGGGTATGGGCATTTTCATTTCAAGTTCTACCTAGTTTCTTAGTCGGTCTTGCTGTATTAAAAACAAATGAAAATATGCAGCGGATATGAAAAATATACACATCCCTGTTTAATTGCCAGGTTTTTGTTATGGAAAAAAAAAATCATACTAAGGAGAATAATTTCAGAACTTTTTCCACCTTTAATGTCACCCATAAAATCATTGAGAAAACTAAATCATTTTGCGGGAGAGAAATAAACTCAACAAAAGTAAAATATTACTTCTATAATTGGAGATATGGTTGTGTCCTGAAGTAGCCAATCCAATTTAAACTCGTTAACCCCTAGGCCATTTTTCTTTTTTGCTTTTTCTTTTTTTGCTCCCCTTCTTCCCAGAGCCATAACTTTTTTTTATTTTTCAGTCAATATGGCCATGTGAGGACTTGTTTTTTGCTGGACAAGTTATACTTTTGAACGACACCATTGGTTTTAACATATCATGTATTGGAAAATTAGAACAAAAATTCCAACTGTGGTGAAATTGCAAACAAAGTGCAATTCCACAGTTTTTTTTTCTTTACCATGTACAATAAATGCTAAAACTGACCTGCCATTATGATTCTCCAAGTCATTTTGAGTTCACTGACATCAAACATGTATAGGTTTTTTTTATTTAAATGGTGAAAAAAAAATCCAAAATTTATTTTAAAAAATGGTACCATTTTTCGTCATTTGGGGCTGGGTGAGGGCTTATTTTTTTGTGCGCCGAGCTGTTTTTATTGATACCATTTTGGTGTAGATACAATGTTTTGATCGCCCGTTATTTAATTTTATTGCAATGTAGCGGCGACCAAAAAAAGTAATTCTGTAGTTTTTAATTTTTTTCTCGTTATACCGTTTAGCAATTGGGTTAATTTTTTTTAAATTGATAGATCAGGCGATTCTGAATGCAGCGATACCAAATATGTATATATTTGATTTTTATATTGTTTTATTTTGAATGGGTCAAAAGGGAGTGATTTGAACATTTATTTTTTTTTTATATTTTTAAAAACTTTTTTTTACTTTTTGTATGCTTCAGTAGTCTCTATTAATTGCCTGCTACACACAGGCGATGATCAGATCGCCTGTGTGTAGCAGAAATGCTCACTTGCTATGAACCCCGACCACGGGGCGGTGCTCATAGCAGTCTCAGTCTGCAAGTGACAACCACAGAGGACTGCTGCCGACCTCTGGTTGTCATGTCGACCCATCGTTGACCCATGATCATGTGACTGGGTCACGGATGGGTCGAGTGAGTGAAACGTTTCCTGTAAACGCAAGTTAAATTCCACTGTCAGAAAATGAAAGCAGCATTTAACTACGTAACAGCCATGGGTGGATCACGATTCCACCTGTGGCTGTTGTGGGCATATGCCAGCTGTATAGATCAGCTGTCATGTGCCCGGAAAGGTGCAAGTTCAGCGCCGGAGCCCGCACCAAGCAGGGGGAATCCGAAGGGCGTATAACAGCACATGTCGGAAAGGGGTTAGATAGCTGCATCATTTTAAGGGAACCTGTCTGTAGGATTTTTCTCCATAACCTACAGACAGTGTCAGTTTGGCCCCGTTATACTGATTAAAATTAAGCCTGGGTGATTATATCCGTCTTGTGGTTGTTTAATCTTTATTTTCAGTTTTTTAGTTTATGAGATTCTCATGCTCCAGGGCAGACCTGTGAGCAAGGCTTTGTGGTGTTCTGTTAAGCTATTCATACTGATGGCTTATGATAAGTCATTGACTCCTCAGTGACCTGCCCCCTATTTTACATACTGAATATGTTTTAAAAACTTCTTTTCCAGCAGTCAGGCGTCGGTGGCGGTGCCTGCGCTGTAGCATGATCGCATGTACAGGGTGGGCCATTTATATGGATACACCTGGGTGGGCCATTTATACAGTTGGATCCAAAATGGTCGACTTCAAAATGGCCACCATGGTCACCACCCATCTTGAAAAGTTTCCCCCTCCCATATACTAATGTGCCACAAACAGGAAGTTGATATCACCAACCATTTCCATTTTAATTAGATGTATCCAAATACAGCCATATAAATGGCCCACTGTTATGATTTGGTCACCGAGGAGGAAAACAAAACCAAACTAAGTCACAGAAAACCAGAGAGGTTGGTAACTACGCGGATTGCAGACCCCTGATCCTAACCACACAACTAACAGCAGCCGTGGAATGTACCTATGATGATTCTAGACGCCTCATCACAGCCGGAGGACTAAATAAGCCTAAAGCAAGAAAAGGGGAAATCTAAACTGCCCCAGAGCAGACCCCCAAAGGAATAGACAGCCCCCACACATGTATTGACAGTGAAACAAGATGAAAGCACAAACACAGGTAGGAAAATAGGCTGAGCAAACGATGGGGCCCACACTAACTAGAAAGGACAGGAAAGGAAAGATACTGTCTGCAATCAAGCAAAAAAAACCTGCAAAAAATGTCCAACACTTCTGATAGCAAAAAAAAACCCCTGAAGTCACTAGACTTCACCCACTATATCAGCACTCTGGCATATCCTGAGAACAGAGCAAAAAGAGGCCAATCTAATAATGGACAAAAAGTAAACTGACACATACAGTAACATAAGAGTGGAAATTCAACACAGTGCCAGCCAGGGCTGGCTGACCACACAAAAACTGAATAGACAAAACCAAATCAAACGTGAACATTAGCAGAGAAAACTTAGCTTGAGAAGACAGAAACTAAGCTGGAAACCAAGACCTCAGGAGGCAGGAAAAAATCACCAGCGTGGGAAAAGGGAGTCGGCTGTCTTACATCCAGTCTGAGACTCCATATGTCCAATCATCATCCTCATTATCAGGTGGCAGGTCTCTGTTAATTAGATCAGCTTCATTACCTCCTGCCACCACCAGAGGGAGCCCAGAAAGAGAACTCACGACTCCTGTCAGCACAAACAGTTCCCTCACCAGAAACCAGAGACAGACCAGAAAATGAGTTCACAACAGCCCACCCTGTATAATGTCCTTGTAATTATTTTATTTGGTGATATATATGTATTCATAATAAAAAAAATCTCTCTCAATAATCTCATTAACTGAAAACTACAAATAATGATTAAACAACAACCACAAGACGGATTTCATCAACCAAAGTATCATTTTAATCAGTATAACGGCACCAACCTGTCACTGTCTGTAGGTTACTCAGCACAATCCTACTGACAGGTTCCCTTTAAAATGATTATGATTAACCCCATATACAGCTCTGGTGAAAATTAAGAGACCACAGCAAAAATTTTTAGTTTGTCTGATTTTTATCTTTATAGGTATATTTCAGAGTAAAATGTAAATTGCTCTTTTTCTCTATAAACTACTGACAACATGTTTTTGAATTTCGATCATCACCGATCCTCTACCAAATTTCATAGTGGGTGCAAGACACTGTGGCTTGTATGCCTCCCCAGGTCCCTATCTAACCATTAGAGGAACAGGTGTTGGGTAAAGCTGAAAATTAGACTGAGAAGATTACCTTAACTTCAGCCTGGCTCTCCTTTGCTTCTCATTGATGAAAGGCTTTTTCCTAGCTTTACATGACTAGAGCCCTGCCTCTAGGAGCCTATTACGAACTGTTCTTGCCGCGCACTTCACACCAGCTGCCATTTGCCATTCCTTTTGTAGGTCACTTGATGTCATCCTGCGGTTGCTGAGTGACATTCGAATAAGATGATGTCATCTCAGTCAGTGGAGAGTCGTTTTTGCCCTCTGCCGGTCTGTAGCTTTGTTGTCCCCAATGTCTGCTGCTTGACCTTGTTGTAATGGATTGCCATCTTAGAAATTTTAAGGATGGAGGCAGCATGACGCTTACTGTATCCCTCTGCTAGTAAAGCCAGAATCGAGCCCTTCTTTTCAACACTCAAGACTTTTCTTTTAAACGTCTTTGGCATGGCTAAAAGTTATTTTTTCATTCCTATTCCTTTTGGGATATTACTAGCACTTGTTTTGCCATCCAGCTTGTCCTATTGCGAGAGGATTGTGAATATCACAGCAGGGTTTTTTTTTTATACTTTCTTTCGTTAAAAAAGATTTAGTTCAGGTGATCACCTAATAATAAGCACATTAAGTAGAATGAGGTGTTCTGTTCTCTGGTTGGAATTCAACTGACATTGGAATGAAATGGCTGTCAGACATGTAGAGAAGCTGATTTTTATAAAACTGTGCAGTGGTCTCTTAATTTTTGCCAGAGCTGTACACCAGGATGGGGGATATATATACCAGGATGGAGTGTGTGTGTGTGTATGTATATATATATATATATATATATATACATATATATACAGTTGTGGCCAAAAGTATTGACACCCCTGCAATTCTGTCAGATAATACTCAGTTTCTTCCTGAAAATGATTGCAAACACAAATCACAAATTCTTTGGTATTATTATCTTCATTTAATTTGTCTTAAATGAAAAACACAAAAAGAATTGTCCTAAAGCCAAATTGGATATAATTCCACACCAAACATAAAAAAGAGGGTGGACAAAAGTATTGTCACTGTTCGAAAAATCATGTGATGTTTCTCTAATTTGTGTAATTAACAGCACCTGTAACTTACCTGTGGCACCTAACAGGTGTTGGCAATAACTAAATCACACTTGCAGCCAGTTGACATGGATTAAAGTTGACTCAACCTCTGTCCTCTGTTCTTGTGTGTACCACATTGAGCATGGAGAAAAAAAGAAGACCAAAGAACTGTCTGAGGACTTGAGAAACCAAATTGTGAGGAAGCATGACCAATCTCAAGGCTACAAGTCCATTTCCAAAGACCAGAATGTTCCTGTGTCTACCGTGCGCAGTGTCATCAAGAAGTTTAAAGCCCATGTCATTGTGGCTAACCTCCCTAGATGTGGACGGAAAAGAAAAATTGACAATAGATTTCAACGCAAGATTGTGCGGATGTTGGATAAAGAACCTCGACTAACATCCAAACAAGTTCCAGCTGCCCTGCAGTCCGAGGGTACATCAGTGTCAACCCGTACTATCCGTTGGCGTCTGAATGAAAAGGGACTGTATGGTAGGAGACCCAGGAAGACCCCACTTCTTACCCCGAGACATAAAAAAGCCAGGCTGAAGTTTGCCAAAACTTACCTGAAAAAGCCTAAAACGTTTTGGAAGAATGTTCTCTGGTCAGATGAGACAAAAGTAGAGCTTTTTGGGCAAAGGCATCAACATAGAGTTTACAGGAGAAAAAAAGAGGCATTCAAAGAAAAGAACACGGTCCCTACAGTCAAACATGGCAAAGGTTCCCTGATGTTTTCTGGTTGCTTTGCTGCCTCTGGCACTGGACTGCTTGACCGTGTGCATGGCATTATGAAGTCTGAAGACTACCAACACATTTTGCAGCACAATGTAAGGCCCAGTGTGAGAAAGCTGGGTCTCCCTCAGAGGTCATGGGTCTTCCAGCAGGACAATGACCCAAAACACACTTCAAAAAGCACTAGAAAATGGTTTGAGAGAAAGCACTGGAGACTTTTAAGGTGGCCAGCAATGAGTCCAGACCTGAATCCCATAGAACACCTGTGGAGAGATCTAAAAATGGCAGTTTGGAGAAGGCACCCTTCAAATATCAGGGACCTGGAGCAGTTTGCCAAAGAAGAATGGTCTAAAATTCCAGCAGGGAATTGTAAGAAACTCATTGATGGTTACCGGAAGCGGTTGGTCGCAGTTATTTTGGCTAAAGGTTGTGCAACCAACTATTAGGCTGAGGGTGCCAATACTTTTGTCTGGCCCATTTTTGGAGTTTTGTGTGAAATGATCAATGTTTTGCTTTTTGCTTCATTCTCTTTTGTGTTTTTTTCATTTAAGACAAATTAAATGAAGATAATAATACCAAAGAATTTGTGTTTGCAATCAATTTCAGGAAGAAACTGAGTTTTATCTGACAGAATTGCAGGGGTGTCAATACTTTTGGCCACAACTGTATATATATTTCTCTCTAGAATCCCTTGATAGTCTTGAGATTTCATTGCACTCTGCACAGATTCTAGACACCGTGTACTAGATGCAGCAAAGCAGACCCAGAACATAACCGAGCCTCCTCCATGTTTCACAGTAGGGACAGTGTGCTTTTCTTGATATGCTTCATTTTTCTGTCTGTGAACATAGAGCTGATGTGCCTTGCCAAAAAGTTCCATTTTTGTCACATCTGTCTATAAGACATTCTCCCAGAAGCTTTGTTGCTTTTCAACATGTAGTTTGGCAAATTTCAGTCTGGCTTTTTTATGATTTTTTTTCAACAATGGTGTCCTCCTTTGTCGTCTCCCATGAAGTCCACGTTGGCTCATATAACGACGGATGGTGCGATCTGACACTGATGTTCCTTGAACTTGAAGTTCACCTTTAATCTGTTTAGAAGTTTTTATGGGCTCTTTTGTTACCATTTGTATTATCCATCTCTTTGTTTTGTCATCAATTTTCCTCCTGCGGCTGACTTATGTATGTTTATACACAATGCAAAAAAGTAAATAAAATGGAGCTACCCTTATCCGATATGTGTGGTACAAGTAAAGAGCAGTACAGTACATATAATACAAGAAGGATTACAACTATAGTAGGGCCCTCAGCTACCATGCCAAACCATTAACCCGATTGCACTAGCATCAATTGGATAATAGAGGGAGCCTATTCCACCTGTCCAACCACTAGATGCCACGGTCAGTATTGGCCAGCTTATGGGTTTATCAGCTTGGTATGGCCATGAATGTTGCAGCAGAACTCCTTTTCCTCTTTAATCCTTGCCCCATACATTTACGCATTTGGCATTACTGATATCGTGCTACCATCTTTTTATTAACTACATTTTAATAAGATGTAATTTTTATTATTCAAGTTAAAATGTTACAAATATTCTGATATTTCTAAAATCAGAAGTCCATCCTCGCTGTATTTGAAACTTTTTAATAATCCTCTTATCATTATGGTATTTAATTTATTCTACATGCAGAGTGGTTTTAGAACATTTGTCTCTTGGCTATAGGCCACCCAAACCTCTGAGGAAGCAGGTTATCATCGAAAGAAGTTTGAGATGGAGGAGGTGTGGTTTAGCTTTTATTAATGGGGTTTAATAACTAGTCCCGCTCCTATGCTCAAATAAGCTGATCATGTCTGTCCTTCATTACCTTAGTAGTACAAAGCATGTCTAATACAGTAAAAATGCCTAATTCCATCACTTTTCTCAGTTGTTGGATATTGCTCAATTCTAAAACCACAGATACCACTAAGTAATAAAACTGACTATCATCTGTGTGGTTATGATTCATTTTTGTTGTAATATGAAGTCTTCTGCAGCAGTGAGACATGTATCCTGTCTAGACAACAAAAAGAAGACTATTGATTCTTGAAATGAAGAAATGCAAATGACTTTTAAAGTCCAGGGTTTGACATTTCAAATCAATGATAAAATAAAATGTTAATTATTGTTAACAAGTTGCAAGATTTGCCCTTCTCTGTCAGGTTGTTAATAATCTTATTCAGCCTCATTTAATCAGCTTTGTTTTGTCTCGGTAAGCTTATGGGAACCTGTCGGCAGGTTTTTTCCCATATAACCTATGGCCACCACCTTTCAGCCCTGTGTTACAGAATTCTGGAGTACTGTATAAAAGTCTCCAAGCCACACTGCAAAATGACCTTTTATTAGACTAACTTGCGAGGCGGTCCGGTCCGATGGGCGTCACTGGTCTTGATCCAGCGTCTCCTCTCTTCTTGCGATGCCATCCTGCTTTTCTGATTCGTGTGGATGACGCGTCCTACGTCATCCACACAGTGTTGCCTATTGTGCTCAGGCACACTTCTCTCTGCCTTGTTCAGTGCAGTGCAAAGTACTGTAGTGTGTAGGCGCCGCCGCTCTTTGGCCTTTTCCCCCGCACAGGCGCAGAACAGTACTTTACTTCTAGAAAAAGTTGCCTCCCGGTTTTTGTAAAGTTCTTAGTTAAAATCCTTTGAGCTAAAGTTCAAAGGCTAAATCCTTCATATCTTTGCAAAATTTTCAATACAGAAGGGAAAAATAACACAACCCTTGCAGAACCTATACTGGAATTTTTATAGGTGATCTATCAAGCTATCCTGCCGTGTCTGTTTTACCTGGTACTTTTTTATCCTGTGAAATATCTTTTTTTTTTTACTATTTCCCTCTATTCCTCATCCTAAAATGTATACCTAAATTGACAGCTGAGTATTCCCAATTCCCTTGTCATGAGAGTGTGCTCCTAACATACTATGTCAGGACACATCCTAGTGACATGTCACCATTACATTTAGATTGCTATGAAATTATTTACTTTACCGTATTGTATTTTTTCATTTTACGGTTACAGTGATTAACTCTTATCTTTTGGTATTTTTTTACAGATATTTGGAATGATCTTTAGCATGGTCCTGTGTTGTGCTATCCGTAATTCAAGAGATATGTTGTGATCATCTGCATCGTGCCATCTTCTCCCAATCTGGATGAAAGTGCTACCTAACCAACAGGGACTGTTACATGCCTGTCAGCTTGGACAATCTGCTTGTTTCTGTAACCAAGCTATGTAAAAATGTATAAAGCTATGCAATATACTAGAAAACAAAGGTGATTGGACTTAAAAGTCCCCAATAAAGCTACAGTTTTGCCAAGGATTCATGGGAATGCTTATCCAGCACTTCCCTTATATGCTTTATAGTGACCCTCAACAATGGGACTAAAAAGCGACCATACATTTCTCCTGTATTGTTGGCCTTCTTTTGCCTCCTCAGAATTCCGTTCCTCCTGCCTCCAAAAATGCCACTACAGTGACATGAGGAGTACAGTGTTGAGTCTAAAACGCACCTCCTGACATTTTCTATACCACAGCACAAAAAACTCAGGAGAGGCATGGTTTAGACTCAACACTGGACTCTTTATGCCACAGCGGAAGCAATCGTGAAAGCAGAAGGAACAAAATACTAAGCTGAGCACAGGAGGAAGCAGAAGGCAAATGGAAGGCACCAGGTAGGTTGACTATATATGAGAAATACTGTATATTGGCATTTTCTAGGTCCAGGGTGGACAATCGCTTTAAATCTAAAAAAAATACTCTGCTTTAAAACCCAAACGTGTTTCACCTCTATCACCGGGTTACAGAATTCTTCCCTCTAACTACAGAGTGCAGGCTGCATTTTACAGGAGCTTATCATCTGTAGACCCTCTACAAATTGTAGATATGTATTTGTAGGTTTCTATTTCTCTTAGTTCAATATATCTAGAGATGGCATGAAATGACCAGTTTTTAATTTAAAAAAATATAAAAACCTGAGTTTAGGAAAGAACACAGTGAATGGGCTGCACTATGAATACTAATAATGTGTATGTCACACAATGTGTTCAATCACGTCTCATTGTCGTTTCCTAGAAGTCCTAAACAGATTCCAAGTTACCAGAGAATAATAGAGATAAAAACATAGCTTTTATTCCGATCTTAAAATCACATGATGAGATACAAACATGAGGTAGATAGATCTTTGGCTTGATAAAGGCCCATTTGGGCTGAAACGTTGCTTTGTCGACCTCATTTTATAATTCTATGAGTTTTTCTCCCAGAAATCGCTGTCTCTATGATTATTGCATTGCCGCAGACCTTGGCTTCTCACTCTGATTATTTTCCTAAATCAGTAAGCCATATATAAAGGGGTTATTCCATAGGATAGGGTAGAACTTACTGATCTCAATAACAGGTCTCTAAAACCCCAGAAAATGGGACTCTGCAGCCCCATCTTGAATGAAGCGGAGGGGTGCATGCTCTACCTCCACTCCATCCATTGACTCCATCCAATCACTGAGCGCTGTACTTGGCTTTATTTTCGGAAGTCCGTTTGGAATGATGTATAATATTGTGACCTGTGTGATACTGAGATCGATGAAATAAGGAACATGTCTAGTGTGCGTTTTATAAGCCTGATCATCACTGGTCTCCTACAGGGGTGACGTAGATGTAAATGATGTAATGACTGGAGTTTTTCTTTAGTTTATACAATAAAGGAGCGGATATTGAATGATATATATTGCTTATTGTGGCCTTCAAGCCTTAAAGCTTCCTGGAGACAATGCCACGTAGCATGCCGTAGCGTATATTGCAGATGTAGCATTATGGAATTTACTACTGTACAAATTTCCCTGCTCCTTTTGTTGTGTACAATGACGGAGGCCTTATGTTCATACGCAGTTATTGTTACAACCTATTTAACTGAAAATGTCAGAATTACTGTAAAGTTCCTGTAAAGAAAGTAGATACATGTATATCATTTGAGACAATTTTATGTATTTGATTATTAAGAGTAATAAATATTTACAAAAACATGTATGTGCTCCGTTTATTTCAGAAGAGACGTATAACCTTTGTGATTGTGCCCAAATGACTATTTAGTGAGGAGCTAATGCTAAAAATGGTCTGTAAAATATCGGAATGCAAAAAAACCACCTCTTTACCATTTCTGCAAAGGAAAAATTGCATGCAGGAACAGCGCCACATAGTGGCCAAAATGTCACAATGTGCTGTATAAATATTATTATTATTTATTACAATAGCGCCATTTATTATTCTATGGTGCTTTACATGTGAAAAGGGGTATACATATCAAATAACAAGTACAGCAATCTTGGAGGAGAAAGGACCCTGCCTGCGAGGGCTCACAGTCTACGAGATAATCTTGTCTGATAGCGGAGAAAGCAAATCACTGGTTATAGTCTAAAGACACAATGTCATAAAATTGATGGTTCTTGTAAAATATTAAGCAGGTGCTGCCATTGTCTCATTGTTAATGTATAGTATGTCATTATACATGTATATGTGACTGGACAACTGACAGCGAGCAGTAAAATTGCTAAAATTTTGTTACATACATGAGTTGAATGCCTGAAATTTCAGGGACCACGGTTATAATTTGTTTCCTTCTGTGCCCTCCATCAATACATGAACATAATGCAACAATAAAACTATGAAAACAGAGACCTTGGCTTGTGGATACATCTTCTTAGCTGTGCACATCGTGGCTTACACCCATAGCATTTTTAAAGGTTCCATATATTATTCTTATGCTTACTGATATATCTCCATCATATTCCACTGCGCTTTACAGACATTATCAGTATGTCTTTGGAATGTGGGAGTAAACCGGAGAACCCTGAGGAACCCACGCAAACACAGGGAGAACATACAAAATAGTGGCGGTCTGGCATACACTGTACTGGTTTGGATCGGAATGCCTTTTTTTCGCGTGGTACATTTTTTTACAATGGTAGTCATTGGGTGACGTGTGCCTCCCTGTATGGCTTTACAGCAGCATACTTTGCAGCCTTCCAATGACAGCTATGTTTGACATACTTCCAATGAATAGTCTTTTTAAATTATGTGTTGATTCCATTTTCACAGTGTGTGCAGAACCTCCGATAGCTGGCCGTCCACTATAGAATTCTGTAGGAGCTCAGTTCCTCACTGATTGAACCTTATGGTATAACATCCTGTAACTGTCATGGTACGTGCCCACGTTTAGTGTTTTGCACCAGAAACTGCTGCAAAAACTAGTTTGGCAAGAAAAATGCTGTGTAAAAATGCATGTTTTTGCCTCATTTTGCTTGCATTTTTCTTTTAAATTTATGGGTCAAAAACGCTGCAAAAATGCTGAAAGAAATTGTGGCACCCCAGGGGTCTGGTTGCCACAGTGGCATTGCCTCCATCGCAGGGGGTGATGCCATGCCTGGAAGCAGAGAGGGTTTCCCTAATCAGGTAACACTAACATCCAACACTTTTCCTGACTTCAGACAAGAAGGCAGAGCTTAAATCCTGGTTTCAGGGAAGCTTCCCTATAAGTTCTTGCCAGGAGGCAGGGTTAGTCAGTCTGCAGCAGAGAGACTGCAAGAGACAGTCTGAGGAAGTCAAGGAAAAATCTGAGGAGTGGAGCTGTAGATAAGCTCACTTCAGGGACAAGTGCTAGAGACTGGATGCCAGAGTCCGTGGTTGTGCGGGTACTGAAATCCCCGCAGCTAAATCTGGAGGGCAGGGGACTGCAGGTCTCCTGGCCATCACAACACCTGAAGGCACAGCAACAATTGAGAGACCGGAGCCACCACGAAGGAGTGACACCTGTAATAGGCTCAAGCTGCCTGCCATACAGACAAGGACTAAAGAACAAGAAGGAGCATAGGACTGAGCACAGCTTTAGGCAACAATGGCCTCAGAATACAGCGCAATAGGGAGGCCTAGGTTAGGTGGATCCCAAATTGCTTCCAGGCTGCCCGGATCTCCATTACCATCTGTAATCAGTGCCCTGGACTGCACCACAAACCGTGAGTAAAAGTATGAAGAATGCTGTGTCCTCAGAGTTATTTACTGCACCCTCCACTCTGCACTACAACCATCACCACTATCATTCACATCATAAGTGCCCTGGGACTTAGCTCTACCTGTGGCGAGCTGTAACAACTCTGCTGCATCACCATCAGCTCTAGCGGTCTCTTTAAGCAGTGTCGGCTATCCCTTGCCGAATACCACAAGTGGCGTCACGAACTATATCTTATAAACTTGATTCTCCTTTTACCATCATTTTCTTTGGATGCCCAGGGCCACGGATCGGGTCACTGCTGCCGTGACACATCCCCTTAAAAACCGGCCCGGAGTGTACCCACGGCCCTGGCGGGCGCTCCAAAATGACATGGTGTAGATATGAAAAAATACTCTGAAGGATCAAATGTGCAAGACAAAAATAAGCAGCATGTGCACGAGATTTCATAAATATTATTCACTTTGCTGGTACTGCAAAATGCTGCATTCTTTCTACAGCAAAAACACATTTAAAAAAATGTAGCAAAAACAATGTGTGAACAAGCTCTAAAAGTTATTCCAGTATCTCCAGCTATTCTGGAATCAGAGCATGGTAGCCTGTTATTATAATTTCCTTTCTTTTATTTTTCTTCTAGAGAGCTCACAATCTACTATTTCCCTTCACCCATCCAGGGAGAGTTCAGGTGCTGTAAGGCTAGTTTCACACTAGCGTTTCCTGGAGCTGCGGGGGGATGCGCATTGCCGCCGTGAAGCTCCGCCCACGGCCGCACCTCCTCTGGTCAGCTCCACCTATGGGCGCATGACGCTGCATGCGACCAGCGTACCCCATCTTTAGCATTGGGTACGCAGGCCGTGCGCAGGTATGCGTTTGCCGGCGCATGTGTCCTTTTGACGGTGCGCCAATTGCACCAAAATGCAACACGGAAACACTAGTGTGAAACTAGCCCAACTCTGCTTCTCATACTGAGGCACCAGATACTGAAGGCCTTGGTGACGGGCAGCAGGGAAGGCAGATTTATAGACGTTGCACAGTCCTGCCTCTGGCTGCATCAATATTTAGTTTAGCACAGTAATTGACTTAATTTGTACTCATTGTAATTAGTGATGATCGAGTACGGTGTTATCAGAGCATGTTCGGGTGCTAATAGAGAATATTCGGCGTGCTCTAATACTATCTTAGAGTCGCCGCGGCTCCATGTCTTACAGATGTTCAACAGGCCGAACACATGCAGGGATTGCCTGTTTGTTAGAAAATCCCTGCATGTATTGCGACTGTCGAACAGCCACGAGACATGCAGCCACGGCGACTTGAACATATGTTTTGAGAACGCCAAAGACAATCTGTTAGCACCCGAGTATGCTCTGATAACACCTTATCCGAGAACACTCGCTCATCACTATTTGTAATGTTATACTAAGTTCATTTATGCCTTACATTCAGATTTATGGCTGTGAGAGTAGAAACAGGGCATTTCTATTTTATAAACAGAGATCTGACCACTCTATATGATTAGAAAGTCAAAGGGTTGTCCTCTTGCTAGGTCATCAACACCACATCGCTGGAGGTCTGACACCCAGCAGCCTCACCGATCAGCTCCAGCGGCGGCCAGACGTAAACAGTGAAAAGATCCAAGCAGCACAGCTCCATTCACTATTAAGTGGCCGATCCCGACTACTGCGGCTCCACTCCTATTCAGTTCAATGAGAGCTTATCTGCAGTACAAGGCAGCAGCCACTATACAGTGAATGATGCGGTGCTGTTTGGGGGTTTATATATGAATGTCTCCAGAGCAGAAAACAATTGTGGTACGTGGTGTCATATTCCCATCAATCTAAAACTGATGACCTATAAACTACGCACCGACTGAGACAAAAATTTAGGAAAAGGTGGTTGCAATTGACGGTGAAGAACATGCTATCAACGTCACTAATACATATATATTTGTGTCTTTCACTCTAAGGCCGGGGTCAGACTTCCGAGAAACTCACACGAGTCTCGCACCTCAATGGCCGGCACTGCCGCCGGCACTCGGGACCGCAGTGTGCGGCTCCATGTATTTCTATGCCGCCGCACAGTCCGGTCCCGAGGTATTGAGGTGCGAGTTTCTCGCAAGTCTGACCCCGGCCTTCAGATGAAGAACTATTCCAAAATAAATCAGGTACCTGACCAAAACATTAGTAACACATACGGTATATGATGCTATCTAATTATAGACCAAGCACTGAGTAAGTGTAAAGATGGCCAGGAGGTAACCAAATATCAGTAAGGTATGCCAATTTATAAGTCAGGGAACACTGCCATGGCTAAGGACTTCAGTAATGATGGGGCAAGACTTCGGTATCAAACTACTCTTAAGTGCTCAGCAGTTGCCCACTCTAAATAGATGTCTGAGCAAAAGCAATTTTCTTTGTCTAATTAATGCAATAGGAATAAAATATTGTATGAATCACAATACAGATGTCTGGGCAGATAAATGAATATTGCACATCCCAAGGAAATATGGCAGATCTGCAAAATTACATACTGTTTTTTAAGAGCTACACATGGTTCCCAACCCCCCAGTATGTCCCTCCTTAGCTGTCGTCTACCTCTCTGCCACTTGGCAGCTCAGTGGAGTACTGAAACTTGGTCAATGGGTCAGGCCTTTCTTACAGGCACACTTGAGTCTAGATATAGAGTGAACATAAGTCTACACAGCCCTGTTTAAAATACAATATTTTTGTTACCAAAAAATAATTTCGGGATTTTCTCCACTTTTAATGTCACTCACAATATGTACAAATCCATTAAGAAACAAGCTGAAATAATTTTGAGAAATTAAAATAGAGAAACATGTCACACAAAATAGTTTCCCACATGTATACTTTACATCAGCACAATTTTGGAAACAAAATTTTTTTTTGTTAGGAAGTTATAAGGGTTAAAAGTTGACCAGCGATTTCTCATTTTTACAACACCATTTTTTTTAGGGACCACATCACATTTGAAGTCACTTTGAGGGGTTTATAGGATAGAAAATACCCAAAAGTGACACCATTCTAAAAACTGCACCCCTTAAGGAGCTCAAAACCAAATTCAAGAAGATTATTAACCCTTCAGGTGCTTCACAGGAGCAGAAGCAATGTGGAAGGAAAAAAATAACATTTAACTTTTTAGTCACAAAAATCATCTTTTGTCAGCAATTTTTTTTATTTTCACAAAAAGGAGAAAATGGACAGATAAAGTTGTTGTGCAATTTCTCTGAGTACGCCGATACCCCAAATTGCCATACAGTATTTTTTTTTAAATGCACCACAAGTCTATAAACAAAGGGAAAAAAAAACTCAAAGTGTGAATGAGATTTTAGAAATCTTATTCACCAGTTTCCTGCCGCTGTAAAATTTGAGTTTTCAATGACCAAAAAAAGCAGCAAAAAATCTATGTATGAACAATCCCTAAAGTTTACAAATAAATGCAAGAAAAATATTCAGAATTGAGAGTCCTCAGTAGTTGATACCTTTTAATGGCTAACTGAAAAGATGGTAACACATTGCAAGCTTTTGAGACTACTCAGGTCTCTTCTTCAGGCTAGACTAATACAAAATCTGAAGAGTCACATATTTATGCACAATACAGCACAGAAAAAATGCAATAGATGAGACAAGTGACGTGAAGCAGAACTATCATTATGGGAGAGGGAGAAACATAAATATTGCTCCAGTTCATAGATAAGGAGTCTGGATGTTTTATTGTCCTCTGATTGGGGTCTCCTAATGTGTTGTGAAGCCCCCACACGGTCCTAGGAGCAAATTCCTTAATTGATGTAAAAAGACATAAATCCATGTGACACATTCATTCCAGCACTGAGAGTGTCAAAGGTCGTCATAAATTTATACTCACAGACTCTTCTCTCTCTCTGAGAATTGAAGTTACCTTTCAATACCAGTAATTTCATATCCATGGTGTTGTGGTCCATCATACAAAAATGTTTTGCCACAGGTAGATCCATTCTTTTTTCTCTTATTGTGTGACGATGAGCATTCATCCTTGTTCTAAGCTTTTGCCCTGTCTCCCCCACATACAGACCCCCTGTTGGATATTTATGTGACTCTTCAGATTTTGTATTAGTCTATGCCTGATGAAGAGACCTGAGTAGTCTCAAAAGCTTGTAATGTGTTACCATCTTTTCAGTTAGCCATTAAAGGGTATCAACCACTGAGGACTCTCAATTCTGAATATTTTTCTATCTACTGGCTAACACGGTACAAAGATACACATCTTTCCTGTATCAAATAAATGCAAACATTCTCTAGACCGTATTGACAAACACATAAAACATGTGGGAAAAGCTATGAGCTAGTATTTATAGACATGCGGGCCATGATATACAGTATGTGCTCATGCTTCAGAATATGCGTCCAGTGATAGCGATCCTCAAGTGCTGCGGAGTGTGCTGAGCTTAGGAAATCACATACCAAGTGATCCCCGTCAATTCTACCGGTCTAAGCCTCAGTATCAAGTTTCTTTCATTTATTTAGACTATTACATTTCAGTCTTTAAAATCTGAGTGCGTGGTGGATATTTAACAGAAATGAAGCGGGAACTGGGCGTCTGAGGAAATTGGCGGTATGATTGGTACTTTGAGCGTGCTGTTACGTTTATATTGTGAAATGGAGGGTAACTTTACCTTGGAAGGGTAAATGTTACGCTACATAGCATCTATACTCCACAGGGCAGCAGTATGCGCATACAGGTTGTAGACATTTCTGCAAATAGTCAAGCATTGGTGAACTGAATTTGATTCCGGTATTGACTATATAGGGAAAATTATCCGACAAGTAACTATAAAATTGTGAGAAGAAATCCACAAACTTAACACTATATTAAATATTTAAGATAAAACATCACTTTTAATGTAAACCACTAAAATCTCAAAAAAGAATCCCAGGGATTTTGATTTCTAGTGTTTTATATTAAAAGTGATGTTTTATCTTAAATATTTAATATAGTGTTACGTTGGTGATATTCATAAGGAAATTCATGTTAACTGACCAAAGGTTTCTCAGCCTTGTGTCTGAACTGTCTAATGATTAACCCCAGATTTGCTTTAAAGGAGACCCTCAAAAGTCATTATGAGATTTGAATTTATTCATCAGTATTGGCAAGTGTGGTGGATGGAGCCTGTAATCTTAAAGGGAATCTTTCACCAGGTTTTCACTACATCATCTAAGAGCAGCATCATTTAGGAAAAGAGACCCTGATTCCAGAGATGTATCACTTAGTTTACTCAATGTAGCAGTTGTGACACAATCAGAGTTTTTGAGCCTGGTAATGGCGATAAATATAATTGTTAACAATTTAATTAAACCACCACTCCAAAGTTTTTTTTTGTTTCAGCGCTGGAATGGGGCCACTAATGTACCTTCCATGACTGTAGTATTATGCTCACCAGTCGAATTCCTCAGCTCTTCCCCATGCCACTCTGGTCTTGCACTGCCACCTTGTGACTACTACTTCTGACTGACCAGAAGTCAAAGATAATGGCCGCGACCTATCAATGCAAGTCTATGAGAAACTCATTCTGGCTTTCATAGATGTACATTGAGTTGTGACTCAAAAACTTGAACAATCTGGCAGGTTACAAACTACAGAAGACTGTCTGGAGCGGCACCAATAAAAGAAGATGGCAGTTGCTAAATATGATACATGGTGCAGACAAGTTAGATCAATGGCACCACTCCAGCAGTAACATAAAAAGAAATACTGGAGTGGTACTGTGACGCTAGTCACTACTAACGGACAAGCCGTGAGGCTGGGTAGTCAAGAAGGCAATCTGGGCAACCACTCAGGGGCCTGAGGCTCCGGGGGGCCCATGAACTGTCACCAATGGTTTAAATAATGCTGGGCCCGCCAAGGCGCATGTTTGAAGTTGTCACCTCAGCGGCCGAAGGTGGTTTGAATGATGCTAGGACCACCCTGCTACATGACTTCTGATAAAAGCTGACGTCATGCCTACCATCACTCATGGACTGCTGAAGAAGAGCTTACAGGTGGCACTTGCCAGCTCCCTCATCACACGCATGCCTGGGCTGAGCTGAGCTGTGGAGCATGAAGCGTGAAGAAGCTGCCGTGCCTGCATGCCTGTTCTCCTGAGACCCTAGGTTCTCCTCTCCTCAACTATATGTAGAGTCTGGCTACATTGGGTGGGTGAGGGTCTGACTGCCACACTATTCCTAATTTCCTATATAGTTCAGGCAGCGGAACTTGGCAGAAGCGCTCTGTATGAAAGGGTCATTACTATAATTTTAAAATATGTGTATATAATGTGGGGGATGGGAAATGGAAATGGACATAAACTAAATGGAGGCAAATGCCCCTCCACTGCACACCTTGGAAATTTTTCCAACACCGTGTCAAATGGCCCTGGAAACTTTGGGCCTCTCCATCTTAGAAATGTTGCTTGCAGCGTGTATTTATATAAATACATGATGTAAGCAACATTTTTAAGATGGAGGATCCCACAGTGTGCAGGGGCATTTGTTTGATTTTGGCAAAATTTCGAAGGTGGAGGGGCACATAGTGTGCAGGAGCATTTTCCCCATGTAGTTTCAGTCTACTCCCATCCCCACCTAAGTCATATTTTATGCACAACAAGAAAAGGCCCTTAGATACAGAGTCCCACTGCAAATTCTGCTTATATGCATTTATACTACTGTCACTATTTCACGGTTTGTAGTGACTGCAGAATAATGTTAAGATGTTAAGAAACCAAACCAGCCCTTTTTAAAGGACAACTTGTCCTAGTAAAATAAACACTATTAGGCCGGAGTCAGACACAACGTATAAAAAAAGGTCTGTATTTTACGGTCGTAATTCGCAGAAATGTTCCTTGAACAGTGATCCGTATGTCATCCGTTGTCAAGGTGTGGCTGCGTTTTTTGCGCATGTAATCCTCCGTATGGCATCCGTATGGCATCCATATAGCGTTTTTTTCTCGCAACCTTGCAAAATGGACATTTAACGGTTTTGAGGCCTGAAAATAATTTAAATCATCATCAGCAACCCTATTTATTGCCTCTGCAACATGTGTCAGCCTCCAATCTGGCCATTTTGGTGCTGTGCTTGTGTTGGTGTATTGGTGGTTTGTTGGTAACTTGTGAGACAGACTTAGGTTCACCCCAAGCGGATTCTATACAACTGGGTTTTGTCACGCCGCTTTGAGCAGCCATACCCAGTGATTGTGGATCCGAGGAGGAGGATATGAATGTGGGTCCATCCGCTTTTGAGGCAACGCCTCAATAAAGGTCATTTCCACCGTTTCTATGCATTTTCCATACACATCCCGACAAGTTTTACCAATATAAAAAATACCAATATAATCGCATGAGCCTTGCCACCTTTGATATTTTGTTGGAGACAGTGCGCCCTGGGATCACCTTTCAGGACACCAGGATGCGCAAATGTATATCTGCTGAGGAGCACCTTCACCTTACGTTACAGTATGTATTCCTCCTCCTCATACTCTATGTTGATGACGTTTCTCAAAATGTAGTATCTAGTTCGGGTTACCAGTTTATGTTCTTTTCCTCTTAATATATCACAAATCTCTTCTCTTAGTAATAATAATATGTTATTTATGTATAATTAACATAGCTATTGTTAATTTTTTAATGATGTGATTGCCTGACTTCAGGGGCGGACACAGACTGTAGTGGGCCCCTGTGCAAGAAATTTTTCAGGCCCCCCCAACCCTTCATAGGGCAACAAAGTTATTTGTTATTTGTTGTTATCTAATATTGAGGCTATGCAGGGCTGGATATAATATCTGTATAAAACATAATGTAACCCCTCCATAGAATATAATGCAGTCCCCCCCATATAGTATAATGCAGCCCCTCCATAGAATATATGGCAACCCCCTCATAGGATATAATGCAGCCCCTTATATAGTATAATGTAGCCCCTCCATAGAATACAATGTAGCCCTCCTCATATAGTATAATGCAGCCCCCATAGAATATAATAAATATAATACAGCCCCCCTATGGAATATAATGTAGCCCCAAATAGAATATAATACAGCCCACCTCCCCATAGAATATAATGTAGCCCCCCCATATTATATAACACAGCCTCCCCTTATAGAATATAATGTAAAATGTACCCCCCATGATATATAACACAGCCGCATAGTATATAGCCCAGCACCACATGGTATATAGTCCAGCCCACCATGGTATACAGCCCACCATTGTATATAGCCCACCACGGTATAATACAGCCCAGCATGGTATATAGCCCCCCCAGAATGGTATAATACAGCCCAGCATGGTATAATACAGCCCAGCATGGTATAATACAGCCCAGCGTGGTATATAAACCCCCCCAGCATGGTATAATACAGCCCAGCATGGTATAATATAGCCCAGCATGGTATATAGCCCCCCCAGCATGGTATATAGCCCCCCAGCATGGTATGATACAGCCCCGCATGGTATATAGCCCCCCCAGCATGGTATAATACAGCCCAGCAAGGTATATAGCCCCCCCAGCATGCTATAATACAGCCCAACATGGTATATAGCCCCCCAGCATGGTATGATACAGCCCAGCATGGTATATAGCCCCCCCAGCATGGTATGATACAGCCCAGCATGGTATATAGCCTCCCCAGCATGGTATATAGCCCCCCCAGCATTGTATACAGCCCCGCCAGCATGGCCCCACAATCCAGCATGGTATATAGCCCCCCCAGCATGGTATAATACAGCCCAGCATGGTATATAGCCCCCCCAGCTTGGTATGATACAGCCCAGCATGGTATTTAGCACCCCAGCATGGTATAAAGCACCCCCAGTATGATATAATACAACCCAGCATGGTATATAGCCCCCCCAGCATGGCCCCACAGCCCAGTATGGTATATAGCCCCCCAGCATGGTATAATACAGCCCAGCATGGTATATAGCCCCCCCAGCATGGCATATAGCCCCCCCAGCACGGCCCCACAGTCCAGTACTCACACTAATTTAAAAAAAAACAACACACTCCTCACCTTCTCCTCATGCCTGCGGTGCTCCCGGCTCCTGTCTCCTCTCCTGCACTGCCTGGTACACAGTGAGAGCGCGATGACGTCATCGCATGTGGCACCCCTGAGGGTTTAGTTGCCACAGAGGTACTGCACCTCCTCCTGAGGTGTTGTGCCCCTCCATCCAGTTAAGTTGGGAACTCCTGACCACGCTCCAACACTCGCATCCCACACAACACAGTAGTTCAGCAAAGCCACATTGCGGCTCCCTGCTTGGAGTGTAGCAGAGCACCTTTGGTGGCTCCCTGCTTGGAACACTAAGCGTGCTGGGAGGTGGGTGGAGTTTAGAATACATAAAAGAGTTCGAAGGTTTAGAATTTCGAGAGAGTTCGAGGTCAGTCAGTCGGGGAGTCACTCAGAGAGGAGTGAGGAAAGGAGATCCCTGGAAGAGGGATGGAGGAAGGAGTGCTGCAGCTGCCTCAGTGATCTGAGAAAGCTGGCACGGGAAAGGAAAGGAGAAAGACATTGAACTGAAACCTGATCTTCCATAAGAAGGAAAGAATAGTATGGAACGTAGGCGTAAAAGGGAACAGAGGACGTGGATTAAAGGAAGAACCCTGCCTAGAGGTTCTAAGCGCAAGGCCGGGGCCCGGTCCCCGAGGTTGTATGGACACTAATGGTTCTGCAGCAGACACCGGTAGAGTAGTGGGCTGTAAATGCACTACTCCCATCTAAGACTTGGGGGCACAACAGCAACATTGATAGTGAACCGGGATTCAGGAGTAAGGAGTCCCCGAAGCAGGCTACAGCTGTCTGCCGTACAAGTAGAGTTCTTGGAAACATCTGTCAGGAGGAACTCCAGTGTAACTCAGTACTAGGAGATCTTCACACTTAAAGGCGCTATAGAGGAGACGTTCAGAAAGGCACATGTTGGCAGAGTGTTGGAAGGGAGCGTCCTATCTTGCCTGGAGGTCGACTGAGCCCCTGACCCGGAGGACACAGCACGGAGGCAGGCACCTGTGTGTACTGCAGACTGTGAGTAAAGCTTTGGAACTACAAGCCTTGGTGTCCTCCATTCATTACTGCGCCAACACCCCTGGTGCCGCTGCATCTGGGTGCCAGCTTCTACACTGCCTGCGCCTCTCAGCTACCCCTACATCTACACTGCCCTGGGACTATAGCTCCAACTGTGGGGAGCTTCACCATCTTGGCTGCAACACACCACCAGTCCCAGAGGATCTGCATGCAGCGTCGGCCTAACACCTCACTTGCCGAACACCACAGGTGGCGTCACGAACTATTCATAAACTCTATTCACCCCCCTTTTGCCATGGAGCCCCAGGGCCACGGACCGGGTCACAGCTTCCGTGACAACTCCCATTGAGATCAGCGGGCCCGGTACCGAGTACCCCGCCGGCCCTGGTCGGGCGCTCCATTTTGGCGTCACGAACAGGATGACGAGACCTGATGCCATCGGGTTCTGTGTGCCTAAGATTTGTTGAACTTAAAACTTTTGAGAATGTGCAGAAGACCTAATTTGATAGACTGAAATGAATACTAAAAATGGCTGACAGCCTGGAGAAGAAGGGCCGTGATCATATGGGTGGTCCTAAGAAAAGAGCGCGGATTGTCCTGGGCCTCCCCTGTCTGAACTTCTATGCGACAGCAACTTGACCCACCCTCTGAGGGGTTCGTATACTGGCTTGGTATGGAGGAGTTGGAAGAAGACGCCACCCCAAGAAGGAGGAGTGGAAGCCAGTGGCGGGAAGGAAGACGAGACAGGAAGAAGAACGCCATGATGGAAGGAGAGGGAAGGAGGCCTGCGGAGCGCGGGGAGGCTGAGCTGGATCTCCCCGGCGCCATGGCTGAAGGCTCGGTCCCTGCTTCTAGGCTGAATCGACGGCAGCTGGAGGGGCAGATTGCCCGGCTGACCCAATGTTTGAAGCTGAGGCAGGACGCCTTATGGAGGCTGAACTGGCAGCACGCCCGGGAGGGGCCTACACCTGCGGTAACCGCCACTGCTGCACCGGAGCTTCCCCAGGCAGACTCCACGGAGCCTGCAGCCACCATCACACCACCGGCAGCATCCGGAACCCCTTCCCTGCCACCACAGGAGGAACTGTATGAGGCCCCGGGAGCCGAAGCGGAGGAAGAGGAGCTCCCGCCCAGACCTGACACAGCTGCGCAGGTCCCACCGGAGACCCCTGCGGACCCGGAGCCGCCATTAGCTCCATCGCCGTCCCTGGTGTCCCACCGAGCAGCGTCCACTGCCACTGCACCTGCACCGGAGCAGAGACCGCACCGCCGGGAGGCACCAGGTATATACCCCGGCCCTCCTAACGGGTTGCCCCCCGAATTCACGTTATCGGAGGCTGGCTTGCGGGAACTCGAAATGGGGCAATTAGAAGAGTCAGCTGGGGGCACTAGACTGTCGGAAATGGGGAGGTGGAAGAGGTCCTTACTGAGAAGGGTACGGCTGGAACAGGCGCGCATGATTCGGCATCTTCAGGGATTGGAGGAATCTAGGTTGCTTTGGGATAGTGACCTCGGGATCCCTTGGCTGCCGAGTCCCCATGTAGTCGCCGAGGTTGTATGGACACTAATGGTTCTGCAGCAGACACCAGTGGAGTAGTGGGCTGTAAATGCACTACTCCCATCTAAGAATTGGGGGCAAAACAGCAACATTGACATTGAGCCGGGATTCAGGAGTAAGGAGTCCCCGAAGCAGGCTACAGCTATCTGCCGTACAAGTAGAGTTCTTGGGAACATCTGTCAGGAGGAACTCCAGTGTAACTCAGTACTAGGAGATCTTCACACTTAAAGGCGCTATAGAGGAGACGTTCAGAAAGGCACATGTTGGCGGAGTGATGGAAGGGAGCGTCCTATCTTGCCTGGAGGTTGACTGAGCCCCTGACCTGGAGGACACAGCACGGAGGCAGGCACTTGTGTGTACTACAGACTGTGAGTAAAGCTTTGGAACTACAAGCCTTGGTGTCCCCCATTCATTCCTGCACCAACACCCCTGGTGCCGCTGCATCTGGGTGCCAGCTTCTACACTGCCTGCGCCTCTCAGCTACCCCTACATCTACACTGCCCTGGGACTATAGCTCCAACTGTGGGGAGCTTCACCATCTTGGCTGCAACACACCACCAGTCCCAGAGGATCTGCATGCAGCATCGGCCTAACACCTCACTTGCCGAACACCACAGGTGGCGTCACGAACTATTCATAAACTCTATTCACCCCCCTTTTGCCATGGAGCCCCAGGGCCACGGACCGGGTCACAGCTTCCATGACAACTCCCATTGAGATCAGCGGGCCCGGTACCGAGTACCCCGCCGGCCATGGTTGGGCGCTCCACGCGCACCCGCTGTGTCAGAGGCAGAGCGGGGAATGATGGGAGAGCGAGCGGCAGCTGACGCTCTCTCCTCCAGGCTCCATCATTGCCTCCTTCAATGCAGGGAGCGGGGGGAGGGTGGAGTCGGCGCTGGGGGCAGGCGGGTCCCTCCTGCCTCACAGGGGCCCCTTTGCCTCCCACAGCGCTGCTCTCCTCATTGCACTACACATGGCTAATTTGTTTTTTACATAATTAGCCATGCGGTGCTGGAGGGGCCCACTCTCCCCCGTGCAATGCACAGGCGGTAGGTCCGCCCCTGCCTGACTTGTTAGTTACCCACTGTTCTTATGATCTATATGATTTTTGTTAAACCTTGAACATGTTTTAATTTGTATTTTGTCCAAATATGTTTTCTTTTAGCTTCCTCTCAACTGATCTGTCATATGCAGCACTCCATCATGAATTTTTGATTGGGAAATCTGCAATATCAGGCATAGTCCGGTCTACCTGTTCAGAAATCTGGTCACGACTTCATCAAGTGGTCATGCCTGAGCCCAAGATGGAAGACTGGTTGCGAATTGCCTGGAGATTTGAAGAGCACTGTCAATTTCCCAATTGTATTGGAGCCCTGGATGGGAAGCACATCCGTGTGCGTAAGCCGCCGAACTCAGGGTCCCAATTCTATAATTATAAACAATGTTTTTCTGTAGTTTTGTTGGCTCTGGGCAACAGTCACTGCAGGTTTATAATTGTAGACATTGGGGCCTATGGAAGAACTGGAGACTCTAGAGTCTTCAATTCTTCCATTATGGGTCGGCGGCTACGCAATAACCAGTTGGACCTACCACCACCATGTCAGCTTCCAGGCTCCAATCAAGATTCTGTGCCTTATGTCCTTGTTGCAGATGAGGCCTTTCAATTAACCCGTCATGTAATGAGGCCATATCCCCGTTGAAACCTGGACCACCGGCGCAGAATCTTTAACTTGCGCCTATCACATGCACGGCGACTGGTGGAATGCGCCTTTGGCATTCTTTGTGCCAAATGGCGGGTCCTCCAGTCAGCCATTCAGCTGAGTGAAGCAAACGTATATGAGGTCATAAAAGCATGTGTGGTCCTACATAACTTCACCCGAATTCATGATTGCTCCTCATCTGTTGGTGCTGAAGGTGTGTTGGGCAATGTGGGTAGGCCTAGGCCACATGTGAACCCTCACCGTCGTCCGCTCTCTGGAATGAAAGTACGTGATGTTTTCACAAATTATTTTGTAACACCTCAGGGTGTTACTCCCTGGCAAGAGCATGCTGTATCTATGTTGTAAGGTTAAAATGTTTGTGGATATAAATATCTTTTTTTCCTTTAAGTTGTTGTGTATTTCAGTTACATTATCTTATATATTTTCTATTTTTGAGCTTTAAGTTCTGAATTCAATAAGAGACGAAACTTGGCATTTTTAACCTTTTTATGTAGCCAAAATAAAACTTTTGGTACCGAAAACCATGTTCCACTCATATGGCTTTTGTGCCCATACAAATTTGGGCATCCTTTTTTTCAATATTTGTTAAACCAAATATTTTAACATAAACAGAAATTTGCTAAAGCAATATCAGACAAATATAATATTTCCAAATTTTGGTAGGTTGGGGGTGGTGTTGGCGGGAGTCCAGCCTCAGTTTGTTGCTAGTGTCATGGTCCTGTCAGTGCCGGCATGCAGCCTCCGCTGAGCAGGGACTCACCCGCACTGTAGGGGGGCCCGGCGTCAGGTACAGCCAGAAAGAACAAACAGGACTTGGGGACGCTGAAGTTTAGCCAGCAGTGAAGGACCTACAGTCATGTGACTGCAAGGGGCGGGGCTTAGCGTCCTGCTTCCAGAGATGGCAGGACACTAAACAAAAATATTCAGAGTCAGGCAAAACGGAGGTCATACACAGAGATAGCAGTAAAGTACCAGGGATGAGACAGAATGGATAGTCGGGGCCAAGCAGGGGTCAAAACCAAACAGACATAGAAGGTACCAAGCAGAATCCAACAAGCAATATCCAGAGAACAGACCGAGTCGTACACAGAGTATCAAGCAACCAGAACACAGCACAAACACACTCAGGGGTCACCACACTATGCCAAGGGTGAAAGTATAACTGACGGGGATGGGAGCTTCCTGAGGCTATAAGAAGCTTTCCCAGAACCAATGAGAGGCCACCATAACAAGTCCCAGGTGTGCAGTTAAGAGTCTGCACTGAGATCAAAACATTAACCCCAGAAGTGCAGGTCCACCAGCACTGGTATCATGACAGTACCCACCCCTTTCTCAACGGGGGGCCTCTGGACCCCCAGACTTGCCCGGGTACCTAGCATGGAAAGCCCGAACCAGGCGATCCACATGCATCAACCGGGCCGGCAGCCAGGACCTGTACTCCGGCCCATACCCCTTCCAATGAACTAGGTACTGTACTGACTGCCGAACCAACCTGGAATCTAAGATGTACCCAATCTCATATTCCACATGTCCCTCAACGGAAACCGGAGGAGCAGCGGACTCGGATTCTCCCCGGGCTGCTTCAAAAGGTTTCAGTAGAGATCTATGGAAGACGTTAGGGATCTTGAAAGAGGGTGGAAGGTACAGTCTGTACGCCACTGGGTTGATTTTTTCCACAATCTTGTACGGGCCAATGAATTTGGGGCCCAACTTGGCTGACGGAATCTTTAACTTAATGTTTTGCATGAAGAGCCAAACTTTCTCTCCAACTTGAAACATGGGACCAGGTGTTCGTTTCCTGTCCGCAAAAAACTTATACCTGCCTTGAGACCTATATATACGCCGCTGGACCTCTGCCCATGTATCTTTTAACAGCTGAACAGAGTCCTCAGCCCCGGGACACCCTGAATCTAGATGAGAAAACTCACCAAAATGAGGACTGAACCCATAGTTGATCAAGAAAGAGGACATACCAGTGGATTGACTCACCCGACTATTGAAGGCAAATTTAGCCAACGGCAGTATATCACACCAGTCATTCTGTCTAGCAGAAGTCAGACATCTTAGTATCTGTTCCAGAGACTGATTAGTCTGTTCTGTCTGACCATTACTCTCGGGATGGTATGCAGATGAAAAGGACAAGATATCCCTAATTTTTTGCAGAAAGCACGCCAAAACTTAGCCACAAACTGCACAGCACGATCAGACACCACATTCAGGGGTACCCTATGCAAGCGGACCACATGCTGCACAAACAATCTGGATAAGGTCTCAGCAGAAGGTAATGCGGACAGGGGTACAAAATGAGCCTGCTTTGAAAATCTGTCCACCACTACCCATACCACCGTATTACCCATGGAAGAGGGAAGATTGGTAATAAAATCCATGGACAGGTGGGTCCATGGTCTTTCGGGAACTGCCAAGGGCATCAGCTCCCCCGCCGGCCGGCTATGAGAGCTTTTAGAACGAGCGCAGACCCCACAACCAGAAATGAATTTATTTATATCAGAACCAAGGGTATTCCACCAGAAGATCCTAGCCACCGCCAGTCGCGTGGCTGATATACCAGGGTGAGCACACAGCTTGGATTCATGGAACTCTTGCAAGAGTTTAAGGCGAAGTTGCTCTGGGACAAACAACTTGCCCCCTGGCTTGGCCGCAGGAGCCAGCGACTGGGCCCCCTCAATTTCCCATTCCAATTCAGACGAGATCCCTGCTAACAACACCCCAGTGTGCAGAATGGAGGATGGTGGCTCAGGGGCAGACGCAGGATGAAAACTGCAAGATAAGGCGTCAGCCTTGACATTCTTTGACCCTGGACGGAATGTAATAGTAAACTGGAAACTAGAAAAAAAAGTGACCAACGGGCCTGTCTGGGCGTTAGTCTTTTAGCAGACACAATCTATGACAAATTTTTGGGATCAGTGATCACAGTAACCGGGTGACTGGCCCCCTCCAAAAGTGCCTCCACTCCTCAAACACCAACTTGACCGCAAGAAGCTCTCTATTGCCTGCATCATATTTTCTTTCAGCAGCAAAAAACTTCCTGGAAAAGAAAGCACATGGCCTGAGGTTGGTAAGAGTGGCAGGCCCTTGGGACAACACTGCCCCCACACCCACCTCGGAGGCATCCACCTCCATCACAAATGGTTTGGACAGATTTGGCTGTACCAACACAGGAGCAGACATAAAACATTTTTTCAGAGTCGCAAAGGCCTCTTTTGCGAGCGAGGACCAATTTCTCACATCCGCACCTTTGCATGTTAGATCCGTGAGTGGTTTGACCACCTGCGAAAACCCCCGGATAAATTTGCAGTAATAATTGGCGAACCCCAAGAAGCGCTGAAGACCCTTAAGATCTCGGGGTTGCACCCAATCCGCAATGGCCTGCACCTTCTTGGGGTCCATGCGAAAACCCTCACAGGATACAATTAATCCCAAAAAAGACAATTCTTGAACACAAAATACACATTTCTCCAATTTGGCAAACAGATGATTTTCTCTCAGTCTTTGGAGAACAGTTCGTACATGTTCCAGATGAGAATGCCTGTCGGAGGAGTATATCAAAATATCATCTAAGTAGATAACAACAAAGCGACCAATGAGATCTGAGAATACCACATTGATGAAATTCTGAAATTTGGTGGGGGGCATTGGTAAGACCAAACGGCATGACTAAATTTTGAAACAGTCCCTCGGACGTGAGGAACGCAGTTTTCCATTCATCCCTCGGACCCTTATCAAATTATATGCCCCCCGAAGATCCAGTTTAGAGAACCATTTTGCCCCTGATAGTTGGTTACACAAATCGGGAATCAACGGAAGAGGGTACGTATTCCGTACAGTAATCTGTTTAAGCTCCCGAAAATCGAGACAGGGACGTAACCCGCCATCTTTTTTCTTTACAAAAAAGAAACCTGCTGCCACAGGTGAGACTGAAGGACGTATGTGTCCCTTGCGCAGACTTTCAGCAATGTACTCCTTCATAGCCAAGCGCTCAGGGCCGGATAAATTAAACAGACGGGCTTTAGGTAATTTAGCCCCCGGGACCAGCTCGATAATGCAGTCAAAGGGTCTATGTGGCGGTAACGTCTCGGCCTCACTTTCAGAGAATACATCTTCGAAGTCCTTCAGGCATTCCGGAATACCTTCCAGCTCGACAGATGATACAGACACAGATTTAACAGATTCAACCAGCAGTGCAGATTTATCACACAACTTAAAATCATTAAACCCCCATTGAACAATCTCCCCCGTTTTCCAGTTAATAACTGGGTTATGGCGTTGTAACCAGGGCATGCCCAACACCAACCCTGCCGGTAGATTGTCCAGAACCAAACAACTTAGATTTTCCACATGAGTAGCGCCCACTCTGAGCGAAAACAAGTCAGACATAAAGAGAATTCCCTCCTTAGTGAGGGGAGAGGAGTCAATGGCCACCACCTTGATCGGAACCTTGAGCCTAACTGTCCCTATCTTGCAGCGTGTGACCAATTGGGAGTCAATGAGATTAATCAATGATCCGCAGTCCACGAAGGCCGTAGAGGGAAAAGAACTACCGTCCACGAAACAGTTCCACATGAAGTACAACCTTAGAAAATGAGGAAAAGGGTACCTGAGGGTCGGAGTAGTCACCCCGCTGACTACACAGACCTAGTCGTTTCCCGTCGACCGGGTCGAAGTCGGACAATCAGAACACTCCCTTTTCCAATGTCCCGTTTTACCGCAGTAAAAGCATAACTGCTTGTCCTTCCGGCATTTCCTCTCTGTATCCTTCACGGAGAGGGTGCCTACATCCATGAGCTCAGGGGCAGTCTCTTTCCACTGGGGAACAATGGAGTCTCCACCTGCATCACCCCTCTGGCCCGCAGCCTGCAGTCCATCCGGACGGACTGGGTCATGGCGTCCTCGAGAGAGTTAGGTGGGGGATGTAACGCCAAGGCATCCTGCAGCCACTCGGACAAGCCTCTGCGAAAGAGACCTCGAAGCGCAGCGTCGCCCCAAGAAATCTCTGCAGCCCAGCGGCGGAATTCAGTACAAAACCACTCAGCCGAGTGTTTCCCCTGACAGACGCTCATCACCATGTCCCCTACCAATCGCACTCGGTCAGGCTCATCATAAATGTGCCCGAGGACCTCAAAGAATGCATTCACAGACACTCTCTCAGGGGCAGTGGGAGAAAGGGAGAAAGCCCAAGCTTGTGGGGACCCTCTTAATAAGGACATAATGACCCCTACCTTCTGGTTTTCGACCACAGAGGAATGTGGTCTCAAACTAAAAAAAAGATTGCAACCCTGCATGAAGATCCTGAACTCCTTTTTGTTCCCAGAAAAGAAGTCAGGCAGTATAACAGGTGGTTCCAGGGACACCCGAACAACATCCCTCACCCCAACCCCCCCACACTGTCTCAGAATCCTGCTGCTGAGAACGAGCCAGAGCCTGCTGCTCCAGGGATAAACCCTGAAACATCTGACTTAGATTTTTCATCTGGTCAGCCAGAGACTGTATGGGATCCATAATGCTCTGCACAAAAAAACTCCAAAAGCTTAATGGTCAGTTATAATGTCAGGGTCCTGTCAGCGCCGGCATGCAGCCTCTGCTGAGCAGGGACTCACCTGCACTGTAGGGGGGCCCGGGGTCAGGTACAGCCAGAAAGAACAAACAGGACCTGGGGACGCTGAAGTTTAGCCAGCAGTGAAGGACCTACAGTCATGTGACTGCAAGGGGCGGGGCTTAGCGTCCTGCTTCCGGAGATGGCAGGACACTAAACAAAAATATTCAGAGTCAGGCAAAACGGAGGTCATACACAGAGATAGCCGTAAAGTACCAGGGATGAGACAGAATGGATAGTCGGGGCCAAGCAGGGGTCAAAACCAAACAGACATAGAAGGTACCAAGCAGAATCCAACAAGCAATATCCAGAGAACAGACCGAGTCGTACACAGAGTATCAAGCAACCAGAACACAGCACAAACACACTCAGGGGTCAACACACTATGCCAAGGGCGAAAGTATAACTGACGTGGATGGGAGCTTCCTGAGGCTATAAGAAGCTTTCCCAGAACCAATGAGAGGCCACCATAACAAGTCCCAGGTGTGCAGGTAAGAGTCTGCACTGAGATCAAAACATTAACCCCAGAAGTGCAGATCCAACAGCACTGGTATCATGACAGCTAGGTTTGGTGGCCAACTTGACCTTCACTCTGTGTGGGTGCATAATCTTGGCCATGATGTATGATGTGGTCAGGATCATGTTGCTGAGTTGAGAAGTGGCCAGAGGGATAATGGAGATGATACTCCTGGGGATTCTGGTAACCACGTGAGTCATACCCCCCAATATGGCCATGTCGTCCAAAGCCAGGTTGGGGCCAGCCTCCATCACTGGGTCTGAACAAGTGGCCATATTAGGCAGGTGGGTTATAGGCTGCCATTTGGGCCTGTGGTGGCCAAGGTTGGGTTGGGGGGGAATGGGATGAGGTGCAGGCACCAGTGGAGGAGGTGCCTCAGATTCATATTGAGCATGCACTTCTGGGTTGGGTTAAACTCAGGGCCGGTTACGGGGTGACAGCTGCCACCACGTCAAGAACTCAAATACCTCATATGGGGTATTGGGGTGTGCATGCATCAATGAGGATCTGAATGAATCATCGCACATGTAGCCTCACATCAAGCGGTAGGGGACGGAGGTAGCGGGCCAGGCTGTGGGAATATGCCTCTTCACCCTCATCCTGGGCAGCTCTGGACAGGTAATTGAGCACCCCCTTGTCAACATGCCTCTTGGTATCAGAGGCAGGAATCTCTCGCCTTCGTCACCCATGGCGGGATGTGACAGCAGGCTGGGGGGAGGCATCAAGACGCACAGTAGTGCTGCTGCTGTTGGCCTGGTCATCAAGGCTGCCGAGTGCTGGTGCAGCTGCTGGTACAGGTACTGGTGCAGGTGCTGGTGCAGGTGGAGCTTGGGGGATGCAGCTAGAAGGGTCAAAAGATGGGCCAGCCACCTCTTCACCTCCCCCGACCGGATCTATAATGGCCTCAGAATCCGACCCTGTCTCCCTCAGTGAGGTTGGGCTGAGTTCTGTTATGAAATGTGAAAGAAAAAAAAAGGTGGAGATATGACCCTAAACACCATATGTGTAATGTGGTGTGATGTATGTACTTACGGGCTGAGATCCAGAATGGGAGCCAGAAATGCCAGCAGGTCGTAATAGATATACTTCCGCTTGGTCGGTGCTGCATCCCCACTCATGACCCGCTGCTGACGTTCCCGCCTGTATTGGTCACGGATGCTGCGCCAGTGTCTAATCACATCTTCCACTGCAATATGACACAATAATTTATTATTACATTGCGCAAATTTCAGCAACAAGTTTATATACATTTAACATAGTCATGTGGCCTAGTAAAGTGTCAGTTATAAACATAATCTCGATTACACAGAATGAGCAAAAAATACACATAATAGGATTTTAGGGATTACTGGAAAAGCGTGTTATTTAGTGCAGTTAATATGATTTAGAATAAATGAGAAAACTTACTAATTTGTTGCTGTCCCTCATGTGGACGGTCCTCAAAATCTGGAAACATTTGTCCACAGATGCGCCTCCATGCTTCCTCTTTTCTGGCCCGGTCTGAATAATGTGCATCCCTCTGGTCCCACAGTTCTGGCCTCTCTTAGACCAGAAGATAAGCATCTCTACATTTATGTAGGTAGACATGCTGCAGGACTCCGTGGAGGCGTTCTTCCTGGATGTCTGGAGCGCTTTTTGAGCTAATTAGCATGTCTAAGCTTCTTGATTATGGCTTGGCGCATTTCCTGTCACCAGGAAAAGTCTTGCGTATTTCTCGCAAGTCACATGTGTGGTCCGTGTGTAATCCATATTTTTCTCACACCCATAGACTTGCATTGGCGTATTTTTGGAGGAATACACTGACAATCGCAGCATGCAGCAATTTTCTCAGCCCGTAAAATACGGCTGAGAAATATACGGCTGATGGGAGCTGCCCCATAGAGAAACATTGGTCCGAGTGCAAAGCGTGGTTTTAGCGCCTATCGCTCGTCCGTATTTCTAGTGTGACGCCGGCCTTAACCTGCAGATATGGGGTTACTCTGCAGGCTAATAACATTTTCAAGTCATGTGGCCACTGCACTTACAGCCCTACTGTCATGCGGAAATTAACTTTAATTCTCCCGGTAGCCTCAGGCTTTCAGTAACAGAGGTGCTGCTGGGCGGCTTCAGTAGCTGCTCAGTGAATAGTGAGCGGCTGCTATAACTATGCCCCTGCAATGACTTAAAGCCGGCTCTAATGCTGAGTGGGTTGTCAGTGCCGGAGTGTGGTTACAGACAGAATCTGTCTCTCGCAGCAGTGAGTGGAACTGAGCTCCACCGTCTGCTGTTATCTCCTGAAAGAGATTTTCCATGGAGATGAGCGATCACTGCTCGGGTGCTCATTGCTGGACCCAAGCAAATCATAATACTCGCATGGTCGTTTTGAGTATAATGGGAGTCAATGGGAAAGCCAAGCTTTTTTCCAGCAGACCCTACAAAAATAAATAACAAAATCTCAAATACTAATATCATAATCAAAATTTGGGGTATAAAAAATAGTCACCAGCAGTGTGAATATTATAATATATAAATAATGTGCATCATGAAAAATTAATTAAAGTGGGAGTGCTTAGAAGACATCAGTAGGTGTCAGTATTCAGGTATACCACACAAAAATCAGGGTAATGCTAATGGACACCAAAAGATGTCAATAAAAGGTGTACTGCATACAGACCAGGGTTAACAAAGGTAATAAAGTAAAAGAAAGTATAGAGTTAAAATTATCGTTGATTTCACACTAGCGTGTGTGAAGCGAGAAACTCGCACGAGTCTTTTGCATCAACACCCAGCACTACCGTCAGCACTCGGAACGGAGCATGCGGCTGCATAGAAATGCAAAACGATACATGCAGCCGCACGCTTCGGTCCGAGTGCCGGGTGTTGGTGCGAGAGACTCGTGCGAGTTTCTCGCATCACACACGCTAGTGTGAAACCGGCCTTATAAACACAATATACTGTATGGGTGATACTGCTGTATATATGTTACATAGGTGATACTGCGACTATACACCCCTGTCACAGTATCACCTATATAATGTATATAAATTAGTCACCTATATGATGTATGCAACATAACACAGTATAATGCTGTCTTAATATAGTGTACAATGTAGAGTTGTGCATATATATAATTCTCAGTATCTGGTCTTATTATGTGTGTATCTATATATATATATATATATATTTATATTCTATATCACTCCAATTAGTTGTGAAAAAATTGGCGGACTCTTTATTTGCCCATGTGGCAACATTTCACATCCATAACATAACCGTTCTCTGCTGTGGAACTGAACTTTTGCCACATGGGCTAATAAAGAGTCCAACCCTCCCTCGCTTGCTCAGCTCCCCGGCACTTGCGATACTTACCTCTTCCCGCTTCTCCACTGTGACATCTTTTGACTGTGACGTTTCAAGTCAGAGGGTGCAGTGACATCACGTCGGTGTGCCCTCTGCCTGAACAGTCACAGTGCAGAGTGCCAGAAGACGCCGACGTTGAGGCGTCCAGAGCAGAGCAGTGACCAGCGAAGATAGATGAGGATTTCAGGCTTTTTTAAAATGTTTTGAGCAATATATGGGGCCCATCATATATTGGAGCATCATATGGGGCCCATCATACACTGGAGTATTATATGGAGCATCTTATGGGGCCCAATATACTGAAGCATAATATGGGGCCCATTATATATGGAGCATCAAATGGAGCCTATTATATATGGAGCCTCTTATGGGGCCCATTATTTATGGAGCATTATATGGGCCCATTCTGTTTGGAGTTTGGATCAATATATGGGGCCCATCATATACTGTATGGAGCATTGTATGGGGCCCATTCTGTTTGGAGTTTGGAGCATTATATGGAGCCCATCATATTCTGTATGGAGCATTATATGGGGCCCATTCTGTATAAAGCAATGTATAGGGCTCATTTTACTGAATGGAGTATTATATGGGGCTCATTATACTGTATGGAGTATTATATGGGGCTCATTATACTGTATGGAGTATTATATGCGGCTCATTAAACTGTTTGGAGCATTATATGGGGCTCATTATACTGCATGGAGCAATATATGGGGATCATTATTCTGTATGGAGCAGTATATGGGACTTATTCTGTATGAGGCTCATTATTCAGTATGGAGCAATACATGGGGCTCAATATACCATATTAAGCACTATGTGGTATCCTTAATACTGTGTGGAGCATTATATGGGGCTTATTATTCTGTGTGGAGCAATATATGGGGCTCATTATTCTGTATGGAGCAATATATGGGGCTCATTATACTGTATGGAACAGTAAGTGGTGCACATAATACTGTGTGCAGCAACATATGGGGCTCATTATACTGTATGGAGCAATATATGGGGCATGTTATTCTGTATGGCGCAATATATGGGGCTCATTATACTGTATGGAGCACTTTGTGGTACCCATAATACTGTGTGGAGCAATATATGGGGCTCATTATACTGTATGGAGCAATATATGGGGCTCATTATACTGTATGGAGCAATATAAGGGGCTTATTATTCTGTATGGAGCGCTATGTGGTGCCCAGAATACTGTATGGAGGACTATACTGTCTGATTTATGACCTTTTGTACAATGTACAATAGTTATCACTCATGTAATGTAAGAAGTGAAATCTTTGGCATTGTATGCCTATATTTCTGTGCTGTATCTGTGCATTATGAATTCTGGTATGTGTTAAAGGAGCCAACTGAAACTTTCACCCGGGACCCACAAAAACCTGGAGCCAACCCTGTATGCACCGCACAGTACAGCTTCTCCTGTCCTGTTGTCGAAGAGGTGACATTGGACTTTGGGAGGGTCAATATTAGTTTAGTATATTCAATATTACTATGGCCAAATAAAAATAAAATATTGGAAAAGCTGTTTAAATGCATTATCCCAAGTAATCCTCTCTTCTTTGGATAGGGGAAAACTTTCCAATTGCGGGAGATCCGACTGCTGGGACCCCTATGTTCCTGAAAATCGGAGCTCTGTAGAGCACCATGTAAATGCAGCTGTGGTCGATCATACTCACTGTGGCGCCATTCACATGTGGCTCTTCAAATATCTCCTTTTAGGAGAGTGAGGGGCATGACAAAGTAAAGCAAAATTCATTGATTGGGGTGAAAAGTGTTATAGTTTGTGGGCTTGTGGGGTTTGTGTGGCAGGGCTCTTGTCCCAATCCGGCCCTGCTTGCGAATACTGTTTTGTCCTATAGATCGTACAGAACAAGGGAAAAGATGTGGTGCATACCCAGCCAAAGGCCTCTTTCACACATCCATGTCACCGATACATGTGGTGACAGTTTCCACTCGTACCGGAGACACTTACACACGTAGACACATTCAAGTGAATGGGTCTGTGCACATGTCAGTGTATATCCACAGACTATGGGTCCGTGGGCAAAATACGCTAACATGTCCATTTTTTAACAGCAGCACGGGACACAAAACGTCCTGCACATGTGCACACGGATAACACACAGGGATGTTATCCGTGTGACACGTACCGGTGCCTGAGAAGCAACTGTACACTTATCGCTGTTCCCCACTTGGATGCTGAAGACAGCTCTCATCATTCTTCCATTTTGCCGGCGATGAGCGCGAGCAGGAGAGAATGATAAGAGTTACAGTGGGTACGGAAAGTATTCAGACCCTTTTATATTGCAAGTCCACCATATTAATGAGGCAATCCCACAATGTAGTAAATCAGCATGCACACAGCACTAGGGTGCATAAATTCAGCAAACATAAGGGTGAAAAGCACACGGTATTCAAACTTAGAAGTCCAGCGTGACACCGGAGAGGCAAAACAGGAGAAGGCCGCTATATGTACCTATAGGGCTGAAAGTCCTGCACAAGTCCAGCAACACAGCCCCAACAGACACAGACCCAAAGGAGATGGCAAAAGTCACGCTTCCTTACTGGCCACAGCAGCTCCAAGGGTAATCAGCTCCACAACAGAAGTCCAGACAGTAGTTGAGCATAGCAGGGCAGTAGGCACTAGGATGTAGAGAGGAAGAGCACTGAGTAACAAGCAGCAGCCACACCAGGGAGTCCACTAGTAGATGAGCAGGAGCAAGACAGCAACAAAATACTCTGGCACAGGAGAACACATGACCCAGACTTAAATAATCAGGACAGACAGGAAGTTCGATGACAGGACGATCAGGGCGAACAGGCACAAGGAAAGTCCGGAATCCTTACAGTCAGGTGCGGGTATATGGAACAGGCTCAAGAGTTGAATTTGCACCACACCTGTCAGGTTTAGACTGTTTTATACAGTGACACCTATCACCAACAGCAAACTCTAACATTTAAATGGCATTATTCCATGGCAAGATTATGGGGAGCAACACTCATTGCCACCATATTGGTGTTTCATTGGAGATTCGTAATTTTACAATTATATAGAACTTGCGATCAAATGAATGCAGATTCAAATCTCCTGTGGGGGACTAAAAAGCAAAATGAAAATGAGAAAATGTTTTAAAAAATATTTAAGAAAATTAAAACAAAAATGTAACAGTATTAATAACCTCCCATTTTCCAATTAAAAATTTAAGATAAAAAGCTAAATAAAAATATTTGGTTTCATTGAGTCCATAAAAGTTTAATTTCTCAAAATCAAAGTCAAACTGCAAAAAAGTACCATATTCCAAATAAAATATTGCCTCTATATAAATCGCTTGTAAAACCTAATCTTTAAAATCGGGAAATTGGAGATGTAGAAAAGGTTCTTCCAAGAAAAGAAGATCTTTCTCTTCGATATGTGATGAACTCATTGAGCTGAACTGCAGTGATCTCAGTGTCTATTTTCTCATGGTGCTGAGGTCATAATAATAATAGCTAAATGTGTAAACACAAAGGATTTTATTTTAGTCAAAATTTTGCTTGCTAACTTTCAGGAATGCAATAAGATTAAGTAAGCAAATAGCTATTTGTAAATGCAAACACACCCTTGTGCCACAGTGACTTTTTTCAAAGTCTCTTTAAATTTTATCACAATGCTGGATAATTATCACATATATATAGGCCATAAGCTTTTTTCACATTCGACAGCTATTTTCAACCAAAGTAGCTATAGTAAACCTTAAGGCACCGTCTCATATAGCGAGATCGCTAGCGAGATCGCTGAAGCGTCACCAATTTTGTGACGCAACAGCAACCTCGCCAGCGATCTCGCTACGTGATACACGTAGCGGCGACCAGGCCCCGCTGCGATGTCGCTGATCGTGCTCGAATGTCCTGGGCCATTTTTTGATCGCTGGTGTCCCGCTGGACAGCGCACATCTCTGTGCTTGACGCCATAATCAACGACGAGCGACCTCGTTGGCGACTCAGAACTCAGCAACGCAGGCGTGATTTTGCTTTTTCTTTTCAACGCCCTTCTGCTCCGATTGGTGGCCACTACTGTGACCTCGTCATAAAAGATAATGTAGTAGCGCTCCCATCCATTGTTCCTAAGTGCTGTGGATTGTATTATACGGTTTTCTTCAACGTTCCCGTGAGAGTTGCTTGTGCGTTCTTCGTGGATTTTACTACGCGGCTTGCTTCAGCGTCAGTGTCTGAGTCGCTACTGCGCTATTTATTCGTGGATTTTCCAACAACTTCTGGTTGCTCCGTCCTGCAAGGTAGGCATTGTTTGGGGTCTCAAATTAGGATCTTTGTTGCGTTTCCTTTTTTAGGTCAGCTACCTATTATATTTAATCATAACTCTATTCTACATTGTGGTCATGATTTAACACTTGCAAGCAAATGGAGGGCTGCTCGGCTTCTATCTGTGTACATATGCTTTGGCATGGGCAGCCATTTTAGTTTTCCTGCCCCACCCACCCCCGCCATTGTAGGATCTTTGTAGCGTTTCCATTGCTTATACGTCAGCTATCAATTATATGCAATCATAACATTTAACATGTACAGTTATAATAATCGCGTTATTGTTTTGTAGAAACTTCTCTCATCTTTACCTTTTATTTTGCAGTTTGCACATCATGAACGACGCGGAGCATGCTGTTGTGGCTGCTGCATTGCTGGTTGAGGGAGCTCGGCAACAAGATGAGGCACGGATGCTAGAGAGGCGTTCCAAACGAAAGCGTCGCATGCGGACCAGAGAATGGCTGGAGAAGAGATCCGAATTCTCCCACATGCAACTTGTAAGAGAGCTTCAGGAGAAGAATCCTCATGATTTCCACAACTATCTGCGGATGTCAAAGAAATCCTTCAAACTGTTACTGTAAAGTGTTAAGCCACTTATTCAATGGAAGGATACAGCAATGCGTGCTGCTGTCTCGGCAGACGAAAGATTGGCAGTCACGCTGCGATTCCTGGCCACCGGACGCTCACTGCAAGACTTACAATTTTCTTCAGCTGTTTCAAGGTCCCTGCTCAGTGTTTTAATTCCAGAAACATGTAAAGCGATTGTCTGCAGTCTATGGAGCTACATTCAGTTTCTCAAAACGGAGGCAGAATGGAAAAAAATTGCCTCAGATTTTGAGCAGCTTTGGCAGTTCCCCAACTATGGTGGGGCTTTGGACGGGAAATATGTGCGGATCGCTCAACCACCAAACAGCGGATCCTATTTCTACAATTATAAGGGCTATTTCAGCGTCATCCTGATGACCTTTGTTAACGCCAATTGCGAATTTATAAATGTTAATGTTGGCATGAACGGCAGGGTTTCTGATGGTGTTGTTTTAGAGCACACACGTTTTGGTGAGCGATTGAACAACTGTGACGTGCACTTGCCTCCCAACTCGGAGACAACAGGCAACCTTTAAAACGCTCACTAAAAACCGGACTCCTTCCCAGAAATCGCAATTTTACCGCGATTATGATCGCGATTTTGCCGCGATTTTCGCATGCGATATTCAAGCACTTTCCAAGCGATTTGAAGCATCGCTTGGAAAGTGATTGACAGGTTGGTCACACTCGTCAAACATAGTGTTTGACAAGTGTGACCAGGTTTTTACTATCGAGGCCGCCTATGCGGCATCAATAGTAAAAGATAGAATGTTAAAATGCTAAAAAAAATAAAAAAAATCAGGGTATATTTACCTTCCGGCATCCCACGCTGCATTCCCGGGCCTCAGCGTTCCCAGTAATGCCTTGCGAGACCTGTGATGACGTAGTCTCGCGTTACTATAGTGATCTCGCGAGACCACGTCATTACAGGGCCTTGCCGCAAGGCATTACTGGGAACGCTAGGCCGGGAATGCAGCGCGGGACAGCGGAAGGTAAATATACCCCGATTTTTATTTTTAATTCTTTTTTTACAGGGGTATGGTACCCAGGGCCTGGAGGACAGTCTCCTCTCCTCCACACCGTGGGTACCAACCGCACATGAGACGCTTAACTTCCCGCATGGTGGGCATAGCCACATGCGGGAAGTCAGTGATTCTCATGCATTCCTATGGGTGCGGAATCGCGGCAATTCTTTGTGATTCCGCACAAAAGAATGAGTATGCTGCGATTTTTTCCGCGGTGCGATTCCACCACGGAAAAAAGCACTGTATTAGCACGGCATGTGCGGAATGCCATAGGAATGCATGGGGGGCGTTCTGTACACGATTTTTAAACGTTTTCGCAGCGTTTTCGCACCGAAAATCGCTGCAAAAACGCTTAAAAATCGCTACGTGGGCACATAGCCAAATTTTGTTTTTGTCGGCGATGAAGCCTTCCCACTTCATGCCAATATACTAAAACCGTACCCCCGAAAAAGTCTTACGGAGGAAAGATGAATTTTCAATTACTGGTTGTCAAGGTCACGACGGTTTGTAGAAAATGCCTATGGCGTCATGGCCAACCACTTAAGAGTTTTCCACTCGCCTATTAACCTGAAGCTTGAATCTATAGACTCTGTAGTTTTGACCTGTTGCGTGCTGAACAACTTCCTTCGGCGGCGCAAAGCAATTGCGTACAGTCCGCCTGGGTTCGTGGACTCTGACAACAAAACAAATGGTGAAGTGGTGCTCGGTGAGTGGCGTGCAAATGATCTCGCAATTGCAGGACTTCAACCAGTCGTACACGGCAGAACCAAGGATAATGCGAAGGCCTGCCGAGACAACTACTGCCAATATTTTAACAGTCCTGGTGCTGTTACTTGGCAGAATCAAATCTAGTGAGCTACTGATCACATTTATACATTTATTTTTCATTATCTGTAAAGATTTTTGTAATAAAATTTACATTTTACTTTACAAAAGCTTTGTTGTTCTTTCACTAATAAAGGCCCGTGCGCGCAGCGGTCTGCTATTCGCATACGTGTGGCAGCCACATTGATTTTATTACGTCTGTACACATGTGCAGCCCTTTGTGCACTCTCTCTCCTCTCTCTCTTTTCTCTCTATATATATCTAATTATATATTTAGCTTTTTAGCAGCTGCTCTATTAATCCGAGGTGACCTCCTAATGCTGTAAATTCTACACATGAGTATTTTCATTTTTTTAAAACATATGACATTTATATAAACTCTACTGTGCCTAATAATTTGGAACAGTGCATTTTTTTTAAGATTATACTGTTTTTATTGGGATGCTTCTTTAATAAACTTCGATATACACTTCAATACGTGTTGACTTTTAGTACACTGACTGTCATTTGCACCAACCTTTAAGGAAAAACAGAGAAAAAGAACATTTGCATAATAATTTGGGACATTATGTACATACCAATATGCATACAAATATATTCCTATTTTAATGTCTATACACCTATGTTAACAATTAGATGTATATATATCCATATAAAACAGCAACGGTGCACGCACCAGCGTTCCCGTCTGACCACAGACGCTGTGTCTAGGAAGCGACACTTTGAGAACGCAGTTGCGTCTCCGATCAGGGGGACACGCTGATTTGAGGGTTGCCTCCCTTCGAGGACGCATTAGCATCCCCAAAGGCGTCGAATGTACGTCGTGACGTCACAACGCTCTGGTGGGTGTCATTGATGCAGCGTGGTCCCCATAATTGCAAAGATGGCGACTAGGCAGCATTCTTGACCTTGGGGGGATGCTGAGGTCCGGTATCTCATTGAGCAGTGTGATGCACGGGACTACGGATGCGAGCAATACCATCAGCATCCCATGCACCACAAAAGGGCGGTGCTTAGGAGGATAAAGAGAGGTCTAGCCCGCCGATTTGGTGTCGAGCACTCCACGACCCAGATCTGCAAGAAGCTGGCGGACCTGCGCTTCCGGTCCAGTGAGCGCATCGCCAGCATCTGTGCACAGAATTGAAGGGATCGTGGTGAGTGTTGTTGAGCGGATCTGGAGGGGTTCTGTTTTCTTGTTTATCACTGCCCCAGGGTGCCTGTCCCGCCTCCTGCTCTGACGTCCTATACTCTCCCCACCATGCTCCATAATTGTATGCACTAAAAGGTTGAGACAAGAGCGCAATAGGGTCTTATCCGAGAAAAATGTATAAATAATAGCGGTATTTATACTCACCTTCTCCAAGAGAAAGTAAAGCCTGTATAGTATGTCAGCCTGCTGCACGTCCAACGGTCCACAGCGGAACCGCAACAAAGTAACTGAGGAATAAATTCTTGGACTTTACGTGCGCTGCCAGACAAATTCCATAACCACAACAGGTTAAAAAGTTAACCCTTTAATCCCTACGCGTTTCAAGCATACCACTTCTTCTTCAGGGGTTGACACATGAATACAGAGAGCTGTCACAGCATTTATACATACAGGATTCAAATTTGGCGCCATGAAAGACATGAGGTGCGGCGCAAAGATCAAAGGTCAAAGAAGTTCAAGCGTCATGAAGAGTTCATAGGAGTAAATCGTTCAATAATCGAAACAATAAATTCTATCTTTATTATATTTTTGCAGTAAAGAAGAAAAAAGATGGAAAAAGGAAAATATGGAAAAAAATATATATATGTGAAAAAAAGAGGGAATAAGGAGAAAGAACCCACAACGTGAGGAAAAGAAGGATCAAAGTCCAACAACGACACCACCACACCGATATATATTTTTTTCAAAATGTATATTTCCTTTCAGCGTTTTTTATTACATATAGTCCTTTCCCCCTTCATGGTCTTTTTTTACACAAACACAATGGGTTAATTTTATTTACACTCTCTTCGGCATCATAAACAATAAAAAAAAATTTTTAATTTATTCCTGTGGGTTGGGTCTATGCTTCTTAAACCCCGGTGATTATAACAACCAATGTGTTTTTCTTCCATATTTATTAATATATTTTTTAATTTCTCACAATTTTATGCACATTGAGACATTTATACCTTTTCTTTTATATAAAACACAATGTGTCATCTTTTATATAAAACACAATGTGTCATCTTTTATGGAACATAAGGGGTTAATTTTATATATATCCTGTGGTACTTGAATTTTTTCGTTTCCAACAATTTTTTCTGTTAGTCAGGTTTCATGCTTTTAAAAGTTTGGAACCCCAATTGACTTTTAGAATGAAATAACCAATGCGTTTTTCTGTTTTTTCAGTGGATGCACATAGGTATATTGCTCCTCATTCCCCTTTCCCCATTGACTATATTCCTTTGTTAACTCGTTCCCCCGTTATAGGTCCCCTTCTTTATCAATTTTTAATGCCTTTTTAATAAATATATATAATTATTAACACCAATCTTTTTCTTGATATACTAATGTCTAGCGTTTCGCTGTATTCTCCTCTGCCCTGGGCGGTGAGCGATCTGGTGTCTCCTTGCTGATTTTCTTGCGGGTGCATCTCCGCTCATTGAGCTGCGCCACTGTTTTATCGTGTTTTTTAAAATGTAATAATGGGGACACACTTTTTTAATATTATTTTTATTTTAATCTTTTATTCATTATCCTTTTCTTCATGTATTTTTTGAATTCACATATATGTATTATATTTCATTTTTATACATATTCATTTCGGAGATTCATTCCCCTTTGATAGTCTGGATTTCAATTTCTCTTGTCTAAATCCAATCACTCTCCTCGTTGTGGTGGTGTCGTTGTTGGACTTTGATCCTTCTTTTCCTCACGCTGTGGGTTCTTTCTCCTTATTCCCTCTTTTTTTCACATATATATATTTTTTTCCATATTTTCCTTTTTCCATCTTTTTTCTTCTTTACTGCAAAAATATAATAAAGATAGAATTTATTGTTTCGATTATTGAACGATTTACTCCTATGAACTCTTCATGATGCTTGAACTTCTTTGACCTTTGATCTTTGCGCCGCACCTCATGTCTTTCATGGTGCCAAATTTGAATCCTGTATGTATAAATGCTGTGACAGCTCTCTGTATTCATGTGTCAACCCCTGAAGAAGAAGTGGTATGCTTCGAAACACGTAGGGATTAAAGGGTTAACTTTTTAACCTGTTGTGGTTATGGAATTTGTCTGGCAGCGCACGTAAAGTCCAAGAATTTATTCCTCAGTCACCATGCTCCATAGCATAACACATAACAGTAGCGAACGCTTCATTTAAAGTAGCCAAAGCCCCACCCCAAAAGCCCAAATCAAGTTGAAAGAGTATTCCGCTCAATAAAATTTTTTTCCTATCCCTAGGACCACCATCTCCAGCAACACCACCATCCCAACCAGTACAGCCATCTCCTGCTGCACCAGCTACCCCTTTCCAAGCTGCTACCCCGTCTCCTGCTGCTACCCCGCCTCCACATTTGGGGTTACACCCATCTTCCCCCCGAGATGCTTTCTCTCCAGCATCACTACGTGACACTGGTGCAGGCTTGGCTTCCAGTAACTGAAGCACATAATATAAGCTCCCTAAAAGTTGGAAAGGATACTTGGGTGTTAGAAGGATGGTGGGCTGTCGTGTAATATAAAGTTTTGTGTGTTTCCCTAGCCGGTGGTGCCACAGGATCAGGTTGGGCTATCAGCTCCTCATCTGAGGAAACAGGGACGCCCCAAAACCGTAAGTGTTAAACCACAAACATGTACCTTTAGTTAGATGTTGCAACAGAATTAGCCTGGTTAACTTTTACCATTCCCTCAACAGAAATCCCAACCTTACAGGACCTGCTGGCATCATACCGGCGGATGACGGAAGTTGTGCACCAACATGGAGTAATGCGGGGGAGGTATGTGGCGGCCCAACAACAGGGTGGCAGCCATTGATATTTTTTTTGTTTGTTTATTTAAATTGTTATATATATAAAGTTGGAAATATATATACATATCTATATATATATATATAAAAATAATATATTTCTAGTTTAGATCTGCTGCTGTGTCAACTTATTTCTAAACCTTAAAAAAACCTTTAAAAAACACAAAAAAATCCCTTCAAATATACATTTTAATAAAAATTTAAAAAATAAATTAAAATAAACTAATAAAAGCACACCCATTATATCTGGGCATCTTTAGCGGGAGTACTGCCTTGATGGCATCCTGCCTTGATGGCGTCCCTGACCTGACCTCCACCCAGCCCATTACCCCGCCTTAGTAGGCAAGCTAATACCTGTATGCAGAATTGATTAAAGCAGGCCACAAGTTTGAAGCAAAATAACTTTTATTAGAGTCAAAAATATGTTAACAATAAAATAAACATATGTCATAAGTAAACAGTAAACAAAATAAAGCATCACTCAAACTACAATTGTTGGTAATACGGGTCAGAATCGTTAAATCGTTGCCTTAGTGGAGTAAAAGATTGGGAAGCCTGAGGTAATGTGGCGCCCCTGAGGCTCAGTCGCCACAGAGGTACTGCACCTTCTCCTAAGGTGTGGTGCCCCACCATCCAGGTAAGTTGGAGGCTCCTGACCACGCTCCAACACTCGCACCCCACACAATAGAGTAGTTCAGCAAAACCACATTGCGGCTCCTTGCTTAGAGAGAAGCAGAACACCTTTGGTGGTTCCCTGCTTGGAACACTAGATGTGCTGGGAGGAGGGTGGAGTTTAGAATATATATTTGAGCGGGATGGTTTAGGATTAGAGGACAAGTCAGTGAGTGAGGCTGAGAGAGGAAGCCACTCGGAGAGGAGTGGGGATCCCTGGAAGAGGGATGGAGGAAGGAGTGCTGCAGCTGCCTCAGTGACCTGAGCCAGCTGGCATGGGAAAGGAAAGAAGGAGAAGGACATTGAACTGAAGCCTGAGCTTCCATAGAAGGGAAAAGACAAGTACGGAACGTAGGAGTAAAAGGGAACACAGAGGACGTGGGTTAGAGGAAGAACCCTGCCTAGAAGTTTTAAGCGCAAGGCCGGGGGGCACAACAGCAACACGGATAGAGAGCCGGGACTAGGAGTAGAGAGTCGCCGAAGCAGGCTACAGCTGTCTGCCGTGCAAGTAGAGTTCTTGGGAACATCTGTCAGGAGAAACTCCAGTGTAACACAGTACTAGGAGATCTTCACACTTAAAGGCGCTAAAGAGGAGACGTTCAGGAAAAGGCACATAAGTTGGCGGAGTGTGGAAGGGAGCATTTCTTCTTGCCTGGAGGTTGACTGAGTCCCTGACCCGGAGGACACGGCACTGAAGCGGGCACTACAGACTGTGAGTAAAGCTTTGGAACTACATACCCTGGTGTCCTCCATTCCTTCCTGCGTCCGTCCGCCTGACACTGCTACATCCCGTGCACCAAACACTACACCATCTAAGTGTCTCCACATCTACACTGCCCTGGGACAACAGCCCTGCCTGTGGAGGGCTATAACATCATTGCTGCACCACACCATCTGTCCCGGAGGATCTGTCCGCAGTGTCGTCTTAACACCTCCCTTGCCGAACACCACAGGTGGCGTCACAAACTATTCATTTAACTACATTCCACCATTCACATCTTCCTATTACTTGGGCGCCCAGGGCCACAGTCCGGGTCACCGCCGCTGTGACACATCCCACTGATACCGGCCAGATACCGAGTACCCCACGGCCCTGGGAGGGCGACCCAACTTGGCGTCACGAACAGGATGACGAGACCCGATGCCATCGGGTTCTGTGCGCCTAGAATTTGTTGGACTTAAAACTTTTGAGAATGTGCAGAAGACCCAATTTAATAGACTGTGAAATGAACATCAAAAATGGCCGTTGGCGTGGAGAAGGAGGGCATGACTCGATGGGAGGTCCTAGGAAAAGACCGCGAACAGTCTTGGGCCTCCCCTGCCTGAATTAATATGTAACAGCGACATGGCTAACCCCCCGAGGGGTTCGTATACTGGATTTTTATGGAGGCGCTGGAAGAAGTTGCTGCCCCAGGAAGGAGGGGCAGAAGCCAGTGGCAGGAAAGGGGCCGAGAGAGGAGGGTGAAGAACGCCAGAACGCCATCTCGGAGAGAGAGGGAAGGAGGCCTGCGGAGCGCGGGGAAGTGGATCTCCCCGGCGCCATGGCTGAAGGCTCCAGCCCCGTAGCGGAGAAGAACCGTCAGCAGCTGGAGGATGAAATCGCCCGGCTGACCCAATGTTTGCGGCTGAGGCAGGAGGCCTTGTGGAGGCTGAACTGGCAGCACGCCCAGGAGGGGCCTACATCTGCGGTGACTGCCGCCGCTGCACCGGAGCTTCCCCAGGCAGATTCAGTGGAGCCTGCCGCCGCCATCGCATCGCCGGCAGCATCCGAAGCCCCTTTGCTGCCGCAACAGAAAGAATTATATGAGGCCCCGGGAGCTGAGGAGGAGGAAGAGAGACTCCCGCCTGGACCTGACACGGCCGCGCAGGTCCCACCAGAGGCCCCCGCGGACCCGGAGCCCCCACCCGCTGCCACGGCCCACTTTCACCGGCACCGGAGCAGAGACTACGCCGCCAGGAGGCCCCAGGTACGCCAGATGTCCCGACACCTGGGAAGGCCCTGGGGTGCACCACGGTTGCAGCGGCTGGCCAGGTCGTGCTAGATCTGGTCTGGGACCGGGATACCAGTCCCCGGGGGGGAACACCGGAACCCCTGAAGGTGGCGCCGCAGTACCAAACCAGTCTGGATCGGTCCCGGGAGGATGATGAGAACTGGGCTAGTTGTCAAGCTACCATCCGGCAACTGGCAGCTGAACCCCCGGGAGAGGGAGCAGCGCCGGCAAGCGGTACTAGGCCCAGATATGGACCGGAAGGAGCGAGTCCGTGCCGGTCATTAGGATCCCAGAGATGCGGCAGGTTGGGGCCACGTCCTGAACGTGAACCATGAGAGGGGGTTCGGCTTTATCCATGATCCTAGCTGAATCTCCGATCTGTTTTTCAACCGGAGAGACATGGAACCTCACTTAAGGAAAGGACACCCTGCCAGGAACCTGAGCCCGGGAGACCATGTAACCTTCACCAGACATGAAGGTCTCCGAGGCTGGTATGCCATGAATATTAGGCGAATCCCAGAGGATCTCATCCAGACCTGCAGACAGAGACCACCTACTGCCCCCATGTGCCAAGATGTGCCAAAGGTACAGAAAGCCACAGATTTCACCCCACTGGAAGTAGAGTACCTAAAGACTGCCCGTGCGTTCCTTTCATCTGGTAGCAGTTCCCAATCAGCAGCTTCCAGAACCCCAGGAGGGGACCAGCACTAATAACCTACACTAACTCTCATTACTCAGGAGGGTTTATTTGCACCGTTGTGCCGTTTGTTCTATTTTTTTGACCATCATGGTTTAGTTTTGTTTTTTCAGAGTTGCCCTGTTTATTGGCAGCCTTTACATTTGAACTGAGCGATCATGAACTTGGAGTGATCCAAAAACTGTGTTTGTAAATAGTTGCACCTCTTTAGGTGCCCTCTCTTGGTTTTACATATAGACACTTTACGAAGATTACGTCTACCTCATTTGGAGCATGACTCCAATCATAGGACACTGCAAGGGATCCCGGCTGGGTGCGATGTCCAGCACTTACAAGAATTATTGAAAAGTTTTAATGTGAAGTATTTGATGATGATGTGTTTTATAAGAGTATTGGTAACTAGGAAATTGCTTTTACATAGAATGAGAAATGTTTTGATACAGAGATGAGAGATTTGAATAAAGAATTGAAAATGTATATGGTGACCCAGGCATCACGGTTATCACTCAGAGTTGAAAGAAAGTAGAAAATGTGCACTAAAGAGAGAAAAGAAATGTGTTGATGAAGAATACTGAAGTGATAGAGAGTAACAGATAATAGCACTTTGAATTAAGTATTATATGGGAAAATTGCACTTTTGACTTAGAATTTTAGACAGTTAATTAATAACTGTTTGCAACGGTCAAGAATGAGTGCCTCTCATTCTCAAACTGGGAAGTTTAGTATAGAAAATGTTTATTCAGCATTATAAAAATTTGTATGTTCCTGTATTGTCAACCTTGCAGCCCGCGGACGTGCTGTGTTTAATGGGGGGGTATGTGGCACCCCTGAGGCTCAGTCGCCACAGAGGTACTGCACCTTCTCCTAAGGTGTGGTGCCCCACCATCCAGGTAAGATGGAGGCTCCTGACCACGCTCCAACACTCGCACCCCACACAATAGAGTAGTTCAGCAAAACCACATTGCGGCTCCTTGCTTAGAGAGAAGCAGAGCACCTTTGGTGGTTCCCTGCTTGGAACACTAGACGTGCTGGGAGGTGGGTGGAGTTCAGAATATATATATGAGCGGGATGGTTTAGGATTAGAGGACAAGTCAGTGAGTGAGGCTGAGAGAGGAAGCCACTCGGAGAGGAGTGGGGATCCCTGGAAGAGGGATGGAGGAAGGAGTGCTGCAGCTGCCTCAGTGACCTGAGCCAGCTGGCATGGGAAAGGAAAGAAGGAGAAGGACATTGAACTGAAGCCTGAGCTTCCATAGAAGGGAAAAGACAAGTACGGAACGTAGGAGTAAAAGGGAACACAGAGGACGTGGGTTAGAGGAAGAACCCTGCCTAGAAGTTTTAAGCGCAAGGCCGGGGCCAGGTCCCCGATGTTGTATGGACACTAATGGTTCTGCAGCAGACACCGGTGGAGTAGTAGGCTGTAAATGCACTGCTCCCATCTAAGACTTGAGGGCACAACAGCAGCACAGATAGAGAGCTGGGACTAGGAGTAGAGAGTCGCCGAAGCAGGCTACAGCTGTCTGCCGTGCAAGTAGAGTTCTTGGGAACATCTGTCAGGAGGAACTCCAGTGTATCACAGTACTAGGAGTTCGTCACACTTAAAGGCGCTATAGATGAGACGTTCAGGAAAAGGCACATAAGTTGGCGGAGTGTGGAAGGGAGCATTCCATTTTGCCTGGAGGTTGACTGAGTCCCTGACCCGGAGGACACGGCACTGAAGCGGGCACTACAGACTGTGAGTAAAGCTTTGGAACTACATGCCCTGGTGTCCTCCATTCCTTCATGCGTCCGTCCGCCTGACACTGCTACATCCCCTGCGCCAAACACTACACCATCTAAGTGTCTCCACATCTACACTGCCCTGGGACAACAGCCCTGCCTGTGGAGGGCTATAACATCATTGCTGCACCACACCATCTGTCCCGGAGGATCTGTCCGCAGCGTCGTCTTAACACCTCCCTTACCGAACACCACAGGTGGTGTCACAAACTATTCATTTAACTACATTCCGCCATTCACATCTTCCTATTACTTGGGCGCCCAGGGCCACAGTCCGGGTCACCGCCGCTGTGACACATCCCACTGATACCGGCCAGATACCGAGTACCCCACGGCCCTGGGAGGGCGACCCAACTTGGCGTCACGAACAGGATGGCGAGACCCGATGCCATCGGGTTCTGTGTGCCTAGAATTTGTTGGACTTAAAACTTTTGAGAATGTGCAGAAGACCCAATTTAATAGACTGTGAAATGAACATCAAAAATGGTCGTTGGCGTGGAGAAGGAGGGCATGACTCGATGGGAGGTCCTAGGAAAAGACCGCGAACAGTCTTGGGCCTCCCCTGCCTGAATTAATATGTAACAGCGACATGGCTCACCCCCCGAGGGGTTCGTATACTGGATTTTTATGGAGGCGCTGGAAGAAGTTGCTGCCCCAGGAAGGAGGGGCAGAAGCCAGTGGCAGGAAAGGGGCCGAGAGAGGAGGGTGAAGAACGCCAGAACGCCATCTCGGAGAGAGAGGGAAGGAGGCCTGCGGAGCGCGGGGAAGTGGATCTCCCCGGCGCCATGGCTGAAGGCTCCAGCCCCGTAGCGGAGAAAAACCGTCAGCAGCTGGAGGATGAAATCGCCCGGCTGACCCAATGTTTGCGGCTGAGGCAGGAGGCCTTGTGGAGGCTGAACTGGCAGCATGCCCAGGAGGGGCCTACATCTGCGGTGACTGCCGCCGCTGCACCGGAGCTTCCCCAGGCAGATTCAGTGGAGCCTGCCGCCGCCGTCGCATCGCCGGCAGCATCCGAAGCCCCTTTGCTGCCGCCACAGAAAGAATTATATGAGGCCCCGGGAGCTGAGGAGGAGGAAGAGAGACTCCCGCCTGGACCTGACACGGCCGCGCAGGTCCCACCAGAGGCCCCCGCGGACCCGGAGCCCCCACCCGCTGCCACCGGCCCACTTTCACCGGCACCGGAGCAGAGACTACGCCGCCAGGAGGCCCCAGGTACGCCAGATGTCCCGACACCTGGGAAGGCCCTGGGGTGCACCACGGTTGCAGCGGCTGGCCAGGTCGTGCTAGATCTGGTCTGGGACCGGGATACCAGTCCCCGGGGGGGAACACCGGAACCCCTGAAGGTGGCGCCGCAGTACCAAACCAGTCTGGATCGGTCCCGGGAGGATGATGAGAACTGGGCTAGTTGTCAAGCTACCATCCGGCAACTGGCAGCTGAACCCCCGGGAGAGGGAGCAGCGCCGGCAAGCGGTACTAGGCCCAGATATGGACCGGAAGGAGCGAGTCCGTGCCGGTCATTAGGATCCCAGAGATGCGGCAGGTTGGGGCCACGTCCTGAACGTGAACCATGAGAGGGGGTTCGGCTTTATCCATGATCCTAGCTGAATCTCCGATCTGTTTTTCAACCGGAGAGACATGGAACCTCACTTAAGGAAAGGACACCCTGCCAGGAACCTGAGCCCGGGAGACCATGTAACCTTCACCAGACATGAAGGTCTCCGAGGCTGGTATGCCATGAATATTAGGCGAATCCCAGAGGATCTCATCCAGACCTGCAGACAGAGACCACCTACTGCCCCCATGTGCCAAGATGTGCCAAAGGTACAGAAAGCCACAGGTTTCACCCCACTGGAAGAAGAGTACCTAAAGACTGCCCGTGCGTTCCTTTCATCTGGTAGCAGTTCCCAATCAGCAGCTTCCAGAACCCCAGGAGGGGACCAGCACTAATAACCTACACTAACTCTCATTACTCAGGAGGGTTTATTTGCACCGTTGTGCCGTTTGTTCTATTTTTTTGACCATCATGGTTTAGTTTTGTTTTTTCAGAGTTGCCCTGTTTATTGGCAGCCTTTACATTTGAACTGAGCGATCATGAACTTGGAGTGATCCAAAAACTGTGTTTGTAAATAGTTGCACCTCTTTAGGTGCCCTCTCTTGGTTTTACATATAGACACTTTACGAAGATTACGTCTACCTCATTTGGAGCATGACTCCAATCATAGGACACTGCAAGGGATCCCGGCTGGGTGCGATGTCCAGCACTTACAAGAATTATTGAAAAGTTTTAATGTGAAGTATTTGATGATGATGTGTTTTATAAGAGTATTGGTAACTAGGAAATTGCTTTTACATAGAATGAGAAATGTTTTGATACAGAGATGAGAGATTTGAATAAAGAATTGAAAATGTATATGGTGACCCAGGCATCACGGTTATCACTCAGAGTTGAAAGAAAGTAGAAAATGTGCACTAAAGAGAGAAAAGAAATGTGTTGATGAAGAATACTGAAGTGATAGAGAGTAACAGATAATAGCACTTTGAATTAAGTATTATATGGGAAAATTGCACTTTTGACTTAGAATTTTAGACAGTTAATTAATAACTGTTTGCAACGGTCAAGAATGAGTGCCTCTCATTCTCAAACTGGGAAGTTTAGTATAGAAAATGTTTATTCAGCATTATAAAAATTTGTATGTTCCTGTATTGTCAACCTTGCAGCCCGCGGACGTGCTGTGTTTAATGGGGGGTATGTGGCACCCCTGAGGCTCAGTCGCCACAGAGGTACTGCACCTTCTCCTAAGGTGTGGTGCCCCACCATCCAGGTAAGTTGGAGGCTCCTGACCACGCTCCAACACTCGCACCCCACACAATAGAGTAGTTCAGCAAAACCACATTGCGGCTCCTTGCTTAGAGAGAAGCAGAGCACCTTTGGTGGTTCCCTGCTTGGAACACTAGACGTGCTGGGAGGTGGGTGGAGTTCAGAATATATATATGAGCGGGATGGTTTAGGATTAGAGGACAAGTCAGTGAGTGAGGCTGAGAGAGGAAGCCACTCGGAGAGGAGTGGGGATCCCTGGAAGAGGGATGGAGGAAGGAGTGCTGCAGCTGCCTCAGTGACCTGAGCCAGCTGGCATGGGAAAGGAAAGAAGGAGAAGGACATTGAACTGAAGCCTGAGCTTCCATAGAAGGGAAAAGACAAGTACGGAACGTAGGAGTAAAAGGGAACACAGAGGACGTGGGTTAGAGGAAGAACCCTGCCTAGAAGTTTTAAGCGCAAGGCCGGGGCCAGGTCCCCGATGTTGTATGGACACTAATGGTTCTGCAGCAGACACCGGTGGAGTAGTAGGCTGTAAATGCACTGCTCCCATCTAAGACTTGTGGGCACAACAGCAGCACAGATAGAGAGCTGGGACTAGGAGTAGAGAGTCGCCGAAGCAGGCTACAGCTGTCTGCCGTGCAAGTAGAGTTCTTGGGAACATCTGTCAGGAGGAACTCCAGTGTATCACAGTACTAGGAGTTCGTCACACTTAAAGGCGCTATAGATGAGACGTTCAGGAAAAGGCACATAAGTTGGCGGAGTGTGGAAGGGAGCATTCCATTTTGCCTGGAGGTTGACTGAGTCCCTGACCCGGAGGACACGGCACTGAAGCGGGCACTACAGACTGTGAGTAAAGCTTTGGAACTACATGCCCTGGTGTCCTCCATTCCTTCATGCGTCCGTCCGCCTGACACTGCTACATCCCCTGCGCCAAACACTACACCATCTAAGTGTCTCCACATCTACACTGCCCTGGGACAACAGCCCTGCCTGTGGAGGGCTATAACATCATTGCTGCACCACACCATCTGTCCCGGAGGATCTGTCCGCAGCGTCGTCTTAACACCTCCCTTACCGAACACCACAGGTGGTGTCACAAACTATTCATTTAACTACATTCCGCCATTCACATCTTCCTATTTCCAGGGCCACAGTCCGGGTCACCGCCGCTGTGACACATCCCACTGATACCGGCCCGGTACCGAGTACCCCACGGCCCTGGGAGGGCGACCCAGTAACATGGGATACTGTGGGGGCCCAAGGATCAGATTTTGCGGAGGCTCAATCCCCCTCCTCAGTGTGCTCTCAAGAGGCTCTTGTATATGTGTCCAGGAGTACTGTGAACACGGATTTCTCTCGAACACAGCAGATGTGTCAGTCAGTTTCCCCATTGCCGCTTTACTTAATGCCTCTAACATTACTCTTTCGGCATGCACCCTTTTGGTTTCATCCAGCGTACCAAGTTTGTCATCCACATAATGTGGAAAGCCGCTAATGGTGGGTTTGTTCTGCTGGGTTAAAACTTTCTTTGCCAGTTCGATGAACTCAGGAGAAGGCAAGGTGGTGGCCTTTCTTTTGAGACATGATGATGTTAGTTGCTGAGGTATAGATGAAGGTGCCGCTTCTTCACTAGCCTCCTCAGTGTTTATTGCCGTACTGGCGATGTCATCACTGGCACGTGTTGGTGTTGACAAAGCTTCACAATGCTCCTGCGTGAACAGAAAATGCATGTTAAAGCAAAAACCAAAATTTATTGTACATCATACAGCAACACCCAAATAGAGTAATGCATTTGCTTTGGATATCATGAGCAGCAGTCACAAGCGTACACGTGCACTGGAAACAAATGTGAGGGCGGGACTAGTACTGCAGGATATGAAATGGCATTCAACGGTATGAAAACTGAGTGGGCCGAAAAAAGTAAAGGAGCATACTTGTACTGGAAGGGATAACTTTTGTAATCTGCAAAATTAATCATGTAAAACCGGAGTTACTATTTTCTATTCAACTATGCCATGTACATACTAAGTTTAAATTCTATTTAGAGGCGATCAAATAAGGTACTTACATCTCCGACAGGGGAGTCAGGCCGGATCTCTGGCTTTTTTCCACCGGCATCGTCGATAACATTGGACGTGATACCTCTTGGTCACGTGTGAAGGCCTTTAAGTCGTAGTACCATAACTTGGGCACATAGACTTCTTCTGTTCCGGCACCAGACTTTGTGGCCTTCTCGACCTTATTAGTTCTTTTTTGTAGACTGTGCGTAGGCCCTGTTTTCTTCACCACAGTCTCATCCACCATGTCGCTGGGATTGTGCTGTTTGAAGAGGGCAGCTAGCTTATCATAAGCCTCCTTTTTTCATATTTATTGCTGTAGTCAGCAGATTTTATCTTCCAAAGGCAGGGCAGGGAGCTATACATTTCGATCAATTCCCGAATAAATTCCTGTCTATCGGAGGACATCTGAAAAAAAATAAAATCAAACAGTGAGAACGGCACAATACATGTAATATTTTTGAAAACTCAAAATCCACGTTTGAAATGCACTAGTGTTTTGTTGGACGGGGCAGGAAAACTAAAATGGCTGCCCATGCCAAATCGTATGTGTACAGATAGAAGCCAAGCAGCCCCCCATTTGGTTTCAAGTGTAAAAGCATAACCACAATGTAGAATAGAGTTATGATTGCATATAATTGATAGCTGACCTATAAAAGGAAACGCTACAAAGATCCTACAATGGCGGGGGCGGGCGAGGCAGGAAAACTAAAATGGCTGCTCATGCCAAAGCGTATGTACATTGTACACAGATAGAAGCCAAGCAGCCCTACATTTGCTTGCAAGTGTTAAATCATGACCACAATGTTGAATAGAGTTATGATTAAATATAATAGATAGTTGACCTTAAAAAAAGAAACGCAACAAAGATCCTAATTTGAGACCCCAAACAATGCCTACTTGCAAGACAGAGCAACCAGAAGGTGTTGGAAAATTCACGAATAAATAGCGCAGTAGCGACTCAGAAAGGGATGCTGAAGCAAGCCGTGTAATAAAATCCATGAAGAGTGCACTAGCGACTCACACGGGAATACCGTATAATACGATCCACGGCGGTCAGGAACAATGGATGGGAGCGCTACTACGTTGTCTTTTATGATGAGGTCGCCCAATCAGAGAATGATAGCGCAGTAGTGGCCACCAATCGGAGCAGAGGGGAGTGGAAAAGGCAACGCTGAAGCACGCCTATCAAGGTCTGAGTTGTCACAATAGATGCTGTGTGACAAGGTCCCAATGACCGCCGAGGTCGTTATAAGGATCGCTGTATCGTTGCTGCATCGTTGGGTAGAATTGCCTGTTTGGCAGCTTACTAGCGACCATGTAGCGACACACCAGCGATCCTTACCAGGTTGTATCGCTGATGCGTCGCTATTTGAAATGGGACCCTTATAGGCTGGTGAATGTCTGTGGGAACAGTGGGGATTTCAACACAGATATGTCAAAGACAGTAACCATGGAAAGTTTCTTTCACTAGCATGACATCCAAAGGATTTTGTTGTAGTGCAACATCTTATGTTTTTGTGCGTCATTTTGTTTTCAGCAAGATAATGACCCAATACATACCTCCAGGCTGTGCAAGTGCCCTTTGACACACAACCTCCCCAAAGAACAATGGAATGCTGTTTTAGAGATACCAGCATCCATGTTCACCTGAGGGTAACCATTAGAGAAGGTCAGTCAAGGACATCACTCTCTGGAGTCACAGTCATCAGATGAAGGTGAAAAAATACTGTAGAAGTTTTTAAGAAGGGCAGTTCTGTATTTGTGGCTCGTAATCCTTAAAGGGTTTGACTGGTCTAAAATGAAAAGTCTGCAGCCACTTTGTGTGACTGCAGACTTTTGCATAATCCCAGTGCACGCACTGTGCGCTACAAGGACTTGCTGTTTTCTGCCTGGGAATGGTGGTCAGGTATGGGCCCTTTCACACATCAGTATTTTGCCGTCAGTCACAATCAGTTGGCTCAACGGATCGACGGATCAGTCGCACATTGTGAAAAACTGATGCAACGGATCCGTTTCTTTTCGACGGATTCGTTTTTTAAACCATGATTTCTATTTTAACCAAAGTTTTGTACCTTGCTACCCAAAGTACTGTACCTTGTTACCCAAAGTATTGTACCTTGTTACCCAAAGTATTGTACCTTACCCAAAGGATTGTACCTTATCATTAAATAAATGAAAGACAATAAAGCTTTTTATAAAAAAAAAAAAATATTTTTATTTATTAAAGAATTATAAATTAAGATAGTTTGGGGTGGAGATAGTAATCGGAGCATGCTCAGTTAAAAAAAACGGAATCCGTCGCCGGATTCTGTAATTTGACGGATTACGACAGATCCTGTGCCCATAGGCTTCCATTCTAGCAAACGACAGATGGCGACGGATCCGTTGCTGTCCGATTTTTCGATGTAGACAAAAATCATTACTTTGTCTGTTGTCTCCAGCTGAAGGACAAACAATTTTCGACAGATCCAGCGAACGACGGATGAAATGTGAGGCCATTCGTCACAATCCGTCGCTAACACAAGTCAATGAGAAAAAAACGGATCCAGCGGCATCAGTCACCGGATCCGATTTTTTTAAAATTCGACAGATGGCAATTGATAGCAAAAAACTGATGTGTGAAAGGAGCCTATGAAATATGCATACTCAGCCTAGAACCTTTTAGTGGGTGCGTCCTTGCTCAGTAAACTTGTATTGGCAAGGTCACACCCACTTAACCCCTTTACCCCCAAGGGTGGTTTGCACGTTAAGGACCGGGCCAATTTTTACAATTCTGACCACTGTCCCTTCATGAGGTAATAACTCTGGAACGCTTCCATGGATCCTGGTGATTCTGACAGTGTTTTCTTGTGACATATTATACTTCATACTAGTGGTAAAATTTCATTCATATAACTTGCGTTTATTTGTGGAAAAAAACGGAAATTTGGCGAAAATTTGGAAAATTTCGCAATCTTCCAACTTTGAATTTTTATGCCCTTAAATCACAGAGATATGGCATACAAAAAGCTTAATAAGTAACATTTCCCACATGTTTACTTTACATCAGCACAATTTTGAAACCAAAATTGTTTTCTGTTAGGAAGTTATAAGGGTTAAAAGTTGACCAGCGATCTCTCATTTTACAACACCATTTTTTTTAGGGACCACATCACATTTGAAGTCACTTTGAGGGGTCTATATGATAGAAAATACCCAAAAGTGACATCACTCTAAAAACTGCACCCCTGACAGTACTCAAAACCACATTCAAGAAGTTTATTAACCCTTCAGGTGCTTCACAGGAATTTTTTGAATGCTTAAAAAAAATGAACCTTTAACTTTTTTCACAAAAAAATTACTTTAGGTCCAATTCTTTTTTATGTTACCAAGGGTAACAGGAGAAATTAGACCATAAAAGGTATTGTTCAATTTGTCCTGAGTACACTGATACCTGATATCTAGGGGGGAACCACTGTTTCGGTGCACGGCAGAGCTCAGAAGGGAAGGAGTGCCGTTTGACTTTTTCAATGCAATATTGGCTGGAATTGAGATCGGACGCCATGTCACATTTGGAGAGTCCCTGATGTGCCTAAACAGTGGAAACCCCCTCAAGTGACCCAATTTTGGAAACTAGACCCCCCAAGAAACTTATCTAGATATGTGGTGAGAACTTTGAACCCCCAAGGGCTTCACAGAAGCTTATAACGTACAGCTGTACAATTAAAAAAATCATATTTTTTCCACAAAAATGATCTTTTCACCCCTAATTTGTATTTTCCCAAGGGAAACAGGACCCCAAAAGTTATTGTGAAATTTGTACTGAGTACGCTGATACCCCATATGTGGGGGTAAACCACTGCTCAGAAGGGAATGAGCTCCGTTTTACTTTTTCAACGCAGAATTGTCTAGACACCATATCGCATTTGGAGAGCCCCTGATGTGCCTAAACAGTGGAAATCCCCCCCCACAAATGACACCATTTTGGAAACTAGACCCCCCCAAAGAACTTATCTAGATGTGTGTTGAGAACTTTGAACCCTCAAGGGCTTCACAGAAGTTTATAATGTACAGCCGTAAAATTAAAAAATCATATTTTTCCACAAAAATCATCTTTTCACCCCAACTTTTATTTTGGGGGTGCATGGCAGAGCTCAGAAGGGAAGGAGCGCCGTTTGAGGCAAAATTGGCTGGAATTGAGATTGGGCGCCATGTCGCGTTTGGAGAGCCCCTGATGTGCCTGAACAGTGGAAACCCCCCACAAGTGACCCCATTTTGGAAACTAGACCCCTTAAGGAACTTATCTAGATGTGTGGTGAGAACTTTAAACCCCCAAGTGCTTAACAGAAGTTAATAACGCCCAGGCGTGAAAATAAAAAAATCATATTTTTTCCACAAACATGATCTTTTAGTCCCCAATTTTTTTATTTTGCCCAGGGTAACAGGAGAAATTTGACCCCAAATGTTGTTGTCCAATTTGTCCTGAGTACGCTAATATCCCATATGTGGGAGAAAACGTAGTGATGTTTTGGAATGCAGACTTTGATGGAATTCTCTGCGGGTGTCATGTTGCATTTGGAGAGCCCCTGAAGTGCCTAAACTGTGGAAACCCCCCACAAGTGACCCCATTTTGGAAGTTAAGGAAAGAGAAGTATGTCTGTTTAGGGCGCTCAGACCAAGACAGACAGTTGTTTTGGATGGAAAAAAAACGTCTTTACTTGGTCATTATGTCCTCACAAAGGTTTTCGGTGGTGAACCGCCTTCATCAGGTGTCCCCCAGTTAAAGGTGGATTCACCGCCGAAAAGCTTTGGACATAATGACCAAGTAAAGAAGTTTCTTTTCCATCCAAAACAAGTGTCTGTCTTGGTCTGAGTGCCCTAATCAGCCATACTTCTCTTTCCTTGCATTTTACACCCTTCTGGGTGAGCGGCTTGGTGCAGCAGGGACCCAGCAGACTTCCAACCATCCTTCAAGACCTGAAAGATGGAGGACCTGTTGTGACATCAGCATCACATGATGCCCCTTGTGACCGGCTATCCTCTGAACCTGGAAGCCAGGATGACGAATGGTGCATGAAAAGCACAGCAGGCTCTGAAAACGTTGTCATGCCGGCAGCATAACTACGGCAGGTTAGTGTACTTTGTTCCTAACCTCCTCTATTTGACCACCAGGTATCACACCAGGAGCGCTCCCTCCTCTCTCCTATTTTGTTTCCATTTTGGAAGTTAGACCCCCCAAGGAACTTATCTAGATGTGTGGTGAGCACTTTGAATCACCAAGTGCTTCACAGAAGTTTATAATGCCCGGACGTGAAAATAAAAAAATCATATTTTTTCCACAAACATGATCTTTTAGTCCCCAATTCTTTTATTTTCCCAAGGGTGACAGGAGAAATTGGACCCCATGATCTTTTAGTCCCCAATTTTTTTATTTTGCCCAGGGTAACAGGAGAAATTGGACCCCAAATGTAGTTGTCCAATTTGTCCTGAGTACGCTGATATCCCATATGTGGGAGAAAACTACTGTATGGGCACATGTCGTGGCTCGGAAGGGAAGTAGTGATGTTTTGGAATGCAGACTTTGATGGAATGGTCTGCGGGTGTCATGTTGCATTTGGAGAGCCCTTGATGTGCCTAAACTGTGGAAACCCCCCACAAATGACCCCATTTTGGAAACTAGACCCCCCAAGAACTTATCTAGATGTGTGGTGAGCACTTTCAATCCTTAAGTGCTTCACAGAAATTTATAACACCCGGGCATGAAAATAAAAAAAATCATATTTTTTCCACAAACTTGATCTTTTAGTCCCCAATTTTTTTATTTTCCCAAGGGTAACAGGAGAAATTGGACCCCAAATGTTGTTGTCCAATTTGTCCTAATTACGCTGATACCCCATATGTGAGGGTAAACTACTGTTTGGGTGCATGGCAGAGCTTGGAAGGGAAGAAGCACCATTTGAATTTTTCAACACAGATTTGGCTGGAATTGAGATCAGACGCCATGTTGCTTTTGAAGAGCCCCTGATGTGCCTAAACAGTGGAAACCCCCAATCCTAACTCCAACCCTAACCCCAACACACCCCTAACCCTAGCCCTAACCTTAGCCCTAACCCTAGCCCTAACCCTAATGTGAAAATGGAAATAAATACATTTTTTTTATTTTATTATTTTTCCCTAACTAAGGGGGTGATAAAGGGGGGGGTTGATTTACTATTTATGGTGGGTTTTTATGTTTGGCAGCTGTCACACGCTAAAAGATGCTTTTTATTGTAAAAATAGTTTTTGCATCACCACATTTTGAGAGCTATTTTTCAATATTTTGACCCACAGAGTCATGTGAAGTCTTATTTTTTGTGGGACGAGTTGACGTTTTTATTGGTACCATTTTCGGGCACGTGACTTTTTTGATAGCTTTTTATTCCAATTTTGGGATGCAGAATGAACAAAAACCAGCATTTCATGAATTTCTTTTGGGGGCGGGTTTACACTGTTCTGCGCGCCGTAAAATTGATAAAGCGGTTTTATTCTTCAGGTCAGTACGATTGCAGCGATACCTCATTTATATCATTTTTTTATGTTTTGGCGCTTTTATACAATAAAAACAATTTTGTATAAAAAATAATTATTTTTGCATCGCTTTATTCTGCGAGCTATAACTTTTTTATTTTTTCCCTGATGACACTGTACGGTGGTTCTTTTTTTGTGGGACAAGATGACATATTCAGCGGTACCATGGTTATTTATATACGTCTTTTTGATCGCACGTTATTACACTTTTTGCTCGGCAGTATTTTTTTTTAAATTTATTTAAGATTTTTAAAAAAATTATTTTACATATGATTTTTTTTTTTTACTTTATTATATTGTGGGACAATATAATAAAGTATCAGATCGCTGATCTGACACCTTGCACAGCACTGTGTCAGATCAGCGATCTGCAGGCACTGCTGGAGGCTTTCTCAGCGCCTGCTCTCAACAGGCACTGAGGAAGCCGCCTCCTTGCAGGACTCCGAAGGCCCCTGCGGCCATATTGGATCCAGGAGCCTGCAGGGAAGGAGGCCCTCGGAACAGCGCAATCACATCGCTCTGTTCCGAGGGTCCAGGGAAGCACGCAGGGAGCCCCTTCCCTGCTTGATTCTTCCCTGTGCCCCCTGTACACTGCGATCATGTTTGATCGCATTGTGCCGGGGGTTAATGTGCCGGGAGCGGTCCGTGACCACTCCTGACACATAGTGCTGTGATAATCAGCTGACACCCAGCCGTGATCAGCGGTGCTCACCCCGTGAGCGCCGCTGATTGCTATGACGTACTATCCCGTCCATGGGTATTAAGTCCCAGGTCACATGGACGGAATATTACATCAGATGGCAGAAAGGGGTTAATAGCTGTAATGTGGTAAGATGTAAATGTTCACATCTGTTGCAAAATCTGTTCCATCATAATAAAACTAAATTTAAAGTATACATTTGTATGGTATGCTAAGGGTGTGTGCACACGCTGCGGATTCATCCGTGCGGATTTTAAAAAATCCGCAGATAAATCCACAGGTCAAAAGACCTGCGGTTTATCTGCGGATTAGCCGGCGGTTTTGCCCTGCGGTTTATCATTTACACAATGGAGGAGATGGTAAACCGCTGCGGAATCCGCAGAAAGAATTGACATGCAATTCTTTCTGCGGATTTGAAACCGCAGCAAAATCCGCGCGGAAAATTCCGCAGCGTCTGCACAGCAGTTTTTAATTCCCATAGGGAATAATGGTACAGTACAGCATAGCTAATTCTGCTGTGGATCCGCAGGGCCAAATCCACTGCGTATCCGCAGCACAATCCGCAGCGTGTGCACACACCCTAATAATACTTAAATAAAGAGAGTAAAATATTACCTAACAATAGCATTTACTGCTGTTAAGCAGCAAAATTAACCTATACCACATGGCGTGACATACAGTTGTGTGAAAAGGTGTTTGCCCCTTTCCTGATTTCCTATTCTTTTGTCATGTTTGTCACACTTAAATGTTGCATGTTTGTCACACATTTAAAACATAAATTAACTTTGGTTTATCCTATCTTTGGAAAGCTGAGTTCAAATTCCCTAGCCACAGGCATGCCTGATTACTGCCACACTTGTTATTAATCAAGAAATCACTTAAAGAGGACCTGCCTGACAAACTGAAGTAGAAGTGAAGTGAAGCTCTCAAAAGCTAAACATCATGTCACAATCAAGGAAAGTCTGGAGCAAAGTGAAAACTAAAGTAATTTATAGCACCTGCCTCTCTGCCTGCAGTCCCTCTCTCCCTGCAGAGACACAAATGCACTCTACACTGTGACTCTCATCCTGCTCCTTCTGGGTCTGCTGCTGCTCTGGGTACGTGCACCGCAATCAGTTTTCCAGGCACTGTGCTTAGGGCGCGCGCGCACACACTTCCTCTTTCTTAAAAGGGCCACGTGCGCTCCTCTAAAGTGTCCCCAGTCAATAGCTGGAGGATACACTATTTGAGGCTCCTCCTACAACATGGAGGGACCTGTGTAATGTTGTGAGTTTGTTCCTAATACTCTTGTCAGTTCTCAGGTCCCAGTACTTGTATCTCAGCCTGCTGCACCCGCCAGAGCTCATCTCAACAGCAGCCGGTCCAGTTGCACCCGCCAATCTCACCTTAATGGCAGACATGCCAGTTGCACCAGCCAGTGCTCACCATAATGGCAGCCGAAACTGTTGCACAAGTCAGTGATCATCTCAGCGGCAGCCAAACCCGCTGCACCCACCAGTTCTCACCTCAATTTCAGCCGGTCCAGTTGCACCTGCCAGTGCTCATCTCTCCATCATCCGGTCCTGTCTGCACCTGTAGTTCCTGTCATCTTCTCTGCCTACTTGCATCTATTGGATATTTCCTTGGGCTGCCCCAGCTACCCGTTCCTAGGGGTCAGCTGCCATCTACTGAAGGTCAATATACAAAAAAGGTTGCACTCCATCATACTAAAGCATGTCAATGTGAAATATATGAAATATGAATAGCAAAACTGCTTTTGAATATTAGGGAAAAAAATGAGACGCTTAGCATAGCATTTGGCCAAATTATATTTGCCCATCAACCATCGTCAAGGTGGTCTCAAAGACTGATGGGTCCCTATGTGTGTGAATACCTCTCTAAGGCTGATGTCTGAATTCTTGGGTGAAGGTGGGCACCCCTCTCAGCAATGTCTGCATTTATGGGTAAGTAGGAACCTGCTGTGATTAAAATATCTATGTTAAAGGGTGGAGTTCTCCCAAGACTTTTGGCAGGATACTCTGTGAACTGATAAGACAAAAGTTGAACTTTTTGGAAGATCTATGTCCAATTACATCTGGCATAGAAGAAACAAAGCATTTCAGAAAAGGAACATCATACCAACAGTAAAATGTGGTGGTAGTGTGATGGTCTGGGGCTGTTTTGCTGCTTCAGGACCTGGAAGACCTGTTGTGGTAAATGGAACCATGAATTCTGCTGTCTACTAAAAAATTCTTAAGGAGAATGTCCGGCCATCTGTTCATGACCTCAAGCTGAAGTGCACTTGGGTTATGCAGCAGAACAATGATCTAAAACACACCAGCATGTCCACCTCTGAATGGCTTAAGAAAAACAAAATTAAGACTTTGGATTGGCCTAGCCAAATTCTTGACCTTAATCAGAATGAGATGCTGTTACATGTCCTTAAAAAGGCGGTTCATACTCAGAAATCCTCCAATGTGGCTGAATTACAAAAATTCTGCAAGATGAGTGGGCCAAAATTTATCAACCTGTGGGTCGCGACCCCGGCGGAGGTCGAACGACCAAAACACAGGGGTCGCCTAAAGCAGAGGTCCCCAACCACCGGTCCGCAGCCCAGGACCGGGCCATTGCAGTGCTCTTGCCGGTCTGCGGACACAAGGGGAGCCGGCGGCTGTAGCTTCCATATGGATACTCACCCTGCATCCCTGTCGGCCTGGCGGCTTCATCCAGCGCTGAGTGGTCAAGTGGTACCGCTCATTTAAGGTCATGAATATGGACGCCACTCCTCTCCCATAGGCGTGGTGTCCATATTCATGACCTTAAATGAGTGGTACCATGTGACCGCTTCGCACAGGAAGAAGCTGACGCGCCATGAGATGCAGGGAAGTTCAGCGACGTGAGGGTAAGTATGATGGGTGAGGACGGGGGAGCCCAGCCATGCATACACAGGTGAGAGTAGAGCCATATATACAAGGGAGGGAGGGTGGGAGCGGAGCCATATATACAAGGGTGAGAGGGTGCTTGCGGAGCCATACATACAAGCGTGGGATGGTGGGAACGGAGCCATGTATACAGGATGGGAGCAGAGCCATGTATACAGGATGGGAGGGTGGGAGCAGAGCCATGTATACAGGATGGGAGCAGAGCCATGTATACAGGATGGGAACAGAGACATGTATACAGGATGGGAGAGTGGGAGCAGAGCCATGTATACAGGATGGGAGCAGAGCCATGTATACAGAATGAGAGAGTGGGAGCAGAGCCATGTATACAGGATGGGAGAGTGGGAGCAGAGCCATGTATACAGGATGGGAGAGTGGGAGCAGAGCCATGTATACAGGATGGGAGAGTGGGAGCAGAGCCACGTATACAGGATGGGAGCAGAGCCATGTATACAGGATGGGAGAGTGGGAGCAGAGCCATGTATACAGGATGGGAGAGTGGGAGCAGAGCCATGTATACAGGATGGGAGAGTGGGAGCAGAGCCATGTATACAGGATGGGAGCAGAGCCATGTATACAGGATGGGAGAGTGGGAGCAGAGCCTTGTATACAGGATGGGAGAGTGGGAGCAGAGACATGTATTCAGGATGGGAGCAGAGCCATGTATACAGGATGGGAGAGTGGGAGCAGAGCTATGTATACAGGATGGGAGAGTGGGAGCGAAGCAAAGTATACAGGATGGGAGGGTGGGAGCAGAGCCATGTATACAGGATGGGAGCAGAGCCATGTATACAGGATGGGAGAGTGGGAGCAGAGCCATGAATACAGGATGGGAGAGTGGGAGCGGAGCCATGTATACAGGATGGGAGGGTGGGAGCAGAGCCATGTATACAGGATGGGAGCAGAGCCATGTATAGAGGATGGGAGAGTGTGAGTAGAGCCATGTATACAGGATGGGAGAGTGGGAGCAGAGCCATGTATACAAGGATGGGATTACATGCGTGGGGCCATCATATATATGGGGGATTACATGTGTGGGGCCATCATATATATGGGGGATTACATGTGTGGTGCCATCTAGCTATACATGGGAGTATTACATGTTTGGGACCATCTTTCTTTACATGGGGGATTATATGTGTGGTACACCTTTTGAATGTTTGTCAAATATGGGACCATCTTGTTGCAGGAAAACAAGCCCAGTGCTCCCACTGATACAGGGAAACAAGCCCAGTGCTCCCACTCATTCAAAACCTATGGTGAGTTGAGTCACGTTCACATATAAAAGATGCCATGCTGTGCAGAAACTGCAGTGTATCCTATGACGTAGTTCACACTGTTCTATATGTTTGATTTGTAGCAATGAGAATACGTTATCCATATCAGGTATTTACATTCCGAATCATAACTGTAGCAAAATTACAGTTTTAAAGTAGCCACCAAAATTATTTTTTGGTTTGGGATCACCGCAACATGAGGAACTGTATTGTGGGGTCACAGCATTAGAAAGGTTGAGAACCACCGCTCTAGAGCATTGTAAAATACTCATTGCTAGTTATCGCAAATGCTTGATTGCAGTTGTTGCTGCTAAAAGTGGTCCAGCCAGTTATTAGGTTTAAGGCAATCACTTTTTCACACAGGTCCCTGTAGGTTTGGGTTTCTTTTTCCTTTAATAAAGACCTTCATTTAGAAATGCACTTTGTGTTTACTTGTGTTATCTTTGTCTAATCTTTACATTTGTTTAGTGATCTGAAACATTTAAGTGTGACAAACATGCAAAAGAAAGGGAGCAAACACTTTTTCACCGAACCTATAATAGCAAACATATGCAAGATAAATACATTTGCATAGCAAAAATATAAAGCATATAATCTGGTGGTATCATCACTACAACAGGGTAATCCATAGCAATCAACAAAAGACAGAAATCCTAAACAGTTCAGAACATGTTAGCGGAGTTTACTGTTTTTTTAATCCTTTTATTGTAGAAGAACTCCTTTTAATATTTAATAAAAATAATTATTATTTTATTTCTATAGCGCCGACATATTCCGCAGCACTTTACATTTTGGAGGGGACTTGTACAGACAAAAGACATTACAGCATAACAATAGACACACAGATCAAAACAGATACCAAGAGGAATAAAGGCCCTGCTCACAAGCTTACAATCTATGAGGAAAAGGGGAGACATGGAAGGTAGATGATAACAATTGCTTTCGTTGTTCGGACCAGCCAAAGTGTAAGAATAGAATCGGGTGTTCATGTAATGCTGCATGAACCGGTTATCAGCTTAAGTATGTAACAATACAGACACAGAGGGCTATTAAATGCATAAAGCATGTGAGAACATGATGCGAGGAACCTGCTGACTATGCTAAAAGATTTTGAATGGGCATTCCTATTGAATGTAATTGAATGTAATCCCTATTATATGGGGGGCAGGGGAGGGAGTGGGGATTCAAAAGGGTGGGGGGGATTAAACAGCTGGTATTAGGGGGAGAGGATTCTCTGAAGGATGATGAGTGGTGTGATGGGGGACCGTATTAACATATTGAGTAGGAATGTAAGAGGCCTAGCAGATAGGACCATAAGAGCGGTGGTTTTACAGTATGCTCGAGATCAGAGGGCCTCAATGATATGTTTGCTTGAGACACATTTGGTGCGTGAGAAAGTTGATGTTCTACGTAGGAACTGGATACAAAAAGCGTATCATTCTACCTTTTCTACGTATTCGAGGGGAGTGTCAGTACTGATCTCTGTGAGGGCACGATGTGAGGAAATAGAAGTGCATGTGGATGTGGATGGACAATATGTGGTGGTGAAATGTAAGATGTTTGGTGTGATGATGTGTGTGGCAGCCATGTACATTCCGCCTACCTATTCCAGCATGAAAATTAGGGAAGTGTTAGAGTTGGTCGGACGTAGGGGACCGATGCCACTCTTAATTATTGGGGACCTTAATAATATTTGTGATGATTTCTGGGACAAGAACAAAAACACTCAGAATAGGACCGAAGGTCACACTACTGCATCTGGTATATATGTTCGGGAAATTGGCATGATTGATTTATGGAGAGTGCGACATGTTGGAGAGAGGGGGTATTCTTGTTATTCGCCTGCCCATGATGCAGTATCTAGAATTGCTATGGCGTTCGGTAACGTAATGGTGGATATGATGGTGGGGGATGTGAGGTATCTGCCACGGGCTGTTTCGGATCACAGTCCGATAGAGGTGGAGCTGAGGCCGGCGGGGTCACAAGCCATGTGTAGGGGAGAGTGGAAAATACACCCTAACTGATTGCATAGTGTGGATTTAGAGAGCATACAGCGGGAGGTTGAGGAGTTTTTTAAATTTAATGATGGGAGTGCAGTTAGTTCCACTATATGGGAGGCCATGAAAACGTACTTTAGAGGTCTGCTGTTTAGAGATATCAGTAGGTGTAAGAGACAGGCAAAACAGGTTGAGAACGTAGCGGTGGATAGGCTAAGAGTAGCCGAAGATGAGATGACTTTACTTGGTACCCCAGAGGCTGGGAAACGGTTAAAGGAAGCTCAGAATAATATGGATAAAACTCTTTTGGAAAGGGCGGAAAGGAAAAGAGAGATTTAGCAACTGGCTTATTACCAAGAAGGGGAGAAGGTGGGCTGCATGCTGTTGCTGATTGCTTCTGCCCAGAGGGGCACCTCGTTTGTGCATTCATTGATGTCAGGAAATGGCACAAAGGTGTCGGAGACCCCTGATATCTTGAAAATCTTTACGGATTTTTATGCGGATTTATACTCGTCTCGGGTGGGAGCATCGGTGGGAGACACTGTGGCTTTTTTGGAGGGACTTAGATTGCCTAAACTGGGAGATGCTGACAGGAAAAGCTTCGAGGCACCTATCACGGATGAGAAACTGAGTTGGGCACTAGGGTCAATGTCAAGGGGGAAGGCGCCAGCTGAAATTTATAAAAGTATAGAGGAAGTGTTGGTGCCTAGATTGAGAGTGGTATTGGAGGATGTGACGTGTCGAGGGACTTTGCCAGCTTCAATGAGAGAAGCCATAATAGTGGTAATACCTAAAGAGGATAAATATCTACAGCAGCCAGAGTGATACCGCCCAATTTCTTTGCTCACAACGGATTTTAAGCTTCTGGCCAAGGTATCAGCGAACCGGCTGACGGGTGTTGTCTCGAAGTTGATACATCCGGATCAGTCTGGTTTTATGCCTGACAGGTCTACGGCTGTTAACCTGAGTAGGCTTTTTATGAATATGCAGCTGCGGGCTGACAACTGTGGTCAGAGGGCTAGTGCATCCCTAGATTCTCACAAGGCTTTTGATAGCGTGGAGTGAGGATATTTGTGGCAGGTTCTGTGCTCTTTGGGCTTTGGTCCGCAATTTCTGTCATGGGGTCAACTGCTGTATGCGCAACCGTTAGCAAGAATTAGGGTGAATGGGGAGCTATCTCAAACTATAAAGTTAAACAGAGGGATGAGACAGGGGTGTCCACTCTCCCCTTTTTTGTTTGCTTTGGCTGTGGAACCGTTGGCCGCAAAGATTCGACAATCTACCGAGGTATCTGGGTTCAGATATGGGTCAATAGAGGAAAGGATAGCACTCTGTGCGGACGATATACTATTGTTCTTGGGTGATCCACACACTTCTCTGGGAAATGCCATGCGGCTCATTGAGGAATTTGGGTTCTTGTCGGGGCTGGTGATAAACTGGAATAAATCAATTCTGTTTAAGGTTGATGATGTAGAGGATGAGGTGGGGGATGCCGTAGGTGGTGGCAGACTTAAAGTAACAAAACAATTTAAATATTTAGGGATATGGGTCTCTTTGCCGGTTACAGACTATCTACATAAGAATCTGACTCCTGTACTGGGGGTTCTTAAGATGAAGGTGGGGGCCTGGACTATACTGCATTTATCTGTGATCAGCCAAGTCAATCTCAACAAAATGATTCTGATGCCTAAGATACTGTATGTACTCCACAATGCACCAATTAGGATACCTTGGGGGAAATTTAAACAGATCAACTTTTTATTTAGGAGTTTGGTATGGGGGAAGCAGCATCCCCATATTAGGTTGGAGATGATTCAGCGGCCTAAGGATGAGGGGGGTTTTGCTTTGCCTAATCCTGAAATATTTTTTATTGCGGCCCAGTGCCAGTATTTAAGGGGTTGGGCAGATGAGGAGGCCTCCAACGTGGTACAACGTTTGATAGAGGGACTAACGAAGAGAAGTCCGGCGGTACAGTGCCTGGAAGATGGGTCCCTGGGGGCACTTTGGAAAACTTACGCGACACTATTTTTGATATATAAAACATGGGGGTGGATCAAACAAATCTGTGGGATCACCTGTCTAACTAGTTTCTCTCCGTTATGGTATAATAATAATCTTCCGGAGTTTAGAAAGTTGGGATGTCTGTCGGAATGGCAGGCCAAGGGGATACGATATGTCTTTCAGATATTAGAGTAGCGGGAGTTGAAATCCTTTTCCAGGCTCAGTTGGAATATGGTCTTAGGGCCTTCGGGGGATATCAATATGCTCAGATGAGACATGCGCACAGAGATCAGAACAGAGATGACTGCCTTGAAATTCAGGGTGACCTAGTGCTGGAATATGTGTGTGTGGGGGAAACTACAAGGGGGGTCATTTCCTCTATATATAGAGACTTATTACATACTCATTTAAGGTACTGTCACACTTAGCGATGCACCAGCGATCCTGACAATGATATGGATCGCTGGTGCATCGCTGAGTGGTCGCTAATGAGCTGCCACACAGGCAGATCTCACCAGCGACATAGCAGCGGTCGGGGGTCGCTACTTACCTGTCAGACGAGGCGATCCTGACGTCCTCCCGCCGTGTCCACGCGTCGCTCGTCTCCACAGCAGGAAGCCCAGCAGGAAGCTGACGACGAGAAACGGCCCAGGACGTTCTCGCGCGATCAGCGACAACCAGCGGGGGAGCTGGTCAGAGGTAAGTATCACACATAGCGATATAGCTAGCAATATCGCTGCTACGTCACAAAACCAGTGACATTATAGCGATATTACTATCGGCTGTCTTTGACACAGTGGACCATTCCCTACTATTACAGACCCTCTCATCCCTTGGCATCACAGACTTGGCCTTGTCCTAGATCTCATCATACCTAACAGACCGGACATTCAGCGTCTCCCACTCACACACCACCTCCTCACCTCGCCCCCTATCTGTCGGAGTCCCACAAGGTTCAGTCCTAGGACCCCTGCTCTTCTCCATTTACACCTTTGGCCTGGGACAGCTTATAGAATCTCATGGCTTTCAGTATCATCTCTATGCTGATGACACACAGATCTACATCTCTGGACCAGATATCACCTCCCTGCTAACCAGAATCCCTCAATGTCTGTCCACTATTTCATCCTTCTTCTCTACCAGATTTCTGAAACTTAACATGGACAAAACAGAATTCATCATCTTTCCCCCATCTCACGTGACCCCCCCAACGAACCTATCCATTACAGTAAATGGCTGCCCACTCTCCCCAGTCCCACAAGCTTGCTGCCTCGGGGTAATCCTTGATGCTGATCTCTCCTTCAAACCACATATCCAAGCCCTTTCCACTTCCTGCCGACTTCAACTCAAAAATATTTCACGAATCCGTTCATTCCTCAACCAAGAATCTGCAAAAACCCTAGTCCATGCCCTCATTATCTCTCGCCTTGACTACTGCAACCTCCTGCTCAGTGGCCTCCCCTCGAACACTCTCGCACCCCTCCAATCTATTCTAAACTCCGCTGCCCAACTAATACACCTGTCCCCCCGCTATTCCGCAGCTTCTCCCCTCTGTCAATCCCTTCACTGGCTCCCCATTGCCCAGAGACTCCAGTACAAAACCCTAACCATGACATACAAAGCCATCCACAACCTGTCTCCTCCATACATCTGTGACCTTGTCTCCCGGTACTTTCCTGCACGCAACCTCCGATCCTCACAAGATCTCCTTCTCTACTCTCCTCTTATCTCCTCTTCCCACAATCGCATACAAGATTTCTCTCGCGCATCACCCCTACTCTGGAACTCTCTACCACAACATATCAGACTCTCACCTACCATCGAAACCTTCAAAAAGAGCCTGAAGACCCACCTCTTCCGACAAGCCTATAACCTGCAGTAACCACCGATCGACCAAACCGCTGCATGACCAGCTCTACCCTCGCCTACTGTATTTTCACCCATCCCTTGTAGATTGTGAGCCTTCGCGGGCTGGGTCCTCTCTCCTCCTGTACCAGTTATGACTTGTATTGTTCAACATTATTGTACTTGTTTTTATGTATACCCCTCCCTACATGTAAAGCGCCATGGAATAAATGGCGCTATAACAATAAATAATAATAATAATAATAATATTACTAGCGAAATCGCTTAGTGTGACGGGGCCTTTACTTGAATATCCAATCAATGCGAGGGCTAAGTGGGAAAGAGAGTTGGGTCACTTGGATGATGAAACGTGGGAGTCGGTTCTGGAGTGGATACCAAAGCTGTCACTGAGCGAGCCATATAGGCTCTCCCAGCTTTATATTATACATAGAGTGTGTAGGTCCCCGGAAGTTATGTATAGGGCTGGATTGTGGTCTAACCCTGAGTGCCCTCGGTGTAAGAATGAAAATGCTGGAATATTTCATATGTTGTGGACGTGTCCAAGATTGGTTGCTTTTTGGTTGGTTGTCTTGAGTCGTGTGGAAGTGGCTTATAGGTGTGTGGTCCCAAGAGAGCCGATGGCTTGCCTGCTGGGATACGTGGAGGAGATAAAAGTGGAGAACAATCTGAAGGTGGCAATTGCTAGATTACTATATATGGCTCGAAAGGTAATAGCGAGGAACTGGATAAAGGAGGATCCACCATCAAGGGGAGAATACCTTGCCTATATAAAGCATGCCATTAAGTTGAAGGGGGTCTACAAGAAAAGGGAAAAATTGGCGATGTATGATAAACTGTGGTCGCCGTTTCTGGAATTGGGGTGAGTGGATAGGTGAATGAATGGTCTTGGGGGTATGTATATGGGAGTTGTTTATCTACACTGCTATAACAGATGATGTTGTATAATGCAATTCTATATATGTGTACAGAAAGTATTAAAGGGATAATACAAGCTGTCTAAAGGGGGAAGGGCTGGGGGGGTGAGCTTGTATTGAATGCTTGTACCATTGTTGTATGAATACTGTGTTGTTCTTCTTAATAAAAATCTATTTGGGTTAAAAAAAAGATTATCTCCAACAGCCAGGAGGTAATGAAAGCATTCCTGTATGAGGACCATGCAAGGAGCTTAAAGAACCTTGATCTGAGCTCTACTGTTTCTCCTTTGCAATGCAGCCTTGGTCTGCTGTGGATCATTAAACCAGACATGTTCAAATTCCAGGTGTCAGCCTGTGATAAACCCTTCACTAAACAAGGAGTCTTATTTGTTGTAAAAAGCATCTATGATCCTCTTGGGTTTGTAGCACCCATTACTACTCAAGACAAGACACTGCTGAGACAGTTTAACATTGAGAGCACGGTTGTGACACTCCGCTACTGTCCCAGAAACCACAGTAGTGGGAGACATGGAAGAAGTCTCTGAAGGTCTTAGGACATCTCCAAGTTTCATATTGTTATTCTGTAAGGTAGCTTTCAACTGCTGTCAGGAAGGAGGTCCATATCTTTTCAGATGTATCTACAGAGGCTATAGCTGCAGTAGTCTATCTGAAGACCTCTGAAGCTAACAACAAGATACATTGTGGATTTGTCCCGGATAATGCCAAACTAACCCTAAAACCTACACACTCTGCACCAAGGCTCGAACACTGTGCTTCTGTACTGGCAGTGGAAATTGCCAAAGTCACTCTTGAGCAGTGGCACCACATTTCCACTGACCGGGCCCAGCTGATAGTGGAACACGACTCTTGGCTGCATCTAGCCACTGTGCAACACATGGCTGTCATCTACATGAGGATCCTTGATCTCTTGATGCCAGCAGAGCATATGAGATGGAGGAACTGGATGCCTATGGGGAGATCAAGCCAGACATTGCTACAAGCTGCACATCTGTGGTACCAAGTATTCAGCTGAGGTATCATTGCTTTGTGCGCCACTTGAACAGGTCATCAGTCATGCAGGCTGGTACTCGCCTGGCATACATCGCCAAGAGCGTCATACCAGAAGACATTATATGAGTATGGACACTACTATTGGACACAGATTATGGCTCGGAGCATACCTCCAGCTGTGTTAGGACATGAAACACTCACCATTTGAATTCTTAGGTTGGTGGAAGTGTTGGCATGTTTTGACTTCCCTAATCTGAAGATGGGTTTTCAATTGAACTTGGATTATCCTACTACTGTTGTGGACTACAGGCCACCAACCATAAATTGTAATTTACAGTTGTTTGCAGTTTATGGTCATTTCTTTCTGTCTTTCAGGTTTTTAGAATGGCGATTGACATCATCGAGGGATATCACGTCAATGAAATTCTCATGAAATCTAAGGATTTCAGATGGGGAGTGTGATGTCCCAAGATTTAGGAATTATACAGACAATATTGTATTATCATTGTGCTGCTGTTTGGTTGCTATGCAGCAAGGTTTGCCCCTTTTGGAAGTCTGTCCTTCCTCCCTCCCTGTAGCTCTGATGTCACTAACACCTTCTTCATCCTTATTTTGTATGTCAGCCATGTTAAGAAGCACACGTATCTGCATTTCTGGTTCAGAATAAGTTATTTTGACCTACTGTATTTGTGCATAACTAAAAGAATTCAGCTGGAAAATATTTTTTATGAAATATTCACACATGCCTTTACAGTCGAGTCAAGCTATCTGACGAAATAACTTTGTGAGTCACGATACACAGCCACAGAAACAGTCTCTCAAATGACCTATACCCTCAGCCTGGTTATGGAGTTAGAATAGTTTCTTTACAGAATCAGCATTTTCTATGGGTTAGCATACTACAAAATACTCTCCAAATGTGTGCCATTGATTGAAAATAAGATTTGTTATTTTGCACACACACTAAAAGGTAATTTTTCTAATAAGTTAATTCAAGATCATGTTGCATAAACGAGTACATCCCAATGAAAGACTTTGCAGCAAAGTTTAACTTTAGACTACAAAATTCTAATTGACAAAAATTCACCCACAGGTAAGTCTAATTATTCAATAAACATGTGTCCAACAGGAAGCGACTTTAAAACGACATTTACTTAACAAAGAAAACCTTTTCCCATTTCATGCTGTAAGCAATGGCACTACATGGAAGAGAACTGTCACAAGACCTGAGAAAGAAAATATTTTTTTTTTACACAAGAAAGGTAAAGACTACAAGAAGATAAGCAAACCTTTACTTATCAGACAGAATACTGTAGAAAAAGTGATACAAATATTTAAGAAGGATGGAACTACAACCATCTCAAGGGGACGTTCAGGCCGACCATGGAAGTTAGCACCTAAACAGGAGCATCTTCTGATGAGAAGGGTTGAAGAACATAGACAAGCAAGTTCAATGCAGTTAGGTAAAGAAGCAGAATGCCAAACTGGTGCGAGTGTTTTCTAAGACAGAAAATGGTGTCCAGTAACTAAAATGAAGAAAAAAAAACTTGGCAATACCTTGGATCTCGTCGACTTATTCAATGAAGATTACGTTCTCTGTGATCTGGTTGTGCTACCTTATTCCATGACAAGGTGCTCAGCTATTTAGAAAGTATCCCAAACATTCATATTGAAGATAAAGAATTTCCAGTGGCACTCTGCAAACATGGTGAAAGCTCTTCTTTATTACGTCACATTAAGGCTGTGGGCCCACGTTTCGTTTTTTTAAGCGTTTCCGCAGCGTTTGTGCCGGCTCAGACGCTACAGAAACGCTTAAAAGGAGCTTCAAATTAATTTTCATGCGTTTTTGGCTTTTTGTGCCAATGCATGCATTTTTAAACGCTCAGGAATCGCTTAGCGGCTAAAAACACAGCTCATTAATTTCTGCATTGCTGAGCGTTTTTAGCCTTCCCCAATGTTCCCAGAAACCGCGCGTCAAAAAACGCGTCAAAAACGTGCGTCTTTTGTGCAAAAAACGAGCAAGAAACGTTCTGAAAAAAGAAGCACGTTTTCTGGGAAAGGGATCAGTTTCCTGAGCGTTTAAAAATGCTAACGTGGGCATATAGCCTTAAAGCAATATTAGGGGGGGGGGAATGCAATACATGTGCAAGCATGTTTCACTCACTTGTTAATTTTCATGGTAAAACCAGTGAGCTGTCTTAACACCTTTGCAGCCTTATTATTGCAAAACATATTGATGGCATTGGTTACAGAATGTTTAAACTACTAAATGTTCCACTGGGCACTGTTGTGGCTACAATCCTTTAGTGGAAAGAACATAATTTCACCATTAAAGGCCATGACAAGATTTCAGACAGAGGAGTGAAAAGAATTTTCAGAAGAGTTGTCCAAGAGCCAAACACATTCCTTCAAAAAAGACATATATTTAGTGTCTTTACCAACCACTACTATAAAAAAATAGAAGATAAAGTAATCAAAAAGTCAAATATACCCAATAATGGTACAAATTAAAGCTTCAGTTTTAACGCCCAAAAGCAAGGCCTTCTATAGCTCTATATATTGAAAGATGTTGAAAAAAATGTCAAGGGATAAGCTTGCCAGAAATTAGGTATTGTGTCTAGTAGGAAAGTGAATACTACATGTTAAGCACCATGGAATAAATGGAACGGGGCCTGGAGTATGCCTATCGGAACATAACTGCCTATTCCCAAAGCCGAAGAATTCTCACAGCATGCAGTGCGCGATATGAGGATGCACATATCTGCAGTCACATAGAGAGGCTGCAGAATTGTAAGTTCAGACTGAACAACTGCTTTAGAAATTTCCTATAGATGTCTGTCTCTTGTAACATACTCATTGCATTTTGTCATAAATTGTGTTTTTCGTACTAGTCTTGAGGAGGAGGCATGCTGAATCAGACGCTCCGGATTCATCAAGAGGTTGACACCCCCTTTATTTCATACTCTAAGGTCGGGATCACATATACAAGAAACTCGGACGAGTCTCACATGTTAATACTTGGCACTGCCACCGGCACTCAGGAACGGAGCGTGCGGCCGCATGTATTGCTATGTGGCCGCACGCTCCGATCTGAGTGCCGGCGGCAGTGCCGGGTATTAACATGCGAGACTTGTCTGAGTTTCTCGCATGTGTGATCCCAGCCTAATAAATTGACTTCACTTTTCATTTTAGTTACATTGTAGCAATAATAAAAATGTATTTGCTGCAAAAGAGGACTTTCTTTTTAACAGACAAAAGTAGTTCTGTGTGTAAAAACTAAGGGTCCGATACATCAAGACCGAAAAGACCGAAGGTATTCATGCTGGTCTGAATGAGGAGATGTACTGTAGTTAGACGCTCCTGATTCATGAAGAGGCTTATGCTTATACCTAGAGTTGAGCGTCTTTTGGTTTTTTAGGGTCGCGTTTCGTTTCGTGAAACACGACTTTTCCAAAAGTCGGGTCGAGCAAGATCGTCCGATTATAGGGAAAAGTCGGGGTCGTCCCGAAACACGAAACCCAATGTAAGTCAATGGGGAATAAAAGTCGGCAGTGAGAGGAGGACAGGAAACACACCTACAGTGCCCATTTGAATGCCAAAAGCATCAATTCTTCTTTCTTAAGCTTGTCAACCTTAATTAACTTCATAATACAAGTTACGCACTGAAAAATGGGGGTTATTTGGCTACAAACTGTGGGGGGGGAGGGCTGGCTCCAGGTTTTCATGTGCCCTGGGCGAAAGAGCGCCCCTTTAACACATACCACAACTCATCATGCTCCGATACGGCAGAGAAATAGCGGTATAGTACAATGAAAAATACCTCACTTTTTACATCTCATGACGAGGCCCATCTATTTCTCCATACAGAATCATTGGTCCCATATAATGTTTGAAACAGTATATGATGAGCTCCACATAATGCTACAGTATATGTTGGTCCCCATGGATGAAGCTCCACTGTCTTATGGGCCCAAATAATGCTCCAAACATAATGGGCCCCATTTCTAATGCTCTAGTGTATAATGGGCCCTGTAAATGCTGCTCCAGTGTCTGATGTCCACCTTTGGAATGTTCCAGTGTATGGTGGGCCCCATCTATCATTCTCCAGAGTATAGTGCTCCCCAAAAATTGCTGTCCCAACATTGAAAACAATCAAATAAGTCTCCTCGCTAGGGAATCCCTGTACTTGTCTGGACAGGTGCTGTAGCTTGCTTAACAGCTCGCCAGCCGTTCTCACGCCCAGTATGGATTACACGTGATTGCACAAAGGTGAGAAAGGGTACCGTATCCCCAGATAACATGTATGGATAGCGTACACATTCAAAATATATGTCTCAGGAGGCAGGCTCAGACGGTGTTAGGCCCAGTATGGATTGCACGTGATTGCACAAAGGTTAGAAAGGGTACCATATCCCCGGATAACATGTATGGATAGCATACACATTCAAAATATATGTCTATACAGCATGAGGCAGGCTCAGACGGTGTTAGGCCCAGTATGGATTGCACGTGATTGCACAAAGGTTAGAAAGGGTACCGTATCCCTGGATAACATGTATGGATAGCGTACACATTCAAAATATATGTCTCAGGAGGCAGGCTCAGACGGTGTTAGGCCCAGTATGGATTGCACGTGATTGCACAAAGGTTAGAAAGGGTACCGTATCCCCGGATAACATGTATGGATAGCGTACACATTCAAAATATATGTCTATACAGCATGAGGCAAGCTCAGACGGTGTTAGGCTCAGTATGGATTGCACGTGATTGCACAAAGGTTAGAAAGGGTACCGTATCCCTGGATAACATGTATGGATAGCGTACACATTCAAAATATATGTCTATACAGCATGAGGCAGGCTCAGACGGTGTTAGGCCCAGTATGGATTGCACGTGATTGCACAAAGGTTAGAAAGGGTACCGTATCCCTGGATAACATGTATGGATAGCGTACACATTCAAAATATATGTCTCAGGAGGCAGGCTCAGACGGTGTTAGGCCCAGTATGGATTGCACGTGATTGCACAAAGGTTAGAAAGGGTACCGTATCCCTGGATAACATGTATGGATAGCGTACACATTCAAAATATATGTCTATACAGCATGAGGCAGGCTCAGACGGTGTTAGGCCCAGTATGGATAGCACGTGATTGCACAAAGGTTAGAAAGGGTACCGTATCCCTGGATAACATGTATGGATAGCGTACACATTCAAAATATATGTCTATACAGCATGAGGCAGGCTCAGACGGTGTTAGGCCCAGTATGGATTGCACGTGATTGCACAAAGGTTAGAAAGGGTACCGTATCCCTGGATAACATGTATGGATAGCGTACACATTCAAAATATATGTCTATACAGCATGAGGCAGGCTCAGACGGTGTTAGGCCCAGTATGGATTGCACGTGATTGCAAAAAGGTTAGAAAGGGTACCGTATCCCTGGATAACATGTATGGATAGCGTACACATTCAAAATATATGTCTCAGGAGGCAGGCTCAGACGGTGTTAGGCCCAGTATGGATTGCACGTGATTGCACAAAGGTTAGAAAGGGTACCGTATCCCCGGATAACATGTATGGATAGCGTACACATTCAAAATATATGTCTATACAGCATGAGGCAGGCTCAGACGGTGTTAGGCCCAGTATGGATTGCACGTGATTGCACAAAGGTTAGAAAGGGTACCGTATCCCTGGATAACATGTATGGATAGCGTACACATTCAAAATATATGTCTATACAGCATGAGGCAGGCTCAGACGGTGTTAGGCCCAGTATGGATTGCACGTGATTGCACAAAGGTTAGAAAGGGTACCGTATCCCTGGATAACATGTATGGATAGCGTACACATTCAAAATATATGTCTCAGGAGGCAGGCTCAGACAGTGTTAGGCCCAGTATGGATTGCACGTGATTGCACAAAGGTTAGAAAGGGTACCGTATCCCCGGATAACATGTATGGATCGCGTACACATTCAAAATATATGTCTCAGGAGGCAGGCTCAGACGGTGTTAGGCCCAGTATGGATTGCACGTGATTGCACAAAGGTTAGAAAGGGTACCGTATCCCTGGATAACATGTATGGATAGCGTACACATTCAAAATATATGTCTCAGGAGGCAGGCTCAGACGGTGTCAGGCACAGTATGGATTTGACGGCCCAGATTACACAGCGGAGGTAAAGATTGCAAATGCTGGGGCCCTGCCCAAGCAAGGGGGGCCCACTCATGGGCGTCGGTACTGGCACTGGGCCCCTCATAGTACAGCGGTGTGTCTGACGGCGGGTGTGCACCACCACCGTCAGAGACACTTGATTGCACTATGAGGGACCCTGTGCCAGTGCCCGCGCCCAAGAGTCGGCCTACCCACCTGTCCAGGGCAACGGCACTCACACGGTGTCGTGCGGTAGGTGGTGACCCCGGCCATGGGGGGGGAGGCAGCACAGTTAGGGAGTTTTAGAAAGTGGCTTATGTTGATGTTAGACATTCAGCTGATGCAAAAGGCGAAATAGGTGAAGTACCAGGAAGAGGTGGACCAAAGCAAGCCATTTTTCTGTCACTCTATGTGTCATCAGGGGAAGGTGGGACAAAATCCTTGGAAACCCATGCGTGGTTCATTTTAATGAAGGTTAGATCATCCACATTTTGGGTTGACAGACGGGTCCTTTTTTCTGTCAGGATTGATCCAGCTGCACTGAAGACTCTTTCCGATAGCACACTTGCAGCTGGGCAAGCGAGCTCCTGTAAGGCATATTGGGCCAATTCAGGCCAGGTGTCCAGTTTAGCGGCCCAATAGTCAAAGGGGAATGACCTGTGTGGGAGAACATCGATATGGGAGGAAAAGTAGTTTGTTACCATAGTTGACAACTGCTGTCTCCTGTCACTTTCCATCGATGCAGTATTACCAGTTGTGTGAGCGGTATTTGAAAAATCAGTCCACAACATTGTCATGAAACCCCTGTCTCCAACGCCACTTCTGCTGTGTGCACCACGAACACCTCTGCCAAGCTGCCCCCGGCCCGTATGGCTCGTGTGAGAACCATCACCACTGCTGTGTCCTGGGAATGCCTCAAGCAACCGATTTACCAGAGTTGCTTGTTTATTAGCCAATATTAGGTCAAGGTTCTCCTGTGGCATGATGTTTTGTAATTTGCCTTTATAGCGTGGATCCAGGATGCTGGCCAACCAGTAGTCGTCATCGTTCATCATTTTGGCAATGCGGGGGTCCCTTTTTAGGATCCGCAAGGCATAATCTGACATGTGGGCCAATGTTCCCGGTGTCAATGATGCACTGCGAATGCTGGGTGGAGGAGCACTTTCTGGCAAATCCACATCCCTCCAGTCACGCACAAACCCTGTACCAGACCTTGCCACGCCAACATTTTCACTTGCCCCACGAGATGCATCCTCCTCCCCTAAGTAATCATCCCCATCATCCTCCTCCTCCTCTTCTTCCTCCACCTCGTCCAGGAGAGGTCCCTGAGCAGACAATGGCTGAATGTCATCAAGGATTCCCTCCTCCTCTTCCTCCTCATCAACATTGGCTGCAGACGCCTGCTCCTTAAGGTGCGTCAAAGTTTGCATGAGCAGACGCATAAGTGGGATGCTCATGCTTAGGATGGCGTCGTCTGCGCTTACCAGCCGTGTGCATTCCTCAAAACACTGAAGGACTTTACAAAGGTCTTTCAGCTTCGACCACTGCACACCTGTCAACTCCATGTCTGCTCTCAAAGTGCCTGGCCGTGTATCCTCCCACAAATGCATTATGGCCTGCCTCTGCTCGCACAGCCGCTCCACCATGTGTGGTTCGTATGCAGCTTCTGCATACGAACGGAGTGTACAGGCGACAGGCGGATGTGCGCGCACAGTCTTCGCACCTTCTGGAGCAGGGCTGTTAACTCCGGATAATTTTTGAGGAAGCACTGCACCACCAGGTTCAAGGTGTGAGCCAAGCAAGGTATGTGGCTGAGTTTTGAAAGGGCTATGGCTGCCACAAAATTACGGCCGTTATCACTAACTACCTTGCCTGCCTCAAGATGTACACTGCCCAGCCATGACTCAGTTTGTCGCTTCAAGTACTCGGCCAGCACCTCGGCGGTGTGTCTGTCGCCCAAACACATCATCTGCAACACAGCCTGCTGACGCTTTCCACTAGCTGCTCGATAGGGGGACACATCGTGTGCAACAGTGGCAGCTGCAGATGGAGTGCTCGTACGACTGCACTCTGTGGACGAGCTTTCGCTTCTGGAGGAGGTGGAGGAGGAGGATGGTCGAACGCCTACAGCCAACTGTTTCCTATACCGTGGGCTAGGCAGCACTGTCCCACCACCGCTGTCCCCTGTGGACCCTGCATCCACCACATTAACCCAGTGCGCAGTGATGGACACGTAACGGCCCTGGCCATGCCGACTGGACCATGCATCAGTTGTGAGGTGCACCTTTCCGCTCACTGACTGCTTGAGTGCATGGACAATGCGGTCTTTCACATGATGGTGGAGGGCTGGGATGGCTTTGCGAGAGAAGAAGTGGCGACTGGGTAGGTCATAGCGTGGTACTGCATAGGCCATGAGTTCGCGGAAAGCTGTGCTTTCCACCAACCGAAAGGGCATCATCTCAAACGAGATTAGTTTGGCAATGTGGGCGTTCAAACCCAGTGTACGCGGATGAGAGACTGAGTACTTTCTTGACCTACTCATAGTGTCTGGGAGGGTGAGCTGGACTTGAGAGCTGCATATGGTGGAAGTAGCGGTGGACAGGGCGGACTGAGAGAGGGTTGATGATGGTGATGAGTTGGTGTTCTTTCTGATGGCCTAGAATCAGTATTTCGTTGATATAAAAGTGGGATTCCCTGACTGCTGTGGTCTTGCAACGACACCTCAACATTTGCTGCTGTGCTAACCGGTGGGCTTACAGTGGGGGAAACAATGTAGCGTTGCTGACTACCTTCGTTGTGATCAGTTGCACATGTGGCACTTGAGGTTTGGTGTTGTGTCCACGCTTGCAAGTGCATGCTGGTTAAATGTCTAAGCATGCAACTGGTATTCAAATTTTTCAGATTTTTCCCTGGGCTAAAGGTCTTTGCGCACTTCTTACAGATAACCTTGGCCTGATCATGAGGATTTTGTTCAAAAAAGTGCCACACTGCACTCTTCCTACTTTGGCAGACATTTTGCGGCCTAGCACGCTGTGATCTTTTGACCCTCTGGACAAGCTGTCCAGCAACTCTTTTGATGTTTGGAACCTGTCTTTGGAGTGCTCCGGGCCTGCCAGATAACAGCTGTTGCGATGTCGATATCTGCTGTGGATACTGCTCATCTGAGCTATTGGAAGCAGCACCCTCTTCCCCCAATGGATGCCAATCTGGGTCAACAACTGGGTCATCCATCACCTCCTCTTCTATGTCATGTGCACCTTCCTCTGTGTCACCGTGTATGGTGGTATAGTGTGCGGGAAGGGGCACCTGAGTCTCATCAGGGTCAGAATCTGGCTCTGTACACTGCGAGGACAATGTAGTGCTCTGAGTGAATGTACCAGCAGAATCATCCATCAGCGGCTGTGCATCAGTGCACTCCATGTCAGATTCATCTTGGCCTGGGTAATTCACCATTTGACTTGATAATCCAGGCATGGTATGTGAAAACAGCTCCATGGAGTAATCAGTAGTATGGCCTGCGTCATCCTTCAATCTTGGTTGGGGTGAAGGACACAAGGAAAGGTGTGGTTCATGAACATGAGCCTCCAATGACGACTCAGTGCTTTTACTTTTTACAACTGAAGAAGAGGAGGCGATAGAGCTGGAGGCTGAGTCAGCAATGTAAGACAAAACTTTTTCCTGATGCTCTGGCTTTAAAAGCGGTTTGCCAACTCCTAGAAAACTAAGCGTTCGAGGCCTTATGTAGCCAGACGATGACGCAGGGTCAGCACCTCCTGCATTCGGTCCTATTTTGCTCTTGCCACTACCATCAGATCCACCACCAACACCATCATTACCAGCTGCCAACCCCCGCCCAATTCCACGGCCTCTTCCACCAGCCTTCCTCATTTTTGGTAGAAATGTAGACAAAATCCAACAAACTATATAGTAATGTAAAACAAGGTACAAGGTGTCTATAGGGCAGGGGAGATTTTGAATTTCTGCAGACACTTGTGGACACTGGACACTTTTGGATTGTGTGAGGCCCACTGATATCTGAGCGCTATGTGACAGGCTCGATGGCACAGCTGTGACCAAAGTGACTAGAGGATAAGGGAGATTTTGAATATCTGCACACACTTTTGGACACTGGACACTTTTGGATTGTGTGAGGCCCACTGATATCTGAGCGCTATGTGACAGGCTCGATGGCACTGCTGTGACAAAAGTGACTAGAGGATAAGGGAGATTTTGAATATCTGCACACACTTTTGGACACTGGACACTTTTGGATTGTGTGAGGCCCACTGATATCTGAGCGCTATGTGACAGGCTCGATGGCACAGCTGTGACAAAAGTGACTAGAGGATAAGGGAGATTTTGAATTTCTGCACACACTTGTGGACAGTGGACACTTTTGGATTGTGTGAGGCCCACTGATATCTGAGCGCTATGTGACAGGCTCGATGGCACTGCTGTGACAAAAGTGACTAGAGGATAAGGGAGATTTTGAATATCTGCACACACTTTTGGACACTGGACACTTTTGGATTGTGTGAGGCCCACTGATATCTGAGCGCTATGTGACAGGCTCGATGGCACTGCTGTGACAAAAGTGACTAGAGGATAAGGGAGATTTTGAATTTCTGCACACACTTGTGGACAGTGGACACTTTTGGATTGTGTGAGGCCCACTGATATCTGAGCGCTATGTGACAGGCTCGATGGCACAGCTGTGACAAAAGTGACTAGAGGATAAGGGAGATTTTAAATTTCTGCACACACTTGTGGACAGTGGACACTTTTGGATTGTGTGAGGCCCACTGATATCTGAGCGCTATGTGACAGGCTCGATGGCACAGCTGTGACAAAAGTGACTAGAGGATAAGGGAGATTTTGAATTTCTGCACACACTTGTGGACAGTGGACACTTTTGGATTGTGTGAGGCCCACTGATATCTGAGCGCTACGTGACAGGCTCGATGGCACAGCTGTGACCAAAGTGACTAGAGGATAAGGGAGATTTTGAATCTCTGCACACACTTTTGGACACTGGACACTTTTGGATTGTGTGAGGCCCAATGAATATCTGAGCGCTATGTGACAGGCTCGATGGCACAGCTGTGACAAAAGTGACTAGAGGATAAGGGAGATTGGATTGCTTTTAAAAAAGCAGTTTGCGGAGCAGTGGGTAAACAGCAATGCCAGCCTGTCAGGAAGCCTTAGAAGGCAGCCCAACAACCAACACCACTGATACACCACTATATAGCCTCCCCTTGCACTGCACACACAGTGACTGGTGTGTTGTGCAGGCCATATTGCTAGCAGCAGAAGCAGTTTTTTTTTCTTCTCAGCAGGACAAAAAAAAAAAATTGGGATTGCTTTTAAAAAAGCAGTTTGCGGAGCAGTGGGTAAACAGCAATGCCAGCCTGTCAGGAAGCCTTAAAAGGCAGCCCAACAACCAACACCACTGATACACCACTATATAGCCTCCCCTTGCACTGCACACACAGTGACTGGTGTGTTGTGCAGGCCAAATCGCTAGCAGCAGAAGCAGTTTTTTTGTCTTCTTCCCTGCCTAACGCTCTCCCTACAGAATCAGCAGCAACCTCTCCCTATACTAAGATCGGCAGAAGTAAGATGGCGGTCGGCATGCACGCCCTTTTATACCCCCTGTGACGCCCACCAAAGCAAGCCAATCACTTGCATGCCCTTCTGAAAGATGGTGGTGACCCGTGCCTATGTCATCACGTTGCCCACAGTGTCCGTGGATCCTGACTGGCTGAAAAAGAGCGCAAAACAAACTTTTGAAACGCGACTTTGGCGCGTAAGTCGCCGACCTCGTGGCCGACCTCATCCTAGGGTCGGGTTTCGTTTCATGAAACCCGACTTTGCCAAAAGTCGGGGACTTTTGAATTTTTTCGACCCGTTTCGCTCAACTCTACTTATACCTCTTCATGAATCAACAGTGCTGGATGAGTGGCGTGCACCCTTGTGTGCGCCGTATGAAAAATCCTACTCCAGTCCCTGCTGTTATGAATATGGTGAGAGGCAGTTGCCATGCACCTTTCCCACCCCAGCTCCGTGCACTTTGTCAGAGCTGGGTGAAAATGATGTGAGAACGCCAAAAATCTTGTGATGTAGCGCAGCCGCCAGTTGCTCCAAATTTATATGACTTTTCAAGGCTTTGTCTGTCAATTCCACATAAACTTTGATTAATTTGGCCTCAAATATGATACACTATTTCAGAGATCAGCTGCAGAGATAAATCATCATCATCAACAAGTTCTAAGAATAAACCTATGATGAACATTAGTCAGCTCCACTAAGTCTTTTTCCTTTGCACTGTATCCAAGGAGAAATAACTACATACTAAAATGACTACAAAGTAGGTACTGCAGCTCTCTAGTTCATTCACTGTTGATCTTAAAAAATCCCCATGCAGAGAAAACAATGGAAATCACTTTGTATCCACAGTAAACAATAGCAAATCACATCACAAACATACCGTACTTGGTCTACAAGTCTAAGGCTGGTTTCACATTAGCGCTTTTTAAGCGCACGCACGGCCGGGGGTAGCTCCGCCCCCGAGCCGGCTCTCTGCCCGGCGTGCCCGCCCCTTGCTTGTAGCGCCGCCTCCTAGCGCACAGCGGCGCCTGCGATCGGCGCACCCTATCTTTAGCATAGGGTGCGCAGATCGTGCGCAGGCCGTGCGCTAGTTGCGCTTTGACCTGCGCTGCGCACTTTTGACGGTGCGCGCCAAAATCCGAAAAGTTTGATTTTGGCGCGCACGGCGCACCGTCAAAAGTGCGCAGCGCAGGTCAAAGCGCAACTAGCGCACGGCCTGCGCACGATCTGCGCACCCTATGCTAAAGATAGGGTGCGCCGATCGCAGGCGCCGCTGTGCGCTAGGAGGCGGCGCTACAAGCAAGGGGCGGGCACGCCGGGCAGAGAGCCGGCTCGGGGACGGAGCTACCCCCGGCCGTGCGTGCGCTTAAAAAGCGCTAATGTGAAACCAGCCTAAGGCCATGTGCAGACGTTGCATATTTTTGGTCTCATTTTTCTGCACAAAAACTGCAGCTGCTGGCAGAAAACGCATGGTGGAATGTCTGCGGTTTTGATGCGGTTTTATAGCGTTTTTGATGCGTTTTTTTGGATGCGTTTTTCTTGCGCTTTTCAAACAATTTTCCATGCACTTTCTATGCTGATTTCATGCATATTTTGTGCGGTTTTGCTTGCGTTTTTCTACCTGATTTGTCTGCCTTTTTTGAAAGCAAAAATAAAGAGAAGAAACTTCAAAATAGAAAAAAAAAAATGATGTCACTTCCTAGTCCAACCTCTTTCTCCATTTTGGAATCGGCACACTTTTGTAATCATGACTGCTAACATTGAAAATGATCGGAGTGAACAACGAAGCACACAGCATGGCGAAGAACATGGTGAAACTAATGTATGGCTACGCAGGCCACAACGCCTCCAAGCTTTGGGAGTATTGCTTGATTATCTGAATCAGCAAAGACTCCAGGTAAGCAACACTATATGTAAAAATATTGTTTGTGAATCCTCATCACACATAGTGAGATGGCTAGCCACATTGCTGAAACATCACAGCTGTTGTGACGCAACAGCGAACTCGCCAGCAATCTTGCTAGATGTGATGGATATGGGCGACCGTCCCCCTGCTGGATATTGCGGATTGAGCTTCAATGTTCTGTCCATTTTTTGATCGCTGTTGTTCAGCTAGCCTCATGCATTGCTATGTTTGCTGCCAATGAGCCACTGCGATGGTGACGCAGAATTCAAGGACGCAGGCGGGAGTCGTCAGATTAGCTGCTGTGTGACAAGGTCCCAATGACCGCTGAGGTTACGGCTTGCCGTATAGTTGCTGTGTAATTGAATAGATCTGCCTGTTTGACAGCTAGTGACCATGTAGCGACGTACCACCCATCTTTTGGTCACATCGTTTTCGTCAGCGCTGGAGCGTCGCAGACTGTAACGGGACCTTAACCCAGATTTTTTTATCTTACTTGCAGGCCAGAAAGAGAACCAGAAAAATGTGGTTCCACCCCATTGTGGCAGAACGTACAGGAAAGGGTCACTTTCATGTGCTATACCAAGATTTGAGAAGGTAAGTTACCCATATGTGACGAGAATTTGTTATGTAAAACTTTGGTAAGTACAATAAATCTGTATCTGATGTAACTTAATATTTTTTTTAACAGATATCCCGAGAAATTTGTGTCCTTTTGCCGGCTCACCATCCCGGCATTTGACCGGCTCCTGAGCATAATGGGAGAAGACCTTACGTATATGGACACAGTGATGAGGAAGTCCATCTCTGCTGAGGAAAGGCTGCTCATCACCTTGCGGTAAGTATACTGTTTCATTTTTGTGGTTTTTTGGCGTCCTAGGCCTTTTCATCCTGTCAGTGTCTCTGGTACATGTGGTCACACTTTTCACATGTCCTGGAGACACTGCCACACGTACACCCAATTCAATGATTGGGTCTATGCACATGTCAGCGTGGTGTCATGAAATGTGTGTACGTGCAGGTGCTGAAGATGCTCTCGTCCCAGCTCAGCTGCCAATTGGCGCAAACCGGTCATAATGAGAGATGTCTTTTGCACCTGCTGCGGCAAAACCATATTACTAGATTGGGCCCCCTCCATTTTCGCCCAACCAAAATTAGTATTGTTATAGTTGGACTTGGGATTTAACACCATTTATGAATATTGTACAAAACCATTAATGGCGGTGTTTCCAGCTTTTAGTAGCATTCATATCTAATTAACTTTTTTTTTTTTCATTTACAGATTTTTGGCCACAGGAGAGAACTATACATCCCTACACCTCCAATTTAGAGTTGGTAAATCCACCATCTCTCAAATTGTGAGGTGCACATGTAACGTGATCTGGCAGAAATTGCAGCCCATGGTGATGCCTTCCCCAACCGAAGAGACTTGGCTGCAGGTCGCAGCAGGCTTTCAGTCTGTGGCCAATTTCCCAAACTGCATAGGTGCAGTTGATGGTAAACATGTATGAGTGCAGAAGCCACCACTATCAGGATCACGCTTCTTTAATTATAAGAAGTATTTTTCTGTGGTCCTGATGGCGGTGGCTGATGCACATTACAAATTTGTTGCCATCGACGTTGGTGCCTATGGTAGTACTGGGGATTCTTGGGTGTTGCGAACGTCACAGATTGGTCAGCAAATTCTTCAAGATGGCGGAACGCTCCCAGCCCCAAGACCTTTGCCGGGTTCCACACATCCAGTGCCCTTTGTGATGGTATCGGATGAGGTCTTTCCCTTAATGATCACCCTGCTGCGCCCATACCCACAGAGGGGACTGAATGCCCGGCGGAGGATTTTTAATTATCGGCTGAGTCTTGCACGCAGATATGTGGAATGCACCTTCGGGATCATGTGTAGTCAGTGGAGGATCTTTCACACTGCCATCCAGGTGGATACTGACACCGTTGACACTGTGATTAAGGCATGCTGTGTACTCCACAACTATGCTCGGGAGTACAGCACTGACATAGATGTGGAGTACCAGCAGCCAGTAATTAATCCAGTGACCAAAGTCTGTCAGGGAAGGCCATCAAACAACGGTGTGAGTGTGAGAGAAGCCTTCACTGAATATTTCATGAGTCCTGAAGGTGCCGTGCACTGGCAATACTCCTGTGTCGGTGAAGAGCAGCCGGACCAGCAGAGGAGGGAAGAAAACTGATGTGAAGACAAAGACAAAGACAATTGAGACAAATTAGAGTTTCTGTATCCCAAAAACAATGTTATATACCCCTTATGATATTTTTCCACAAATAATAATAAAAGAAATTGAAAATATGAATTTATTAGAAAACCAATAAAGACTTTATGACCAACATAGTCTTTTTTTTTTAAATTATATAATCTTTAAACAACAAAGAAAAGGTGCAACAAACCGGTGTCAGCAGGTCTCTTGTCAGCAACGCAGAACTTGTGAAGTTAATGGAGGACTTTGTCATCCAGGACCTGCTTTATGCCCTAAACTAGTTGAGCAAGATGTAATCTGGGTTGTAAGTCATGTGTTCCGAGTTAACATCTCCATATTAGGAATAGTTAATGGGAGGACGCTGATATCGTTGGTCATCACGCTGTTGTGGTGGTGGTGGTGGTGGTGGCATTGGTGGTTGTGGAGGCGGCAATGGTGGTGGTGGACGCCTTGCACGAACACTTTATGTGGCCCCCATTACAATATCAGCTAAAGGTGCCATCGGCGAAGGGTCTTCAAATTCTGACAATATTGCATTAACTATTGTCATAAACTTAGTCTGCCTTTCCGCTGACAGTAACCGAGCTTTGCTGGCTATGCTGGCACCAAAAAAATCCAAGTGATCTTCCCTGGAAGATTTATTTATTAGATCTATGGTGTCATTAACCCTTTTTGTAGTCTGATCCATTTTTTTTTTGTCTTTGCTTTTTTTGGCCAGTGGCTCAGTTACTGTCAACGGATTGGCAGCTGGTTGACTGTTTGGGGCAGGAGTATTTTGGTTCTCTGAACAAGATGCCGTCCCTGAAGAAGACGCAGCCGACGCTACACCTGATGTACTTGGAGACTCAAGTTCACAGAATGAAGACCCATCCATTAAATTTGTGGATCCTGCGGCCTCTTGGCTGGCATCTTCAGGAGGAGGCGAAATGTTGCCATCAGTGGTGTGATAGAAAAAAAAAACAGACTTTTCAGTGATAATTATAATTTTAGTCATCATAACAACATTGAAATTATATCTAAATATTCACCTCCTCAAAGTCCTGCTGGTTAGCAAGAAACACAAGTCTTGATACAGGCTGAATTTAATTTTGGCCGGTGAAGACCCACTGGTGCCAATCTTAGATTGGATTTTTTGAAACCGATCTCTCACCGATCTCCAGCGTTGCTTCACATCACGAGCTAAAATTGAAAGAACACACACATTATGATCCGTGCAATACGTTGAAAAATGATGATTTGGTCTGTCTAACCAACATACAAAAAATTACTTACTAAGGCTGGTTTCACATTTGCGCTTTTGTGCGCAGCGCATCGTGCGCACCAGTGCGCATGCGCACTGCGCACCTATATTTAACATGATGTGCGCATGGTCTTGCGCATACTTGCGCTTTCGTGCGCATGCGTTTTTTTGTCTTTCGCTCCAGGCGCGTCAGACGCAACATGTTGCATTTTTGGTTCCGCCCTGTCTCGTCAAAAAAACGCATGCGCACGCTTGCGCACGGAATGCGCAAAAACACCACATTGGAGCCTATGGGAGCGCATACGTGCGCATGGTCTTGCGCACGCTTGCGTTTTTATGCACATGCGTTTTTAAGATAAACACGACTGAAATGTGGTCTAGACAGTAAAAAAAAAAAATTAAACCAAGGTGATAAAATGGTGTGGGCACTGGGATTCCACAATACTTTAAGGATTGCTCACGAGTGGACACACAGCACAAGCTGCACCAATGTAAGTATGAAAAACCTAATGTCTGGCTGAAATTTCAATACATTTCTATGTGCTTATGTCTCTTTTTTTTTTTATTGCAGCATGTCTTCATCTGGTGAGGAATATGTCCCCGGGACAGGGCAAGAGGCAGAAGAAGTGAGTACCATGCTTCCGTATGGATTGGAAAAAATAAACACATGTGGTTAATTTTTTTGGTTTAATTTTCAGACCTCATCCTCCATCACGCCACCACCACCGGAGGAACGGCAGGAGCAGCAAGGCCAAGTGCGGGCGGGAAGACGTGATGTAAGTACAGACGGACTGTTTTTTTTTTTTAACTTATTTTCTAGGCTGGTTTATTTATTTATTTTTTTTTTTGGTATTTTTTAAAGTTTTTTTTAAAAATTTTCATGGTTGTTTTTTTCGATGTTTGTTGCTTTTTTTTGCATTTATTTTCATTTAAAACAAAAAATTTTTTCATGGCTTGTGTATCAATATCTAAAGCTCAAAGTGTGTATGTGTGTATGTGTATATGTGTGTGTGTGTGTGTGTGTGTGTGTGTATGTTTGTTTGTTTGGGTATATGGGCACGGGACTATGGGATGGCGGATATGTATGATGGTATATGGGCACGGGACTATGGGATGGAGGATATATATGATGGGTATATGGGCATGGGACTATGGGATGGAGGATATGTATGATGGTATATGGGCACGGGACTATGGGATGGAGGATATGTATGACGGGTATATGGGCACAGGACTATGGGATGGCGAATATGTATGATGGGTATATGGGCACAGGACTATGGGATGGCGAATATGTATGATGGGTATATGGGCACAGGACTATGGGATGGCGAATATGTATGATGGGTATATGGGCACAGGACTATGGGATGGCGAATATGTATGATGGGTATATGGGCACAGGACTATGGGATGGCGAATATGTATGATGGGTATATGGGCACGGGACTATGGGATGGAGGATAATTATAATTTTCTATAACTAACCACAGTTAGTTACTATGCCCGGGCAGCGCCGGGCTCTTCAGCTAGTTTTCGAGATTTTTTATTTTAAAATCTTTCAAAGATTAATGTTTGTCTTTCTTTTCTAGGCTCCACAGCGGGAGGAGGACCTCGCCCTGGACAACGACGAGCTCATCCGTCTAGTCCAGGAGCGAGTCCCGTTGTGGGACACCCGTCACCAACTGCACTCGGACAACGTGGTGATCCGGCGGCTCTGGAACGAGGTGGCCGCATCGCTGATGGATGGCTGGGACAACGCCTCTCCCTGGGTCCGCAAGGATTTTCGTAAGTATTTAAATGCAGTGTGATGCAGCAGTGATCTTGGCCGGGATCACCCAACTGTGTGTGATGCTATTAACTCCATGGAGTATCTATCATCACACACAGTTGGATGATCACAGCCTCCAGTGCATAGTCTTACTTTTTTTCTTTTTTTTTTTTTCCACCACAGTGAACAAAGTCAGAACCCGTTGGTGCTCGATGAAGGACCGCTTCAACAGGGATATCCGTCAGGAGAATCAGGTTCGCAGTGGTGCTGCGGCAAGGACCGGCACGAAGTACAGATACCATCGTGCCTTGGCATTTTTAAGACCGGTCCTTGCCTCCCGAACGTAAGTATTTTCTAGTTGTATTGTGTTTTATTCTGTGCTTTTCTATTCCACAGGAGTTGGCGATTGTTAATTTATGGTAGTAATTTCTTTCTTTTCTTTTCACAGCACCTGGAGCAGCACCCTGCAACCTGGGCCCGAAGCGGTCCTTCATCAAGCTACCCCGGACCCCTCCCAGCCATCCATCAGCGAGGAAGCACCTTGCAGGTCTGCACCACAGTCATCTGGAGACCAGGAAGCTGGTCGCTCAGGTGTTCCCCTGTCCCAGGTCTCTGCCACTGGTTTTGCGGGCACTTCCCGCCAGCAGCGGCAGAGGACCTCGGACAGGCCTCTCATGCCCGAGTTCGTTGAATTGAGCTCGGTCTTTCAGAGTAGCCTCAAGGCACTCTCCGATAGACTTGAGAGTGGTTTCCTCCTTTTGGACCAACGCTACAAGTCTATCGAGGGTCGCCTTGAGCGCCTGGAAGTCGACCTCGCCAGACCAGCGCATCATTTTTATACCCAAATAGCTCGGGACACGGCGGAACACCTTACACCTGACCTCCAGTTGACTGTCATGCAGGCCTGCAACAATGCTTTTATGCAGGCTATGCAGCAGAGTAGGATTATGCAGCAGTCAGCGGTGGCATTTCCACCGGTGCCACCCCTGACTCGTTTTACAGCACTACCTACTTCTGCTGCATATCACTGCACAGCCACCACACTTCCAAGCCTCGCCGGACACCAATATACCGCCCCAAGTCCGAGTGCAGCTGGACACTTACCCGCCAACACCATGCCAAGCGCTGCTCCTGCCTGGCCCACCACTGCTGCCGCCACCACCACTGGATGGCCCGTCGTCATCACCCCTGCCTGTAGCGCCGCCACCACCACCACCAGCGGGAGGACCACCCCGGTATGGACCGCCACAGCCACCACGCCTGCATGGACCGCCACCACCACCAGCACCACCACCTCGGAGCAGCATCAGCTGGGGGACCAGCATTCAATATTTACGGCCCCTGCCAGGACATCCACCACCACCAGCATGCCACAGCAGGTACAAGATCCTGGCAGGCGGTCCACAAGCGCCAGGCGGTCCCCCAGCTCCAGCCAGTCCACAGCCTCCAGGCGTTCCAGAGGCTCAAGGCGGTCCAGAGGCTCAAGGCGGTCCAGAGGCTCAAGGCGGTCCCCGGGGTCTAGCCAGTCCTCAGGCTCTAGCGAGGACAGCAGCAAGACGACGGGCCACCATCATAAAAAAACAAAGAGGAGGATTCTTACCCTCCCTCCTCCCTCACCTCCCACTTCACAACTTTCCTTGTC